>NC_053493.1:48028645-50663645 GCF_905171775.1 Rana temporaria
GAATAATTTATAGACTCTATCACGGTTAATTATAATATGTGTATCAAGCATTTTACAAACAGACCTTTTCCAGTTTGAGCTTCATTATTGTGTGTTTGCACTTCAAAGATTACCGGTATTTATATATTTTTTTTATTGCTCTAGGTTCACAGTAAAAATGAAGTGCAATTATTCCAAAAGTAAGGTAATATTTGGTTGCCGACTGTCTATTTTAATGGTTGGTAATGGTCAAATTAATATTTTGTTGCTAACATTTTTTAAGAAAAAGACAAGACCTCAGTAATGAAAAATGTGGTGGCAGTAAAGGAAAATAATTGATTTTCGACAAGTGCATAATAATAAATGACTTGTCATCTACCATGCCTATTGACTAATACATCAGTAAACTCTGTTTCTAGATATAGGACGCAAGCAAAATGTATCATGACCGGAAGCTTATACATGTCATTTTTTTTGCACTTAAAGCATTTGTAAACCCCAACATTTGATATTCCTGATAGTTGCCTACTGTACCATGTACTTATATGAGAAAGTATCCTGTTCTCTTTGTATTGCCTCCTTTGTGTGAAATCTCTGGTGTTCCCACCAGTACCTCTTCTTTCCTATTAACCACTTCCTATCCGGGCCATCGTCAATTGATGGCCAAAAGGTGGCTCCACAATGCTGGGAGGCCATCAATTTACGGCCTCTGGCCTCCCGCCACTGGGGGGCGCGTGTGCGTGCCCGCCACGTCACTCAGGTGCCGATGCGCGTGCCTAGCGGCCGCAATGTCCGCCAGGTACCCGCGATCGGCAGTCACAGAGCCAGGGACGTGGAACTCTGTGTGTAAACACAGAGATCTATGTCCTGTCAGGTAGAGGAGACCGTTGGTCTGTCCCTTGTATATAGGGACAACCATCGGTCTTTGGACCTTGCTTTGTGCACTGGTCCAAATCATTTGGTGGAGGGAGGATTATGGTGTGAGGTTGTTTTTCAGGGGTTGGGCTTGTCCCCTTAGTTCCAGCGAAGGGAACTCTTAAGGTGTCAGCATACCAAGACAGAAGAGTGGTCCCAAATTCTAGGAGAGAGGTGTTAGATTTCAGTTATTTTTTCCCAAGGTTTGCTACCAAATATAAAAATTGAGGGTGTCAATAATCTTGTCCTGTCCATTTTTGGCATTTTGTTTCTCCACTTTTTTGGATCATACCAATACAAAAAAAAAAAGAAATAAACACGAGAATGTCTAAACATTTGTAATTGCAACAACTTTTAAAGAATGCTTATTTCTTTTGACCTCTACCAGACATCTACCCAAATGGATTGGCTTGCCTATGTCTCCCCATCCATTGCAAAGGGTCCAGGCTGCCTGCCATTACAACAGTGACCTGAATCTCCCACAATGCCCCCGTGTTAACCTCGCCATAAAATACATTATAATTAGGCATGATTTTGTATATTTGAACATGTTCAGGAAAGTCATGCTCACTACGTTTGGCTCCAAATGACTCATTAGCTTGTTGTAAACTTGTGCTAAGGTTTCAGAAGCCACCTTTATATAATCATTGTGAAATAGTACAAATTAGATCTCACATAGGAGTTGAGGGGAATGGTAACACAGAGTTGCTCTCAGAATGAATAAAGGTACAGCCATGACTCAATGAAAGCTCTTCTTAAAAAGAACAGCCTATGGTCATGGGGCAGTAAAAAGTGTGTAGAATATTTAAAGGGAAACTAAAATGTTTTTAAGTCAATTTTATCGTTATTAAAAATGTTATACGTTTTTAACATTGAACGTGAATCTGTACTTTGCTTTATGTCAGGCATAACAACAAGTGAAGTGAACTGGAGGGGAAGGGGGAGCGGCAAAGTCACTTGGAAGTTTGGTCCCCTCCACCTTTCCCCGCCGCCAGGCCACTCAGAAAGGCTTCACTACCGGTTTTCCTTACCACAAATGGTGGCGGCAGCACCCGAGAGCCAATGGAAACATCGGCTGGGGTGCCGACATCGCTGGATTCCAGGACAGGTAAGTGTCGCCTATGAAAAATAAAGGGTAATGAAGTGTGTTGCTATTTTAAGGGTGCGTGCAATTTTAAGTCTTGGCATGCTGGGTATCTATTTACTTTGGGCAACTTCATCTTTTATATTTTGGGTAATTTATTGCGTTGTGTGTTAAAATTAGGTTTAGTGTATTTTTTACGCTAATGTCTTGTAACATAAAGGTCTCATGCACACTGGACGTTTTTACAGCAGCTGTATTTGGCTGTAGATGTTTTTTTCTACAGTCATTAAAGCGGAGCTCCACCCTAAAGTGGAACTCGCGCTGATTGGAACCCTCCCCCCTCCGGTGTCACATTTGACACCTTTCAGGGGAAGGGGGGGTGCAGATACCTGTCTAAAGACAGGTATTTGCACCCACTTCCGGCCCAGCATTCACGGGCAAAAGACGGGCATTGCATCACATCCTGTCGCCCCCCCCGTTGTGTGCTGGGAACACTCGGCTCCCAGCACACAGCGGGAGCCAATTGGCGGGCGCAGCGCAACTCGCGCATGCGCCGTAGGGAACCAGGCAGTGAAGCCGGAGCGCTTCACTTCCTGGTTCCCTCACAGTGGATGGCGGGGGGGTGTAGCAGAGTGACGAGCGATCGCTCGTCCTCTGCTGCGGACGGCGCTGGACTCCAGGACAGGTAAGTGTCCTAATATTAAAAGTCAGCAGCTGCAGTATAGCTGCTGGCTTTTAATATTTTTTTTTGGCCGGACATCCGCTTTAACCACTTGGTATCTGGGCCATTGGCAAAATACGGCCACAAGGTGGCTCTCAAATGCCGGGAGGACATATATGGACTTCCTCGGCTCCTCCGGCCACTGGGGGGCGCGGTGCCCTGCTGGTACCCACGATCGCCCGTTACACAGACAAGGACGTGGATCTGTGTGTGTAAACACACAGATCCACGTCCTGTCAGGGAGAGGAGACCGATGCTGTGTCCCTTGTACATAGGGACACAGATCGGTCACCTCCCCCAGTCAGTCCCCTTCCCCCATATTAGAATCACTAGCAGGGAACACATTTAATCCCTTCCTCCCCCCTAGTGTTAACCCCTTCCCGTCACATTTATACAGTAATCAGTGCATTTTTATAGCACGGTTCGCTGTATAAATGTGAATGGCCCCAAAAATGTCCGATCTGTCCGCCATAATGTCGCAGTCCCAATAAAAATCGCAGATCGCCGCCATTACTAGTAAAAAAAAAAAAAAAACATAATTATGTCCCCTATTTTGTAGGTGCTATAACTTTTGCGCAAACCAGTCACTATACGCTTATTATTTACCAAAAATATGTAGAAGAATACGTATTGGCCCTGCGATTTGTTTTTTTATAGCAAAAAGCTAAAAAATATTGAGTTTTTTCAAAATTTACGCTCTTTTTTTGTTTATAGCACAAAAAATTAAAACCGCAGAGATGGTCAAATACCACCAAAAGAAAGCTCTATTTGTGGGGAAAAAAGGACGTCAATTTTGTTTGGGAGCCACGTCACACGACCGCACAATTGTCAGTTAAAGCGACGCAGTGCCGAAAGCTGAAATTTCACCTGGGCAGGATGGGGGTATATGTGCCCAGTAAGCTAGTGGTTAAACTAAAACTTTCATCCTCATTTATCTCTCTGTCTCTCATTCAATGAATTGACTATTCTGAGAAGACAGTATAAAAAAAAAAGTAGTGGTGGAAAAGGACTTTTAATATTATATCAATCATTTTTTGAATGTTAATTCTTGCTGGTCTGCAATACAAAATGAGGGTATGTTGTTTGTCTACACTTTGTGCTGAAAGGTGTATTTCTCATGTCAGAAAGTTGGACGGTATGCTGGATATGTGTGTTTTTTTCTATGCTATGTTTTTATGCATCATGGAACTAGTCTAATAAATGGCCATATGTGTCTTTTTGATGAGAAAATATTTTTTGTGAGTCACGACCAATGTGCAGTTTATTTTCTTTCCATGCAGTGAAATTATTTCCCCTTGCCTTAGCCATATTAACAAGTCCTTCTGAGACGCTGTAAGTGTTGGCACGTGGCCAGCCTCTTCAGTGGGTACTGCCGGCTCACACAGGTGTACAACCTCTGGAGAGTTTCAGAATGCTGTATCACACAAGGATATAATCACATTCTATGACCTTTGAACTGTGGCAGAGCAATTCTGGAAAGCCACAGATTACCATAAATACCCACGGCTGACTATAGAGAGCAACCCGATTTTTTTTTCTTTCTGCTGCGGCACAAATGAGATTAAACCTAATCCTTCTGTTTCTTGTAAAGTTCATTTCCATGTAAAACCTATAGCCCAGAACACCACTTCTGCAGTCCATCAAGCATGCTGGCCCAATGGATTTACAGCTTGCTGAATTTTAACTGTAGGCTTCCATTAGACAGAAACTGAACATCTTTGCGTCCTGTAACAATGCTTCCCATTGTGATCCGCAGCATCTGTTACCACTGAGCTGCAGTTGGAAAAGGAAAAAGTTTTACAAAAAGTTGCTTTAAATTTTGCAAGGGTGCATTCACACTAATAGTTCATCCATCTGAAAAGCCGATGTACAGTTGGGTTTTATATTTGTATTTTTCATGTATTAAGTTGGACTTAAAAAAAAAAAAAATGTATGGGGATCTTCACAATGTTTGGACGGACACAGCCTTCAAAGTCTTGACATATGGGACGTCCCCAAGCAGTGTAAAAAAACGAGAGGTGGGAACAGTATCAGTAAAAACTTCCCCCTAAAACAAGCAGAGCTCCTCAACGGAGGAGTTGCAACTTTAAACAGCCACCTGCAAAACCTTGCGGCCGAAGGAAGCATCTGAAGATGCACTCACATCAACCTTGTAAAATTTGGAAAAGATGTGAATGAACGACCAAGTCTTCGCCTTACACACCTGTGAGACAGGCGCTTGATGTCGGAAAGCCCAGGAAGCATCAATTGCCTTGGTTGAATGTGCCGTGACCAGAAATGGGGGGCGCCCGCCCCTTAAGAGCATAGGCCTGTATGAAGGTCTGCCCGATCCACCGAGAAATGGTGGACGGCGAGACCGCCAGGCCCTTTTGTGGACCAGATACCGACACAAAAAGTGAGTCAGACCTCCGAAACGGAGCCGTAGCGGACAGGTACACCCGCAAAGCACGTACCACGTCTAAAGTATGCAGTGCAACCTCCTTAGGATGCGCCGGTTGAGGACAAAAGGATGAAAGTACAATGTCCTCGTTATGGTAAAAGGCCAAAACCACCTTCAGAAGAAAAGAAGGTTGCGGGCGCAACACCGCCTTATCCTTATGGAGGACCAAGTATGGCGACTTGCAAGACAAGGCCGCCAATTCAGAAACACGTCTGACAGACGTAATGGCCACTAAAAAGACCACCTTCTGAGATAGTGTCAAGAGAGGAATCTCTCTGATGTTTTCAAAGGTAGGTTCCTGAAGAACCGAGAGCACCATATTCAGATCCCATCAAGGAAGAGGTGGTTTAAGAGGGGGAAGTATATGGCGCACCCCCTGCACAAAGGTACTCACCAGAGAATGGGCCACCAAAGGCCGCTGAAAGAACACAGCCAAAGCTGAAATCTGTCCCTTAATGGTGCTTAAGGCAAGTTTCTGATCTACTCCACGCTGTAAACACAGCAGGACTCTGGAAACCGAATACGTCCGTGGACGCCACCCCATCTCCTAGCACAAAGAGATGTAGGCTTTCCAAGTGTGATGGTAGATCTTCCTGGAAGAAGACTTCCGTGCCCTCATCATAGTTGTCATGAAATAGTCAGATATGACCTCTGTCCCTTAGTACTTGGCTTTCAATAGCCATGCTGTTAAAGCCAGTGACTGTAAAGCAGGATGAAGTATGGGACCCTGAGACAGAAAGTCCTCCCGCATTGGCAGCCGCCAGGGTGCATCCGCCACCAGGCGCACGAGATTGGCGTACCAAGGACACCGGGCCAATCTGGAGCAATTAGAATCATCGGGGTCCCTTCGGCCTCCACTCTGCGGAGCAGCCGAGGAAGCAACTTCAATGGGGGAAAGGCAGAAATTAGCCTATACTAACCCCACAGGGCCACTAACGCATCCAACGCGTCTGCCCAGGGATCTCTGGACCTGGCCACGAACCTTGACACTTTGCGGTTAAGGCGAGAGGCCAGGAGATCCACGTCTGGGGTGACCCACTTCCTGCAAAGAAGTTGAAACACCTCCGGATGCAATGACCATTCCCCCTGGTCCAGCATCTGGCGACTCAGGTAGTCCGCCTGCCAGTTTTCTACACCCGGAATGTAGACGGCCGATAGAGCCGGTACGCTTCTTTCCGCCCAACGCAGGATGTGAGCGACCTGTGAGGTAATATCTGTGAGGTGTGCTCCGTTAAGAAAGCCAGTGCTAGAGACTTCCCAGGAGACAGACCCCCCTCACAGAAAGCGGACCCCGGCGCCCCACAGGGACCCTGCAGTCGCAGCAGGCCCTAGGGCAGGAGGGGAAAGGGAGGACAGGAGAACCCCTTAATCCCCGGAATGCCCAGCTGTTCCATCCTGCCAAGGCAGGAGGAACCGTACTTACCCGTCCTTGCGAGGATATGCTGGCGCGTCCCTGACAGACCCACAACCGATGGTACGGAGTAGCTGTTGGCCCGGTCCACTGTGAGTAAGACAACAAAACACCCCAGTCATGTGTGGACCCTGGAGCAAAACGCCACCCCAGGAGTCATGGGATATGTCGTGGCAGACCCAGCGCTTTGCTAAGGTGTGCTTTGCTAAGCCTGTCGCCCAGTCGGCCATTGATAGAAGAATCTTAAAACAAACAAAAAAAAAAATCTTCAGGGCGCTGTGCCTAAAGGGATCCACGTCAGTCTCCTCTGCTAGGCAGAAAAAAACTGAGGCTGCATGCTGCAGGGAGGAGGGTTATGTCCGGAGGGACTGCCCCTGGGCGGGGCTGTTCAACTCTGTTAAAGTAACATGTATTTAAATATCCAACATGTTCAGCCTAGTGCTCTCCTATGAACAGGAACATAACCCATATGTCAAGACTTTGAAGGCTTGTGTCCATCCATGGACGATAAGAGAAATGAATGCAGCAATGTACAGAGACATCCTTGATGAAAGCCTGCTCCAGAGGGCTCTGGACCTCAGAGTGGGGGCAAGGTTCATCTTCCAACAGGACAATGACCCTAAGCACACAGCCAAGATAACAAAGGAGTGGCTATGGGACAACTCTGTGAATGTCCTTGAGTGGCCCAGCCAGAGCCCAGACTTCAGCCCGATTGAACATCTCTGGAGAGATCTGAAAATGGCTGTGCACCAATGCTCCCCATCCAACCTGATGGAGCTTGAGAGGTCCTGCCAAGAAGAATGGGAGAAGCTGCCCAAAAATAGGTGTGCCAAGCTTGTGGCATCATACTCAAAAAGATTTGAGGCTGTAATTGGTGCCAAAGGTGCTTCAACGAAGTATTGAGCAAAGGCTGTGAATACTTAAGTACATGTGATTTTTTTCATTTTTTTTATTTTTAATACATTTGCAAAGATTTCATCAGGGCCGGTGCAAGGATTTTTTCCAACTCAGACGAAGGGGCTTGGCAAAATGCACCCCTCGTAAACTTCAATAAGCAGGGCCCTTTGATCCCTCCTGTATTGAATTGTATTGCAACTGTACTGTCTGCCCTCATGTTGAATGCTGTGCAAAGTGTTGGTGCTAAATAAATCCTGTATAATGATGAGGATGACAAGTGTATTGCCGCGTACACACGGTCGGAATTTCCGACAACAAATGTTCGATCGGAGCTTGTTGTCGGAAATTCCGACCGTATGTAGGCTCCATCGGACATTTGCTGTTGGAACTTCCGACAACAAAAATTTGAGAGCTGGTTCTTAAATTTTCTGACAACAAAACTTCTTGTCGGAAATTCCGAGCGTGTGTACACAATTCCGACACACTAAATTCCACGTATGCTCGGAATCAAGCAGAAGAGCCGCACTGGCTATTGAACTTAAATTTTTTCGGCTCGTCGTATGCGTTGTATGTCACCGCGTTCTTGACGTTCGCATATTCCGACAGCATTTGTGTGACCATGTATATGCAAGACCAGTTTGAGCCAAAATCAGTCAGAAAAAAAAAGAGACAAACCTCTTTTGACTTGCAACATGTAATCACAGGCCTGATGTGTAAACTAGACTTATCATTTAATCTAATTCAACTGATTGAATAGTGGTTTGAGACTCTTCCTGTCTCTTTGCACAGGTTTGAAATCCGGCCTGTATATGTTAGACTCATATAATACATTATATATATATATATATATATATATATATATATATATATATATATATATATATATATATATATATACATACATACATACATATATATATATATACTACAACATATACTACTACACTCCAAAGGTGGCTAGGGGTTCCCTCAGCATTGGGCAATTTCTGCCGCGTACACACGGTCGGAATTTCCGACAACAAATGTTCGATCGGAGCTTGTTGTCGGAAATTCCGACCGTATGTAGGCTCCATCGGACATTTGCTGTTGGAACTTCCGACAACAAAAATTTGAGAGCTGGTTCTTAAATTTTCTGACAACAAAACTTCTTGTCGGAAATTCCGAGCGTGTGTACACAATTCCGACACACTAAATTCCACGTATGCTCGGAATCAAGCAGAAGAGCCGCACTGGCTATTGAACTTAAATTTTTTCGGCTCGTCGTATGCGTTGTATGTCACCGCGTTCTTGACGTTCGCATATTCCGACAGCATTTGTGTGACCATGTATATGCAAGACCAGTTTGAGCCAAAATCAGTCAGGAAAAAAAATCAACAGTTTTGTCGTCAGAATGTCCAATCGTCTGTACACAGCATAAGACCTTATAAGGCAATGCGGAATTAGTGCTAAAATAAAAAATGATGGAACAGGTATACAACTGCCTTCATTACATTATAGGGAGATAACAGCCAGACAGCAAGTATGTCTTTAGCTGCCCTCAAATTTTCTGTCTGAGTGGAGATATGTGGTTCAAAAGAAGTTTGCCCACTTGCCGACCGCTTTACTGCTACAGTGTGGGCTGGCTGC
Organism: Rana temporaria; assembly: GCF_905171775.1. NCBI lineage: Eukaryota > Metazoa > Chordata > Amphibia > Anura > Ranidae > Rana > Rana temporaria. The sequence continues at coordinate 48,037,719 of NC_053493.1, forward strand.
GCAGAATTACATACATATACATTATGTGATTCTGCTCTTCTGGATAGGGAACGCCAGCGTGCCGCTTGTCCTGTGATTAGTCACAGCACAAGCCAATCAGCAGGTGCCGGGCAATGGATGACCACCAGCACCAGAGCTCTGTCCTGTCAGCAGGGATGTGTTGATGTTTGGTTCCCTGCAAAGCATGGAATAAAAAAACAGCACAACCCTTAGTGCATTGATTCTCAACTAGGGTTCCTCCATGTAGTAATCTATGTATAGTGTCCAACACAGAACCATAAGATCCAATGTACTGAAGTCAGAGAGTAAATTAGGTTGTTTCGCAGCAACTCACAACAGGTTCTCCAGAGAACGCATTTAATGGATCTTCCAATAACATACAAAGTCCACGGACGATACAAGAATCCAACAGAGTATAATTCAGAATCCCATCTTCTCCTAGACCTGTGCAATGTTCATCGTAGGGAGACAAGACAAGACTAGACTTGTGCCTTCACATGTTCATGCAGAGAATACGTGGGGGTATATTCTCTAACTGGTAGCCAGAAATTCCCAACATTATATATTGTTTCTTTTGAATAGCTGAGCAATTTGATTGGTTGTCTCTTAATTGAAAGACAGCAGGACATATTTACCTGCCACTCTTAAAAGACAGGATGTGACTTCAGCCGAAGTCACTAATTAGTATGCATCCTTGCATACTAATAAACCCCCCTCTACTAAGTAATTAGATTGCATATGATCTGAATAATGGTTCGATATGTAAAAACGGCTCCATCCTGTCTCTGTCTTTTTTTGACAATAGACAAACCTCTTTTGACTTGCAACATGTAATCACAGGCCTGATGTGTAAACTAGACTTATCATTTAATCTAATTCAACTGATTGAATAGTGGTTTGAGACTCTTCCTGTCTCTTTGCACAGGTTTGAAATCCGGCCTGTATATGTTAGACTCATATAATACATTATATATATATATATATATATATATATATATATATATATATATATATATATATACTACAACATATACTACTACACTCCAAAGGTGGCTAGGGGTTCCCTCAGCATTGGGCAATTTCTGCCTCTCAGATAAGTTCCCACTGACACCATTGGTTTGTTTTAGCTATCTGTATGGAGGTAATTCTTCCCAATGACCACAAGTTTAACCACTTGCCGACCTCCTCATGTAGATATACGTCAGCAGAATGGCACGGACAGGCACATGTACGTACCCGTACGTCCTCTGCTTGACGTGGGTGGGGGGTCCGATCGGGACCCCCCCCCCCCGCTACATGCGGCGGTCGGTAAGCCTCGGGGAGCGATCCGGGACGACGGCGCGGCTATTCGTTTATAGCCGCCCCGTCGCGATCGCTCCCCGGAGCTGAAGAACGGGGAGAGCCGCGTGTAAACACGGCTTCCCCGTGCTTCACTATGGCGGCGCATCGATCGAGTGATCCCTTTTATTAGGGAGACTCGATCGATGATGTCAGTCCTACAGCCACACCCCCCTACAGTAGTAAACACACACTAAGTGAACACTAAATGTTACAGCGCCCCCTGTGTTTAACTCCCAAACTGCAACTGTCATTTTCACAATAAAGAATGCAATTTAAATGCATTTTTTGCTGTGAAAATTACAATGGTCCCAAAAATGTGTCAAAATTGTCCGAAGTGTCCGCCATAATGTCGCAGTCACGAAAAAAATCGCTGATCGCCGCCATTAGTAGTAAAAAAAATAAAAATGCAATAAAACTATCCCCTATTTTGTAAACGCAATAAATTTTGCGCAAACCAACCGATAAACGATTATTGCGATTTTTTTTACCAAAAATAGGTAGAAGAATACGTATCGGCCTAAACTGAGGGAAATTTTTTTTTATATATATGTTTTTGGGGGATATTTATTATAGCAAAAAGTAAAAAATATTGCATTTTTTTCAAAATTGTCGCTCTATTTTTGTTTATAGCGCAAAAAATAAAAACCGCAGAGGTGATCAAATACCACCAAAAGAAAGCTCTATTTGTGGGGAAAAAAGGACGCCAATTTTGTTTGGGAGCCACATCGCAGGACCGCGCAATTGTCTGTTAAAGCGACGCAGTCTGGAACTGTAAAAACTGTAAAAACCCCTTGGGTCTTTAGGCAGCATATTGGTCCGGGGCTTAAGTGGTTAAGGACCATTCTTCCCACTGATCTACAACTCACGATACATTAGTGTGATGATTTCTAATTTTCAGCAGGGGTTCCCCGAGAACAGAGAACTATTTCAAGGGTTCCTTTGTGTTGAAAAGGTTGAGAAAGGCTGCCTTAGTGAAAGAACCTCCCATTACAAGCATAAACAAGAACATAGTTAACCCTTTGATCACCCTAGGTGTTTAACCCCTTTCCAGCCAGTGTCATTATTTCAGTGACAGTGTATATTTTTAGAACTGATCACTGATTAGTGTCACTGGTCATGTGGTAGAATACATATTGGCTTTAATTTATAAAGAAACATGTTTTTTTTTTATTATTATTATTATTATTATTATTATTATTATTATTATTATTATTATTATTATTGTTGGATATGTTTTATAGCAGAAAGTAAAAAATATTGTTTTTTCCCCCCAAATTTTTCTTTTTTTGTTTATAGCGCAACAAAAATAAAAAAAACTGTGGTGATCAAATAGTACCAAAAGAAAGCTCTATTTTTGTGAAAAAAATTATATAAACGTATCTTATGTACAGCATTGCACGACCTTGCAAATGTCAGTTAAAATAACGCAGTGCCACAGGAAAAAAAATGGCCTGGTCATGAAGGGGGTAAATCTTCCAGAAGTCAAGTGGTCAATTTTGTACTGAATGTACTTTCCCAAACAAAACTATTCCGACCATGTGTGGGCCCCATCTTACTTTTTTCCATCAGAGTTTAGAAATAGAACATGTTTTATTTTTTTTCCGATGGAAAAAAATCATATCGGAAATTCTGATCGTCTGCGTGGAACACCGATGGAGAAAAAAACACGCATGCTCGGAAGCATTGAACTTAATTTTTCTCGGCTCGTCGTAGTGTTTTATGTCACCGCGATTTGGACGGCCGGAATTTGGTCTGACAGTGTGTATACAAGACAGCTTTAACAGAATTCCGACAGAAAATTCAATCGGATTTTATCCCATCGGAAATTCCAATCGTGTGTAAAGAAAAAAAATCCATCCTGCTCCTTTAAATTTTTTTGTCACTGCGGTCAAAAATAAACTTTGATTTGACCCCACTAATGATTAGAAATTTCAGCAAATGTTCTTAAAATGAAAAATTTTGAATGAAATGATACTAGTCTTATGGCCAGTTTAAAGCGGGGGTTCACCCAAAAAACAATTTCTAACATTACATTGAGCAGGGTTGTGATAATGACATTATGCTGACCTTTTTAATTCTATTGCTGTACATACCGTTTCATCTATATTTTCACCGCGGCTTCCGGGTATGTAATCTGCGGGACTGGGCGTTCCTAATTGATTGACATGCTTCCGACCGGCGCATACAGCGCGTCACGAGTTGCCGAAAGAAGCCGAACGTCGGTGCGCAGGCGCCGTATAGAGCCGACTCGCAGTCCGGCTTCTTTCGGCAACTCGTGACGCGCTGTATGCGCCGGTCGGAAGCATGTCAATCAATTAGGAACGCCCAGTCCCGCAGATTACATACCTGGAAGCCGCGGTGAAAATATAGATAAAACGGTATGTACGGCAATAAAATTAAAAAGGTCAGCATAATGTCATTATCACAACTCGGCTCAATGTAATATTATTATTATTTTTTTTTGGGGTGAACCCCCGCTTTAAGTAGGAAGACATTTCAACTTTAATATATAAAATGCATCTTTGGCGACAGCGTACCTGCATTATGCCGGGCTATACATCCTAAAGCCCAGGCTGCGGCTTCTTTCACACCAGGGTCAAAGTCCTCCAAGCAAATAACCAGGGTGTCCACGGCTCCACAATCCACTATTGCCTGTGCCAACTGTGGAGAATGCTTGGCAACAGCTCGGAGAACAAATGCTGCAGCTTTCTTATAGAAGCGCTGTGGGAAGAGGAACAGGCCAAAGTTATTACATAAAACAGTTACATGCAGCAGCTGATTAATTCTCATGTCATGTCTTGCAAGTTCAATGTGATTTTTTAGAATCTCTTTCATCAACATAATACAAAGATTTTCAGAATCACCAATGAAGTTATCCAATTTTCTTATTAACCACTTGAAGACCGAGACTATTTTTCAGACCGTGTTTACAAGTTGAAATAATTAATTTTTTTTGCTAGAAAATTACTTAGAACCCTCAAAAATTATATATATTTTTTCTACCACCCTAGCGAATAAAATGTCGGTCACACCGTATATGCGCAGCGGTATTACAAGCGCACTTTTTTTTGGAAAAAATACACTTTTTTGAATTAAAAAATAAGGCAACAGGAAAGTTTTAAATTGTGAAAGATAATGTTACGCCGAGTAAATTGATACCCAACATGTCACGCTTCAAAGTTGCACCTGCTCGTGGAATGGCGACAAACTTTTACCCTTAAAAATCTCCATATGCAACGTTTAAAAAAATTCTACAGGTTGCATGTTTTGAGTTACAAAGGAGGTTTAGGGCTAGAATTATTGATCTCGCTCTAACGATCGCAGCGGTACCTCACATGTGTGGTTAAACACTGTTTTCATATGTGGTAGCTACTCACGTATGCGTTCGCTTCTGCACGCAAGCTCGGCGGGACGGGGCACGTTTAAAAAAAAAAAAAAACTTTTTTTCTTATTTCGTTTCACATTTTTTTTTATTTTTACGCTGTTCTTTTAAAAAAAAAAACTGTTACTTTTATTCCCATTACAAGGAATGTAAACATCCCTTGTAATAGAAAAAAGCATGACAGGACCTCTTAAATTCGAGATCTGGGGTCAAAAAGACCATAAAAAAAAAGTCATAAAAATAAATAAAAAATAAATTAGCTGGTAAATTAGTGTGGGGATGATTAAAAATATGGAGGTGATGTCTGAAACCATAGTGGGGTATATAAGGCTACAGAAAGATGGTGGATAGTGAGCTTTCTGATGAAGCTGGTATGCGAAATGCATTGAGGTTGCATATAGTGATCCAGGAATTTCCAATAAACAAATGTTTGAGAGCTGGTTCTCAATTTTTCCGACAACAAAAGTTCTTGTCGCAAATTCCGATTGTCTGTAGCCAATTCCGACGCACAAAAATACTACGCATGCTCGGAATCAATTCGACGCTTGCTCGGAATCATTGAACTTCATTTTTCTCAGATCGTCATTGTGTTGTACTTTACCGCAAATTTCCAACAACATTTGTGTGAACGTGTGTATGCAAGACAAGTTTGAACCAACATTCCGTCAGAAAAAAATCCATGGATTTGTTGTTGGAATGTCCGATCGTGTGTACGTGGAACATTTTAAACGATGTCGTTTTTCGGGTTGTAAAAAAATGATCGTGTGTGGGCTAAAATGACATTAAAAACCCGTGCATGCTCAGTAGGAAGTTATGAGACGGGAGCGCACGTTCTGGTAAAACTACCGTTCGTAATGGAGATAGCACATTCATCACGCTGTAACAGACAGAAAAGTGCAAATCGTATTTTACTAACACGGAATCAGCTAAAAGCAACCCAAAGGGTGGCGTCATCCGCATGGAACTTCCCCTTTATAGTGCCAACGCTTGCTAGAGCATTTTTTAAAAACGATGGTGTGTGGGCATCGTCGTTTTAATGATGAAGTTGGAAAACGTTGTTTTTTCTACATGCCTAAAAACGACGGGTTTTTTTTCATGCCGAAAAATGATCGTGTGTACGCGGCATCAGCCTCAGCTCTAAAAACGCCCTACAAGACAAATCCCATTCATTTTAATGAGCATTCTGTCGCCTAAAGAAAAACGCCCGTCACTCAAAAAAGTATATGAGCTTCTTTTTTGGCAGATTACAGGCGTTTTAATTCTTTTACATTGGTGACCATCTGCTGACGAAGTCCCGCCCACTATACGGATGGACGGAAGTCACATGACGTAACCCGCGGCCATCGCTGATTTCTGATTTCCATTTTTGTACGTTTTTATTCTGTTTTTACTACAATTAAAGTTCTATTCCTGCGTAGAGCATTATATATGTTCTTTTTTATTTGCATTATTCATGGGATTCTGGAGTTGAGGTTGCCTACATCTGGTACATTGAAAGTGGCATTGCTAGCCCAATAAGGCCCCATACACACGATAGAATCCATCCGCTGAAAAATCCCAGCAAATGGGTTTCAGCGGATAGATCCTATGGTGTGTACACTCCAGCGGATCTGTTTCCGTGGATATTTCTCCCCTGGGATGGATTCCAGCAGATCGAATATTCGCTGACATGCTAAACAAATCTATCTGCTGGAATCCATCCCAACGGATGGATCCGCTGGTCTGTATAGACTCACCGGATCCATCCGTCCGAAGGGATCCCCCGCATGCGTCGTAATGATTCGACGCATGCGTGGAATTCCTTATATGACAGTGTCGCGCACGTCGCCGCGTCATCATCGCGGCGACGGCGCGACACGTCATCGCCAGAGGATTTCGGCGCGGATTTCAATGCGATGGTGAGTACACTCCATCGCAGAGAAATCCGCTGAAATCCTCGAGAGGATTTATCCACGGAAACGGTCCGCTGGACCGTATTCGCGGATAAATCCTCTCGTGTGTATGGGGCCTAAGGGACGTTTTAGGATCTGCCCGTTCTGTCTTTGGTTGATTACCAATACACCCTGTGTGGGAAAGCGTATTAGACCCTCTGTAATTAAAGGGTCCATTCTGTGAGGTGAGCACCCATTTTTCTCATTGGTGGAGGTTCTTTTCCCACAAAGTCACCTGCATGTTTTCCATATTGTATCATCACTGAAGACACCACATATTGGTTTAACTGTGATATATGGACTTATTTTACTAGCGCTGCACTGTCTTTTTATATATTGAACTTCAAAATGACTGTACATAAATGCTGCAAAAAGCCTAAAAAAAGGCAGGAAAAAAAATGCAAGAAAAACACCTGTAAAATAACAACGACTAGATGTGAACGGAGCTTAATACAATACAATACTTGTTTTGCTTGTGACCACTTTTACATTCAGGCCGAAAAAAAACTTTTAAAAATGGACCGTATTTGCTAAACAGTTGATAAGGGATTTTAACTAAATAAACTGGAAGATTACATTTAAAGGTTCTCCATCACCTGTTACATACAAAATGGAGGATATCTGCAATGATAATTAGTCCAGGATTAAAAATTAATTTCCCAAAAGGCTTACAGATATGATGTGGCTGGGGTAAGGTTATACACACCAGCAGAATATTAAACTCTTCAGTAAAGCAGGCAGAATGGAGTTTTGTTTTTGCAGAAACTGAACGGAATGTGCTTATTAAAATAAGTCATAGATTTATGAAGCACTGGCAGCTTAAAACAATTGGTGTATCATTGCCAGAGATATTGATTCATGTACAGCTAATAAAACAGCCCGTGTAATATATGCAATATTCAGGATCTACATTGCACTTAGCACAATTTCCCTCTGCAAAGATTTTGCCATCTGGGCGAAAGCACCTCAGGTCATTATCATTTTCAAGTGCGTTACGTTCATTTTGGATCTTAGAAATGATTTTTCCGCTCCTCACACATAATGCTGCTTTGAAAAACGGCCAAGGATCACGCCAGAAGATTTTCTTCTCTTTTTGGATTCATCACAAAGCAAATAAGAATAAATGCACTAAAAATTCTTCACTGACTGACTGCAGGCGAGCAAGGCTTTCAGGCCTAGCGGTTTGGTCTCAAAGAAACAGAAATCTGCCACAAATGAAGCAGACCAGCCTACAGCTGCAAATTGTGTTTGTGAGATCTTTTTTCCCCATCTAGTTTTTTTTTTAACAAAATCAAAACCTCATAAGGAAAGAAGAACAAGAAGAGAAGGTACGTCATACAATAAAGATTTAATAAGGCCCACAAATAAGATAAATATACAAGGACGATTTTGCATAATTTTTTTTTTCCAATTTCAGCATCACAATGTTGTAATAAAGGTCATCAACAAATGGTAACAGTGTCATCTTGTTTAATATCCAATTACAATACGACTCCCAGTCGCCTGGTTGTTGGCAATGCAATTCCTCCCATGCTGATTTCATTCATGTCTTTTGGGATTGTACGGAAATATAACAATTGGCTGAATGTAGTACAATGTGTAAAATCTGTCATGACAATAAGCATACTCCCCACTGTGGAGATTTGCTTCCTGGGATTGGTGGACCCCTTGGTCCCTACAAAGGGGATCTGAAATCTCCTAACCATATTGTTCTATTATGCCAAGAAAAAGTATTATTCTTTCTTGGAAGAAATCTACTGCCCGACCATTACGGCCTGGAAGGCTCTGATAAACAAGGCCCTGCCTCTTTATCATATACCAGTAGAGGGGTGCCAGCAAAATTTGACTAAGTGTGGGGAGGCTGGGTGGAGGATACATCTACTGTATCAGAGTGAGATCTTTCTCTCTTTGAGAATGCAGTTCAACTTTGTATTAATACCTTACTATTTTATGTAGTGGTCCCTATTGAAATCTGATGGAGATAGGTATCTGATTTTATTGCATATGAGATCTACACTCACTGACCACTTTATTAGATACACCTTGCTAGTACTGGGTTGGACCCCCTTTTGCCTTCAGAACTGCCTTAATCCTTCATGGCATATGTTCAACAAGGTGTTGGAAACATTTCTCAGAGATTTTGGTCCATAGTCACATGATAGCATCACGCAGTTGCTGCAGATTTGTCAGCTGCACATCCATGATGCGACTCTCCCATTCCACCACATCCCAAAGGTTCTCTATTGGATTGAGATCTGGTGACTGTGGAGGCCATTGGAGTACAGTGACCTCATTGTCATGTTCAAGAAACCAGTGGTGAGATGATTGGAGCTTTGTGACATGGTGCATTATCCTGCTGGAAGGGGCCATCAGAAGATGGGTACACTGTAGTCATAAAGGGATGGACATGGTCAGTAACAATACTCAGGTAGGCCGTGGTGTTTAAACGTTGCTCAATTGGTACTGAGGGACCCAAAGTGTGGCAAGAAAATATCCCCCACACAATTACACCACCACCACCAGCCTGAACCATTGATACAAGGCAGGATGGATCCATGCTTTCATGTTGTTTATGACCAATTCTGATCGTCGCAGCTGAAATTGAGACTCACCAGATCAGGCAACATTTCCAAATCTTCTATTGTCCAATTTTGGTAAGCCTGTGCAAATTGTAGCCTCAGTTTCCTGTTCTTACCTGACAGGAGCGGCACCCGGTGTGGTCTTCTGCTACTGTAGCCCATCTTCTTCAAGGTGCAATGTGTTGTGCGTTCAGAGAAAGTATTCTGCATACCTTGGTTGTAACAAGTGGATATTTTAGTTACTGTTGCCTTTCTATCATCTCAAACCAGTCTGCCCATTCTCCTCTGACCTCTGACATCAACAAGGCATTTTTGTCCACACAACTGCCGCTCGCTAGATAGTTTCAATGTTTCTCTGTAAACCCGAGAGATGGCTGTCCCGGCCATCAACAGTTGTTAAATACTCAGACCAGCCGGTCTGGCACAAACAACCATGCCACGTTCAAAGTCACTTAAATCCCTTTTCTTCCCCATTCTGCTTTTTTTGAGCTTCAGCAAGTAATGATCATCACGTCAAGATGCTGCCATGTGGTTGGCTAATACCAAGTAATTGAACAGGTAAGTGAATATTTGTGAAGTTTTTTTTTCTTAAATGTCTGTCCTTTGCTCTTTGTCAGAGCTGTGCTGACCATTTGTGCTGATGTATGACTCTTATATGGTTTTTGTTCCTTTCTTAGTTGTTTGTTTTGTCGTTTGACAAAGTGTCATGTTTGTATTATGTTGGAAAATTTTCCAACTACAATACGGCCAGAAAATGCATAAAATTACCTTTTCACTACAGCAACATAATCTGAATAACCAGTAATCACCAGAATTATATCACCAGAATAACCAGTATTATAACCAATAATCTGAATAACCAGACATAGAGGATGAGAGAGAGGGTAAAATGAAGCAATAGGGTCACCAGGGAATAGGGAACAAGGAGCAGGGTGCAAGGATCATGGGTGAACAACATTACAAAAGGCATGGTTGAGTTGCTTCATATATGTAGACCTTCTACAAACACACCATTATAAACAGTGTCATTCTATAACACAGTCTAAAATTATCCTTATACAATCGTTATACACCCATCAGATTAGAGAAGAGGGATATGAACCATACCAAGGGCCCACCATAATGATAATAATGGTAAAAACAGAGACATGGTGTATTGGGGTGCAGTCCAAAGTTTAATCAAGTGGTAACTACAGGTTGAGGGGTGGAGCTCTTGTTAATTGCAACTAATACTTTTAAAGGATGTTCTATCTAGGCTGTTTCAGCCTAAAAGAGAAGGCCAGATTTGTTTTTTCAAACACAGCATGTACCCATTAGGACAAACCCCCCCCCCCCCCCCCCCCCCCCCCCCTTACATCACAATACAGGTATGGGCTGTTTTAAGCTGGCTGAACATTAAAAAAACAATTTTGGTGCCTTTAAATAGCTAATGTGTGACATAGCCTGGAATAGTGCAATAGCAATGTCCAGAGTTTTTATTAACCACGGTGCTGTGGCTGGGATGCCTTCTGAGCTCTTCAGTGGTGCCTTGGCAAAATGCCTAAAAAGTGCCCCAAAATTGTCCAGAAGCCAGCAAATGGATTATGACTGTCTTTTTGTTACACAAAGCCACAGGTCTTTCAGAAAATGTATACCTTTTCAGGGGTATAAAGTTATCTAGCAAAAAATGCATATTTTAATATGTGTGTGAAAAATGGTAATTACATTTTCTTACAAGTCCCCTTTTGTTGGTTTCAATGCCTACGATCAATTCTGACTATGTCCACTTCCTGGAAGTCTGTCCTCCCTGGATGCTACCCTTGCTGGGCTTCAGGCCGTCCACACCACTTCAGCTCCCGGTAGTGATGCCCCTTTTGGGTGGGTCCCTGATCTTTAATGCCACACTTCCATCATGCAGCTACACTTGTTAGTATCTCAGAGAGTGGGGCTTTAATAGTTAATCTTACTTTTATTATTTTTCCATACATATCCCCCTTTTTTTTCCTTGATAGGGTCAGACCATATAGAAATTCTATTATATTACATTACTCATCCAATCCACGCGCATGCTCCTGAAGAGTGGATCAATCCACGAAATGCATAGAACTACTATACGCCGTATTCCTATTAATCATGTGTTTTAATTGATATTCTTTAGTATGTGTATTATGTAAGATTTAGGCCCCATACACACGGGAGGATTTATCCGCGGATACGGTCCAGCGGACCGTTTCCACGGATAAATCCTCTCGAGGATTTCCACGGATTTCTATGCGATGGCGTGTACACACCATCGCATTGAAATCCGCGCCGAAATCCTCTGGCGATGACGTGTCTCGCCGTCGCCGCGATTATGACGGGGCGATGTGCGCGACGCTGTCATATAAGGAATTCCACGCATGCGTCGAATCATTACGACGCATGCGGGGGATCCCTTCGGATGAATGGATCCGGTGAGTCTATACAGACCAGCGGATCCATCCGTTGGGATGGATTCCAGCAGATGGATTTGTTCGGCATGTCAGCAAATATTCGATCTGCTGGAATCCATCCCAGGGGATAAATATCCGCGGAAAAAGATCCGCTGGAGTGTACACACAATAGGATCTATCCGCTGAAACCCATTTGCTGGGATTTTTCAGCGGATGGATTCTATCGTGTGTACGGGGCCTTACTGTCTGCAATCATGTTGAAATCTTCCTTTATTGTATGTATGTACATGTATATGAATGAATTGTATTGGCTACTATATTTATTCATGATTACCGTTATGTATTACAATATTGACTTGTACAATAAATTTGATATTTTTACACCTACGTGCTTCATTTAAAGTCCCACTCCCCCCTCCCCTTTTTTTTCATTTAGATAAAGATGGAGGTACCAGGTCATCATCTCATTTAAAGTCCCAATTGTTTTTCTCTTTATTTTCACATATAATATAGGGTTTACATAAAGTTGAAATCTAAAGATTTAGGGGGGGAAAAATCAAGAAGCCTGAAAAGAAGTTCATCCATTTAGTTGGTTTGGTTTGCTGGTTCTACAACACTTAGGTAACGTTAAAACAATAAAAGGGTTAAGGACTACCCCAAGAGATGCCAGTTTTATTGCACCTATTAAAATCTGATGTGGACACGCAAGGTGAAAAGTCCCGGTGCAGTTCACTGTCAGTTCTCGGAACCAAGACTGAGAAAGTTTCCACTTACTTAGGTTTATTTGCTAAAGCTGGCTTCTGTCCAGCGACTCTGGAACTGAGAGACAGATTAAATGTGTTTGTGCTTCAGTACTCTGCGCAGTTTATCATCCTGACAATTTTTTTAAATTAACCCCGAAAGGCCTTCAAAAGCATTTACAGCTGGCCCCACCACCAGTAAACAGGTTAACGGAGCTATTTATAGGTCTAAACTAAGGCTGCTACATTGTATGTTTTTCAGGCTCAGAAATGCATTCACGGATAGGGAAGGACTGTGGTGCACGTTCCAAAAATATAGGCATAACATTATATAAAAAATAAAATAAATACTCTCCTTCTAACCAAGAAAATGACATAATTTATTTGTAAAAGCCCTCCCAAGTCCACCTCTTCTTAAGTAAACCTGTCAGATATTTAAAAGCTAATCCCTTGGCTGCCACAGCAGGGTGGAAGGATTTAATTTTTAATAATCTGACATTAGATGGTTAAATCCTAGCTGTTAATGCACAGCAAAGTAACCTGTGGCTCTCCGAAAGTCCACGAGGGTGAAATAAGATTAACTAAGCCACAGCTGACTGTTGAATTTGGTATTATATGGAACAACTAATTTGTGGTTAACCACTTCATTACCGGCCCATTGTAATATGACGTCCACAGATGGGATCTCCCATTCCGGGTGGACGTCATATGACGTCCTGGGCTTTGTGCAGTGATATCTGCAGCTAGAGGCATCATTCTGATATCATTCTTTCGTGCCGGCGATTATGTGCACGATAAGAACGATCATATCGGCAGTTCCACCGTTTGATCGTTCTTATAGGCGGCGGGAGGGGACATCCCCCCCTCCCGCCGCCATCCGGTGCTTCTCTGGGCTCTTCCGTCCCTCAAAAATTGATGAAAAGACAAGAAGAAAACTGCTCAGAGAGGCTGCCAAGAGGCCTACAGCTACATTAAAGGAACTGCAGGAATATATGTCAAGAACTGGCTGTGTAGTACATGTGACAACAATCTCCTGTATTCTTCAAATGTCTAGGCCATGGGGTAGAGTGGCAAGATGGAAGTCTTTTCTTACGAAGAAAAACATCCAAGCACAGCAAGATTTTGCAAAAACACATCTGAAGTCTCCCAAAAGCATGTGGGAAAATGTGTTATGGTCTGCTGAAACCAAGGTTAAACTTTTTTGGCTATAATTGCAAAAGATTGGTATGGTGCAAAAACAACACTGCACATCACCAAAAGAACACCATACCCACTGTGAAGCATGGTGGTGGCAGCATCATGCTTTGGGGCTGTTTTTCTTCAGCTGGAACAGGGGCATTAGTCAAGGTAGATGGAATTATGAACAGTTCCAAATACCACTCACTATTGGCACAAAACCTTCAGGCTTCTGCTAGAAAACTGAACATGAAGAGGAACTTCACCTTTCAGCATTAGAACGACCCAAAATATACATTCAAATCAACAAAAGATTTGGCTTCACTAGAAAAAGATTAAAGTTTTGGAATGGCCAGCCAGAGTGCAGACCCGAATCCGGTTAAAAATCTGTGGGGTGGTCTGAAGTGGGATACTCTCGTAAGCTGACAGATTTGTAGTGTTTTTGCAAAGAAGAGTAGGCAAATATTGCCAAGTCAAGATGTACCATGCTGATAGACTCATACCCAAAAAGACTGAGTGCTGTAATAAAATCAAAAGGTGCTTCAGCAAAGTATATGTTTAAGCGTTTGCACGCTTATGTTTGCACGCTTATGCAACCATATTATTTTATTTTTACTTCCCTCCACCTAAAAGATTTCAGTTTGTTGTTCAACTGAGTTGTACAGTTTATAGGTCACATTAAAAAGGTGGAAGAAGTTGTGAAATTATTTATCCTTGTCTCATTTATTTTTTCATCACAGAAACTTGACATTTTAACAACGGTGTGTAGACTTTATATACTGTATATCCACTGTATATATTATTTGATATTTGTAATCATAGTACAGCCAATAAACAATAGTGTGCATTTTGCTTTTCTATCCTACTTAAACACGTCAGAAAATAAAATAAAAACTTTTTTTTTTAATCCTACCTAAAACAAACTGATGCAGATCTTTGACCCTGTCCATGACTTTGACCCTTACCCTGATCTAGCCGTTATATCTTTACTTTTGATTTATTTTTATTTTACACACACAAAAACATACTTTTGATGTGTTTCTGTTTTACCTTCTTGGCACCTTTAAAGTAAAAAATAAAAAATAGTAAAGTTAGCCCAATTTTTTTGTATAATGTGAAAGATGATGTTACGCCGAGTAAACACTCATGGAATGGCGACAAACATCGGTACTTAAAAATCTCCATAGGTGATGCTTTAATTTTTATTACAGGTTACCAGTTTAGAGTTACAGAGGAGGTCTAGTGTTAGAATTGTTGCTTGCACTCTAACGCACGAGGCGATACCTCACATGTGCGGCTTGAATGGCGTTTACATATGTGGGTGGGACTTATGTGTGTATTCGCTTTTGGAGGCGAGCTACTGGGGACAGGGGCGTTTTAAACTTTTTTTTATTGGATATTTTACTTTATTTTTTGAATTTTTACACTTTCTCTTTTACATTTTTTTTATCACTTTCATTGCTATTACAAGCAATGTAAACATAAACGTGACACGTCCTCTTTATGGAGAGATGCAAGGTCAACAAGACATCTCTCCTCCAGGCTGGAAAGCATGAGATAAAAAAAAATCCACAATCTTATGCTTACCGGCCACAAATGCGACTTTGTTTACAACCGCTGCCCGGATGTGACGTCATAACGCTGCGCCCGGGCTTCGGACGTCATAGAGAAATCTCTATGGTTGTCATCCGGCGGCAGACAATTTTTCCTCTGGGTCCCTGATGGCACGGGAGAGCCTGGAGAAGCACCGGGTGGTGGCAGGGATGTCCCCATTCCATCGCCTGTAAGAACGATCTAGCGGCAGAGCTGCCGCTATGATCATTCTTATGGTGCACAGACTCGCTGTCTGAAAACAAGGATATCTGAATGATGCCTGTAGCTGCAGGCATCATTCAGATATTCCCGCTGAAAGTCAAAGACGCCATATGACGTCCTTGGGCTGGAAGTGGTTAAAGTGGAACTTTAGTAATTTTTTTATCTTTCCATCTATTAAATCTTTTGCTTTGAAGATTCGATTTGAAAACAAATAAACTTTCACAAATAAAAACGACAAACACTCTTAGTGGCCGTTCACACTACCGCGACTTGGGATCCGACTTGTGTCGCCCCAAGTCACGCGACATGAGAAATTACATTAAAGTGAATGAGAGCCGTCTTAATGCACACTACTGAAGTCGCTCCGACTTCAGAAAAGGTTCCTGTACTACTTCAAGGCGACTTCTACCCATTGATTTCAATGGAAGTCACCTCCAAAGTCGGATCAGTGTCTTAACTGAAGCAACTTTACTGGAAGAGAAAATAGTTCTCAGGCAAACCCCTCCTTCCCACAGAACTGATAATTGTTTGATTGGCCACTGGCAAAGTTGCCTGTCCTGGAGGCAACTTGAAGTTGCCTCGAAATTGCCGGCACTTAGAAACTTCAAAAGAATAAACAAAGTAAATATGCACTCAATGTGAAATGTACAGAGAGCTGCTAAGTACTATGCCATGATACCACACGCATGCGTGGTAGTGTGTGTGCGTGGCTCCACCCTAAGCATTTCATGACATATGAAGCCATCCGGGCATATATGACGTAACACATGCCCCTAAATACATCAAATGTGACAAAACGTATACGGGCGGAGCCACACACACTCTACCATGCATGCAAAATCGATCACTGCCCATTTCGCATTCTGGAGGAAATATTGCATCTGACGTTTCCATGCTTTTCTACCCATGTGAGGGTACTCCTTTTGCATTAAATTGATTTTATAAATGATAATGCACTGTATGGAATATTCTTTCATTCTATGCCATCTATAACGGAATGAAATCCTATTTGGGAGTCTGAGTCAAAATGAGACATAGCAGCTATAGCGGCAGTTGGTAACCACATTTTAAAAAAAAATATGTAAACGCCCCCGTCCCGGCGAGCAGAAGCGAAAACATATGTAGGTCACGTCCGCATATGAAAACGATGTTCAAACCACACATGAGAGATATCACTGCGAACATTAGAGCGAGAGCAATAATTCTAGCCCTATACCTCCTCTGTAACTCTAAACATGTAACCTGTAAACAAATTTAAAGCATTGTCTATGAAACATTTTAAAGCGGGGGTTCACCCTATCGACGAAAAAAAAAAAATTTTTTTTTATTTTACCATAAAATCAGGCATTGTAGCGCGAGCTACAGTATGCCTGTCCCGAATTTTTTACCCCCGTACTCACCTTGTTCTCGTAGATTGAAGATACCGGGGAATGGGCGTGCCTATGGAGACGGATGATGATTGACGGCCGGCTCTGGCGCGTCACGCTTCTCCGGAAATAGCCGAAATAGGCTTGGTCTTCACGACGCGTGCGCATAGCCTGTGCGCAGGCGCCGTGAAGAGCCGAGACCTACTCCGGCTGTCTTCGGGGAGAGTGACGTGCCAGGGCCGGCCGTCAATCATCCTCCCTCTCCATAGGCACGCCCATTCCCCGCGGGAGCCGAAATCTACGATGTCAGATTACAAGGTGAGTCCGGGGTTAAAAAAATCGGGACAGGCATACTGTAGCTCGCGCTACAATGCCTGTCTCGATGGTAAAATGTGTCGGGGGGGGTGAACTACCGCTTTAAGTACCAAAGCTTGGCGCCATATCACAAGTGTGCATAATTTTAAAGCGTGACATGTGAGGTATTTATTTACTCGGTGTAACATCATCTGTCACATTATACAAAAAAATTGGGCTAACTTTACTGTTTGTTTTTTATTATTATTCATGAAAGTGTTTTTTTTTCCGCAAAAATCATATTTGAAAAATCATTGCGCAAATACCATGTGACATAAAAAGTTTTAAATGATCGCCATTTTATTCCCTAGGGTATATATATATATATATATATATATATATATATATATATATATATATATATATATATATATGTATATATATATGTATATATATATATATATGTATATATATATATATATATATATATATATATATATATATATATATGTGTGTTTGGGGGTTCTGAGTAATTTTCAAGCAAAAGAATTATGATTTTTACATGTAGGAGAGAAGTGCTGGAATTCATGCGGTATGGAAATGGATAAAGGATAAAGTCAGAAAGGAAGTTGTTCAAATATATAATAGCTAGCCACCATTGAGCTTGGTCTAGAAGCAGAAATGTGTTTCTCGTGAGTTATGTTAAGTGCAACAATTGCAGAAAAAAAAAAAGTATTGACTTACATTCTGTTCGGCGAGTGAATACACGAGCTGTGGAAGGATGTCTCCTTTAACAACTGCTTCTGCCAGATCATCATTATAATTGGCTAGCCTCCCGAGAGCCAGAGCAGAGGTCTGCTGGATATTTGGGACCACATCCAGAAGAAGGGGCCGCAGCAGAGACATAACGCCTAAGTAACAAGAGAGAATGAAGATGAAATATTACATTGTAAGTATAGTGAAGATGTATCTTCCTCATCAGAGAGAAAAAAAAAATATTTATCAGTATATCATGTGATCTACTTTAAAGAGAGCCAGTCATGGCTCAGACCTTTTTTTTGTATTGAGTAGGGAAGGATTAGTACGTTTTTAAGCAGTCTGTGTCCCCGCTGGGTTGTTTTACCCTTTTCGACTTGAAACAGAAAGCAATGGAAAAAGTCATTCAAGACCAACTTCTCTCACATTGTCTAAAGCAGTGTTGGCCAACCTCCTTGATGAAGTGGGCCTCAAGTGCGGCCCCTGACATCAAAAAAAGGCTGCACATAAAATGTAGTGAATGCAATGCTACAGAAAGCTTTCATACATTACAGGCATGCAATTGGAGTCTGTGGGCATGCTACAAGTGATGGCCGGAGACTAAAAAAATTCTATAGGAGTTGTTGCAGACTGGGGGGGGGGGGGGGTCACAGACTGAAAATACACACATATATAGAATAGGCTATGGCAGCCATTGACAAATAATGCTGCCCTATAGACTCCCTAAAATTATTTATGCCACATTTGATTTAAGCTTTTAGCAAGGAAAAAAAAAATCGGAGGGGAAAAACATAAACAGTGAAAAAGGATTAATAGCACAGAAAAAAAAAAAAGGTTGCGAGAAACGTAATGTATACGATAATGTAACGACTAGATAGATCGATAGATATACTTTATTGTCGTATACATACAACATTTTTCCGGGTACTCTTTACAGCAGCAATAAAACACATACTTACTCCTAACACATGCACACATACCGTACATACTCGAGTAGAAGCCGAGTTTTTCATCAAATTTTTTTATGCTGAAAATGCCCCCATCAGCTTATAATCAAGTCAACTTTTTGCGCCTGATCTCCCAGTACAGGCCGGCCGTAGGTCCCCTGGACCCGAAACTTGGCACACATGTAGCCTCACTCTTCCTCTACAAGTGTGAAAAGTTTGTTGTCCGGGGGACCTATGGCCGGGGAGCACCGATTTTTCCAACCAGGCCCCCTTTCTATAGACTACCATGTTAAACAGAAATCTCTCTGGTGATTTTGGGGACCCGGTACTGGCCGGTCGTAGGTCCACTGGACCCGGAACTTGGCACACATGTAGCCCCATTTCTCCTCTACAAGTGTGCATAGTTTATTGTCTGGGGGACCTACGGCTGGGGAGCACCGATTTTTCAATCCGGGCAGCCCTTCCATAGACTCCCATGTTAAACGTCAGTCTAGTCATGGACACAGTGAGACATGGGCACAGTGAGGCATGGGCACAGTGAGGCATGGGCACAGTGAGGCATGAGCACAGTGAGGCATGCAGATGGACACCCTAGGCTTATACTCGAGTCAATAAGTTTTCACAATAATTTTTTTTGTGGTAAAATTAGGTGCCTCGGATTATATTCGGGTTGGCTTATACTCGAGTATATACGGTATCTATTTAAATATATCAAAATATAAAATGCCATTTAAAAATAAATTAATAAATCAATTACATTTTTTTATTAGAATTCCACATAAAATACATAAAACACTGTACCTGATGGGATTATGGACAATACAGCCCTAGGGAAAAAACTATGCTTTAAGCGATTACTAGAACCTGTTCTGAAAAATATTTTACCTTCACTGGCCTGACAAGCACCTAGGCAAGGTATAACTGACTTTGGCCTGCAGATGTCCCAAAGGATGCACAATAATTTGCAAAGGGCCGCAGGTTGGGCACCAGGGATCTAAAGGATAAGGTAGCCTTAGGACCGTATGTCCGCTTTTTCATCCATCCGTTTGAGGATGAAAAAGGGACATACATTGGTCCTAATGAGATTGCGGGTGTCAGCGGATGAATATCCGCTGACACCCGTAATCGTCCGCTTCCGCAAAGATCCGGTTTTGCAGACAGAAGAAAACCCTATTTTTTCTTCCATCTGCAGAGCGGATCGGATGAACACGGACATACGGTCCGTGTTCATCTGATCTCCCCATAGGGGAGAGCAGAGAAAAGGCAGGGCGGTCCCTGCACAGTGTGCGGGGACCGCCCTGTCATCCGTCGGCTCAGCGGGGATCAACGGAGCGATCCCCTCTGAGCAAGCGGAGCATACGGAGGCGGATCATTACTGATCCGTCCCGTTTGAAAGGGGCCTAAGGTCTCGTGCACACTGGACGTTTTTACAGATGCTGTTTTTGGCTTCAGACGTTTTTTTCTGCAGCCAATAAACTCCCCAGCATGTCATCCTATGTGGCCATGCACACATAGGCTGTTATAGGCGGTTTTTGGCAGGGGCAATTTCTTGTTGGAAAAAAAACGCAGCTATTCTGTGTTTATCAGCGTTTTTGAGCCGTAAGCCTTTATAGGAGTATAGTTTTGCAAAAAAAGCTACGGCTAAAAAAACACCAACAAACGCTACGCTGAAAAACTTAAAAAAAATACTGCCTTTTTTATAACGTCCAGTGTGCATGAGGCCTTAAAGTGGTTGTAAACCTCAGACATAAAATGTGAACAAAGCATAACCCCCCTGTAGTGTGTACTTGTTTCAATTAAAAGCACTAAGTGGTTAATTTACTAAAACTAGAGAGTGCAAAATCTGGTGCAGCTCTGCATAGAAACCAATCACCTTCCAGGTTTTATTGTCGAACCTAATTGAACAAGCTGAAGTTCGAAGCTTATTGGCTACCATGCACAGCTGCACCAGATTTTGCACTCTCCAGTTTTAGTAAATCAACCTCTACATGTCATTTCTATCTGCTGCTTCGTTCCTCTATCTGCATGAATCACTTCTGAAAAGTTTTCCTGACATCAAGAGAAAAAAGGTGACAGGAGAGGGACCTCCAACTGATTGACAGACTCAGCTCTGTTCTTGTGTGCTGTGTGAAGGAGGGGTGTCCCTTCCCTCCAATCATCTCTCAGAGCTTTCCTCACTGAGCGAAGCAGAGTGTAATTTCAGTTCTCCTCCCCTTTTTTCTGAACTCTCAGACAAGCTTTATAAATTCAGCACCTTAAACGGAGATAGAGAAGACTGCTGATAAACAGGCACAACGTATGTAGGAAGATTTGTTTCATCTCTGTATCACCAATCACTTCACTGCGTATATGTAAGGGTTTACAACCACTTTAAGTCCAGTTAAAGGCTATGTATATTTCCTTATATAATTTTGCTGTTGACAGCTTTTTTATATTATTTTGCATTATAAGGATTAAAATTGTGCAAGCTGCACACAATTAGGTAGATTCACAAAGAGTTAGGCCGGCTTATCTACAGATAAGCCGACCTAACTCTGAATCTACGCCGGTGTTTGTTTAAGCGTATGCTCAAACAGAGATACACTTAAACAAACTAAGATAGGCCGGCTTGCGCCGTTCTATCTTAGCTTGCAATGTTTCTGATGGCCGCTAGATGGCGCTTTCATTGCGGCCGGCGTAGATTATGTAAATGAGGGGATACGCCGATTCACGAACGTACGCCAGGCCTACGCCGTCGAATTACGTCGTTTCCGTAAGGGTTAGGCCGCCTAAAGTTATTCCACCTATGAGGTGGAATACCAATGTTAAGTATGGCCGCCGTTCCCGCCGCGAGGTTCGAATTTTTTACGTCGTTTGCGCAAGTCGTCCGCAAATCGGGATTTACGTCGTTTACGTACACGTCGAAATCAATAGGCCCGTACGGCGTACTTAGCCGCAATGCGCACTGGGAAATGTAGTCGCCCGGCGCATGCGCAGTGTCAAAAAACGTCAAAAAACGTGAGGTCAAGCCTCATTTCCATACAACACGCCCCCCTCCAAGCAATTTGAATTAGGCGCCCTTACGCCCGCTCGTTTTAGGCTACGCCGCTGTAGATTAGCAGGTAAGTCGATTGTGAATCACTACTAGCCTAACTAATTTACGGCGGTGTAGCCTAAATAGGCTAGGCTAGGCCGCCCTAAAGTTACACCAATGTGTGTGAATCTACCCCATAATGTATTGTCCTGTGGTTTCCATTGAATTAACGTATTGTTATTTTCCAAGTTCCATTCATTATTTCCTCTTTCTTTTTTTCTTTGTTCCAAACAATACAATGTTTACGTCTTTTACCCCTGTGATTGGTCTCTATACTAACACAAGCAATGTTAGTAGAGTGATCTCCCCCACTATGCAGGGACTGCTCCCCACCAGGACACACTGATCAGCGTTTGCAGCCACTGGCTGCAACCGCTGATCGGATGGATGCCAGTCAGCTGCTGGTTTTCAAGCATGCCCATTCGAAAGAAGTCGGATAGGTTTCTGTACACACTGCTCGAATGAAGGCTAATTGTACCAGGTTGTACATTGGCCCGTGTGTACCAGCGTTTAGAACAAGAATGCAGATAAGTAGCTTTGATTTCAAGCTTTCTTTAGTGATCTGAATTCTTGTTCTAGGTCCGTGTCTTCAAGTAATAAAGTCATAATTGGCCAGGTAACTGATATTTTCAGGAGGAGGTCTGTGCGGGCAGTCTATATATCAATAAAGGTTCCTTCTTCCAGTGCTACACTCAGAAGCCCTACTTTAGAATGAATGTTTTAAATGTTGTGAGGAAACTAGATGCAGCAACTGCCACCCAGATTAAAGGGACAGCTGCCCGTTCAGAGCCAGCGGCTTCTCTCCTCCTCCCCCTTGTAAACTGTAACAATACGCACAGTCGGCTGAAACAGTTTACAAGGAAAGCAAGGCTGTGCTCCAGCCGAATGCTCCTGATCCAGGCCTCTGCAAAAAGAATGTGTTCCCTCTGACGGTATCACACCACAGCAGCATACAGATTTGTGCAATAGAATACCCGGCACTACTTTCTACAAAGCGATCGATGACTGCAAATGTGCAACAGCACTTATTATAGATTTTCAATAAACTTTTAAGTGTATGGTATTCCGGTTTATTCTTAAAATCATATCATTTCAGTTAACGTCAAAAACCTAAACATAAAGCAGACACCATTATATCACCATCTCTATGGTTACTAAATACAAGCAGTGTTTATTTGGCTGCCATGATTGTAATAATGGTGTGTAAAGCAACGGCTATGCAAAGAAGACTTTATTAGTTGTGTGGGACACATTAAATATGGAAACAATTGTATTCTTTTAAAAAGTAATTTTAGGCACAAATATAACACCCTTCAGCTCGCTTGTATATTTTTTCAAAAGCTACAAAACTTAAATTTGTCCCCAAAATTTTAGAAAATCCCTGTTTTATCTTATCCATGTTGCTTGGCCCCATTTAGGGGTACAGGTTTTGCTTGTCACAGTGTGCATACCCCCTAAGGGGTCTTTATGGTCACCTAAAATCGTGCCAAAATGAGTACATAACACAAAATCCAGTGCCTGAAAAAAAAATTACAAGCCAGCCCCACACAGTGAAGTCCAGGTACAGTCCCCAAGGTATAACGCCCAAAGATATTGATCCAGAAACTCCTAGATAGCTCAGGGAAAAAAACAGTCAGACCTTCATAGAGGTGTCAAAAGTAAAAATTGAAAGAGAAATATGGCTTTTTTTTAAGAATCATACTTACCTAGGTGAATCTGTCCCCTACCAGCTCTAACACTGAGAACCGAGCAATCAAACACTGCTGATCGCTCGGTTCTCAGAGCTCCCTAGTTAGTAGCTCCTCCCTCGGCTCACTGGAGCGCTGGGCTGTGGAGGGGGCAGGAGCAACTCGCTGAAAGGCTGAGCCATGTGCCGGTCCAGACATGTGGACAGATCCCAGCTCACGATCTTGCCTGAACCTGGACCGGCTCTGTGACATCAGCTGACAGCAGGCTTTAGCCTGCTGTCGGCTGAAAACAGGTCACAGGAGTGCAGAACAAACTGCACTCCTGTGATCCATAGGAGAACTACAGCCAAACAAGCTTTGACTGTACTTCTGCTTTAAATGAAAAAAAAAAAACGTCTGGGTGGGATTATATAAGTGTGCATTGGGGGCAGCCCTAGCATGCTTTTTGACAGTGTATAGTCACCTGAATATAGCCTGCATATGATATCTGGTCTATGAATACAAGCCCTGTGTACTTATACTGTACAATTAACCACTTCCAGACCTTAGGTGTTTTTCAGATTCGGTGTTTGCAAGACTAAAACATTTTTTTCTGCTAGAAAATTACTTAAAACCCCCAAACATTATATATATTTTTTTTCTAACACCCTAGAGAATAAAATAGTGGTCATTCCAATACTTTTTGTCACACCGTATTTGCGCAGCGGTCTTACAAGCGCACTTTTTTTGGAAAAAATTCACTTTTTTGAATTAAAAAATAAGACAACAATAAATTTGGCCCAATTGTTTTATATATTTTGAAAGATAATGTTACGCCGAGTAAAATGATGCCCAACATGTCACGCTTAAAAATTGCGCCCGCTCGTGGCATGGCGTCAAACTTTTACCCTTAAAAATCTTGATAGGCGACGTTTAAAAAATTCTACAGGTTGCATTTTTTGAGTTACAGAGTAGGCCTAAGGCTAAAATTATTGCTCTCGCTCTAACGATCGCGGCGATACCTCACTTGTGTGGTTTGAATACCGTTTTCATATGTCGGCGCTACTCGCGTATGCGTTCGCTTCTACGCGCGAGCTCGTCGGGACGGGGCGCTTTAAAAAATATTTTTTTTGCTTTTCGCATTTATTTTTATTTATTTTAGAATTTTTAACACTGAAAAAAAAAAAAAAAAAAATTATCACTTTTATTCCTATTACAAGGAATGTAAACATCCCTTGTAATAGAAAAAAGCATGACAGGTCCTCTTAAATATGAGATCTGGGGTCAAAAAGACCTCAGATCTCATATTTGGGCTTAAATGCAAAAAATAGAAAAAAAATAAAAAATGTCATTTTTTCAAATGACCAAAAAAAAAATTTGTCTCTTTAAGAGGCTGGGCGGGACTGACGTTTTGACGTCACTTCCGCCCAGCCGAGCTATGGGGACGGGCGAAGGAGATTTTTCCTTCAGTCTCGTCCCCGCTCACCAGCCGACAGCATCCGATCGCCTCCGCCGCTACCGACGGCTCCGGTAAGTGGC
This sequence comes from Rana temporaria, assembly GCF_905171775.1. Lineage (NCBI taxonomy): Eukaryota > Metazoa > Chordata > Amphibia > Anura > Ranidae > Rana > Rana temporaria. The sequence goes on from NC_053493.1 coordinate 48,062,737, forward strand.
GGAGGGCGCGGGAGAGCGGCGGGAGGGGGGGGGCCCCTCTCCCGCCACCGATAACGGCGATCTCGCGGTGAATCCGCCGCGGAGACCGCCATTATCGGATTCCAGACCGCGCACACTAAAGATGGATACCTCGGGTTTTGACAGCAGCTGCTGCCGTTACCGAGATATCCGTCTTTAAAAATAGGACGTACATCGTCGTGCGCAGGACTGGAAGTGGTTAAAGCGTAACTCCACTTTTGTTGAGAAAAAAAACATTCCCCTCTGGGTGATCAATGTACATTACAAGGATTATAACAAACTTTGTTGCAGATTCCTACCTTTTGTTATTCTGAAGAAATCCCTGTGTGTTTGTCTGTGCCTCTGTTCTGAATGGGTCTAATGGGAGTGGTTTCATAATTAACTGTCAGGTGTGCAGCTGGAAAGCACTAATGAGGAAATCTGCTTCCCTTTAGACGTGTTCCTATTGGGAGTATCTCTCCAAAAATTACATTTTTGTTGCAGGGGATGCCTGAAATCTGGTTAGTATTCTCAGGAAATTGGTGAGCCAATCACACAAGCAGGAAATATTGTTTCTGGGGAGTGGCCCGTACACACTCTGTGTACAGAACAACTCCTTGTTGCCATATTGCACTGCATTCTCAGAAAATTACATTGACTGTAGATTAAAAAGGAAAGATAATTTTTAATAACATTCAATTACAATATGATTAGTGTTGCAATTATAAGAGCTGATTATTGTTTGATTGGCCACTGGCAAAGTCGCCTGTCCTGGAGGCGACTTGAAGTCACGTTGTAAGTCGCACCAAGTCGCGCTGAAGTCGCCTCGCAAAGTCGCTCCCAGAGTCGTGTTGCCCCTGTGTGAACCGGCACAAAGCCATACAAAGTGTTTATATTTTACCCTATTTTGATTCAAAGAAGGAAGGGAATAGATGAGGGGTAAAAAAGAAAAAGAAAGGGGGGGGAGGGGGGGGGGAAAAAGGAGGGAATTGAGAGAGATAGAAAGGGAGGGAGGGGGAAAAAGAAAATTGAAAAAATGGGAGGAAACGTAAGGAAAGCACTCACATGGGCCACATCTGTAAAGTATTAAAGAAGGGAAACAATATCTAACGAGTGGACATTGATGGTCAGACTTTAAGGCCAAGGAAGTAGGTTAAAAAAGTTTAATTTGATAGCATATAAATACAAAAACAAATACAGAAATAATACAAAAAATTGTTATTATTATTAGCCACTGTATATTCCTCAGAAGTCGCCAACGCACGTTTCGCCGTGGGGCTTCTTCAGGACGAAGACGAGGAATGCATGTTGGTGTGTTCCCTTGTCAAACACACCAACCCTAAATTTTCGTCCATACACACCCAAGCCCTGGATGCACTGAGTAAAAATTCAGAAATAATTATAAAACCATCCGATAAGGGCGGTAATATCGTGGTGATGAACGACTTACAATATAGGAACATGTGCTGGGATATCTTGAAAAACCGCACATGGTACCTACCAATTAATAAAGAGATTATCACAAAATTCAATCAGCAATTCGACGACCTATTACAATTGGCACTTTTTGATGGATCTATTACCAAAGCCATCTTTGATGGTATTCAGGTCCCACACCCTAGAATCCCCACTTTTTATGCGCTACCCAAAACGCACAAAAACTTACAACATCCACCAGGCCGCCCAATTATATCAGGAGTCGGCTCTAAAATTGAAAGAGCAAGTGTATTCATTGACCAATACCTTAGGCCACACGTGACCTCTTTACCCTCCTACATTCAAGACACGTCCGACCTACTCAGAACAATTGATGGATTAACGGTGCCTGATGGTTGCCTTTTGGTCTCAATAGATGTGGAGGCCCTGTATTCATCAATTCCACATGACAAAGGCCTCCAAATTATCTCCAACTTCCTTGCCGAAAAGGGACCAAAAATGGATAAATTGAATGGTTTTGTGCTTAAATCTCTCTCCCACATCCTTACGAAGAATGTGTTTTCTTTTGATGGGTCCCACCTCCTCCAGGTACAGGGAGTGGCTATGGGCACTTCATGTGCCCCTAGCTACGCGAACCTGTACCTGGGGGGGTGGGAACGAAAACTTTTTTCTTCTGACTCTAATACCTATTTTTTATCATTTATACTAAGCTGGTTTCGATACATCGACGACGTGCTGATGTTCTGGACGGGTACAGTAAAGGATCTGCTTGCTTTTATGAGTTTCTTGAATTGCAATGAATTTAATTTAAAGTTCACTATGAATCATAGTGACTCTGCCATTGCCTTCCTGGACATATTGATCTATGTCGATGAAGTCAATGGCATACAAACATCCTTATACCGCAAACCCACCGCGGGCAACACTCTGCTACATGCAGCTAGTGCCCACCCGGCACCATTGCTAAAGAGCATACCGTACAGCCAGTACCTTCGACTACGTCGAAATTGCTCTGACAATGCGAAATTCAAAAGCAAAGCGGATAAGCTTTACACCAGACTCAGTACGAGAGGATATAGCAGATCCTGCTTAAAGAGGGCATTTAATCGAGCAGCTGAAAGAAACAGAGCTAGTACTCTGCTTAAGAGTAACTCCAACAAAACAAAGTCTGACAATGTCGTGATGCGTTTCATCATGACTTTTTCAGACCAACATGTCCAAATTCGTCAACTCATCCAAAGACATTGGCACCTTATCACGGCAGATGCCACCCTCTCTAAGTATGTGGCAAAGAACCCTAATATTACATTTAGACGATCCACATCGGTAAGAGATCGATTAGTTAAAAGCACCTACTGCAAGCCTCTAGCAGGTTTGTCAGAAATACCGGGCCTCTACAAATGTGGGCACTGCAAATTTTGTCACCTAATTAGAGAGGGTCAGACCGTTGACCTTCCCAATGGGGAAATACACAAATTACACAAACATGTCACGTGTCAAACACAAGGGGTTATATATATAATTTTCTGTACCTGTGGATGCTTCTATGTGGGCAAAACTATTCGACCCTTATGGAAACGGGTTAAAGATCACATGTATTATATTACCAATGGTCTATTAAATAAGACCATGGGATATCATGTCGCCTTTACACACGGATATGTAACCCCCCGAATACAATTTTCGGTATTGGACTGCATAGCCGAGGACCCCAGAGGGGGCAATTTTGATCAGAAAGTCCTACAGCGGGAAACTCAATGGATCTATCGCCTCAAGGCAAATGTGTGGCCAGGGTTGAATGACTCAATGAGCTTCAAGTCATTCCTATATGTCTAATTATCCTCAAACAGGGTCTCTGTCATTTACCCTTCATTATTTTGTGTTATTTTAGGCCTGTCATCATCATCCCTGTTTAACCCGCAATATCTTAACGTTTCCCACTTTTTCCAACTGGGATGGTTTATGCATTAGACTATATATTGTATGTATGTGGATGCTCTCTATAAACACAATATAAATGCTATTTGGATAAATCCAAAATAAGAAGAATATATGTTTACCAGTTATTTTTGCCTAACATTAGTTGCTGTCTTATAAACAATAATAAAATACATGTTATGTGCTATTTTTCAACACAATGGTAATGGAATTACCATACCAAATTTCAGGAAGTAATGTGCAATCATATATCTTTACATAATTTATGGATGAATTTTTTTAGACGTTTGGATATCTTTCTGTCGATTGCTTGATTGCTTGGTCCTCTAGGGTTGTACCGGGGGCACATGTATTGAGTCTATGATTCACTGTCAGTATTCTTGGATGCGGTTGCGGCAATTTACCATTTTCATTTTTTTATGATTTGGCCTCACATCGGCTAACCGTGAATTGATCAATCACTGGCTGTATTTATTTTCTATTTTTAGGATATAATCATTGTCCTTTATGTATGTACACACTCTTCTAATTTTTTCCTTTCAATCTATATTGTGTGTCTACCCTATCACCTTTTTTAGAGCCCAATATCTATCTATTAATATAGGATGTGCTGTTCCTATTTGTCCACATGATGGCAAGCTTGAGATCGCTTAAGTATTCATTACCTTTGATATTCAAATTTATGTTTTCCCTTTTTCTTAGCTTTACTATGCGAGTCCGTTTTCTAAATAATCTCCCTTTTCTTTATTATCTATGGTCCCTTTTCATTACTGGCCCAATCCTCCTACGTGCGTCTTTTCAGAAGCCTATGCTTGGCCGTGATTCACGGCTATGCTATAATAATCGTTCCGCTGTCACATCGATAATTGCGACCTGTTTATGCGCCGCCGTAATGAGTGGGCGCGCGTCAATGACGTCACACGTCGGACGCTGACGCAGGGATGTGCCCTACTTAAGGGAGAAACACACGCACTTGCTTTGTGTTGCCTCGTGTACACCCTGGGACACAGATACTCGTTATTAACGCTGCTCCATGGTAAGTACTTATGCTTTTGCGCCTCCGGACATCCCTCGATTCTTCTTGAGAGTGTTATCTGCTACACCCTCACGTATATCTTCTCTTATTCATAGGCCTCCTGTTTTAACTGCAGTGTATGTTCACTAGCGGCGTTACCGGCTTGAACAGTTGGATTCACATGTTGTACATGCTGACTACTATCTGCTGTCCCAGTAAGCTTGAGACCATTTCAATTAGGTGAATCAAGGCTCTTCCTCTTGTTTTTGATTTTGGTTATTATTTAACTAAATTTAGGCTGCCAATCATGAGGACTTTTATTATTATATTTTTTTATTCTCATTCACGCATTGTCTTTTTCTCCTTCTCTGTAATCACAGTCTTTTCTGAGCTGTGCAGTCTGCCGGGGACTTTCTAGCCCTGCAACCCACGGACCTTTTGCTTTGACCCCTATTGGCTCACCAAAGGTGATTTACTGCATTGCTACATCATAAACGCCATACCTTTATTACCACAGACATTTCTATTATTTTTTGCTGTGCTTTATTATACATAATTTTTTTTGTTTTTGTTTCTATTTCTGTATTTATACATACTTTGGCTATATCTTAACCTCTACTATATGTCTCTTCTTCTTTTCTATGAGTGTGCATACATTGTGGACAATGACTACCATTTATCTAGCGTATATATATAATAATCTTTTTTGTGTGCTAAATCATATTCCTGGCAAAACTGCACTTTCGACGTATGCTGTCGTTTACTGTGCATCATATATGCCCTATGGATACTTCCACCGAGGACCATATGTCATGTAATTATACACTTAGATATTCACTCTTTTAATTTTAATTTTTTCTTTCTTTTATAGATATATATGTTATTAACCCTTTAAACTGTATCATTACAGACACAAATCTGTTTTTCTGCTAAACATGCATTCCTCGTCTTCGTCCTGAAGAAGCCCCACGGCGAAACGTGCGTTGGCGACTTCTGAGGAATATACAGTGGCTAATAATAATAACAATTTTTTGTATTATTTCTGTATTTGTTTTTGTATTTATACGCTATCAAATTAAACTTTTTTAACCTACTTCCTTGGCCTTAAAGTCTGACCATCAATGTCCACTCGTTAGATATTGTTTCCCTTCTTTTATATTTTACCCTAATATTTACATTAGATAGGAATGGAAGGAACAGGCTTTGCCTGAATTAAAATAAAAAAGCTGACCGCATCTAGGATGAATTCCAAAATTGTGGTCTGCTTGTGGCCACCAAAAACACTCACAAAAATCTAGCAATACATACAATTTGGCTTTTAATCTCCACAAAATAAAAATCCTCTGACCAAAGTATATATTTCCAAGGACATAACTCCAAACAGTGGGTTATAATAGAACACTTAGTTAACCTTTAAGTTACATTATATGTATCATTTTAAAGTCAAATTAATAAAAGTCTTAGAAAATACAACTGTCTAGAAAAGGGGTGCCCAACCTTTTGAAGAGCAAGGGGCCACTTAATCGACTTGGTAACCGATCGCAGGCCACAATAAGCGGAGTGGGTGGATGGCAGCCCACTCTATAGAGCCCACTAAACTCTTGTTCCTGAGCCACCCTGTCTGCGTCTATTGACACAGAGCAGGCCCGCTGCTATTAATCTGCCCAGGGAAAAAGGAGACAGCGGCAGGAGCCACTGCTCTTGTGCAAATCGCTGGATTGAACCAGGCTCAGGTAAGCATAAGGGGGAGGGGGCACAGAAGGTTTTTCACCTTAATGCATAGAATGCATTAAACACTTCAGCCCCGGAAGAATTTACCCCCTTCCTGACCAGAGCACTTTTGCAATTTGGCACTGCATCACTTTAACCGACAATTGCGCGGTCATGCAACGTTGCACCCAAACAAAATTGACGTCCTTTTTTCCCCACAAATAGAGCTTTCTTTTGGTGGTATTTGATCACCTCTGCATTTTTTATTTTTTGCGCTATAAACAAAAAAAGAGCGACAATTTAAAAAAAAAATGAAATATTTTTTACTTTTTGCTATAATAAATATCCCCCAAACATATATAAAAAAAAACAAATTTATTTCTTAGTTTAGTTGATACGTATTCTTCTACATGTTTTGGTAAAAAAAAAATGCAATAAGCGTATATTGATTGATTTGCGCAAAACATATAGCATCTACAAAATAGGGGATAGTTTTATGGCATTTTTATTATAATTTTTTTTATTAGTAATAGCGGCGATCTGTCGTGACTGTGACATTATGGCGCACACTTTTAGTGTCAAAATCTGACACTTTTGACATTTTGGCACCATTTTAATTTATACAGCATCAGTGCTATAGAAATGCACTGATTACTGTATAAATTACACTGGCAGGGAAGGGGTTAAACACTAGGGGGCAATCAAGGGATTAAGTGCGTCCTAGGGAGTGATTCTAACTGTGGGGGGGGGGGCTCACTACAGCAGGACAGAGATTACTGATCTCAATGACAGGGAGCAGTATATTTCTGTCATGTTGCTAGGCAGAACAGGGAAATGCCTTGTTTACATAGGCATCTCCTCATTCTGTCGCTCTGTGACACGATTGCGGGCACCCGGTGGACATCGAGTCCATAGGACCCAAGGGCATGGTCACAGAGCATGTGGCGGGCGCGTACACAATGCCGTGTCTTAAACGTGACGTGCAGGTACGTTGTTTTGCGCAGCCGTGCCATTCTGCCAGCGTATATCGTCGTTCAGCAAGCAGTTAAGGTGAAAGACCTTAAGGCTTTAGAACCACTTTAATGCAGCTTTCTGTGATGGTGTGGACATGATGCTGCACTGCTTCTGATCTCAGACCAGAATTCCCACCTTTACTAAAGCTGTCTTGGCTTGGACTACAGTGGGGTGGTGAAAAAATGTTGCAGAGGTGTGGCTATCAGAATTACATACGGTAGTTACAGGTTAAAGAAGAAAAAAGAAGAAAAGTCCATCAAGTTTATCCAATAGAAAATACTGAATCCTATACCCACAGATGATCCAAGGGGGAAAAAAAACCCATCCTTATCCCCTTAGGTAATCAGATATTCCCTCGCTCAACACTTTCTGGTGTTATTAATTTAAATGGTTAGCTGCTCTACCTGTAAAAAAAACAAATGTTGATAGCCAGTTATAATAGCGTGTTTAAGAATGCATCCAACTTTTTTTTTTTTAAACAATCGATTGAGCTGGCAAGCACTAGTTCCTGAGGGAATCTATCCTGAATTTTCACAGCTCTTGGGTCCCTTTCACACAGGCTTTCTGATCAGGTCCCCCTGTCAGTTTTTCAGGCGGATCTGATCGAACGACTCTATTCACCTCTATGGAGCGGCAGGTGTCAGCGGTGATATGTCAGCTAACATCCGATCCTTTTCATGAAATCCATACGGATGGAAACCCGATTTTCAACCCGATTTCCCATAGAGGAGAGCAGTGCTCTGACAGGTCTGTCTCTGCCCAGTGAGCAGAGGCGGATCTGTCATCTGCCTGCTCAGCGGAGATCAGCCGATCAATCCCCCGCTGAGGAGAATCCGTATAATGGACAAGTCCGTGTGAAAGGACCCTTAGGCTTAGTTCACACTGGCATTGAATGCAGGCGTTTCAGGGGCATTCAAATGTCAATGCAGTTGATAATATGGACAGCACCCAACGTGTCGCTTCAAAATTGACTCTTCATGTCGAGTTTGAAAGAAGTTGAAGCATTTCAACTCCTTCCATTCAAGTCTATGGTAAAAAGCCACAAACATGCCGGCGTGGTACGTTAGAACATAATAGTTAATATTAGGTGTTTGTGGTGCGGTTTTAAAAATGCATGTCACCCACATCGCAAATGCACATAGGGCGTTTGGGGGAGCATTTTTATTGCTCATTAAACGCTTATCAAATGCGCCTATTAACGGGCAAATAATGCTATAGGTGCCTTCGATAAGCGTCAGCATTTTGCACAAGTGTGAACAGCCCTTACTGTGAAAAAACCTTACCACGTGTATAGGCTGAATCTCTTTTCCCCCAGTAACAAAGGGTGTCCCACTGCCCTTTGTGATGACCCTTACATGAATGAGGAGCGTTCAGTTGTACTTTAAAGTGTAAGTAAAACCCCCTATCGTTTTCAGCCAAGGAAGCTGCCATCTTGTTTAAAGTGGAGTTCCACCCATAAATATAACATTACATCAGTAGTTTTAAAAAAATGTCATTAGTCCTTTACGAAAAAAAAAAATTTTTTAGATGCCTTCAAATAGTTGCTAGGCAGAATAGTTAATCTTCCCACTTCCTGCACCTAGGTGCTTAATGCTTCCTAACCTACACCGCACAGACTCCTGGGAATGTAGTGGGTGTAACTTTCCAGGAGTCTGTGCACTCCCCAGTCTCAAAGAATCATGTGACTTGGACAGCACAGGTGCTGAAACCTGATCTGACACTGCTTGTGCAGCACTGAGCATGTGCGAGGTCTGCAAGGCTGAAATCCAGGAAGTCATACAGTCTGGCTTCATGATGTCCACACTTAAGATGGCCCCAGTCAATTTCTATTTTATAAAGTGTCTAAATGCTGTAACAACCTAACAAAACGGACCTTAGTTTACAGACTAACTTTACTAGAATACATTAAGCTTGTGTATTACAGGAGTATTTATAGATAACAAGTGAAATTGTGGCCCGGAACTCCGCTTTAATCTACAAGTGCTATGATGCTGCACATGTGATCAGTTATGACACCAGCCATTTGACGGTTTGACAGTTTGCTTGAGAGCACAGCCAATGGGTGTGTTACATTTCCGGCACATGGGTGTTGTGACGAGAAAGGTCCCCCGTTGAATAATGCCCGCCCTGTACTGCGCAGGCGCAGCGCTTGCGCAATACAAAGCACTACGGAGCCGCAGAAAGGCTCCAAACACGGCGCCTCTCCCTAATGGGGGGGAACAGACTGCAAAAAAAACTGGCCAGGTGTGCTAATCCCTCTCCACTCAATCCAATACAAGAAAAAAAAGTTTGCCTTAAGTTATACTTTAACAGCGTCCCCTCAAACTATTGGTCAGTGGCTAAATACAACTGCCCCCTTGCATTTATGGTCTATATGGAGAAGGACCCCTTACCCACACATCAGATTTTGACAGGCACACTGTCTGCATTTGTGGACCTGCACCCATCCCTGCATGCCTGTGAAACTTGGCTTTTAGGTAGTCCACACAGTTGCTGCGTCTCCATTGACTTAGGCTTTGTGTTTTGCATTTAGTGCAGCCTAATAATTCACTGGGCTGCCCTAAGTGCGAAGATCACACAAAAAAAGACCCATTTTCACATGTTACCATGTGTTTTGGCACAGCGCATTAGTAAGGTGTGTTTTCGACTTTGGGATGTTCGTTTTTTGTGTGTTGCAGGGATGTGTGCAATTTTGCATGAGATCCTGAAAAACATAAATATGAACCTTGCTTGACATTGGCTGTCTGCGCACAGCTCCACTCTGCTTTAGATGCATAAACAAATGGTTCTCCATGCTGTTTGGGCCTCTGTGTCTGTGTATGAGCCCTAAGATGAGTAGATGACAAAACACTGTTCATAATGTAAACAAAAAGGTGAAAAGAAAAGTTGACCTTATATGAAGAACGCGGTTGCAATTGGGTAAAAGCTTGTTATAAAGTATTATTTATTGATGCATATAATTGTATATATAGTCTCTGTATTTAACTGTATCAAAGTACAAAATATTAGTACATAATAATAATAATAAAAATAATAACATACAATAAAATTCATACATATACTACAAAATAGTACTAGGTAACCTATAATCTCTCTGATCCCTGTCACGAAACCTGTTGAGCTATTTGATGCCGTGCTCTATTTATACCATGCAGTTACAGTATTTTATATGGAATATTTTCATATGTATTATGTGTTTAAAGAATTCCACATGAATTTTTACAATTATACAATTTTTATATTTTACAATTATGTACCAGCAATGACAGGAATCAGAGAGATTATAGGTTACCTAGCATTATTTTGTAGTATGTGTATGAATTTATTCGAATGTTATTATTATTATTATGTACTAATATTTTGTACTTTGATACAGTTAAATACAATTATATGCATCAATAAATATTACAGTCATACCTTGGTATGAGAGTAACTTGGTTTGAGAGCGTTTTGCAAGACAAGCTACATTTTTTAATACATTTTGACTTGATATACAAGCGATGTCTTGATATACAAGTAGTGTCATGTCACAAAAAGTATAAAAGAGAAGAGAGGCAAGGCTAAGTGTAACAATGTGGTTAAATTTAATGAAGGTACAACATTTAGCAACATATTGCTACACCTAGAGGCGCCTCTCTTCTCTTTTATACTCTGGAGCTCCTGCTGGATTTTGTTTCTAATCCCCTTGTGGAGGCTTCCATTTGTGGATGGACATTTTATGGTTACACAACTTATCACATTGCGATAATCTTTTTATATGGACTATAAACTGAAGGACCTATGAATAAATGGTTGTGGAACGAATTATCGGAGTTTCCATTATTTCTTATGGGGAAATTTACTTTGATATAGAAGTGCTTTGGATTACAAGCATGTTTCTGGAACGAATTATGCTCGCAACCCAAGGTTTTACTGTATTTTATAACAAGCATTTGCCCAATTGCAATCGTGTACTTCATATAAAGTCCCATTTTCTTTTCTCCTTTGTGTTCACAATGTCAGGGATGGAGGCATATCTCTAGGTCATTGCTTCATACAAAGTCTCCAAACCCCTTCTTTTTCACTGTTCATAGTGTGTAACTGGGACCCAAGAGCTATCCAGGAACCCAAGAATAAAAGGAGAGTCAGGAAGCCCACTAACACGCAGCTCCTTTCTCTATATGCAACGTAGAGAGTGTCCTGACTCTCCTGTAGTCCAAGGGAGGGGGCGAACATGACACTCCACACCATGGAGAAAGCCTTGCATTACTGTGTGGGGTTACAGACAGAAGAACAGGAAGTGAGCATTTCTCAGAATAAATAAGGACATTTAAAAGCAAAATGAAAGGATGAGGTAAGTGAAGGAGGACTGCACTAAGGTAAAGGAAGCTATTTAGGGAAAAAAATTGTACCTTTACAACCCCTTTAAAGGATTATTGAAGGTGCTTGTAGGCACCAGAATATGTGTGCACTCTGGCACAGATGACAGTTAGGACAAATCAATGTATTTGACAGGTTTTCTTTAAGTGCTTTATTGCTTATCTTACAAAGACCACAAATTATTTTTTCCTTTTTTTCACAATCAAAAAAAGACCACAAATTCACCTACTGCATCCTAGTTTAGCTTGATTTTTTAATCTTTGGTTTGTATCCAGAGACATATAACATACGCCTTTCTTTCAAACAAAGTAATCATGTATGCAACTCTATCAGCACTTACAAACACCCAGTCCTCTCTGTCTGTTGCCTCCCTGCTGTTTTTCCTGCATTAAAGCAGAATTGTAGCTCTCCCCACACTGACATGAAGACCCTTACTCCCCAGGGTGAATGGAGATAATCAAGCTCACATTGTTTTGCTCGATCCACTGGAGACATGCAGTTATTACAGTACAAGACTCACTGTCATGTCACATTGCTTATTTACAGAGCATTCAGCTGATAAATAAGGTATAAAATGCATTTCTAAAACATCATATTAAAAAAAAGGGTTTCACGTTGTGGACCAAAATGTTGGCTGTGGGGTTGATTTATTCTGTATTAATAGGCTCCCCCTGAGTTTCGAAGATTTTCTTTTTTTTTACATAGAGCTGCTAGAATATACAAGACAATATTAAAAGCAGAACAGCTTGAATCACAATGAGTGATTGTATCCGAAGACCTTTCAGATATCATAGATACAAAGAATTCAGGATTTATAGAGCCCAATGTCTTAAAAACAGTTGTTACACATTGGGAGCATGTACCTGGAAGCCATATTGGGGATGCATTTCATGTTCTACAGGAAAACATATTCTGCCTGTCTGTTCCTCTAGTGTCAGACACATTACTGGAAGCATGTGCTGTATAGATCATTCCTAGTGCTTTGTGAACTAAATCTGCCCTATAACAAGCATGGGATACCTGGCACTGGATTCTAAGTATTACAGCCATATACTAACCCCTTGATCCCAACAGTACGTATATATACGGCCTCAATGGACTGGGCCTTTTTCAGAGGTACCGCATATCTGCGTATCTGTATTTGAGCTGGAAGTGCGCCACACAGTGGGCTCCCAGCACAGAGACGAGGGTCTCACCAAGAGCCCCGGGTCCCGTACTAACGTTTGGGACCCGGAAATACCCGTTCCAGGTCACCTGATAGCTGTGATAGCCTCTGATTGGCTACCACAGTGATCAGTCACTATAAAGCCCGCACCTGTGTTTCTCTCTGTGTGAATGGAGAGGAAAGATACATTCTCCTGGTGAATATTTCCTGGAAATAGATTCAATGATCCACACCCGTAAGCCCTGAGAGGACTTATTGTGGTGTTCTATGAAATGCCTAGGGGACGCTGTGTTTATCATTACCCCCCTCAAAAAGCCAACTATGTTTGCCAAATTGTTTTTGAAGGGTTCTATTGGTTCTCCCAATGTAAAACACCCACATGAGCAAGAGTATACCACAAGTTGTGTGGAACAGTTGTAGGCAGATTCTAATATAGGACCAATCGGATTTTACTCTACAGTGAGTTGTCAATTGTCCTTCTTTTAATAAACTGGTTTTAATAGTACACTTAGTTGGCACCCCTTTCCTGTTTTCTGATTCCCCAAAGAGCTGAGTTTTCAGAAAAGGCAATAGTTGAATACGAAGCTAATTTCCTCTCTTTTCCTCTTACAATGTATAACCTTGAATTGAGACACTATTTCAAATCTCCTTGATTGACTTGCAGCGATCGGGATTTGGTGGCTATAAATCAACTTTATGGGGCATTAACTGTTTTAATGGTAATCAAGTGGAAGACGCATTACAAAAGGCCTATAATCACTTTGCTGCTAATCAAAGAAAAATCACTTTGCAGGGCTTTAAACTCTTTAGCACTAATAAATAAAAAAGCAATCTGAGGGTTATTAATCCTATTGGTTTAGAAAAATTTGGCGAATGAAACCCAGTAAGAACTCTGAAGGTCAAAAAAAAAAAAAAACACATTTATTTTAATAAAATGTTATTTCAGATGAGGCATGTTTAGAATGAAATTTAATTTTAGAGACTGAATAAATATTATTCAAAATTAAAAAAAAAAGTGAAAAAAAGTTAAACATATAGGGCCTGATTCTCAAAAGAGATACGCAGACTTAACTGCTGTTCAGTCTGTGCCTAACTTTGGAAACGATTCTCAAAAGGCTTTTTTCAAAGTTAGGCAGAAAATCTGACATGTGTAAGACACTGAGGCCCCATACTCACGAGCAAACATGTCTGCTGAAACTGGCCCGCAGGCCAGTTTCAACAGACATGTTTGGTCGTGTGTGGGCGCGAGCGGGCCGAATTCCAGCAAACATTTGCCCGCCGGGCCTTTTCCCAGCAGACAAATATTCCTGGACTTGTTTTAAAACAGTCCGCTGGAATTCTGCCCGCTCGGACATGTACGGTCGTCAGTACAGACCTACCGTACATGTCCAGGCGCCCGCCGTCCCTCGCATGCGTCGAATGACTTCGACGCATGCGTGGAAGCATTTTAAAGGCGGGCCGCCCACGTCGCCGCGTCATTGTCGCGGCGACACCGCGTCATCGACGCGGCGACACCGCGGACACGCCCCGCGTATTGTTTACGCGCGGACTTCTGTACGATGGTGTGTACAACCATCGTACAGAAGCCCTCTGGCAGACATGTATGGTGAAAACGGTCCGACGGACCGCTTTCACCATACATGTTTGCTCGTGAGTACCCGGCCTTACACGGTCAGATTTTAGGATGCAGTACCGCATCCGCCACTGGGGGCATTTCTCATTGAAATGCAGCTTTGCGTATGCAAATGAGGACTTTCAAAGCATTTTATCACTGTGATTTCTGCGTAAGTTCCGAATTTGCCTGCGCAAAACTAGGGCTGGTTTTATAATGTGGAAAGTTAGTCACACATTGTAAAGGCCCATTCCAGCGACGGCATTTGGTATGCATTCCCGAGGGAGAACTCCACGGCAATTTTTAAATTCAAAACCGGCATCATCCCATCATGCTACGGCAGGTACCCACGTGGTGGGTGCCTACCCACGTGCACCCACCATGTGGGTACCTACCGGAGCATGATGGGACGGTGATGCCTATATAAATGGGATGCAAGGCGCGCTTCCATCATTACAGCGACAAGATGCGACGAGTCAACATCGGAAGAGGGGAGAAGAACAGAAGAGAAGACCCTGACGTCACAGAAGACCGCGCCGGCTGCCTGTTACTAATTGAGCTAACACACACAGATAGCAGGCAGCCAGCGCTGAAGAAGAAGGCACCGGACATCTGCAGAAGAACCGGGGTTCGCCGAGTCAACAGCGGAAGAGGGGAGAAGATGGAAGAAGACCCCCGGAGAGCGGAGAAGCCCCCCCCGGAGAGCGGAAGAAGAAACCCCCCCCCGGAGAGTGGAAGAAGACCCCCGGAGAGTGGAAGAAGAAGCCCCCCCTGGTAATAGAGCTAATAAAGAAGACAGGGGGGGCATCCGGAGCAGAATAATAAATTATTTTAAAAACCCTTGTGTTGTGTGTTTACTAACTTTTACTTTTTGCCTCCAGGTGAATGGATAGGGGTACGATGTACCCCATATCCATTCACTTAGGGTGGGGGGCCGGTATCTGGGGGCCCCCTTATTAAAGGGGACTCCCAGATTCCGATAAGCCCCCTCCCGCAGACCCCGACAACCAACGGCAAGGGTTGTCGGGAAGAGGTCCTGTCCTCATCAACATGGGGACAGGGTGCTCTGGGGTGGGGGGGCCCGCAGTGCGCCCCCCTGCCCCAGAGCACCCAACCCCCCCATGTTGAGGGCATGTGGCCTGGCACGGCTCAGGAGGGGGGGGGGGCGCTCGCTCGTCCCCACTCCCTTCCTGACCGGCCGGGTAGCGTGCTTTGGATACGGGTCTGGTATGGATTGTAGGGGGACCCCCTACGTCGATTTTTCGGCGTGGGGGGGTCTCCTTACAACCCATACCAGACCTAAGGGCCTGGTATGCCCCTGGGGGGGGGAACCCATGCCGGTTTTTTCTTTGAAAATTGGCATGGAGTTCTCCCTCTCAGGAATGCATGCTGAGCGACGCTGTCATTTTTTTTTATAATTATTTGTTTTCCCGGCGCGTATTTTTTTTTTCACCCGTCGCAACTTTAGTGTCCCGTCGAAATTCTCAAAGCCGCCCAGCGTTAATTACGTTCGCGCGCTGCACGTCGGGAAAATGACGTCACACGCATGCGCAGTACGGCCGGCGCGGGAGCGCGCCTCATTTAAATTTTAAACGCCCCCAGGAGAGGAGGACCGCCTTACGACGGCGGCACTTAAGTTACACGGCCTGAAATTTCTAGGTAAGTGCTTTGACGATCAGGCACTTAGGTAGAAATTTTAAGTCAGTGTAACTTAACTGCTGAAAGTTAAGTTAGGCAGCTTTTTTGAGAATTTGGCCCATAGATTTGGTACATGCATTCAGGACCCGCTCACCACAGGAGGAAGAAGAGGAGAAAGAAGACCTGTGATGTCTGTTGACCAGACTACAAAACTTACATAAAAGGTAGGGGCCTGTAAAGGATGGGGCCGGTGGGTGAGTGGTTGGGAGGGGGTGGAGTTTAGCCACAATTCACACCCCTTTCCCCCCGATGCTTATACTAACCTTTCCTTTACACCCTCTGTTGTTTCTATTTTCTTGCAGGAAGGATTAGAAGAAGGCCTGTATACTGGTAACCTTGTTTTGTTTGTATCTTACACAGGGATAAAGACTTTCACTCTGCCCATGTGACAGCCCTTAGTCCTGGTGCTTGGCTTCTCAGGTTCCCAGCAAAGCATTGTGGGAGGAAGAACCAGGAAGATCTAACACTTGGGGCAGCAAAGAGTAGGTGAGTATAGAGACTCTATGGCAGGGGTCTCAAACTGGCGGCCCTCCAGCTGTTGCGAAACTACATGTCCCAGCATGCCTCTGCCTGTAAAAGGCATGCTTGCAACTTTCAGCCTTGCAATGTCTTATAAGACTTAGTTTTGCAACAGCTGGAGGACCGCCAATTTGAGACCCCTGATTTATGGGGTTGATTTACTAAAGGCAAATAGACTGTACACTTTTCAAAGTGCAGTTGTTAAAAAGCTTAGTAAGTTAGGTAGCTTAGTAGGCCTGCCAGACTGCATGCTCGGATAAGGGTCTGGTATGGACTTTTGGGGGGGACCACACATTGTTTTTTTTTTGTTTTAATTTTGGAGTGGGGTTCCCCTTAAAATTTATACCAAACCCAAAGGGCCTGGTATGGATTGGGGGGGGGGGGGGCCTTGCTGTATTTTCCATTTACACAATAATTTATCGATTGTTAAGAAAACAGCAGCTGGCTTCCCTGGCCGTCTGCTTAACAACCAGCTGTTCTTCACACAGAATTCAAATCGGTTGATCATTTTTCAACACACCCTAATTGTACATGTACAATACCCCCAATATCCTATCCCTCTCCACCCCTAGTGCTTTCTTTTGGCTAAACAAAAATGCTTGAAGCTGCAAAACGCTTGTAAAAAGCTGCAAAAACGCTTTTTAAAAAGCTGCAAAGACACTTGAAAAAATGCCAGTAAATCGCTAGTCTCAGGTGTGAATGGAGCCTTAGGCTGCTTTCACATTGGGGATAGAGCCGCGGTGACGGTATAGCCGCGCTATTTGTAGCGCCGCTATACCATCGTATTTACCGCGATATTCGGGCACTAGAGGTGAGGTTTTAACCCCCGCTAGCGGCCGAAAAAGGGTTAATACCGCGGTTTCCCATTGATTTCAATGGGAAGGCGCGGTATAGGAGCGGTGAACACACCGCTCCTATACCGCAGTAAAGATGCGGCTAGCAGGACTTTTGGAGCGCTCCTGCTAGCGCACCGCTTCAATGTGAAAGCCTTCGGGCTTTCACATTGAACACTACAGGGCAGGTTTTTTTTCATGCGGTATAGCAGCGCTATTTTTTTTGAAAAACGCCTCAATGTGAAAGGGGCCTTATGGTATATGCATCTTTTAATATCTGTGGATATTTTTGAAGGAACAGTATATGCTTACACCTGTGTTTTGACTGGAGTATATGAAATACAACAGAAGTTAGTCAGTCCAAGCATTACTGGGCAAGATAAAGTACCTGCATTCTGGAGCGTTTCAATGTTCTGCGGTCTTGTGGCAAGCTCTGCGACCGTTTGAACGAATTGGGTCCGTGCCCTCTGATATTGCTCGAAAACTAAAAGGAAAAAGGCAGAGCGGTTACATAATGGAGATAAGGAGACTTGCCTAAGCTCAGGCAGCCCTGTTGTAAGAACTGCCATTGGGTTACACATTCAAAGAGCAAACGCAGTGATTTTTTTCTGCAGACTCAGCTGATGATTGTTCATTGTAATGTGGAGCCTCATTTATCAAAGCGTTTTTTTTATAAGTTAGGTCTGTGGTGCCTCATAGACTCAGTCCCGTATTGGAAGATCACAGAGAATACAAGTGTGAATATGACGGGTAAGTGTGGAGAAATACAGACATTTCTCATGAAGACACTTTGATAAATAGAGTCCATGTTTACTTCTGCAGACACAGGATGATGATGATAAAATATGCGGCACCTACTCACACTAACACATGAGACCAGCTACATGAGCACACACAACATGAACAAAAAATAAATAGGGGACACAGGAAAATTAATTAAAGCTAAACTCAGCCTTTCCTATCATTACTGGTTCCTCTCCTGTACTGAAATTGCTTACTCCGATTTCACTGCACACTGTGAGCTTCTCATATTTCCAAACAAACACAAATATCAGTAACAATGAAGTGACTCCAGGAGGTGAAGAGACGTATTCCTATTGGTATGGAGACTGCAAAACAAAATAACAATGCAGGGTTTTTAATCCCTCATCACTTAAAAAAAAAGGAAAAAAAGATTCTCTCATTCTGGGAGGGCATCCATGGACCTCCTCCCAGAACAACGCCCTCCGTGCGCCCCCTCGGGCGCACATCTGGCACACTCTGTGATCGCAGTAAAGGGTCAATCACAGCTGACCTTTACCATGTGATCAGCTGTGTTCAATCACAGCTGATCACATGTAAACAAGCTCGCCAGTTATCGGCATTCCTTTCCTAACGCACTGTCACAGCAGAGGAGAGGAGACAGGGGACATCTATACATCTATGTGAACACAGCATCTCCCCGCAGGGATGTAGTCCCAAGGGAGGGGGCAAGCACGGTGACTAACCCCCAGGCAGAACGGCTCAGATGATGGGGGCAAGCTTACTGAGGAGAAAGAGGAAGTAAGAAATTCAGACAAAGAAAAAAAATGTATGCCGCGTACACACGATCCAAAATTTTTCATTGGAAATTGCGATCGTGTGTGGGCCCCATCGGACTTTTTTCCGTCTGTGTTTAGAAATAGAACATGTTTTATTTTTTTCCGATGGAAAAAAAAACGATAGGAAATTCCTATCCTCTGTGTGCAACTCTGACTGAGAAAAAACCCACGCATGCTCAGAATCAAGTCGATAAATGCTCGGAAGCATTGAACTTCATACTTCTCGGCTCGTCGTAGTGTTTTATGTCACCGCGTTTTAGGCCATCGTGTGTACGGGGCATTAGAAGGGAAATCGAAGGAAAAGGTAAGTGAACCAACAATGCACTAGCTTAAAGGAACCTATTTAGAAAATAAAAAACGAACCTTTACAACCCATTTAAGATAAAAAACCTTCTGCCTTTTCAAACTCCTGTAATGCCTACGTAATCATGTGTATAAAAAAACTTCAATTGCGTTGAATAAACAGAACAGTTATTTTGGAACGTGGATCTTTTGTGTCTGCAGTAGTTATTAATTTGGAACCACTGATCAATAAGAGGATGGGCGTTGCCTATTTGATCAGGATTTTTTTTGCACATTTTACAAAAAATCTTTTATATTATACAAAAAAATGGGGGTATATATTATGTTTTTGTATTTTTTTTATTTATTAAAGTGTATTTTTTCCCCAAAAAATACTTTTGAAAAACGGCTGCGCAAAAATAGTGTTACATAAAGGTCTCTGCTTAAACAACGAGTGTCAGAAAAAGGCCTGGTCCTTAACCACTTGCTTACTGGACACATATACCCCCTTCCTGCCCAGGCGAAATTTCAGCTTTCAGCACTGTCACACTTTGAGTGACAATTGCGCGGTCACGCGAGGTGGCTCCCAAACAAAATTGATGTCCTTTTTTTCCCACAAATAGAGCTTTCTTTTGGTGGTATTTAATCACCTTTGTGTTTTTTATTAATTGTGCTATAAACCAAAAAAAGTGACAATTTTGAAAAAACACAATATTTTTTTCAGATTAGGCCGAAACGTTTTCTTCTACATATTTTTGGTGAAAAAAAAAAAAAAGAATCGCAATAAGCGTATAGTGATTGGTTTGCGCAAAATTAATAGCGCCTACAAAATAGGGGATAGAATTGTGACTTTTTTTATTATAATTTTTTTTACTAGTAATGGCAGCGATCTGTGATCTTTATTGGGACTGCGACATTATGGCGGACACATCGGATGCTTTTGACACATTTTTGGGACCATTGTCATTTAGTCCCCTTTCACATTGAGGAGTTTTTCAGGCGGTACAGCGCTAAAAATAACGCTGCTATCCCGCCTGAAAAACTCCTTTACTGCAGACTCAATGTGAAAGCCAGAGGGCTTTCACACTGAGGCGATGCGCTGGCGGGAGACAAAAAAAATCTCCTGTCAGCAGCATCTTTGGAGCGGTGAGAGGAGCGGCATGTATACCGCTCCTTCCCATTGAAAACAATGGGAAACCGCGGCAATACCACCCGCAATGCGCCTCTATAGAGGCGCATTGCGGGCGGTATTAACCCTTTATCGGCCGCTAGTGGGGGTTAATACCGCACCGCTAGCGGCTGATTCCCGCGGCAATCCCGGCGGTATAGCGCCGCTATTTTTAGCGGCGTTATACCGCCACCTCGGCTCCCGCCCCAGTCTGAAAGTGGCCTTATACAGCGAACAGTACTATAAATATGCACTGCTTACTGTATAAATGTGACTGGCAGGGAAGGGGTTAACACTAGGGGGCGAGGAAGGGTTTAAATGTGTTCCCTAGGAGTGATTCTTACTGTGGGGGGAGGGGACCGATCTGTGTCCCTATGTACAAGGGACACACCATCGGTCTCCTCTCCATGACAGGACGTGGATCTGTGTGTTTACACACACAGATCCATGTCCTTGGCTGTGTAACGGCTGATCGTGGGTACCTGGCGGACATCGCGGCCGCCAGGCACGCGCATTGGCAACCTCAGTGACGCGGCGGGCATTGTAGAGCCACCTTGTGGCCGTCAATTCACAAGGGCCCGGATACGAAGTGATTAAAGTGGTTCCAAACGTTTACCTTGTAAAACAAACCATTTATTTTAAAATAGAAATGAAAGGCAAAACATTTCTGTATCGATATAAAAACAACAAAACATATTATAAATACCTTTTTTCCCTTTTTTTATAAGTAATCACATTGTGTCTATTCTAAGCTGCATAAGAGCTGGGGGCAAGAAACAGCATTACACTGAGCTTCCCAGTAAATGGTTGTGCAGCCAGGGGCGTGTCAGGACAGACTTTCACTGCAAAGCTCAATGTGTTGCAGCTTCTCCTCCCTCAAGCTCTCTAAGCAGCTAAAAAAAGATAAGAAAGGTATTTAGAATGTTTTTTTACACAAATTTTTGCCTTCCATTTCTATTTTAAACTGAACGAGTTGTTTTAGAAAGTGATCGTTTACAATAACTTTAATGCAGAGAGTGCATTAAGTTAAGAAAAAAGCCTTTTTGCCTTTAGAGAAAGTCTCTTCTGCAACAAAATGCCCCTACCCGCCTGCTATCTTCTCAGCCTACAGCTCCAGGCCGGGACCAAAGTGCCAGGATGACTGGCTCCAGCACATACGCAGGAGTGATGTCATCCCACACTGGCCAATGGCGGTGGCAAGAGGTAATTGGAAAAGTTAGTTTTGCTTTTTAAAGTGGAACTAAACCCTCCTATCCTTTTTAGGCATGGAAGCTGCCATTTTAGCCTCTGTTTGATCTGCAGTTGCCATGGTGCTGCACATGTGATCAGTGATGGCACTAACCATTTGATGCTTTGACAGTTTGGTTGAGAGCACAAGCAAATGTGACAGTTAGCAATACCGGCATGCCAGGAACACGTATTTTAAACCGTTAAATCGATTTGTTTAAAAAGGAACTAAGGCCCCTTTCACACTGGGGCGTTTTCCGAGCGTTATTCAAGCGTTATTCGAGCGAAGCCTCATCTGCAATCCCAATGTGCTGGTAAAGCACCGCTAAGACCCTAACGTTTTAGGGCGTTTTTGCAGTGCCTCAGTGTGAAAGGGTAAGGCGTTTTTACAGCGCTTTTAATTCATTTCAATGGAGAGGGCGTTTTTGGAGCGTTTTTTTCAGCGCCCAAAAGCTGCTCCAAAGATGCGTTTTATGAGCGGTTTAATAGCGCTATTTTTAACGCTAAAAACGCTGTAAAAACGCTTCAGTGTGAAATGGGTCTTAACACATTGATTTAACGGTTTCAAAAAAACTGTTAGGCTGGATTCACACCTATGCAGTTTTAGTGCTTTTTGCATTTTGCAGATTTGCACTACAGAGTGTGTTCCATAGGAAACCATGGTGAATGGACTGTGGTGCAAATCTGCTAAATGCACAAAAAATGCATAGGTGGGAATCCAGCCTTACAGTCCCGGCATGCCAGAAATCTAACTGTCACGTATGTTGGTGCTCTCAACCAAACTGTCAAACCATCAAATGGCTGGAGTCATAACTAATCACATGTGCCGCACCATGGCAACTGCAGATCAAACAGAGGCCAAGATGGCAGCTTCCGTGGCTGGAAAAGATAGCATTTTAAAGTAGAGCTCCAGCCCACTGCCAAAAAATGTAAAGTAAGCAGCTACAAATACTGTAGCTGCTGACTTTTAATATTAGGACACTCATCTGTTCTGGGATCCTGTGATGTCAGCCAACGCTGTATCTGGGCTAGGCCAACAAGACCCAGGCCTAGGGCAGCACTTTGTAACACGGAAAGAGTTCCAGCCGACTTGCGCTACACTGTTAGCGCCAAACTTATGGGGTGGACTAGGCTGAAAGACAAATTAGTCTAACGCCCCCATAAAGCGGACGCAACTGTGGGGGGCGCTGCTTCTAATTCTATCATCCTGGACCACAAACCTTCCTCACTGTGCTATTTGTTTTTTTTTTTGCTGCACCATTGGCATGGTCAACACTTTTTTTTTTTGGATAGCGTAAGGCAGGGCTCGACAAATCCCTGACTTGGCTTGGAAGGTGGGCAAAAAAAAAAAAAAGCTGGCGCCATCTGGTGGTGGCCGTTGGTATTACAAGTTAAGCATTACGAGTTAAACAGCAATTCTAATGTCATTTTTCACTATTTTCACTGCTATCTTCTTCCCTCTAATTAGAACCCCCAAACATTATATATATTTTTTATCCTAACACCCTAGAGAATAAAATGGCGATTGTTGCAATACTTTCTGTCACGCCGTATTTGCGCAGCGGTCTTACAAGCGCACTTTTTTGGGAAAAAATTACACTTTTTTTAATTAAAAAATAAGACAACAGTAAAGTTATCCCCATTTTTTTTAATATTATGAAAGATAATGTTACACCGAGTAAATTCATACCCAACATGTCACGCTTCAAAATTGCGCCTGCTCGTGGAATGCCGACAAACTTTTACCCTTTTAAAATCTTCATAGGTGACGTTTAAAAAAATCTACAGGTTGCATGTTTTGAGTTACAGAGGAGGACTAGGGCTAGAATTATTGCTCTCGCTCTACCAATCGCGGCGATACCTCACATGTGTGGTTTGAACACCGTTTACATAAGCGGGCGCTGCTCACGTATGTGTTCGCTTCTGCGCACAAGCTCGTCGGGGCGGGGTGCGTTTTCTGGCTCCTAACTTTTTTAGCTGGCTCCTAGATTCCAAGAACATTTGTCAAACCCTGGTGTAAGGGAGGGTTGTAGCCCCTGTCAGTTTATTTGTTACCATCCCTGTCCCATTGCAGAGATTTCCCTTCACTTCCTGCCCCATAGCCAAACAGGAAGTGAGAGGAAATCTATGCAAATTAAGGTAATCCATTGCACCCCCCCAGGCCCTCAGAACTAGTGTCACCAGTCGAAAATGTGAGGGTGGGTCTTAAACAGAAAGGGGTGTGGTCTTGACAGAAAGGGATGGGTCATATTTAAATTAGGGGGTGCACGAGTTTAGTCAGGCCTAGGGCAGCACAAAACCTAAATACACTACTGACGTCGGCACCCCATTCCTTGTATGAGAAACCAGCAAGGAAGCTGATTCACAGCCAGTTCCCTAGTGCGCATGGGTGACGCGCGCTGCGCTTTGTGAATGGCCCGGTGGCGGGGGAAGGAGGAGGGGGGGCAAACTTCCGAGTGATCTCACTGTGGCGAGATCTCTCGGAAGTGGGGACGGGTTCCTGTCAAAAACAGGTACCCGCTTCCCCCGAAAGGTGCCAAATGTGGCAGTGGCGGGGGGGGGGGCAGATAAGCGGAGATTCCCCCTTATGGGTGAGTTGGCATGCTAATTCACCCATTTTGGTTAATAAGTCCACGCTGCCAAACACTTGGCACACAGCTGTGGCGTGCTATACATACAAAACCCATTTTCAACTTTAAAAAAAACCTCCAAAAATAAAAGAAAAGAAAGGCATCAGTATTGCCCAAGGATTGTCGTTCTTCCACCCTCTGAAAAGTGATCGATAGAGACTACCATAGTGTGAATGAGCCCTGAGTAGTTGTCACTTTGTGATATTTCAAAAAAAAATTAAAAAAAAGTTAAGAAATATGTAAAAAATAAGAAAAATAAACAGTACCTTGTGCTATAAAACATAACCCCACCTCCATACAAAAGAGACATTTCCAGGGACA
The DNA here is from genome assembly GCF_905171775.1 of Rana temporaria. NCBI lineage: Eukaryota > Metazoa > Chordata > Amphibia > Anura > Ranidae > Rana > Rana temporaria. Next base: position 48,087,242 of record NC_053493.1, read on the forward strand.
TCCCACTGTCCCTGGATACCACAGCTAGGAAGCTGCACTATTATTGTATTCAGCCCATAAATGACACAATAAGAAATAGATGGCCAGCTCGGAGCCGTTACCTTGCAGAACTTGGCGCTGGCTCATGCTGACTGTGTCCGGTGTCCGGTGTTCTCCTCCGTCCGCTCGCTGTCTCCGTTCAGCGCTTCTCGGTATCCAGGATGCAGCTTCAGCTTGCGCCTAACAATTCTCCGTCTCCATGGCGACCCCAGCGGATGCGGGCGTTTCCAAAAACTCGCTTTGCTGGGGGGAGCCGAGTCGGCGACACGTGTAGAGCGGGCCGACCTAAAGGCAACACAACCGATCCCCCCGTCAGACGAGGCAGATGGTACACTCCGAAGCCTCCGGGCCAAGAGGGGAGGGGTTGCGTGTCGGTTGCTATGGAAACGTCAGGGGCATGTTGGATGTTGTACACAGCGAGGGCAGAGAGTCAGTGTCCTCACGTGTGTTCAGTGAGGCGCGTTTCCCTGGCGGCGGGAATACAGAGCTGAGGAGATCTGACCGTCACAACACTGAGCATGACTGAAAAAATGTGCAAAATAATAAAGAGATAAATAACAGTCATGGAAGGAATGTCCTCAGTGCGCCTGTCTGCTTCAGCACACAGAATCCCCTCACTATATAATAAATACACATTTCAAATAGAAATTCACAACGCAAAAAAAAATAAGGACGCGCTTGAGGCAGCAAATAATGACATTTCTAATGATGGCCTGTGTTTGATTCTCTATAGTTACCAGAGATTCGTCACTAAAGCCTCCTTATTAAGGTTCGGTTCACATATATGTGAATTGGATGCATTTTCCTCATAACAATGGAGCCGGTTTACACGTTGAGGGCGGCCGCAGTGCGGTTTTGAAAAGGGTCCTGTGCGGTTTTGGGTACGGTTAAGGTGCAAATTCAGGCATAAATTCGCACCTGAAACGGTAAACAGAAACACACCGGCAGCCAGACATGTGTGAACCCAGCCGTACACTTGCGGTTCGGGGGTGTAAAACTACACGGTCGAGCTGTGTTTTTACGACACCTTAACCACTCGGGCCTGGGGTGTACACATGCCGCTGCAGAAATGAATCTCCTTGTCTCACTCAGCAGGTGGTACTACTTGCCACGCACAACCCATGAGATAGCAGTCAGCAGTTTTGACACAATAAAAACACAAAGGTGTTTGTTTATCATACAGTGGTAAAATATCACTACTCACTTCTGAGGCATTCTCAAGCCTCGTACACACGACCGAGGAACTCGACGGGCGAAACACATCGTTTTCCTCGTCGAGTTCCTTGTTAGGCTGTCGAGGAACTCGACAAGCTAATTTTCTCCATTCCCGTCAAGGAAATAGAAAACATGCTCTCTTTTTGGCTCGTCGAGTTTCTCGACAGTTTCCTCGACAAAAATGTACACACGACCGGTTTCCTCTGCAAAAAAATATCTCCCAGCAAGTTTCTTGCTGGTTTTTGCCGAGAAACTCGGTCGTCGGTCGTGTGTACGAGGCTTCAGAGGAGATCTCTCTCCTCTGGATGCCATTTTATGAAGCAGAGTAGATCGCTTCACGTTTGGAGGAGTGAAGTGATCTACCAACGCTTAAAACAGTGGAGAACGGCCCCTCATACTGGAAGCTTGTGAGATTTTACGAGATTACCGTACCAGAAATTCACAGAAACACAGAGATGTCAGTTTATTAATCACTTCAGCTCCGGAAGAATTTACCCCCTTCCTTACCAGAGCACTTTTTGCGATTCGGCACTGTGCCGCTTTAACTGACAATTGCGCAGTCGTGCAACGCTGTACCCAAACAAAATTGGCGTCCTTTTTTCCCCACAAATAGAGCTTTCTTTGGGTGGTATTTGCCCTAAAAACAAAAATACAGCGACAATTTAAAAAAAAGCTATATTTTTTACTTTTTGCTATAATAAATATCCCCCAAAAATCTATAAAAAACTAATTTTTTCCTTAGGCCGATACGTATTCTTCTACATATTTTTGGTAAAAAAACGCAATAAGCATATATTGATTGGTTTGCGCAAAAGTTATAGCGTTTACAAAATAGGGGTAGTTTTATTGCATTTTTTCTTACTTGTAATGACGGCGATCTGCGATTTTTATTGTGACCGTGACATTGCGACAGACATATCAGACACTTTTGACACATTTTTGGGACCATTCACATTTATACAGTGATCAGTGCTATAAAACTGCACTGATTACTGTATAAATTTGACTGGCAGGGAAGGGGTTAACACTAGGGAGAGCTGAAGGGGTTAAATATGTTCCCCAATGTGCGATTCTAACTGTAGGGGTAGGAGTCTCAAAAGGGGAGGAGACTGATGTGTGTTCCTCTGTACTGGGAACACACATCGGTCTCCTCACCTGACAGGACCGTGGATCTGTGTGTTTACACACACAGATCCATAGTCTTGGCCTGATTGCGGGCAATCGCGGGTGCCCTGCGTGTGATGCCGCGGGCGCGCACGCAGCAGATTCCTAGTTAAGATTTTTATAAGAAAATTATTTTGGAAATCGACCCATGTATGGCCGGCTGTCTCTTTTGCAGGTCATACACGAGTCAAATTCTGGACAAATTTTCTTTTTAAAATCAGAAATTTTGTGTGTTTTGTGATCCAATGGTGCCACCATTCATTTTTAAATTCAACCAACCAAGCCTTCAATTTCACCCCATGTTGCTACAGAAAATAATTTTCATGACTGTGAATCTTTTCTCCTTTCCAGGTCACAGCTCATGCGCATTTCTTTTTCGATTATATGAATGGGGCCGAAAGAACTCCTGAACGCCTGTTAGACTGCGTCCAGGGCCAGTCACTCACAGGTAATCACCCCATGAGCGAGCTGTCAACTTCACAATGCTTTCAATAGGGTTGCCACTCACAGCTAATCACCGGGAGCCCCCACTGGGTCACCAGCATGGAATCTCTTACGGCCCCCATTAGCAAGTGTGAATGGGGCCTTACACACCACACACATGTACACAGTGGTGTATTTTGGTTTTGTGCTGCCCTAGGCAAGACTAAAAACGGGCGCCACCCCATCTAAATTTGTCCCACCCCAACCGCTTTAAAATGACACACACCCGTGCAACGGCGACAAACAGCGTAAATTTCACTATTAATAGGTGACGCTTTAAAAGCCTTTCCAAGCCACTTTAGATTTACAGAGGAGGTCTGGTGCTAGAATTACTGCCCATGATCTGACGTACGTGGTGATATCTGAAGCCTCGTACACACGACCGAGGAACTCGACGGGCGAAACACATAGTTTTCCTCGTCGAGTTCCTTGCTAGGCTGTCGAGGAATTAGACAAGGCAAGTTTGTCCATTCCCGTCGAGGAAAAAGAAGACATGCTCTCTTTTTGGCTCGACAGGATCCTCGACAGTTTCCTCGTCGAAAAATGTACACACGACCGGTTTCCTCGGCAAAAAAAAAATCCCAGCAAGTTTCTTGCTGGTTTTTGACAAGAAACTTGGTCGTGTGTACGAGGCCTTACATGTTGGGACGATCGCTGTTTTGCGTGCGTGCCGGACCAACACACGGGTTCACCTTTGTGTGTGGTCATGGGAGGCATTGTCACCTTCTTTTTCTGCTCTCCCATTGGAGACTACATGTGTTCATTCGTACTGATGTACATTGCGCAGACATTGTCCACTGTTGTCACCATCAGGAACCCCTCCCTGAAAAATGCCATGCAGAGTACATGCATGTAGACAGGAAGTGTCGCAAGTGTCGCAAACTTACTATCGACTTCACAATATGTTAATGAACGATTGCGCACATTTGCGAGCATGGGCGTACATTACTGACCAAAAATGCAGATTTTTCTAAAAAAAAATTACTGAAGAATGCTCGGCGCTAGTTTCGCACCTGTGTGCATAGGCACAATACAATTAATGGGCTATATTTTAGCTCAGTAAAAAAATAAGCTGTACTGAGCTTTTTCAAGCTGCAAGAGGCCATAGCGATTTGATTAAAAAAAAAAGGAAGAGGCTAGACAAAATCAATTATAATCTGACCATACAATCTCTGTACAATCAACTTTATATTTACCTAAACTATGTAATAGACATGTGCACAGCCGAAAAATTTGTTAGTTTTAGTTTCAATCGTTTTTTGGGGTCTTTTCTTTGCTTTTGGGTCATTCATTGTGATCGAAATTCGTTAATTTGAAATTTACGTAAATTAGAAAATTCGTAAATTAGAAAATTAGAAAATAAGATAGAAAATCTGAAAATACGAAAGAATGAAAAACATTTAAAATAATAACTAACTAACTAATAATAACTAACTATTAAATTATAGGTATTGGAATTTCCTTTCACATATGGCTGTTAGTCAACATAACGAGTACGAATTTATACGAAGTTACGAATTATCCGAAACAAATGGAACTGATCAAATTAATAATAATAAAAGTTTTTATTATTATTATTATTATTATTGTTATTTATTATTATTTTGTTACATCCCATTCGTTGAGATATGGCATTTGTTTCAGTTCAGTTAATTCGTAACTTCAGATAAATTCGTATTCGTTACATTCTCTAACAGCCAAATTTGAAAGGAAATTCCAATACCTATAATTTAATAGTTAGTAATGTTAAGTTATCATTAGTTAGTTATTATTTCAGATTTTCAAATTTTCGGGTTTTCAAATTCTCCGATTTTCTTTTTTATTTTAGGATTTTCGTTCTTTTGAATTTTTGTTCTTATTTTCGGATATTCATATTTACAAATTTACAAATTTTTGAATTTACAAATTCATGAATATTCAAAAATATTTGTTAAATGGGTTTTCGTTACTTCGGATATTTCCGAATGAACAAATTTGTCGATATTCTTAAAAAAAAATGTAACAAAACAAATTGCACATCTCTACTATGAAATGAGATATGAGGATCTACCCAATCTATCCACTCTATTTGTATTCAATCAGGCAGGTCTTTGGGGTAGCCATATGTTCTGTTTGTACTATCCCTGTACAATCTCATTTAAATTTACTAAAACTATTTAATATAAGGACAAATTTATACAATCCAGTTTAGGTTTATCCAATCGCACAGGTCCTTGCATTCTCATGAACTGATGGTTAAAGAGGAACTTCACTCACTTAATTAGGGCCTTTTTATATTGCTATAGTGCTTTTTTGTATGTACTACTTTCTGGTTTGTGGCCTTAGCCAAAATGATGTCATATATACTAGGAGTCTTCAGGAAGGGGGGGGGGTGTCTTAACTAAGCACACTCTCCTGCCTGTATGCCTGAGCTAAGGGTAGATGAAATCTAGGAAGTAAATGCTGCATAAATCATCTGCCTTTACTCAAGAAGGCTTCTACTAAAAATGCCAAATTTCCTTGCAAATAATGGTACCGCTTTCAGCACTTTTTTTCTGAAATAATCATACCGCCAGGGAGGGTAATATAGATTAAAGGAGGATTATAACTGCTGTCAGCTCTTTATTTTTATTTTTTGCCATCTTTGCCCCCATTGGGTAGATTTCTCTTTACTTCCTGTCCTATAAGCAAAGGAAGTGAGAGAAAATCCCTTCAAAGCGAAGAAATCCCAGGGTGTCACCAGAACTTAGGTCCCCGTTGCATTAGAAGATTTCCCCTCTGTTACAGGCAGCAATAAAAACCTGACAGGGTTCTAATCCCTCTCCACTCTATCCAAAGCTAAAAAAAATAAAGTTTTGCCTTTAGGCCCCTTAACACTGGGGCAGGAGGTGCTGTGGCGGTAAAGCGGCGTTTACCGCTAATTTCGCGGCGCTATTTGGCCACTAGCGGGGCGGTTTTACCCCCTGCTAGAGGCCGAAAAAGGGTTAAAAACCACCGCAGTATAGCCAAGGTGTCCCATTGCTTTCAATGGGCAGGAGCGGTGGAGGAGCGGTATACACGCCCTTGGGTCCCACGGACTCGATCGCCGCGGGCATACACGGGATCGTCTCACGGAGACATAGAATGGGGAGATGTTTTGTGTAAATACAATATCTCCTCGTTCTGCCTAGTGACACTGTCACTGATCGTGTTCCCTGTCATCGGGAACAACGATCAGTGACGTGTCACAGCAAGCCACGCCCCCTATGGTAAGAATCACTCCCTGGGGAACACTTTACCCTTACAGCGCCACCTAGTGGTTAACCCCTTCACTGCAAGTGTCATTTTCACAGTAATCAGTGCATTTTAATAGCACTGTTCGCTGTAAAAATTACAATGGTCCCAAAAATGTGTCAAAAGTGTCCGATGCGTCCGCCATAAAGTCGCAGTCATAATAAAAATCGCAGATCGCTGCCATTACTAGTAAAAAAAATTATTAATAAAAATGCTATAAAATGATCCCCTAACTTTGCGCAAACCAATTATTATACGCTTATAGCGATTTTTTTTACCAAAAATATGTAGAAGAATACGTATCGGCCTAAACTGAGGGGAAAAAAATGTTTATATCTTTTTTGGGGATATTTATTATAGCAATAAGTAAATAATATTGCATTTTTTTAAAAATTGTTGCTCTATTTTTGTTTATAGCGCAATAAATAAAAACCGCAGAGGTGATCAAATACCACCAAAAGAAAGCTCTATTTGTGGGAAAAAAGGACGTAAATTTTATTAGGGAGCCAAGTTGTACGACCGCGCAATTGTCCGTTAAAGCGATGCCGTGCCGAATCACAAAAAGTGGCCTGGTCATTTAGCAACAAAATGGTTTGGGGCTGAAGTGGTTAAATCCTTTCTTATGACACTTGTTATGATGTAACTGTATAAAGAAAAGGAACTTCATCTGTTACCTGGAAGCCTGGAACAAAGTCAAAAGAAAAAACAGTCCAATTACTGCTGGATTTGCTGACTGAGTAATGTAAAATTTACACGTCACGGTTTATCTGGCAAAAAAATTCAGTGTGGCCGAATGCTAATTCAATGGTTTATGCTCATTTCATCTTATATGTGCATGATGGAAATACAAACCTGGAGTGAAAGAGTTAATCCCTGCTATGTTAATGCATATTCTGTGTTTGTGTCCTGAAGGCCCGATGAAGAATAATCGTAAACCTCTTCTGCCTCCTATAGGTCAGTGTGGGAATAACCATCCCCGGTGCTCTCTCTGCCAGATTATTACAGCCTGAACAAAGCTTGTCTTAATCAAGATTCGGTTTAGTACATATTTACTAGAAGCAGAAGCTAAACCCAGATCAAGGTAATGAAGAGTAAATATCAAAGATACCAGCTTTAGGTATAAAAATACCTGTATAGATAGATACCTTTTTCTTTAATTTTATTTGGATATGTTTGAGGAAAACTGTTCTAATTTAGATAGATAGATAGATAGATAGATAGATAGATAGATAGATTTACAGATAAATAGATTGACAGATAGATAGATACATAGCTAGATAGATAGATTTAAAGATATCTATCTATCTATCTGTAAATCTATCGATCTAGCTATCTATGTATCTATCTATCGATCTATTTATCTGTAAATTTATCTATCTATCTATCTGTAAATCTATCTATCTATCAATCTTTTTATCTGTAAATGTATCTATCTATATATTTGTAAATCTATCTATCTATCTATCTATCTATCTATCTATCTATCTATCTATCTATCTATCTATCTATCTATCTATCTATCTATCTGTAAATCTACCTATCTATCTGTACAGCTATTGATCCATCCATATATCTATCTATCTATCTATCTATCTATCTACCATCTATCAATCTGTAAATGTATCTATCTATATATCTGTAAATCTATCTATCTATCTATCTATCTATCTATCTATCTATCTATCTATCTATCTATCTATCTATCTATCTATCTATCTATCTATCTATCTATCTATCTATCTATCTGTAAATCTACCTATCTATCTGTACAGCTATTGATCCATCCATAAATCTATCTATCTATCTATCTATCTATCTATCTATCTATCTATCTATCTATCTATCTATCTATCTATCTATCTATCTATCTATCTATCTGTAAAGATATCTATCCATCTATCTATTTATCTAAAATAGAACAGTTTCCCTAAATTGTATCTAAATAAAGTTTATTTTAAAAAGAAATGTATCTATCAATTGATTTTTTTTATAAACTTTATTTGGATACATTTAAGGGAATCGTTCGATGATAGATATATAGATAGATAGATAGATAGATAGATAGATACACAGACAGACAGATAGATACAGTAGATATATGTGCAGATATATTCATTTACAGGTAGTGAGGTAGATATATAGATAGATATTTAGATTGATAGATAGATAGATTTACAAATAGATAGATAGATAGATAGATAGATAGATAGATAGATAGATAGATAGATAGACAGGTATACAGGTAGATAGATAGACAGATAGATAGACAGATAGATAGATAGATAGATAGATAGATAGATAGATAGATAGATAGATAGATAGATAGATAGATATAGATAGATAGATAGATAGATAGATAGATAGATAGATAGATAGATAGATAGATAGATAGATAGATAGATAGATAGATAGAAAATAAACTTTATTTAGATACATTTTAGGGAAACTGTTTTATTTTAGATAAATAGATAGATTTACAGAGAGATAGATAGTTTTAATAACTTTATTTGGATACATTTAAGGGAATCATTCTATGACAGATAGATGGATAGATAGATAGATAGATAGATAGATAGATATATAGATAGATAGATAGATAGATAGATAGATAGATAGATAGACAGATAGACAAAAAAGGATACATAAATACAAAGACAGAAATATAGATATGGACAGATATCATGAATAGATATATCTTTGCACATATCAGTAGTAAATGACAAGTCCTGGGTGTTTCTATGTATGTATCAATAAGGAACAGATGATGGTAACTGGAAAGGCAACAGATCTGGTAAAAAAAAAAGCTGCTGAGTAGTTACAGGAGAGATGCCGATGAATTGTACTTTACCTAAAAATAATATGTAACAAACAATAAATGTGCAGGGAAAGACTATACTGTGTACATTGTGTGTATTTGTGGAATCCTTCATTTAGAGGGGCTTTTCCTGGAACGCCTTCCTACCTTCTATTTACATGATGAGATTGTACAGTTACCAAAGTGAATGTTCAACATGATTAGTGAATGCGATGAGGGTACATTTACTTTAAATAGCCAATCATGTGCTTGTGACCATGTGTACACCCTTTAATCACTAATCTCCCTCACATTTACTTTTTTAAGTGATTGGTCTCTAATTCTTCAAGCAGTATTTAACCCAAAACCCCAAAAAGTTATATATTGCAGCTAACCAATCATTAGATGCCATGGTTGCATTCGCCCTGTATTAGAGTGCCTCCACTCTGGATGAAGGAGCACAGAGGCACCATTGGACAGCAGCATTGTCATCTGTTTAAATCCAGTTTCTGTTTTTCCCACTGCATCAGTTGTCAGTTGATTCCTCATGTATAATAATTAACCTTTTGGCAAAATACAATTTTTAATAAGGAAAAAATTATCAATTTCATAGAAACCAAAATCCAGTGCTGAAGAGCAGTTCCAATCTGGGTGAAAAGTGGATCTTACTGTAAATGGCTGTTGATGTTGTTGAGTAATCAGCATTGAAAAACTTTACCTTTGTGCACTTAGCTTAGTGCATAAGGTAAAGTTGTGTTCATTTTGAATAATCACTGATGTGCAATGGAAATAAAAAACAAAAAAAACACAGGATTTTTGCTTGCTCATGATTAAAATGAACACAGCTTAACCCGATTCACCAAGATAGGAGAACATGCACTTTGCTTAGTGAACAATCTTTACTCTTCTTGGTAAATCAACTACAATCAGTTGTAGTGATCACATCTCTACGGCAAATGATTATTTAAATGGTCAGTCAGAGTGTATTTTGTATGACACTGCTATGCCTTGTACACACGACCGATTTTCACGACGAGAAAACTGCCATTTTTTATATCGTTCGTGAAAACCGGTCGTGTGTATGCTCCCTAGCAGTTTTCTCAACGAAAAAACTGCCTGCAAAAAAATTAAAACCAGCTTTTTTTTTCTGGTCGTGTTTCCCGTCAGTTTTTTTCTCGTTGCGAAAAACGGTCGTGTGTATGCTTTTCCGAGGGGGGAAAAAAAACGTGCATGCTCAGAATTAAGTACTGTATGCAGTCCAAAAGCAACCCAAAGGGTGGCGCCATTTGAAAGGAACTTCCCCTTTATTGTCCCGTCGTACGTGTTGTACGTCACCGCGCTTTGGTCGGACTTTTTTTGCATGAACGTGTGTACGCAAGTCAGGCTGGAGAGGAATCACGTCGGAAAAAATGTTTTTTTTCCTGTCAAAAAAAATGGTCGTGTGTACGAGGCATAAAAGTAATTGTCAGATTGTCAGTGCAGTGGCTCTGCATGTTACTTTAATTAGTGAACTGATGAAAGTCCATGCACTTTTTTCTTGGTGATGCCACTCATTCCAATTATTCCTTCTTTTACAGTTACAGACAGCGCTCTTTGCCCTGCAGCTGAAAACACAAAGGCCCAGATTCTCAAAGGGCTTACGACGCAATGTACGCCGTCGTAAGTCCTAATCTGGGCCGTCGTATCTATGCGACTGATTCTTAGAATCAGTTACGCATAGATAACCATTAGATCCGACAGGCGTAAGGCTCTTATGCTGTCGGATCTTAAATGCAATTTTTTTTCTCGCCGCTAGGTGTCGCCTCTGTTGTTTTCCCCGTCGAGTATGCAAATTAGCAAAATACGCGAATTCGCGAACGTACGCGCGGTCGACGCAGTGAAGTTACGACGTTTACGTTAGATTTGCGACGCGTAAAGTTGCACCTGCTATATGAGGGGCAACCAATATTAAGTATGGCCGTCGTTCCCGCGTCGAAATTTAAAAATTTACGTTGTTTGTGTAAGTCGTGCGTGAATGGGGCTGGACGCCATTTACGTTCACGTTGAAACCAATGACGTCCTTGCGACGTCATTTAGCACAATGCACGTCGGGAAATTTTAGGGACGGTGCACACGCTGCCGCAATTTTACAGGCAAGTTCTTTGTGAATAAAGCACTTGCCTGTAAAACTTGCGGCGGCGTAACGTAAATGACATACGTTACGCCGCCGCAGTTTTACGCCCATCTACGAGAATCTGGGCCAAAGTTCTTCCTAATGGAAACATTTTATACCTCTTGCTGCCTTAAATGTAGGCATTTGGAAACACATCATCAATAATTTCTTTGCACTAGGAAAAAATTATGCACTTCAAAGAAGAGAATCAGAACAAGATAATAGTGAGTTTATGCTGATTATTGCAAAGCCATTTAATATTTGTCTCACTTTATTATTATATTTATTCCTCATTTACACGCATGTATTGATTTTGAATCTTCACAAACGTTTAGCAAACACAAATAAATACATTTGTAACTTTCATTGTAAAAAAAATAGCAAATAAAAAAAATAATAATATAGCAATATATGCAATTGCTACACAAGTCATATTGTAATTGATTGTTATTCAAAATGATCTTTCTTTTTAAATCTGCTGGTCTGTAATTTTCTGTAAAATCCAATGCAATATGGCAACCTGGAGGCCTTCTGTACACAGTTAGAATACATCCCCAGAAATGTAATTTCCTGCTTGTGTGATTGGCTCACTGAATTTCCCAGAAGTCTGCACTAATATAAAAGTCACATTTTAGGCATCCTCTGCAAAATAAATTTAACTTTTGGTCAGATATTTTCAAAAGGTTAAAGGGGTTGTAAAGGTACAATTTTTTTCCCCTAAATAGCTTCCTTTACCTTAGTGCAGTCCTCCTTCACTTACCTCATCCTTCCATTTTTCTTTTAAAGCGGAGGTCCGGTTTAAAAAAAAAAAAATTAAAAGTCAGCCGCTACTAACACTGTAGCTGCTGACTTTTAATAATGAGACGTACCTGTCCAAGGTGCCCGCAATGACGGCAGCTGAAGCCGAGCAAATGCTCGGGTCTCGGCTGTCCCGCCGCCATCCTCGGTGAGGGAATCAGGAAGTGAAGCCTTGCGGCTTCACCGCCCGATTCCCTACTTCGCATGTGCGAGCCACTCGGCGCGACGTGAATGGGTGATGTCTCCTGGGACACACACAAAGTTTGCTCGGCTTCAGCTGGCACCTTGGACAGGTACATCTCCTTATTAAAAGTCAGCAGCTACAGTGTTAGTAGCTGCTGACTTTTAATTATTTTTTTTAAACCGGACCTCTGCTTTAACCTGCCTGGCGGTATTCCCGAGTCTGACTCGGGGTTAGATTTTCCTGCTGCGAGCGGTAACCCCGAGTCAGACTCGGGCTTGCCTCGCTAGATCCACAGGCACTGTTTACTTACCTTGTCCCTGGATCCAGCGATGCCACCGCGCTGTGTGAGCGAGCGGGACCTCGCTCGATTCACACAGCGTCCTCCTGTGCCGCCGATCTCCGTTCCCTGCGACGTTACGACGCACGGGGACGGAGAACGGCGCCAAATTAAAAAAGGTAAACAAACACAATACATACAGTATACTGTAATCTTATAGATTACAGTACTGTATGTAAAAAAACACACCCCCCTTGTCCCTAGTGGTCTGCCCAGTGCCCTACATGTTATTTTATATAATAAAAAAGTTTCTTTCTCCCTGCAAACTGGAGATTGTCCATAGCAACCAAAAGTGTCCCTTTATGTCAAAAATAGTTTTAGATCAGCTAAAAAGCAGCGATAATAAATTATAATCACTTGCAGAATTGTGCGATAGCGATTTGTGGGGAAATTCGTCATAAAAAAAAAAAAATAATGACAGCGACAATTCTGCAACTGAGCAAATTTCAGTGATTTTGATTTGATTACATTATTGAATAATTTTTATTATAATTATATTATTATTTGTTATAATTATTTATAATTATTTATTATATTATAATTTATAATTTTGTTTCTAAAAAAATTTCATACCCGGGATGCCTATAAGAATCTTGTTTGGTCCGATTTAAGTGAGTTATTTCTAAAAATTACAGGCCTACAATATAAAACGCCAAATTTCCTTGCAAATAATTGTACCGCTTTCAGCAACTTTTTTTTTAAAGAATCATACCGCCAGGGAGGTTAAAAGAAAAATCGAAGTTAAGTGAAGAGGTAAGTGAAGGAGGACTGCACTATGGTAAAGGAAGCTATTTAAGATAAAAAAATTGTACCTTTACAACCACTTTAACCTTTTGAAAATATCTGACCAAAAGTTAAATTTATTTTGCAGATGCCTAAAATTTGACTTTTATATTAGTGCAGACTTCCGGGAAATTCAGTGAGCCAATCACACAAGCAGGAAATTACATTTCTGGGGATGTACTCTAAGGCCCCGTACACACGACCAGTTTCCTCGGCAGAATTCAGCTTCCGACCGAGTTTCTGGCTGAATTCTGCCGAGAAACCCGGCCGTGTGTACAATTTCACCGAGGAAGCCGACGAGGACCTCGGCGAGGAAATAGAGAACATGTTCTCTATTTCCTCGTTGTTCTATGGGAGCTCTCGGCCCGCCGAGCTCCTCGGCGGCTTCAGGGCTGAACTGGCCGAGGAACTCGATGTGTTTGGCACGTCGAGTTCCTCGGCCGTGTGTACGGGGCCTAACTGTGTACAGAAGGCCTCCAGGTTGCCATATTGCATTGGATTTTACAGAAAATTACAGACCTGCAGATTTAAAAAGAAAGATAATTTTGAATAACAATTAATTACGACTGTACTTATTTTGAACATGTAGTCTCAGTATAACTCTATGCAGTTAAGCCCCTTTCACACTGGGGCGGGGGCGGCATCAGCGGTGTCAGGGGCGTCAGCAGTAAAGCAACACTAATTTTATCAGCGCTTTACCGCCAATTCCGCGATGCTATTCGGCAGTTTTACCCCCCGCTAGTGGCCGAGAAAAGGTTAAAAACCACCACAAAACACCTCTGCAGAGGCGCTTTGCCGGCGGTATAGCTGTGGTGCCCCATTAATTTCAGTGGGCAGGAGCGGTTTACACACCGCTCCTTCACTGCTCCAAAGATGCAGCTAGCAGGACTTTTTTTTACCTTCTTGCTAGCGCACCGCTCCAGTGTGAAAGCCCTCTGGGTTTTCACACTCGAGACACAGCAGCGGCTGTTTCAGGTCGGTTTGCAGGCACTATCTTTAGCACAATAGCACCTGCAAAATGACCCAGTGTGAAAGGGGTCTTAGACCTATTGTAATATGGTAAATATTTAGTAATCAATATAAATTAAATTCTAAAAGTAAAGTCAGTATTCTAAATGTAAAGCTTTATCTGCGTCTACAAATTTCTATTTTTGACAATGTCTTTGCTCGAAATGTTGGGTGCATTGTCTAAATTTTGATGTAGTATAAGTTCTTATGTATATACTGAATTAAGTTAGCTAACAGGATTAAATTTTATAAAGAGTAATGATAAAATCTGAAGAATCACTGATAATATATATTTTTTTACGTTCCTGAAGATTTTCATGTAAGGTACCATGGTTTGCGAATCAAGGCAATGTAAATTTATGATTTGTATTTACCAATTTGTAAGCAGATCTAGTCAACGCTGATAAATGACTCTAGGCCCCAATGTAGCCCTCTATAGACAGGACCCTTTCAATGCACTTGGCCTTTAGCCTTCTGCATTTTTCCGAGCTGCTTAAAGTTAAAAGAAAAACTCTTTATAGAAGGAGGTACATTATCCCATATATCGTGACTAATATATAACTGTAGCCTAATTTTTTTTTGGGAAAGAACAAATTGTAAGGTTCCACTGATCTGATGGCTTGCTATGACCAATACAACTTTATTTCACCCAGTTTTTAAATCATCCTTTATATTTTGACAATGCAAACTGACCCATTCAATTGTAATTAAGTAAGGCAGTCTTTTATGTAGACGGTATAGAGGGTCCATAGAGCCCTCACAATCCTGTCACTCCTAAAAAGGCCGTGTGAGAGGAAATGCTGTAAAAACTTGAGTAAAATCCATAAAAAGGTTCTTTGTCAGACAGCTAAGACACTTGTCCTGATTTTACTGGCTCATTGACTACTTTATTAACTTAGCCTTCAACTTTGCACCCTTTCAAACACCTGCTCTATTTCTTGCAACTGGATGACCCAGCCCTGTGTTGTAAAACTGACTTATCTCTGTTTCCCTGTTGTGCGACTGAAAATTTATCTTGACAGATTTAGCCTGACATCAGGAATTTTAAGTCTTTTGTACAGACCGTGTCTGATAACATAACAGAAAATACTGTGATCTGATTAGATTCACGGAAGATGGTGAAATGTGGGAAACACTGAACAGAGTCACTAGCTGTAGTTTATTTTTATGTGATCATGTTAACACCTGATCATTTTCTAATCGGAACATGAAATTTACATACTGTATAAAGCATTGCATAGGTGATGGATACGTATTTTTCTGCAGGAAATAGATATTTAACTAAGGCAAATCTTTATATCACATGAATTGTTATTTTATCTCCTTTGGAAAGAGATCTTTTTCCTGGGGTCCTCAATAGACATTTCATAGAAACTCACAATTATCACTTGTCAGGTAGTGATTCTTTAAAGCCCATCTCCAAGAAAAAAATGTTCCCCCCCCCCCTACGGGCTACTTCCCATTATGGCTGAGCAATTTGCAGGCACAATCAATGCTGTACCACACTAGTTTTACAAGAGATTGGTATCTTATACATGGACTTCATACTTTCTTTTTTTAATTTATACGTTTTTATTGTCATACTTCAAATGTAACATAGTTGTGAATACAAGAAAATGTACTCTACTTTTTTTAGGAAACATATGTAACAGTACACGAAATATAGAGAACATACAACAGTATGGAATGTGCCGCAGTAACAGTAGTGCAGTAAATGCAATAAAACTAGTAGTTTAATGAGCATTGTGGATAGCCAAGGCGGCAATTGGAAGATGAGGTCATATAAAGTTATGTTCGTTACGTGAGGGTGGAAGGGGAGCAAATTCACCCAAGCACCCCTAAAAGGGAGCAAGACTGTGCTCTGGTAAAAAAAAACTCCTCCTGTTCTCGTTTGGCGACCTTCAGGCGAACAATCGGATACAGCTTTAGGAAAAACTGTAATCTTATCAAAGTTAGAGGTTGAACATTTTGGCAAGTGTAGGAAAATCGACCCATTCAATCCACTGTTGCCACAAATGGGTCTGTTTTGTTTTGTTTTGCTTCCCTGTCTCAGTGCTAGGGTCGTCTCATAAGTGAAGTGCTCATGTGTGGTACGAACTACATCAGTAATCGTGGGGGGGGGGGGGGTCTGGGTCCTTCCATCTCCTGGAAATACTGAGGTGTGCCGCTAAAAGAATATGAATTATGAAATGCCGTATTGGGTTATGGAACCATTCTATGTCAAGGGATAGTAAGGCTAGTGAGGGTCCTCCTTCTATTGGTAGTGTTGTGACGTCGGACTTCATACTTTTGAAAGGGCTGCAAAGCAGCACACTCCAAGGTAGACATCTCATTCTGCCATTATATTCCAAATGTTCCTAACTTAAAGTGCTCCTTTCATTATAATTAAAAGACTGTATATTTTACAATAATGCATGGTGCCTAATGGAATGCGCATAAGGTAAAAAAAGTGTAAGTGGAACACTGTAACCTGTCAAACTTAACAAATCTGTGTCCATGTTTCTGTGGAAGATTTATGCTTTGCTTACTGAATCACTACAAGAACAGGGATGTTATAAATTTCAGAAATAGGAAATACAATTCTATGACACAGGGTGGTGTTCTCTGGATTCTTGCAGGAGTGGATTAAAAAAAACCCTCAAAATTAGGGAATCTTTTGATTCATCTGTAGCGTCTGGATAGCATTAGTGGCTTTGTTTCACTTATGGCTAGTTTACACCCTACGGCCCCATACACACGATAGAATCCATCCGCAGATAAATCCCAGCAAATGGGTTTCTGCGGATAGATCCTATGGTGTGTACACGCCAGCGGATCTGTTTCCGCGGAGAAATCTCCTCTGGGATGGATTCCAGCAGATCGGATATTTGCTGACATGCACAACAAATCCATCTGCTGGAATCCATTCCAACGGATGGATCCGCTCGTCTGTACAGACTTACCGGATCCATCCGTCCAAAGGGATTCCCCGCACGCGTCGTAATGATTTGACGCATGCGTGGAATTCCTTATATGACAGCGTCGCGCCGTCGCCGCGTCATAATAGCGGCGACGGCGCGACACGTCATCGCCAGAGGATTTCAGCGCGGATTTCAATGCGATGGTGTGTACACGCCATCGCATATAAATCTTCTGAAATCCTCGAGAGGATTTATCCGCGGATACGGTCCGCTGGACCGTATCTGCGGATAAATCCTCTCGTGTGTATGGGGCCTACTACTTCTGATAATGCCAGTTACAGCAATATCCTTTCTTCCCTCTCTTTGCTCCTCTACTTCATTTTTCCGCCTTTTTCCCCATCTCTCTTCCCTCCTTTTCTTCTTCTCTTTTTTTCTTTCTCCCTTCCCTCCTTCTTTTCTCCTTCTCTTATATCCCGCTTTTCTCCCTATCTTACCTCCTCCTTTTCTCCCTCTCTTATCCCCCCCCCTTTACCTTTCTTCTTTCCTTCTTATCTCCTTAATTTTCCTGTCTCTTACCTCCATCTTTTCTCCATCTCTTCCCTCCTTCTTTTCTCTGTCTCTTATCTCCTTTGTTTCTCCCTCTCTTCCCTCCTTTTCTCTGTCTCTTATCTCCTTTATTTCTACCTCTCTTCCCTTCTTCTTTTCTCTGTCTCTTATCTCCTTCATTTCTCCCTCTATTCCCTCCTTTTTTTCTTGCTCTATTGCCTCCTTCTTTTCTCTCTCTTTTACCTCTTTTTTTTCTCTCTATCTTACCTAATGTTCTCCCTTTCTTACCTCTCTCTTCTCTCTCTCTCTCTCTCTCTCTCTCTCTCTCTCTCTCTCTCTCTTACCTCCTTTTCTCTATTTCTTACCCCCTTCTTTTCTCCCTATTTTATCTAAATGTCTCCCCTCTCTTACCTCCATCTTTCCTTCCTCTCTTACCTCATTTTCTCACACTCTCTTTCCTTTTATTTTTCTCTCCCATATTTATTTTAACTATTCAAGTGTTCTGTATTTTTTTGCTATTGCAGACTACAATAAATTGTCACTGTCTGTCTGATGTATGAGTATACAGATGTATCTTAAAGCGGAGTTCCACCAAAAGTGGAACTTCCGCTCATTTGTCTCCTCCCCCCTTCCAGTGCAACAATTGGCACCTTTTCGGGGGAGGGGGACAGGATACCTGTTTAAGACCTGTTGCCTGGGCCAGAAGGAGAAAGGAGCGGGGCCTCGCACATGCGCAGTACAGTTCCCGGCGTGAAGGCTACACTGACAGGTTCTCTTACCTGCAATGGCGGCGGCAGCACCCGACAGCTGATGGAAACATCAGCTGCGGTGCCGACATCGCTGGACTCCAGGACAGGTAAGTGTCCTATTATTAAAAGCCAGCAGCTGTAATATGTGTAGCTGCTGGCTTTTAATTATTATTTTTTTAAATATATCTTAATCCTAACTTTTGCTAAAAACACCCCTCAAGCTAAACCGCTCCCTACTCCATGTACTAAGCCTCCTTCCTCCCTCCCCAGCTGCACTGGATACCCTTGGTATATTGACTAAGGCATAGATCGCTAAAGATCACTTTGTAAGAATAGGCCTAAAACTAAAAAAAAAATGTTTTGCAAACCTACCTCATCCTACACCAGGAGTCAATCTAAAATGACAGTTATAGCTGGGAACTCTTTGGAACCAGTCTGGAAATACTGCTTATTTGTTGCCTGTGTATTCTCAAGACTGCATAGGTGTTGCTACAATTGCTCAGTTGTCCATGTATTGTCACAGTAGCTACCGAGGTATTGTCCATGGATTGTCAAAATTGCTCATTTGTTTCTATGAATTGTCAAGCTTGCCTATGGGTGGTCACGATTGCTCATTTGTTTCCCACGTATTGTCAAGATTGCCCATGGATTGTCAAGTATTTTTGTAAATGCCCATTTGATTCCCATGGATTGTCATGATTGCCCATTTGTTGCATATGTATTGTCATGATTGTTAGTATTGCCAGTGTTTTAGCGAAATTTATTTCCCACATATCATCACAATTGCTAGTATGTGACCTGTGTTTTGCTCATGTATTACCAAAGTGTAGTACAATGTTATGCCACTCCACGTTGGATCCTCCATCCACAATGAAGTTCAGATTAACATAATTGTAAAATTTCCAAGGTACACTAATTACTTGCGTGCTCTGTACAAAGGCATTCCATGCAAAAATAACTTTAACTTCAAAATGTACATTGTTTTAAATAAAAAAATTATATATATATATATATATATATATATATATATATATATATATATATATATATATATATATATACACAAAACACTTCACTTTTTTCATTCCACCAAAGTTTTATTACAAGACATTACCAAACCATGTATGGAAACATACTAAAAAAACACCACGTACACATGAAATACATGATAGCCAACACATACTATAATAAATACAGTCTGATATTTTACAATAAAGCCAGTTCTATCAAACAACATATATGAGCAGTCTTTGGAAATATGAAAAATCCATAGATCATCACAGTCAATTTTCAGCTACATCTGTCTTGATTACCATTAAAAGAGACCTTAATTATTTGGCGAAAGCTGTGTCCTCGAGCACTTCGATCCAGCTAAGTAAATGAAAGGGACCCTTCTACTGGTGCTTCTCATTTCCATCCATTAACCTTACTTAATATGGAGAGGTGCGTCAGGAGGAGCAAGTCAATGGCTTCAAGAAATACATGCCTCTCTAGGTGGCCAGTCAATACCACTCAAAAAAAATCTAACCTTATGGTTTGCTAAAGTCAAAACGTTGCCACCTGTCTTTTGTCCTTTTATCTGCTGTCAGGATATGTATAATCAATTCCTAAATTAAAAACCTCAAATTAAAGCAAGCCATACACTTTATAACCCGAGTGTACCAAAGATTGTGAAGAACATGTACTACAAGGGGCTACAAAGTACATACACATTGTACTTGGAGATGAATTAATTTGTTGTTTAGTTTGGTCTTCACACTATAAATTATTAGTAATTAGCTAAGGCAGGTTCGGACACAACTTCAAACCCACCTGAGCTATCCCACCAGGAAGCTGTCAAAGTCAATAGCTAATCATAGGTGACGGAGGCATTCCCTGGCCCACAGCCATATGTATACAATGGGCGTGCATATGTGCGGTGGCAGAGAAGGGAATGCCGCCTCCTATGATTGGATGTTGTTTTTGACAGTTTCCAGGTGGGATAGCTCAGGTGGGTTCAGACTTGCTGAGCCCATCCCTATAAATTATGTGTGATACATGAGCCATTTTATTGCATTTAAAATGTTTTGCTTTGAGAAGAGAAGGGGTAGAAACTGAGTGAGGATTTTACTTCTGCTTGTGTACCCATTTAGCGAAATGTACTTTATTTCCTGTTGACTCACTAAAACAGGAAGTAAGAGGAAATTTTTGCAGTTTAAATTCTAATTTACAACCTTATTTTTTTTTTAATTAGGGCTGTTACTGGTTACAATTTTTGTGTTTGATTAATCGATTTTTTTTTTAATCGATTAATCGACTAATTTCTATTAATAATAACGCACATACAGATCCAACTACTTTTAGCTAATCTCCTTGCAGGCTGGTTCCCAGTGCAGCTACCAACCACTGGAAAAACGGATAGCAGGATACAAAAAACACACAAAGGCAGCGCTTGATGGGAATAGCATTAAAACTTTTATAGTCTTCAAGTTAGTAACAAAGTAAATATTGCACTGGAGATAAAATCGATGTAGCTACATAAACTGTAAAAATGGTGCGAGTAATACCAAACGGTAGCAAAAGCAGTCATAAAAACATGTAGCTAAGTATGATACTGGTATAAAAATGTGTACAACGATACCACTGCTGAATCCAGATGAGGAGGGGTTAACATCAGTCCGTCGGCATGTAGATGTCCCGTAAAGGGAACTATTACAACTCCCAGTGGATGGCTGTAGAATCCCAGGTTGATAGAGGGAAGTGATAGAGGGAAGTGTAACAGCCCTTGCGTGTGGCACATAGTAAGGTCCCACCGGCATGCAGATATGAAGGCACAGCAAAGGAGCCCTTCAGATGGACACGGCAAGCCCTGTTGGTGTCTGTGACGTCCCAGGATCTCAGACGGAACTCCCTGAAGGCCCGGAAGCCGGCGGAGAGGTGAGTACCAATCAAAAGGATTTTGATCGATCAAAAAAATTAAAGATTAATCGAGGAATTAATAGTTAATTTCCACAGTCCTACTTTTAATTGAATGGAAAAGGTTTAGAAATATTATCAGGTTTTAGTTGCTCTCTGTGGGCCTAATCCACAAAAGGGATACGCCGGCGTATCTACTGATACGCCGTCGTATCCCTGTTTCTATCTATGAAACTGATCCACAGAATCAGTTTCACATAGATAGGCAGAAGATCCGACATGTGTAAGGGACTTACACTGTCGGATCTTAGGATGCAGTACCGCATCCGCCGCTGGGGGCATTTCTCGTCTAAATGCCGCTTCGGGTATGCAAATTAGCACTTACGGAGATCCACAAAGCTTTTAAGCTTTGTTTTTTCTCCGTAAGTATTAGTTTGCCGTCGCAATATTAGGGCTGCTTTTACAAGGCCTAAACTGTTTACACCTTGTAAAAGTAGACCCTTCTATCCCGCGTCGCTGTCATTTTTTTTTTATTATTTTTTTTTTTCCCGCCGCAACTCGTTTTTTTTTTTACGCCCGTCGCGATTCTCAAAACCCGGCGCAACGTAAAACCGCGCAAAGCACCTTGGGTAAAATGACATCGGGGGAGCATGCGCAGTATGTCCGGCGCGGGAGCGCGCATAATTTAAATGGGACTCGCCCCATTAAATTAGGAACGCCTTGCGCCGGACGGATTTAAGTTACACCGCTCAAAATTTCTAGGTAAGTGCTTTGTGGATAGGGCACTTAGTAGAGATTTTGCGGCGGTGTAACTTAAATGGCAAAGGTTACGTTGCGCCGGGTTTTTGTGTATTAGGCCCAGTGTTCCTGTTGGCTAGATGACCCCTTTCAAAAGATAGATTGGATCCAAATGGTTTCAGAAGCAAAAATAAAGAACGCACCTCATCCCAATGAAATAATGTATAGGAAGAGAACTTAGTGGGATTATAGCGGTGCTGGGTCAATTAGAATATCAACATAACAATATTTTTTATATATTTATTAAAATTTCATGAAATATCACATGACAAACAAAGTATTTAAAAACATATGTATTACAAACACATTGATTTATTTTGGGTCGCTGGAGGTCCCAATTTGAGATATGCTGGCGGTCAAGTGAGATGTTGTTTCTTACATAGGTCCACACATAGACCTTCACTATACCAGTAACTCCAGGGAAGAGCTTGATATTGTTTTGCATCTCATTCTCATATGAAGACTTCACTCTCTGGGACACTCTATGTTATATATTAATTTACTTTGGATCACGTCAGCTATATATTTATTTTTGATCACGTTTGTCACCTTACACCTTTTTGGGTGTGTGTTATTTTATCAGCTTTATTGTTTGATGTAGATTTTCACCTTATAGTAGATTTCTACTATTGTCTTGAGGTCATATCATCTTTATGACATTTTGATTTATGTGTACAGTGAACACTACCAGATATCGGTGCTTTTGATCACATAATACTTCTATTTCACACTTAAGTTTACTCACTAGTAGCGCAGAAGTTATCACCTATATTAGTTCCTAATATATTTCACTAACAATGGCTTCCTCAGGGGTAACACAATGACCAGAAAAATGGACAGCCAGCTCTAGCGAGGATAAAGAACAACAGAATATCAACCAATCATGTACATAAATAAACATCAACATGTAACATATTTTTCATATAGATAGGGACAAAAGCTGACCTGTCATGATATTTTAATAAATATATAAAAAATATTGCTATGTTGATATTCTAATTGACCCAGCCCTGCTATAATCCCACCAAGTTCTCTTCCTATACATAGATGACCCACTTTGTTTCTGTGATGGTAATTGTGTTCTTTTTTAAGGCTGGATTCACACCTATGCAAATTGGATGTGAACTGGCTCTTTGAAGCCAGTTCACATATCTCCGGGGGCGGCTGCGGAAGCGCACTGCACAGATGCGCTGTGCGTCTTTTGCTCCATTTTAGGGGCGAATTCAAGCAAAGATTCGGACCTGATTCGTCCCTGAACCGAAGAATGGGGACGCACGGTGTTCCTGTGCGATCCGCAGCCAGTTCCAGTGTGAACCAAACCTAAAGCTTTTGGCATCTTCTTTATTCTGAGTGGTCCTTAAAGCGGTGGTTCACCCTAAAAAAATTATATACCATCCCATCCAGCATACTTGCGTCAGCTAGAGTACGCTGTTTTTTTTTTTTTTTGCTGTACTTACAGTTTAATCGTTCATTTTCTTTTCTTCCTCCCGCGGGGAATAGGCGTTCCTATGAAGGGGCGTCGATGATTGACGTGCGGCTAAGGCGCGTCACGCTTTCCTAAAATAGCTGACCTAGGACTCGGCTAGATAGTCGCCTGCGCAGTCAGCTCCTAGTCTGTGCGCAGGCACCGTATAGCGCCGTGAAGAGCCTAGTCCGGCTGATTTTGGAAAGCGCGACGCGCCTTAGCCGCACGTCAATCATCGACACCCCTTCATAGGAACGCCTATTCCCCGCGGGAGTCTGAAAAGAAAATGAACGATTAAACGGTAAGTACAGCAAAAAAAAAACAGCATACTGTAGCTGACGCAAGTATGCTGGATGGGATGGTATATAATTTTTTTAGGGTGAACCTCCACTTTAATGATGCAGACTGCACCACTGCACTGTGAATGTAGGATGCTGTGGCCACACCCCAAGACACCCACTACTCACAGCTCAATCTTTTGGATTAAATGAGACTGAGGTCATTCAGTCCGAAAGACTGAGGACATCTTGTTACTACAGGCGACAAATTTGGAATATAAGGTGATTATTACAGCTAGGGAGTTTAAAAAAAAAACCATTTAAGGTGGGGTTAGGCTTTAATGATTTTTAATGAGTAGAAGACCTACGGTAACTATATTTTTTTTCTGAGCAGCAAACTGAAGAATTGTTTCTAAAGTTGGCCCTAGATTGATTGATTACATGGCGAAACATGTCAGGATTGCTGCACCATGATAAGCAATTGTAACCAATTTGGAATGTGGATATGAAACAGGAAATCATCCTTTTACTATTTTCCTAATTTCTTTTTGTGTCTTTTAATACATATTAATAAATTGATTGATTTTTATTATATGTTTGATATTTGGAACCTTAAAAAAATAGCTCTTCTTGAGAGCATTTACTTGTATCCTGTCTAACTTTTAAAGGGTCACTAAAGGATTTTTTTTAGCTAAATAGCTTCCTTTACCTTACTGCAGTCCTGTTTTCATGTCCTCATTGTTAGTTTTTGCTATGATGTTGCTGTAATCCTTCTCTGTTCTGAACAGTCTGTTTCCTGATGAAAAAAGTCATGGGAGCTTTCTCTCTGTGGCACTAATCAAGGAGGTGTGATTACTGTGTGTCTTAAACCCCTCAGAACCAATCACTTTCGTTTTACAAACCATCACTGCCCTCTATTGGCTCTGTGTCTCTGTACTTCACAGAAGCATGAAACTAGATGCATAAATGAAACTGAAACTACAGGTACATTATATGATTGATTTTTATTTATTTTTAATAATTTTTAAAAGGAATCAGTTAACTATTATGGCCCGGATTCACAAAGCACTTGCGCCGACGTACCTCAAGATACGCCAACGTAAGTGGAAATGTGTGCCGTCGTATCTGTGCGCCGGACTCACAAACTAAGATACGCCTAAAAATAGGCTTCATCCCGCCGACGTAACTTGCCTACGCCGGCGTAGCGTGGGCGCATATTTAGGCTGGACGCATGGTGGCGCTCCCATTGATCAGCCATTCAAATATGCAAATGAGGAAAATACGGCGATTCACGAACGTAAGTGCGCCCGACGCAGGCTACAAGTGGTGCGCATAAGTTGTACATCCGGCGTAAAGTTAAGCCCCATAAAGGAGGTGTAATCCGAGCAGCAGACATGCAAAGGTCTGCACCAAGGAATACAAGCCGGCGTATTTTACGTAGTTTACGTTGGACGTGAGCCTGGCTGGGCGTAGGATAAGTTCATGGCGTAGGCAGTGATATGGCGTATCTTAGGCAGTTGTTCCGACGTGCTTGTGAGCTTGCGCAGGGGGATGCGTCCACGCCACGACGCATGCGCAGTTCGTTAAACGTACTTGTCTGGCGCTCGGACCATCATTTGCATGGGGTCACGCCTCATTTGCATGGGTTTGCATGGGTCAAGCCCACTTCCACCTACGCCGGCCTGCGCCTTCGAAACCTACGCCACGCCGACGCAGCGTAGGGAGCAATGGCTTCCTGAATTCCATGCTTGCGCTGTGTCGGCAAGGCGTACATTGGTTTACGCTACGGCGGCGTAATGTGCGCCCGCTCTCTGTGAATCCGGGCCTATGTCTCTATACCCTGTAAACAGTCATTTCAGCAAAAAATAAATTTTCCTTTACAACTCCTTTAATTCTGTCTGTAAAGGTGAACTAACACTTTAAACAAATACATTTAATAATGCATTAATGAATCCAGAGCTGCATCAATTTATGCCTTTTATCTCTGCTTGGATTTCAGCTTCATTATAAGAAGACGACTGGTTTCTAATGAATATAAAGAGCGTCCTTCTCAGCTGCTGAGTGCCTTTGGGTGTTTTTTGTTCTTCAAATCAATACAAGAGTGTGAAAACCAATAAAAACATGTGAAGTGCACTAAACCATAACAACTAATCTGAATTATATTTGTCGCAGCCTGATATTATTTCTGACTTCTGCTCACTGGACGACACAATCACTGCTGCCATTGACTTATTAATGAAGCCGCCATGTCTATTAGCTCAGGTTCTGATCCTTCCTTCTTTTGAACTGCTAATGTGATCCAGGCTTATTAGACCACACCCGGCATGTGGAAGGCTCTCAGCTGTCTGCTCCTGTGATGAATTACTTGGCGTCATACCTAAGAATGCACAGGTGGCAGCCTTGCCTATTTTAGTTGGGAGATAATACTCTACACCCATCTTTACAAGTTATTTTTCAATACAAAATAATCTAGACTTAAAGCGGGAGTTCACCCGAATTTTTTTTTTTAACATTTGATTTAGGCTAGTTAAGGGGAGCAGAAACGGGTATTTTTTTTTTTAATCAATGCCGTACTTACCGTTTTAGAGATCGATGTTCTCCCGCCGCTTCCGGGTATGATCTTCGGGACTGGGCGTTCCTATTTGATTGACAGCCTTCCGACGGTCGCATACAGCGCGTCACCAGGTGCCGAAAGAAGCCGAACGTCGGTGCGGCTCTATACTGCGCCTGCGCACCGACGTTCGACTACTTTCGGAAACTCGTGACGCGCTGGATGCGACCGTCAGAAGCCTGTCGGAAGCCTGTCAATCAAATAGGAACGCCCAGTCCCGCAACCCATACCCGGAAGCGGCGGGAGAACATCTCTCTCTACAACGGTAAGTACGGCCTTGATTTAAAAAAAAATACCCGTTTCTGCTCCCCTTAATTAGCCTAAATCTAATGTTAAAAATTAATATTTTGGGTGAACCTCCACTTTAAAGAGTAATGCTGGCCATACACTATACGAAAAATCGGCCGAAATTCGGTCATTTGGCCAGTTTGTTCGGTTTTTTTTTGGCCAGTTAATGGGCACAAAATCGATAATGGTTGGGACATTTTTGAGCTGAAAAAAACGAAGGACAAGTTTGGAAATTTTTTGTTGAATGAACGATAAATTAAAAGGTTAATGTGTTTCCCGTGTGAACTGTTTGCACTAGGTATATGTAAAGAAATTAACTAAAAATATATTAATTTATGTCCACTGAATGATTTATTGGTCATTACATGATGGCACTATTGTTTGTTCTCACGTCCGAATGTTTGTTTTTCAAAAATGGGTTTGGCCGATTTCTCTACTTTTTTTCTCTACTTTTGTGGGGGAAATATTAGCATAAATTAAAAAAATAATATACCATATACAGTTTCTACATAAAGCATATAGTAAGTGAATGTTATTAAAAATTACCTCTTAAATTACCAATTTAAATTTTGTAATTTTTTGTAAATTCCAATGCAACATGGCAACCTGGAGGCCTTCTGTACCCAGATGGTATACATAACTTCCCCAAAAAAATACTTTTCCTACTTGTGTGATTGGCTCACTGATTTTCCCAGAAATCTGTACTAAGAAAAGGTACTTAGATTTTTTTTTTTTGTTAAAATGATTATAGTGCCATCATCCACATACAGAAAGAGAAGGAACAATGTAAATTATACAGTGTGTGTTTAGTATCACTTTAATAACTGTCATGTCAGTCCTCTGACCAATACAGAAAAACATACCGGCTTACATTGAAGAGGTTAACCACTTGTATGGTGGCTGTTTGAAGGGGAATACCATTGTTATGGCAGCAGCTAGCTAGCAACACCAGGTGGTCAGCTTTTAGATAAAAGCCACAAGATCACTTTTATCGGGGGTAGGAGAGTGGCCCCTCCCACCACAGTCTGGTCATATTCGCCGCTTACCGGAGCCGTCGGTAGCGGCGGAGACAGTCGGGTCCTCTTCAACCTACAGGCTGGATGCAGAGTAAGGGAAATATGGCTTCCACTCCATTGGATGGAGGAAGTGTCAATTCTGCCCAATGGTCTGAGAGGGGAATTTTTTTTTTTTGTAAAAAACAAAAAATTACATTTATTTATTTTTTATTGCATTTAAGTGTCTCATTAAAGTATCTCTCATTAAAGAGGTCCTGTCATGCTTTGTTTTCTTTTACAAGGGATGTTTACATTCCTTGTAATAGGCATAAAAGTGACCCATTTTTTTTTAAAGACAGTGTAAAAAATAAAAAAATAAAAAGTAAAATAATTGATTACAACTTTTTTTTAAAGTACCCCAACCCGCCAAGCTCACAAGCAGAAGCGAACACACACGTAAGTCACGCCCGCATATAAAAACGGTGTTCAAACCACACTTGCCGCGATCATTAGAGCAATAATTCTAGCACTAGACCTCCTCTGTAACTCAAAACTGGTAACCTGTAGAAATGTTTAAACGTCGCCTATAGAGATTTTTAAGGGTCAAAGTTTGTCACCATTCCATGAGCGGGTGCAATTTTGAAGCGTGACATGTTGGGTATCAATTTACTTGGTGTAACATTGTCTTTCACAATATAAAAAAAAATTTGGCTAACTTTACTGTTGTCTTATTTTTTAATTCAGAAAAGTGTATTTTTTCCAAAAATATTTTTCACTTGTGAGACCGCTGCGCAAATAGAGTGTGATGCAAAGTAATGCAATGACCGCCATTTTATTTTCTAGGGTGTCTGAAATATATATACCGTATTTATTCGAGTATAACGCGCACCCCTAATTTTCGATTAAAAATCGGTATAAAATTTTGTTTCACACCAAGCATTGTAATTGACAAAAAAACGTTGAATTACCGGTAACAATATTTATTTAAAATGCTTCAAAGTCAGATTCATCATCAGATACACTAGCTGCTAGCTGCTAGATTTCCGTGAATTTCAGCATGATCAACAACTTTGAGCTTGAATGAAGCGTCATATGCAGAACGTTTTTTCTCTTGATACCCTGAGTTGCCATCTAACGGGTACCAGTATATCAATTAAAATATGAAGAACACTGAATTACGGTACGCAAAACACTGAATTGTACAAAAGCAATGCTTACCGTAACGTGTGGGCGAGGCGAGGAAATGAAGCGGCGACCATACAGCGGATAATAAGAATTCTCACCCCCAGTTCGGGCCGCCCACTGTACGCGATGTGGGGACGTTTTTTTTCTTCGCCCTCGCGTACAATGAGCGGCTGCACCCCGGAAAAGGTGCAGTGCGAACTCACGCCCCCCTGAAGACGAGTAATCGAAACGGACGTTGGAGGCAGTCCTGGTCACGAGACGCCCCCCCGCTCTGGTGAAGCTGACAGGAAGGAGTTTATGGTGGAACTACGGCGGTGGTATCCGATCCTGATAACCCAAGTTTTGAACCGCAGATTGGCGGTGACAGGCCTGCAGTCCCAGTGCCGGGTAGGCACTTTTAAAGTAAGAGGCCATTTGGCTTTCCGTTGTTTTTAGTTGTTTTTATTATTAAAACGTTATTACGCTATCGGCGTCTACCGGTTCTCTTTTTTTGCATATCATCCTTATCTGGAACGCCTGGAAACGAGATTCAATAGTCCATATCCATGTGTGTGTAGGCACAATCCTGCACTAGCCCGTATGACCATCTTTTTAAGTAAAGTGGTCAACAGGCTCTGGTAAGAGCACTTTATATACAAAGCACCTTGGGTGGAAACAAGTGAAATTTGAAAAGTATGGTGGTGGCATTTTCTACTTTTCTCCACTAGGAAGATCACAGCAATTGTCAAGATTCGTTTGGCTTTCTATGCATGCTATTGGGACTCTATTTTTATATTTTTTTGGTGTTTAACACAGTGAACTTCAGTGTTTTTTGCTTACACTGCAGAGGAATCTGCGTATTCATGCACATCTGTGTGGGACATTTCTGCTGTATATTGATTTATATTGTTTCAGCAATCACTGTTCACATATGCTTTTGGAAACGTATTTTATTATTAATTGTTGCACGTTGTTGTGTGGTATTTCACAATCACTATTGTGTGGTTGAGCGCCCTCTACCTTCCATTTTCGAACTCACAATTCGCCTGCGCCCTCAATGCACCGGCCGCCACTGCCACCCCACCCCTCGTTTATAACGCGCACCCAAACTTTGATTTCTTTTTTTGGTAGAAAATTTTGCGCGTTATACTCGAATAAATACGGTATATAATGTTTGGGGGTTCTAAGTAATTTTCTAGCAAAAAAAATTTTTTTTTATTTGCAAACACCAAATCTCAAAAATAGGCTTGGTCCTTAGGGGTTAATCCTCCTATCAGCATTCAGGCCTTTGGAAAGAAGTACCCTGATAGGTTTTCTTGACCAGAGACAGCACCCAGGGCTCCTCTAAATGCTGAAAGAAACCAAAAAGCACAGGAATGATAAAGACAAGGAACAGGCTCAACCCAACAGCTGTCTCCTGCTTCCTACAAAGATTACTTTCATAAGCCATGTGTGGTGACCTGTGGCCTTTCGTAAAGACATCCTCCTACTAATCCCACCATCCCAGCTCTGCATGGATTGACAAGAGCTCATTCTAAAAGCCTGCAAAGAGCAACCTAATATGAGGTTCTGTTCAGTGCCCGGGCACTCTGCAACCCGGATGTTTTCTTTAGACAGCACAATCACTCCTTTAAACTTGAGTCAAGTTACCAAAAATAGGAAGCTTATGAAAGTGACCTTCCTAGAACTTTTCACAGCACTCCATCAAGTCCCTGCGGACCAGCAGATATCATTGTCCAGTGCATAAAGAAAACCTGGTTAATGAGGCAAAGAGCAATGTGCACTAACCTATACTGTTATTAGATGTTATTCTTTAGCACTATTGCTGCGGAATAGTTAAAGTGGAACTAACATCATATATATACCTGTACAAGGCATGACAGGTATTAATTACCTCTCGGAGATCATTATGCCTTCATCTGCCCAAAGAATGGCACCATGTTTGTTTAGGCTCTATTCATGTTCAGTGCCTACTTCCAGGAATCATATGCTGGCTCAAGCATGACAGTCATGTTACCCTTGGTTCAGACCTATGCGTTTTTTAGTGCGTTTTTCAGAAAAGCACAACAGTTCATTTAACATGGTTTCCTATGGATCTAGTTCACATCTGTGCGTTTTAAGCAAGTGCGGTTTTTTGGAAAGGATCAGGGACTTTTTCTTCCTGCAGCAGATTGTGTTTTGTGTGTAATAGACTTCAATAGACCTGCACTAATAACACAAGTGTTGCGTGTTCGATGCGTTTTTTTATGCATTTTGCACTTTGTGGGGAGGCTAATGGCAAAGTATGACAATTATGCTCATAGAGTGCAACTTTTATGCAATCTTACACTCTGTGGCACTCAAGTCGCATCAAAGTCGCACTCCATGAACAGAACTGTCATACTTTCCTAATACCCAAAGAAATCCTTCAAAACGCGTGTTCAAAAACACAAAATGCACCAGAAAACGCATCAATCGCAACACATATAGGTGTGAACCTAACCTTAAAGGGGTTGTAAAGGTAAAAAAATGTTTTCCTAAATAGCTTCCTTTACCTTAGTGTAGTCCTCCTTCACTTACCTCATCCTTCCATTTTGCTTTTAAATGTCCTTATTTCTTCTGAGAAATCCTCACTTCCTGTTCTTCTGTAACTCCACACAGTAATACAAGTCTTTCTCCCTGGTGTGGAGTGTTGTGCTCGCCCCCTCCCTTGAGGGGGGAGGGGGCGAGCAGGAGAGTCAGGATGCTCACAGCTCCTTTCTCTATCTGCAACGTAGAGAGCGTCCTGACTCTCCTGCTCGCCCCTCCCCCCTCAAGGGAGGGGGCGAGCATAACACTCCACACCAGGGAGAAAGCCTTGCATTATTGTGTGGAGTTACAGACAGAAGAACAGGAAGTGAGGACATTTAGGGAAATTTCTTTTTTACCTTTACAACCCCTTAAATCCTGGTGCATGTGCAGTTTCCTGCAAAGTTACACTGTGTCTGATCACAGGGCGAGTGGAGACTGAGAGAATGCTTCCTTCTGTCTGCAACAGACTTATGACATCATCTCAGCCAGGCTAGGCAAAGTCACTTGCCTGGAGCGCAAAAGCTGTTTTCAGCGATAAAAAGGTATAGAGTGTCTGCAAAAATGTTACTGTTTCTGTATATTAGGAATTTAGTCAAGCAGAATGTAAAGAAGAACCAATGTAGGTAAAAAATAAGATTTAATATACCTAAAACTGATCCATAGAGAACAATTCCAGGTAGGGATATTCTTACATAGTTACATGGGTCCAGTTTGGACCCATGCAACTATGAATATACCATATCTGTGGGATCCCTCTAAAACAGGGGTCTTCAAATTGTGGCCCGCAATCCAGGTGAAGGCAATTTTCTTCCCATTGACACCAACATTGGGGCATAGTTCCTCCCACTGACACCACTACCATTACCTGGAATTATTCTTTAGGGATCCGTTTTAAGTATATTAAATCCTCTTTTTATCTAAAGTGGTTCTTTAAATTAAAGAGGAGGTTCGGGAAAAAAAAAATTAAAAGCCAGCAGCTACACATACTGCAGCTGTTGGCTTTTAATAAATGGACACTTACCTGTCCTGCTGTTCCTCAATGTCGGCAGTAGGGTTCCCGGCGTGAAGCCGAAAGGCTACACTGCCGCCGCCATTGCAGGTAAGGAAACCCGGCAGTGTAGCCGTTCGGATTCACGCCGGGAACCCTACTGCGCATTCGCGAGGCCCCGCTCCTCTCTCCTATTGGACCGGCGGCCAGGGGAGGAGGAGAAGGGAGCCTCGCGGTGATGTCACGGCCGCGGCCGGACTCCCGGAAGTGGGAAAGAATACCTGTCCCCCCTCCCTCCGAAAGGTGCCAATTGTGGCATCGGAGGGGGGAAGGAATCCGATGAGCGGAAGTTCCACTTTAGGGTGGAGCTCCGCTTTACATTCTGCTTGACTAAATTCCTAATGTGTTGTAATATACAGCAACAGTATAATGGGGCACTATTACTCCCACTGACCGTAGATGGGGCGCTATTAATCACTCTGATACCAGCAATGGGGCACTGCACCTCCCAGTGACACCAACAATGGACAATATTCATCCCACTGACACCAACAATGGGCAATATTCCTCATAGCTGGTCTAAGGCCTCGTACAGACGGGCGGACTGTTCGATGAAAACGGTCCGC
Source organism: Rana temporaria (assembly GCF_905171775.1). NCBI lineage: Eukaryota > Metazoa > Chordata > Amphibia > Anura > Ranidae > Rana > Rana temporaria. The sequence goes on from NC_053493.1 coordinate 48,120,304, forward strand.
CGGACCGTTTTCAGCGGACATGTCTGCCTGGAGATTTCTGTCTGATGGTTGTACACACCATCAGACAGAAATCCGCACGTAAACAATACGCGGGGACGTGGCCGCGACGATGACGCGGCAACGTGGGCGGCCCTGGAAGTTCAAAGCTTCCACGCATGCGTCGAATCACTTCGACGCATGCGAGGGATGGCGGCCGGTCGGACATGTACGGTGAGTCTGTACAGACGACCGAACATAGACGACCGAACATGTCCGACGGACAGGTTTCCAGCGGACATGTTTCTTAGCATGCTAAGAAACATTTGTCCGCTGCAAAACGGTCGGCTGGACAAATGTCCGCTGGAAACCTGTCCGGTCGGCCGTACACACGACCGAACATGTCTGCTGAAACTGGTCCGCGGACCAGTTTCAGAAGACATGTTCGGTCGTGTGTACAAGGCCTAAAACCACTTTTGACGTAAAGGGATACTTTTTGGTTGCTATGGGCAATCTCAAGTTTCCAGGGAGAAAGAACAGTATATATAATATAAAACTGAATGCAGGGCACTGATCAAAGCACTAGGGGCAAAAGGGAGGTGAAATGATTTTATACAGTAATGTAATCTATAAGATTACTGTGTACTGTATTAATTCTGTACTTTTTGAATTTGTTGCTGGGCTCCGCCCCCGTGCGTCGCGACGCTCGCAGGGAACGGAAGCCCGACACACAGAGGCATCGGATGGAGGACACAGCCCGCGGACACAGCAGGGGGATATCGCAGGATCCTGGGGACAAGGTAAGTATACTGCACCAGGATCCTGCAATGCAATCCCGAGTGTGGCTTGGGGTTACCGCTAATGATATGGAAATTTAACCCAAAGACACACTCCGAAAAACCGCCAGGGAGGTTAAAGAAACAATTTGATTAAAAATACACTACAGGGCCATTTGCTGCCAAATCACGTACCTGTACATCATAGGATGCAAGAAAAAATCACAAAAAAACACAAGGGATTACAACCCCTTTAAAGTAAATTTTGCGCAATTTTAAAGCGTGACATGTTCGGTATCTATTAACTCGGCATGACATCATCTGTTATAATTTACAAACAAATTGGGTTATGTATTGTGTTTTTTTTTTTGCATTATAATTTAAAAAAGAGTTGTTTTTTATTTATTTTTTACAAAAACTGTGCTTGAAAAAACGCAGCACAAATACCGTGTGACAGAAATGGCAAAACCCTCAAATTTATTCTCTAGGGCCTCTGCTTTAAAAAAAAAAAAAAAAAAAATATATATATATATATATATATATATATATATATATATATATATATATATATATATATATACAGTACAGACCAAAAGTTTGGACACACCTCATTCAAATAGTTTTCTTTATTTTCATGACTATGAAAATTGTAGATTCACACTGAAGGCATCAAAACTATGAATTAACACATGTGGAATTATACAAAACAAAAAAGTGTGAAACAACTGAAAATATATTTCATATTCTAGGTTCTTCAAAGTAGCCACCTTTTGCAGCAGACACATCTCTAGAACTGGTAAGAGGAGACTGTGTGAATCAGGCCTTCATGGTAGAATATCTGCTAGGAAACCACTGCTAAAGAAAGGCAACAAGCAGAAGAGAATTGTTTGGGCTAAAGAACACAAGGAATGGACATTAGACCAGTGGAAATCTGTGCTTTGGTCTGATGAGTCCAAACTTGAGATCTTTGGTTCCAACCCCCGTGTCTTTGTGCGACGCAGAAAAGGTGAACGGATGGACTCTACATGCCTGGTTCCCACTGTGAAGCATGGAGGAGGAGGTGTGATGGTGTGGGGGTGCTTTGCTGGTGACACTGTTGGAGATTTATTCAAAATTGAAGGCATACTGAACCAGCATGGCTACCACAGCATCTTGCAGCGGCATGCTATTCCATCCGGTTTGCGTTTAGTTGGACCATCATTTATCTTTCAACAGGACAATGACCACAAACACACCTCCAGGCTGTGTAAGGGCTATTTGACCAAGAAGGAGAGTGATGGGGTGCTGCGCCAGGTGACTACCTCTTGAAGCTCATTAAGAGAATGCCAAGAGTGTGCCAAGCAGTAATCAAAGCAAAAGGTGGCTACTTTGAAGAACCTAGAATATGAAATATATTTTATTTATTTTTATATTTAGTTTTGATGCCTTCAGTGTGAATCTACAATTTTCATAGTCATGAAAATAAAGAAAACTCTTTGAATGAGAAGGTGTGTCCAAACTTTTGGCCTGTACTGTATATATATATATATATATATATATATATATATATATATATATATATATATATATACTGTAACATCTATATATAATGTTTGGGGGTTCTAACTCATTTTCTAGCAAAAAAAAATGTGATTTTCACTTATAAACAAAAAGTGACAGAAAATGCCTGGTCTTCAAAAGGTTAAGTAGTGGATGTGTATGGATTATTTTTTGTAGAATAAGGATATCATTAAGTGTCACTATAAGATAAGAGCTGTTAGACTTGGAGAATGGAATCACGCCGCCAGGACAATGAGAGGAGCCCGGAATTTGAACTGCTTAAAGAGAAATAGTTTCATGTGGAAGACTTGAGGTTGTAGGGAAAGTTGGCCGAGACATCAAAGAATATAATTAAAGAGCTTCCTTTGTCTCACAAACACGATGTTACTGAAAAGTCACTCGGGCAGAACTGAATTTCACCAATCGTACGGTGAAAGATATTATTTGGCCTGTCATCCGCTGTAATATTTTCTTTCTCAGATATTAATAGGATGGAAGGAGAGAAATCACACTTTATTGATTGCGCTGAATTACAGAAGGACTATCTGCGCCAGTCACTGGAAAGCAGAGAAAATGTGTGCAAGGAAGTAACAGGTGTTAGGATTGTATTGATGAATGGAGGGATTTCCATTTTTGCCTTCCTCTGGATCAACTGATGGTATAGAATTCTGTATATGGAGGTTTTCTATGTATTTATTGATTGATTTTTTTTTTTAACCACTTCAATACAGGGCTTTTATACCATTTCCATACCGGGCCTATTCTGGCACTTCTCTCCTACATGTACAAATCATCATTCTTTTGCTAGAAAATTACTCAGAACCGCCAAACATTATATATGTTTTTTTAGCAGACACCCTAGGGAATAAAATGACGGTCATTGCAACTTTTTAGCCTGCACAAAATTTGCGCAATCATTTTTCAAGCGCCTTTTTTTGGGGGAAAAAAATGGTTTCATGAATTAAAAAATAACAAAACAGAAAAGTTAGCCCAATTTTTGAAAAATATGAAAGATGATGTTATTTATTTATTTATTAAAATGCTTATTGGGAGCGAAGTCATTACCCAAAGGCCTTGATGCGCTCATAGAACCAACATATACATGTACAAAACAAATCTCTCATTACTGTAGGATAACAATATAAAACCACATAATAACATTTAAAAGAACAAAAAAATACTAATATCTAACCCTAATTAGGGCCATACACTTGAGAAAATAAAAAAGTTTTTTAAAACGTCCTGAATTTTAATAAATCCTTCTCACGTCTTATGTATAGAGGTAGAGAATTCCAGAATATTGAACCTTGTGCATCAAGCGTCCTCCCTCCACATTTAGGGCCAGATTCACAAACGACTCCGGCAGCGTAACGTATCGTCTTTACGTTACACCGCCGCAAGTTTACAGCGTAAGTGCCTGATCCACAAAGCTCTTACCTGTAAACTTGCGGCGGTGTAACGTAATTCCGCTCGGCGCAAGCCCGCCCAATTCAAATGGGGCGGGCACCATTTCAATTAGGCGCGCTCCCGCGCCGGACGTTCTGCGCATGCTCAGTTTTGAAATTCCCGCCTTGCTTTGCGCAAAGTAACGTCATTTTTTAGAACGGCGACGTGCGTAACGTACATTCGTATTCCCGGACGTCTTACGCCAAAAAAAAAAAAATTTGAAATTCGACCCGGGAACGACGGCCATACTTAACATGGCTCGTCTAAAGTTAAGCCATGTAAAAGCAGGCTTAAGTTTGCAACGGGAAAAATTACTAGCGAAACGAACGCGAAAACCTTCGTGGATCGCCGTAAAACCTAATTTGCATACCCGACGCTGGAAAACGACGCAAACTCCACCCAGCGGCGGCCGAAGTATTGCATCCTAAGATCCGACGGTGTAAGTCAATTACACCTGTCGGATCTTAGGGCTATCTATGCGTAACTGATTCTATGAATCAGCCGCATAGATACGATCAGAGATACGGCGGCATACGGCGGTAGCCAATGCAGGGCTTTCAGAGACGGTGTAATATGGTCCCGACGACCCACAACCGTTAATAACCTAGCTGCGGCATTTTGGATCATTTGAAGCTTACGTGTTACGCCGAGTAAGGAAAAAAAAAAGGTAAATGACGGGATAAACCACATATGATGCAAAATCATAGAAGAGACGTAATGGGCAAACCAACCGTGAGCAAGTCTCGCTGTCCTTTTTGGTTGAGTCTGAGGTGGTAATAAAAAAAAAAAAACTCTGTGTGGCAAGACTGGGCACAGATGATAGGAAATCGTATACTCTACATTGTGACATCACTTTAACCTGTGTAGTGCGGGCACAGCTCCACTGCATGGGGAAATAAATTGCCCGTAGTTCAGTTATAAATATCTTATAATGCTGTGAAAATCTATTTGAATGTGAACGGGACATGTAACAAATATGAAGTAGATGTAATCTCAATTTGGCTGCAAAAGTGGAAATACACTTCAGAGACTTCATCAGGGTGTGAATCATAAAGCTTAAAACAGACTTTGATAAGTGGGGTCGAGAGTTCCTGACCTGAATACTTGCAGGCTCGGGATTAGGCCTTCCCAGAACACCATTGTAGCAGCTACTGCAAAACACCAGGGCATGGAGGCTTTGCTCTATTTAGGTTTTTAATGCTACCCTTTTAAGTTTAAGCCCCTTCACACTGGGGCGTTTTTCGAGTGTTATTCAAGCGTTATTCGAGCAAAGCCTGCTCTGCAATTCCAATGTGCTGGTAAAGCACCGCTACGACCCTAACGTTTTAGGGCGTTTTTGCAGTGCCTCAGTGTGAAAGGGTAAGGCGTTTTTACAGCGCTTTCAATTCATTTCAATGGAGAGGGGCGTTTTTGGAGTGTTTTTTTCAGCACCCAAAAGCTGCTCCAAAGACGCTGCTTGCAGAACTTTCTTCAACGCCCCGCCAGTGCAACGCCTCAGTGTGAAAGGGTAAGGCGTTTTTACAGCGCTTTCAATTCATTTCAATGGAGAGGGGCGTGTTTGGAGCGTTTTTATTAGCGCCCAAAAGCTGCTCCAAAGATGTTGCTTGCAGGACTCAGTGTGGAAGGGTCCATTGAGATGCATGGATAGTGTTTTATGAGCGTTTTAATAGCGCAATTTTTAAAGCTAAAACACTGTAAAAACGCTTCAGTGTGAAAGGGGTCTAAGGGAGTTTGTTCATTAATATGAGCAAGCTAGAATGCATTTTTCCTGCAACACAAAAAATATTTGTTGGTCCCCACAACTGTGTGAATAGGATTGCCATTTGTTAATGTCCCGTATTTAGAACAATAGATGGGACTGGGACTGAACTTTGCACACTTTTTAAACAGGTTCTAGTTCTGGATTTAGATTTGTAATTTCTATTTTATAATTCTGTATGTAAGATGTCTCTAAATGTAATATTTGTGCTAAATTCCTCAAGAATATCGTATAAAATCTGAACCAGAACTGAACTGACATTACTTAAAGTGAATGTAAAGGCAGAAGGTTTTTTATCTTAATGCATACTATTCTGTGTGCACTGTGCAGCAGCCCCCCTAATACTTACCTAAGCCCCTTCTAGATTCAGCGATGTTGTAGAAATGTCTCGGCTGCCTGGGACTCCCCTCCTCATTGGCTGCCGCTGCTGTCAATCAAAGTCAGTCAGCCAATGAGAAGAGAAAGAGGGTGGGGCCAGCTCATGGCTCTGTGTCCGAATGGACACCGGGAGCTGTGCCTTGGCTCGGGTGCCCCCATAGCAAGCTGCTTGCTGTGGGGGCACTTACCAGGAGGGAGGGGCCAGGAGCACCAAAGAGAGAATGCCTCTTTAACCGCTTTATGACTGCCCACTGCACATATACTGTGACAGGGTGTCCACTCTGCGCCAGACACTCCTGAACTTGGGGCACGAGCTGTCGGCGACACAGGGGTGTCACAGGGGGAGCACAGTGGTACCACCGACTCGATGTCCGCCGGCATTCGTTGATTGTTCAGTACAGAGGCAGAATGGCGATCTGCCTATGTAAACAAGGCAGACCGCCATTCTGTCAGTAGGGAAGACATTGATGCTGTGTACCTGCAAAGCAGGAACACGTATCTATGCCTTCCCTTAGTAGGAGTACCTCCCACACAGTGAGTAAGCACAGCCTAGGAACATTTGTAACCATTTGATTGCCCCTGCCGTTAACTGCTTTCCCGACAGTGTCATTAGTACAGTAACAGTGCATATTGTTTAGCACTGATCACTGTATTAGTATCACTGGTCACCAAAAGATGTCAAAGTGTCAGTTAGGTGACTGTAGCAATATCTCAGTCCTGCTATAAATCGCTGATCGCCGCCATAACTGGTAAGAAAAAAAAACAGTTTGTAGATGCTATAACTTTTGCGCAAACCAAGCAATGAGTGGGTTTGCTGACACCATTCCCTCCTGTGCCATCGTGTATCCAGTCTCCATAGTACCCTTTGCTTTTCCGTGAATCTGTTAAAATTGAATTTAACTTTTTTACTTACTAGATTATACATTTGCACCTTGGTTAACTTTTGTGCCTTAATTCTGTGGGCTGGTCGTCCCTTGATAGGAGACTATTGTGTCTAGATACATTTCTAGAAATCCAAGTAAGCTGTTTTATTAATATGCTTGAGCCCATTATTTGCATATATTAGTGGTTTTATACCTATTAATTACACGTATATATAATATGTATTTTTTTTTAGACTAAACTGGGTCTATCATGAACGCTAGGGCCCGGATTCACGTAGAAGCACGTATCCTATTTACGTTACGCCTCCACAACTTTGACAGGCAAGTGCCGTATTCACAAACTAAAGTTGCGGCGGCGTAGCGTAAATAGGCCAGCGTAAGCCCGCCTAATTCAAATGTGGTAGATGTGGGCGTGTGTTATGTAAATTTAATGTGACCCCACGTAAATTATGCTTTTTACGAACGGCGCCGTCCGTGAAAGTATCCCATTGCGCATGCTCCAAGACCCGCAAGAAGTCAATGCTTTTGATGTGAACGTAAATGACGCCCAGCCCTATTCGCGAACAACTTACGCAAACGACGTAAAATTTTCAAAATTCGACGCGGGGACGACGTCCATACTTAACATTGGTACGCCTCATCTACGCCTCATATAGCAGGGGTAACTTTACACCGGGAAAAGCCTAACGTAAACGACGTATCTGTACTGCGTCGGCCGGGCATACGTTCGTGAATTGGCGTATCTAGCTGATTTACATATTTCTAGGCGTAAATCAGCGTACACGCCCCTAGCGGCCAGCGTAAATATGCAGCTAAGATACAACGGCGTTAGAGACTTACGCTGGTCGTATCTTAGTGAAATGTTGGCGTATCTGATTCTTTGAATCAGGCGCCAAGATACGACGGCTCGGACTCAGAGATGCGCCGGCGTAACTCGTACGAGAATCCGGGCCTCGGTACTTCTGGCAGGGACTCCTAGCCATCCCTCAGTGGTTGGGAAGCGAGTATTCTGACGCCTCCCGCCTGATGTTCCATCCGAAACACACAGCAGTAATAAGATAAGCATTTTCTTTTGATTATTGATGGGTTAGTGGTTATTCAATTATTTTCAACCAAAACCTTTGTTGCGTATATATACTATGGTTCTAATATTATCTTTTGTATTATAGATCAATTTTGACATTTATGTGCCCAGAAGAAGATTTAGCAACAAATTTCTAAATTTGAAATGCGTCGGCCCATTATTATCTTCTGTCCAACCAACTGTATGGTGACTGTTTGCCCAGTCATTTATCATGTAAACTGCATTTGATTTTTAACTTTGTTTACTTCATTACTTTTTAACTTGCTTCAATGAAATATACATTTTCTGTACTTTGTTAGTTGCGGATGCCCTACAAAGTCCCATTCAGAGGGTCTTTTGTTGTTGAGTATCACATTGGGGATGCAGGCTTCCCACTTCTCCCCTCAGCAACTCATTTTCTATTTAGTCCCTTAGTAGGACTAAGTACCTCCCACACAGTGAGTAAGCACTCCCTAGGAACACATTTAACCCTTTGATTTCCCCTGCTGTTAACCCTTACCTTCCAGTGTCATTCGTACAGTAAAGCCGTGTACACACGATCGGTTTGTCCGATGAAAAAAGACCGATGGACTGTTTTCATCAGACAAACTGATTGTGTGTGGACCCCATCGGTCTTTTTTCCATAGGTGTAAAAAAATAGAATATGTTTTAAATTTTTCCTATGGATAAAAAACCGATAAGAAATTCTGATCGTCTGTGTGGAACTCCATCGGGGAAAAATCCATGCATGCTCAAAATCGTTACACTGTCGCAAGTTTTCATCGCAAGTGCCTGATTCACAAAGCACTTGCGATGAAAACTACGCTGGCAGCCTCCGGCGCAAGGCGGGCCAATTCAAATGGGCGTGTGCCATTTAAATTAGGCGCGCTCCCGCGCCGGACCTACTGCGCATGCTCCGTTTCGCAATTCCCGTCGTGCTTTGCGCGCCGTGACGTCATTTTTTCGAACGGCGACGCGCGTAGCGTACTTCCGTATTCCCGGACGTGTTACGCAAACGACGTTAAATTTTAAATTTCGATGCGGGAACGACGGCCATACTTTAGACAGCAATACGATTGCTGACTAAAGTTAGGGCACCCAAAACGACGACTAACTTTGCGACGGGAAACTAGACTAGAGGCGACGTAGCGAACGCGAAAATCCGTCGTGGATCGCCGTAACTCCTAATTTGCATACCGGTACTGCATCCTAAGATCCGACAGTGTAAAACAATTACACCTGTCGGATCTTATGGATATCTATGCGTAACTGATTCTATGAATCAGTCGCATAGATAGAAACAGAGATACGACGGCGTATCAGGAGATACGCCGTCGTATCCCTTTTGTGAATCTGGCCCATAGTGTGTAGGCAAGACTGATGAAAGTCAGCTTCATCGGATATACGACGAAAAAATCCATTGGATTGGAGTTTATCGGATATCCGATCGTGTGTACACGGCTTAACAGTGCATATTTTTATAGCACTGATCGATGTATAAATGTCACCGGTCCCAAAAAAGTGTAAAAAATGTCCGATCTGTCTGCCACAATGTCGCTGTCCCACTAAAAATTGCAGCTCGCCACCATCACTAGTAAAAAAAGAATAATAATAAAAATGCCATAATTCTATCCCCTATTTTGTAGACGCTATAACTTTTGTGCAAACAAATCAATATACGTTTATTGCATTTTTTTTACCAAAAATATGTAGAAGATTACTTATCGGCCTAAACTGATGAAGAAATTCATTTTTTATATTTTTTTTTAGGGGATATTTATTATAGCAAAATGTAAAAAAAATAGTTTTTCTTTTTAATATTATCGCTCTTTTTTTGTTTTTTAGTGCAAAAAAAAAACAACCTCAGAGGTCATCAAATACCACCAAAAGAAAGCTCTATTTGTGGGGGGGGAAAAAACATCAATTGTGTTTGGGTACAGCGTCGCATGATTGCGCAATTGTCAGTTAAAGTGGCGTATCGCAAAAAATGGCTTGGTCATTAAGGGGGAAAATCTTCCGGTCTGTAAGCGGTTAATTATATCTTGCTCCATATAACACATCTATACATCCACTTCATCACATGGAATTATTCTGCGTGGCACCAAACCTTCTTTTCTGACACATAACAAGAAACAGATACTGGCTTAATGACTAAAAGATGATGCTAGTAAAATGTTTGCCATAAATAAAGCAAAGAGGGATAAACACGTTGAATCTTCCATAAAGATTTTTTTTAGTTTTAAATCCACTCAGCAAAACATTCCAAGATATTTTCCAGAGATCACAATTTTATTATGTTTCTTTTTTTTTTTTCTAAATTCTGTAAAACTGTGACTTTATTCTGTAAGATATAAAAGAGAAATGCCAAGTGTGCCCATTTCATGGCCAGTCTGACATATGGCTCCAGACTGAGGCTGCAAATTGTTCTTAACTACTTCAGTTCTGGAAGATTTGCCCCTCTTCATGACCAGGCCATTTTTTGCAATACGGCACTGCTTTACTTCAAGTGACAATTGCGCAGTCGTGCAATGCTGTACCCGAATAAAATGTTTGTCCTTTATTCCCACAAATAGAGCTCCACAGTTTTGATTTCGGAAACTCCGATCGTGTGTACGCGGCATTAACTACTTGCCGACCAGCCGCCGCAGTTATACCGCCGCAGATCGGCTCCCCTGCGCGAGAGCCCGTAGCTATACGTCGGGCTCTTGAATCGGCCACTAGCGGTCCCTGACTCCTGTGCGTGTGCCCAGCGGGCGCGATCGCCGCCGGGCACCCGCGATTGCTCGTTACAGAGCGAGGACCGGGAGCTGTGTGTGTAAACACACAGCTCTTGGTCCTGTCAGGGAGAGAAATGCTGATCTTCTGTTCATACAATGTATGAACAGCGATCAGTCATTTCCCCTAGTGAGGCCACCCCCCCTACTAGAACACATCCAGGGAACATACTTAACCCCTTCCCCGCCCCCTAGTGTTAACCCCTTCCCTGCCAGTGGCATTTTTATAGTAGTCCAATGCATTTTTATAGCACTGATCGCTATAAAAATGCCAATGGTCCCAAAAATGTGTCAAAAGTGTCCGAAGTGTCCGCCATAATGTCGCAGTACCGAAAGAAAATCGCTGATCGCCGCCATTACTAGTAAAAAAAAAATATTAATAAAAATGCCATAAAACTATTTTGTAAACACTATGGGCCAGATTCACAGAAAAAGTACGCCGGAGTATCTGCTCATACTCCGGCGTACTTTCAAATTTGCTGCGTCGTATCTTTATTTTGAATTCTCAAACAAAGATACGACGCCATTTGGCTAAGATCCGACAGGCGTACGGCTTCGTACGCCTTCGGATCTTAGGATGTAATACTTTGGCGCCCGCTGGGTGGAGTTTGCAACGTTTTCTGCGTCGGGTATGCTAATTAGATGTTTACGGCGATCCACGAAGGTACGCGCGTTCGTAGCATTCTCTTACGTCGTCGCTAGTCGGCTTTTCCCGTTGCAAAGGTACGGCTGCTATTTAGGTGGTGTAAAAATAGACAGCCCATGTTAAAGTATGGCTGTCGTTCCCGCGTCGAATTTCAATTTTTTTTTTTTTTTGCGTAAGTCTTCCGGGAATACGAAAGGACGTAATGCACGTCGCCGTTCAAAACATTACGTCGGGGCGATGTCATTTTGCGCAAAGCACGTCGGGAAATTTCAAAACGGAGCATGTGCAGTATGTTCGGCGCGGGAACGCGCCTAATTTAAATGGTACACGCCCCATTTGAATTAGGCGGGCTTGCGCCGGACGGCTTTACGCTACGCCGCAGCAAGTTTACAGGCAAGTGCTTTGTGAATCAAGCACTTACGCTGAAAACTTGCGGCGGTGCAACGTAAATGGGATACGTTACGCCGCCGGATTTCTACATGAATCTGGCCCTATGAATTTTGCGCAAACCAATCGATAAACATTTATTGTGATTTTTTTTTTTTAGAAAAATATGTAGAACAATACGTATCGGCCTAAACTGAGGAAAAAAAATATTTTTTATATTTTTTTCGGGGATATTTATTATAGCAAAAAGTAAAAAATATTCATTTTTTTCAAAATTGTCGCTCTATTTTTGTTTATAGCGCAAAAACTAAAAACCGCAGAGGTGATCAAATACCACCAAAAGAAAGCTCTATTTGTGTGAAAAAAAGGACGCCAATTTTGTTTTTGGGAGCCACGTCGCACGACCGCGCAATTGTCAGTTAAAGCGACGCAGTGCCAAATCGCAAAAAGTGCTCTGGTCTTTGAGCAATATGGTCCGGGGGTTAAGTGGTTAATGTCCCGTTACGGTGTTAGGATAAATCCTCACCTTCTTCTTTTTGTCAGTCTTTTACTTAAGTACATGATAATACATAAAATGAGAGCTATATGGACACAATGATTTCTATCACTTATCCATCCCTCACTCAATACCCACCACAATAATTATAATAAAACACTGTCCTTGAAATTCAAACAAAGCAAGTTAATCATGGTGAAGACGTGACAGTGCAGACTACAGTTACGTGGGATGAACAGACCTCTGAAAAACTCCAAACATTTCAATACTCAGCATTTTACAGGCCAACGGAAAACAATTTTGAAATGCTTTGGTGTGGTATGTTAATTGAACAATAAATCATCACATTAAAAGTCTTTATACATGTCATTTTAATTAAAAAGAACAGAATTAAAGGAGTTGTAAAGGAAAAAAAAAATATTCTGAAATGACTGTTTACATGGTATAGAGACATAATAGTTAACTGATTCCTCTTAAAAATGATTAAAAATAGATAAAAATGAATCATATAATGTACCTGCAGTTTCTAGTTCCGTTTTTGCATGTTGTTTCCTGCTTCTGTGATGTACAGAGCCACAGAGCCAATACAGGGCAGTGATGGGTAGGAAAACGAAACTGATTGGTGCTGTGGGGTTTTGACACACACAGGTAGATTCAGGTAGAGAAGCCTATAGTTACGGCGGCGTAGCTTAGCGTGTTTAGGCTACGCCGCCGTAAGTTATCTAGGCAAGTACATGATTCTCAATATACTTGCCTGCTAATATACGGCGGCGTAGCCTAAAGCGGGCGGGCGTAAGGGCGCCAAATTCAAATGTCTTGGAGGGGGGGGCGTGTTTTATGGTAATGAAGCTTGACCTCACGTTTTTTACGTTTTTTTTTTTAATGCCCATGCGCTGGGCGACTACATTTCCAAGTGTGCATTGCGGCTAAGTACGCCGCACGGGCCTATTGATTTTGACGTGGACGTAAACAACGTAAATCCCGATTAGCGGGCGACTTACGCAAACGACGTAAAAAATGTGAATCTCGCGGCGGGAACAGCGGCCATACTTTAACATTGTTATTCCACCTAATAGATGGAATAACTTTAGGCCTGCTAATGCCTTACAGAAACGGCGTAAAACTACTGCGGCGGCCGGGCGTACGTTCGTGAATCGGCGTATCAACTCATTTACATATTCTACACCGACCGCAATGGAAGCGCCACCTAACAGCCATCCGAAATATTGCAATCTAAGATAGGACGGCGCAAGCCATCGTATCTTAGATATGTTTAAGCGTATGTCTGTTTGAGCATACGCCTAAACATAGGTCGGTGTAGATTCTGAGTTAGGTCGGCTTATCTACTGATAAGCCGGCCTAACTCTTTCTGAATCTACCTAACAGTAATCACACCTCCTTGATTAGTGACCACAGAGAGAAAGCTCCCAGTACTGTGGTTATCAGGAAACAGACAACCAGGAAGTGTGGAGATCAGAGAAGAATTACAGCAACTTGAGAGCAAAAACTAACAATGAGGACATGAAAACAGCACTGCATTAAGGTAAAGGAAGCTATTAAGATAAAAAAAAAATCCTTTACAAACCCTTTAACCACAGGCCTAAACAAAGACTTTCCTATTCTTTCTAATGGCAGAGCTGTTTACATTTTCAATACAACCTACTTATATAACCTACCTGTCCTAGTTTCAGGAGGGTGGTTAATATGGGGGATCACATGGTACAGAGCTGTTCAGATCGGCTCTGTAGACCATATTAGTCAACTGAGCTGTCTGACGGTGGCTTGGTTCAAAGCCAATAATTGGTGCTTTGGCCCCCCTGGGGTGATTTACTACAGAAATAAGCCCCCACCATTTCATCGTTAATAAACATCAATAGATACTGTAAGTGTGTAGGCAGGTGCAGTCTACTTTCTCCTCTGTAGGTGGCACTTGGCTGCATCGGCATTCCAGTTGGAGGGGAAGTCAATAGGAACATAGTTCCTCTATGGTTTCCGGGTGCACTGGGGAACCTATCCCATTGGATGCTGCCATCCCATTTGACTCTGGCGGCCATATTGGGTCAGGCAGAGTTTACTTAAGCCCCTGGCTTGTCACCTATTTCGCGTATGGCCAGTGCAGGGACAGGTCACCCATCTATTGGGGACAGTATTAGCGGTAGAGAGAGGTTTCAGACAAGTAGGGAAAGACCAGGGACATGCCATCCCTCCTGGAAGCCTCCCCGATGCAATCCCTCAAACAGACACTGACGGTGAACACGAGATCTACTTTTATATTCTTTGCTGCAATATTCTGTGAGTGCACCCAGTCGGGTTGTCTTCCTGCCGGGTAGTTGTGCTTTGCTGGACTTTAACTTTAATACAGTTCTGTTTCTGTAACTGTAATATGTGTGTTCACTGCCACCTCACCGCGCTGCACCTCCTCACAAGTGGTTAAAGTGTAACTAATAGCAAAACTTTCTTTTTCATTTTGGATAGGATAAGGGAGGGTTATAACCCCTGTGAGTTTTTTTGCCACATTTTTCCAATTGGGGAGATTTACCTTCACTTCCTGACCCAAAACCTAAACAGGAAGTGAGAGGAAATCTCTCTAAAGTGAGGGAATCTAGGGGTGTCACCAGGGTCACCAGAACTAGTGTCCCCAATGGAAAATGTCCCCTCTATTATTCTTCTAATGACAACAGTGGTATAGTGGTTAGCACTTGTGCCTAGCAGCAAAAGGGTCACTGGTTCAAAACCCAACCACGACACTACCTGCCTGGAGTTTGCATGGTCTCCCTATATGGTTTTCTCTGGGAACTCCAGTTTCCTCCCACAATCCAAAGACATGCTGGTAGGTAAATTGGCCCTAGTATGTGTATGTATGAATGTGAGTTAGGGATTGTAAGCTCCTTGAGGGCAGGGACAGATGTGAATAAGTACAATGTATATGTAAAGTGCTGCGTAAGACCCGGTTCACACTGGGGCGACTCGTCAGGCGACACAGCCGCCTGACAAGTCGCGTCCCATTGTAGTCAATAGAACCGTTATAATAGGAGCGACGCAAGTCGCTCCGACTTAGAAAAAGGTTCTTGTACGACTTCGGGGGCGACTTGCATTGACTTCTATACAGAAGTCATTTTGCAAGTCGCCTTAGAAGTCGTCTTCAGGTCGCCTGGCCGAGTCGCCCCCGAAGTCGTGCCGCCCTAGTGTGAACCGGCTCTAAATTGACAGCGCTATATGAATACCTGAAATAAATAAATAAACCCAAAATCTGGGATTTTCTTTCACTTTCGATGATAACCGCAAACAAGACAAATAGAGATGGTGAATCTCCCTAGCGGGGACACAGGCAGCAATAAAAACTAACAGGTGTTCTAATCCCTCTCCCAGCAACCCAAAAGTTATATTTTTGGCCCCATCCACAATTGCAAATAGGGCAGTTTGCTATTACCTGCTGGAAATGCTGTATCCTGGCCTAGGCCAACAAGGCCCAGGCCTAGGGCAGCACTTTGCAGGGGGGGCAGCACAGAAAGAGTTCCCGCCGGCTTTGGCTACACTGTTAGTGTAACACAAGCTGCTTCTAATTTTCACAGTCCTATCATCCTGGACCACAAACCTTCCTCTCTATGATATATGTTTTCTGCTGCACCATTGGCATGGTTATATCTTCTTAGTTCCCACCATAAAATTATCAGAAATTTGTGCTTAAAGTAGAACTATAGGCAATACTTATTTTTTTCCATTTTGGATAGAGTAAGGGAGGGTTATAGCCCCTGTCAGTTTATTTTTTACCATCCCTGTCCCATTGCAGAGATTACCCTTCGCTTCCTGCCCCATAGCCCCAAACAGGAAGTGAGAGGAAATCTATGCAAATTAAGAGAATCCAATGCCCCCCCCCCCCAGGCCCTAAGAACTAGTGTGCCCACTCCAAAATTTCAGGGCAGGTCTTAAACAGAAATGGGTGTGGTCTTGACAGGAAGGGGTGGGTCATATTTAAATTAGGGGGTGCACGAGTTTAGTCAGGCCTAGGGCAGCAAAAAAAACTAAATACGCTACTGCCTGCTGGAGGCCCCCCCCCCCCCCCCCGCGCGCGGGGATCCATGTGACTAGGTGCAGCCTTAAAACCAATGAAAGCAATAGGAGCCAGACAACACCCAAAGATGTTCCCTGCTGTTCACAAGTATTTGTAGACTGTCAGGGCTGATCATCCACAGGCAATCGCTTCATTAGAAATTACGCGCAAAGGACTGCAGATTGCAGTGTCAAGCTTCCATTGCTTTCAATGGGACTTCCTGCATGGATCCCCGCTGATTCATCCGCGAATAATTGCAAAGGGCCCCATTCGCAAGTTTGAATGGGGCCTAAACCACTTACACAAGATACCTGATTCTCTGTGTCTTTTCTATTTTATGATTCCTCTTCAGGCAGGGTTGTCTTAATGAGAGGGCACACCTGGGCACTGCCCAGGGGCCCCAGCTGCATGGGGGGGCCCCTGCACTTTCCCCAAAGCAGCTAGTCCTTGAGCCCGCGCTGCCCCTATGATGGCACTGAGAGTGATAGATACACAGAGAAGGAAGTCTGCCTCCTACCTACTTGATGTCCGTTTACCTGCACTGTCATCATTGTAGGGGCCCCAGAGCATTACTTTGCCCAGGGGCCCATGATGCTATTAAGACAGCCCTGTCTTCAGGTGTCCACATATCTTTCTGGTGATGTAAACGCTTCCCATAAGCTATCCAGTGGTGGGGTCCTCCCAGGTCCTGAAAACTCCATCAGAAGTGTAATGACTGAACCTGAATGGCGGGTGCTGCTTGAGACTCCTCCGGGTCCTCTCCTATAACACGCCACTGGGAATGCAGGCAAGGACAGTGCTCATCCCAGCTCCAACAGTCAAATAGGAAAAAGGTCCTGCAAGCCACACATCACTTCAGGACCCTGTGTCTGTGTGCGTATGTGTGTGTGTGTGTATAACAGCCTCAGCCCGGACTCCAGCAAGGCCACGCCCCAATGCGTTTCGCCATGGCAAAACATGCTGGGGGCATGGCCTGGCTGGAGCAAGCTAAAATTAATCACATTAAATAGTCCCTAAAACATATTAATAGCTCCCCAATCATTCCAGAAATCATTGCAAACACTTGCCTTATATCCTCCAGCTCATGTTGTGGCCGTATCCATCATATGTGTGGGCATGTGAAGCCCAGTTCCTCTTTCTTCCTGGTTTTCAGGGAGAGGTGCATGCTGGGCGATTTTTGGGCAGAGTAATGCCCAGAGACTCGTGGGAAATGAGTGTCATCATTTCCCAGGAGACAATGGGGTCTTAGGACAGGAAGTTGAACAACCTAGAACCAGGAACTAGGCAGATTACGAAATGTGCCTAGTAACAGCCAGATAGAAGTGAGTAAAAAAAAATTAAATTTTTTTTTTTTTTTACATTAACCACTTAAGGACCACCTAACGCCGATTTACGATGGCAGAATGGCACAGCTGGGCACAGTCACGTATGGGTACATCCTCTTTAAGTGCCCAGCCGTAGATCGCGCGCGCACCCGCGACCCGGTCCGGAGCTCCGTGACCGTGTCGGCGGGACCCACGGATACGATCACCGCTGGTGTAAACACACCTTCCGAGTTCTTTTTTTTTTTTATAAATTCTTTATTTTCTTAACTGCATTAGTGTTATACAGCAACACACATGTGTACATTAAAAATTCTCGTCTACCTATACAATAGAGTCACTTTGTTCTTCACTGTGGCAGTGATCGTCTGTTCCCTGATATAGGGAAAGACAGGGAAGATTTTTTGCGCTATAAACAAAAATAGAGCGACAATTTTGAAAAAAATTCAATATTTTTTTTCCTCAGTTTAGGCCGATACGTATTCTTCTACCTATTTTTGGTAAAAATTTAAATTGCAGTTTAGGAGTTAACCACTAGGGGGCGCTGTAGAGGTTAAGTGACACATATGAGGTCGCACTTAACCCCTACAGCGCCCCCTAGTGGTTAACTCCTAAACTGCAATTTTAATTTTTACAGTTATCAGTGCATTTTTATAGCACTTTTTGCTGTGAAAATGTCAATGTTCCCAAAAATGTGTCAAAATTGTCCGAAGTGTCCGCCATAATGTCGCAGTCACGAAAAAAATCGCTGATCGCCGCCATTAGTAGTAAAAAAAAACAAAAAAAAAAAACTATCCCCTATTTTGTAAACGCTATAAATTTTGCGCAAACCAATCGATAAACGCTTATTGCGATTTTTTTACCAAAAATAGGTAGAAGAATACGTATCGGCCTAAACTGAGGAAAAAAAAATGTTATATATGTTTTTGGGGGATATTTATTATAGCAAAAAGTAAAAAATATTGCATTTTTTTCAAAATTGTCGCTCTATTTTTGTTTATAGCGCAAAAAATAAAAAACGCAGAGGTGATCAAATACCACCAAAAGAAAGCTCTATTTGTGGGGAAAAAAGGACGCCAATTTTGTTTGGGAGCCACGTCGCACGACCGCGCAATTGTCTGTTAAAGCGACGCAGTGCCGAATTGTAAAAACCCCTTGGGTCATTTAGCAGCATATTGGTCCGGTCCTTAAGTGGTTAAAGGCAAGCTGTTAATAGAAAGTTAATTTTTAGGGTGGAACTCTGCTTTAAATAAACGGTTAATGGAAGGGAGGGATGCCGTCCTCAGAAGTGATCGTCACCCAACAGCTTGATTGACACGTCTGCTCTTTCCACATTCTTTGAAGTCATTTTCCCGACATTTGTGTTAATCATTCATCTTGAGGGGATATAGTGAGGTGTTTATCAAATCCTGCAGCTCAGGTACTCAAAATTAAAAAGTGGAAACCCCAGGCAAAGTGGACCCACAGTCACAAATGAAAAAACACCCTTTAGACTTGTTTTATTTAATAAAAAAACACATAGTTTAAATACTGCTAGTATGACTCCCTGAGATCTGTATTTATATTATTTTACCACAAATCTTAGTGAAAGTACAATGTTAAAGATGAGCTTCAGGCTCCTTCAGAAAAAAAATAAAAGTCAACAGCTACAAATACTGGGGCTGCTGACTTTTAATTTTAGGGCACTTACCTGTCCTGAAATCCAGCGGTGTCTTCACCCCAGACAATTTTTCAGTCGGCTCTAGGGCGCTGCCACCATTTGCTTGTAAGGGAAACCGTCAGTGGAGCCTGACAGCCGTCTCCCTACTGTGCGCTGCGCTTTCTGAATAGTAGGAGGACGGGGGCCGAACTTCCAGGCGACTGTGCCACGGCAAAGTCACTTTGAAGTGGAAGCGGGTACCTGTTTAAACTAGGTACCCAGCAGAGCTTCCCCTTTTGGGTGGAGCTCTGCCGCTTTAAGCATTGCAAACAGGTGTTCACAGTGGTGATGTATTGCATATAATCAAATGTTGTTACCAGGACAGGTTGTGTTATGTCTACATCAGTGGTGGCTGGTGCTCAACATTTTTGGGGGGGGGCGCAAACAAACGAAAAAAAAAAAACATCAATTGCAGCCTCACTGTCCCCATCATCTACCGCCACTGTGCCCATCAATTGCCGCCACTGTGCCCATCAAACGCAGCCAATGTGCCCATCAAACTCAGCCACTGTGCCATAAGTCTATCCCCTATTTTGTAGGCACGATAACTGTTGTGCAAACCAATACAATATACGTTTATTGGAATTTTTTTTCCCCAAAAATATGTAGCATAATACATATCTGCCTAAACTGATGAATAAATTTGTTTATTTTTTTATTTATTGTTTTGGGGAAATGTTTTATAGCAGTAAGGCCTTGTACACACGACGGGACCTGTCCAATAAAAACGGTCTGCGGACCGTTTTCATCAGACATGTCCGCTGGGATCATTTTTTCTGATGGCTGTACACACCATCAGACCAAATTCCCCGCGGACAGGATATGCGGTGACGTGGCCGCTCCGTGGCCGCGACGATGACGCGGCGACGTGCGCGACCCTGGAAGGTCAATGCTTCCACGCATGCGTCGATTCACTTTGACGCATGCGAGGGCTTTCGGCCGAGCAGACATGTCCGGTGAGTCATACAGACGACCGAACATGTCCGACGGACAGGCTTCCAGCGGACATGTTTCTTAGCATGCTAAGAAACATTTGTCCGCTGGAAACCAGTCCGCTCGGCCGGGAATCCGGTCCGGTCGGCCGTACAGACGACCGAACATGTCCACGGAAACTGGTCCGCGGACCAGTTTCAGCAAACATGTTCGGTCGTGTGTACGAGGCCTAAGAAAAACAATTGTCGCTCTTTTTTTGTTTATAACGCAAACAAATAAAAAAAACGCAGAGGTGATCAAATACCACCAAAAAAAAGCTCTATTTATGGGGGGGAAAAAGGACACCATACTTGTTTGGGTACAGCGTCGCACGACCGCGTGATTGTCAATTAAAGTGACGCAGTGCCGTATCACAAAAAAAGGCCTGGTCAAGAAGTGGGTAAATCCTTCTGGGGCTGAAGTAGTTAAAGTGGAGCTCCACCCAAAAGGGAAAGCTCTGCTTATTTGCCCCCTCCCCCCTTATTTGCTCTGCTTATTTGCCTCCTCCCCCCTCTACTGACACATTTTAGCACCTTTTGGGGAGGAGGGCTTTGACAGGTACTCGCTCCAACTTCTGGCTAAATTTGCCACGGCGAACTCATCCAGAAGTATGGCACCCCTCCTCCTTCCCCTGCCGCCGGGCCATTTACAACGCACAGCGCGCTTTGCACATGTTCAATAGGGAACCGGCTGTTTCCCTTACCTGAGTTGGTGGCGGTAGCACCCAAGAGCCAATTTAAAAATTGTGTTTTACATAAGAATACTGCAAAAATGAATAATATAACAAGAAAAAATACTAAATTCATAACATCAGCAATACAGTATTGAACCCCACCGCACTGCCCCCACTGCCCCCTTTCTGGAGAAAGGGAAAAAGACCAAAGATGGCACATGAATGGCCAGATGGCTTTTGGATTTCCTGCTGGATTAAAAAAAAAAAAAAAAAATCTGAAATAATAAAAAATGATATTGGGGGGGAAGTTAGCTGCACGTTCTGGGGGTTGGGGGGTTAGAATTAGCAAATTTAAATCAAAATGCTAAGCCAATAATTTGAATGCAGCTCTTCCTGGCCACATACGCTGTGCCTTGCTTCAGGTCACTACACTTTGTACATCATGACTTCTCATTTCTTAATACATAAGCTCAGTAATGTCACGCTCTATAGGTGCCCCTTCAGCGTTCCATCGGATCAGGAAATAATTTTGGCCTGTGGTGACAAATCCACTTCAGACAGGTTTAGCACTGAGCTCCTTCACCACACGCCATAAAAAAGGTCCTCAGAAGTGCGGCGGAAAAAGCTCTTCTGCCGAGTTTTCAAGGTAAGCGTGAAATGACCACAAATGAAGCATTATTATTTGCTGATATGTGAAACGGGAGCCTGACTGGAATATGATGAGACTTCCAAGGAGAGGCCCTGGCTAAGTGACAGCTGGCAGCAAAGAGCGAGTGGAGGTGGTGTACGAAGGCCGAGGATTTTCTGCACCACTTCTGATGGAGACACAAGTGTGGAGTATCTCTCCTTCTCTGTCTCCAGAGTGTAGATTTTTCATTTCCTGCATTGATATCGTGTTGGATTACTAAACAGATTTTTATAGAGAACACAGAGCACCATTATCCAGCATGCAACTCCAAAACTGAAAGGAGAACTCTAGCCAAACAGCTGCAGTCACAGCGCAAATACACGATATTGCCAAAAGTATTGGGACACCTGCCTTTACATGCACATGAACTTTAACCAGTGCCAATCCTGACCTCCCTGGGGCCATAAGCAAAATTACATGTCACATTAAAGTTGAGAAGCGCGGGGGGGGGGGGGGGGTGTTCTGCTGTCGGAAATGACATCTTACATTAAAGTGAGAAGCGGGGGGTGCTGACTTCTTACCTCTTCTTCCATGCAGCCAGCGAGTTGAGAAGCGGGATGAGGGGCTGAAAATGACTTCTCACCAGGCGGGGCCTCTAGTAATTTGCGGGGTCCTAAGCGGCTTGCATAGTGAGCCTATAGGGCGGATCAGCCCTGACTTTAACCACTTGCTTACTGGGCACCTGTAACCCCCTCCTGCCTAGGCCAATTTTCAGCGCTGTCAGGCCCCGTACACACGACCGAGTTTCTCGGCAGAATTCAGCCAGAAACTCGGTCGGAGCTGAATTCTGCCGAGAAACCCGGCCATGTGTACACTTTCGGCCGAGGAAGCCGACGAGTTCCTCGTCGAGCCAAATAGAGAACATGTTCTCTATTTCCTCGTTGTTCAATGAGGAAAGTTGGCTCGCCGAGATCCTCGGCGGCTTCACACAGAACTCGACGAGCAAAACGATGAGTTTTGCTCGTCGAGTTCCTCGGACGTGTGTACGGGGCCTCACACTTTGAATGACAATTGCGCGGTCATGCAACTCTGTACCCAAATCACATTTTTATCATTTGTTTCACACAAATAGAGGTATTTAATCACTGCTGTTTTTTTTTTTTTTAAATAACAGTTTTATATTTTGTTATAACATTTTGCAAACAGGTAATCTTTGTCATTCATTTATGTACACTGATGAGGCTGCACTGATGGGCACTGATAGGGAAGCACCCATGGACACTGATAGGTGTCACTGGTGGGCACTGATGAGGCAGCACTGGTGGGCACTGATAGGTGGCACTGGTGGGCACTGAGAGGTGTCACTGATGGGAGGCACTGATGGGCGGCACTGACATCACCGACCTGCATCCCCACCTTGTCCAATCAGAGAACACTTTGCATGCATTGAGAAAATGTAAAGTGTTCTCTGAATGGTGCCCATGTCGATTAAACAACCTCCTGTGTTCACAGTGCAGCAGGGCAGCTGTTCAGCACAGGATCCGAAAGCTAGTGGAGATCACTGTATTAGCGGTGTCTACTACAGTGATTTCCAGCTTCCATGGAGATCCCAAAAGGTATGACACATATTTAGTTCACACTGGCAAAAAACACCACTGACACTAACGCAATCTAACACGCCTCTAGCGTTAAAGTGTGTTTTTGATGCATTCAGTACACATTAAAAAATGCACCCAGTTGCTTTTTATTTTTTTTATTTTTTTATTAACTGCTTGCCGACCTGCCGCCGTCGTTTTACGGCGGCATTTCGGCTCCTATAACTTTTGCGCAAACCAATCAATAAACGCTTATTGCGATTTTTTTTTTACGAAAAATATGTAGAAGAATATGTATCGGCCTAAACTGAGAAAAAAAAACGTTTTTTTATATATTTTTGGGGGATATTTATTACAGCAAAAAGTCAAAAATATTATTTTTTTTTTAAATTGTCGCTCTATTTTTGTTTATAGTGCAAAAACTAAAAACCGCAGAGGTGATCAAATACCACCAAAAGAAAGCTCTATTTGTGGGGGAAAAAAGACGCCAATTTTGTTTGGGAGCCACGTCGCACGACCACGCAATTGTCAGTTAAAGTGACACAGTGCTGAATCGCAAAAAGTGCTCTGGTCTTTGGGCAGCAATATGGTCCGGGGGTTAAGTGGTTAAGGGGGAAAAAAAATTCCACCTCTCGCTACAGGCGCATTTATGGCCCATTACTATAGACTTGAATGGATGAAGTTGACAACCTTCAACTCCTCCCAGACTCAACATGTAGCTTCATTTTTGCCGCACAGCGACGCAAAGTGACACAAATGCTACATGTTTGTTGAATGTGAACAGCTCTGTCCGCTATCGATAATATCCATTGTAGGCTGCTTTGCTAGGTGTTTGGGGAGCGGAAAAAACACGCCACAAATGCCTATTTCTAATGTGAACAGGGCCTTACATTGATCCAAGCTGGAGTTATGTAAAAATGATAAAACTCACACATACACATTATGAAGAATGTCATTTCAGCAGAACTTGCCTTCTATCCCCTTCTTAAAGTGGTTGTATAGTCTTTTTTTGTACTTTTACCTACATGTAAGCCTATAATAAGGCTCACTTTTAAGTAAAAAAAAATCTCCTAAACCTTTACGGTTTAGGAGATATTCCCCTCGCAATGAGCCGCTGACTACAGCAGCGCATGCGCACAGGGGATTCTCGGCTGAAAGCCCGGCAGATGCTGGACCTTGCCGGAAATAAATCTCCTGCGCGCATTCGCGGGAGTGACAACATCACGGCTACAGCCACTCACAGTGCTGGAGCCGCGATACCCGGAAGACACGCCGAGGCAACATGTCAGCTACCTGGTGTGGACAGGTAAGTTACCGATGCCTCGTTCTAAGGTAAGTATTTCATAATGAGCTAGTACGGTGCATACTAGCTCCTTATGCCTTTTGCCTTACAGGTGACAGAAATAAATAAAACATTTCTGGGACTATACAACTGCTTTAAATCAAGGCCTAATTCTGCGTACACACGATCGTTTTTCGGCATGAAAAAAACATTGGCATAAAAACGTCATTTAAAATGATCGTGTGTGGGCTTCACATCGTTTTTCTGAAAAGCGACAAAAAAAAAAAAAAATTCGAACATGCTGCATTTTTTAACGTCGTTTTAAAAAATTTCGTTTTTCGGGTTGTAAAAAATGATCGTGTGTGGGCTATAACAACGTTTTAAACCCGCGCATGCCCAGAAGCAAGTTATGAGACGGGAGCGCTCGTTCTGGTAAAACTACCATTCATAATGGAGTAAGCACATTCATCACGATGTAACAGACAAAAAAGCGCGAATCGTCTTTTACTAACAAGGAATCAGCTAAAAGCAGCCCAAAGGCGAATAGAACTTCCCCTTTAGAGTGCCGTTGTACGTGTTGTAAGTCACCGCGCTTTGTTCATAATTTTTCAAAAACGATGGTGTGTGGGCAACATCGTTTTTAATGATGAAGTTGGAAAAAATTCGTTTTTTGGACATGCTGAAAAACAACGGGTTTTTTTTATGCCGAAAAACGATTGTGTATACACGGCATTAAGGAAAAAAATGACCTCCCCCCAAAAAAAGGGAAACTCACTCAACTTAGACCCTGGCATCTAGCTTATTTACCTAGGCAAGGGCAACTTCACTCAACGTTATCGTGGGATCCAAGAAAAGCTGAAAATTACAATTCAAAAATATATATTTTTTCTTTTTAATTATATATTTTTTGTGGTCTTGTCATTTATAATAGGCGATGGGGGAATTATTTTCAGAGCTTAGCTATTGCGTATGGCAAGGTCCATTTTAACCAGAATAACTATAATGCCAATTTCACGGATTATTAATCAAAATTGTTACAATCTTCATTTTCTGTTGTACTTATTGTATAATATGACTAGTTATTAAAAACATTATAGTCCACAACATCTGACATAGTCCAGAATCAAGTAACAAAAAAAAATTATAATTGGATTAATGCTAAAAAATTACTTTGATTGAAAATATGAAAGCATCAGGAAAAAAATAAACATGATATTAAAAGGGAAAAGTGAAAACAGAATAATAATAGTAATAAAAAAAAAAAAAAAGCGTTACGGTTGTATTAAAGTTAACAGTGTTTAATTTTGGCAATTTGGGTTATACCATTTGCATAACTATCAAAATATGTAATTTTTTTTTCAAAGTAGAAGGAAATCATTTCATCAAGACTTTTTAGTGCCAGAAGGACTTTTGCAATCCTGCTATTAGGCACAGAGTTATATTCATGTAAGTCGCTTTTGGCTGTTCTAACCTTTGTGTATTTGTGTTGGCCAGCTACGTAGAACTGCCACTTTAATCCGGCAGGAGATATATTGGCTCTTACATAATAGTGAGGGGATTCTGGAGGTGGCTGTTTTACAGACTGGAGCCTCTGGAGACCAATAGATGGCAGCCCAGTCAAAGCCTAAAGCCAGTCTTGTTGGCATGGCAACCACAATGGTGAGTCCCAGTAGAATGATTTGTTTATTAACATCTGAATTGATCAGCAAGATTCTGTCTGATGGTGGTGGGACTGAGAGGGGGGGGGGGGGGTCTATCTGTAATGTCATCCCTATGTGCCCCCCGTGTTGTCTATATACTGGTTCACAAGCAGCACCAACCCTCATAATGTATTATTATCACTGTTATTATTATTAATATTATTTTTATTATCATAGGCCTGACAACACAGAAGTTGTACTTTCCTGTCTCTATTACGGGACCGGCAAATAGTGCTTGGTTACAAATCTCACTGCTGTCATGACTTGTGCAAACATGGTACAGAAACACGCAGTGGTAGCCGCTCATATGGGGCACAGTGACGTCAACCCCCTAATCTACATGCAGGGTGCCGGACGCATGGATTTCTATGTTTTTTTTAAGCACATGATTAGAGCCTGAGGCTCTAATTGGCTTAAAAAGGGTGGACTCTGGGCGCAGAGCACCCAATTAATATTTGCTATTGTCTTCCAGCTTCTCCTTAAGCCCGGATTGGCCTAGAGGAGAAGCGACCGGATTGACCGGAAGAAGAAGCAGAGGGGAAGTCGCCGAGGAGGGAGAAGCAGGGGGGAAGCCTGGTCTAAATGGATAGAGTTCCAACATTCAATGACGTTTGCGGATTTGATGGGTGCATAGGACCTTATAAGACTTTGTCTCATGCCCTTAAGGATTGTTACAATACAAAAAAATAATAAGATAGAAAATAAAATTGACCAGATAAGACAGAAAGGTAACTGGAGTCTCGGGGGGAGGGGTAGGAGGGGGGTGGGAAGGGAACGGGTGGAAGGGATACAACAATTAAGGAAGAAAAGTTTAAAGCTCTGTATAAGCAAACAAAATACATACTGGTTCTATTTTATATATGGAGCTTTATAAAGTATAAATTATATATTTAAAAATAAATAGATAAAAAAAAGTACCCACAAATGATGCAAAGCCTAAATAGAGACATAATAAGCAATTTGATTGTGAGCAAGTCTCGTAGTCGGTGGAGTCTGAAGTGGGGGAAAAAAAAAGGTGGACTCTTGTGGAATTAATATTTGCTATTGTCTTCCTGCTTCTCCTTAAGCCCGCATTGGCCTAGAGGAGAAGTGACCGGATTGGCCGGAAGAAGAAGCAGAGGGGAAGCCGCCGAGGAGGGAGAAGCAGGGGGGAAGCCGCCAAAGCCAACCGTGACCTGGATGGAGTAAGTAGTGCGGGACAATTGATCGAGCGATGGGGGTGGCTAGGAGGTTTGATTGCCCCCCTCAAAAAAATGGAGCACCAGCCACCACTGGAAACATGAGGCACATTACAGGGCTGATATAACTGGGCTTGGCCATAATAACACCATTCCAGAAAGATAAAGCATTGGACGGCAAGTTTAGTGGGGATTCTGAATGAATAAAGTAGATACTGTAGTATGCCAGCAATCGAATACCAGGCAGAGCCTTGGGGTCTCTGGGACAGGCAGCTTACACGCAGTGTGAGGATGAGAGCACCAAGTCATGAAAATCAGTTGAGATCCAGTTTAAGTCACAATAACTCTTAGGCCCCGTACACACGACCGAGTTTCTCGGCAGAATTGAGCCAGAAACTCGGTTCAGAGCTGAATTCTGCCGAGAAACCCGGCCGTGTGTACACTTTCGGCCGAGAAAGCCGACGAGGACCTTGGCGAGGAAAACATGTTAAAAAAATATATATATAATAGTGCGCTATATTACAATGTGTTGGTAAAAAATAGTGTGTAAGGCTGCCGACACAACATGGAAAAACTGTAAGACAAAATATAAAGAAAAATGTGGCGCCAATAAAAACACAAATGCCCTGTAAGGCAATATCAGACTCAACAAAATCAATGAGACTTGGACAGTGAGTACATATGAAGAGATCAAAGAGACTCCCCCACAATCAGGTGAGTACCCGGATCAATAAATCGTGAATAATGAGTGTGTCGACTCAAACCACATTTCCAATCAACAGGGAAGTGAAATCCACAATGTAAAAAACTGTGCACATGAATGAAAACAAGTAACTGTGATATTCATAAAGTGTCAAAGTAGAAAAGAACAATGGTTGTCATGAACCATGAAGTCCCATTTAGTGCATATAAATAATTTGTATGCATAAAGTTTATACAGTCCCAGGGAACATCAATCTTTATGGTAAACGGTGTATTATCTCCAGACAAAATCAGCAGTAGAAATAAATAAGTTGTGCCCTTACCGGATGGAGTAGACCCACATCTCACCATACGGTGGGGGGTCTTCAAGGCTTGCGTAGGCCGATTGCCTTACAGGGGTAACTCTCCAGGCACTCCTAAAGCTCTTTTCCGGTAGGACCTTTCCACTCTGATTGAACCAGGGATCTGGAACTGGTGATAGTGATGATGATATTCCTGGAGGTAGTTGGAGTTCTCAGGGGATCCAGTGTACCAGTATAAATTAAAAAGAAAAGAAAAAACACCTCCTCATCGCATAAAACATTTATTAAAAATTTCAAAAATAAGGATAAGCTCCCAAAAGTCTCAAATAAGGGATTCTCAATAAACCATTATCACACCAAAAAAGAAAGCAGCACTGCAAAAGCAATCTTAGCATCAAGGCACACACACTTCAGAGAAGAATAAAAGTAGCTGTGCGCAGTGTAGGATGGATATGATCAGATGCCCGACCGGTTTCGTATCAAAATACTTCTACTGGGGTGCATATCTGCAGATATGCACCCCAGTAGAAGTATTTTGATACGAAACCGGTCGGGCATCTGATCATATCCATCCTACACTGCGCACAGCTACTTTTATTCTTCTCTGAAGTGTGTGTGCCTTGATGCTAAGATTGCTTTTGCAGTGCTGCTTTCTTTTTTGGTGTGATAATGGTTTATTGAGAATCCCTTATTTGAGACTTTTGGGAGCTTATCCTTATTTTTGAAATTTTTAATAAATGTTTTATGCGATGAGGAGGTGTTTTTTCTTTTCTTTTTAATTTATACTGGTACACTGGATCCCCTGAGAACTCCAACTACCTCCAGGAATATCATCATCACTATCACCAGTTCCAGATCCCTGGTTCAATCAGAGTGGAAAGGTCCTACCGGAAAAGAGCTTTAGGAGTGCCTGGAGAGTTACCCCTGTAAGGCAATCGGCCTACGCAAGCCTTGAAGACCCCCCACCGTATGGTGAGATGTGGGTCTACTCCATCCGGTAAGGGCACAACTTATTTATTTCTACTGCTGATTTTGTCTGGAGATAATACACCGTTTACCATAAAGATTGATGTTCCCTGGGACTGTATAAACTTTATGCATACAAATTATTTATATGCACTAAATGGGACTTCATGGTTCATGACAACCATTGTTCTTTTCTACTTTGACACTTTATGAATATCACAGTTACTTGT
The DNA here is from genome assembly GCF_905171775.1 of Rana temporaria. Taxonomy (NCBI): domain Eukaryota; kingdom Metazoa; phylum Chordata; class Amphibia; order Anura; family Ranidae; genus Rana; species Rana temporaria. The sequence continues at coordinate 48,149,728 of NC_053493.1, forward strand.
TTTCATTCATGTGCACAGTTTTTTACATTGTGGATTTCACTTCCCTGTTGATTGGAAATGTGGTTTGAGTCGACACACTCATTATTCACGATTTATTGATCCGGGTACTCACCTGATTGTGGGGGAGTCTCTTTGATCTCTTCATATGTACTCACTGTCCAAGTCTCATTGATTTTGTTGAGGAAAACATGTTCTCTATTTCCTCGTTGTTCAATGGCAAAAGTCGGCCCGCCGAGTTCCTCGGCGGCTTCCACACTGAACTCGACGAGGAACTCGATGTGTTTGGCACGTCGAGTTTCTCGGTCGTGTGTACGGGGCCTCAGTTAGGGTTGAGGGAACGATGGATGGTGCTAAATACAGGGATATTCTTGAGCAAAACCTGTACCACTCTGTGTGTGATTTGAGGCTAGGACGGAGGTTCACCTTCCAGCAGGACAATGACCCCAAACACACTGCTAAAGCAGCACTTGAGTGGTTTAAGGGAAAACATGTAAATGTGATGGAATGGCCTAGTTAAAGCCCAGACCTCAATCCAATAGAAAATCTGTGGTCAGACTTAAAGATTGCCATTCACAAGCGCAAACCATCCAACTTGAAGGAGCTGGAGCAGTTCTGCAAAGAGGAATGGGCAAAAATCCCAGTGGTAAGATGTGGCAAGCTCATAGAGACTTATCCAAAGCGACATGGAGCTGTGATACCTGCAAAAGGTGGCTCTACAAAGTATTGACTTTAGGTGGGGTGACTTTTTCTGTTATTTTGTTCTATTTCTTGTTTGCTTCACAATAAAAAAAAAAAAAAAAAAAACATCTTCAAAGTTGTGGGCATGTTTTGTAAATTAAATTATGAAAATCCTCAAACAATCCATGTTAATTCCAGGTTGTGAGGTAACGAAACAAGAAAAATGCGAATACTTTTGCAAGGCACTGTATGTGAGGAAGGAACCACAGCATTCTTTGGGAGATACAGGAATTCAAAACTCTTTTACCAAGACAGAAGACTTGCCAGAGAGACAAGTATAATACCTCTTCTTCTTCTTCACGTATAACATAATGGAGAATACGGAAGTTTTTAATGTGGAAACAGATAAACCCATCTCTTTTAAATAGCTTCAAGTGCTTTCATCTAAAGGGTGTAGAGATGAAATCATGTCACCATCTAATTAATCCATTGAGCTTGTAAATGTGTAGTCATAGTCCTCCCATTGACCTAAAAGAATAATCCTCAGTTCTAACTAATCAAAGCATTCAAGCTATTTAAAATAAGTACGTAATATACACTATGCACTGGCAACTGGCAGAACCTGAACCTCAGTTAGGGTGTGTGAACAAGGTGTGGAACTATTAAAGGCCGTTTATTACACAGGGATGTACCTGTCATTCACAGGCTGGAAAAGACTAGGAAAGGATTTATGGCAACTGCAGGAGATTACTGGTAAATACTGCCATCTTACTGCCGGTGTATGACATTCAGCTCCTGAAAACAGAGAGAGAAGACTCGAATCTCAATAAATAAACTAACAAGGTTGTTGAGCCTTTTTTCAGTCATTTGATTATATTAAAGTGGATGTAAACCCAAAAAATGTTTTTTTGTTTTACGTCACAATGTAGAGAATAAGATTTCCTATCATCTGTGCCTAGTCTTGCCACACATAGTTAATCCAGCTCTGAGCAATCCTTTTTTATTGTTCAGTGAAAATTAACAGGCCCCGTACACACGACCGAGAAACTCGACGGGCAAAACACATCGTTTTGCTCGTCGAGTTCCTTGTTCGGCTGTCAGAAAACTCGTCAAACCAAATTTTCCCATTGCCCAACGAGGAAATAGAGAACATGCTCTCTATTTGGCTCGCCGAGTTTCCCGACGGGTTTCTCGGCGGAAAGTGTACACACGACCGGTTTTCTCGGCAGAATACGTCTCCCATCGAGTTTCTTGCTGGATTCTGCCGAGAAAACCGGTCGTGTGTACGGGGCCACAGACTTCCAGATAAAAACCTGTCTAAATAAAAAGTCCTTTCCGTCCCCTTGCTTCGAGTGACAGGGTTTTTACATATCTCGTGAACTAGCTTGGACACATGCACATTCCTGGATGTTTATCATAATATGGGGGGTGATCCACAGTTCATTGTGAGAGGTAATGTATGTCACTCGAAGCAAGGGGACGGAAAGGACTTTTTATTTAGACAGGTTTTTATCTGGAAGTCTGTTAATTTTCACTGAACAATAAAAGAGGATTGCTCAGAGCTGGATTAACTCTGTGTGGCAAGACTGGGCACAGGTGATAGGAAATCTTATTCTCTACATTGTGACATAAAAAAAAATCCATCTGTATCTAAAGCTAAAACTTTTTTATTTCTAGCTTTGCTAGGGATGGGTTAGCAACTGGTACTTAAATAGTTCCATCAATTTATGTAATGCTTTACATATATATATATTGTACATATCAGTTCTTGCCCTTAAGGAGCTTACAATCTAAGGTCCCTAACTCACACATACTAGGATCAATTTGAACACAAGACAATTAACCTGTCAACATGTCATGTCTTTCAGGTGTGGGAGGAAACCGGAGTACCCGAAGGAAACCCACACAGGCACAGGGAGAACATGCAAACTCCAAGCAGGACGTGTTGTGGTTGGGATTTGAACCAGCAACCCTAGGCAGAAGTGTTAACCACTTAGACACTGTGCTGCCATTGTTACCCCTGGTTCACCCTATTGTGATGTTGGAAACAGTGCAATTCCAGTGCAGGTTCCTGCATCACATCTCCCTCGCAGGCAGTTCATACCGCCCTCTGCAAACAGCTGCGGGTGTTAATACAAATTTAATGAGATCCCCAGATTGGTTCGAAAATCACAGTGCGAACTGCAAATTTGGACAAGAATGTGAACACCCATGCAATCCGATTCTAATGCAGGAAAAAAAAAGGTTCCTGCAGCATTTTCGTGCGAATACAATGCGAGTTCAACCTTACAAACTGTATGGCTAAATTTTTTCGCACAGACATCGCTGTTTTTGCCTCCCATGAGGAGGTTCATCCTCTCTCTTTGTTCTGATGACCATTGTCATTGCAGCTGAGAAGAAGGGAAAATTAAAAATGTTAGGTTTTTAACTAGAACAGGAATAAAGGAAATATTTTAGAGCTCATTTATCTCTTTGCAATGCATTAACATACCATTCAAAATTAATGAGTTGCCAATGCACTCTAAGGCCCCGTACACACGTCCGAGGAACTCGACAGGCAAAACACATCGTTTTGCCCCGTCGAGTTCCTTGTGAAGCCGCCGAGGATCTCGGCGAGCCGAAATTTCCCATTGAACAACGAGGAAATAGAGAACATGTTCTCTATTTCCTCGCCGAGGTCCTCGTCGGCTTCCTCAGCCGAAAGTGTACACACGGCCGGGTTTCTCGGCAGAATTCAGCTCCGACCGAGTTTCTGGCTGAATTCTGCCGAGAAACTCGGTCGTGTGTATGGGGCCTCACGTGTTCAAGTGGTTTTAAAGGCTCAAGATTTTTTTACCTTTATGCATTCTATGCATGAAGGTAAAAAAAAAAACTTTTGTGTGCAGCACCCCAGCCCCCCTAATACTCACCTGAGCTCCCTCTCGATCCAGCAATGTGCACAAGAGATGAGCTTCACCCAGGTCTCTCAGTCCTCATTGGCAGAGACATTGGCTCCTGCTACAGTCAATCACAGCTAGTGAGCCAATGAGGAGAAAGAGCGAGGGAGGGGCCGGGTCACAACTCTGTGTATGTTATGGACACATAGAGCAGGGCTTGGGAGATAGCACGCACCAGTGCCCCCAGAACAAGCGGCTTGCTATTGGGGGCACTGTCAGAGACCATGAATCAGACTGAGACAGAAGTACAGTTATCACACTTGATTAATAATAATAATAATAATAATAATATAGATAAACAGAGTAAGCATAGTAAAAACATAGCCAGAGTTCAGCAACCAGATCGGATAGTCAGTCAAGTCAAAGTCAGAGATCCAGAGATAAACGTGGTAGAACAGCAAGCAGGGTCTGGAGCCAGAAGGGATGTCAGCCAAACAAGTCTTCAACAGGAATGCAGGAGATAGTCTCTGTGATGTTGACCAAGTCGAAGGCAGAGAGCAAATGAGCTGGAAGGCTTAAGTAGGCAGGACTGACAAGCCAGATCATCAACAGGTGAGTCACTGTGGAGAGATAGGAGCTGGCAATTAGCCAACAGCTGAGCGGCCAGCTCAGAGAAGGAAGGGCTGAGCCAAGCCCTGACAGGGCACTAGTTGAAGAGGAGGAGCCAGGAGTTTCGGCAGGGGAACCGAAAAGAGGAGGATCATGGCTGCTGTGTGCAAAACCACTACACAGAGCAGGTAAGTATAACATGTTTGTAATTTTTTTAAATTAACCTTTAGGCTGGGTTCACACTATTGCAAATTGGATGTAGTTTTCCCCGCTTCCAATTTGCATGTCAGGAGCTTGTGACCGTCTCTCTATGGAACCGGTTCACACATCTCCGGAGCAGCCCCGGTGCGAATTGCACAGGAGTCCTGTGCGTCTTCAGGTCCGAATTCAGAACAGGGATGCACCAGACCCCTGCTGCGAGACGCTCCATGCTGCGGTGTGAACCCAGCTTTAATGTCGCTTTAAAAAGCACATGACCCTATTTCTAAAGCAAGAAACCGCAATGTACATGTGTGTTTTGTCTTGATTTAGACCCCTTTTACAACTGCCTAAACTACGCCGGATCACTGCGTACGGCGTGAACATAACCTACGCCCAGCCAGACACACGTCCAACGTAAAATACGTAAACTACGCTGGCTTGTGTTCCCTGGTGCAGACCTTTGCATGTCTGCTGCTGGGTTGCACCTCCTTTATGGCGCATAACTTTACGCCGGACGTACAACTTACGCGCACCTCGCGTAGCCTGCGCCGGGCGCACGTACGTGCGTGAATCGCCGTATTTCCCACATTTGCATATTTGAATGGCTAATCAATGGGAGCGCCACCATGCATCCAGCCTAAATGTGCGCCCACCCTACGCCGGCATAGGCAAGTTACGTCGGCGGGATGAAGCCTGTTTTTAGGTGCATCTTAGTTTGTGGGTCCGGCGCACAGATACGATGGCGCACATTTGCACTAACGTCGGCGTAACTTGTTATACGTCGGCGTAAGAGCTTTGTGAATCTGGGCCTTTATTTTTACCATAGCCGTTGTACAGTAGGGTGCCATTGAAAACAATGGCACAGCAATGTAGAAACAAATATGATGCATCATTACTACACATTGCGGCAAAGGGATTTCCTCTTGCCCCCTGTTGTGTCTATAGAAGGGGAAGTGAAGAGAAATCTCCGCAATGGAAAACAGACAAGACTAAACCTAAGAGGAGTTTTTAATCCTTCCCTACTATACACAAAATGTGGCTTTAAATGTATGTAGGAATGCTTTGTTATATACAAATGTCTTCGAAATCTGTTTTTGACCAAGGTGCCTACAAACAGGTGAATTGTTCCAAATCAGGTGATAATCTCACTCTGCTTCTCAGGGGGATCATGGAATGGATAGGTTGGAAAACTTGCTGAAAAGGAAAAAGACGAAATTCCCAATGAATGGTGAAAAAGACAGATCAGTTGATAATAATATTATACAGTACACTTCAAGATCTGTGTTCATAACCTATAATAAAATACAATTTCTCTGACCCAGTCCGTGTAGATTATCATCCTTATAATGATTGTGCACAAACATAGGTGATACATTTGATTGGTTAATTAAATATATATTTTAGGAGCAAGCTTTTAAGAACACTTAGTTCTCTTTATCAGGACAGTATAATGACACATGAAAGCATGCTAATGGTCATGAAAGCAGCAACTGTGCTGTAATTAAAGACAAGCTTACTGGTGAAGCAATAGGGTTATAAACACATAATCAAGACATAGCAGCTAATTAGATAGGGCAGAGTAAGTAGAGAGAATCAATAAAACAAGTCTTATTCTCGATTCACACTGATTTGGTGAGAATCTGATTTGATTTCACAATACGATTTCTGTTGTGACTGGTGCGATTCTAATGCAAATTTGGAGGGGATTTGGAATAGCTGAAGATAAAATTTGCACCGAACCCACACTAAACTCGTACGGGACCCTTTTTTTGCCTGGATCAAATTTGCACCGCATATCAACCTTCATTGGAAATAATGCTTTTTTAGCATGTTGATTTCTTTTTTTTAATATTATTAATTGCTCAGCATTTTCAATGTAATACTCACCTTTAATCTGGTCCTGTACCCCACAGAATGCCAGGTGTTCCTCTTTCAGGACGAATGACAGCCAGAGTCAATCAATCCACTTTCTGTGAGCCCAGGCTGTCATAGACACACCCCCAGGGCTCACAGTGCAATACACTGGACACTTCAGGCCAGATTCTCGTCCAGCGGCGTATCATGGCAGCGGTGTAACGTATCCGATTTACGTTACGCCTCCACAACTTAGACGGGCAAGTGCTGTATTCTCAAAGCACTTGCTCGGTAAGTTGCGGCGGCGTAGCGTAAATTGGCCGGCTTAAGCCCGCCTAATTTAAATTTGGAACAAGGGGGCGTGTTTTATGTAAATGTTCTGTGACCCGACATGATTGACGTTTTTCACAAACGGCGCATGCGCCGTCCGTGGAAATCTCCCAGTGTGCATTGCTCCTAATACGCCGCAAGGACGTATTGGTTTTGACGTGAACGTAAATTACGTCCAGCCCCATTCACGGACGAGTTACGCAAACGACTTAAAATTTTCAAATTTCGACATGGGAACGACGGCCATATTTAACATTGGTACGCCGCACTTATGTCACCATATAGCAGGGGTAACTATACGCCGGGAAAAGCCTAACGTAAACAGCGTAACTTTACTGCGTCGGCCGGGCGTACGTTTGTGAATTCGCGTATCTAGCTGATTTACATATTTTGATGCGTAAATCAGGCTCGGTTCGCATCGTTGCTGCATCCGTCGCACAGCAGGGGTCCGGTGCATGCTGGTTCACCATTTCAGGTCTGATTTCTGCCCGGATTTTGGGCTGAAACGCACCAAAAAAGGCACACTTTTTCCGGCACACTGCATCGGATCCACTGCAAAGATATGTGAACCGTTGCCATAGAGAGCCAGTCACATTCTCCTGCTATGCAAATTGGATGCGGGGAAATGCGCATTTAATTCGTATAGGTGAGAACCTCTACACTGCCCACTGCTCACTTGCACTTAAACTGTCCATACATGTATAGATGTTTTTTGGTCACCTCTGACGGCTATTGTATGCTAAAAGCCAGCACCGCTGGCTGTTCGGCCAACACATTTCCACCCAGTGCCTTTGGCAAAGTTGATTGGAAAAGCAGCTTTTTTTTGATCCGGATGTTGCCAACAGAGCCACCCATGATAAATCAGCCAAAATTGGATGTCCATATGTTATATAAATTGGAACTACTGCGAAAGGTATATAAACAAGATAATGTATTGTCGTCCTGACAATTTAGACAAAAAAAAGCTGAGATTTTGAGGCAACTTTGGACTTTCATGGTACGGTAAAGACTCACATAGACAATATATACAAGAATATAAGATTTATTAAAAATCACATAATATTAAAAGTGTTCCTTTTAAAACAAAAATACAAATTATACAATTCAGAACTCTGAAAATAGGGACTGAAAACACACACGTACGACTATCCGTGTTGACAGGGATAAGATGTTCGTCCCTTATCAGTTCCACCTCTACATGTTTCGCGGGGTAACCACTTCTTCAGGAGTATATTTTCAAAGTTAATGCATTTGGGTATCTCTTTAAAGAGTAAACATATAAGAATAAATAAATGCATTCAAATACATTGGAAAGCAGATACATACATACATCAAATACAGAGGAGATTTCAGACACAATATAGAACTACTGTTTGTCTGCCACAACTGTGGACCAAGTCATGAAATCCCTCAGTTTAGATAATATTGATCATAACATTTAACCCCCTATACACGTCACTCCTAGGCAGTATGGCTAGTTTTCGGCTTCCTACCCTGCTATTGTTTGATAGTAATTTGTTTTCCCATATACATCTATGAAGAAAACTATATATATATATATATATATATATATATATATATATATATATATATATATATATATATAACTGTGTATATCAAGCTTAGTTTTGGAAAAAGAAGTGAGGGGCTCTGTTAGAGAGATTTCCCCTCACTTCCTGTCCTGCAGGCAACCGCTTCACCAGAGTGGAATTGAGATCAAATCTACAACAGAGGCACAGGCAGAAAAAAAACTCTGTCAGGTTCTATCTAACCTTTTGCTACGGAACAAAAAGGGACAGGAAAAGCTGAATAGACATAGTCATCCACCAATCCCATTAACTACAACAGCTGCACAGTTCACCTAATGCTGCTGCCGAGAATTGTCATTAATGACAGATAATACAAGTAACTACTTTATACAATGCAGGACCAATTCTATAAGGAGATGGCTAACCCTTTGTGATTACACTAAATGTATGGATGTAGGAATCTGGAAAAAAAATGCATTTCACTTTCTGCCAACAAAAGACAACAAAGTGGCCACTTTTCTCCCGGTAACAAGCTATTTGGCTGGACTGATTGGTTCCATGTACTCTGTACAGCTCTCTGCATTATATATCAGCTCTACATAAGTACATGTAATAACTAAAATATAAAGAGGATAGGTAGATATATACTTTAAAAAAATAATAATTTGGATGCATTTAAGTAACTCCACTTTTGCTGAGAAAAAAAAACATACCTCTGGGTGATCTATGTACATTGCAAGGATTTTAATAAACTTTGTTGCAGATTCCCACCTTTTGTTATTCTGAAGAAATAGCTGTTTGTTTGTCAGTGTCCATGTGCAAAGTGAATGTGTATGAGTGATTTTATAATTATCAATCAGCTGCTGCTCCTTACAGCTTCTAATGAGGAAAGTGGCAGGGTCTGAGTGAGTGAGAGACTTGTAAAGCGCAACACATGCAAACTGAATCGCCTCTGGTCTGCATCCCTTTACATGTGATTTTCCTTTGGGAGTATCTTACCAAAAATTACATTTTTGTTTATTTGCTGTTTGCTGTTTTTTTCCAATGGAAGTGGAGTTACCCTTTAAGGGAAGCTGTTTTATGATAGATAGATAGATAGATAGATAGATAGATAGATAGATAGATAGATAGATAGATAGATAGATAGTGGATTTATCTTTCTGATAAATATGCTTGAAGATATTGCAAATGAGAGGTATAGACTATTACTGAGGGTAAAATAGAAATACATCTATCTATCTATCTATCTATCTATCTATCTATCTATCTATCTATCTATCTATCTATCTATCTAATAGCTTCCCTCAAAGGGTAACTCCACTATCTATCTATCTATCTATCTATCTATCTATCTATCTATCTATCTATCTATCTATCTATCTATCTATCTATCTATCTATCTGTATAGCCATATATTTAAAGTAGAAAACTTTCCATAAAATATATCCAAATAAAGTTTATATATATATTATATGGATATATTTTATGGAAAATGATATATATTTTATGGAAAATATTTAATGGAAAATGATATATATATATATATATATATATGATATATATATATAAAGGATCTATCTTTTCATCTATTATCTATGACAGAATAGTTTCCTTTTAAATGAATCCAAAAAAAATGTTATTCAAAAAATATATTTTATGGAAAGTTTTCTACTTTAAATATATGGCTATACAGATAGATAGATAGATAGATAGATAGATAGATAGATAGATAGATAGATAGATAGATAGATAGTGGAGTTACCCTTTAAAGGAAGCTGTTAGATAGATAGATAGATAGATAGATAGATAGATAGATAGATAGATAGATAGACAGATAGATAGATTTATTTCTATTTTACCCTCAGTAATAGTCTATACCTCTCATTTGCAATATCTTTAAGCATATTTATCAGAAAGATAACTCCACTATCTATCTATCTATCTATCTATCTATCTATCTATCTATCTATCTATCTATCTATCCATATATCTGTCTATCTGTAAATCTATTACAGAAAGGACAGATGTATAGATCATCGATAGATGAAAAGGTAGATAAATAGATACTTCTTTTTTTTTTAGTTTATTTGGATATATTTGAGAAAAACTGTTCTATATTAGATAGTTGGAAAGATAGATATATAATTAGATAGATATGCTGATATTGCAGATGGTAGGTACAGTTATTAAAGATAATGGAGATATAGATTGATTATTAGATAGAAATGCTGAAAGATTTTGTAGATTACAGGCACAGATAGATATTGAAGATAATGGAGAAAGATAGATAGATAGATAGATAGATAGATAGATAGATAGATAGATAGATAGATAGATAGATAGATAGATAGATAGACAGACAGATGAAAGCCTGGGATTTTTGGCTGACAGCAAGGGAGAATTATGTGCTTATTATTTTCTCAGCTGTTCTCAGACATTTCCACAGGCGGATGGAAGCTGTCTGAGCACTGAGTATCTCAGTAGTCTCTCCGCAGCATGCCCTGGCTTGTAAGGAATATCAAGTAATGATGTAAAGGTTACACTGTCATAGCAATCTCTTACCTGCAAGAAAAAGACAGCATAAGGTCAGCAAGTATTTCATTCATTAAAAACTAATTAACTCCATGATGAAATGTTGACATGTGTGTGTTTTGTACAATGAAGTAAATGTTGCCAATTCTTAGGTTAGTGTGAAAATAATCAATATGGTGGGCTAAAATGAACCAAACGTAAATATATTGTACCTAGTGCAGAGAGGATCCAGGTATGAGCTGCTTCGCATCCAACCTGTCCATATTGGTACTGTCCATATTGGTACTGTCTATATTGGTACTGTCCACAACCCTCTCAGTAAACATTGTCCTCTTGGGACACAAATATTGTGAGAGACTGTCCTACCACGTTCTTGGATTACTCCTCTTTTTCACTACCAGGTATTCATTTACCTCTTTGTTTCTTATTTCCTTTATCTCCTTCTGGATATTTTTCCTTCTCCCCTCTTTGTTTTGTTTTTTTGTCTTTTGTCCCCCAAGTGGTCATTTATCCTTGCAGTCTCATCCTCACTTCCCCCTTTCTTCTTCCCCAATCAGTCCCATACCTCCCAACTGTCCCTGATTTCGAGGGACTGTCCCTGATTTGGAGCAATGTCCCTCTGTCCCTCTTTTCTCCTCATTTGTCCCTCATTTTGGTCTGATCTATAGAGTTGTATATAAAATGCACTTTTTATCTATCAAAAAGTGTTTCCCAGAGCTAAACCTTCCATCTGATTTCTAAATTGCTGCATTTGTAAATTCCAAAAAACAATATAAAGAAATAGTAGTGGAAAAAAAAGCACTTGTGGGTTTAACCGATCTTATTTTTTTTGTACAATTCTCCTTTAAGGGGGCGTGGCAAGGGGTGTGTCCTATGCCTACATACTTTTGCTGATAGGTGTCCCTCATTCCCATCTGAGAAAGTTGGGGGGTATGCAGTCCTACTGTTTCCATCACACTCCCACACCTCATTTCACCATCTTTCCCTTACTTGCCCACTATCTTCTACGTTCAATTTCACCCAAACACACCCATAATCACCCCCTTAACCTCATTTGTTTTTCACATAAGTCCCCCTCCTGGGGGTCATCATCCCCACTTCCCATCAGGGTCACTTACACCCACGATCCGGGACCTGCCTGTATCTGCCTTCATCGCCCCTGCATGTCACCATGGCTTCCGGTAATGATATTTTGTGGTTTACCGGTGACTCCCGCTGCTGTGCTGACGCTGCGCTGATGTAGAGGTAAGTTGAACACAACATTATGTCTAAATCATCCGTATATAATTATTTTTAATTTATTCTATACATTGTTTTATTTCATCCTAATTATTTTTCTGGAACTTATACTTTTTGTTCACAGATAATTTCCATGGTTTATTGTTCCTGATGAGCAGTTATGAAACCGCGGAACGCGTCGAGCTATCTACTGTCATTTTTTCAGCTGTCAACTTTAATTCACCATGGATCAACAATACTAACCTTCAAATGGTCCCAATCATGTCCTTATACATTTTTCAATATCCTATTTTCATTGTTCTCTCCCTCTCTCCTGTATTTTGAGATTAATTTAGACAGATTACCTAGGCCATCCTGGCCAATGTCCTCTTGGTTATACTATGATTGTAATTATGATTTGCTTTACTTATTATGTAACTGTTGTTGAAAACGTTCAAAGCTTCTTTAGAGGCCATGTGCCCGCAATATTTTGGAGGTTATATGCCCATAGATATTTTTTATATGAAATTATACAACATAAATAAACATTATATCTTGGACGTCTCTTTTGCTGCCCTGTGCTTTACTTAAAGTCCCACTATGTGCTCCTTCCTTTTTAATTGATTACAGGGATGGAGGCAGCTATCCCTTTGATTCTAGCCTCATTTAAAATCCCACGAATGCTCTTTTCCCTTATCCATATTGGTACTGTCCACAACCATCTCAGTAAACATTGTCCTCTTGGGACACAAACATTGTGATAAACTGTCCTACCAAAATCAAGATTTTTTGAATGCAAGCATAACTGTAAGGACCCGTCCTCACGTGCCGCCCCCCTGAAAAGCAATCTGTGGTGGATCCCCTTCCAGAGTGTGTTTGACATTCAACGAGGAAGTGAAATGTTGACTGCTTAATTACTACTTTAGTCCTCCAAATGCATTGCATGCAGTCGGAGTGTGGTTGTGGCATGCCCTTTTTCGCCTGAATAGGTCACGACTACATGTGGAAAGCAACGTTGCATTTAAATTTTGCCATGGCATGGGTACAGCCCTTGTGTGGCTGCATTTCTGGGAGTAGGGTGGTCAGAGAAGCGGTAAAACTGAGGCTAAACATCTTGCTTTTACTGTCCCCCAGCTGCCCATGTAAACAAACCCTAACATCTTTTATTTTTCAGATATTCTTAAAAAAAAGTAACCACTTCATCCCCGGGCCATTTGGCTGCCAAAGGACCTGGCCATTTTTTGCGATTCGGCACTGCATTGCTTTAACTAACAATTGCGCGGTCGTGTGACGTGGCTCCCAAACAAAATTGGCGTCCTTTCCTTGGTGGTATTTGATCACCTCTTCGGTTTTTATTTTTTGTGCTATAAACAAAAATAGAGTGACAATTTTGAAAAAAAAAATACAATATTTTGTACTTTTTGCTATAATAAATATCCCCAATTTTTCTTCAAAAACAGCAAATTTTTTCTCAGTTTAGGCTGATACGTATTCTTCTACATGTTTTTGGTATAAAAAAAAAAAAAACGCAATAAGTGTATACGATTGGTTTGCGCAAAAGTAATAGCGTCTACAAAATAGGGGATAGTTTATGGCATTTTTATTATTCATTTTTTTTTTACTTGTTATGGCGGCGATCTGCGATTTTTATTGTGACTGCGACATTATGGCGGACACATTACACACTTTTGACGTTATTTTGGGACCATTCACATTTATGCAGCGATCCGTGCTATACAAATGCACTGATTACTGTATATATGTGACTGGCAGGGAAGGGGTTAACCAGTAGGTGGCTGGGAAAGGGTTAGGTGTGTCCTAGGGTGTGATTCTAACTGTTAAGGGCGTGGCTTATTGTGAAACGTCACTGATCACTGCTCCCAATGAGAGGGAGCAGACGATTAGTGCTGTGTCTCTAGGCAGAACAGGGAGATGCCTTGTTTACACAGGCATCCCCCTGTTCTGCCATTCTGTGAGCCGATCGTGGGACACCGGCAGACATCGAGCCTGCGGGTCCCGCAGGCACAGTCCGCGGCAGGCGCACACGCGCTTCCGCACTAGGATGCAGGTTTAAAGCAACGTATATATATATATATATATACGTTGCTTTGCCTGCCTGTGCCATCCTGACGATGTAAATGTGTGTGAGGCAGTCGGCAAGCGGTTAATCAGATTTTATTTTCCATTTTGTTATACCACAACAACACAAAAACAAACAACAGAGAAAAGAAAAAAAACATACGACAGACATACCTCCGAACTCAATCCCGTATCCATATAATCAAGCTACGGCTTCCAAATAATGTCAAACCTCTTAGATGAGTTCCTTATAATGAAATGATGCCTTTCATACGAAATGCATCTATTGAGATTGAATATCCAATCAGATATAGTCCGAGGATGAGGGAAGGTCCACTGAATGGCAATTTGTCTCCGAGCTACAAAGAGAGCTTGTGCAGCAGTAAACCACCTTGGTGATTTAAAGCGGTAGTTCACCCTGACCCACATGATGTTACCATCGAGACAGGCATTGTAGCGCGAGCTACAGTATGCCTGTCCCGATTTTTTTAACCCCGTACTCACCTCGTAGTCGTCCATCGTAGATTTCGGCTCCCGCGGGGAATGGGCGTGCCTATGGAGAGGGAGGATGATTGACGGCCGGCCCTGGCACGTCACTCTCCCCGAAGACAGCCGGAGTAGGTCTCGGCTCTTCACGGCGCGTGCGCACAGGCTATGCGCACGCGTCGTGAAGACCAAGCCTATTTCGGCTATTTCCGGAGAAGCGTGACGCGCCAGAGCCGGCCGTCAATCATCCTCCGTCTCCAGAGGCACGCCCATTCCCCGGTATCTTCGATGGACGACTACAAGGTGAGTATGGGGGGAAAAAATTCGGGACAGGCATACTGTAGCTCGCGCTACAGTGCCTGATTTAAAGGTAAAAGAAAAAAAAAATTTTTTTTTCCTGTCGATAGGGTGAACCCCCGCTTTAAGCACTGAGCTATCAAAATAGCCCAGCAGACATATTAAAGGATCCACTGAAAGATTCCAATCTAAAATCCCATTAAGTGTACCCACAACCTCTGCCCAGTACCTCTGGAGTTGCGGGCATCGCTATAGTAAACGTATCAATAATCACAGATTGCCACAGCTAGCACAAGCCGAGTCAGTTGTTATGCCAATATTAAACAAAAGTTCTGCCCTATGCAATATATAATATTGTGTTAATCTAAATGAGGGTGAAAGAGATACAAGGGGAAGAGTCTTAAACTCTGCAGTGCTATATAATGAGAGAGAGGTAGAGGGAGAAGGAGAGAGAGGGAGAGGGGAGAGGAAGAGAGAGAGGGGGGAGAGGGAGAGGGGGAGAGGGGAAGAGAGAGAGGGGGAGAGGGAGGGAGAGAGAGAGTGGGAGAGAGAGAGGGGGAGAGAGAGAGGGAGAGAGAGAGAGAGAAAGAGAGGGAGGGAGGGAGTGGGAGAGGAAGAGAGAGAGGGAGAGAGAGAGGGAAAGAGAGGGAGGGTGAGAGGAAGAGAGAGGGTGAGAGGGAGGGAGAGAGAGGGGGGAGGGAGAGAGGGGGAGAGAGAGGGGGAGGGAGAGAGAGAGAGAAGAGGGGAGGGAGAGAGAGAGAGGAAGGGAGAGGGAGAGAGAGGGAGGGGGAGAGAGAGAGAGAGAAAGAGAGGGAGGGAGGGAGTGGGAGAGGAAGAGAGAGAGGGAGAGAGAGAGGGAAAGAGAGAGAGGGAGAGAGAGAGGGAAAGAGAGGGAGGGAGAGAGAGGGGGGGAGGGAGAGAGGGGAGAGAGAGGGGGAGGGAGAGAGAGAGAGAAGAGGGGAGGGAGAGAGAGAGAGAGGGGAAGGGAGAGAGAGAGAGAGAGAGAGAGAGAGAGAGGGAGGGAGCGAGAGACTGCATTTTTTAAACCTACAGTTATTTGTGTGTGATTCTTGCATCATCTCCTCTCTGCGTTGCCTAAACACCTACCACACATTCCTCTATGATCAAGGTCTTATTGTCACCATATAATGGGTATGATTGATTGTTGAAGCGGGTTAATTGGAGGCAAACTCTAACACTCATAAGAACACCTTGAGTGTGATGTATTTTATAAGGTGTTGTGGGGACATTTTTTATTCTCCAACATTTGGAATTCCTCAGTCTGGCGTGTTCATGTAAATGAACTGTCACATTTGACACCATTTACAACCTGCAAATGATCTCCGCAGAGTATGTCTTCCACACTGCTCCTCCCCCAAACAGATTTTACATCCTCATTCACACTTTATTAAGCCCATCTTCATTCAGACATACTGCCCAGGACAACAAAAGACATCCCAGTGATTTCAGGCTGAGATAATCTCCATAGCCGTGCTGATCAGCAGGTTGTTCCACACAGATGGATTACAATGTCATTCCATCTGAAAATGGGAGTTCAGTTTTATAAATGTAATCAGGTGGACGGAGTTATCCACTGGCTTCAAAGTTGACCATAGACATAATATGAGCCTCTTCTGATCAAGCTGAACTCCTCTGGCCGGATTCAGAAAGGAGATAAGACGGCGTATCTCCTGATACGCCTTCGTATCTCTGAGTCCAGCCATCGTATCTATGCGCCTGATTCATAGAATCAGGTTACGCATAGATATCCCTAAGATCCGACAGGTGTAAAGGTCCTTTCACACTTGCGGACCGTTCGTCCGCTCATTACAAGTCCGTTAACGGACTTGTAATGAATCCCTATGGGAACGCGTCCGTTAGCGGATGGAGCATCCGCTAGCGTCCGCGTCAGTCGGGATCCGCTTTTCCGAATGGAAGAAACCCTATTTTTCTTCCGTTCGGCGGAACGGACTGGATGCAGACGGACAGACGGTCTGTCTGCATCCGGTCCCCCATAGGGGACAGCGGAGCAGAGACAGGGCGGTCCCTGCACTGTGTGCGGGGACCGCCCTATCCGCCGACAGCTGAGCGGGGATCCCCGCGGACACACGGAGCGGACCCAGAAACGGTCCGCTCCGTGTCTTACACTGTCGGATCTTAGGCTGCAATTCCAGGCCAGGCGCTAGGTGGCGCTTCCGTATTATTACGTAAGGAATATGCAAATGAGGAGTTACGCCGATTCAGAAACGAACGACCGCCCGGCGCTTTTTTTTTACGTCATTTGCGTTCGGCTTTTACCGGCGTATAGTTACCCCTGCTATATGAGGGGTATGTGCGGCGTATCCTATGTTAAGTATGGCCGTCGTTCCCGCACCGAGTTTTGAATTTTTTACGTCGTTTGCGTAAGTCGTTCGCGAATATGGCTGGACGTAATTTACATTCACGTCGAAACCAATGACGTCCTTGCGACGTCATTTAGAGCAATGCAATCTGGGATTTTTTGGGACGGCGCATGCGCAGTTCGGACGGCGCGGGGGCGCGATTCATTTAAATAATACACGCCCCCTACCCCGCCGAATTTGAATTCCGCCGGGGATTTACGATACGCCGCCATAACTTTAAAGGTAAGTGCTTTGTGAATAAAGCACTTGCCTGAAAAACTTGCAGCGGCGTAAAGTAAATGAGATAGATTAGGCGGATCTAAAGATCCGCTCACCTATGTGAATCTAGCCCCTCATGTCTATGGTACCAGCAGTCAGTCTCTCAAGGGAGAAAGATCAATAGGACATGTTTAGAAACCTTGTTTGGTTGCTACTATTCCCTGTGAGATATAATGGAGCCAAAGACTGTAGCGCTTTCTTCATATGCAAAAACACAATTGCTTGGCCATTCTCTGCATCCTTGTGTTTGTGATTAAGACTAGACATACACTGGTAGATTTTTGTGTGAACATTCATACAAAAATTCATATGAATATTCTCACTCGATGACTTGGTGAATATTGTTGTAAAATACTTAAAAAATGTTTTGCTTTTAACATAAAATTTTGGTTCAAATGGACTTTCCGAATCAAAAAGCACATACATAGTTAGAAATTTGTTAATTGAAGAAAAAAATTATATTCTGTTCCTTTGAAATTTCTTTGAAAACGAACATCAATTTGACCCCACCAAAGATTAGAGATTTGAGGAACATTTAAAAGAGCACAGCTTAAACCAGCAAAGAGCCTTGCCTTATTTAGAATCTTTTACTTTGTGCATTTAGGGTAAAGTGACAGGTTCTCTTGAAGCTACAACCCCAACTCAGATGTTTGTCAGCTTTGACCTGCTCCCCTATGACTCGATTGCACTTTCTGAGACACTCACTGGGCCAGATTCAAGAAGCAATTGCGCCTGTGTAACCATAGGTTACACAGCGCAATTGCTTACTTGCTCCGGCGTAGCGAATGCTCCTGATTCAGGAACATCGCTACGCCGACTGCAGCCTAAAATCTGCGTGGCATAAGGCTCTTATGCCACGCAGATTTTAGGCTGCATTCTTGCGTTGGCCGCTAGGGGGCGCTCCCATTGTGATCTGTGTATAGTATGCAAATTGCATACTAACACCGATTCACAACGTTGCGCGAGCCCTGCGTACGCAAATTACGTAGTTTGCGTACGTCGGGTTTCGCGTAAGGTTACACATCCTAATAGCAGGCGCAGCCAATGCTATAAGATACCCACGTTCCCGTGTCGCGATATTTAAAATCTACGTCGTTTGCGTAAGTGAATCGTGAATGGCGCTGGACGCCATTCACGTTCACTTTGAAGCAAATGACGTCCTTGCGACATCATTTGCCGCAATGCACGTCGGGAAAGTTTCCCGACGGAGCATGCGCTCTACGCTCTACGTTAATTTAAATGATTCCCGCCCCCGGCGGGATCATTTACATTGCGCGCGCTTACGCCGGGCAATTTTGCCGACGCGCCCTCGCAATTTACGGAGCTACTGCTCCGTGAATCGAGGGCAGCGCAAAATATTTGCGTGGGCGCAGGGCAAAATCGTTGCCCTGTGCCTCCGCAAATAAAACGCAAATGTACCTGAATCTGGGCCAGTGTCTACAAGTTTGGATTAGCATATGGCCTGCACCTGGGATGCAGTGCTGGGCCCTAACAACCAATCGCCAGGCTGTCACATGACAAAAGAAGTCAACAGAACTGTGTAAACTCTAACAAATATCTTGCACAGAGCTGTGACTCCAAGCTCTGGCAGAGGAATGGGGAAGTGAGCATCGGCTGAGTGGGAGGATATTCTTTCAAGAGAGCCTGTCATTTTATCCTGAATGGGCAAAGCGAAACAACAGCTATTTAAGGTGTTGTTGAAGAGACATAGGAATGTGCTTTAATTTTCTGGCAGCTGAAATAATGTCAACAAATGTCATTTTTGGCCAGACTCACTATTTATATATATGAACCCTAGGCTTTCTTAACGGGGTTGTAAAGGTTTCTTTTCTTTTTTTTTTTAGATAACAAACATGTCATACTTACCTCCACCTTGCAGCTCGTTTTGCACAGAGTGGCCCCGATGCTCCTCTTCTGGGGTCCCTCGGCAGCTGTCTCGGCTCCTCCCCGCAAGAGCTAACCCCCCCTCTGGGAAGCGTTCTCCCAAGGGGGTTAGCTTGTGGGCGCGCTCCTGTGATACAGTCGGTGGCCATAGCCGCCGACTGTATCACTCGGCCCAGGTGCGCCGCATCATTGATTTGCTTGACAGCACTGGGAGCCAATGGCTGAGCTGCTATCAATTATCCAATGAAGAGCCGAGAAGAGCCGGGAAACCCAGGCCGAGAAGCCAGCGCGTTCACGACGTGGGACTTTTGAGGGCTCAGGTAAGTAAATGGGGGGCTGGGGGGCTTGTAAGCATCGGATGTTTTTTCACCTTAATGCATAGGATGCATTAAGGTGAAAAACGCAAAGCTTTACAACCCCTTTAAGTATTCTGGATCATGTCCTATATAAGTCATTCATAGCAGGTTGTACAATTATCTCAATTTGCTTTGAAGCTTTATGCGCAATAACAATATACATATTTTTTTCTAAAACATTGATTCTGCAATTTCTGATTAGAAATACAAAACAATTTAAATCAAAATGAGTACCTAAACACAATTTCAAATACATTACAATGAGAAGCCTGGACATGACATTAAATCCAGGGTTTAATACTAGTACAAATACTAAAGGTGCTATAGATACTGTATCTCAATGTTACTTTCACCTCTTTTATTCTATTTTACTATGTTTATATTTATACTTTCTAAACAATATTAATAAAAAGTCGATTTTTTTTTACGTTCACCTTGATTGCATTTATTGGGGTACCTAAAAAGTCTACTAGTTTTCCTGCTGGGTCTAATCTTATCTATATTTTGGATGCGGTACCCTATCAGGTTAGTTCATAGTCTTCTACAGTGACCTCTTTATAAATATTAAAAATACCATTACAATTTAAAGACTGTAAAAGAGCCCAAACAAATGAGTTCAGTATGACCATTAATAACTGTTTTATTATGTATTATAATAATCTGAATTGGAGATTCTCATGAGATTGTCTTCAAATTTGAAGGGATCTGTTTCCAAACATTTCATAGGTGCTCAATAAAATTCTGGAAAGGGGTGATTAAAAGACATATGGTTGAAGACTAAATTCAGAATAATTTTCCGTTTTAGCCATGTTAATCAGCTTTGCCTAGAAAATTGACCAATTCTTGCCATATTTAAATTGATTAAACATGGTCATTCAACTAAAATAATGTAAACCAGATAATTCTGAACTGAAATGATGCCATTTAAATGAAATCCCCCCTTGTAAAGTCACTTTTAATGTATGATTCCCAATACCCCAGTGTACTTTTTTAGTGTCTTGTTTTTTTTCCGGGGTCATATATTTAGGCAACAGCTGAACTGTAAAGCCCACTCTTGGGTCTACATTTATGATTTACGCTGTCAGACCTGAAGGGTGTTTTAGAGAGGTCATCAGAAGGGCAGAGAAAGACACAAGAACATTCTCCACCAATAAAACGCTGTTTGTTTGAGTGAGGGTGGGATTATAAGCCGTAAATTCTCTATGTGACCTGGGCAACACCTTGTTATATACACATACACGCACGTGTGTCCACACACACATACACACACTTCTCCATGTGTCAACCAGCTTCCAGCTTCTTAGCATTCTTCTCTTGCAGTGCTTGACTTTTCATCGCCTTCGTTTGTGTTATTAATTATATGTATAGTACTACCATCTCTCGGAAAACAATGGTATTACATCAATTAATAATAATAATAATAATAATATGCTTAACATGCTGGTGCTTAATAAATAAAAGAGAACTACTACTACTAAAGAATACAATAGTATGGCCAAACCATAAAAAGCCATACCAACACCCAACAAAAGTGAACGGCCTGCCATTATTTTTCTATAGATGAGAGAAATAGAGAATATAATGTATGATAATAACAATTATGATAATGCAAAAATTATCAGACTACATAGCAGCGGTAATTTACCAAAGGAGTAAAGAAATTTCAATTTGCTAAGTGAATGTTCATTTAGCTCAGGAAATAAAGTGCAGCTGTGCTCACCTCCTTCTTTTTATAATATGCAAGCAAAATACTATTATTCCTTGCACATGATTGGGTGTTCAAAGTGAACAAAGCTTCATCATATTCCTTTAGGTAAAAATATTTTCCCCTAAATAGCTTCCTTTACCTTAGTGCAGTCCTCCTTCACTTACCTCATCCTTCCATTTTGCTTTTGTATGTCCTTATTTCTTCTGAGAAATCCTCACTTCCTGTTCTTCTGTCGGTAACTCCACACAGTAATGCAAGGCTTTCTCGTCGTGCTCGCCCCCTCCCTTGAGGGGGCGAGCAGGAGAGTCAGGACGCTCTCTACGTTGCAGATAGAGAAAGGAGCTGTGTGTTAGTGGGTGTCCTGACTCTCCTGCTCGCCCCCTCCCCCCTCAAGGGAGGGGGCGCGCACGACACTCCACACCAGGGAGAAAGCCTTGCATTACTGTGTGGAGTTACAGACAGAAGAACAGCAAGTGAGGATTTCTCAGAAGAAATAAGAACATTTAAAAGCAAAATTGAAGAATGAGGTAAGTGAAGGAGGACTGCACTAAGGTAAAGGAAGCTATTTAGGGGGAAAAAATTACCTTTACAACCCCTTTAAGGTAAGGTAACATGTCCTTTGCAAAGTGAACACCAGAGGGAGATTTACTAAAACTGGTGCACACCGAATTTTAGTGCAATTTTAACCAATCAGCTTCTAACTTTGGTTTGTTTAATTATGCTTTGGCAATAAAACCTGGAAGCTGATTGGTTCCTGGCACCAGATACTGTGTGCACCAATTTTAGTAAATTCCCCCCACACGGAGGCTGATATATTAAGCTGGATTCCTACCTATGCAGTTTTAGTGCTTTTTGGAGATTTTCACTACAGTCCATATAACATGGTTTCCTATTAAACACGTTCTGTAGTGCAAATCTGCAAAATGCAAAAAGCACTAAAAATGCATAAGTGTGAATCAGGCCTTAAGGAGTAGAGACTGTTCATATTGCAAATTGAATGTAAGGTGAAATAAAAGGGAAGCTATTGATAACTTCAATTACCCAATGATGTACTAGAAAAAAAAACATTGCTTGTTTATTTCTCTTGCAAGTAATTGGATATTTAAAGTGAGCATGGCTTATTACCTCATCATTTTTTTTTTACAAATTAAAAACCATGTGGATAAGTCAAAAACATACGCGTACTTACATATAAAATGTATATTTGAATTTAAGTTAACATGTTCAGTTGAAATATTATCATTAGTACATTCAGTCTTTGTGCTATGTAAAGAATATATCATTTAGCAGCATTGGTATTTTGTTGAAAGTGATATATAACTTATTTTAATAAAAATTGTAATTTTAACAATGTATTATATTTATTTCTATGGCCTATTATTTATGTATGTACAGTTGTGCACAGTTATTTATTTTTTTTTTTTTTTGAAAAATATTTTTATTGGAGATTTTTATACACATTAAACATCACATTTTAGACAAGACTAGACACAGACAGCTCAACATCATACGACTCTTAAGGAGAGGTAGTTGGTACAACAGAGGGATAATATCATCTACCGTGCAAACATGTTAAATAGGCTGAAACCTGCAGTGAACGGCATATATATACA
Source organism: Rana temporaria (assembly GCF_905171775.1). Classification (NCBI taxonomy): domain Eukaryota; kingdom Metazoa; phylum Chordata; class Amphibia; order Anura; family Ranidae; genus Rana; species Rana temporaria. The sequence goes on from NC_053493.1 coordinate 48,172,638, forward strand.
GGGGGGGAGAATGGGAAAAGGGAGGTGTCACATCTCGAACCCTCAACCCGCAGTCTCGGATTCTTCCACCCAGACCCGCCATACCTTATCAAATTTCAGCGGGCAACCGCGATTGGCATACGTGTCTTTGTATAAGGGTAAGCTGGCATTCACCAGGCGCCGCCACTGCGCAAGGGACGGGGGCGAGGGCTTCTTCCAATGCATAGCTATGTTCTTGCGGGCATAAAAAAGCAACAGGCTCACCAGGGTACGTCTAGCTGAGGATCGGACAACATTCTCAATTATGCCCAGGAGGCATACCTCCATAGTGAAAGGAAGTGATGTGCTAGCAATCCTGTTGGTCAGTTCCAGCACAGCCTCCCAATAGTGCATCACCTCTGGGCACCGCCAGAAAATATGGGGGAAGTCGCCCGGGGAGGCGTCACAGCGCCAGCACTTCTGTGAGTGTGAAGGGTTCATCTTGTGTAACCTGTAGGGGGTGAAGTATGCTCTATGCACTATTTTGTATTGGACCAATCTATCACGAACAGACACCAACGTAGTGAAGGGAAGGTCCCATATGTCATCCCAGTCGTCCGTATCAAGCGTGGGGATGTCCCTCTGCCACCTGGCTCGCAGCCCGTCCAGGGGAGGGAGGGACACAAAGAGTAGGTAGGAGTATAGGTGTGATGTGGGTTTTACGCAACAATTAAATCTGAGTGTCCTCTCCAGCTCCGACTGGGCCACGATACAGGAGGACGAAGGGAACTGCGCCGAAAAAGCATGTGAAAGTTGGAGGTACCTGAAATAGTAGTGAGTGGGCAGGTTGAACTCAGATGAGAGCTCGGCAAAGGACTTCAACGTGTTCTGCGACACAATGTGGGAGATCAGTTTTACGCCGTGCTTCGACCACGCGAGGGGATCTAACAACCTATAGAGGTGATTCAAGGAGGGGTTTTTCCAGATTGGGGCGTTAGGTGAAATTTCAGTGGGCTTGCATTTTTCGATGGCTAGGCCGGTCCGCCATGCCCTCAGGGTGGTGCACAGTTATTTTGTTAATACAATTTTGCATGTAGTAATTATTTTTTTAATCATTTATTTAGATTGATATTTTATTTTGAATGTCTTTTGTTATTTTTTTTTATTTCCTAAAACATTATTAAAAAAAAGGCTGAACACAATGTTTTTTTTTATATTTTATATATATATATATATATATATATATATATATATATATATATATACAGTGCTTTAAGTGGGCCAAAAGAGGTGCCGGTACTCTATTAGGCGCCGGTGCTCCCCCCCCAATACTGAACATGAAAATACCCTTGGCTGCATTAGATGGGTGTGGTGGCACAGTGGCTGCGTGTGGTGGCACAGTGGCTGCGTGTGGTGGCACAGTGGCTGCGTGTGGTGACACAGTGGCTGCGTGTGGTGGCACAGTGGCTGCGTGTGATGGGCACAGTGGCTGCGTTTGATGGGCACAGTGGCTGCATGTGATGGCACAGTGGCAGTGTGAGTTGGCACAGTGGCTGCATGTGATGGCACAGTGGCGACAATTGATGGCACTGTGGCTGCGTGTGTTCGCACAGTGGCTGCATGTGATGGCACAGTGGCTGCGTTTGGTGGCACAGTGGCTGCATGTGATGGGCAGAGTGGCGACAATTGATGGCACAGTGGCTGTGTTTGATGGGCACAGTGGCTGCGTTTGATGGGCACAGTGGCTGCGTTTGATGGGCACAGTGAGGCTGCAATTAATGGGGGTTTTTTTTAGTTAGAGAAGGCAAGCTCAAAATAACTCAAAAATATTTTTTTCTGCCATTTTTTTATAAAAAAAACTGATGGTCACCTCAGTCCAACCCCCCCTCCCTCCAATACAGTCAATTATTTTCTTACTTTCTTCTGTTGCAGTCCTGAGTCCAGGATCCAGACAGTAGCAGCACTAGGAACTGTAGACGCAGGCTGAGCTGAGGCTCCTCGTGACTTGGGCTTCTTTCCTTGCCGCCGACACAGCTCCCTGCGCGAGCCCTCCTCTCACCTTGCCTCCGGCGTCACGTCACGCGGCGCACGCCGGGGAATGAACCAACTCTCCTCCATGGGGGGGGGGGGGTCGAGGAAACGCACAGGACAGGAGTGACAGGACAGAGGAAAGGGAGCCAGGAGCGCACTCGGCAGCAGTGAGTCGGCTCCGGCGGGGCGGCATACAGTTTCTATTGTGACTGCGCTGCCTGTCTGACACACATTACCGGCCCGCAACTCGACAAGCCCACCGGCTGCGTTCCGGTACTGTAAACCCACGTACTGGGCGCACGGAGAGGTGCTGGTACTCTCCAGGGCCATTTTTGGAAGTGGCGGTACTGAGTACCGCCGCGTTCCGGCCCAGTTAAAGCACTGTATATATATATATATATATATAGCCAATTGAAATAACATGAATAGACAACTCTAAAACATTTTTTTTTTAAATAATAAAGATATTGGGGGGGAATAACAAAACATAGGTACTAGTCATACGTACGTTTTTTATGTATTGGCTGTCATACTATATAAAAATATGGAAAATAACTGATGTAGTGGGAGATTTAGAAAAAAAAGACAGCCAAAAAATTAGGAGCTTTGACCAACAAGGAAAGTCTGTGTGTGTGTTTATGCATCAACATTGGTTTAGTAGTTTACAAGCAAATATCTAGGCAGTTTTTCCAACTACATTGATTCAGATTGAAATTGGATGCCAAAGCAATGAGTAGGTGAAAAGCATAAAAAAATAACAACATAAGATTAAATATATAAAATGTATTATTATTAAATATATAGATTAAATATACTGTATATCTACTCGCTTGCATTCGTGCACAAAACACAAATAAAATAAAAAAAAATTGAAAAAAAAGATATAATCTGTGGAAAAGTAATAGTAGAGATAGGTTTGAAATGTTTCTTTTACTGTTATTCAGACAGCAACATTTGTAAGCAAAGAATAAGGCAGATCAAAGTATTTGATAATGATTTTTAATTTCTTGGGTTGTCACCATTATTGCCTCATCTTCCCTGTATGGATATCACTTGAAATATTTGGGAAGAAATCATTTGTGAACACACATCAGCGATGAAGCATTAGATTTTGCAGCACTTTGCGCTCCTAGAAGGGCAGTTATTGAACCTATAAGTCAAGATTTGTGTGTGTCCAGCTTAAATATATATATATATATATATATATATATATATATATATATATATATATATATATATATATATAGACATTGACCTGTATTATATATAGACATTAACATTCCCAAAATATATGTAATGGGCAGTACAGTCAATGACATTATTATAGAAATGAATACCAATAAGCACATTTTTTGTTTTAAAGCAAGTGTAACATCTTTTTGGAACCTGTTATATATATATATTTATTCATTTATTTTTACAGCAAAACATGCATTGTTTAAAAAGGGTCCAAAAAACAGTCCAAACATGATTACATTATAAATGAAGACCAAACTGAAAGCATAAAGAATTATGAAGAGAGGGTACTTTTTATTTTGATTTTTTTTATTGTTTTTACATATTCTATATTATAGATAAGAATGTCGCTTATTGGTGTACACAAGTTTTTTAAAAAAAACATTGTTTTTAAGTCTTTGTTGTATGTAAAGATGGTGCTTTTATACGTGCTTGTTACACACGTAGGCTATTTTTCCTATTTACTAATGACAGCGAATCAGCTTTACTGTTCTCATCTCTCACTGCAAGTCTACCATTCTGCACAGGCGGCGTGAAAACATTAAAATCTCCATGTGGCTTATCCTGTCTCAGAAGTTTTTGTGCAGGAATACCGAATGCAGCACCTGATCCATAAGGAAGAAATAGAGAATGTAAAAACTAAAAGAAAAAAAAAATGCATAAAAAGCTAAAGTAATTTTAAAGCAACTCTGTTGCTTACAAAAAAAATTAAAAATCTAAGAAAGGATGCTTTTTAAAAAAGACACTTAAGCAGACCATAGATGAATTGAATACAGAACGGAAATTCTTGGTCGTTCGTTTTTCGCATTATTGGTGTGCCAGCTGCGACACACGATTTGCGTCTCGCTATCGAAGGTGCCTGATCCTACATGCAGGATTTTGCTTAGATAAACCACACAAATGATGGCACAATCGTATGCGTCATTTTCGTTTTTCGATCGGCAGAACGTTTATTTATTACTGATCTTTAGCTGGCCTTAGTACTCTCTCTGAGGGTCCTCATTCCACTATCTTCAAGACCTACAACAAAATCTTCCAGGTGTGTCAGATGCCTGCATCCCTCACTATGCACCTTGGTTATTCCCAGGGGCCCCAATGTCACTGCTGCGTTCTGTATTGATGTAACAGGAGGAAGGAGGCACAGCACATGGCGGGAGATGCAGGTGTTCCGTCCGATTAGGCGACCCGTCAGAATTGGTAACGGAAGTGATGCTCCGTTGCCACCATCTTGCTACATCCCGCTCTCCTCCACAGTAACGATACACCAAGAAGGGGGCAAGCAGAAATCTTGTTACACCCATCGGAGTTTTGCATTTCACAGTTATTTTTAACAGTAAACAGAGCTTATAAGGTGAAATAGAGTATTTAGAAATCCGACAGACTGTTTCGATTTTGAATTTTAAAAGCAGCGGCCAACTTGCTGATCTCACAGGTTTGCTAATCTGACAGAACACCGCTGCTTTTATAATTCAACATGTAAACAGGTCGAGGGATTTCTGAATACTTAATTTCACCATATATGCTCCGTTTCCTGTTAAAAATAACTGTGAAATGCAAAACTCCGGTGGGTGTAACAAGATGTCTGCTTGCCCCCTTCTTGGTGTATCGTTACTGTGGAGGAGTGCGGGGTGTAGCAAGATGGCGGCGACGAAACGTCACTTCCGTTACCAATTCTGATGGGCCGCCATATCTGATGGAACACAGGCATCCAAAACACCCCAAAGAGTCAGACGCTTAGGATTCGGCCAAAAGTTGTTTTATAGAGAACAATTAAATCAGAATTTGCCACCCACTTTTAGGTAAATGTTACAAAAGCATCAAAATATGCATTGACTGAAATCCAGCTCTAGGTTCCCTTTATCAGTGGCAGTGATGGAGAAGCTTTTGAGAACGTAAAATGTTTCCCTGTAGCGTTCTAGGAGTGTGACACTGGAGAATTCCCAACGACGTCACTTGTGAGACAGCAGTTTCTGACTGTAGAGCAGTACTCTGAAATCTTGGCTGAGCTCCTGGGAAAATCCAGACCGGCATTTAGTAATGGGGAATAAAATATGGCTTTCATTAGGTTTCTTTTCTGTTTTAAAATGATTAAACATGCATGTTTTTTCCTGGCATTCATGGTATTTTCTTATGTTTTATCCATTAACGAGAGAATATATGGGGCCCATGGGTGGAGGATTGAGGCTGTGGTGGATATTGCTGTAAGGTGAGTTGGGTGTTGAATTTATGGATATTCACCAGGATGTCCTATACATTTCATTTCCCCTGGTATGTCCTGGGTGGTCCATGTGGTCCTCCAAAATTACCAGGATGTCAAGGAAATTGTCCTGTCCTTGTGATATCCAGAACAGTAGCTCTAAACAATTGGCTGAAACCATGTTTATAATTCTTTGCGTAGTCTGTTACTCTCAGTGGTGATAACTAACAAATTACTCATATGATTTAACAAGCTTCATGTTACAGGAAAGAACATTTGATCCCAATTAAAGCTCAACTCTGGGCAGATAGAAAAGGCAAAAATGAACGTTGCTCTGTATTATGTAAAGACCTATTCCACCCTTCAGGCTTCCATTCCTCTCCTATTTTTGTGGAAGGTCCACCCCCATTTTTTAAAAAAAAAATTCTTATACTTCCATCTTTTTTTTGGAAGTCTTAAGGCCAGTTATTTGATGTGAGTCCTCTCCTTATTGGCTCTTCTCTATCGTTTGGGTCCTCAATAGTGCAAAGAGAGTCAGGCCTCGTACACACGGCCGAGTTTCTCTGAAAAAAACAGCAAGAAACTTGCTGGGTTTTTTTTTTTTTGCCGAGGAAACCGGTCGTGTGTATACTTTTCGACGAGGAAACCGACGAGGATCTCGTTGGGCCAAAAATAGAACATGTTCTCTATTTCCTTGACGGCAATGGGAAAATTTGGCTCGCCGAGATCCTCGGCGGCTTCACAAGGAACTTGACGAGCAAAACGATGTTTTGCCCGTCGAGTTTCTCGGCCATGTGTACGCGGCCTCACAGACAAAATTATGTCAGCACTGTCCTCTGCCTCGTTATATGGCAAGTGTAGTGGTGATCCCCTAAAAAGTGGGCCCATGATGTCCCACTCTCCTAAGAAATGGGTTTAATGTGCTGGGCATCATTTGTCCTGGAAGAGGAACCAGCGCTGGATTGCAGATTGGGTAAGAGTGCAGTGGCTGGCATCTGAATATATAGTACACCTGTATTACAGTTAGAGAGCTGCATTCAATTTGTGTGTTTTTTAAAGCAGCATAATTACCTGAATGTGATTTGGTATCAGCCACTTGCATTCTCTTTAAAGTGGAGCTAAACCCATCAATTTAATGGTTTCAAAAAACTGTTATATTCCTGGCATGCCGGGAATATAACTCTCACATTTGCTTGTGCTCTCTATCAAACCATCAAGTAGCTGGTGTCATAACTGATCACATGTGCAGCACCATGACAGTTCAAACAGAGGCCAAGATGGCAGCTTCCTTGTCTCAAAACAATAGAAGGGTGTAGTTCTGCTTTAATTGCAACAGAGAATAATCAGTTTACCTCACCAGTCAGACATGGATGTGCAAATCTATTTAAATATCAGGATGGGATAGACAGAAGTACTTATATTTTGGCTGGTATATATATTTCTTCTGTGTATTTAACTGCTTGCTAAGTTTAGCTTTAACTACAATAAAACAATTACTTTCCCTTCAACATATTAATGTGTTTTTTATATCTCGTGTTCTACATTTTTTCTACCTACTTCTTACTGTGTTGACATGTTGTCTGATTCAATATACATAGAATATTGCCTACTAATTCAATAAAAAGCAATAACTAAATAAAAATCGCTCCCAGCTGTCCTCTGCTGTTTCTCCTCCCCTTCATCATATTCTCTCAATTTGCTACACAGGAACAGGCATACTGTTAAAGGTAGAATAAAACATCTTGAAACTAATAAAGCGGAGGTTCACCCAAAATAACAACTCTATCGGGTCACATTCCTTGCTGTATGGACATGTTCAATAGCCACATCATTTTTTTTATGTTGTAATTACCGTAGTAAAGGCGTGTTGAATTGCGACTTCCGGGTTTTCACTCCCGCAGGAGTAGGCGTTGCTACTCCTTTCCTCGGCGCCGCAATGTGATCTAGGAGTTCTGGGAGCACAGCGTCATTACCATATCGCTCTACGCCGTCCAGCAAAATACCATCACAACAGGGCATGAACTATCAATGATGCCGCCCGTTGTGATGGCAACAAGGAAGTTGACGGCGCTACTCGTAACACCGCGTGTGTATGCTGGGGTGAATGCTTCCAGGAAGTCATTGCTTGTGGGCTTCACAATGCCCACAAGCAAAATGGAAACTGCCAAACGAGGATTTTAAAAGGTCATGTTTTACAAGAAAACGGACAAGGGACATTTGAAATAACCAAACAGGTGAGTACTACTTTATATTGGGAAACAACATTGAATGCTCAAAAAAAAAAAAAAAAGTTTTTTTTCCGGAACCTCCGCTTTAAGCAGTATAAGTCCCCTGTTTTTTTTTTTTTAAATTAGAGATTTTCTTAAGATTCAGAAGATTAGTTGTGCAAATTACTATTGGGTTTCCTACATATTAAAATGAATTAAACCTGCTACAATCAAATACTATTTATTATTATTATTACTATTATTATACCTAATATTATTTTTGTATTAATGTAAAAAATTACTGTTTCAATTTTTTGTTTTCATTATAATATTTTTTCATGGCCAAAGTTCTATATTCTGAGGTCTATCTATAAAATAATTAGCAGTGTGAATAATGTTTGCAATTTCTTGCAGTCTCCATGGCAGCATAGGAATGCTCCCTGTGTCATAGGAGCCCGTGGTTCATCTCAAAGCTTTATTTATGGATCGGTTCTATTACATTTAGGGGACTGAGTGGACGTTATCTGTGTGCTGCCATGAAGATTTGTTAGAAAAGCAGAACTACTGGGATACTGTTAGGACTAATTTTCCATTTCACAGCTCACACTAACACTGGTCATACATTATACAATTTTTCTTTAGATTTACCAAAACCATATAATAGGAGGTCACACCTAAACACTTTTCATTTGTAGGCAATCTTCCGAGAGGCTTCCGACGGTTGCATCTATCGTGTCACGAGGAGCCGAAAGAAGCCGAACGTCGGTGCGGCTCCATACGGCGCCTGCGCACCGACGTTCGGCTACTTTTGGAAAATCGTGACGCGATAGATGCGACCGTCGGAAGCCTGTCAGAAGACTGTCAATCAAGAAGGAACGCAGAGTCCCGCAGCCCATACCCGGAAGCGGCGGAGAAGATGTATCTCTAAAACGGTAAGTACGGCTTCGATTTAAAAAAAACTACCCGATTCCCCTTGACAAAATGAGCATCAATCTAATCTTAAAAATTGTCATTTCCAGGTGAACCTCCACTTTAAAGTTCCCTTCTAGCCAGTCTTTTTAATGAACAGTACAGGTGGCATAAAGAGGTTGTACCTGAGAAATGAGCAAACATTATTACCGTATATACTCAAGTATAAGCCGAGATTTTCAGTCCTTTTTTTGGGCTGAAAATGCCCTCTCAGCTTATACTTGAGTCAGTGTACTTGGAAATATTGAGAGGCTGCAGGCGTCCATCGTTTAAAACTTGCGGTCTCCTCTTGTCCCTTCCGTGGTAGGCGGAACTCTGTCTGCTGAGAAACGCCTATCACAAACGTTCTCTTATCCTCACCCATCCCAGCAAACACTGTGTAGAGTGTTCCGCCAATTATGGACGCCTTTTCATCCTCGGACAAGAGGACATCCGTGATTGGCGGAACACTGAACACAGTGTCTGCTGGGAAACTGAGTCCAAGGATGAGAGAACGTCCGTGATAGGCGGAACTGTGTCAGCTGAGAAACGCCTATCACGGAAGGGACCAGGAGGAGACCGCAAATTTTAATGAATGGATGCCCGCAGCCTCTTAATTTCAGGTACAGTGACAATTGGCACAGTGACGACGGGCACAGTGAGGATGGGCACAGTGAGGATGGGCACAGTGACAATGGGCACAGTGAGGATTGGCACAGTGAGGATGGGCACACTGACAATTGGCACAGTGAGGTTGCAATGGGCACAGTGAGGTTGCAATAGGCACAGTGAGGCGTGCAAATGGGCATTGTTCACCCTCTTTTCTGCTTACAGTAGCTGCTGCATTCTCACCCTCGGCTTATACTAGAGTCAATACGTTTTCCCAGTTTTTTGTGGTAAAATTAGGTACCTCGTCTTATACTCAAGTATATACGGTAAATTTCACCTTTCAGTATGTTGTCTGCAGACCCCAAGAGCCTGTATCGATGGGATTTTGTTTCAAATGTGGTTTTCATTCCCGCATAGTCCTGTGGTAATGCAAAACTGGCTTGAAGCCAGTCATGTTCAGGTCAGAAAGTGGTCAACTACAGGCTAAACGCACCTGTCAATAAATTCCTAATGATCTTAGAAGTGTCTCAAATTGACATGCCCATTGACACAGGCCCTAAGCCTATCAGATGTCAGAAAAATATTTATTTTAATCCCTCACCTGGAAAGGATGTATACTACTCTGCTGTATTTTTTCCTTATTTACAAAAAAAAAAAACTGCTAATTTTACAGTAAAGGTTTATATTAGATGGATATTTTTAATCCCCCCAAAAAACAAAGATAAGTTAAGTATTTAAATATAGTTTGACTGGCAGAATGGCAAATATTTGCTATATATATATACATACATACATACACACTGAGCAAAATTATAAACGCAACACTTTTGTGTTTGCCCCTATTTATCATGATCTGAACTCAAAGATCTATGATTTTTCTATGTACTCAGTGTATATCTCTATATATCTCTATATATATATATATATATATATATATATATATATATATATATATATATATATATATATATATATATATATATATATATATAAATAATAAATAAGGGAAGTAACAAAAAAATTATAGCATTCCAAGTGCAAAAGCAAAATTCTACTTAAAATGTTCATATTCAGTTTCACTAGGAATTTAGATAAAATCAATTAACACAACTGCTCTAAGCTCGGTTTCTAACAGATTACCAGCAGTAAGGGGAAAAAAACAAAAACCTTTTAGTTCACAGCAATAAAACAGTTGAATAGACATTAGCTGCTTATGTAATGTTAATGTGATAGGCCAAATACAAAGGGTGTTATCTTATCTCCCATCAATGGTCTTTTGCATCTGACAAGTTTATGACTCTTGCTGTGGGGCTATAAACTACTGGCTTGCTAAAGAAAGACAATACTTTCACAAAAAAAAAATATATATAAATAAAATAAAATCACTAAAATATATATAAAAAGGTATTACAGTTTGTTGAAGATAAAAACTTCGGGCCTGATTCTCAAAAGAGATACGCAGACTTAACTGCTGTTCAGTCTGTGCCTAACTTTGGAAACGATTCTCAAAAGGCTTTTTCCAAAGTTAGGCAGAAAATCTGACATGTGTAAGACACTTACACGGTCAGATTTTAGGATGCAGTACCGCATCCGCCACTGGGGGCATTTCTCATTGAAATGCAGCTTTGCGTATGCAAATGAGGACTTAAGCAGATTTTCAAAGCATTTCATCACTGTGATTTCTGCCTAAGTTCCGAATTTGCCTGCGCAAAACTAGGGCTGGTTTTATAATGTGGAAAGTTAGTCACACATTGTAAAGGCCCATTCCAGCGACGGCATTTGGTATGCATTCCCGAGGGAGAACTCCACGGCAATTTTAAAATTCAAAACCGGCATGGGTTCCCCCCCAGGAGCATACCAGGCCCTTAGGTCTGGTATGGGTTGTAAGGAGACCCCCCCCCCCACGCCGAAAAATTGACGTAGGGGGTCCCCCTACAATCCATACCAGACCCGTATCCAAAGCACGCTAACCGGCCGGTCAGGAAGGGAGTGGGGACGAGCGAGCGCCCCCCCCCCTCCTGAGCCGTGCCAGGCCGCATGCCCTCAACATGGGGGGGTTGGGTGCTCTGGGGCAGGGGGGCGCACTGCGGGCCCCCCCACCCCAGAGCACGCTGTCCCCATGTTGATGAGGACAGGACCTCTTCCCGACAACCCTTGCCGTTGGTTGTCGGGGTCTGCGGGCGGGGGCTTATCGGAATCTGGGAGTCCCCTTTAATATGGGGGCCCCCAGATACCGGCCCCCCACCATAAGTGAATGGATATGGGGTACATCGTACCCCTATCCATTCACCTGGAGGCAAAAAGTAAAAGTTAGTAAACACACACAACACAAGGCTTTTTAAAATAATTTATTATTCTGCTCCGGATGCCCCCCCTGTCTTCTTTATTAGCTCTATTTCCAGGGGGGGCTTCTTCTTCCACTCTCCGGGGGGGGGTTTCTTCTTCCGCTCTCCGGGGGGGGGGGCTTCTACGCTCTCCGGGGGGGGGTTCTCCGCTCTCCGGGGGGCTTCTTCCATCTTCTCCCCTCTTCCGCTGTTGACTCGGCGAACCCCGGTTCTTCTCCAGCTGTCCGGTGCCTTCTTCTTCAGCGCTGGCTGCCTGCTATGTTTGTGTGTTAGCTCAATTAGTAACAGGCAGCCGGCGCGGTCTTCTGTGACGTCAGGGTCTTCTGTTCTTCTCCCCTCTTCCGATGTTGCCTCGTCGCCTCTTGTCGCTGTAATGATGGAAGCGCGCCTTGCATCCCATTTATATAGGCATCACCGTCCCATCATGCTCCGGCAGGTACCCACGTGGTGGGTGCACGTGGGTAGGCACCCACCACGTGGGTACCTACCGGAGCATGATGGGACGGTGATGCCTATATAAATGGGATGCAAGGCGCGCTTCCATCATTACAGCGACAAGATGCGACGAGTCAACATCGGAAGAGGGGAGAAGAACAGAAGACCCTGACGTCACAGAAGACTGCGCCGGCTGCCTGTTACTAATTGAGCTAACACACAGATAGCAGGCAGCCAGCGCTGAAGAAGAAGGCACCGGACAGCTGGAGAAGAACCGGGGTTCGCCGAGTCAACAGCGGAAGAGGGGAGAAGATGGAAGAAGCCCCCCGGAGAGCGGAGAAGCCCCCCCCGGAGGGCGGAGAAGCCCCCCCCCCCGGAGAGCGGAAGAAGAAACCCCCCCCGGAGAGTGGAAGAAGAAGCCCCCCCTGGAAATAGAGCTAATAAAGAAGACAGGGGGGGCATCCGGAGCAGAATAATAAATTATTTTAAAAAGCCTTGTGTTGTGTGTTTACTAACTTTTACTTTTTGCCTCCAGGTGAATGGATAGGGGTACGATGTACCCCATATCCATTCACTTAGGGTGGGGGGCCGGTATCTGGGGGCCCCCTTATTAAAGGGGACTCCCAGATTCCGATAAGCCCCCGCCCGCAGACCCCGACAACCAACGGCAAGGGTTGTCGGGAAGAGGTCCTGTCCTCATTAACATGGGGACAGGGTGCTCTGGGGTGGAGGGGCCCGCAGTGCGCCCCCCTGCCCCAGAGCACCCAACCCCCCCATGTTGAGGGCATGCGGCCTGGCACGGCTCAGGAGGGGGGGGGCGCTCGCTCGTCCCCACTCCCTTCCTGGCCGGCCGGGTAGCGTGCTTTGGATACGGGTCTGGTATGGATTGTAGGGGGACCCCCTACGTCAATTTTTCGGCGTGGGGGGGTCTCCTTACAACCCATACCAGACCTAAGGGCCTGGTATGCTCCTGGGGGGGGGAACCCATGCCGGTTTTTTCTTTGAAAATTGGCATGGAGTTCTCCCTCTCAGGAATGCATGCTGAGCGACGCTGTCATTTTTTTTAATAATTATTTGTTTTCCCGGCGCGTCTTTTTTTTTTCACCCGTCGCAACTTTAGTGTCCCGTCGAAATTCTCAAAGCCGCCCGGCGTTAATTACGTTCGCGCGCTGCACGTCGGGAAAATGACGTCACACGCATGCGCAGTACGGCCGGCGCGGGAGCGCGCCTCATTTAAATTTTAAACGCCCCCAGGAGAGGAGGACCGCCTTACGACGGCGGCACTTAAGTTACACGGCCTGAAATTTCTAGGTAAGTGCTTTGACGATTGGGCACTTAGGTAGAAATTTTAAGTCAGTGTAACTTAACTGCTGAAATTAAAGTTAGGCAGGATTTTTGAGAATTTGGCCCTTCCTTTCCAAATCAATTTGCAACCGCAGAAATACTACATATCTCCCAAAGGTCGTATACTCCCAGACTCATGTTCTTCAAGGAATTCGTGATCAAATAGGGTGGACAAGGAAAAGTGAATTTTGGTAAAAAAAGCCCCATCCTAAAGGGAATTTGTAAGAAGAAAGGTATAGGGCCGGCATACACCAGGTCCTACCAAAATATCGGACTGTAGAGTCTTCAACATGGGAGACGAGACAAGGATTATATTAAAAAAATTGCATTTTTAGTTATACAAATTTAAAAATGTATTAATAAAACAAAGACTTATTAGCCTTAACACCATCTGATAAATACTGTTGCATATGACTCTATACAGGTGCCAGAGGACTGTGGTAAGCGTAGAATGGCAGAGTAGCGAAGTAGAGATTTTATGTTTCCGCTTGCGGTCATCTCTGGAAGGTCGTGTCCAGACTTGAGGAAGGATTGATTTGTGGTTTACCCTAAAAATTTTTTTTAGAAGAGTCCACTGTGTGGCTTTCAGATTCAATATTTGAGAGAAGCTTCTGTTAACAGCATGCAGGTACTTTGACCTGAGAGACCATTTTAGAAAAGGGTACTGTCGGGAAGTTGACATTATGGGGTTGATTTACTAAACCTCTAGAGGCTGTCAGTTAACTGAAGGTTCGCTTAGCTTAGTAAATCTGGTGAAGCTGTGTTCACTTCCATCACCTAATGAAAGTGGTTCTAAAGGCTAAAGGTTTTTTACCTTCACGTATTCTATGCATTAAGGTAAAAACCTTCTATTTGCAGTGCCCCCCCCCCAGCCTTACCTGAGCGCCCTCCAATCCAGCAATGTTCACAATAGCCTTGGCTATCCCAGGACTTTCCCTCCTCATTGGCTCAGACTGCAGCGGGACTCTATTGGCTCTTACTGCTGTCAATCACAGCCAGTGAGCCAATGAGGAGAGAGCGGGGGGGCTAAGCCGCGGCTCAATGGGGGGCGAGCCGCATAGAGTAGCAGCTCGCAAGCACACAGCGGTGCCCCCAGGCACTGCTCGAGGGGGAGGAGCCAGGAGCCCCAGCTACAGCAAATCTACTAGTATAAGGCCAGCTCTGGACATGTAGTTTGAAATGGACTTTAGCCCAGGTTCACACTGGTGCGTTTTGACATGCGATTTGACATTTCAAATCTGGCGGCATTTGCCGGCGATTTTCGGCAATGGCACGAACCTAATCGCTCCGACACTGCATCTGCGGCGCTGCACCGATTTTAAAAAGTAGTTTCTGTACTGCACAGATATCTCTGTAATCAATGGCGAAATCCAGACTGACAAGGGGTAGTGAAATCGTGTGAGTTCAGCTGAACTCGCACAGTTTCATTCCCGCAGCCCAGTGTGAATCTGGACTTCAAGAGGAACTTAATTCTAAAAATTACTCTTTCCAACCCCCTCCCCTGCCCTCTTTATGCTTATTTGCGTTAATTGTTATTGTTGGCGTTTCAGCCCACCCTTCTCCCTTATTCCGGCCTAGGCCAGCATCACATGCTTTGCTCCTGGAGCCTTCTAGGATATTCACATCATATATCTCAGAAGGCATTGGCTCCTATTCACGAAAAGAGTGGGGTGGGGGGTTGCAGGCCTGGCATCGGGAGGTGGCTGCCTGAACCCAAAGGAGACAGCCTCCTCCCGATGACGTCACAGAGGAAGATGACAGTGCTGAGCCTGAAGGGTGGCAGAGGAGAAGTGGATTGCAGTAGGACAAAGCTTCGGCTCTGCTGGTTTGGAAAATATCTGAATTAGGGACAACCTAGCATCATGTATGCAGGGGATAGAAAAACAAACAAAGAGGGGGGTTTGCATGAAGTAACTCTTCAAATTAGAACCAAAAACATTAAAGCCCAAGTCTAGCTAACACCTTTTAGGATTTAAATACAGGCACATGCAATTGTGAGCACAGGTGTTTACACAAGAATACGGGTTTCCCTGATGTAAAGCGCTGCGCAAACTGTTGGCGCTATATAAATCCTGTATAATAATAATAGTAACATGCTGTAAATACAGCCATATTTTATGCCGTACGGATATATGTCAGTATTTGCATCCATGTGCATGTAGCCTTAACCATTTAACCCTATACAAGCTTACTGTTGTAACACTGGTGTTTAATCGGGGGGGCTTTGGCAAAAGAAAACTTACTAAGTTGATAGATTTCATCACATTCACGAATGTCATCATCTATTGGCAGATTTCATTGTGTATTTTTTTTACATTGTTACACTTTAATATACTTTGTTGTCAGGAAACACAAGCTAGTTTGCTGCACATTAAAGATAACAAATTAGATTGCGTTGACACAGATTTTTTTTTTCCTCACAATCTATTAGCAGACATTAGAACACTTTTTAAAGAAATAAAAGCAGCAGGAGCTTTTAGGGGTAACATGTTCTCCTAAAGACGCACAAAGCAAAATTGGCAGGAAAAAAAAAAACGGACTCTAGTTTATATTATTACCTTATTTAAAAAAAAATTACAGCTAAAAAATACTTGCCTACAGACAGTAAGTATACTGTATAATAAATACCAACCTTTGTGCTTTGTTTAGCTCTAGTATCAGGTTGACCTTTTTTTTTAGTAGATAAGGAAGTTGTCTCCCTCTTGTGGTCAGGTGTGATTTTTCTTTTCCCTCATTGTAGCCAAAGACCCTTTAATCCTATTATCTGTCCGGCACGTTTTAGCTGTTTGAATGTGGATTACTTTGTTTCATTTTCATACGCAACGACTTTTAATTCTGGTCTTTGATCATTGGAAGAGCTATGTAGAAAGTGTAAATGTAACAATCAAGTTTATACTACATAACCGGTACCCTGAAATAAAACACAAAGTATGTATAGCAAAAACAAATGGTGAATTTAATAATGTAAAGTTAAAAAGTTTAATATTTCAATGCATTTTGTTGTAAAGTTTTAGTACCACGATGATAAAAATGCATTTTTTTTTTATTATTATACTAAATAAAAAGGGTGTGTTAAGAATATAAGAATTTTTTTTGAAGGGGGGGGGGGGGTTGTGTTTTAGGGTAAAGAGGTTAAAGAAAGAAGGAGAGAGGGATATATAAAGTATAGATTAATAGCTGGATTCGCGCAGGGCGGCGTATTTTTGAGCCGGCGTAGCGTATCATATTTACGCTACACCGCCGTAAGTCAGAGAGGCAAGTGCTGTATTCACAAAGCACTTGCCTCCTAAGTTACGGCGGCGTAGCGTAAATGGGCCAACGTAAGCGCGCCTAATTCAAATTGTGAAGAGGTGGGCGTGTTTTATGTAATAAAACCATGACCCGACGTGATTGACTATTTTAACGAACGACGCATGCATCGTCCGTGGACATATCCCAGTGTGCATTGCTCCAAAGTACGCCGCAAGGACTTATTGGTTTCGACGTGAACGTAAATTACGTCCAGCCCCATTCACGGACGACTTACGCAAACGACATAAAATTTTCAAAATTCGACGCGGGAACGACGTCCATACTTAACATTGGCTAGGCCAGATTTTTGTTCGACTAACTTTACGCCTGAAAAAGCCTTACGTAAACGGCATATCTTTACTGCGACGGGCAAGCGTACGTTCGTGAATAAGCGTATCTCGCTGATTTACGCATTCTAGGCGTAAATCAGCGTTCACGCCCCTAGCTGCCAGCGGAACAAGACAGCTAAGATACGATGGCGCAGGCGTTGCCTACACACCATCGTTTTTTCAAAATACTCTAGCAAAGCGCGGTTACGTTCAGCACGTACGGCGGCACTCTATTCCATTCAAGCTCGCGTCATAACTTGCTTCTGAGCATGCGCAGGTTTTAAACATCATTTTAGCTACACACAGTGATTTTTTATGACACAAAAAACTACGTTTTGAAAAACGACACATAAAATTGAAGCATGCTCGAATGTTTTTTTGGTCGTTTTTCAGAAGACATAAAACTAAGTTTTCCCCACACACGGTCATTTTAAATGACGTTTTTAAAAATGTTGTTTTTTTTATCACAAAAAACGACCGTGTGTACGTGGCATCAGAGTTACGACAGCGTATCTACTGATACGCCGGCTTAACTCTTTCTGAATCTAGCTATAAGTGTCCGATTATGCTGTATACTGTAGGTGGATAGAATAAGGAAGAATAGGTATGGACATGTCATATCTGTATATCTGTATTACTTGGACGTTGAATTTTATGGAATATGTATTTTGTTTTGTATGTTTTTTCTTTTTTTTTTTTTTTTAAAATCTTTATTTGTGGACGGCATGATATTACATCACAACATGTGTTGTCATAAGCATCTCACAGCAGACAATAGGCCATCCGTTTTTCATATTTACCAACAAAACAGAAATGCAGAAAGAAACAAGAAACAAACAGAAAAAAAAAAGGAAAAACAGGGGGGGCACATAGTCTCCCCAGGACTTGGTAGCTTTACCATTATCACTAACTAACTGGGGGACCAGGCAGCGGTCCCAAGACGAGGGCCACCCCCCCCATACAGTACCCATAAGTTTTCGGCTTAGAGTATAGAGGTGGCACGCAATCATCTAACCAAATAATACAAGAGGGGGGGTTCCCCGGCGGCCCAGGGAGGAGCCAGGTACCGGAGGCCAACCCGACCGATCCGGCGGACAACAATTAAACTACTTACACTGTGCAGGTTATGAGGGAAAGCCGGCCGGGCGCGCACGAAGGAAGGGGGGCCTCCAAGGGCCTCCAACTTACCTTCCTCCCCGCAGCAACCCACACCGACCCCCACCACAATCGACAGGCCAGCCCCGGGGCAGCAAAACAAGTGCCCAACCTCAGGGGAGGTCAGGCTGCCCCCCGGGGGCCGGTCGCCGAGTCCGTCCGACAAGCCAGGGCCCCCAGCACCCGCCCCCCCCCCCAGCCCACCAGCCACCAGGGCCCCCAGTGTCAACACAACATCCCTAGGCCCCAGGGGGGGGACCAGAGGGAAAAGAGGAGAGATAAGGGGAAAAGCAGGAAGCCAAGGCAGGGAAAGGAGAAGAGAAAAGGGAAAGAAATAGAGTTAGAAGGAACGTACCTGAGACCAGACATCCAGCTCCTCCCCCGCGCCACTAGCCACCTCCTCCACGTAATGATGACAACTAAAAAATAAACGACACTCAAGAAGTGCAAAGCAGCCCAACCAAAGGCAGGGCTGCAGGTTATGGGGCCCGAGGTCTTTGCTTAAGGGAGGGGTCTGCTAACTCCAACAATGCCACATCCAAACTGGAGGATACAAGTCTCGAGTCCAAGAAATACGTCGTCCAGGCTGACCAGGTGCTAGAGTAGCGCTCCCGGGTTTTCCTACATGTGGCAATCCAGTCCTCCGCCTCCCGTATCTCATCAACCTTGTGAACCCACTCCTCCCTGCTGGGAACCTGTGGGCGCTTCCAATATATTGGAAGCAGCCGTTTTGCTGCGTTCAAAAGATGAGGCAGCAAACTGCGTTTATACTGGCTCGCCGGCATGGGGGGAATGTGCAACAGAAAGTGAGTCGGGGAGAAAGGGACGTCCAGATCCAGTATGTCCTTAATCTGGGACTGTACATCCAACCAGAAAGGCCTTATCACTGGGCAGTCCCACCAGATGTGTAAGAGCGTACCCCTATGGCCGCAGCCCCTCCAGCACCTGTCAGACACCGAAGGGTAAATCCTAGCCAAGTCCGCAGGTACCCGGTACCAACGCGACAGCAATTTATAGTTTGTTTCTTGGGTCTTGGAGTCAATGGAGCTAGATCGGGTGAATTGGTATATTTGCGTCAGCTGGCCGGGGGTAAAGGTCGTGTCCAAGTCTCGTTCCCAGGTCCGGACAAAAGCGGGCTTCCGCGCGGGGGTCGCAAAGCTAAGCAGGCGGTAAAGCTCAGAGATCATGTGGGGAATCGGCTCCTCTTCAATAAAGAGGCGTTCAAAAGCTGTGAGTGTGGAGGTGTCCCTGATCAAGTCCCCGTGGGTCTCAAAAAAGTGGTGAAGCTGTCTGTAGCGCCAGAAGTCCATGGGAAAGGACCCATGCCGCTCCCTAAGTGTCTCCAGGGGCAGAAGCTTACCGTCTCGTAACAATTTACCACAGCTAGCATTACTGTCGTCCACCCATGACCCGAAGAAACCCGCCTGCTCCCCCGGTGGGAACCACAGGAAACCGCCCAATGGGGCCAGAGAGGACACGGGAGGGGCCAACGCCAACCTAGCATTGAGCCGGTCCCAAATCCTCAAAGTCTGGATCGTCAGTGGGGAGACCGCGTCCGACAATCCCCTATCTCCCCGGGACAGCCAAGGGGCATAAGAGAGGTTCCTACCCGCCATGCACTTTTCCATGGGAACCCAAACCTTGGTGGCAGCGTGAAAACGCCAATTGAGTATTCGCTGTAGAGTAATCGCCCTGTGGTATCTCTGAATATCAGGGAGACCCAGGCCCCCCAACTCCCTCGGGCGTGTAAGCAACCGAAACGCAATTCTCGGCTTCCGGTCATTCCAAATAAATTTAGAAATCAGGCTGGACACCTGAGTGAAAAAAACCTTAGGAAGGGACATGGGCAGCATCTGCATATAAAACAGGATGCGCGGTAGGATATTCATCTTCACTACAGCCAACCTCCCCAGCCAGGTAAAGGCCGTCTTAGTCCAAGTGGCCAGGTCATTTTTCACTGTGGCTAACAAGGGGGGGAAGTTGGCTGTGTAAAGGGTATCCCATCTATCCGTCAATTGGACACCTAGATATTTCAGGGAGGACTTTGCCCAAGAGAACGGGAAAGCAGTCCGTAGCCGGTCAGCCAGTGAGGACGAGATCTGGATAGGGAGTATTTCAGACTTTGAATAATTGACCTTAAAATTTGAGAGGGATCCAAAATGATTGATTTCACGTAGCAGATTTGGCAACGAGATCAGGGGCTCCGTCAGGTGAAACAGCACATCGTCAGCATACGCCGATAGCTTGTGCTCAGTGTGACCCACCGTCAGTCCTTTGATGTCGACATTTGCCCGAACGGTGCGCAAGAAAGGCTCAAGCACCAGGGCGAACAAGATGGGTGACAGCGGACACCCCTGCCTCGTGCCATTTCTGATCGGGAATCTTTGGGAAAGGAATCCATTAACCTTCACCTGGGCACTTGGGTCCGAGTACAGCGCCATAATCCAAGTCAGCATATGTGCACGGAGACCCATAGTCTCCAGCACAGCCTGAAGATAGCTCCAATCCACCCGATCGAAAGCCTTTTCCGCGTCTGTGGAGAGGATAAGATACGGGGGAGACTCGGCGGTGACACGTGCCCAGTGGATAAGTTGAATTGCTCTGACAGAGTTGTCCCGGGCCTCCCGGCCCGCGACAAACCCCGTCTGGTCAGGGTGAACAATTAACGGGATCAGGTGTTTCAGTCTGGTGGCGAGAATCTTTGCTAAGATTTTGACATCCACATTCAGGAGGGATATGGGTCTGTAACTTATGTTTTTTCTTTTTGATAAAATAAAAATATAAGATATGAAAAAAAAAAATAAAAGAATATAAGAATTTGAAAATTAGAGTGTAAAACTGATGCATTTCAGTCATTTTTAACATAACATATATTTTTGGGGATTTACAAAAGCTGAACTATTATTTTTTGTGTTCAAAGTGAATGTATCCCTGAGGCCCCGTACACACGATAGAATCCATCCGCAGATAAATCCCAGCAAATGGGTTTCTGCGGATAGATCCTATGGTGTGTACACGCCAGCGGATCTGTTTCCGCGGAGAAATCTCCTCTGGGATGGATTCCAGCAGATCGAATATTTGTTGTGCTGCACAACATATCCATCTGCTGGAATCCATTCCAACGGATGGATCCGCTCGTCTGTACAGACTTACCGGATCCATTCGTCCAAAGGGATTCCCCGCACGCGTCGTAATGATTTGACGCATGCGTGGAATTCCTTATATGACAGCGTCACGCCCGTCGCCGCGTCATAATCGCGGCGACGGCGCGACACGTCATCGGCAGAGGATTTCCGCGCGGATTTCAATGGGATGGTGTGTACACTCCATCCCATCGAAATCAGCGGATATCTTTGAGAGGATTTATCCGTGGAAACGGTCCGCTGGACCGTATCTGCGGATAAAACCTCTCGTGTGTATGGGGCCTAACTGGATGAAATTTAATTTGCTAACGCAACTGTGTATCATAAACAACTGCCATTGTTTTCTTTTTATAAAATACATTTTCGCTTATTTTTAATCCTTTCTTGCATCCCAGTGCTGCTGATCTTCTCTAGCTTCTTTCAGTCCCTTCCTGTCTACTCACTCCAGTGTCCGTCACATGCACATCATTACTCTGAGCGGGCGTGCTGATTGGATGGACTGGTCGTGTGTACGAGGCTTAGTAGAACTCTATCAGGTAATGTTCAGATCTCATAGCACTTTCTTGAACACCCCATACAACTGGTGCGGAGGTGGAGATACAGTGATAGGAAAAAAGTATTTGATCCCCTGCTGACTTTGTACTTTTGCCGACTGACAAGATCAGTCTATAATTTTAATGGTAGGTTTATGTTAACAGTGAGAGACAGAATAACAACAACAAAAAATATCCATAAAAACGCATTTAAAAAAAAAAAAAATTATACATTGATTTGCATTTTAGTGAGTGAAAAAAGGATTTGATCCCCTATCAATCAACAAGATTTCTGGCTCCCAGGTGCCTCCCATCCAAAGAGCTGCCCAAGGATGTCAGAAATAAGTTTGTAGACCTACACAAGGCTGGAATGGGCTACAAGACCATCACCAAGCCGACAACAGTTGGCGAGATTATTCGCAAATGGAAGAAACACAAAATACCTGCCAGTCTCCCTCGGTCTGGGGCTCCATGCAAGATCTCACCTTTAGGAGTTTCAATGATCATGAGAACAGTAAAGAATTGGCCCAGAACTACACGGGAGAATCTTGTCGATGATCTCAAAGCAGCTGGGACCACAGTCACCAAGGAAACAATTGGTAACACTACACTGTGAAGGACTGAAATCCTGCAGCGCCCGCAAGGCCCCCCTGCTAAAGAAAACACATATACAGCCGGTCTGAAGCTCGCTAATGAACATCTGAATGATTCAGAGGAGAACGGGGTGAAAGTGTTGTGGTCAGATGACACCAAAATCTAGCTCTTTGGAATCAACTCAACTCGCTGTTTGGAGGAGTAGGAGGAATGCTGCCTATGACCCCAAGAACACCATCCCCATCGTCAAACATGGGGCTGGATATATTATGCTTTGGGTGCGTTTTTCTGCTAAGGGGACATGACAACTTCACTGCATCAAAGGGAAGATGGACGGGGGTCATGTATTGTCAAATCTTGTGTGAGAACCACCTTATCTCAGCCAGGGCATTGAAAATGGGTTGTGGATGGGTATTCTAGCATGACAATGACCCAAAAACACACCAGGCAACAAAGGAGTGGCTCAAGAAGAAGCACATTAAGGTCCTGGAGTGGTGTAGCCAGTTTCCAGACCTTAATCCCATAGAAAATATGTGGAGGGAGCTGAAGGTTTGAGTTTCCAAATGTCGACCTCGAAACCTTAATGACTTGGAGAGGATCTGCAAAGAGGAGTGAGACAAAATCCCCCCTGAGATGTTGGTGCCCAACTACAAGAAACATCTGACCTCTGTGATTGCCAAAAAGGATTTTGCCACCAAGTACTAAGTCATGTTTTGTGAAGGGGTCAAATACTTATTTCACTCATTAACTGGTTGCTGACCAGCCAAGTTCTACGGCGGCAGGTCGGCTCTCCTGCACGAGACCCCGTAGCTCTACGTCGGCAGGCGAAGCGGCCACTAGGGGCGCTCCTGACACCCGTGCCCGGCGGTCGCGATCACCGCCGGGCACTCGCGATCGCTCGTTACAGAACGAGAACCGGGAGCTGTGTGTGTAAACAATGCATTTTTATAGCACTGATCGCTATAAAAATGCAGATGGTCATAAAAATGTGTCAAAAGTGTCCAAAATAATGTCGCAGTACCGAAAAAAACTCGCTGATCGCCGCCATTACTAGTAAAAAAAAAAAAAAAAATTTAAAAAAATGCCATAAAACTATCCCCTATTTTGTAAACGCTATAACTTTTGCGCAAACCAATCAAATGCTTATTGCGATATTTTTTTACATAAAATATGTAGAAGAATACGTATCGGCCTAAACTGAGGAAAAAAAAACGTTTTTTTTTATATTTTTGGGGGATATTTTTTTATAGTAAAAAATATTTTTTTTCAAAATTGTCGCTCTATTTTTGTTTATAGCGCAAAAACTAAAAACCGCAGAGGTGATCAAATACCACCAAAAGAAAGCTCTATCTGTGGGGAAAAAAAAGGACGCCAATTGTTTGGGAGCCACGTCGCACGACCGCGCAATTGTCAGTTTTTTTTTTATTTTTCCCCACTCAGAGAACACTAACCTTAGACATTATCAATTTGCGTTCATACGCTGTCTCCATCCTGGTTCGCATCATGGTAGGAAGTTACTTTGCAATTGTCAGTTAAAGCGACGCAGTGCCAAATCGCAAAAAGTGCTCTGGTCTTTGACCAGCAATATGGTCCGGGGGTTAAGTGGTTAAAATGCAAATCAATTTATAACTTGTTTTGGAAATGCGTTTTTGAGATTTTTGTTGTTGTTATTCTGTCTCTCACTGTTAAAATAAACCTACCATTAAAATTATAGACTGATCATTTCTTTGTCAGTGGGCGAATGTACAAAATCAGCAGGGGATCAAATACTTTTTTCCCTCTCACTGTACATTTGTGATATTTTAATGCAATGCCTAAAGTAGTGACAAAACCCAGACCGCTGATAGTAGGTGAGAGTCAATGATCAGAAGTGACTGAAGGAACTGTAGGTGGGAAGCAGAAGCAGATCGAAGTCTCATGCAGGTTTTTGCAACAGGAGCAGCAGCAGGGAGATGCTTCCTCTATGCTGTATGGAGGGACGTGACAATCCACACAGTGGAGGATATCAATGTTCAGTCTCACAGCATTAACCCCTTCCACAGCAGAGATACAGGGCGTAATGGCACCCAGTGAGCAACACAATTGAAGGAGCCCCTGATGCTCTTATTGTAAATCTTCAGAGATAGAATAAGTGAAGCAATGCCAATGGCTCTGGATCTGCAAAGTGTTCCACAGCTCACTTTTATCAGAAGCAGAGTATGAAAAGCACCCCATACAGATCTGTGCCTGAAGGTCACCAGCCTAGCCATGAAAGTCTAGTTCAGCGGGGTCCAGATATACATTCCAAAATTCAAAACTGTGCTAAGTATCTGCCAGTGGGAGAGGGGGGTGGGGCATAGAGGAGTCTGGAGTCAAGATAAAAATACAGGCCCAGATTCTCGTAGATGGGCGTAAAACTGCGGCAGCGTAACGTATGTCATTTACGTTACGCCGCCGCAAGTTTTACAGGTAAGTGCTTTATTCACAAAGCACTTGCCTGTAAAGTTGCGGCGGCGTACCGTAAATCACCCGGCGCAAGCCCGCCTAATTCAAATTAGGCGGGTAGGGGGCATATAGCATTTAAATTAAGCGCGTTTATTCACAAAGCACTTGCCTGTAAAGTTGCGGCGGCGTACCGTAAATCACCCGGCGCAAGCCCGCCTAATTCAAATTAGGCGGGTAGGGGGCATATAGCATTTAAATTAAGCGCGTTCCCGCGCCGAACGTAATGCGCATGCGCCGTCCCTAAAATTTCCCGACGTGCATTGCGCTAAATGTCGCCGCAAGGACGTCATTGGTTTCGACGTGAACGTAAATGGCGTCCAGCCCCATTCACGGACGACTTACGCAAACAACGTAAATTTTAACATTTTGACGCGGGAACGACGGCCATACTTAACATTGGTTGCCCCTCATATAGCAGGGGCAACTTTACGCGTCGTTTTCTAACGTAAACGTCGTAACTTCACTGCGTCGACCACGCGTACGTTCGGGAATTTGCGTATTTTGCTAATTTGCATACTCGACGGGAAAAAAAAACGACGGAGGTGACACCTAGCGGCAAAAAAAAAATTGCATTTAAGATCCGACAGCGTAAGAGCCTTATGCCCGTCGGATCTAATAGAAATCTATGTGTAACTGATTCTAAGAATCAGTCGCATAAATACGACGGCCCAGATTAGGATTTACGACGGCGTACATTGCGTTGTGCCGTCGTAAGCCCTTTGAGAATCTGGGCCACAGAGTAAAAAAAAATTCTAGAAATAAAAGCTTAGCCTTTACAACAGCAAAGCTGAAAAAAAATAAAATAAAAAATGATGTCCATCATAATAGGCCTCTAACAAAATCCCGAGGCATGCTGGTAGTAGCAGGGGTCATCCTTTTTTTATACCAGTTTCCAATCCTCCTGTAGAAAATAATAGAACCCTAAAGTTAAGGGCTTCTGGTATCCCTCAACGCATGAAAAATAAATAAAATGGGTATTATAAACAACTGCATTTTTTTTTTAATTATTATTATTAAAGTTGTATTAAAGGTTCGGTTTTTGCACATTGCTGCCCCAATCCTCCTTGTCTCGGATCCCCCACAGGGGCTCCTGGCTCTCTTGACCAGTGTCCAACGATATTTAAAGTACAGTAAAACCTTGGATTTCAAGTAACTTTGTCTACGAGTGTTTTACACCAGTGGTTCTCAACCCTGTCCTCAAATACCTCCAACAGGTCATGTTTTGGGAATTTATCTTATGCCCTGTACACACGATCGGTTTGTCTGATGGACCGTTTTCATCAGACTAACCGATCGTGTGTGGGCCCCATCGTTTTTTTATCCAATCAGTTAAAAAACTAGGAACTTGTTTTAAAATTATCTGATGGTTAACTACTTCCCGACCCGCGTATTGTAAATGTACGTCCTCTTTTTAAACATGGATATCTCAGTAACGGCAGCAGCTGCTGCCACAACTGAGATATCCATGTTTTCAGCGGGCGGCCGTGTAGACGATAACGGCGGTCTCCACGGCGGATTTGCCGCAAGATCGTCGTTATCGGTGGCGGGAGAGGGCCCCTCCCGCCGCTTTTCCGCGCCCTCCGCCGCTTACCGAAGCCGTCGGTAGCGGCGGAGGAGATCCGATGCTGCCGCCTGGAGAGTGAGGACTTGAGTGAGGGCAAGATGGCCCCCACCCGTCCTCATAGCTCTGCTGGGCGGAAGTGACGTCAAAACGTCAGTCCCGCCCAGCCTCTTAAAGAGACAATTTTCCTTTTTTTTTTTTTTTTTTTTGCATTTAAGCCTAAATATGGGATCTGAGGTCTTTTTGACCCCAGATCTCATATTTAAGAGGACCTGTCATGCTTTTTTCTATTACAAGGGATGTTTACATTCCTTGTAATAGAAATAAAAGTGATAATTTTTTTTTTTATATTTTAGTGTAAAAAATAATAAAATCAATACAATTGAATAAGAAAACAAAAAAATAATTTTTTTAAAGCGCCCCGTCCTGACGAGCTCGCGCGCAGAAGCGAACGCATACGCGAGTAGCGCCCGCATATGAAAACGGTGTTCAAATCACACAAGTGAGGTATCGCCGCGATCGTTAGAGCGAGAGCAATAATTATAGCCCTAGAGCTACTCTGTAGCTCAAAAAATGCAACTTATAGAATTTTTTAAACGTCGCCTATCTAGATTTTTAAGGGTAAAAGTTTGACGCCATGCCACAAGCGGGCGCAATTTTAAAGCGTGACATGTTGGGTATCATTTTACTCGGCGTAACATTATCTTTCACAATACATAAAAAAATTGGGCCAAATTTATTGTTGTCTTATTTTTTAATTCAAAAAAGTGAATTTTTTCCAAAAAAAGTGCGCTTGTAAGACTGCTGTGCAAATACGGTGTGACAAAAAGTATTGCGATGACCGCCATTTTATTCTCTAGGGCAGGGATCTTCAAACTACGGCCCTCCAGCTGTTGCGGAACTACACATCCCATGAGGCATTGCAAAACTCTGACATTCACAGACATGACTAGGCATGATGGGAATTGTAGTTCCTGAACAGCTGGAGGGCCGTAGTTTGAAGACCCCTGCTCTAGGGTGTTAGAAAAAAAAAATATATAATGTTTGGGGGTTTTAAGTAATTTTCTAGCAGAAAAAACTGTTTTAGTCTTGCAAACACCAAATCTGAAAAACACCTAAGGTCTTTAAGTGGTTAACTAACCGATAGGAAAAAAACGATCGTCTGTAGGCACGTCCATCGGTTAAAAATCCACGCATGCTCAGACTACATTAGGGGACGGGAGCGCTCGTTCTGGTAAAACTAGCGTTCGTTATGGAGATAGCACATTCATCACGCTGTGACAGAAAAGCGCAAAACGTCTTTTACCAACACAAAATCAGCTAAAGCAGCCCCAAGGGTGGCGCCATTGGATTTGAACTTCCCCTTTATAGTGCCGTCGTACGTGGTTTACGTGGCCGCATTCTGACACGATCGGTTTTTTAACCGATGGTGTGTAGGCACGACTGATCATCAGTCAGCTTCATCAGATAACTGATGAAAAAATCCATCAGTTCATTTTCATCGGATGGACCGATCGTGTGTACAGGGCATTAGATAAAAATAGCTGTCCAAAATACCAAGCCATTGACTCTGAATTAAAGCACATGTGCAAGATAAAGGTAAACCTGCAAACATGGCCTGTTGAGGACAGGGCTGAGAACCACTGTTTTACAATAGGAACAGATATATATATATTTTTTTATACATTTTAACTTGATAAATTAGTGGTATTGCAATACGAGTAACGTCACGTCACAACTGAGTATAAGGGTATGGTTCCCTCTGCTGCAACTTGGGATCTGACTTGAGACTCCAAGTAGTGCGATATGTGAAATCCCATTTTAATGGGTCTTCATTAGCACTACTAAAGTCGCTCTGACTTTAGAAAAGGTTCCTGTACTACTTCAAGGCGACTTCTATCTGATTTGTGACCATAGACTTTAATGGAAGTTGACTCCAAGCCTCATCTTAAATCGATGCGATTTGGAGCCGATATTACAGAAGGATTATCCCAGGCATTCCATGAAGTTGCCTTGCAAAGTCGTGTAAACTTTCAGGTTGTGGAAGTGTGAACCGCCTCTTCTCTTTTTTACTCTGTAGCTCCTGAAGTGCAGGTTAATTTGTTCTATTTTTACAGTACACGTTATACTGTATGTTGTATTCCTGCAATCATTTTTATATGAATAAATGGTTGTGGAACAAATCATCAGATTTTCCATTATTTCCAATGGGAAAATTCGTTTTGATATACAAGTGCTTTGGATTACAAGCACGTTTCTGGAACAAATTATGATCACAATCCAAGGTTTTACTGTATAGCTAAAAGGTGAAACTTTTTTTTCCCGTTTTGGATAGGGTGGAGAGGTATTAGAACATCTGTTTTTATTGCTGTCTGTGTCCCATTAGGGAGATTCACCCTCTTCATTTGTCCTGTTCATTAGCAAAAGTAAAGGAAAATTCCCTTATTTGGAGCGATTTCTTTTCACTTCCTGTTTTGGCTTAGAGTCAGAAAGCCAAAATGGAAAAAAAAATAATACAAATTTTGCCTAGTTTTACTTTGATATTTTTCTTAATAAACCTAAGGAAATATAGGTTTCTTCTTCTGCTGGTCTTTTAGTGAAGGACCTGCTTGTAGAGAAAATCTACAATATCAAGCAACCAGTTCTTTGGCCCGCTTTCACACAAATGTTCAGTCTACATCCGTCTGTCAGTTATTCAAATGGATCCTGACTGAACCACAATGTATGCCTACGGGTGGGGGGATATAAACAGATTATCATTTGTTTATATCCGCCTGCACCCATGTCCGTTCAGGTATTTTTTTTTTTAATGTAACATTGAAACTGAACAGATGTCAACGAATGCCATCCATTCCATCAGTTGTGGTGCGTCCATAGAGGGCGCAGGAGCGCCGCCCCCTCTCTCCTGCACCGCTCTATCACCAATAGATGGATTCATGCATTGCATGAATCCATCTATTTTCGCCACTGCCGCCCCCTATTCAGGTGTTTGGCACCTTGTCAGTGGGGGCGGAGGGGTGTTTTTGGTAGTGCGCTCCAACAGGTGTCCCGTTTAGAGCCGTGGGCTCCAACAGGTGTCCCGTTTAGAGCCGTGGGCTCCAACAGGTGTCCCGTTTAGAGCCGTGGGCTCCAACAGGTGTCCCGTTTAGAGCCGTGGGCTCCAACAGGTGTCCCGTTTAGAGCCGTGGGCTCCAACAGGTGTCCCAATTAGAGCCGTGGGCTCCAACAGGTGTCCCAATTAGAGCCGTGGGCTCCAACAGGTGTCCCAATTAGAGCCGTGGGCTCCAACAGGTGTCCCAATTAGAGCCGTGGGCTCCAATCAGTGTCCCAATTAGAGCCGTTTAATAATTAGAGCCCAATTATTAAACAGCAGGTGCAATGCTCTGCGTTCACCGTTTACACAGTGTTGTGTTAGAGAAGCGAATAAATCGCTTCCCTAACACTGACCTGCCTCTCAGCCAATCAGGTGAACCGCTTATCAGGCGTCCAATCATAGCAGAAGAGGACGGGAGAAGACATGGAGGACTCCAAGGGATCGTGGAGGACATCGCTGTGACCCGAGACAAGCAAGTGCCAGGCAGGGGGATGGGCAACACTGGCAGCAATTGGTGGGGCAACACTGGCGGCAATTGGTGGAGCAACACTGGCGGCAATTGGTGGGGCAACACTGGAGGCAATTGGTGGGGCAACACTGGAGGCAATTGGTGGGGCAACACTGGAGGCAATTGGTGGGGCAACACTGGCGGCAATTGGTGGGGCAACACTGGCGGCAATTGGTGGGGCAACACTGGCGGCAATTGGTGGGGCAACACTGGCGGCAATTGATGTTTTTTTTTCAGTTTGTTTGTGCCCCCTTAAAAAAAAAATTTAACACCGGCCACCACTGCGTTCCATCTATGTCCATTTTTGGGAAAGAAGCACTTTTTTTTACGTCACCTCTGAATGGTTTCTGCAACAATTAAGACAAAACAGATGTAGACTGATGTAAGCTGAACTGAAAACAAATGTGCAAAGTGATCTAAACTAAATCTGTTTTTTCTTTGAACCAATGACATGTGAAAAGGGGCCTTACAAGACTAAACGGGCTAAAAGCATATTCATGAATTGTTAACTCGTACATTCATCCACAGAGGTAACATTTATATATATATATTAAAAAAAAAAATCATAAACACCAATTTTGACTTATCGAGCATAACATCTGAGACAGAAGTCTGAAAATGATTCTCTGAAGCCTGAAATTAAATCTCAAAAGCACCCAGACACTGAATCCATACAATTGCTGTATTTCCAATTGTAACACATGAAAATAACATCTATGGAACATATTGGGATACAGACGTGAAGATTACAGGCAAGAACAGAAATGCCCCCCACACTACAATGTAAACAGTTGTTCTTTATCGACTCCCATGGTTGACCTTGCTTGTTCAAAGCTATAGAATTTAATAGGTTATTCGTATTGCCTAAATCTATGCAAGCACTCTTGTCTTTGTAACATTAAAACTGGATGGTACCGCTACAAAAAAAGTGAAAAGAGAAAAAAAAAAAAAAAAGGAAAAAAGCAGCCCCCCCTTTAAGGTGAAGTGCAGATTTTGGTGGCAAGGGTGGAGAGACGCATGGACTTCGTCAATATGGCATCAACAATCCCAGTTTGAATTTAATGAAGCATCACGCATTGAAGCTCTTTGTATAGCGGTGAAAATCTGTCCCCTCCCAAAATGCATTGCTTTCACGCTTGTCCTTCGGAACCGTGAGCAGTTACGGTTTGCACCAATAGTTAAGATTTGCAGAACTTAAGCAGTGTTTTTTTTTTTCTTCTATTGTAATTATCCTAATGAATACTGACAATCTAACACTAAAGAAAAAAAAATAATAAAAATAAAATAAACTGATCTACAGTTTACTGTTTGATACCATTTTAATAAACTTCACATGCATGTTGCTTTGCTGGATCCCAAATACTTCATCCACTTATCGCTACTTGCAGCTGTGCATTATCATCATTTTTTTGTGCAACTTCATAGAGCAGATTCAATGTTTGTTTTTGTTTTTTCCTTGAATTAAACATGAAAAAAGTAAAAAATAACTAGGACTATGCCAGGAAGCGACGGAAGTTAGTAAATTCCCTCCACTCAGGCCATCTTTTCCAGAAGATGTAGGTTGCTGGGGGAGGGATGTTCTTCTCTGCATGGTGAGCTCAAGTTCCAGCACGGTCCGTCTGTCTTTCCAACCATACTCCACCAAGGTCTGTCCTGTCTTCTAGAACCTTCTACTGGTAACAGGAAAGGTTACGTCAGGATGTTGTTAATAAAGTCCAAGAAACGCTTAGAATACTGCTCCGGATTAACAGTGGAGATCTCTGCACCTGCCTGAGAAAGGAAAGAGAAGAATTAGCAGTGCACAAAATATGCATGGCAGATTAACCACTTCATCTCCAGAAGATTTACCCCCCCCCATGGCCAAGTCATCTTTTGCGATAAATCACTGCGTTATTTTAACCACTTCAATACAGGGCTTTTATACCCACCTCAATACCGGGCCTATTCTGGCACTTCTCTCCTACATGTACAAATCATCATTTTTTTTGCTCGAAAATTACGCAGAACCCCAAACATTATATTTTTTTAGCAGACACCCTAGGGAATAAAACGACGGTCATTGCAACGTTTTATCTTGCATGGTATATGCGCAATAATTTTTCAAACGCCTTCTTTTGGGAAAAAAATTGTTTCATGAATTAAAAAAACAACAAAACAGTAAAGTTAGCCCAATTTTTTGTAAAATATGAAAGATTATGTTACACCGAGTAAATAGATACCTAACATGTCACGCTTTAAAATTGCGCACACTCATAGAATGGCGCCAAACTTCGGTACTTAAAAATCTCCATAGGCAACGCTTTGAATTTTTTTACAGGTTACCAGTTTAGATTTACAGAGGAGATCTAGTGCTAGAATTGTTGCTGGCACTCTAACGCACGCGGCGATACCTCACATAAACGGCGTTTACATATGTCGGCGGGACTTGCGTGTGCGTTTGCTTCTGCGCGCGAGCTAACGGGGACAGGGGCATTTTATTTTATTTTTTACATATTTATTTCTTTTTTTACACTTTTCTTTTTTTTTTTATTATCACTTTTATTCCTATTACAAGGAATGTAAACATCCCTTGTAATAGGAATGTGTGTGACAGGTCCTCTTTATGGAGAGATGCGGGGTCAATAAGACCGCACATCTCTCCTCCAGGCTGGAAAGCATGAGATCGGGAAAAAAAATTCACTGATCTCATGATTACTGTTGCTTAGTAACCGCAATCGCGGCTTTGTTTACTTACGGGGACCTGGGTGTGACGTCATCACATCGCGCCCTGGTCCTCCGACGGTCATAGAGATGACTGGTGACCATCTGGTCACCAGTCATCTCTATGCTTCCTGCCAGCGCCGGACGATTCTTTCTCTGGGCCTCCGATGGCACGGGAGAGCCCGGAGAAGCACCATTTTTATGTTGCACAGAATCGCCGGCAGAAGAGAAGGATATCTGAATGATGCCTCTAGGTGCAGGCATTATTCAGATATCCCCCCACAAAGCCCAGGACATCATATGACGTCCACCCAGGATGGGAGATCCCCTCTGTGGACGTCATATGACTATGGGCCGGTATTGAAGTGGTTAACCAACAATTGCACTGTTCTGCTACGCTGTACCCAAATAAAATTGATACCCTTTTTCCCATACAAATAGAGATTTCTTTTGGTGGTATTTGATCACCCCTGCGTTTATTTTTTGCGCTTTAAACAAAAAATAACAAACAGTATTTTTTACTTTATGCTATAAAACATATCCAATAAATAAAAAAATATGTATTCTGCTACATATTTATGGTAAAATAAATCCCTATAAGTGTATATTGATTGGTTATTTTATATTGATTTTAGTTTACCTTAAAAGTGGTGGCTGCATTAGATTTTATTTGTTTTAGCAATACATTTTCAGCTAGTACAGAAAATATCCGTTCTTGCCAGAAATGCTGTGTCCTCACTTCCTATGGGCTTAAAATAAAGCACAACAAAAACCTTGACGATAATCTACTACTGACTGAATAAAGGCAGACATGTTTGAGGTCCAAAACATCAGACTTGGGGGGCACACGCTAAAAATGCGTTTACATTCAAGATGGTGCTGCTAAAGTGCTATTAGTGTCCACCTGTGTTATAGGAGGAGCCCTTATAGTTATCCCATAAAGAGAAGTTTGTCTCCCATGGTGAGACACAGGACCTTTCATTCTATTAGTGTAGGACCCACTGATAATGTGGTTCTTAGTGGGCTTAGCACTATACAGGTAGTGCAGAATTATTAGGCAAGTTGTATTTTTGAGGATTCATTTTATTAAACAACAACCATGTTCTCAATGAACCCAAAAAACTCATTAATATCAAAGCTGAATATTTTTTGAAGTCGTTTTTTTTTTTTTAGTTCTAGCTATTTTAGGGTGATATCTGTGTGTGCAGGTGACTACTATTACTGTGCATAATTATTAGGCAACTTAACAAAAAAAAATATATACCCATTTCAATTAATTATTTTTACCAGTGAAACCAATATAACATCTGAACATTCTCAAATATACATTTCTGACATTCAAAAACAAAACAAAAACAAATCAGTGACCAATATAGCCACCTTTCTTTGCAAGGACACTCAAAAGCCTGCCATCCATGGATTCTGTCAGTGTTTTGATCTGTTCACCATCAACATTTCGTGCAGCAGCAACCACAGCCTCCCAGACACTGTTCAGAGAGGTGTACTGTTTTCCCTCCTTGTAAATCTCACATTTGATGATGGACCACAGGTTCTCAATGGGGTTCAGATCAGGTGAACAAAGAGGGCCATGTCATTAGTTTTTCTTCTTTTATACCCTTTCTTGCCAGCAACGCTGTGGAGTACTTGGACGTGTGTGATGGAGCATTGTCCTGCATGAAAATCATGTTTTTCTTGAAGGATGCAGACTTCTTCCTGTACCACTGCTTGAAGAAGGTGTCTTCCAGAAACTGGCAGTAGGACTGGGAGTTGAGCTTGACTCCATCCTCAACCCGAAAAGGCCCCACAAGCTCATCTTTGATGATACCAGCCCAAACCAGTACTCCACCTCCACCTTGCTGGCGTCTGAGTCGGACTGGAGCTCTCTGCCCTTTACCAATCCAGCCACGGGCCCATCCATCTGGCCCATCAAGACTCACTCTCATTTCATCAGTCCATAAAACCTTAGAAAAATCATTCTTGAGATATTTCTTGGCCCAGTCTTGACGTTACAGCTTGTGTGTCTTGTTCAGTGGTGGTCGTCTTTCAGCCTTTCTTACCTTGGCCATGTCTCTGAGTATTGCACAACTTGTGCTTTTGGGCACTCCAGTGATGTTGCAGCTCTGAAATATGGCCAAACTGGTGGCAAGTGGCATCTTGGCAGCTGCACGCTTGACTTTTCTCAGTTCATGGGCAGTTAATTTGCGCCTTGGTTTTTCTAAAAGGTTCTTGCAACCCTGTTGACTATTTTGAATGAAACGCTTGATTGTTCGATGATCACGCTTCAGAAGCTTTGCAATTTTAAGAGTGCTGCATCCCTCTGCAAGATATCCTGTCAAGTCCTTCTTTTGACCCATTTTGCCAAAGGAAAGGAAGTTGACTAATAATTATGCACACCTGATATAGGGTGTTGATGTCATTAGACCACACACCTTCTCATTACAGAGATGCACATCACCTAATATGCTTAATTGGTAGTAGGCTTTCGAGCCTATACAGCTTGGAGTAAGACAACATGCATAAAGAGGATGATGTGGTCAAAATACTCATTTGCCTAATAATTCTGCACTCCCTGTATGGCCAAACGGTGTAACCAAATCCCCATATGTTTGAATATGTTCAGGTGTTTTAAATAGCCTTGCAGAATTTAAAAATGTATTTTTTGTATGTTTGAGGCCCAGGCTGTGTAAAAACCATGGCCACCATTATAGGTGCAGGGCAGAAAAAAAAAGCATAGCCATGAAAGGACAGAAGTGTGTTATTTGCAGGATTGGTAAACTGCAACATATTACATTTTTGTTTTTGGGGTTTGATGAGCTTTAGGTTTACACTCAAGAAGAGAGGCAGTCAGATGTAGCAGAGGAAATCCAGTGGTAAGGAGGCATCAGAAGACATAATATAAATATACTGAAGACTGAAACAGCACTGTGTTGCATGCCCACCATTGGTGTACTCTAGTCTAGGGCCGAAACAACTAATCGATTAATCGACAACTAATCGATTATGAAATGAATCGATTACAATTTTCATAATCGATTAATCGGCCAGTAACATAATAGGGTTAAAAAAATAAAATAAATTAGCCCTTTATAGTACAAAAAAGCAAATCGCTACTGTAAATATTACGTTCACTGTCCCACAGTAAAAAAAAATGAACCCCCCTACAGTAGCGATTATTTGCTCTTTTTGTACTTATTTTTGTTTTTTTTAACCCCATTATGGTTACTAAACATCTCAGGCCTGGGGTCACACCTCTGTTTTTTGGTACACTACAGTTCATTTACATACTTCAATGGAGAAGCTGCAGAAAAGCATGTAATGTGTTTTTGCGGCAATTTGTGTTTTGTAATCTGCCCAACAACAAATTGGGCCCAAAAAATGTAAAAATGCTATTTTTTTTTTAAGGCTATTATCCGATTAATCGAAACAATAATCGGCCAACTAATCGATTATGAAAATAATCGTTAGTGCAGCCCTACTCTAGGCTCAAAATGGACTCCCAGGCCTATATATTGAAAAGTTCACCTGTAACCACAATGAGAAGAGGAATAATACCATACTTACTCCATGTTTAACAGTTTTTGCCGCATGGGCCGCCTTCTTTTTTGCATCATAGTGAGTTAATATGTCAATAATGGCCATGAAATAGACTTCCTTCCTGGGTGCATCTGAACAGAAAATAGAAGATGAAAGATTTACGTTGTGTATTTATCAAACACAAATATAATACTTTACAGGGGACATCAGACTCGTTCCAGAGGACCTTACAGTCCAATGTCCCTGCTATACATGCACAAAAACCTTGCTGGCCAATTTACTAGGTAAAGGCGAAGTTCACCTTTAAAAATAAATAAAGGCAGATACTGTATTTTTGCAGGAAAAAAAAATTGTGCATCTATTTAATTTTACAGGAGCCTGAAAAGTAATGCACCCATGATGAATGGATTGCAAGTGAAATGTCAGGTTCAAGCAAACACTTCCTCCAGCTCTCTGCCTGTATGGACTCTCAGTTGCAGAGCTGGAGGAAGTGTAAATGGACTACCAGTGTGCTGCACACAGGATCGGCCAGCTACTGCAAGTTGAGCTGCAGCTCGGTTTACAGTCTAGGGATCGCTGTCAGCAGGCAGGTTTGTTTTATTGCAGAGGAGAGATGGCAGATAAAATGCCTGCCTGCCTGCTCACAGTGCATCACAGAGGAACTTTAGTAATGCAAGAGTGACTGAATGGATACAAACTGAGTGGATTATTTAGGTATGCCATGTTCTGTAGCTTTGGTAATGTAATCTACGGATTTGGCAAGAACCTACCTATACAATTCAATTTGAAAACTACAAGCCATCAGCTGCAATGGCTGATGGTACTTGTAGGCATTCATTCACAGAAAATATAGTGAACGGCAGGGCCTTGTGGAACTGATCCTTTAAGTCTAACCATCATGTTACCTTTGATAACTTACACAATGAGAAAAGCTGCTTCAAAAATAAATACAGATTTCATAGAATGTATAGTAACGCACTAAAAGCAATGCAAATAATCAGTGCATACAATACAAATACAAGTAATAACTCAAATACGTGCAATGTGAAACAGTGTTGCAAAAAGTCCCAATTGTAAACAATTTTCTCCACCACTGTGGTAACTCAACATAATAGTTCAAAATTAAGCAATCCAATGTGTTCAGTGACCACCTTTAGGCCTCTTTCACACTTGTACGACTTGTCCCATTATTTGGGACCGCAAAGTATGACTCCCAATGACTAACATTCATATTAGTACGACTAAGCCGTGACGACTTCAAAAGTAGTCCCTGCACTACTTTGGTCAGACTTCGATGCGGGTTCAGATTCATGGACCTCAAGTCTCCCTGAAATCACATCGAAATGACCCCATTACATTGTCACAATCATCTGATAAAGTATCTCTCTGGATGATGCTGGAAAACTCCTGCAAGGAACGTCCCTGAGCCACACTATTCCACTTCTGGAGTCTTGATCAACCAATTGTGCCCATAGAATAAACATGAAAAACCATAGTGCTCTCTGCTTCAAATGATTTATTTAAAATCTAAACAAAGGGATTAAAAACACTCACATAGATATGTGATCAACATGCATATAATCAGCTCACCACGCTCATACACAAGCAAAGATGTCCTGGATAACGGCTCCTCCCACCCGTACGCATTACGCCCTTCTGGTTGGGCTCCAGCTAGATCACAGGTGCCCACATCTTTGGAAGGTAATTAAAGTAATTGTGTGATTGATGATCTATATAAGCTTCTAACAACTGATGGCTCCCCACCTGCTGAAGAAGCCCAACCAGGAGGGTGCAACACGTACAAGGTGGGAGAAGCGGTTATCCAGGAGGTCTTTGCTTGTGTATGAGTGTGGTGAGCTGATTATATGCACGTTATTCAAATATCTATGTCAGTGTTTTTAATTCCATTTGTTTTGTTTTTAAATAAATCATTTGAAATAAAGAGCACTATGGTTTTTCAGAAGGGGCAGTGTTGATGCAGCCCTACTCCAACTCGAGGCACGTTGGATTTATGACTTAAGGGCGACACATTACCCAGGTTTTAATGAAAATCTTAGTTTGAAGCCCTTTCTTTAAATAGCCTTGTTTGCGGGATCTGGAACATACCGTGTCCATTTGTGTCTCTTCCATGGCCTTCACCTTTTGAGAGACCTTGATTTTAGGTTTACATGTATCATTCCCCCCCCCCCCCTTTTCTTCCCCTGTTGGTGCTCCCCTTTTTTGGTTTTCCAGGAACATTGAACTGCACTGGGTAACCAATACCCAAGCGTAGATTTAAACGCACTCGCTAGGCCTACAGCTTTGTTTATTCTTTTGATGCTTTGCAAATACTTAAAAAAAACATTTTTTTGTCAATAGAATAATTATAAAACAGGATTAAAACATTGTTCTAAAATATATGGATTTTATTATTTTCTTTGGGGTGACTTGAGTGTCTGTCAGCCGGTCATTTGGGTTTTTGGCTGCAAGTGGTCCATCAGTCCAGCCCCCTATGCTGCTTCTCTGTGTCTCTTGCTGTTCCTCGATGCTCGCTCTCCTCTCCGGTATGGCTGTGATCTCCTCCCTGGAGTGTCCGATCTGGCCACAAGGGCGCCTGGGGAGGTTTTTCATCCTCCATTTACCTCCCCTATGGTGTACGCCGTTCTGCCTCTCATTCCGTTGTGCCCCGCTCTTACATTATTCATGGTGTCTATTTATGTTACCATCTCTTTCCATCTATTCGGGTTCCCCTTAAAACCCCCCCCCCCTCCTTCTTGTGATTGAAGCGTTGCGTATGGGACGTGTGTTGCCATAGTCACCGACTATGTTGGTGCATGGCTTCGCACCTCCCCGCCTTCCCGACGCAGATTGGCCCGCTCGGCTCCCAGTGACGTCAGACGCTGTGTAGGACGTTATTTATACCTGCTCTCGCAGTGTATACCGTGCTGAGAGCAGGGGGTTGCCAATGTGAAGGTATATGGCAGTCTTTGCGGTGAGTATCACTGCCACATCCAAATGTACATTGTATTTTTCTTTATATTCCAGCTGAAATTTGTCTTGCCCTTCTATGTGTGTATCTAATATAGCATTTACCCATATACATTTCCCCACCTTGACTTTACTCTGTTTAAACGATTTCCACAGATTACTTTACCAATATAAATCATCATGATAATGAGACCCAGTGTCCACCTTGTCTCTAATATTATAGAGACTTATCTACAAAAGTATTTTTTTCGTTTTAGCTATTTAAAAAGCCTAATACCATTGATATTCCATTTCATTGTCACCTTTAGATGAAATTAATTCATCTTAATGATGATTCGTTTCTCTTTTCCTGTTTTCCTTCAATCCCCTCATTCGTTCTTTGTTTCTTATATTGTCTGTTTGGCTATCCGCCCCTTAGAGAGGAGAGTGGCAGATACTTGAGACTTTTTTTTCTGATTATTTTGTCTATACAGTGTACAGACCTATTCCGTGGGGTCGTGCAGGTGATTGACTATGTCACCTTGTTTCTTTCCTGCCCTTATATAGTCTCAGTCTCTATATGCAAGTACAGTTCTAATAACTGTTTTACATAGTATTTTACGTAGGTCTTTTTACTACGTATATCTTTTGATGTTTTATGTATCCAATCATATATCTTATTTATGCTCCGTGTCCCATTTCACAGCCGCATTTAGCGTCCTTTGTGGCTTGTTCGGAATGCTCCCTTCATTTTCAAGTGGGGGTTTTCACATCTTGATCCCATGCCTCTGAGGTTTGTCGGTCACTTGGTCCAGCGGGTAGTTCTGGGTAAGCGTGCATTTACTGTCCGGTCTCACCGACACTCAGGTTACCCTTTGCTGTCTTTTTTATACATATGTTGTGCACATGTAATAATGTATAGGAAAAAACAAGCTGCGCAAATATCATGAGTATCGACCACTGAGTGGACAATCAATGATGAAGAAGATCTCCTAGGAGAATGTAAACCCAATCTTGGTGAAATTCAATGAAAAATTAGTCCTCAAACATAAAATTGAGTCTGTGACAAAAATAGTGATTCAAAGAGTGATCGTCTCTCTCAAGATGT
The DNA here is from genome assembly GCF_905171775.1 of Rana temporaria. Taxonomy (NCBI): domain Eukaryota; kingdom Metazoa; phylum Chordata; class Amphibia; order Anura; family Ranidae; genus Rana; species Rana temporaria. Next base: position 48,212,928 of record NC_053493.1, read on the forward strand.
GCTGCTCCTCTAGGGTAAAGCGGCGTGCTGATGCCACTGCGTTACACTGAGTCCCGGAGTGAACGGGCTGTATTAGCCGGCCGGCTACAGAACTTTTTATACACGATTTTATATCTACTCAAATGTGAGTGTGTTTTTAATTTTCTTATTTTATTAAATCTATTATTGGATTACGCTATGTGCGCCCTTTTTACCTTTCCTCTTGTTTGGGTGTGATCAACATCGTCCTGAGCGGTAGAGGATCCGAGAGATTTGGGGTGAAGACATCCTTGCCAGACAAACCTTTAGGCTGGGTTCATAGCCACAGGCTCACAGACGATCTCTAATTGGGATCTTCTCATCTGGTAAGAAGCTGATAATCACTGTGATGGAAGATCCTCTTTACTATCTGGTCACCTTTCGTGGTGTTTTTGACACCATTTGTTTCCTCTAGAGGAGCAGCACATCTTGAGAGAGACGATCACTCTTTGAATCACTTTTCATTTATTTTTGTCACAGAGACTCAATTTTATGTTTGAGGACAAATTTTTCATTGAATTTCACTAAGATTGGGTTTACATTCTCCTAGGAGATCATCTTCATCATTGATTGTCCACTCAGTGGTCGATACTCATGATATTTGCGCAGCTTGTTTTTTCTTATTTATGTTCATTTTGTGTGTATCTCACGTTTTAAGTTGCAGCATTAGTATTTGGAATCATCTTGACAGCGCAGTATTTCCATTTCTTTCTATGTAATAATGTATGGCTAATTATATGTTTTCTATTCACATAGTTGTAATAACATGAATGGTCATCGCCTTCCCCTGAAGAAGCGCATTTAGCGAAACATGTCGGGACTGTGCAATTTATTTGCGGCATAACTGTAATCTTGTTATTTGATGACCACTATACTCTGTTATCCTTAATGGACCAATGGTTTTAGTGTTCTGTATTTAATAAAACTATTTTGTACTTTTTACTGATGTAAGACGAGTTCTTTCTCATCATAACTAATACCAATTGCACCGTTAAAATCCCTTTTTCTCCTCTCTTCAATGTTCTAACGGTTTTTCATGTTTATTCTATGGTCAAAATTGGTTAAATCGAGACTCCAGAAGTGGATTAGCGAGGCTCAGGAACGTTTCTTGCAGAAGTGTTCCAGCATCATCCAGAGCGATACCTTATCAGACAATTGTGACTCTAATGGGGTCATAATCTGTAGGTGAGCAGGCAATCGGTCTAAAAGGTGATCATCACTGAACACATTGGATTACATAATTTTGAATTATTACGTTGCATTACCACAGCGGTCAGCGGTGAAGCAAATATTCACAATTGGGACTTTTTGTGACACGGTATCACAATGCACTTATTTTTTGAGTTATTACATTGTTGATTTGATTTGTATAACGTATGAATGGTTGCTCTGCACTGATTATTTGCATTGTTTTTGGTTTGTAGAGTCACTGGTGGACAAATTCTGATAGGTGTTGGAAGCAATCACAGAGGGCCTCTAATTGAGGACATTGAATAACATTGTAATATAATTTTGCATTGATTTTAGGTCATATTTGCGCAGATTATACATTTTATAGTAACGTACTGTCATGGCTTTTAATTCCATATACATCAATAGTTGGGTCGAACTCCCCGGGAGGGAGAGCCTTTGTACTGTTCAGCGTGTTCCCGGGGCTGTCTGGAGGAGTGCCTACAGGGTGCATCCCATCACTTTCACCCTCTTCTTCCTCGTTGTCCTCGCTCTCCACATCCTCTTGCTCGGCCCTCTCCACATCGTGGATTCCCACCAGCAGGCTGTAATCCATAAGCTTCAACTGAGCCAAAAACTAGAGGGAAGAAATTACATTTATTAACAAACAATGAAATATAAAAAGCAGCTCTGTGATGGAACGAGACATCTGTGATATACATGCTTTACGTAAAGGGTTAGAATCCGATTTAAAGGAGAACTCTAAATAATACACATAATCAAAGACATCAAATATTTAAAATAAAGAAATGGTGGTGGGTGGATTCTAAATACTGCAGACAGCGGTGCCATGTTATTATAGGGCACCACTCTCTCACATTCCTCCTGTGGGTCTAGGGTGGGTGACTGAGTTTTGACTCCCTGGGCTCACAGGGAGTTTAAAGTGATTGTAAATTATCACCTTGTAAAACAACCCATTTAGTTTAAAATGGAAATTAATAACAGCAAAATATTTTTGTGAAGATTTCTTTTCCCTATAAGTGATCACATTCCCTCTGTTCTCAGCTGCATAAGAGCCAGGGGGAGGAAAAGCAGCAGCACACTGAGCTTCCCAGAGAATGGCTGTGCAACAAGTGCATGTCAGGACAAGTCTGATCATTGGCGGAGAGTACACAGAGTTCCCAGTATTACTAGGGAACTGACCATAGGTGTGCTCGGCTGCTTAGTGTCAGTTTTTAACAGGAAAGCAGGACTGGCAGGAACACTGGGGATTTCACATAAATTTAATATGTCTTTGGCATCTGCTTTCCTGAATCAATTTAAACACTTATAAACAGTACTGCGTCCTGATGAAGGGGAAACATGTGCTGCCCCTGAAACAAGTTGGCTGTTTTGTGAATCATTAAACCTGTTTTGGACTTCTTTATGAATTGAATCTGGTATTCTGGTGAGATTTAAGATCTAAATGGTGCTCCTTGGTACCCATTGGAGGGTAACCCCTGGTTACAAGTAAGCGGCCTAACTACAACCGCTCTGTATATTAATTGCTTCTCAGATGTATCTCCATTCTCTTTTTAGGAACTGGGTGGGAAGGAAAAGGGAATCTAGACTGTTAAATTGCTCAAACTAGAATTTGGTTTTTAATATTTTAATTGTAGGGGAGCGGGTGGCTCTATATTTTATATGGTAAAAATCTTGAAAAGCAGGGAGGGCCTGCACACTCTTGTCACTACAAACCAATCAACAGGTATCTTACCTCAACATCTTTCTTTAGTTTCTCCTGAAACATCTTTTTGTTGTTCTCATCAATGTAGATTTTCTGACCATCGTTTATAAAATCGTTATCTTTGTACGTTGGCAGGTCTTTGGCCTGAAGAGAAAACACAGAACAAGCATTGAATGACATGACCCCCTATAGCTGAGGTTTAGGGTACTTCTCAATGGTCACAAGTCAAGAAGGGAATTTAAAGTGGTTGTAAACCCCCTACATATACCCAGTGAAGCGACTGGCTTCAGGTGATGCACAGGAGATGAAACACATCCTCCTACATAAGTTGTACCTGATTATGTGCCATCCCCTACAGCAATGTTTTTCAACTCCAGTACTCAAGTACCCCCAACAGGTCATCTTTTCAGGATTTCCCTCAGATGAAACAGCTGTGGTAATCACTAAGGCAGTGAAACTGATCAAATCAAAATAATGGAAAGCCTGAAAACATAACCTGTTGGGGGTACTTGATGACTGGAGGTGAGAAACCTTGCCCTACAGCTTCCTAAAGCTTCTTAGGACTGGAGGCGAGAAACCTTGCTCTACAGCTTCCTTAAGCTTCTGAGCTTTAGCAGGCAGGGGATGGGGATCCGCTGTCACACACTGCAGAGCATCGTGTAGGGAAATTTTTGCAATCTGAGATCTAAGTGGAGGGGATGGACACACCCCCTCTACAAAGTCTGAGGTAAGCATGACAGCTAAGGCAGCCCATAGATTATGCAACTTTCTTTCCTTCCACCACAGGTCACTAGATTCCCCCCCATCAACAAAGTCAGTGCTGCGAAAGGACAGAGAGGTGGGGTTGCCGGAAGCCTTCCTGGCAAGCAGAACAAGGATTACCGATAAAGCTATTGGCCGTAATTGCATGTAAAAAAAATCTGATAGGCTGGTTGCACCAAAATTGATTGTTGGATTGACTTGGGTACAACCAGCCTGCCTAAAGATGGATCGGATCTCAGCCAATCCCTGCTGAACTGGCTGAGATTCAATCCATCTGTGGACCGCCTAAGGCTGTCGATCACCTGCTCTGTGCTGGGGGGGGGGGGCCATCCCCCAGGATTCTGGGGTGTCGGCATTATCTGTCTGAAGTGACTCATACAGATAGAGAGAGGAGCAAGCAGGTAGGAACCAAAACCATTTTACGTACAACATAAGTCAATGGAAAATCGACATGTTGTAAACTCGCAGGGTCCCATCCTTAAATGTGATGGGATTATATTTTAAGAGGTGGGGTTTGGACAGTGTATTAGCGTTTTTCCCACTGCAGTGAAAGTGAATAAAAATCAGTTTTAAAGACATTCTTCCGCCTTCCACTCAAGAACCTCCCAGGTAAATCCATTATTTGTTGCCCAAGTCCTCACTGAAAACCAACTGTGCCGATACTGGTCGTCAGGGGAGGTGCTGCCACAGAGGTCTCTTCAGTTTTGCATCTATGGCAGCATGCTCCCCAACATCAATTTGTCTTGGTATACATTTCTGAGAAGGACTCACACAGCCTTTGTTTCTTAGAAATTAACTGAGGACTAAAAATCACCTTCCAACCCTTCTACATCAATCCTATGAGTACAAGAGCAATAGGGAAGATTGCATTTACTGAGCCACCAAAAATGTGCCGTCACACTTGTCATGCTGTTTATTTCCACATTGCCATAGAGAAAACATAAGCTACCTGCTGCCTATTTTCCCATTTTTTCCGACTGGATTCAACTACTCATGCACAAGATGTTACAGAGCATCATCACAGTAACGGTGGAAAGATTCAAGAGACTTAATGATAGTTGCGTTATCTGCCCTTACTGAAGATCGTTGTGGGGGGGGGGGGGGGTAACGCTGAGGGGTGTCTAGAAATGGGATTTTTTTATCATTTAAAGCATCCAGACAGGATAGGAGACTCATCTATTTTGCACTGTTTTGCCATTTTTGTGAAGAAAATGTTTGCAATGCCAGGTTCAAGGGTGCAGATGTTCCTAGGACCTTAAGAATAAACTTGATCAAACTACCATTAGGGCCACTGTTCATCATTGCTCTCTCATTTCTCCCCTATTTGTCTTGTATTTACACACAAGTTTAATCAGAACAGAAATTGGTTAGAAGGCATGGAGGTCAGCAATGTGTGTCTTCTTTCAGGGGCTGCATGCAGTATACTGCATACTGCATACTTTGTTGTTCAAAATTCATATAAGCTGTTGCCTGGGTACTGTGCCACATGGGTGTGGTAATCTGTTGTTCAATGGCATTACTTCATTTTTCTATGGGGCCCTGAGATTTCTAGTTATGCCCCCGATTGCAACCGTCCATTTCAAGTGATGACAGGAAGGACAACATTGGAAAAATAGGATAAAATTAAAGGATCGCAGATACCATAAAGTGCGTTTTAGTGAGATGTTCCATCTGACAGGAATGTGGCTTGTCTGTAATCATCTTTTTTCCTCCAGTCTATCCCCAACTGAGCAGCTGACTTCTTAGGTCCTGGCAGCCTGCCCAGACTGTCAGTGCTAAAAAGAACAAAGCTGGACTAGAACCACTAATTTTATACCATATTGGTGCTGCCGCGCCTCTATGAAAAGAGTGGCCACCAGAGAGCTTTCTCTCTCACATGGAGGGGAAGAGTAATCTGTCTGAGCTCCGGTTTCTGACTGATGTCCTATCAATGAACAATGAATCTTCTGGGGGAACGTCGAAACAGATGCAAGAATGTGACAATTGTTGGCGGTCAGTGAAGATGAAGAGGGGAACGGCTGCAGTAGGCCTGACACACACCGCTAGGCTTATTGAGCCACACAAGGCCTTGCAACGTCTGACAGAGGTGGGCTTCAGAAAGCATCCAGATGTTGCCGCATTTCATAGTTCTATAGCACAAATGAACATATAGAGAAGAACTTGAGGGACTACCATTGTTAAGATGCTCTACAACAGGGGTGCCCAACCTTTTGAAGAGTGAGGGCCACTTAAGCAACTTGGTAACCGATCGCGGGCCACAATGAGCGGAGCGGGTGTATGGCATGTCTGGGTCTGCTCTGCATATGCAGAGTGGACACGACACAGCCCACTATACTCTTTTTTTATTTTTTGCGGATCAGATTAGAGGTAGGACACAAGTCGGTTTATGTGTGCCACTACTTAGGAGGTGAATGAAGGGTTCAATTGGTCAGACTGTCGGATTGACAGTGTGAAACGGGCCCAAGGCTGCTTTCACGCTGATGCACTGCAGTTTACCTGCACTACTGGTGCAACGCAGCGTACCTTTGGTTTCCTGCACTTTGCAATAGACTTCTATTATATTCTGCAGATTTGGTGCACTTTCAGAAAGCTCACCAAACTCGCAGGTAATAACAGAAGTCTATGGCTCAGTGCAGGTAACCCGTAAACTGCTCTGCACCTGCGGATCAGTTTGAAAGCAGCCTAGTAACCACTGCAGAACAGATATACCCAGATATACATTGTGATTTTAGAAATAAACTGACCTTTAATAACAGTATTCTATTCCATCCCAGAGCAGGAGGTCGTGGGCCACATCAGAGGGCTCCATGGGCCACATGTGGCCCCTGGGCCAATGGTTGGGCACCCCTGCTCTAAAGGGAACATCAGTAATGCATTTAACTGCTAAAAATAAGGAGAAATTTATAAGCAGACAGGTTATGGTGTGGGGGGCCTTAAAGGAATAAACCTCTAGTAAACCAGGGTGAAGCACAGTAGAGCAGGGGTGTCAAACTGGCGGCCCTCCAGATGTTGCGAAACTACAAGTCTTATCATGCCTCTGCCTGTGAGAGGCATGCTTGTAACTGTTAGCCTTGCAATGCCTCATGGGACATGTAGATTTGCAACAGTTGGAGGGCCGCAAGTTTGACACTCCTGCAGTAGAGGATACCTCAAACGAAAGGTAACTAAAACTGGCCTTGCAGTAGAATTTTGATCAAAACATGTTTCCAGAAACGTTGATTATTTACAAGATAAAAGGAGCCGATTCCATAATAGGTTTCGAAGGATGAAAGTCTAATCTGATGGAATCGAATGAATTTCTAATTGTTGAATTTGCGACTGGCCAAGAAAAATCATAACTAGTCTTATGCGCATGCATTGATCAGGAAGCAGACCGTCCTACAAAAATCAAGATAGTGACATGGTACCTGAATAAAAAGTCATTTGAAATTAGGTCCATGAAGGCACCATGAAATGGTTAGATTTTGAATGAAATTCTGCAGGCGTAAGGTCAGTTTAAAGTGGACCTTTACCCTAAACGAATTCTCATATTTCCCGGGCCACCTCCCTCCATCACAATTGGATATGCATTTTTTTTACCCAAGATTTAGGCTGCTTTTACACCGATCAGTTTTTCTTCCGTTTTGCATAAAAAAAAAGCGTAAGTTGATCCTAATGTTTCAGACGCATGTTGGAGATGTTTGCAGGCCTCTGGGGGAACATGACACACATTTGGGTCCCCTCTCTAGCTGACTGGGCCTGTGAAATGGACAGGATTGAACATATTGAAAGGATATTAGCGTGGGAAGTAGATAAGAGTGAGGCCCACACTATAATGTGGATCATTTGGATACACTTCTGGTTCTCTGCCGATTTTGACTCTTTTATAGCGGATACAGCTCCTACCGCTTCCCCAGGGCCCTCTCATGAGTAGTGCGATATCCCTTCTCCCCACTTTCCCTTTCTTTCTCATTCACTGCCACCCCTCGCCCCTTTTTTTTCTCTCCTTATTTCTGCTCCTCCCGTACCTTTATGAGATTATAGTAATCTTACCGGTAGATTCACCGCACTTTCAGGCCAGATGTGTTGAGCCTTGTTTTTTTTTTCCTGTTTTCTTCACCACTGTTTATAGCGATCTACTGGTTACTTGATTAACCATTACTTAGTTTATTTCACTCATTTCTACATTTGTTAAGGCTATCTACCTGACTATGCATATGTGACACATGTTCTTTTAGTATCCTTCTGATCCTAATGTATACTTTTACACTAAATGGACATATATTTTCTTGGCCTATGTTTAGTCGATATGTTTTACAAATGATTAAAACTTAAAGTGGATATAAACCCAAAAATCGCACCAGTGTGAACCAAGCCTCAAAGCATACAGCCTACATATGTCACCTGACTGCTCCCACCAAGGCTCGGTTCACACTGGTGCGATTCGGGAACCCTGCGAATCCACTGCGGGTTCCCACATCGCACCCGACTCGCACGGCAGTTCACACTGCCATATGCAAACTGCTGGGGAGTGTCATACAATGGTAATGACACCCCCATTTCAGCTTGCATATCGCACTACGAACTGACAGGACATGAATCGGATCGCATGGGTGTGAACACCCATGCGATTCTGGTGTGGACCAAAAAAAGGGTCCTGTGCGTGTTTGGTCCAAATGAGATGCGATTTCAGCCATACAGTTTGTATGACTGAAATCACATCACACAGACATCGCATGTGATCTGAACAGCAGTGCGGTGCAAATCACTTGCAATCTCTCACAGCGCACTAATGTGAACCAGCCCCAAGTTCATTCAGCCTTACTGGGTGCAAGTATAAAAAATTAGAAATCCACCCCTCCCCCACATAACACATCCTGGTAATATAGGAATGTTGCATATGTGATCAGGTGACCTCAGACACACACACACACTGCAATATAATAATAATAATAATAAGAAGAAGATCACTCAAGCTTCTACTCTGCCCAACTCTGACTAAATACATCTCTCCTAATCACTTGTCTATGTATATTCTGCTGTCTGTTCACTGCACCATACATTTCCTCATCACACTGAACTGTGGATCACACACCATATTATGATAAACATCCAGGAAAGGCAGCCAATTCTGGGAGAGCTGGAGGGGAGGGAAGGGGAGGGGGATGTGAATTGTGAACTTTTTACACAGCCTGTGCATGTGTCCAAGTTAGTGCACGAGATATGTAAATAACCTGTCACTCGAAGCATGGGGGCGGAAAGGACTTTTTCTTTAGACAGGTTTTTCTCTGCAAGTCTTTATTTTCGCTGAACAATAAAAGAGGATTGCTCAGAGCTGGATTAACTCTGTGTGGCAAGACTGGGCACAGATGATAGGAAATCTTATTCTCTACATTGTGACATCCAATTTAATAAAACAGATTCAAAGTTAACCACTTGCCGCCCGCCAATGACATATTGACGTCGGCAACGTGGTTGTAGAATCCTGACTGGACGTCATATGATGTCCTCAGGATTCTGAGCCGCTGCGCACCCCCCGGGGGCGCGCATCGCGGCGATCGTTATACAGGATGTTAGTCTGACACCCCGCAACACTGATCAAGGTAAAGAGTCTCTCACGGAGACTCTTTACCACGTGATCAGCCGTGTCCAATCACGGCTGATCATGATGTAAATAGGAAAAGCCGGTAATCGGCTTTTCCTCACTCGCGTCTGTCAGTGAAGGGGGGGGGTTGTGCTGATCGATTATCAGCATAGCCCCCCCCCCCCCCCGAGGATGCCCACTGGACCACCAAGTGACCTATCACGAAACGCGTCGGGCGGAGTGAGCGACGTGCTGACGTCATTCCCCTCATCGCTGTACTCTCAACACGAGTGGCTTTCCTGGAAACGTCCGGTCGGCGTTACAGGCTGAAATGCTTTTTATGTCTACTCAAATGTGAGTGTTTTACCTGCTTTACCCAGTTCTTAAATAAATCATCTCTGGTTTTATGCTATGTGGAGCATTTTTTCTTTTATATACCCCGCTGTTGAGCCCTGTATGAACCTATATCCTGCTGTGGACACATCAATCTCCAGTCCCAGTGGTGTTGATACAACATTATCTAGCCCCCATAGTGGAGCGACATGCTGAGTTTGGTCCGGTAGGACCTTTGTTTCTGGTAAGCAGATTTATATTCGGTGGTGGATTCACATATGGTGATCAGGACCAGTTATTTGGATTGTGCACGGGTGTCTCCTTTCATCTGAATCTTTCACGGACTTCTATATCCATCCAGACTTATATATGGACTTTGGTCGTTTATGTCTGAATCACTTTATATTTGTATTTTTTCATGTTCACAATTTATATTGTTTATGAGAATTTTTTATGGTGCTGTGAGCAATCACTAGTCTTATCATTTAGCACACTCTGGGCTCACTGACGCCACACCTACCCAGATTATTTGGGTGGTTTTGGCCTCCTTGCTCTGGGATATCACTACACCTGTCAAAAACTGTTTGGAGTGTCATCAAGGTCACATATGATACACGATTTAGGGCTGATGCCCACACATGTTTGTTCTGCATATGATTCAATCATTATTGGTTTAGCGCAATTACCCTCCTTTTTTTCTATATTGATTGGCACTGATTGGCATCTATTAGTACTACACATACAATAGTGCCCATCTATGCCACCTATTAGTGCCCATCCATGCCGCCTATCAGTGCCCATCCATGCCGCCCATTAGTGCCCATCCATGCCGCCTATCCGTGCCCGTCTGTGCTGCCTATCCGTGCCCTGCCGTGCCCATCTGTGCCACCTATTGGTGCCCATGCGTGCCGCCTATCCAAGCCCATTCATGCCGCCGATCCGTGCCGCATATTAGTGCCCATCAATGCCACCACATCAGTGCCACCTCATCGGTGCCCATCAGTGCCACCTTATCAGTGCACATCAGTGCAGTACCATCAGTGCCCATCAGTGAAGGAGAAAACATACTTATTTACAATGTTTTATAACAGAAACAAAAAAAAACTGTTTTTCGAAAAAAAAAAAAAATTTTTGCAGAAAATAAATATCCCAGAGGTGATCACATACCACCAAAAGAAAGCTCTATTTGTGGGTACAAAATGATAAAAATGTAGTTTGGGTACAGTGTAGCATGACCGTGCAATTGTCATTCAAAGTGCAACAGCGCTGAAAGCTAAAAATTGGTCTGGGCGGGAAGGTGTATAAGTGCCCTGTATGGAAGTGGTTAAAAAAGCGGAAGAAAAAAAAAAACGCATGACCATTAAATCCTAGACTGGTCAGTTGTGGATAATATGGTGTAAATTATTGCGCTGCTAAGTATGCATGTATCAAGCTGCTATTCACAGCTACTGAAAAACAAGAAGCAAAAAACAGAATGTGGACAAAAAAAGTGTAGCGCTCCGATACAAAAAAAAGGTGTGACAATAAAATCAAAACCATGCGTGGTCAATATGCAACAATATGAAATGCACATGTATATGAAGACATAAATGTCATAACCATATATATATAAATGTCCAAAATGAACCAAGTGATGAGTGAATACAAAGTTCAAAATTGAAGAGTGAGATGAAATCTTCCAAAAAATAAATGAGTGAATATAAGTGACTTTCCAAATGAAGAAATATCCCGTCACCAGTGTGAATGCAGGCTTACCGGAACATGTGGACTCTGCGAAATGTATATTTCCAGAGTCGATCAGGTTTGGTATAAACTGGAAACCACGGTGTGGAGTTGCTTCAGGAAGGGGTCAGCGAATGATCTTAATACAATAACCTAGGGAGAACTGGAAGGTCTCTCGCTCAGGGAATGCAGGAGATGGTCATCCGTGTTTAAAGGTCACATGTAAACGTGGAAAAGAAAAGAGGGGACGCCATAGTGTAATACCGTCAGAAAATCAGTTTAATTAAAGGTTGCACTTACATGTCAGATGAGAAAAAAGCGCACTTCAATATAATGATGGCAACATTGGAGTCATCCCTGACGCGTTTCGTGTGAGTACACGTTGTACACTTTTGACAACGTGTACTCACACGAAACGCGTCAGGGATGACTCCAATGTTGCCATCATTATATTGAAGTGCGCTTTTTTCTCATCTGACATGTAAGTGCAACCTTTAATTAAACTTAAACTGATTTTCTGACGGTATTACACTATGGCGTCCCCTCTTTTCTTTTCCACGTTTACATGTGACCTTTAAACACGGATGACCATCTCCTGCATTCCCTGAGCGAGAGACCTTCCAGTTCTCCCTAGGTTATTGTATTAAGATCATTCGCTGACCCCTTCCTGAAGCAACTCCACACCGTGGTTTCCAGTTTATACCAAACCTGATCGACTCTGGAAATATACATTTCGCAGAGTCCACACGTTCCGGTAAGCCTGCATTCACACTGGTGACGGGATATTTCTTCATTTGGAAAGTCACTTATATTCACTCATTTATTTTTTGGAAGATTTCATCTCACTCTTCAATTTTGAACTTTGTATTCACTCATCACTTGGTTCATTTTGGACATTTATATATATGGTTATGACATTTATGTCTTCATATACATGTGCATTTCATATGGTCAGTTGTGGAGCCGCTGTGTTTTTCAAAGACCTGCAAGCTGCATTTTTGGTCCAGTTAAAAAAAAAAAAAAAAAAAAAGCACTAAAATAGCACCTCACCATTGAAATGAATGAAGAATGTACCAAAAACACAACCGTGGTTGCGAATTTGAGCCACACATTTTTTTCCCACAGGTGCAAAACATGTCAAAAACGCTGCAAACACGCATATGCCATTTTTATCTAATTTTTGCAACAGAGCAGTGTGAAAGTAGTTTTATTTGTACCGCAAAGCAGCACTTCTGCATTTCTTGCCTAGGTGGAAATGACAATTGTGCCCTCCCCATCTGGATTCTGCACATGTGCAATAGGACTTCGGGTCCCAACTGAGCCCCGCAGATCTATGCACATACTGATTTTTCAGCATATGTGCACAACCCCCTGCACACGCATAAAGAAGAAACACAAAATAACTGCCAGTCTGGGGTTCCATGATGCCAAGAACACCATCCCCACCGTCAAACATGGGAGGTGGAAACATTATTCTTTTGGGGTGTTTTTCTGCTAAGGGGACAGGACAACTTCACCGCATGAAAGGGACGATGGATGGGGCCATGTACCGTAAAATTTTGGGTGAGAACCTCTTTCCCTGAGCCAGGCCACTGAAAATGGGGTGTGGATGGGCATTTCAGCATGATAACGGCCCAAAACACACAGCCAAGCCAACAAAGGACTGGCTTAAGAAGAAGTACATCAAGGTCCTGGAGTCTCCAGATCATAATCCCATAGGAAATATGTGAAGGGAGCTGAAGGTTCGAGTTCCCAAACGTCAGCCTCAAAACTTTTAATGATTTGGAGAGGATCTGCAAAGGAGGAGTGGGACAAAATCCCTCCTGCGATGTGTGCAAACCTGGTAGCCAACTACAAGAATTGTCTAAACCCAGATTGCCAACAAGGGTTTTGCTACCAAGTCATGTTTTGCGAAGGGGTCAAAATACTTATTTCACTCATTAAAATGCAAAACAATTTATCACTTTTTTGAAAAGTGTTTTTCTGGAAATTTTTGTTATTCTGTCTCTCGCTGTTATAATAAACCGACCTTTAAAACTAGAGACTGATCATTTGTCAGTAGGGAACGTACAAAATCAGCAGGTCTTTTTGCCTTCACTGTAGGGCCTTCATCACCCAACTCCATGCTAAAATGAGGACAGTAGGTCCTCCTCCTGCACATCATTAACCTCTTAACGACTGCCGCATGTACATATACGTCCACAGAATGGCACGTACAGGCAGATGGGTGTACATGTACGTCCCTGCCTTTTCACGGGTCGGGGGTCCGATTGGGACCCCCCCCGGTACATGCGGCGGTCGGAAATCGTGTGGGAGCGATCCGGGATGAGGGGGCGGCTATTCGTTTCTAGCCACCCCCTCGCGATCGCTCCCCGGAGCTGAAGAACGGAGAGAGCCGTATGTAAACATGGCTTCCCCGTGCTTCACTGTGGCGGCTGCATCGATCGAGTCATCCCTTTTATAGGGAGACACAATCAATGACATCAGACCTACAGCCACACCCCCCTACAGTTGTAAACACACACTAGGTGAAACATAACTCATTCAGCGCCCCCTGTGGTTAACTCCCAAACTGCAACTGTCATTTTCTCAATAAACAATGCAATTTAAATGCATTTTTTGCTGTGAAAATGACAAAGGTCCCAAAAATGTGTCAAAATTGTCCGATGTGTCCGCCATAATGTCGGAGTCACGGAAAAAAATCGATGATCGCCGCCATTAGTAGTAAAAAAAAAAAAAAAAAAAAAAAAAAAAAAAAAATCAAAATGCAATAAAACATCCCCTATTTTGTAAACGCTATAAATTTTGCGCAAACCAACCGATAAACGCTTATTGCGATTTTTTTTTTACCAAAAATAGGTAGAAGAATACGTATCGGCCTAAACTGAGGGGAAAACATTTTTTTATACGATTTTGGGGGATATTTATTATAGAAAAAAGTAAAAAATATTGCATTTTTTTCAAAACTGTCGCTCTATTTTTGTTTATAGCGCAAAAAATAAAACCGGCAGAGGTGATCAAATACCACCAAAAGAAAGCTCTATTTGTGGGAAAAAAAGGTCGTCAATTTTGTTTGGGAGCCACGTCGAACGACCGCGCAATTGTCTGTTAAAGCAACGCAGTGCCGAATCGCAAAACCTGGCCTGGGCCTTTAGCTGCATTTTGATCAGGGGCTTAAGTGGTTAAGGCCAGGCACTGCACTAAAGCTGCCAATGATGGTGACTATATGTGTAGCAATCACATCAAATGATACATTATAGATTACCAGGTTACAGAATTAGCAAAAAGTCGTTATTTCTTAACACTGCAACTGACCTTATCCTATTGATTATACTGCAATTTTACTGAAGCTTGCAGCAATAAAATGCACTAATGTTTAGATCAATATTTAGCTTAAAAGGCCAGTTTAAACGGACGATCGATTGGCCTTAATGTGAACCTGTGTTGCACTTTCACAAGGTTTATTTATTTGGATACCCGATTGGAATTGATCACTCAGACTTTGAATGATACATTTAAACCTGTCATATACATACATTTATGCTGTGTACACATGATCGGAGTTTCCGTCGGAATAAACTTAACGCGTTTTTTCAACGGAATTCTGTTCAAGCTGTCCTGCATACACACGGACACACCAAATTCCGACCGTCAAAAACACGGTGACATCGAATTGTTTCTGAGCACTCCGTCGGAGTTCCATACAGATGAACGGAATTTCTTATAGAATTTTTTTCCGTCGAAAAAAAAAAACAACATGTTCTCTTTCCAAGTCCGTCGGAATTTACAACGTAAAGAGTCCGATGGGGCATACACACGGTCGGAATAGCCAATGAAAAAAATTCTGTCTGACGTTTTCCATCGGAAATTCCAATCGTGTGTACGAGGCATTATACATATACACACACACACACAGAGTTGGTCTTGACCTTGGATGGAAGAATACCGTCAGAATACAAGTGTATGGATGAGGGAATTGGTTTAGTTTTTCCTCATCACAAATATACCTATGTGCTGTCATGGCCAAAGACCTAAATAAATGGATTACCTTTTCTTTGTCACTTGCTTCTCTTGCCACAGTAGAGCCCTAAGGAAAGAAAATGTATTTAGAAAAAATGGATACAACAGATACATGACAAGTGAAACATTTATATTAAACAAGTCAAAAGAACCCATATGTTGGGTACTGGTACCAAAAGGGGACAGGCACAAAGTCTAAAAATTGTTAAAAACCTATGGGAACAATCCCCATCAGGCAATGTAGGCTGTATCTACTTTCAATACATGGTTATCTTTGCTGAAATGCCCAAGAGGTCGACACGTTTCACATCTATGAGCTTCTTTAGGACCTTCTTATGTCTTGGTAGCAAAGAAAATAGTTACATTGCTTAAAGCGGGAGTTCACCCGAATTTTTTTTTTTTAACATTAGATTCATGCTCATTTTGTCAGGGGAATCGGGCAGTTTTTTTTAAAAACGAAGCTGTACTTACCGTTTTATAGAGCGATCTTCTCCGCCGCTTCCGGGTATGGTCTTTGGGACTGGGTGTTCCTATTTGATTGACAGTCTTCCGACAGGCTTCCGACGGTCGCATACATCGCGTCACGAGTAGCCGAAAGAAGCCGAACGTCGGTGCGGCTCTACTTTCGGAAAATCGTGACGCGATAGATGCGACCGTCGGAAGCCTGTCGGAAGACTGTCAATCAAATAGGAACGCCCAGACCCGAAGACCATACCCGGAAGTGGCGGAGAAGATCGCTCTCTAAAACAGTAAGTACAGCTTCGTTTTTAAAAAAAACTACCCGATTCCCCTTCACAAAATGAGCATCAATCTAATGTTAAAAATTAACATTTCCGGGTGAACCTCCACTTTAAAGGGTAACTCCACTTCTCATGGGGAAAAAAAAATGGCAAATATAAAAAAAAAAAGAAAAACATAGCGTTTACAAATTGCGATACAAGTCATATTGTAATTGAATGTCATTAAAAATTTCCTTTCCTTTTTAATCTGCAAAAACTAAATTTCCTACAAAGCAATATGGCTACATGGAGTTGTTCTGTATACAGCATGTGTACTGACCACTCCCCAGAAACATTTCCTGCTTGTGCGATTGGCTCACCAACTTTCCCATTAGTCTGCACTAAAATACAAGTCAGATTTCAGGCATCCTCTGCAACAAAAATTTTGTTTTTGGTGAGATATTTCCAATAGGAACAATTTTAAAGGGATGTAGGCCCAGCAGATGTCCTCATTAGTGCTCTGCAGCTGCCACAGCTGACTGATAATAATGAAACCACTGCCATTAGACCCACTCGGCCCAGAGGCACAGACAAACGCACAGGGATTTCTTCAGAACAAAATAAAGGTAGGAATCTGCAACAAAGTTTGTTATAATCCTTGCAATTAACATAGATCACCCAGAGGAGAATGTTTTTTTTTTTTTTCATAAAAAAAGTGGAGTTGCGCTTTAAAGAGTATAGTAGAGAGATGGGCCCAGATTCGTTGAGTATGCAAATTAGGTAGATACGCGAATTCCCGAACGTACGCCCGGCCGACGCAGTAAAGTTATGCCGTTTACGTTAGGCATTTCCCGGCGTATAGTTACCCCTGATATATGGTGGCATAAGTGCGGCGTAACAATGTTAATTATGGCAGTCGTTCCCGCGTCGAAATTTGAAATAGTTACGTCGTTTGCGTAAGTCGTCTGTGAATGGGCCTGGACGTCATTTACGTTCACGTCCTTGCGGCGTGGAGCAATGCACACTGGGAAATTCCACGGACGGCGCATGCGCCGTTCGGGAAAAACGTCAATCACGTCGGGTCACAGTACATTTACATAAAACACGCCCCCCTGATTCAAATTTGAATTAGGCGGGCTTACGCCAGCCGATTTACGCTACGCCGCCGCAACTTACGGAGCAAGTGCTTTGAGAATACAGCACTTGCCCGTCTAAGTTGCGGCGGCGTAATGTAAATCGGATACGTTATGCCGCCGCAGAGATACGCCGCTGGACGAGAATCTGGCCATTGGTGGTCAAATGGAAGGCGTCATCAAACTAGCGTAGAGCACTGGAGTTCATCTATGACCCCTTTAAGTTTAAGAATCATTTTTTAATTAAAAAAAAAAAAAAAAAAAAAAAAAAACACAGGAGGGGGGCCGGCCGGACCTGTGGACCATCGGGCCCCTTACTGGTGTAATGCAAAAAAAATAAAAAGGAGGGGAGCCAGCCGGGCCCCTGGGGACCATCGGACCCCTTACAAGTGTATGGCCTGTACCCCCCGATGGCAGCCCTGCCTACGACCCTTCTTTGTCGCTCTGTCAGCTACGCAAGTTTGATGTTGACACCTTCCAGTTGACCATCTCTCTGCTATACTTAAGCAATGTGCTATTTTTCTTTGCTGCCAAGATATAAGAAGGTCCTGAAGAAGTTCATAGATGTGAAACAAGTCAACCACTTGGACATTTCAGCAAAGATAACTGTATTCAAAGCAGATATAGCCTACATTGCCTGACTGGGATTGTTCTCAGGGTTTTCACACTTTTTAATATTTAAAATAAACATACAGTAGATATAAAAAGCACCCCTGTTAAAATGTCAGGTTTTTGTGATGTAAAAAAATTAAACAAAGATACATTTCAGAACTTTTTCCTTTAATGTGACCTATAAACGGTACAACTCAGTTGAACAAACTGAAATCTTTTAGGTGGAGTAAAAAAAAAAAAAATGGTTGCACAAGTGTGCACACCCTTACACTAATACTTTGTTGAAGCACCTTTTGATTTTTTTTTTACAGCAGTCTTTGAATACGACTTGGCAAGATTTACCCACTCTTTGCAAAAAACACTCCAAATCTGTCAGATTGTGAGGGCATCGCCTGTGCACAGCCCTCTTCAGATCACCCACAGATTTTTAATGGGATTCAGTTCTGGGCTCTGGCTCAGCCATTCCAAAACTTTAATCTTCTTCTGGTGAAGCCATTCCTTTGTTGATTTGGATGTATGCTTTGGGTCATTATGCAAAAAGATGAAGTTCCTCTTCATGTTCAGCTTTCTAGCAGAAGCTTGAAGGTTTTGTGCCAATATTGATTGGTATTTCGAACTGTTCCCAATTCCCTCTACCAACGCCAAATATGGCCCCTGCTCCAGCTAAAGAAAAACATCCCCAAAAGCATGATGCTGCCACCACCATGGTGTTCTTTTGGTGATGTGTAGTGTCGTTTTTGCACCAAACATATGTTTTGGAATTATGGCCAAAAAGTTCAACTTTGGTTTCATCAGAAGAGAACACATTTTGCCACATGCTTTTGCAAAGTTTAGCCAAACTTGGATGTTTTTCTTGGTAAGAAAAGGCTTCTGTCTTGCAGCTCTACCCCATAGCCCAGACATATGAAGAATATGGGAGATGGTTGTCACATGTACCACACAGCCAGTACTTGCCAGATATTCCTGCAGCTTCTTTAATGTAGCTGTAGGCCTCTTGGCAGCCTCCCTGACCAGTTTTCTTCTCATTTTTTCATACATTTTGGAGGGACGTTCTTGGTAATGTCACTGTTGTGCCATATTTTCTCCACTTGATGACTGTCTTCACTTGTACTGACTCCTAATTAACACGAGTTTGAAAAGGGATTGCTTAATTCTGCACACAGCTACATCCACTGGTACGACAAATGCTCCGACATTAGTCATGTCGCATGATGTGTGAAAATCAATGTTTCCCTATGAGAACCGTCTTAACTGGTCCGACACAAGTCGGTCCGACTTTGAAAAAAGTTCCTGCACTACTTTGGTCCGACTTTGATCCTACTTCAGTCCATTGAATATCATTGAGTCGGATCAAAGTAGGATCCTTGTCCTAACCATCTGACTTGTGGCATCCGACATGTGATTACAGCAGCAGTAAAAGGAATTTATCTCACACTGGGATTGTTTTGATTGATCAAAGAACAATTCAGAATATAAAAAAGTCAGATCAAAGTATCCTGTTCGCGATAGTCGAGTGGATGTCGGACCAATGTAGGATCAATGTAGGACTGATGTCGCAGAGCAAAGTAGGATGAAAGTCGTATCGCTGTCGTGTAGTTTAGTGTGAACCCAGTTTTGTTTTATTTTTTAAACCCCCCCCTTAAAATATTTCAGTTTGTTTTGTAATGGAGTTGTACAGTTTATAGGCCACATTAAAAAGGTGAAAGATTTATATTTGTGATTTTTTTTTACATCACAGAAACCTGACATTTAGGGGTGTGTAGACTATATCCACTCTACAGGTTTTTTTTTACATATTTCTTATGCGTCTGTCCCTTTTTGGTACCAGGAAAGCCCAACATCATATGGGTTCTTTTGAAGTGGTAAACAATATGGATGTGGTACACTTACAATAGCAAATCTTCCTCTTTTTGATCTTTAGTATATTAAACAAGGTTAATAGCATCTATTTTTTTGTGCTAAAGGGAATGGTTTTTCAAAATGCACTGGCCTCCACACCTCCTACTCACCCACTGAGATAGTTCGCAGGGGATCTTCTCTCCCCCCTCTCCCCTCCCCCTCTGTCCCTCAATAACCTGCACAGATGGACTTCACATTCAAAATGTATAATGACCATTTGGACAGTGACTATTTCTACCAGCATCGGTCCCATCTCCAGCTAGGGTACTCCTGACTTGACAAGGGACTAATAAAAGGACTGATGAAGACTTAATTGGCCAAAACACCACTGTAAAATGAAATAAAATATATAAATGCATACAAATTAAGTAAATTAAATAAATTGCATTCTATTTTGCTGTTGACAAATTGTGAAGTCGCATGATTTCAAAGCCGCATACCAGTGCGACTTCAGGTGCAACTTGGCTGACATGTGTGCGATTTCATGCACAGATGTCTATGCAAGTCGTACCTGAAATCGCCAAAAATAGTGCAGGAACTTTTTTGCAAATCGGTGTGGCACCACAAAGTCAGCGGCGCACCGATTTAAACAGTTCTATTGACGACAATAGGCTGTGACTTGTCATGCGATTTAGATTAGATTTACAAGTCCTTCGGTTTTGGTTACTTGAGAGGCCATTCTGTTGTAGATCAGAGAAGTAAAGCTTGGTCTGCCTGTGTATGGACAGCTGTACATTGTAATGCGACTTTAGAAAATGCCAGGAAGGTCTTGAAAGTTCAACCAAGTTCATTTTTATAGATTGCAAGATTATGCGCATTCCTGTAAATTTTATAGAATTCAGTCAGACTGGAAAAGGGGCAAATCAATATAATTTCAGGCTTGATGGCACAGAGTATTCAGGCTGAGGAGAAAAAACACTTGATTTTTCCTCCACTATTATGGAACACATCAGTCATCAATCACTTACATTTTTTAGTAGCCATCTGCAAATCAAATGTATAACGGGACAACAAATGGTCATAAAATACATAAATAAAATGCAAAAAAAAAAAAGTAAAGCAGAAATGTACTCTGGCCTTTAAAGTGGCTGTCTTTCATTTTACAGGATGTATAGCATCTTCAAAAGTGTCTATATAATATTTTTTTCTTTTTTTTATGATATGTTTTACCAGCAGCTCTTTTTTTTTTTTTTTAAAGCGTCCAGTCAGAACACCAATTTGTGGGGCTATAAAAATTTCAAAAAAAAAAAAAAAAAAAAATCACACCTTACGTTTTGAAGCTCATCTATACCAAAACACTAATATTTTATATTGCAGCTTACCAGTCATTGCATTAGATACACTAGCTTTGTTTTTCAGATTCTTTTTTATTATGATGATCCTGCCATTAACACTTTGGCACCTGTCCTAAGGTCACAATGTTCACTCCTTATACTGTGTCTATTTGAGCCCGAGCAAACTAGCAGCGTATGCGCCGGTCTGTGTATCACAATACAAGGACCAGCACATCCACTGCCAGCCAGCAGGGCAGGTGCAAAGATTTTTGTCTACACAGGTAAAGGTGAATTTTGCTGCCATAGATCAAGCTCTGATCTAGCAATTGTTTCTTTTTTAAACATTTTCTTTATTTTTTACTTTACACACTTCTGTTTGTATACATCGTTCTCCCCTGGCAAGGAGAGAAAGATGCAATCTTTCTGTGCAGTCAGAGGAGAGAAAAAACAAAACCATACATGGGCAGGATTGCACAGTGACTGATCACTGATAGCCAATCAGAGTTCATCACAGTGATCAGATGATCAGGAACACTGGTGTGTACAGACGGTGGGAAGGGCTTAAAAATCTCAATCCTCAGCAAGTGGCCGGGGATTATCCTGGTGCATTAAAGGAAAAGGTCACTAAAGGAAACATTTTTTTTTTGCTGAAATGACTATTTACAGGGTATAGAGACATAATGGTTAACTGATTCATTTTAAAAATGATTAAAAATAGATCAAAACCAATCATATAATGTGCCTGCAGTTTAGTTTCATTTTTGCTGTTGTTTCCTGGTTCTCTGATGTACAGAGCCAGAGAGCCAATAGAGGACAGTGAAGGTTTTTCAAAACGAAACTGGATTGGTGCTGAGGAGTTTTAGGCACACCTCCTTGATTAGTCACCACAGTGAGAAATCTCCCAGTACTGTGGTGATCAGGAAACAGACAACCAGGAAGTGTCCAGAACAGAGAGGAATTACAGCAACATCAAAGCAAAAACGAACAATGAGGACATGAAACCAGGACTGCAGTAAGGTAAAGGAAGCTATTTAGCTAAAAAAAAAATCCTTTAGTGACCCTTTAAGTCGGCTGCCTAAGGAGTCTTATGCTGGCGGCAGCTCTGCCAGCCAGCCACTCCTGGAGGCAAGGAGGGACACTTCAAGATGTAAGAGAATTATGCTGGGCACTTCAGGATGCAAGGGTGACTACTAGCACTCCTGAATGCAAGAGGAAACTCTGCTTTGCATTCCTGGATGCAAGGACAGCTGTGCTGGGCACACATGAATGCAAAGGAATAATCTGATGGGCACCCCTGGATGTAAGGAAGGACCCTGCTGGCCACTGGTGGATAAAAGGGGATACTCTGCTGGGCTCTCCTGGATGCACAGAGGGTTTTATTTATTTTACATTTATAAAAAAAAAAAAAAAAAAATTTTTAGCCTGCAAATATTTGTAAAATATACAGTTTGGCCCTCGTATGGTTTGGAGACCCCTGCCCTAGGACATGAAGGTATACAGAACGCCTCTTCTCCATACCATAGAGGGAGGTGATCTGTTCACAGAAGAGAACGGAGAAAGCTGATAATCTTGTTCGAGAGTTCAGTTCAGTGCACAGAAAGCCACACTACAATTCTGGCAGGATCAAGAGGCATTTTGCAGTTTGATGTGGTGGCTCCATTTGTTTGTTTTTTTGTTTTTTTCTCCAGGATAAGAACTGGTAAGCTGCAATATAGAATGTTTTGTTGCTGGGTTTAGGTACAGTTTAATTCCATCTAGCGCAAGAATCTTTTGGAACCCCTTGCAGGGCATCCAGAGGATATAGGACCATGGTTTAGAAGCCCTTATTAGTTAGAACGATGTAATCACAGACACGCCTCCATCTCTCATCCACAGCAATATTACATTTACAGATCATGTGGAGGGTGTTGCAGATCGGGAGGATCCCGCTCCAGATCAGCACTTGCAGTACCACTCTGCAGCCAGGCAGCTTAGCAGGAGCCAATACACCAGCAGACACTGAAGTCAGCAAAAAGGTAAGGAATTACTATGAAGAGGACATTTTTACAGAGAAAAAAAACAACATGACAACTTCTTGATCCAGCTCAGCTTAAAAACGTACAGGTTTACATTAACTTTCAGTATGGTAGAAGCCAAGTCCTCTGTGGAGAGGTAAGCGCTCAGGAACCATGGGGCCCCCAAACTGCACCAAATTTGATTTGGGGTCAAGATGATGTACTTGCAGGTGCCCCAGGAAGACATCACATGTCAAGACGAAACATGTTGGGCATAGAGGGGGAAAGGTTGGGACTTTGTGTGAGGTGTATGTGGTGGAACCAAAACATGATCATATGGGTATAGATGAATAATATTTATTAATACACCAATGGTTAACATTTCATGAAACAATGTAATTTGCATAAGAGCTAGAAAATTCATTATGCCGATAACATTATACAGCGCATAGTACAGGAGATTTTTTACATACATGTTTTTCAAACATGTTGGGCGGTGCTACGCACTGACACCATCATGCCCAACGTGATCCCAGAAGTCCGAATGTTTTGCTTTGCCGGCAATTTATTTTATCTTATATGCGCATACAATTTTTAGATTTTGTAAGTAGCAATTTGGCTTTCTTTATTTAATAAATCCTACTTTAGTAGTGTTACGCTATTGGAACTTCTTTCTTTGTATGATCATTTTCTGTTCCTGGATGATTGGGATGTCCCGCTGTGAGGGGAGATTATGGTGAAGAATCCATCTACCATCTCATTGCCCTAGGGACTTGGTTTTTGCTACCCCACAGAGGTCAGTCTGCTTGCCTGTTTGACCATCCTAGAGATAGGTGGTCCCAACTATCTGGTAACTATCTGGTCCTTAACGACCGTGTGTGGTGTGCCACAGAAAACTCTGCATCAAGTCACTTGGTGGTGGATATTTAGTTATTATTCTTGGACTTTCATCATATTTAAAGCACTCCAATTAACATTTATATTTTGAAGTGTTTTTAATTATCCGTTTGCTGAACAATGCACTTTGTTTCATTTAATCAGTGTGTCACAGCACTATTAGTATCTACTTATATCTATTGACTAGCATGATTTTATTCTGTTTATGGATGTACTTGCTGGGACCACAAAGAGTCCGTGCTTTCACTGACTTGTCAGCTTGATCATTTTCATCAAACAGGGTCACTTTAAATCATACAGATTAGTAAATGTATCCTATAGCTTTTGCTTATCCAACTATTATAATTCCCTGTAATTCGAAAAGTATAAAAAAAGACAAAAAGGCACAAAGACAGACACTTCATTATCTCAATTATGTAAAATGTCGCTACCTTCAAGTCGTATTTCCTATACACAGATAGACGGTGACTAAAGACGTTCCTTGTGACAATCATGTACGTCTCTACTCCATCTACATTTAACCGGTACATGCCCAGGAACTGAGGGAGAAGCGTGTTCCCATGACACTCCACAATGAACTGCAAAGAAAGAAAGCGTGAGCTAAAAGGCATTCATTTATAAAAATAAGAAATTGCTTGGTGTCTGGCACAATATTCAGAAAAACTGCACAATAGAAAACTGCTAGATACACAGTACAGGAAAAACACGGGCCTAAATGCGTGAAAACATGTCTAAATGATAGGTGCATTTAGCACAAGTGTTCATTCATTCAAATGTGCAGAAAAAAATATATATTTTGGCCAATGGAATTGATGAACGGCCAAAAGCTTGATGCACCTAAACACGTGTGCAACATGTGACATTAGGCACATTTTTTAAGCGGCTAGGTTCCTGGCTATTTTCTGAAGAGGTTTTTAGCCTGGAAATAGGAAACAAATACAACCACCACCTCTAATGACCGGTAAGCTGATATATATGTTACATTTCTGTTCTTGGGTTTGGATTCACTTGAAAGCCTTCCAAATGTAACTATACAGGTCCCAAAAGGCAAATACAACCCCCCCCCCAGTCACAAAAAAGGTTAAATATTGTGTATAAGGGACAACTGAGCTCACATAAAACACGTGTTGTTAAAACCAACGTGATCAATGGCGTGTGGTTATGTGCTGGCCTATTTCATCTGAGAGCGGAAGGCAGCAGCGGATGAGCCCACAGATGATAGAATCAGCACATTTTCCATCTTAAATGCGCTCAGCGGGGCTCCTAGAGCTTATTAAAGAGCCTCCAAGTTTCCACAGCACACAAGCAGCTTAGCTGGTTTCAATCTATAGTTTGGTTTAATGTGTATTATTTATAAATCCAGCGCTTCATCCGAGTCCATTTAATAAATGGCTACATCTGAGCCAACGGTGCTTCCCAGTAATCTCAAAATGCAGGTAACGATTGCTATATGGTTGTGCTGAAAGTTGGAGGCCTAAAATGCAAGCGATATTCGCATGAAATCCCAAAACCACCATTAATCCACAAGGTCGAGCAAAGTGCTCAAATAAATTCTACTTCCCTGAAAGGTAATGTTGGGGGAAAGTGACAGTGCCTGCCCATAGCCCACTTAGCCCAGGCAGGCATACCTACCAGCTATGCTCCTTCACTGTCAGCACTGCCAAAGACTTTGTTAAATGGCGAGTCCGTTCATCTAAAATATTAGCCCTTGCACTAAGCTGTGCCAGCACTGTAATGCTGCGTACACACGATCGGTTCGTCTGATGAAAACGGTCTGATGGACCGTTTTCATCAGACAAACCGATCGTGTGTGGGCCCCATCAGTGTTTTTTTCCCCCATCGGTGAAAAAATGTAGAACCCGTTTTAAAATTATCTGATGGTTAAAAAACCGATAGAAAAAAACGATCGTCTGTGGGGAAATCCATCAGTTAAAAATCAACGCATGCTCAGAATCAAGTCGACGCATGCTCGGAAGCATTAAACCTTTATTTTTCTCAGCACGTTGTTGTGTTTTACGTCACCGCGTTCTGACACGATAGTTTTTTTAACTGATGGTGTGTAGGCAAGACTGATCATCAGTCAGCTTCACCGGATATCTGATGAAAAAATCCATCAGACCGTTTTCATCGGATGAACCGATCGTGTGTACAGGGCATAAGAGTGAATTGCTTGTTTAGGTCTAGGGCGGGGGTCTCCAAAATTACGGCCCTCCAGTTGTTCAGAAACTACAATTCCCATCATGCCTAGTCATGTCTGTGAATGTCAGAGTTTAATGCCTCATGGGACGTGTAGTTCTACACCAGCTGGAGGGCCTTGGTTTGGAGATCCCTGGTCTAGGGGAACAGTAAAAAGATTAACTAACCTGATCCTTTGCTTCTCCCCTCTGCTAGACCGGTCCCTGCAGTGTGTGTCGTCTCCCCCCACTAGTCTAGGGTCCTTACATAATCAAGACCAAAAACACCACGGGATAGCCTACGGCTGGTAGCCCATTTGGCCAAAGAAGCTAGGAACAGGTAAATTTGTGTTTTTCCTCTCCTCTAGACAAAATGAGTAATTAAAATTCTGGGCTTTAGAAGGAGTGGGGCTTCCAGGTATGGGGAGCACGAGACCTTTGCCACAAGACCAATCATCAGTCCCAAACACTCTTGCATAGAGGCGTGCCATGATGTCATTCCTTTGTCTAAGCTCCAACACCAGCCAACACAGGAGCCTGGAAAGGCTGGGAAGCATAGCTGGGTAAGTACAGTATACATGGCTGAGTGGATGTGGTCTTCCATCGGGAGACACCGTCACCTTGCCTTGAATGGCAAAGCCCGTCAACAGCCTATTATATTAATTTTTTGTTTTGGATAAAGTGGTTACTATTTTCTGTCTTGATTTCATTGCTGCCTGCTGTAGAGATTTTCTTAATTTCTGTGATGCCCATACAGTGGGGGGGTCACTGGGACAGTAAGGCCAGGGCAGCAATTAAAAGATCAGAAGTTCCAATCCTTCCCCACTACACTAAAAATGTGGTTTTGTCACCCTTTGATGTGAAATTTCTCACCACTTTATGTCGGGACAGGAAATCTCCATCTTAGAGCCACTGTCAGATTTTTATCGTCATTGTTTGTCTCCAAGGCCAGCCGATTCACATCTCTCCCAGTTTAGCAGAAACCGGCCGAGATTCTAAGAGTTAATAATAAGCAGGCTGAATGTACCAAGTTGATCGATCAACTTGGGTACAACCAGCTTGCCAGAGTCGTTTGCAAATATCGCCAGTGGTCGCTAGCGATAATCACCATCTTCTCTAAGCGGGGACAGCTTCCCCCACCAAGAGAAGACAATGGCCCGGCAGGAGGAAATTCCCGATTCAACGCCATCTCTGTTGATGGGGGAATCGTGCTAATTCCTGTCCTGCAACCTGTGAATGTCTGGTTCTTAGGCTG
This sequence comes from Rana temporaria, assembly GCF_905171775.1. Classification (NCBI taxonomy): domain Eukaryota; kingdom Metazoa; phylum Chordata; class Amphibia; order Anura; family Ranidae; genus Rana; species Rana temporaria. Next base: position 48,240,199 of record NC_053493.1, read on the forward strand.
GCCACAGGTGGAAGGAAATAAAATTGCTTGCTTCCCCCAACACTGAATCCCTTCTGCTGCGCTATTGTACTCCGACAGCAGGAGGTTTCACTGACATCAGAATACAATGGTCACTGCTGGTGGCTATAGCCGCCATCAATGATTTTGTGAAAAAAAAAAAAAATCATCAGTCTGCCAATAGATGGATTAAAAATGTGTCTGATTTTTGATCGGTCTATAGTTGGCTTAAAGTGGAGGTTCACCTAAAATAAACTTTTAACATTGCATTCATGAGATTAATGACAATTAGAATCGGCTGTTTTTTAAAAAAAAAATACATCCGTACATACCGTTTCCTATATGTGTTCTCACCGCCGCTTCCGGGTATGATGATCGGGGCTGGGCGTTCCTAATTGATTGACAGGCATCCGACCGACGCATACATTGCATCACGAGATGCCGAAAGAAGCCGAACGTCGGTGCGCAGGTGCCGTATAGAGCCGCACCGACGTTCGGCTTCTTTCGGCATCTCGTGACGCTCTGTATGCGTCGGTCGGATGCCTGCCAATCAATTAGGAACGCCCAGCCCCGACCATCATACCCGGAAGCGACGGTGAGAACGCATATAGGAAACGGTGTGACGGTATCGGTATGATATCCCCGTCAACGTTCCCTCCTTCCCATAACGAAAATCACCCCAATATTCCACGAGGAGGGATATCCCTGGAATCGCCCAGAAAGCCACACATGAGACCAGCTTACTGCTTGAACAACACAGACTTTAATGTTATAACACACAGCTTATATGTCATTTCCAAAACTGTTACAATGACAAATCTCCGCCCCCCTCACACTGGGGCTTCCATACAGATGACTAGGTAGACACGACGGGGCCGATGCTGAAACACATTTTCTTTAGACAATGACATCAATGACGCTGAGCACTAGCTGTACTGAATACATCAACCAGACCGCTCGACCCCGCATATAGGGAGATAATTACCACAATGAAGCAATCAGAATAATTAACACAAGCCACTTAAACCCAGCTCTCCTTCACACAACACAATAGATCAATTAACCTTTAGAAATAGTGAGGGGACATTAGCACATCAATAACCTGGCTAGCAGGGAGCAGTCAACTGAGACCTATAGGCAAATGTATCACAAATGGTATGTACGGACGTATTTTAAAAAAAAAAACAGCCGATTCTAATTGTCATTAATCTCATAAATGCAATGTTAAAAGTTTATTTTTAGGTGAACCTCCACTTTAAATCTTGTACAAACAAAATAAAAAGTTGGATTGCCTGGGGTTGAAGTTTAAAATATAACACATATAGGACTCTGTATCTATTTTTCCATCGCCTTCTCTTTTGTAAGGGGATCTGCCATTTTTGCAGTGATGTCATGGATGGGTAGACACCGCTTCAGGGTATTTTTAAGCTCTAAGGGAGGACAGCCAGCCTTTACCTGGTGGTACTTCTTCAGGATGTTGTGCATCTCTGCCACATCTTCACTTGTAATGGTTTTGATGATGTACCTCTTGTCACAGGAAGTATGGAAGCGTGCGCCACTGCGTGCTTGTGAGTCATTGGCTAGAGGAGCGCATCTTGTCAGGGAGTTCTGAAAATGAGACAAACTCATGATATCGCAAGTGAAAATTTGAGACATTTACTCATCTTACTGGAATAATGTTTTACAGATGATATTGTGTTTTTTTTGTTATAGTCTGTAGGTACTAAATATTGCCACAATATTTAGAAAAAGTACCCCTTTTCTCTTTTATTTAATAGCACAGTAAAAAGTTTGGAATTGAAAAAAGTACACAGTGAAGTGAAGGGAAATCTCCCCAATGGGACAGGGATGGCAAAAAATATACTGACAGGGGTTATAAACCTCCCGTACTCTATCCAAAATGTAAAAAAACATAAGTTTGGTCTATAGTTCTACTTTAGAACACATATGAATGTGCTTCTTGTTAACATGAAATGTTCTAGTAACCTCACCAACTCGGGGCCAAAATGGCTGAAAGTCTGGGAACCCTGGCTTGGATTTGGGCTTCTAACCCCAAGCCCTTGTTCACATTCACTGCAGCTTCGAAATTGTGCAACTTCATCTGAAATCGCACGATTTCAAAGCTGCATGTCAGTGCGACATCGGATGCGACTTGGAAGACGCCTGTGTGGCTCTATGCACAGATACCTATGCAAGTCGCACCCAAAAATCACCAAAGGTAGTGCAGGAACGACTTTTTTAAATACGGCACCACAAAGTCGGCATTGCGCCAATTTGAACAGTGCGATTGCCGGCAATAAGCTGCGACTTGTCATGCCATTTAACCTGGCAAATAACATGTCAAGTGGCTCCAATGTGAACGAGGGCTAAATCTATCTTAGCTACCTATATCTGTGTTCTTTTGCCTATTGTAATGGGCTCCTGGGGGCCATAGAACTTTTTTTCTTTCCCGTCCTATTTTCTACTATTCCTTCCTAGTCCCCTTTCTCTTACCCCATCTCCTATAGGCATCTACTATCTACAATAAAGTTTGTATGCCGGTCATGTAATGTGGGTCACCTTTGCAGGTGTGCAGAAGGTTTTGCACTATGCTCCAACTACTCATACTAGTCTCCCATAACCCTGGATGGGCAAAGCTATTGGTCTGTATTAGTTTGAAAAAAAAAAAAAAATTCTATATAAAATTGTATATAAAAACTAAAAGATTTCATTTTTTTATAACTTAGGGGAGTTAAAGATATTAAAATTTGTGATTTTGTGTCCAACAATTTCACAAAACAATACTGCAGTCACTAATGGTTTGGCCTGGGATTGCCGCTAATACAGAAAGATAGTCATGCACAAGTCCAATCATCATACAAGTATACTTACTCGGATGCACATTTACTGTAAAACGGTTTTAGTTCTTCCATCAATAAACTAGCTTTTTGTGTTGTGTTTATGGCTGTTTTATATTTAGTTCTTTGCAATTATTCGAAATAGAGATGCACCGAAATTTTCGGCGGCCAAAACATATCGTCCAAAAATGACGTTATCTACATTTTGCCGATAAGGCCGCGTACACACGATCATCGTTTTCATCGGTCCAAACCGATCGTGTGTGGGCGCCATCGGTTATTTATCCATCGGTTAAAAAAAAGCCAACTTGTTTTAAATTTAACCGATGGATTCCTAACCGATAGAAAAAAAACGATCGTTTGTAGGCACGACCATCGGTTAAAAATCCATGCATGCTCATCAGAGTCAAGTTGACGCATGCTTGGAAGCATTGTACTTAATTTTTTTCAGCACGTTGTGTTTTACATCGCCGCGTTCTGACACGATCGGTTTTTAAACTGATGGTGTGTAGGCACGACTGACCATCAGTCAGCTTCATCGGTTAACCGATGACAACGGTCCTTCAGACCGTTCTCATCGGATGGACCGATCGTGTGTACGCGGCCTTATCTGCAAAATGTAGATAACGCCATTTTTGGACGATATGTTTGGGCCGCCGAAAATTTCGGTGCATCTCCATTCTAAACTCTTCAAGCGTGAGTGTTCACAAACACAACAAAATGTTGTACAGATAATGAATATAGTAGTTTATATTTAACTCTAGCCAAGTAAATGCATTGTGTGTACACTTAACATATGTTCTACTTATACAGCTGTATTAGCGAGTCTATAAATATTCATACACCGTTAAGTGCAGCACAATCAGCCTTCTGTGCTCTGCCAATGCTTAGTCTGTAATGATGAAGGGACAGGTTAGAAGCCGGGACTGACAGGCCTGTCTACCCTTAGATGTCCACCAGGTGGCAGGTGAGCACCTTTTTTAGACTTGGTAAGACATGAAAGAGACCTTGTCTACAGCATTGCCAGCAGGCATGAAAACAGACGGGTCATGGGGGCTCAGAGTAAAATAAATACATATAAACATGCCTTTATGGTTCCTGAGTGGAGTGTACAAGGCACAGGGGAGAAGTTTAAAAACTAGAAACACTTGTGCTGATTTGGCATTAAAGGAGAACTACAGTGGAAAGTCACCATTAAACCTTAATACTAGTCTAATAGGTAGTCCAGCAATTAGTCTATAAGGTAGTCCAGCAATTTGGCGGTGTGGTGGGCCAAAATGTTCTCCACTAAAAAAAAAAAAAAAAAAAACACCCCTAAAAAATAAAAAAATAAAAAAAAATATAAAAACACACCACACACAAAACATTCCCTATCATAGGCACGGAACCCTCCTGTTCCCTTCCTCTAACTTCTAGATTAAAAATCTAGTGAAAGGGAAAGTTTAGAGTGTCACTTGTAAACCAAGTGCAATATATATATATATATACATATATATACACACACACACACACACATACACATACACATACACATACACATACACATACACATACACATACACATACACATACATATATATATATATATATATATATATATATATATATATATATAAAATCTATATGTGCTTTTTCTGCAGGTTGTCTTTAAACTCTGCCACTTTACTGCTCTCTGGCCACTACAAGTATTCAAACACTTTAGGTAGTGCCCAATGCCCGCTCCGCCTGCTGAACACTACGGGGTTGATTTACTAAAGGCAAATAGAATGCAGTTGCTCCAAAGCTTAGTAAATGGGGTAAAGCTTCACTTTGCAAAGAATACCTGGACGGCTGGTGATGCGGCAGTGACACAACAAGGTGAGTGGATGCCCACTAACAGGCGCTGCCATGATGGATCTAAAATGACAGGTGCTCTTTAAATGTAAGGACTTCTTCTTCCTGATACTAGAATCTTTAATATTTGCAAACAAAATGAAGATTTCCTATTTAGAATAATAAGCTGTCAGGCAAGTAATACAGCGATTCAGTCATACAGTTTGTAGTGTACATAGATTTGAAAAATAATGGGATAACGGAATATTCCTGAACTTTGGTTTATCTCATCGTTACTGTGAAATTGTGTGAATGCATCAATGCAGTGCATGTTATCTCAGCTTGCAGAGCTTGGATTCATTGAATGAGTTTACCAAAAATGTAAATATTGCAGAATATACAGCCTCATGCTACATAACCAGGCTCCATTTCATGCTGAATAAACTAAATGTATCTTAAATAGACTTTTACTCAAAAAGCATTTTATTTTTATTTTTTTAGCAAAACACCATTGCTTTATATTCACCCTGCTTCTAAAACACAAAATCTCTGGCTTTAGATACAATTTGACTACCAGTTTCAGGAACACTTGCATGAAAAATCCACTGCTGCAATTTAAAATTCATTCTCCAGCATCTGTATGGATTGGCAGTGGGCAGTATCTGGGTGCGTCCACTGTTCAAATCCGTTTTCTTACAATTTGGCCTTTCCTACAACTACAACATTAAACATCATGGCGGGTTCCCTGATAGAGAAAGATCTCACTGAGCATGTCACAGCCTTCACTTCATTAATCAGCAGTCCATGTAAATGCAGGAAACTAAATGGGTGGGACTTTAAATGAGGCGCAAGGCAGAGGCAATTCTCTTCCTTAGAACTCTACATTGAATTGATTTGCATTTGCTAAGCCTATAACTACTATTGTATCTACTGTTATATATAATTTTTATACTATTAAATAACTGACTGTTTTTTGTATCCGTGCAATGCTTTCATGTTATTTGCTCGGTTCTGCTGGATCACGTACCTGTCCAAATCCCACTGTTATTGTCACTCTCCTGGGGTGCATGCCTCATTTAAAGTCCCACCCTATTCCTTATTGTTCAATCAGCAGTCCATGCCGAGTAACCACGGGCCCTCCATTCTAATCTGTGTACAGGAATAATGAAAGATTTTCTGCTAAGTGGAGACAAACAATACTTACAGCACACAATCTATACTCTGAATCATTCAGGAGCCATTGATGCAAATCAAACTAGAATCTTTTGTGTGCTGATAAAAATAGAGCACAACCTTCTTTAGGAGTGAAACCCGCAGTGTAAGAACCAGGGCAGTCCTCGGGGAAAGTGAAGTATAAATAGGATGGATGGGCACCACTGAGGGAAAGGTGGTACAGCACCTGGTGAGTCCCTATTAGGAGAGAATAGTTTGGCATGCCTATTATTATTATTATATAGGATTTATATTGCGCCAACAGTTTACGCAGCGCTTTACAATATAAAAGGGAGACAATACAATAAAATACAAGAGGATTAAGAGGGCCCTGCTCAGAGGAGCTTACAATCTAATACCTATGTCTTCGCACTCAGGCACACGGGTGTAAAATACAAATCGCATCTTATCACCCCAGAGCTGCTGCGTATAGACCAGGGCTGTGGAGTCGGTAGATAAATGTTCCGACTCCGACTCCTCAGTTTTATGTACTTCCGACTCCGACTCCTCTGTATTAATATGCAAATGTATTTTATACATTCCTTGAGGGAAAGAAACGCAACCTACCACAGGACTACTGGCTGGGAAGCCAACAGTCTACTGTATTGCACAGTTTAAGCAAAAGACAAACACAATGAAAACAATCAAGTGGCTGGATAGTAGCAGCAGGCATAAACATCAGGAACAGGATCTTTACCAGTTCAAAAATACAAACCACATTAGTTGGTTGTTTTAGAACAAAAACAAAGCTCATCTATAATGAACCAAAAACTAAATCTGTAAAACCTAGAAATGGTTTATATTAATCTTGAAATGTAGTTATAGGCTTAGCAAATGCAAATCAATTCAATGTAGAGTTCTAAGGAAGAGAATTGCCTCTGCCAGATCCTCTTTCATAGAGGCTCTTAAGTCAGACTTTATTATTTTTAGGGCTGAAAATAATCTTGCGACACTGACTTGGGTGGGTGGCATTGCAGTAACTATTCTGGCCACATCACTAACGATCTCTGGATAAACAAGGATGGCTTCTTCAACAGTAAGTTTTGATGAGCGATCATACTTTTCAACTTCTTTTAGTGCTTTATAAAACTCCTGTTGGAATTTTTTTATTTGGACACTTACTGGTTCTCCAACATGCGTTCCCTGTAACAGCAGAACACAACACTATGGAAAGTATAAGTATTGCAGCTCCTAATTGTGTGTTGCGTGCCATATAGTGAAGCACATGAAAAGCATGCTTCTTCACGGTCACTTAACGTGTTCGTTTTGCGGTTACGTGAGGCACTGCATGCATTGGTCTTTATTCTTACAGTAGAGAAGTCATTAATTATAACTTTTTGTGAATTGGGACATTTAGCCCTGGTTCACACTGGGTACGATTTGGAACGATTTGAGATGCGATTTGACATGTCAAATCGCATCTCAAATCGGCGGCATTTGCCGGCAATGGTACTGTCCTAATCAGTGCGACGCCGCATCTGCCATTTCAAAAAGTAGTTCCTGTACTACTTTTTGCGATTTCGGGCCGCGATTTACATAAAATTGCGGCCGAAATCGCGGCAAAATCGTGGCAAAATCGCGGTAAAATCGCGCATTTTACCGCGATTTTGAATTCGCAGCAGTGTGAACCTAGGCTTAAACTTGCTTTTTTTTTTTTTTTTATTCCAATCTAAATTTAGTAGGAGTCGGAGTATTGTTTTCCGACTCCGACTCCAGGTACCCAAAATTTCCCCCGACTCCAACTCCTCGACTCCGACTCCACAGCCCTGGTATAGACGCCTGAACAAATTAATTACAGTAAATGGCTGGTGGAAGAAAAGTTTGGAGATAGCTGAAAGAAGCTTCTGTAACCCGCAGGAGCCATTTAACCACTTCCCGACGGCCGCAGGGTGGTTCTACTTCTCTGAGGCGACGTCAATTGACGTCCGCCCCTTTGCTCGTTCCCTGCGCGCGCTCTTGAGTGCGCAGCGGGGAACTGCTGTGCTGGCCGTGTCCCTTGGACACATCCGCCATTACTAGTAAAAAAAAAAGAAGAAAGAAAGAAGAAAGAAAAAATATCCATTATTTAGGTACTTATTTAGCGCCGTTAATTTACACAGCGCTTTATATATACATTGAACATTCACATCAGTCCCTGCCCTCAAGGAGCTTACAATCTAAGGTCCCTAACTCACATTCATATACTAGGGCAGGGGTTAACAAATTTGCTTGGAATCTAGGAGCCAGCTAAAAAAGTTAAAAGCCAGAAAAAGCACCCCGTCCCGACGAGCTTGCGCGCAGAAGCGAACACATGATAATGGTGTAAAAGGTGTTCAAACCACACATGTGAGGTATCGCCGCGATTGGTAGAGCGAGAGCAATAATTCTAGCCTTAGACTTCCTCTGTAACTCAAAACATGCAACCTGTAGAGTTTTTTAAACGTCGCCTATGGATATTTTAAAGGGTAAAAGTTTGTCGGCATTCCACGAGCGGACGCAATTTTGAAGCGTGACATGTTGAGTAAGAATTTACTCTGCGTAACATTATCTTTCATAATATAAAAAAAAATGGGGATAACTTTACTGTTTTATTTTTTAATTAAAAAAAGTAATTTTTTCCCAAAAAAAGTGCGCTTGTAAGACCGCTGCGCAAATACGGCGTGACCGAAAGTATTGCAACGATTGCCATTTTATTCTCTAGGGTGTTAGGATAAAAAATATATATAATGTTTGGGGGTTCTAATTAGAGGGAAGAAGATGGCAGTGAAAATAGTGAAAAATGACATTAGAATTGCTGTTTAACTTGTAATACCAACGGCCACCACCAGATGGCGCCAGCTCACATCTGGTGGTAATAACTTGTAATACCAACGGCTCACCACCAGATGGCGCCAGCTCACAAAAGAAAATATTAAAAACATTTTTTAGTTTTTTTTTGCCCACCTTCCAAGCCAAGTCGCCAGGACACGAAATGTGTCGATCCCTGTACTAGGGCCAATTTAGACAGAAGCCAATTAACCTACCAGCATGTCTTTGGAGTATCATATAATTTGTAAATGCTATAACTTTTGCGCAAATCAATTAATATACGCTTATTGGGACTTTCTTTAACAAAAATATGTAGCAGAATACATATTGACCTAAATTAATGAATACATTTTATTTTATTGGATATGTCTTGTCTGGCTATTTTGTTTATAGTGCAAAAAATAAAAGCCGCAGAGGTTATCAAATCCCACCAAAAGAAAGCTCTATTTGTTGGAAAAAAGAACATCCATTTTATTTGGGTACAGCATCGCACGACCGCGCAATTGCCAGTTAAAGTAATGTAGTGCCGTATCGAAAAAATGGCCTGGTCACGAAGGAGGGTAAACCTTCTGGAGCTTAGGTGGTTAAAAATAATGACCCTCACCCAAACACTAACCCTGGCACTGACCTAGATCAAACTATGATCTATTTTTTTAATTAAATACCCCCCCCCCCCCCCATCTCTGCAAGGACAGCGGGTGATACAATGTATCTCTTTCATACAGTCACAAAGACCGAAAACATGGGGGCGTGTTTCACAGTGACTGATCACCAATAGCCAATCAAAGGATATCACAACAATCAGGTGACCCAGAATTAGCCGTTCCGGGTCCCGATCGTTAGAACGAGTCCCGGGCTTCCGGTGAGACCTCGGTCTCTGTGCTCAGAGCGTGCCGCCGTGATGTGCGCTCCCAGCACAAAGGGAAATATGCAAATATGCGGCCCCACAGCAAAAAAGCCCAGTCCAGTGGGGCCGTATATTTGAGTATGGTCGGCGTGAATGGGTTAAACAATGCAAAGCTGGGTACAGCGTTCAAGGTTTTACTGAGGTTGCACCGATCCAGATGCACCCTTTCTATTGTTGTATTAGAAGAGAGTGAAGAGTTGATTAACAAATTTGAAGAGGAAATACTCAAGTTGTTATATTAACCACTTAACCCCCCGGACCATATTGCTGGTCAAAGACTAGAGCACTTTTTGCGATTCGGCACTGCGTCGCTTTAACTGACAATTGCGCGGTCATGCGACGTGGCTCAAAAACAAAATTGGCGTCCTTTTTTCCCCACAAATAGAACTTTCTTTTGGTGGCATTTGATCACCTCTGCGGATTTTAGTTTTTGCGCTATAAACAAAAATAGAGCGACAATTTTGAAAAAAAAAAATATGTTTTACTTATTGCTGTAATAAATATCCCCCAAAAATATATAAAAAACATTTTTTTTTCCTCAGTTTAGGCCGATACATATTCTTCTATATTTCTTTTTTTTTAGAAAAAAATATCGCAATAAGCGTTTATTGATTGGTTTGCGCAAAAGTTATAGCATTTACAAAACAGGGGGTATTTTTATGGCATTTTTATAAAACAAATTTTTTTTACTAGTAATGGCGCGGATCAGCGATTTTTTTTCGGTACTGCGACATTATGGCGGACACTTTTGACACATTTTTGGGACCATTGGCGATCAGTGCTATAAAAATGCATCGATTACCATAAAAATGCCACTGGCAGTGAAGGGGTTAACACTCGGGGGCGGGGAAGGGGTCAAGTATGTTCCCTGGGTGTGTTATAACTGTAGGGGGCGGGGTGGCCTCACTAGGGGAAATGACTGATCTTCTGTTCATACATTGTATGAACAGAAGATCAGCATTTCTCTCCCTGACAGGACCGGGAGCTGTGTGTTTCACACACACACACAGCTCCCGATCCCCGCTCTTTAACGAGCGATCGCGTGTGCCCGGCGTCGATCACGCCCGCTTTGCACGCGCACAGGAGTTAGTGGCCTGCGCGAGAGCCGACGTTATATTACGTGCTCTCGCGCAGGGGAGCTGACCTGCCGCCGTAAAACTGCGGCGGCTGGTCAGCAAGAGGTTAAGACGCCTTAAGCACACTGGGAGTCAGAAATGGCAAGTTTTAAGGGGGCAACACTTTGTTTTTTCTGCCTCTAAAAGCCCCTCTGTGTTCGACTGTATGTCCATTCACACAGGCATTTAGGAGGCATAAACATTATCACTTGAGCATTCAGGAGTGGAGCGTTTGGGCAGAAAAGTACCATGCGCCTTAACGCTAGGCGCATTTAGCGCTTGCGTGGTCATTTATTTCAATTGCCAGAATATTAGATTATTAGAGTTCCTACACTCTGGATCAAGGAGAACAGGGGCACATTTGGACAGCCTCATTGTCAGTCGGGGGGCAAACTCCAACTAACACTTTATAAGCAGTTACAGCAAACCGTTTCATTTTCATTTTGGGAAAAAAGGTTTCACATAAACAAAAGCTGATAATTTTAACTACCGCTGTCTGTGTTGAATGGTTTGTCTCATTCCTGTAGTTCAGTGGTTCTCAACTTTAGTCCTCAAGTACCCCCAACAGGCCATGTTTGCAGGTTTTCCTTTATCTTGCACAGGTGCTTTAAATCAGAGTCAATGGCTTGGTATTTTGGACAGCTATTTTATCTAAGAGAAATTCCCAAAACATGGCCTGTTGGCAGGGTTGAAAAACACTGCTGTAGTTTTTCAAAAGAAAAAGCTCTTCTGCAAATGTATCCGACTTACTGGACAGTTCACTAGATGAAAATAGAAAACCTAAAACTATTGCAGCCATCACATTTAGGAATTGGTAAATTGAAATAGAATAAAATGTTAGCTTTTGGGTTTAATACTGCTTTACCCCTCAATCTGGGGAATTAACTAATCTCCCTGAGCCATTATATTGGTGTAGTAAACGATCAGGAGTGGCGAGTGGCACATCAACTACGCAGATAGAGCTTTTTCTGGTCCATTTGTGCCACCCACAACAGTTTCTGTTTTAGGAGCGAAATAACCACTAGTGCAGGTTTTACCCCTTAATTAGCAGAGGGAATATGGCAGTTTTCCATAAAGAAAACTGCTGCAGATTCCCACCAGGTATGATCCTGTCATATGAGATGTGAGCTGTCAGCAGACAGCCAACATCCCTCTCCCTGCCCGTGCAGCGATGACACTGCACAAGCAGGGTCTGCTGTGTTAACAACCTTCTCCCTTACCAGATGAACAGAGAGATCAGAGCATGCAGCTCCAGCTCTCTGTTCTCTCCGCTGTCTGTCACAGGTGCAGCAGAACAGAGAACTGAATGCTCCTAATTAACAAAGGGGATTATGTATATCCAGTTTTTTTAATAAAAGGTGAACTAACCCTTTAAAAGAAAAAAAAAAACCTTAGTTACACTTACCGGTGACGGTATTTCTACGAGTCTTTCAGGACAGCACTTGGAGAGAGCGCAGCTCCACCCACTTCCCAGGAAACACTGCAGCTATAGCTTTAAATTCCGCCCACTTCCACCATGACCTCAGTTGTTAACGAGTACCTCCGGCCATGCTGAAATTAGATAAGCAGAACAAAGCAATAATACATGTTAGCATTTATACATTCACTTTTATAAAAAACCAAGGGAGGGTTATCGGTGCTGTCCTGAAAGACTCGTAGAAATACCGTCACCGGTAAGTGTAACTAAGGTTTTCTCGTCTCGTCTTTCAGGACAGCACTTGGAGATGATAACCGAGTACTTACTCTAGGGTGGGACCACCGCTTGCAGGACTTTCCTGCCAAAGGATTGCTCCGCTGCTGCGAGCAAATCCATTCTGTAATGGCGAGTGAATGTAGAAAAACTCGTCCACGTGGCTGCTTTACAGATATTTTCTGGTAAAGCTCCAGCTCTTTCCGCCCAGGATGTTGCCATTGCCCTTGTAGAATGAGCCACCACTCCCGTGGGAGGTTCAATATCCATGGCCTTGTAAGCCTCATGGATAGCCATACGAAGCCACCTAGCTAAAGTGTTTTTGGAAGCTCCATAGCCTTTGCGAGCTCCCGAGAACAACACAAAGAGAGAATTTGCTTTCCTAAATTCACTAGTGATCTCCAGATAATGTACTAAACATCTTTTCACATCTAAAGTATGAAAATCTCTCTCTTTCGGACCTGATGGATTTGGACAGAACGTAGGAAGAACAATCTCTTGTGTCCTATGAAAAGCGGATGCTACCTTAGGTAGGAAACCCGGATCTGTCCTTAACACAACCCTATCCTGGAAGATGGTCAAAAAGGGTTCAATAATTGACAAGGCTTGAAGTTCACTGACTCGCCTAGCTGAAGTGACTGCAACCAGCAAAACCAACTTCAACGTCCAATACTTGAGTGAAGTTTCTACAGGTGGTTCAAAGGGTCTTTTAGTCAGACCTCTTAAAACAACTGATAAATCCCATTTGGGAAAAAATTTAAACGGTACAGGCCTAGCCCTGGCTAAGGCCTTAAAAAATCTGATAATATAGGGATCCAGAGATAACCTTCTCTCCAGAAAAACTGAAAGTGCAGCAACCTGAGATTTCAGGGTGCTGGCTGCCAGACCTTTGTCCATCCCGTCCTGTAAAAACTCCAGGACCGACAAAATACTTAAGGGAGGACAATCCTTGGACTCACACCAAAAATTAAACATTTTCCAGGTTTTAAAATAAATAGCCCTGGTAACTTCTTTCCTGCTACTAAGCAGGGTACTAACTAAACGTCTGGACAAACCCTTACTCTCTAGGATTTGTTCCTCAGTAGCCAAACCGCAAGCTTTAGATGACCTGCGTGTGGATGTAGAAGGGGACCCTGGAACAGCAAGTCCTTCCTGACTGGAAGCAGCCAATGAGCCTCTATTGCTAGATCTAACAGGGCTGAAAACCAGGGCCTCTTGGGCCAATAAGGAGCTACCAAAATCAGAGTCGTCCTTTCCTCCTGCAATTTTCTGAGAACTAGCGGGATCATTTGAACCGGGGGAAAGGCGTAGCACAAGCGGAAGGACCAACGCTGGGCTAACGCATCCAAACCCTCTGCTTGGTCCAGCCTGTTGAGGAAGAAAAAACGTGGGACCTTTGTGTTGGCTTGAGATGCGAACAAATCTATTTGGGGAGTTCCCCACCTGTCCACTATTTCCTGAAACACCTCTTGGTTTAGGCTCCATTCTGACTCCAGAACCCTCTGTCTGCTCAAAAAATCCGCCAGATGGTTCAGGTCGCCCTTCAGGTGTACAGCAGACAAGGATGCCACGTTTACTTCTGCCCAATACAGAATTTGCAAGGCCAGATTCAGTAGGCACCTGCTTCTCGTGCCCCCCTGCTTTGAGACATATGCCACTGCCGTGGCATTGTCCGATAGGACTTGGACATATTGACTCTGAAGAGGCTGACTGAAGGCCCTTAGTCCCATGAAAATGTCTCTCAACTCCCTCCAATTGGAGGATCTCCTGGAATCCTCCCTTGACCAGGATCCCTGAGCCAACTGTCCCTCGAGATGGGCGCCCCACCCCCAGGAACTCGCATCCGTTGTTAGGATCTTTGTCGTGGGGAAGGTCCATAACAGACCCAGACTCAGATTTGCTCGAGTCCTCCACCACCAAAGTTTTCTTTTTACCTGAGGTGGGATCAAAAACTGTTTTTCCAGAGATTCCCCGAAAGCCCAGTTTTGGAGGATCGCCATGCTCTTGCATGGAGACGGGCCCACTGAACTGCTGGAATAGAGGCTGTGAGGAGACCCAGAGTGGACATAGCTGTCCGAACAGTTATTGGGAGATTTGTCTGTACTGCCTTTACTGCTGCTTGTACTTTGACAATTTTTTCCTCCGGAAGGAAGATCTTTTCCTGAACTGAGTCTATGGAATACCCCAGAAAGACTAACACTTGAGAGGGAACCAGGTTCGATTTTTCTTTGTTTAGAATCCAACCTAATTCCTCTAAATGGGACTGAGTCCTCCTCAGGTCTCTGAGCAACCGATCCTCTGATTTGGCAAACAGTAGGAGGTCGTCCAGGTATGGGATCACCGATACTCCCTCCAACCTGAGTGGTGCTAGTGCTTCTGCCACTACCTTCGTGAATACTCTGGGGGAGGAGGAGAGCCCGAAGGGGAGGGCTCTGAACTGGAAATGTTTCACTTCCTTCCCTGTCCTGATCGCCAAGCGAAGGAAGCGTTGCGATGAGGCTCTTATTGGGACATGCAAGTATGCATCCCTCAGATCTATTGAAGCAAGAAAGCATCCTGAAGGGAGAAGCTTCCTTACTGAATAGATGGAGTCCATCCTGAATTTTTTGTAACGGATTGACTTGTTCAGGATTTTTAAGTTCAGAATCAATCTGAACTTTCCTGACGGCTTCCTCACTAAGAACACGTGGGAGTAACATCCCAACCCTTCCTCTTGCTGGGGAACAGGAGTGATAACCCTTTGCTGAAGAAATTCTTCTATTAACGTCATCATTGCCTGAGATTTCTCCTGATCTTTTGGCAACTGAGTCACATAAAACCGGGATGGCGGATTCTCCGAAAATTCCAGCGCGTAGCCCTCTGCGATCACCTTGAGGACGAACGCGCTGGAAGTCGCTACTTCCCACTGTGGGAGAAAGGACTGAAGACGCCCTCCCACAGCTGGAAGACCGTCATTGGGGTTTTGAGGGCTGACTGGGGGAATGAAACAACACCCCCGGCTTGCCTCGGCCCCTCGGGGGCCGCCAGGACTTACCACCTCTCTGTGTCTCCTTTGAATTTTGGGACTGGAAAAAAGAACGAAAATTCTTCTTGGTTTGTGGCACTACTTTCTTTAAAGGGAAAGCTTTCTTCCTATCTGCTGTTCTGTCTAGAACTGCCTCTAGCCCAGAACCAAACACTAAGTCCCCCTCAAAAGGTAGACCGCATAGCTTCACCTTTGAAGCTGCGTCCCCTGACCAAGTCTTAACCCACAAGGCTCTCCTAGCCGAGTTAATTAAGGCCGAGGACCTAGCTGACATCCTTATTGACTCCGCTGAGGCATCTGCCATGTACCCTACAGCGTTGACCAATACTGGTAAGGACTCCAGAAGTTCCTTGCGAGAGGTACCTGCCTCAATATGGCTTTTTAATTTATCCAGCCAGTGTTCCAGGTTCCTAGCTACTACTGTAGACGCCATAGCAGGCTTGAGGTTGGCTAGTGTGGAATCCCACGCCTTTTTGAGAAGAGCATCAGCTCTCTTGTCCATGTTATCCTTTAAGGCACCCATGTCCTCAAAAGCTAAATCTGTGTTACGTGACACTTTTGAAAAAGCTGCGTCAAGTTTGGGTTTCTTATTCCAGACCTGCGCTTCGTCTTCATCAAATGGGAACCTCCTCTTCAAAGATTTAGAGAAGAAGGGGGCCCTCTCCGGATCCTTCCATTCTCTCCTGATAGCATCCGATAAAACTTTATGTACTGGAAAGGTCTTGTATTTAACCTCATCTAACCCCTGGTACATTTTGTCGTGAAGCGACAATTGGGCCTTCTCTTCCTTAATATTAAGGGTAGCATGAATTGTTTTTAGGAGATCGTCTACCTCCTCTAATGACAATTTGTAACGAGAAGAGGATTTATCTCTATCATCGTCCTCTTCTGCATCAGACCCTGAAACCACACTCTTAGGCTCCTCATCCTCAGACTCACTAGCTACCCCCCCCTGGGAACTAGTGGAAGCCCTAGGGGTAGAATGTGAAACCGGACGTTTTTCTAGGAAGGAACGGAACGATGAAAAAGTCTGTTCCAATTCCTTCCTAAAGGAGGAAAGCATCTCCTTTGGTTGTTCAGAGGGTGCACTGGCAGAGGCTTCCTCTCTAACCAAATCTGCAATGCAGGTTTTGCATAATGGCTTATGCCATGAGCCCTTAAGGGAATTTTTGCAAACAGCACACTTCTTTTTAGGTGGTGGCAATGCATCCTTAAGCTTTTCTTTACATTTCTGCAAAACATTAAAAGACAACAATACTCTGCAACAGAACATTTAGCAAATAAATATGCCACCCACAGTAGTGAACAAAACACCCAGTTCCCATCACCACTGTGCAAACAAAAAACAAGCATTTCTCCCAAAGACATTCACCAGGGATAGTGCTGCAGGCTCCCCTCCCCCTAAAGGGGCAACAGGAGGGACACAGAACCCAGGAGAGTGGACACCGCTGTTCCTACCTGGGCCAGGCTGGTGCTTGTGGCTCCCGCTCCCGCCACCTCCGCTGCTTCAGCTGTCTCCATCACTCCCAGCGTATAGCAGCCGTCCGGTTCTTCCATTTTAAATCTTCCCGGTTAACCTCGTCGCCACGAGGACCGGAAGTGCACCGCCGAGGCCGCCTCCCCTTCTGCGCTCCAGCAGCTGGAACCGGAAGCTGCCGCGCACCGCCGGAAGTTCCGCCCCCCCGGAAATGACGTCGCCCGCCATCCGGAACGGCTCCACGTGAACCCGGAACAGGCACCTGACCTGTTCCTTCAGCCCACGTTAGCCGCCTATGGGGACAGACACCTCCAGCAGCCTTCGCCCTCGCTGGGCCCGAGAAAGGGGAGAGCACCGAAGCATCCCCCACCCGTCAGAGGGGATGCTGGGTTGCCTGAAATCAAAATACAACCGACCGCAGGTATGCTTTTTTCCATCCCCACCTGGAGAGAGTACAGCACACCCCTGGTTCCCTGCAGCGCTTCCACCATGGCCGGAGGAAACACAACAACTGAGGTCATGGTGGAAGTGGGCGGAATTTAAAGCTATAGCTGCAGTGTTTCCTGGGAAGTGGGTGGAGCTGCGCTCTCTCCAAGTGCTGTCCTGAAAGACGAGACGAGAAAAAAGCAAAGCTGCCATCTTAGTCTTTGTTTGATCTGCAGTTGCCATGGTGCTGCATGTGATCAGCTATGACACCAGATATTTGAGGGGCCTGAAAAGTACAGTTGAGAGCGGACATTGGCAACCTTGACAGTCACCACCAGAGTCATGCCATAAACATAAAATTGGTGGGTTTATTTCCACTATTGTACAGGGTGGTACACAGGTGTGAGCACTGCAGTAGTTTGTTTTCTCTGTCACATATCAAATAGTTTCTGCTTCTCCACAACACTTTCCACTTCCTCCACAGGAAAATAAATATGCCTACACACAATCTCAGAGATAACTGAATGCTGAAATTGCCGATAACAGACATCTAAAAATGTACTAGATGCAACTTCAGAACTGCTGATCTCCCATCTCAAAAGTACACAGATAACTTGTCGTCTTCCAGATCCTGTGCCGAGCAGTGGCCTTGCTGCATCATAAACTACAGGGGGTCACCCGCTCAGCACTGGAGCCGTTCAGAGAACACCTTGGTGGGGATATTGACATAACCCAATATAATTCAATGAGACTGCTTTGCACTCATTGAAAAAAAAAATGAAAAGCGGCCTCTGAATGCCATCTATATGGAATCCAAAAGACAGCGAGGATCACTGTAGTAGTGGTGGCCACTCCAGTGATTCTCAGCTTCCACAGGAGTGGCCAGCTATAGATTATGTATACTTACATTGTGCCCTTAAAGTGGAACTTCACCAAAAAGGAAAAGTCTTGCTTTTCCTCCTCTTTCCCCCCCTACTCTCACATACTTGAAATGTCTACTTTTGAGGGGGAGCGGGTACCTGATTTCGATGAGTACCCGCGCACACTTCCGGTGGGCAACGGCAATCCGAGTCGAAGTTCGCCCCCCCCGCAGCCTCTTGTTACACTTAACAGGTCCCAGGAGACTGCAGGACCATTCACTGGGTGCAGAGCAGGAAGCCGACTGTGAAGCCGCAAGGAGTAACAGTCGGCTGCCCACAGTTAAGATGCCAGCGCCTTCACCCGAAGATCGCCAAAGAACCGGGTTGGGTGTGTGTTTTTTAAAAGTCAGCAGCTACAGTATTTGTAGCTGTCGACTTTTACCTTTTTGTTTACATGGTGAACATTTGCTTTAAGTCTGGAACATGTGTTCATGGTTACATAACTGAAAGTGTGAATTGTTACCCAATCACACAGGTAGAGAAATTAAAATAGCATTATATGTGGGTGACCTATAGTATTAAAGGGCCCAAATGCTGTTTAGCGAAGGTTCCTCCAGTTTGACATTGGTGTCCAAGGCTGCTTTCACACTGCGCAGTTGCAAAGATGTGGTAAAAACGCATGTGTGTTGTTGCCGCATTCTGTCATGTTTTTACTGCGTTTTGCGGTGCATTTTGCGCATGTGAAAAAAGGACACGTGACTTTTAAAATTCATCACAAATTGACCCATGGTTACGTTTTTGCTCTTTTGATCCGATTTCCATTCATTTCAATAGAGAGGTGCGTTTTCTTTTTACTGCACCAAAAAAATGCAGCATGCAGAACTTAAAAAGCACAACTGACCCATGTGAACAGCTCCATAGGATCTACTGGGCATGCATTTTGCATCCACTTTTCTAAAGCCAAAATCGGAAGAAATTAAAAAAAAAAAAATCTGTGTAAAAAAGGGACCTAAAGTGTATGAGCAGAAAGCAAGAAAAGCAAGCAAGAAACTCAAGTTTTCCTACCTGAAAATCTTGATCATCAATTCCAAACTTCTCTCTTAGGTTACGGAAGACCATGGGGCAATATTCTTTAAATTTAAAGTGACTGGGCATGTTTTCTCTGAAAAACAAAAAGTAACAGATATCAGACCGAACATGTACAGCCAACCCCACTCAATACCTTACTGAAGATAGCCAGAGGTAATTCTGAATAATAATTTCCTATCTGCATGCATTGTAATGTTTATTTAGGACAACTCTGGGACTAAAGCCTAGTACACACGGGCAGAAAGTTGAGCGGCATCGGCTGGTTCAACAGAAACCAGCCGACATTCGACCCGCGTGTACTGGAGTCTGGCTGGCTTCTGTCAAAGTGGCATGACTGAATAATGTCTGCCGATTGGCTCCTGTCAGCGCTCTTAGCCAATGGCTGAGAGCATTTATCAGAGTGTTCTGGTTCAGGTAGTGTGTACAATGCTCAAGGCAGCCCATAGATGGTGCAAATTTCTTTCCTGCAACCAGATAGTGCAGACAGGGGAATCCCTCCTGCCGAGACATTGTATTCTCCAGGCAGGGAAGGGATGGCCGTTGGGAGAAGACCATGATTATTGCCATCAGCTATAGCAGTAGCTAGCGATAATTGCAAGTAAATCAGGCAGGCTGGCTGTACGCAAGCTGATCGATCAATTTGGTACATTCAGCCTGCCCACACATTCGAATCTCGGCTGGTTCCCCGGATTCGAACTGTCTATGGCCGACCCAAGAATGCCTGTAAGGTACATGCAAGATGCATTGTGACAATGTGTTACTTACTTGTTAAACAGGTGATTGTCCACCTTGATTTTCGAATAAGCTTTGAAGTCATCGGGCATTAACATAATAGGTATTTGGACATGACTGAGTTCATTGATCTGCAATAAAAGAAAAATACATGTTAGATCTGTTGGAGGAAACTGTACAATTTTGCATCAGTGGAACGTGGACTACTAGGGCTTCTTAACGAGAAAAAAAAAAAAAAAGACACACACACACACACACACACACACACACACACACACACACTTTGACCCACATCAAAGCACATTTGCAAATGCACCCTTCCTGTGATTATATGCAAGAATCCAAGTGGGGGTTCCTGCTATTAGATGCAAGGAGGCAGCCCCTCTGAAAGCAATAGGAGGCTGACAGCTCCTTCCGTGTCCAGGACTGATCGCTTGCATATGATCGCTGCGTAAGAAATTACATGTTAATGGATGCGTTTAGCTGCGGGAGCCTTCAGTCTTCTATTGTTTTCAATGGAGCTACCTCTTGCAGCTATTAAAGTGATTGTAAACCCTCACCTTGTAAAACAACCCACTCGGTTTAGAATAGGAATGAAAGGCAAAACATGGGTATAGATAAAAAAAAAAAAATAATAATATATATTAATATATTACACACACACATATATATTTTTTTATTATAAATACCCCCCCTTTTTTTTTTATAAATCGTCACATTCCCTCTGTTCTCAGTTGCATAAGAGCTGGGGGAGGAGAAGCAGCAGCACACTTAGCTTCCCAGCGAATGGTTGTGCAGTGGGGGCCTGTCAGGAAAAAGTCTGATCATTGGAGGAGAGTGCACAGAGTTCCCAGCATAGCTAGAGAACCGATCACGGTGTGTTCTCCTGCTTAGTGTGGTCAGTATTTAATAGGTAAGCAAGGGGACTAGCAGGAACACCAGGGATTTCACATAAAGCAAGCAATACAAAGAACAGGAGACTTTCTCATACAAGTACATTGTACCTGCTGTATCATATCAGGAATAGGACGTGTTGGGGTAACAAATGCTTCAACTCAAAAAAGTACCCTCTATGCGCCTCTGTTGGAGGGTGGCTACGCTCATTCTCCACGGTGCCACTGTATGTAAGAACATTGCCACCCACTTACTCCTGAGATGGACCACGAGACGAGACCTGTAGTGCGCGTAGAGCACACCACCACAACCAACGTGTGCACTACTCAATCCAAACAGCGAGGGGGAAAAGTTTGGGAAGTCACTGATGTTACAAGGCTGCAGAAAAACACAATAGGATACAATTTTATGAAAAAAAAATTCTGGAGAGTAAAAATATTGTTTATTGTTACTTTAAATTAGAACTATAGGTCCAACTTTTTTTGTTGGGGGGGGGGGGGGGAGAACAAGGAAGGGTTATAACCCCTTTCAAGTTTTTTCTTTTTGTTGTTGTCATCCGTGGCCCAATGGGAAGATTTCCCTTCACTTCATGTCTCAGAGAGAAAACGGCCAAGTGAGTAAATCCCTGGTGGTCATCAAGGTCCCCATTGGAAGATATTTTCTATTACTGTTCTGGGGACAACCCAAAATTAGGGGATTTTCTTTTACTTTTGGCGATAATGGTAGATAAGACAAATAGTGTGAATCTCCTCAATGGAGGTACAGACAGTGATACAAACCTGACGGTTGTTCCAATCCCCTTTCACTCTATCCAACAAAAATAAATGTTGCCTTTGGTTACACGCTAAACCTCTAATTTCAGATGCAAAACATTCCCAGTAAGGGTTTCTCCCCTATGAAGTCTCCCTCTTATTGCTGCATCTTCGCTAATGAAAACCTTATCAGGGTAGAGGAAGACTCCTGAGCACCCTAAATGGACATGGTAGGTGGCGAGACAAGCGAGTAGATGATTCCGTATTCTACGGTTCTGAATACAATAATGCACAAGGTCCCATTGACGCATCTTCCTGAACTTCCATGGTCAGACCACCTGCCTAACAGACAGCGGAATGTGCACATTCCTGAAGCCACAGCTCCTGCTCCAGCTGGACTTCCTGGTCATCCTTCTGCTCAAAGATAAACAGGATACAATAGAAGTGTGAGGCAGAGAAAATAGAGTCCCTGGACTTTCTCAATATCCTGGAAGGGAGCCCAAAGCAGCAGCTTCCAGTGAATTCTGTAACAGGATACAATGAAACTGAGTTCTAACAATGGGGGAGAAGAGTCTGTGCCGCTCGGAGCGACCAACCAGATCTAAGCTCACATTTTATGAGTGACAGTAGATAACGGAGCTAGGAGACAACACTGCAGGCTTCAGTTACACAACCTGGAGCCATGCTCCTGTAGTGGCCCTAAGGCCGCATTCACACCTGAGCCTGTTTTTTTTTAAGGGTTTGTTTATGCAGCCATGTCCCCCCACATATGCAGTCATGTCCCCCCACATATGCAGCCATGTCCCCCCGTATATGCAGCAATGTCCCCCCGTATATCCAGCCATGTCCCCCCGTATATCCAGCCATGTCCCCCCGTATATCCAGCCATGTCCCCCCGTATATCCAGCCATGTCCCCCCGTATATCCAGCCATGTCCCCCCGTATATCCAGCAATGTCCCCCCGTATATCCAGCAATGTCCCCCCACATGCAGCAATGTCCCCCCGTATATCCAGCCATGTCCCCCCGTATATCCAGCCATGTCCCCCCGTATATCCAGCCATGTCCCCCCGTATATCCAGCCATGTCCCCCCGTATATCCAGCCATGTCCCCCGTATATCCAGCCATGTCCCCCGTATATCCAGCCATGTCCCCCGTATAACCAGCCATGTCCCCCGTATAACCAGCCATGTCCCCCGTATAACCAGCCATGTCCCCCGTATAACCAGCCATGTCCCCCGTATAACCAGCCATGTCCCCCGTTTAACCAGCCATGTCCCCCGTATAACCAGCCATGTCCCCCGTATAACCAGCCATGTCCCCCGTATAACCAGCCATGTCCCCCGTATAACCAGCCATGTCCCCCGTATAACCAGCCATGTCCCCCGTATAACCAGCCATGTCCCCCGTATAACCAGCCATGTCCCCCGTATAACCAGCCATGTCCCCCGTATAACCAGCCATGTCCCCCGTATAACCAGCCATGTCCCCCGTATAACCAGCCATGTCCCCCGTATAACCAGCCATGTCCCCCGTATAACCAGCCATGTCCCCCGTATAACAAGCCATGTCCCCCGTATAACAAGCCATGTCCCCCGTATAACAAGCCATGTCCCCCGTACCTACTGTGATGCCGCCGCCGCTGCCACGTTAATCACCGCGGCGCGGGGAACATTACAGTCAGCGTTCGTTTGAACAGCTGTTTTCCCCGCCGCACATAGACACTCCCCCTTGCTCGCGATTGGACAGATCCGTCCAAGGGGGAGTGTCTATGCGCGGCGGGGAAAACAGCTATTCAAACGAAGGCTGTCTGTAATGTTCGCCGCTGTGATTAACGTGGCAGCGGGGGGGGTGGGGAGTATTCTATTTTAGTATCGGCGGTATTAGCGGGAGTAAGAGTACTCCCGCCAATACTGGTATCGGTATCGGGACAACCCTAGTTTTGACCCTAGACAATTTTTTTCACCTTCTTGATTATACTTACACAGTTTTTACCTTATAGATATAAAGTTTGCATCAACCCCTGAGGAAGTGAACAAGTGTTCACAAAAACTTGTCGGGTCACTAGGATGCATTCTTGTACTTATCTTGGACCTTTATCATTGAAAATCGCATTGTATTGCAATATTATCTGTACAAGATTACAAATCTGTTCATATACTTGACATCTGTTTATGGCTACTGTAGATCTTGTGTGAACCAATAAATCTTTGTTTTTTATTTCTTTAATACCAGTGTCACACCTCATTTAAAGTGCCAAGGGCAAAGCATTTCTGTATTTAAAGGATTAAAAAGAGTTAATGTGGATTGAGAGAGTGAAATTTCGCTCTAAACTAGGGGAAGGTCACACGAGCCATTCCACACGTTGCTACTCATCATATTATCATGATGATTTATACACTGCTATCATTTCCTGTGGTTCTGTACAACACGATACAAGCAAGGGTACGCAATGCAGATAACACAAATAGATAAAACTTTTATGACGTACACAAATGGCTGCAAGGCAAATACATAGACCGTAATAATAACATACAGTACTTTGGACAGCTTTGACTGTATGGGTTTACAAGCTTTACCATTTGTAGTTCTGATATTACATGCACAGCGTTTAGTAGGGTGGGATCAGTTGACACCACTTAAGTTGGCGATAGATGGTTTGAATCCGAGTTGGATCAGCAGGGACCTGCCGACATTCAAATCATGTATGGGCAGGCTGAATGTACCAAAGTTGACCAAATAAGAAGAAATTGGCTGAAATTCCAGCCCTGTATGGCCAGCTTAAAGTGGTTGTTATTCCCCCCCCCCCCCCCCCAAAAAAAAAAGGGGAGAAGGAGATCCGGTTTACTTATAGCAGGTTAAACAGCACAGTGCTTGTGCCGTCTAACCTGCCCCTCTGGAACCTGTAAAATACCTGGCTGATCCTGCCAGTTTCTGCCCCCCCCCCTCTAAACTGACCGTGGTTTATTACGGCTGTTAAGCCCTGACACCGTGGTCAGTTTACCTGCCACCGTGTCTCCCCCCCCCCCTCCCTGCCTGTCAGCTCAGGAGTCTGTCTCAGTTTCGGCAGGCAGCTCAGCAGTCACATAACTTCAGACTGACGTTGGAGGGAGAGCTTGGCTCCTCCTGCTGTAGCCCTGGATCAAAGTATTAGAGCTGCTGGGAGTCACGTTACTGGTCTGAAGTTACATCAGAAAAAAAAAAAAAAAAAAGGTATTTAGAGGCTTTGTTTCCAATAAATATTTATATAGTGCAGGGTGAAAGCTAAAAAATAGAGGGCTGGAAGAAAATCAAAATGTGGGGTTACAAATCCTTTAAAGCAGGGCTCGACAAATACCGGTCGCCAGTTCGCCATGGCGACTAGAAATAGCATCCTGGTGACTAGGCTTGGAAGGTGGGCGCCATCTGGTGGTGAGCCGTTGGTATTACAAGTTATTACCACCAGATGTGTGAGCTGGCACCATCTGGTGGTGGCCGTTGGTATTACAGGTTAAGCATTACAAGTTAAACAGCAATTCTAATGTCATTTTTCACCATTTTCACTGCCATCTTCTTCCCTCTAATTAGAACCCCCAAACATTATATATATTTTTTATCCTAACACCCTAGAGAATAAAATGGCAATCGTTGCAATACTTTGTCACGCCGTATTTGCGCAGCGGTCTTACAAGCGCACTTTTTTGGGAAAAAATTACACTTTTTTTAATTAAAAAATAAGACAACAGTAAATTTGCAATCCTTGTCCCATTAGGGAGATTAACCTTCACTTCCTGTCCCTTAGCTAAAACAGGAAGGGAGAGGAAATCCCTGCAAACTCAGGGAATATCGTGGGAACCTCAGATCACTAGAACTACTGTCCCAATTCAAAGATTACCCCAGTATTACTTTTCTTGGGGTATCTCGAAATTTGTGATTTTCAATAATGTGGTATAACGGTTAGCACTTCTGCCTAGAAGCACTAAGGTCGCTGGTTCGAATCCCAACTATAACACTACCTGTCTGGAGTTTGCATGTTCTCCCTGTGTCTGCATGGGTTTCCTCCAGGTACTCCAGTTTCCTTCCACGCTCCAAAGACATGCTGGTAGGTTATTTGAATGGATCCTGTCTAAAATGGGCCCTTTTTATGTATGAGTGCGATTTAGGTTGTGAGCTCCCGGAGGGCAGGGACTGATGTTATTGTACAATATATATATATATATATATATATATATATATATATATATATATATATATATATTGCTGCATAAATTGACAACGCTATACAAGTACCTGTAATAAATAATGATAAACAGGACAAAGAGGGTGATACTGCCCAACGGGGACACAGACAGAAACAACAACTGACAGGTTTTCTAATCCCTCTCCCTTCTATCAAAAGATAAAAACTTTAAAGTGGTTGAAAAGTCCGTTTTTTTAATGCATGCATCTTGGCTGCCCAGGACTCTCCTTCATTGGCTGAGATGGCAATGTGGTGACATTGGCTCCCACTGCTGTCAAAGTCAGTAAGCCAATGAGGAGGGAGAGGGGGCGGGCCGAACCATGGCTCCGTGTCTAAAATGGACACACAGAGCAGCAGCTCGGGTGCCGCCCGAAGGAAGCTTACAGCGCATCCGAGAAGAGGGGGATCTGGGCTGCTCTGTACAAAAATCACTGCACGTATAACAGGTTTATTATTTTTAAAAGGAAAAAAAAAACGGAGACTTTAATATCACTTTAAAGCAGAGCTCCGCCGTACAAAAAACATTAAAAGCCAGCAGCTACAAATACTGCAGCAGCTGACTTTTTATATTAGGACACTTACCTGTCCTTGAGTCCAGTGACGTCAGCAGCAGAAGACGAGCAATTGCTCGTTACTCTGCTGCCCCCACCGCCATCCACGGTGTGGGAACCAGGAAGAGAAGCATTGCAGCTTCACTGCCCGGTTCCCTAAGGCGCATGCGCAAGTCACGCTGTGCCGTGCTCACTGGTCCCCGCTGTGTTCTGGGAGAACGGGGGGGGATGAGATCTGACGTTCTGCCCGCAGACTGTGTGCCCAGAAGTGCACCCCCTCCCCCCTGAAAGGTGCCAAACGTGACACCGGAGGGGGGGAGGGTTCCGATGAGCAGAAGTTCCACTTTAGGGTGGAGCTCTGCTTTAAGTAACTGCTTAGTGTATACCTATAGCTATTGCATACATTGCCCATGCTCATTTGCTAGGCAAGATAGATAGCTTGTGCATGTGTATATTGCAGGGTTTGACAAATTTGCTTGGAATCTAGGAGCCAGCTAAAAAAGTTAGGAGCCAGAAAACGCACCCCGTCCCGATGAGCTTGCGCACAGAAGCGAACACATACGTGAGCAGCACCCGCATATGAAAACGGTGTTCAAACCACACGTGAGATATCGCCGCGATTGGTAGAGCGAGAGCAATAATTCTAGCCTTAGACCTCCTCTAAACATGCAACCTGTAGATTTTTTTTTAAACGTCGCCTATGAAGATTTTAAAGGGTAAAAAAGTTTGGTGGCATTCCACGAGCGGACGCAATTTTGAAGCGTGACATGTTGGGTATGAATTTACTCGGCGTAACATTATCTTTCATAATATTAAAAAAAATGGGGATAACTTTACGGTTTACTATTTTTTTTATTAAAAAAAAAGTGTAATTTTTTCCCAAAAAAGTGCGCTTGCAAGACCGCTGTGCAAATACGGCGTGACAAAGTATTGCAACGATTGCCTAGGGTGTTAGGAGAAAAAATATATATAACGTTTGGGGGTTCTAATTAGAGGGATGAAGATGGCAGTGAAAATAGCGAAAAATAGTGAAAAATTACATTAGAATTGCTGTTTAACTTGTAATGCTTAACTTGTAATACCAAAGGCCACCACCAGATAGCACCAGCTCACACATCTGGTGGTAATAACTTGTAATACCAACAGCTCACCACCAGATTTTTGCCCACCTTCCAAGCCAAGTCGCCAGTACGCTATTTCTAGTCGCCATGGCGACCGGGATTTGTCGAGCCCTGGTATATTGTATGCATATTTTGTGATAATCTGTACTCAAAATTGTAGGTAGTTTGCAGGTACAACATTTTTGTTTAGTAAAACAAAGCACTAGAGATTTTTTTTCTTTGATTGCTTCCTTGCTTTTACCGCAAAGAACCTTAAAGAGACACAAGACAAAATAACTACATATCCTTTCATATGGAAATGCTTACTCATTCAACCATTGTGAAATTATTAGTGACAGGTCCTCTTTAACTATAGGAGTATTGCAACAAGGACAATTGTCTAACTGGGGACTCACAAAAAAAATCTGTGGCATGAAGTGCCCATGATGACGGATTCCTAACAGGTTTTACTTTTCTGACCAGAGTGTTTACAAAAAAAAAGGAGCCCCATCGCCAAGGCACATGCAGGCAAGGAGCAGTCCAGGGCACAGTAATGTACGAGTTATGTTGCCACGTGGCATTAATTGCCTGAAACACAAAGCGAACATGCTTTTTTTCCCTCCCCGCGAGGACGATGATGTGAAATGCTACAAGTTATAAATCCAGTAACAAAAGAAGATATCAGATTAGCAATGGAAACTTCATTGGATAGCCTTGCCCAGGCTAAGTGATAACTAACCCCGCCGTGGTGCCATATCAGAACGGAGACATGTGCCCGCTGCCAAGTACACTTCAAACCGCGCAAAAGCTTTTCTTGTGTGTGAAAGACTAACGCAGCAAACTGATTTCCAGATAATCAAAAAACTCTCAGCCCGGCTGGGGAGGGAGAGCTTGTTCTGTACATCAGGAAAAACTCCAATCTTATATAAACCCAGGATAAGGGGCGATATCAGGAGCTGCTGCGGTCACCAAATAGAACCAGTTAAAGAGACACTCCCAGCAATATATCAAAGAAGGAGCAGACAGGATCTGGAGTAGCTGTGAATGGCAACCAATCTGCTTCCATCTTCAGCTTGTTTAGCCGCTTCCGGACCAACCCCCCCCCCACACATGACAGGGCGGCCCTTCAGCGCAAAATCACGTACCTGTACACACTTTTTTTCTTCAGGTCAGGGGCGCGCGCATGTGCGTCGCCAGCGACCCGCTTACGCTGCGATTGGACACAGCAGGAGCCAGTCGGTCTGGCGGATCCGATGTCTGCCGATCATTCCCTAGGCCAGTGAACCTTGGCAACCCAGGTGTTTTGGAACTACATTTCCCATGATGCTCCACCACACTGCAGAGTGGGAAATGTAGTTCTAAAACATCTGGGGTGCCAAGGTTCACCATCGATGCCCTAGGCAGTCCACCTATGAAGATGGAGATCGGGTGTTTCTGCTAAGCAGGAACACAGTTCTCTGTCTTCCCCCAGTCAGCAAACACTCCCAGGGAACACATTTAGGCTTCATTTCCATGGACGTTTTTACAGCCACTTTGAGCGTTTTTTGCAGCTTAAAAACGGCTCTCCATGTTAGTCTATGTTTATCGACCTCTACACATGGTCTACCCACACCCTAAGATTGGTCTCATCGGGATCTAACTGTGGCTTAAACTGTTCTTATCGGTATCCAGATTTTTTACATATATGCAGTTTCTGCATATTATTGGAATTTAAGGGTTCCACTCCAATATACCTTTTTACTTGTTTTTACCTATAAATGTAAAATGAATTTTTTTTTTATATATTTTCAATCCTTTTTTAATGTTTTAGAAACTCTACTAGCTTCAGGGTTCATGGGTATTTTGTTCCTTTTACCTTTATGTATATGGTCTACACATTCTCTGTGTTATGTTGTTGTCGCTTGGTCGACTTCTGTTCACAAATACACAGACTTGAGTGTCTGATTTTGTTCATGCCCATATCTATACATATATATCTGCAGGATACTATATCACTTTAGTGATGTACCCCACTGAATCTTGTCACTGGGTTTGTTTCGTTTTTACATAACATTTATCACTTATATACATACACATAATCATTTATTTTTCAATATTCGATTATTTATCACTTATCTCTCTTCATATATCACTCATATTTGAATATTCACTAATTTTTTTACCATATTTAATGTTTAACAGAATATTTCATATTTTATTCACTCTTTAATATTTTTTTATCATTATCCTTCCCTATATTTTGCTTTTGCGTTAACACAAAACAACACTTCACATGTCCAAACCAGTGTCCACTTGTACGCCCTATGTGGAGTTCCTTCACAATTTACATTATGTGACCCTCTTTAACTATTGGCACGTCACTATATAGAAATATATTTTTCTTCACATTATATGTCATCATTATCATTTACTGTCTAACTACCACACATTCACACTTGTGTCTACTTTATGTCAGATTGACATGTATCTATTGTGTCACAAGTGGTTATAGTATATATGTATTTTTATACTTTTCATGCAACGTCCATTCACGGTCTGTCTGCTCATTAGCAGAAAGCATACTTTCTTTACTTGTGACATCCATGATTGGTTTTTCATGTGTTGTTGGTTTAGTTCACTGATCCCCTCCACATGTGCTGGGTATCCCTTGATTATCTGGAGCCAATCACATGTGGGGCGGGACTAATAGGGGGAGTACCATCATGCGTGTGTATGTATATATATTTGAAATATTTTTGTTCATTGTTAGCTATGATTAAGCATTGAAAGGCAATGCGAAACGCGTCAGCTATTTTCCCGTTTGTTTGCTGAATGTATGCTGTGCATTTTTCCATTAATAAAGAGCACATTTTTTGGAGTGCGGCTGTCCATCGTTTTCCCTATTCGCATGTTAGTCTATGGCCTCATGCCCACCATGACGTTTTTGAGCTGTAGATGGCTGAGCCGTTTTTAAGCTGCAAAAAAAAAAACCCAGGACCAGTGCGTTCTGAAGCTCCAGCGTTAGAGCTGTAAAAACGCCAGACGTTAAAAAACGCTACCGCGGCGTTTTTGAGCTCCAGCTCAAAAAAATAAATAACAAATAAATAAAAAAACACATGGACAGGCATTTTTAAGCTGTAAAAAAGGCAAAAAAAAAAAAGTGTCTGTAAAAACATCCATGGAAATGAAGCCTTAACCCTTTGAACGCCCCTGATGTTAACCCCTTCCCTGCCAGTCTCATTAGTACAGCAACAGTGTATTTTTTTTTTTAGCACCGATTACTGTATTCGCGTCACTGGTCCCCAAAAAGTGTCACTTTGTATATTTTTATTTTATTTTTTTAAAAGGGGCACTGCAACATTGCGGCTGACAAATATGACACAAAGAAACCAGCACAGGTACCATATTTTGACACTGAGCAAACTGCGTTTGTGATATGCATTTTTATTCGATTTTTGCACATTTTGTTGTACATTTTTTCACCACTGTTACCCCCCGTTTGGAGTGTCATTAAGAAAAATTTGTCACCGCTAACTCATTACACTTTTTAACCATTTTTTGCCCGTATGTTGAAACGAGGGTTTCTGCCTGTGTTTCTGCTACACCCAGATTAAAGATAAAAGCCGATTGGTTGCCATGCACATCTGCTCCAGTTTCGATAAATTCCCCTCAGGGCCAATTCACACTATATACGGTGACAAAACATTTTCCTGCATTGTAAAACAATTGTTTCCCATGTGTCCTATTTGCGCTGTACTGCGGTAAAAGACATGCTGCATTTGATTACACCAGGCCAAATCGCACTGCAGTGTCAGGCAGCACAGCATATCGCACCATCCAACATTGCAGTGAACAAAGTATGTTTTGTATACTTCACATAAAACAAAACAAACTTTAAAACAAAAAGGGAGCCATGTGATGCACTGAACCGCAAATCACATTGCTCCCTCTAGCGCAGCTGGCAACGCAGAGCGATGAATCGCTCCTGACGCTCTGTGTTGCAGTGTGAATTTGCCCTCAATGTTACTTTGCCCATTGGGCAGATATGGCTGCTCCCGTTTACATACAAGGCATTCCCATAGCCCTGGTTTACATGTTTGCACACACACACACTGTGGGTACAGCAGAGCATGCATTTGAATGTGCTGCTGTACCTGTGAGAAATGCGAGACAAAGAAGCCCCCACATTTTTTTTACCATGCAGTTTGGCGGGCACAAAATTGTGCAGCAGTTGCCAATGTGTTACAAATGAATGGCACCCCCTGCGTGTCTGCCAACGTGCAGATCGTTTCTGTGTGAGTGGGGCGCACACGCGATTATGCACACGTACCCAACTTGTATTATTGTGAACCCGGTGTAAAAAGACGCATACCAAACAACTTACAAAAATTTGGTCTGATCAAAGGTTTTAATTCCTTGAAATAGTTAAAGTGGATGTAAACCAAAAAAATGTATAAAAAATTTCAGATGTCACAATGTAGAGTAAAATATTTCCTATCATCTGTGCCCAGTCTTGCCACACAGAGTTAATCCAGCTCTGAGCAATCCTCTTAGGGCCCTTTCACACGTGCGCACGAACGGACCGTTTATTACAAGTCCGTTTACGGACTTGTAATGTATCCCTATGGGATTGCAGACGTTAGCGGATGCGTCCGTAACGATCCGCGTCCGCAAAGTTCCGCTTTTTCAGACGGAAGAAAACCCTATTTTTCTTCCGTCTGGCGGAACGGATCGGATGAATACAGACACACGGTCCGTATTCATCCGATTCCCCATAGGGGAGAGCAGAGCAAAGACAGGGCGGTCTCTGCACAGTGTACGGGGACCGCCCTGTCCGCCGACAGCTCAGCGGGGATTTACGGAGGATCCCCGCTGAGCCGACGGACACACACGGAGCGGATCAATTACGTATCTGCTCCGTGTGAAAGAGCCCTTATTGTTCAGTGAAATAAAACAGACTTATAGAGAAAAACCTTAGTCCGTGCCGCCCCCTTGCTGTGAGTGACAGGTTATTTACATATCTCATGCAATAGCCTGGAGATTTTTTAATTACCACCCCCACTCCTTTTCTGAAGTCATGTGGTTACTTTTCTGGATTATGACTGGATGTTAGTGATCATATCAGAATTGTATGGAATACACAGGAAAAAATGCATGTTGACAAGGGGAGTGTAGAGGTGGGCGGGGAGTCTACTGACATCACGACTCCACCCACCGAGCTCCAGACAACAGATCCACCCACAGAATCTGCAGTTTTTCAGTTCTTATAACAGAGAGAGGAGGGACATTTGACAGGTGAGGATATATGCAGGAGGCATCTATATCCTTATAGATCAGCACTATGGCAGTCGTTTAGAAAGGATGAGAGTGGGTTTACATCCACTTTAAATTAATTGTCAAACCTGGCAGATTTGGTACGTCCATCATGATCTCTAGTAATAAAAACATGAGACTTGTTTCCTAAATGAACCTCGACAGGAAACACCGTCCCTTTTAAATGAGCTGAACAATGGAAAGCATGACACTGCTAGAAGTGAGAGATAACACAATTGTACGAGATCTGCTCTTTCGGTGCTCAGCTGTGCCAGTCGGCAGCTGTACCCCTGCTGGTATTATTCCCTCCCAATGATTAATTACATCCTTTAAACTGTCATTAAACTAATTAACAAAACACAAATATCTCCGGCATGAATGTGTACCACAAAGACAGATCTTTTTTTATTTGCAATAAATCCATGCTGAAATATTGCTCCTGAATTTATTTTGGGAGGACCACTGATGTTTTGTATGATAAGTGAAAGCGCACTGCAAACAAACCGAGGAACGCGCAGAAGACAAGAGGGGACCCCAGATAAGAACTGATCACACAAGACAAGGGAAGGGTTACAAGTCAGAGCGGGTG
Organism: Rana temporaria; assembly: GCF_905171775.1. Lineage (NCBI taxonomy): Eukaryota > Metazoa > Chordata > Amphibia > Anura > Ranidae > Rana > Rana temporaria. Next base: position 48,273,562 of record NC_053493.1, read on the forward strand.
GAGTACCCGCAGTAGTTCAGAAAAGATCACACTATAAGGTAGGACCATAGATCTTAAAGCTGAACGCCAGATGTAATCTGCATTTCTTAGTTACATTGATCCAGCTTGGCACAATGGAAGTATGCATATACCATACCTGATGGCTGATGGAATTTTCTGCAGTAGTTAGCGCTACTACAGTGTTAGCTGCTATCGTCCATATCCTGCTGATGTTTGGTGGCTTCTCCTCTGCACACTGGCCACATGGGGTCACTTGCATGGCACTGCCACCATTCTTAGAACACCTGTGTTTGGACAAGGTGGAGATAATGTCAGGGTTTGACAAATTTGCTTGGAATCCAGGAGCCAGCTAAAAAAGTTAGGAGCCAGAAAACGCACCCCGTCCTGACAGGCTTGCGCGCAGAAGCGAACACATACGCAGCGCCCGCATATGTAAACGGTGTTCAAACCACACATGTGAGGTATCGCCGCGATTGGTAGAGCGAGAGCAATAATTACAGCCCTAGAACTCCTCTAACTCAAAACATGCAACCTGTAGATTTTTTTAAATGTCGCCTATGAAGATTTTAAAGGGTAAAAGTTTGTCGGCATTCCACGAGCGGACGCAATTTTGAAGCGTGACATGTTGAGGATGAATTTACTCGGTGTAAAATTATCTTTCACAATATAAAAAAAAAATGGGGATAACTTTACTGTTGTCTTATTTTTTAATTTAAAAAAGTGTAATTTTTTCCCAAAAAAGTGCGCTTGCAAGACCGCTGCGCAAATACGGCGTGACAGAAAGTATTGCAACAATCGCCATTTTATTCTCTAGGGTGTTAGAATAAAAAAAAATATATAATGTTTGGGGGTTCTAATTAGAGGGAAGAAGATGGCAGTGAAAATAGTGAAAAATGACATTAGAATTGCTGTTTAACTTGTAATGCTTAACTTGTAATACCAACGGCCACCACCAGATGGCGCCAGCACACAGAAGGAAGAGCTGGGGACTTCACAAGGCCGCAAAGCCGCGGCATCAATTAACGGACATCACGGGCCCCCCGCGATCGAGCGGCGGGGGAGGTGGGGGCCTGGTCCGCCACGATCCTGGGGAAAAGGCGCTCCGCAGACTTGGTCGAAGCCACGGCCTCGCCCTTAAAACATACTGCCTGTCGCGGCCTTTTCCCAGGATCGCGGCGGGCAGGATGGAACAAAAATAATTTTTAGTTTTTTGCCCACCTTCCAAGCCAAGACCCCACTCGCCAGGACGCTATTTCTAGTCGCCATGGCGACCGGGATTTGTCGAGCCCTGGATTATGGCATCACTAACCCTCTTCACCCAATCAGAAAACACCTTTAAAAAAAACAAAAAAAACACAATACAAGGCATTCTAAGAATAACAGCAGTGCCGAGCAACCCATTGACAATTTTTGGACCAGGGTTGTGCTGTGGACATAGCAGATCTTGATTTCAGCAAAGCATTGGATACAGTTCCACATCATGATCTAATGCAAAAGTTGTATAACTAATACTTAGTCGTTGTAAACCCTTACAGACCATGCTTAATCTTAGCCTAGATTAAGGCTCATCTGTAGGTGGAAGAAATATCTCATAAACCTATACGGTTTAGGAGATATTTGCAAAAAAAGACAGGCACAGATGTCTATGGCGCGTGCGCCGTACACAACGGCGCAGACGCACTGAGCGTGCCGCTTTCAACCGCGATCGTGCCGTGACTGGGGCTCCAAGCAACCTTTGCTAGGCATACTAGCTCATTATGCCTTTGTCTTGCAGGGTGTTGCTGCTGACTTTTAATAAGGACACTTACCTATCCTAGGCACCCACGATGTCGGCCCCCCCGAGGCCAATCCCATGATCCTGGCAGCTCCCAGCGCCGCCATCCTTACTAAGGGCTTCACTGCCCGTTTCCTACTGCGCATGCGCGAGTCTCGCTGCGCTTTGTGAATGGGCGGCTGCTCTCTGGGATACACACAGTTCCCAGAAGGCAGCGCGCCCCATTCCCCAGAAGACTTGCATAGCAACTGGCAAGTAAAAAAAAAAATGTTTAAATTTTTTTGCAAGATTCTGGTGTATTTTTTTTTTTTTTTTTTTTTTTTTTTTTAGGGTGGATCTCCACTTTAACTCTTGGGTGGCTCCATGGAAATGCAGTCAGGTAAAGCATCCTTTTTCAACCAGGGTGCCCAGGCACCCTGGGGTGCCTTAAAGTTTCTTCAGGGGTGCCTTGGCAAAATGCCCAAAAATGGCCCACAACTGTATACAAGCCGGTGGGTGGAATAAACATGCTTTTTAGTTACACAAAGCCACAGGTTTTCATTGTACATCATTACACCCTTCTAGCTGCTGGCGTCCTAATGACATCAGTTGATAAGGAGCATGTCAATTGTCTGCTTATTATCCTTGTTTGACCCTCTCCTGCCCCTCTCCATTAGCTTTGGGGTCTCATTAGCCAAGTGATGGAGAAAAATTGAGGGAGAAGAGAAACATTGGAATACTAGTCAGTACCAGTTTGCAAAAGTGCGTTTGCTTTGGAAGAAGAAATCGCCTCTAAAGTAGGTTGTCCTATGTGTATTGATGTTGCGGCAAAATGTAAAACCATCAGAATAGTTTTTACATTTTGGAGGGTTCCTTGACTGAAATAAAAAGGTTGAAAAACACTGGGCTAGATGATAGATACCAGAGTGTGGTTATAAACGGGGTTCATTTGGAACAGAGACCAGTCAATAGTGGGGTACCACAAGGCTCTTGACTAGGTCCTGTTCTATGCAAGGGATATAAAAAGGTTTGTTGGGCAAGGTATGACTTTTTGCAGATGACACATCGATGTGTAATGGTGTTGATATCCATTGAAGGGCCCATAGCAGAACATGATTGGGCATTGATGGAAGATTGGTCAAAGTGGTGGAAACTGCAGTTCAACGTTCCCAAATGTAAAATAATGCACCTAGGGGAAAAGAATCCACTGATAGGAGTACAACATTGGTGTTAGCCAGAACTACACAGGAAAAAGATTTGTGGGTACTTATTTCAGGCGATTGCAAAATGGCCAAACCATGTGACCAGGCAGTGGGGAAAGTAAATGGAATTTTAGGATGCATCACTAGGGCGGGGTCACCAACAAGAGGAAGGAGGTTCTGATTCACCTACTATACTTCCTTGAAAAACAAGCCCAGGTCTTGTATTAATTTTGGCAACAAAAGACACAGTAGGGCTTATTTTCAGGGTAGGTCTTACCGTGTAAAAGTGGGTTTACTTCCTGAAACGGAACGTCCCCGCACTCCGCTTGAGTGCTTCTGTCATACACCGCTTCCTATCAGTCTGGATATAGATATCAGATATTCCAGCTACCCTCAACACACAACGAGACGAGACTTGTTTGTGTGCTAAACATGGAGTGTTTAAAGTGGTTGCAAACCCACTTTTTTTACTTTTACCTACAGGTAAGCCTATAACAAGGCTTACCTGTAGGTAAGGAGAATATCTCCTAAACCTGCACGGTTTAGGAGATATTCCCCTCGTAATGCGCCGCTGATTGCAGCGGCGCATGCGCAGGGGGATCTACGGCGAAAGGACCGGCAGCCGCCGGACCTTGCCAAATTTAAATCTCCCGCACGCATGCGCGACAGTGACGTCATCGCCGCTCCAGCCAATCACAGCGCTGGAGCGGCGATACCCGGAAGACACGCCGAGTCAAGATGATATCTCGCTCGGCGTGGACCAGGTAAGTTCTACACACCTCGTTCCGAGGTAAGTATTTCATAATGAGCTAATATGCGGTGCATATTAGCTCATTATGACTTTTGCCTTGCAGGAGAAAAAAAATATAAAATGTTGATGCGGGTTTACAACCGCTTTAATAGAACCAAGAATGCAACCTTATATACAGTTAGAGGAGGTAACCAGAACATAAAATTAACATGAGCTAATTAACTAATCATTTACCCAGATGAGGTGACTTTGAGATATGACATTTCAGAGTAGACGTCCCATCTCCGCTCACCTGCTATACAATACACATTATCATAAGTGTAAACACAGGACATCTTCACACAATAGCAGGGTCAATTAGCACAGAGAACAGAGCGATGGCTGGAGGCGACAGCATTAGCATCTAACAGTATGGATGAGTCACTCTTACAATTAACCCGTTGAGTTCAGAATCAACGACCAGTAAATAGTTCTTTACAGATATCCTGGAATATATTGTGGATAATGATCCCATCTCAGGTAGTCCAAGATATCATTCCTCAGTCATCCTATACCCCTAGTGGACATAGGATGATTTTAGACATAAGAGGGTCCGAGTCTGTCACACTTCCCCTTTAAGAAAACAAGATCCGACTTTCTCCTTACTGCATAGGTTCTGCCAGAAGGCTTCTCTCCATTATCAGAGGCATTGACCTGCTCCTACACACTAGTCCTCCTGGGTCCATTATCCTGCCAGGATCTCCCCGCTATCACAGTACTAATTTGCATGAGAGGTTTTCCTTGCCGTTATATAAAACTTATGAAATAATTATATGTTTCATTTCAGAGCATTCTATTTTTATCTGATGAGCTGCAGCCATCCGGGGCACCGAGACATTGGGAATGTCCGGGAATAACCAGACCTCTCTCTTCCAGACTCATCTACAAAGACAATCCAAGAAATCAAATCATTTTCTAACGACAACTAGAGTTGGGAAAGGCCCAGCTGCTGAAGGCAACATCAGTTTTTATTCCGCCGTTTCAAATCAGCATATATTGTCAAAAATGTCTAAATTTGGTTATGTACAAATGCTTTTATCACTGCGTGTTGGTTCTCGGCTGTCATCCATTACATGTACTTATATAGCCCCGTCAATTTACAAAAAGTGTTCTCTTAATGGTGTCAATGCAAAGGGTTCTCTTAAAGGAGTTCTCCAAGCTAAAACTTTTAACCCCCGCTGTGCCCGGGCTGTAAAACTATACAAAATAAACTTTCACTTACCTGCCTACGATCCCCCGTTGTTCCGATATCGCCGTCCCGTTCTCCGGTCCCGGTCTGTTCCACTTCCTGCGGGTCGGTGACTCACAGTGCGCTCAGCCTATCAGCGGCCGCAGCAATGTCCCGTCGCGGCCGCTGATAGGCTGAGCGCACTGTGAGTCACCGACCCGCAGGAAGTGGAACAGACCGGGACCGGAGAACGGGACGGCGATATCGGAACAACGGGGGATCGTAGGCAGGTAAGTGAAAGTTTATTTTGTATAGTTTTACAGCCCGGGCACAGCGGGGGTTAAAAGTTTTAGCTTAGAGAACTCCTTTAATGGCGCAAATGACCTCCTGTGGGTACTATGCAGGAGGGCAGCACGGAATCCAGAAGACACCGAGGATCACTGTAGTAGAAGCAGCTACCAAAGCGTTGCTCCTCTTCCACAGGGATCCGACCAAGTATGAAGTAAGTATACTTACATTCGACTAAGCGGCACCAATGTAACTATGCTAAAGAACCCATACCTGGAACTGAGAATTTAAAGTGGATGTAAACCCAATTCATGAAATTTGAGCTGGGCACATATCTGCAGTATTTTATTATCTCTCTTCAAAGAGCTATGTCCCGTAGCCCTCTCCTGAACCGTTCCTCTGTTATCAGCCAGATAACTCCTGACAAATTCTGACACATCAGATAAAAGCAGCAGCCTGAAATTTGTCAGGGGAGGTTGCTAAAATAGATTAGCAGGGAGCTGGCCCTGTTGCAAAACACCTGAGTCTCTGCGCCTTTCCTCCAATCAGCAATTTTAGCTATCTTGGCTGTATGCCCAGACATCACACTCTGTGTTAACCAGGATCAGAAAATCTAAACACATCTGAACTTTCTAAACAGTAAATAAATGTGAAGACAGCAGATATGGATGTAAAACGTATGTAGGGAGATTTGGTTAATCTCTTTGTATCATTTGAGGCTTTTCACTTCACTGGGTGTATGGAGGGTTTACATCCACTTTAAGGACTCATTTGCTTTGCTGTTTGAAGAGTGATCTGCATCTAAAGGGGGGAGCAATCTCAACAGTGAGGTTTTACTAACCCTCAACTGCACATGTGAACGAGCCCCTAAGGGGTTTTATGGACTAAACTTTTGATTTCCCATTACTTTTTGTTCTGTAGCAGTGAGAAGGTGACAGATGTTATAACTTTACCCTTCTATATCCAAAAAAAAAAAAAAAAGAAGAAGGGGGGGAAAAATGTAAAAGATTGGGGATAAAAAAAAAACACAAACACACACCAAAAACACTTACTCACCCAGGTGGATGCAGCATCAATCCAATGTGCATCTGTCCCCACTGCATCAAAGACCGAGAACTGAACAATCAAAGATCACTGATCACTTAGTTCTCTGCCATTAGTGAGCTGAGAACCGAGGACCATCGGTAACTGGCTCTCAGCTCTGCCCCTTCAGGGGGTAGGAGCGGCTGTCTCAGGATCTTAGCAGGGTGCCGAGAGGCTGAGCCAGGTGGCGGTCAGGCATCCGAGTGGATATCAACTTTAACGTCAGGATCACTCCAGAGTCTGGACCAGTTGAGTGGTGTCAGTGTTGGCCGACTCTGGATTCCAGAACCAGGTGCCATACTAAAGAGCCAAAAGAGCTACTTCTCCTTTAACCCCATTCCCGCCCGCTCTACAGCTGAATGATGGCTACAGCACGGGATTACTTTGCCAGGAGGGCATCTATTGATGTCCCTCCATGATTGCTACCCACGCGCCCCCTGCAGTGTGAGGAGAGAAGAGGAGAGCCGATAACTGGCTTATGTTAAAGGGACATTACACTTCTAATTAAGGCACAGATTATCAGTGCAGTCCCAACAGTGCTGCCAATCGGTGCCACCCCATCAGTGAAGGAGAGAAATTGCCTGTTTTATAGCTTAGTTAACTATGGTTCCCCCCCCCCCCCCAAAAAAAATAGTTTTGTTTAGCAAAAAAAAAAAAAATCCCAGTGGTGATTAAATACCACCAAAAGAAAGCTCTATGTGAATTTTTTTTTATAATGAATTTGAGTACAGTGTTGCACGACCGCGCAATTGTCATTTAAAGTGTGACAGCGCTGAAAGCTGGAAATTGGCCTGGGCAGGAAGGGGGGGGGGTGAAAGTGGTTATTGAACCATAATTAGTAACTGCCAAACCTGCAAATTATGTAAAAGGTTTGAATCTGGCCAGCAGACCGGATAACAAACACATGACAATGGCGCTCAGCATGGTTTGATTTGTCCCAATAATCCCAGAATGCACTGGCGTGGCCACATAATAGCCGATTCTGCTATAAGAAGGCGGCACGCACACTCCAACATGTCCTGGCAGAGAGTGACCTTGACAGTGCTGAATCGCCTGTGTTTATATTTAAAATAAAGGAATCAGATTGCAGATATAGGCTGACAGAAGGTGAAGCCGGTGTTGGGTTACACCGGTGTCGGGGAGTAAAGGGAGAGCTGGAGTTGGCACAGCTGCTTGTCTGATGGGCTGTGGTCACAGGTATTCGGTTATGTAACTTATACCAGCTAATGGCAGTTCACCGCACAACGCTCTCCGAATCACCTTCTTCTACTCCAAAGAAAGACTCTCCGGAGTGTTCCCATGCTACAAAATCACATTTAAAGCGGCGCTCCGCCGAAACAGCCAGCAGCTACAAATACTGCAGCTGCTGACTTAATAAATGGACACTTAACTGTCCTGAAGTCCAGCAAAGTTGGCAGCAGAAGACGAGCAATTGCTCATGTCTCTGCTGCCCTCACCGCAATCCTCAGTGAGGGAATCAGGAAGTGAAGCTGTCCGATTCCCTACTGCGCATGTGCGAGACACGTTGTGCCGTCCTCACTGGTCCCCTGCTGTGTTCTGGGAGCCGTGTGTTTCCCAGAACACAAGGGGGGGGGGGCATGCACTACCTGCAGGTCCCCGCAGAGTGTTCACGGAAGTGGGTGCAAATACCTGTCTCAGACATTTATCTGCACCCCCCTCCCCCCTAAAAGGTGCCAAATGTGACAAAAGCCAAAAGCTTCCCTCCAACCACTTTATATTATTTTATATATACTGTGATTCTGTACTTGCCAAATCTGCTGCAGAAATCTCCCTCCACCAAGTCTGGCTGCAGCCATTTTACCTGTGGGCAGCTGAAGCTGCTGCCTGTTCACTTCCTGGATTTACACAGACACACCTCCAGCTCTCATTAACCATTTAAGGACCGCCTAACGCGATATACGTCGGCAGAATGGTACCTGTACGTGATTGTATAAAGCTCAGCGGTGGGACACGGGCGCGCTCCCGCGACCCGGGCCGAAGCTGCGGGACTCGCGGACCCGATCGCCGCTGGAGTCCCGCGATCGGTCCCCGGAGCTGAAGAACGAGGAGAGCCGTGTGTAAACACAGCTTCCCCGTTCTTCACTGTGGCGCTGTCGATTGTGTGTTCCCTGATATAAGGACGCACAATCAATGACGTCAAACCTACAGCCACACCCCCCCTACAGTTGTAAACACACTTGAGGTCATACATAACCCCATCAGCGCCCCCTGTGGTTAACTCCCAAACTGCAATTGTCATTTTCACAATAAAACAATGCATTTTAAATGCATTTTTTGCTGTGAAAATGACAATGGTCCCAAAAATGTGTCAAAATTGTCCGCCATAATGTCGCAGTAACGAAAAAAAAAAAAAAACGCTGATCGCCGCCATTGATAGTAAAAAAAAAAAAAAAAAATGCAATAAAAACTATCCCCTATTTTGTAAACCCTATACATTTTGCGCAAATCAATCGATAAACGCTTATTGCGATTTTTTTTACCAAAAATAGGTAGAAGAATACATATCGGCCTAAACGGAGGAAAAACATTTTTTTTATATGTTTTTGGGGGGATATTTATTATAGCAAAAAGTAAAAAATATTGCATTTTTTTCCAAATTTTCGCTCTATTTTTGTTTATAGCGCAAAAAATAAAAAAACGCAGAGGTGATCAAATACCACCAAAAGAAAGCTCTATTTGTGGGAAAAAAAGAACACCAATTTTGTTTGGGAGCCACATCGCACGGCCGCGCTATTTTCAGTTAAGGCGACACAGTGCCGTATCGCAAAAAGGGGCCTGGTCCTTTACCTGCATTTTTGGCCGGGGCTTAAGTGGTTAACCCTCGTATGACTCACCCGCCCCCCCCGAGAGAGAGAGAGAGAGAGAGAAAGAAAGAAAGAAAGAAAGAAAGAAAGAAAGAAAGAAAGAAAGAAAGAAAGAAAGAAAGAAAGAGACAGAGAGACAGAGAGAAAGAGAGACAGAGAGAAAGAGAGACAGAGAGAAAGAGAGACAGAGAGAAAGAGAGACAGAGAGAAAGAGAGACAGAGAGACAGAGAGAAAGAGAGAAAGAAAGAAAGAAAGAAAGAAAGAAAGAGAGACACTAGGCTAATGACCAGACAGGAAACAGGAATTGGGCTGTAAATTTATCAAGAGAATATCAAGACTTTGCTTCTTTTTTTTTTTTTTACAGTAACAGACCTAAAGCATAACTCTGCTTTCACTTTAGGAATTGAGTTGTCTTCTTTCCAAGTAAGCCCCTTCACTTCCCTGTCACTGTAATAGGACTGCCACCGGTAGAAGGTTATAATAATGCATAATTAAAGCAATGTCATGACATTTCTACTAACAGCATGTGAACGCCGTGCATACAGAGCCAGCCAATTATTTTACAGCTGCTCAGAGAGAGTCCTTGTTGCCTCCTAAAGGGGATTTTAAAAAATAAGCTTCAAAATAAGCCCAACACCTAATTAAAGGGAATGTACAGAGGTTACAGGTTTTCCTTTATTATGGTGAGGACTTTAGATATATTTTTTTTTTCCCTTTCATTTTAGAAATTTTAAATTATTGCATAACAACCACTTCAGCCACGGAAGGTTTTACCCCCTTAATGACCAGGGCATTTTTTTTGCGATACGGCACAGCGTTACTTTAACTGACAATCGCGTAAATAAAAAAGGTTTATCCTTTCCCCCCCCCCACAAATAGAGCTTTCTCTAGGTGGTATTTAAACACCTCTGCGTTTTTTTTTATATTTTGTGCTAGAAAACAAAAAAAAGTTGACAATTAAAAAAAAAAAAAAAAAAAAAAGTATATATATATATATATGTATATATATATATATATATATATATATATATACACATATACATATATATATATATATATATATATATATATACATATACATATACATACACATACACATATACATATATATATATATATATACACATACACACACATATACACACACACGCACACACACACACACACACATATATACACATACATACATACATACATACATACACACACACACACACACATAATAATAATAATAATCATCATCTTTCTGCTATAAAACATATCCACTGAAAAAAATAATTAAAAACAAAAAATCTAATTTCTTCATAAACTTAGGCCAATATGTATTCTGCTACATATTTTTGGGTAATTAAAAAAAAAAAATCACAATAAGCGTTTATTGTTGATTTTAGGGCTGCAACTAACGATTATTTTCCTAATTGATTAGTTGGCCGATTATTGTTTCGATTAATCGAATAGCCTTAAAAAAAAAAAAATACGCAGCAGCTGAAAAAAAAATCATGGATGTGAACGTGTCCCATAGGAAAACATGTAAATGAACTGTAGTGCGTTTCTGCAAAAAGCACCAAAAAACAGAGGTGTGACCCCAGGCCTGAGATGTTTAGTAACTTTAATTAATTATAACGCACATACAGATCCAACTACTTTTAGCTGATCTCCTTGCATTGCAACTCTGCATTAGTCAGTGGTAAATGTGGTATACACTATATACAATCACCCGTCACTAGTTAGTTTCCACAATCTATGACTTAACTTCACTGTTCACACAAATACGTTTTAAATTCAAAATTGTAGAACTGACGTAAGTAATTTTTTCTTATTAAACTTTAAGAAAAACGTAGAAAGTTAGTTTAACTTTAATTATAAAACTTATCTAGTATATTGACTGTCAGTCACTTTATAGTAGGCAAGTAGGCATCACTTTAGCCAGTCACACAGACATACCAGAGTGTTTACATTTTCTGGAAGCAGACATGATCGCATTTTATTGACAATATACCCTGAAGAACTGAACAGTCTTTCGCACGGAACAGATGTTGCCGATACACAAAGAATTGTCTGCACAAAACTGCTTAGGACAGGAAAACTATGGTTATTTTTGCCCCCTTCCCCTGATGGAGCCTGATGCATCCTCCTGCTCCACAGATGCAAAGGAACCTCAATCCAATGGGTGAAGTTTGCTCGCATGCAGCAGGGCAAGTCTCACTGTCCAGGCTGTCCGGTGATGTCAAGAATTTTGACCGATCAAAAAAAATTAAAGATTAATCAAGGAATTAATCTTTAATTTCCCCAGCCCTACACAAAAGTCATTGCGGCATATAGTTACAAACTACGGGATATTTTAATGGCATTTTTTTTTTTTACTAGTAATGGCGGCGATTTTTATAGTAAGACTGTGACAAAATCAGACACCTGACATTTTTGGAAACCAGTGACCCGAATGAAGTGATCAGTGCTAAAAATTTGCACTGTTACTGTACTAATGACAGGAAAGGGGTTAACATCAGGGGCAATCAAAGGGTTAAGTGTTTTCCCAGGAGGTGCTTGCTAACTGTGTGGGGGACCTTGTCAGAACGACAATCTGCCTTGTTTACAATGGCAGATCTCCATTCTGCCTCTCTGGGGAACGATTGGCGGGTCACGATAAATATCGCAACTGCCGAACCCTCTCGCCAATTGGCACATGCCCCCGCTGTCTAATGCACAAAATGATGTACAGGTACGCCGCTCCATACAATAGAGTCGAACTGCTGCAGTATATATGTGGTAGGCAAGCAGTTAATATAATGTAGAGCTGGACGATTTAAAAAAAAATAAAAAAATCGTGATTCTCATTTTATCCAGAATCGTGCAGCTCTAATATGATGCAGTCTTTTGTTGAGCCAGCAGGGGGAACTCCATTTGTCTTTTCATATGTGATGCATTGTATCACTTCCAGCCATGCTGAATAAAGTCCACCGTTTATAGAATTAAATGGGTTATCTGAAAAATGACTCTTCCCTTATCAGACACCTTAGTAAGACCGGCCATACACAGTGCAAATTTCTTCTGCAACAGCTTTCAGGAAAGAAATGCACACATTTCCCCCCCCATTAACAGACAGTGCCGATTGCCTTTTCCTGGCAGGGGGGTGGGGGAAGCCATCCCCACTGGGAGAAGACAGTGATCAATGCTAGAGGCATTAGCAACCGCTAGCAATAATCGCAAGAGAATACAGTGGGCTGGTTGTGTCCAAGTTGAGCAATCAACTGGGTACATTCAGCCTGCCCAATAACTGTTTGAGTCTAGGCCGGTTCTTACTGAACCAGCCAAAATTTGAACCTTGTATGGCTGGCATAAGAGATATTGATCAGATGAATGGGAGGTGCAAAGCAAGCTGCTGTGCCGTCTCTTCAGATAACCCAAAATGCTCTGGAAACCCTTTCTCATGTACTGTTTGCATATAGATAGGAAATAAAACCTAAGAATCAAGCATAGAAAAACGAACAAAATAAAAAGCTCTCTAAATATATATCATATACATACCATATAGATTTAGTGATTATAGTTCTAGATGGAGCTTGGTGGCTCTTGCATTTTTCTATACATTTTCTTGGATATTCCAACACGGTCATCTCTCTGCTATACTGCAACAAACAACTTGATTTACCAACCGGCAGAATATTAGTCTGTACCATTAACAACAAATTGGCTCTTTACATGCAAAATGTCACCAAGGAAATAGAGCATGGACTTGAATTTCAGTAAATAGCATTAGGTAGGAATTCTTCTGCTGTCACACGAGAATAGGAATGTTTATACGATATGTTAGGAATACTTCTGCCGAGTGTCCATGCCCGGGGTACACGTCCAACGTAATAAAAATTCACTCCAGGGTAGCCGTATTGAAATTAATCAGCTTCCAGTCACGGAGCAGCGCTGAGAGCTCCGACTCCTGGCAGCCTTTTGCTACAGAGCGCAAACATTAAAGTAGAACTATAGGAAAAACGTTTTCTTCATTGTAGATAAGAGTAAGAGAGAGTCATAACCCATGTAAGGTTTATTTTTGCCCTTTTTGTCCCATTGGGGAGATTTCCCTTCACTTCCTGTCCCATAAAACAGGAATAGGAAGTGAGAGGAAATCAATGCAAATTAAAGGGAATCTCTTGAGGAGCCCCCAGGTCACCAGAAATAGTGTCCCTATTGGAATAACTCCCCTCTATTACTTTTCTGAGGACATTTGGGATTTTCTTTTACTTTCAATGAGAACGATAAACAGAACAAATAGAGAGGGAGCATAGAAGCACAGACAGCAATAAAAATAAAAGGACAGGTATGCTAATCCGTGAACTGAAAAAAAAAAAACTAAAATAAAAAGGTTTTGCCTTTACACTTAACCGCTTACGGACCAGACGCCACAGTTACACTGCAGCAGGCTGGCTTCGGAACTATTGTAGCTGTACATTAGTCGATTTAAGCGGGTTAGCAGGCGCGCGCGCAGCATCACGGGGGTGCCGAGCAATCTTTGGGCACAAGAGGCAGAACAGAGACGTGTGTGCGTATATATATATATATATATATATCTTTTTTTCAGGGGGAACTTGGGGGAACTCGGTTCCACCACCTTTTTTTTAGACCCTTTAGTGCCTGCTCAACACAATCACTTGTAAACACAGAAGTCTGGTTTCTGTATTTACAAGTGACAGCTCTGCACTCTGTGTGTAACCCCCCTGAACTCTACACTCTGTATGTAATGCAATCCTGGTATTTAATGCCCCTTTACGACCCTTCTACTGTTTGTGAAATTTAAAAGGGGTCGTGGTTGAGTTCCTGCACCTATTTTTTGAGAAAAAAAACTCTGTATATGTATGTATATATATATATATATATATATATATATATATATATATATATATATATATATATACACACACTAGGGGTGTAACGGATCGTCACCGATCCGTGATCCGAACGGGCCACCCCGTTCGGATCGGCACACCCCGCGATCCGCGGAGCGCTCCGGAGCCTAGGCCTAGGAAAGTCCCCGGCTTCGGCCTAGCTCCGGAGCGATCTTGCTCCACCCAGTCTGCTTGCCAGAGCCCAGCGTGACACGCCTCCCCGGGGAGGCGTGTCACGCTGTGCACTGGGCTCTGGCAAGCCGACATGGAGAGGGAATAGTAGCAGAGAAGCACTAGTGTGAGAGGAGGAGGGGGGGGGGAGAGCACATTTCACGGGTGGATTAAAGAGGAAGCAGGTGAGGCTGTTTGGGACTTGTTAAAAGTACAATCTTGATGTTTTTACAGCTCTATATATATATAATTATATATATATATATATATATATATATATATATATATATATATATATATATAGCTGTAAAAACATCAAGATTGTACTTTTAACAAGTCCCAAACAGCCTCACCTGCTTCCTCTTTAATCCACCCGTGAAATGTGTGTGTGTGTATATATATATATATATATATATATATATATATATATATACATATACATACATACATACATATATGTATATATTACACACACACACACATTTTTTTTTTTTTGCACTGATCCGAAAATGATCCGATCCGTGACTCCTGATCCGAGGATCGATCCGATCCGTGAGTTTTTTGATCCGTTACACCCCTAACACACACACACACACACACACACACACACACACACACACACACATCCCTGTTCTGTGAGCTGAAATGCAGATTGTGACTTCCTAATGGCTAGGAACCACGTTCTGTAATTTCCTCTAGGTCAGTCCCATCTCCCCCCCCCTTCTGTTAGAACACACATTAGGGAACACAATTAACCCCTTGATCGGCCCCTAGTGTTGACCCCTTCCCTGCCAGTAACATTTTTACAGTAATCAATGCATTATTATAGCACTGATCGCTGTATAAAATGCCAATGGTCCCAAAAATGTGTCAAGTGTCCGATCTGTCCGCCATGTCGCAATCCCGATTAAAAAAATAAATAAAATAAATAAATAAAAATAAATAGCAGATCGCTGCCATTACTAGTAAAAGGACGTCAATTTTGTTTGGGTACAGCATCGTACGACCGTGCAATTGTCAATTAAAGCGACGCAGTGCCGTATCGCAAAAAATGGCCCAGTCATTGGGCAGCCAATTCTTCCGGGGGGTGAAGTGGTTAAAGTGCAAGTTCACCTTTACAGAAGCTCAAATCGGGCAGATTTGAGCAATTGGCACGTTTTTAGCTTCATAAAAAAAAAAAATGAAAACGCGCAATAAAAATCATCATAAATAAGAAAATAAATATGTAATGCATAATTAACCTCCAACCTTAAATAAATTATTATTATTAATAATAAAATAATAAACACCCAAACGAAAAACAAAAAAAATACAATAATAAATTGTGTTGGGGTGTTTAGTTCTTTATTATTATTTTTTTTTTTAGGGGTAATGTTAAAGTTAAAGGTTAATTATTGATATTTTGTTTTTTTTCCCCTGCTGTAGCAAATTGGATCATGCTCTGCTAGTTTTTTTTTGCCTTCCTCTGGATCAACTGTGGGTATGGAGTTGGGTGTATGGGATTGTATTGTGTTTTTTATTTTGTTTGTTTATTTATTTTTTAGTGGTTGAACTGGATGGATTTGTGTCTTTTTTCAACCTAACTATGCAACTATGTACTTAGCATTAATTTATTGAATTAAATTTATGATTTTTATTTGTGTATTATATATCCATTATTCGTATAATAAAAAATAAAATAAAACAAAAAAACTTAACCAATTTCTAATCCTAACCTAAACTGAACGCCAACGAAAAAAAAATACCTTTCCTGGCGGTGTATCTCTGGATACGCCATTGTATCTCTGAGTGTGCAGCGTCGTATCTATGCGACTGATTCATAGAATCAGTTACGCATAGATTTCCCTAAGATCTGACCGGCGTAAGTGTGTTACACCGTCGTATCTTAGGTTGCATATTTACGCTGGCCGCTAGGTGGCGCTTCCGTATAGTTACGCGATGAATATGCTAATTAGGTAGATACGCCGATTCAGAAACGTACGTCCGGCGAATTTTTTTACGTCGTTTACGTTAGGCTTTTTCCGGCGTAAAGTTACCCCTGCTATATGAGAGGCGTAGCCAATGTTAAGTATGGACGTCGTTCCCATGTCGAGTTTTGAAAATTTTACGTCGTTTGCGTAAGTCGTTCGCGAATAGGGCTGTAAGTAAGTTACGTTCACGTCTAAAGAAATTACGATTTGCGGCGTAATTTCCAGCATGCGCACTGGGATTTTTTCACGAACGGCGCATGCGCCGTTCGTAAAATACGTCAAATACGCAGGGTCACCATTCATTTAAATAAAACACGCCCACATCATCCCCATTTGAATTAGGCGGGCTATCGCCAACACACATACATTACGCTGCCGTAACTAAGGGCGCAAGTTCTTTCTGCATACGGAACTTGCGCCCTAAGTTACGGCGGCGTACCGTATCTGAGATAGATAGACAATTCTATCTGAATCCGGGCCACAGAGTTTACAATTCAGTGCCCTTGCAAAAAAGACACGCTTGTAGACTGTTTTATGTGGTAAAGATCATCTAAAAAATTAATGAGGGAAAGGAAACAAGCAATGTGTAATATGTTCAGCTTAAAAGGAAAGCAATTCTGGCAGTTCTAGTTTTAGACCCTTTTCACACCGAGGCAGTTTTCAGGCGTTTTAGCGCTAGAAATAGCGCCTGAAAACTGACTCGCATGAATGAATGAATGAATGAATGAATGAGTGACTTGTATAGCACTAAAGCGACTGAAAAAAGCCTCCTGCGTGAAAGGGGTCCAAGTGGTTAAGAAAATACTATTTAGGAGGATTTGTTAAAAAAAACAGCTTATGCTCAAAAAAGCTTGAAGAAGCACAATAAAAACATGCACAAGACTTACTTGACTTGTGACCTACATGCTTTCTTAGGAGGAATAGAAAGCAAATGTCCTTGTGTTGGTCCAATAATGGGGAAGACTTGAACCATTTTCCCTACAATACATTTTTACCATTATATCTGGGACGATTTTACAGCATTTTGCTGCAAGGTCAGATTTAAGATTCTTATCAGCCGCAGCTGTCTAACCCAGTATTTATGTGTGGTGGGGGTCAAAATTTTCCAAAGGTTACATGGTTGTAAATTAAATGCTTTAAAGTGGTTGTAAACCTCTGACATGAAATATGAATAAAGCATATCCCTTTGTAGTGTGTACTGTACTTGTCTCAGTATAGATCACCAAGTGTTTTTTCAGTCGGCTTCCTCGTTCCTCTGCTATCTGAATGAGTCACTTCTGACAGGTTTACATGACACCAAGAAGTAAAAAAAAGGTGACGGGCAAGGCTTTTTTTCCTCAGAGAATAGGTGCAGGAACTCCGACCTTTACCCTTTGTTTCTGCTCCCTACCCACCCCTGAGCACCGTTCCTTGGTTCCACCACCTACCAACCTCCCAGTACCGCCCCTTTTAGAGAATACACAACCAAGTATCAATTTTGCTGCCAAGTCATTTGCACTGAATTTGTTAATGGTAACAAGACAGACAGTTAAATAGATCCCCTGCAGTGAGCAACAACAGACCCACCCCAACAACAGTAGACACCCCCAGTAATGATAAACCTCATCCCAGCAAAAATAGATCCCCCACACAACAATAGACGACCCGCTGCAAAAAAAATACCTCCCCAGCAACAATAGACCCCCAGCAGCAAAAACAGATTTCCCAGCAGACTGCATCAATAGGCACGCCAGGAGCCAGCAACAATAGAACTCTCCCTCACCAGTAGATCCCTCCCAGCAAAAATTTACCCCCCCACCCCTAGTAACATAAGACCTCCCTCCTCTAGCAACAATAGACCTCCACACAAAAATAAACCTCCAGCAGCAAGCATCAATAGACCCTCCAGCACACCCCAGCAATCCTTGCCATTACATTTATTGCTGAAGGTGCCGGAACTGCGTTCCCCCGCGTTCCCACTGAAAAAAAGCCCTGGTGACGGGGGAGGGACTTCCAGCGCACAGCCTGTGAATGACAGCCTCAGCTCTGCTCCTGTGTGTAGGGAGGTGGGTCTTTTGTCGCCAATCAACTTTCAGAGGTCCCCTCACTGATCTGCAGCATGAAACTTCAGCTCCCCGCCCCCTGCTTTCAGAAAGTTTGGACAAGCTGTATAAATTCTGTACTTTGAACAAATGTAGAGACAAAACTTGTACTCTGGCAAATGCCTCCTGATGCCTGACCCGATATCTTTGCAAGAAGAGGCAGCTCCCGGAATTTAGTGGGCGCAGAGGAGAGCCAGTGCTGGCAGAGGAGAGCGAGTCCTGGTAGCAGCAGAAGGTACGCTGGCTGGGGACAGGGGTGTGGGGGACAGCATCGGTGACCCAGGCCGTCACATTCGTTAATGAAATTGACGGCATCGGTCTCCAGAGATTGAACAGCGCAACGCCCATCTTGGTACATCCTGCACTTGGCCTCAGAAAGCCAGCAGTCACAGGGTGACAGCGGGCATCTTATTACACCCAGCCCATATAGTTCACCAAGAGGTCTGCTGCTACCTTCCGACTTGTGCTTACAGAGGCCAAGTGCAGGGTGTACCAAGATGGGCGTCGCAGCACTTGTATACTGGAGAAAGTTTGAACTGTTATTAATTGTCTCATCATTCATCATGCCAGGCTGCCAGCAATTGCCAATTCAATCAGTGCTGCATTTCATTGTCACTGCCTGCCCATAAATGCCACCTATCAGTGCCCATGAATCAGTGCCGCAAAAACATCATTAGTCTGTATTGTGCTTTGAAAACTGTCACATGACAAAAAACACAAACAAAAACAAAAACCACACACCATTGGTAAGGCCCCTTTCACACTGGGGCAGTTTGCAGGCACTATTGTGCTAAAAATAGCGGCTGTGCATCCTGAATTTTCGGTTTTGGCACCAAAATTTCCATTCGGTGCACCTCCGATATATACGGCATCTCTTCATATTATCTTTTCATGTGACAACACTGAAGAACTGACACTTTGCTACAATGTAAAGTAGTGAGTGTACAGCTTGTATAATAGCCCATTCACACAGGGGCAGCACGACTTTGGGGGCGACTCGGCAAGGCGACTTCAGAGGCGACTTGCAAAATGACTTCTGTATAGAAGTCAATGCAAGTCGCCTCGAGACGCCCCCAAAGTCGTACAGGAACCTTTTTCTAAGTTGGAGCGACTTGTGTCGCTCCTATTATAATGGTTCTATTAAACAAAGTAGGACGAGACTTGTCAGGCGGCTGTCGCCCCTGTGTGAATGGGCTCTTCCAGTGTAAATTTACTGTCCCCTCAAAATATCTCAACACACAGCCATTAATGTCTAAACCGCTGGCAACAAAAGTGAGTACTCCCCTAAGTGAAAATGTTCAAATTGGGCCCAAAAGTGTCAATATTTTGTGTGGCCAGCATTATTTTCCAGCACTGCCTTAACCTTCTCAGGCATGGAGTTCACCAGAGCTTCCACTCCTCCATGATGACATCACAGAGCTGGTGGATGTTGGAGAACTTGCGCTCCTCCATCTCCTATTTGAAGATGCCCCACAGATGCTCAATAGGCATTAGGTCTGGAGATGTGTTTTGGGTCGTTATGTTGGAATACTGCCCTGCAGCCCAGTCTCCGAAGGGAGGAGGATCATGCTCTGATTCAGTATGTCACAGTACATGTTGGCATTCATGGTTCCCTCGATGAACTGTAGCTCCCTAGTGCCGGTGTTCTGACAAGAAATGACCCCCGTCGAATAATATCCATCCTGTACTGCGTAGTACGGAGCACTACAGAGCCACCGAAAGTCTCAGAACATGAACAGCTGTACATGGCGCCTGCGCAAAGATGGCGATATTGTGCCCCAGGCTCCCGATGCTCATGCAACTCTGCAAGGGGCGGGTGTATTAGTGATTGAACTGTGTAAGGGGCGGACCCCTACAGAAAAGGCCGTATTGTATCATGATGGTCAGAGCCGATACGAGATATAAGAATAATAATAAAAATGTACTCTGGAAAGTATTGAAATTGCTTGTGTTATGTAGTTAAATAGGCCCTGCAAACCCGATCATCAACAAATCCCCTTCTCCCCCCCCCCCCCTCATATCAGCTCTGCCCATCATGATACAATACAGCCTCCTCTGTAGGCATCCGCCCCTTGCAGAGTTCAATCAATAATACAGAGATGCACGAGCATCGGGAGTGTGTGGCACAATATCGTCTTCTTTGCGCAGGCGCCGTGTACAGCTGTTCATGTTCGGAGACTTTCGGCGGCTCCATACCTTGCGCAGTACAGGGCGGGCATTATTTCGACGGGGGTCATTTCTCATCACAACACCGGCAGCACTCACGCAGCCCCAGACCATGACACTCCCACCATTCTTAACTACTTGGGACCCGCGCTATAGTCAATTGACGGCTACAGGGCGGATCCCAAAATCCAAGTGGACGTCAATTGACGTCCGCCCAAAGACACAGCCAATTACAGATCGCCGCGAACGGCCAATCAGAGTGGCCGTTTGCGATGCGATCTGTGCGGCCAATGAGAGATGATCTCATATGTAAACATATGAGATCATCTCTCATTGCCGTTTTACACAGAGACAGCGGTGCTGTCTCTGGAGAGGAGACCGATCTGTGTCTCTTGTACATAGAGACACAGATCGGTCACCCCCCCCCCAGTCACGCCCCTCCACCTACAGTTAGAACACTTTATAGGAAACATATTTAACCCCTTCCTCACCCCCTAGTGTTAACCCCCTCAATGCCAGTCACATTTATACTGTAATAAGTGCATATTTATAGCACTGATCGCAGTATAAATGTGAATGGCGCCAAAAATGTGTCCGATGCGTCCGCCATAACGTCGCAGTCCCAATAAAAATCGCAGATCGCCGCCATTTCTAGTAAAAAAAATAAATAATAAAAAATAATAATTCTGTCCCCTATTTTCTAAGCGCTATAACTTTTGCGCAAACCAGTGGCTTATTGCGATTTTTTTTTTTTTTACCAAAAATATGTAGAAGAATACGTATCGGCCTAAACTGAGAAAAAAAATGTGTTTTTTTTTTTTTAAATTGGGATATTTATTATAGCAAGAAGTAAAAAATATTGTATTTTTTTCAAAATTGTCGCACTTTTTTGTTTATAGCGCAAAAAATAAAAACCGCACAGGCGATCAAATACCACCAAAAGAAAGCTCTACTTGTGGGGAAAAAAGGACGTCAATTTTGTTTGGGAGCCACGTCGCACGACCGCGCAATTGTTAGTTAAAGCGACGCCGTGCCGAAAGCTGAAATTTCACCTGGGCAGGAGGGGGGTATATGTGCCCAGTAAGCAAGTGGTTAAAGATCGTTCTCCTGTCACTGGAAAACGATCCCATGGCCGTGCTGACCAATGATCGTTTGCCTTTGTTAGACGATCCTTACAGGATCTGGGGTTACTAGTGCAGTGTAAGGATAATTTTCTGTAAAAGCAAACTTACCCTTTCATTTAGGATAAGCTGTCCTATAGTGTAAAGGGTCACATCAGGGTTAAAAGAACATTAAAATAATGATATAGAGTAAAGTCCATGACTGCATAGTCCCTGCAGTCTTACAAATAAGACATCAAAGGCCCAATAAAAGAAGGCCAGATGCAATGCAGGAAAGTTTAGGTCGGCCTTCAGGGAATATAATTACAGGTTGCAGAACTAAACCTCATCCCTGCAAGTGGTGTGCAGACCTCTGTAAAAAACTCCAGTAAAAAGGTATGGCATATGTACATTCATAAAGTCTGCAAGAGAGGACCGACCATTAATCTGCACCTAAAACAAGCCATAAAAAAAGCTCAAGAGGCAAGCAGACTATAAAAACTATACACAAAGTGAGTGATCAACACATGTAGCATGGACTGTTTGCAACATACAACGGAATACAGCAGATTGTTAAAAGAGAAACTTCTCAAAATGAACAACCTACTACACAATATGGCTGTTTTTGGATACCTGACCGACACCTAATAGGACCTTTTGGGACTTCCCAAAATCAAGCTATTACTATGGGAGCATCTCTCACTCCCTCCCCCAACACCATGTTTATAACATAACACAGCTTCTAACTTGAGTCTGTTGTAAAGTCTTCCTTTTTAATATTTACTATATACGCCAACATCATCAGCGCATGTGCTCTGAAGATACATTAGGGCTTATTTTCAGGGGATGTCTTATTTGTCCAGTCTTCTCTCTCTGTCAGCTCAGGAATCAGCATCTCTGTAATCCCCCCAAAAAAAACTAAAGTCCTTTTAAAATCATTTAATCTGCTCTGTAAATGGATTATATAATATACAGTGGTTGTTTTTATGTAACATTGTAGAAAATACCTTATTTACAGCACTGCTGGGTGCTTACATGACCCGCCGGAGCTCTTCTTCCCCGCTGACATCCGCCCTGCTCCAAGCACTCCAGAGGGAGGGCCGAGATCCCCGCTGACATCAGTCCTGCTCTGAGCACTGCAGAGGGAGGGGCTAAGATCCCCACTGACCGTCAGTCTTGCTCCAAGCACTCCAGAGGTAGGGGCTGAGATCGCTGTTTACATCAGTCCTGCTCCGAGCACTGCAGAGGGAGGGGCTGAGATCCCTGCTGACGCCAGGCCTGCTCCGAGCACTCCAGAGGGAGGGGCCGAGATCCCCACTTACATCTGCTCTGCTCCAAGCACTCCAGAGGGAGGGCTGAGATCCCCGCTCACGTCAGTCCTGCTCCGAACACTGCAGAGGGAGGGGCCCCTGATGTCACCCTGGAGGAGCGGAGAGCTCCGGTGGATCACATGAGCACTTACAATAATGTTAATGTTACAGAAAGACACACACTGGACATAATAGAATTATTTTACAGCGTGGATTACAGAATTTTACAAGGACTTTAACTAGGGCTTATTTTCAGGGTAGGGCTTATATTGCAGCCATCCTAGATAATCCAAATAGGTCTCACATCTGGGGAACACTGTAGTTCCAGCGGTTGGCTCATTTTTAGTTGTTGTGGTTTTCACCACCCTCTGAAAAGCAGTCATTGGTAGAACGTTTTTCAGGGAGCACATTTGACAGGTGGTGGGAGGCAATAGGTCAGATGTCAATTGCCTGATCAATGGCAGCTGCCATATTTCAAACCTGATATTTTTTCCTTTAAGGATGTAGATCATTTGGCTGCTGTCCTATATTCAGATCTTATTTTCGGTCTCAAATTAAGTATGTCAAATTTGCCATATAAATGTGAAGCAAGGCAGTTTCATGCACAATTAAGCAGGATTTTCCAGACTGCAACAAAATAGCCTGTATTAGAAATTCTTTGTTTCGGCTCACAGATAGAGAGACATTACTTGGATTCCTGCACTAGGGGGCAAGACCAGAACTAACATCTCGCTCGCTTGGCTGAACTTACTGCTGCTCTTAAATATTACTTTTGTGTTTGACATTTTCAGTTATTTTCTTGACATTTAAAAATTCAGATGAGAATCAGCGATTTCTTATAATCTTGGAAAGTAGAAAAAAAGAAAAAGTTAATTTAAAAGAATAATCTCACTCAGAAGGATCTGCTTTCCTATTGCCATTCACATCTGGACAAAGTAACGGCCATTGTGGAATATTCTCAATGCCAAAAGTGAACCTGTCATTAGAAATTGCACCATAAACCAGGCAATGGGGGCAACAGAAGGCATACAAGGTGAAAGTACATACTCACTAAAAGACACATTTTTAAACATCTGGGAATCAATGAACGCTGGGTGTATATACTATGCAAATCATGACCGTGCAAGTAAAAGCTCAAATACCCGTATCTGGTGTAGCAAAGGACACCAAGGTATAGAAAGAAAGCACTTCTGGGAGAGAAATCTTCATTCGAGAGCGTTTGCGAAAACCATCATCGTTAACCACTTCATTACCAAGCACTCGCTGACGCACTTTGAATGACAATTGCGCGGTCATACAACACTGTACCCAAATGGTATTTTCTTTTTGGTGGCATTTGATCACCTCTGCAGTTTTTATTTTTTGCGCTATAAAACAAAAACAAAAAAAAAAGACAGAAAATAAATAAATAAAATAAAATATTTTTTTTACTTTTTGCTATAATATCCCATTAAAAAAAATAAAATAATTTTTTTTTTCTCAGTATAGGCCAATATGTATTCTACTTCCATTTTCTGCAATCAAAAGACAAAGGGCCAGATCCACAGACGAAGTACGCCGGCGTACTTTCAAATTTCCCGCGTCGTATCGTTGTTTTGAATCCTCACAACAAGATACGACGGCTTCTGTGTTAGATCCGACAGGTGTACGCCTTCGGATCTAAGATGCAATACTTCGGCGTCCGCTGGGTGGCGTTTTCCACGTCGGGTATGCAAATTAGCGATTTACGAATGTACGCGCGGCCGTCGCATTTTTGAACGTCGTCTGTAGTCGGCTTTTTCCGGCGTATAGTTAAAGCTGGTATTTTGCGGCGTATAGATAGAATTGCCGTGTCAAGTATGGCCGTCGTTCCAAAAGGGAGGACCTGTGTGTGAAGATTATCTCTGGTAGGTTCATCCATGTCCCAGGGTTTTTAGTTTCCGGTGGGCTCTGCCGTATCCTAGTGTTTTTAGTTTCCGGTGGGCTCTTCCGTGTCCTAGTGTTTTTAGTTTCTGGTGGGCTCTGCCACATTCTAGTGTTTTTAGTTTCCAGTGGGCTCTTCCATGTCCTAGTGTTTTTGGTCTCCATATGTAAAATGTCAGTTTACTTGTTTTAAGATAAAACAAAACCATTTGGAAAGCTCCTTCTGGACAGTGTGTTGGTGGGAGCAGATGCTTTGTTAGGAAGTACAACTTCATCCAGACTCGGCGTCTCCAGAAAGTGCAGCAACCGCAGTGGTAGAATACACCAAACACTGACTGCTCCGCCGAGTATCGGGAAAGACGTGTTGTCACAACATGCTAAAAATATCATCTTTTCTGTAATCTTTTACGTCTCTCCATAGATGATTGGCGCCTACAACCTATAAATACCGGTCTTACTCAGTTCACCAAGTAAATAAACAAAACGTTAAAGTCCAAGTTCACATTTTTCATGTTTTGTAGTCATTAAAGCATACATAACCCCAACAATGAAATTATAATATTTGCTCACTTTTGGTCTCTTAACCTCTGGATGATGGCAGATTGCATATGTGCAGCAGAAGCCCAACACACTGACTGAGGTATTGCCAACAGTTTGAGGTCACGGTTTGCTATCCAGATCCAACAGGATGGGTTCCCGGATCATACAACCACAGTGACAGCCAATTAAGATTGAACAAAGTGAATAAAGTGACAGTGCTTATGCGCTACTATAGACACTCAATGAGTAAACCCTAAACAAAATGTATTAATAAGTTGCTGCAAAACCTAAAGTGTTTACAATACACAAATATATAAATGAAAGAGGTGAGGGGTTCCGCGCAACCTAGCACGCGGACATGGTGAAAGTGCTAAGTATAAATAAATAAATAAATAAATATAAATACTGATCAGTGATATCACAAACACGAGCAAATGACAGCTCAATCCAATCCAGTGAAAGAGTGTAAATATCCAAACATCAAAATAACAGTTCTATATATACAATGTATATAAAATATAATATGCAGTGAATATATAAAAAATATATACACAGTCCCCAGATGAAGACACGTGACACGTGTCGTAACGCGTAGGGATTGGACGGGAGGACGTACACCTGGAGTGACGTATACAGGCGCCTGAAACGCCGCTCGTTTTTAAAAGTTCCTTGCTGTATATTTTTAGAACACATGTAAGCGCAGCTTTTTCTTCTTTAATAAATACCGGCTTGTGCTTACTACTTCACGATTGGAGTCCCCTCCTTTGTTTTTGTGTTTCCCCTGTTTCCTCTCCTGGGCACACTGACTGTTTGGATGGATAAGAGGATCCTGTCATGGAGATCTAAGGAGGATTAGTGGAATATACACACGGAGGTCTGGTCGAGATACTTATAGTGGATGCACTTGATTATCTGTGCGGAGGTAAGAGTCCCGGGAGCTCAGGGAGGGATTATTACACCCATCTATCAACACTATTTATTGGATTGTTTTGTGATCATATCAGCTACATCTCTTCTGGCAGCCTATGCTTATTTGAAGAATCACTACTAGCACTGGATCACCTGATTGATTTATTTATTTATCCATTTCTCATCCTATGAATGGACACTCTCTCACGGCTATAGACTTCACTATATACATTCATATATTTATTTTTATTTTTATATGTATATATTTTTTATATATTCACTGCATATTATATTTTATATACATTGTATATATAGAACTGTTATTTTGATGTTTGGATATTTACACTCTTTCACTGGATTGGATTGAGCTGTCATTTGCTCGTGTTTGTGATATCACTGATCAGTATTTATATTTATTTATTTATTTATTTATACTTAGCACTTTCACCATGTCCGCGTGCTAGGTTGCGCGGAACCCCTCACCTCTTTCAATTAAGATTGAACGCCTGATTAAGAAGCTGCCTTTGCCTCCTGGTATTAATGCCCCTTGCGGCGTGAAAACCATTGAAAGTGCTTTGCTTTTTGAGGAGTGTAAAATAAAAGCAAAACCTGCAGAGATCCTGCCATAAATCCAGTGCTGGCCTGTGCACGCTGTAGTCTTATATCAAAAGTAAATAAATAATGCAGTGCTCAAATGATATAAAGTGACAGTCCAAGTATAAATCAATGTAGGGGAAAATTGATAGAGCTGATAGAAGACCACCACCGCAGCTTCAGTGTGAACATAGGCAGAGCATACCACACCACAGTGCTAATAATCTGCTTACCGGATGGTAAAGGCAACAGGCGCTGTAATTATTCAATGCAAAGGGTTAATGGGAAACCAATATTCTAAACTTGATGGATCGATCAGCATAACATCAAGAAATTCCAAGACTCAGACGATGGATGGATATATTGTGCAATCACCACATGGAATTAACCAATAAAAAGAAGGAAAGCAACAATAGTGATGCCCGTAAGGTAAAACATACGAGAATTTATTGTAGTCAACTTACAGGTGTACAAAGATCATCATGACATAAAAAATCAGCGTCTCTCAGCGTGCTTGCATCGGCCAGCCTGACATGTTTCATACAAGGTTGGATATCATCAGAGTCTTATATCAAACAATGTACCGGTAATCACTGAGAAGCCGAGTCGCCATAACTGCAATACTGGCTTCCATAAATAGGTGACAGCATCATAACGTTCATTCCCGGTAATAGCCAGAGCCTTAGAGAGTAGATAGGAGCTTGGTCAACCTCCAGAAACTCTTCTCAAAGCCAAACTCCAAACTTTTTCCCCCGTTTTCCAACTCCAGTGAGCTGTGGACTGGGTCATTCCGGCCCCTCAGTCCACCTCTTTAACGTGACCAGCTCACTAGATTATTATTATCAATAGGGAAGAAAACAAAAAAAGAAGGAACGGAGCGCAAACTTGGAGGTTGACTAGAGTCCAGAGGACATCTGAGCTCATCTCTAGTAGAGCTCTAGTGAGCTTGGGCGTCCTCCAAACTTTTCTCAAAGTCAAACTCTGAACTTGTGCTTTTCTTACTCCAGTGACCTATGGACTGGGTCATTCCTGCCCCTCAGTCCACCGCTTTAACGTGACCAGCTCACTGGAATAATAATGGTAGGGAAAAAAAAGAGGAGAGGAGCGCAAACTTAAAGCGGTGGTTCCCCCTAAAACACATTTCTAACAATAGATTCGTAAGACCCGTTACACTGCGGGTAGGCTGGCTTTTTTTTTTTTTTTTTTTCGTACATACCGAGATCTCGGCGTCTTGTCCCTTGGCGGTGGGCGTTCCTATTTGATTGACGTTCCTCGGACGGGCGCATACGTGACGTCACGACTTTCCGACAGAAGCCGAACGTCATTGCGCAGGCGCCGTATAGAGTCGGCTCTATACGGCGCATGCGCAGCGACGTTCGGCTTCTTTCGGAAAGTCGTGACGTCACGTACGCGCCCGTCCGAGGAACGTCAATCAACTAGGAACGCCCACCGACAAGGGACGAGACGGGGAGATCTCGGTATGTACTAAAAAAAAAAAGCCAGCCTACCCGCAGTGTAACGGGTCTTACGAATCTATTGTTAGCAATGTGTTTTAGGGGGAACCACCCCTTTAAAGTTTGACTAGAGAGGAGTTCCAAGCACATACAAGCTTATTTCTAGTAGAAAGCAGGGGGCCCTCTGTTACTACACAGAGGCAACAAGCAGATCAGAGTAGGCATTTAAACGCATGAGAAAGGATTCCCAGAGCACTACGAGTTTTCTATAGAGACTTCACAGTAGTACTTGTCTACTTTCAAGCTCTAAAACCTGAGCAAGAACCTTATAAAAAGGGAGGGGAAGAAAAAGTAATGGGTCACTGTCATTCATGTGTGTCGGTGTACAAGCTCTTACAACAAGGAGGGGGGAAAAGAAATGGAGGCAGTTATACTCCACCTGCTGGCTGAAAAAGAGAATACAACCTAACAATATGTAATCATTGATACTGCATGAACAAAGCACAGACATGCTTTAAAGGGTCACTAAAGGAAACATTTTTTTTGCTGAAATGACTGTTTACAGGGTATAGAGACATAATAGTTAACTGATTCATTTTAAAAATGATTAAAAATAGATAAAAACCAATCATATAATGTACCTACAGTTTAGTTTAGTTTTTGCTGTTGTTTCCTGGTTCTCTGATGTACAGAGCCAGAAAACCAATAGAGGGCAGCGATGCTTTGTCTAAAACCCCTCAGCACTAATCCAGTTTTGTTTTACACACAGTAATCACACCTCCTTGATTAGTCACCACAGTGAGAAATCTCCCAGTACTGTGGTGATCAGGAAACAGACAACCAGGAAGTGTCCAGAACAGAGAGGATTTACAGCAACATCAAAGCAAAAACGAACAATGAGGACATGAAACCAGGACTGCAGTAAGGTAAAGGAAGCTATTTAGCTAAAAAAAAAAATTCCTTTAGTGACCCTTTAAATCTGACAGATGGAAGCCCAGTAACAAGAACAGGGGCCATACAATGATAACAACTGTATTAAAGCCACTAACCAGTTCAACTAGAAAAAAAAAAAAAAAAACTAAAATGAAACTAACCAAAATGTTTTAAATTTAGGACAGAGTGGGGAAAGGGGGCTTCTGACAAGGTCATTGGTTCCCTAGATGATTCTCTATAAAAACATATGAAGAATGCTCTCCAGAGAAGAGGGAAACAGGAAATTCACCTTGCAACAAATTGCCTGATAGTCAACAGCTCAGGAAGTGCAGAGAAATCTCCCCTGTGGGGACATAGTAAAAGAAAAACTAAATCGAATGCACCCCTACACTATGGCAAAGGTTGACGCATCACTTTAAATCTCAATGTGATCTTAAAAAAAAAAAACTTGTACAGAGCAGTTTACAATGTTAGATTACAAAGTAAAGTCACATACAGAGCTGATGCTTAATTTAGATCACTAAACATGAACAATGTTTATCTTGGCTGCGCCTGCAGCCACTTTCCAAGGTACACAAAAGTGTTGTTCCAGCATTGCAAGGCTTTCTTTTAGCTTATCGTACAAGAAACCGTGAAATATTAAAGAACGCCGTCATTCTATGCCCTTAGCTCATATTTTTTTTCCCTTTTGTTCTAAGCCACATGGCATATAAACAGCTGCATGGAAAAAATAATAAACAGCCATTTGATTGCCCATTCAGGGCAAAGCAACATGTTTGCTTTAACGCTCCATCTCCAGCAGCAGAATGTATACTTACCTTTCCTTCGCTCCCCTGGTGTCCTGCTCCATGCTGGGAGAGCCAATGGAAATATTTGGTACTTCCAGATAAGGAACCGCATGTGACAGTGCTGTCACCTGGGGAGTCCATAGCACTGTGTAAACTTTAATCCCGGTAAATTGTTAAGCTATCGGGAGCAAAAAAAAAAGTTCTTAACAGAGCTGTGGGGGACGACATTACAAACGTAAAACACAGATTTACTTTAATCAAGACGGTACCAAAAGATGCGATTCCGCCAGCTTAGCTACACTATGTTACCAAAAGTATTGGGACACCTGCCTTTACACCAGGGTTTGGCAAATTTGCTTGGAATCTAGGAGCCAGCTAAAAAAAGTTAGTAGCCAGAAAACGCGCCCCGTCCCGCCAAGCTCGCGCTCAGAAGCGAACACATACCTGAGTAGTGCCCGCATATGTAAACGGTATTCAAACCACACATGTGAGGTATCGCCGCCATCGTTGGAGCGAGAGAAATAATTCTAGCCCTAGACCTCCTCTGTAACTCAAAACATGCAACCTGTAGAATTTTTTAAACGTCGCCTATTCCACGAGTGGACATAATTTTGAAGCGTGACATGTTGGGTATCAATTTACTCAGCGTAACATTATCTTTCACAATATAAAAGAAAAATTGGGATAACTTTACTGTTGTCTTATTTTTTTAATTAAAAAATGTGTATTTTTCCCCAAAAAAGTGTGCTTGTAAGACCGCTGTGCAAATACGGTGTGACAGAAAGTATTGCAATGATCGCCATTATATATAATGTTTGGGGGTTCTAATTAGAGGGAAGGAGATGGCAGTGAAAACAGTGAAGAAAACACATTAGAACTGCTGTTTTACTTGTAATGCCAACGGCCACCACCAGATGGCGCGAGGTCACAGAAGTAAGCTTGGGCCTTCACAAGTCTGCAAAGCCGCGGCCTCAATTACCAGCGGGCGCCAGGTCACAATTTGTCGCAATTGCGACCGGGCGCCCCGTATATTGTCGAGCCCTGCTTTACACACACCAACATTAATGGCATTCCAGTCTAAGTCCATAGGGTTCAACATTGAGTTGGCCTACCCTTTGCAGCTATAACAGCTTCAACTCATCTAGGAAGGCTGTCCACAAGGTTTAGGAGTGTGTCTATGAGAAGGTTTAAAAGTAAAAATTTTAAATTAGAACAATTTTTTTTTTTTTTTTTTAACGTGCCCCTGTCCCTGTGTGCTTACACGCAGAAGCAAACTCATATGCAAGTCCCGCCCACATATGAAAACTGTGTTCAGACCACACGTGAGGCATCGCTGCCAACGTTAGAGCGAGGGCAATAATTCTAGCCCTAGACTGCCTCTAACTAAAAACATGTAACCAGTAAAAAAAAAAAAAAAAGCATCACTCATGAGGATTTTTAAAGTACCGAAGTTTGGCGCCATTCCACGAGCGTGTACAATTTTGAAGGGTGACATGTTGGGTATCCATTTACTCAGCGCAACATCTTTCACATTATTGAAAATGGGGAGGGTAGTGCTGCGCTAATCAGTGGTGAATGGATAAGTGAATAAACAGGTGGGGGAGGGGAATGAAAGTAGGTGTAATTGAAATGAGGAGCAATATAGCCCAAATGGCATCAGCATAAAAATAAATATAAATGATCAGTGAACAATAACAGTAATGGTGCAAATCATATAACTACACAGGTTCCTCTTAATGTGATGAAATACACTATAAGTAATGGTGCAAAGAAATTCCAGGTAACTGTGCTAAGTGACACTCCTATACTGGTGATAAACAGTCCATCAACAGAGTTTGAAAAATATTAACAAAAAATATAAGTAAAATTTCAAAAGTCCAAGAAAGCAAAAGTGCAAGTGTAGGTCCGCAATATGGAGTGAGAGGAAAATGGGTATCCAGTGATCCTTTTAGGGTAAGTAAGGATGTCCCCTT
The DNA here is from genome assembly GCF_905171775.1 of Rana temporaria. Taxonomy (NCBI): domain Eukaryota; kingdom Metazoa; phylum Chordata; class Amphibia; order Anura; family Ranidae; genus Rana; species Rana temporaria. The sequence continues at coordinate 48,305,440 of NC_053493.1, forward strand.
ACCTTACTGCTGTAAGGTAACAGCATATAGATCCAACCACATTAGATGGTTCACTCGATGGGCTCTGATCCAACAACGGCAGGTCCTCCTTGGAGTTCTCGTCCCAGATTGGTCAGTTTCTCGCCCCAAAGAAATAAAGCATCGATGGTGTGATACCGTTTTATCGATGCTTTATTTCTTTGGGGCGAGAAACTGACCAATCTGGGACGAGAACTCCAAGGAGGACCTGCCGTTGTTGGATCAGAGCCCATCGAGTGAACCATCTAATGTGGTTGGATCTATATGCTGTTACCTTACAGCAGTAAGGTAAGGGGACATCCTTACTTACCCTAAAAGGATCACTGGATACCCATTTTCCTCTCACTCCATATTGCGGACCTACACTTGCACTTTTGCTTTCTTGGACTTTTGAAATTTTACTTATATTTTTTGTTAATATTTTTCAAACTCTGTTGATGGACTGTTTATCACCAGTATAGGAGTGTCACTTAGCACAGTTACCTGGAATTTCTTTGCACCATTACTTATAGTGTATTTCATCACATTAAGAGGAACCTGTGTAGTTATATGATTTGCACCATTACTGTTATTGTTCACTGATCATTTATATTTATTTTTATGCTGATGCCATTTGGGCTATATTGCTCCTCATTTCAATTACACCTACTTTCATTCCCCTCCCCCACCTGTTTATTCACTTATCCATTCACCACTGATTAGCGCAGCACTACCCTCCCCATTTTCAATTGCTTATGGTTTGATACACCTTCCAGTGCCGCAGCTGTACCTCCACTTCTCATCACTTTCATTTCCCCTCCCCCTTTCTTCCCCTCTCTGTTTCCCCTCCTTTGATAAGCGCGGTAATATCCATTTTTTCATCTTTCACATTATGCAAAAAAACTGGGCCAACTTAAAAAAAAAAAAATTTTTAAAGCATCGAAAAATTGCTGCGCAAATACAGTGCGAGTTAAAAAATTGCTATGACCGCCATTGTATTCTCTAGGGTCTCTGCTATAAAAAAAAAAACACACACACATAATGTTTGGGGGTTCTATGTAATTTTTTAGCAAAAAAAAATTAAAATTATGATTTTTACATGAAGAAGTGAAGTGCCAGAAGAGGTTAATACCAAATTACATGGATCTTATGGAAGAACTGCTTTCAAAATGCATTACCCAAAAATCACACTTTTAGTGATTGCCTTAGGCCCCTTTCACACTGGGGCGGGAGGTGTGGTGGCGTTACAGCGCAGATATTCCGTCGGAATTGAGGCAGTATTCTGCTGCTAGCGGTGCGGTATTAACCCCGGCTAGCGGCTGAAAAAGGGTTAATACCTCCTGCAATGCGCCTCTGCAGAGGGGTATTACCGCGGTGTTCCATTGTTTTCAATGGTAAGGAGCGGTATACACACCGCTCCTCTCACCGCTCCAAAAATGCTGCTTGCAGGAGATTTTTTTTTTCTCCTGCCAGCGCATCGCCTCAGTGTGAAAGCTCTCGGGCTTTCACACTGAGAATGCTGGGTCAGGAGTATTTCAGGTGGTATTTATGCTGCATTTTTAGAGCTAAAACGCCTGAAATACTCCTGAAAGGGGCCTTAGTGGGCTTTGTATTGAAGTCCGGTAATAGGCCTGTCATTCTGTTCTCATAGTTCCATCAATGGATTCTGTGGTGTTGTCATTGTTTGTTTGCTGCATTCCAATAAAGCTGTTTGGGTGGGTGGAGGGCTGGGATTGGATGTCCGATTCTGCAAACAGTACCGGGTGTTCAGGCAGTCTTGGAATTCGGCCCAGTCTGCACTAAACCTACATTTCATATTTCAAGAACATGTCAACGTACTCAGAAAAGTCTCCCTATTGCCAAGTTCCATACCCTCCTTCACTGACATTGCTGCAGCTAGGCCTCAGGCAGAGAAAGGGTGGGTTATGTACATCTACAGGCCAACAGTGAACCTCTGCTGGGTTAGCGATCCCCCACCGCCCCCCCCCCGCCATATAAAAGATTGACTATTTTTTATGCAGTTTGTTAGATCAGGTTAAATCAATCGTTGTTTGCGTTAGATCTCACACAGAAGAAGCAATTTTAACAGTTATTTGCTGGGGGGACTAACCCGTCATCAGCCCCCCTTATCAAATTTTCTGGCCAAAAATCATTCAAGCCAATAGATATTCATTAGATCTGATTTGAGTATGCTGAAATCATGTGGGACATTAAATAGACAGGTGTGTCCAAGACCAGTGAAACACAGTGCCGGAAGCCATAGGGAAACTTTGGAGGGCCCTGGTGAAGGAGCCAACCGGGTGCCCATCTACGGTAACTGGCTCCAAAACCAATGACGCGAAGAGACAGCAGCGGAAGTTCAAACCCTTGCAGAGCCCCCACCCCCACCCGTTGGTTCCTTCAGGCAACCCAGTGTCCCGTTTCTTTTGACACATGCTGCCCGGCGTCGGAGAGTCAATGCATACCAGACTCCCAGAACTTAGCGTAGACTTAAAGCGGAGCTCCACCCTATTTTACAACAGTATTAATCACATTACAGTAATGTATTTTATTAAAAACTGTCATTTTTCCTACATTACCTGTGTTTGCCAGGTGTTCCTCTGTGTTTCCAGTCTTAGTATTCTGCGGATATGGGTGGGTATTCTGTGGGTATTTCATCATTTCCACAGTGCCGCAATGTCTCCTGGGAGCTTGTGTCATTGTTCCCAGGAGTCATTGCAGAGGCCTGCCGCGAGTTTTCGTGGGATTTAGAAAGTGAAGAGATTTTTTTATTGTTATTATTTCATTTTGATTGCCATCACAACGGAGCGGAAACTACCAACAGGGCCGCTGATAGGGGGGACCACCAGCCCTCTTGTAGGGGGCCCCCGGCACTCAGAGGGGCCCAGACAGCAGGAGGGTTGGTGGAGAACAACGCCCTCCGTGTCTCTCACCCAGGTTTCTCCCCCTCTCCCTCCCGCCGGGTTTTAGCTGCTGGGTGAGAGACATGGAGGCATAATGATCCTGGCCAGCCGCCGCTAAGCTCCTTCCCCCTGCCCAGAGAGGGGGTTGTGCCAGGAGGAGAGATTTGTGGGAATGTGTCCTAGGACAGGGATTGAAGAAAGAAGATTTGCGCTGGGAGGGGAAATGCGGCCGATTGTGCATCAGGAGCCGATGAGGGAATTCTGGGTTAACAGGAGGGTTTGGGGGAATTGTGCAGGCAGGGGAGATTTGTACTAGGAGGGGGAATTGGGGTGGCATTTGTGTCCATTAATAATGATTTTCATGTATTTTTTTGTGTGAAAATATTGTATAGAATACCGTCAGGTGTGTGTGTTGAGGGGGGGGGGGGGCTGGCCCCGTCTGGTAGGTTGTACGGGGCCCCATGATTCCTAACAGCGGCCCTGACTACCGACGACGCCGCCCGTTGCGATGGCAACCCTGTAAGTTTATGGCGCTGATCGTCGTAAACTACAGAGCATGTGTGGAAACGAGCGGTGAATGCTGGGAGTTAGCATTAACCACATCCCGGGAAAACAATGCTTGTGGGCTTCACATGCCCACAAGCAAGATGGAAACGGCCGGGAGGTGATTTTATAAATAATTCATCTTCCATAGGAAAACGGACAGCAGCAGATAAAAAATAATTTTAAAAAAAAACAAAAAAAAAAAAAAAAAAAAAAAACACATAAAATTGTGAGTATTATGTTAGGACAAGGAAAGGGTCTGAATTACTGTGAAAAAAAAAAAATTAATTGTCGCCGGAGCTCCGCTTAAGAATGATTTTTGGCCAGAAAATTTGATAAGGGGGGGCTGATGACGGGTTAGCCCCCCCAGCAAAAAACTGTTAATATTGCTTCTCTGTGTGAGATCTAACGCAAACAACGATTGATCTAACCTGATCTAACATAGATCCAACAAACTGCAAAAAAATAAAAATCAACATTTTTTATATGGAGGGGGGGGGGGGGGGGGGGGGGGATTGGGGGGCTAACCCGGCAGAGATCGAGAGTGACACTGGTACAAAATGCTTCATTCCCTGCATAGCAAGGCTATACAAAAAGTATATTCTTTGGAGACAATGGAGAAAGGTTTTCCTGACACACTGCACATTGGTAAAAGACCAGAGACATCGCTGACCATGCAGGAAGGAAGAGAATTCTGAATGATGCAAATTATTATGACAAGAGCTTGATCATGCCACACATTTGACACCAAGCTAAAATTCTGCAGTGCGTTTTTCGTGAATTTTGAACATCCAGTTTTAAGAAACATTTGTTAGGTATGGCGTTAGCGGCTGGCACTAGCAGATGTCCCTTGGAGGTATGGTCGCTGTTCCTTATTAAGAAAAAGAGAACACAAGTTGACTCATTTAACCACTTCAGCCCCAATGACCGGGCCATTCGGCACTGCGTGGTTTTAACTGACAATTGCGTGATCGTGCAACTCTGTACCCAAACAATATTGATGTCACCGGAGCATGCGCCCTGAAGAAATGGCAGAACAGAGAGGGTAGGCTATGTTCTGATAAAGGTGGAAGGAAGAAACGACCTTAAAGAGAAGAGGTTTGGGGCCTTGTCTTTGTACAGCAGAAGAAATAATTCAGAAACGCAAACTGTTTTCATGGAACAAGACAACATTACAAGGGTAGACAGGAATATCCCTAGTGCAGTGTTCGAAGAACTAGGCCGAGATCCCACAGAGTCGCTGTGAAATGTACAGGGGGAATCATGTGAGTAACATCCTGCACTAAGAAGCAGGGCTGTGGAGTCGGAGTCGAGGAGTCAGAGGTAGTCTCTGAATAGGAACTGCCAAGGCCGAGATTTGACCGTTGAGGTAGTAAAGGCCAATTGCTGATTCAGACCAGACTAGAGAAAAGACAGGATTCGTCCACAGTGAACTTCCTGGCGTGGAATTTCCTGGTCTTGAACGAAAAGAACAGGTTACAAGTACGAAGCCAGACTTTGAAAGAAGTTGATTAAATGGCTTTTAAGACCATAGAGATGATCTAACCCGATAGACCCCTTTCCCTCAGGAGCTGGCCTTCAAAACAGCCAAGCTGTTAAAACCAGCAACCGAGGAGCAGGTGGCACGTGCTATAAAAAAAAAAAAAAAAAAAAAAAAAAGGCACAACCAGGACTGATAGAATTGGTTCAAATAGTACAAAGAATGGGATAATTTATTTATCAGAATTTCACAAAAAGTGTTCTATATTCGCGATATTCAGACGCGAAAGCCAATAATCTTTAAATGACAGAAATAACTGAAACACACTTTCATTCATGATAAAAATGAACAAGGATTACCAATGATTGTTGTAGGCGTATAAAAACAAGTTTCCTCTGGTCAGCACCAAAAAAGACAAGACGTTATTTGTTCTCGGTAAAGACAGAGTAAGTCTGTGCTTGTTTCCCTTTTTTCTACAACAAGATGCTGTCCTATGTACATGAATGTTAAAGCATTTTCCATAGAAGGAATATACCGTACTTAAAACTTGTTACTTTAAAGTGTACGTCTAGGCCATGGTTAGGCAACCACTCCAGCTGTGGTTAAACTACAAATCCCATCATACCACGGACTGTCAGGGTCTTGCAATGTCTCATGGGACTCATGTCTTAAAGCGGGAGTTCACCCAAATTTTTTTTTTTAACCTTAGATTGATGCTCATTTTGTCAAGGAGAATCGGGTAGTTTTTTTTAAATCAAAGCAGTACTTACCGTTTTAGAGAGCGATCTTCTCCGCCGCTTCCGGGTATGGGCTGCGGGACTGGACGTTCCTATTTGATTGACAGGCTTCCGACGGTCGCATACATCGCGTCACGAGTAGCCGAAAGAAGCCGAACGTCGGTGCGCAGGCGCCGTATAGAGCCGCACCGACGTTCGGCTTCTTTCGGAAAATCGTGACGCGATGTATGCGACCGTCGGAAGACTGTCAATCAAATAGGAACGTCCAGTCCCGCAGCCCATACCCGGAAGCGGCGGAGAAGATCTATCTCTAAAACGGTAAGTACTGCTTAGATTTTAAAAAACCTACCCGATTCCCCTTGACAAAATGAGCATCAATCTAATGTTAAAAATTTACTTTTCGGGTGAACCTCCACTTTAATATTGTTGCAAGTGCAGAAAGTTATCTGTCGATCATTCCAAAATACAGTGACCTCTAACTTTCTAACGTAAGCGGACGACACTATACCTCTGCATAGAAATCCCAAGCAGTACGGTCTTCTATGCTGGACTATAGAATGCCACCTCCATTCCTTATCTACATAACTTAAGGAGGAGGTTTTCTATTGGCCAGCAGAGGAGATCTTGTACAAGGTAGATTGCTTGGGATTTCACTGGAGCAAGGGCACCATGCTGCCATTTTACTACAGGAAGCTGGGAGACAACTGGATTTCTGGCAGATCAACTGTCAGGCCTCGTACACACGGCCGAGGAACTCGACGTGCCAAACACATAGAGTTCCTCGGCCAGTTCAGCCCTGAAGCCGCGAGAGCTCCCGCGGGCCGAGAGCTCCCATAGAACAACGAGAAAATAGAGAACATGTTCTCTATTTTCTCGACGAGTTCCTCGGCGGCTCCATCGGGCCGAAAGTGTACACACGACAGAGTTTATCGGCAGAATCAGGCTCTGACCGAGTTTCTCGCCGAATTCTGCCGAGAAACTCTGTCGTGTGTACGAGGCCTTATGTACCTGCAGTTTCATAGTTGGCAAGGCTGAATAAAGACACCAGTCCATCTAATTCAACGGGGTGTGTGTCTCAATGCCATTTCCCATATATCCCTGCATTTGTCAAGATGCCCATCTAAGAGTTTTTTTAAATTATCCACACCTCCTGCAGACACCAGATTGTGAAAGGGCGTTCCACATCCTTCCCGCTCTAAGGCCCCTTTCACACCGGGGCGGGAGGCGCGGTGGCGGTATAGTGCAGCTAAAAATAGCGGCGCTATACCGTCGGATTTGCTGCGGGATTCGGCCACTAGCGGTGCGGTATTAACCCCCGCTAGCGGTCAATAAAGGGTTAATTCCGCCCGCAATGGGCCTCTGCAGAGGCACATTGCGAGCGGTATTACCGCGGTTTCCCATTGTTTTAAATGGGAAGGAGCGGTATACACGCCGCTCCTCTCACCGCTCCAAAGATGCTGCTGGCAGGAGATTTTTTTTCTCTCCCGCCAGCGCATCGCCTCAGTGTGAAAGCCCTCGGGCTTTCACATTGAGTATGCAGTGCAGGAGTTTTTCAGGCGGTATAGCAGCGCTATTTTTAGCGTTGTACCGCCTGAAAAACTCCTCAGTGTGAAAGGGGTCTAACAGTAAAGAACCCAGTTGTTTTACAGCCTGTCAATTCTTATAGCCTAGGTTTTACACTTACGCTTTGTGATTTAACTAAGGTTTTCAGTGAAATTTCCAGGATATTGCCCACTGCAACTCCAATGTGATTTGTATACAGCTGCGATTCTCTCTCTCTCTGGAAATCAGCTCAGAAAGACAATATACACCTATGCGTTTTCTATACAGATTCTTCTAGACTCTGGGAGGTCAAAACGGCATCTCTCCGCACCAAACACGCAGACGACCCTTTTGAAAAAACGCATTGTGTACAGAATGCATATATGTGAACGGTCACCATATAAAGTCACTTGTCATGCGATTCCATACATTCTGCTACGCATATGAAATCACATCAGTGTGAACCAGGGCTTAAAGTGGTTGTAGAGGCAGAAGGTTTTTTTTATCCATTCTATTCATTAAGAAATAAAGCCTTCTGTGTGCAGCAGCCCCCCGAATACTTACCTAAGCCCCATCTACAGATTACTCAGTTGTCCGTGACGGCAGGGAGAGGGAGAGACCGGGCCGTGGCTCCCTGTCTGAATGGACACCCAGAGCTGTGCCTCGGGTTCCCTCATAGCAAGCTGCTTGCTGTGGGGGGCACTCAACAAGGAGGGACCCAAGAAGAGGAGGATCCGGCCTGCTCTAGGCAAGGCCAAACCATTACACAAAGCAGGCAAGTATAACATTTTTTTGTTAAATATAACAAAACAAAAAAGACTTTAGTATCAATTTAAAAGAGATAAATCATGGGGAACCGTGCATGTACTGCAATCTTTTTTTATTGTTATGCCCTGTAAACTTCTAATCTCTTTACTGTTTAACTGGCTGGGAGTCACTTTTTTTTTTTGCAGTACACAGAAATCAATGTGATTCTAATGAGATAACATTCAACAAGCAGTTTAATCTCTAAATAGCTAAGAGATTTAATTAGAAGTATAGCCCTAGCCTAATGAATGGATCCAAAATGCCAAAGCCTACAATTATCTACATGGCCAAATATGGATTACATTAACAAGATAACGATCTCCTATGTGGCCGGTGATCTGATGATATGGTTCCCGTCTTGACTGCGCAGGCGCAATACGAGCTGACAGAACTCGCCGAACCTGAGCAGCTGTAGCAAGAGGTCCTGGGCGATGTGGAATTTGCTGTAAGTGGCCAGTCAGCCTCACGTACTCGCTTCGCTTGGACGGCTCGCTGCGCTTGCTCGGCCTCCTGGCTCTTTTTTTTTTAACATCCAATCCACGGGGATATTAAGGCTGCATTCACACCTGAGCGTTTTGTCGCCTAAAGCGTGACGCTCCAAAACGCTAGAGGGGAAAAAAATACATTATTCTCAATGGAGATGGTTCACATATCCACTCCAAAATGCCTGACGCCAAACGCCTGAAGCTCAAACAAGTTCCGGACCCTTTTTTGTCGCGCGAATCTGGCGGTTTGGGCGTTTGTATTTCCCATAGAAAGTAATGGAAACGCTTGATTCAAGCGACTAGCTCGACAACGAGCGTTTGCTACGGGCATTTTGTCGCTTTAATCAATAGAACTTTTCACCCAGGCAGAAGATAAATAAAATCTACCAACATAGCAACAAGTGATGAAAAGATAATTTATCCTATTGGCTAAAATAAAAAACGTCGAAGTACAAAAACGTCGGACGACGCTGTATGCAAACAAATGAATACGCACAAAAAAAACTACCAAACAAGCTACGCTCAGGTGTGAATGAGCCTGGATGCCGCCCAAGGTTCAGAGATTTCCGTGGGCTATGTCTGTGCTGTCAAGCAGGGAACCATCTCGATAGGGGAACTAGATCGACAAGACACCGGCATAAAAAGAGATAATGTGGTGCCACTTGCAGTAGAATTAAAAACTCAAGAAGGACTTGCAGCCACAGTGTTGCAGAGAAATGCTGGGACATGTAGCTATTCATACAGCCAACCAACACTGATCCAAACATCCAAGGTTATTAATGGGCATGTTCTCCACCCATCTGGATCCTGCGAGTGTTGGGCTATGCGTGGCGTCCAATGGAAAGTATCAACAGTGCACACTGCTTCCAACATGGACAACACTGGCAGAGTCAAAGACAAATGTCTTACCACCTGTCATTCCAAGCGAGACATCTGCTTAAAGTTTAACAAAAAAAAAAGTTATACAAATGATCTCTGAAAACCAGAAACTTCTGCAACTCTTCCTGCCAACTTGCTCGTGATGGTGACACTTTTATGCAAGGAGTGTTAATTCTAAAGTGAACCTGACCTTTAAATCAATCCTTGGGTCCTTGTGGAGCCCATCAAATCCTAGGTCATTGTCTGTAGACAGCGACTTGCCTCCAAAATTAAGGGAATAAAAAAGTAATTCGAGGTTATTGGGCTGCAGGAAAACATGAGGACCAGAACTTGACAAATTTGCTTTAAATCTAGGAGCCAGCTTAAAAAAAAAAAAAAAAAAAAAAAAGTTGAGACATTTTTTTTTTTAACAAACCTTACAGGTAGAACCTGTAACATGTTCATGAAGGCGAGTCTTTTCTTTAACCCTTTCACAACCAGCCATTTGGGGGTTTTATGAAATTCGGGCCTAAAATGTATCAAATGTGTGCAAAAAGAAAAACATAAATTTTCAGAAAATAGTCACCCTGGAGAATAAAATTGTGGCAATTACAATTTTTTGTGTCACACAATCTTACCACAAAAGTTCAGTTAAAAAAAGAAACAAACACACACATTAAAAAAAGTTATATGGGGGGCACAGACACGCAATACAATTACCCAATTTTTTGGTGCACTATAAAAGCAAGTAAATAGATACCCAACATGTCAAACTTTAAACATGTCAGTACCCTATATTTTTCATAGGCAAATGCTTTTCAAAGCCCCCTATAAGCCTTATGTTTAGCGTTACGAGAAATATTGCTCCCTGGAGTTTACGCTCATACATGTGTATATGAGCTCAATTTTTTTTACATTACATGGGGGACAAAAAAGTCCCCAATGTGATTTTTTTCTTTAGCGATAACCTATCGCCAACGAGACCCTGCATGTCTCCCCATGTGCTCCACTGAATGTAATGCAATGCACATCACACTGCATTGCATTCTGTCCCAGCCCCGATTGCCAGGGAAATGGTCAACGGGGACCCAGCAGCAAAGTCACTTCCAGGACAACTAGAAGAGGAGGAGTGCAGGCGTGTGTCCACTCTCCTCCCTCCGTCCCCTCTACCTGGCAGCACCCGCTATGACGTCCCGGTCCCGCAGATTGGCAAGCAGAGCCCACAATACATAGCGGGGGGGGGGGGGCGCACACACGTGGGGTGCATTCGGACAGCAGCCCAGGCGCCAGGACGATACTTGTCGCCATGGCGGCCTGGGGTTTGTCGAACTGGTTGAGGACTGCCTTAACCACTTCAATACCGGGCACTTTCGCCCCTTCCTGCCCAGGACACTTTTCAGCGCTCCGCCACTTTGAATGACAATTGCGTGGTCATGCAACACACTACCAATATGAAATTTTTAGCATTTTATTCCCACAAATAGAGCTTTCTTTTGGTGGCATTTGATCACCTCTGGGGTTTTTATTTTTTGCTAAACTAAAAAAAAAAAGGACAGATTCGCTCTCCACAATCGTCCCCAACCACAGGTAATCCCATGGTGTGCGGCTACATGCAAACAGCGGTGGCCACAGCCAGCCTGCCATTAGTGTGTATAGGCTGTGCAACCGCTGCAATCAACATGCACCTGTCAAGAGCCACAAGAATCCGCTAATTCTTGCCACAGAAATCCAGTGTATACGACTACAGGAAGCATTTAACCAATGGTTATTTAGAGTGCCTCTATATCCAAATGTTATATTCTAATACTGGATAAGGTAGGGAAGGTTTAAAACCCTTGCCAGTTTTCTTTTTTGCTGTCTGTATCAAATTGGTAATGTTTCCCTCCACTCTTGGAGCTGCAACTGGGAAAGGAAAAGTGTGGGGAATTCTGCACTTAGCCCCCTTTCACATTTTGTCGCTTTAATCAATAGAACTTTTCACCCAGGCAGAAGATAAATAAAATCTACCAACATAGCAACAAGTGATGAAAAGATAATTTATCCTATTGGCTAAAATAAAAAACGTCGAAGTACAAAAACGTCGGACGACGCTGTATGCAAACAAATGAATACGCACAAAAAAAACTACCAAACAAGCTACGCTCAGGTGTGAATGAGCCTGGATGCCGCCCAAGGTTCAGAGATTTCCGTGGGCTATGTCTGTGCTGTCAAGCAGGGAACCATCTCGATAGGGGAACTAGATCGACAAGACACCGGCATAAAAAGAGATAATGTGGTGCCACTTGCAGTAGAATTAAAAACTCAAGAAGGACTTGCAGCCACAGTGTTGCAGAGAAATGCTGGGACATGTAGCTATTCATACAGCCAACCAACACTGATCCAAACATCCAAGGTTATTAATGGGCATGTTCTCCACCCATCTGGATCCTGCGAGTGTTGGGCTATGCGTGGCGTCCAATGGAAAGTATCAACAGTGCACACTGCTTCCAACATGGACAACACTGGCAGAGTCAAAGACAAATGTCTTACCACCTGTCATTCCAAGCGAGACATCTGCTTAAAGTTTAACAAAAAAAAAAGTTATACAAATGATCTCTGAAAACCAGAAACTTCTGCAACTCTTCCTGCCAACTTGCTCGTGATGGTGACACTTTTATGCAAGGAGTGTTAATTCTAAAGTGAACCTGACCTTTAAATCAATCCTTGGGTCCTTGTGGAGCCCATCAAATCCTAGGTCATTGTCTGTAGACAGCGACTTGCCTCCAAAATTAAGGGAATAAAAAAGTAATTCGAGGTTATTGGGCTGCAGGAAAACATGAGGACCAGAACTTGACAAATTTGCTTTAAATCTAGGAGCCAGCTTAAAAAAAAAAAAAAAAAAAAAAAAAGTTGAGACATTTTTTTTTTTAACAAACCTTACAGGTAGAACCTGTAACATGTTCATGAAGGCGAGTCTTTTCTTTAACCCTTTCACAACCAGCCATTTGGGGGTTTTATGAAATTCGGGCCTAAAATGTATCAAATGTGTGCAAAAAGAAAAACATAAATTTTCAGAAAATAGTCACCCTGGAGAATAAAATTGTGGCAATTACAATTTTTTGTGTCACACAATCTTACCACAAAAGTTCAGTTAAAAAAAGAAACAAACACACACATTAAAAAAAGTTATATGGGGGGCACAGACACGCAATACAATTACCCAATTTTTTGGTGCACTATAAAAGCAAGTAAATAGATACCCAACATGTCAAACTTTAAACATGTCAGTACCCTATATTTTTCATAGGCAAATGCTTTTCAAAGCCCCCTATAAGCCTTATGTTTAGCGTTACGAGAAATATTGCTCCCTGGAGTTTACGCTCATACATGTGTATATGAGCTCAATTTTTTTTACATTACATGGGGGACAAAAAAGTCCCCAATGTGATTTTTTTCTTTAGCGATAACCTATCGCCAACGAGACCCTGCATGTCTCCCCATGTGCTCCACTGAATGTAATGCAATGCACATCACACTGCATTGCATTCTGTCCCAGCCCCGATTGCCAGGGAAATGGTCAACGGGGACCCAGCAGCAAAGTCACTTCCAGGACAACTAGAAGAGGAGGAGTGCAGGCGTGTGTCCACTCTCCTCCCTCCGTCCCCTCTACCTGGCAGCACCCGCTATGACGTCCCGGTCCCGCAGATTGGCAAGCAGAGCCCACAATACATAGCGGGGGGGGGGGGCGCACACACGTGGGGTGCATTCGGACAGCAGCCCAGGCGCCAGGACGATACTTGTCGCCATGGCGGCCTGGGGTTTGTCGAACTGGTTGAGGACTGCCTTAACCACTTCAATACCGGGCACTTTCGCCCCTTCCTGCCCAGGACACTTTTCAGCGCTCCGCCACTTTGAATGACAATTGCGTGGTCATGCAACACACTACCAATATGAAATTTTTAGCATTTTATTCCCACAAATAGAGCTTTCTTTTGGTGGCATTTGATCACCTCTGGGGTTTTTATTTTTTGCTAAACTAAAAAAAAAAAGGACAGATTCGCTCTCCACAATCGTCCCCAACCACAGGTAATCCCATGGTGTGCGGCTACATGCAAACAGCGGTGGCCACAGCCAGCCTGCCATTAGTGTGTATAGGCTGTGCAACCGCTGCAATCAACATGCACCTGTCAAGAGCCACAAGAATCCGCTAATTCTTGCCACAGAAATCCAGTGTATACGACTACAGGAAGCATTTAACCAATGGTTATTTAGAGTGCCTCTATATCCAAATGTTATATTCTAATACTGGATAAGGTAGGGAAGGTTTAAAACCCTTGCCAGTTTTCTTTTTTGCTGTCTGTATCAAATTGGTAATGTTTCCCTCCACTCTTGGAGCTGCAACTGGGAAAGGAAAAGTGTGGGGAATTCTGCACTTAGGCCCCTTTCACATTGGAGCGGGGGCAGCATTGGCGGTAAACCGCCAATAATTTTAGAGGCGCCTTACCGTCAATTTCTCGGCGCTATTTGTCCTCTAGCGGGGGCGCTCTTGCCCCCCCACTAGTGTCTGAGAAAGGGTTAAATCCACGGCAAAGTGCCTCTGTAGAAGCGCTTTGCGGACGGTATAGCCGCAGTGGCCATTGTTTTCTATGGGCAGGAGTGGTATACACACTGCTCCTTCACCGCTCCAAAGATGCCGCTTTTGATGCCATTTTTTACCGTCCTGCTAGCGCACTGCTCCAGTGTGAAAGCCCTCAGGGCTTTCACACTGGAGAGACCGCATCGGCTGTTTCGGGACGCTTTGCAGGCGCCATTTTTATCGTTATATAGCGCCTGCAAAGTGACCCAGTGTGAAAGGGGTCTTAGACAGCTGCCAATGGGACAAAAGGTCCCCAATTGGAAAAAAAATAAAAAATTAATACTTTACCAACTGTTTTGGGGACAACTAAAATAGTTGTTCAACATCTTCTGTCTCAAGGACAATGGTCACCAAAACAAATAGAGGGGTCACAGATAAAGATTTAAAAAAAAGGGGGTTCTAAATGTCTTCTACTCTATCCAATCAATTTTACCTACACTCTAGAGCAGGGTTTCTGAAACTTAAAAAATGGATGGGAAAGGGTTTTTTTTTCTTGGGAGAGTGCATGTGATCAGCACAGGGCCAATTAGCACTGTCCAGACAGAGGGTCAGGTGCCATTCAGTCTCATAGGACAGCTCAGTACAGTATGAAAACTCCTCCTACATGCTTCATCAGACACCGGTAGAAATCACAAGACTGCTTTATACTGCTGATGAGAAAAAGGTGTTTAGCAGTTTATAATTACTAAAATAATTGCATTTCCATGTTCTGTGGGAGAACAGATCTAATGAATGCAGGGTCCTGGGTTTAGTAACACCAAGTGTAAAACACGTCTCAAAACACATTGTATTTTTAGATCCTTCAAAAGCAAGAGAGAATGAATAATTCCTCTGATACCATAATAAGGCTCAATAATCAGTGTCTGCGGGAACACTCATAGGAGGACTCACCCTGCAGCTCCTGTTCATGTTAGAACGATGGACAACGCACAACATGTACGGATTACATGATGTAAATATGAGTCAGTGAGCGTCTGTGTACAAACTGATACTGGACAAGATTGTGTATTGTTCACTGCCTGGTCTTCAAACAAAGAGGAGTCTGGCTGGAACACAATACGGAATGTATACAGATCTTTCTATAGAACAGAGACAGGTCCCTAATCAGGCACATAAGGTCCAGTGATGGACGCCGACATCTGTCCAGGCCGTGTTGATCCCGCGTCTCCCATGGCTAGATCGCGATGGGAATTCTGGCAAGCTGGATGCTGTGGCGCTCGTGCAGGAACCAGACCGAGGGTTGGAGCGCAGCTGAAGCTCGGCGGCGGGAGCTGGACCGCAGAGTTGGCCGTGATGGAGTCACTGGCATGCTCGCGACGCGTTTCAAAGCATGCGCACTGGGGAGAAGCTTGACAAAGAAGTGCGCGCTGTGTGCCTCTCCCCAGTGCGCGTGTCACTGGTCCCCAAAAAGTGACAAAAGTGTCAGTAAGGTGTCCGATTTGTCTATTGCAGTCCCGCTATAAGTTGCTGATTGCCACCATTACTAGCAAAAATAAATGCCATAGTTTGTAGATGCTATAACGTTTGCACAAACCAATATACACTTGGTATTTATTTATTTTTTACCAAAAATATAGCAGATGACATATTGGCCTAAATTAATGAAGAAATTTAACCTCCCTGGCGGTATCATTCTGTCTGGAATTACGTACCAAAAGCGGTACAATTATTTTGCAAGGAAATTTGGCGTTTTATACTGTAGGCCTGTAATTCTTAGGAATAAATCACTTAAATCTGACCATTTCTACTAACAGCATGTGAACAGCGTGCATACACAGCCAGCCAATTATTTTACATCTGCTCAGAGAAAGTCCTCGTTGCCTCTTAAAAAAAAAAAAAAAAAGGTACACTCCAGACAAACCTGAAGGTTTGTATTCTCCGAGATAGCAAAAACTACTGGGGTGTTCACAGGTTCTAACACTACACCATTCCCCTCAGCAACCTGCAGCAGCCTTTAAAGTCCAACTGAATGTACAATATACATCCCCTAAAGTCTTGCAGTTTTTCTTTAGAGAGCAGCGGTCTCTCTGCAGAGGTCAGAGATGATCCCTGGCGAGTCAGAGCTAGAGCCCTGCAATCAAAGAGGAGGAGTCTTGCTAATTGCTGTAATACAGGTCTGACTCAGCAGAGGGCATAGTACCACCAAAACAAGAAAGAGGGTGCACCAGCCTTGCCCAATATCCCAATAGACCATTTATGAATAAATGAATAAAGTAACTTGTATAGCGCTACAAATGCAAACTGAATCACCTCAAGGCGCTTTGGGGCGGTGCAGGAGTGGTGTAAAGCAAAGCGTTTCGGCAGCACCGCAACACGGGCACTTTTAACCATTTCTTCGGCTGCTAGCACCCTGCTAGCGGCCGAAAAGCGCAGCTATAACAGCGGTAAAGCGCCATCAAAACCAGCCCAGTGTGAAAGTACCCTTAGGGCAGGGCTCGACAAATCGCGCCAGGTCGCCATGGCGACTAGAAATGGTGTCCTGGCGACTTGGCTTGTGAGCTGGCGCCATCTGGTGGCGAGCCGTTGGTATTACAAGTTATTACCACCAGATGTGTGAGCTGGCGCCATCTGGTGGTGGCCGTTGGTATTACAAGTTAAGCATTACAAGTTAAACAGCAATTCTAATGTAATTTTTCACTATTTTTCACTGCCATCTTCTTCCCTCTAATTAGAACCCCCAAACATTATATATATTTTTTATCCTAACACCCTAGAGAATAAAATGGCGATCGTTGCAATACTTTGTCACGCCGTATTTGCGAAGCGGTCTTACAAGCGCACTTTTTTGGGAAAAAATTACTTTTTTTAATTAAAAAATAAGACAACAGTAAAGTTATCACCATTTTTTTTAATATTATGAAAGATAATGTTACGCCGAGTAAATTCATACCCAACATGTCGAGCTTCAAAATTGCTAGTGGAATGCCGACAAACTTTTACCCTTTAAAATCTCCATAGGCGACGTTTAAAAAAAATCTACAGGTTGCATGTTTTGAGTTACAGAGGAGGACTAGGGCTAGAATCATTGCTCTACCAATCGCGGGGATACCTCACATGTGTGGTTTGAACACTGTTTAAATATGCGGGCGCTGCTCACGTATGTGTTCGCTTCTGCGCGCAAGCTCGTCAGGACGGGGTGCGTTTTCTGGCTCCTAACTTTTTTAGCTGGCTCCTAGATTCCAAGCAAATTTGTCAAACCCTGCCTTAGGGGCAAAGGGGGTAAAAAAAATAAAAAACATAGCACTGCCGTGTTCAAGCAGAAGAAGATCTCCTTACAATAAGCAGTGACTGTTCTGAAGACCAGCAACTAGCAAAGTCTCCACATTTTTGTATGTTCTCTTCCTGCATAGACTTTGGAGGAATGCCGACCATGGACAGCTTAGTCTGGGAGGATAACAGAGGATGACATCTACAGATCTACACTGGGGGTGTCCTGACAAGGCAATATGTTATAGCAGGATATGGAAAGACAGCGTCTTATTATAGAACACCCTTCCTGAACACTCCGTCCATCCAGACCTGATACAAACCAGCTGCTCACAGACAACTTCACCAATCCCGATGTGAGTGGAGAACAGGGGGGGGGGGGGGGGGGGAACGGAGCATTACTTCATCCAAATCTATCTCTGACATCCATTACAACATCAACCAACTATTTCTCTTATCACTCTACAAACCAAAAAAAAAAAAAAATACATGGATGAAGTATTGCAGGTCTACCTGTTAGGACTCGTTCAGATGTGCACAAGGGGGCGGCAAAAGCAGGCAGGTGAGCTGCGGTTTTGCCTCCACGCCAACTGCCCACCTAAAGACATGCATCTGCTCAGGGCTATGCACATGCCACAGCTACAATGCCTTACTCCACAGCAGCAGCAAAAATTAAACCCCCCAGCGCAATAGGCGGGTAGCATTGCTGCTGAATGTGACCCATTAAAGTTCAGGCGAAACGTTACCCATAACAACTTGATAAAAAATAAAGTCCTTTAGTAAAGGAACATACATTCCACATTAATAATTATGTCCCAAAATTAGTGTGTGCTGTAAATTGCCTCCAGCATTCTACTGAAGCCCAGAGCCCCTGAGCAGCAGTAAATCATAAAGCGGAACTAATCCCATCGATTTAACGGTTAAAAAAAAAAAAAAAAAAAAAACACAACAGTTACGTTCTTTGAATGCTGGGATTGCTAATGCCCGACACATACGATGAGATTATCAGACGAATGATCGTTTGTTCTTTGCATGCTAGTCTCAGATCAAATCTGATGAGTTTACTAAAGTCACGAAAATTCTCCACCGAAATTTTTGAATAAAGACTTATTGAAAAGAAAATGCTCATACGACAGAATAAAAATTTGGAAGTGATGTCATGTGTTGTAATACATTTTCGAAAAACAGCTGTACCGATTAAATTAAAATCTTATGATTTGGCATCATACAACATTGGCTCCAGCTGCTATCAATCAAATCTATTGATGAAGAAGCAGGGGGGCGTGGGTATAGCTGCACTGTATGTGTCAATAGACACACAGTGCGGCTCAGGATCAGCCTAAAACGAGTACCTCCCCTAGGAAGGGCCTTGCTGGGGGGGGGGTTACTTCAAGGTAGGGATGTTTGGTATTTTGTTTATAAATAATAATAATAATAATAATAATAATAATAATAATAATAATAATAATAATAATAATAATAAAAGATGGATCCTTTACTATCACTTAAAGTGGAGGTCCACCCGAATTTTTTTTTCTTTTTTTTAAGCCAGCTGCTGACTGGCAAGTGGCATGACTCCCATGAAAGTCTATGCCTGAAGTGGGTGCAAATGCTCCCCCCTGAAAGGTGCCAAATTTGACACCGGAGTGGGGGGGGGGGGGCAAGGGTTGCGAAAAGCGGAAGTTCCATTTTTGGGTGGAACTCCACTTTAAAGTGTTACTAAACTCAGGACTCTGCATTCACTGTATCTGATCTCCCACAGTACAAAGAACATGGAAATACAATTATTTTAGTGACTTCTATCAGTGTCTGGTTAGAGCTTGTAGGAGGAGTTTTCATTCTACTCTGTCCTATGAGGCTGCATGACCTCTGACCCTCTGTCTGGGCAGTGTGGACTGGCCCTGTGCTGATCACATGAACACTCCCAAGGGGAAAAAAAAAAAACACACTATCTAGCAATACACACCAAACTGAGCATGTGCAAGGCTCTGTACTATCAGCAGATGGATTGGGAACTGTGGAAGAAGGGGAGGATCACAGAAGACCATATCAAACAGCATTTTTACACAATGCGGATGATTAACCCCTTAGGTTTCACAGCGAGTATAAAAATCATGCATTACTGCATATACAGACTGATTTTACTGTTGTGTGTTTTGGAACACTTTAATTGAAATAAAAAAAATAAAAAAACACACAAGTATGCATTTTCTCAGATACATGTACAACGTGTCTGCCTTGGTAGACAAAAAACAAAAAAAGTGTTTTAATGTTTGCATACACAAATTATATCCATCCAAGGAAAAAGTTAAAACTTGCATTCTCACCAATTCAAAAAAAATGTATGCATCCCGCATCGCTCTGAGATCAAACAGTCCTTGAAGCCGTCAGCTCAGAGCTTGCAGTCAGCAAACAATATGTAATACCCTCAACATAAACCACTTAAAGGGGAAGCGCGCGGTAAATGTAATTTACTTCATTCCTAATAATAAACACAGCTGCACCCAGCCAAAGAGCGGTTTACATAATTTCCCTAAACTCTGTCAATCTAAAAGATTTGTGGATGGATACAGCTATCCACGGTTCTAACATCGAAGCAGTTACAGCGAAGACGACAAAACGTCAGTGATTGAAATACAGAAGAAAAAAAGCACTGTCACCTCATCAAAGAAATGCCTATCCAATGTGTCTCTTGTAAAAACCTGTTGATCCTGCAATCATGTTCCAGGGGATGCTTAAAAAAACAGACAGCCCAGTCTTCGGCCCCTTTCACACGTGCCAGTTTTTTCAGGCGGATCTGAACGGGCGCTCCATGTACCTCTATGGTGCGATGGACGTCAGCGGTGACACGTCCACCGACACCCGATCAGCCCCGATCCGATCCTCTCCGCTAAAGTGTGACGGATGCAAACCCTATTTTTCATCCGTCATGGCGGATGGGATGAAAACGAACAGACGGTTCGTTTCATCCGATCCCCCATAGAGGAGAGCGGAGATCTGACTGGTCCATCTTTGCGCAGTGTGCAGAGACAGACTAGTCATCCGCCAGCGCAGCGGGGATCAACAGAGCGATCCTCGCTGAGCAAGCGGATGTCCAAAAACGGATCCTCACGGGATCCGCATGTGTGAAAGGGGTCTTACTGGTATGGTCAGCCGTCATCACATGTGATGTTATAGTTTGGTTCTACTATTTAAAGTTGACAGCAGAAACCCTTTCACACCGAGGCGCCTGAAAAATAGCGCCTGCACAGCGCCCTGAAAGAGCCACTCCTTTCACACTGGAGCGGTGCGCTGGCAGGACGCTCAAAAAATTCCTGCCAGCCACATCTATGAGGCGCTGTAGGAGCAGTGAAGATACCGCTCCTAAAGCGCTGGCAGTTTTAACCCCTTTTTGGCCGCTAGCGGGGGTTAAAAGTGCCCCGCTAGTGCTGGAATAGCACCACAAAAACAGTAAAGCACCGCTAAAAAATAGCGGCGCTTTACCGCTAATGCCCACCGCCCCATCGTGAAAGGGCTCGTAAATTTCAGCAGCTCATCTCCCCTTCCCAGCAGTGACTTGGCAGCTTGCGAGTACTCATGAAAATACTTGGCATCGGTGCATCCCTAAGCTAGGTCATTGGGTTGGCATGTTAAAGTAGAACTAAAGTAACACTCACCTATTCTCCGACATCGGCCCTGGCATCTTCTCCCTGGCTTCTTCTGGGCGCCACTCTTTATCCATGACTGGATGGTGCAGGATGACCAGGCACAGGAGTGCAGTCACCGTGCTACACAGGCAGTGTGCCTGAAAAGCAAATAGAGCTGCGCATGCGCAGCTTTGAGTACATTTTACAGAGGATTGTGAACAGGCAGGTAAGTGTATTTTATTGCAGATGCTAGATTGCTATTTGCAATTTTTTTTTTTCAGCCTTTCTTTCTGCTTTATGTTCATAGAGGTTAACCTATACTGTTGAAATAAACTTAGAGGGCCTTATAGAAATATTATGAAACAATCATATCTGACCTGACTCATATTCTAGAATGGATGCAGCTCTACTGAGCAGGAAGCACAGCCTGTATATGTAACGAACAAATATAGAGAACCACAAATACAGTAAAACCTTGGATTGCAAGCATACATTTGTGCCAGAAACATGCTTGTAATCCAAATTTCCCCATAAGAAACAATTGAAACTCAAATGATTCGTTCCACGACCATTTATTCACAAGACCTTCAGTTTACAGTCCATATAAAAAAATTATAGCAATGTGACCAGGTTGTGTAACCAGAAAATGTCCATCCACAAATGGAAGGGAAGGGAAGGGAATGGGATTAATGGATATTTTTAGTCTATGTAATCAATCTTTTTGTATGTGCATAAAAGCGTATGGATTGTAAAACATGGATATGTAATTTTTTGTATTTGAAAGGAAACAATAAAAAAAAAGTATTGAAGTAAAAAAAACAAAAAAAAAAAAAAAAACAAATGGAAGCCTCCACAAGGGGATTAGAAGCAAAATCCAGCAGGAGCTACGGAGTATAAAAAAAGAAGAGAGGCGCCTCTAAGTGTAGCAATATGTAGCTAAATGTTGTACCTTCATTAAATGTAGCCATATCGGTACACTCAGAGGCTCCTCTCTTCCCTTTTATACTCAGTTGTGACATGACACTACTCTTATATCAAGACATCGCTTGTATATAGGATTGTCCCGGTACCGATACTGAGAATTTGCGCGAGTACTTGTACTCGCGCAAATGGTACCGATGCTTCACCCGATACTTTTTTTATCCCCAGAGAGAGAGCGGGCGGAGAGGGGGCGGAGAGCGAGGCAGTGCAGTCCTCAGAGAAAGCCAAGACGTCCCCCCCCCCCCGCCGCCGTCTAGTTGATAAGCGCGGGGGAACAATACAGCTTTCATTTGAATAGCTGTGTTCCCCGCCGTGCCTCGTCATATATAGCGTTTCCCCCTCGTCCGGGCACTTTGATAGACAGATCACCCGCCCTAGGATTGGATGGGTGATCTGTCTATCAAAGTGCCCGGACAAGGGGGAGGGGCTATATATGACGAGGCACGGCGGGGGAACACACAGCTATTCAAATGAAAGCTGTAATGTTCCCCGCGCTCAATTAGGCGACGCGGCGGGGGGGGTTGGCTTTCTCTTGGAGGACATGGCTGCATTTGTGGGGGGACATGGCTGCATTTGTGGGGGGACATGGCTGCATTTGTGGGGGGACACTTAAAAAAAATAAATCGGTATTGGCGAGTACATGAAAAAAAAGTATCGGTATTGGCGAGTACATGGAAAAAAGTATCGGTATTGGCGAGTACATGGAAAAAAGTATCGGTATTGGCGAGTACATGGAAAAAAGTATCGGTACTTGTACTCGGTCCTAAAAAAGTGGTATCGGGACAACCCTACTTATATTAAGTCAAAATTTATTTAAAAAATTTGCTCGTCTTGCAAACGCTCTCAAACCAAGTTACTCTCAAACCAAGGTTTTACTGAAAGTGTGTATGAATAATCTAATCTAGATTTTTTAAAACAGCTATTCATCCTGATAGATTGATTATTCTCACAATCAAGGACCCATCTAATCAATGCTTTTAAAAAGCAATGAAAAAGATAAAAAACACTAAGTGGTCCGTTGGGACTCCCCCCTTTTAAACACGAGCAAAAACCAAACCCTTGCTTACTCCAGTTCCCTACAACAGCTTGTACATCCATTAGGTTCACCTTCAGCTCTCTAGCAGATTAGGAAAAGTGGAAGGGAACAGCATCTAAATCCAACCGCATGGACCAATTCACTCACATATGAACTCTCAACGTCCGCTGCATGTTTTCAACAGGCTAATAAACTTGCGACACATCCAAACAAACTAACAGATGGTGGTGTATCATGTTTTACTGGGATGCCGACCTACAGCGTTCTAGAACAAGGCGACATGAAAGGTGTTTTAGAAAAAGGACATATTATGTAGATCAGGGCTTGACAAATTTGCTTGGAATCTAGGAGCCAGCTAAAAAAAGTTAGGAGCCAGGTTTTTTTGCACCCACTTCCCGCCACACAGTCTGCGGGTAGACTGCAGGCAGGACGTCAAAATAAAAAATAAAAAATTAAAAAACGCCTCTGTCCCCGGTAGCTCGCGCTCAGAAGCGAACGCACACGCAAGTCCCGCCCACGTATGTAAATGTCGTTCAAACCACACATGTGAGGTGTCCCTGCGTGCGTTAGAGCATGTGCAACAATTCTAGCACTAGACCTCCTCTAACTCTAAACTAGTAACCTGTAAAAATTTTAAAGCGTCGCCTATGGAGATTTTTAAGCTTGGCGCCATTCCATGAGTGTGCGCAATTTTAAAGCATGACATGTTAGGTATCTATTTACTCGGCGTAACATCTTTCATCTTTTACCAAAAAATTGGGCTAACTTTACTGTTTCGTTATTTTTTAATTCCCGAAACCATTTTTTTTTTTACAAAAAAAAAAAAAAAAAAGAAAAAAGGCGTTTGAAAAATTATTGCGCAAATGCTGTGCAAGATAAAAAGTTGCAAAGACCGCCATTTTATTCCCTAGGGTGTCTGCTAAAAAAACATATATAATGTTTGGGGGTTCTGAGTAATTTTCTAGCAAAAGAATGATGATTTGTATATGTAGGAGAGAAGTGCCAGAATAGGCCCGGTATGGAGGTGGGTTTTAAAGCCCAATATTAAAGTGGTTAATGCATAGATTGGTGAAAAAAATAAATTTCCTTTACAACTCCTTTAAGTAATTTTCTAGCAAACAAAAGCAGATTTTCACATGTAAACAAAAAGTCAGAAAAGGCCTGGTTTTCAAGTGGATGAGTTGAACCAGAAAGCCAACAGCTGGCATGTGATTGGTCACTACTGGCAATCTTCCATTGTATAATCTTGGCCTGCAACTGGGCATTCCATGAAGAGAAGACAAAATTTGAAGGTCAGATCCCCTGGTCTGTATTCTGGACCACCCCTAGGGGGGGGGGGGGGGGGAGTGTCCAGAGTGTGTGTGGTGGGGGGGGGGGGGGAAGTGTCCATCAGTTGTTGCCAACCATCCATATTTTTACAGACAGTTCGTAAAAACTGCACTCTTACCTCCCCGTTCGTAAATGTCCATGGTTGCGGGAATGTGCCAGTAAAAATAGCCGAGATGGGTTCGGCTTGGAACTGCGCATGGAGATTGGAGGCAGGGGGTGATGGTGGCTGCCGTGGCACTGGAGAGGGGGATGGAGGCAGGGGAGGGCTGGGCCGGGGGGCAGGGTGACAATTGCCTCCCAGGCCACCCTATCTTATGTTCAAAATGCCTGCTACCATTTTATTTTTTATTCTGGTCTTGGAAGTCGAGCCGACCACTAGCTGTTGTAGTCCACGCTCAAGCTCCCGGTGGGTGGAAAACAGAGCAGCGCAGAGGAAAACTACAACTTGCTGGGACTGGATTCTTGGAAGCAGACAGAGGCAGGGCGTGCCAAGGAGTAGGGACACATGGCTGCAGGACTGGGCGCTGGCTGCAACTTGACTCCAGGACCAGGAGCATTACCCCCCAGGAGGCCGTGGCATGCAAGGACCTGCTGAGCTCACTGAGGTGAGAGACCCTGACAGCCCTAGCTGACCCCCATCTCCCCCCCATACACCCCATGTAACCTGTCCCAGTTATCAGGCTGCATTGATGGGCACTGGAGTTGGCTGCACTGATGGGCACTGGTGAGGCTGCATTGAAAAACCAGATGGGCCATGGATGGTGAGCTTATTTGGTGGTTCAATGGGCCACTTGACTTGCCCCCCAGGCCTAAGGCTGCCCGCCCTCCCCTGGATGGAGGCAGGGGGTGATTGGAGGCAGGGGGTGATTGGAGGCACCGCAGAGGATGGGGGATGGAGACAGGGGTTGCTGGTGGCATCGCAGAGGGGGATGGAGGCAGGGGGTGATTGAAGGCAGGGGGTGTTGGTGGCAGAGGGGGATGGAGGCAGGGGGTGATTGGAGGCAGGGGGTGTTGGTGGCAGAGGGGGGTGGAGGCAGGGGGTTATGTGACTAAATAATTTGCCGTTATTATATCGAAAATAACAAAAATATGTTTTTTTACCTTAAATCACATTGCTATTTGCCTAGCGTACTTGTTTGTAGCCTAAATACTGAAATTTGCACCTAAAAATGTAATTTAGTAACTTTTGTGAAATGCCAGTAAAAACGTGGTTGCTACAGTAAATTTCGGGTGTCGTGCCAGTAAAATTTCAATCTGGCAGGTTGGCAACACTGGTGTCCATAGGGGAAACACCATTAATATATATTGGCAACTAGGCGCCAAATGCCAAGGGGAGCAATTTTCCTACACCCTACTAATATTCTGCTGGCAGTTCCGCTGCAGTACGCGGCAGGCAGCCTCCAACAGCCTAAAATAGCCGGATAATAAAACAAGCCATCATTTCTCCAAGTAATCCTTCAAGACTCGCTTTCTTAGCAGACAAGAGGACGATCGCTGTATCAGGAGTGACTCAGCCGCATTACATCATCCGCATAACGTTTGGAGAGAGCTCATCCGACGCAGACAAGACACAGAAAATTCAATACAAATTAAACAAAGAAAGCCAAAACTGCTTCAATCAAACCCACCAAAACCGAACACCGCGTTCCACCCGCTTTCATGTCCGTCTCTTGTCACAATAAAGCCCGTAAGTAACCTGCAACGCCGACACCAAACATCGCCTTCCCCATTGGACACCAGCGATTAATAATGGATTGCAGATACTGTGTGCTGCGGCATTTTCCTATACTTTAGAAATGTTCCGCTTCATAACCCTTTAATAATGTATACACCCCCCCCCCCCCCCCCCCATCAACGCTCTCCCATGTGTGCTACTCCAAGCTGACTCCAGCAAATTTCATGTTTAAAAAAGTGGAGCTGTTAAGAACTACCTGCAATCTGCCACATGTCAGGAAAATTATTGAAAAGGGTAGCAGGGTATTTTTATTTTTAAATAAAGGGACACAGCGCCAGAAAAGTGTAGGCAGAAATATTCTGAATTCCCCCGTATATTTTTGGTAAATCAATAAATACATTTCCATGTATATTTAAAGTGGTTCTTTTTTTTTTTTTAAACCTTCTGGGTGCAGCTCCCTGCCCAGCCCCTCCTTATACTTACCTGAGCCTGACATCGATCCAGTGATGTGCATGAGAGCAGCGGCTCTCCCTCTCTCCCCATTGGCTCACACAGCAGCGGGAATCATTGAGCCAATGAGGTGAAAGAGCGGAGGCAGCGCTAAGCAGTGTGTGAATTCACAGGAGCATGGCTCAGGAGTGAGCCTACTCGAGTACCCCCATAACAAGAGGTTTGTTATTGGGGGGGGGGGGTGGGGGTGGAGGAGCCAGGACCGCCAGCAGGGGACCCAAAAAGAAGAGGATCGAGGCTGCCCTGTGCAAAACATTTGCACAGAGCAGGGAAGCAAGTATAACCCCCCCCCCACAGCCTTTACGATCAATTTAACCACTTCAGCTCCGGAAGGTTTACCCCCCTTCATGACCAGGCCATGTAGATCACAGAAGGATCTGATTATAAAGAGTTAGCTGCAGTTTGGCTTCAATAAGTTTGTGTATTTAAAATCCGCTAATGCATTTAACACTCCCTACCCCCCAGACTGACAATGATGCTGTGCCTCCTGTGCTCATTCCTCCAGAGTGGTGACCCACCACTACATGAAGTGTGTTACTGCCCAGATCACCAGGTCAAAACAGAGGGGGGGGGAGAACAAATGCAGCCACCACATCCAATGACTGTTAAGCTGCGAAGTATTACATTTTTGGTTATGGGTTTAATACCGCTTTAACTAGATCTGCCATTAAAAATTATAAAATTGTTTTGCTTAAAGTGGAACTCCTGCTTATCGGAATCCTCCCCCCTCCGGTGTCACATTTGACACCTTTCAGGGGGGAGGGGGGTGCAGATACCAGGTATTTGCACCCACTTTCGGCCACACAGTCTTGGGTAAACTGCGGGCATGACGTCACCTCCCCTCCCCCCCCCCCCCCGTTGTGCTCTGGGAACACTCGGCTCCCAGTACACAGCGGGAGCCAATTGGCAGGCGTAGCGTGACTCGCGCATGCGCCGTAGGGAACCGGGCAGTGAAGGCGGAGCGCTTCACTTCCTGGTTCCCTCACTGAGGATGGCGGGGGGAGCAGCAGAGTGACGAGCGATCGCTTGTCCTCTGCTGCGGACGGCGCTGGACTCCAGGACAGGTAAGTGTCCTAATATTAAAAGTCAGCAGCTGCAGTATTTGTAGCTGCTGGCTTTCAATAATTTTTTTTCAGCGGACATCTGCTTTAAACTGGAGTTCCTCCTTAATGCTCCGTTCTCTTTCCTCTGGTGCAGTCTTTATAGGTAAAGAGTTATTATTGGCTCAGATCTGTGTATTAAACATCACTTGGCCGCAGGTAAAACAGTATCCAAGTGTTTGGAAAGAGTTGGGTCTATTTTTATGCGTTTGTTTTCTGATAAACATGTTATTATTCATATCCTCATCGATCGTAATCGAGAGCCGGCAGGTCTGGGTGTGTTGCAGCTTGCATTGTGGAAGGGAGAGAAGCTGATATTTAGACTCCAGTGTAAAGCCTATACAGCCCGAGCCAACTGTTTACTCTGGAAATTCAAGATCACAACGTGTTTTCATAGAGAAGACTTTCACTTCTTCTATTCACGTGTGACCAAGTATGATCCCGGTAAAAATCCGCCGCTAAGTCCCTGAAAATCCTTTCTTGAAAGAAGCCGTGAAGCCACAATGTTTGCTTCACATAGCGCAGGATTGGAGAAGGTAAGCATGGGCGTGTGAAAACCCGACGTGGTAAGACAATCTCTAGAACGGCGTGAGAACGAAGAGAACATATCACACAGAGAACGAACAAAAAAAAAAAAAAAAGATGATACACAGTTGGGGGAGATTTACCAACCCTGGTGCACAGAATCTGGTGCAGCTCTGCATAATAGAGCTACACGAATAATCATTAAAAGATTGCAATCTCGCCTCGACCCCCACACGATCCTAATCCAGCATTTCCACGATTCATGCAACAAATGCAGAGCAGTTCCCCTGCTCACAGCCATCAAAAGAAAAAAAAAAAAAAACGAAAAAAAAAAAACACAAACAGCTGGCAATGTTTATCAACAACATTAGTGCTGAAAGAGTGATAAAACAAAAAAAAACATTGCATCTTTCCGTTTATTTATTTACAAATCAAAAAGGGTTGAACTTTAGTTTGTAAATTAAAGTGGAGGTTCACCCGGAAATGACAATTTTTAAGATTAGATTGAGGCTCATTTTGTC
This sequence comes from Rana temporaria, assembly GCF_905171775.1. NCBI lineage: Eukaryota > Metazoa > Chordata > Amphibia > Anura > Ranidae > Rana > Rana temporaria. Next base: position 48,333,917 of record NC_053493.1, read on the forward strand.
TAGGGGAATCGGGTATTTTTTTTTAAATCATCTTCTCCGCCGCTTCCGGGTATGGGCTGCGGGACTGGGCGTTCCTTCTTGATTGACAGGCTTCCGACGGTCGCATCTATCGCGTCACGATTTTCCGAAAGTAGCCGAACGTCGGTGCGCAGGCGCCATATAGAGCCGCACCGACGTTAGGCTTCTTTCGGCTACTCGTGACGCGATGTATGCGACCGTCGGAAGACTGTCAATCAAGAAGGAACGCCCAGTCCCAAAGACCCATACCCAGAAGCGGCGGAGAAGATCGCGCTCTAAAACGGTAAGTACTGCTTCGTTTTTAAAAAAATACCCGATTCTCCTTGACAAAATGAGCATCAATCTAATCTTAAAATTTTTTTTTAGGGTGAACTCCCGCTTTAAGTCAGTTTAAAAGCAACCTCGTCAAGTAAAAAAAAAAACAAAAACAAGCAAACTTTCCTCTGTTTAACCTCCTATTAATCCTTAAAGCGAAGGTTCACACAAAAAGTGAACCTCCGCTTTTTGGATCCCTTCACCCCTCCGGTGTCACATTTGGCACCTTTAAGGGGGGGGGGGGGTGCAGATACCTGTGATACCAGGTATTTGCACCACTTCTGGGTTCTGACTCCCGCGGTGAATCCAGCCTTGCCACCTCACCCCCCCCCCCCCCCCCCGCTGTCTTCTGGGAAACACTGTTCCCAGGAGGGAACGGGGACCAGTGACGGCGTGCCGCGATCCTCGCGCACGCGCAGTAGGGAATCGGGCAGTAAAGCCGCAAGGCTTCACTTTCTGATTCTCTCACCGAGAATGGCAGCGGAAGCAGCCGAGGACAGAGCGATTGCTCAGCCTTGGCTGCTGACATCGCGGGCACGCTGGACAGGTAAGTGTCCATTTTTTAAAAGTCAGCAGCTGCAATATATGTAGCTGCTGGCTTTAAAAAAAATATATATAAATAATAATAATAATATTATTATTATTATTAAGACGGAACCTCCGCTTTAAAGGGGGTTGGTAAATTCTATGCATTAAAGGGGTTGTAAAGGATACATTTTTTTCCCCTAAATAGCTTCCTTTACCTCAGTGCAGTCCTCCTTCACTTACCTCATCCTTCCATTTTGCTTTGAAATGTCCTTATTTCTTCTGAGAAATCCTCACTTCCTGTTCTTCTGTCTGTAACTCCACACAGTAATGCAAGGCTTTCTCCCTGGTGTGGAGAAAGCCTCTTGAGGGGGCGAGCAGGAGTGTCAGGACGCCCACTAACACACAGCTCCTTTCTCTATCTGCAAAGTAGAGAGTGTCCTGACTTGCCTGCTTACTAGGGAAGCTTTACACAGACTTTATCTGTCAGGATTCAAATGCTTGGAGCGCCCTAGATATACACACTTTTCTAAAAATATATTAGGACTGCTTGCTTGGACTTGATATCCAGAAAGCCTATGACATAGAAGGGGGTAATCTCAGTCCTCCCTATGTCACCATGCACCACCCACAGATCTACATTTTAAAATAGTTAATTAAGAAAAATCAAAAAAAGAGATTATATATATATATATATATATATATATATATATATATATATATATATATATATATATATATATATATATATATATATATATATATATATATATATATATATATATATATATATATATATATATATATAATATAATATAATATAATATATAATTATATATAGTGAATCTGTGAAACTGAAAACAATGCACTCCCTCAGTGGCTGATGTCTTATTTCAGAGGTCCCATCCAGCCCTCCCCTGTGTGTGGGACCCACATTATCCACTTCAGCCCCGGAGGATTTGTCTGCCCAGTGACTGGTCCACTTTTTGCGATTCGGCGCTGCATCGCTTTAACCGACAATTGCGCGGTCATGCGACCTGGCTCCCAAACAAAATTGACGCCACAAAAATAGAGCAACAATTTAGAAAAAAATATAAAAATAAAAAAGCAAAAATATATAAAAAAAATACTAACCTTTTCTTCAGTTTAGGCCGATACGTATTCTTCTACATGTTTTTGGTAAAAATAGCAATAAGCGATTGATTGGTTTGCGCAAAAGTTATAGCGTCTACAAACTAGGGGATAGTTTTATGGAATTTCTATACATTTTTTACTAGTAATGGCGGCGATCAGCGACTTATCGTGACTGCGAAATTATGGCGGACACATGATGCCATTTTGGCACCATTCACATTTATACAGCGATCAGTGGTATCAAAAATGCACCGATTACTGTGTAAGACACTGGCAGTAAAAGGAGTTAACCACTAGGGGGCAAGGAAGGGGTTAAGTGTGTCATAGGGAGTGATTCTAACTGTGAGGGCTGGGCTACCAGTAACACGACATTGATCACTGCTTGCGATGACAAGGAGCAGACGATCAGTGTCCTGTCACTAGGCAGAACAGGGAGAGATGCCTTGTTTACACAGGCATCACCCCCATTCTGCAGCTCCGTGACACGATCATGGGACACAGAGTCCGCAGGTATAGTCACGGAGCTCGCGGCAGGGGTGCGCGCAAACCCACACGGCGGCAAATTTAAAGGGGTGTACAGTTGTATTCAAAATTATTCAACCCCCACTGAAATTGATTGTTTTGCCCAGTTTGACATTGATTTTGATCATTCAGTCATCCTGCTTACAATTAAATCAAAGAGGCACGTGTAGGTCAGACAAATATAACATAACATTTATAATGAAATAACCACAAATGTCTTTTCTGTGCTCACATCATTATCAGTTTTATTCAACCCCCAATTGACATTCAATCTTAGTACTTAGTACAACATCCTTTTACAGTTATAACAGCTTTTAAACTTGAAGCATAGCTTGACACAAGTGTCTTGCAGCGATCTACGGGTATCTTCGCCCATTCGTCATGGGCAAAAGCCTCCAGCTCAGTCACATTCTTAGGCTTGCGCACTGCAACTGCTTTCTTTAAGTCCCACCAGAGGTTCTCAATCGGATTTAAGTCTGGTGACTGCGATGGCCACTCCAAAATGTTCCAGCCTTTAATCTGCAACCATGCTCTAGTGGACTTGGAGGTATGCTTGGGATCATTGTCCTGTTGAAAGGTCCAATGTCTCCCAAGCCTCAGGTTTGTGACGGACCGCATCACATTGTTATCCAATATCTCCTGGTACTGAAGAGAATTTATGGTACCTTGCACACGCTGAAGCTTCCCTGTACCTGCAGAAGCAAAACAGCCCCAAAGCATGATTGACCCCCCCCCCCCGCCATGCTTCACAGTAGGCATGGTGTTCTTTTCATCATAGGCCTTGTTCTTCCTCCAAACATAGCGTTGATCCATGGGCCCAAACACTTCTAATTTTGTTTCATCAGTCCACAGAACACAATCCCAAAACTTCTGTGGTTTGTCCACATGACTTTTGGCATACTGCAGTCGACTCTTCTTATTCTTTGGAGACAGCAAGGGGGTGCGCCTGGGAGTTCTGGCATGGAGGCCTTCATTACGCAGTGTGCGCCGTATTGTCTGAGCAGAAACTTCAGTACCCTTATCTGACAAATCTTTTCTCAGTTCCTCAGCAGTCACAAGGGGACTTTTCTCCACTCTACGCTTCAGGTTGCGCTCAGCAGTCGAAGTCAGCATCTTCTTTCTGCCACGACCAGGTAGCGTTTCAACAGTGCCCTTTGCCTTGAATTTGCGAATGATGCTTCCTATGGTGTCTCTTGGTATGTTTAACATCTTTGCAATCTTCTTATAGCCATTGCCCTTCCTGTGAAGAGTAATCACCTCTTCTCTTGTCTTCCCCGACCATTCTCTTGACTTCACCATGTTTGTAACCACACCAGTAAATGTCTAGAAGGAGCTGAGTATCACAGTAATTTTAAAGCTGCCTAATTGGTGCTTATTAGGCTTTATTGCTGCTCCCTGACATCCACAGGTGTTTTCAATACCTGATTGAAAACACTTCAACGAACCTCTGTTCTTCAGAGTGGTAGTCTTTAAGGGGTTGAATAATTGTGTAAATGAGGAATTCACAAAATAAACATTTACTACTGTATTACAAAACCGATTGATGTCATTTTAGTTGCATATGGTTCTTTAAGAAGTCCTTGTAGGATTTCATTCTGAATACAATTACAAATGTACACTAAATTCCCTGAAACCCTTTACAGCATTGGGGGGTTGAATAATTTTGAACAAAACTGTACATGTACGCCCATTTGCCTGTCCATGCCAATCCGCTGACGTAAAAGTGCGTGCGGCAGTCGGCAAGTGGTTATATAAGGGAAGCTCATCCTTGTCCTGAAATGTCCCTGGAGACCTCCCCCTCCCCCATATTATTTTAGAAGCCGCTTTCTCTTTTTGTAATAATTTCTTTGGAAGTAGTTGCATGCGTTTCCGTGTTTTCAACAACTTCCTCAAAGTTTACTTTAGAAGGGAGATTACAAAAGAGCAGAAGTGTTGCTACAACAAGATCATATTTGTGTGAAAGATTAGAATTGTGATTAAAATGATGCGTCACCGGCGCTATGAAGATCCCATTCTGTATACAGAACAAACTTCTCCTTCCATGGAAGGTGTGATGCCGCGTACACACCATCACTTTATGTGATGAAAAAAAACGACATTTTCTGTGAAGTAAAAAACGACGTTTTTGAAACTTCAATTTTCAAAGACGAAGTTGCCTACACACCATCGTTTTTTCACAATGCTCTAGCAAAGTGAGGTTACGTTCACCACTTTTTTCCATTGAAGCTCGCTTCATAACTAGCTTCTGGGCATGCGCGGGTGTAAAAACGTTGTTTTAAACGTCGTTTTTTGCTGCACACGGTCAATTTCTGTGAAGTGAAAAACGACATTTTGTCGTTTTTCACAAGACATAAAACGACGTTTTCCCCCCACACACGGTCATTTAAAGTGACGTTTTTAAAAACTTCGTTTTTCTTCCATCACATAAAGTGATGGTGTGTACGCGGCATGAGACTTGGTCTACATGAATCTTCAGAAAGTCCATGGCCGGCACACATCGCATGTCTCAAGGACTGAGCACACTACAGTGCAGAATTATTAGGCAAATGAGTATTTTGACCACATCATCCTCTTTATGCATGTTGTCTTACTCCAAGCTGTATAGGCTCGAAAGCCTACTACCAATTAAGCATATTAGGTGATGTGCATCTCTGTAATGAGAAGGTGTGTGGTCTAATGACATCAACACCCTATATCAGGTGTGCATAATTATTAGGCAACTTCCTTTCCTTTGGCAAAATGGGTCAAAAGAAGGACTTGACAGGCTCTGAAAAGTCAAAAATAGTGAGATATCTTGCAGAGGGATGCAGCACTCTTAAAATTGCAAAGCTTCTGAAGCGTGATCATCGAACAATCAAGCGTTTCATTCAAAATAGTCAACAGGGTCGCAAGAAGCGTGTGGAAAAACCAAGGCGCAAAATAACTGCCCATGAACTGAGAAAAGTCAAGCGTGCAGCTGCCAAGATGCCACTTGCCACCAGTTTGGCCATATTTCAGAGCTGCAACATCACTGGAGTGCCCAAAAGCACAAGGTGTGCAATACTCAGAGACATGGCCAAGGTAAGAAAGGCTGAAAGACGACCACCACTGAACAAGACACACAAGCTGAAACGTCAAGACTGGGCCAAGAAATATCTCAAGACTGATTTTTCTAAGGTTTTATGGACTGATGAAATGAGAGTGAGTCTTGATGGGCCAGATGGATGGGCCCGTGGCTGGATTGGTAAAGGGCAGAGAGCTCCAGTCCGACTCAGACACCAGCAAGGTGGAGGTGGAGTACTGGTTTGGGCTGGTATCATCAAAGATGAGCTTGTGGGGCCTTTTCGGGTTGAGGATGGAGTCAAGCTCAACTCCCAGTCCTACTGCCAGTTTCTGCAAGACACCTTCTTCAAGCAGTGGTACAGGAAGAAGTCTGCATCCTTCAAGAAAAACATGATTTTCATGCAGGACAATGCTCCATCACACGCGTCCAAGTACTCCACAGCGTGGCTGGCAAGAAAGGGTATAAAAGAAGAAAATCTAATGACATGGCCTCCTTGTTCACCTGATCTGAACCCCATTGAGAACCTGTGGTCCATCATCAAATGTGAGATTTACAAGGAGGGAAAACAGTACACCTCTCTGAACAGTGTCTGGGAGGCTGTGGTTGCTGCTGCACGCAATGTTGATGGTGAACAGATCAAAACACTGACAGAATCCATGGATGGCAGGCTTTTGAGTGTTCTTGCAAAGAAAGGTGGCTATATTGGTCACTGATTTGTTTTTGAATGTCAGAAATGTATATTTGTGAATGTTGAGATGTTATATTGGTTTCACTGGTAAAAATAAATAATTGAAATGGGTATATATTTTTTTTTTGTTAAGTTGCCTAATAATTATGCACAGTAATAGTCACCTGCACACACAGATATCCCCCTAAAATAGCTAAAACTAAAAACAAACTAAAAACTACTTCCAGAAATATTCAGCTTTGATATTAATGAGTTTTTTGGGTTCATTGAGAACATGGTTGTTGTTCAATAATAAAATTAATCCTCAAAAATACAACTTGCCTAATAATTCTGCACTCCCTGTATAGGGAATGGGATTGTATGCATTAGGACCCTTTCACATGTAGGTTCATACCATAAAGTGTATAGAATATGCATGGCCTATGGCCATTTTCCATGCACTCTTGATCGTCGCTGCACTCTAACCTTGCATGGACATGCTACAAACAATATTTCACAAAAGTGAGTACACCCCCTCACATTTTTGTAAATATTTTATTATACCTTTTCATGTGACAACACTGAAGAAATTACACTTTACTACAACGTAAAGTAGTGAGTACAATTGTGCCAATTTGCTGGCCCCTCAAAATAACGAACACACAGCAATTAATGTCTAAACCGCTGGCAACAAAAGTGAGTACACCCCTAAGTGAAAATGTCCAAATTAGGGCCAAAGTGTCAATATTTTGTGTGGCCTCCATTATTTTCCAGAATTGCCTTAACCCTCTTGGGCATGGAGTTCAGCAGAGCTTCACAGGTTGCCACTGGACTCCTCTTTCACTCCTCCATGATGACATCACAGAGCTGGTGGATGTTAGAGACCTTGCGCTCCTCCACCTTCCAATTGAGGATGCCCCACAGATGGTAATAGGGTTTAGGTCTGAAGACATGCTTGGCCAGTCCATCACCTTTACCCCCAGCTTCTTTAGCAAGGCAGTCGTCATCTTGGAGGTGTGTTTGGGGTCGTTATGTTGGAATACTGCCCTGTGGCCCAGCCTCCGAAGGGAGGGGATCATGCTCTGCGCTTCAGTACATGTTGGCATTCATGGTTCCCTCAATGAACTGTAGCTCCCCAGTGCCGGCGACTTGTTATTAAGGTTCCCCTAACGGGGAAGTTCCCTCAAGGACTGCGCAGGCGCAAACTTGCCGACGGAAATATCCGAACCTCGCCCGGCATCCAGGCTCATTCTTTAACATCCCTGTGGATTGGAGGAGGTTAAAAAAAATAGGCCAGGAGGCCGAGCGAGCGGAGCGAGCCGTCCGAGGCCGACTGGCCACTTTCCGCGAAATCCACGTCGCCCTGGATGCCGGCCGAGGTTCGGAGATTTCCGTTGGCAAGTTTGCACCTGCGCAGTCCTTGAAGGAACTTTCCCGTTAGCCGGAACCATCTCGGCAGATCAGATTGCGCCTGCGCAGGAACTTTCACGATAGCCGGAACCAGCTCGGCAGATCACTGGCAGCACTCATGCAGCGTGTATGGCTACTATAGCTTCAAGAGAATATGCAGTCTGCTCACATGATTTGTAATAAAAAAAATCTTTGCCATTCTGAAGCTTCCCTCCAACCACTTTGCATATTATTTTATTTTATATATACTGCGATTCTCTACTTGCCAAATATGCTGCAGAAATCTCCCTCAACTGAGTCTTGCTGCAGTCTTTTTAACTGTGGGCAGCTGAAGCTGCTGCCTGTTCACTTCCTGGATTTACACAGAGGTAAATCTCCAGCTCTGTAGCTCTCATTGGCCCTCTTATGACCCCATCCCTCCTCCCTTCCTGGCAAACGCGCAGGAGAGAGAGAGCTGTGCATGATGTCATAAGTCTAGGCCAATGACCAGACAAGAAGTAGGAAGCGGGCTGTACAAGGTATTTACTGGTAGAAAAAAAAAATGTTTTACTATCCAAAGTTAAAACAACAAGGGCAGAAGATTTAATAGGACGAAAAGATGAAAAATTACTGAAGTTCTGCTTTAAGAAGCCCTGCAATATGTAATTCAGGTAGCAGTACGACAGCAGCGCATCAATAAAGCCAAGTCTGCACCGGCTGCTCCCATATATTCATTACTGACAGATCTTGGAAAGTTTAAAAATGAGAAGGCAGAAAGTAGAAGTAAAAAAATGCCAATTATTAGACTCTCTGTAAATTGTTGAATTAGAGAAGTGAAGGGAAAGCTACCTGAAAGATAATTACTGAGAAAGCCGCAGGGATTACATTACCAATCAGGATAATTGTTCACTTTCTAGCCCTGGGATTGGCAAACCCTTTAAAGCCGAGGCCTTAAAGGATCACTAAAGGAAATTATTTTTACCTTACTGCAGTCCTGGTTTCATGTCCTCATTGTTCGTTTTTGCTTTGATGTTGCTGTAATTCCTCTCTGTTCTGGACACTTCCTGGTTGTCTGTTTCCTGATCACCACAGTACTGGGAGATTTCTCACTGTGGTGACTAATCAAGGAGGTGTGATTACTGTGTGTCAGCACCAATCCAGTTTCGTTTTACAAAGCATCACTGCCCTCTATTGGCTCTTTGTCTCTGTACATCAGAGAACCAGGAAACAACAGCAAAAACTAAACTAAACTGCAGGCACATTATATGATTGTTTATCTATTTTTAATAATTTTTAAAGGGAATCAGTTAACTATTATGTCTCTATACCCTGTAAACCGTCATTTCAGCAAAAAAAAATTTTTCCTTTAGTGACCCTTTAAATGCCGATATCAGTCCATCACACGCATGTATTTCGGCAAGCCCGATCTCGCATTGTGCAACCGCATGTGCGGCTTCCTGCCGACGATACAAAAAAAGGTCCAAAACCCGTGTCTGGCAGATGACTGGATGAAAACAAATACAACATCTTTGACATGTATAAGATTAAAAAAAAAAAAAAACACCCAAAAACGGGGAAGTTCTGCTTTAAAAGGAGTTGTAAAGGAAAACATTTTTTTTTGCCTAAATTTAATGTCTGCAAGGTAGACAGACAGAATAGTGTAATGATTCTGTTAAAAAAACAAGTAAATACCTATTAAATTCCTTCATCTATATCACCTCCGGCATTCTAGTTTCTGTTCTCTCATTCACTTCCTGGTTTGTATCGCTCGTTCAAGTAAGAACTACATTTCCCAGTATGAATTGCGGCCCGCCCAGTAATTCACACCTCATTGAAGTCTCTAACACGTAGAGAGCGTCCTGCCACCACACAGATGTAGTTCCCAGGAAGGGGCGAGCACGTTACTGACCACCGCAGTAAAGCCTCCCATCACTGTGGTCAGTAAAATCAGACAAGCAGGAAGTGAACAGAACAGAGAAGAAATAGAGCAACTTCTGAGCAAAAACGAACAAATGAGGAAGTGAAAAGAGGAATGTCTGCAGGTAAAGGATGCTTATTATGAAAAAAAAAAAAATTTCCTTTACAACCCCTTTAAGCACTTCCCTGCCACATTTGGCATGTCATTTTTTTGGGGGAAGCGAAGGATGGGGGGTGGGGGTGGATCGAAGGGGCACTACTCCCCTCCCTGCACTCTTTTGGGACACGTCACAGCAGGGGTCGACAATGTCCGGGCGCCAGGTCGCAATTGCGACAAGAAATTGTGACCTGGCGCCCGCCGGTAATTGAGGCCGCAGCCTCAATTACCGATCGCGCGGCGGAGGTGGGAGCGCACGGAGGCACAGGATCCTGTGTCTCCGTGCGCCTCCACCTCCCACGCCGCGCGATCGTGGCGGGTCCGCGACGGCCAGTAATTGAGGCCGCGGTTTTGCAGCCTTGTGAAGTCCCAAGCTCTTCCTTCTGTGAGCTGGCGCCATCTGGTGGTGGCGGTTGGCATTACATTACATTGTTTAACTAAACAGCAATTCTAATGTGTGTAATTTTTCTCCATTTTCACTGCCATCTCCTTCCCTCTAATTAGGACCCCCAAACTATATATATATATATATATTTTTTTTTTTTTTTTTATTCTAACACCCTAGAGAATAAAATGGCGATCGTTGCAATACTTTCTGTCACGCCGTATTTGCGCAGCGGTCTTACAAGCGCACTTTTTTTGGGAAAAAAAAATACACTTTTTTTAATTAAAAAAATAAGACAACAGTAAAGTTATCCCAATTTTTTTTATATTGTGAAAGATAATGTTACGCCGAGTAAATTGATACCCAACATGTCACGCTTCAAAATTGCATCTGCTCGTGGAATGCAGACAAACTTTTACCCTTTAAAATCTCCATAGGCGACGTTTAAAAAAAAAAAAAACTACAGGTTGCATGTTTTGAGTTACAGAGGAGGTCTAGAGCTAGAATTATTGCTCTCACTCCAACGATACCTCACGTGTGGTTTGAATACCGTTTACATATGCGGGAGCTACTCACGCATGTGTTCGCTTCTGCGCGTGAGCTCGGCGGGACGGGGCACATTTTCTGGCTCCTAACTTTTTTAGCTGGCTCCTAGATTCCAAACAAATTTGTCAAACCCTGCGTCACAGGTCCCAGAAGACTGCTCAACCACTTAAGTGATTTGGTAGCCGGTCGCAGGACAAGCCACAATGAACTATGGGATTTTACCGCCCCCAAACTGCGAATGTAGAAGAAGCCTTTATTGTCCCGAGCCCCCTATAAGGCTGCTTCCACACCAATACACTTTACCCCCACCTTTCGTGCAGGGCAGTACACCTGCAGGTTAGCTGCACTGAGCCATAGACTTCTATTACATCTTGCGGGTGTGGTGCACTTTCTGAAAGTGTGGTGTGGTGCACTTTTCCTGCATTCAGAAGGATATAATAGAAGTCTATGGCTCAGTGCAGCCAACCCACAGGAGAGCTGAAGGTTCACTGTGCTGCACCTGCAGATTAGTGTGAAAGCAGCCCATAACCCCTTTTTTATAGGTGCTTATATGCCCATTGCAAAAGTGCAGTGTATGTGCTGTTTAATACACTGACATTTCCCTCTTGCAGCTGCTGCTGGTATCGATCTCCAGGCTGCCAGAAAACTCCCAGGCGGCGTGCACTCGGTATCACCCTGCCTGGAACAGGAGCCGGCGCTACAGAGGAAGCATCGGCTTATCCGGCTCCTGCTCCCTCCACGGCTGCCTGCTTCCTCTGTTGGTGCCGGCTTCATCACACCAATGCTCTGTGATGGATGCGATTTGCCGACCCGCCATCCCAAGAGCATGGGCATACGCTTCCCTGGTCTGAGATCATGGGCCACATCCAAGGGCTTCGCAGGCCACGGGTTGAGCACCACCGCTCTAGGGGTTCCTTGAGCAGTGGTTCATTGACCTCCTATTTTATGGCGCCTGCATGGTCCCAGGCCGAAGGACACTTGGCAAAGCCAGCAATGATTTGTTTAGCCGTCTATAAGGGTGGCATAATGACCACAACACTGTCAAGTTATGCATTTTTCCTACTGACCACATTTTTTCCCCATTGACCCTGATAAATTTTTTTCAGTGAGGGTTTCCCCCCCGAGACCTGAACATTATCGAAGGTTGGATTCACACCGATTGTGACCGGCTCTCTACGGAGCCGGTTCACACATCTTCGCAGCGGCTCCGGTGCATCTTTTGGTCCTTTTTAGGGCCAAATTTAGCCTGAAATCAGACCTGAAACTGAATGGAGAGGCACCAGACCCCTACTGTGAGCCGGAGCATGCGGTGGTGTGACCCCAACCTCAGTGGTTCCCCTGGGATTAAAAAATAAAAACATTTTTAAAAAAAAGGCCGCATTACATCTTTTAACCAAATGCAAGAAAGCTCCTATGAGGGTGCCTATTGAAATGTGACAATCTACATTTTTAAGCTGGTAATGCATCCTTATTTAATCCACACAGTCAGATGGTAATTAGTGATGAGCTCATTAATCAACCACACCAATATGACATCCTCATCGTAGCTGCCTGAAGTTACTCAGAGCTTCAAAACAAAGAATTGCCAATTAACAAAAACAATATGCTCCTGTAAAAAAAAAAAAAAAAAAAAAAAAAAAAAAAAAAGCATAATCTGCCATTTCAGATCCATATCTAGGCAAAAAACAATAAAATGATCATCGTTTGGGTAACTAGTCAGCCTGAGAGACTGCATAGCTTTGCAACAAAGAAAAACTGAAAAATCCCCCCCCACATTTCTCATTACCAATACACAGCTAATTTTCTGCCGCATCTTTGATAATCTGTTGTTGTGACTCTTCTCCAGAATCCTCATCTGATAATTAAACCAAGCCATTAATCTCTATGGCTGGGGGCCAACCCATGCAAACTACACCACCCTACAGAAGAGGTCCTCTGGTTCCCATTAGGCTGGAAACATTTCTCAGCCCTGTACAAGGCGGGCCTCAGACTTTTTGGATTGGGAGGGGAAGGTACAGTGCTGGAAATATTTACCCCTGTAAAAACATATTAAAAGGTCAGAAAGTCAGAATTTACACCAGAGTGCATCTGCACGGCAAAAAAAATAAAAAAAAAATTGCAGCTATACCTAAAATGTGACTTGTTGAAATAAATTAGAACCCATTGATATGAAATAAAAATAGACCATCTATGCATTATGTTACCGCATGCACTGCAGCATATCACCAAGTCCAAATGGGTCCTTCAAATTAATCGCAAGGAGCAAAAACGGGAAAGGGTGTTGCCATGGAAAAAAAAAAAAAACTTAGTTAGTAGGCACTAGAGCTGCACGATTCCGGCCAAAAATAATCACAATTCTCGCGGCGCAACATCTTTCACATACAATTTTTTTTTTTTTTTTTAAATTGGGCGAACTTTACTGTTTAGTTTTTCTTTAAAATTCATTAAAGTGTATTCCCCCCCCCCCCCCCAAAAAAAAAAAAAATCATATTTGAAAGACCGCTGCGCAAATACAGTGCGACATAAAATATCTTTGAAAAGAGCAGCTGCGCTTTGAACCCTTTTTCGGCCGCTTTATCGCCCTGCTAGCGGCCGAAAACTTCCTCAAAAACAGTAAAGACCTGCCGACGCCTCAGTGTGAAAGCAGCTTAAGAGAACTAAATTATACTTTTTTATAGATATCTCCCAGTGCTGACAATGTTGTGATAAGCTTGGCAGGCTGCCGGTTTTTAATTTTCTTCCTTTGACAGCTGTGAGCAGAGAAATCTTTGCAACGAGTCTGGGAATTGCTGTATGAAGATCGTGGAGGGGGTTCAAAGGAGATTGTGATTTTTCTTTTAATGATTAATCGTGTAGCTCTAGTGGGTACCCTCTGATCCGCTCTATATCACCCCCACAACTCGTTGATTGCATTGTGTAACAAACAGGTGCCCATGCTTCCTGGCATAAAGCACTAGCCCATTCCGGATGGGTGAACCTCCTGGTTAGTAAGCCCATGCATCACACCCAGAAATTCAATGTCTGAAAAAGGCCAAGCACTCTCCCCTTCCACCCAAATACATATCAGTACTTCGATCACACCATTGAGCTGCATTGATCTGCATAGAATGAATCCAGAGACTCAAGACAAAAAAGGAAGATAGAAAACATCAACCTGTTGGAATCACTGATCACTCTCGATGTACTTTTTTTTCCTCCACAATATATTTTTATTGAAAAAGTAGGTACATGAAAAATTACCCAGAGGACCAAAGCCAGCAGTATACGAAGTAAAACAGCGCATGGATGGGATGCCAATTCCAAAAATATTGTTCAGTTTTTAATGTACATTTTTATTTCTTGATGCTAAATATGAATAAACTTTCACAGACATAACTGTTGTGCATTTACAAAATGGCCAACCACTAGGAAAAATAAATAAAAGATTAAGCACTTTTTTGGAAGAATTTAAAGCAGTGGTTTCCAAACAGCGCCCCTTTGCTGCCCTTAACACGATTCCTCCCAGTGACACCAATCCCGGGGCACCATCCCTCCCCCTGACACCAATCCTGGGGCACCATTCCTCCCGCTGACACCAATGATGCGCCACCATTCCTCCCGCTGACACCAATGATGCGCCACCATTCCTCCCGCTGACACCAATGATGCGCCACCATTCCTCCCGCTGACACCAATGAGGAGATTCCTCCCACCGACGCCAACGATGGGCCACCATTCCTCCCATCGACGCCAACAATGGGCCACCATTCCTCCCACCGACGCCAACAATGGGCCACCATTCCTCCCATCGACGCCAACAATGGGCCACCATTCCTCCCATCGACGCCAACAATGGGCCACCATTCCTCCCACCGACGCCAACAATGGGCCACCATTCCTCCCACCGACGCCAACGATGGGCCACCATTCCTCCCACCGACGCCAACGATGGGCCACCATTCCTCCCACCGACGCCAACGATGGGCCACCATTCCTCCCACCGACGCCAACGATGGGCCACCATTCCTCCCACCGACGCCAACGATGGGCCACCATTCCTCCCACCGACGCCAACGATGGGCCACCATTCCTCCCACCGACGCCAACGATGGGCCACCATGCCTCCCACCGACGCCAACGATGGGCCACCATGCCTCCCACCGACGCCAACGATGGGCCACCATTCCTCCCACCGACGCCAACGATGGGCCACCATTCCTCCCATCGACGCCAACGATGGGCCACCATTTCTGCAGCCAATACCATAGATGAGGCACTATTTCATGCAAAATGCTGAACACTCAGGACAGAAGAAAGGCCCTGTCACGGGCCACATCAGATTGCTCCGTGGGCCACATGTGGCCCGCAGAATACTGGGTTAAGCACCCCTGTTGTAGAGTGGATGTATGTTTCTTTGACCTTTATGAATGGCTTTATTACATTTTAGAATTTCTTTGCTTTGTTTTACTGAAATCATTGTTCTTGCAGATCACAAAAAAAGCACCAAGTAAAATGTATTACCGTAATTCATAAAAAAAAAAATAAGTCCCCCCCCCCCCCCCCCCAATTCATAAAAAAAATGTTTTTTTTTTTAAATATTCAAGGTATAAAATGTGTCCCTCAAACTAAAACATTTAGCCCCTGCTCTACAAGAGGCCATGACGTGTGAAAGCGGTCAAATATTTCTGTGGACAGTGACGTCAATCACAGATTTGCTACGTGGCTTCCCCCAGCTATTATTTCCCATGCAGGCACTGAGATCCTCAGGACTCGTTTCCTTTGGAGCAGAGCTGCAACGAGTCTCTCCCCTGAACAGGACTCATCGGCCAAGGCGGGCTGGGATTTGTAGTCCCCCTTGCTTAAGCACTTCTTGACTCGCACATAAAAATTAAGAAACAAAAAAGGAACCGCTGCACTTTATAAAATTACATTTAGCAAAACCCTCCCACCAACCACTTCCTGTTTAAACTCAGCACATTTCTGCCGTCACATTCCAAATGTCTGTGTAATTTACCACCGAGCAAGAGGAATAAACTGAAGTCAATGTACGATCCTCACTCTCACTATGAAAATCAGCAGAGTAGTTAAAGTTTTATGTGGGGATTAAATATGAATTTTCTGACTGCTGTTACTGGCTGCAGCCAATGTTCAGTCGCAAACTGCGATATATAAAACAGCGGGCTTACTTAAAGTATACGTAAACCCAATCACAAAGTGCACGTTATATCAAAAGTCACTTTCAATATAATCGGCCTGGGGGAAAAATGTAATAATTAAAAGTCAGCAGATACAAATACTGCAGCTGCGGACTTAATATATGAACACTTACCTGGCCAGGGAGGCCGCGATGTTGGTACCCCAGCCCGATTTTCGTATAGGCCGTTAGGTGCTGCCACCGCCATGTCCACTAAGGAAAACCGGCAGTGAAACCTTTCAAGTTCACAGCCGGTTCCCTACTGTGCATGCGCAAAGAGCCATGCACTTTCTAACTGCCCAGCGGCGGAAGGGGGTTGAACTTCGAGAGAGGGCGCTGTGGCTCAGTCTCTTGAAAGTGGGAATGGGTACCTGCCAAAAACCAGGTACCCCTCCTGAAAAAGGTAGCAAATGTAGCTCCACAGGGAGGATGCAGATAGGCAGAGGTTCCACTTTTGAGTGGAACTCCACTTTAAAGTGGAACCTACACTGGAGCTCCAGTCACCTAGCCAACATTGCAATAATATTGCAGAGATGGTTTTAATTCATCATAAGCATAATGGATATTGCTGCCCAAGTGGCCATATAAACATTGTCACTACTTACATACTGCCAAGTTCTCATTTATCACCCTTGATTCCGGCCATGGAGGATGTGGGCAGCTGAAGCCAGCCTGGCTTTATTTCCTGAATTTCGTGCAGTTGGCTACCCAGTAGCATTCCGATTCGCTGCTATGGGCCAATATAATAGGGAAGGGCTAAAACCTATTTTGTGCACTGCTGTGGAGATTTTCTTTTTTCCTCTTCCGGTCTTGGAGGCACAACAGGAAGTGATAGAAAATCTTTTCAAGCAGTTAGAATTTCCATTTTCGTTGTGACTAGGGATGAGCTAGGGTGTGTTAGGATCCTAGTCTGAACCCACCTAAGCGAGCCCACCAGGAACCGGTCTCCTTGCTGAGCCAATCATAAGCAGCAGTGGCATGTCCTGCAACTGCATGTATACATGGGGTGAGGAATGCCCCGACCACAGATGATTGGTCCAGTATGGGTAACAGCTTCCTGGTGGAAAGGATCCAAACACACCTAAGATTTCCTGTTGGTCCTTATGAGCCCATCTGTAGTTATAACCAGAGCATGTGTCCCCAGTGAAAAGATTTTGTCTCACGTCTGCTGGCTCTCATGACAACGGTATAATAGTCACCAAGATCGACACAGGTGTGAACCTCCCCAACAGGGACACAGACAGCAAAAACATGGCACAGGGTCTTATCCTTTAACACTGTCCAAAACAAAACAAAAAAAACACACCACACACACACACACACACACAGAAAACAAAATGTACAGTAATTATCAAGGACACTGATGAAAGCATGATATGATAACCACTTCCTTTACAAAGTATTGTAGGCCCCATAACATCCTGCTTCAAGCATACACCAGCCTCTGCTGTGCAAGTACAGGCCAGATTCCCCCAGAAAGAATGGGGCCACCAGAAGTTTACACTTTAAGGGCCCCAGCCACATCGGAGCGTTACACGCCGATTGGGCCACAACATACCACAGATGCTGCATTAATCGTCAAGAATCGTTATCGCAATCTTTTTCCCGTTGCGTTGACACAGGGTTTCACGATCTTTGACATGAAGAGAATTTTCTCTCTGCACTTTGGTATGCAAATAATTTCCTCTCTGCTTTCAGCCAAAAGTCAAAGTCTGGGCAGCCTGCCAAGTTTTGAAAACATTCTTTATCAGTGGAAAGTCAAGTCTAAACATTGTATCACATTGACCTTTACATCAAAGGAATAAACTTCTGTATGTAAATTAGGAACGTTTAACCACTTAAACACCACACCTTTTTCTGACAGCTCTTTTCAAGTTAAAATCATTATTTTTTTTTGCTAGAAAACATTATATTTTTTTTAGTAGAGACCCTAGAGAATAAAATGGCGGTTGTTGCAATATTTTATGTTGCACTGTATTTGGCAAGCAGTCTTTTTAAATGCAATTTTTTGGTAAAAAGGTAAAAGATTTTACGCAGTGAGAAAATCGTGATCTTCATTCTAAGCAAAAAAAAACGTGATTTTCATTTTGCCTAGAATCGTGCAGCTCTACCTGGCTGTCAATACAATTTTCCAGTGAGGAGGATTCCTCCATCTACCTTGTTTGTGTGGATGAAGGAATCCAGTGGGCTAAACTTAAAAAGGAGAAGTACAGCCAAAGCTTGTTTGACTGTACTTCTATGGATCAGTTTTCAGCAGACAGCAAGCTCTGGTTCGCTGTTTGCCGACGTCACCATTTAGCAGCCAAAATAAATCTAAAGAAAGATGGAGGGTGCTGAACACAGATCCTTAACTCATAGCAAGGAATCATTTTTCCCCAATGGCTTGACTTTGGCAGCTCTACATATCAGGTCCCCCCCCCCCCCCATAAAGACAAGGGCCACCCAAATTGAGAAGTCCATGTAAATAAAAAAAAATAAAAAAAAAGTAAAAAAAAGGAGTACAACATTTATTTTTATTATCACACATAACACAAACAGCCAACGCATTTTAGGGGCCCAATCCCCCTTTATCAGGGCTTGAACAAGGTAGCAAAAAGGGGTCAATTGGACTTGAGTCAAAAGCTCTGGATAACTGACAGAAGACCTGTTGTGTGGTTGCACTCGCCTCTACAGAGTGATAAGTGATTCTTTCTCCTGTCAGGCATAAAATGTGAAAATTTCATTCCTAATGAACCAGCCAAAAATGTGCTCAGTGGGTGGCTGTTGGCCTCCTCCTACCCAATATACCTTGATTGAAAACCCCTAGGAGCTGGGTGGAAAATCATCAGCTGAACAGCTATATTTTCCAAGCCCTGATGAAGGGGGTATGTCTGCCCCCCGTAACGTGCTGGTTGTCTTTTGCCGTTCTGTTATGTCTGATAACATAGGAGTTTAGGCTCCATTCACACCTAGGCGTATTTACGCACAACGCCCGATACGCTGGAGGGGAGAAATATCATTGCCCTCTATGGAGATGGTTCACATCTCCACGCCGAATGCCGAAACGCCGAACGCCAGAAGCTCAAAACAAGTCCCGGACCCTTTTTTTCCCAGGCGGCTTCGGCGTTCGGCATAGGAGATGTGGACCTGGGGATTAATGGGGGTTAAAATCGCGGAGTTTTGTCGCCGCAAATCGCGGGACAAAACGCTGCGATTAGGTGTGAATGCAGCCTGACTTGAGACGATCACTTGGAGGAGGTCACGCTTTTACCTGAACTGCAGAAATAAACCTGTCACTTTCATCGCAAATCAGACCCAAAGATTCATGCTACCTTTTTTGCACACAAAGCATACACAACTACTTAAATAAAAGAAATCAGAACGGACTGGTTGCTAAGAGCAACAGATTGTCAGCCATATCCAGCCATGGGGTCAAGTGAAAAATGGATTGCCGTCATAAGCTGACCCCCAGCGGGATATATTGACCCAATGGAAATGACAGCCAGTCAATACCATTTCAATACAACCCTCAGAATAATGGAAATTTAATTTGCTTGTTTAAATAGTAAAATGGAAGAATGTGTCGCTCCGAAGCAACTTCATTTTTCACGCCGTCTGACAGGCCAAATGTCACTTCCCAGCTGATGCTTCCTGACACCACAATGAGCCATGTACAGGCGGCGGCAGTAAAAACATGACGGAACAAGCTTACAATTCTATTTTCCCTTTAACCACTTCATTACTGGGCACTTAAACCCCCTTCGTGCCCAGATCAATTTTCAGCTTTCAGCGCTGACGCATTTGGAATGACAATTGCGCGGTCATACAACACTGTACCCAAATTATATTTTTATAATTTTTTTCCCACAAATAGAGCTTTCTTTTGGTGGTATTTGATCATCTCTGCGATTTTTTTTTTTTGCGCTATAAACAAAAAAAAAAGAAAATTTTGAAAAAAAAAAACAAAAAAAAAACACAATATTTTTTACTTTTTGTTATAATATCCCAATTTAAAAAAAATATATATATTTTCTTCCTCGGTTTAGGCCGATACGTATTCTTCTACATATTTTTGTTAAAAAAAAAAAAAAGAAAAAATTTGCAATAAGCATATATTGATTGGTTTGCGCTAAAGTTATAGTGCCTACAAAATAGGGGATAGATTTAGGATTTATTTTTTACTAGTAATGGCCATCTGCGATTTTTTTGTCAGGCCTGCGATATTGCGGCGGACATATCGGACACTTTTGACACAATTATGGGACCATTCACATTTATACAGTGATCAGTGCTATATAAATGCACTAATTACTGTATAAATGTGACTAGCAGGGAAGGGGTTAACTCTAGGGGATGAGGAAGGGGTTAAATGTATTCCCTGGGTGTGTTCTAACTGTGTGTGGAGGGGGACTGATTGGGTGAGGTGGCCGATGCTGTGTCCCTATGTACAAGGGACACAGATCGGTCTCCTCTCTCCCTGTCAGGACGTCACTGCCGATCACGGGCACCTGGCGGACATCGCAGCCGCTAGGCACGGGCATCGGCTTTCTAGAGATGCGCCGGGCACAGTGTTTACCCGCTGCGCGTGGGTAATGTAAATAGCAGGACGTCCACCCGGCACTTTAGAGCCGCGCTGTGGACGTCTTTCATCTATAGCGAGGCCCTCTAGTGGTTAACCACTTCCCGCCCGGCCTATGGCCGATTTACGTCCGGGAAGTGGTTATGAAATCCTGACAGGACGTTCCAGAACGTCCTGCAGGATTTCATGCCGCGCGCGCCCGTGGGGGCGCGCATCGCGGCGATCGGTGATGCGGGGTGTCAGTCTGACACCCTGCATCTCCGATCTCGGTAAAGAGCCTCCGGCGGAGACTCTTTACCACGTGATCAGCCGTGTCCAACCACGGCTGATCACGATGTAAACAGGAAGAGCCGCCGATGGCTCTTCCTCCTCGCGTCTGACAGACGCGAGTAGAGGATAGCCGATCGGCGGCTCTCCTGACAGGGGGGGTTCGCGCTGATTGGTTATCAGCGCAGCCCCCCCTCGGATCGCCACCCTGGACCACCAGGGATGCCCACCCTGGACCACCAGGGTGGGCAAAAAAAAAAAAAAAAAAAAAAAAAAAAAAAAAAAGTTTAAAAAAAAAAAAAAAAAAAAAGCATAAAGAAAAAAAGATGCCAGTCAGTGCCCACAAATGGGCACTGACTGGCAACAATCAGTGCTGCCACCCCAGTGTCCATCAGCGCCACCCCAGTGTCCATCAGCGCCACCCCAGTGTCCATCAGCGCCACCCCAGTGTCCATCAGCGCCACCCCACAGTGCCCATCCATGCCCAGTGCCCACCTAGCAGTGCCCATCTGTGCCACCCATAAGTATACATCAGTGCCGCCTATGTGTGCCCATCAGTGCCGCCTATGTGTGCCCATCAGTGCTGCCTATGTGTGCCCATCAGTGCCGCCTATGTGTGCCCATCAGTGCCGCCTGTGTGCCCATCAGTGCCGCCTATGTGTGCCCATCAGTGCCGCCTATGTGTGCCCATCAGTGTCGCATACCAGCGCCGCCAATCAGTGCCACCTCATCTGTGCCCGTCAGTACTACCTCATCGATGTCCATCAGTGCCATCTCATCGGTGCCCATTAGTGCCGCCATATCAGTGCCCGTAATTGAAAGAGAAAACTTATTTACAAAAAAATTAACAGAAAAAAATAAAAACGTATTTTTTTTTCCAAATTTTCAGCCTTTTTTTAGTTGTTGCGCAAAAAAAAAAAATCGCAGAGGTGATCAAATACCACCAAAAGAAAGCTCCATTTGTGGGAAAAAAAGGACGCCAATTTTGTTTGGGTACAGTGTAGCATGACCGCGCAATTGCCATTCAAAGTGCGACAGTGCTGAAAGCTGAAAATTGGCTTGGGCGGGAAGCTGCGTAAGTACCTGGTATGGAAGTGGTTAAAGGGTGGTCAGTAATAATAATAATAATAATAATAATAATAATAATAAAAATCAGGCACCAAAGACTATAAATATCTGAGCCAAACAGATTGTAAATGAACCTGTCATCGACCCAAGGTGATCGGTCTAAGGCCCCTTTCACACTGGGGTGTTTTTCGAGCGTTATTCGAGCGAAGCCTCATCTGCAATCCCAATGTGCTGGAAAAGCACCGCTAAGACCCTAACGTTTTAGGGGCGTTTTTGCAGTGCCTCAGTGTGAAAGGGTAAGGCGTTTTTATAGCGCTTTCAATTAATTTCAAATGGAGAGGGGCGTTTTTTTTTCAGCGCCCAAAAGCTGCTCCAAAGATGCTGCTTGCAGGACTCAGTGTGAAAGGGTCCATTGAGATGCATGGAGAGCGTTTTATGAGCGCTAATTTTAAATGCTAAAACGCTGTAAAAACGCTTCAGTGTGAAAGGGGTCCACGGTAAGGGTCCAAACAAAGGGACAATTTACTGTCCTTCAGGTGGGCCAGACTGACCAGTAGGAGTAGAGAATGCCTGGCGTGTGCAGGAGTCATCTCATCCCCCCAAAAAACGAGCATTAGATCCTTCAACTGGGGCGGGGGCAACATTACAATTTTTTTACGGTACAGCAACAGTAAGTTAACCAAAGTTAATTTTTTTTTCATTGTAAAGAGGAACTGCACTCTGGAAGGTGTGCCCAAAAAAAGCCAGACGAGAGGACACAGGTCTAGTCACCAGTATTGATGAAATTGATATATCTCCTCACTGACTTGCCATATCTTGTTCTGCACTACTCTCTGTATAGAAGCGGCCATCTTTGTGCAGGCAGGGCTTTGCTTCCTTGTGTCAAAGCCTCCAGTTATAAGTCCAAACCAATATTCCCAACACACTAGTTCCTGAAAATGGCTGAAGAGAATGTAGGTGCTGTAGGGTCCACCCCCTGGGGACCAGAATGTCTCTAGGTCACCAGCACACCAAGGAGCTCCATTAAAAAAGAGTCCAACGCTTTATTGAAGGATTACATCAAAGCAGAAGATAGCGACGTTTCAAAGGCATGCGGGACCCGTGACACAAGCCTGATGAAGGGAACCTGTGTAACTCCAAAATGTCGCCATCTTCTGCTGTGATGTGATCCTTTCATAAAGCATTGGTCCGTTTTCAATAAAGTTCCTTGGCGTGCTGATGACATAGTCCTTGCTTAATAAACAATATACTGTATACCTGTGCTCAGATCCCAATAGTGTGTCCGTGCATACAATCTACCAGGCGCTAAACAGGTGTGACCACATTAACACAAAAAATACTGGATGAACCCTCTGCACCCTTGCTTAGAGCTTCCAGTAAGGATAACAGCGAGCAGAACAGTACTGCCAGCACAAAATCTCACTCCGTATCTCCTGAGATTAGCAGCCAGAACCAGAGGCAGCAGTGCCTCAGATGTCACACTGTAGATATACAGCTATATACATTAGGAGTGCCTAGGCATTAGAGCTGCATGATTCTGGCTAAAATGAGAATCACAATTTTTTTGCTTAGAAGATAGATCACGATTCTCATGGCGTAACATCTTTTACATTAAAACAAAAAAAAAAAAATTTGTTAACTTTACTCTTTTTTTTTATTATTTATTTATTTATTAATTATTATTCATTAAAGTGTATGTTTTCCCCTCAAAAAAAATTGCATTTGAAAGACCACTCTGCAAATACAGAGTGACATAAAATGTTGCAGCAATTGCCATTTTATTCCCTAGGGTATATATATATATATATATATATATATATATATATATATATATATATATATATATATATATATATATATATATATATACACATACACACACACACACACGTATGTATATATAAAATGTTCGGGGTTCAACGTAAATTTTCTAGCACAAAATATTGATTTTAACTTGAGAAACAAAAATGTCAGAAAAAGATTTGGACTTTAGGTGGTTAAACTTTCTGCATTTACACACAGGAGTTTGCTCCAAGAAGGAAGTTAGTTACAATGTTTCATATTGTTACAAACTTGGCATACATTACACACAGCGTTTATCCCTTTGATCTGAGAAGGAAGCATTAGTTACATGGTTTCCCGTTAAGAATTTGGCAGACTGCCCAGATATTTTCTTTTGACAGCTGAGTGAACAGATAAAGTCTCTCATCAGGGGGGGTTGAATCAAGATCACGATTTTTTAACGATTAATTGTGCAGCTCTACTAGGCATCCTCACATACCAGGAAGTACACTGCTATTTTTCAGGTGAAATAGAAGACAAAGGGTACAATTCTCAGGCACAATCGACATTTCCAAATGTTCCCTATAATTATGGCAAAACTTTTGTAGTTTAGGTTCGATTTAGATAAGTTGTAAAGTCTCTAGATTTTTCACCTTTTTGCATTCTATGCATTAACGTGAAAAAAAATTTTTTGGTGCAGCTGCCCCCCAGAGCCCCCCCCCCCCCCTTTTTACTTACCTGAACTCGATCTTTCCAGCGACAAGAAAAAGCCCAGCAGCTCCAGCCGGGTCTGGGTCTCCAGTCGGGTCCTCATTGGATAGATTGATAGCAGCAGGAGCCATTGGCCCCCTGCTGCGGTCAATTAAATCCAGTGACATGGAAGCTGGGGCCGAGTCCTGTCTGTGTCAATGGACGCAGCAGCAGGACTTAGGAGCATGCCCACACAAGTGCCCCTATGGAATGCGGCTCTCTGAGGGGGCACTCGATGCGGAGGAGCACCACTGGGGGACCCCAGAAAAGGAGGTCCGCTCTGTGCAAAACCCTTGCACAGAGGAAGTATAACATGTTTATGGGTAAAAAAAAAAAAAAACACACACACACACACCAACACCCCCACACACACCAACCCTTTACAATGACTAAGTGCAAAAAATGTTTTGCGTTATGCAAGTTATGGGTCCACTGTTGCCACTATCAGCAACCCCGTCTGAGAAATGCCATGCAGCCATCACTGTGGTGAATGTAGACAGGAGGTGGCTGCAAAGAGGATGCACAAAATCAGCAGCCCTGAGATGCAACAAAGGAGAATATATATATATAGTGATTATTTATGATAAAGTACATAGTGCTTTAGAAAACGGAAAGGCATTCTTCTTAAGACAGCGTTTTGTCTTTTTTACTCAATTATACTTTTGTTCTTCCGTGGTGGCAAAACCGCATTTACAAAGTGACAATTAAACTGATCAGCCAAGAGATAATAAAACAGGAAGCAAAAACCAAAAGGAAGGAGGGTGTTTTCAAAAGAAAAGTCATACTTAAAATGCAACAAAAACATAAAAAGATATACTGGAGCGAAGCATGAAGAATGAAATGACCGAGGCCTAGGCCAAGTGGTCTCCAAACTGCAGCCCTTTTCTTGCCTTTATCCAGTCCTTGGGGCTCTCCGAGACACTACACTGCCATCGGATACCAACAATGGGGCACAATGTTTCCCACCTACACCAACAATGGGGCACCATTCCTCTCAGTGATACCAATGACTCCTCCCCTTAATACCAAAACGTGGTGCTATTACTTCCATTGATGCCAGGAAAAAATGTTCACTCCAACTGGCCACAGTCCGGCCTGAATAAAGTCTGAAGGACAATAAGATGGCCCTCTGTTTAGAAACAAATGTACCATTTTCCTTGGAACCTCCAAGAAGGAGTCACTGTTCGGCCCACAATTTTCCACCTGGCTCCTTTGCCAAGTCAACTGAAAAGTTGATTGTTAGCATTGGAGATCGTGCGGGGTGAAATAATTTCCTTCCAAAATGATTTCTGCCCAACTTAAAAAGAAAGTGGTGAGCCCTTTTTTGGGGGGTACGGCCTTGAGGTCAGGGTAGGTGGAAAGAAGCACCCGATATCCAGTGAATGCAAGTTGAAAGGGGCGTTTGATTTATTGAGAGTAGCAACAGCAAATCGAGCCAACGTGTTTTGGGAAACAGACTAGAGCTGCACAATTGATCGTTAAAAAATTGTGATCTCGATTCAACCCCGCTGACGAACTCCAATGCAGAGTTTGACGATTCTTTCATATAGCAACAAGTGGAGAGACTTTATCTGCTCACTCTGCTGTCAAAAGAAAACATCTGGGCAGTCTGCCAAGTTTTTAACATGAAACATTGTAACCAATGCTTCCTTCTTAGATCAAAGGGATAAACTTCTGTGTGTGTAAAGGAAAAAAGGGCAGTCTGCCAAGTTTTTAACAACATGAAACATTGTAACTAATGCTTCCTTCTTGGATCAAAATGTTGTGTGTAAATGCAGGAAGTTTAAAGAGGATGTCCGCTGAAAAAAAAATTATTAAAAGTCAGCAGCTACAAATACTGCAGCTGCTGACTTTTAATAATCGGCACACTTACCTGTCCTGTTGTCCAGCGCCGTCTGCAGCAGAGGATGAGCGATCGCTCGTCACTCTGCTGCCCCCCCGCCATCCTTGGTGAGGGAACCAGGAAGTGAAGCGCTCCGGCTTCACTGCCCGGTTCCCTACGGCGAATGCGCGAGTTGCACTGCGCCAGCTGATCGGCTCCCGCTTTAGCAGAGACCCTAGGGAATAAAATGGCAATTGCTGTAATATTTTTCGTCACACTGCATTTGCCCAGCGGTCTTCCAAATACAATTTAAAAAAAAAAAAAAAAAAAACCCAGTAAAGTTAATGTTATTAAAAACGATCGTGTGTGGGCTCCAGAGCATTTTTCACGATGTAAAAAATGGGCATTAAAAATTTCAAACATGCTCTAATTTTTCACAACGTTTTTAACGTCGTAAAAAATGGTCGTGTGTGGGCTTTAACGATGTGAAAAAAACCACGCATGCTCAGAAGCAAGTTATGAGACGGAGCGCTCGTTCTGGTAAAACTAGCGATCTTAATGGAGTAAGCACATTCATCACGCTGTAACAGACAGAAAAGCGCGAATCGTCTTTTACTAACACAAAATCAGCAAAAAAGAGATTTTTAATACAGCTTACCTGTAAAATCTTTTTCTTGGAGTACATCACGGGACACAGAGCGGCATTCATTACTATATGGGTTATATGGAGTACCTTCAGGTGATAGACACTGGCAATCTCAAACAGGAAATGCCCCTCCCTATATAACCCCCTCCCATAGGAGGAGTACCTCAGTTTTGTAGCAAGCAGTATGCCTCCCAAAATGGTCCTCAAAAAGAGGGGTGGGAGCTCTGTGTCCCGTGATGTACTCCAAGAAAAAGATTTTACAGGTAAGCTGTATTAAAAATCTCTTTTTCTTTATCGTTACATCACGGGACACAGAGCGGCATTCATTACTATATGGGATGTCCCAAAGCAATGCTTACAATGAGGGGAGGGAGAACATCTCCAAGACAAAAGGATTTAATTTAGAGGTATACTCAAATCATAATAAATCCAACTTAGTTGAGAAAAATAATCTTAAATTTTAAATTTAACTCAAAAAAAGAGGAGCCCCCGGAATCCGAGGGTCTCAAACTGCAGCCTGCAGCACTGCCTGCCCGAAGGCAGTATCAGTATTCCTTCTTACGTCCAACTTGTAGAATTTTGTAAATGTGTGGACAGAAGACCAGGTTGCCGCCTTGCAAACTTGAGCCATAGAGATCTGGTGGTGTGCTGCCCAGGAGGCGCCCATGGCCCTAGTAGAATGAGCCTTTAATGATACTGGAGGAGGCAACCCTTTCAAGCCGTAGGCCTGAGTGATTAATTGCTTAATCCACCTAGAAATGGTGGATTTTGCAGCTGCCTGCCCCTTCTTGGGCCCATCCGGTAGAATGAACAGCA
Organism: Rana temporaria; assembly: GCF_905171775.1. NCBI lineage: Eukaryota > Metazoa > Chordata > Amphibia > Anura > Ranidae > Rana > Rana temporaria. The sequence goes on from NC_053493.1 coordinate 48,361,417, forward strand.
CATCTGTTTTCCGGATCTTCTTTGTAGCTTTAAGATAGGCCTTCATGGCCCTGACAATATCCAAGGTATGCAGCAACCCTTCCTTTCTGGAAGTAGGTTTAGGGAAGAAGGATGGTAATACCAAATCCTGGTTCAAATGAAAACTGGATATAATTTTCGGTAGGAAGGAAGGATGAGGGCGGAGAACGACCATGTCCTTATGAAAAATAAGATATGGTTCCTTTACAGGATAAGGCCGCCAGTTCCGAAACTCTTCTTGCGGAAACTATGGCAACCAAAAATACTAACTTCCTTGTCAGTAAAACCAAAGGAATTTCAGCCAACGGCTCAAACGGTTGTTTCTGTAAACTTGACAGAACAAGATTTAAATCCCACGGACAAAGCGGGGATTTAACTGGAGGTTTAATACGTAAGACCCCTTGAAGGAAGGTCTTAACCAGCGAGTGGGTGGCCAGCGGCCGCTGAAACCACACTGACAGGGCAGAAATCTGTCCTTTGATTGTGCTTAATGCCAATCCTTTATCCACTCCTAGCTGGAGAAAACTTAAAACTCTATCGATGGTGAACTTGCGAGGAAGCCATAGCTTGGACTCACACCAGCCTACATAGGCCTTCCAGACCCTGTGATAAATCACCCTAGAGACCGGTTTCCTGGCTCTGATTAGGGTAGAGATTACTTTCTGAGACAGACCTCTACCCCTGAGAATCAAGGATTCAGCTTCCAGGCCGTCAAATTTAGATGCCGTAAGGCAGGGTGGAGGATCGGACCTTGCGATAGCAGGTCTGGCCTTAGAGGCAGAGTCCAAGGGTCTCCCACTACCATCCTTAGGATTAGTGAGTACCATGCCCTTCTGGGCCATGCTGGAGCTACCAGGATAACTGGTATGTGCTCCACCCGGATCCTGCGCAGCAGGCGGGGTAGTAACTGGAGCGGGGGAAACGCATAAAGAAGTTTGAACTGATGCCAAGGGCAAACCAGCGCATCGGTTCCGCAGGCCATCGGATCCCTTGAGCGGGACATGAACCTGTCTAGCTTTTTGTTGAGTCTCGATGCCATGATATCCACGTCCGGCACTCCCCATTTTTGGCAGAGTGCTTGAAAGACTTGTGGATGCAGAGACCATTCCCCCGGCCATAGAGTCTGGCGGCTTAAGAAGTCCGCCTGAAAGTTGTCCACTCCTGGAATGAATATTGCCGATATGCAGGGCACATGAGCCTCTGCCCATAGGAGAATCAAGCTCACCTCTCTGAGCGGCTTGACTCCTGGTTCCCCCTTGGTGATTTATGTATGCCACGGCCGTGGCATTGTCTGATTGAATTCTCACCGGGAACCCCTGCAATTTTGACGTCCAAGCCCTGAGGGCTAGTCGAGCAGCTCTGAGCTCCAAGATGTTGATGGGCATCTCTGGCTTTGCCCAAGTACCTTGGCGAGTGCAACCATCCAAAATTGCTCCCCAGCCCGTCAGGCTGGCGTCTGTGGTCACTATCTTCCAAGCCACTGGGCTGAAAGACTTCCCCTTCAGTAGATTCTGGGGGTCTAACCACCAACACAGACTTTGTCGGACTCTTGATGAGAGCGGCAACGGGATATCCAAGGCCTGTGGCCTTCTGCTCCATGCTGACAGGATGCTGCCTGTAGGATGCGAGTGTGGCTCTGGGCGTATGGTACCGCCTCGAATGTGGCCACCATCTTGCCTAGTAACCTCATACATAGGCGAATAGTTGGTTCTTTCTTGCTTAGAACCAGTAGGATTAATTCCTTGATGGCTTTGACCTTCCTCAGAGGTAGGAACACTCTTTGTTGTTCTGTGTCTAATCTCATGCCGAGATATTCCAACTGCCTTGTGGGCAGGAAAGCTGACTTTTCTCGATTTAGGACCCAGCCGAACCTCTCGAGGTATTGGACCGTGAGGGCCACTGCTCGCTCCAAGCCGGGAGACGAGTGGTCTATGACTAGGAGGTCGTCCAGGTATGCTAGGATCGTGACCCCTTGGATCCTTAGCTTGGCTAGGATTGGAGCTAGGACCTTCGTGAACACCCGGGGGGCCGTAGCCAACCCGAAGGGAAGCGCCACGAATTGGAAATGACGCGAAGCCACCATAAAGCGTAGGTATCTTTGATGTGGCTGATAAATTGGAACATGAAGGTAGGCATCCTTTATGTCTATGGACGCCATGAAGTCGTCCTTTTGGAGTGTGGCAGCTGCTGACCGCACGGATTCCATCCGAAATGAGCGGACCTTTAGGTATGCATTTACCATCTTTAGGTCCAAAATTGGCCTGACATCTCCATTGGACTTTGGGATGATGAATAGGTTGGAGTAGAAACCCAGCCCCCCTGTGGCCACGGAAGACCGTACCCACTCGTCGGGAATGCTGGCTTCCCAAATCTCTGAAAAGAGTCGCAGCCTTCCCCCCACCTTCGTGGGTGGGGGCGCCCCTTCATAAGGTTGGCTTGGGGGCTGGTTTTGCTGGTTTGCGAAACCACTGCTTTTTGCCTCTAGCAGCCTGTCCTTGTGACTTGCTGTTGAAGCCGAAGTTTGCTTTTGCAGGAGGCCGTCGATACTGCTTGGCATTAGAGGGCCCCTGCCCAGGGGAATACTGTCGTTTAAACGCAGGCCCCTGATCCTTCTTCTTAGTTGGCAAGAGAGTACTCTTGCCGTTTGAAATGGTCTGAATGTATTTATCTAGGTCTTCTCCGAAGAGAGGTCCTCCATGGAAGGGGAACCCTACCAGGAGCTTCTTGCATGGGGGCTCAGCCTCCCAGCTCTTTAACCATAAGAGTCTTCTCATATGGATAAGGGATAACGATAAACGTGACGCTTGCTGGATAGAATCCCTGATTGCGTCTACCGTAAAACATATGGCCTTAGGGACATCCGAAAATTCTTCTGCCTGCTGGGCAGGAATAAGTTTAAGCATCTGCTTAAATTGATCCGATAATGCTTGAGCGACCCCAATCGCAGCCACAGCTGGCTGTACTACTGCCCCTGCAGTAGTGAAGGAGTTCTTAAGTAGTGCTTCCAAGCGCTTATCAACTGGATCCTTGAACACCTGTATGTTTTCTACAGGGCATGTTAACGATTTGTTAACACATGAGATGGCTGCGTCCACTGCAGGAGTAGCCCATTTTTTGGAAAATTTATCTTCCATAGGATATAGGACAGAGAATCTTTTAGGTGGTAAGAAGATCTTATCTGGCTTGTTCCAATCTTGGAACAAAACTCCCTCTAATAGAGGATGGATCGGAAACACAGCATTGCTTTGAGGCGCCCTCAGTGAGCCCAAAGCTGAAACCGTCGATACCTGGAGATCTGGTACTGGCAAGTTGAATGCCTTATGGACCAAGTCCGACAATCCTTGAATCCACCAGCTCTCCCTCAGGGAGACTGCCCCAGACTCCTCTGTATCCGGATCTTCGATCCCTGAACCTACTTGGTCCTTGTCCAAGAGGTCGTCCAATTCCCCTGAGGAAAGGACCTCCTCTTCTGAGGGTCCGCGCTCGGGCGACGGAGATCTATTCCGCTTACTGCCCCGCATAGCTGCGGCTATCATTTTTCCCATGCTTTTCTGCATCTCTTTTAAAGAGGTGAGTAATACCTCCTCCGTGACCATCTTAGGGTTGGACTGACCCGCGTCAGCTCCAGCCCCAGATCCCGATGGCCCCAAGGCTCCCTGTGGGGAAAGCAGCGGCATAGCTTTGTCCGAGACCTCAGACTCTCTGGGGGAATCCCCACCTCTTGTACCCTCTGACCCGGATGCCATGGTACAATACCGAGGTACACCTGCTAGCTTGTTGGTACCTGGGACTATAAATAGTTAAATGCCCAAACACCTGTTTGGGGGATAAAAAAATGCTTCCTCTCCCCTAGATGACACTTTTCTTTTTTTTTTTTTTTTTTTTTCAAATCTAGGAAAGAAAAAACATTCTGTCCCCCTGAGTAGTATTGCAAGAAAAACTATGAGATGGAAAAGAAACAGCCTATTCCTAGGCTTGAAAACAGTCTTCTGAAGACTGCAATATTCTTTCTGGCCACTGTGTGTCCTCGGCGCCCCGTGCTGCCGCTCTGGTCTTTCCTCCCCAGTTCCAAAGTATTGAATGAGCTGTATGGAACAAACAAGGAAGGGCCGCCCCTTCCTTAAGCCACTGACCCGCCCTTCCCCCCCAGGCAATCTCAAACAGGAAATGCCCCTCCCGACAGGGGGGGGGGTTGGGAGGAAGGAACCTCTCTGCTCCAGCAAACTGCAGCCTGCAGCCTGGAACCACGAGGAGGTCAGCGTTTTGCCTGCTTTGCAGGCTCTGAGGAGGAAGACTGAATGGAGCATCGCCTGGAGGCTTGCAGGTAAGCACAGCTCTCTGACACACACATATATTTTTATATCACACAGGCCCCACTCAATGCTTTTCCAACACTACAAGGGAGGTCACATCTTATGGGGAATAATACATATAGAGCCATCCTATCTTTATGATATGTGACTAGTTTGCCAGATGCAGTGCATAACTTTAGGCATGTCCCCTGTGACCCCCCAGAAAAAACCTGCTAAGAACCAAGTTCCGCAAGTTTTCCCCTCACTTACCTGCTCCATGCCGCAGGACTTTGCCAAGCAAGAGGCCCAATCTTCCCCCATCTCGGTGGGGATGTCTAGACCTTCAGGCCCTGGGTTCCTATGAAGGATCCACTGTCCTGGGCCCATATAGCACCCTGGCAACAGAAAACATTAGGTACCCAAAGGTTTTCTAAGTTCTGGGCCCAGGGTCCAGCTCTCTAAAAAGAAAAGCATTATGGGCTATACCCCAAGGGTTTGGGGTCCGGTTACTGACCACTTTAGCGCTGAGGCTTTTTTGGACAGAACCGGTTAGCTCACCTAATCCCAAGGATGCGGAGGCAAGCTAAACCATGACTAACACCTAAGACACTGGCGTAAAAACTGAGGTACTCCTCCTATGGGAGGGGGTTATATAGGGAGGGGCATTTCCTGTTTGAGATTGCCAGTGTCTATCACCTGAAGGTACTCCATATAACCCATATAGTAATGAATGCCGCTCTGTGTCCCGTGATGTAACGATAAAGAAAGCAGCCCAAAGGGTGGCGCCATCCGAATGGAACTTCCCCTTTATAGTGCCGTCGTACGTGTTGTACTTCACCGCGCTTTGCTAGAGCATTTTTTTTCACGATCGTGTGTAGGCAAGGTCGTTTTAAATGAACATTTTTACAACCCGAAAAACGGTCGTGTGTACGCGGCAGAAGTCAACTTTTTCTATTCAGATTGAAGATTGTATAAGCGACACCATTTTCTCTTTAAGAAAACGTTGTCTTTATTTATATAAAAATAAAAATTACTGCGCTGTCTGTTAAACAAATTAATTGGTGAATTGATGAAAATGAGATCCGATTGGCTTTGAAGAAAGGTGAAGCCACAACAACAAACTTCAATAAGTTGCGCTAAACTTTCTAATAAAGTGAACCTAGTGCAAAATAACAATAGTAAATGTTTTTCCACTGATGGTTGCAGGAATAAAAATCAAATCATCTATGGCACATGTCAAACACAATGCCCCTCCAGGCCATTACATGTGGCACTGGCACCCAGGGGGAGGGGTGGAAGTGAGGTGGGGACAGCCTGCAAAAGAGTTGAACCCAGAACTCTGTACGAAGCACGCCCCTGAATCCTGCACGCAGCGCGCGCCTGAACCCCCGACACTCTGCACGCAGCACGCCACTGAACCCCGACACTCTGCACGCAGCACGCCACTAAACTCCATTTGTATGTCGAGTTCCAGCACCTATTCTCTGAAAAAAAAAACCTGCATAAAATTTTTATAATCTTACAGATACAACTGGCCCTTTGAGAACAACCATAATGCTGATGCGCCCCTCAATGAAATACAGTGACACTCCTGATCTATGGCTTGCCCAAGTTTTACCCCTTCTATATGTTCAGCCCTCGCATGCATAAGCCGACGTCTCCTCACTGAACCTTATTTGCCATTATAGAAGCCCAATCACCCAGAATGTCTAGGTTAGCGTGTAAACTGGAGAATCTTCCACTGATTGGATTACACTACATAGCTCGGTGTCACCTGCAAACATGGAAAGTGTACTTTAATCCTAAATGCTGCATTATTTATAAATAAGCTAAACAGTAAGCCCTCGGGCACACGGGGCATTTGGTCATCTCTCTTAGATGACTTGCCTCCAGGCAGCAGTGCAGAAAAACTATTGACAATGCATTTAGGCACGTCAAGTGTTTTGGCGTGAAGTCACTTCACTGGCAAGAATAATATTTTTTTTATGGTTTCTTACCCTTTTTTTATCTTATACGTTCTGGTTTTCCTGAGGGCAGTGGTTTTGTAGTTGTGGCTGTACAGATGCCCCTTAGGAAGGCAGTATTACCATTAACCTCAGGAAAAACCCATACCTAAACCGAGATCTTGCAGTTCTGTCATACTGCGCATGTGTAAGATGAAGCACATGTTGTGCGCTTAATCTCGCTCACATTTGTTTCTCAAGTTCCTCCCGCCAACACCAAACGAGGGAGCACAAGCCCTCCCGCCGACACCAAACGAGGGAGCACAAGCCCTCCCGCCGACACCAAACGAGGGAGCACAAGCCCTCCCGCCGACACCAAACGAGGGAGCACAAGCCCTCCCGCCGACACCAAACTAAACTGGCCCTTTGTTTAGAACGTTTGGAGACCCCTGTTCTAGAGAATGAAATGGTGATCGTTCCAATTATTCATGTCACACATTGTTAGCGACATCATGGGAAGCTGGCAGCACTGCAATGGGGCAGAGGGGGCTCCACAGGCAGCAGAAGGAAGGGGAACCTGGACAGGAGGAGAGGTGGCATTTACTGGAATCAATCCCCTGTGGTTCCCCCTGCAGCAGCTAAAAGCAGCGGGAGGGAGGAGGGAACTACAGGGGACCAGTACATTTTCCAGTAAATACCGCCCCATGGTTCTCATTCATTCTGCTGCCTGAGCCCTGTACGGGGGGGGGGGGGCGATGCTACCCCCTTAGCGAAGGCCCTGCAGGGAAGCAAGACCACCCTTTCATGTCCCTAAAGCCTCATACACACGATCGGACTTCCATCTGACATATCTGTGGATTTTTGTCCAAAGGACGTTGGCTGTGAACTTGTTTTGTACACAGACAGCAGAACTTTTTCATCCAACATTCACGAAACTACATGGTTTTTCAGCTCTTTACTGCCACCCTTTGGGCAACTTCTGCTAATGTTGTCTGATCTTTAGCATTGTATTCGTGTACACACGCTCTGATTATCCACCATCGGACATTTGTTGCCGAAAAGTTTGAGAGCATTCACAGCGAACATTTGTCCGATGAAAAACAATTGTCCGATGGAGCATACACACGGATTGTCCGATAGAACACGTCCGTCGGATAATTGTTGTCAAAAAGTCAGATCGTGTGTATGGCCTTTAGACAGAAAAAGGACATTCAACCACTGCAGTGCCGGCACAGACCCACTATAAGAGAACGTCTTTACTTTTTCTGCAGTTCAACTTTAAAACCTTACACTTCTCAGAGTACGAAACATTCAATTTCAGTTCTAGGAATGAGACATTTAGTACAACGTTCAATCCATTTACAAGTTCTTCTTCAATTCACAGAAAGGGTAAGAAAAGAAAAAGAAAAGCGATATTTAAAGTTTCCTGCCCCACAGCCATCTGCAAGCAGAGATCATATTTCCTTCAATCCACTAATCAGATTAAACTTTCACGGGTGACACTCCAGGATTTGAAAACGGCAGGAAAAGCACACACCCTATTAGGACACGTGTATGAACACAGATACAGATCACATTAGGGGTGCGAGTGAAATCAATTCTTACACATGATCAGCAGCGGTATTTTATTACCTGATCTGCATACCGGTTTCCGCTACACGACTCTGACTACTGACACCATTACACCAGTATGACAGCCGGGGAACTAGAGTCTCCTAGCAGGACATGGGGATTCCCAACTGGAAGTTTTTTGGCCAGCCTTCTAGGGTAAGGTGACCAGATTTTTAAAATGAAATCCGGGGACATATTTTTTTTTTTTTTTTTTTTTTTTTTTTTTACAAGCAATAACTGCAATCAGCGACTCTGCCCGTCGCCGCTCGCCTCACAGCCTGTCAAGTCTAAAACAGACCATACACGGTCGAATTTCAAATGAATTTTCTTTTCGAAATTTAGAAAGTTTTTTTGGGGGTTTTTTTGTGCGATGCCACCGATGATGCCACCATTGATTTAAAACATTCGGCCAACCAAGCCTTCATGTTGCTACAGAAAATAATGTTCGTGGCCAGGAATCCTCTTTTCTTGCACATGCGCATTTTTTTCTATTACATTTCTCGCACGATTCTCCCATCACGGATTAGAAAATGGTTTGTTTTTCCCAAAATTTCCAACGTCCGAATTTCTCAAATTTGATTGCCGCATGAAAAATCGGCTGTTGCTGCAGCCCACTAATGGTGCGAAATAGGAACGGAAATTCTTAGATATGATTTTTGAAAGAAAATTCTTTCAAAATTCGAACCGTGTATGGCCGGCGTTACTCTCCGGGCCCCGGCTACTACTGGGTGGGGAGCGGAGGAAGATCACTCTGCCAGGGAAGGCAAGGAGATAGGCAGGCGGCTGGCTAAGTCTTAAGCCAAGGCAGAAGAACAGTGAGCGGAGCTGAATGGGCATGCACCGGAAACTGAAGAAATATTCCCTCCGCTCTGATCAGCACATGATCATCAGAAAAGGGCACAGAAAAATGGAAAAAAATACACCCCCTAAGCTAATAGAGAGGGGGGTCTTTGAAATTGCCCCAGCCCCTGTTCAAACCCAATCCAGGTACAAAACTGGGGACAAACTTGGTCTGGGGACAGTGTCCTCATTCCGGGGACTGTCCCCTGAAACCGGGGATGTCTGTCTGGCCACCCTATTCCAGGGGGCCCAAAAGGCCTACCGGTATTACAATAAAAGTAATGAACACTTTACAAAGCTGCGGAGTTTTATTTCTTAGCATGTACTGGGACTCCTTGACTGCACAGACAATTTTATAGAAATTTTGAACTTAAAGCGGTGTTTCACCCTAAAAAACAACTTTATAGCATCTCATTCAGCATAGTAGCGCGAGCTACATTATGCCTTTATATTTTTTTTTGGCGCCGTACTCACTGTTTAATCGAGTAGTAAAATTTCAGACTCCCCGCGGGGAATGGGCGTTCCTATTCAGAGGGCTCGTGATTGACGGCCGGCTATGGCGCGTCACGCTTCACGAAAATAGCCGGAGTAGGTCTCGGCTCTTCCCGGCGCTATACGGCGCCTGCGCACAGACATCGGAGCCGACTGCGCAGGCGCCGTGAAGAGCAAACACCTATTTCGGCTATTTCCGTGAAGCGTGACGCGCCATAGCCGGCCGTCAATCACGAGTTCTCTGAATAGGAACGTCCATTCCCCTGAAACTTTACTACGCGATTACAGAGCGAGTATGGTGCCAAAAAAAATAAAAAGGCATACTGTAGCTCACGCTACTATGCTGAATGACATGCTAGAAAAAATTTTTTTTAGGGAGAACCCCCGCTTTAAAGCAGAGTTCTGCCGGAAAAAAAAAAAAAAAAAAATAGTTTACGTCAGCAGTTACAAATACTGCAGCTGCTGACTTTTAATATTAGAACACTTAACTGTCCAGGGCGCCCGCAATGCCCTCACCGGAAACTGATCTGTCCCTCGGCTCCCGGGTGGAGGCGCCGCCTTCATCAGTAAGGAAATCAGGCAGTGAAGCCTTGCGGATTCACAGCCTGGGTTCCCTACTACACATGTGCGAGTCGCGCTGCATGTTCCGAGTGGTTCCTGCTGTCTTCTGGGATATGTGTCTCCCCCAGAAGACAGTGTAATGGATGGAAGAGGGGGCAGACATGGCGAAGATCGCTGCGGAATCTGTAGCGATGCATTGCAGGAAGTGGGAGCAAATACTTGTATTAGACAGGTATCCGCACCCCCCTGAAAGGTGCCAAATGTGACCTCGGAGGGGGGGGGGGGGGGGGGGGGGGGGGGGGGGGGGAGGGGGAACCAGAAAAGCATAAGTTCTATTTTTGGATGGAACTCTGCTTTAAAGTGGTTGTAAATATCAAATATGAACAAAGCATATCCCTCTATAGTGTGTACTTGTCTCAAGTTTTTATTTTACTGCATTCACTGCATGAAGATAAAAAGCCTTCTGTGTGTAGATCAGTAGAGACCACTGATCTAGAGTCTAATCCAAGTGTCCGGCGCCCCACGTGTAGATTAGGGGGCCAGGCAATTTGGGGCAGGACTTGAAAATTGCCGTTGACAGACACTCTCCATCCAATCTGACAGAGCTTGAGATATTGTGCAAAAATGTCACTCTAGATGTGCAAAGCTGGTAGAGACATCCCCAAAAGACTTGCAGCTGTAATTGCGGTGAAAGGAGGTTCTACAAAGTATTGACTCCGGGGGGGGCTGAATACAAATGCACACCACACTTTTCACATATTTAATTCTAAAAAAAAAATAATAATTGAAAACCATTTATCATTTTCCTTTCACTTTACAATTATGTGCCCCTTTGTGTTGGTCCATCACATAAAATACATGTACGGTTTTGGTTGTAACATGACAAAATGTGGAAAATGTCAAGGGGTATGAATACTTTTTCAAAGGCACTGTAAGTAGGCAAGGGGTGTCTGTAGTTAAAAACAGAGCAGAGCAAACTTGGGGCAGGGCCGAGCAACAGTTCTGTGTGTAAATGGACATGCAGAACAGCAGCTCAGGAGCAAGCCCGTTTGGGAGCTCCCATTGCAAGCTGCTTGCTCTGGGGGCACCCAGCAGGAGGGAGGGGCCAGGAGACCAGTGGGGGACCAGAGAAGAGGAGAATCGGCACTGCTCTGTGCAAAAACCACTGCAGGTAAATGTGGCATATTTATTTAAAGAAATGCCTTCAATATAACTTTAAGTTGGATAATGTTTTTGCTATAGGTGTAGGCCATATACTTACCTCCTGAAGCCTGAGTGAAAAACCTCCCAGAGGTGGCATCATTCTGTCTTGTCTTGTTGCTAGGATGTTGCCAAGACACTCCCAGCTGTTACTGCTCACTCACACCCATGTAATTCCACCATCTCCTCCGTCAAAGCATCTCTGAGCTCAGAGAGGGAGAGGGAGAGGGAGAGAGAATGCAAAGGGGTTTAAAATTGTAGCGTCTTAGGAACAGGGCAGGACGGGATGATTCCACCTCTTGGCACTGCTGTATCCTGGCCTAGGCCAACAAGGCCCAGGCCTAGGGCAGCATTTTGCAGGGGGGCAGCACGAACAGTGTCTCTGCTGGCTTGCGCTACACTGTTAGGCAAATAAGTTTAGCCCCCCCATAAATCGGCCGCACTGCTTCCAGTATGTGGGCGGCTGGCATTCTACCATGCCTGTCCCATTGCAGAGATTTCCTTCACTTCCTATCCCATAGCCAAACAGGAAGTGAGAGGAAATCTATGCAAATTAAGGCAATCCATTGCCCCCCCCCCCACCCCCCAGGCCATCAGAACAAGTGTCCCCACTTGAAAATGTCAGGATGGGTCTTAAACCACAAGGGGTGTGGCCTTGACAGGAAGGGGTGGGTCATAGTTAAATTAGGGGGTGCACGAGTTTAGTCAGGCCTAGGGCAGCACAAAACCTAACCTGCCTCTTGGAGTTTTTCAGCCGAGACATAAATGGCCTACACCTTTAAAAACAAGGGCCCGGATTCAGATAGATTTGTCTATCCATCTGCGGGCGTAACGTATCTCAGATACGTTACGCCGCTGTAACTTTGGGCGCAAGTTCCGTATGCAGAAAGAACTTGCGCCCTTAGTTACGGCGGCGTATCGTATGTGTGGCGGCGTAAGCCCGCCCAATTCAAATGGGGATGTTGTGGGCGTGTTTTATTTAAATTTAAGATGACCCTGCGTATTTTACGTTCTTTGTGAACGGCGCATGCGCCGTCCGTGAAATATCCCAGTGTGCATTGCTCCAAAGTACGTTGCAAGGACGTATTGGATTAGACGTGAACGTAAATGACGTCCAGCCCTATTCGCGAACGACTTACTCAAACGACGTAAAATTTTCAAAACTCGGCGCGGGAACGATGTCCATACTTAACTATAGGTACGCCTCATATTAGCAGGGGTAACTATATGCCGAAAAAAGCCTAACGTAAACGACGTAAAAAATTGCGCCGGCGGGACGTACGTTTCTGAATCGGCGTAAATACCTAATTAGCATATTCCTTGCGTAGCTATACGGAAGCGCCACCTAGAGGCCAGCGTAAATATGCAGCCTAAGATACGACGGTGTAAGACACTTACGCCGGTCAGATCTTAGGGAAATCTATGCGTAACTGATTCTCTGAATCAGGCGCATAGATACGGCAGCCCGCACTCAGAGATACGATGGCGTATCTGGAGATATGCCGTCGTATCTCCTATCTGAATCCGGCCCAAGATCATCATCTAACTTTGGTTAAAACTACAGTTTAATTTTTTTTATCTACAGGCAGTTTTATTGGTAAAGGCAAACTAACCCTTTAAATCACCTTGTGGTTCTCAATGTCACAGCCGGGTTAGAAGATCCCATTGCTGTGCAACCAACCTGCAGCACACACACACAGGGGCCGCTGAGAGCGTCTAACCTGACACCGCTGTCAATGTGATACTTCCTGGCCCTTCTGTATATACAGATAAGAGGAAACACCAGGTTATCTTTGGAGCAGAGACAGAACTGAAAGCTGTAAAACGAATATAGATTTCCTCAAATACTCTGCAGAACTGTGTGGAGCAGCTCTGACGTCTGGAGTGGACGCTGGGCCCGCTAATATCTTTGGAAGTGGAGCACATCGCTATTTAGAAAGGTCAGAATCAGGGGTGACCACCATCCTTGTTCACACCGACAGTTCCAAAACGCATGACAATTTGCACCCCATTGCCGGCAATGGAACCACTCATGTCGCAGCGATCATGAAAAAGGTTCCTGCACTACTTTTTCTTCCAATTTCATTGCGACTTGCATAGGCTTTTGTTAAATGAAGTCGCAAGCTGCAATGAAATCAGCGGTGCAAAAAAAAAAAAAAAATCGCACCGATCTGCGGCTTTGAAATTGCACTGAAGTGTAATTTCAAAGCCGTACCAGTGTGAACCAGGGCCCCACAGCTATATGTAACAAATGGTGGTGATGATGATATCATTGACATAATATGGCCATAACTGAACAATCACATGGAGTTTGGCCTGAATCTTAGTTATTCCTTAGTGGCTACACTCACTACTCCACTGTATGTATGGAGGAATGTAGCCGCCCATGGACAGCAGCATTTTCAACCTGTGGAGAGTGTAGTGTTAGATGGAATTTACATAAGTAACTAAAAAATCCAAGTCCAACTAGTAAGTAAACCCCCTATCAGTTTCAGCCAAGGAAGCTGCCATCTTTGGCTCTGTTTAATCTGCAACTGCCATAATCCTGCACATGTTATCAGTTAGGACACCAGCCATTGGATGGTTTGACAGTTTGGTTGAGAGCATAACCAATGGGAATGTTTAATTTCCGTCACGTGCAATAAATAAAATGGTTTTATGGATGGGTTTTCTTCTGCTTTAAAGCAGAACTTTGCCCAAAAAGGGGAAGTTACGCTCCAACCCACCCCCCTCCATATTTGATATTGTTTGTGGGGGGGGGGGGGGGGGGGGTTCGCAGGTACCTAGTTTTGGCAGATACCCACTCCCACTTCACCGAGGCAATCTAAGTGGAAGTTTTCCCACACGTCACAGGTCCCAATAGGCTGTGGGACCATACACAGTGTGCAGACGCAAGAAGTGGGAAGACTCGCAAAGAACTGGCCCGGGTGGGGACAGTGCTGGATCCCGGGACAGGCAAGTTTATTACAAGTCAGCAGCTACAACAACCCGGAAATAACGCCGGGAGGCATGTCGCCGGTCACAGCGGTGAGCAGGGCTGCTGCAACAGGTTCGATCCAAGGTAAGCATTTCATAATGAGCTAGTATGTGATACATGCCTTTGTCTTACAGGTTTTTTTTTTTTTTCGGGGGGGTTTTCAACCATGAAAAAACGCACCGCAAAAAGCACTGCAGAAATGGAACCAGGCGTAACACGAGCAGTTACCAAGAAAAGTTTTCTTCATTATGGGATAAAGGTTTTACATAAACCATTGTAAGCACCGCTGTCGGTGTTAAATGGTTTGTCTCAACCATCTAACTGCCGCTTCTCCTTGGGAGGATCATCCGGTGAAATTAAAAAGGAAAAAAAAATAAAAAAAGAATGCAGCCACCACATCCAAAGATTAAAAAGCAGCAACAAAATTACATTTTAGTTCCTGGGTTAAGATACACTTTATAAAAAAAAAAAAAAAAACACAAACAAACACACAATCCCGACAAAAAATGGATTAGTTAAAATAGGCAAAAAATAATTGGCAGTTACCAACCAGAAATCATTTTCATTGTTCTGACCCAATGAATGGTTAAAGTGAACCTGTAATACCCTCTTGGTTTAATACACTGAGTAGGTGGCAGCAGGTACCCCCAATATGAAAACGTCTCTGTGCTCCAGGAGGCCAAAACTTCTAGGACTTTCTGAAAGTCGTATCGTTGGCTCCACCGCACATCCCAGAACCTCAATGCCTCAGCAACCTACCAAGAATGGCCATTAAAGGATACCGATGGCTACTGCTCTTGTTAAAGATTTCAGAAAAAACTGCACAGGGGAGCATTTGGCACACCCTGGGAGTCATATATTCAGAAGCCACAGGTACCCGCTTGTACTGCCACTACAGGGGCACTTAAAAAAACATGACCAGCTGTGCTGGGTTAAACATTGCACATCATTCCTCACTGCAATGACTTATTAAATAAACCCAGAACCATCTACAATAGAATTGGTGATTTATAAAAGGAAAGAAGCTTTGAGAGCAAACCACAAGACATCCAGAGACATAAATATGCCAATGATCAAATACAGAAAGAAATAACCCCCTAATCTGGTTAGCCACTGGATATCCCAAGGTTGATGGGGAAAATAACAAAAAACAAAACAAAAAAACAAATGCACTCTTTTGTATATAAGGATCTACATGGGGTAACACAAAGTAATGCATTAGTGTAAAAAAATATTATTATAAATAATAACAACAACAACAACAACAAATAAAATGCAATGAACAGAGTACAGTTACCCAAAGGCTACACTCATCATGATGCAAGGTAGCAGTTATTTGCCATGGGTTACTGCACACTGCTCAATAATCAAGGCTAGCATTCATCCCCTGATACCACCATAGAGGCAGAACACTGCAGCACACTGGAAAATCAGCCCAGGTCCCATATGTATTTGGATGGACTGTCACCAGCTGGGACAAGCAGGCAGCCAGGAACACAAACACAAGGTACAGGAGACCCATCCATCAATCATGACAACCCCCCCCCCCCCTTACCGAATGATTGACTCCCCACATCAGGACACTGAGCAGAGGATCGCTGGCCCGGAAGAGCTTGACTTTCTGAGCCACAAAATGTTTCTTCTTCGTCTTGGTCTTGCTGGCCAAAGTGGACGCAATACTGCTGGCCGTTGCCATGGTTGGCACCTCCAGGATATCCAAGCAGATTTGGTCTTGAAGAAGGTCACCCACTGAAAAGTCAGGCAAGAACCCAATGTGTCATCTAGTCCCAAGGCCCCCCTCCTCCCAAAAGGCAAAGCACCAAAATATCCAAGGGGTCTTGTCACAAAGAACGTCAAGGAAGAATCCTTACAGCCCAATGTCTCGTCTAGGCCAAAAGGAAAAGCTCTAAAATATCCAAGTTGACCTGTTTTGAAGAACGTTACCCAGTTAAAAGTCAAGAAAGAACCCACAGAACCCAAAGTCTCATTTAGTCCCAAGGGCCCCAAAGCTCCAAAATATTAAAGTTGACCTGTCGTAAAGAATGTCACCCACTTAAATGTCAATCATGAACCCTCAGAGCCCAACGTCTTGTTTGGGCCAAAGGAAAAAGCTCCAAAATATTCAAGAGGACCTGTCCCGAAGAACGTCACCTACTCAAATGCCCAAAATATCCGTGTGGACCTGTCCTGAAGAATGTCACCCACCTAAAAGCCCAAAATACACATGTTGACCTGTCCTGAAGAATGTCACCCACCTAAAAGCCCAAAATACGCATGTAGACCTGTCTTGAAGAATGTTACCCACTTTAAAGTGAAGAATGAAACCTCAGAGCCCAATGTCTTGTCTAAAGCTCTTGTGAAGAATGTCACCCACTTAAAAGTCAAGAAAGAACCCGCAGAGCCCAATTAGACGTATCTAGTACAAAGGGCCCCAGCGAAGATGAAGCTTCAAAATATCCAAGTTGACCTATCTTAAAGAACGTCACCCACTTAAAATGTCAAGCACGAACCCTTTAGAGCCCAACGTCTTGTCTAAAGTATCCAAGTGGACCTCTTGCGAAAAACGTCACCCACTTAAAAGTCAAGAAAGAACCCACAGAGCCCAATGTGTCATCTAGTCCCAAGGGCCCCAGTAAAGGCAAAGCTCCAAAATATTTGACCTGTCTTAAAGAACGTCACCCACTTAACAGCCAAGCAATAACCTACAGAGCCCAATGTCTCGTCTAGTCCCGAGGGCCCCCAGCTGAAGCCCCAAAATATCCAAGTTGACCTGTCTTGAAGAACGTCACCCCCTTAAAAGTCAAGGAAGAACCCACAGAGCCCAATGTGTCATCTAGTCCAAGGGGCCACAGCAAAGGCAAAGCTCCAAAATATCTGACCTGTCTTAAAGAACGTCACCCACGTAACAGTCAAGCAGTAACCCGCCGAGCCCAATGTGTCATCTAGTCCCAAGCGAAAGGGCACCTCCAATATATCTGACCTGTCTTGAAGAACGTCACCCACTTAACAGACAAGCTGTAACCCGCAGAGCCCAATGTGTCATCTAGTCCCAAGGGCCTCAGCGAAAGGGTACCTCCAATATATCTGACCTGATATGAAGAACGTCACCCACTTAACAGACAAGCAGTAACCCGCAGAGCCCAATGTGTCATCTAGTCCCAAGGGACTCAGCGAAAGGGCACCTCCAATATATCTGACCTGGTATGAAGAACGTCACCCACTTAACAGACAAGCTGTAACCCGCCGACCCCAATGTCTCATGTAGCCCCAGGGGCCCCAGCCAAGGTTGAAGCTCCAAAAACACCAAGTTGACCTGTCTTGAAAAACGTCACCCACTCAAAAGTCAAGCATGAACCCCCATCTAGGTCCAAAAGGCAAAGCTCCAAAATATCCAAGAGGACCTGTCCTGGGCAGCGAAGGATCTGCAGAGCCCAACGTCTCCTGGTAAAGCACTGGAGACCCTGCAAAGTTTTTACGTGTGGCGCATAGGAAGAGGAGAGGACAGAGCGGTCCCAGGCAGGCAGATTTGGATGTGTAGCTGGGGAGAGGAGACGTCTGTGATCTCCCAGATCTGTAGGCGTTTCCCTCTCTATCTTTTCTCCCACATCCACTAGCAGATGTGGCCCCCTTCTTGTGTTGCTGTGATGCCAGGCGGTGGTGGGGGGCTTGATTGGATGCACCTCCTCCCTCCTATCCATCCATGTCCTCTGGTGACAGCAGGGAAGACTGATGCTGCAGCAGCTGCTTGCTGAAAGACACACATAGATTGCTGCTGCTGCTGCTCAGGATGATTGCCCAGCCCGGCTCGTACACCCACATACACACACGGATCTTCCCCTCCTACTGCAGCCTGAACCCTCCCTGCGGACCAGCCACATCCTCCATGTACTCCTCCATGTATTCCTCCTCCATGTACTGCTCCATGTACAGCATTGCAGTCACAGGCCAGTCTCTCCTTTATATGTGGGGGGTAATGCTCCCTCGGCTGCCTAGCCGCCTTCCCCTACTGCCGCTGCTGCCCGAGCTGCTGGCTGCATCTTCCCAGCGCTTCCGGCCGCTTGCAGCCCGTCTGAGTGACAGCGCTGGAGGAGGAGAAAGGAGGGGCGGCCGGGCCCGTCCTTTTCTTCTCTTCTTTTTTTTTTCACAGGCGCTGTAGCGCAGGGATTCTTGGTTTCATCAGCCAGTGCCCTCGGCAATAGACGTGCGGGAGGGTGTGAAATAAAAAAAAAAAAAGGTTTTTCTCTCAGTGTCTAAGTCAAGCAGCTTGTCAGTTAGGTTTAGGGTCACTCCCTACTGTCATTGTTGGGGCTCATTCTTCACACACGCTTTGACATTTTAGATATCATGGACGCCCATTACTGCGCCCAAAGCGTTAGGATGCGTTATTGATGCGTCTAGGATTGTTTTTCGCTGATCGTTTTAGCGGCGCTTTACCGCTGTTTAACCACTTCCTACCCAGGCCAATTTTGGGCTTTCAGCGCTGTCACTTTTTAAATGACAATTGCGCGGTCATGATACACTGTACCCAAACATAATTTTATCATTTTGTGTTTTTTTTTGCTAAATAATTTATATAAGATACAGAAAATAAAAAAAAATACATTTATTTTCTTTGTTTCTGTTATAAAATGTTGTAAATAAGTACGTTTTCTCCTTCACTAATGGGCAATGACTGATAAGGCGGCACTGATGAGGTGGCACCAATGAGGTGGCACTAATGAGGTGGCACTAATAAGGTGGCACTGATAGACACTGATGTTGGGCATTGATAGGCAGGACTTATAGGCAGCACTGATGGGCACTGATATGCAGCACTGATGGGCATTGATAGGCGGCACTGATGGGCACTCATAGGTGGCACTAATGGGCACTGATAGGCAACACTGATGGGCACTGAAAGGCTGCACTGATGGGTACTTACTGTATGGGTGGCACTGTTAGGCGGCACTGATGGGGACGGATAGGCGGCACTGATAGTCATTGAGGGACACTGATAGATGGCACTGATAGGCATCACTGATGGCACTGACAGGCATTGCTGATGGGCACTGGTTTTTAATCATATCTGGGCACTGATTGGCATCATGTCTGGGCACTGACTGGCATCCCTGGTGTTCCAGGCTGGCATACCTAGTGGCCATCCATGATCAGCATCCCTGGTGGTCCTGGTGGCATCCCTGGAGGTCCTAGGCAGGCATTCGCATGAGGGAACTGGGATGTTAGGCAGCACAGACCCCCCGTCAGGAGAGCTGCCGATCGGCTCTCCTCTACTCGCGTCTGTCAGACACGAGTGAGGAAAAGCCGATACATGGCTTTTTCGACTTTTCCCTTGCATAGCAAAATGACAGCCGAACGGTGGTTGATTTATCCTGACTGGACGTCATATGTCGTCCAGCAGAATAAGCCGCGGGGGCACGCAGCGATCGTTGGGCTGGTGTGTCAGTGTGACACACCGCATCACTGATCTCGGTAAAGAGCCTCTGACGAATGCGCTTTACCACGTGATCAGCTGTGTCCAATCACTGACAGACTGACACACCACCACCACCGATCGCTGTGTGCCCCCGTGGCTTATCCTACTGGGCGTCATATAATGTTCAGTCAAAATAACTGAACCACCGCCCATCCGTCATTTTGCTATCAGCCGGGCGGGAAGTAGTTAAGCCGCACATAGAATGGGTTAAAAATGCCCGTGTTGCGGCACTTCTGAAGCGATTCCTTTCAATCGGCAGGGGCATTTTGGGAGCTCAAACGGCCCCAAAGATGCTGCTTGCAAGACGTTTTCTAACGTCCCACAAGCGCACCACCCCAGTGTGAAAGCACACGGACAGCATGGGAGGCAGTTTACAGACATTGGGCCAGATTCAGATAGGTTAGCGGATCTTTAGATCCGCGTAACCTATCTGATTTACGATCCGCCGCCGCAAGTTTTTGAGACGAGTGCTTAATTCAGAAAGCACTTACCTCAAAACTTGCAGCAGCATATCGTAAATCCCCCGGCGGAATTCAAATTCCGCGGCTAGGGGGAGTGTACTATTCAAATCAGGCGCGTCCCCGCGCCGAACGAACAGCGCATGCGCCGTCCGGAAATTTTCCCAGTGTGCATTGCTCCAAATGACGTCGCAATGACGTCATTGGTTTCGACGTTTACGGAAATTACGTCTATCCGTATTCGCGAATGACTTACGCAAACGACGTAAAAAATTCAAATTTAGTCACGGGAACGACGGCCATACTTAACATTGGCTGCGCCTCATAGACCCAGGGGTAGCTATACACCGGAAAAAGCCGAACACAAACGACGTAAAAAAAAAACGGCGGGCGGTCGTTCGTTTCTGAATCGGCGTAACTCCTCATTTGCATATTCCTTGCGTATACAAACGGAAGCGCCACCTAGCGGACAGCGTGAGATTGCAGCCTAAGATCCGACGGTGTAAGTCACTTACACCTGTCGGATCTTAGGGAGATCTATGTGGAACCTGATTCTATGAATCAGGCGCATAGATCCGACCGACGGAACTCAGCGATACGATGACGTATCAGGAGATACACCGTCGTATCTCTTTGTGAACCCGGCCCATTATTTCTAGCGCTAAAATGCCTGAAAACTGCCTCGGTGTGAAAGGGGTCAAAATCCTCATACACGCGATCGGACTTCAATCGAAACAAATCCATTGATTTTTGTCCGAAGGGAGTTGGCCGTGAACAACGTGGTTTTTCAGCTCTTTACCGCCACCCTTTGGGCAACTTCTGCTATTGGTTTCCTGATGTTTAGCATTGGTTCGGAGTAGAGCTGTACGAGCAATTTTTTTCCCCGTTGCGATCTTGACAAAGGGTTTCCCGATATTCCCGATCTTTGGTATGCAGAGAATTTTCTCCCTGCTCTCAGCCTCAAAAGTCAAAGTCTGGGCAGTCTGCCAATTTTTGAAACATTCTATCTAAGGCTAAACATTGTATCAATTTGACTTTTACATCAAAGGAATAGACTTCTGTATGTAAATTAGGAAAGTTTAACCACTTAAACACCAAACCTTTTTCTGACAGTTGTTGTTTTCAAAATAAAATAATTATTGTTTTTTTGCTAGAAAATTTCTTAGAACCCCAAAACATTATATATATTTTATTTAGTAGAGACTCTAGAGAATAAAATGGTGGTTGTTGCAATATGTTATGTTGCACTGTATTTGCGCAGCGGTCTTTCAAATGCATTTTTTTTTTTTTGGAAAAAAATTACTTGAATGAGTTAAAAAAGAATAGGCGGAAACTGATGAAAACTGATGCAAATGGCTGATCAACTCATGTCATCCATTTTTCCATAGGAATGCATTAAAGCGGAGCTCCACCCTAAAGTGGAACTTCTGCTCATCAGGAAACCTTCCCCCCCCCCCCCCCCCGGTGTCACATTTGGCACCTTTCAGGGGGAAGGGGGTGCAGATATTTGTAAAAGACAGGTATTTGCACCCACTTCCGGGAACACACTGCAGGGACCTGCGGGTAGTGCGTCACTCCCCCCCCCCCCCCCGCCCCCCTCCGTTAAAAGCCAGCAGCCCTCTGTAGGTGGATAATTTTCATTTCCATCAAATGATGTGCCATCCTTTCATTCCTAACACATTAACCAGTCCATATCAGTATAGATATCCAGCATGAGATATTTGCCCGTTCAGATCTGATATGTTTTCAAAGAGTTCCTTAAGGGCCCTTTCACACTAGCGGACCGTATGTCCGCATTTTCACCCGTCCGTTGCGGATGAAAACGGGACATACATGGGTCCCTATGTGATTACAGGTGTCAGCGGATGACCATCCGCTGACACCCGTAATTTGTCCGCCTCTGCAAAGATCCGCATTTGCGGACGGAAGAAAACCCTATTTTTCTTCCGTCTGCCGGATTGGATCGGATGAACACGGACATACGGTCCGTGTTCATCCGATCCTCCATAGGGGAGAGCGGAGGAAAGACAGGGCGGTCCTTGCACAGTGTGCGGGGACCGCCCTGTCAGCTGCCAGCTCAGCGGGATTTTACGGAGGATCCCCGCTGAGCTTTTGAGGACACACGGAGCGGATCATTACTGATCCGCCCGTGTGAAAGGGCCCTTATTTTTTTTGAGCAGTGTATATATATTTGTATGACAATTTAAAACAATTTATCGATATTATTTATTTTTACCCTGTGTTCCATAGGCTGTTTTTTTTTAACATGTGACCAGCAGCAGAGGACTAGAAGCTCCTCCTGCCACTGATTCCCTGCAGACAGGCTGGGAAAGAGCTTAGTCATGTGACAGCTGTATATTGATTAGGAAAAAAGGTACTTAAATGTTTCTTTTTTTATAAAATATTTATAGTGCCATCATCCACATACAGAAAGAGAAGGGATAATGTAAATTAAACAGTGCGTGTTTAGTATCGCTTTAACCACTTAATCCCCGGACCATATTGCTGCCCAAAGACCAGAGCACTTTTTGCGATTCGGGACTGCGTAGCTTTAACTGACAATTGCTCGGTCGTGCGACGTGGCTCCCAAACAAAATTGGCGTCTTTTTCACCACAAATAGAGCTTTCTTTTGGTGGTATTTGATCACCTCTGCGGTTTTTATTTTTTGCGCTATAAACAAAAATAGAGCGACAATTTTGAAAAAAAAATAATATTTTTTACTTTTTGCTGTAATAAATATCCCCCAAAAATATATAAAAAAACGTTTTTTTTCCCTCAGTTTAAGCCGATACGTATTCTTCTACATATTTTTCGTAAAAAAAAATCTCAATAAGCGTTTATTGATTAGTTTGCGCAAAAGTTATAGCGTTTACAAAATAGGGGGTATTTTTATGGCATTTTTATTACTATTTTTTTTTTTAATTGTAATGGCGGCGATCAGTGATTTTTTTTTTCAGTACTGCGACATTATGGCGGACTCTTTGGACACTTTTGACACATTTTTGGGACCATTAGCATTTTTATAGCGATCAGTGCTATAAAAATGCATTGGATTACTATAAAAATGCCACTGGCAGTGAAGGGGTTAACACTAGGGGGTGGGGAAGGGGTTAAGTATGTTCCCTGGGTGTGTTCTAACTGTAGGGGGGGTGGCCTCACTAGGGGAAATCACTGATCTTCTGTTCATACGTTATATGAACAGAGGATCAGCATTTCCCCCCCCTGACAGGACCGGGAGCTGTGTGTTTACACACACAGCTCCCGGTCCCCGCTCTGTAACGAGCAATCGCGGGTGCCCGGCGGCGATCGCGCCTGCTGGGCCCACGAGAGAGCTGACGTAGAGCTACGGGCTCTGGCGCAGGAGAGCAAAACTGCCGCTGTAAAACGACGATGGCAGGTCGGCAAGTAGTTAAAGGGGTTGTAAACCTACGTGGTTTTTCACCTTAATGCATCCTATGACGGAGGCGGGTGATTACGGACATTAGCGGATGCTCCATCCGCTAATGGCCGTGATCCCATAGGGAACCATTGAAGGTCCGTAAACGGACTTATGAAAAGAGAACCGTTCGTCCGCTGGTGTGAAAGGGCCCTAAAAGTTGGACGCCATTCCACGAGCGGGGGCAACTTTAAAGCGTGACATGTTGGGTATCATTTTACTCTGCATACTATTATCTTTCACAATATAAAACAAATTGGGCTAACTTTACTGTTGTCTTATTTTTTTATTCAAAAAAGTGTTTTTTTTTTCTAAAAAAAGTGCGCTTGTAATACCGCGTACACACGGTCGTTTTTTGTGATGAAATAAAACAACGTTTTTAAAAACGTCATTTAAAATGATCGTGTGTGGGCTTCACATCGTTTTTTGTTTTCTAAAAAACGACCAAAAAAAAATTCGAACGTGCTTCAATTTTTTATGTCGATTTTCAAAATGTCGCTTTTTGTGTCATAAAAAATGATCGTGTGTGGGCTAAAACGACGTTTAAAATGAAGTTTTTGAACCCGCACATGCTCAGAAGCAAGTTATGACGCGAGCTTTAATGGAACAGAGTGCCGTCGAACCTAATGTACGTAACCGCGCTTTGCAAGAGCATTTTCAGAAAATGATGGTGTGTGGGCAACGTCGTTTTTAAAAATGAAGTTTGAAAAACGCCGTTTTTTTTTCATTAAAAGAAAATACGTTTTTTTACAAGACAAAAAACGACCGTGTGTACGCGGCATAAGACCGCTGGGCAAATACGGTGTAACAAAAAGTATTGCAATGACCGCCATTTTATTCTCTAGTAATCTTGTAAACACCAAGACTGAAAAACAGGCAAGGTCCTTAAGTGGTTAATGCACTCTAATGTCAATGTTTTTCTTTTCAAGCTGCCTGGAGTCTCTCCTGTTTGAAATGTAGACAATTAAAATTGTGTTATTTATTATGTGCAGCGAGTTAGTAAAATACACTTTAAAGTTGTTTTTTTTTTTTTTTTTTATAAAAGCTGACTGTTGTCCCTTCTGTTCAAAATGCAGCTTAACCAAATAGCCTAAACACTGTGTATAGAGGTATTGAATTATTTATTCCCTTTCCATGTGAAACGTGTATTAGATGTGCACATGTCATTTTCAAAATGTGGACTATAAACAATTTTTGCAATACAGTCTGTGCTGTATATACAATATTCTCACTTTTTTCACAGCGAAAAATGAACACTTTATTATGTTGTTTGTCATCAACACTGCATGAGGTAAGTGTTTTATCAAAAGATGCTTCCCAAAAATGTATTAAAATTATGGCCATGCAGTGTGAGCCATATTCCTTCCATTCTAATGATAAAATAAATCGACTTAAATTTTTTAAGACACTTTAAAGGTAAATGGTGATGCGGTTTAGCCAATGGAGTCTAAAAGAAATTATACAATTATTGTATATGCTGTGTGTGTCATCTCACATCTATCAAAACCAGAAAAATACTGATTTTACATTTTTTTTTAATTCTTCCAAAGATAAATGAGGATTTGGTTTAGTCAATGTGGTCTGCAAGAAGTTTTACTATACAGTATACTATAGTTAATTGTAATAGTATCTATGCTGTGTGTGGCACAATATTCCTATTGGAATCTGAGAACTATATATTATACCTTTATTATGTGAATGGGGTTTAGCCAATGATGTGTAAAATAAATTGTGGAAATATTATTTATGTTTTGTACAGCATATTACTTCTACTGTATTCTATAAAAAAAATGTAAACTGAAATCGATTTTTTATCTCCAACACAAAACTGGGATGTGGTTTTGACAATTATGCCCATTAAAAAATAGTAGAAATAATACTTCTGTAGTATGTACAATAATCCCTTCGGGGTTCCCCAAGGTTCTGTTCTTGGACCTCTCTTATTTTCAATCTACACTAGACATGTGCACAACAAAAATTTTCGTATTAGTAATTTCGTAAGACGCAAGTTTTCCTATTCGGACCCGTTCGTATTTTCGTAACAGTTTTATTTTTGTTTATACTGAATGATTCGTAATTCTGTCTAATTTATTTTCGTTGATTCGAAATTCGTAATTTTGTTAGATAATAATTTTCGTTTGAGGCCCCATACACACGACCGGATCTGTCCGCTGGGATTTATCCGCGGATCAGTTCCAGCAGATAGATCCGGTCGTGTGTAGGGCCTAGCGGACATTTCCCAGCGGATAAAAATCCAGCCGACGGATTCCCAGCGGATAAAAATTTCTTAGCATGCTAAGAAATCTATCCGCTGGAATCCAGTCCCTCGGACTTATCCGGTCGTCTGTACAGATTCACCGGATAAGTCCGCCCGATCCCCATCCCTCGCATGCGTCGAAGTGATTTGACGCATGCGTGGAAGTATTTACCTTCCAGGGTCGCGCACGTCGCTGCTTCATCGTCGCGGCGACGGCGCGGCTCGTCACCGCGGATGTTTTCCGCGGGGATTTTGATCTGATGGTGTGTACAAGCCATTAGATCAAAATCCGGAAGGAGCAATGTCCGCTGGAAACGGTCCGGCGGACCGTTTCCAGCGGATATCCTCTCGTCTGTACGAGGCCTAATGGATTCGTAATTTTGTACTTTCGTAAATACATAGCAACACGCGGCTAATCCATATTAAGGTATACTGTCTCTTAACTACTTGCCGACCGCGCACCGTCATTATACGGCGGCAGATCGGCACTCCTGGGCGAGAGCCCGTAGCTATACGGCGGCTCTTTGAGCGGCCACTAGGGGCGCGTGCCCTCCGCTCGCCCCCGACTCCCGTGTGTGTGCCCGGCAGGCTCGATCGCCGCCGGGCACCCGCGATTGCTCGTTACAGAGCGGGGACCGGGAGCTGTGTGTGTAAACACACAGCTCTCGGTCCTGTCAGGTGGGGAAATGCTGATCTTCTGTTCATACAATGTATGAACAGAGGATCAGTGTTTCCCCTAGTGAGGCCACCCCCCCCCCACAGTAAGAACACACGCAGGGACATACTTAACCCCTTCCCCGCCCCCTAGTGTTAACCCCTTCACTGCCAGTGGAATTTTTGTAGTAATCCAATGCATTTTTATAGCACTGATCGCTATAAAAATGCCAATGGTCCCAAAAATGTGTCAAAAGTGTCCGAAGTGTCCGCCATAATGTCGCAGTACCGGGAAAAAAAATCGCTGATCGCCGCCATTACTAGTAAAAAAAATATATTAATAAAAATGCCATAAAAATACCCCCTATTTTGTAAACGCTATAACTTTTGCGCAAACCAATCAATAAACGCTTATTGCGGAAAAAACGCTTATTTCACGAAAAATATGTAGAAGAATACGTATCGGCCTAAACTGTGGAAAAAAAAACTTTTTTTTAAATATTTTTGGGGGATGTTTATTACAGCAAAAAGTAAAAAATATTATTTTTTTTCAAAATTGTCGCTCTATTTTTGTTTATAGCCCAAAAATAAAAACCGCAGAGGTGATCAAATACCACCAAAAGAAAGCTCTTTTTGTGGGAAAAAAAGGACGCCAATTTTGTTTGGGAGCCACGTCGCACGACCGCGCAATTGTCAGTTAAAGCGGCACAGTCCCGAATCGCAAAAAGTGCTCTGGTCTTTGGGCAGCAATATGGTCCGGGGGTTAAGTGGTTAAGCCCCGTACACACGGTCTGACTTTTTGCCAACAAACATCAAAATGAGCGTTTTCCAAAAAATCCGACCGTGTGTACGCTCTATCGGACAAACTTTTTCGGTTTCAAAAGTCCGGCCAACTCCCTTCAGACAAAAATCCACGGAAAAGTTTGTTTGAAGTCCGATCGTGTGTACGAGGCTTTACACCAGTGGTCTCAAAGTACCGGCCCGCGGGCAATTTGCGGCCCGCGGACCAGTTTTAAATGGCCCGCGGGTGCCGCGGAAGTGTAGATCGAGGTGCATGAAGAGTAGCGCAGGAAGCGTCTGTCATAAGTTCACTTGTCTCTCATGTCACACTGCTACTCCCCGGCGGCCCCTCCTCTCTTCTCGTCCATCCCCATTTGCTTGTGACATTATCTGACTGAGATGGACGAGAAGAGAGAGGGGGGGGCTGCCGGGGAGTACTGTAGCAGCGTGACATGAGAGACAAGTGAACTTATGACAGACGCTTCCTGCGCTACTCTGCCTTTGAAGAAAACAACAAGTAAATGCTGACCTGTGCCCTGGTGTGCTCTCATGTGCCCTGATGTACTTTCATGTGCCCTGATTGTGCCCTAATGTGCCCTGATGTGCCCTGATGTGCTCTCATGTGCCCTGATGTGCCCTGATGTGCTCTCATGTGCCCTGATGTGCTCTCATGTGCCCTGATTGTGCCTCATGTGCCCCATGTACCCTCATGTGCCTCATGTACCCTCATGTGCTGGGCTCTGTACATCAGGGTACCCTGTACCCTGATGTGCCATGTGCCCTGTCCTGATGTGCTGTGCCCCATGTGCCCTGATGTGCTCTCATGTGCCTCATGTTCCCTGATTGTGCCCCATGTGCCCTGATTGTGCCCTGGTGTGCTCGTATGTGCCCCATGTGCCCTGATATGCCCCATGTGCTCTGATTGTGCCCTGATGTGGCCCATGTACCCTGATGTGCTATGAGAGCACATCAGCGCACAATCAGGGAACATGGGGCACACCAGGGAACATGGGGCACACCAGGGAACATGGGGCACATGAGAGCACATCAGGGCACATGGGGCACAGCACATCAGGACAGGGCACATGGCACATCAGGGTACAGGACATGGCACATCAGGGCACAGCGCATCAGGACAGGGCACATGGCACATCAGGGTACAGGGCACATGAAACAGCACATCAGGGTACAAAGCCCAGCACATCAGGGCACGTGGCACATCAGGGTACAGGGCACATGAAACAGCACATCAGGGTACAAAGCCCAGCACATCAGGGTACATGGGGTACCCTGATGTGCTGGGCTTTGTACCCTGATGTGCTGTTTCATGTGCCCTGTACCCTGATGTGCCATGTGCCATGTCCTGATGTGCTGTGCCCTGATGTGCCATGTCCTGTACCCTGATGTGCCATGTGCCCTGTCCTGATGTGCTGTGCCCCATGTGCCCTGATGTGCTCTCATGTGCCCCATGTTCCCTGATTGTGCCCTGATGTGCTCTCATTTGCCCCATGTGCCCTGGTGTGCTCGTATGTGCCCCATGTGCCCTGATATGCCCCATGTGCCCTGATGTGCTGTGATTGTGCCCCATGTACCCTGATGTGGCCCATGTACCCTGATGTGCCATGTGCCCCATGTACCCTGATGTGCCCCATGTACCCTGATGTGCTGGGCTTTGTACCCTGATGTGCTGTTTCATGTGCCCTGATGTGCCATGTGCCCTGTCCTGATGTGCTGTGCCCTGATGTGCCATGTCCTGCACTGTGCCATGTGCCCTGTCCTGATATGCCCTGCCCTGATGTGCCGTGCACCCTGATGTGGCCTGTTGTGCTGTACCCCTATGTGCTGTGTCCTGATGTGCTGGGCTTTGTACCCTGATGTGCTGGGCTTTGTACCCTGATGTGCTGGGCTTTGTACCCTCATGTGCGCTGTGCACTCATGTGTGCTGTGCCCTGTGCCCTGATGTGCTGTACCCTGATGGTGAGTGGTCAGTGTGTAGTGTAGTGGTCAGTGTGCAGTGTAGTGGTCAGGGTTAATAATGCGTTCGCTGACACCAGTACTGTTTTTGAAGTTTGAAAGTTTGCATGCGGCCCCCCATGGGATATGGAAACTTGTCTTGTGGCCCTTAGGCAATTTGAGTTTGAAACCCCTGCTTTACACTGTACAATGTGACTCAGCACAAAAGAGATAAGCAGATTGGCTAAGATATTAAGTAATCACTCACTAACTACACTGCCCAGTGCCCATTCGAAAGAATGATACAAGTACACAAATTTACGAACAGACAAAGAAACAGATTTACATAACACACAGATGAAAATACGAACATACGAATGAAAATACGAACAGAAAAAGGATTTAAAATACGGAATGCAAATCGTTCGTTATAGATGTAATTTTCGTTCTTTTGTCACTCACCAACCAGCCAGCTGTCCCCATACACGTTTTGTTCAAATTCCGTTGGGATGGTGCTTTGACGGTATATGTAGCTGTCGTGGCTGGACCCTGGGTGTTTGGCACGGACGTGCCATATGAGGCCTTGGCCATCGACTATCACCTGTACGTTGATGGAATGCCAGTGCTTACGATTGCGGTATATGTGCTCTGTGGCACGGGGGGGCCGTAGTGCCACATGTGTGCAATCAATGGCCCCCACGGTGCATGGGAATCCTGCAATACTGAAGAAATCCTGCATTGCCTTATGCCGCAGGTGCTCATGGGTGGGTCTGATGATGTGGTTGGACATGCGTCTGAGGATTGCGGTGACAACCTGGTGCACACATCTGCTCATGCTGGTTTGTGACATCCCAGCCACGACTCCACTTGTACGCTGGAATGATCCACTGGCGAGGAAATGCAGTGTTGCCAGTACCTTGAGCAGTGGCTGCACTGCATGTGAGCGGTGTGTCTGGCTGGTGATTTCATCATGCAGGGTTGTGGCTAATTCCAGGATGGCAGCAGTGTTGAATCTGAAGATGCGATACACCTCCGAATCCCCCATGCCAAAGACGTTCATGCGTGTTCGGTATATCCTCTCCCGTGCCCTCCTCCTTCTACGCGCCTCTGCACACACTAGTAGTGCTATGACCATGCCTGCCCCTGGCATGTTGGCATACGGATGTGTTGTCCTGCAAGTGTGGTTGCTCAGCTCGTCTGTAACGGTGCTACTGTAGTTGCTCTCCAGCTGACTTGCGCACGTCTGGTGCAAAGTTACCCCTGCTTTATGAGGGGTAACTTTAGGCCAGACGTTTGTCTTACGCGCACCGAGCGTAGCCTGCGTTGGACGCACGCACGTTCGTATCTCCCTCATTTACATATTTGAATAGGAAATCAATGGGAGCGCAAGATGCGCCCAGCGTAAATATGTGCCCACGCTACGCCGGCGTAGAAAAGTTATGTCGGTCGGAAAAGCCTATTTTCAGGCGTATCTGGTTCTGTGAGTACGGCGCATAGATACGCCGGCGTATATATACACTTACGCCGCGCATCTCGAGATACGCAGGCGTAACTTCTTTGAGAATCTGGGCCATTGTTTTTATCAATATTTAAAGCTCATACATGTGCCTATTTAAATGTGAATGGTGTATAGTATATGAATGGAATCCACATATCTAATGCAGCTATACACCATTCATATAAATGAAAAATACATTTATAATCATTAATTTTTTTTTTTAATAAAGTATACAAATATAAACGTGTATAACTGTAATACAACAGTCCATGTGTAAAACATATTTTAGGGTTTACAATTTTTTTGTTACTAATAAATTAGAAATGATATAAAAATGACTTTAATAATAGCATTTTAATGCAGGTAGAATATATATATATATATATATATATATATATATATATATATATATATATATATACATATATATATATAATATATGCGCCGTTCGTAAAAAACATAAAATACGCGGGGTCACCATTGATTTAAATAAAACACGCCCACATCATCCCCATTTGAATTAGGCGGGCTTACGCCGGCCCACATACGTTACGCCGCCGTAACTTAGGGCGCAACAAATATATAGAGATAGATATATATATGTGTGTGTGTGTTTATTTTTATTCGTATATATCTATATATATATAAAAATATATAGATATATACGTATAAAAATAAACACACACACACATATATATATGTGTAAAACTCATATATATATATCAAAACACTTTAAATAAGAATGTGTTAAAAAAACATTCATAAATAATCCAATAAAATCCATCAGAAAAAAAGAAGAGAAGTGCTCTTGTGCAAAAAGTTTATTTAAACGGGTTTATCAACAAAAAATCCATATTTCAGTGTGGATCGCAAAATGTTCTTAATTGTATTCCTGGATTAAAAATGCCATGTCTCTCCCTCTTCAAATGCAGCCTACTTAATAAGACTTATATAGTGTGCAGCACGTCTCTATAATATTTCTCCCTTGTTTCCTTGACATAATTCACTATCATTTTTATTTCTGGAATAAAAATGCCTTAGCTGCTCCCTCTTTAAATACTGCCTACCAAAAAAGTTTACACGATGTGCAGCATGTCTCTGTAATATTTCTGCTTTGTGTCTTTGAAATAATCCACTGTAATTAAAATTTCTGGATCAAAAATGTCCTGTCTCTCCCTCTTCAAATGCAACCTACTAAGGCTGCATTCACACCTGAGCGTCGGTCGTTCGGTCGTTTTTTTCCGGCGTTTTGTCGCGCGTATTCATGCTTATTTGCGCGTTTGCATACAGCGTTGTCCGACGTTTTTGTACTTCAACGTTTTTATTTTAGCCAATAGGAAAAATGATCATCTTTTCATCACTTGTTGCTATGTTGGTAGATTTTTTTAATCTTCTGCATGGGCGACAAGTTCTATTGATTAAAGCGACGAAACGCCCGTAGCAAACGCCCGTTGTTGCGCAAGTCGCTTGAATCGAGCGTTTCCATTACTTTCTATGGGAAATGGAAACGCTCAAATACGCCGCTGTCGCGCGACAAAAAAAGGTCCGGGACTTGTTTGAGCTTCGTGCGACAGGCGTTTGGGCGTTCAGGTGTGAACAGTCACCATAGCAAATAATGTATTTTCATCCCTCTGGCGTTTGTGAGCGTAGCGCTTCAGGCGTAAAAACGCCTAGGTGTGAATGGAGCCTAAAAAGTAGGTTGATATGATATGCAGTTTGTCTTTGTAATATTTCTGCATCATGTCGTAATTCACTGTAATTTTTATTTTAGTTTTTTTTTAACCTCTTGCTGTCTTGCCACAGTACATTAACTGCAGTGGGGTGGCACAGGCAGACAGAATCACATACATGTACATCATCCTGTCTCCCGCTGGACACAGCTGATTGAAGCTCCCGGTAGCTGGCTGTGTTCAGTGGCTGGAGGATAATGTGATCACTATGCAACCTGAGAAGTAAAGTGTCACTATGGTGACATTGAGCTGCTCTGATAAAAGTATGTTAAAGAAAACAGTAAAAAAATTAAAAAAATGTTTATAAAGCTGAATAATTTTTTTTTTTTTTAACAAACTGTCACCAGTCAATAACCCTGATCACAGCCACACCAGTCATATGATGACACCATACTGAAAAAGTAACCAGTTACGGTATAAAACAAAAATGATTTTTTTTTTATATTGAATTTTTTTTTCATTTTCCAAAAAACTTGTCATGCCTCTTACTAAATACCTTACTAAATACCTCAGGTTGTGTACTTTCCAAAAAGGGTCACTTGGGGGGGGGGGGGGGGGTATTTGTACTTCCCTGGCATTTTAAGGACCTCAAGAAATTAGATTGGCCATAAGTACATTAGGACTGATCAATTTTCAAAAATACAGTTGGTATAGAAAAGAATCACCCGATGAGAGGGAGCAGACGATCAGTGTTGTGTCACTAGGTAGAACAGGGCGATGCCTTGTTTACAAAGACATCCCCCCGTTGTGCCGTTCCGTGACCCGATCGCGGGACACCGGCGGACACCGGGTCCGCACGCGCCCGCTAGGGGGCAGGTTCAAAGCAACGTATATATACGTTGCTTTGCCTGCCCGTGCCATTCTACCAACGTAAATGTGCGTGAGGCAGTCGGCAAGCGGTTAAATCACCTCTGGCTTAACAAAAACAGCATTATTCCGAAAAAATAACACACAGGGCTAGATTCAGGTATGAGATACGACGGCGTATCTCCAGATAGGCCGTCGTATCTCTTAGTTGCGGCGTCGGATCTATGCGACTGATTCATGGAATCAGTTACGCATAGATTTCCCTAAGATCCGACCGGCGTAAGTGTCTTACACCGTCGTATCTTAGGCTGCATATTTACGCTGGCCGCTAGGTGTCGCTTCCGTATATTTACGCAAGGAATATGCAAATTAGGTAGTTACGTCGATTCAGAAACGTATGTCCGCCCGGCGCAATTTTTTACGTCGTTTACGTTAGGCTTTTTCCGGCGTAAAGTTACCCCTGCTATATGAGGCGTATCCTATGTTAAGTATGGACGTCGTTCCCGCGTCGAATTTTGAAAATTTTACGTCGTTTGCGTAAGTCGTTCGCGAATAGGGCTGGATTTCACGTCGAAAGCAATGCCGATTTGCGGCGGAATTTTGAGCATGCGCACTGGGATTCTTTCACGAACGGCGCATGCGCCGTTCGTAAAAAACGTAAAATACGCGGGGCCACCATTCATTTAAATAAAACACGCCCACATCATCCCCATTTGAATTAGGCGGGCTTACGAAAGTAAAAATAACAATAAATCTATAATATGCCTACCTAAAGCATATTTACATCATTTTAATTAGTTATTTTTTATTATAAGTTGACATATACACAAGTGCTAAATAAAATGCGTTAGTTATTTTACATATAACAGTTTTCAATGACTTTGCTACTTTGCTTTAGGGCTGCTGTTGCTCAGGTAGAGACTAGGGGTGGGTGGGGAACGCATTATTGAACACATAGGGGCAGATTCACGTACCTCGGCGCATATCTCCGCCGGGCACAGCGTATCTAAGATACACTACGCCGTCGTAACTTTTTTTCGAATCCTCCAAGAATTTTCGCCGTAAGTTATGGCGGCGTAGTGTATCTTTGGCGGCGTAATGGCGCGGAATTCAAATGGATATGATGGGGGCGTGTTTTATGTAAATACGCCGTAACAAGCTAATTTGCATACTCGACGCGGAATTCGACGGAAACGCCACCTAGCGGCCGCCGAAAAAATGCACCTAAGATCCGACAGCGTACTAAGACGTACGCCTGTCGGATCGATCCGAGATGCAGTCGTATCTTGTTTTGTAGATACAAAACAAAGATACGACGCGCAAAATTTGAAATTACGTGGCGTATCAAGAGATACGTCGGCGTAATTCTTTTTTGGATCTGCCCCATACAGTATATTGTAGAATATTGTCACACAGCGCTCTGCAAAAGCAAAAGCAAATATTGAGCCACCAGCGGAAGGCTGCAGGATCCTGTCCAGGATTTATTGTTATTTTAAAGCTCAACTCCAGTTAAAACCGTTATAATAAACTTCACAGCAGTTTAAAAAAAGCAAAGTTTCAGCACGGGGTATTGCAGTTCTGCCTTATCAGCACAGTCCAGTAACAGCAGAACACTCCAGAGATTGGAACCGTCTTACAAATGGTCCTCAAAAATGCCTGAGCCAATTAGTAACTCTCTGGTGAAAATGCAATATAACATGAATCGCAATTTATCTTAATCTACAGGCACATGGAAATAATCTTTCTAAGTCACAGCTTTCCAGTGACATCGACTGTCTGGGAAAAGCAGGATAAATAGCTGCCTCTTCTCTCAGCTATGGCTTCCATATGTTATGTGATTCGAAGGCAGACATGATTCATTCTTGTGGGAATCACTTTAAAGGGGTTGTAAAGGTTTGTTTTTTATTTTCTAAATAGGTTCCTTTAAAGCGGAGGTTCACCCAAAAATCAACTTTCTGCCATTAGATCCAGCATACTGCTGACATCTGCAGTATGCTGTTTTTTTTTGTACTTATCGTTTTATCAGCCGTTGTTATCCGGCTCCGAGCGGGGATTCCTGCGGGAAATAGGCGTTCCTAAGCCAAGCAGATTTGATTGACGGGCTGCTAAAGCGCGTCAAGCCTTCCGAAAATACCCGAAGTGACACTCGGGTGTTTACGGCGCTATACGGCGCCTGCCGTGTAGAGCTGACTGTGCAGGCGCCGTAAACACCCGAGTGTCACTTCGGGTATTTTCGGAAGGCGTGACACGCTTTAGCAGCCGTCAATCAACTCAGCTTGGCTTAGGAACGCCTATACTCGGAAGGAATCCCCGCTCAGAGCCGGATAACAACGGCTGATAAAACGATAAGTAAAAAAAAAAAACAGCATACTGCAGATGTCAGCAGTATGCTGGATTTAATGGCAGAAAGTTGATTTTTGGGTGAACCTCCGCTTTAAGCTAGTGCATTGTTGTTTCACTTACCCTTTCTTTCGATTTCCCTTCTAAATGTTTTTTTTCTTTGTCTGAATTTCTCACTTCCTGTAAGCTTGCCCCCATCATCCATGGGGGTTAGTCAGCCAGAACAGCATACTGAGGAGGAACCGGAAGTGAGAAATTCAGACAAAGAAAAAAAACATTTAAAAGGGAAATCGAAGGAAAAGGTAAGTGAACCAACAATTCACTAGATTAAAGGAACCTATATAGAAAATAAAAAACAAACCTTTACAACCCCTTTAAAGCAAGTCTTAAGTTCAGTTTTCTCAATGTTTACCAAGTGTCCTTAAACAAGAACTCCGGACAATATTTGATTTTTCCCATGCAGTGGGGCTGTGCCTGCACTGCATGGGTTAACTGCCCATTTTGTCAAGGGGTACAAGGAAAGGGTATACTTACCCGATCCTCCAGAAAAAAGCACTCCCCTATGTCCAGCGGTGGACTGTTCTTGCCATCCTCACGTCCAGAGCCGTTCTAAGGGTGTGATGACATCAGAAGCATATATGGGTATTGTTCTGCAGCATGCCCACCGTCTCTACCTTGGAGGGGGGTGCTCAACGAAAACCCTCCACAAGACCTCTCCTTAGCAGCCCACTGATCCGAGAAGTCCCTAAACTCCAGCTCCTCCCACAAAGCCACTCCCTCTTTATAAAGAGGCACCCTGCATCACCACTCCACAACAAAGAGGAGCAACCCCTTAAAGCAGAGGTGCCCAACCATTTGAAGAGCAAGGGCCACTTGGTAACCGGTCAAGGGCCACAATGAGCAGAGCGGGTGGATGGCAGCCCACTCTGCTCTATAGAGCCCACTCTACTTTCAGCACACCAAACTCGCAGGTAATAGAAGTCTATGGCTCAGTGCAGGTAACCTGCAGGTGCACTTCTCTGCGCTTGTGGATCAGTTTGTAAGCAGCCCAGTAACCACTGCAGAACAGATATGCCCAAATATACAGTGTGATTTTAGTAATAAACTTACCTTTAATAACAGTATTCTATTTTATTCTATCCCAGAGCAGGAGGTCGCCGGCCACATCAAAAGGCTCCGGCGGGCCACATCAGAGGGCTCCGCGAGCCACATGTGGCCCCCGGGCCACTGGTTGGGCACCCCTGCCTTAAGGAGACCTCTACCTGCCTACACACGGACTCTATATAAATCGTGTATAATAATAATAATATAATATTCACACACAAGAATATATACATATGTGTAAATACTATATTTACTATTTTTCTTCTCCTTTTAGCAGTTGCCAAGTAATCAGTCATTTCTGATGCATTTTTCATACCTACAAGCCAAACCCTTGTTTTACTACTTCTTGTGGAATTATTCAGACTTACCCAAAGGTGTTCAAACCAGAAAAAAATAATATACAATATATACAGTGCCTTGAAAAAGTATTCATACCCCTGGAAATTTTCCACATTGTGTCATTTTACAACCAAAAATGTAGATGTGTTTTATTGAGATTTTATGTGATAGACCAACACAAAGTGGCACATCACTGTGAAGAAGAAAGATTATAAATGTTTTTTTTTTGTTTTGTTTTTTTACAAATAAAGATCTGAAAAGTGTGACGAGTGTGACGTGTATTTGTATTCAGCCCCTTTACTCTGATACCCCTAACTAAAATCTAATAAAACCAATTGCCTTCAGAAGTCACCTAATTAGTAAATAGAGTCCACCTGTGTGTAATTTATTCTCAGTATAAATACAGCTGTTCTGTGAAGCCCTCATAGTTTTTTATATTTCAATGGTTTTTATTGAAAGAAAGAATATTACAACAATACAGAAGCATCGCCACAATTTCTGAAAGCGTCAATGAACACCTGAGAGGTCTCAATCATAGTACATAACACCTTATATCGTTTGGCATCATCGTCATGACAACTAAAAAGAATACATAACAAAATACTCCAGGGTAAAACACAAAGTGTAGTCCCCCCCAATTATTCAATGACCCAACCTTAGTAGGCCCAAGACCCATCTGTCAAGAGTCCCGGACCTGGAGACCCCAAATCCATCCCACCACCAATATTGCTATCCAAACGGGAGGACCTGCGTTGAAAATCTTCCGTAGGAAAGGTGGAGGCGTAAAGAAATGGGCAGAAACGTATATAGAAAAGGAAGAAAAGGAAGAGAAGAAAAGAGAGAGGATAGATAAGAGAGCGACCGGCCAGCCCCTAGATATCCGCCAAAACCATAGCTCACATCTCCAGCGATCTTAGATCAATAGTTAAATAAGCCAGCCATGGATCCCAAACCTTATTGAAAGTCTCCAGCTTGTCCTGAACCACCTCATAGTTTAAAAAAAAAAAAACATTGGTGAACAAACAGCAAAAGAGTATGGCCCAAATGCAAACCTACCAAGACATGGCCGTCCACCTAAACTGACAGGCCGGGCAAGGAGAGCATTAATCAGAGAAGCAGCCAAGAGGCCCATGGTAACTCTGGAGTTGCTGCCGAGATCCACAGCTCAGGTGGGAGAATCTGTCCACAGGACAACTATTAGTAGTTCACTCCACAAATCTGGCCTTTATGGAAGAGTGGTAAGAAGAAAGCCAATGTTGGAAAAAAAAACATAAGAGGTCTTGTTTGCAATTTGCGAGAAACCATGACCAAGACTTGAAAATTGCTGTTCACAGACGTTCTCCATCCACTCTGACAGAGCTTGAGCTATATTGCAGAGAAAAATGGGCAAAAATGTCACTCTCTAGATGTGCAAAGCTGGTAGAGACATCCCCAAAAAGACTTGCAGCTGTAAATGCAGTGAAAGGAGGTTCTACAAAGTATTGACTCGGGGGGGGGGGGGGGGGGGGGGTGGGGGGCTGAATACAAATGCACTCCACACTTTTCACATATTCATTTGTAAAATAAAATTGAAAAACATTTATAATTTTCCTTCCACTTCACAATTATGTGCCACTTTGTGTTGGTCCACCACATAAAAAATCCCAATAAAATACATTTACGTTTTTGGTTGTAACATGACAAAATGTGGAAAATGGCAAGGGGTATGAATACTTTTTCAAGGCACTGTGTGTGTGTATATATATATATATCTTTTTTATAAAAAAAAATTGTGTGGTTTTGCCCCTTCTGACCCCAGTAGAGAATGGTTTATGAGTGGATCTTGGTAAAATATAGACCTGCATCCAGCCAGTCAATATGGATGAATACTAACTGCATTTTCACATGTGTCAATGTGCTTTTTGAAAAACCCTCCCAGGCATCAATACTTTCACCGCATTCCCCTGCCACCCCATCACTGCCTAGAAGCTGGGAGTGCTGGGAGCCCTTTGTGAGCTTGGATGGTTAGGAACTTACACAGGGTTCAATTATCCTCCTGCTTTTCAGGCCTAAGCACTGCATTAATAAAAGGAAGCAGTCACAGCTGGGCCCAGCTGTAGTTACAGCCATGTACATCCCATATACAGTACCTTAATAGTATATTTAAATTGTTAAACCCAAACCAGTAAAACCAGTCTGTATATGCAGTAAAGCAGTGGTCTCCAAACTGTGGCCCTGGGGCCAGATGTGGCCCTTTGGTTGCCTTTATCTGGCCCTTGTTGCACTACTCCTCCAACTGACTCCAATGATGGGATACCATTCCACTCACAGACAGCATCCATAGGGCTCCATTCCTCCCATTGATACCAAAAAGGGGCACTATTCCTCCCATTACAACCAATGATGGGACACTATTCCTCCCATTACAACCAATGATGGGGCACTATTCCTCCCATTACAACCAACAATGGTGTATTGCTTTCTTCCACTGACCACAGTCCGGCCCATCAAAAGCCTGAAGGACAGTAAGCTGGCCCTTTGCTTAGAAAGTTTGGAGACCCATGCAGTAAAGCATGCTTGTTATACTCACTGTGGAACCTAATGGGTTCGTTTTCTGCAGTTGCTGTTTGATCCTGTCTTCTCTGATCCCCCCCCCCCTTCCTCCACTGTCCCCAAGCCATCTCCTGATAGTACAGAGCCTTTGGAGTCACTCTGCACATGCTCAGTTTGGTGTGTATTAGGCCCCGTACACACGACCGGATCTATCCGCTGGGATTGATCCGCGGATCAGTTCCAGCAGATAGATCCGGTCGTGTGTACGGCCTAGCGGACATTTCCCAGCGGGTAAATCCAGTCGTCTGTACAGACTCACCGGATCAGTCCGTCCGCTCCCATCCCTCGCATGCGTCGTAATGATTCGACGCATGCGTGGAAGTATTTACCTTCCAGGGTCGCGCACGTCGCCACGTCATCTTCGGGGCGACGGCGCGGCCACGTCACCGCGGATGTATTCGCAGGGATTTCGATCTGATGGTGTGTACAGTCATCAGATCCAAATCCGCCAGACGATTTATCCGCTGGAAACGGTCCGGCGGACCGTTTCCAGTGGATATCCTCTCGTCTGTACAAGGCCTTAGAGAGTTTTTTTTTTTTCTTGGAAGGGTGCATGTGATCGGGACAGGACCAATCAGCACTGTCCAAACAGAAAGTCAGGGGTCCGGCATCCTCGTAGGACAGTCAGAGGAGAATGAAACCTTCTCCTACAAGCTTTAACTAAATGCTGATAGAAGTCACAAGACTGCTATATACTGCCGATGAGAAAACATATTTAGTAGTTTTTGTTTACTAAAATAATTGCATTTCCATGTTCTGTGTACTGTGGGAGGCCAGATATAGTGAATGCAGAGTCCTGAGTTTAGTAACACTACAAGTACACAGTTTGGCTGTCTCTGCTGTATATGGATGACAGATGGTCTAACCTAACCTGCTGGAACACTGATGAAAATGCATATACAGTACCTGTTGAACTGGATAATTACTACCAGTTTGGTGACTGATTTTTCACAGTTCTCAGGCTCTTCAGTAACTAAAAAGGTTGAGCATGCCGATGTGTCATCATAAGCTACGCTGCCTAGGGTGATGTTGTCACGTGACCGAGGTGAAATGCCTCACATGGTACAAAAGGGTTTCCACCCGAACATTACAGACACTATGTGAAGAATGCAGGATGATTAAAGCCAATTGTAAAATCTGCAAAAAACATTAAACTTTTCCCTGCATTTCAATATAAGAAAACGACACTATTGTTAACTGCTTAGGCCCCTTTCACACGGGGCGGATCAGTAATAATCCGCCCCGTGAACCTCCGCTTGCTCAGCGGGGATCGCTCCGTTGATCCCCGCTGAGCCGGCGGATGACAGGGCGGTCCACGCACACTGTGCAGGGAACGCCCTGTCTTTTCTCCGCTCTCCCCTATGGGGGGATCGGATGAACACGGACCGTCTGTCCGTGTTCACCCGATCCGCCAGACGGATGGAAAAGTAGGTTTTTCCTCCGTCAGACTTTGGTGGATCGGAGCGGGTCAGATGTCAGCGGGCATGTCACCGCTGACATCCGTGGCTCCATAGAGGAGCGCCCGTTCAGATCCGCCTAAAAAACTGGCAGGCGGACCTGAACGGGCCGCCCGTGTGAAAGAGCCCTTATAGTCGCAAAAAAAGTGCAGCGCTCTCGTTCAATAAAGTGCATTCAAATTATAGTGCATAAATAAATATCTAATAACAGTGTAAAAATCATCTATATATAATCAATTTACGTGAGTCCACCTTTTCCTTTAACCACTTCAGACCCGGAAGATTTGGCTGCCCAATGACCGGGCCATTTTTTGCGATTCGGCACTGCGTCGCTTTAACTGACAATTGCGCGGTCATGCGACGCTGTACCCAAACAAAATTGACG
Organism: Rana temporaria; assembly: GCF_905171775.1. Taxonomy (NCBI): domain Eukaryota; kingdom Metazoa; phylum Chordata; class Amphibia; order Anura; family Ranidae; genus Rana; species Rana temporaria. The sequence goes on from NC_053493.1 coordinate 48,402,615, forward strand.
TCTTTTTTTCCCCCCACAAATAGAGCCTTCTTTTGGTGGTCTTTTGGACTGTTAGTGCTTGCTTTGTGCAATGTGAAATAAAGTGTAGCAGAAACTCTTGGCTTAGACAACTGCAGCCAGCAACCCTGCTGGGAAGCCATAGTCCGGTCTGAATAATGGGTTTCAGATGGTCTGAAACCTGGACACATGATTTAAAACCTCATCTGGGACAGGTGGCAGCCTTAGCCTTATAGTGGAACTGTGATAGGGTGGTGGGCAATCTGGCACTACCAGACTAGAACTAGAACATGAATAGAGGGGAAGTCTTCCAAAGGGACACTAGCTCTGGTGACTACCAGGGATTCACTCACTCCTCTTACTTCCTGTTTTGACTATGGGACAGGAATTGAAAGGAAATCTCACCAATGGGAAATAGAAATCCTGATGGGGTTTTAACCTTCCCTTAAAGTGGAAGTAAACCCTCACATATACCCAGTGAAGTGAACAGCCTCAGATGATACACAGAGATTAAACAAATCTCCCTACAAAAGTTTTACATGTATATCTGCTGTCATCATATACTGTTTAGAAAGTGTGCATGGTGTTAGGAGATTTTCTCTTCCTGGTTAGCACTGCAGTGAAGTCTGGACATACAGACAAAACAGCTGATTGGGGGAAAGGCACACACCCCCTCTCCCTCCTCATAGGTAGAGACTTTCAGAGCTGATCATTGAATAGTTCAGTGCTCTGCTAATCTAATCATAGCATCCCCCCCCAACACAAAACTCAGGTTGCTTTTATCATATGTGATGGAGAACTTGTCAGGAGTTATCAGGCTGATAACAGAAGAATGGAGCAGGAGACAGCTACGGGACTTAGTGCTTTGAAGAGAGATAAGAAAACACTACGGGGCAGATGCACAAAGGTATTACGCCGGCGTATCTCTTGATACGCCGCATAATTTCAAATGTTGCGCGTCGTATCTTTGTTTTGTATCCTCAAAACAATATATGACGGCATCTCGTCTTAGTACGCCATCGGATCTAAGCTGCAATTTTTCGGCGGCCGCTAGGTGGCGTTTCCGTCCAATTCCGTGTCGAGTATGCAAATTAGCTAGTTACGGCAATCCACGAACATACGTCCGGCCGGCGCATTTTTTTACGTCGTTTGCATTTGGCTTTTTCCGGCGTATAGTTAAAGCTGCTGTTATGAGGCGTACTCAATGTTAAGTATGGCCGTCGTTCCCGCGCACAATTTTGAATTTTTTACGTAGTTTGCGTAAGTCGTTCGCGAATAGGGATTTGCGTAGAATGACGTCACCGTCGTGAGCATTGGCTTGTTCCGGGTTAATTTCGAGCATGCGCACTGGGATACCCCCACGGACGGCGCATGCGCTGTTAAAAAAAAACTTAGTTTACGTCGGGTCACGACGTATTTACATAAAACACGCCCCAATCACATCCATTTGAATTCCGCGCCCTTACGCCTTCAAAGATACACTACGCCGTCCTAACACGTCTAATACGTCGGGTCACGACGTATTAACATAAAACACTCCCCCATCACAGAGATTTGAATGGCGAGCCATTACGCCGCCAAAGATACACTACGCCGCCGTAACTTATGTCGCAAATTCTTTCAGGATTCGAAAAAAAAAGAACAAAGTTACGGTGGCGTAGTGTATCTTAGATACGCTGCGCCCGGCGCAGAGGTACGTGGATCTGCCCCTACAGATATATGTGCTCAGCTCAAATTTCATGAATCAGGTTTACATCCACTTCAATTCAAAAGAGAAGGATGAACAAATTTCTAACAGTGTATGTGGTTTCCATTTCGGTCCATTTGTTCCAAAATTGAATGTTAAAAGCAGACAAGATTTTGAAGCACTTGGAATTACATTTGTTAAGTCATTTAATGCACTGAGAATTTCAAACCTTCGTATGGCCAAAATTAAAAAAAAAAAAAAAAAAACGATTTGTCTTTACTTTTACTCTAGGAGTCAAAATTACTGTTATTATTTCATACAAATGGAAAGATTGTTGAGGTTGTTCAAAAACCTCTCAGGTTTACTGATTGTAATAAGCATTTCAATATAAATTGTACAGGAAATTTGAATAATAAAATGTAAATGTGTGTTATTCTTTATGTTTTATGTATTTTTCTTCGTATTTATGCAAAGCAGACATCGGCAAGTTTTCTTGTTAAATTTATTGGTTCATCACCCTTATATTTTTACGTTGCATATTGAAGCCCTGTATATATCTGAGTGATGTTCTGGCTGTACGTTTTTTATGCATGTTTTAGGAGCAGCACCATTCATGTGATTGCAAAAACCTGGGCAAAAATACATGTTTCCGCAACGCCCAGATGTAAACGGGGTTTTTTGGGTCAATGTTTTGTCATTCTATATTTTTTTTAATTGGACTCTAGGCACATAGGGCCAGATCCACACACATTTAGTTCCGCGCAGCGTATCAGAGTTACGCTACGCCGCCGTACCTTACCTGGCGCATTTTCGAATCCTCAGCGATTTCGCGCCGGAAGTTACGGTGGCGTAGTGTATTTCTGGCGGCGGATTTCAAATTGGGCGGGTTGGGGGCGGGTTTCATTTAAATGAAGTGCGTCCCCGCGCCGAATGAAATGCGCATGCGTCGTCCAGAAATTTCCCGCCGTGCTTTGCGCGAAATGACGTCGCAACAATGTAATTTTTTGAACTTAGACGTGAGTTACGTCCATCCCTATTCACAGACGACTTACGCAAAAAAATAAAAGAATTCAAATTTCGACACGGGAACGACGGCCATACTTAACATGGCAATTCTATCTATACGCCGCAAAATACCAGCTTTAACTATACGCCGGAAAAAGCCGACTACAGACGACGTTAGAAAATGCGACGGCCGCGCGTACGTTTGTGGATTGTCGTAAATCGCTAATTTGCATACCCGACCCGGAAAACGCCACCCAGCGGACGCCGAAGTATTGCATCTTAGATCCGAAGGCGTACGAAGACGTACACCTGTCGGATCTAACCCAGAAGCCGTCGTATCTTGTTTTGAGGATTCAAAACAACGATACGACGCGGGAAATTTGAAAGTACTTCTTCTGTGGATCTGGCCCATAGATACAATATTGATGCAGCAGATGGCTGATCATTTTAGGTCAACATACTGTACAGTTGTGCTTATAAGTTTACATACCCTGACAGAATTTATGGTTTCTTGGCCATTTTTCAGAGAATATGAATAACAAAAACTTTTCTTTCACTCATGGTTATTGTTTGGCTGAAGCCATTTATTATCAATCAACTGTGTTTACACTTTTTAAATCATAATGACAACAGAAACTACCCAAATGACCCTAATAAAAAGTTTACATACCCCAGTTCTTAATACAGTGGAACCTCGGATTCCGAGCATAATTCCGTTCCAGGAGAATGCTCGTAATCCAAAGTACTTGCATATCAAACTGAGTTTCCCTATTGAAGTCAATGGAAACGAAAATAATTTCTTCTGCATTGACTTCAATGGCATGCAATACCGCATGCGGCCAGAGGCGGGGGGCGCCGGAGAGCCTCGGAAACGTCCGGAAAGGCCTGAGGACAATTTGGCTGACCTCGGTAGACCTTGGAAAGACTCAGTTCCCCGGGCCTTTCCGAGGTTTGCCGAGGTCAGCCGAGTAGTCCTCGGGCCTTTCCGTGCATTTCTGAATGGACCTGCCCACCGGTGCCCCCCACCTCAGGCCAAATGCAGTACTGCACACCGCTTTGGCCTGAATCCTGCTTTTTTTTACGAGACAACACCCGACAACACCCGAGTTAGGATATTTTAAAATACAGTGCACGTATTGTAAAACGCTCGTTAACCGCGTTACTCGCAATCCGAGGTTCCACTGAACAGTGTATTACCCCCTTTAACATCAATGACAGCTTGAAGTCTTTTGTGCTATTTGTGGATGAGGCTCTTTATCTTCTCAGATGGTAAAGCTGCCCATTCCTCTTGGCAAAAAGCCTCCAGTTCCTGTAAATTCTTGGGCTGTCTTGCATAAACTGCAAGTTTAAGATCTACCCTGAAAAATGGATGTAGGTCGAACTTCAGGGTTGGCTCTGAGGTGTTAGGGAATCCGAGGTAGAGTAATCGATTCATAAGAGCCACAATGTCTTAAATTTATCATAAGTGTCATTATCTAAGGCCAGCATTTCCTCCATGCGCATGATGTCACTGACCACAGAGACCCATAAGGACGGGGGGGGGGGGGATTTGTAGTAGTTTTCCAGAATTGGGGGATCTAACCCTGCTTTAAACTTCTCCACAACTGTATCCCTGACATGTCTGGTGTTTTCCATGGTCTTCATGATGCTGTTTGTTCACTAAGGTTCTCTAACAAACCTCCGAGGGCTTCACAGAACAGTTGTATTTATAATGAGATTAAATTACACACAGGGGGACTCTATTTATTAATCAGGTGACTTTTGAAGGCAATTGGTTCCACTAGATTTTAGTTAGGGCAGGGGTGTCAAACTGGCGGCCCTCCAGATGTTCCGAAACTACAAGTCCCATCATGCCTCTGCCTGTGAGAGGCATGCTTGTAACTGTTAGCCTTGCAATGCCTCATGGGACTTGTAGTTTTGCAACAGCTGGAGGGCCGCCAGTTTGACACCCCTGAGTTAGGGGTATCAGAGGAAAGGGGCTGAATACAAATGTACGCCACGCGTTTCAGATATTTATTTGTAAAAAAAAAAAAATAGAAAAACATTTATAATTTTCCTTCCACTTCACAATTATGTTCCACTTTGTGTTGGTCTATCACATAAAATCCCAATAAAATACATTTACATTTTTAGCTGTAACATGACAAAATGTGGAAAATTTCCAGGGGTATGAATACTTTTTCAAGGCACTGTATAACCACTTCCCGACCTCCTCATGTACATATACGTCAGCAGAATGGCACGGACAGGCACATGTACGTACCTGTACGTCCTCTGCTAGACGTGGGTGGGGGGTCCGATCGGGACCCCCCCCGGTACATGCGGAGGTCGGGTCCGCTCGGGGAGCGATCCGGGACGACGGCGCGGCTATTTGTTTTTAGCCGCTCCGTCGCGATCGCTCCCCCGGAGCTGAAAAAGGGGGAGAGCCGTGTAAAAAAACACGGCTTCACTGTGGCGGCGCATCGATCGGGTGATCCCCTTTATAGGGGAGATCCGATCGATGATGTCATTCCTACAGCCACACCCCCCTACACTAGTAAACACACACACAGTGATCCCTAAATGTTACAGCGCCCCCTGTGTTTAACTCCCAAACTGCAACTGTCATTTTCACAATAAAGAATGCAATTTAACCACTTAAGCCCCGGACCAATATGCAGCCTAAAGACCCAAGGTGTTTTTACAGTTCGGGACTGCGTCGCTTTAACAGACAATTGCGCGGTCGTGCGACGTGACTCCCAAACAAAATTGGCGTCCTTTTTCCCCCCACAAATAGAGCTTTCTTTTGGTGGTATTTGATCACATCTGCGTTTTTAGTTTTTGCGCTATAAACAAAAATAGAGCGACAATTTTGAAAAAAATGCAATATTTTTTACTTTTTGCTGTAATAAATATCCCCCAAAAACATATATAAAAACATTTTTTTTCCTCAGTTTAGGCCGATACGTATTCTTCTACCTATTTTTAGTAAAAAAAATCGCAATAAGCGTTTATCGATTGGTTTGCGCAAAATTTATAGTGTTTACAAAATAGGGGATAGTTTTATTGCATTTTTATTAATTTTTTTTTTTTTACTACTAATGGCGGCGATCAGCAATTTTTTTCATGACTGCGACATTATGGCGGACACTTCGGACAATTTTGACACATTTTTGGGACCATTGTCATTTTCACAGCAAAAAATGCATTTAAATTGCATTCTTTATTGTGAAAATGACAGTTGCAGTTTGGGAGTTAACCACAGGTGGCGCTGTAGGAGTTAGGGTGCACCTAGTATGTGTTTACAACTGTAGGGGGGTGTGGCTGTAGGAATGACGTCATCGATCGTGTCTTCCCTATAAAGGGAATGACGCGATCGATGCGCCGCCATAGTGAAGGACGGGGAAGCCGTGTTTACATACGGCTCTCCCCGTTCTTCAGCTCCGGGGAGCGATCGCGACGGAGCGGCTATAAACAAATAGCCGCGCCGTGGTCCCGGATCGCTCCCCGAGCGGACCCGACCTCCGCATGTAGCGGGGGGGGTCCCGATCGGACCCCCCACCCGCTAATAGGCGAGGACGTACGTGTACGCCCATGTGCCTGTACGTGCCATATTGTGGACGTATATGTACATGCGGGGGTCGGGAACTGGTTAAATGCATTTTTTGCTGTGAAAATGACAATGGTCCCAAAAATGTGTCAAAATTGTCCGAAGTGTCCGCCATAATGTCGCAGTCACGAAAAAAATCGCTGATCGCCGCCATTAGTAGTAAAAAAAAATAAAAAAAATTAAAATGCAAAAAAACTATCCCCTATTTTGTAAACGCTATAAATTTTGCGCAAACCAACCGATAAACGATTATTGCGATTTTTTTTACCAAAAATAGGTAGAAGAATACGTATCAGCCTAAACTGAGGAAAAAAAAAATTATATATGTTTTTGGGGGATATTTATTACAGCAAAAAGTAAAAAATATTGAATTTTTTTCAAAATTGTCGCTCTATTTTTGTTTATAGCGCAAAAAATAAAAACCGCAGAGGTGATCAAATACCACCAAAAGAAAGCTCTATTTGTGGGAAAAAAAGGACGCCAATTTTGTTTGGGAGCCACGTCGCACGACCGCGCAATTGTCTGTTAAAGCGACGCAGTCCCGAACTGTAAAAACCCCTTGGGTCTTTAGGCAGCAATATGGTCCGGGGCTTAAGTGGATATATATATGTGATTCTGTGCACAGCAGCCACCCTGGAGCAGTAAAGCTACATGGGCAGGTGATTAAGTGGTTAATTCAGAGCTGCATTAATTTATGTTTTTTTATATTCTTGACTTCAGCTTAATGAAAAATATATGTTCTAAGAAAAATGTTCAAATTGCAATGTTCAAATCTTCTTTTGAACCTTATGTACTTAAAATCCAATAAAAACAAAATGACCAAAAAAAGAACGTTGATTGGCGAGAAAGAAAGAAATCAATGCGACATGCAGAAATAATGGGATTTTATACTCAGTTTTGGCATCATCATTAAGTAGCCTATTAGATGTTAGATACTTATTGTGATCCAGTCAGTAAAGTGGAAATAAAAAAAAAAGACATTTACTCTGTAATCTGTCACCAGCACAACACTGCAGTTTTTGCTTTTCTTTTTTTCTCCGTAACATTGTTTTTTACCTGTTGATGCTGCCAGTGGTTCCATTTTTCTACTTTTTTTTTTAAGCTCCATGGTTCAATGCACACACGTAAAAAAAAATAACACTTGAGGCAAAAAAATACAATAGATGAAAGCCAGGGGGGGACTTACTTGAGTGCCCAGGCCAGTGGGGGCCTCATGAGAGGCTCCTGGTACATCCTACAACAAGGGGAATCAGACAGACGGGGGAGATCGGTGCAGTGGGGGATAATTACAAGCAGCGATCTCCCTACATGACTTTCCATGAAGCAGCTGAAAGACGCTCCTCTTTCGGCTCCCGCAGCTTTCAGCTGCTTCATGGAAAGCCATACAGGGAGATCGGTGCTTGTAATCCCCCCCCCCCGCCGCATCGATCACCCCCAACTGTCAATGGTATTCCTCCCTGTTGTATGGTCCACTGGAGTGCTACCCCCCCCCCCCCATCCCTGCCAGCTTTCCCTCTCCAGGCTTCTGCGGGGGATGTCTCAGAATGGAGATTGAAGGAAGGGACTAGTAAATATGTAATTTACCGGCCCTTCCTTTTCTGAATGAACAGAGTCAGTGATCGGTTCTGCTTACGAGCTCTGTTCATTCCTAACTGAAGCATAGTGAACTGTGTTTATAAATGGACACTAGCCTATGGCCCAGATTCTCAAAGGAGATACGACGGCGTATCTCCAGATACGCCGTCGTATCTCTGAGTCTGAGCCGTCGTATCTATGCGCCTGATTCTTAGAATCAGTTACGCATAGATTTCTATTAGATCCGACCGGCGTAAGTCTGTTACGCCGTCGGATCTTAACTGCATATTTACGCTGGCCGCTAGGGGCGTGTACTCTGATTTACGCCTAGAAATATGTAATTCAGCTAGATACGCAAATTATCGAACGTACGCTCGGCCGACGCAGTACAGATACGCCATTTACGTTAGGCTTTTCCCGGCGTAAAGTTACCCCTGCTATATGAGGCGTACATGCGGCGTACCAATGTTAAGTATGGACGTCGTTCCCGCGTTGAATTTTGAATTTTTTACGTTGTTTGCGTAAGTCGTCCGTGAATGGGGCTGGACGGCATTTACGTTCATGTCGAAACCAATACGTCCTTGCGGCGTACTTTGGAGCAATGCACACTGGGATATTCCACGGACGGCGCATGCGCCGCTCGTGAAAAACGTCAATCACGTCAGGTCACAAGTTATTTACATAAAACACGCCCCCTGTTCCAAATTTGAATTAGGCGGGCTTACGCTGCCCTATTTACGTTACGCTGCCGCAACTTACGGAGCAAGTGCTTTGAGAATACAGCACTTGCCAGTCTAAGTCGCGGAGGCGTAACGTAAATCGGATACGTTACGCCCGCGCAAAGATACGCCGATCTACGAGAATCTGGCCCTATGTCTCCTGTCCATTCATCTGAAGTGCACCTGAGGCTATAGAGAAAGGGACTGGGGAATATGTCCTTTTTTGGCCATACTTCTCTTGTGGGTCACAGGAGTGCACTAACCTGTGCATGCAGCTGAGAGCCAAAGTCAGCTGCACCTGCCCCCTCTCCAGCCCGTCACTCCAGTGAGCACTGGAGGGGCAGAGCAGAGAGCGGTGACTGGCAGTCACCGCTCTCTGCCCAGAGTCGACCTAGAATTGAGTGGTCATGTGGTCGCTCAGTTCTCAGGTTTAGAGCAGGCAGGGGACAGCTGCAGAATGAAGGTGAGTATGCATGTTTTTTTTTTTTACATAGCCCAAACTTCTCTATAAAAGTCCACTTAAAATGACATCCATCTATGACTACCCTGTCCACAGGGTGACAACGCTTCTGTGCAATTCCATTGTAAAACAAACAGCTTTGTCACCCTGGTAAAGGAGTTGATAAATAACGCATCTGCAAAATCAACAGATAATAAAATGTTACTGCCATGTTCATGCTAGTGACTGACTTCTTCATACAGCATATCTTTTTTTATTCTGTTCATAGTTAGATCCACTTTAAAATATCCTTTGTACCTTTTGAGTTTTAAGTCACAGGAATCTGCAGTAAAATTTTAAATAGACTCTTTAAATCTAATATAAATATTAAACTTTAATCACTGAGGTGTTAATTTTTAATAAATCTGAGTAAAACGTTAGCTTTCTTAAACTTCATAATCCAACTAGAGGCTTAAAGTGACACTTCCCACTGAAAAACAATGTGAACTGCAATAAAATAAAAAGGTCCTTCACAATCTTTTTTTTAATTTTTCACAGTGCCATGCAATGTTGCCAACCTACCAGATTGAAATTTACTGACACAACACCCAAAATGTACTGGCACAGCCGAGTTTTCACTGGCATTTCCAAAAGTTACAAAATGACAGTTTTAGGTGCAAATTATTTAGGCTACAAACACATACAATATGGAATTAGCAATATGATTTAAGGTAGACAATAAAGGCAAAAAACATATTTCTTATTCTATTTTTCAATGTAGCAAGTAAGTAGCTCATGAGAATGGGAGGCACACACATAAAATTGACTCTCAAGCCTCGTACACACGACCGAGTTTCTCGGCAAAAACCAGCTGGGAGATAGTTTTTTTGCCGAGGAAACCGGTCGTGTGTACATTTTCGTCGAGGAAACTGTCGAGAAACTTGACAAGCCAAAAAGAGAGCATGTTCTCTATTTCCTTGACGGGAATGGAGAAACTTGGCTTGTCGAGTTTCTCGACGGCTTCACAAGGAACTCGACGAGGAACTCGATGTGTTTCACCCGTCGAGTTTCTCGGTCGTGTGTACGAGGCTTCACAGTGATACTGACAGCAGTGAGCAGCAGCACAGATCATTATATGACCTCACTGACACAACCCGTCCCCTCCTGAGCATGGGCATCCCCTGAACTTTTTTCAGGGGGGGGGCATCATTTTAAGGTCATCCATGCTCGGTCCCTTTTTGACAATGTCATTCAGGGTAGGGGCTTTGTCATTATCACATAAAAGCGCAGGCATGCAAAGGTTTGAGAAACCTGATGCAACTTTCAAGCAACTAGCAACTTTGAATAACAATATCATAAAAAAATGGAGTCCCCCGCCCCCCCCAAGGAAATAACAACCCCCAGGATCAGTGCCAGTTTCTGCAATAACAATCTCCAGCTTTGCTGTCAGTTTACGCAATAAAAATCGCCAGCATTGGTGTCAGTAGCAACAATAATAACCCCCCACATCGGTGGAGATTTCTAGAATAAAAACTTCAGCATCTGTACCAGTGTACATAATAATGACCCTCAGCACTGGTGTCAGTTTCCGCACTAAAAATTTGGTGTCATTTTATGCAACAATTGCCCCCAGCATAGATGGGAGGATATCAGGTTAGACACTTCCTAATGGCTCAGTTCCTAGGAACAGTAATGGATAATGGCCAACAGGCCCTCTTACCAGAACTGGTGAAACCGCAACAGTGATCCCTCTGGCTGGACGTTCACTGACTCTAGTCAGTAGTGTAGCATGCCTGTACCCTGGCACTGCCTCGGTCTTTCTCCCTCTCTGGTGGTGCAGGAACAGCGTGGCTCCCTGTCTGGTGGTGTGGGTACAGTGTGGCTCCCTCTCTGGTGGTGCGGGAACAGCGTGAATCTCTGGTGGTGCGGGTACAGCATGGATCCCTCTCTGGTGATGCGGGTACAGCGTGGCTCTCTGGAGGTGCGGGTACAGCGTGGCTCCCACTCTGGTGGTGCGGGTACAGTGTGGCTCCCTCTCTGGTGGTGCGGGTACAGCATGGCTCTCTGGTGGTGCGGGTACAGCATGACTCCCTCTCTGGTGATGCGGGTACAGCGTGGCGCTCTGGTGGTGCGGGTACAGCGTGGCTCTCTAGTGGTGCAGGTACAGCATGCCTCTCTGACGGTGCTTGTTCAGCGTGGCTCCCTCACAGTATTGTCTTTTCTCCTCTTGTAACATCCCCCCCCAGCAGAGTGCTTGCATGCTGGGGGCTGTAGCATGGTGTCTGTGGACACACTGGGGCCACCACTCTCCAGGGACTACATTTCCCATGATGCTCCAGAGTCTTCTGATTGCCCCTCTGCTGTGGCCAATCATTTCAAGGGAAACAACGGGCAGGAAGCGGGGCTGATCCAATTAGAGCCGCTCTCTCTTTTCTAGCTTCAGCTGACAGAAAGGGGAGGGGGCAAACGGGGGAGAAATACAGTACAGACAGCCCACGGCTCTCCTCTGCCTGTCACAGCGCCGCTGCTCCATTTACCAGAGAACTCAGCATCGGCGCCGTAACAGGGAGAGGAGAGCCGCAGGCTGTCTGTACTGTATATCACCCCCCTCCCCTTTTCTGAGAGAGAGAGAGAAAGAGAGCGGCTCTAATTGAATTTGTCAAAAAACACAACATTGGATTCCAGGGGGGGTTTTCGCCCCCCTTGCCCTATGGAGCGGACTCCCATGCTCCTAAAGCACAGTGACAGTCTCTCTCCAAGCCTAGTGGTCCTTCCAGTCCACTCCAGTCTAAACAGCACTGACGGTTAGGCACCGCCTCCGCCAGGACCATCCGATCACACTGCAGCAGGCACTCGGATGGTCTCTGCCGGCTCTGGACCAAGCCGAGCTTCGCAGCCATATTTTTTACTGGAAACCTTTGACTTTTACTGGCATTTACTGGCAGGAGAAAATTACCTGTTTTTTACTGGCTGCCAATAAAAATACTGATGGTTGGCAACACTGGTGCCATGTGAGCCACCAACACAGGGCATATAATGTAAAACATAAACTTCTAGCTTTGTAAACCAAAGGTCTGGCAAGTTTTCTTACCAGCCTGGTTATTATTAGACCCACTGAATTTTATTAAGGGAAGTGATCCAGATCTGACTTGACTGGAAAATGCCATTGGCAGACTGAGTTTTCCAGATTTAGGTGTATGCCAGAGCACCCATGTAATTAATGGAGATTCAAGGTCGGTAAAGAATGTGACCTAACAGTCATGTTGGACGGGAACAGTTGCAATGTGTATCCTCTGTAACTAAATTCTAGTGTACTGTGATAATGTCAAATATATGTGAAAGAACTTCACTTTTTTAGGAACAACAAAAATGTAGTGACACCGATTGTGCTGTTACAAGGTCACTTTATTGACATATCCTAAGCCAATTTCACAGTTTGGATATGTATGCGATGTACTATTTTACAGACCTCTATTTGACACCAAGGCCGAGCAAGCAGGAAGGTAGACAGCTGCACCACATTGCCAAATGCTGCTTTTCTTCTAAACAGCTGCTATTTGGGAGAAGATTTGTACACATGGTTTGTCTTTCAATAGGAAACCTAAAACCTGATTATTAGCTAAATGGCAGGAGGCTCAGAGAGAGAAGGAGGGGGAGGAACAGAAGCTACAGGTGTCTTTGGGACACCACTTCTAGATCGGATACTCTTAGGGCTCGTTTACACTTGCTTTGACTAGGGATGAGCCAAACACCCCCCTGTTCGGTTCGCACCAGAACTTGCGAACACACTAAATGTTCATGTGAACTTTAGAACCCTGTTAAAGTCTATGGGACTCAAACATTTGAAATCTAAAGTGCTAATTTTAAAGGCTAATATGCAAGTTATTGTCCTAAAAAGTGTTTGGGGACCTGGGTCCTGTCCCAGGGGACATGTATCAATGCAAAAAAAAGTTTTAAAAACTACCGTTTTTTCGGAAGCAGTGAATTTAATAATGCTAAAAGTGAAACAATAAAAGTGAAATATTACTTTAAATTTCGTACCTAGGGGGGGGTGTAAAGTTAACGTGAAATAGCGCATGTTTCCAGTACATAGAACTGTCCCTGCAAAAAGTGTCATTTCTGAAAGGAAAAAAAGTCTTTTAAAACCGGACTTGCGGCTATAATGAATTGTCGGCTCTGGCAATTCAGAGAGGATTCATTCATAATAAAAAAAATAGCGTGGGGGTCCCCCCACATTCCATTACCAGGCCCTTCAGGTCTGGAATGGATATTAAGGGGAACCCCGCCGTCAATTTAAAAAAAAATGACGTGGGGTTCCCCCCAAATATCCATTCCAGACCCTTCAGGTCTGGTGTGGATTTTGAGGGGAACTCCACCCCAAATTTAAAAAAAAATGGCGTGGAGTTCCCCCAAAAATTCACACCAGACCCCTTATCCGAGCACGTTAACCTGGCCGGCCGCAGAAAAGAGGGGGTGGACAGAGTGCGCCCCCCCTCTCCTGAACCGTACCAGGCCACATGCCCTCAACATGGGGAGGATGTCCCCATGTTGATGGGGACAAGGGCCTCATCCCCACAACCCTTGCCCAGTGGTTGTGGGGGTCTGCGGGCGGGGGGCTTATCAGAATCTGGAAGACCCCTTTAACAAAGGGCACCCCCAGATCCTGCCCCCCTATGTGAATTGGTAATGGGGTACATTGTACCCCTACCATTTCACAAAGGAAGTGTAAATAGTTGGAAAAAACACACACACACCGTAGAAAAAAGTCCTTTATTAATAAAAAATAAATAAAAAAAATCCAGCGGTGATAATTTTTTCCATTGACGGCGGGGTTCCCCTTAATATCCATTCCAGACCTGAAGGGCCTGGTAATGGAATTTGGGGGGACCCCCACGCTATTTTTTTTATTTTTTATGAATGAATTCGCTCTGAATTGCCAGAGCCGACAATTCATTATAGCCGCAAGTCCGGTTTTAAAATACTTTTTTTTCCTTTCAGAAATGACACTTTGTGCAGGGACAGTTCTAAGTACGGGAAACATGCGCTATTTCACATGCTAACTTTACACCCCCCCTAGGTACGAAATTTAAAGTAATATTTCACTTTTATTGTTTCACTCTTAGCATTATTGAATTCACTGCTCCTGAAAAAACGGTTGTTTTTAAAACTTTTTTTTGCATTGATACATGTCCCCTGGGACAGGACCCAGGTCCCCAAACACTTTTTAGGACAATAAATTGCATATTAGCCTTTAAAATTAGCACTTTAGATTTCTCCCATAGACTTTAACAGGGTGTTCCGCGGCTTTTCGAATTTGCCGCGAACACCCCTAATTGTTCGTTGTTCGCCGAACAGGCGAACAGGCAATGTTCGAGTCGAACATGAGTTTGACTCGAACTCGAAGCTCATCCCTAGCTTTGACCTTAACACACATTAAAGTGCCTACTGATTCAACATGCTTCCTTATTGTGTTGCTGATGCTTCTATGATGCTTTAGTGATGCTTCGATGATGCTTCAGTAAAGCTTTTTTGAAGCTTTAACAACAACCTGTACAGATAATAAGGGCGCTGATCATCAGTGCAGCCCCAATAGTGCCCATCAGTGACGCCAGTCAGTGCCCATCAGTGATGCCAATCTATGTTCAACAGTGATTCCAATCTGGGCCCATCAGTGATGCCAATCTGTGCCCATCAGTGAAGCAAGTCAGTGCTATCTTTCAGTGCCCATTAGTGCCTGCTCATCAGTGCCTATCAGTGCCACCTATCAGTGCTCATTAGTGCTGCATTTCAGTGCCCATCAGTGCTGCATGTAATCTCGTTTTAACCATTTGTTGTCCTACATATGTGGAGCACCTATGGTTTTATGTAAATTTTGTAATAAACATATATTTTTTATATATTTTTTGATTTTCAATTGCCTTTAAAATGCCAATATTTGAGGTAAACCTATTCAATTCATGAGGCATTATGGCAATTCACATGCCATTCTAAGGGAGTCTAATAATTTTTTAGTGCTGCATATTAGTGCCCCCTCATCAGTGCCCATCAGTGCAGCCTCATCAGCGCAAATCAGTGCAGCCTCATCAGTGCCCATCAGTGAAGGAGAAAATGTACTTATTTACAAGCTTTTCTGACAGAAAATAATAAAAAACGTTTTTTGTCACAAATTCTACTCCAGTCCAGACCCCATTCCCCTTCCTGCTGCTCCATGCTGTACAACCTATACACTTCATAATTCTCCACCGAAGACGTCTTTCTGGTTCGATTGTTGTTCCAGTGCATCCTGTAATATCGCATAGTAAGCGAGCGTTGTCATAGACTTCTATGGAGGCTTTGGAGACATTTTGAAGAACCAAGAAAGTGACATGGGGTATCATTTTTGAAGCAAAGCAAACACGAAATGTGAACAGGATTGTAAGGAACCTTTTTATATACAGCTGTGCTCATAAGTTTACATACCCTGGCATAACTTATGGGGGAGATTTACTAAAGCTGGAGCACTCAGCATTTGGTGCAGCTGTGCATGGTAGCCAATCAGCTTCTAACTCCAGCTTGTTCAATTAAGGTTTGGCAATACAACCTGGAAGATGATTGGTTTCTATGCAGAGCTGCACCAGATTTGGCACTCTCCAGTCTTAGTAAATAACCCCCTATGATTTCTTGGCCATTTTTCAAAGAATATGAATGATAGCACAAAAACATTTCTTTCACTTATGGTTCGTGTTTTGACTGAAGCCATTTATTATCAATCAACTGTGTTTACTCTTTTTAAATCACATTCACAACAGAATCTACCCAAATGACCCTGATCAAAAGTTTACATACCCCAGTCCTCAATACTGTTGTCAAGCCTTTGGCCTACAAGGAAATACAGGAATATCTTCTGGACTTGTAAATCAAATATTGTCAACTAGTTGTCACTTTTAACAAAGGACTGTTGATGGGCAGTGTTCTATGGTAATGTACATTTCCTGTCGTGTTACTGAAAACTGTCTTCACTTCCTATCACAACTCTTTCATCTTTTCCACTGGACAGTCCACATGGAGTCAGCTAAGCCTGCACCACATGTTTCCTAGGTCCTGATCCTCCTAAGAGCCGGTTCACACTGGGGCGACTCGTCAGGCGAATGAGCCGCCTGACAAGTCGCATCCCATTCTATTCACCAGAACCGTTCTAATAGGAGCGACGCAAGTCGCTACGACTTAGAAAAAGGTTCTTGTATGACTTTGGGGGCGACTATACAGAAGTCATTTTGCAAGTCACCTCTAAGACATCTTCAGGACGACATGCCGAGTCGCCCCCGAAGTCGTGCCGCCCCAGTGTGAACCGGCTCTAAGGCAGAATCGCTGGTATGATAAAGACTGTTTACTTATATGCCTAGTAGACATTTGTTTGTGTTCATATAATTCTTATATGTTCATTTATCTGTTTATCTCTAGTTTCACCATTATTCATACGCATCTTATATGTCCACCACCTGTTCATCGTAATAAAGATCCAAAGTTACAGACGGTCTGGTTATTTAGGATGCAAGGTTTAAGCTGTATGTTGAGCTACACCCGCGGCAGGGGCAAACGTGTAGCGAGAACAGAACAACGGTGTTGTAACGAGACCCTTGCTCGCTCGCTTCCGCTCCCCCGACACTCCTCTGCTACTATTGAGTCAGCTTGCAGATCGCAACGTCTGATGGTTCGGTCCTCCAAGGCTCCGGGATCCGAACTACAGCTATGTGCCGTTCGGAATCCATTAGAACAAACACCAGGCAGGCTGTATGTACGTTCAAACAGGAAGACTTTTATTGGAAGCACACAACACACTTTTATACAGAATTTGGAACATCCCACCCCCAACAACCGCTTTCCTATTGGTCAATTGTAAAGTACATGTAGTTCTCCTTCAGGTCCTCTTTGCCATGCAAATGAGGACTTGAAAATGAGTCAGCAGGGATTGGTCCGATAGCTTGAATAGAAGGACTGCTATGTGTAATGAGACAGAAGCCCCAGGGGGCAATCAATGTACACAATAGCCAGACACAGAACAATGGAGCCGTCTGGAGCCTTAAGACAGAGCAGAAGACCCCCCCACTGTGTAACAGATTTCAAGGAGGAACACTTCCGCATTCCAAGGTCCATGACAGGTGTATTGCCCCCTTTAACATCAATGACAGTTTGAAGTCTTTTGTGGTATTTGTGGATGGAGTCTCCTTATCTTCTCAGATGGTAAAGATGCCCATTCTAAAACGATACCTCTAAATACCTTATCTCAGATCTTTTCTGTCAGGTCATGTGACCTATCTAATGGCTGCAGTGGGAGGGGCCAAGCAGATAGCACAGCGGTCACATGACCTACCCGGTTGACATCAGAGGGGGATCGCAGCCCCTCCCACTGTAGCCCTTAGATCGGAGGAGAAGAGCGGATGGAGGTCATGTAATCGTCCAGGAAAGATCTGAGATAAGGTATTTAGAGGCATCGTTTTACACAAACATTTAGGGGCTGGCAGCGAAATTTTGTTTTGCCTTTACAACCACTTTAAAAAAAGAAAACAAATGCAGCCACCACATCTAATGATTGGTCAGCTGAAGTATATAACTTTTTTGGTTATATATAACTTTTTTGGTTTTAATACTGATTTGAATTAAAAGTTCACAAGAGAAAGAATATTGTACTCTAGTAATTGCATGTAGCTTAGACACCGTTTACTACTATGCAGTTACAACAATGTGCCCATGTTTTTGCGCATTAATTTATTTCAATGGGCTGCCTTGCCAATAACCACACAGAAGAAGTGTGGGCACCTTTTTTAAAAACACACATGGTACTTAAAGCGGTTGTAAACCTGCATATAATTTTTTTTTTTTTTTTAACACCTGCAAGGAAAAAGCCATAATGAGCTAGTATGCACCGCATATTGGCTCATTATAAAATACTTACCTCGGAACGAGGTAGAGAACTTACCTGGTCCACGTCGAGCCGAGCGTGTCTTCCGGGTATCGCCGCTCCAGCGCTGTGATTGGCTGGAGCGGCGATGACCTCACTCCCGCGTATGCGCGCAGGAGATTTCCTTTCCGGCATGGGTCGGCGGGGCCGGCCCTTCAGCCGAGGATCCCCCCTGCGCATGTGCCGCTGCAACCAGCGGCGCATTGCGAGGGGAATATCTCCTAAACCGTACAGGTTTAGGAGATATTCTTTATACCTACAGGTAAGCCTTATTATAGGCTTACCTGTAGGCAAAAGTAAAAAAAGTGGGTTTACAACCACTTTAAGCACCTTAGCAAGGCACGTTTAGGTGTCAATAGGAATTAATTACTGTGTGCCTGCAAAAAAAAAAAAAAAAAATTTATGCACCACGGTAATTCCCAATTTACTTGTAATAATAGTATTCAGTATATTAGATCTTTGTTTTTTTCAGAAGCTTTTATTATGATCAAACTTGTCCTGACACGCCTTCTCCCCTGCTCAGCCATTTACTGGGAAGATTAGTGTTCTGCTGTTTCTCTTTCCCTAGCTCTATGAGTTCCTTATGCAGCAGAGAACAGAGGGAATGTGATCACTTCTAAAAATTGAAAAAATTTGTTTAGAATGTTTTTTATATCTATTTACAAATGTTATTCCTTTTATTACTATTTTAAACTGAATGGGTTGTTTTACAAGGTGAGGGTTTACATACACTTTAAATGTAGTTGAAAGAAAATCTAAGGATACTAAAGATTTGTTAACCTGTGCAGCCAATCTTGTGATCCAGTACCACTGCCAGACAACACAGCCTGTCCCACAACCCGCACTGCAGCAGAAACAACTGATAAGTCATCAGCTTTGCTTCGTTTTTTTTTCTCCTGTCAGTGCGTTCTCTGTTAGCATTGCACTGTAGCAAAGTCTAAGGGCCAGATTCTGAAAGGACTTACGATGGCGCAGCGCCATGTACGCCGTCGTAAGTCCTAATCCGACCCGTCGTATCTATGTGCCTGATTCTTAGAATCAGTTACGCATAGATATCCATTAGATCCGACAGGCGTAAGTCTCTTACGCCGTCGGATCTTAACTGCATTTTTTTTTTACCGCTAGGTGGCGCTTCCGTCGAATTCCGCGTCGAGTAAATTAGCTAGATAAGCAAATTCCCGAACGTACGCGCGGCCGACGCAGTAAAGTTACAAAGTTTACGTTAGGCTTTTCCCGGCGTATAGTTGCCCCTGCTATATGAGGCATAAGTGCGGCGTACCAATGTTAAGTATGGCAGTCGTTCCCGCGTCGAAATTTGAAAAAGTTACGTCGTTTGCGTAAGTCGTCCGTGAATGGGGCTGGACGTCATTTACGTTCACGTCCAAACCAATGACGTCCTTGCGGCGTACTTTGGAGCAATGGACACTGGGAAATTCCACGAACGGCGCATGCGCCGTTCCGCAAAAACGTCAATCACGTCGGGTCACAGTAGTTTTACATAAAACACGCCCCCTTGATCCAAATTTAAATTAGGCGGGTTTACGCCGGCCGATATACGCTACGCCACCGCAACTTACGGAGCAAGTGCTTTGAGAATACAGCACTTGCCCGTCTAAGTTGCGGAGGCGTAACGTAAATCGGATACGTTACGCCGCCGCAGAAATACGCCGCTGACTGAGAATCTGGCCCTAATTGTCTATTAGTCCTTCTCCCTTCTCGCTCAGTCTCCATGTTCTTGTATGAGCTTCCTCCGGGTACTCTGGTTTCCTCCCAGACTCCAAAGACATGCTGGTAGGTTAATTGTCTCCTGTCTAAATTGGCCGAGTATGTGAAATAGGGAGTTTAGACTGATGTACAATATACAGTTTATGTAAAGTGCTGTGTAAATTGTCAGCATTATATAAACAGTGCCTTGAAAAGTATTTATACCCCTTGAAATTTTCCAGCTCTGAATTAACCACTTAACGTCCAGCCCATGTAGCTTTACTGTTCCAGGGCAGACTCTCTGCACAGAATCACATATATATATAAAAAAGTATTCATACCCCTTGAAATTTTCCACATTTTGTCATTTTACAACCAAAAACATAAATGTATTTTATTGGGATTTTATGTGATAGACCAACACAAAGTGGCACATAATAGTGAAGTGGAAGGAAAATGATAAATGTTTTTCAATTTTTTTTACAAATAAATATGTGAAAAGTGTGCATTTGTATTCAGCCCCCTGAGTCAATACTTTGTAGAACCACCTTTCACTGCAATTCCAGCTGCAAGTCTTTTTGGGGATGTCTCTACGGCCCCATACACATGGGAGGATTTATCCGCGGATACGGTCCAGCAGACCGTTTCCGCGGATAAATCATCTCGAGGATTTCAGCAGATTTTAATGCGATGGAGTGTACTCACCATCGCATTGAAATCCGCGCCAAAATCCTCTGGCGATGACGTGTCGCGCCGTCGCCGCGATTATGACGCCGCGACGTGCGCGACGCTGTCATATAAGGAATTCCACGCATGCGTCGAATCATTACGACGCATGCGGGGGATCCCTTCGGACGGATGGATCCGGTGAGTCTATACAGACCAGCGGATCCATCCGTTGGGATGGATTCCAGCAGATGGATTTGTTTGGCATGTCAGCAAATATTCGATCTGCTGGAATCCATCCCAGGGGAGAAATATCCGCGGAAACAGATCCGCTGGAGTGTACACACCATAGGATCTATCCGCTGAAACCCATTTGCTGGGATTTTTCAGCGGATGGATTCTATCGTGTGTACGGGGCCTACCAGCTTTGTACATCTAGAAAGTGACATTTTTGCCCATTCTTCTTTGCAAAATAGCACAAGCTCTGTCATATTGGATGGAGAGCGTCTGTGAACAGCAATTTTCAAGTCTTGCCACAGATTCTCAATAGGATTTAGGTCTGGACTTTGACTAGGCCATTCTAACACATTAATATGCTTTGATCTAAACCATTCCATTGTAGCTCTGGCTGTATGTTTCGGGTCATTGTCCTGCTGGAAGGTGAACCTCCGCTCTAGTCTCAAGTCTTTTGCAGACTCTAACAGGTTTTCTTCTAAGATTGCCCTATATTTGGCTCCATCCATCTTCCCATCAACTCTAACCAGCTCTCCTGTCCCGGCTGAAGAAAAGCATCCCCATAATATGATGCTGCCACCACCATGTTTCACGGTAGGGATAGTGTGTTCAGAGTGATGTGCAGGACTTAGGGTGATGGGGGCCCATGGGCTTGAGTCACTTTCAAGCCCTACCTTCTATACATTACTTTAAATTAGGGCTGTTACTGATCAAAAATTTTGTGTTCGATTAATCCTTTTTTTTTTTAATCGATTAATCGACTAATTTTGATTAATTATAACGCACATACAGATCCAACTACTTTTAGCTGATCTCCTTGCAGGCTGATTCCCAGTGCAGCTACCAACCACTGGAAAAACGGATAGCAGGATACAAAAAACACACATAGGCAGCGCTCATTGGGAATAGCATTACGCCTAGGTTCACATTGGAGCTATTTGTCATGCGATTTGAGAGATCAAATCGCATGACAAGTCACAGCCAATTGGCGGCAAATGCACTGTTCCAATTGGTGCGACACCGATTTTGCAGCGCCGCACCAATTTGCCTAAAGTAGTTCCTGCACTACTTTTGCCGATTTCAGGTGCGATTTCTATAGACGTCTGTGTATGAAGCCACAGAAATGTCTATCAAGTAGCACCTGAAATCGCGCTGACCTTGCTACTTTGAAATCGCGCTACTTCAAGTAAAGTAGCACGTTTTCAAAGTAGCATCAGTGTGAACCAGGGCTAAAACTTTTATAGTCTTCAAGTAGGTAACAAAATAAATATTGCACTGGAGATAAAATCGATGTAGCTGCATAAACTGTAAAAATGGTGCAAGTAATACCAAAGGGTAGCAAAAGCAGTCCAGTTATCTGAATCCAGATAAGGAGAGGTTAACATCAGTCTGTCGGCATGTAGATGTCCCGTGAAGGGAACTATCACAACTCCCAGTGAATGGTAGTAGAATCCCAGGTTGATAGAGGGAAGTGTAACAGCCCTTGCGTGTGGCAGATAGTAAGGTCCCGCCGGCATGCAGATATGAAGGCACAGCAAAGGAGCCCTTCAGATGGACACGGCAAGCCCCGCCGGTGTCCGTGACGTCACCGGATCTCCAACGGAACTCCCTAAAGGCCCGGAAGCCGGCAGAGAGGTGAGTACCAATCAAAAGAATTTTGATCGATCCAAAAAAATTTGATCGATCAAAAAAATTAAAGATTAATCGATGAATTAATAGTTAATTTCCACAGCCCTACTTTAAATAGAACAAAGTGATACATACACAAGCTATGTATTCTCCCACTTCAAAGGGGTATGCCTAGGGAAGCAAAACAGCATAAAATGAATGTATGTATGGGGATAAATAACCTAATATCACAACAAAGAGCCTGGCAAGGAAATAGCTTCCGCTGTACCTGTCAGATGGAGAGGGATCATATAATTCCGAGCTACGAGCCGTCACGTCTGTCCATCGGTAGTCGCCGCAGGTATAAATAGTGTCATTCGGATTCTCACACATGCACAGAAGAATGATCGGGCATAATGACGTCATCGTGACCGTGTTGCATAATGATGACGCATAGTCATCAATAGTAAACATAGCGTTGTCCCGAAGGACATGATGTATACTGCGCATGGGCACAAAAAGCACTGACACAAGTCAGAGTGTAATGTATTCAAAGGGCAAATCCAGCAATTGGAGCCAAAGTAACATGCCACATCCAGCAAAAGGACAGACACTGGGCATAATATTGCAAAAATAGCTTCACAAGGGTAATAATAAAAGAAAGACAGTTTGTCTACTTGGACGAAGGACAAAAATGATCAATGTCCCTAGAACAGGTAAAAATGCTAGACCAATCAACACACTTTAAATTAAAAATTAAATGACTGGCATATTATTGAAAAAAAATGAAACATAAACGGGCAGGGCCCAATGGTAAGTCTGGCCCAGGTGATGTGCAGTGTTAGTTTTCTACCACACACGTTTCTTGCTTTTAGGTCAAAAAGTAACATTTTTGGTCTCATCTGACCAGAGCACCCTCTTCCACATGTTTTCTGTGTCCCCCACATGGTTTCTCGCAAACTGCAAACAAGACCTCTTATGGCTTTTTTTTCAACAATGGCTTTCTTCTTGCCACTCTTCCATAAAGGTCAGATTTGTGGAGTACATGACTAATAGTTGTCCTGTGGACAGATTCTCCCACCTGAGCTGTGGATCTCTGCAGCTCCTCCAGAGTTACCATGGGCCTCTTGGCTGCTTCTCTGATAATTGCTCTCCTTGCCCGGCCTGTCAGTTTTGGTGGACGGCCAGGTCTTGGTAGGTTTGCAGTTGTGCCATACTCTTTCCATTTTCGGATGATGGATTGAACAATGCTCCATGAGACAGATATTTTTTTATAACCTAACCCTGCTTTAAGCTTCTCCACAACTTCATCTCTGACCTGTCTGGTGTGTTCTTTGGCCTTCATGATCCTGTTTATTTTCACTAAGGTTTTCTAACAATCCTCTGAGGGCTTCACAGAACAGCTGTATTTATACCGAGATTAAATTACACACAGGTGGACTCTATTTACTAATTAGGTGACTTCTGAAGGCAATTGGTTTCATTAGATTTTAGTTAGGGGTATCAGAGTAAAGGGGGCTGAATACAAATGCACGCCACACTTTTCACATATTTATTTGTAAAAAAAAAATTAAAAACATTTATAATTTTCCTTCCACTTCACGATTATGTGCCACTTGGTCTATCACATAAAATCCCAATAAAATACATTTACATTTTTGGTTGTAACATGACAAAATTTGAAAAATGTCAATGGGGTGTGAATACTTTTTCAAGGCACTGTAAATACCTATAATAAATAAGATTATCTATAACCCTGTAAACATTTGCTCCTACAGACATGTCCTATATGCTACTTTACTTGAATTCCACCAAAATCCTCTTGCAAGTGAAATGACGATTAACTTGCAAATGTTCTTGTATGCCTTCACAAATTATCACTTTGATGAGCGGTGCCCAGCCAAATCTGAATATAAAAGAAGCAATTTGTGCTATCGTTTAATATTTTACTGAGACTGGAAGATTTGTCTCTTTTTTTCTGTCTTCCCGCAAGCATAATTCTAGTTCTACTGTCCCCCTCCCTTTTGGGAGAGCAAGTTCTACTTTAGGAATAAAAACTTATATAACGATCCTGTCATGGTGTTCCAGATTAAAGAACTGCGCTAAGCACTATTTGCATCTACAGTAGGCTGCAATTTCTGCTGCAATTTCAGAAAATCATCTTCCTCTGTGACAAAAGGCTGATGTATGAAAAATACACATCAAGAACATTTCTTCCTCCTATAGCAACCAGTCCAACTGTCATTTCTTAGGCCCCATTCACATATAGGCGATTTGGAAATGGCAGTAGCCGTTGGCGATTTGCAATTCCACACTGTGGCATCCTGAATGGCACCCCAAACGCATTGCGATTTTGCAGCGATTGCATGAGAATTCGCAGCAAAAGGTGTGTGTAAAACTGTGCATGGCTCAGGGCCAAAATCTGGTCTCTGAGCTTCTTTGGCGTGACAAACACACACAGGGCAGCCCATTCCAGTGAATGGGTTACCCTATGCTCAATATACATTTTTCCACATGTGAATCGTGCTTTTTAAATCACTAGCGGGAACCAGCATTCCTGCTAAGCAATGTGTAAACTGGGCCTTAAGAAAAAAGTATAAAGCCTCAAGCACCATGGACATTTTCTGTCTCTCCTAGAAGCATTTCCTCCTGAGGGGTAAATCTGAGGGGTAGATCTGAAGTGAAGGGAAGCTCTGCTGATTTTATCATCCAATCATGTACAAGCTAAACTGCTGTTTTTTATTTTCCTTGCATATCCCCCTCGGATCTACAGCGACTGCACTTCCAAGTGCGCTTTTAGTGCAATTTCAAGTGCACTTTGCACTTGTAGTTTGCACTTGTAGTGCAAAGTGGATTTGCCTTGAGTAAATAACCCCCGTTATAGGCTAACATGCAGGGGCAATTGGAGGCAGGGAAAAAAAATGTCTAGTGTGCATGAGGCCTCAATGAAACACAGATACTGATTGGTCGATATGGGGCAAACAGAATTTGTTTTTGCTAGCACAATTTTTCATGCATACATTTCACTATTGGAAAAACATTCTTGTTGTCTATTGCAGCCCATCAGAATCCTTATTTTATTTCAAAACCTGAACTGCATTAAAGGAGAAGTCCAGCCTGAGCTCATTCAACTTGGCTTCTCTTATGGATCACAGGAGTGCAATTCGTTTTGCACTCCTGTGACCCGTTTTCATCAGAAAGCGCTCTGAAGTCTGTTCTCTGCTGAAGCCACCAGGATCAGTACAAGCACTGCGTCATCCCAACAATGGAAGTAGGGATCCACCAGGTGCCTGGACTGACACCCGTCTCAGACTCTCAATGAGCTGCTGAGAGACTCAGATGGTTGATTGACAGGCAGCAGCTCTCTGCTCGGGGAGCCCTGTGATATGCGATGTTCGATTCTCACTGCAGAGACGCCGGGGGGACAGATGCAGCATCGGACCGGTGCTGCATCCACCTAGGTAAGTATGAAACCTTTACTTCTCTTTTAAAGCGAAACTAAAATATCCAATATAAAAACTGTGAGCAGGTGTTTTCCATCAGATTAGGCGACCCCTCAGATTTTGTAATGGAAGTGACGTTCCATCACGGCCATCTTGGTACACCTCGCACTCGGCCACACTAAGTCTGCAGTCTGAAGTTGCCAAGTGGACATCTTTATACACCCACCGGAGTCTAGCATTTCACATTTATTTTTACCAGTAAACTGAGCTTATAATGTGAAATACAGTATTTAGAAGTCCATGACATGGAACTCTGGGAATGCAAAACACTTAAGCCACTTTGAGTATCATGCCGTGCGGTGGGTGTATCTGCACGCACAGTGAAAGTGGTGGGTGAAAGTGGAGGGGGGTGCCCAGGTCAACTTTTGCATCGGGGCCCACAAGCCTCAAGCTACGCCTCTGTCCACACTACAGTGATTTTCAGCGGGATCCCACATGTATGATGTAAACACAGTTACATTGATTCAAGCTGGACCTGTAACTATGTAAAAAATTCTTATTTAATAATGGTTCCAACCTTACTTTGCAATGGGCAACAAAATTATATTTCTTGAAGATCACTTTTCACTCACCAGCCCCTTAGTTCACTTTTTGTGCACACAGCTGTGTCTGGCCATATATTGCAAATTCCCACAGGTGCTGCATACAACAACCTATAGGAATCCATTGTATTATCTGAATAATGAAGGTTACAGGAAAAAAAGTATTTTTCAACAATCTCAACACGATGCCATACTTTGCTTATACAATATGTCCTGATTTGTATGTGAAACTTGCATGTGAAGCTTTGCACCTCTTGTATCCCTCAATATGCTTTGTGGATTCCATTGGGTCTATTGAGTTCAGAGCCGAATGTACTCAAATTACAACACGACCATAAGGAAAACCATCTGCTTTTTACCATAGCTTCAAAAACGGATCAAAAAAACAGAACAACATTACATGAAAGCATCAGACTTTTGTACTAGGAGTAATCTGCCGATAATTGCATATGTTTGTAAGGGAAATCATCAAATGACTCTACAGCGGGAGTGCATCCAAACAAATCCCAGAGGTAAACATGCATCAGCACTCTCCATCAATGGCTTTTACAGTCTAAGCTATTTTTTATTTAATATTATTTCATATTTTATTTCTATTAATTATTATTATTATTATGATTTTTTATTACCAAATAATAGTGTATAATGGCCTCTACACTGCAAATGCGAACCAAGCGTTTGACCAATGTGTGACCATCAATTTGAAATGACTAATTTTCCAGCTTCATTTCAATTTAGTCAAGCTGATCAGTTGTAGGCAGTCCACATGCACATTTTCTATACCTGGAAGCATCCTTTTATTATATACTCACACCATAAATTGTATTTGTTAACCAACTCCTTACTCCTTACCTTACCGTAATTATATACAATGCTGTGAAAAAAGTATTTACATGAGGTCTTAAGTGTAATTTTTTTTCAAAAATAATTGCATTTAAAAAAATGCTGCCCAAATATCGTATGACATAAAAATATGTAACACCCATCACTTTATTCCCTAGGGCCTCTGAATAAAAAATATATATATATATATATATATATATATATATATATATATATATATATATATATATATATATATATATATAATAATTTGGGTTTCTAAGTAGATTTATAGTGAAAAAAGAATGTCTTATCGATAGTGAACATTGCTACTGTTTATAGAATGGTCTTTGTGACTTAAATTGATATTCAATTTTTTTTTTATAGAATGGAGTTTATAATACAATATTGCACAGAAAGACCACTTACCTACATATCTGGCAGTGCTGTCGGCATCGTCCTCCTTCGTGTGCCTTCTGTGGCAAGCAAGGTGCTAAAGAGTCACCAGTGCACACGTATTCCTGAGCTGGCAAAATTTACCCCTGGGGACGTGACAGACAGGCACACAAATACCCAAACTCGATCACACAGGAACCTACTACCACCATACTCATGCGACTTGCTCAGTGGATTGAAATGGCATATACACAGTTCGAAACTGCTTTCCCTCTTCTTGGGGAAGGATCAGTTAGGTTGGTCGGATAGTTTCTAACAAGTTATAAACCCTCTATAACTGCTTTTGACCCCAAAAACAATTATTTAATCTTTAGAGTGATTTATTAAAATTAGCTTATCCTAGTAACTCTAGACATTACCATTTCTTTTAAAGTAAATATAACTATAATTCATTTTCTTACAATAATAAAAGAATGATGTCTCTTTTCCCCACAGTGCTATTTTTACAAAAGTCATTTGAAGAGCAGCAGCTGTTCCGGCATTTAAAGGAAAAAAATCTTCAACTTTCATGCTGTTTTCATGGCGAAATAAACTATTTCTTAGGCCTCGTACACACGACCATTTTCCTCGACAGAATTTATCAAGAAACTTGGTGGCAGAGCTTTTTTGCAGAGGAAAACGGTCGTGTGTATGTTTTTTGTCGAGAAAACTGTTGTGGTTCTCGTCGGGAGTCTCAATTTCCTCGTCGTGTTTCTCATCGGGCTGGTGTACGACGAGAAACACGTTCGTGTGTATGCTTAGAAACCCACGCATGCTCAGAATAAAGTATGAGACGGGAGCGCACCTTCGGTAAAAGTAGCGTTTGTAATGGAGATAGCACATTTGTCACGCTGTAACAGACTGAAAAGCGTGAATCGTCTCCTACCAAACTTTTACTTAACACTCAGTAACAGATTAGTAAAAACAGCCCCAAGGGTTGTGCCAGTCGAATTGAACTTCCCCTTTATAGTGCTGTCGCACGTGTTGTACGTCACCGCATTTGAGAATGACAAGATTTTGTCTTGACAGTGTGTATGCAAAGAAAGCTTGTCAAGATTCTTGACAAGCCTGACAAGGAACTCGTCAAGGAAAAGGATGTTTATTTTATGACGAGATTCTCGGACATGTGTGTACGAGGCCTGAGATGCATGCATTTAAAGAACAGCAGTTTAAAAGAAAAAAAAAAAAGGGCTAAAAATGCTAGTTACCTGGCTGTCTTTGGTTTAAAGTTTGTGAGACACAGAAGAAGAATGGCAGGGAGTTCAATTAGTAAATTAAAATCATTGGTCTGTAGTCTGTTATGCCGCGTACACACGATCAGGCTTTTGCCCGGCCAAATCACATCGGAATTCTGACGGAATTCCATCAGAGAAAAATAGAACATGTTCTATATCTAAACACTGATGGAATTCATTGGAATTTCTGATGAAACAACTCCGATGGGGCTACACACGATCGAAATATGCGATGGAAAAAGTCCGTCTGAATTTTTCCATCGGAAATTACGATCGTGTGTACAAGGCATTAGTCTTTTTTCCTGTTGAGGGAATTTGGATAAACATAATACCAGGGAACTAGCATTTGCAGAAGAGGTTAGTAATGGCAGCTGTAATTATATGTGATGGAGTCTCATAGCAAAATTAAAGATGAAATTTGAGATTTTCCTAGCTTGTGACGGAAAATATTGATTATATGAAGACAGGAGGCGAGTATCTTATGCATTATCTTCCTTTATTAATGCTCACAGCAGAATGTATTTCTAAAACTTTCATGTAAA
Source organism: Rana temporaria (assembly GCF_905171775.1). Classification (NCBI taxonomy): domain Eukaryota; kingdom Metazoa; phylum Chordata; class Amphibia; order Anura; family Ranidae; genus Rana; species Rana temporaria. The sequence goes on from NC_053493.1 coordinate 48,431,855, forward strand.
AAACTTTTTCACAACAACTACCACCCCCAGCAGTCCATCTAGTCTCTAACCACGCCCCTACGGAGACCTCATAAAAGGGGACTGCCTGTGGTGGTTCCTCCTCTTTCTTGATGCGATGATCTCTGGAGGAAGAAAACAGTACCAAACGGAGGTAAAGTGTAACCTTGGAATCCAGACCGGCCGGTCGGCGTCCAACAGTTTCCTGGGGGAAATTAACCACTGACCGTGACCCAACAGGGGTCCATCAACGTGTGATCCCAACAGGGGATTTCAAAGTAGAAACTGCATCTCAGCCTGTATGTGGAATTTTCTCATCCTCCCAGCTGAAGAATCCGTCGGAAAGACGCATCTTGAGATTCAATAACCTGTGAAGGAGAAGAAGACAACCGTAATAGGGAGGGAAGATACTCGCCTCCTGTCTTCATATAATCAATATTTTCCGTCACAAGCTAGGAAAATCTCAAATTATATATCAGACAGGAGGCTCATATCTTATGCAAGTTTAAAGCTATCTGTAACAAGCATGTAATCAAACCAACACAATGCATACTAATTTAAGAGATGACTGATAGTGAGATATGACCCTGCGGTCTGAAATAAAATTGGCGGAACGTGTTTTCCGACGACCAGTCAGCTGCTCTCAAAAGATCGGAGAGCGAGCCTCCTGAAACGAGTACTTTGGTAGCCATAGCACCCCTGGTGGAGTGGGCCCCGAACAAGGTAACGTCAATCCCCGCCATCTCCATGGCGGTTCTCACCCAGCGTGCCAGCGAGGCCGACGAGACAGGGAGATGAGGTTTAACATAGGAAACAAGCAGTTGGGAAGAGTCCGCGGGACGTAAACCAGAGGTCCGGGATTCATACGCCTGTAAGCAACGGACTACAAAGAGAAGTGGGTGGTCTGGGAAAGAGGGGTAAAAGACCGAAGTAATACCGGTTTTAGTTCTTCGTACAATTGAAAATTCTACCCCCTGCGGCGAAAATTGGCGTCTGGAGATATCTAGAGCCCTAACATCGGATACTCTCTTGACGGAAATCAGACACAGAAGGACCGTCAATTTTATGGATAAAAGTCTCAGAGAGAGATCCGCGTTGTCCCCCCAATCGGCGAACATATCAAGCACCTTAGAAACATCCCAGGTCGCTTGGTATCTAGGCCTAGGGGGACGTTGAAACTTTGCTCCTCTCAGTAGGCGACACACTAGTGGGTGTCTGCCAATAGGCAAGGAATCTACGGGGCAGTGATATGCCGAGATCGCTGACCGGTAAATATTGATAGAGCTGTACGACCTACCGGATTCAAACGAATCTGCCAGGTAGTTGACCACTAAAGGTATAGGGGCCTGTATGGGATCAACCTGTCGTTGATCACACCAACGGACCCATCGTTTCCAGGCTGATTGATATGCCGATCTAGTCCCGGGGGCCCAGGCCAGGGCGAGAAGGTTCTGAGCTGAGTCCGAAAGGACTCTATCAGGAAGTGCGATCCTGAGACCAACCATGCGAGAAGCGGAAGGTTGTCCTCCTGAATCAGGGGGTGAAGCTCCCCGTTCGGACCGGTGAGAAGGTGAGGAAATTGCAGCAGTAGTCTGGGAAAGTCTACAGCCATCTCCAGTAGCAAAGGGAACCATGGTTGGGTTGGCCACCACGGTGCAACCAGAACCACGTCTGCCCCCAGATTGGCTATCCGTAGGAGAAGTCTGGAGATTAACTGGAAGGGGGGAAATGCGTAGTGTGTTCCCTCCGGCCAGGGCTGGCGGAGAGCGTCCACCACATAAGCTTCCGGGTCCGGTCTCCAGCTGAAGAATTGAGGTAGTTGATGATTGAGTCGGGAGGCGAAGAGATCGAAGGATAGCGGCCCCCAAAGTTTCTGCAAGAGAAGAAACGTTGACCGATCCAGTCTCCAATCGCTGGAGTCGCGAAGGTAGCGGGAGTTCCAATCGGCTACCGAGTTGCAGACTCCCGGGATGTATTCCGCTATAGGGGTAATGCCGTGGTTTAGACAAAAATGCCAGAAGTCTTTTGCAATATATGCCAAGGTTCTGGATTTGGTGCCCCCCAGGCGGTTGACGTACTGCACCGCCGCCACGTTGTCCATGCGAAAGAGAATACAGCATGTGGGAGTATGAGGTAAGAAACTCTTGACAGCGAACAGAGCTGCTAGCAGTTCTAGTGCATTGATATGCAGAGAAGTCTCCGCAGGGGACCAAGTTCCCCCTGTGGATGCTGCTCCGCATCGGGCGCCCCAGCCCAGTCGACTGGCGTCCGACTCTATGACGATGTCCGGGGGTTGAAGATGGTTCTGCCGTTCCACTCGACGGCATGATGAAGCCACCATCGTAGTTCCTCGGTGGTTTACTGGCAAAGCGGGATCTCGTCCGCATACCTGAGGCCCTGGCGCAGGTGCATAAATTTTGAGCCTCTGAAGGGCTCTGTAGTGCAATGGGGCCGGAAAAATGGCTTGGATAGAGGCCGCAAGAAGGCCTACTAGGCGTGCTAGTGTACGTAGAGAAAGGTATCCTCTGCGTAGTGCTGATCGAATTTCCTTGCGGATAAGCGTGAGTTTGGCTTTGGGGAGACTGAGGGTGGATAGGACAGTGTCCACCGTAAACCCTAAAAACTCCATCCGTTGAGATGGGATTAAAACTGATTTGTCGTGATTGATCACGAAGCCCAGTTTCTGGATAAGGGATATAGTCCAGGACATGTGAAGGAGAGCTAGGTTCTTGGAGTAGGCCATAATGAGGATGTCGTCGAGATAAATGATTAGACGTACTCCCCTGCTCCTCATTATCTTGGTGAAACACCATGGGGCGGACGATAGGCCGAAAGGTAGGCAAGTAAATTGCCACATTCTGCCCCTCCATGGGAATCTCAGTAAGTGTTGGGATTCTGGATGTATGGGGACCGTAAGGTATGCGTCCTTTAGGTCTATTTTCACGAGCCAGTCTCCTGGCTGGAGAAGGTCCCGAAGGAAATGAATTCCTTCCATCTTGAAGTGACGGTATTGGACGTGTTGATTTAGACCTCTGAGGTTGATTACTGGACGGTAACCTCCCCCTTTTTTGTGCACTAGGAATAGGTTGCTCATGAAACCTGGGGAAGAAGGGTCCACTTCTACAATTGCCTGCTTGGTAGACAGGTCCTGTATCTCCTTGTCTATGAGGAGGTTGTTTTGTTTTGAAAATTGGATGGGGGAAGGAATGATGTTGAGAGGTGGTGAAGTTAGTATGTCTATTACGAACCCCGCTACTGAGTTTAAAATCCACGCGTCTGCCGTAATCGCAGACCAGGCGTGGATAAAAAATCTCAGACGACCCCCTATAGGAATCAGATCGTGTGTGGTGTAAGGCATACTCACCAGTAGGAGGTCGGGATCTTGGGTAACCGCGTCCCCCGCGTCCGCGCCAGGGTCTGCCACGGGGAGGGAAAAAGGGTGCCGGTTGAGCCACCGGGGCGGAGTAGGATGGAGCCTGGTAGTGATATGGATTAGGGGTTCTACCCTGTGGCCTATAGAAGGTGGCACGGCCGGCAGAACGGCCTCTACTTCTGCCGGCCCTGTTGAAAACCTTATTGGTTCCTGTTCTCCTCAATGAGCTCTGGGCCTTGTCCAGGCTGGTGAATAGTCCTACAAATTTATTTATGTCTTTGATGACCATGTCACCAAAGAGCATACCCTCGGCTGATGGGCCGGGTTCGGATTCCGCCAGATGTGAAAGCTGGGGATCTAAGCGCATGAGAATAGATCTGCGCCGTTCAACGGAACATGCCGTGTTGGCAGTGCCGGCCAGACATAGGGCTCTTTGTGCCCAACCCCTCAGTTGTGGGAGATCCACAGGTTGACCGGAAGCGGCAGCTTGCTCGGACAGATTAAGAATCTTCGTAAGTGGCCCCATGAGGTCCAGAACACGGTCCTGTATTGATCGGAAAGACCGTTCAATACCTTTCTTTTGGAACTTCCCCGTTTTTAGGAGATATTTGGTTAGGACCGGATCCACCTCCGGGGTGGCTACCACTTTTTTGGGTATTGAGGGTCTAGGACATTCAGCCCTCAATTTGTTACGTGCCGTCCTGTCTAAGGACTTCCTGGCCCATAATACCACATATTGTGCCACATGTGGCAGGGGTGTCCATTCCCCCGAACGCGGATGGGTGATAGCGTCCGGGTGGAAGAAGGGTTCCCCAAGGGCGTCCAGAAGGACTTGGTCCTGTGTGGCAGGATTGGCGGCCGTATCAGGCGCCGTGGCCCCAGCATCATCTATATAAGATTCGGAATCTGAGTCGTCTGATCCTTCAGAAGGATCCGCCGAATCTTCCTCCGAGGAATCATTGAATGAATCCGGTTTAGCCCTTCTAGTGGCTCTATACCCCTTTTGAGTCTCCCTGGGGTCCAGGGGTCGTGAAGTCTCGGATTGATGCTGGGGTTGGTAGACCGTGGTGGGGGCTACCTGTTGCAAATTATTAACTTCCCCTGCCGGGGAGTCATGCACCATCAAAGTGTGCTTCCTCTTGTGTGAGGATTTTCCCTTCTTGGAGGGTGGTTCACTGTTTTGGGGTGCTACTGATGAATTATTGGTGGATTGTACCGTCCAAGTGGGTGGGGTGGTGGAGGCCAGTGCAGCCTGAATGGACATATGAATAATGTCCTGCAATTGAGAGGCACTCAGGAGATGAGAAGTGCCTGAGGGGTTTGTATCCCCATTGGAATTTATTGGGTTAATTTCTGACATGGTATAAATACAGTGATGTCAGGATAATTTGCACTGTTTCAGGGTATGTTAATAACTTTAAAGAATTAGAAGGATATTGCCCTCTGGGTGTCAGTATTGCACTGATTGAGGGTAAGTTAGTGTCTCTTTAAGAGGTTTAGGGAAGGGTATTGCCCCCTGGAACAGAAGTTCCGGTAGTATGGGTATTCTAAGGGTCTCTGGGTGATCCGCTAAGGGATTATACTTAAAATATGTCTCCCACCGTATGCTCCGTCCTCTCCTCCCCTCCGTAGGCGCCGAATGGCGACGGAGAGGAGAGGAGCTTGAGATCCCCAGCAACCCGGGAACGAAGTCTCGCGAGACTTCGTCCGCTTGGCGCTGATTGGTCGATGGGCGAGAAGTGGAGACCCCGCCCCCCGAACGCGCGCGTTGAGGAGGAAGAAGGTACCTCCTACAGAATGGCGGCGGTCGGGAGAAGCGTGCGACAGTGTTGAAGAGCGCACAGCAGTAAAAGGTGAAGAGAGGAGGGAGCTATTCCCTCGATCTACAGCGCGGCACAGCGCAGCACAAACAATGTAACAGTGGGACAAAATATATTGGAAAAAGACCAAGGAAAAAATATATAGCAATAAAGAATATCTCTAGGACATATACAGAATTCTAAGAGTATATATAGTAAGATAAAAGTAATAGGGAAAAACGAGACCCTACATTGCTTTGAAAATCATTGTTATCAGAAATCAAATATTCATTGTTATCAGAAATCAAATACTTATCTTATCTCGCGCTGCGAGCAGAAAGAAAGAGGAGGAACCACCACAGGCAGTCCCCTTTTATGAGGTCTCCGTAAGGGGGTGGTTAGAGACTAGATGGACTGCTGGGGGTGGTAGTTGTTGTGAAAAAGTTTTTTACATGAAAGTTTTAGAAATACATTCTGCTGTGAGCATTAATAAAGGAAGATAATGCATAAGATATGAGCCTCCTGTCTGATATATAATCCAGGAATTTATTTTTTTGTATACTTACACTGGGCCAGCTTGGCTTGTTTTAAGTATGCATAACTGATATCTGGTGGGCCCCTGATGTAGTCCACCCTTCATACAGTGAGAGCTGGTATCTTCCGGGTTCTGTGCCGAAGCTCTCTGGTCACTGCACACATGAGGTTGCGTTCTCGGCACTTCCGCCAGTCATAAAATGGCTTGAAATTTTTTTTGTGATTACGTAGCGTTCTGTAATTGGACAAGGTGAAGATTTTAAAATCACTACTCATCCTCTCCATATTTGAGAATAAAAAATGAAATGCCGGCAACTCTGAAAATTCTTCTGTAATCTTTTATTATAACATGACCATTAAACTGTGAGAGCCGATGCGTTTCGGCGCTTAGCCCTGTTCGCAGCTGGGGAGAGTTGCCAGCATTTCGTTTTTTATTCTCAAGTATCTTAGTTGGATGGAAGGAGGCCATCCCAAGCCTGAGCACCTGGAGTAGGTGTGTCGGTCTTCCATTATCTCATCAGAGGCTTCACAGTCAGTGCAGTGCTTCTCTTGCATGCAGACGTTGGACAGCTCCTCCTACCAGTGAGGGTGTAATCGCCGAAACTCAGTGTAGTGTTCGTGGCCGGCTGTAAGGACTGGATGGTGGTGATGCGGGGTGGGCGGTGAGAGATGACGTCATCTCTCTGCTCGCACGCAGCACCTCAGACAATGTTGTGTTTGTGGCCAGCTGTGAGGGCGGAACAGCTGTGATGCGTGGCGGGCGGCCAGAGATGATGTCATCTCTCTGCTCACCCGCCACCGCCGAACCACTGAAAGTGCAGCCTTGTCGGCGGCCCGGCTGCAAACAGGCTACGGCCAACAGTGGGCGGAGGCCCGGGGGTTGGGGACTCCTGGCATATATAGTAAATATCTCCTAAACGGTGCATGTAAAACATTTAAGTTTACAACCACTTTAAAAAAAAAAGAATGCCGCCACCACATCTAATGATTGGTAAGCTTCAATATACAGCATTACATTTTTGGTTTCGGGTATAATAAAAAGGGGTTGTAATGGAAATTTTTCTTTTTCATAATAAGCATCCTTTACCTGCAGACATTCCTCTTTTCACTTCCTCATTGTTCGTTTTTGCTCAGAAGTTGCTCTATTTCTTCTCTGTTCTGTTCACTTCCTGCTTGTCTGATTTTACTGACCACCGTGATGGGAGGCTTTACTGCTGTGGTCAGTAACGTGCTCACCCCCTCCTGAGAACCACATCTGTGTGGCAGGACGCTCTCTACATGTTAGAGACTTTAAGGAGGTGTGAATTACTGGCCGTAGAGCTTTCTTTTGGTGGTATTTGATTACCTCTGGGATTTTTATTTTCTGCTAAAAATAAATAAAAACGAAAATTTTGAAAAACAAATGCTTTTTTTTTTGTTTCCGTTACAAAACTTTGTAAATAAGTAAGTTTTCTCCTTCACTGATGGGCACCGATTAGGTGGCACCAATGAGGTGGCACTGATGAGGTGGAATTGATGGGCACTGATGATGGGCACTAATATGCAGCACTGATGGGGCACTGATAGGTGGCACTGATAGGCGGCATGGATGGGCACAGGTAGGCGGCACGGATGGGCACAGATAGGTGGCATGGATGGGCACTGATAGGTGGCACGGATGAACACTGATAGGTGGCACGGATGGGCATGGATGGGCACTGATAAGTGGCACGGATGAACACTGATAGGTGGCACGGATGGGCATGGATGGGCACTGATAGGTGGCACGGATGTACTGTAATATATTGTACTGATGGATGACAATCAGTGCAAAACACTGCCTGCCAATCAGTGATGCCCATTGTGGGCACTGATTGGCATCCATTGTGGGCACTGATTGGCATCCCTGGTGGTCTAGGGTGGCATACCTGGTGGTCTGGTGGCATCCCTGGTGGTCTAGTGTGGGCATCCTTGGGGTGGCTGCGCTGATAATCGATCAGCACAACCCCCCAGTCAGAGGAGCAGCCGATCGGCTCTCCTCTGACAGACGCGAGTAAGGAAAAGCCGATCACGGCTCTTCTTGTTTACATTGTGATCAGCCGTGATTGGACATGACTGATCACGTGGTAAAGAGTCTCCGTCAGAGACTCTTTACCTAGATCGGTGTTGCAGGGTGTCAGACTGACACCCCGCAACAACGATCGCCGCGATGCGCGCCCCCGGGGGGGGCGTAGCGGCCTAATATCCTGAAGACGTCATATGATGTCCAGTCAGGATATTGAAACCACTTTGCCACCGTCTTTTTGTAATAGGACAGACGGCAAGTGGTTAAAGAGGATCTTCACCCTGGGAACATAACATTTAAAGTCAGCAGCACAAATACTGTAGTTAATTACTTTTTTTAAAAGGGTCCAGCGCCATCCTCACCCGGGTCGGTTCTTCACCAGTCTTTGGGTCCCTGGCGCCGGCATCTTTAGTGTAGGAAGCCGGCTGTGACTCCTTGCAGTGTCACAGCCTGGCTTTCCACTGCGCATGCGCAAGCCGCGCTGCGCATTATGCATGGTCCTGCAGCCTTCTAGAACCTGTGACATGTCCGGCGGCGAGCAGAGAGGAGGAGGCTAACTTCTGCTTGGATCTCTCATGCGATCGGATCGGAAATAAGAGCGGTTACCTGTAAAAACTAAGAACCCCCCCACAAAAAAATGTAATGTGCCAAAAGTTGTAGAGGGGAGGAGACAGAAATGCAGAACTTCCCCTTTTGGACGAAGTTCTGCTTTAACTGGTAGCAAACAAGAGGAGAAAACTGAAACATATGAAATATTGAGTGCGTCAAATAGTAATAGGCTGCTGGAGCAGCACAACCTGTCTGGTTACACCTTAAAATGTGTACCTAAAAATATCATGACTGTGTCATTAGGTATTATTTTGTAATGCAAATTGTCTCTAGACAGACTATGCAGTTATCAAAAGAAAATGTTCCAGTTTTGTCAATGTGCGCAGTCATTTTCTTTTTAGAAATCCCTTTAGAAATGATCCCATTGCTCCACATGAAATGACACTTTCTAATGCCGCGTACACACCATCACTTTATTGGATGAAAAAAAATGACGTTTTTAAAAACGTCACTTTAAATGACCGTGTGTGGGGGAAAACGTAGTTTTATGTCTTGTGAAAAACGACAAAAAAAAATTGAAGCATGCTTCAATTTTATGTGTCGTTTTTCAAAACGTAATTTTTTACTTCACAGAAATTGACCGTGTGTAGCAAAAAACGTTGTTTAAAACAACGTTTTTTCACCCGCGCATGCCCAGAAGCTACTTATGAAGCGAGCTTCAATGGAAAAACGTGGTGGAACGTAACCTCGCTTTGCTAGAACATTGTGAGAAAAACGATGGTGTGTAGGCAACTTCGTCTTTGAAAATTGAAGTTTCAAAAACTTCATTTTTTACTTCACAGAAAATGTCGTTTTTTTTCATCACATAAAGTGATGGTGTGTACGCGGCATTACACATGGGTACAACAGTTTCAGTCATTACTTTGCCTTTCCTTTTATTTTTATATGTTTTTTTATTCTTTAATCTTTATTTTAATATTTTTTATTTTATTACTATCTTATTTTATTATACTTTAAAATACTCAAAATTACTCAGTTAAAATGTGTTTTTGACAAGGAATCTAGAATTGTTAAAATGTTCAACTGTAAAATGATCCAACTGTTCATTAATGCTTAAAGTGATTGTAAAGAGCCGTTTTTTTTGTTTTTTAAATAACAAACATATCATACTTACCTCCACTGTGCAGCTCGTTTTGCACAGAGTGGCCCGGAACACCGTCTTCTGGGGTCCCTTGGTGGCTCTTGTGGCTCCTCCCCTCATCAGATAACCCCCTAGGAGAAGCGCTCTCCCAGGGGGGTTGCCTTGCAGGCACGCTCTCAAGTCATTAATTCGGCATTCGCCCCCAGCGCCCGCGTCATTGGATTTGATTGACAGCAGCGGGAGCCAATTGCTGCGCTGCTATCAATCTTTCCAATCAAGAGCTGGGACCCCGTGGAGAGAGGGACGGCACGTCCCCGCCGAGGAAAGTTCAGGGCTCAGGTAAGTAAAACGGGGGTCTGGGAGGCTGGTCACTGCCAGGTGTTTTTACACCTTGAAAAAACACAAAGGTTTACAACCCCTTTAACAATTACTATTACGTTAAGAGTACAAATGACTATTATCTGATGAACCGCACATATTGTATTTACCATTCTTCCAATATAAGCGTTATTTGACACATTCTGTATGACAACGCCTTGTTTGTACAAATTATCCAGAAAACAATAAAAAAGAAGAAATCTGTACTTGCATTATAAATGAATTAAAGTGGTTGTAAACCCTTACAGACCACTTATGCCACGTACACACAGTCGTTTTTCGTGATGAAATAAAACGACGTTTTAAAAAACGTCATTTAAAATGATCGTGTGTGGGCAAAACGTAGTTTTTTGTCTTCTGAAAAACGACCAAAAAATAATTCAAACATGCTTCAATTGTTTATGTTTTTTTCAAAATGTCGTTTTTTGTGTCATTTAAAATGATAGTGTGTGGGTAAAACGACGTTTAAAACGACGTTTTTAAACCCGTGCATGCTCAGAAGCAAGTTATGATGCAAGCTTGAATGGAACAGAGTGCCGTCGTACGTGCTGAACGTAACCGCGCTTTGCTAGAGCATTTTGAAAAAACGATGGTGTGTAGGCAACGTCGTTTTTTAAAATGAAGTTTGAAAAACTTTTTTTTTTTTTCATGAGAAAAAACATGTTTTTTTACAGGACAAAAAACGACCGTGTGTACGCGGCATAAGACCTACAGGTAAGCCTAGATTAAAGCTTACCTGTAGGTGCAAAAAAATATCTCCTAAACCTACATGGTTTTATGAGATATTTCCAAAGTAATGCACCGATGTCTATGGCGCATGCGCCGCAGACAATGGCACACAGGCGCACTGAGCGTGCCGTTACTAAGGGTGATCATGCCGTAAGTGGCGGCACCCGTGCACATGCACGGGAGTGACGTCATCGCGGCTCCGGCCAGTCACAGTGCCGGAGCCGCGATACGAGGAAGACACTCTGGGAAAGATGGTGGCGATGGAGGAGAGGAACGAGCACCGATTCGGGGGCTTCGATCTCAGGTAGGTAAAACATAATGAGCTAGTATACTATGCATACTAGCTCATTGTGCCTTTTTCTTGCAGGGTTTTTTTTTTAAGATTTTTTTTAAGAGGGTTTACTTTCTCTTTAAAGGGGTGGTAAAGGTAAAAAAAAATCCCCTAAATAGCTTCCTTTACCTTAGTGCAGTCCTCCTTCACTTACCTCATCCTTCCATTTTGCTTTTAACCACTTAAGACCCAGACCATTATGCAGGACCTGGCCAGTTTTTGCAATTCGGCACTGCGTCGCTTTAACTGCGACGTGGCTCCCAAACAAAATTGGCGTCCTTTTTTCCACAAATAGAGCTTTCTTTTGGTGCTATTTGATCACCTCTGCGGTTTTTATTTTTTGCGCTATAAACAAAAATAGAGCAACAATTTTGAAAAAAAAACAATATTTTTTACTTTTTGCTGTAATAAATATCCTCCCAAAAAAAAAAAATTCTCAGTTTAGGTCGATACGTATTCTTCGACCTATTTTTGGTAAAAAAAAAAAATCGCAATAAGCGTTTAACGATTGGTTTGCACAAAATTTATAGCGTTTACAAAATAGGGGATAGTTTTATGGCATTTTTAATAATATTTTTTTTACTACTAATGGCGGCGATCAGCGATTTTTTTTTGTGACTGCGACATTATGGCGGACACATCGGACAATTTTGACACATTTTTGGGACCATTTGTGAAGAACGGGGAAGGTGTGTTTACACACACCTCTCCGCGTTCTTAAGCCTCTGTGACCGATCGCGGGACACCAGCGGCGATTGGGTCCGCGGTCATGGAGCTTCGAAATGGGTCACGGGCGCGCGCGACCCACGGCTGGGCACTTAAAGGGGACGTACAGGTACGTGCCTGTGCCCAGCCGTGCCTTTCTGCCGACATAAATGAGCAGGAGGCGGTCCTTAAGTGGTTAAATGTCCCATTTCTTCTGAGAAATCCTCACTTCCTGTTCTTCTGTCTGTAACTCCACACAGTAATGCAAGGCTTTCTCCCTGGTGTGGAGTGTCGTGCTCGCCCCTCCCTTGAGGGGGAAGCGGGTGAGCAGGAGAATCAGGACGCTCTCTACGTTGCAGATAGAGAAAGGAGCTGTGTGTTAGTGGACACTCCTGCTCGCCCACTCCCCCCTCAAGGGAGGGGGCGAGCACGACACTCCACACCAGGGAGAAAGCCTTGCATTACTGTGTGGAGTTACAGACAGAAGAACAGGAAGTGAGGATTTCTCAGAAGAAATAAGGCATTTAAAAGCAAAATGGAAGGATGAGTTAAGGGAAGGAGGACTGCACAAAGGTAATGTAGCGGTCACCCCCAAAGGATCTGCTGATTAGTTTTTGGGATCTACTCTCTTTCGACCTGGCTCACCCCTATTTAATTTGCTCGAACCCTCCCTTGGCACATCAGAAGTCTGGAAGGTGTATTGTGACCCCCACGGTGCTGGGGGACACACTAATAAGCATACAATTTCCAAAGACAATGCAATAATAGAATTACCTGAATTATAGGCAGGGCCGGACTGGGAATGAAAACCAGCCCTGGAAATAATTTCATACCAGCCCCACAGCATAACGTCATTATTTTCTTTTTCATCAAAAGGAAAAACATTTGAAAGCACATTTGAAGAGTGTATTATGTAAAGATATGACACAGGATGTAGTATAGGCTTTCCAGTTTTCCACTATACCTACTACATGCTGTGTACCCCTGGCGGGGAGTTGGATCTGGTGAGTGGGGACCCTTGTGGGGGAGCACCGGGACCACCACGAATGCTGTATCAGCTGTATAGGAACACCTTTCCTCACTGCAAGAACCTGCATCCATAAGCCCTGACTGGAATCAATAGAACTTCTCCCACTAGAGACTATTGTGTTTTATGTTTTTATGTGATCTCCTTCATGCGGTCTTACCGGTCAGACATCATATAGCCTTAGACCTGAGGCTGCAATTGGACTATATACATTCTATCACGTTCACCTACCCCTTTTAGGGGATTGGTTTCCAGCAGTGGCGGGCCGCCCCCCCCTCCTGTAGGCAAAATATAAAAAATAAAATAATAATACTTTTTTTTTTTTTTTTCAATGGCCCCTTTAAAAAAAAGAAGTCCTTTAATAAAATTAGATTGAGCGCCGGCCACCATTGCCCTATGAAGCGACACGTCAATGCAATCTTTAGATTGCAGACGTGGCGCTTCATTTGCGGGCTTTTATCCCGCCTTTGGGCGCATTGCACAGTGCTGAATAGCTTCTCATGCGTCCGTATCCACTATGGGTGCCGGGAGAATTACTATTGTTGTTACTTCCGGGATTTGTCTTACAGACGAAAAATGGAAGTGACGTCACGTGGGAAAGCTCTGTCGTTTACACTGCCCCAGCGGAGCTGGGAAGGTAAGCCATGCCATTGCGGCATTGCCTCATCCCATCGCCTCGTTTTTTATTGACTCAAAATCAGCGGTGGACTGCCTGATGCCCACCCATCCACCTCGGAGCCTGTAATTTTAGTAAGACTGCTGGGACTTGTAGTTCTCCATCTTCTCCTGGGGCTCATGGAGAAGATGGAGATCTACAAGTCCCAGCAGGTTATAATATAAGGCTTCGAGGTGGATGGATGTCCGGACACCCATCTACCTCGGAGCCTTATAGTATAACCTGCTGGGACTTGTAGTTCCCCATCTTCTCCTGGGGCTCAGGTGCATGCAATCCACACCCATCCACCTCAGAGCCTTATTGTATGTTTAACCTGCTGGGACTTGTAGTTCTCCATCGTCTCCTGGGGCTCAGGTGCATGCAATCCACCATCAATGGGACTACAAGTCCCAGCAGTGAGAAAAACATAACAAAGATGGTGGATTGCATGCACCTGAGACGATGGAGAACTACAAGTCCCAGCAGGTTATAATATAAAGCTCCGAGGTGGATGGATGTCTGGACAGTGACACAGTGGGGACAATTGGCACAGCGGCATGAATGGGCACAGTGGCGACAATTAAAGGGCACAGTGGCTGTGTTTGATGGCATGGCATAGTGACTGCATTTGATGGCATGGCACAGTGGTGACAATTGATGGCACAGTGGTTGCGTTTGATGGCATGGCACAGTGGTGACAATTGATGGCACAGTGGCTGTGTTTGATGGCATGGCACAGTGGCTGCATTTTATGGCATGGCACAGTGGCTGTGTTTGATGGCATGGCACAGTGGCTGCGTTTGATGGCATGGCACAGTGGCTGCGTTTGATGGCATGACACAGTGGTTGCGTTTGATGGCATGGCACAGTGGTGACAATTGATGGCACAGTGGCTGCGTTTGATGGCATGGCACAGTGGTGACAATTGATGGCAAAGTGGCTGCGTTTGATGGCATGGCACAGTGGTGACAATTGATGGCACAGTGGCTGCGTTTGATGGCATGGCACAGTGGTGACAATTGATGGCACAGTGGCTGCGTTTGATGGCATGGCACAGTGGCTGCGTTTGATGGCATGGCACAGTGGTGACAATTTATGGCACAGTGGCTGCGTTTGATGGCATGGCACAGTGGTGACAATTGATGGCACAGTGGCTGCGTTTGATGGCATGGCACAGTGGTGACAATTGATGGCACAGTGGCTGCATTTGATGGCATGGCAGTGGCTGCGTTTGATGGCATGGCACAGTGGTGCGAATTGATGGCACAGTGGCTGCGTTTGATGGCATGGCAGTGGCTGCGTTTGATGGCATGGCACAGTGGTGACAATTGATGGCACAGTGGCTGCGTTTGATGGCATGGCAGTGGCTGCGTTTGATGGCATGGCACAGTGGTGCGAATTGATGGCACAGTGGCTGCATTTGATGGGCACATTTTTTTTTCTCATTTGCGCCCCCCAAAAAATTTTGAGCACCAGCCGCCACTTTTTTCCAGGGGTGGCAGCAGCCCAATTCACGGTCCTAAGCGCAGGCAGATTATTGTGTTTTTTTGGCATTTAAAAGGTAGGTGCAGAGAGGGGGGGGGGGTTGACCATGCAATGGTGAGAGAGATTATACTGTCCAGATTACAATTTGCAGGGGCAGCAAAGGTGACAGAGAAAGGGGGGTGCACCATGCAACCCCCCCCCCTCTCTCTCTCTCTGTCACCTCTGCTGCCCCTGCAAATTGTAATCTGGACAGTATAATCTCTCTCACCATTGCATGGTCAACCCCCCCCCCCCCTCTGCACCTACCTTTTCTTCCCCTGCAAATTGTAAACTGTATAATCTCTCTCACACCACCATTGCACGGTGCACTCCCCCCCCTCTCCTCTCTGAAATTAGTTTACAATTTCCAGGGCCAGCAAAGGTAGGTGACAGAGAGAGGAGGGGGGGGGGGCGGGGGGGTGCACCGTTATATGGTGAGAGAGAGAGTCGAGATGCAGACAGTATGGATTTTCACCTTATGTTCCAGGGGTGGCCAAGCGTTCACTTCTTCTCCTGAGATCTCCTCTGCGGGCGCTCTGCCTTCACACGTGACTCTGCACTGGGTGGTGCTGGCGCCGCACGGGTAGATGGAACAAGAGCTGTTCTCCTGCTCGGCTCCTCCCCTCCCTCAGACACGTGACATGCTCGCCGCTCCACGGCTCCAGGCAGTCAGCGCGAAAAGGAAGGAAAGTGCAGCGGCGAGCATGGCGGCCGCAACCCGCCGGCGGCCGGCCCGCCGCTGCTTTTTGTACATACACGACAATGTGATGTGACAGAGACATGACACTGGAGAGGGGCCGGGCAGGCGTATAATTAAAAAGTGCGGCCGCCGCTGTGGCCCACAGGCATCTGAGCTGACAATTTTTTGATGGACAGCAGGCGGCCTACCGGGAATTTTCCCGGTCTCCCGGTAGGCCAGTCCGGCCCTGATTATAGGTGGTCCCTCCAGACAAGAAATGCACTCCACACAGTAATTATATTTGAATATATGGAGAAGTTTACTGCATATAGAAAAAAAACTCAACAACCATACAGTATAGGATTTTGACTTAGACACTATTAATAGTAGTAGCTCAGCCTGATCCGCAAGGGCCCTTGCTGGAATCAGAGATTAATGTGGATAACAATATTCTAAACCTAAAAGTGGTACCACTTTCCTAAGCTTAAAGTCAGTCTAGGCTCGAGCACCCCTAGTGGGCAGTCCTGTGTGTTCGATGAAATTTACGTTGTGGCCGGTTGGTGCGCGTTAGATTTTGTAATCCACAGGTGATAGTTAGAGAGGGGAATCACACACTAAAATGTCTATGGTAGCAGGGCAGTGTGAAGTTGATCGCCCGTCCGTGACGATCACTCCGGTGAAGCACTGAAACAATTTTAACTAGGCCTCTAAATTTCTCTGTGGGCCAACATGTGTTCGTGGCCTAGGGAATGGGCTGGATGTCTGTGATAGTCAAAGAAAAGTCAGGAACTGAGCAGGTGCTCTCTCACCCAACAGGCCGACCCGCCTGATCTCTCTCTTCAGCCAGGGACGTATTGGTGGAGTACTGTTCCACACTACCCGGAAACCCGGGCGAAGGTGCTCCACTGTTTCGGCTGTCATCTGGGCTGCCTCTCCGATCTCCGGGAACACAGGCTGGTACGCTGAGGTCTTGCTTCCGTCTGGATGGCTGGTCTCCCGGTCAAGCTAGGTCCCGTCTTTCGGCCTAAGGGTACAGTTGACTCTGTACACAGCTCCGCGCAGGAGAGAAGGCTGGTCCCAAGAGAGAGAAAAGGCACCACTCCCCTCCTTTAAGTAACCTCCACTCGCCTGGGCGAAAACGTCACATCCTCCTAGATTGCAAAGCATTGCGGGAAATGTAGTTAGTTTCTCCGAAGAGCCTATGGAGTACGTGTCTCCTGCTACTAGTAGTCCCGCAATGCATAACTTCCTAACAATATCCAACATATTTACATTTTAGCATATAAGTCCAGCGGGAATGACCTGTCATGAAGCTCTGACAGGGAAGGGCCCGCTACAGTAAAGGAAGCTATTTAGGGGAAAACGTTTTTACCTTTACAACCCCTTTAAATCTAAACTTCTTGCTGCATTGACACTGCAAGGCTCATATTGGATCTGGGTTTAGCTGCACCAGCTTGCTCATAACTAGAAATAAGATCATTTCCAAATGTTATTATGTTTCTGCCCAGCTTGCTGTATCAAATTTGATAAAAAAAAATAAAAAAATTGGAGTTACACTTTAAATTGCATAACAGCAACGGAGTAACCGTAGACTCAGCCATGATTAATTACCAGTGTCTTTCAGAAGGAAGGAATTAAGGCCCTAGCATGACTTGGCTCAAAACGCGTAATTACACTCCAGCCTGCGCCTCGCACACCTGTTCCAGCAGCCAGTTGTCACATGTGCTCTCCTCCAACATAACAGCGGGACTCTCTCATGTTCGAGAGCTCCAAAGGATTCCATCTTGCAGCTGACACCTCCTATATGTCATTGGCCGCTTACTGTCAGAAGAGACTAAAGGGAAAAAATTGAGATTTACACTCCAAGCATAATAGAATTTATCTGAAATGCTGCTTGGAAAATTGATAGCATTAAACAGCGACTCCAGCAACTAAAACCCAGCTGCAATGCACACTGTATACAAAATATAAAACGTTAATGTAGATCTAATTCCAATAACTACAATCTCACCATCCAAGTGCCAGCAACAGTGTGTTTGGGCGGAGCCGTCGGGGTCGGGTCTGGTGGAAGCGGTGTCTGAGCATGCCATGTGATGTCATGGTACAAGGGAGTGGCTGGGTGCCTCATGTGCAGGTCTGCATGATGGGATTAAGGTAACTGACAGTGCTGTTTGGACTGGAGGGGACTGAAGGGACCACCTGGCATGGAGAGAGGCTGTCAGTGTGACTCAGAAGGGGGCGTTTCGTGTCAGTGATCTGTGCTGCTCACTTCTGTCAGTATCACTGTGAGAGTCAATTGTTATGTGTGCATCACCCATTCTAATGTATTGCCCTCCAGTCCTGTCCCTGAGCTACTTACTTACTATATGAAAATAAAATAAGAAATATGCTTTTTGCCTTAAAGCGGAGTTCCACCTAAAAATGGAACTTCCGCTTAACCCACTCCTCGCCCCCTTACATGCCACATTTGGCATGTAATTTTTTTGGGGGGGGAGTGGGGGCTTCAGGAGAAGGGGACTTCCTGTGCCACTTCCTCCTTCCGCCGAGGGGCTGGAAAAGCAATTAGCTTAATCGCCTTCTTGCAGCCCCTCCCTGTAGGCGAGCGCCTGTCCAATCGGACGGCGCCGCGCCGCTCGCGCATGCGCAGTGCTGCTCGCGCATGCGCAGTGGGTGCCCAGCCGTGAAGCCGAAAGCTGTCACGGCCGGGTGCCCACTAGGAATGAAGACGCCGGCCGGCGAGGGGGGGCGAGGAGCGGAGCCCCGGCCGGCGCATCGCTGGAGCCGTGGAGCAGGTAAGTGTCTGTTTATTAAAAGCCAGCAGCTACACTTTTTTGTAGCTGCTGACTTTTATTAAACTTAAAAAAAGGCTGGAACTCCCCTTTAATATCTACCATAAATCACATTGCTAATTGCATAGTATACTTATTTGTAGCCTAAATACTGGAATTTACACTTAAAATTGTAAGTTTGTAACTTTTGAAACTGCCAGTAAAAACTTGGCTGTGCCAGTAAATTTTGGGTGCTGTGTCAGTAAATTTCAATCTGGTAGGTTGGCAAAACTGCTTCCCGCCGAGCCCGGTGGTGCAACAGCAAAAGCGAGTTGCAAGTGCGACCTTTGCAACACTGCTAATTCTGCCACTTGTGTCTGTAGTTTTTGTATTTTATTTCTTTACCTTTTTTTTTTTTACAATTTTTTTAGAAGCCCGGGTCTAAACGAACCTCTAATATTTCACCTTTGAGACAGAGAAAGGGCATTGAGGACACCCCATTCTACATCTCTGCAGCCTCAGCTGCACAGAATGAATGAACAGGAATAGCTCTGTACAGAGCTTCCTGTTCATTCACAAACGGAAGCATAATAAACACAGTTTACTATGCTTCAGTTATGAACGAACAGAGTCAGTGATTAGTATCCATTCAGAAAAGGGTAATATGTAAATATGTAATTTACTGGCTCCTTTCCTCCATCCTGACACATCCCCAGCAGGAGCCGAGGAGAGGAGGGGGGAAGCCAAAAGAGTTGAGCAGAAGTGTGAGCCAGTACCTGTTAAAAAATGTACCCCCCCCCCAAAAAAAAATCGTTAAAGGAGAAGAAGAGAGTGAAATTAGTGGTATTTTCGCTTTGATGCAAATTCAATTTTAATATCTTTTAAATATGGGGTGACAATGCTTTGTCCCTATCTCCCAAGCAGGGTTGCCAAATGTCCGTAAATTTACAGGCATTTTTAAATATCAGGCAATTTACAAGCTGACAGCAGCTGCCCTTAAAAATATGTCCACAAGCCAGCTTTGGAACTGTGTATGCAGCCAGGGGAGCAGGCGCAGTGATGCATGCACAGTTCCAAACTGACCGGGAGAGTGGGAGCAGTGACGCCATGGGGCCGCTTGGCCCCTTTTACAAATGACAGCAAGGCCAGCCCGGCGAGCCAAGAGGACTTAGGAGTGGGAGCACCACTGGGAGCCTGGGACTGGAGAAGAGATTGGTGGTGCAGAGGAGAAGCGAGCCACCGAAAGCCCGAGGCCGAGCTAGCAAGCATTCGGGAGGTCAGTGTGACATTACATCACTCCAGCAATGGGGGTTAGTCAGAATCTGGAGCAAACTGTGCATAGCAACCAATCAGCAACCAATCAGCTTCTATCTTCAGATTCTTCAGATAAGCAACTACTGGCTGGGACTATATTGTTGGAACACACACAGGTCGAAAAAACACAAAAACATTTTTACAAACACTTAGGTAAAAGCTTTTTTTTATTTTTCAGGTTAAGACCACAAAGAGGGTGACAAACATGACCATCCCTCAAATCAGACAAAAACAGTTGATACATTTCGACATTTATCCAGTAGCGGCCCTATAACAGTGTGTTGTAACACGTTTCATGGCATATAGCCACTTCTTCAGGACGTGAGATTTTAGAACAGTCCACATTCACATTGTATAGTGCATGTGGGCATTTACATTGTGAATATAGACTGCTCCAAAGTGTCAGGCCCTGAAGAAGTGGCTATATGCCATGAAACGTGTAGACCTACCTCAGGAGAAAGATATATTATATGTTATATGGCAGCTTCCAAATTAGTGTATGCTGTATAACTATATACTATATATATAGATAACCTGTTTTTATCTGATTCAAGAGATGCTCATGTTTGACACCCTCTTCGTGGTCTTATATGAGAAAAAAATATTATTTTACCTAAGTGTATGTAAAAATGTTTTTGCAGTTTTTTTTTTTACCTGCGAGAGTACCAACAACATAGTTTCAATTTCTCTAAAATAGTCATAATGATATGTCAGGGATGAGGATACCCACAGAGTAATAATAATATCCCTGACGATACATCTAATGATCTTCACCAAAAATTGAATTTTACTACTAGGGGGCAGATCCACAGACATCTGCTTCGGGCGCGGACATCTGCTCGCGGCATAAGGGCGCGGAATTCAAATGGATCTAATGGGGGCGTGCTTTATGATAATACGTTGTGACCGGACGTAAAAAACGTTTTTTTGGAACTGCACATGCACCGTCCCTGGGGGTATCCCAGTGCGCATGCTCGAAATTAAACCGGAACCCGCCAATGCTTGCGACGGTGACGTCATTCTACGCAAATTCCTATTCGCGAACGACTTACGCAAACAACGTAAAAAATTCTAAATTGTACGCGGGAAGGACGGCCATACTTAACATTGAGTACGCCTCAGTATAGCAGCTTTAACTATAGGCCGGAAAAAGCCGAACGCAAACAACGGAAAAAAAAGCGACGGGCCGACGTACGCCGTAAATAGCTCATTTGCATACTCGACACGGATTTTGACGGGAACGCCACCTAGCGGCCGCCAAAAAATTGCAGCTTAGATCTGACAGCGTACAAAGACGTACGCCTGTCGGATCTAGCCGAGATGCCACTGTATCTTGTTTTAAGGATTCATAACAAAGATACGACGCAGGAATTTTGAAATTACGCCGGCGTATCAATAGATACGCCGGCGTAATTTCTTTGTGGATCTGCCCCTAGTTGTTTAGTTAAGCTTTGCTAATAAAAAGATAGAAGCTTACTGAATTGCATGCACAGCTGCTCCAGATTCTGGCTGCCCCAGTTTTCATAAACTCCCCTCATTGTATCTCTGGGTTAGAAAGTGTTGGAAAATCTCAACAGCTGGGACATTAAAGTGTTAATACACAACAGTAAAATCAGTCTGTATATGCAGTAAAGCATACTTGTTATACTCAATGTGGAACCTAAAGGGTAAATCCTCTACATTGTGTAAACAAGCTGTTTGATCCTGTCTTCTCTTATCTCCCCCCCTTCCTCCACAGTCCCCAATCCATCTCCTGACAGTAAAGAGCATTAGGGGCACTCTGCACATGCTCAGTTTGGTGTGTATTACTAGAGAGTTTTTTTTCCTTGGGAGGGTGCGTGTAATCAGCACTGGACCAATCAGCACTGTCCAGACAGAGGGTCAGGAGTCCTGCTGCCTCACAGGCATAGGTGTGCACAGCCTTTTGCATTAGGGTTTGCACCCCAAAAATAAAACACATATGCATGTGTGTGCATGTGCATATATACTGACAGCATTAGTAGAGCAATAGATGGTGTCAGTAGGGCAGAGATTGGTCAGTAGGGCAGTGGATGGTGTCAGTAGGTTTTATTTTTATTATATCATTTTTTATTGTTTTTTACAATTTCATTTTTTTATAATTATTTTATTTATTTAGGAGCCCCTTTAAAGCGGATGTGCCACTAAAACAATATATTAAAAGCTAGCAGCTACAAATACTGCAGCTGCTGACTTTTAATATAAGGACACTTACCTGTCCTGGAGTCCAGCGGTGATCGCAGCAGAGGATGAGCCGATCGCTCGTCACCCTGCTGCTCCCCCCTCCATCCACGGTGAGGGAACCAGGAAGTGAAGCGCTGCGGCTTCACTGCCCGGTTCCCTACGGCGCATGCGCGAGTCGCGCTGCGCCCGCCGATTGGCTCACACGCTGTGTGCTGGGAGCCGAGTGTTCCCAGCACACAACGGGCGACAGACGGGATGTGACGGAATGCCCGTCTTTCGCCCGTAGCGTGTGGCCGGAAGTGGGTGCAAATACCTGTCTTTAGACAGGTGTCTGCACCCCCCTCCCCCCTGAAAGGTGTCAAATGTGACACCGGAGGGGGGGAGGGTTCCGATCAGCGGGACTCCACTTTAGGGTGGAGGACCGCTTTAAGGAGCATGGTACAATATCAAGGGTGGGAATCTGCACCACACAGGGTGATGAGGGTGTGCCCAGGCAACACCTGGCACATCCTGTGTGCACGCCTATGCTTATAGGACAGTCTGAGTAGAATGAAAACTCCACCTACAAGCTTTAACCAGACACTGATAGAAGTCATAAGACTGCTATATACTGCTGATGAGAAACGGTATTTAGCAGTTTATATTTATTAGAATAATTGCATTTCCATGTTCTGTGTACTGTGGGGGACCAGATATAGTGAATGCAGGGTCCTGGGTTTAGTAACACTTTAATAGTAATGTAGCACTATTTTTCTCTCTCTCTCTCTCTCTCTCTCTCTCTCTCTCTCTCTCTCTCTGCGGCTACTGAGGTAATAAGGCCGTCACCTGTATAGTATTTAGGAGCAGAGGCCCAGATTCAGGTAGGGGCGCGCACTGATACCGCGGCAGTGTTTCGTTTTTACGCTACGCCTCCGTAAATTACTTGAGCTACGCTGCATTCACGAAGCATTTGCTCCGTAATTTGCGGCGGCGTTTCGTAAAAGGGGCCGGCGTAAGCGCGCGTAATTGAAATGATCACGTAGGGGGCGTGGTTCATTTAAATTAGGCGCGTTCCCGCGCCGAACGTGCTGCGCATGCTCCGTCGGGAAAATTTCCCGACGTGCATTGCGGTAAATGACGTCGCAAGGACGTCATTGGCTTCGACGTGAACGTAAATGGCGTCCAGCGGCATTCACGAACGAGTTACGCAAACGACGCAAATTTTGAAAATCGCGACGCGGGAAAGACGTCCATACTTACCATTGGCTGCGCCTCCTAATAGCAGGAGCAGCCTTACGGCGAAAACGACGTACGCAAACGACGTAAAAAACGAGCGCCGGCCGTGCGTACGTTTGTGAATCGGCGTTAGTATGCAATTTGCATACTCTACGCTGACAACTACGGGTGCGCCACCTAGCGGCCAGCGGCAGAATGCACCCTAAGATACGACGGCATAAGAGACTTATGCCAGTTGTATCTTAGGCTACAGTCGGCGTATCTAGCTTTCTGAATACAGAAAGTAGATACGCCGGCGCTACTTAGCAATTACGCTGCGTATCTATGGATACGCAGGCGTAATTGCTTTCTGAATCTACCCCAGAGTCTTTATAATCTGTGTGATCAGGACAGGATCTTTAACAAGCACAGTGCCTCCACTCAGTTGGGGCTTGTGAAGGATGAATCCGGATTTTGTTTACATTTTATACTGTACCCGTTTTTGTATTCAAGATTGTATTTCTTTTCTTTGTGAAAATTTCAATAAAAACATTGAAACGAGAAATCCCGATTGAGAAATATATCTTCACATAGACAGTAATCCACACAGTTTTTTATTTGAAAGTCCATGTATAGAAGAAATAACGTTCAATGAACCATCCAACATAAAGAATTTTCCAAACAGGAACATGAAATCATTAAGCACTTCCATACCAGGCACTTACGCACCTTCCCGCCCAAGCCAATTTTCAGCTTTCAGCACTGTCGCACTTTGAATGGCAATTGCGCGGTCATGCTATACTGTACCCAAACAAAATTGGCGTCCTTTTTTCCCCACAAATAGAGCTTTCTTTTGGTGGTATTTGATCACCTCTGCGATTTTTTTTTTTTTGCAACAACTAAAAAAAAAAGACTGACATTTTTTTAAAAAATTACGTTTTTTTTTCTTCTGTTATTTTTTTTGTAAATAAGCAAGTTTTCTCTTTCAATTACGGGCACTGATATGACGGCACTGATGGGCACCGATGAGATGGCACTGATGGACATCGATGAGGTAGTACTGATGGGCACCGATGAGGTGGCACTGACGGGCACTGATTGGCGGTGCTGGTATGCGGCACTGATGGGCACTCATAGGCGGCACTGATGGGCACTCATAGGCGGCACTGATGGGCACTCATGGGCGGCACTGATGGGCACTCATGGGCGGCACTGATGGGCACTCATAGGCGGCACAGATGGGCACTCATGGGCGGCACTTATGGGTGGCACTGATGGGTACTTATGGGTGGCACAGATGGGCACTGATAGGTGGGCACTGTGGGGTGGCACTGATGGACACTGTGGGGTGGCACTGATGGACACTGTGGGGTGGCACTGATGCATCCATGTTGCTAGTCAGTGCCCATTTGTGGGCCCTGATTGGCATTTTTTTTTTACTGCCCCTTTTTTTTTTACAGGTTTTTTTTTTTTATTGCCCCCCCCTTTTTTTTTTGCCCTTCCCTGGTGGTCCAGTGTGGGCTTCCCTGGTGGTCCAGTGTGGCGATCCGAGGGGGGGCTGCGCTGATAAACAATCAGCACGAACCCCCCCTGTCAGGAGAGCCGCCGATCGGCTCTCCTCTACTCGCGTCTGTTAGACGCGAGTGAGGAAGAGCCATCAACGGCTCTTCCTGTTTACATCGTGATCAGCAGTGATTGGACATGGCTGATCACGTGGTAAAGAGCCTCCGCCGGAGGCTCTTTACCGAGATCGGAGATGCAGGGTGTCAGACTTGACACCCCGCATCATCGATCACCGCACTGCGTGCCCCTACGGGCACGCGGCATGAAATCCTGCAGGACGTCCATAGACGTCCAGTCAGGATTGTGTAACCACTTCCCAGACGTAAATTTCCCATTGACCGGCGGGAAGTGGTTAAAGAGGTTGTATAGTCAAATGTTTTACTTTTACCTACAGGTAAGCCTATAATAAGGCTTACCTGTAGGTAAAAAGAATAACTCCTAAACCCATACCTCCCAACAAGCACGGAATTTGCAAGATTTTCCCGTACTGACTGCATATTCCCGCAGTCCCGCAAAAGGGGTAAATTTCCCGCACTGAGGATTCAAGCCCAACAACTGCAAGGCCCCCCCCCCTGCTCAACAAGCGAGCGGAGCTGAATGGGCAGTAATAAAGGAGGAGGCGGGCGTAGCTAAATGGGCAGTAATGAAGGAGGAGCTGAATGGGCAGTACTGCTGGAGGAGGAACCGTATCCCCGCTCAACAACTTTGGTTCCCCCCCCCGCTCAACAACTGTCCCGCAGTGGACTTTTTAAATGTTGGGAGGTATGCCTAAACCTGTACGGTTTAGGAGATTTTCCCCTTGCAATGAGTCGCTGACTCAATGCGCACAGGGGATTCTCGGCTGAAGGCCCGGCAGACGCCAGACCTTGCCGGAAAGAAGTCTCCTGCGCGCCTGCACGGGAGTGACGACATCGCGGCTCCAGCCACTCACATCGCTGTCTGCTCCCTCGGCAGGGACCAGGTGAGATAGACGCCTCGTTCTAAGGTAAGTATTTCATAATGAGCTAGTATGCGGTGCATACTAGCTCATTATGCCTTTTGCCTTACAGGTGTATATAGAAAAAGTGTCAGCGGGTATACAACCGCTTTAACAGTCTCTATGTATGTCTCAGTGAGATGAAACTGCAGCACTTACTCAGTCTGTGTTCTCTTAGCAGGCATAATTGTTTTCTTTCCACATGTCTGTCTCTCCACCCACTTACCCACAAAACCCCTTGCCACCCTGTGCTGTTCTTGATGACCTAATCCTTGGTGAGAGAGAGAATAGCAACCATATTGGAAAAGGGCAAACAAACACTGCATAACAAGAGTATACACTTGGTAAAGGGACAAAGAAATGATCACATCACTACAGTAACAATAATCTGAGAAAGCTTCTAAACCTTCCCTACTCTATCCAATCCTCTATCCAACCCATCCCACTATGAAGCTAAACAGGGGCATAACTATGAGTAATGGGGTCCCATAGCCAAATTTTGATGGGGCCTTCTAGCTAACTCTCTGTGTAGCAGCTGGGGTTGTTGACTTAAAGTATGCTATAAAGTATCCCTAAATCAAGGGCGGGAAGTGGGAGAGCTGTACACTAAAAGGGAGCAGTTTTGTGGAATAGACATAGTTGCAATATAAATAATTAATTAAAAATAATTATGCACTAAATTACTCTATTACCCTTAGGCAGCGTACACACGGTCGGACAAAACCGATGAGAATGGACCGAGGTTCAGTTTCATCGGTCCAAACCGACCGTGTGTATAGCCCATCAGTCTGTTGTCCTTCAGTCCAAAAATGTAAAACATGCTTCAAAACCGAACCGATGGCCCGCTGCCCGATCAGTCCAAACCGATGGTTAGTACAGAAAGCATCGGTTCAAAACCCGCGCATGCTCAGAATCAAGTCGACGCATGCTTGGAAGCATTGAACTTCGTTTTATTCAGCACGTCGTGTGTTTGACGTCACCGCATTCTGACCCGATCGGTTTTTGGAACGATGGTGTGTACGCACATCAGACCATCAGGCCACTTCAGCGGTGAACCGATGGAAATGGCCCGTCGGACCATTCTCATCGGTTTGGAACGACCATGTGTACGCGGCCTTATACGAAAATTCTTTAAACTCCTAACTCAAGGGTTTAGCTGAGGAGAAATGTTGGGATTTTTGACTGCATTAGGCACACAGGATTAATTTCAATCTGTAACAGAAGTTCGGAGGGCAATAAATCTATATCTACACAAGACAGTTAAGCTAATACTTCTTTGTAACAGAGGGGAATCTTTGACAAGTGATGATCCTAAGGTCTGACTCGAGTCCTATATTGAAAGATTCACAGTTTAATTTTCCTTAACAGCCTCTTTACTGGGGTCCCCCTCTTATCCCAGGCCTCATAGAAGTTACATAAGCTGCTATGGTACGACATTGCTGCAGATAGAGATTTTGCAGGATCAATCTGATTTCAGGTAATCTTTGATGCATGAAACATAAAATGCTACAAATTTCAGTGGGTGGGATCACATAATAAAATGAACGGTCAACTTTGCCCAAAATGAATGCTTTATTTTAACATAACACTGTATGTTGATAATGTTTATATTTGTCTATACACAGCATAGGTGTGGAGTTATACTCTATGAAATGAAGCCCTGAGGAAGTGGCCATTGTGCCGGGAAACATGTTGGCAAGCTCCACACAACACCCATTTGACATTATGCTGTGACAAGTTTTGACATTTTACCATTTGATGTTTTGTTACACATGTGGTCATTTTATAGATATAGGGGACTCTTTGTTAGCCCCTTTATATATTTGGATATGTAGCTCCTATGTATATTTCAATAAAAGTTTGTTTTTACCAATTTATATGTATGATATATCATCAGTAAATCACCACTTAAATGTCCATTCTCTACTGTTTCCTTTATTTTGTTTAGCTGTTGGCAATCTGTGGTGCCCCTTATGTGCTCTTCTGTGTCCTTATGACACTTCTTTGTCTTGTGGTGAGATAGGGGTCAGATGATGAAGCCACAGATTACACCAGGGGACACAGGCACCCAACCTTCCCATCATTTTTAAATGCTGAAGATTCAGTGGAGCAAAAAATAGTTGCCACTGAAAAGGCAAGTACAATACATCTTCTTTTGCAGTTTAATGTTTTTTTTGTTTTTGTTTTGTTTTTTAAGTAACAGTGACCACAAATGCAAACAAATGTGACTGCATCTATTACATAGTTGGTGAGGTTGAAAAAATATACAAGTCCATCACATTCAACCTATGTGTGTGATTGTATGTCAATATTACATTGGATATCCCTGTATGTTGTGGTCGTTCAGGTGCCTATCTAATAGTTTTTTTTTAATTATCGATGCCCCCCACTGTAACTACTGCCTGTGGAAGAGGATTCCACATCCTTGCCGCTCTTACAGTAAAGAACCCTCTATGCAGTTTAAGGTTAAACCTCTTTTCTTCTAATTTTAGTGAATGACCGCGTGTCTTTTTAAATTCCCTTTCGTGGAAAGGTTTTATCCCTATTGTGGGGTCACCAGTACGGTATTTGTACATTAAAATCATATCCCCTCTTAAGAGTCTCTTCTTCAGAGAGAATACGTTCAGTGCTCATAACCTTTCCTCATAACTAATATCCTACAGACCCTTTATTAGCTTAATTGCCCTTCTCTGGACTCTCTCCAGTTCCAGCACATCCTTCCTAAGGACTGGTGCCCAGAACTGGACAGCATACTCTAGGTGCGGCCGGACCAGAGTCTTGTAGTGTGGGAGAATTATCGTTTTATCTCTGGAGTTAATCCCCTTTTTAATGCATGCCAATATTCTGTTTGCTTTGCTTGCAGAAGCTTGGCATTGCATGCCATTGCTGAGCTTATCATCTACTAGAACCCCCAGGTCCTTTTCCATCCTAGATTCCCCCAGAGGTTCAGCCCCCAGATTATTGATTGCATTCATATTTTTGCCACCCAAATGCATTATTTTAAATTTTTCTACATTAACCCCTTAAGGACTGCCGCACGACTATTTACTTCGGCAGAATGGCATGGCTGGGCATATGGACCCATATGGACATATGGCTGGGCATACGTCCCCTTTAAGAAGCCCAGCCATGGGTTGCAAGCGCACCACCAGTGGCGCGCTTGTGACCTGGTCCTGTCCTCCGTGACCGTGCCCGCGGGACCCGATCGCCGCCAATGTCTCGCGATTGGGTCACAGAGAGGAATAACGGGGAGAGGTAAGTGTAAACAAACCTCTCCCCGTGCTTCCTAGTGTGACTGTCACTGATCGTCTGTTCCCTGTGTGACGTCACATACACAGCCACTCCCCCCCCCACAGTAAGAAAAGAACACTCCCTTAGGACACACTTAACCCCTACAGCGCTCCCTAGTGGTTAACCCCTTCACTTCCAGTGACATTTTTACAGTAATCAGTGCTTTTTTTAGCACTTTTTACTGTGAAAATGACAATGGTCCCAAAAATGTGTCAAAATGTCGCAGTCACGAAAAAAAATCACTGATCGCCGCCATTAATAAAACTATACCCTATTTTATACCTTTTACGTTTTGCGTAAACCAATCAATAAACGCTTATTGCGATTTTGTTTTACCAAAAATATGTAGAGGAATACGTATCGGCCTAAACTGAGTAAAAAAAATGTTTTATATATTTTTGGGGGATATTTATTATAGCAGAAAGTAAAAAATATTGCATTTTTTTTTAAATTGGCGCTCTTTTTTTGTTTATAGCGCAAAAAATTCAAAACGCAGAGGTGATCAAATACCACCAAAATAAAGCTCTATTTGTGGGAAAAAAAGGACGTCAATTTTGTTTGGGAGCCACGTCGCACGACCGCGCAATTGTCAGTTAAAGCGACTCAGTGTTGAATCGCTAAAAAGGGCCTGGTCCTTTACCTACATAACGGTCCGGGGGCTTAAGTGGTTAAACCTCATTTGCCATGTAGTTGCCCACCACGTTAATTTGTTCATCTAGACTTATCCACAAAAGAGTGAAGGCAGCACAAGACCCCATCCTATTCTTTTCTTTTCAGTCTGACATTAGTAGACAAATCATCAATCCAAAATTCATATAGGTTATTGAAATCTTCATATGTAATAACCCTTAAATTCTACCTGTGAAAAATGACAGGGCACTGAAAAATGTTTTTGAAACCTGTGAGCTCATGAAACCACAGCCTCACACCTATAATTCTCCCCTGTGTATTTCCTTTATGATATCTGTTGCAGAGGGAATTTGTCATTTCCCCCAGCACGTGAGCATCTGAGATATAAAAAGACAATGGTGTCATTAGGGAACTTCTATCAGATCACGCTTCTCCTTAATGGACAATTATTATCACAATAATGTAAAGATAAACAATTTCATATGTACTGTACGTAGAATATAATATTGTAATATGCAATATACGTTTTTAGTAAAG
The DNA here is from genome assembly GCF_905171775.1 of Rana temporaria. Lineage (NCBI taxonomy): Eukaryota > Metazoa > Chordata > Amphibia > Anura > Ranidae > Rana > Rana temporaria. The sequence goes on from NC_053493.1 coordinate 48,461,795, forward strand.
TGAACCTTTCAGCAATCTTACCTTCTGCATGAATAAATCACAGATACCGTATTTATCGCGGTATAACGCGCTCCCACGTATACCGTGCACCCCTAAAGTTGCCCCGAATCCTGTGGAAAAAACGTTTTTTTTGTACTTACAGTTTTGGTGTCTTGCGCGGCGTCCATCGGCGGCCTCGTCGGGTCCGGCGTCCTTCTGCGGCTTCGGGTGTCCTCTTCGTCAGGTCCGGCGTCCTTCTGCGGCTTCGGGTGTCCTCTTCGTCGGGTCCGGCGTCCTTCTGCGGCTTCGGGGTGTCCTCTTCGTCGGGTCCGGCGTCCTTCTGCGGCGTCCTCGCGTCCTCCCCGCTCGTTTCCCGCGCCGAGTTTGAATACTGCGCCGACATATACAGAGCGCAGTACACTTGTGTATTGTCGGCAATGCTCGGCAACTCTCGGGCTGACGTCCTGTACGTCCAGGACGTGAGCGCGGAAGGAGCCGAGACTGCCCGACTATACCCGAGTGTACTGCGCTCGGTATATGTCGGCGCAGTATTCAAAACTCGGCGCAGGAAAGCGGGTATCGGCGTATACCGTGCACCCACGATTTTGCCCTGATTTTCAGGGCAAAAAAGTGCGCGGTATACGCCGATAAATACGGTATGTCACAAAACAGAGCTGCAGTATAATTTCACAAAAAAAAAAGTAAATTGACTGGTACTCAAGGATTGCTTCTTTATAATAAATCTTAGCGCCTTTTTTAAAACAATACTACAGTTGTTGTATAATTGCTGCATGGGCGCCACTATGTGCAGTATTTTTTTTTTTTTCAAATATATTTTATTCGTTTTGTTATAGTTTTGACAATTGGAGTAATTAAAGGGATTGTAAAGGTAGAAGTCCTGCGCTCGGCCCCGTCATCCTCTTCGCCGCTCAGCCAGGCCGTTAATTGGCAAGAGCGGATGGGTTGAAAGCAGCGAAACCATTGGCTGGCGCCGCTGTCAATCACATTCAATGACTCGGCGCGCCAAGGGGCGGGGCCGAGTGATACAGTGAGCGACTATGGCCACTCGCTGTATCACAGGAGCGCGCCCGCAAGGACTCCACACCATGCGAGGGAGCTTGCATTACTTTGTGGAGTGGAGACAGCCACCGAGGGACCCCAGAAGACGTGGATTGGAGCCACTCTGTGCAAAACGAGCTGAACAGTGGAGGTAAGTATAACATGTAACAAAGATAACTAATATAACAGCCAGTGCTACAGAAAAGGAGCAGGGGGAGAACTATAAAACGGTATGTACAGCGAAAAATACCATATTCCCCATTCATAGAAGGATGCCTTATCCTAATAAAATACATTTATGTTTTTGATTGTAACGTGACAAAATGTGGAAAATTTCAAGGGGTATGAATACTTTTCGAAGGCACTGTAACAGATCTACTGGCTGGATCAACAGGTAAAAACATTACAGGGGTGGGGAAGTCGGAAAAACAAAAACTGCGTTGTATATGTTGTTTTTTTGTATTATGCCCAAAGCTCTACTTTCATATTCTTACAGGTTTTTCTTTGTAAACTTTACTTTGTCCATCTGGCCACACCCACTAACTGATAGCTTGACTGTCAACTGCAACTAATTGGTTGTCTGTTTACAGAAGGCTCAGAAAAGGACTGGTTCCCATAGGGAACACTGCTGAACATTTTTAATCTATTCATTCTACCCACGTAGCAGCAAAATCAGATCAAACTGTAGATACAGCATCATCTAAGAAGTTAAAATGATTAACAATCTTTTAAAGAGCAGGTATTTAACTAATCCAAATTTGTGTATACATTTGTCGTTATTCAATACACTTTGCATAGTACATTTATTATTTCACCTCAAGTGGCTGAAGGATTTTATACAGTATCTCACAAAAGTGAGTACACCCCTCACATTTTGTAAATATTTTTTATTATATCTTTTCATGTGACAACACTGAAGAAATGACACTTTGCTACAATGTAAAGTAGTGCGTGTACAGCTTGTATAACAGTGTAAATTTGCTGTCCCCTCAAAATAATTCAACACACAGCCATTAATGTCTAAACCGCTGGCAACAAAAGTGAGTACATCCCTAAGTAAAAATGTACAAATTGGGTCCAATTAACCACCCCCCCTCCTCGATGCCATGTGACTTGTTATTGTTACAAGGTCTCAGGTGTGAATGGGGAGCAGGTGTGTTAAATTTGGTGTTATCGCTCTCATTCTATCATACTGGCCTAGGCTATAAGAAGATTGACAAGATCCTGATACTGAGCTGCAGCACAGTGAGCAAGACCATACAGCAGTTTAACAGGACAGATTCCACTCAGAGTAGGCCTCGCCATGGTTGACCAAAGAAGTTAAGTGCACATGCTTAGCGTCATATCCAGAGGTTGTCTTTGGGAAATAGACGTATGAGTGCTGCCAGCATTGCTGCAGAGGTTGAAGGGGTGGGGGGTCAGCCTGTCAGTGCTCAGACCATATGCTGCACACTGCATCAAATTGGTCTGCATGGCTGTCATCGCAAAAGGAAGCCTCCTCTAAAGATGAAGCACAAGAAAACAGTTTGCTGAAGACAAGACTAAGGACATGGATTACTGGAACCATATCCTTTGGTCTGATGAGACCAGGATAAACTTATTTGGTTCCTATGGTGTCAAGCATGTGTGGCGGCAACCAGGTGAGGAGTGCAAACACAAGTGTGTCTTGCCTACAGTCAAGGTGGGAGTATTATTGTCTGCATGAGTGCTGCCGGCACTGGGGAGCTACAGTTCATCAAGGGAACCATGAATGCCAACACCTCCAAGACGACCACTGCCAGTGCTATATCTTGGCTTAGGCTGACAAGGTCCAGGCCTAGGGCTGCAGTTTGTGCACGAAAAAAGCCCCCCCGTCCTCCTGAGTTCCGCCTCAAACTGGGCAGTATGGAGCGTACTTGGCACGGTGGGGGGAGGGACTGGCGCCCCCATTCAGCGACATCCTTACACATTGTTACTCCCCGCGGGGTGGGTCTGTCTGTATCCAGAGGAGGTGGGGAACCCCCAGGCAGCGGTGACGCTGGGAGGGGCGGAACGCACCAGGGTGACAACATCCAGGATGCAGTGACAGTGCGCTGCTTCTCATCAACTCAAAAGCAGCACTTTGATAGGGAGGAGGCAAGCTGGGGGCTGTCGGAAGGTTTCTCCTGTTCGCCCACTCCCTTTTCCTGTCCGCAGGATAAGCTTCAGCTTCACCCAGCTTTTTCCCAGAACCCCCAGAGAGAGTGCCACGCTGCCCAGTGCCACCAGAGAGAGTGCCATTCTGCCCAGCACCACCAGAGAGCGCGCCACACTGCCCAGCGCCACCAGACAGAGCGCTACGCTGACCAGCACCACAAGAGAGAGCCACCCTGCCCAGCACCACCAGATAGAGAGTCACACTGCCCAGCGCCACCAGAGAGAGCACCACACTGCCCAGCACCACCAGAGAGAGCCACCCTGCCCAGCGCCACCTGAGAGAGCCACCCTGCCAAGCACCACCAGAGAGAGAGCCATGCTGCCCAACGCCACCAGAAAGAGCACCACGCTGCCCAGCACCACCAGAGAGAGAGCCATGCTGCCCAACGCCACCAGAGAGAGTGCCACGCTGCCCAGCATCACCAGAGAGAAAGCCACCCTGCCCAGCACCATCAGAGAGAGCGCCACACTGCCCAGCACCACCAGAGAGTGAGCCACCCTGCCCAGCACCACCAGAGAGAGCGCCACCCTGCCCAGCGCCTCCAGAGAGAGCGCCATGCTGCCCAGCACCACCAGAGAGAGCACCACACTGCCCAGTGCCACTAGAGAGAACACTACACAACACAGGGTGAGCAAACATCATTCCGGAAGGATCATTACTGTTGTTTCGCTAGGTCTAGTAAGAGGGCCTGTTGGCCATTATGTATTACATAGTTACATAGTAGATGAGGTTAAAAAAAGACACAAGTCCATGAAGTCCAACCTGTGTGTGTGATTATATGTCAGTAAGGATGAGCCAAACACCCCCCGGTTCGGTTCACACCAGAACTTGCTAACAGGCAAAACATTTCTTTGAACACGCGAAAACCGTTAAAGTCTATGGGACACGAACATGAAAAATCAAAAGTCCCCAGGGGACATGTAACAATGCAAAAAAAAGTTTTTAAAACTGCATTTTTTTCGGGAGGAGTGATTTTAATAATGCTTAATGTGAAACAATAAAAGTTTAAATTTCATACCCGGGGGGTGTCTATAGCATGCCTGTAAAGTAGCGCATTTTTCCCGTGTTTAGAACAGTGCCTGCAGCAAAATGACATTTCTAAAGGAAAAGATTCATTTAAAACTACTCGCGGCTGTAATAAATTGTCGGTTCCCACAATACAGGTAAAAGACATTGAAAAAAAATGGCATGGGTTCCCCCCTAGTCCATTACCAGGCCATTTTGGTATAGTATGAATATTAAGGGGAACCCTGGATCAGAATTTAAAAAAAAAATTCTTGGGGGTCCCCCCAAATTCCATACCAGGCCCTTCAGGTTTGGTATGGATATTAAGGGGAACCTTGCACCAATTAAAAAAAAATGGAGTAGAGGTCCCCCTCAAAATACATATTAGACCCTTCAGGTCGGGTATAGATTTTAAGAGGAACCCTGCGGCAAAATTTAAAAAATGGCGTAGGGGTTCCCACAAAAATACATACCAGACCCTTATCCGAGCAGGCAACCTGCAGGAAAAGTAGGGGGGTGGACGAGAGAGCACCCCCCCTCCTGAACCGTACCAGGCCACATGCCCTCAACATTGGGGATGGGTGCTTTGGAGAAGGGGGGTTCTGCCCCCTCACCCCCAAAGCACCTTGTCCCAGGTTTGATGGAGACAAGGGCCTTATCCCCACAACCCTTGCCCGGTGGTTGTGGGGGTCTGTGGGCAGGAGGCTTATCGGAATCTGGAAGCCCCCTTTGGTCTCTGGTTGTGAAGACCACCTTTTCTGTATATTACAACATATTACTTCATAGTAATCATGACTTGCCCACGCTATCCTTGCATACATAAAAATGTAAGGGACCAGGTAGAAAAATCACCAATGTGTTGAAGAGGTTGTAACTGGCTGGGCCCAGAAAGACCTACAGTAAGGGAATGGTTTAAAATAATTAATTATTTATTTAATATGGAAGAATTACGGTAAGTAGTAGAGAAGAGGATCAGAAAGAAAGGTTTCTGGGAATCTGGAAAAAGTGGACGGACTTCAAAAGAACAAATAAATATATGGAGAACTTTGGGGAAATGTAAAAACTTGAAGGAGGGGATCTGGGAGTCTATGGCATGGGGCAGGGGAGGAAGTAGGGGGAATGAAAAAAGGATTAACAATATGAAATAACGTTTGTTTTTTAAGTTTAATACATTGTAAAACGATAACGTTTAAATAAAAAAAAAAAATGTAAGGGCCCATTCAGACTATTACCTAGATTCAGGTACGGTGGCGCATCTTTCCGGCGGCGTAGCGTATCGTATTTACACTACGCCGCCGTAAGTCAGAGAGGCAAGTGCTGTATTCACAAAGCACTTGCCTCCTAACTTACGGCGGCGTAGCGTAAATGGGGCCGGCGTAAGCGCGCCTAATTTAAATGAGGATAAGGGGGCGTGTTTTATGTAAATTATTGGTGACCCGACGTGATTGAGTTTTTTTACGAACGGCGCATGCGCTGTCCGTGTACATATCCCAGTGTGCATTGCTCCAAAGTACGCCGCAAGGACGTATTGGTTTCGACCTGAACGTAAATTACGTCCAGCCCCATTCACATACGACTTACGCAAACAACGTAACATTTTCAAATTTCGACGCGGGAACGACGGCCATACTTAACATTGACTAGGCCAACTAGGGGCAGCTTTATCTTTATGCCGGCGTACCTCTTTTGAAAACGGCGTATCTTTACTGCGATGGGCGCACGTACGTTTGTGAATCGGCGTATCTAGTCATTTACATATTCTACGCCGAACTCAACGGAAGCGCCACCTAGCGGCCAGCGAAAAAATTGCACCCTAAGATACGACGGCATAGGAGACTTACGCCGCTCGTATCTTAGCCTATTTTAAGCGTATCTGGTTTCCAGAATACGCTTAAATTTACGACGGCGCAGATTCAGAGTTACAACGGCGTATCTACTGATACGCCGGCGTAACTCGCTCTGAATCTGCCTATATATGTTGCATTAATGCATATGTGTTAATGCAGCACACTGTTATTAGCTGAGTTAAGACAGCCCATTCATACGATTAATATTACTTACATCAAGTTGTTCTTTTGTACGTTTGGTGAAGAGAAATTGCTGAACCTAGAGAATCTAATGCCGTTTTTCGGGTTGTAAAAAATGAAGTTTTTTTTAATGTCATTAAAAACGACCGTGTGTGCACTCCAGAGGTAAAACTAGCGTTCGTAATGGAGTAAGCACATTCATCACGCTGTAACAGACTGAAAAGCGCAAATCGTCTTTTACTAACACAAAATCAGCTAAAGCAGCTCAAAGGGTGGCGCCATCCGCATGGAACTTCCCCTTTATAGTGCCGTTGTACGTGTTGTACGTCACCGCGCTTTGCTAGAGGATTTTTTTTTCACAATCGTGTGTAGGCAAGACCGGTTTAATGATCGGGTTGAAAAAAAACGTTGTTTTTTTCTAGACCCTTAAAAACGTCATTTTTTTACAACCCGAAAAACGGTCGTGTGTATGCGGCATGACACTTCCGGGAGCATCAATTTCCTTTTCCCTTGCTGCATGCTGTAGTTCCTACCATCAGCCCCTACATCACTACAGGCCAATGGATCAACCAAATGAACATAGCGGGGGACCAGCAATGGGAGATTCCCCAAATAATTGCATTCTAAAGATTACTCGGCCAGTGGGTTGTGGTCACATTACTAAAGAGATGGATAACAACAGCCAAACTAGGTATTGAATATCTTTTTTTGCAGAGGGTGCTTTATTTTGCACTTTTATTTTAGCAACAGTGTCACCGCACTAGCACATGGAAAAAAGGTTGCTGCATACTTGGAAAGAAGAGCTAATTTTTCTCACTCCATTACATGTTGCTGGGATCAGCAATGTGACATGAGGAGTTAATGCATCCATATATCTCAGGCATGTCAAGTGACATAGACTCGTTTCCCTGACACAAAGTGGATTTGTCACAACTGTCAACTGTACCAGAAGTCATTGTTTTGCAGCTGTCGGTAAATAATCCATGCAGTCTGGGGAAAACCTCTATGAAAAAAAAAAACATGGGATAACCAAGTTATGGCGAAGAAGCCAAATGGGTCCCATTTACACTTGATCTGTGCGTCAGTGGTAATTTTTCTGGTCCTACTTTTTAGCTTTTGTACAGGCATTGTAGGACATATTTATTATTATTATTATTATTATTAGCGTTGTCCCGATACCACTTTTTTTAAGACCGAGTACAAGTACCGATACTTTTTTTCAAGTACTCGCCGATACCAATTACCAATACTTTTTTTAATGTCATGTGACAATTTGAATAATGGGCACTGACAGGGGGCACTGACGGATAGATGGCACTGACAAGGGGCATTGACGAATGGATTGCACTGACGGATGGCACTGATAGGCAGCACTTATGGGCACTGATAGATGGAACTGATGTCACTTATAGGCACTTATGGGCAGGCACTGATGGGCACTTGCATAATAAATGACATGAATGAGGAGAGGAAGGATTTTGCAATGCTATTTGGCATATAGCATTGTAATATCCTTCCTTTCCTCTCATCATTTATGTAATTTAACTTCAAGTAAGTATGTGCTGCAACGCCCCCCATATTGGTACACCTTGCACTTGGCTGCAGTAAGCCAGCAGCAGAATCTTGTTACACCCAGCCCTATATGGGTGGATGACCTTCAGCTATTCATGATACTTATTCCTGTGTATCGTGATTCCATTCTACCTATGACTGAGCTTGTTCTTAGCCTCTTCTATGCTTGACTCCTGGTCATGAATTTGGCTTGTTGGTAGGCCTTACTTCCATCTGATCTTCCGTGTATGACATTGGCCTGACTCTGACCTCTCTACTATTTAAAGCTATGCTACTTACCTGTGTATGACCCTGGCTTGTCTCCAGACCACTTCTCACATTCGAGTTGCTTACCTGTGCATGACCCCAGCTTGGCTCCAAGACAATATATCTGCCCTACAGGTCTTGACTGGCATTGGTGTACAGTTTGCCAGCCATGGTCTTAGGGTATCTTGAGATTTCCATCTGCTGTTTGGACACCGTTCTTGCTGACTAACTCCACTGGCAACTTTCAATCACCCGGATCCCCAAGTGTGTCTTGCACACCTGTTATCATATCTGCTCATCATTTCAGTCTCCAACCCAGTGCATGACAAACAGTGAGCAGTACATTAGTGATAGCATCAGGTATCACTCCACACATACTGAATCAGAGGCAGCAGTGCCATAGGTGACCTAACCCTACAGATATAGATTTATAAGTCTCACAGGAGTGCCTATGCACAGCACTGCTATTTTTCAGGAAGAATTCAAACCAAAAAATTAATTTTCAGGGTACTGTTTCTGGATATACCTTACAGCACAGGTGTCAAACACAAGGCCCGTGGGTAGGAATCCGGCCCTCCAGGCCATTTCATGGGGCCCTCGCACCTCTCCTGCAGCTGCCGGAGAACTCCAGCTCTCCTCTGGTCCTCCTCCAGACCCTTACTTTCTGCTTTCAAGCAATGCATCCAGCTTCTTCCCTGCAGCAGCATACGGAAAGGGGGATGCACTGTGATTTGAAGGAAAGTGAGGAACTCAACTTCTGATGGTGGGTTGGCTCTGGGGAGGGGATGCGCTGGGTCGTCCGTAATCTTACAGATTCAAATGGCCCTTTTGAGGGCAATCATTATGCTGATGCGGCCCACAATGAAATTGAGTTTGACACCCCTGCCTTACAGTATAGTAAATCTTCATATTTTTCAGTTCAGGCCCACTTTAATAGAATAATATTGTAGTGGCGTTGTATATAACTTCTTTCCTATTTTTTATGGCGAAGCCTAAAATATTTTAAATACGTTTTATTTTTTGCTTGACAGGTAAATATGACATATTGCATGTAAATAGTTTGCATTCTCATTTCCAGACAGCAGGTGGAGCTCTTGTATTTGTATGTGTTTTTCAAGGTGTTGTTATCTACTTTGCTGGAAACATCCTGTTGTTTACAGGCCTCAGTATCTCAAGTGAAATTGTACACACTAAACTGAATGTTCCCGAATTACCTCCTTAGGATCCCCTCCTTGAAATGCACTGTACAAGGTTTCAGATTGAACAAAAACTCCAAAGGTAAACAGGTTCTTCTATGTAGAACACACATGTTATGGACTTCCTGTATTCTGGATGTACCCCGTATTACATGTTTATTTGTAAAACACAGATTTTATGTACAGTACATAGTTAACATATACACTTGCAAGAATGATATGGATTTCTGCACAAATTGGTCATAAAATGTGATCTGATCTAAGTCACAACAATAGACAATCACAGTCTGCTTAAACTAATAACACACAAATAATTAAATGTTACCATGTTTTATTGAACACACCATGTAAACATTCACAGTGCAGGTGGAAAAAGTATGTGAACCATTGGATTTAATAACTGGTTGAACCTCCTTTGACAGCAATAACTTCAACCAAACGTTTCCTGTAGTTGCAGATCAGACGTGCACAACGGTCAGGAGTAATTCTTGACCATTCCTCTTTACAGAACTGTTTCAGTTCAGCAATTTTCTTAGGATGTCTGGTGTGAATCGCTTTCTTGAGGTCATGCCACAGCATCTCAATCGGGTTGAGGTCAGGACTCTGACTGGGCCACTCCAGAAGGCGTATTTTCTTCTGTTTAAGCCATTCTATTGATGATTTACTTCTATGCTTTGGGTCGTTGTCCTGTTGCAACGCCCATCTTCTGTTGAGCTTCAGCTGGTGGACAGATGGCCTTAAGTTCTCCTGCAAAATGTCTTTATAAACTTGGGAATTCATTTTTCCCTCGATGATAGCAACCCGTCCAGGCCCTGACGCAGCAAAGCGGCCCCAAACCATGATGCCTCCACCAACATACTTCACAGTTGGGATGAGGTTTTGATGTTGGTGTGCTGTGCCTCTTTTGCTCCACACATAGTGGTGTGTGTTTCTTCCAAACAACTCAACTTTGGTTTCATCTGTCCACAGAATATTTTGCCAGTACTGCTGTGGAACATCCAGGTGCTCTTGTGCAAACTGTAAACATGCAGCAATTTATTTTTGGACAGCAGTGGCTTCCTCTGTGGTATCCTCCCAAGAAATCCATTCTTGTTTATTGTTTTACAGGGATGTTAGCATATGCCAGAGACTTTTGTAAATCTTTAGCTGACACTCTAGGATTCTTCTTCACCTCATTGAGCAGTCTGCGCTGTGCTCTTGCAGTCATCTTTACAGGACGGCCACTAGGGAGAGTAGCAGCAGTGCTGAACTTTCTCCATTTATAGACAATTTGTCTTTCCATGGACTAATGAACAGCAAGGCTTTTGTAGATACTTTTATAACCCTTTCCAGCTTTATGCAAGTCAACAATTCTTAATCGTAGGTCTTCTGAGAGCTCTTTTGTGCAAGGCATCATTCACATCAGGCAATGCTTCTTGTGAAAAGCAAACCCAGAACTGGTGTGTGTTTTTTATAGGGCAGGGCAGCTGTAACCAACACCTCCAATCTCATCTCATTGAATGGACTCCAGTTGGCTGACACCTCACTCCAATTAGCTCTTGAAGATGTCATTAGTCTAGGGGTTCACATACTTTTACTTTTTCCACCTGCACTGTGAATGTTTACATGGTGTGTTCAATAAAAACATGGTAACATTTAATTATTTGTGTGTTATTAGTTTAAGCAGACTGTGGTTGTCTATTGTTGTGACTTAAATGAAGATCAGATCACATTTTATGACCAATTTGTGGAGAAATCCATATCATTCCAAAAGGGTTCACATACTTTTTCTTTCAACTGTATAATAAATGCGTGTGACATACAGACACTGTTCCACTCCTTTCATTAACCTACAGAAAATGAGATGGCTCTCTCAAGGTCAGGCCATTGTAAATTTTAAAGGTATACCTAAAAATAGCTTTGACCCATGTAAAGGAAATGCTAGCAATGCGGCATCATGCATCCTGAAATTCAGCTTTATTACATGAGAATTCCGAGTTTTTGTAAATTAGATTTATTTCACATTTTATTTGTAGTCTCATTTTGTTTTTACAATAATAATAAATCTGTCCGGTAGATTACAGCAGCCCGCTCTGCTACACATACAGAGCATGAGATCAGCAAGCCATCTTTTATAAGAATGATGCACGGTGGGTCTCGTGTGCTTCAACTAATAGACATGTTTCCAGAGCAAGGACACTGCCAGTGGCAATCTACAGCCGTTTATAATTTGCTGCTGTACAGATTTTCTTCCAAAGCAATCCTCTGAGGGAACTGATCGCAGCACAACGTTCTGGCAGTACTGGCCAATCTGCAGAGACTGAGAAAAACAAGCTATTAGTGAGGTCTGTGGGGACTGTATAATTATCAGTCGGGACTTGCCAGGTGATCAAGCTCAGGAAAGTTCCTCCTCCGAATGTTCTAGAATATTTAAAGCCACAAGAAATCCCAAAAGGAAAGTCAGTTTCTTGCCTTTGAAATCGCTATCATGTAAATATGACTAAAGGCGATGGGCCTATGTAATTGCCTAGTCACATGATCACAGTAATAATGGTTGCCATTTGGGTTTCAACAAATTGCCTCCAAAGTTTTAACCACTTAAGACCCGGACCATTATGCAGGTAAAGGACCTGGCCAGTTTTTGCGATTTGGCACTGGGTCGCTTTAACTGACAATTGCGCGGTCGTGCCATGTGGCTCCCAAACAAAATTGCCGTCCTTTTTTCCCACAAATAGAGATTTCTTTTGGTTGTATTTGATCAACTCTGCGTTTTTTATTTTTTTTTGTTTACCAAAGTTTATTGTAAGTATATATGTGAACAAGCGAACATACATTATAAACATATGCATAGTACAAGGTTTAAAACAGTATTTTAGACAGTTAAGTAGATCAAGCATTGTATAATAATATTGTAAAACCTGTGGATGAGGTATCAGATGTCATTGCGTAGTTCCGTGACTCAAAACATGTTATCTAAGGGTTATCTAGAAGCGAAGGGTAAAGGGTATGAGTGAAAGAGGGTAATCTGGGGTGCCATCACTAACTGGAGGACCAACTAGACCACTTAGAATCATATGTCTGTAAGCTATCGTTTAGAGTGTGGTATACTCTCTCCGAGAGCTTGATAGTCTCCATCCTATCTAACACCTGTTGCCAGGAAATGGTATTGGTTCTCCAATTCAGTGCAACCATCCACTGAATTGAGCTACACAGGGAGTGCAGTAGTCTAATATATGGTGTGGGAATATCAGGGGCGGTTTTTATTTTTTTGCGCTATAAACAAAAATAGATCGACAATTTTGAAAAAAAATGCAATATTTTTTTACTTTTTGCTATTATTATTATTATTATTATTATTATACAGGATTTATATAGCGCCAACAGTTTACGCAGCGCTTTACAACATCAGGGAAGACATTATAGTTACAATACAATTTAATACAGGAATGATCAGAGGGCCCTGCTCGTTAGAGCTTACAATCTAGAAGGGAGGGTGAAGTGGAACAAAGGGTAGTAGATGTGGGGGGTGATCAGGTGGACAAAGTTAAAATGCAGTTGTTAGATGTGGGTAGGGTAGGCTTCTCTGAAGAGGAGGGTTTTCAGGGATCCTCGAAAAGCTAAAAGAGAAGGAGATAGACGGATAGTTTGGGGGTAAGGAGTTCCATAGGCTTGGAGAGGCTCTGGAAAAGTCCTGTAGACGAGCATGGGAGGAGGTGATGAGAGAGCTAGAGAGCAGGAGGTCTTGAGAAGAACGAAGAGAGCGATTAGGTTGGTATTTGGAGACTAGGTCAGTGATGTAGCAGGGGGCAGAATTGTGGATGGCTTTGTAGGTCGTAGTTAGTATTTTGAATTTAATTTGTTGGGCGAGCGGAAGCCAGTGGAGGGATTGACAGAGAGGAGTAGCAGAGACAGAGCGGTTGGTAAGGTGGATAAGTCTGGCCGCAGCATTCATGATGGATTGAAGGGGGGTTAGAGTATGCAGCGGTAAGCCAATGAGAAGGGAATTGCAGTAATCAAGGCGAGAGATGACCAGGGAGTGAATTAAGAGCTTTGTGGCGTCATTGGTTAGAAAGGGGCGTATTTTGGAGATGTTGCGGAGGTTGAGGCGGCAAGATTTGGACAGTGATTGAACATGAGGCTTAAAGGACAGTTCAGAGTCCAGGACTACTCCTAGGACCTTGACATGTGGGGATGGGCTGATAGTTGTGCCATCAATTTTGACAGAGAGATCAGGGGAAGAGGCACGTGGGGGAGGAAAAATTATAAGTTCCGTTTTGGATAGATTGAGTTTGAGGAAGTGACGTGACATCCAAAGTTATATATTTGATAGTAAATTAGTGATACGTGAGGAAAATGAAGGAGTGAGTTGAGGGGCAGAGAAATCGATTTGAGTGTCATCAGCGTAAAGATGGTATTGGAAGCAGTGGGAGGCTATCAGCTGACCCAGGGAGGAGGTGTAGATTGAAAATAGGAGGGGTCCAAGAACAGAACCTTGGGGGACCCCAACAGAGAATGGTAGAGGAGAGGAGGAAGTAGAGTTGTAAGCAATGCTGAAGGTGCGGTTGGATAAGTAGGTAGAGAACCAGCGAAGAGTAAAGTCACAGAGACCAAAGGTGTGGGGATAATAAATATCCCCAAAAAAGATATAAAAAACATTATTTTTCTCAGTTTAGGCCTATACGTATTCTTCGACCTATTTTTGGTAAAAAAATCGCAATAAGCATTTATCGATTGGTTTGCGCAAAATTTATAGCGTTTACAAAATAGGGGATAGTTTTATGGGATTTATATTAATCATCTTTTTTTACTACTAATGGCGGCGATCAGTGATTTTTTTCCCAATTGTTTTTGTGACTGCGACATTATGGCAGACACATCAAAAATTTTGACACATTTTTGGGACCATTGTCATTTTCACAGCGAAAAGTGTTATAAAAATGCATTGTTTACTGTGAAAATGACGATTGCATTTTGGGAGTGAACTTCAATTGCAAGCGGATCGTCTGCATCTTGCACCGGCTTCTTCTTCCCAGGACGATCCGTTTGCAATTGAAGTTCCCGCTGTGTGACACTCCTGTGACCCCGCCCCCCTCTGATGCACATGTACCACACGGGGACTTTCTTATGGCTTTCCCCGTGGCGTCAGAGGGGGGCGGGGTCACAGGAGCGTCACACAGCGGGAATTTCAATTGCAAGCGGATCGTCCGGGGAAGAAGGAGCCATGCAAGATGCGGACGAGAAGACCGAAGGAAGGAGAAGAAGATGGAGGAAGAAGCCGGTGCAAGATGCGGACGAGAAGACCCAAGAAAGAAACAGAGGAAGAAGAAGATGGAGGAAGAAACCGGAATGAAAGCAGAAAAGAAGAAGATGGAAGAAGAAGAAGCGCGGAAAGAAGACATTAACCCCCCTGGCGGTATTCCCGAGTCTGACTCGGGGTGAGATTTTTTGGCTACGATCGGTAACCCCGAGCCAGACTCGGGCTCGCCTTGCAGAATCCACAGGCGTGGTTTACTTACCTTGTCCCTGGATCCAGCAATGCCACCGCGCTGTGTGAGCGACCGGGACCTCGCTCGATTCACACAGTGCCTCTGTGTGCCGCCGAATTCCGTTCCCTGCGACGTTACGACGCACGGGAGCGGAGAACGGCGCCAAATTCAAAAAGGTAAACAAACACAATACATACAGTATACTGTAATCTTATAGATTACAGTACTGTATGTCAAAAATACACACACCCCTTGTCCCTAGTGGTCTGCCCAGTGCCCTACATGTACTTTTATATAATAAAAACTGTTCTTTCTGCCTGCAAACTGTAGATTGTCCATAGCAACCAAAAGTGTCCCTTTATGTCAAAAATGGTTTTAGAGCAGCTAGAAAACAGCGATAATAAATTATAATCACATCACTTGCAGAATTGTGCGATAGCGATTTGTGGGGAAATTCGTCATAAAAAAATAAAAGTAATGACAGCGACAATTCTGCAACTGAGCAAATTTCAGTGATTTTGAGTTGATTACATTATTGAATTATTTTTATTATAATTATATTATTATTTGTTATAATTATTTATTACAGGGGTCCTCAAACTTTTTAAACAGGGGGCCAGTTCACGGTCCCTAAAACTGTTGGGGGGCCGGACTATAGTTTAAAAAAAAATATGAACCTATGCACACAATCTTATTTGAAGTACAAAAAAAACAGGAAAAAACAATACAATATTTAAAATAAAGAACAATTTTAATCAACATAAACTTATTAGTATTTTACAGACTCCCTTCATTACGGAACCCCAGCCCCCGCCCCCCCATCACCGATTCCTCTCCATTACAGATCACCCCCATCAAAAATTCCCCCGTATTAGGTCCCCCCAACACAAACTTCTCTCCATTACAAAGCCCCCAATAACAGACCCCCCATCACACAGACCCCCAACACAAAGGGAGGGGAGAGGATAGGACAGAGTGGGAGCAGCCAGGTAGAAGGGAGGACAGGTTGGATGCAGCCAGGTGGAGGGGAGGACAAGGTGGATGCAGCCAGGTGGAGGGAGGACAGGGTGGATGCAGCCAGGTGGAGGGGAGGACAGGGTGGATGCAGCCAGGTGGAGGGGAGGACAGGGTGGATGCAGCCAGGTGGAGGGGAGGACAGGGTGGATGCAGCCAAGTGGAGGGGAGGACAGGGTGGATGCAGCCAGGTGGAGGGTAGAATAGAGTTGGAGCAGCCAGGTGGAGGGTAGAATAGAGTTGGAGCAGCCAGGTGGAGGGTAGAACAGAGTGGGAGCAGCCAGGTAGAAGGGAGGACAGGGTGGATGCAGCCAGGTGGAGGGGAGGACAGGGTGGCTGCAGCCAGGTGGAGGGGAGGACAGGGTGGCTGCAGCCAGGTGGAGGGGAGGACAGGGTGGCTGCAGCCAGGTGGAGGGGAGGACAGGGTGGATGCAGCCAGGTGGAGGGGAGGACAGGGTGGGAGCAGCCAGGTGGAGGGTAGAATAGAGTTGGCGCAGCCAGGTGGAGGGTAGAATAGAGTTGGAGCAGCCAGGTGGAGGGTAGAATAGAGTTGGAGCAGCCAGGTGGAGGGTAGAATAGAGTTGGAGCAGCCAGGTAGAAGGGAGGACAGGGTGGATGCAGCCAGGTTGAGGGGAGGACAGGGTGGGAGCAGCCAGGTGGAAGGAAGGACAGAGTGGATGCAGCCAGGTGGAAGGAAGGACAGGGTGGATGCAGTCAGGTGGAGGGTAGAACAGAGTTGGAGCAGCCAGGTGGAGTGGAGGACAGGGTGGATGCAGTCAGGTGGAGGGTAGAACAGGGTTGGAGCAGCCAGGTGGAGGGTAGAACAGGGTTGGAGCAGCCAGGTGGAGTGGAGGACAGGGTGGATGCAGTCAGGTGGAGGGTAGAACAGGGTTGGAGCAGCCAGGTGGAGGGTAGAACAGGGTTGGAGCAGCCAGGTGGAGGGTAGAACAGGGTTGGAGCAGCCAGGTGGAGGGTAGAACAGGGTTGGAGCAGCCAGGTGGAGGGTAGAACAGAGTTGGAGCAGCCAGGTGGAGTGGAGGACAGGGTGGATGCAGTCAGGTGGAGGGTAGAACAGGGTTGGAGCAGCCAGGTGGAGGGTAGAACAGGGTTGGAGCAGCCAGGTGGAGGGTAGAACAGGGTTGGAGCAGCCAGGTGGAGTGGAGGACAGGGTGGATGCAGTCAGGTGGAGGGTAGAACAGGGTTGGAGCAGCCAGGTGGAGGGTAGAACAGGGTTGGAGCAGCCAGGTGGAGTGGAGGACAGGGTGGATGCAGTCAGGTGGAGGGTAGAACAGGGTTGGAGCAGCCAGGTGGAGGGTAGAACAGAGTTGGAGCAGCCAGGTGGAGTGGAGGACAGGGTGGATGCAGTCAGGTGGAGGGTAGAACAGAGTTGGAGCAGCCAGGTGGAGTGGAGGACAGGGTGGATGCAGTCAGGTGGAGGGTAGAACAGGGTTGGAGCAGCCAGGTGGAGGGTAGAACAGGGTTGGAGCAGCCAGGTGGAGGGTAGAACAGGGTTGGAGCAGCCAGGTGGAGTGGAAGACAGGGTGGATGCAGTCAGGTGGAGGGTAGAACAGGGTTGGAGCAGCCAGGTGGAGGGTAGAACAGAGTTGGAGCAGCCAGGTGGAGTGGAGGACAGGGTGGATGCAGTCAGGTGGAGGGTAGAACAGGGTTGGAGCAGCCAGGTAGATGGGAGGTAAGTTCTTACCTTGGAGGGTAATAAAAGAATCACTGACTCCCTCAATGCCTCATGGCATTCCTTCTCCTCTCTTCCTATTCCCCCTTCCGCTCGGCATGTTGGGGGCTGAACTCCTCTCAGGGAATCATCATGGGGCCTGCTGGTATCCAGGACTACAATTCCCATAATGCTCTAGTTTTCCAGCTATTGGCTCTGAATGTAGCCAATAGGAGCAGGCATTGTCAGGTGAATTCTCTGCTCAGAGAGAGGGAGGGGTGGAATTCCCCCGCAGCTGCGGCTCTGCCTGTGTCCCTCCTCAGAGCCTGTCAGTTTCATCGCCACTGCCCTGTCACTAGTTTCAGTCCACGGGCCGGGTAAATCACACTGGCGGGCCGGATATGGCCCGCGGGCCGTAGTTTGAGGACCCCTGATTTATTATATTATAATTTATAATTTTGTTTTTAAAAAAATGTCATACCCGGGTTGCCTACTAGACTCTTGTTTGGTCAGATTTAAGTGAGTTATTCCTAAGAATTACAGGCCTACAGTATAAAACGCCAAATTTCCTTGCAAATAATGGTACCGCTTTCAGCACCTTTTTTCTGAAATAATCATACCGCCAGGGAGGTTAATAAAGGAATTGTCAAAAACCGGCTATTGTGTTTTTTTACATTTTTGACACTTTTTTTTGGTGAAATGGTAGAGGTACAATGTACCCCATTACCATTTCACACGGGGGGGGGCGGGATCTGGGGGTCCCCTTTGTTAAAGGGGTCTTCCAGATTCCGATAAGCCCCCCGCCCACAGACCCCCACAACCACCGGCCAGGGTTGTGGGGATGAGGCCCTTGTCACCATCAACATGGGGACAAGGTGCTTTGGGAAGGACCCCAAAGCATCCTCCCCATGTTGAGGGCATGTGGCCTGGTACGGTTCAGGAGAGGGGGGGCCACTCTCTCGTCCCCCCCTCTTTTCTGCGGCCGGCCAGGTTGCGTGCTCGGATAAGGGGTCTGGTGTGGATTTTTGGGGGAACTCCACGCCATTGTTTTTTTTAATTTTGGGGTGGAGTTCCCCTTAAAATCCATACCAGACCTGAAGGGCCTGGTAATTGAATTTGGGGGGACCCCCACGGGTTTTTTTTTATGAGCGATGATTGTTCTTTGTATTCTTTATAGCCATGAGTACTTTTAAATTACTTTATTTTGTTCCTGGAAAATTACTCAGGGCCCCCAAACATTATATATATATTTTTTAGCAGACACCCTAGGAAATAAAGTGGCGGTCATTAAATTTTTTTATTTCCAACGGTATTTGCGCAATAATTATTCAAACGCCCTTTTCTTGCCCAAAAAAACGGTTTCATGAATTAAAAAATAACAAAACAGTAAAGTTAGCCCAATTTTTATGGATAATGTGAAAGACGATGTTTCACCGAGTAAATAGATACCTAACTTGTCACGCTTTAATATTGCACACACTCATGGAATGGCGCCAAACTTTGGGATTTAAAAATCTCCATAGGCGACGCTTGAATTTTTTTTTACAGGTTACCAGTTTAGAGATACAAAGTAAGTCTAGGGCTAGAATTATTGCTCTCGCTCTAATGCATGCGTCAATACCTCACATGTGTGGTTTGAACAGTGTTTACATATATGGGCGGGACTTACATGCGCGTTCGCTTCTGCGTGCGAGCTACTAGGGACAGGGGCGTTTTTTTTTTTTACGGATTTTCTTTAGGTTTGCACTTTTTTTTTACTTTTTTTGATCACTTTTACTCCTTTTACAAGGAACGTAAACATCCCTTGTAATAGGAGAGAGGCAGGGTCAATAAGACCCCACATCTGTCCTCCAGGCTGGAAAGCATGAGATCGGAAAAAAGACCCACTGATCTCATGCTTTCAGCCGCAATCATGTTCGTTCAGTACAGTGGTGTAGTGGATAGCACTTTCACCTAGCAGCAAAAAGGGTCGCTGGTTCGAATCCCGCCCGTGACACCATCTGCCTGGAGTTTGCATGTTCTCCCTGTGCCTGCGTGGGTTTCCTCCCACAATCTAAAAACATGCTGTATATCGCATCCTGTCTAAATAAGCCCTAATATGCAGTAGTATATTTAGGTTTTGTGCTGCCCTAGGCCTGACCGAATGAGGAGCATAGAGATTTAAAAACATAAACAAAGCTGCAATCGCGTCTGAAAGCATGAGATCAGTGTTTTTTTTCCCAATCTCATGCTTTCCAGCCTGGAGGACAGATGTGGGGTCTTATTGACCCCGCCTCTCTCCATAAAGAGGACCTGTCACACGCTATTCCTATTACAAGGGATGTTTAGGTTCCTTGTAATAGGAATAAAAGTGATCAAAAAAAAAAAGAAAAAAAAGTGCAAAAAGAAAAAATATTACGTAAAAAAAAAAAAGAAACAACAAAAAAATAAAAATGAAAATGCCCCTGTCCCTAGTAGCTCGCACTCAGAAGCGAACACGCATTTAAGTCCCGCCCACATATGTAAACGCCGTTCAAAACACACATGTGAGGTATTGACGCGTGCGTTAGAGCGAGAGCAATAATTTTAGCACTAGACCTCCTCTGTAGCTCTAAACTGATAACCTGTAAAAAAAAACAAGCGTCGCATATGGAGATTTTTAAGTCCCGAAGTTTGGCGCCATTCCATGAGTGTGTGCAATATGGGGTCAGCTGACTGGTGAGGAATGTAAAGTGGAAAGGTCTGAAGGAGACCCTATCTCCTGATTTCAGCATAGGTGTCACTGCTACGAAACACCACAAAGTCGGAGATACAGTAAGTAACACTACCTGTGATTATAGTTGCCATTAAAAGTCCCCACTACAGTTCTCAGATCAGCAGATGACCTTGATCAAGAGCACCCAAGTTGGCTGATCAGAACTTTCCCCAGCACTGCCACTCCCTCCTATTCTTTTTCCCCCTTTTTCTTTGTTCCTCCCCCTCTTTTCCTCTCCCTTCCATATATTCTCTATTTGTTGTATTCCTTCTCTTACCCACCAAAGAGTAAGAGAAGGAATAAAAATAGAGAATACATGGAAGGGAGAGGAAGGGGGGGGGACAAAGAAAAAGGGGAAGAAAGAAGGCTAGAGAGACGTGTGGGGGGAAAAACAAGAAATTAGGATAGGGAGAGATAAAAGGGAAAGAAAGGAGAACAAAGAGAGAGTTGTACATCCTAACATGTACCATAAGGGTTTTAATACTGTACAAGTGGAAGGGACTCGTGGAGCGCTATATGTACGTTGGTTAGTGGCGCAAAATACTTGTTTTGCCTTGGGTGCTGACAACCCACGCTATGAAAATTTTACTGTTGGGGGGTCCCCACAAATTGGGAAAATTTATAAAGGGGTCACGGCACTAGAAAGGTTGAGAACCACTGCTCTAATGTAATGTTTCCAAGGTACATGCCTGTTACCCCTCTAAGTCTTGGGTGCTCGTAGTGATACTGGTGTTAGGTTTAGAAAGTCTCTAGCACTCGAAAACATTGGGCCAAATCTTCAAAAAAGCTGCCTAACTTAACTTTCAGCAGTTAAGTTACACAGGCGTTAAATTTCTACCTAAGTGCCCGATCCACAAAGCACTTACCTAGAAATTACACACCGTGTAACCTAAGTGCCTCCGTCGCAAGGCGGTCATCTGCTCGAGGGGGCGATTCCTATTCAAATGAGGCGCGCTTCCGCGCCGGACGTTCGGCGCATGCGTGTGACGTCATTTTTCCCGACGTGCATCGCGCGAACGTACTTTACGCCGGGCTTTGTGGATCGCGCCGGGAAAAAAAAATCGAAATTAAAAACAAAACGCGGCGATCGAAAAAAAAGGTTTGTTTTTACAAGGTCTAAACAGTTTAGGCCTTGTAAAAGCATCCCTAATTTTACGTATGCAAAACGTAACTTACGCAGAAAACTCAAAGCTAAAAAGCTTTGTGGATCTGCTTAAGTACTCATTTGCATACGCAAAGCGGCATTTCGACTCGAAATGCCCCCAGCGGCGGATGCGGTACTGCATCCTAAGATCCGACAGTGTAAGTCTATTACAGATGTCGGATCTTCTGACTATCTTTGGAAAAATCCTTCTGAGGATCGTTTCCAAAGATAGCCACAGGGATACGCAGGCTGAACAGCAGTTCCGCCTGCGTATCTCCTTTGAAGATTTGGCCCATTATTTCCACTTATTGTGAAAAAATTTCATATTATTCCAGCCACGTTTTATTGCTGATTCGACAGTACCAGATGATAAAAAAAACTGGCCTCCAACCTCCCCTTATAGCCAGTCCAACACACGCCTAAAAAGTATCAGCCACCAACCTCCCCCTTCTGGGGCCTGAACGGCCCACCCTTCTGGAGCCTGAATGGCCCACTCTTCTGGAGCCTGAACAGCCCACCCTTCTGGGGCCTGAACGGCCACCCTTCTGGAGGCTGGACAGCCCACTCTTTTGTGGAGCCTGAACAGCCCACCCTTCTGGGGCATGAATAGCCCACCCTTCTGGAGCCCAAATGGCCCCCCTTCTGGAGCCTTAATGGCACATTCTGCTGGAGCCTGAAAGGCCCACCCTTCTGGAGCCAAAATGGCCCACCCTTCTGGAGCCTGAAAGGCCCACTCTTCTGGAGCTGGAATGGCCCACTCTTCTGGAGCCAGAATGGCCCACTCTTCTGAAGCCTGAACGGCCAACTCTTCTGGAGCCTGAGCGGCCAACTCTTCTGGAGTCTGAACGGCCCACTCTTCTGGAGCCTGAACGGCCCACTCTTCTGAAGCCTGAACGGCCAACTCTTCTGAAGCCTGAACGGCCAACTCTTCTGAAGCCTGAACGGCCAACTCTTCTGAAGCCTGAACAGCCAACTCTTCTGGAGCCTGAACGGTCAACTCTTCTGGAGCCTGAACGGACAGCTCTTCTAAAGCCTGAACAGCCAACTCTTTTGGAGCCTGAACGGCCAACTCTTTTGGAGCCTGAATGGCCAACTCTTCTGGAGCCTGAATGGCCAACTATTCTGGAGCCTGGACGTGGTCGGCCCACTCTGCTGGACATTGTTATGGTAGCAGCTAGCTGCCATAACCCTGGTATCTTCTTCTTTAGCGAGCGGTCCGCTTTCAGATAAAAGTAGTTTTTGCGACGGATTCACCACAAGATCACTTTTATCGGCGGTGGGAGAGTGCCGCCCCCGCTGCTTACCTGTGCCTTCCACTGCTTACCGGATGCTGTCAGTAGCGGCGGAGGCGATCGCATCCTCTTGCTGGCTTGGTATGGAAATGAGTGAGGGGAAGATGGCCCACACCCGTCACCATATCATTGCTGGGCGGAAGTGACGTCAAAAAA
The DNA here is from genome assembly GCF_905171775.1 of Rana temporaria. Taxonomy (NCBI): domain Eukaryota; kingdom Metazoa; phylum Chordata; class Amphibia; order Anura; family Ranidae; genus Rana; species Rana temporaria. The sequence continues at coordinate 48,484,529 of NC_053493.1, forward strand.
GTCACTTCTGCCCAATGCTCTTAAAGAGACTTTTATTTTATTTTTTTCAAATGACATTTCATTTTTATTTTTTTATTGCATTTTAATGTAAATATGAGATCTGAGTTCTTTTTGAACAATGACAAAAGCTCCCAGGAGACATTGTGGCATCGAGGAAGTGACGGAATACCCGCACACTACCTGATTAATCCATATACAGAAAGTGGCCAGTAACATAAAGGATTACTAAGGTTCGCCTGCCCCTGACAGTGACTCGAGCTGGGCATCGCCGCTTAGTGAAGGATTGGCTCAGGTGGCTCGGCTACTCTCGGCTGCTCTAGTCCTGCAACAGGAACTCAGTTCCTGCTGTGAAAAAAGTACAGGGACTCCCCCACGCGTTCCCGCAGGACTTGAGCCCTGCTTACAGTGTTGTGGCAACACCAACACCTAGGGCCCAAATTTCTGCAGAGTATATACGGCAGGCCCCTACTTTCAAACATCCAACTTACAAACGACTCCTACTTGCAAACGGACGGAGACAACAGGAAGTGAGAGTAAATCTACCCATAGGAAGGGAAATTCTCTTCTGTAAGATGTGTCTCCTGTCCACTGATGCTCTATCACCAATCCTTGTTTCACTAAAAAAAACTAATTTTCAAAAAATCATTTGTCATTGGGACAGAAAGTGAATTGCAATCTTCTGAACAGATGCACACAGACAGCAACACAAATGTTACAGGGGTGATAACCCTTCTCTATGTTTTCAGAAAAGCTTAAAAATAGATTTTATGGCTGGAGCTACACTTTAAAAAAGTACCAGTTCAAAATTTCAAACAAATTCTACCTAACAACAAACCTACAGTCCCTGTCTTGTTTGTACCGCCTGTATACTGCTGTTCAAAGTATATAGTGCCAAAGGGGCTGATAAAGACCTGGGGGGAGGGGGGCGGGGAAACCCATGCTATTTTTCTCAATGATTTTCATCCATATTGCAGGGACCAAACATTACATTAAAGCCGCAAGCAGTTTCAAATGACTTTTTTCTTATAGTAATCTCATTTTATGCAGGGACAGTTCTAAACACAAGCCACCTCATAGGCATACTATAGACACCCAGCAGGTACGATATTTAAAGGAATTTTTCACATTTTTCTTTCACTTTAAGCATCATTAAAATCACTGCTCCAGAAAAAACTACAGTTTTTAAAACTTTTTTTTCCATTGATACATGTTCCCTGGTGCAAGACGCGGGTTCTCAAACCCCTTTTACGACAATAACTTGCATATTAGACTTTAAAATTAGCACTTTTGAATTCAAACGTTCAACTCCCATAGACTTCAATGGGGTTCTAAATGTTCGCGCAAACGTTCGGTCCGTTCGAAGGTTCTGGTGCGAACCGAACGGGGGGGTGTTCGGCTCATCCCTAATCAACAGGTAAAAAAAACGACATCACCTCTTGGACTCAGGAAAACAAAAAAGTCTCTGCTAAAGGAAAGTACAGTTTAAAAAAAATTGTTACCATGAGTAATAATAATAATAATAATTTTTTTTTTACCATGAAGTATTTTATTGCAGAAGAATCTCCTTATGTATTTTCTATAATAAATTATTTTTGCCTGTCTACTAGCATGTTTCTTTAAATTGTACACTGAGCCGCACATACTCAGCTCAGTGTATAGTCTCAGCGTGCTGGGTTTAAATTAGTTATCATCCCAGGTTTGCCAATTAAGATGGATAAAGAGGCAAACCCGAAGGAGGACAGGGCTAAGAGGTCAGCGGCAGGGAAGGAACTGTTATGCAGTCAAGTAATAAGATACATAGTTAAAGGCACCACAGGCTGTCCTCATTTTTATATTACTTTTAATTGGATCAGCCTCAATCACCTTACTAGTTCACTTTATGCTTTTCGTGACCAGCGATCACTAATGTCTAGATTTCCAAACTTAGCAGTTTCAGCATTTGTCAGTATAACTCTGATGCCGCGTACACACGGTCGTTTTTCGGCATGAAAAAAAACGATGTTTTTCAGCATGTCCAAAAAACGACGTTTTTCCAACTTCATCATTAAAAACGATGTTGCCCACACACCATTGTTTTTGAAAAGTGATGAACAAAGCGCGGTGACGTACAACACGTACGACGGCACTCTGAAGGGGAAGTTCTATTCGCCTTTGGGCTGCTTTTAGCTGATTCCGTGTTAGTAAAAGACGATTCGCGCTCTTCTGTCCGTTACAGCGTGATGAATGTGCTTACTCCATTATGAATGTTAGTTTTACCTGAACGAGCACTCCCGTCTCTTAACTTGCTTCTGGGCATGCGCGGGTTTAAAACGTCGTTTTAGCCCACACACGACCATTTTTTACAACCCGAAAACCGACATTTTAAAAAACGACGTTAAAAAATGCAGCATGTTCGAATTTTTTTTTGTTGTTTTTCAGAAGCTGAAAAACGATGTGAAGCCCACATACGATCATTTTAAATGACGTTTTATAAAAACGTAGTTTTTTTTCATGCCGAAAAACGACCGTGTGTATGCGGCATTATACTCTGATTAATTGCATACCTAAATCAATTTTATATAATATTTTAAAAGCATATAAGGCTTCGGTACAATGTTTTTTTTTGTTTTTTGTTTTTTGCTTTTTAAAGCGGATGTGTCACTAAAAAACTATATTAAAAGCAAGCAGCTACAAATACTGCAGCTGCTGACTTTTAATATAAGGACACTTACCTGTCCTGGAGTCCAGCGGTGATCGCAGCAGATGACGAGCCGATCGCTCGTCACCCTGCTGCTCCCCCCTCCATCCACGGTGAGGGAACCAGGAAGTGAAGCGCTCCGGCTTCACTGCCCGGTTCCCTACGGCGCATGCGCGAGTCGCGCTGCGCCCGCCGATTGGCTCCCGCTGTGTGCTGGGAGCCGAGTGTTCCCAGCATACAACGGGGGGGGCGACGGGAAGCGGAGGAAAAACCCGTCCTTTGCCCGTATCGTAGGGCCGGAAGTGGGTGCAGATACCTGTCTGTAGACAGGTATCTGCACCCCCCTCCCCCCTGAAAGGTGTCAAATGTGACACCGGAGGGGGGGAGGGTTCCGATCAGCGGGACTCCACTTTAGAGTGGAGATCCGCTTTAAAATATCCAGCTTCTTTTTTTTTTTTTTTTTTAAAGGCTAACAAATGTGCAAACAATGGAAACAATTAGATTATCCTTTTTTTTGTAACATTTATTTTATTCAGTCTTTTTTTTTTTTATAATGCAACAGTATCAATTACATTATAAAAATAGATGGCACTGCAGGTGGGCAATGCAATTTTAAAGTGGCGGTGTTCATGTGCAGGTTGAAGGCTTTCATTTTCATTAGTGAAGCCTCCAGCCTCCATGTGATCATTATATCAATCATAATAGAGAACCACTCTGATTGGTTTCCGATCATCAGTGAGGATTCTAGCTGTCAGTGACATGCAAAATTGAGAGATAGCAGCATGTCATGTGTCAGCTTGGGGCTTTCAAAGAAGAGAAAATGTATTAAGCAACTGCTGTCAATTTAGATTTTTTTTACATACCGTATATACTCGAGTATAAGCCGACCTGAATATAACCAGAGGCACCTAATTTTACCACAAAAAACTGGGAAAACTTATTGACTCGAGTAGGGTGTCCATATGCATGCCTCACTGTGTCCATGCCTAACTGTGCCTCACTGTGTCCATGCCTAACTGTGCCTCACTGTGTCCATGCCTCACTGTGCCCATGCTTCACTCTGTCCATGCCTTACTGTGCCCATGCCTCACTGTGTCCATGACTAGACTGATGTTTAACATGGGAGTCTAAGGAAGTGGTGCCTGACTTTGAAAAATTGGTGCTCTCCGGTCGTAGGTCCCACAGACAACAAACTTTGTAGAGGAAGAGTGGGGGTACATGTGTGCCAAGTTTGGGGTCCTACGTCCTGGCTGGTACAGGGTCCCCAACTGTCTGGGAGATCAGGCACAAAAAGGTGACTCGAGTATAAGCCGAGGGGGGCATTTTCAGCACAAAGAAATGTGCTGAAAAACTCGGCTTATACTCGAGTATATACGGTACTGTACATGTTTAAGTTAACATTATTTGCTAGAAAATTACTTGGAACCCCTAAACTTTATATGTTTTCTGAAAGTAAAGACCCTGGAGAATAAAATAGTGTCTGTTTCAGTTTGTTGTATCACAGGATATTTGCACACCTGCTTATCAAATACACATTTTTAGGGATAAATACACTTATGGGCCGTACACACGACCGAACATGTCCGCTGAAACTGGTCCGCGGACCAGTTTCAGCGGACATGTTCGGTCGTGTGTAGGCCCGAGCGGGCAGGATTCCAGCAAACATTTGCCCGCCGGGCCTTTTTCCAGCGGGCAAATATTTCTGGACTTGTTTTAAAACAGCCCGCTGAAATCCTGCCCGCTCGGACATGTTCGGTCGTCTGTACAGACCTACCGTACATGTCCGAGCGCCCGCCATCCCTCGCATGCGTCGAATGACTTTGACGCATGCGTGGAAGCATTGAACTGGCAGGGCCGCCCACGTCGCCGCGTCATCGTCGCGGCGACGGCGCGGACACGCCCCGCGTATTGTTTACGCGCGGATTTCTGTATGATGGTGAGTACAGACACCATACAGAAATCCCCGGGCAGACATGTACGGTGAAAACGGTCCGACGGACCGGTTTCATCGTACATGTTTGCTCGTCTGTACCCGGCCTTACAGTGCCTTCAGTGTTTTCATACCCCTTGAAATTTTCCAAATTTTGTCAGGTTACAACCAAAAACGTAAATGTATTTTATTGGGATTTTATGTGATAGAGTAACACAAAGTGGCACTTAAGTGTGACGTGAAAGAAGAAAAGGTTATATGGTTTTCAATTTTTTTTTTTTTTTTAAATAAATATGTGAAAAGTGTGGCGTGTATTTGTATTCAGCCCCCCTGAGTCAATACTTTGTAGAACCACCTTTCACTGCAATTAAAGCTGCAAGTCTTTTTGGGGATGTCTCTACCAGCTTTCCACATCTAGAGAGTGACATTTTTGCCCATTCTTTTTTGCAAAATCGCTCAAGCTCTGTCAGATTGGATGGAGAACATCTGTGAACAGCAATTTTCAAGTCTTTCCACAGATTCTCAATTGGATTTATGTCTGGACTTTGACTGGGCCATTCTAATGCCGCGTACACACGGTCGTTTTCTGCGATGTAAAAAAACGACGTTTTCTGTGAAGTAAAAAACAACGTTTTTGAAACTTCAATTTTCAAAAACGATGTTGCCTACACACCATCGTTTTTTCACAGTGCTCTAGCAAAGCGAGGTTGCGTTCACCACGTTTTTCCATTGAAGCTCGCTTCATAACTAGCTTCTGGGCATGCGCGGGTGTAAAAACGTCGTTTGAAACGTCGTTTTTTGCTACACACGGTCAATTTCTGTGAAGTCAAAAACGACGTTTTGAAAAACGACACATAAAATTGAAGCATGCTTCAATTTTTTTTGGTCGTTTTTCAGAAGACATAAAACGTCGTTTTCTCCCACACACGGTCAATTAAATTGACGTTTTTAAAAACGTCGTTTTTTTACATCGCAGAAAACGACCGTGTGTACGCGGCATAACACATGAATATCCTGTGATCTAAACCATTCCATTGTAGCTCTGGCTGTATGTTTAGGGTCGTTGTCCTGCTGGAAGGTGAACCTCCACCCTAGTCTTTTGGAGTCTCTAAGGCCGCGTACACGCGGTCGATCCATCCGATGAGAATGGTCCGACGGACCGTTTTCATCAGTTCACCGCTAAAGCAGACTGATGGTCTGATGTGCGTACACACCATCGTTCCAAAAACCGATCGGGTCAGAACGCAGTGACGTAAAACACACGACGTGCTGAAAAAACGAAGTTCAATGCTTCCAAGAATGCGTCGACTTGATTCTGAGCATGCGCAGGTTTTGAACCAATGCTTTTGTGTACTAACCCTCGGTTTGGACCTATCGGTCAGCGGTCCATCGGTTCGATTCTAAAGCTCTCTAATTTTTGTTCCAAGGACAAAAGACCGATGGGGTGTACACACGGACGGTTTGGACCGATGAAACTGAACTTCGGTCCGTTTTCATTGGTTTGGTCCGATGGTGTGTACGCGGCCTAACAGCTTTTTTCTAAGATTGCCCAGTATTTGGCTCCATCCATCTTCCCAGCGACTCTGATCAGCTTCCCTGTCCTTGCTGAAGGGAAGCATCCCCACAACATGATGCTGCCACCACCCTGTGCACAGATTCTCCCACCTAATGCTCTTTTTGGCTGGCCTGTCAGTTTAGGTGGACGGCCATGTCTTGGTAGGTTTGTAGTTGTGCCATACTCTTTTCATTTTCGGATTATGGAGTGAACAGTGCTCCTTGAGATGTTCAAAGCTTGAGATATGTTTTTATAACCGAACTCTGCATTAATCTTCTCCACAACTTTATCCCTGACCTGTATGGTGTGTTCCTTGGTCTTCATGATGTTTGTTCACTAAAGTTCTCTAACAAACCTCTGAGGGCTTCACCAAACATCATGTATTTATACTGAGATTAAATTACACACAGGTGGACTCTATTTACTAATTAGGTGACTTCTGAAGACAATTGGCTCCACTAGATTTTAGTTAGGGGTATTAGAGTAAAGGGGGCTGAATACAAATGCACGTCACACTTTTCAGATATTTATTTGTAAAAGAATTTGAAAACCATTTATAATTTTCCTTCCACTTCACAATTATGTGCCACTTTGTGTTGGCCTATCACATAAAATTCCAATAGAATACATTTACGTTTTTGGTGGTAACATGACAAAATGTGAACAATTTCAAGGGGTATGAATACTTTTTCAAGGCACTGTATATGCAGGAATAATACAGAATTGAATACCCAATTATTAAATATAATATATTAAAAATGATGTTGCATTGAGTAAAGATATTCCAAACATGTCAAGATTTAAAACTGCACAAACCTGTGAAATGGCGACAAACTATGGTACCTAAAATTGTCCATAGGTGAAGCTTAAAAAGCCTTTACAAGTTATCAAAGTAGAGTTAATAGTAAATATAGGCCCTATAAATATTGCTTTCACTCTGTTTGTGGCAAAAACTCATATGTATTAACATAAGCATGTCAGACCTACGTGTTCATTTGCAATTGCGTGTATGTGTGGGGGGGGGGGGGGGGAGAGGGGGTGCTTTTAATTTTTTTTATTTGTTTCATACATTTTTTTTTCACATGTTTTAATTTTTTTTCATTTAACTTTATGGCAAATAAACCTCCTTGTGATAGTTCTGAGCAGGTGACAGGTACTCTTTTTGGAGACATCAGGGGTCTATTAGACCCCAAAAGTCTCCCTTGCCCAACAAAGCATCTAACTGAACACAGATTGTGCTTAGTTACCTGCTTCCCCCTGGTTGTAACAGCCGAGGAATGACAGCTCTGAAACTGTCCAAGTATTAACCTCTTATATTTCCCTGCACACTGGATTTCGACTCCGAGAGTCAGTCAGGCATTTATTACATTATACTGGAGGGGAGGAGGGGAGGAGGGGAGAACATGTGATGGACGTGCTAAAATGAAAATTGTATTTTGTGTTATGATTAGAATCACTGAAATGTTTCTCTTTGCCATATTCCTTATACTGTTTATTTGTTTTTATACGCATTATGCATATGTATGTATGGGTGTGATCAATACTGCTTATTTTACTTGAGGATTTTATATCAGATATTGTTTTAAAGTAATGAACTCAGCATTGAAAATACAAAGGACATGTTAAGAGCAGATGTCATCCCCCCCACTCTCCACTCTCCACTCTTCGCTCTCACTCCGTCCCCCTCCCTTCTAGATTCCTCAGTTATAACAGGAAAGCCTTCCCCTCCCCCCTCTTTTCACTCAGACCTCCTGAAAGCTTGTGGAGGAAACTTGCTGAGCTGACAATGGACTCATTATTACACGTGGACTTATAAGGAGGATGTGTGTGCAGCCTTCCCAGGAATGAACTTGTGAGAAGAAACTATCCCTATATGAACTGACCAATGAGGGCTTCATGTCAAGGACAAACCACACAGGGGGTGGGTGAGTGGGAGGATTAGTGGGCGTGTCTGTATAATGTGAACCAATCAACTGTATGCCTTGTGGTTTGCATGCTCTCACTTTATAATTTGGACAAACGGCAGGATGGGTTTCACCCTGAGAAATTGTGTCAGGAAATTAATTAATCTATTACAAACACAGAGCTAACCTCATCAGTATGTTGTTGCTCCTTCACTATCCAATCAGCTGGGATGGTTCCTGACCAAGTTGTACTGTTTTAGCTGCTGCTAGGAAAGTGGAGTCAGAATCCAAATGTGCTGTCTGACAAACACTTCTGGATTAGAAAACTGGTGGAACTATATTACATTTTATTTTTTGTAAATTCACAAATATTTGTTATGTGTGAAATGAGTTGTTTGTTTTATTTTGCATTTAAGTGTGAATGCAATTTAAACCCTATTTCACAGGCAAATAATAATAATTATTTCATACAAGCGAAACAGTGTTATAATTAATAAAATATCAGCCTGAGAACAACAAGCCTCCCCAAATTTGAGCAGTAATGATTACAAACAGCCTGCTCTGCAGAATATGATTATCTACATTAAGAAATATGAACACACAAATTACAGGCATTACTCACAGGTGCCATTGGCTCAGATAAATTGTTTAATCTCTCCTCATGGTTCTTAATTAATATATGCTAATAGACTTTCTCTGCACTGCCAGTTTTTTCTTAATTCACAGCTCCAGTAAAAGTATCGGCAAAGTTAATTAGTATTTTGCTGTTTGGATTAATTACAGAGAAATGTACAAATAATGTTTTTGTTTTTTTTTAATAAAAGGTGATTATTAGTTTGTCAGTTTCCGAATTGAATGTGCGTGTAATTAAACAGAACTCAATCCGATAAATATATACTGGACTTTTTGTAATACAGTTTAGTGTAGCATTGATCCCTGGAACTGTTGGATCTAAGGGCCCCACTAGCTTTCCTACTGGTGATTCACTCACTAGCTGCACCCACACATTCACCAACCCACTTTCTTTTTGCTATTTCATCAGGGCAGAGGCTATCTAAAAACAGCAGCAAAATTTCTTCTGCTCAGTAGTATTTTTTGTATCTTCAACCTCTGCCACACACTAATGGAAATTCCATAGGCCAGACGGACAGCGACCAAAAGCTCCACTTTCAAAAACATTACAGGGCATTGCTGCATCCAATTTCTAAAACCATTAAAATACATTCATGCAATACGGCCACGTGGTGGCTACCAGAAATGTTGTTTCTTGCTTTTCTGATTGGCTTACTGATTTTCTCAAAGGTTTAAGCCAAGATACAAGTCAAGTTTTAGGCCCCTTTCACACTTATACGACTTGTTTCACGATTTTGGACTGCAAAATCGTATGACAAGTCATTCTCCATTATTTTCAATGACTACCATTCATACTGGCATGACTTTAAGTTGTGCCTACTTCAGAGTAGTCCTTGCACTACTTTGGTCCGATTTTGATGCCACTTACACAGGCATTCATTGAAATCGCGGCCGCGAATCGCGGCAAAATCGCGGCCGCGAAATCGTGGTAAAATCGCGCGACTTTGAAGTCAAACAAGTGTGAAAGGGGGCTTAGGCATCCCCTGCAATAGGAATTACATTTTTCACGAAGGTTAACCACTTAAGACCCGGACCATTATGCAGGTTACATCGGGGGTTCACCCTAAAAAAAAATTCTAACATTACATTCAGCTCACTACCGACATTGACAGTATGCCGATCTTTTTTTTTTTTTTGCTGTATACACCTCATATAGCCATTTTCTTAGCCGGCTTCCGGGTAGTGAATCGTGCGGGAGTGGGCGTTCCTATGCAGCAGTTAGTGATTGACGTGATGACAACACTACCCCCCCCCCGTCGCATAAGGAGCGTCACGAGTTGCCGAAAGAAGCCGAACGCCGAGTCGGCGCAATACGGCGCCTGCGCACCGACGTTCGGCTAAAAGTCCCCTGCTATTATGGTAGGAAGCAACAGCTAAACTTCAGTAATGTTTGCTGGACCCAAGTACATTCAACTTGCTGATAGAGATCACCCAAAGGCATTTTGTTAATTTATTATAGAGTAACCTCTGTAATTTTTTTTACCATCTGTGTCCAATTAGGGAAATTTCCCAATTTTTTCCTGTTCTAGAGCCAAAACAGGAAGTGAGAGGAAGCATGCCCATATTCGTTGCCTTCTTGTGTTGCATATCTGCAGTCTCTGACATCTTTCTGACTGTAGAATTACATTCACTGCACAGTGGTTCTTTGGTCAACAGTAAACCTTATTAAGATATTTTATCCAAGTTTAATTTTAGTTTTTCTTTTTCGGGAAGAAAGGCTCCTGTTGACTAAAGTTTATAAATATATGAAACACATCTATAATTCATTACAGCCCTTTGATGCACATTAGGCATTCATAAATTAATAATATAAAATCACTTATTACTTATAGCTGAATCATTGCACTTGTTCTTCGACTAGAATTAAACATAGTTTATTCAAGAGCAACAATTTACTATACAGAATAAAACATGTAGTCAGATCAACAATAGGTCACATAGGGTTGATGTCAGGCTACAGAGCTAATGATATTGTTAACCACTTAACCCCCGGACCATATTGCTGGTCAAAGACCAGAGCACTTTTTGCGATTCGGCACTGCGTCGCTTTAACTGACAATTGCGCGGTCGTGCGACGTGGCTCCCAAACAAAATTGACGTCCTTTTTTTCCCCCAAATACAGCTTTCTTTTGGTGGTCTTTGATCACCTCTGCGGTTTTTAGTTTTTGCGCTAAATAAACAAAAATAGAGTGCCAATTTTGTAAAAAATGAATATTTTTTACTTTTTGCTATAATAAATATTCCCCAAAAATATATAAAAAAACTATTTTTTTCCTCAGTTTAGGCCAATACGTATTCTTCTACATATTTTTCTTAAAAAAAAAATCGCAATAAACATTTATTAATTGGTTTGCGCAAAAGTTATAGCGTTTACAAAATAGGGGGTAGTTTTATGGTATTTTTATTAAAACATTTTTTTTACTAGTAATGGTAGCGATCAGCGACTTTTTTTCGGTATTGCGACATTATGGCAGACACTTCAGACACTTTTGACATATTTTTGGGACCATTGGCATTTTTATAGCGATCAGTGCTATAAAAATGCATTGATTACTATAAAAATGCCACTGGCAGGCAAGGGGTTAACACTAGGGGCGGGGAAGGGGTTAAGTATGTTCCCTGGGTGTGTTCTTACTGTAGGGGGGGGTGGACTCACTAGGGGAAATGACTGATCGCTGTTCATACATTGTTCAGGCATTTCTCCCCCTGACAGGACCGGGAGCTGTGTGTTTACTGGATGTCATTATCTAAAAGAATGTGATTGAAGCCCCATTGTGTGATGTGTGGGTGGAGAGTTCTTTGTTCCTTTCATTACTGTAACATGTTGTACTGTATATAAAAAAGCTAAGATACCATTAAAAGTGTTCATACATTTTGAAACCAGAGACCAGAGCTTGTGTTGTCTCGGTTATTCTGGGAAATGGGATGGATCGATGCCTGTCGGATTGTGGAGTGTCGGATAAGCTGACGTGGGCGATGAAATGGGAATATTGTAAACGGTGCTGACCGTTACAGTAAGTTATATTTAAAAAAATGTACAAAACAAAGTCATGGCAGTTGCGGTAGTCACTCAGATGCTTAACCTGGATATCAAATGGAAAAAGACCATACAAGGGCGTCAGGTGATTCCCACTGGGCGAGTGTTGGTGGAGGTAAGTGGGCCATCAGAGGCTGTCTAGATGGAATAAGTCAATGTTACAGTGAGTGTCTCTCAATATAGGGTGATGATGGGAACATTTCTTACATAGCCTTAAAGTGGATGTAAACCCACTCTCATCCTTTCTAAACTATTGCCATAGTGCTGATCTATAAGGATATAGATGCCTCCTGCATGTATCCTTACCTGTCAAATGTCTCCCCGCTGTCTGTTATAAGAACTGAAAAACTGCAGATTCTGTGGGTGGGTCCCTTGTCTGGAGCTCGGTGGGTGAAGTTGTGATGTCAGTAGACTCTCCACCCACCTCTACACTCCCCTTGTCAACATGCATTTTTTCCTATGTATTTCTTACACTGCATTCTGCTATGATCACTAACATCCAATCAAAATCCAGAAAAGTAACCACATGACTTCACAAAAGGAGTGGGGTTGGGAATTAAAAAATAATGCCTGTCTCCAAGCTAGTGCATGAGATATGTAAATAACTTGTCACTCACAGCAAGGGGGCGGAACGGACTAAGGTTTTTCTCTGTAAGTCCGTTTTATTTCACTGAACAATAAAAGAGAATTGCTCAGAGCTGGATTAACTCTGTGTGGCAAGACTGGGCACAGATGATAGGAAATATTATATTTGTGACATCATTGTGACATAAAAAAAAAAATGTTCGCGTTTACAACCACTTTAAAGTATGAGAAGGACAAATAGTCTATACATACCACATTATAATGATTGTTTATGTGTCATATTCATATGGCTGGGAAGTGGTTAACTTCTCAGGGTAATCAAGGGGTTAAGCGTGTGCCTAACAGAAAAAAAAAGCATGTGCCTAACAAGTGCTAATGTGTGTATTATATGCTGCTTTTTACTAAAAATCATTTTTTTCCTTCTCCCTGCGTGCCCTATACCCAGAAGGGGCCAGCTATATACAGGTACGTAGCTGTGCCTGTAGGAGCTGCCTGTCTACAGTAAAATGTGGGCGGTGGTCTTAAAGATATTAAAGAACCTTAAAAGGGTTGTAAAGGTTTGTTTTTTATTTTCTAAATAGGCTACTTTAAGCTAGTGCATTGTTGGTTCACTTACTTTTCCTTCAATTACCCTTCTAAATGTTTTTTTTTCTTTGTTTTCTTTGTCTAAATTTCTCACTTCCTGTTCCTCCTCAGTAAGGTGTTCAGTAAGCTGTTCTAAATGACTTTCCACCGCTCGGATGATGGTGGAAAGCTTACTGAGGAGGAACAGGAAGTGATAAATTCAAACAAAGGAACAAAAACATTTAAAAGGAAAATCGAAGGAAAAGGTAAGTGAACCAACAATGCACTAGCTTAAAGGAACCAATTTCGAGAAAAAAGGCGATCATTTACAACCCCTTTAACATACATTTTTCTGTTTGGTGTCTTGGTTAGATTGACCACAGAGATCCATTGTCCCGTCAAGGGGGATTAAGTGCACTTCTATTTTTGCGGTATGCAGACCCTGGCCACATAAATCAAATGAACTAAGAGTGACTTCTTGTATCAACTCTTATGCCGCGTACACAGGGTCGGAATTTCCGATGCAAAAAGTCAGATGGGAGCTTTTCATCGGATATTCCGTCTGTGTGTATGCCCCATCTGACTTTTTCTGCTGGAATTTCTGACGGACTTAGATAGAGAGCAGGTTCTCTATTTTTCTGTCGGAAATTCCGACTGAGTTTTTCCCGTTGGAAAGTCCGGCCGTGTGTACGCGGCATTAGGTATTGGAGTAAGATGTAGAAAAAACACCTTGGGTTGGTCCTCAATTTGAACATCAGTAAGTTTAGGCATTACTTACTGAAATTTTCCCAGAACAGGTGTATTAATAAGCAGGTCCAAAAATGTGAAGTAAAGTCCCATGATCCTGCCGACACCTTTAACATACCATTGGAATGTCAGGGAGCATTTGGTTTAAAATGAGGGCACCCTATACATCCTGGTCAGACGTTTGTACCCAGCTTTGTGAAATCTGTTCAAGATGGCTGACTTATGTGTGTAAAACAGGACATGATCCCTTTGTTTATCTGTCAAAGTAAAACCAAGATCAGTTTCTTATTTACTGAAAAATACCCTTCACCTGGACACAAGATGAGATTATATGAGATTTAGACAGTGCATGTCGCAGGGGAGAAACGTCTGCACGCTGGTTCTCAAAAGGGGAACATGACTTTAAAATAACAGTTTGAGGCTTAATAGTAGAGAGAAATGGCCAGATTCACAAAGAAATTACGCCGGCGTATCTATTGATACGCCGCGTAATTTCAATATTCCTGCGTCCTATCTTTGTTTTGAATCCTCACGACGATCCACGAACGTACGCGCGGCCGTCGCATTTTCTAACGTCGTCTGTAGTCGGCTTTTTCTGGCGTATAGTTAAAGCTGGTATTTTGCGGCGTATACATAGAATTGCCATGTTAAGTATGGCCGTCGTTCCCGCGTCGAAATTTGATTTTTTTTTGCGTAAGTCGTCCGTGAATAGGGATGGACGTAACTCACGTCTAAGTTAAAAAAATGACGTTGTTGCAACGTCATTTCGCGCAAAGCACGGCAGGAAATTTCTGGACGACGCATGCGCATTTAATTCGGCGCGGGGACACGCTTCATTTAAATGAAACCCACCCCCAACCCGCCCAATTTGAAATCCGCTGCCAGAAATACACTACGCCGCCGTAACTTACGGCACGAAATCGCTGAGGATTCAAAAATGCGACAGGTAAGGTACGGCGGCGTAGTGTATCTCTGATACGCTGCGCCGTTCTACATGTATGTGGATCTGGCCCATAGTGTTTGATTTGGAGATCATGCCAGTATTTCAATTGAGGGGTTATCATCGATTCTAAATTGGATTGCCACCTATCTGTACACATGAAATTTTGGAGCCAAAAATGATTGGTAGCAAGAAATGGCCTAAATTGTGAATCGGAGACCCCAGGAGGAAAGTCTGTAAAACCATTGACCAGCAACATACCTGCATTACCAAAAGAGGCAGAAGCAATACAGTTCGATTTCGAAAGGACCATAAGCATTTTGCCTATTAAGGGTCTGGAAAAATATACAAAAGTGTTGGTAGAATATTCATTTTTAAAGTTCACATTCATGGCTTCTGACTTCCCCACATTTATTTTGCAATTCAAGAGTGCTGCATATTGTTTCAATTCTTGTAATAAAATTGATATCAAGGTTTCAGGTTGCGTTACAAAAAAGAGCAGGTCGTTGGCACAAGCCGCGACCCTATGTGAATAATTATGTCCATGACTCCCTCCACTCTCAGGAAGTGGAAAGAAAGACACTGGACATCATTCAGCTCTCAATGATGTGCCTATAGGGAACAACCCCAGGGAAGAAGTGTGTATTGGAGTCTGAGCTTAATTTTTTTTTATATCCGCTGGGTAACTAAGGGGGTAATCCACAAAAGGGATACGCCGGCGTATCTACTGATACGCCGTCGTATCTCTGTTTCTATCTATGGAACTGATCCACAGAATCAGTTTACCATAGATAGGCAGAAGATCCGACATGTGTAATTGAATTACACTGTCGGATCTTAAGGATGCAATTCTAGGCCGGCCGCTAGGTGGCGAGGCCATTGCGGCCGGCCTAGAATATGCAAATGTACACTTACGGCGATCCACGAACAGTCCGACGGGCCCGTCGCGCTAAATCTACGTTGTTTACATCGAGTTACGCCGCGTAAAAATAAGGCTGAGTCCTATTTGACTAAGCCCTATTAAGTATGGCCGTCGTTCCCGCGTCGAAATTTTCAACTCTACGTCGTTTGCGTAAGACGTTCGTGAATGGCGCTGGACGCCATTTACGTTAACGTCTTAGCGCAATGCACGTCGGATAAGTTACCCGACGGAGCATGCGCAGTACGTCCGGCGCAGGAGCGCGCCTAATTTAAATGGGACTCGCCCATTTGTATTAGGAACGCCTTGCGCCGGACGGAGTTAAGTTACAGCGCCGCAAATTTCCAGGTAAGTGCTTTGTGGATCGGCACCTAACTTGGGAGATTTGCGGCAGTGTAACTTAACTCTGAAAAGTTAAGTTGCGCTCGGCGGCTGTGGATCTGGCCCTAAGCTTTTAGGAAAAATCGCCGCCATCCCAGTCCAGTCTATGTTGTTACCATGTGTGAGATGGCCTCAGCCTTACACCACTCCACAAGTCACAACCTTTGACATATTTCACCAAACAGCGATTTTTCTAATACCACACCCTACTGGATGGTGATATTTCAGGCCAGCACCCCATTCCTGAGCACCAGTGGAACAATATAGGGAGGCACTATGGGCCAGATCCACAGCCGCCGAGCGCAACTTAACTTTTCAGAGTTAAGTTACACTGCCGCAAATCTCCCAAGTTAGGTGCCGATCCACAAAGCACTTACCTGGAAATTTGCGGCGGTGTAACTTAACTCCGTCCGGCGCAAGGCGTTCCTAATACAAATGGGCGATTCCCATTTAAATTAGGCGCGCTCCCGCGCAGGACGTACTGCGCATGCTCCGTCGGGTAACTTATCCGACGTGCATTGCGCTAACTGACGTCGCTCCGACGTCATTTTCTTTAACGTAAATGGCGTCCAGCGCCATTCACGAACGTCTTACGCAAACGACATAGAGTTGAAAATTTTGACGCGGGAACGACGGCCATACTTAATAGGGCTTAGTCAAATAGGACTCAGCCCTATTTTTACGCGGCGTAACTCAACGTAAATGACGTAGATTTAGCGCGACGGGCCCGTCGGAACGTTCGTGGATCGCCATAAGTGTCCATTTGCATATTCTAAGCCGGCCGCAATGGCCTCGCCACCTAGCGGCCGGCCTAGAATTGCATCCTTAAGATCCGACAGTGTAATTCAATTACACATGTCGGATCTTCTGCCTATCTATGGTAAACTGATTCTGTGGATCAGTTCCATAGATAGAAACAGGGATACGACGGCGTATCAGTAGATACGCCGGCGTATCCCTTTTGTGGATTACCCCCTATAAGTGTAAGGGGGTCAAGCTGGGTTACTAAATTTCAAAATAACATTTACAGCTAGAACTGATCTTTAAATACATTGATGCAAAGGCCTCGTTAATGATGACGTCCCTATAGCATATGTGTCCCCAGTAAGATCTTTTTGACCTAAAATTGTGTTCTCCTTTGAGACCAAATGGTCAATCTAAAATTTCCAAGACAGCAATGCTGCAGCTGCTGTGCTAGCATAGACTGGGACTAGTTTTGCTGTGCATACATAAATGACAGAGAAGATTTATGCAGATCATACAAAATGCACAGGTGTGGGAAACCCCATCGGTCTGGCTGTGATAACGTACTTTTCTTAATTAATAATCCGTAAGGGATAAGGGTTTTGAGAACTCCAGGAACATTTTTTTTATATTTAAGAAGACATGCTCTTAAAGCGGATTTACAGCCTTTTAATGTTTATTAAAAGTCAGCAGCTACAAAAAGTGTAGCTGCTGACTTTTAATAAACAGACACTTACCTGTTCCACGGTCCAGAGATGGTCCCTAGGTGGAAGTAGGAAGTGGGACAGGAAGCCCCACTCCTACCGAAGCCCCCACTCCCCCCCAAAAAATTACATGACAAATGTGGCATGTAAGGGGGCGAGGAGTGCACTTTTGAGTGGAACTCTGCTTTAAAGAGAACTAGTCACCATAGGACGTTTGTAATAATCTAAATTTGTGATCTTGAATTGTTATAGCAGGCCCCCTACCTCTCAGAGATTACTTGTTTTTGATTACGTACTTGTATTCTCTCCCAGTCAGAGCTGTTACAGATCCAGAGCTCAGTGATAATTACAGAGAGTAAAAAGGCTGCCATTATAATAGAAAACAAAATGCTTTGTAATGGACAGTTTTAGCTCTTCTAGTAGCACAGAGAGTGTTATAACTTCTGAGCTCAGACAGATGTAGCACCCTGATGTTTAGGCAGGATTGCTATTAAATGTAGTTTCCAGGTGATAGTTGCCTTGGTCAATTGTTAGGAAATCAATTGACTCCTCTCTAAATCTGGACTTGGTGCACCCTTTCTCTTCTGTTACTAGGGGGCACTATGATAGTGACATTAGATAAGACAGGGGCTTTGCAGCTTTAGACATAAATGGATGGGGTGTCTCAGCCAATGGGCAGGAATTTTCTTTGGTTCCTTGGCCTGCTGGGAGAGCCTATTTATTTGGGTAGAGTCAGGTGATCAGGGTTCTGTGCCACCTGGATGGCTGTCTGGGCGGATGTGTGTTATGCTGCCCGGGGCTGCTAGCCCGGAAACCTGAGGCCTATCCTTAGGACAATTGGCTGCTAGGATTCCTGAGGGCTTTTCCAGGAGTGGGAGAGCAGCATAGTGTTCAGACTACTTGCTTGTAGTCCAACCAAAAGTAGTGGTTCAGCCAGTTGGTCAACCAGCTGTGGTCGGAGGTAGAAGGGGAAACTGTCACCACTAAGGGACCATCCACCTTGGTACTGGAGACCACTGTAAGTAAGCTGAAGCCAGTACCAGAGAAGTCTTCTCACCAGCCAGGGATGGCGAAGAAGTGGGAAAACTTCAGTGAGTGCCAAGCAAGGGACCCAGCGGAACAGCAGAGGTGACGATTGCGGAGCATCAGTGGGTGCCAAGCCAGGGACCTAGCGGGTCATCAGGGGTGACGCTTGAAGAGTATCCATGAGTGACAGGCCAGGGATCCAGCAGAGAAGCAGGGGTGATGCTAGAGAACAATACTGAGTGCTAAAAGTGGAAGAGCTCAGTGGCTATTGGATCCAAGGTCTAGTGACAAACTGGAAGTTTGTTGGGTGAAGACCCACAGTGAGTGACTGTGGAGTAAGCGGAGAACTGTTTGTGTTGCCAATAGTTGAATACAACTACCATTAGTAACTGCTACAAGATGGTTGCCATAGGAGACAGCAGTCCTACCTCTACAGGAGCGGTGTCCAGCTGGAGGTCTTCACTTGTATACCTGTCTACCTATAGAAGTCTCGGAGTCTGACAATTATCATTGCATCTACTTAAGGGTGTCCTGGCCCTAACCCTCTCTCCCCAGTTCTGTTTAAGAGACAATATATCTCTTTGCATTCAAAAAGTGTCTGGCGCCCACCATTTCATCTTGCAGTGCACCCACCATGCCTTGTAGCCCACTCTACACAGAAGGATGTCAGCTCTCCCTAGCTCTGGAGGTCACCATTAGGCCTCAAGGGACCCGGGACTCTACTACACAGGAGACAGGTCAACGTCCAAGCCATGGCATAGCCTGACACTAAGTTCTGACAAAGAGAGTATGGACTGTAATTACAGCACAGCTTGTTGAGATGTATGACTGCAATCATGGATGTCCGCATGAGGAGCAAGTGCCCCCCCTCGAATCAGCAAGGTGTCCGCACACTGACACTGGTGTCCTTGAGCGGTCCTTGCAGGGTCCACTGCGGCCAACACAGATTTTTTTCTAAGTCTGCTCTGCTGACTGCTGCTGCTCTCTAACATCGGACTCACTGTCTAAGAGACTGTTCCTCCCCCACCCCCAATCATCCCATGCCGCAGAGTAGGGTGACCACATTTCCAAACTGCCATTCAGGGACACCCCCCCCCCAAAAAAAAATACGTTTTTTTACTAATTTTTTTGCCAGTTTTGGGGGCAGGGGCGTATCATGAAATCAGCGGGCCCGTGACAGAGGGCTGGGTGACAGGGGACTGGGTGACAGAGGGCTGGGTGACAGAGGGACAGAGTGACTGGGTGACAGAGGGACAGAGTGACTGGGTGACTGGGTGACAGAGGGACTGGGTGACAGAGGGACTGGGTGACAGAGGGACTGGGTGACAGAGGGACTGGGTGACAGAGGGACAGAGGGACTGGGTGACAGAGGGACTGGGTGACAGAGGGACTGGGTGACGGAGAGCTGGGTGACGGAGAGCTGGGTGACGGAGGGACTGGGTGACAGAAGGACAGAGTGACTGGGTGACAGAGGGACAGAGTGACTGGGTGACAGAGGGACAGAGGGACTGGGTGACAGAGGGACTGGGTGACAGAGGGACTGGGTGACAGAGGGACTGGGTGACAGAGGGACTGGGTGACAGAGGGACTGGGTGACAGAGGGACAGAGTGACTGGGTGACAGAGGGACAGAGTGACTGGGTGACAGAGGGACAGAGTGACTGGGTGACTGGGTGACAGAGGGACTGGGTGACAGAGGGACTGGGTGACAGAGGGACTGGGTGACAGAGTGACTGGGTGACAGAGGGACTGGGTGACAGAGGGACTGGGTGACAGAGGGACTGGGTGACAGAGGGACTGGGTGACAGAGGGACAGAGGGACTGGGTGACAGAGGGACTGGGTGACAGAGGGACTGGGTGACGGAGAGCTGGGTGACGGAGAGCTGGATGACGGAGGGACTGGGTGACAGAAGGACAGAGTGACTGGGTGACAGAGGGACAGAGTGACTGGGTGACAGAGGGACAGAGGGACTGGGTGACAGAGGGACTGGGTGACAGAGGGACTGGGTGACAGAGGGACTGGGTGACAGAGGGACAGAGTGACTGGGTGACAGAGGGACTGGGTGACAGAGGGACTGGGTGACAGAGGGACTGGGTGACAGAGGGACTGGGTGACAGAGTGACTGGGTGACAGAGGACTGGGTGACAGAGGGACAGAGGGACTGGGTGACAGAGGGACTGGGTGACAGAGTGACTGGGTGACAGAGGACTGGGTGACAGAGGGACTGGGTGACAGAGGGACAGAGGGACAGAGTGACTGGGTGACAGAGGACTGGGTGACAGAGGGACAGAGTGACTGGGTGACAGAGGGACAGAGTGACTGGGTGACAGAGGGACAGAGTGACTGGGTGACAGAGGGACAGAGTGACTGGGTGACAGAGGGACAGAGTGACAGAGGGACTGGGTGACAGAGGGACTGGGTGACAGAGGGACTGGGTGACAGAGGGACAGAGTGACTGGGTGACAGAGGGACAGAGTGACTGGGTGACAGAGGGACTGGGTGACAGAGGGACTGGGTGACAGAGGGACTGGGTGACAGAGGGACAGAGTGACTGGGTGACAGAGTGACTGGGTGACAGAGGGACTGGGTGACAGAGGGACTGGGTGACAGAGGGACTGGGTGACAGAGGACTGGGTGACAGAGGGACTGGGTGACAGAGGGACAGAGGGACTGGGTGACAGAGGGACTGGGTGACAGAGTGACTGGGTGACAGAGGACTGGGTGACAGAGGGACTGGGTGACAGAGGGACAGAGGGACTGGGTGACAGAGGGTCTGGGTGACAGAGTGACTGGGTGACAGAGGACTGGGTGACAGAGGGACAGAGTGACTGGGTGACAGAGGGACAGAGTGACTGGGTGACAGAGGGACAGAGTGACTGGGTGACAGAGGGACAGAGTGACAGAGGGACTGGGTGACAGAGTGACTGGGTGACAGAGGGACAGAGTGACTGGGTGACAGAGGGACAGAGTGACAGAGGGACTGGGTGACAGAGGGACTGGGTGACAGAGGGACAGAGTGACAGAGGGACTGGGTGACAGAGTGACTGGGTGACAGAGGGACTGGGTGACAGAGGGACTGGGTGACAGAGGGACTGGGTGACAGAGGGACTGGGTGACAGAGGACTGGGTGACAGAGGGACTGGGTGACAGAGGGACAGAGGGACTGGGTGACAGAGGGACTGGGTGACAGAGGGACTGGGTGACAGAGTGACTGGGTGACAGAGGACTGGGTGACAGAGGGACAGAGGGACAGAGTGACTGGGTGACAGAGTGACTGGGTGACAGAGGGACAGAGTGACTGGGTGACAGAGGGACAGAGTGACTGGGTGACAGAGGGACAGAGTGACAGAGTGACTGGGTGACAGAGTGACTGGGTGACAGAGTGACTGGGTGACAGAGGGACAGAGTGACAGAGGGACTGGGTGACAGAGTGACTGGGTGACAGAGGGACAGAGTGACAGAGGGACTGGGTGACAGAGTGACTGGGTGACAGAGGGACAGAGTGACTGGGTGACAGAGTGACTGGGTGACAGAGTGACAGAGTGACTGGGTGACAGAGTGACTGGGTGACAGAGGGACAGAGTGACAGAGGGACTGGGTGACAGAGGGACTGGGTGACAGAGTGACTGGGTGACAGAGTGACTGGGTGACAGAGGGACAGAGTGACAGAGTGACTGGGTGACAGAGGGACTGGGTGACAGAGGGACAGAGTGACAGAGGGACTGGGTGACAGAGGGACTGGGTGACAGAGTGACTGGGTGACAGAGTGACTGGGTGACAGAGGGACAGAGTGACTGGGTGACAGAGGGACTGGGTGACAGAGTGACTGGGTGACAGAGGGACTGGGTGACAGAGGGACAGAGTGACAGAGGGACTGGGTGACAGAGGGACTGGGTGACAGAGTTACTGGGTGACAGAGGACTGGGTGACAGAGGGACAGAGTGACAGAGGGACTGGGTGACAGAGGGACTGGGTGACAGAGTGACTGGGTGACAGAGTGACTGGGTGACAGAGGGACAGAGTCACTGGGTGACAGAGGGACTGGGTGACAGAGTGACTGGGTGACAGAGTGACTGGGTGACAGAGGGACTGGGTGACAGAGTGACTGGGTGACGGAGTGACTGGGTGACGGAGGGCTGGGTAGAGAGAGATTATACAGTCTAGATTACAATTTGCAGGGGCAGCAAAGGTGACAGAGAAAGGGGGGTGCACCATGCAACCCCCCCCCCCCCTCTCTCACTGTCACCTCTGCTGCCCCTGCAAATTGTAATCTGGACTGTATAATATCTCCCCCCATTGCATGGTCAACCCCCCCCCCCTCCCCTGCACCTACCTTTTCTGCCCCTGCTCCAAGGATGGCCGGCGCAGCGGAAGTCGGGACTCGCGGGAGGTCGGGACTCAGGACGGACGGCGGATCGAGTCCAGCTGAGCAACCGAGGCCTGGAGGGGAGGAGGAGGAGGTCTTGATCTGTGCCGCGGTACTGGTAGGTGACGGTGAGTGACTCACTGTCTCTGCCTGCCCTGTAACGATGCTGCTGCTCTCTCTGCAGCGCGAACCGCGGCTGGCCGTTGGAGGAGGAGGAGGTGGGGGTGGAGTCGGAGCCGCAGAGAGAGCGGGACACGGTGACGTCACTGGTTGCTACAAGCCAAGCGGGGCTTCCCTAGCAACCAGTGATTTAGAATCATTTAATTACAGCGACAGCAGCGGCAGTGAGTGTGGCAGGCAGTTGATTCCGGGACTCTCTATTGTCCCGGTTTGAAGGCTCCCGGGACACGGGACAAAAATGTATATTACGGGACGATCCCGGGCAAACCGGGACACGTGGTCACCCTACCGCAGAGGTAGCAGTTTCGCGGAGGCATCTGTCGGCCGCATAAGCTGATGCCTCTTCTATAGTTCTAGCTGGAATTTCAGGCATGCTGTTGATATCACTCCGCCTTTTGGTCACTCCAAGTCCTGGAAGCCAAGTGAACAGTATATTTGCCTTTAGTAAATCGTCCTAATGTAAGGTTATGTTTCTTGCAACATTGTCTCAGGTATTTGGGTCCCTTTAATCAAACACATATATACATATATACATAATATTATTCAACGTGTAAACCTCCTACCCATTACAAATTATGTGAAGCTCTTACACTATAAAGTATATTATCAATGAGTACTATACTGTCTTTAATCAGGAAGATGTAGAGCTGTAAAGGGCCTGAGGCACCTTGATGTGTTTCATGGACCACCTATTCACTTCTTCATGCAATCTTGAATGGGGGCATCAAATCACATAGTGGGGCTGATTTACTAAAGACAAATAGACTGTACACTTTGCAAAGAATATCCAATCATGTGCAAGGACAATAAAAAAAAAAAACATTTTGCTTGCAGATGATTGGATGATGGAAGTCAGAAGAGCGTCACCTCATTTACTAAGCTTTGGGGGAAATTGCTTGCAAAGTGAACTGTTTATTTGCCTTTAGTAAATTGCCCTTCTGTATGTTATGTGTGAATCTTATTACAGTATTGGCTTATGTATTTAAAGTGATAAAGGCTATTTTTTTTTATAAATTTTTTTTTTATAAAAAAACATTTTATACTTAAATCTTCTGTGCAGTTGGTTTTGCACAGAGCAGCCTGGATCCTCCGCTTCTCGTGTCCCTCTTTGCTGATCCTGACCCCTCCCTCCTATCAAGTGTCCCCACAGTCAGCAGCTTTCTGTGGGGGCACCCAAGCCGAGTCAGAGCTCCGTGTATCCATGTAGACACGGAGTCCCGACCTGGCCCGACCCCCTCTCTCCTCTGATTGGCTGACTGACGTTGATTGACAGCCGTGGGAGCAAATGGCACCCCTGCTCTGTCTCAGCCAATCAGAAGGAGTGTTATGAATGGCTGAGGGGATTGTGGACATCGCTGAAGAGAGAATGAGCTCAGGTAGGTAATTAGGGGGTGTCGGGTGGCTGCTACACACAGAAGGTTTGTATCTTAATGTATAGAATGCATTAAGATAAAAAACCTTCTACCTTTACCAATCCTTTAAGTCTCTTTTACTTGAGAGGGGACCTAAAGCATTAATTAAAATAAAGCACTCATTCACTAACCATACAAATTATAATGGATCTATACAACAGGTAATACTCAGGACCCCTGTAGGATCACACATTCGGGTAATAAAGTAGATGACATATTTATGCACCCTAAAAAGGTAATGCGTGGTAAATGCACCCAATCGCCTATAAAAAATAATTATATAAATTTGAAAAAGCTTATTAGCATAGGGAAACTACATGCTGATTGCCTTGTATTATTATTATTCAGGTGGGTTAGCGCCATATCATGACTGGAGGCTAAACTACATCACTAGCATGCCAAGTTGTTACCATGGGGGAAATGTATGCTGATTGCTTTGTATTATCATTCAGGTGGGTTAGCGCCATCTCATGGGTAGAGACCAAACTACTTCACAAGGCGCCACACACATAGGGACACCTGTCCTGTCATGACTACAGAGTCATTTTGAGGGAGAAAGTGCTCTACAGTACACCTCCATAAGCTCTTCACAACACACCTTACTTTTCTAGTGCCAACCAAGAGTGAAGCCACCCCACTTAGGTTGCACGGCCCTACAAAGATGTGGTTGCCCAGTCTTTAGGAGAATTCCATTCTGCAGTAAGCCCTAAGTAGGCATGTGCAAAAGGGAAAAATTTGTTTAGTTTTGTTTTAATTCGTTATTTAAATAATTTAGTTAAGTTAGATTCGTTACATGTGTTAAATTCGTTTTCGGAATTTGTTCGTTTTCGACCGAATTCGAAAAATCTGGTCGAATTCAAAAATATTTCGACCGGATTCGATAATATTTCGACCGGATTCCATAATATTTCAATCGGATTCGAAAACAAATTCTATTCGAATCGAATTTGAAAACAATTTGATTCGAAAACAAATTCGAATGAAAATTGAAAGCAAATTTGAATGAAAATCTAAAAAATATAAATCGATTTCTAAAAAAGAATACAATAAAATAGAATATAAAATAATAAAACAATAGAATGAAAATCAAAGAATAGTAAAGAACAGAATGGAATTTAATAGATTGTAATCAAATACAATAGAATATGACCTGGCTTCTTCTATCTATCTTCTATCTATCTTCTATTTTCTGAAATTCGAAATTCATATATATATATATATATATATATATATATATATATATATATATATATATATATATATTTTATTATTCTACTCTTCTAATATTTTTCTATTCGAATTTGAGTTCATTCTATATGAATTTCGAATTTCAGAAAATGGAAGATAGATAGAAGATAGATAGAAGAAACCAGGTCATATTCTATTGTATTGTATTCTTTTTTAGAAATCGATTTATATTTTTTAGATTTTGATTCAAATTTGCTTTCAATTTTCATTCGAATTTGTTTTGGAATCGAATTGTTTTCGAATTCGATCGAATTTCGTCCGCGGGTTTTCGATTCGAAAACGTTCGTTCGGATTCGGTTAAATTCGTTAATATTACAATTCGGGAATTCGTATGCATCCGAATGTCCGAATAGTGAAAAATTTGTCCGAATTTTGATTCGGAACGAAGCGAAATGCACATGCCTAGCCCTAAGTCAGGGACCCTGCCGCCCAGAAAAGTGCCCTGTAACAGGCTACCTCCTACCTACAGAACCTACGTCACTGACCACCTGTATTTCTTCTAGATCTGTGCAGTAATCCAGTGTGAAGCTTCGCCTCTGTGCAGCGTCCCCACAGCTCTGCTCTGCACAGGCTATGTACAGTACGGCACAGGCACAGGGATGATGTCAATCCTTTACAAGGTAACATCTGGGTTTGAATCTTTTGAGGATATTGAGAGAAATATGTTTATGTGAAAGTTTTTCTGCATGGAGTTCAGCTGAGAAGTCCAAAAATATGTCCACAGGAAATGTTTTGATACTCATGTATAGAGCCAGGGCTAGTGCAAGAATTTTTGACACCCTAGGCGAAACCTCATTTTGCCGCCCCCCCCCTGCTCCACCCCTGACTCCACCCCCCTTTGCCCTGACAATGTATTTTTAATAAAATGCCCATCAAATTCAGCCCACCAGCGCCCATCAAATGCAACCTCACCAGCGCCCATCAAATGCAACCTCACCAGCACCCATCAAATGCAGCCTCACCAGTGCCCATCAAGGCAGCCCCACCAGCGCCTATCAAATGCAGCCTACTAGTGCCCATAAATGCAGCCTCACCAGCGCTAATCAAATGCAGCCTCACCAGGGCCCATCAAGGCAGCCCCACCAGCGTCTATCAAATGCAGCCTACCAGTGCCCATAAATGCACCCTCACCAGCGCCCATCAAATTCAGCCCACCAGCGCCCATCAAATGCAACCTCACCAGCGCCCATCAAATGCAGCCTCACCAGCGCCCATCAAGGCAGCCCAACCAGCGCCTATCAAATGCAGCCTACCAGTGCCCATAAATGCAGCCTCACCAGCACTCATCAAATGCAGCCTCACCAGCACCCATCAAATGCAGCCTCACCAGCGCCCATCAAGGCAGCCCGACCAGCGCCTATCAAATGCAGCCTACCAGTGCCCATAAATGCAGCCTCACCAGTGCCCATCAATGCAGCCTCACCAGTGCCCATCAAATGCGGCCTCACCAGTGCCCATCAATGCAGCCTCACCAACGCCCATCAAATGCAGCCTCACCAGCGCCCATCAATGCGGCCTACTAGTGCCCATCAATGCAGCCTCACCAGTGCCCATCAAATGGGGCCTCACCAGTTCCCATAAATGCAGCCTCACCAACACCCACTTAGTTTCTTGCTGCAGAGAGAAGAGAGTAGGATTACCAGTGGCCTGGCGCCCTAGGCAGCAGTGCGCCCTAGGCAGGTGCCTACTTTGCCTAGTGGTAGCACCGGCCCTGTATAGAGCTAAACATGTGAAAATAAAATAAGATTTCCAGTTTCAATATCTGATCATAACAAAAAATGAAAACTATACCTCAGCTTCCCTTTAAAATGGCAGACTAATTAAACGATTTCCCAAGAGGTATTTGTTGATTGATTGCAGATTGCACAGCTAGGATTCTCTATATAATGTTATTGCTGGTGCAGCCTGTGGAGCACGGCCTGCGCTGTTCATCCTCAAGCTGAGCATATCTTGACATTTTAACCAGCTCCAGAGACAGATCGTTTTCAAGGGAAAATCCTCTTCAAGTGAGGTCCTTTGCTGCTAAAAGACTCCGATTTTTATTATTTATTTTTTTAGATTTTATAGGTCAGACAAAGATGTGTGAGCATTTAATTAGCATGCTGCTTAATCTGTGGCTTAACATTACCATATTAAATATAAGTCTGATTTCCATTTATGTCAATTTTATTATTAAGCACTTTTCAGCTTTTTCATATTCCTTCTGGATTTAAAAGTTAAACAAGAACTTTTAGCAACATACAAAAATGGATAATACATACAGTATATATCTATGTATCTCTCTCTCTATATATATACTGTATATAGTGGAGCGGTGGTGCGTCCATAGTGGGAGCAGGAGCGCCGACCCCTCTCTCCTGCACCCGTCAATCAACAATAGATAGATTACTGCATTGCATGAATTTATCTATTGTCGCCGCTGCCACCCACTATTCAGGTGTCCGGCCCCTTGTCGAGCGCCGGGCATCTGAATTACAATGGTGAGGGTGTTTTGGAAGTACCTGATTAGAGCCATAGGCTCTAATAGGCTTCCTGGTTAGAGCCTGTGGGCTCTAATAGGCTTCCTGGTTAGAGCCTGTGGGCTCTAATAGGCTTCCAAATTGTTAAACAGCGGGCGCCCTGATGTGCATTTGCTGTTTAAACAGTGCTGTGTTAGGGAATCGCTTCCCTAACACTGACCCGCCTCTCAGCCAATACAGGTGCACCGGGTTTGTTTCCCGGTCACCTGATTGGCTGAAGCAACAGGTGCTGTGATTGGACGCCTATCAGGTGTCCAATCATAGCAGAGATGATATAAAGAAAATGGGAGAAGACAACGAGGAGGGAGCGCGGAGGACGTCGCTGACCCGAGAAAGGTAAGTGCCGGGGGGGTGGGGGGGCGGG
The DNA here is from genome assembly GCF_905171775.1 of Rana temporaria. NCBI lineage: Eukaryota > Metazoa > Chordata > Amphibia > Anura > Ranidae > Rana > Rana temporaria. The sequence goes on from NC_053493.1 coordinate 48,512,964, forward strand.
CGGGCATGGGGCAAACTGGCTGCATTTGATTGGGCAAACTGGCATCATTTGATTTTGATGGGGCAAACTGGCATCATTTTATTTTGATGGGGCAAACTGGCATCATTTGATGGGGCAAACTGGTGGCTATTGATGGGGCAAACTGGCATCATTTGATGGGGCAAACTGGTGGCTATTGATGGGGCAAACTGGTGACTATTGATGGGGCAAACTGGTGACTATTGATGGGGAAAACTGGCGGCTATTGATGGGGCAAACTGGCAGCATTTGATGGGGCAAACTGGTGGCTATTGATGGGGCAAACTGGCAGCATTTGATGGGGCAAACTAGTGGCTATTGATGGGGCAAACTGGCGGCTATTTATGGGGCAAATTGGCAGCATTTGATGGGTCAAACTGGCAGCTATTGATGGGGCAAACTGGCAGCATTTGATGGGGCAAACTGTTGGCATTTGATGGGGCAAACTGGCAGCATTTGATGGGGCAACCTGGCAGCATTTGATGGGCATGGTGGCTGCGTTTGATGGCACAGTGGCGGCAATTGATGGGCACAGTAGCTGCGTCTGATGGGCACAGTGGGTGCAATTGATGGGGGGGGTTTTTTCAGTTTGTTTGCGCTCCCCCAAAAATTTGGAGCACCAGCCGCCACTGATATATTGTGAGTCAGCCTGGGAAGAGTTAATAAAACAGGGCAAGTACTTACCTTTCAGGCCAGATTATTAGGCACCTGGTCAGGGAGGCTGAGAGAAATGGCTGTTTAGCTATTAATGCTGAGAGGAGCTTGAAGCTGGAAGGACCCCTGTTGCCTCTGACTTGAACCTGCTGGGTGAGCTTGCCTGAATTGGGACTGTATTATGTTATATCCTGTGCCTGGGATACTGACCATCATTCCAAAATGGACTGTCTTATACGGCTGAGAAGAGTTGTTTTACTGTTTTGAACTGCCTATGAAGACAAAGCATGTACATTTTTCTGTTGTTTTCGAACCCAACGGCGGATGTGGTGCTGAAAGTGATGGACCTGTTAGCGAAGGAGGCTAAACAAATAAGAGACGCAGAACTACAGTTAAAACTGGCAGCAGTCCAACAAGCAGCCGCACATTCTCCAAACAGTGAGTACAGCACAGCAGACGCAAGGAAGATTCCGTTTAGCGCTTTTAAAACTTTTGATGAAAAGGACTGTGAAATTGATAACTACCTGGCAGATTTTGAGAGACAATGTAACCTGCACCGAATAGCTAGAGGAGAGTGGGTTGCAATATTGTCAGGCAAACTGTCAGGCAAAGCTTCTGATGCTTTCCGGACCGTGCCAGGATATCCATAGCTACGCCCGGGTTAAAGAAGTGCTCCTGGCTCGTTATGCAGTAACCCCAGAGTCCCACCGACAGAAGTTCAGGGACTCACGCAAAACCACGGAAGACTCTTACGCGGAATAGGAATGCCAGTTATCCCTGTCGGCCTCTAACTGGGTTAACAGCAGCCAGGCCACCACCGCAGAGGACATTTTGCAACTAATGCTCCTGGAGCAATTTTACAATCACATCCAGACGGACGTCAAAGACTGGGTGAGAGATCGCAGGCCCATGACCCTACCAGAGGCCGCGAAATTGGCGGATGAATATGCGGATACTCGCAAGACAAACCAGGTCACACCACGGGTACAACCTCCACGACCAACGGCGCCCTCACACCCACCAGCCGCTAGATACCAACCTCCTAACAGACCGATGACATCTAGCCCTCGCTATCCACGCCAGGAGGACAACGAACAACGCTGCTTCCGGTGCTAACAGCTGGGTCACTTCAAGCAGAATTGCCCCCTGAATGACAACACCAGGTCAAATTGGGCTCAACCTGGGTACCGCCCACCAGCAGCAGCCCATTGTGTAGACTCGGCTTGGGATCCCCAGGAGCTGGGTCCGGAAGAACCATTGGGCACCCCTTAAGAAGCCCTCATGGTACAATCTGTTATTACGGACAACAGGGAACACCATTGTCAGCTGGTCATGGGCGACAGCCATGAGCCGGAGGGGCCCTGGAGGGAGCTGGGCAGAAAGAGGCACCGCCGGCAACCCTCCAAGAAGAAGAGGTCCTGGAAGCCGTATTACAAGCTGACCTGGGAGGAGAAGAAGCGACTGGAGGAGAGGGAGTCGCAGCGGGCGTCCCAGATGCGGGCCGAGATGTTCGCCAAGGGCCCACCGGTGGCCCCTTACACCACCACCCAGTTCCTGATGATGAAGGACCACGTGGAGAGCCTGCAGGACATGAGCAAGCAGGAGCTGATCCGTGAGTACATGGAGCTGGAGGAGTGCATAAGCCGCATGGAGGAGGAGAACAACCACCTGAGGTCACAGCAGGCTGACCCCCAGGCTCCATGAACTGGAGATGGAGCTGAAGAAGCTCAAAGAGGAGAACCGGCGGCTGCCGAGGGAGCAGAGGGTGGCTGACCCTATGGGGCACTGATTACCCCCCCCCCCCCCCGAACTCTGAGCACCAGTGCTACAGCATTTCAACAAATATAACTTTTTTTTTATGAATTTCCTGTGATTGTCACTTCAGAGCCATAACCTGCCCCTCCCATAGCGGGACACCTAGATGGCGGCGCACAGACCCATGACTAAGTCAAGTGACTATTGACGTAACGCGTGGGGGAGGAGTTACGAGCGGGACGGATCTAGGATTCGATCTAGGATTCGAATGAGGAGAGGAAACATCATATGAGCTGAGCGACTTAATGAAGGATCGGTGTATTGTTGCTATATGCGGCTTTTAATCGGTGGATTCGTGAGTGTGCCATTGCTAGAGACCATCTATCCTCTTTGTATTGTTTAAATACTCAGCTGCGCTATGAGAGTTTCTCTCTTTTGTTTTCCATGAGCTGTGGTTAATGTGGAAGAGGCGTTCTACTTGTGAAGCAGGAGCACGTTGTTTGAGATCACATCACACCTTCCTTTAATCATCACACTGATCTGGGTGTTGTTTCAATGAAAACCACTGGTGTATATTTATGCAATTGGATTTTATTTGTATCTATTTGCCTATTAATTTGACATTTGATAGTTTCTCTAAATCACTTATAAGCACGATTTGCATTATCTAAGTTAATATACAGCGCAAAATAATTTATATATACGGCGCACAGACCCATTCGCCGTCTTCACACTGACTTCTGGTGACTCTGCAGATCGCACAAAGACTTGGGGACTGACCGGCGTGTGATCTGACGACCCGGTGGCATACCTGAGTCTGAAGCAGTTGCCAAGGGAGGTCAGTCACGCCAAACGGAGTTAACCTCGGACTAAAAGCTCTGAACCCGTCAACCCTACTGGACCAGGAAAGGTCCAACCGGGTTGCCGGAGCAGGGAGAAAAAGGGGGGCCATTGTGAAGGATGCTTCAGTTTAATTCTCCCTGCTCGTTATGCTGTGTGTGTGTTAGAGGATTTCAGGTGTGACTCATTCCTCGGCTAACAGGTTGTTGATATGGTAATGACCTTTCCTCAGCCAGTCCTAGTTCAAAGGGTAAATGGTCTAGTGTGTTGTGTGAAGAAGCCCTGTGGTTACTGTTTACTGTTATTAGAAGGGGCTCATGTTAATTATTCTGATTGCTTCATTGTGGTCAGGCTGTGTAATGTATTCTGTTACACCTAGTAATTAACTCCACTGATGTCATTAGCTAAAGAAAATGTGTTTTCAGAATCGCCTCCGAAATGTCTGCCCATGATCTGTATGGAAGCCCCAGTGTGAGGGGGCGGAGATTTGTCATTGTAACAGTTTTGGAAATTACATATAAGCTGTGTGTTATACTATTAAAGTCTGTCTGGTTCCAGCATTCAGCCTTGGCTCATGTGTGGATGATTCTGTGATGTTCTGTTATGGGAAGAAGGGACTGTTTGACGGGGATATCATACCAATACCGTCACAACTCCACTCAGAGGCGGCTCTTTAATTAGGCAGTCGCCCAAGGCCTCGCACTCACAGGGGCCTCGCAGCCCCCTAACTTACCCAAGTTACCTAAGTTTTGAGGGACAGGGGACCTTAACGCTGATGTACTCAGGCAGCGTTAAGAGCCCTGACTCAGGAGCGGAGCTGCCAGCATCCCTAACAGCCATCAAATAATGGTGACCCCATCCCTTGTGACATCAATGACCCAGCAGGCCTTCAGTCAATGATGTCACAAGGGGGCGGGTTCACCAGGTGACATCACCGGGTGGCCCCTGCCCCTTAGTTATTAAAGAGCAGGATCTGGAGGCCGTCTTGTTAAGGGGGGCTTTTAGATTCCGATAAGCCCCCTGCCCGCAGACCCCCACAACCACCGGCCAGGGTTGTGGGGAAGTGGCTCTTGTCCTTGAATAATTTTTCTCATCATGGGCGTGAGTGGGGCCCCATCTCAAGTTTTGCCTAAGGCCTCACAAAGCCTAGAGCCGCCTCTGACTACACTGTTCATTTATCAGGAGGGTCTGTGGCAGAGACTTTTTCCTAAGGTTCGAGTGACATTCTGGTTGCCAGGCTGGTGAGAGAGGCCTGTCCAGGTGCGCTATACCCACTCTGGCTAGAGTGGTGAAAGAGACATTACACGTGGGAGCAGGTCTGTTTCCCTATTACTGACATCTGGATCTGCTTTCTTCATTTCTACTAAACCTCTATTCTTCACCAAGTTTTATTCTTTTTACCCGGCTGGGTAATAAAGAGCACAGAAAAAGACACCTGTTGTGGATATTCCGTTACTACAACTTTCACCAAACACCCCTAGACACCGGAGAAACACAAGGTAACATCCTGCCCAAAACAAACCAGCAGCTCCTTCAGGGGGTAGTGCTACACTTATTTCTAATTTTATCTTTTCTTATTTTATTTTATATTTTATTTTATTTTTTATTTTGTGATTTATTTTAGTGTCCTTCTTAACGGAAGATTACTAAAATTAATTGTAATGTATTCATTCCTCTCGTTCATCTATGAGAGTGACTGTTTTTGTTTGCCCTGTTTTTGCGTTACTATATTATTCTTCTTAATGGTCATGCGTGCTTGCTCTCTCTGTGTTTAATACTGCGGACAGAGGGGAGTCACATGATCCGAAGGATCGTAGCACACATCGATTTTTACGATTTAAACTTAATGTTTTATAGGCATGTTTTTTCTTATCCGAGTGTTTCCTATTCAATTAGGACAGTCAGTTATTTATGGTCGAATAAGGGAGCTTACAATTCCACTGCCAGAGGTTCACATCGAGGCTTGGTTTTGTATGTTTATTATATTAGAGTGATGCGTCAGTGTGTCGTCTGTTCCCCATTGACGACATGTACCTGACACGAAACGTACGTCGGGAGGTGGACGTACTAAGGTCATCACCAAGAGACAGGCATCTGCAGGCCGGCCGGCTTTTTTATGGATATTAATATTGTTTTTCTCGTAAGTGTGATATATGTTTTTTAAATAAAAACTTTTTTTACTGTATTACACTATTGAGTGTTCTTACATTTTGGGACTTTCTGGGAGTCGAATTCATGCACCGATTTAAATCGAATTGGATCTCGTACATCCATTGGAGGGTTACAGGCTTCATGATAGGCTTGATATCCTCTTGGTAAGCCGTTTATTCAGATGGTGGCGGAGCACGGGTGCTTGCATGATCACTTTGAATTTAATGCCTCAATATTTCATCATCACCTATTTTCATCACCGATTTTTGATTTTGAGAATTGGGACTGTTACATCCTACTTCTCCAAATTTTATTGTCACCGCGGTGAAAATCAAATGTCAATTTGACTCCAGTAACGATTAGAAAATCAGACGAACATCTTTCCAAAAGTGTACGTTCCAATTTTGAGCCCCCCCCCCCCCATCCGGTGCCTTATTTGACACATTCAGAGGGAAGTGTGGGTACCTGTTTTTTACAGGTACCCATCCTTACTTCTGAGAGATCTTGCCGTGGTGATATCACTCGGAAGTTCGGCCCCCTCCTCCTTATCCCGCCGCCGGGCCATTCAGAAAGCGCAGCACACTTCGGTCACGTGCAGCAGGCAACTGGCTGTGAAGCCGAAAGCTTTCCCTGCTGTTTTCCCTTACTATAAATGGCGGCGGCAACACCCGAGAACCTATGGAAAATCGGCTGGGGTGCCGACATCGCTGGATTCTGGGACAGGTAGGTGTCCTAATATTAAAAGTCAGAACTCCTCTTTAAAATTTAATATTTCAAACAAAAATCTACTAGCATATAGCCACTTATCCATGAACTTTGTTTGCAGAGTGTTCTCTTACTACAGCCAAATTAATAATAACATAGAAGGAAATATGAAGTGTTAGGACCTTTGATGATCCCGATACAAGTCCCATGGGACAGCAGGAGAAAGGGAAAAGGTGAAAGGCCATATCTGCAGACTTGCTACAATTTGCCTGGATATATTGAAGGAACAAGGTGTTTTATAAGTACACTGAGTCTGGTAGACGTTCTGAACAAGGAGAAGAGAATGTGAAGATTGGATTCCCCGAAGACCTAGAGAAAATAGTGAGCATATTTTAAACTCGAGCAGAAATCTACAGTTGGCATATAATCCATATGTTTATAATTTACTGAAGACAGGAGGTGAAGGAGATTAAGCTGAGAGAGCTTATGCTTCCAATTTAAAAATTATTTATCCACAGGGGAGACACGCTGGCTTCTGCCCGTAGGACATGTATGTTAAAGAAGGATAAATTAGAAGAACCATTAACGTTGAAGGGGGCAGGCAGGGGAATTCATATACCCTTTATCCTGCTATTAGCAAATTCGTTTGCAGTGTGTGCTCCCCCTCACTTTACATCCTGGCCCACCCAGAGCTACTTTCTCTGAGAAAAGCTTAAAGAGACAGTCCAAAGGTTACTAAAAGTTCTGTTGGTCACAGCCAACGCCATCCCGAAGCTCCCATTTTCCAACACCTCAGCTATTCCTCTAAGGCAGGGGTCTCAAACTGGCAGCCCTCCAGCTGTTGTGAAACTACAAGTCCCATGAGGCATTGCAAGGCTGTCAGTTACAAGCATGACTCCCATAGGCAGAGGCATGATGGGTCCTGTAGTTTTGCAACAGCTGGAGGGCTGTCAGTTTGAGACCAATGGTGGTTATCTTTCTATATATGCGTCCTCAAGTGTGGCCTCCGACACCACCAAATAGTACATAAAATTCCATAAATATTCATTATCAGAGACAGCAGATACTCCGCAGGATATAGTCAAAGACTATGGGTATGATTCAAGAGATTGTCAGAGACTGTGGATATACTGTAATACAGTATATGGTCAGAAATTACAGACGTGATACAAGAGATGGTCAGAGACTGCAGACATGCTGCAGGAGACTGTCAGAGACTAAGAACTTGCTATATGAGCTGTTTGATACTGGGGACATGCTTCAGGAGACAGTCATAGATTGGAAACACAGATTCGTGTCTGAAGGGGCCCCACAAAAGGTGACAAGGGGGTTGCCTGTGGCCCCCTGGCTCTGAGGAACCTCAACTTCACTCTGACAATAACTCTGCTTCATCCTATGAGTTTTAAACGTCAACTGGTATACAGAGCATGATGGAAATTTAAAAGTGCAAGCCCTGATGAAATTGGGACTCCTGGAGAAGACTTAGATGTGTCAAGTAAAGTTGGGCCAAAGACCCCCGTTTCGGTTTGCCCCAGAACTTTTCAATATCACAAAAGTTCGAACTCCATTGAAGTCTTTTGGACCCGAATTTGAAAAATCAAAAGTCCCCATTTTGATAGCTTATATGCAAGTTATTGACCATAAAAAGGGTATGGGGGTCTGGGTACTGCCCTGGGTGACATGTATCACTGCATTTTTTTTTTTAAATATACTTTTTACAGGAGCAGTAATTGTATAGTGCCTGGGGGGTCCCCTTAGTCTGCCTCATAAGAGGGGCGCATCTGTACCATGTATAGAACCTACTGCAGCAAAGCTGACATTTTATAAAAAAAAGAAAGAAAAAAGACATTTAAATTGTCGACAATATAATACCATTTCCGGCAATACAAAAATATAAAAAAAAAAGCACAATGTGGGGGTCCATGCTGAGTCAGTGATGTCACAAGGGGGTAGTTCCACCCGGTGCAGCGGGTGTGCGTGTGCCGGCAGCACTGATGGGCACTGATAGGTGGCATTGATGGGCAATGATAGACAGAACTGATAGGTGGCACAGATGGGCACTGGTAGGTGACACTGATGAGGAGGCACTAAGTGTTAGCAATAATTATTATTATCATTATTATTATTATACACGATTTATTTAGCGCCAACAGTTTACGCAGCACTTTACAATGTAGAGGGGGGACGGCACATTTGCAGTACAGTTCAATACAGGAGGGCCCTGCTCATAGAGCTTACAATCTAAAGGGAGCTTCACATTCTTGTTGGTGTTTTTTTCCATTTTAATTACAAAAAAAACAACTCAGTGGTGATCAAATACCACCAAAAATTATAAAAATGTAATTTTATGTACAGTGTCTGTGCAATTGCTAGTTAAAGTAGCACAGGGCCAAATAGCAAAAACATTTCCTGGTCATGAAGGGGGTAAAATCTTCCAGAGGTCAAGTGGTTAAAATATTTCTAAACTCTAAGGCCGCGTACACACGATCGGTCAATCGGATCAGAACGGTCTGAAGGACCGTTGTCATCGGTTAACTGATGAAGCTGACTGATGGTCTGATGTGCCTACACACCATCAGTTAAAAAACCGATCGTGTCAGAACTCGGTGACGTAAAACACAATGACGTGCAGAAAAAAATGAAGTTCAATGCTTCCAAGCATGCGTCGACTTGATTCTGAGCATGCGCGGGTTTTTAACCGATGCTTTTGCATACTAACCATCAGTTTTGACCTATCGGTTATCAGTCCATCGGTTAAATTTTAAAGCAAGTTCTACATTTTTTGACCGAAGGTTAACTGACCGATGGGGCCCACACACGATCGGTTTGGACCGATAAAAAGGGACCTTCAGTCCGTTTTCATCAGTTTTGACCGATCTTGTGTACGCGGCCTAACTGGTTGACATTTATTTTACTAAGGGACTGTGTATCATAAAGAAAATTCTATTTTTTCATCTTTTGTTGTTACCTTTAGTACTGCTGATCGCCTCAAGCCTCTTTCAGCCAGTTCCCATCTACATGCGTTCGCTTTAGCATCGGCTGCACATCTTTGCTCTAAACTGGTGGACCATGCCTGCCCAATGTGTGTTGATGTGACAACTTGTAGTCACCCATAGGTGTGCGCAGCTTATTCCATTAGGGTGTGCACCCCAACATATACCCATACGTATATACATATACTATACACACAGACACAGACAGTCTTCTAAATACATTTTAAATATATTCAAATATGGAGAGTAGGGCAGTGGACGGAGTCAGTCGAGCAGTGGACATGTCAGCAAGGCAGAGGTTGGTGTCAGTAGGAAAGTGGATGGTGTCAGTCAGTACAGCAGTGGACATGTCAGTAGGATAGTTGGTGTCAGTAGAGCAGTGTACTTTGCCAGTAGTGCAGAAGATTGCGCCAATAGAGCAGTGGACAGTGTCAGTAGGGCAGTGGATGGTGTCAGTAGTTTTTTTATTTGTATTATTTTATCTTTATATTATGTTTTACAAATGTTTTAATCATTTTTTTACAATATGTATTTATTTATCTTTTTAAATTGTTTTTTTTTTTAGGAGCACCATTGGGGGGCTTTGGCCAAATATCAAGGGTTTACACAGACCTCTGATGTTTTACTTTTGAGATGGGAAAAGGGATGGAGGACAAAGAGTCCTTTTCTGTGCAGACTCAGCTGCACTGGACAGTGAATGAATGGGAAGTGCTTTGTGCTGAGTAACTTCCTGTTAATTTACAAACAGATTATCAGATTAACAGTTATGAATAAACACAGTGAGCGATCAGTACTGGTCAGAAAAGGAAGGGGCCCGTCAAGTACATATTAACCAGTCTCTTCCCCCGCTCCCCATTCTGAAATATGCCCCATAATAGCCAGCAAAAGAGGAGAGAAGAGGAGGGAGGCCTGCAGCGCCACGGGGGAAAGGGTGCGGGGTGCGACACAGGGGCACGGGCAGCAGGGGGAATCTGCACCACACAGGGTGATTAGGGTGTGCCCAGGCACACTTCGAACACCCTGTGTGCATGCCTATGTAGTCACCACCAGGGGCTCATGTGGCAAGGTGACACAATGCAGGAGTTAGCAGACCGTAGTCGCCCTTTAACAAAAAATGGAGAGGCTGAGAGTCTCCAAAAGGATTTAGTGGTGAATCAGTGCCAACATTAGTTCCGGCAAATGAAACTTTGGCTTCACTAATATTGTTAAATGATACCGAGGCATGGATTTATCATTGAAGAATGGCAAACTCTGACATTGGGCAAACAGTGGTAAACGCCTTGTGATCCCGGAGAACGCACAAGCAAAATGTAGCAAACCTTTCGCTGGGTGTTCATTTTTATGTAGCGCCCCCTTGCTTTCAACATGGGCACTACGCTAAAGTTAATGGGGAATGGGAGAGTTACTTTGCTCCCATTCGTGATTTGTTTAAATTTTGGGACTTCTGTCATTCCAGAAATGTCCACTGGGTCAGTCTGTGGTCCAGGGATGTAATACCATCCCTAGCCGGCAGTTGGCACCAGAGGGGTTCTGGCAGAGTAAGTTTCTCCAGCAGCCAATCAGAAGAGCTTTTTCCCTCGCGGGGCGTGCTGGAGAGGAGTATATCTGTGACAGGTGTCATGTGTTCTAAAATCTTTGCGGGGTCCCGTTCCAGGTGCGGCATCCACCTTCAGGGTGCGCTCATCCATGGACCGCGCCGGCGCGGCCTACCTGGCCAAAGCTGCAGACTGCATCGAACCTCATCCGGAGGTAAGAGGGGACCCCAGTGTTTCACTGGGTTCCTGCACCTATTGAGAGAATCCCAGGCTGGGATCGGGTGACCGGACCACTGACAGGTATGCTTGCTGTCATCCGGGGACCTATATCGAAAAAGTCTACTGGGAGGATTCGCTCTCTTTATCCACCTAATTCCTTTATTGTAAATGGCCTGTGGCAGAGGCCCTAGAGCCGGGTCTGTGAGAGGCCTGTTCCTCCCAGAAATCTAAAGTGACACCTCGGCTGCCAGGCTTGTGGCAGGGGTCTGTCCGGGGGCACTTCACCCACTCCAAGCAGAGTGACGACGAGTTACAAATTGGTACTATACAGAGCAGTACTGACTGCTCCATTTAATATCCAGGCCTGATACTGCAAGGTTCTCTTTTTCTCTCCTTCGTCAACCTTGTCCTTCCCAATTTATGTTAAGGTTGGCCGTGTTTGGCCTGGAAATAAAGCATTGGAAAAACCTTTATTCACTGTCTGGACCTTCACTCACTATTTTTGTTCTCACAATCCTCGTTTCCACTGAGCGGATCGGTTCGGTAAGGTTCGGTTCGGTACGCTATTTTGGGTGTTTCCACTACGAAAGTGTGCCATTAAACCGAACCGTACCGGACCATTCTGGGTCCTGCTTCAGATGTGGGGCCATAGGAAATGGAACGGTTCCATTAGGGGAGGAGATGCAATACATTCCACTGATTGGTGGATGTGCTAGGCATCTAAATCCTGAATGGTCCCCGACAGTCCGATTTGCAGTGGAAACGCTCATGAGAATAGACCGGTCCATTCTAAACCGCTCCATTCTTACTGACCCGAACCGTTCCGTGCAGTGGAAACAAGGCAATTACACCCCTAGACAACGCCATGGTAACTCAGTAGGCCGATCCCAAATTCAACCAGCGGCTCCTTCGGGGGTGAGCGCTACATATAAATATAGCTTTTGGATTTATTTGAATTGAAACTACAATTTGATAGTTGATAATGGATCACTTTTTGACTCCAGCATAAGATTGACTCTCTGAGCGATAATGAGCCAGTTAGCATTACAATCAACCAGGGGATTTCATACAAACTGACAGTTATAACATCATTACGCTCCAATATTACAATAATATGCTTTATTGCTATTGTCATTTGAATTATATTTTAATTAAACAGGATGGTATTGTGAGATAAATTTGGTAAAAAAAGGTTCAGTATGTATTAACTACAAGAAAACAAAGCCATCCCTTTCTCCAATTTAGAATTCAATTCCAGTAATAGTGATAAAACCCCGTGCTCTTAAGCCTCAGAAACAATTTATCTAATGTGATGGTTTCTGTTTAATGTGGGTGATCACTGGCTGCGATTACGAAAGTACTGGGCTCTGTGTAAAGCGACAGAACAAAGAGGACCTCAGTTTGACGTCGATCACTTCTAAACTGCCAAAGTCCATTAAGATAAAAAAAAAAAAAGAAGCCAACTTAAGTAATACAACAATAAGCAAAGACGAGACACACTTGCTAAAGATTTCCTTGGGGAGTACGATATCACGAAATCATGAACAAAGATTTATCAAATCAAGTTTGCAGTACTGACCTAAATAGACATTAACAGATGTTTCAATATTCATAGATGCTGACTCTTACAATAAATCGTATTACACTTACCTTTGGCAGCTGTCTGCAAGATTAAGGCCCAAAACAGACAAAGGCCCGAATTTGGAGAGAGTGTCTTGTTACAAGCATCTGGTGTTGGGCCGAGCGCTCCCACTGTTTCTGTCTGCGAAGAGACGGAGGAGTATTATGGGATAAAGACTGAAAACATGGATATGTTTCTCATGCTTGGACATATCCTAAAGGGACTCTGTCAGGACAGCTGTTAGCTGTCATAGCCATGGCTTCCATGAAAAGCTGGAGATGCCCACTGCCAAGTCCCAGGAGCTGTTCTTATTATGGCGTAGACCAGTGTTTTTCAACAGGGTGCCGCGGCTCCCTGGGGTTCCTTCTGGGCTTTTCGGGGGGGGCCACACTGGATCCAATATTTTTGCTATGTCATGCATTTCCATGGTGCAGGCGGGCCAGTCGTAAAGTTGCTACCTCATCCCTTTAAAACCCGAACACATACTAATTACACAGGTTCAGGGGCTGATTTAATGCAGTTAAGGAACTAGGGGCCAGATCCTCAAAAGGGATACGCAGGCGTATCTGCTGATACGCCGTCGTATCCCTGTTTCTAACTATGCGGCTGATTCAGAGAATCAGTTACGCATAGATTTTCCTAAGATCCGGCAGGTGTTATAGTTTTACACTGTCGGATCTCGTCGAAATTCCGCGTCGGGTATGCAAATTAGCACTTACGGAGATCCACGAAGCGGTTTCCCTTCGTGAAGTCTCCGTAAGTTGTTAGTTTGCAAACGCAAAATTAGGGCTACTTTTACAAAGTGTAAAGTTAGTACACCATGTAAAAGTAGACCCTTCTTTCCCGCGACGCTGTCAATTTTTTTAAAAAAAAAAAAATTTTCCCGCCGCATCTCTTTTTTTTCCCGACGCAACTTTTTTTACCCGGCGCGATTCACAAAAGTTACACCGCTGAAAATTTCTAGGTAAGTGCTTTGTGGATCGGGCACTTAGGTAGAAATTTTGCGGCGGTGTAACTTAAATCCCAAAAATTAAGTTGCGCCCGATGTACGTGGATCTGGCCCTAAGTGGATTTAATTACCACCTTAATCAGCCACACAACCTGTGTGATTAAAATGTGTTCAGGGTTTAAAGGGATGAGGTGGCAACCCTAGCCAGCCAGTCATGAGGAAGTCCAAGGGCTATGAGGTAAAGGAAGGGGTACTCTGATGTGAATAGGAGTTTCAGGAAAGGTTACACCTGTTGGTGACACTGTCGGTTCTGTGGGTCGCAGTACTGGTGTCCACCAGCGGTTGTCTCCTGACAGTCTGTAATTGTCAAAGGTTTCACCTGTTGGTGGTACTGTAATGCCGCGTACACGATCGGAATTTCCGATGGAATTTTCTGTCGGAATTCCGATGAAGCTGACTTCCATCAGTCTTGCATACACACTGTCAGACTAAATTCCGACCGTCCAAAACGCGGTGACGTAAAACACTACTAAAGCCGAGAAAAATTAAGTTCAATGCTTCCAAGCATGCGTCGACTTGATTCTGAGCATGCGTGGGTCTTTTCTCCATCGGAGTTGCACACAGGCGATTGGAATTTCCGATCGCTTTTTTTCATCGGAAAAAAATAAAACATGTTCTATTTCTAAACACTGATGGAAAAAAGTCCGATGGGGCCCACACACGATCAGAATTTCCATTGAAAAAAGTCTATTGGACTCCAGCCGGAGCCATCTACTACATCGGCCCTTGTGCCAATCTGTGTCCTCCACTCCCTGTCATCTCTACCGGGGGCATTGGACAGGAGCTGCAAAAGAAGCCCCCTCTACTACTCGATCTCCACCAGGTACGTGACATAGACCCTTGGGCCGCAGTACTGATGTCTACCAGTGGGTGTCTCCTGGCAGTATGGAGCCAACATCACCCCGTGCAATCAGGCATCACCTGAGGCTGATCACAGGTAGGTGTATATATACCCAGCTGTTGATTACTATCACTGCCTTGATAACTTCCTTGCGCCCTGATCTGTACCTGTGAACCTGATCCTGTTGCCTCGTGAACCTGACCCTGTTACCCTGTGAACCTGACCCTGTTACCCTGTGAACCTGTAAATCTGATCCTGATCCATCCCTCCTGTTATCCTGCATCCCTGCCCTGCAGCCTGATCCCGTCTACCTTCTCCCTGTCCTGTTCCTTGCCCCCATCTGCTGATCTCCTGTGTATGGCCCTGGCCTGGCTACGTTTATGATTTTGGTACTTCCCTTCTATTGTATAAAGTTATTTGTTGTCTTTGGGTCAATGTCTGGTTGGTTGTTCACTGTTTTGTATTGGAGGTGTATATATATTTATATCACTTATCTTTAATATACTTAATTATATACGTTTTGGTGTTCTCTGTCGCAGTTCACACGGTTCTGGTCACACCTGTTCATGACAGGGAGTTACTGAAGCACTGGAGGGACCCCAATTTAGATTTTTAATACTGTTAAAGGGTGCCATCATTTTAAAAGGTTGAGAAACAAATGGGTAGACTATACATTGCAGCTGTACACACAGTGATGTGCTTGCATTACTTCCAGGAGTTTCCTATCAACCACAGATTTTGTGATGCCACAAGGGTCAACTATAGTCATAGCATATAAGCATAGGTGTGCGAACAGGGTGTGCCAGGTGTACCTGGGCACACCCTAATCACCCTGTGCAGATTCCCCCTGCCTTTTGGCTGCAGAGAAATGGAATCTCTGTCCTCAGTTCCCTTTTCTGTCTCAAAAGTGAAACATCAGGGGTCTGTTTAGACCCCTGATATTTAACCAAAGACCCTCAATGGGGCTCCTAAAAAAACTGTAAAAAATAAAATAAAAATTATTGTAAAAACCAATAAAAAATTAAAATGTAAAAAAGTAAAAATAATAAAAATAAACTACTGACACCAATCTCTACCCTACTGACACCGTCCACTGCTCTACTGGCTCCAACTTCTGCCCTACTGGCATTGTCTACTCTACTGCTCTATTGACACTGCCATCGTCCATTGCCCTACCACTATATATATATATATATATATATGTACACACACACATACATGTGTGTTTGAGCTTTGGGGTGCACACCCTAATGCAATAAGCTGCGCACACCTATGCATATAAGTATATATACCATAGAGCACAAACATCCCTCAATTGAAGTAACTGTCCCGCTTTGGGAACCAAATCTCTGTGTCCGTCTTCCCTCCTCAGCTGTTCCTCTTTCTGATTTGTTATATAGACCTTTAACAAAAATTTGTTTTCTACTATATTAATTCTTTACCCAAGCTATAAATGATTACATTTGTTATTTTGGAGTTTGACATAAAGAAAACACAGTGGTAAAAAAGCAATTGTTGGTTTAACCAAGCGTTTCTCAACCAGAGTTCTATGGAATCCTAGGGTTCCCCCAGAGGTTGTTAGGGGGTTTCTTGAGCAATGAGAAATTTCTGCTTCTCAGATAAGTTCCCACTGACACCATTCATCTTTTTAGCCATCTGTAAGGAGGTAATTCTTCCCAGTGACCACAATTATAAGGAGTCTTCCGAGTGACCATCACACTAAGGTTTCATGAACTTTAGATATGTAGCCAGATTCAGAAAGACTGGCTTAACTTTGTGCAGGTGTAGCATATCGCATATACGCTACGCCGCTGTAAGTCAGAGAGGCAAGTGCTGTATTCACAAAGCAATTGCGTCCTAAGTTACGGCGGCGTAGGGTAAATGGGCCGGCGTAAGCGCGTCTAATTCAAATTGTGAAGTGGTGGGCGTGTTTTTTGTAAATAAACCATGACCCCACGTAAATGATGTTTTGAACGAACAGCGCATGCGCCGTCCGTGGACGTATCCCAGTGCGCATGCTCCATATTACGCCGCAAGGACTTATTGGTTTCGACGTGAACGTAAATTACGTCCAGCCCCATTCACGGACGACTTACGCAAACGACGTAAAATTTTCAAAATTGGACGCGGGACCGACATCCATACTTAACATTGGCTAGGCCAGCTTTTTGGTGGAATAACTTTTACGCCTGAAAACGCCTTACGTAAATGGCGTATCTTTACTGCGACGGGCAAGCGTACGTTCGTGAATAGGCGTATCTCGCTGATTTACGCATTTTTTGAAAAAAAGCTATATTTTTTACTTTTTGCTATAATAAATATCCCCCAAAATATATATATTAAAGAAATATTTTTATCCTCAGTTTAGGTTGATATGTATTCTTCTACATATTTTTGGTAAAAAAATCGCAATAAGCGTATATTGATTGGTTTGCGCAAAAGTTATAGCGTCTACAAAATAGGGGGTAGTTTTATGGCCTTTTTATTATTATTTTTTTTTATTAGTAACGGCAGCGATCTTCGATTTTTATCGTGACTGCGACATTATGGCGGACACATCAGACACTTTTGATGCTATTTTGGGACCATTGTCATTTATACAGCGAACAGTGCTATAAATAGGCACTGATACTGTATAAATTACACTGGCAGGTAAGGGTTTAAACACTAGGGGACGATGAAGGGGTTAAGTGTGTCCTAGGGAGTAATTCTAACTGTGAAGGGGCTGGGCTACCACTGACACGACATTGATCACTGCTTCCAATCACAGGGAGCAGTAGATCACTGTCCTGTCACTAGGCAGAACAGGGAAATGCCTTATTTACAAAGGCATCTCCCTGTTCTGCCTCTCCGTGACCTGATCGTGGGACCTTCAGTTAATGTGCTGTATCACAAAAAATGGCCTGGTCATGAAGAGGGGTAAACCTTCCGGAGGTCAAATGGTTAATGTGTGGCATATGTGGGTGTTCTTTTCGAATAGTGCATTCCCGTTGGATGCCTCCAACGATCTACGCATGTGCAGGACGCAATGGCAGTCCAGCTGATATGGGCAGATCGTCTGAGGCATTATCTGACGGGATGCACTTTTCCATAGAACACGGGTCCGTATTATCTGCTTAGTAGTTGTGCGGTGTCTTTGTGTTCCTTGTACCTCACTGTAGATATCTAACAATATAGGGTCTGTCAGAAAAAAAGACCTTCTGCAGTCATTAAAGCGGAGGTCCACACAAAAATGGAACATCCACTGTCCGGATTACCCCCCCCCCCCCTCCGGTGTCACATTTTGCCCCTTTCAGGGGAGGGGGGTTCAGATACCTGTCTAAAACAGGTATTTGCACCCACTTCCGGGCATAGACCCCCGCATTATCTGCGGGAGTCTACTCCACGTCTGGCACCCCCCACTGTCTTCTGGGAGACATACGGCTCCCAGAAGACAGCAGGGACCAGTGGCATTGCGCAGCGCGAGTCGAACATGCGCAGTAGGGAACCAGGAAGTGAAGCCGCAAGGCTTCACTTCCTGATTCCTTATCAAAAATGGCAGCTGCAGCACCCGAGGCTTCGGGTGCCGACATTGCGGGCGCGCTGGACAGGTAAGTGTCCTTATTTTAAAAGTCAGCAGCTGCAGTATTTGTAGCTGCTAACTTTTAAAAAATATATATATTTTGGCGAACCTCCACTTTAATGATGTGAAACCCCACATTGCTCAAGGGACCAGATATTATCTCTGCTGGCTGAGGGAAATCAAATGTGCAATTTTGTTATTCATGGCAAGCATGGTACTTTTCCAACATTTTACAGATAAGTTCTGCACCCTGCATAGCTTCATGTATAGGTCTGCCAGCTTCCCATTGACTATAGAAAATGGAATAAACCTCTGACTCATTCTGTCTGCATACTCATCAATCCAACATTTGAGTTTTATTTCTATGAAGCTTATATTCTTTTATGGCAAATGTGTAGGCTGCCAGAATGAGTCAGGGTTTTATTTCATTTTATATAAGCATGACACTATAATAGTAATAATAATCTCCTATTTGATTGGCAGATGAAAAGTGGTTTGGATCGGTTTTCTGCCATCGCTTTGTACATGTTGCCTTCAGAGAAAGAAACAACATAAAACAGATCATTCATATTGGCAAAACTTATTGCAACTTTGTTTCCTTCTTCTGGTAAATTCCACATTTACAAATGTCAAAAAGGAAGTTTATCCTGAACGAATGCTTTATGAACAAGACAGAGCTGCAGTACCACATAGGGGGCAGCAGTGTACTGCTCCGTGCGCGCCGCTGTGTGCTCA
The DNA here is from genome assembly GCF_905171775.1 of Rana temporaria. Lineage (NCBI taxonomy): Eukaryota > Metazoa > Chordata > Amphibia > Anura > Ranidae > Rana > Rana temporaria. The sequence goes on from NC_053493.1 coordinate 48,531,602, forward strand.
GTGACCGGGCAAGTTCCCAAGGCTCGCTCCTTATGGCATCCAGTGCGCGCTCCACGCGTTGCACAGCAACCAACCACGTATACACAACAGTGAGCTTCATCCAGCGCTGTGCACACAGGAAGGTGAGATGGGAGATTGTTAGAGAAGTATTATATGGGATTTATACTCTGTATGAGAAATATGCACGATGCATGAGATTTATACACTGTATAGGAGAAGCATACAATCTATATGGGAATTCTACATTATATATAGGTATTATATCATATATATGGGAATTATACATGATATATATAAGAATTATACACTATGGGCCAGATTCACAAAAGAGATACGACATAGTTTCTCTAAAACGCCGTCGTATCTCTCAGAGTATCTATGCGACTGATTCATAGAATCAGTTCCGCATAGATAGCCCTTAGATCTGACAGGTGTAATTGTCTTACACCGTCGGATATTAGGATGCAGTACCTCGGCCACCGCTGGGTGGAGATTGCGTCGTATTCCAGCGTCGGGTATGCAAATTAGCAGTTACGGCGATCCACAACGGTTTTTCCCGTCTTTACGTCGGCGCAAGTCTTAGTTTCACGTCGCAAATTTAGGGCTGCTATTAACATGGTGTAAAATTACTCCACCATGTTAAAGTATGCCCGTCGTTCCCGCGTCGCTTTTGAATTTTTTGTTTTTCTCGGCGTAAGTACGTTACGCACGTCGCGATTCTCAAACACGTCGCGCCGCCGTATTTTGCGCAAAGCACGTCAGGAAAATTGCGAACGGAGCATGCGCAGTACGTCCGGCGCGGGAGCGGGCCTAATTTAAATGGTACCCGCCCCATTTGAATTGGGCGGGCTTGCGCCGGACGTGTTTACGATACACTGCCGCAAGTTTACTGGTAAGTGCTTTGTGGATCGGGCACTAACAGTGTAAACTTGCGGCGGTGTAACGTAAACGGGTTACGTTACACGGCCGCAATTGTACGGGAATCTGGCCATATATATATATATATATATATATATATATATATATATATATATATATATATATATGTATTATATAATATATATGGAAATTCTACACTATATATAGGTATTATATAATATATATATAGGATTTATACACTATATATTGGGAATTCTACATTATATATAGGTATTATATAATATATATGGGAATTCTACACTATGTATAATAATTATATATTATATATGGGAATTCTACATTATATATAGGTATTATATATGGGAATTGCCTAAGCCAATTTTTAGATTTCAGAACTGTCACACTGTGAATGACAATTGCGCGGTAATGCAACACTGTACATAAAGCGGAACAATATTCCCCTCAGCTCCGTGAATGTGGCGTCTTCGAGCTCCCCGCCCAGCCACTGACATCTTTGAGTGGCCAGCTTCTAGGTCTCAATCGCTGGCCGGGCGGGGATGGCATCACTCCCATGCATGTGTGGGAGTTCGCTCGGATTTGGCATTGCCGAATAGTGCGGCTCGCTGTACAGGGCAGACAGGCAGTTAAATAGCTGTGATGCAGGAGAGACAAAGCATGTCTCTTCTACATTAAAATTCCTTGCCTGTCCGCCAATTATTTTCAGTTCCACTGAATTTTTTTGTCATTTTTTGAGACGGATAGAGATTTCTTTTGGTGGTATTTAATCATTTTTTGCTAAATAAACAAAAAAAACTGAACATTTTAAAAAACAAAAAACTATTTGTTTCTCTTACAAAATTTTACAAACAAGTGATTTTTCTTCTTTACTTGTGGGACTGCGTTGATGAGGCTGCACTGATGATGCTGCACTGTTGTGCGCTTACGGGCACTGATGAGGCTCCACTGATGAGGCGGCATGAAGAGGGGACACTGATGAGCATTAAAAAGCTGCACTGATGGGCACTGATGAGGTAGCACTGATGAGGCTCCACTGATGAGGCGGCACTGCTGGGCACTGATAAGCTGCACTGATGAGGGGGCACTGATAAGCTGCAATGATGGGCACTGATAAGCTGCACTGATGAGGGGGCACTGATAAGCTGCAATGATGGGCACTGATAAGCTGCACTGATGAGGGGGCACTGATAAGCTGCAATGATGGGCACTGATAAGCTGCACTGATAAGTGGCCCTGATGAGGCTGCACTGATAACCAGGGCACTGATGGGGCTGCAATGATGATTAAGGCACTGTGTATCAGTGTAAATCCTGTACTCACTGTGTCCCTCACAGATCGGCTTTTCTTTCCTGAAACACTGTGTGAGGAAAGAAGAGCTGATAACTGGAAAATTCAGTCTGTTTACACTGCGACAAGCTGTGATTGGACACAGCTAATAACATGGTAAAGGGCCGCTGTGATTGACCCTTTATCTCAATTTGTTATTCGCTGTGTCCAAGGCACACAGCAGTCACAGAACTGCAGAGCCGTGCTGATAAATGGTGACAGCTCCTGATACAAACTGATACACAGTGCCTTAAAGCGGATGTCCGGCCCAAAAAAAATATTAAAAGCCAGCAGCTACAAATACTGCAGCTGCTGACTTTTAATATTAGGACACTTACCTGTCCTGGAGTCCAGCGCCGTCCGCAGCAGAGGACGAGCGATCGCTCGTCACTCTGCTGCCCCCCCCCGCCATCCACTGTGAGGGAACCAGGAAGTGAAGCGCTCTGGCTTCACTGCCTGGTTCCCTACGGCGCATGCGCTGCGCCCGTCGATTGGCTCCCGCTGTGTGCTGGGAGCCGAGTGTTCCCAGCACACAACGGGGGGGGGGGGGGAGGGGGCGACGGGATATGATGCAATGCCTGTCTTTTGCCCGTGAATGCTGGGCCGGAAGTGGGTGCAAATACCTGTCTTTAGATAGGTATCTGCACCCCCCTCCCCCCTGAAAGGTGTCAAATGTGACACCGGAGGGGGGGGGGGTGTTCCAATCAGCGCGAGTTCCACTTTAGGGTGGAGCTCCGCTTAAATCATCATTGCAGCCTCATCAGTGTCCTGGTTATCAGTGCAGCCCCATCAAGGCCACTTATCAGTGCCCCCTCATCAGTGCCTATCAGTGTAGCCTATCAGTGCCCAGCAGTGCCCCCTTATCAGTGCAGATTATCAGTGCCCCCTTATCAGTGCCCAGCAGTGCCGCCTCATCAGTGGTTAAACAGCACTATGGGAAGCTTGTTGAAAGCCTGCACAGGCTGATGACCTGGCCTCCTAGGAAGTAGGTTGAATGATGCTGGTTATGAGACTGAGGACTTCTAGTTTAAAGAAAAAAAGTTTTGTTGGACTCTTCTCTGGATTGAAGGTGAATATTTTAGCAATATTTCAGAAAAGGCGAGTTTTGTTCTGATCTTTAACAGGCTATTCATTTTTATCCTGTTATTTTTGGATTGAGTTTTGCTTTATCTAAAATACGATCAAGAAGTTTCTGCATGTCAGACTTTTTATATGCGATATTAAATACATAAGGAATGTATTTATAGCTCGGGGGTAATTGACTCTGAAGAGTTGACAATTCAGACATCAGGTCAGCGGAGTGAGCGTGTCCTCCTGCGGAGGTGAAGTGAGGATAATTGTGGCTTAGTAAGGGGCTTTTCTCCCAGCTTGCTGTCCTCAGTAATAGGCAGTGCTGAGAATTATACAAGTGCCCGGCATGAAAACCTGTGCAGCCATTCACAGTAAAAGGTATTCTGCAATTAAATCTGGACAAACCAGGTTGCCTACCTGATTTAAATAACAGTACAGGGCTATGCGACCATCAGCTTGTTAACCACTTAAGCCCCGGACCATTTTGTTGCTAAATGCCCAGGCCAGGTTTTGCGATTCGGCACTGCGTCGCTTTAACAGACAATTGTGCGGTCGTGCGACGTGGCTCCCAAACAAAATTGGCGTCCTTTTTTCCCCACAAATAGAGCTTTCTTTTGGTGGTATTTGATCACCTCTGCGGTTTTTATTTTTTGCGCTATAAACAAAAATAGAGCGACAATTTTGAAAAAAATGCAATATTTTTTACTTTTTGCTATAATAAATATCCCCCAAAAACATATATAAACATTTTTTTCTCCTCAGTTTAGGCCGATACGTATTCTTCTACCTATTTTTGGTAAAAAAAATCGCAATAAGTGTTTATCGATTGGTTTGCGCAAAATTTATAGCGTTTACAAAATAGGGGATAGGGGGTTATTTACGAAAGGCAAATCCACTTTGCACTACAAGTGCAAACTACAAGTGCAAAGTGCACTTGAAATTGCACTGAAAATGCACTGGGAAGTGCAGTCACTGTAAATCTGAGGGGTAGATCTATAATGAGGGGAAATTCTGCTGATTTTATTATCCAATCATGTGCAAGCTAAAATGCTGTTTTTTATTTTCCTTGCATGTCCCCCTCGGATCAACAGCGACTGCACTTCCAAGTGCACTTTCAGTGCAATTTCAAGTGCACTTTGCACTTGTAGTTTACACTTGTAATGCGAAGTGGATTTGCCTTTCGTAAATAACCCCCAGTTTTTTTGCATTTTTATTAATTTTTTTTTTACTACTATTGGCGGCGATCAGCGATTTTTTTCGTGACTGCGACATTATGGCGGACACTTCGGACAATTTTGACACATTTTTGGGACCATTGTCATTTTCATAGCAAAAAATGCATTTAAATTGCATTGTTTATTGTGAAAATGACAGTTGCAGTTTGGGAGTTAACCACAGGGGGCTCTGTAGGAGTTAGGGTTCACTTAGTGTGTGTTTACAACTGTAGGGGGGTGTGGCTGTAGGACTGACGTCATCGATTGAGTTTCCCTATAAAAGGGATCACTCGATCGATGCAGCCGCCACAGTGAAGCACGGGGAAGCCGTGTTTACATACGGCTCTCCTTGTTCTTCAGCTCCGGGGAGCGATCGCGACGGAGCGGCTATAAACGAATAGCCGTGCCGTCGTCCTGGATCGCTCCCCGCGGGAATTCGCCCAACGCACGCAGGGGGGGGGGTGTCCCGATCGGACCCCCGACCCGCTAGAAGGCGGGGACGTATATATACGCCCATCTGCCTGTACGTGCCATTCTGTGGACGTAAATAGGCGTGCGGCGGGCGTTAAGTGGTTAAAAGAACAGGTGCCGATGGTTTTATGGAAAAAAAATGTTTTCTTTTACTTTCTGCTATAAATCATACCCAGTAAATAAAATAAAAAAACAAATTTCTTCATCAATTTAGACCAGTATGTATTCTCCAACATGTTTTTGGTAAACAAAAATCCCAATGAGCGCATATTGATTGGTTTGCGCAAAAGTTATAGCATTTACAAATGATGGCTATATTATGGAATTTTTCTTATTTTTGTAATGGCAGCGGTCAGAGACTTATGCCGCGTACACGATCGTTTTTCAGCATGAAAAAAAACAACGTTTTTAAATACGTCATTTAAAATGATCGTGCGTGGCTTCACATCATTTTTCGGCTTCTAAAAATGTTGTTTTTCGGGTTGTAAAAAATGATCGTGTGTGGGCTAAAACAACGTTTTAAACCCGCGCATGCTCAGAAGCAAGTTATGAGACGGGAGCGCTCGTTCTGGTAAAACTACCATTCATAATAGAGTAAGCACATTCATTACGCTGTAACAGACAAAAAAGCGCGAATCGTCTTTTACTAACAAGGAATCAGCTAAAAGCAGCCCAGAGGCGAATAGAACTTCCCTTCAGAGTGCCGTCATACGTGTTGTACGTCACCGCGCTTTGTTCATAATTTTTCAAAAACGATGGTGTGTGGGCAACGTCGTTTTTAATGATGAAGTTGGAAAAACTTTTTTGGACATGCCGAAAAACGATCGCGTGTACGCAGCATTATAGCGGGATTGCAATATTGCGGCGGACAAATCGGACACTAATGCCACGTACACACAATCGGACATTCCGACAATAAAACTGTGGATTTTTTTCCGACGGAATGTTGTCTCAAACTTGTGTTGCATACACACGGTCACACAAATCTTGTCGGAAATTCCAAACGTCAAGAACACTACGACTAGCCGAGAAAAATGGAGTTCAATGTTTCCGAGCATGCATGAAACTGATTCCGAGCATGCGTAGGATTTATGTTCGTTGGAATTGGCTACAGACGATCATAATTTCCGAAGAACTTTTGTTGTCGGAAAAATTGAGAAGCAGCTCTCAAACATTTGTTGTCGGAAATTCCGACAGCAAATGTCCGATGGAGCCTACACACGATCGGATTTTCCGACAACAAGCTCACATCGACCATTTGTTGTCGGAAATTCTGACCGTGTGTACGCGGCATAAGTGACACTTTTTGGGGACCAGTGACACCAATACAGTAATCAGTGCTATAAATATGCACTGTCCCTGTACTAATGACACTGACAGGGAATGTGGTTAACATCAGGGGCGGTCTAAGGGTTACATGTTTTCCCTGGGAGTGCTTCTTAAGTGTGTTTGAGGTGCTTGTACTGTGAGATGACTAGGATCCATGTTCCTGCTTAGCAGAAACACAGGATCTCTGTCTTCCTTTGTCATAGAACGGCGATCTTCCTTGTTTACATAGGCAGACTGCCGTTCTGCCTGTCTCAGGAACAATCGGCGGGTCCTGGTGGACATTGGGCCCGCCAAACACGCTGATTGGCTTCCTCTGTGTCTACACGTGGCGAGCTTGCGTGCCTTAAACCCGGAAGAGGCGATTATGTACAGGTACGTGATTTTGCTTGTAGAAAACGCTACCCGCAGTATATGTACGTGGGTCGATTGGCAAGTGGTTAAAGTTTATCTAAAACCCAAGAACAAACATTGGCTATTTTACAGTTTACCAGTCCTTAGACTTGGTGGCTGTGTTCGTTTTCCTTCTAAGGGGCAGATCCACAAAGCGAGTACGCCGGCGTATCTACTGATACGCCGGCGTACTTTCAAATTTCCCGCGTCGTATCTCGGTTTTGAATCCTCAAAACAAGATACGACGGCATCTGGGTTAGATCCGACAGGCGTACGTCTTCGTACGCCTTCGGATCTAAGATGCAATTCTTCGGCGTCCACTGGGTGGCGTCGAGTATGCAAATGATCTATTTCCGACGATCCACGAACGTACGAGTGGCCGTCGCATTCTTTCACGTCATCTCTAGTCGGCTTTTTTCGGCGTATAGTTACAGCTGCTGTTTGGTGGCGTACTCAATGTTAAGTATGGCCGTCGTTCCCGCGTATAATTTTTAAAAAAATATTTTGTTTGCGTAAGTCGTCCGTGAATCGGACTGGACGTAATTTACGTCCACGTCAAAACAATGACGTCCTTGCGATTTAGCGCAATGCACGGCGGGAAATTTAGGGACGGCGCCCTTACTCGCCGATTTGAATTAGGCGCCGTAACGCCGCGAGAGATACACTACACCGCCGTAACTTACGGCGCAAATTCTTCCAGGATTCAAACCAAAAAAAGTAAGTTACGTTGGCGTAGCGTATCTTAGATACACTGCGCCGGGGCAGATCTTTGTGGATCTGCCCCTTAGCCTTTTTCCCCTTTATTACATGGTTATCCAGCTAGGAATACACTTCCTGTCAAATGCCGCGTAAACGCGATTGGAATTTTGTGCGTCGGAATTGTCCACACATGATTGGAATTTAAGGACAAATGTTCGATGGGAGCTTGTTGTCGGAAATTCCGACCGTGTGTAGGCTCCATCGGACATTTGCTGTCGGAATTTCTGACAACAAAAAGTTGAGAGCTGTTTCTCAAATTTTCCAACAACAAAATCCGTTCTCGTAAATTCCGATCGTGTGTGGACAATTCCGCCGCACAAAATTCCACGCATGCTCTGAATCAAGTACGAGACGGAAGCGCTCGGTCTGGTAAAACTAGCGTTCGTAATGGAGATAGCACATTCGTCACGCTGTAACGGACTGAAAAGCACGAGGCTGAAAAGCGCGAATCGTCTCTCACCAAACTTCTACTAACACGACTGGTATTGAACTTCCCTTTAATAGTGTCGTCCTACGCGTTGTACGTCAGCGCGTTCTTGGCGTTCGGAATTTCCGACAACATTTGTGCGTCCATGTGTATACAAGACAAGTTTGAGCCAACATTCCGTCGGAAAAAAATCCACGGTTTTGTTGTCGGAATTTCCAATCGTCTGTACGCGGCATTAGGGTGACAAGGCTCACTCACCGTATTGTATTCATAGGGGAGATATGTTGTCACTCTAGGACAGGTGTGCCCAACCTTTTGAAGAGCAAGGGCTACTTAAGCGACTTGGTAATTGGTCGCGGATCACAATATGGGCCCTCCGATCTGCCCTTATGAAAGGGGACAAATACCCGTCTGTTTTTTTTTTTTAGCAGGTCAGATTGGAGGTAGGTGGGTGTAAACGGACATAAGTTTGTTTACATCTACTGCTCCATAGAGGTGAATGGAGAGGCCACTGATCGTGTCAAAGGGGTCTAAGGCTGCTTTCACACTGATGCGCTGTGGTTTACCCACACCGTGGGTGCAGTGCACCTGTGACTTTCCAGCGGGCTAGCTGCCATAGACTTCTGCTTGCCGACCAGTCGCCGCAGTTATACGGCGGCAGGTCGGCTCTGCTGGGCGAGATCACGTAGATCTATGTGATCTCGCCTTTCAGCCAATAGGGGCGCACGCGCGCCCCCCGATCGCCCCTGACGCCGACGCGCTTGCCCGGCGGGCACGATCACCGCCGGGCACCCGCGATCGCTCGTTACAGAGTGAGTAAACACACAGCTCCCGGTCCTGTCAGGGGGAGAAATGACTGATCGTCTGTTCATACAATGTATAAACAGCGATCAGTCATTTCCCCCAGTCAGTCCCACCCCCCCCCCTACAGTTAGAACACACCCAGGGAACATACTTAACCCCTTCCTCGCCCCCTAGTGTTAACCCCTTCACTGCCAGTGGCATTTTTATAGTAATCAATGCATTTTTATAGCACTGATCGCTATAAAAATGCCAATGGTCCCAAAAATGTGTCAAAAGTGTCCGCCATAATGTCGCAGTACCGAAAAAATAATCGCTGATCGCCGCCATTACTAGTAAAAAAAATATTAATAAAAATGCCATAAAACTATCCCCTATTTTGTAAACGCTATAACTTTTGCGCAAACCAATCAATAAAAGCTTATTGAGATTTTTTTTTTTTTACGAAAAATGTGTAGAATACGTATCGGCCTAAACTGAGGAAAAAAATTGTTTTTTATATATTTTTGGGGGATATTTATTATAGCAAAATGTAAAAAATATTAATTTTTTTCAAAATTGACGCTCTATTTTTGTTTATAGTGCAAAAACTAAAAACCGCAGAGGTGATCAAATACCACCAAAAGAAAGCTCTATTTGTGGGGAAAAAAGGACGCTTGCTTCCTCTACCGGCGGCTTTAATTAGAACACTGATGCTCTAAGGTTGGCGGGTTGGAAAACTGCGATCTGGGCCTGCCAAACCACCATCCCAGAGAAGGAGGTCGCGGGCCACATCAGAGGGCTCTGCAGGCCACATGTGGCCCCCGGGCCACTGGTTGGGCATTCCTGCTCTAGGACATGAAGAGTGTTAGGACTACTTAACACCCCCTCCTCTCTTCATCTCTATAACATAAGGGAATTTGGTCTTCAGTCCACAGAAGAGAACTGGGCAGGGCTGATAAAACATCATTGTTATACTATATCTGTGAAGCAGAGATACTCTGTTTCGAGCTAACAGCAGGAAGCTGCAAGTTAACTGGATTTCTGGTAGAGCCAATGTGGGGAAGGTGATCTGTAGTACAGAGAGATAGCTGAGGACAATGGGCCAGATCCACAGCCAGCTGCCGTAACTTAAATATTCCCATTTAAGTTACACCGCCGCAAAATTTCTACCTAAGTGCCCAATCCACAAAGCACTTACCTAGAAATTTTCGGCTGTGTAACTTAAATCTGGCCGGCGCAAGGCGTTCCTATTCAAATGGGGCGAGTCCCATTTAAATTAGGCGCGCTCCCGCGCTGGACGTACTGCGCATGCTCACGACGTCGTTTTCCCGACGTGCTTTGCGCGGTTTTACGTTGTGCCGGGTTTTGAGAATCGCGACGGGCGTAAAAAAAAAAAATACGAGTTGCGGCGGGAAAAATTTTTTTTTAAAAAAAAAAGACGGCGACGCGGGATAGAAGGGTCTACTTTTACAAGGCCTAAACAGTTTAGGCCTTGTAAAAGCAGCCCTAATTTTGCGTTTGCAAACTAATACTTACGGAGAAAAAACGAAGCGTAAAAGCTTCGTGGATCTCCGTAAGTGCTAATTTGCATACCCGACGCGGCATTTCGACGAGAAATGCCCCCAGCGGCGGATGTGGTACTGCATCCTAAGATCCGACAGTGTAAGTCCCTTACACATGACGGATCTTCTGCCTATCTATTGAAAATGATTCTGTGGATCAGTTCCAAAGATAGAAACAGGGATACGACGGCGTATCCCTTTTGTGGATTAGGCCCTATGTAACTGATAACAGTCAGCAGAGGCAGGGAACACATAACCTTATCATCTAACAAGATTTCTGGCAGGATCAACGGATATTTATTTTCACGTATCAAACAGATATACAAAAAAAAAATTGTACAGTATAGTAAACCGGCCAAAAGGGCGAAAACAAGAGAAGACCATCGCCACGGTTTACATATACTGTAAAGGATAGTGACAGTCATGGTTATAACAGCATGGATCCACTTTAAGCTTAATAGTTGTAAAGCTTGTAAAATCTGTCTTCATTTTGTCATCCAGCACTGAAATATTCGTTTATTGTTACATTCCCCCATGATCCCAATCTTCCCCGTGTATGTCACTGTCAGACGGAATTCCCTGTGTCTTCTCCAGCCGCTGCTCCGGCTTGTCATTGTCACCAACATAATTGGCTGTTCACATGTAAAACCATGTAAATGCTCCATAGCCACGCTTTTGTATCAGGACTATCATTCATCATCTTGAAAGGTGAGACATATTATTCTGTCCCATGCAAATGATAAACAGCAGACCTAAAAATCACAATGACACTGCGCAGGGGCAATTATGTGGGGACAAGATGTTTGGTCATCCTTAAAAGAAGCGGAATGCAGAATACTTTAATATTGAAGCATGCAAGATGTATTCTTCTGTATCTAACTACAAGAATGACAGTGGACATGAAATGTTAAAAGACAACTCCGGCCAAACAGAAAGGTATTGAGAGAAGAGCTTCCCAACAGGGGCATAAAGGAAAAAAAAAGCTCACAGAGGTTCTACCCTTTCCCTACAATTCTATTTATTGGTCTGTGTTTCCCCTGGTGAAATGTATCCTAATTTCCTGTTTTGTCTGACACAGTGACACAAAATCTCCCAAAAGGGGATATACAGTAGATAACAGTGGGGTTGATTTACTAAAACTGGTGCATTTAGAATCTGGTGCAACTGTGCATGGTAGCCAGTCAGCTTCTATCTTCAGCTTGTTCAATTAAAGGGGTTATAAAGATTTGTTTTTTTTTCTCACCTTAATGCATCCTATGCATTAAGGTGAAAAAAAACCTGTCAATGACAGCCCCCAGCCCCCCCGTTTTACTTACATGAGCCCGTTCACCTGCTGTGCTTGCCCCCGATGTCCTCTTCCCCTCTTTCTCTTGGCTAGATTGGATGGATTGATGGCAGCACAGCCATTGGCTCAGGCTGCTGTCAATCACATCCAATGACGTGGCGTCCTGGGGGCGGGGCCGACTGATAGAGTCTGCGGCTATAGCCGCCGGCTGTATCACAGGAGCGCGCCCGCAATAACTAACCCCCATGGGCGAGAGCTCCCATGAAGGGGGTTAGTTCTTGCGGGGACGAGCCAAGACAGCAGCCAAGGGACCCCAGAAGACGTGGATCGGGGCCAGTGTGCACATTGGAGGTAAGTATAACATGTTTGTTATTTTTTTTTTAAGTAAAACAAAACCAGGGTGTATCTACCACAAAGCAAAAAAGGCGTTTGCCTGGGGTGGCATTTTTTAGGGGGGTGGCGTCTGTACCGGGATGATGCAGGCATCACCCCAGTATCGGTTTTCAGAGCCGGAGGCTCTGAAGGAGGGATTTGGTGTCTTATAGACCTCAGATCTCTCCATAAAGAGTACCTGTCACTGCCTGTTGCTGTCACAAGGATGTTTACATTCCTTGTGAAAGCGATAAAAGTGATACAAACAAAAAATTGAAAAATAAAATGTATTTAATAAAATGTCCTCCCATGCTCTCATGCAAAGGCTCTCACGCGTGTCGGTTCTGCACACATGCAAACAGCGATCGTCCCACACATGTGAGGAATCACCATGAATGTCAGATCATGGGCAGTAATTATAGCACCAGACCTCCTCTGTAAACCTAAAGTGGTAACCTGTAAAGACTTTTAAAGCGTCGGCTATGTATAGTAAAATTTGCAATTTTAAAGTGCCTGGGGTGGGACAAATTTAGATGGTGGGTGCCCATTTTTAGTCTTGCCTAGGGCAGTACATAACCAAAATACACCACTGAATTAAATCCGAAAATGTAATATATTGTAGCTTACCAATGTTTGAATGTGGTGACTGTGCTATGTTTAACATTATTTTCATCTGGTCATCCTGTTTTGGGTTGGCTACATTCACTGCTCCACTGTATCTATGGAGGAACAACATTGCCTCCCTTGGACAGTAGCAGTGTCAGTCAGTAGAGAGAGTGGAGTTGGATGGACTAGTAGATTTAGATGGACTAAAAGGGGAGAGGAGAAAAAGGGGGTAAGGTGAAGGGGTGAAACGTTCGCTCTGTTTCACCCCTTCACCTTACCCCCTTTTTCTCCTCTCCCCTTTTTCCATTCCCACTTCCTTCCCTCTCTTTCCACTCGTTCCCTTATCACCACACCACTTCACCACTCTTACCTCTACATCACTGTTCATCTCAATTTGCACCATTGGATTTTAGCACGTGTGCTGCACCCTCTTCCTTATTCCCATATGGGCTCCTCATATTAATTATATTTTCCACTCTCCATATCTGAGAAGTAGGTCCATTCGCCCATACACGCGCCCCATGGTTGTCACACAGAACCCTCTGAGGTGGTGCTCGCCTCCCTGCTGGCCCCATGTATGTGGGGGGGGCTTTTAGGTGAGCAGCCGAGTCTCCCCCTTCTCCTATGGCATGTAGCCACGAAACGAGTTAAGATGTCCTGATATGACCCTCTACCCACTATGCTTCTCCCCCTCCTGGGGACTACTATACTGGCGCTCTGTTGGTCGTATATTGTGTATTTTTTATGTTGTATCCCCTTTTTTTGTCGTTATCGACATTTCCATCAATAAAAATTGTTTTTATTATTTACCTGTTTCTGTTGTACACTACTTACATATATTACTAGTACCGTGATAGTCCAACAATGCCCCAAAAAAAAAAACATTTGGCTCTTTGGTTTGGGGACCTTGGAACCAAACCCCTTATATGCAATGCTAATTTGTCACAGTATATTTTAGCACCATAATTGACTGTCTTATATTTTTTTCTGTAGAAAAATGGGAAAAAAAGTTAAGAAAGAAGCTGAGCCACTTCCGAAAGATGTGGTAAGTTTTTCACCAGATTCATTAAATTGAAATTTCAAACAATGAATAATCAGCATGCAATATGTTACATTACAGATTCTAGTTACATTGTGGCATTTTAGACTATACTGTACAATGAAATCAGATAGAATTCTGTAAATGGTCCATACACTCCTAATGCACTTGTCCTTTACTGCGCTATCCCTCTCTTGCCCCAGCAGTTTGGTGATCAGTTTATACAGACCCCACTTTTGAGCGATATTCTTCTCCCTGATGCTGTACAACCTTTCTCCCAAACTGTTTAAAAATCTGCACAGTGCTACTTGCAAATACAAGCTGCAGACTTTAGTTCCTCACTGGACCAAAAGGCTGCATAGAGTCCCTGGTTTGAAATTAATGGAGTCCATTGTGCAATGTGCAGAACTTTGGTATCTTCAGACAGACTCTATAAACTAAGATTAAACTACTGGAGGGGACCAAACAATGGCCTGTACACACGATCCAAAATCGGACGAAAATTTACAGATTTCGACGCGATCGTATGATAATCGGATCGGTAGTACAGAGCTTTCGAGAGTGGATCACGACAATTCATCCAATATTATTTTATCGGACAAGCACGAAAATTTTCCTTGTACGATACCAGAGCGGAAAAAGTTGGACGATCTGTCGTCCGATTTTCGGATCGTGTGTACGTCCTATAAGGTCTATTTATGCTGCAGAGCAGATAGTGATATTCGATGGACCCTGCAGTGTTTTCTCCATAGTGAGCCTACGGTTGCCCATGAATTGTCTTCTCTCTGCCAAATGCTGCGGAGAGGACTCCGTGATCGGATGAGTGTCCGGTCAAAAAACATTCACAGGTCATGTAAATGGACTCTCTTGCCCCCTGCTTTTTTTCATTCAATGCTATGAATATTGGCCTGCTTACTTCGGGGTCTGGAATCAACCAGAACACATTTATAAAGCCCAGCACTGTCGAAAGTTGGCGCTACTGCTTTATGATTGGGGTCCTACAAGTACTTTGAAAAAAGGAAAAGACATCATTTAATGAACAGTTAACAGGTATGGTGAAAATTAATAAAATTGATGTTATAAAAACATTTTACTGGTCAAAAAATTTCCACAATGAATATATAGATATATATGTAGCGCTACCCCCTCAGGAGCCGCTGATTGATTTGGGATTGGCGTATTAAGTTACCTCTCTGTGGTCTCTAGGGGTGAAGGTAGTGAGCAAAGCAATAATCGAATATCCAATCTGTAGATGAAGTTTTCTGAATGCTTTATTTTCCTGGTTACTTGGTCACTAAAATATTCGTTATTTTCTCTAATGGTAAATATTCCCCTTTTTTGGTATATTAATATTGTACACAATGACATGTTCAATTCTAAATATATAGGGCCAGATTCTCAAAGAGTTACGCCGGTGTATCAGCAGATACGCCGACGTAACTCCGAATCTAAGCCCGTCGTATGTCTAAATGTATTCTCAAACTGAGATACACTTAAACATGCCTAAGATAAGACAGCCTGCGCCGTCATATCTTAGGGTGCAATATTTACGCTGGCCGCTAGGTAGCGCTTCCATTGCGGTCGGCGTAGAATATGCAAATGAGTCGTTACGCCGATTCACGAACGTACGCTTGCCCGTCGCAGTAAATTTATGCCGTTTCCATAAGAGATACGCGGTGTAAAGATAAACATGCCCCCTAGGTGGCGTATCCAATGTTAAGTATGGCCGTCGTTCCCGCGTCAAAATTTGAAAATTTTACGTCGTTTGCGTAACTCGTCCGTGAATGGGGCTGGACGCCATTTACGTTCACGTCGAAACCAATGACGTCCTTGCGACGTCATTTAGCGCAATGCACGTCGGGAAATTTTAGGGACGGCGCATGCGCAGTACGTTCGGCGCGGGAACACGCCTAATTTAAATGATCCACGCCCCCTACGGATCATTTGAATTAGGCGTGCTTGCGCCGGGGGATTTACACTACGCCGCCGCAACTTTACAGGCAAGTGCTTTGTGAATCAAGCACTTGCCCGTAAAACTTGCGGCGGCGTAACGTAAATGTCATACGTTACGCCGCCACAGATTTGCCCGATTCTACGTGAATCTGGCCCATATTGTATGTATTTTTTAGAATTCATTATCCCCCTGAAGAGACCACATACAGGTTGAAACGCGTCGTGAACGCACATCGTGTTAACATTGTGTAATGTAATAATGTTGTGCATAACTGTATATATCTATATATTCATTGTGGAAATTTTTTGACCAGTAAAATGTTTTTATAACATCAATTTTATTAATTTTCACCATACCTGTTAACTGTTCATTAAATGATGTCTTATACTACTACTGTTGTATTACACTATTTTTATATTTTTGCTGTCCAAAGCCCCATGGGGAAACTTTTCCTTTTTTCAACCCATGTCTCCCGCCTATGTGTCTTTTCCTGGCTACAAGTACTTTTATTTTATAACTGCCTCCTAGTATGTTCCAGCCTTTCAGGGGGGCAGCAAATTTCCTGCCTGCACGCCATCCCATTCCGCCAGCTCCACTCTCCACTCCACTGTGGGGCTAATTGCCGCCCGACCGCTCCTCCCGTTACGCTCTCTGCTCCACTGTGGGGTTAATTGCATGAATAGAGCCATAACAGGTCCTTTTTATACTCCTATATACATGTATAGAGCCATGATAGGTCCACTTTAGTTATCATGATATAAAATAATGGATGCGTGGGCATTTTGGTGGGCGTAATTTTTTTTGGGGGGGGGGCAGCATTTCATTCTTGGTACCAGGCAGCACAATGTCTTGGGCCGGCACTGGTTCCAGCTATAAAATATAGGGGGGAATTGACTAAAACTGGAACACTCAGAATCTGGGGCAGCTGTGCATGGTAGCCAATCAGCTTCTAACTTCAGCTTGCTTCAATTAAGCTTTGACAAGAAAACCTGGAAGCTGATTGGTTTCTGTGCAGAACTGTACCAGAAGTTTTAGTAAATCTCTACCATAATGTCTTATGTATTGACTTGTTAAAGGATAGTACTCCTGTTTACTTTTCATGCTCTCTCCTTACAGTTTGATCCATTAGCAATTGAAAGTAAGAAGGCTGAAACAGCTGTGTTGATGCTTCAGTCTCCAGAAGGAGAAATTCTCACAAAAGCCTGTGATGCCTTGTATAAGTTTGCACGGAAAGGTTCGTTTTCTCTGAGGAAAAATCATGAAATCATAAGTGTTGGAAAATGTGTGTAAATGTTGCAAGTCGAATGTAGACTTTCAGATTGACAGTCGCCGGATCACATCCACAGACCCCCAGATTGGGCACCATACTTGCCATATTTCCAAGATTCCAATATCCCACCTGAGGGGCTGGGGCCCAATTGGTGTGTGTCGCCATGTACAGGGGAGGGAGACCAGCAAACCCCTGTTTGCTGATCTTATGTAGCTAGTAAGAGCCAAGAATCAATAAGGTAAGGAATATTTGGCAAAGAAGTAATTAGGTAAGAAATATTTGGCAAGGAGGCAATGAGGTAAGGAAGTTGGATCACAGCAGCCAAAAAAAAGGAATTTGGAGATGTGGAGGTGGCTCGGAGCAATATAAGGGCCTTTTTGAGTTAGGAATACATACTTGAATTGTATTTTTTTTTTATCAAAGTTTACTTTAACCACTTCCCGACCTCCTCATGTACATATACGTCAGCAGAATGGCACGGACAGGCACATGTACGTACCTGTACGTCCTCTGCTAGACGTGGGTGGGGGGTCCGATCGGGACCCCCCCCGGTACATGCGGAGGTCGGGTCCGCTCGGTGAGCGATCCGGGACGACGGCGCGGCTATTTGTTTTTAGCCGCGCCGTCGCGATCGCTCCCCGGAGCTGAAGAACGGGGAGAGCCGCGTGTACACACGGCTTCCGCGTGCTTCACTGTGTCGGCGCATCGATCGTGTCATTCCTTTTATAGGGAAGACACGATCGATGACGTCATTCCTACAGCCACACCCCCCTACACTAGTAAACACACACAAAGTAAACCCTAACTCCTACAGCGCCCCCTGTGGTTAACTCCCAAACTGCAACTGTCATTTTCACAATAAAGAATGCAATTTAAATGCATTTTTTGCTGTGAAAATGACAATTGTCCCAAAAATGTGTCAAAATTGTCCGAAGTGTCCGCCATAATGTCGCAGTCACGAAAAAAATCGCTGATCGCCGCCATTAGTAGTAAAAAAAATGCAAAAAAACTATCCCCTATTTTGTAAACGCTATAAATTTTGCGCAAACCAACCGATAAACGATTATTGCGATTTTTTTTACCAAAAATAGGTAGAAGAATACGTATCGGCCTAAATTGAGGGGAAAAAAAAATTTATATATGTTTTTGGGGGATATTTATTACAGCAAAAAGTATTTTTGTTTATAGCACAAAAAATAAAAACCGCAGAGGTGATCAAATACCACCAAAAGAAAGCTCTATTTGTGGGGAAAAAAGGACGCCAATTTTGTTTGGGAGCCACGTCGCACGACCGCGCAATTGTCTGTTAAAGCGACGCAGTCCCGAACTGTAAAAACCCCTTGGGTCTTTAGGCAGCAATATGGTCCGGGGCTTAAGTGGTTAAAGTGGGAGTTTACCTATAGGTAAGCCTATAAGGCCCCGTACACACGGCCGAGTTTCTCGGCAAAAAACAGCAAGAAGCTTGCTGTTTTTTTTTTTTTGCCGAGGAAACCGGTCGTGTGTACACTTTTCAACGAGGAAACCGCAGAGGATCTCGTCGGGCCAAAAAGAAAGCATGTCTTCTTTTTCCCCAAAGGCAATGAGAAAATTTGGCTCGCCGAGATCCTCCGCGGCTTCACAAGGAACTCGACGAGCAAAACTATGTGTTTTGCCCGTCGAGTTCCTCGGACGTGTGTACGAGGCTTCATATGGCTTACCTATAGATATTGTAAATATCTTCTAAAGATGCACTGTTTAGGAGATATTTACTGTAGATGCAGCCGGTGACGTCACCAGCACATGCGCTCTTTAACCACTTAAGGACCGCCTAACGCCGATATACGTCGGCAGAATGGCACGGCTGGGCACAATCACGTACCTGTACGTGATTGTTAAAGCCCAGCCATGGGTCACAGCTGTGGCGCCCGCGACCCGGTCCGAAAGCTCCGTGACCGCGGGACTCGCAGACCCGATTGCCGCTGGAGTCCCATGATCGGTCCCCGGAGCTGAAGAACGGGGAGAGCTGTGTGTAAACACCGCTTCCCCGTTCTTCACTGTGGCGCAGTCATCGATCGTGTGTTCCCTAATATAGGGAACCACAATCAATGACATCAGACCTACAGCCACAACATCCTACAGTTAGAAACACAGATGAGGTCACACTTAACAATTGTCCTTTACCTGCATTTTGGTCCGGGTCTTAAGTGGTTAGGAACGGCATACCTATGTATCCTGTGCTGTAAACGGCGGCTTCCACGCGCAATGCGTGGGAACGACGTCATCGCGGCTCCGGCCACTAACACAGCCAGAGTCTACAAACCCAGAAGGAAGGCCGGGTGAAAATGCAAGTGCCTTCAGCAGTGACAGCGCTGCGCTGGAGGGCTTTGTTCTAAAGTTTCACATAATGTGCTAGTATGCCATGCAGTAATGCAAAATTGCAAGTTGTTGTGATATGGGCAGCAAAACTGTTTCATGTTGACATTTATAACGATCGTCAACATAGATCTATAATGATGTTGCTTACTACCTCACTTTCTACAGCGCTATATAGGTCACCCAACTTAATTTTATTGATCCTGTAACAAGCTGTAATTTCCTTTCGATAACACTAAATTATTAAATTCTGTTCCTCCAGGAGATGAAAATAAAGTAACACTTCTAGGACTTGGCGCTGTAGAATCATTATCTAAGCTCATCTCTCATGAAGATAAAACAGTTCGCAGAAACGCCGTCATGGTGTGTGGGACTCTGGCAGCACACAGTAAGTTATTATTTAAAAGGGTTTCTGAGACAAACTGGGTTAAGCACCATCCATGATTTTTTATTTTTTCACTGACAAATACATTTTTAAGACAAGCTTTCGTGGGTCTACGCCCTTCTTTTAAAGCCTAAGGGCCAGATTCACGTAGAATCGCGCAAAACTGCGGCGGCGTAACGTATGACATTTACGTTACGCCGCCGCAAGTTTTACAGGCAAGTGCTTTATTCTCAAAGAACTTGCCTGTAAAGTTGCGGCGGCGTAGCGTAAATCCCCCGGCGCAAGCCTGCGTGATTCAAATGAGCCGGGTAGGGGGCGTAGAGCATTTAAATTAGGCGCGTTCCCACGCCGAACGTACTGCGCATGCGCCCTTCCTAAAATTTCTCGACGTGCATTGCGCTAAATGACGTCGCAAGGACGTCATTGGTTTCGACGTGAACATAAATGGCGTCCAGCCCCATTCACGGATGAGTTACGCAAACGACGTAAAATTTTCAAATTGCGACGTGGGAACGACGGCCATACTTAACATTGGATACGCCACTGCGACGGGCAAGCGTACGTTCGTGAATCGGCGTAACGACTCATTTACATATTCTACACCGACCTCAATGGAAGCGCCACCTAGCGGCCAGCGTAAATATTGCACCCTAAGATACGACGGCGCAGGCCGTCGTATCTTAGGCATGTTTAAGTGTATCTCAGTTTGAGAATACATTTAAACATACGACGGGCTTAGATTCGGAGTTACGTCGGCATATCTACTGATACGCCGGCGTAACTCTTTGTGAATCTGGGCCTAAGTTTAGTTAAAAAAAATGTAATAAAAATAATAAGCACAGGGGACATTTATTCATTGTGATATGTCCCTTGTGCTGCTGTGTTCTTATTTAGCGGAAATCTTTCTACTCCAATATCAATCAATATCAATAAGCATGAGGCTTAATAAAACTAAATGAACTTTCAGAGGCTATCATCAAGGGTGCCCAACTATGCCTACCTATGACCCCCAGAAGTGTGCACCCCACCCTCATGCATCTTCCCCCCACCATGCTTTCAAGGTTTAGCTGTCCCACCTGCGGGCCTGGGACCCACATGGCAAGTGCTGCTAGGTAGAGGGAAGTGAGACCAGTGAACATTCGTTTGCTGATCTCCCCTAGCTGTAAATAACCTGAAAGTGGCATCACTTGTTGTTATTTTCCCTCGCTGTAGTGATCTGTAGACCATTAGCATCAGTGGCAGGCAGGTGAGACATCAAGGGCTCAAAAAAAACCTGATGTCTCATTAAAGAGAACCTTTCACAAAGGATGTATGTCACATAAGGGATCCCTTATGTTTGTCCCTTATGCTATATAAATAAAGTTTTAAAGAAAAAAATTCCCACCCTATTATTCTTTGCTAACTCTAAAGTGATGACCTATAGGAGCGTTTAAAGTGTCACCTATGGAAAATAATGGGCATAAAAGTTATGTTTGGCAGGCTCGTTCAATTTTTTAATTTGACAAAAATTGGATAATAGGTTGTGTTTGTGTGCCCAAAAAATGAATTTTATGCATTCTTTACTTAAAATTTGCACTTGATAAACTGATAAACTTGATAAACTCTTAAGTAAATATCATGTGACATAAAAAATTTGAACTACCGCCATTTAATTTTCCATGGTGTCTGCTTTCAGAGAATATATAAAGTTTGGGGGTTTAAACTAACCTTCAGGACTAAAAGTATTTTTTAAACACGTGTGCAAAAAAGCACAAAAAACAGCCCAGGCAGGATAAGGGTTTTAAGTCCAAGCAAGACTTAGGCCTCGTACACACGGCCGAGGAACTCGACGTGCCAAACACATCGAGTTCCTCGGCCAGTTCAGTCCTGGAGCCGCCGAGGACCTCGGCGGGCCGAGTTCTCCCATAGAACAACGAGGAAATAGAGAACATGTTCTCTATTTCCTCGCCGAGGTCCTCGTCGGCTTTCTCGGCCGAAAGTGTACACACGGCCGGGTTTCTCGGCAGAATTCAGCCAGAAACTCGGTCGGAAGCTGAATTCTGCCGAGGAAACTGGTCGTGTGTACGGGGCCTTAGAAAGACTGAAATCTACTTTTGGGTTTAGCACCCCTCCCATAGGCTCGGAATAAACAGAGACCCTTTGCCCACTGTGGCTTTCTTTATTTGGAGCCTAATGTCAGATAAGCAATCTTGATGCTGGCAACAAGTGAAACATGGCAGTTCCTATACAAGCCTACTATGTATTGTATGGCGCTGTGAATGTGCAATGGCAGATCTCTATTCTGGGAAGACGCAGAAGGGACTGACCATTACACTCACCTCACTTTTTCCATAAATTGACAGTTGGGACAAAAACTATAAAACTAATAGGGATGCTAGAGCAGTTTGAGGCCCATTCACATGTTCACATTCTGGTGTGTTAATGTGCATAGTGTTGCATGTTGTGTTAAGACAGCAAAGAACCAGAATGCACATGTGCCATTTTTAGCAACATAATGCACAACTGTGCTTTACCAAGCGTTGTGGTAGGCTTCCGCTCAGAATTAATGCACTGCAGCACATTAATGCACAAAATGGGGATGATTTACTAAATGCAAATAGACTGTGCACTTTGCAAAGTGTGGTTGCATTCTGCAAGTGCAGTTGCTCCAGAGCTTAGTAAATGAGGTAAAGCTTAACTTTGCAAAGCGTACCCAATCATGTGCAATGAAAATTAATAAAAAAAAATTTGCTTGCACATGATTGGATGATGGAAGTCAGCATAGCTTCTGCTCATTTACTAAGCTCTGGAGCAACTGCACTTTGCAAAGTGCACAGCCTATTTTCCCTTGGTAAATCAACCCCATTGCATGTTGCTACACTTTGGAGTAACATGTCCGGTAATGCACATTATCACCTAGCAACAGTGTGAATCCAGGCTTAAAGCGGGAGTTCACCCATAAAACAATTTTTTCAAAGAATCCCCTTAGATAGATGCTCGTTTTGTCTAGGGGCATCGGCTAGTTGTTTTAAAATATGAGCTGTACTTACCGTTTTCGAGATGCATCTTCTCCGTCGCTTCCGGGTATAGGTCTTCGGGAGCGGGCGTTCCTTCTTGATTGACAGTCTTCCGTGAGGCTTCCGAAGGTCGCATCCATCGCGTCACTAGTAGCCGAAAGAAGCCGAACGTCGGTGCGGCTCTATACTGCGCCTGCGCACCGACGTTCGGCTTCTTTCAGAAAATCGTGACGCGATGGATGTGACCGTCGGAAGCCTCTCGGAAGACTGTCAATCAAAATAGGAACACCCAGTCCCGCAGCCCATACCCGGAAGCGGCGGAGAAGATGCATCTCGTAAACGGTAAGTACAGCTCATATTTTAAAACAACTAGCCGATTCCCCTAGACAAAACGAGCATTCATCTAAGGGGAAAAAGTGTCATGTGCGGGTGAACCCCCGCTTTAAGCTATGTGAATAAAATGTGACCATTGTAAGTATCCCTGGCAACATTGGACTACATTTATACCCCTGTGTTTTTTACACAGAACAATTTCAGGTTATTGTGCTTCAGATATGTTTTAGGCACTTTTTACATGTGTTTTACAAGAAATGTTGTTGATTTACACACCTGATCATTACTCTGTGGAAATTGTGGTAAAGGAGCATCAAGCAGCCTACTCCTGCACCGTATCTAGACAAGGAGCTGTGACTGCACCCTTATTTATTTGTTCCAAACCCTTTTACTGACTTTTGCTGTACATCTTGGTCTGCAAATATAGAAAAAAGTATACATAAAAAAGAAACAAGATGCTTTACAGTAATGTGTGGCAAAGTAGGTGGTTTAACAAGCGTTACTGCATTGCGCGATAGCATGCAACCTGACAGCCAGTGGTAAGTCATAAGTAACTTTCCAGTGCCATTTATTCTGAATGGCACCCCAACACACCTTCAGTGCACCACCTGCAGGTGTGTTGCAACCTGTGGTGCATGGCAGTCTATTCAAAATGGTTGGGTTTTCTTACTGCAAAGTGGGTCAGTGTGTATTACTTCAGCTGGGAGAGATGTTTACAACATTCCCCAAGAAGATTTTGTAGATTCTGGGGGTTGATTAAAACCACCATTATCCAGACAAAACTGATATACCAGTTTTGGGTGGACTTGACCAAAGAAAATATACCATGTCCACGCTGTTTTTCCACAGCCATCTGCTGTTTTCGAGAGCAGAATATCAGTAGAAATTTGAAAATAATTCAAGAATGCACTATATGACATTGTAAAAGGTGTTCAGTAAAGTTGCTCTCTGTCTAACCATCCAGAAAAATAATCAATGGCACATCAATGGAATAGAAAAATCTCAGTGTTTCTATTTAGACGTTTTACAACTCGCCGATACTTCTTCAAAAAGGCCAAGTGTTTGTAGTTTAACTCAATTAAATCAGCATCCAGCATAATTAGACAGGGAGAGCATTGACCTAGCTTTCATAAAGCATGAAGCTTTGGCAAACTGTTACATTTTTTAAGGTAATCTGTGCTCTTTTTAACATTTGTTAGATGTTTGAATGAGGTCAGATGAATGAAAATGATCTAATAAATGTGTGTTAATATTTAAAGCAAGCTTGTTTCTGTGACTGTTTGTGCCAATTTATATGCACATGGACATGCTCATATTTGCCTTATTGCAGCCTTTCCCAATCTTTTTTTTTTATAAATTCTCCTTCTCAACCTTTTTAACACAGAGGAAACCTTGAAATAATTTTAATAATTGGGCCTCAGGGAACCCCTCCTAAAAAATTTAACCAGGGGCCCCTTATTTTGGTGGTCAGTGGCAAAAAATTCCTTCCTTAGACCCCTTTCACACCGAAGGCGTATTGCAGGCGCTATAGCATTAAAAATAGCACCTGCAATCCGCCCTTTAAAAAGCTGCTCCATTGTCTCCAGTGTGAAAGCTTGAGGGCTTCCACAGTGGAGCGTTGCGCTAGCAGGACAGTAAAAAAAGTCCTGCTAGGCGCAGCTTTGGAGCGGTGAAGGAGTGGTGTGTTTACTGCTCCTCCACCGCTGCTGCCCATTGAAATCAATGGGACAGCGCGGCTATACCACCCTGAAGCAGCGGATTGCGGGCGGTTTTAACCTTTTCTCGGCCACTAGCGGGGGGGGGAATACCCCCCTGCTAGTGGCCGAAATGCACCGCAAATCCGCCATTAGCGTCGGCGGTAAAAATAGCAGCGTTTCACTGCTGACGCTATGGGCGGCTCAGTGTGAAAGGGGTCTAACAGTGGTGGTCAGAATGCCACCCTTACAAAAAGCTAAATATATCATTGATGTAATATTGCTGGTTCTGCCAAGTGCCACTGGATATGGAACTATGGTGGCACTATCAGATGAAAAGTCACAGCTCAAGGAACCCCTAAAAACCTCTGGAGGAGCCTTAGTGTTCCATGGAACCCTACTTGTGAATGGCTGGTGTACAGTGTTATTGCTCTCCTTTCTTAGCCTCATTTTTTGCCAAGGGCCACATTGGAACTGTTATTAGTTATTCTGTGATGCTACTAAAACACTGTTGATTAAAGTAGAATTCAGGGCCATCACTAACTAATCTTGAAACTGTTCCTACCTCCTGTCTAAGGCCCCGTACACACGACCGAGTTTCTCAGCAGAATTCAGCCAGAAACTCGATGGGAGCCGTATTCTGCCGAGGAAACCGGTTGTGTGTACACTTTTGGCCAAGTAGAGAACATGTTCTCTATTTCCTCGTTAGTCAATGGGGAAACTTGGCTCGCCGAGATCCTCGGCGGCTTCACAAGGAACTCGACGAGCAAAACGATGTGTTTTGCCCGTCGAGTTTCTCGGACGTGTGTACGGGGCCTTACACCTATACTAACTACCCTATAAAAGAAAGATGCACATACTGTACTTACCTATTTTCAGGGCACTCCAGTCTGGTCACATGATTGACTTCCCCGAGTAAGGAGTGAGCTAGCAGTGGCTGCAGGGCAGAGGAGGAATCAATGACAACAGATGGTTCATAGTAGGCTTATGGGTGGCTTCATCACTCGGGCATTCCAGCCATTGTCAAGCGCTCTTTCCTCTCACCCCTCTCTCCCGTGTTGCCAGTTGCTAACTGACATAGAAGAGATCATGTGACCGGAGTACTCTGAATATAGGTAAGTATACAGCTCTTTCTTCTACAGGTTAATTAGTACAGGGTTTTATAAGGGAGTTAGGAGCAGTTTTAGGATAAATTAGTGATAGCCTGGAATTCTTCTTTAGTCCCTAAGAGTAGCGATTTAAATAAACTGATTAAACACATGGCTGCCTATGATCTAAGCTACACCATTTGCCACAAATGTAGATATCCCTTCAAATTATTTAGGTGTTTCCCGTGAAGGGTACTGTTAATGCTACAGCATTCAAAGAGGTTTAGACAATTGTGTCCTTCCAACCTTATGACAACAGTTTGGGGAAGGTCCTTTTCAGTTCCAGCATGACTGTGCCTCTGTATAAAATGCCAACTCATTAAAGTGGTTGAAAAGGCTCAAGGTTTTCTGCTTTCATGCATTCTATGTATGAAGGTAAAACATCTCTGTGCAGCAGCCCCCCAGTCCCTTCTAATACTTACCTGAGCCTAATCTTCCTTAAGTAATGGGCACAAGAGCCTCAGCTCTCCAGGGACTCTCCCTCCTCATTGGCTGGCTCCCACTGCTGTCAATCACAGCCAGTAAACAAATGAGGAGAGAGTGGGGGTGGGGCCGAGCCACGGCTCTGTGTGTGAATGGAAACGCAGAGCTGCAGTTCATGAACGATACTGCTTGGCTGCCCCTATTGCAAATTGCTTGCTCTGGGGGCACTCGGCAGGATGGAGGGGCCAAGAGTGCCAGTGAGGGACCCGAGAAGAGGAGGATTTGGGCTGCTCTCTGCAAAACCACTTTACAGAGCACCAGTGGCGGCTGGTGCTCAAAATTTTTGGGGGGGGCGCAAAGGAAAAAAAAAATTGCAGTCTCACTGTGCCCAAACGCAGCCACTGTTACATGCCATCAAATGCAGCCACTGTGCCATCAATTCGCACCACTGTGCCATGCCATTAAACGCAGTCACTGTGCCATGCCATCAAATGCAGTCACTGTGCCATCAATTCGCACCACTGTGCCATCAATTCGCACCACTGTGCCATGCCATTAAACGCAGTCACTGTGCCATCCATTGTCACCACTGTGCCATGCCATTAAACGCAGCCACTGTGCCATACATTGTCACCACTGTGCCATGCCATTAAACGCAGCCACTGTGCCATCCATTGTCACCACTGTGCCATCCATTGTCACCACTGTGCCATACATTGTCACCACTGTGCCATGCCATTAAACGCAGCCACTGTGCCATACATTGTCACCACTGTGCCATGCCATTAAACGCAGTCACTGTGCCATCCATTGTCACCACTGTGCCATGCCATTAAACGCAGCCACTGTGCCATACATTGTCACCACTGTGCCATGCCATTAAACGCAGCCCCTGTGCCATACATTGTCACCACTGTGCCATGCCATTAAACGCAGCCCCTGTGCCATACATTGTCACCACTGTGCCATGCCATTAAACGCAGCCACTGTGCCATCCATTGTCACCACTGTGCCATCCATTGTCACCACTGTGCCATGCCATTAAACGCAGCCACTGTGCCATCCATTGTCACCACTGTGCCATGCCATTAAATGCAGCCACTGTGCCCTTTAATGGTCGCCGCTGTGCCAATTGTCCCCACTGTGCCCTGTAAATTGCATTCTTCCCCCCCCGCCCGGCACTTACCTTTACTGGAGTCAGGCATCCACGTCCCACGATGTCTTCTCCCGCCCTTGATGACTGACAGGCGTCTCAGCCAATCAGGTTACAGGTAGCCAGAACCGGCCAACGTGATTGGCTGAGACGCCTGTCATCTTATTCAAGGGGCGTACAGTCTGTGCGCTCCGAGAATAAGCTTCCGGGACCCGAGGGCTGTATTGGGAAAGCCTATCAGAGCCGTTGGCTTTGATAGACATTTCCCTACAGCCAACCAGCTGGCGTTATTCAGATGGCCGGACATTGAGCGCCGACCATCTGAATAACAGCGGCAGCGGCGAAAATAACATAGATTCGTGCAATGCATGAATCTATGTTATTTCACTCAGTGGCGGTGAGAGCCAGAGGGGGCGGCGCTCCAGCGCCCTCTATGGACGAACCGCCACTGCAGAGCACGTAAGTATAAGATGTTTTTTTATTTAAAAAAAGAAAGCCATTAAAATTACTTTAAAGACATAGGGGCAGATCCACATACATACGCTGCACCCTGCGCAGATGTCAAATACGCTACGCAGCTGTAACTTACTTTGAGTTGGTTTGAATCCTCAACGAATTTGCGGCGTAAGTTACGGCGGCGTAGTGTATCTCTCGCGGCGTAATTTTAAATTCGGCGGGTAGGGGGCGTGTTTCATTTAAATGAAGCGCGTCCCCGCGCCGAACGAACTGCGCATGCGCCGTCCCTAAAATTTCCCGGCGTGCATTGCTCTAAATTACGTCGCAAGGACGTCATTGATTTTGACGTGAACGTAAATTACGTCCAGCCCCATTCACGGACGACTTAGGCAAACGACGTAAAACTTTCAAAATTAGACGCGGGAACGATGGCCGTACTTAACATTGAGTACGCCACCATAAAGCAGCTTTAACTATACGCCGGAAAAAGCCAAACGGAAGCGACGTAAAAAAATGCGACGGCCGGTCGTACGTTCATGGATCGTTGGAAATAGCTAATTTGCATACTCGTCGCGGATTACGACGGGATCGCCACCTAGCGGAAGCCGAAAAATTGCATCTAAGACCCGACGGCGTACAAAGACGTACGCCTGTCGGATCTAACACAGATGCCGTCGTATCTTGTTTTGTGGATACCAAAATTTGAAATTCATACGCCGGCGTAATTTCTTTGAGGATCTGCCCCATAGTATAATAAGTTTGATGTGGAGGACATTTAGTGGCTTACACAGAGCCCTGACCTTAACTATACTTGAAATAAATGCTAAAATAAATATTATCTAAATATTACTTGGGTGGATATTGGTATTCCACCTATTTATTCCATATACGTAATACTTTGTCTATTCCTATAGTTAGCTAGTCTATTAAAACTCTGATAATGTTACTGTTGATAGTACAATGATATTGATATAGATGTCCCCTGGCACAATTCCAGGGCCTCTGAATCAAATTCATAATGGTAAAGCATGCAGACAAGAGGGAAAATGTATTCAGTCTGCATCATTCACCTTCCCAACAGCAAGAGGAGAAGCTTTATTGAAAATCACAGCTTTAAAGACAGAGTGACATAAGCAAGCATCATTCATATGGGTGCATCCGATTGGCCCATCAACATATAGTCTTCTCTTGCTACATGTCCTTCTTGCCACAAGGCTTTTCACTCAGACACCATATTGCTTTGGTCGATGGAAGGGGCAGGAGGGGTTTGAACATCTGCTTTCTCTTAATCACTCCTGAAGGATTTTAACTCTATAATGACTTTACTCTGTCATAACTTTCATTCAAGGAAAATAATACTAATGTAATACACACACACACTATAAGAAAGGAAAGCAATATTTGAGTGGTTAGGAGAAAAATAACATAAACACAAAATAATCATTTTATCAACTCCATCACAATATTAGCTATGAAAACAAACACACTGCTTAGTAAACCAACTTCTTAGCATTGCTAACATAATAAACACTAAAGGAAAATATTACAGAGCAAATAAAATACAAAACATCAAAGATACTGTACATTACGTAAGGTTGTCCCCTAGAAATTGTCTTGTCAGCTGGGCTCAAGATGGTAACAGAGAGAGCCATGTGGCACGAGAGCCATCAGGCAAGAGCCAAGAGTGAAAAAGGATCAATTTCCTTTCTTTGTGCACTTTTACACTGCATTCAGACCCCCTTGTAACTACTCCTACTAGCCTCCTGTCCAATGAGATATTACCAAGAGGCAGTCCTTTTAATATATTATATTTGTGTCTGTCCTGCTGTATTGGCCTCTAGGGGCAGTATTCGTCCATGGATCATCACTATGTGACCTGGGTCATCTTCAGTGTTAGCTAGCCCTTTGATCCTCTGTAGCTCAACTTCATCAATCATCTTTATTTGAAGCTTGTTTTCAGAGTGTTAATTAAGGATTTCAATCTTATCACAACAGTTGGTCTAGCCTGCCAGGGGCATGAATCGACACCCTGCTGGGTCATCTTTCAACTTCCAACTTAAGTCACCTGGTTGTATCAACCAGAAAGAAAACTCCAGAAATTTGATAATAGACCATGTTGCCTTCCAACAATACTGAACCACTTTCATTAAACAGACTGATATTGTATTATAAGGAGTCATTTGTTTTTTGCCAGCCATGCCCCATTGCAGAGATTTCTCTTTACTTCCTGTCCTGTAGACACCTCATCTTCGACAGTAGAAGTAAAAGAAAATCTCTCTAAAGTAGGAAGACCTGTTAAGGTGGCCATACACTACAAGATTTTCAAATTAATCTTTTTATGAATATTCTTTGATTGAAAGAAGTAGAAGCACCAAACATTTTACAAACATTTTGTAAAGACAACTCTATCTTGCTAATACTTAAAGTAGCACTATAGACAAAACATTTTTTTTTTCATTTTGGATAGAGTAAAGGAGGGTTATATTTTTTTTTGGAACTTTGTCTCCCATTGGTGAGATTTACCTTAATTTCCTGTCCCCTAGCCAAAACCGAAAGTGAGAGGAAGTTCAAATTAACTGTTTTTAACACTTGGGATGTTTGTTTATTAAACAAGAATTTTGATGGATCTTGGAGTGCTGCCTTCTTCAGGGTTGATCATATGCGGAGGCGAGCTGAGGCAGGCACCTGTGTTATCATTAGGCTTCCTGTCTCACCTGGAACAGCGTGTTCTTTGTTTGGATATTCACCACAACTAGTGTTCCCACTGGAAGATTTACCCTGTATTACTTTTCTGGGGACAACCCAAAAATTTGGATTTTCTTTTACTTAAATTTTCAATGATAACAGTTAGCAGGACAAATAGAGAGGGTGAACCTCCCTAATGGCGGCACAGACCGCAATAAAAACCTAATAGGTATTCTAATCCCTCTCCATTCTATCCAAAGCTAAATAAAATGAAAAGGGTTGCCTTTAATTATACTTTAATTTGCTAAAGCAATCAATATTATATACATTTTGTTTCCATAAGGCTCCATGCACACTGAAGCTAAAAAAAGCTATACAAAAAACGCCAGTAGCTTTGCAGGGAGCCTTTCAAAGTTTGTTAGTGTTTTTGCAATAGCGTTTATGTAGCGTTTTCTAGCTTTTTTTTTTTTTTAATTTTTTAATTTTCCATTGGATAATTAACGCAAAAACGTTTTTTAGCATTTTTTTCCACCGAAAAACAGCACTTTGAACGCAAATTTCGGGCATTCAGAAAAAAGCCAATAAACTCCAAAAAACGCCCATGTGTGCATGGGCACATAGGCTAACATAGAGTTCAGTTTATGGGCTTTTTAAAAAAAAGCCCAAAATGCCAATAAACTGCAGTTTATCAGCTTCAGTGTGCATGGAGCCTAAAAGACAATAGTGTTGCCAAACTCCTTCTCTTGTTCCAGAACTTCCAGTCCTCATTAATTTGATCCAGCAGCTGAACATCATTGCTTTGGACTGGCTTCCAAATAGTAAGAATAGTGGACCATGTCTGCACAATGTTAACAGGGACACTTATGATCTCCACCAGGGTAATGTGACAGGATTACAATGCAGAACCACTATTGGAAGACAATTGTCACTCCATAACATATAGTGCTGAACAATCAGAATCACCATGTGTTTAAATGCATTATACTTATATGTTGTTAGATAATATAAAATATAAAAAAATAGGGCTGTGGAAATTAAAGATTAATTCCTTGATTAATCGTTAATTTTTTTGATCAATCAAAATTCTTTTGATTGGTGCTAGTGGTGCAACAGATCGTAAATGATCCGTGATCCGAACGAGTCACCATATGTGGATCGGCACACCACGTGATCCGCGGAGCTCCGCTACTGCCTCGGCCATAGGAAAGGCCGCGTCTTCGGCCTAGCTCCCGGAGCGGCGGCCATCTTGGTCCACACGGCACTGGCCTAGGTGAGCCTAGGGCGGCGTGCTGACGTCATCACCAGGCCTCAACTGCTCGTGTTTGGCCGGCTTCTCTGGTAAGACTAAGCAAGCACTAATATTCCTATACAGTGGGGGAGATGTGGACCATATTACAGTGGGGAGATGTCTGTGGATTACAGTGGAAAGATATCTGTGGATATTACAGTGGGGAGATGTCTGTGGATATTACAGTGGGGGTGATTGTGGATATTACAATGGGGGTGATTGTGGATATTACAGTGGGGGAGAAGTCTGTGGATATTACAGTGGGGGAGATGTCTGTGGATATTACAGTGGGGGAGATGTCTGTGGATATTACAGTGGGGGGATGTCGTTGGATATTACAGTGGGGGAGATGTCTGTGGATATTACAGTGGGGACTATATATGGTGGTGATCCGAAAAATGTATGTGCGTTATAATTAATCGAAATTAGTCGATTAATTGATTAAAAAAAAATCGATTAATCGAACACGAAAATTGTAATCATTAACAGCCCTATGAAAAAATAAAATTTACTCAAAACCATTGTAATTTCTCTTTAAGCTGCTGTCTATCTTCTCTAACATCGCCTTATTTATTTAGTACACTGGCCGAGGGAAGAGAAATGTCACATATGGGGGATGGCCCATAAAGAACACTGTGCTCTGGAGTCTCAGCCAAATGTCAGCCCAGCTGTTTTTATGAAAATAAATAGTTATGTCAAACAACATACACCAATAAATGTGGGTTTTTCCTTCTAACGGATCTGCTTTGAGCAAAATTTGTTGACTCCAGTGATAATAGCGGCTTCTATTCTTGTTTTAAAGGATTTCTAGAGTGGTCAAGCCAGTGGTTAGGATATCGAACACTATATGAAACTTAGGGCATAGTTACTATATAAACCTGCAAATGATATACAAATATCATTTGCCACTTATTCCCCAATAAGTACCAAGCTGTTTGGTTACTGGCCAGCTAGTATGTTGCATTAAATCCGCTTCACATCTAGAGTTCCCATCTTAAAATGGAAAATCCAGTTCACAGTAATGTAGGGCAGTGCTTTTGCTCTGCAAAGTGTATCTCCCTAAGTAACCCATAGACTAGTGATGGCGAACCTGCATACCCCAGATGTTTTGAAACTACATTTCCCATGATGCTCAACTACACTGCAGAGTGCATGAGCATCATGGGAAATGTAGTTTTAAAACATTTGGGGTGCCAAGGTTCGCCATCACTGACCATCTCAATTAAACGGACGGTGTTGACCTGTTTATTATATTATACAGGTCAGTCAGGGCTTTGGATGGAACATGGCCTGATGTCTTATGATCTACAACATGCAGATCTACAACATAC
Organism: Rana temporaria; assembly: GCF_905171775.1. Taxonomy (NCBI): domain Eukaryota; kingdom Metazoa; phylum Chordata; class Amphibia; order Anura; family Ranidae; genus Rana; species Rana temporaria. The sequence goes on from NC_053493.1 coordinate 48,564,601, forward strand.
AATGTCACAGGTGCTACCCTCTGTTTAACATTTCTTGCTGGCCCTTCTGTTCTCTTAGTATGATAACCAACCTTTCATATCTCACCATTCCCACTAGTTGGCTCACCACTCTAGCTATGGTTGCAATTCGAAATGTGTGTTCCAACGGGAGAGGATAAGAACATGTACAAAGTACTAATCTAGAGCATATAAACTTTATGAAAAGCAAGCAAAGAAAATAAAATCCAAGTAAAATGTAACTGCTCAATATTTGTCCTACAGGTTTGAGACTTCAGCAGGGGTTCCTGATGAGGTGTCAGTAAATGAAACATGTCGGGTTGCAATCATAACTGAAGAGTTTCAAGCCAAAAATGGGATGTGAAGATACTAGAACATTCTAGATTGGTTAAGAAAATGAGATCAGATATGTGTTACTTGAGGAGATGCATATTGCACGAGAAGAGTGTTGCTTTTATAATACATTGGGCTTAATTCACAAAACTATTTTTCTCCTATTTCGGTGTTATTTTCTTGATACACCTGATGTTTCTCAGACCTCTATTAACAAACACTCATAACACACCTTACTTAGCCTGCTCTGTAATTTGACTGAAAGGGTCAACTGACATCAGATGCACAAGATCGTGCTTTTGCTAGTCACAGTTTTCTTTTGCCACATCTGTGAGTAGATTTACTGCTCTCAGAGTCTCTTGTCATTCTGAAAAGGAGAAACTAAATGTTTGGGACTTTTCGATGAAGCACACAACTGAACTCAATGGACCAACTAAAGTAAAATTGTTTAATAATTACAGAAAGGGCATAGCAGACACCAATATGGAATAAATAAATATAATGATAATAGTGAGTGACAACAGCCAGAGTCTAAACAGTGCAAAAGTAATACCTAATAATTTGCATTAACATACATGGTAATATATGATAATCATAGGTTGTCATTCTGGATAGCTCTTTATATTAACCATGTATGTCTAAAGCTGACCATTTACTGTTAAATATCTAACAGGTTCCTCCATCTGCTCTAAACAGCATGGCTCGACGTTGATGGATAAACATTTTCCAGCAGGCACCTTCAACCAAAGTCAAACTATCCCCAACATTAGTAGCCCACTGACAATGTTTACAGCTCACCTGCTGCTTGTCCTTTGTTTAGATATACTTTACATGGATCAATTACACCAGCCCTCAGCATTAGGCGAGTGAAAGTATGCTGAGGGCGAGTGTGGAGCTGCATCGGGGGGTGGGCGCCGCCAACAGGTGGGGTTAAACAGGAGCCAATTCTTCTCCCAGTCTCCGTCCCCTGTCATTCTCTTAGCAGGGCCTGGCATAAAGCAGGAGTCGGCAAAGAACTAGATGAGGTGGGGACGGGGGGTTGGGTGGGAGCTGCCAAAGTTTACTTTTTCTAATAACAAGCTGATTGGTTACTTGGACCGCCTAGCAACCAATCACTGGCTTGTTGATAGGAATAGTTAACTTTGGCAGTTCCCGCTCCCCTGCCCAGTGCTGTGCTCTGCTGTAAGTCTCTCTGCATCCGAAATCAATTCATTGGTTTTAATTTTTTAATGCTATATTTAATATACAGTAGCATTAAAATATTTACTTAGCAAGGCAGCAATGATGTGTACAGTGCCTATAGTAGCCAATCATATTTTACCCTTGTTTTATTGATCACAGTCAAATCAATTAAATATGCTTTATGTTAATATTGTAAACGTTGTTGTTTTTAACCACCCCAGCCCTGAAAGATTTGGCAGCTCAATGATTTTAATTTGAATGCAAAAAGAAGATTTATAAGCTGTGGCCACTGTGGGAGACGGATGAACTATTTTCATATTACTGGGTTTAGTAATACTTTAATGCTGCCTACACACGACTGTTTTTAATGTCATGAAAAAAATACGACGTTTTTCTCTACGTGATTCTTGTCAAGCGTCAGACTCTGTCTGTGCCCTGATGAAGTCACGTGACGTGAAGATACGCGTCGGGATTGGAGCACCGGGCACAGACAGAGACTGACGCCTTATTACGAGCTTGGCGCTTGTGGATGTTTACACTTGTTTTACTGTTTAAATGTGACTTTTTACTTTGTTTTTATTGCATTAACACTTTATACAGAGTTATGCTATGGTCCCTCTTTCTTTCTAATGCCATTGCTATACACCGAACCTTGCCATTGGACGTATGAGGATCAGAATATACCTCCACCTGCATAGCTGACACTCTGAGGGAGATACGAGTTTGGCACTCGTGGTTTGATGCCCGCTGTCTTTTTTGCTTCATGTGAGTGCATCATCTCAAGATTTACCTTTCTTTTGAGGTTCCCTCACAGTGTCACGCTATATGCACTCTCCATGTACCTTTTCTTTTTACATGACACATATTGGCTGTTGAGAGCTGTCCCAGGAATTAGGAGAAGGTGTCTATCAGCCTCCTCCATATCCAGTTTTGATCTGTGACTTTGCTTAGCTGTTTGGACAAACAGCCGGAAGGTGAGCTGCTAGTGCACTCAGAGGTGCTATCACTAAATATTTTATCTGGCACGCTGCATCTTGGGTGTAGGTGTTTAGTCTAGACACAGCTCTGTGGAGCATTACTGAACTGTTATACCTTTTTCCTATGGATGGGACTTTATCACATGTGTGATTTTTGCTATATATTTTTTCTGCACCATATTCATGCATTTTGGGTTTTATGTATATATCAGGATTTATACAGTAATATGAGTCTTTATTGTTAACCACTACATATATTATAGGTGTTTGTTTACTGCACTTTTATATACACTCATTTGTATTTTATTGTAGTACTATTAAAATATAGTCATTTTCTCTTTTTCACTGTTTAGTCCACTCAGGTCCCCCCCCCCCTTTCCTTCACCCCTTCCCCACAGCGCAGTTACCACTTTCTCATTAAACTATAAAGGGGATGTTCCATTCAAATGGCGCCACCCTTTGGGCTCATTATGCTAATTTCACGTCTCATAACTTGCTTCTGAGCATGCACGTTTTTTTCCCCTTCGTTAAAGCGTACACACGACCGTTTTTCACGTCGAGAAAAACGACGACGTGAAAAACGACGCGAAAAAATAGAGCATGTTCTAAATTTTTAATGGCCATTTTTCTCGACGAGAAAAATGCTCTGGAGCCTACATACGACCGTTTTTAAAAATGGCATGTTTCTCATCATGAAACGGTCACGTGCACGTGGCTTAAGACCTGGCTAGTAGCTCAGGACTTGATATTTTGAGTCCTGAATTACACTGTTGTCACAACTCACATTGCAGGGTGTTACAGAGACAGGTCACTGGGGGGCTCATATCAAACTTTTGCTATGGGACCTCATGAATTGTAGTTATGTCCCTGGTTCTGAGGTTGAATCTCATCGCTAAATAAGTGCTTGCAGTTTCAGCACAACAGAAAAAAGAAGCTGCAAAATCACCAAAAAAAAAACAATACAACTGTCACCTTGGTTGCAATAATAACACATTTGCGCACAAAATATACAAGCAAAATGATGATCTGAGATGCAGTTGCATAATAAATATTCCCTTATAATTTTTGCCCCCTCCATCTAAGGTATCCCACCCTTAAAAAAAGAAAGTGCACCCATAAGTTTTATATTGTATTTTAATTTCTTATTTATGGTGATTCTTCACTACAATATAATGTTTGGCTGATTTGTGCTTTGATGACAGATGATAGAAAAAGTTTTGTGACTGCAGCAGATGAAACATACAGTTGTTATTATTCAGCAGAAGTCTTGGGGCCCTAGGGCATCTGTATGTTTAACTTGTGTGATTGGGGAGGGATTCGCTGCTGAAAAATAATGATGTTGAGTTTTTCTATATCACCATGCACTACAGTTGCTAAATAATTTCTTCCTATCTTTTCATGTTTTATCCCAGATGACGTCCGGAAACTGATGCGGAAGCTGGATATCATACCTTCTCTAATTGCTCGTCTTGTTCCAGAAGGTAACTCTCTGAATCTGCAAAATATTCTGTTGTCAAACCCAGCCATCTGCTCCAAAGACTCCAATGTAACCAATATCTGCTTATACAGATTGCATTAACTGGTGTTGCAGCCTCCGTAAAACTATTAAATGATTTATAGAATATAACACTTGAAAAGAGCTTTAACCAAGGGATCCGACGTGCCAAATGTGTATATTAAATCGAGCTTGCTGTGTTTTCCAGTACAGCTACACTGACATACTGTTATTCAGAGTATTCATATCAAAGTTTAAGTACTCCGACGTATAACATAACCACTTTAAATTTGAGAAAAAAAATTACAACCATACGGTGAAGACATACTGATGCGGTCTGTCCATGCTTTTAACTGCTATTCATGCAGAGATTTTAATCTTGGTGTGTGGCCAAGCCTTCTTTGCAGAATTATAACTGAGCATGTCTGAACCAGGGAAATAAAATTACTTTTATTGTACTATAAGATATTCTACAGTTATGCTGTGTCTAAGCTGCATTGTGAATTTATGTCATTAGTGGTTCAAAATGAATGTCACTTCTCCCCTCTCTAATGCAAGAGTTACATTATGGGGGTTATTTACTAAAGGCAAATCCACTTTGCACTACAAGTGCACTTGAGGGTACACTTTGAAGCTGTAGATCTGAGTGGGACATGCAAGGAAAAAAAAAACAGCATTTTAGCTTGCACATGATTGGATAATAAAATCAGCAGAGCTTCCCCTCCTTTCAGATCTTCCCCTCACATCTACAGCAACTGCACTTTCAAGTGCACTTGTAGTGCAAAGTGGATTTGCCTTTAGTAAATCAACCCCTCTGTGTTACTGGCCATTATCTTCTTAATTTTTGCCATGGTAGCCCCCTTAAAATTATACTTTTAGAGCAACCTTTTTCAACCAGGGAGCCTGGAGGTTTCTCCAGGGGTGCCATGGAAAAATGCCTAAACATTGCCCACAAATCATATACAAGCCAGCAGGTGGATCAAGCCTGCCTTTTAGTTAGACATAAACCACCAGTTTCCATTGTACACTATTACGACTTTCTAGCCGCCGGCATCCTAACAACCAATGACATCATCAGTTGATAAGGAGGATGCCAGTCATCTGCACAGCATCTTTGTTTAATTCTCCCCTTCCCCTCTCTGTCAGCACTGGGGTCCCATTAGCTTAGTGATGTGGAAAAACTGAGGAAGAAGAGAAACAAAGGAAAATAGACTGTGCACTTTGCAAAGTTGTAGTTGCCCTCTGCAAGTGCAGTTGATCCAGAGCTTAGTAAATGAGGTAAAGCTTCACTTTGCAAAGAGTACCCAATCACATGCAAGGGAAAATTTGGATGATGGAAGTCAGAAGAGTTTTTGCTCATTTACAAAACCCTGGAGCAACTGCAATTGCATAGTGCAACTGCACTTTGCAAAGTGCACAGTCTTTTTCTCTTTAATAAATAAAATCCATTGGAATACTAGTCAGTAGTAGTACCAGTGTGCAAAAGTGTATTTGATTTTGAAGAATAAATCACCTCTAATGCTGGGTGTTCGACGTCCGTGTGTGGATGTTGATGCATTATGTAAAACTATTAGAATAGCTTTTTACATTTTAGAATGGGATGCCACAAGTCTGTCCATAATTTTAAAGGGTGTCCCGAGACTGTCCATAATTTTAAATGGTTCCTTGACTGAATTTTTTTTTTTTCGAACACTGCTTTAGAGTATGGGACATTCTAACTCAACCACCTCACCATGTGCAGAGTTCAGCAGGGTCACAGCTATCCTTCTGCAGATATGGACTTTCATTGAGTGCAGGACTCTTGGGGGGCTTCACTGAATGATTTAAGAAGGGTAGAAACACGCAAAGCAAATAGGTACTTCGGCCATTCAGGGCAGAGAAACAGGTTTGCTTGATAGCTTGCCCCTCCACAGGTCATACTTCAAGTAAAACAGTAAGTAAAACTTTTTTTGTTTTTAACAGAGAAGAGATGGATTAGAACACCTATTAGGTTTTTACTGATGTCCGTGCCCCCAATAGGGAGATTCACCCTCTCTATTTATCCTGTTTACTGTATTACTGTTTACTAGCGCTGCAACTAACGATTTTTTTCATAATCGATTAGTTGGCCGATTATTGTTTTGATGAATCGATTAATCGGTTCATAACCTTAGAAAAAAGAATTTTGCGGTGATTTGCATTTTTTAGGGCCAATTTGTTGTTGGGCAGATTAAAAAACACAAATTACCTCAAAAATGCATTACATGCTTTTCTGTAGCTTCTCTGTTGAAGTATATTGAACCAAAAAAACAAAATAGCACCGTTTTGTTTTAAAAAATTTATTAAAAGTCCTTGCCCTTTCCAAATACACAGCAGCTGAAAAAATCATGCATGTGAACATGTGCCATAGGAAACCATGTAAATGAACTGAACTGTACCGCGTTTCTGCAAAAAACACCTGAAAACAGAGGTGTGACCCCAGGACTGAGATGTTTAGTAACATAATGGGGTTAAAAAAAAATAACATTAGTACAAAAAGAGCAAATCGCTACTGTAAGGGGTTCATTTTTTACTGTGGGACAGTGAGAGTAATATTTACAGTAGTGATTTGCTCTTTTTGTACTAAAAAGGGTCAATTTTTTTTTTAACCCCATTATGTTACTGGCCGATTAATCGATTATGAAACTGGTAATCGATTAATTTCATAATCGATTAGTTGTCGATTAATCAATTAGTTGTTTCAGCCCTACTGTTTACTTTTAATTTTTGAAAATTAAAGTAAAAGAAAATCCCACAATTTGGACTATCCTCAAAAAAGTAATAGAGGGGAAATTATCCAATGGGGACACTAGATGTGGTGACCTGTGGGCCCCAAGGGATTACATTAAATTGCAGAGATTTCCTTTCACTTCCAATCTTGGCTATGAGACAAGAAGAGAAGGTAAATCTTCCTAGCTAGCAAAACAAACTGGGGTTCTAACCCTTCCTTACTCTATCCAAAATTAAACAAATTGTACCTATAGTTCTACTGTAAGCTGTGTATACAGTAGTAGATCTTGGAATGAACATTCGTACAAATATTAGTACGAACATCCATACGAGAATTCTCAGTACAATCATTGTGTAAGCAGGTTGAAGCAGTCGGTAGGTGCTGTCGCAGGTTGAAGGGTTGAAGTTAATGTTTTTGCCCGATCTTTTAGTCTTTTGGCGGGTTTCTGTTTGGGTCTGGCGCACTTGCCCTGTGTGATATAAAAAGGGGACAGTGGTTCAGTACACAGTCTTCATTGGAGAGAACTTGCAAGAGAGAGAGAGACCAAGGCGTTCCAGTGCAACATTGGGTTGTGAGACCTGTAAGGGATAGAGGCGGACAAAGAGACCCGTAGAAGTGGGAGAATGTCACCTGTCATGGCCTGTAACAGAGCCTTTTGACCTGGGATTCGTCCTGAAGACACCAGTGCTGCAGAAATGCTTCTGAAGGACTTATGATTGCTGGACTACACTTCTGCAGTTATGCCAGGGCAGCACATAAGCCTATAACTATAGTAAGGTAACTAGGAAAGGATCATGTCTTGCCTGTTGGACTGTGAAATGTCTATTTTTGCACTTTTGCCAAGTGAAGTACTGAACTTTGTCCATGCCTGGTTTAAAGCCATTAAAGAAGTGTATCATAATTAATCGGTACACGCACAATTAACCAGTGTGTCTTAACACATTGTGGTATAAAGATGTCAGTATGGAATGGAGTAATGTGAAGTAAGTAGTTGCCAAGAGTAACGAAAGTGTAACAAGCAGCCTGTCTAATGGCCTCTAGCAGCGAGGGAGATGTTGTTGGCACTCCTTCTGCCAGCGATCTGTCTCCCATAGCAACAGGAGCAGATTGTACCGCCGAGGTACCTTATCCTGTACAGAGGTACGGAAGTTCGATAGTTAGGTGCACGCATGGAGCCTGCGCAGAGTGCACGGCGGGGCCAACTCCACTACTGGGAATTGTAGTAGAAAACGCTGGACATGTGGTTGTGGACACTGGCTCTGCATGTACCTCAAAAATGCAAGCTGCTGTGAAGGTCTGCATTGGTAGGGGGACCTGAGAGTTAACTGGAGAACTGTTGCAGTGCTATGTACATGGTGTATGTTCATCACTATGAGTATAGGTCCGCCTTGAGGTTGAGTACTCCCCCACTGCAGTCTCAGCCTTTTCCAAAGGCATTGGTGAAGATGGCACAAAGTAAAGGTACCCTGTGTGTGTGTGTGTGTAAAGTGACCCTGTAACAAAATGCCTAACACAGCCCGGAAGAACTCACACGGGGTAGGCCTCACATGTGACCTAGCGCCCAACGAGTTAGTTGGAAATCATGGAGGACGTGACTACCAACCACACAGCAGCTACTCCTGCAGGCACAACTACCCCGCCAGCTTAGTGACAACACGGTGCCCAATGTGGGTCTAATCTACTGCAATACACCTGAAGACCACCACCAAGGAAACCATGGCATTAGCTAGTTAGTTAGAACTTGTCAAGGTTTGTCTGGCTGCCTTGCACATGAGTGTTGATGACTGTTTCCTAATTGGCTCCTGTAGTAAGGCCCATTCCCTGATTGGAATATGACCTGATAAGAGGTATACATAGCAACTGCACCCGGAAAAGACGCTTCAATGGTCCACGTGTGTTGCTGTCACTGGGTAAATGGTACCAGCCAGCCTACAGTTTTGCCCGTTGTCTGTCGGGCTGCCGAGAGAGAGGAATTGCAGGTTATGTGACCCAGCTGGAAGAGACATCTACCCACTAATTCTCCTTTGGCCATATGTACTTGCGGAGTACCGTTGTTTCAGCAGAAGCTTGAAGAAGGACCCCACTGTGGGCTCAGGACTGGTCCTGCTGCTGGAAAGGCATCTATTTCCGAGTCACCAGCAAAGATCCTACGGCCCCCCTGGAGGAATCTGGGGTTGAACTGCCACTCTAAAGTACTTCTATGATGGTTGCACCCACACATGCTAAGACCACCGGCCCTTTGGAGGTAATCAACTAGGAGTTTCCACCTCCTCCTTCACCCATTGTGTGTTCTGCTGATGACGAGGAGGGACTGCATGGTTTTGACCCAGCTTTAGACTTATCGCCGCCACACTTGGTGATTTATTGGGGTGATTTATTGTTAGTGTCTTGCCTATGTACAGTATATGTTTACACGTTAATCCCTAACATTAAATTAGCCCCTGCACTAGCATACCTTATACAAGGCCTTAATTATCACCAAACCAGTCCAATAAGCCGATGATGAAAACTCACTTGTCTGCGAGATCTATGATGAAAAATGGTCATAATTCATAGACTGAACCTATTCATTGTATGAGCATGTTTTAGGCCCGATGAAGCCACCCTGAACTCACAGGAACTTTGCACCTGCCTGCCGGACATCACATAACTGGCCCAAAGACACCTTAATAAAAGTCTGGTGGATATTTTCGGCTGTCCCATATAGCAACATTTTGGAGGTCTATCAAAGACGCTTAAGAGACCTGGTATTCCCAACACCAGACACAAGTGTGTTTGACCCCCAGACTGAAAAGCTGAGGGTCCATATTCTCAGGTGAGTGGGGATACGAGAGGGGAGTGTGGCACACTGCACAGCTTGTTTACTTGAAGCACTTAGGCACTTTTTCTGAGGATTTTGGAGCACCAAGCATTTTATATAAGTTTTGGACTATATATTTTTTCATCTGTTTTTTACCGTCAGTCACTAATATTTATTTTGGACTATAAGCGCTGTATTATTGTTATTTGATGTTTTAGTCCTGGCTCACACTAGAGTGATTTCAGACTGGAGTTGCACAGAATCACATGACAAGGGAAATCACATTATTTTTAATTTACTGTGCTACTTCAGTGTGATTTACAGATTGATTTGGCCAAATAGAGTATGATAACCACATCCAAAATGCAACCAAAGTCGCATCTAAGTCACACTGATTAATCTCACTGAAAACTGCATTGCAGTAGTGTGATCCGAGGCTTAGACATCAATATAAGCATAAGCATTTAGGCAATTCAGTGAAGTATATTTGCATTTATATCTGTTCTTCTTCCTATTACAGAGGAAGTAGTGGTCCATGAGTTTGCCACTCTTTGCCTAGCACACATGGCTACTGACTATTCCAACAAGGCAAAGATATTTGAACTGAATGGCTTAGAACATCTCATCCGTTTACTAAGCAGTCCTGATCCTGATGTGAAGAAGAATTCTGTGGAATGTATTTATCTGTTGGCCCAGGTAAAGGAATGTTCTTCATATTGGCAGTTTTGTTACTTTTAACATTTTGTAATTAAAATTGCTTTTGACTTTAACCCAGGACTTCCAGACGCGCAGTGCTGTGTGTGAAAACAATGCTGTACCCCCGTTGTTGGAGCTCTTAAAGTCAGACTACCCGGTTATTCAGCAGCTGGCTCTGAAGGCTCTTGGCAGCATCAGCTGTGAAGCAGACTGCAGGTTGGCTCTCAAGGAGAACCAAGCTATGGATCATCTCTTAAAAATCCTGGAAACAAAGGTATGCAACCGCGGACTATAGTTGTGTTCTTTTGCAGAAATAGATGAACACATACATAACTGACATAATTTGCGAAGTGCATTTGCTTAGTAAATTAGGTAAAGCGTCACTTTGCAAAGAGTACCCAATCACATGCAAGGAAAAAATGTTTTTGCTTGTACGTGATTGGATGATGGAAGTCAGCAGAGCTCCTTTACTAAGATCTGGAGCAACTGCACTTTGCAAAGTGCACAGCCTATTTTCCTTTAGTAAATCAACCCCACAGTGTCATTCTTTTCTGCATCTATCTTGTCTGACTTGTTCCTCCTAATTATTTAACCAAAATATAAAAGGTTTCAGGTAGTAATAGGTTTACATTGTCTTAATCTAAGAACTCTCCAGATAGAATCACCAGATTTGATTTCTGCTTTTATCCAGTATACATACAATTAAAGTGGTTGTAAAGTTATAAAGAGGTTTATACTTACCTGCTCTGTTCAATGGTATGTTCAGCACGGACCAACCAAATTTGAATCCATCTGTTCAGACTGGTTGTTCATGAGTCGATCTACTTATCGACGCCACCAGATATAGGCCAGCAGCGCTGATCAGTGTATTTTGACAGGGGGAAAGTCTCCCCGATGTCAGAAAACAAAGGCTCAGGGGGAGGATTCCCTTATGCACCTTGGGTGTGTAGATGGGGGAATCAAGTCTTTTTTTTCCCCGTTCCACCCACTGGGGTTAATGTGAGAGTGAGTATTAGGATTACAGGGAGGGTTAGTATGAAAGTTAGGCTGGCAATACAAAAGTAATTTTTTTTTTCAACCAGCGGGTTGAACGAAAGAATGACTCAATTTTCCCATCCATACACTCAATGTGGATGGGGAAATCCCTCCCACTGAGTTATTGTATTCTGACAGCAGGGAGCTTTTATTTTCAGAATACACTCATCAGCATTGCTGGCTACAGCCGGCAGCACGGATCGAGAGAACGTTTTCCAGCAGGCTGTTTGTACACAAGTCGATCAATTGATTGACTTGTGTACAACCAGTCTGCCCATACATGGATCAAAATGTGTCTGGTTAGCATTACAAGGTAGGCTTGTGTTGGGGTTGGGCTTACAGTGGTGTTAGTGTTTGTATTAAAGGATAGCGTCAGGGTTACTGAGAGGGATAAGTGAGGAACCTCCTCAGGGTAGGCCATTGCGCTAAGCCAGTGCTAATGCTGAAAGATAATGGGGTTGATTTACTAAAACTGGTGCACACAGAATCTGGTGCAGCTGTGCATAGTAACCAATCAGCTTCTAACTTCAGCTTCTTCAATTAGGCTTTGACAATGAGTCTACGTTCACATTGGAGGCAGGTCCAAAATCATGCGAGTACATCTAAACTCGCACGATTTCAAACCCGCATTTCATTGCGAGTTCGGTGGCGATTTTAAAGACACCTGTGCGGGTTCATGCACAGATGTCTAATGACAAAGTCGCCAAAAGTAGTGCAGGAACTACTTTTGGAAATCGGTGCTGCACCGCAAAGTCAGCGTCGCACCGATTCGAACGGTGCCGTTGCCAGAAATAGGCTGCGATTCGGCATGCGATTTGATATGTCAAATCGCCCCGATGTGAACAAGGGCTTAAAGAAGCTGATAAATTTCTGTCTATGGTCAACTGATACGCTGAAGCCAAACTATGTGCTATGAATGTGCAGAGGTGTTTTGTGGCGCCTACAACTTTTTCCATGCTGTTTGTTCTTTATTGTACATCTCCAAGCCCTTTGTCTGCATATGTGCTCATTATGCCTTCTTAGGAGCTTAATGACTTACACGTGGAGGCCCTTCTGATAATCGCTAACTGCCTTGAGGACGCAGACACCGTGCAGCTTCTCCAGCAGTCAGGAGGACTCAAGAAGATTCTGACCTTTGCAGAGACATCCCCACTGGCTGACATACAGAGGAATGCCGCCAAGGCCATCGCCAAGTCAGCTCACAATGGTGTGTGACATTCAGTGTGAAAATTACATTTAGAATAATTATGAATAACATATGTGAATGGTCACAGCTCAGAACGATTTATCTGATGGTTTCCACTGGATAATGTCAGTCGTTTGACAGTTTGTCTTTTCTTTACATCAGACAATGGCACAAATTAATTTGAGCTGATTGGCCTATAGATTAGAGGCCAGAATCATTTCCATGCATTAATAAATTAAGCTTGCATGTCATGGAGCTAAGAATTAAAGTGGACTTACAATGTGTGTGTATATATACATAGTGCAATGGACTGAAAAGAGTGGAAGAGGGCGCTATTAGTATTAATACCAATAATGTGATACCTCTCAGTGGGAGGATGCGATACCTCTCAGTGGGAGGATCGCAATGGTATGATTAAAGTAAATAAATTAATTTAAACACTCCAGTGGACAAAATACAAATATAACAATATAAAATTAATTATGTCTCTACCGTTACTATACAGTGATTTACCATACACAGGTGAGTTATTAAATACAACAACTAAGTGATAGAAAATGTGTCCAATGAGCAAAGTCAACAATGACGTGTCTCTTGAATGACACCTCAAAAGGATGCATCAAGTGAAAAAACAAAGTCCATAGGTGATTGCCTTCGCAGGTGAATTCAATCCAAAATCATGCAAAAGAGTCTATGTGATACTGCAGCCACCACCATTTACTGAGACTTCACCCGATGTGCTCTTGACAAGGGAGATGCATAGTAACGGTAGAGACATAATTAATTTTATATTGTTATATTTGTATTTTGTCCACTGGAGTGTTTAAATTAATTTATTTACTTTAATCATACCATTGCGATCCTCCCACTGAGAGGTATCGCATCCTCCCACTGAGAGGTATCGCATTATTGGTATTAATACTAATAGCGCCCTCTTCCACTCTTTTCAGTCCATTGCACTATATATTTATTTTGTTACAGAGGAGCTGCTTGTCACTATAAGTATTCAATAGTACTTCACTTTGTGATTAATTATTATTACTTATTTATTTGGTGCGGAAATACACCCTATTCACTGTATATATACATAATCGTCACTATAGTTGAGGAGAGCAGCACCCGGTCTGTAATCAGTACAGTACAATCAGGTCCTTCCACCATATAAAGAAAAAAGTTCAGAGGATTGTTGCACTTATATGGAATATATATATATATATGTATGTATATATATATATATATATATATATATATATATATATATATATATATATATATATAATGTGTGTGTGTGTGTGTGTGTGTGTACCTTAATTAGCATATAAAAACTGTCCTTCCTTTTGCAGCATTCGATCTAATACCTAATGGCAGGTCCACTTTAAATGTAATATATACACTGAATCTCTGTGTAATTTTGCACATTTGCTTAGCATGTATCTTTTTTTTCTTTGTGGGATTTGTTCAAATCTAATTTGTTTTCACTTGTTGATTTGTCTGCTAATTATGCCCACTCTCTGTTAATGAGCCATCACCCCCGTAGAGCTGCTTAGGGGGGTTGGTGGGTACAGCATGGTGCCAGAACATCCTCAGCACGATTATCACACTAATTGGCTGACAATATTGATCTGGAGGCAAAGTGTCAGCTCCATACATGGAATCCTGTTTGTTTCCACAGAATCCTGTTAGGCATACCTCTGAAACTGTCCCTGATTTCGAGGGACTGTCCCTGATTTGGAGCAATGTCCCTCTGTCCCTCTTTCCTCCTCATTTTGGTCTAATCTATATAGTTGTATATAAAATGCACTTTTTATCTATCAAAAAGTGTTTCCCAGTGCTAAACCTTTCATCTGATTTCTAAATGGCTGCATACAAACAAATAGTAGTGGTAAAAAAAAAGTCCTTGTGGATGTAATTAACCTTTTTTTTTGTTAATTCTCTTTTAAGGGGGTGTGGCAGGGGGCGTGTCCTATGCCAACACACATTTGTTAGTAGGTGTCCCTGATTCCCATTTCAAAATGTTGGGAGGTATGCTGTTTGGGGACCTAAACTCTGACACTGGGGTGTTTCCTGTGACTTAACATGAAATGGGAGGGCTGATTTCTTATAGTGTCAGTTACATGTTGATTGATCAAAGTATCTATCTATGTATCAATATGTTAGATATCGATATACTTTACGATTAAATCGTTTTTGAATTTTTTATTGTAAATCCATCTATCTATATCTATCTGCCGTTCGTCCGTCTATCTAGACATGTAACCATTTATCACTTAACTCTTAATGTACCTATTTGTATAATAAATAATATTATAATAATGCTTCTGATAAAATCACGTGTACTGGCTTGTTGTAGCCATGTTATTCTTAAAGTGGACCTTCACTCTAAAATTTGTCTTTTCCTCCCTGCAACTCTCCATCAGTATGATTTTTTGCTTACATTTTTTTCAAGCCCTGTCCCCCCCCCCCCCCCCCCACCACAACCACCACATTATTTCTTAGACTTTCTCTTCCGAAAGTCTGTTCTAACATCAACTACTTTTTTTTGTGAAATAATAATTTCTAAGATTTGTTTTGAACTTTCTTTTTGCCAGCTTGGTCTGAAGCCTCGTACACACGACCGAGTTTCTCGGCAAAAACCAGCAAGTAACTTGCTGGGATTTTTTTTTGCCGAGGAAACCGGTCGTGTGTACATTTTTCGATGAGGAAACTGTCGAGGATCCCTTCGAGACAAAAAGAGAGCATGTCTTATTTTTCCTCGACGGGAATAGAGAAACTTGCCTTGTCGAGTTCCTCAACAGCCTAACAAGGAATTTGACGAGGAAAACGATGTGTTTCGCCCGTCGAGTTCCTCGGTCGTGTGTACGAGGCTTCAGATAATCTTCAAATTCTGCTCTACTAAACCTCAAGCTGCCATAGACAGATCAAAATTTGGCCGTTCAGCAAGGACTGGCCACATTTTGATACATTTTTGTCCGTTCCCACTTGTCAAATATTTGTGGTAACCCTGAGGTAGAAGAGTTACAGATTGATGCATATACAGTAAATCCCCTTCACACCGACCATACACATATGTGCGGCCTCGGCTTTAGGGGGTTATACCGGGATGATTCTTGCAGCTGCAGGCATCATCCCGCTACTGTTTTTTAGAGCGGGCGGTCGGCTTCCCAGGGATAACAATCGATATGGCTAAAAGCCTTTTGGTTGTTATCCCAGGGGAGCGAGAGGGGACATCCCCCCTCCCGCCGTCCTTACCGGGCCTCCCGCCCCACCGGGAGACCCTATCCTCGATCCACAACTTCCGACGGCTAGAGACCGACTGTCACGAAGCCAGAAATGACTTCATTCCAGTCTTCTCTCTGTAAACATGGAAGTGACGTCATTTCCGGTTTACTCGGCTTATTGGCGCCGGTTAAAAATAAAAATACAGTTTTCAAAATCGCCATTTTTAGCAATCTGAATACTTTGAAGTGCAAAGGAGGGATTTGGGGTCTTTTAGACGCATACAAAAGTCGCGCCCGCATATGTAAACGCTGTTCAAATAACACATGTGAGGTATCACAGCGATCGTCAGTGCGAGAGAAATAATTCTAGCAATAGACCTCCTCTGTAACTCTAACCTGGTAACTGTTATTTTTTTTAAAACGTTGCCTATGGGGACTTTTTGGTACCGTAATTCGCACAGTAAAGAAAACCCATGCGTAAGTCGTGCCCGCATATGTAAACGGTGTTCAAATCACACATGTGAGGTATCGCTGCGATCGTTAGCAAGAAGGCAACAATTCCAGCACTAGACCTCCTCTGTAACGCTAACCTGGTAACCGTTATTTTTTTTAAAGCGTCGCCTATGGAGATTTTCAGGTAATTTGTCACCATTCCAATTAAAACACAATTTTAAAGCGTGACATGTTTGGTATCTATTTACTTGGCGTAACATCATCTTTCACATTATACAAAAAGAAAATTGGGCTAACTTTACTGTTTATTTATTTTTTTAATTCATGAAACTGTCTTTTTCCCCAAAAAGTTGTGTTTGAGACTGCTGCACACATACCGTGTGACATAAAATATTGCAACAACCTCCATTTTATTCTCTAGATTCGCTGCTAAATATATAAATATATATATATATATATATATATATATATATATATATAATATGTTTGGGGGGTTCTAAGTAATTTTCGAGCAAAAAATACGGATTTTAACTTGAACGTTACAAATGTCAATAATAGGCTTAGTCATGAAAGGGTTAAATTAATTTTTTATTTTTTTTATTTGTCCAATTTGTTTTGATTGCTTACAGCCGAGAACAGAAAATTCTTCCATGAACAAGAAGCAGAGAAAACGCTGTTGTACCTGCTGACTATTGATAATGATGGGGTTAAGATTGCTTCATTGCAAGCTATCTCCATTATGTGTGCGAGTGCGGCTAGTAAGGATGTCTTCGGTACACAAGGTATGTTATCAAGCTGGGTAATGTGCAATGAGTTGTAGGCAGCTGCCCTGCACGCTGAGCTAATAAGCTGTATTCTTGATTTAGGAATTCCTCAGATAATTAATTTATTGAACAAGGACAGTGCAGAGCTACGAGAAGCTGCAGCCTTCACCATGGCCAATCTTACCACCGGTTCCCCGAGCAATGCCAGGTAATTATCTGTCCTAAGAGTTACCAATATACTGATGCCTTGTATGCCCCATGCCTGAGAACCTGCCTACTGAGCAGCAATATATAGAATTCCCCCCGTGTTCTCCACTTGACACCTGTGACATTTGCCTGACCTTTATTCCGCGTGATGGGAGAATTGGACAATATTCGACGTCTCTCCACTGGATCAATTATAAAGCCGGTCCTCGTCAGCACGTCACAGGGAAGTGTGCTGTTACATACAGAAAAGAAGCCGCTTATATGAAACGGGTTGGGAAGGTGGATGGCTTTTCGTCAGCAGCGGTAAAATGCTTTGCCTTTAGGAGTTTTGGCAAAGGATCAGGTACTGCACAATAATAGTCTGAAATGTTGTCATGAAAGGTCAGAACGCCATTCATTTCTAAGTGTGTTTAGGGGGTTCCATTTAGAAAGGTCTTGTTAAAGGTACACTCCAAATTACATTTTTGCTTTTGATCTGGTTTAGGTCGTGGCACAGCTTAGCTGTTAAGTAATTTCATTCCTAGCTTTTATTCATTCCATTGTGTGCCCTTATCTTCTGATAGATCCTGAAATACAGCGTGATAAAATGCAAACCAAGGTTTTCGTGGTTCAAGGACTCAATAGATTCTTATCCACATTCAATTTCAGGGAGCATCAATGGATTGTCAAGGATGTGTTTAAAGCACTGAACCTTTTACAGCGGAAAAAAAAAAAGTAAAAATTAATGCTTTAAGTTGCATTGCAACACCTTAACCCCCCTGGCGGTGTTCCCGAGTCTGACTCGGGGTGAGATTTTTCGGCTACGATCGGTAACCCCAAGTCAGACTCGGGCTCGCCTTGCTGAATCCACAGGCAGTGTTTACTTACCTTGTCCCTGGATCCAGTGATGCCACCGCGCTGTGTGAGTGAGCGGGTACCTCCTGTGCCGCCGATCTCCGTTCTCTGCGACGTTACGACGCACGGGAGCGGAGAACGGCGCCAAATTCAAAAAGGTAAACAAACACAATACATACAGTATACTGTAATCTTATAGATTACAGTACTGTATGTAAAAAATACACCCCCCCCCCTTGTCCCTAGTGGTTTGCCCAGTGCCCTACATGTTCTTTTATATAATAAATACTGTTCTTTCTGACTGCAAACTGTATATTGTCCATAGCAACCAAAAGTGTCCCTTTATGTAAAAAATGGTTTTAGAGCAGCTAGAAAACAGCGATAATAAATTATAATCACTTGCAGAATTGTACGATAGCGATTTGTTGGGAAATTCGTCATAAAAAAATAAAAGTAATGACAGCGACAATTCTGCAACTGAGCAAATTTCAGTGATTTTGAGTTGATTACATTATTGAATAATTTTTATTATAATTATATTATTATTTGTTATAATTATTTATAATTATTTATTATATTATAATTTATAATTTTGTTTTTAAAAAAAAATTCATACCCGGGATGCCTACTAGACTCATGTTTGGTCAGATTTAAGTGAGTTATTCCTAAGAATTACAGGCCTACAGTATAAAACGCCAAATTTCCTTGCAAATAATGGTACCGCTTTCAGCACCTTTTTTCTGAAAGAATCATACCGCCAGGGAGGTTAAGAACTTACAGGACATGTCTGACCCTGTGGATCTGGTAACTATAGCAAAATAGAAAAATACATAGACTGACTTACAGGAGAAGTGTAGCCAAAGTTATTTTGGCTATACTTCTCCTGTAGGTCACAGGAGGGTAGTTCGTTCTGAACTCCGGTGACCCGTTTTCTGCTGACAGCGGGCTAAAATCCACTGTTGGCTAACATCACTCAGCCGGTCCGGGCTCAGGAAAGATCTCCACCATATGGTCGGGATCCACCCAGGTGCCTGGACTGGATCCTGGCTCAGCCTCTCAGCGATCCGCCGAGAGCCTGAGTTAGCCCCTCCCACCTGCTTCACAGCCCAGCGCTCTAGTGAGTGCTGGAGGGGCAGAGCAGAGAGCTGGAGACTGACAGTCACGACTCTCTGCTTAGAGCAGAGGGGAGAACAGAGCAATCAGTGGTGTTTGATCGCTCAATTCTCACTGCAGAGCCAGCAGGGGATAGCTGAAGCATCGGATCAATGCTGCATCCACCTAGGTGACTATACATTCTTTCTAAGTCAATACTTCTATTTTAACCTGACCATACACAGGGTGAATTTCAGCGGGTTCCTAATGAAATGGTCAAAAGTCGTTACGCTTTTCCCCGACATGGTTTGATCTGCGAATTGAAGGAGACGGGTGGAAGATTCTTGGCTTATCAGCTCCTGCATCCATTTAGATGCAGGCGCTGTTCAGGTATTCTGCAACATTTAGAGGTACTATTCAATCAGATGCTGCCACCGTTTGGGGATTCAGCCATGGGTGTCAGCTGTCAGATTACAATAGCCGGCAGGGGAGATTCCTCCATTTACACAATTTAGTGTA
Source organism: Rana temporaria (assembly GCF_905171775.1). Taxonomy (NCBI): domain Eukaryota; kingdom Metazoa; phylum Chordata; class Amphibia; order Anura; family Ranidae; genus Rana; species Rana temporaria. The sequence continues at coordinate 48,584,138 of NC_053493.1, forward strand.
GATGAGGGAATCTTTAGATTTCTTTACTTCAGTTCTTTGGTATAAATAAAAAGAATCTCATAGCATATGGCCAGCCTTATGCTGGATACACACGTATAAAAAAAATTTGTCCGGTTCAGCAGGAATTTCTGTTCAACAGAAGCTGATCACTTCCGTCAAACAGTCCTGCTGGAAAACCAGTATTCAGTCGCCTACAGCGCTGATCTTGAAATTTAAACCCAAAAATGTTCAGTGTAACTACTCAAGAAGAGAGTAAAGTACTATCACTATATATCAAATTCTAACCTGTGATAAAACACTCAAAAACTGATAATAAAATCAACTCGGCCACAAATGTCTGCCTTATAAATTTAAAAAAATATATAAAAAATTAACTAGTGTCACTACTGCTGCTCATGCCTCTTGCATTCCCACACGTTTACTAAGTACATCTATCCCAAACAGTGGCGCTCAGTACAGAAATAGTGTACAGATGGATAATATCATATACTCAAACTAATAATCCAAAAACAACATCATAGTGCAAAATATGAATATATGAATATGAAGGCAAAAAATATAATAAAAAGAAGAAAAAGTCCCAAGAGTCCATGTGATTTTTCAATAATTTACATTTGCAATGTTATGTTAATGTAATGACAACCATGCCAAATATTCCCAACTTCTTGCTGCGTTTATGTTCCTTCAGTTTTGTTCTTTCACCATGAGCATATCCCTTCACCATATCATGTCTCCTATGCTTGCCCCTTAAACTGGGGTCTCCTGTGCCACAGTTCTGCCTTTCCCCACTTTGCTGGTATTCTCATTCCACCTCCATCCTCAATCGTGTGATGAATACTTGTGTGACGTCACCCGCTCCTCCCAACGAGTTGCTTCATAAAATGACGTAACTTCATCAGGGGATGGGGGGCGGCACTCGCAAAGCACCTTATATGTAGCTTTGTGAATACAGCACTTGCCTCTCAAAGTTGCGGTGGCGTAGCGTTACTATGATACGCTACGCCTGCCTAAAATTACGTTCCGCTACGTGGATCTGGCCCTATGAGTCTTGGAACTCCCTAGAAAAAACATCTCAAAGGCCATTGCTCTAGTGATACAAAATGCTAATCACTGTAATTGAAATCATATACAGGTTCCCAAAGCAAACTATCTGGCTTCTCCTCAATATTGTTGAGCTCGGGTGTTTCCAGTACAGTGGAACCTTGGTTTATGAGTTACGTGGTTAACGAGCATTTTGAAGAACGAGAAACTTTTAAAAAAAAATTATGTTTGTGAGTGTTGTCTCGCAAAACGGGCAGAACTCAAGCTAATGTGGCGCGCAGTACTGCATTTGGCCAGAGGTGCGAGGGCACCGGAACCTAGCAGAGCCGGTTGGAGCCGTTCCGAAACGTTCGGGAATACTATCCAAGGTTTTCCAAGTTCAGCTGAGCTGTCCCTATACCATTCCGAGTATTTCCAAGGCTCTCCGGCGCGCCCCCCCTTTGGCCACATGCGGTATTGCATGCCATAGAAGTCAATGCATAACAAATTATCTACGTTTCCATTGACTTCTATGGGGAAACTCGCTTTGATATGCAAGTGCTTTGGATTACAAGCATTCTCCTGGAACGGATTATACTCGTAATCCAAGGTTCCACTGTACTAATAATTCTACAGCATACAAAAACATTTTAGACTAATGTGCACTCTAAACCTTGTGGTGTTACGTTTCTGTTCTAGCATGACTGTGCCCCTGTGCACACAGCCAGGTCCATATAGACATGGCTTGATGAGTTTGGTGTGGAGGAACTGGGCAAGAAAAAAATAAAACATGTTTTTGGAGGTGCAATGTCAGGCTCCTTCAGGCACTACAGCTTTCTGCAAATACCTCTGTATGGGCTTTCTGTTTGAAAATGCAAAATAAAGGGAAAATATCTGGACAGCCGTACTCCAAAAATGTTGCTTTTATTGTAAAAATAGAATCACAGCATACATGTCACAGCAAACAGGATACCAGCTGATGCGTTTCGCACCAAAACTTAGTGCTTAATCATAGCTATGGATGGCACAGAAAGGTTTTATTAAAAAAAAAAAAGCATTAGCATGTTGATTAGGGGGGTAGAGAAGAAACAGGGGGGTAGATTCAGTAAGCAATTGCGTCTGCGTATCCATAGATACGCAGCGCAATTGCTTAGTTGCGCCGGCGTAACGACTTTTATGTATTCAGAAAGCTTGTTACGCCGACTGCAGCCTAAGATATGACTGGCATAAGGCTCTTATGCCGTCGTATCGTAGGCTGCATTCTTCCGATGGCTGCTAGGTGGCGTTCCCGTAGTGGTCAGCGTAGAGTATGCAAATTGCCTACTCACGCCGATTCACAACCGTATGCGCGCCTGGCGTACGCATTTTACGTCGGTTTCTATGTAAGGCTGCCCGTGCTATTAGCAGGGGCAGCCAATGCTACGTATACCCGTCGTTCCCGCGTTGCGATTTTTAAAAATGACGTTGTTTGCGTAAGTGAATGGCGCTGGACGCCATTTACGTTCACGTTGAAGCAAATGACGTCCTTGCGACGTCATTTACCGCAATGCACGTCGGGAACGCGCCTAATTTAAATGATCCACGCCCCCTACGGGATCATCTAAATTACGCGCGCTTACGCCGTCTATTTTTACGGAGCGCCTACGCAAATTACGGAGCTACTGCTTCGTGAATGAAGCGTAGCGCAGGTAATTTACGGAGGCGTAGCGTAAAAACGGTACGCTGCACCTCCGTAAGAGGGCGCAAATGTACCTGAATCTAGGCCAGGGAGAGCAACCTTTAGCTTTTAGCCATTAGAAATTTTCTATATAACCAATCTATACATTTTTAATTCCCTCTCTGTTGATATGGAGAAATTGGGCAGTTTTAGAAATGTATAAAACTGCTGAAGCTGATATTTATCAAGAAAAAAGAGAAAAAGCACCGTTGGCCGGTTATAACCCCCCTTTTTTAGATGTGTAACAATATGCAGTGTATGTGTTTGTGAGAAAACTTCTATAATATGTAATTTACATTGGATTGAGGTACATATATATGGAGCACCGGGACAGTGGCTTGAAAGTAATAATTACAATTTTCCACTAAAAATGAATGAAAGAAGTAACAATAGGTAATCCTCATCAAAGGAATCAAATGTCTTGTAAGTTCATGGCTAAAAGGAAAATACCCAAGATTCATCTTTTATATTTTGGTAATTATAATTTGTAATTACCTTTAACATGAATAATACAGTGAGATCTCATCTTAACAGTCAGTTATGCCGCAGTCAGTGGAGAGTTACAAATGTCAAATTGAAATATATATTTTTTAATTAGAACGTTACTGCCATCTGTTGGTGGATAGGCAAAATAACACTTCACAAACCTAAAGAAAATACACGGGCTGCTACTACTGATCTCCTTCTGACTGTCAATCTGGCTTCAGAGTTGGGTCCCTTTCACACTGGGGCGTTTTTCGGTTGTTTTTCAGGCGCTTTGGCGTTAAAAAAAAGCCTGTAAAGCGCCTGAAAGAAGCCTCACCTGCAATCCCAATGTGAAAGCCTAAATGCTTTCAGAGCCCTTTCACACTGCCAGCGCCCGAAAAAACGCTGGTAAAGTGCCGCTAAGACCCCTTTCACACTGGGGCGTTTTTCGGTTGTTTTTCAGGCGCTTTGGCGTTAAAAAAAGCCAAGCTAATGTCTCGGGAGGCCAGGTAACTTCGTTATAAAGGGATCCACAGCTCTACTTGTCTTACAGTTCGCCAGGTCGGCTTAAAGGCTCTTTTACTGTAAGGCTGGAAGTTCGGGCCTCAAATCCTGTAGCAATTTTAGTACATGAGAGGAGCAAGACTGAATGTAAGGCTTAGCCAAGGCCGTCACATTCTCCTATCACACCCTAAAGTGTTACTAAACCCACAACAGTGAAATCAGTGTGTATATGCAGTAAATCATGCTTGCTATACTCACTGTGGACCCTAAGGGGGTTAATCCTCTGCATTGTGTAAAAAGGCTATTTGATTCTGATCCTCCCCTTCTTTTACTATCCCCATCTCCTGATAGTACAGAGCCTTGGGGATACGCTGCACATGCTCAGTTTGGTGTGTATTGCTAGAGATTTTTTTTATTTTTGTGAGGGTGCATGTGATCATCACAGGGCCAATCAGCACTGTCCAGACAAAGTCAGGGGTAATGCAGCCTCTTAGGACAATCAGACAAGCTTTAACCATACACTCATAGAAGTCACAAGACTGCTATATACTGCTGATGAGAAAAGGTATTTAGCAGTTTATATTTACTAAAATAATTGCATTTCCATGTTCTGTGTACTGTGGGAGATCAGATATAGAGAATGCAGGTCCTGGGTTTAGTAACATTTTAACTGATGACTGAATTAGCAGCACTCTCCCATCTACTGTGTATTATGCTGTGATTAGAACTTGCTAGGTTATTTGAATTCTTAGCAAGTATCACCTGAAGATAGTATTGTGGATTACGTTCCGTACAGGAATGGACACTTTGATTAATGATAGTATTTCAGCAGCACAAATTAATTATCACCGGCTCAGATCATTTGTCAAATTCTGTATTTAGCATGAAGATGAATCTGTTCATTTAGATAGTCGTGTGTTTAATATATGCCGAGGATTTCTGTTTTTTTGGAAAATAGTGTTTTTCCATCTTTCTTTTTAAAGGGACTTGGATTTACCAAATTTTTTCTATTCCTATATTTTATTATCACTGGACTTCTATGCATCATATACTGTACTGAGTGTTTGCACATTATTTTATTTTTGTGTTTATATTGTACATTTACTTGTATACAGTGTTAATTTTCACAAACAAGAAACTTATATTATAGACATAGGCCCCTTTCACGCGGGCGGACCGTTTAGGTCTGCCTGTGAGTTTAATCGGCGGACCTAAACCGGCGCTCCATGCTTGACTATGGAGCATTGGATGTCAGCGGTGACCATGTCCGCTGACATCCGATCTGATCCGATCCCCTAAAATCAGACGTATGGCGATATGTCACCATCCGCCCTGGCGGATCGGGTGAGATCCGTTCTCTCCATAAACAAGCAACGGCGCTCAACATGCCCTCCCCGCTCAGTGAGCAGAGAGGGACCTGTCATCCGCCGGCTCAGCGGAGATCAACGGAGAAATCTCCAGCTGAGCTGGCGAACGCCGCTGACGGATCCAACCCCGTGTGGAAGGGGCCTTATGCTAGTTTTTTATTATATGTATTTTCACTTTTTGTACTTTGTTTTAGCACCGTTCCGTTATTTTTATTTATCTGGTTATACCCAAGTTGATCGATCGATCAACTTGGGTACAATCAGCCTGCCCATACATGGTTCAAATCTCGGCCGGTTCAGCAAGAATCAAACCATCTATGTCCGGCCTAGTTTTGGATAGAGTGGGTGTGAATCAAAACACCTGTCTGTTTTTTGTTTTTTCTCCATTAGGCTGGGTTCACACTACTACACTACTTTCATCCTACTTTGCTCTGTGTTCAATGTTTCCCTATGAGAGCGTCTTGTAGCGTCCTACACAAGTCGGTCCGACTTTGAAAATGCTCCCTGTACTACTTTTGGTCCTACATTAATCCTACTTCAGGCCCATTGAATATCATTGAAGTCGGACCAAAGTAGTATCCTGTTCATGAAAGTAGGATGGATGTAGGACCAATGTAGGATAAATGTAGGACCGATGTAGCAGAGCAAAGTAGGATGAAAGTAGTGTAGTAGTGTGAACCCAGCCTGAGGGAGATTCACCCGCTCTATTTGTCCTGTTTTTCTTGTTCACATTATCATTGAAAGTGAATGAAAATCCCATATTTTGAATTGTCCCCAGAACAGGAATAGAGGGGAAATCTTAGAGGACACTAGTACCGAATTGAGGACACTGTCCCCAGACCAAGTCTGTCCCCAGTTTTGTCCCTGGACTGGATTTGCACAGGGGCTGGGGCAATTTCAGGGGATGGGGCAATTTCAAAGTCAGTGGCCCGGATTCAGAAAGGAGATACGACGGCGTATCTCCGAATACGCCGTCGTAACTCTGAGTTGGGTTGTCGCATCTATGCGACTGATTCATAGAATCAGTTACGCATAGATTTCCCTAAGATCCGACCGGCATAAGTGTCTTACACCGTCGTATCTTAGGCTGCATATTTACGCTGGCCGCTAGGTGGCGCTTCCGTATATCTATGCAAGGAATATGCTAATTAGGTAGATACGCCGATTCAGAAACGTACCTCTGCCCGGCGCATTTTTTTAGGTGGTTTACATTCGACTTTTTCCGGCATAAAGTTACCCCTGCTATATGAGGGGTATCCTATGTTAACCACTTCCTTACTGGGCACGTATACCCCTTCCTGACCAGGTGAAATTTCAGCTTCTGGCACTGCGTCGCTTTAACTGACAATTGCGCGGTCGTGCGATGTGGCTCCCAAACAAAATTGGCGTCCTTTTTTCCCCACAAATAGAGCTTTCTTTTGGTGGTATTTGATCACCTCTCCGGTTTTTATTTTTTGCTCCATAAACAAAAAAAGAGCGACAATTTAAAAAAAAAGTCAATATTTTTTACTTGTTACTATAATAAATATTAGGGTTGTCCAGATACCGTACCAGTATCGGTATCGGGACCGATACCGAGTATTTGCGGGAGTACTCGTACTCGCGCAAATACCCCCGATACCTAAATAGAATACTTCCCCCCCTTCCCCCCCCCCCCGCCGCATCGTGCCGCCGCATCGAGGGACATGGCTAGAGGGACATATGTGAGGGACATGGCTAGAGGGACATTGCTGCATATGTGAGGGACATTGCTGCATATGTGAGGGACATGGCTGCATATGTGAGGGACATGGCTAGAGGGACATTGCTGCATATGTGAGGCACATGGCTAGAGGGACATGGCTGCATATGTGAGGGACATGGCTAGAGGGACATGGCTGCATATGTGGGGGACATGGCTGCATATGGGGGGGGACATGGCTGCATTTGGGGACACATTTAAAAAAAGTATCGGTATTCGGTATCGGCGACTACTTGAAAAAAAGTATCGGTACTTGTACTCGGTCCTAAAAAAGTGGTATCGGGACAACCCTAATAAATATCCCATTTTTTTTTTTTTTAAAAAATATTTTTTTTCTCAGTTTAGGCCGATACGAATTCTTCTACATATTTTTGGTAAAAAAAAAAAAAATCGCAATAAGCGACTGGTTTGCGCAAAAGTTATAGCGCTTACAAAATAGGGGACAGAATTATTATTCATTTTTATTATAAATTTGTTTTACTAGTAATGGCGGCGATCTGCGATTTTTATTGGGACTGCGACGTTATGGCGGACACATCGGACACTTTTGACACATTTTTGGCGCCATTCACATTTATACTGCGATCAGTGCTATAAAAATGCACCGATTACTGTATAAATGTGACTGGCAGTGAAGGGGTTAACACTAGGGGGGCATGGAAGGGGTTAAATGTATTCCCTGGGTGTGTTCTAACTGTGGGGAAAGGGGACTGACTGGGGGAGGTGACCGATGCTGTGTCCCTCTGTACAAGAGACACAGATCGGTCTCCTCTCTCCCTGACAGGACGTGGAGCTCTGTGTTTACACACAGAGCTCCACGTCTTGTCCCTGTAGCCGCCGATCGCGAGTGCCTGGCGGACATCGCGGCCGCCAGGCACGCGCATCGGCATCTCAGGAATGCGGCGGGCACGCGCGCGCCGCCGGCAGCGCTCGCGCGCCGCCGGCAGCGCTCGCGCGCCCTCTAGTGGCCTGGAAGAGCGGAGGACGCATATATGCGTCCTGTTAGAGATTTATAACCACCCTGCGGCCGCACATATTCGTACGGCCGTCGGGAAGTGGTTAAGTATGGACGTCGTTCCCACGTCGAGTTTTGAAAATTTAACGTCGTTTGCGTAAGTCGTTCGCGAATAGGGCTCTACGTAAGTTACGTTCACGTCTAAAGCAATGACGATTTGCGGCGTACTTTCGAGCATGTGCACTGGGATTCTTTCACGAACGTAAAATACGCGGGGTCACATGAAATTTTAATAAAACACGCCCACATCATCCACATTTGAATTAGGCGCGCTTACGCCAGCCCACATACGTTGCGCCGCCGTAACTTAGGGCGCAAGTTCTTTCTGAATACAGAACTTGCGCCCTAATTTACAGCGGCTTAACGTATCTGTGATACGTTACATCCGCCGATAGATAGACAATTCTATCTGAATCCGTGCCAGTGAGTGCAGAATGAAAAACAAAATTCTGAATTACACCCTCTGCTCCGCTGCTCCTACTAGCTTAGGGGGATGTATTTTTTCATTATCTGTGCCCCTTTCTGATGATCATGTGCTGGTCAGAGTGGAGGCAATATTTCTTCAGTTTCGGGTGCCCATCCAGTTCCGCTTGCATGCAGTGTCATCTTAAGAGCATTATAGGCCCCCGGGCAATACAGTGCACTGGGGCCCTGTCTACACAATCACGCACAAGAATTTACTGACAAAAATCATAAAATTTACTGGCAGAACCACGTCTTTTACTGCCAGTGCAAAAAAAGTACCTAAAATTACAGTTTTCAGTGCCGAACAATGCAAATGTCAGTATTTAAACTATAAATATATACAGTAGCTAGTGCCATTAGCAATGTGTTTAACCAGTTCCCGACCCCCGCATGTACATATACGTCCACAATATGGCACGTACAGGCACATGGGCGTACACGTACGTCCTCGCCTATTAGCGGGTGGGGGGTCCGATCGGGACCCCCCCCGCTACATGCGGAGGTCGGGTCCGCTCGGGGAGCGATCCGGGACCACGGCGCGGCTATTTGTTTATAGCCGCTCCGTCGCGATCGCTCCCCGGAGCTGAAGAACGGGGAGAGCCGTGTGTAAACACGGCTTCCCCGTCCTTCACTATGGCGGCGCATCGATCGCGTCATTCCCTTTATAGGGAAGACACGATCGATGACGTCATTCCTACAGCCACACCCCCAAACAGTTGTAAACACACACTAGGTGCACCCTAACTCCTACAGCGCCACCTGTGGTTAACTCCCAAACTGCAACTGTCATTTTCACAATAAAGAATGCAATTTAAATGCATTTTTTGCTGTGAAAATGACAATGGTCCCAAAAATGTGTCAAAATTGTCCGAAGTGTCCGCCATAATGTCGCAGTCACGAAAAAAATTGCTGATCGCCGCCATTAGAAGTAAAAAAAAAAAAATTAATAAAAATGCAATAAAACTATCCCCTATTTTGTAAACACTATAAATTTTGCGCAAACCAATCGATAAACGCTTATTGCGATTTTTTTTACTAAAAATAGGTAGAAGAATACGTATCGGCCTAAACTGAGGAAAAAAAATGTTTTTATATATGTTTTTGGGGGATATTTATTACAGCAAAAAGTAAAAAATATTGCATTTTTTTCAAAATTGTCGCTCTATTTTTGTTTATAGCGCAAAAACTAAAAACCGCAGATGTGATCAAATACCACCAAACGAAAGCTCTATTTGTGGGGGGAAAAAGGACGCCAATTTTGTTTGGGAGCCACGTCGCACGACCGCGCAATTGTCTGTTAAAGCGACGCAGTCCCGAACTGTAAAAACACCTTGGGTCTTTAGGCTGCATATTGGTCCGGGGCTTAACTGGTTAAGTTAAACAAAAGTAAAATAAAAATAAAAAAATTTCTTCATTGACATGAAGGTCAGGTTACTATAACCCAGCCAGCACAGAGTTTCCTCTAACATCAGAGTCTGCAGGATTCCCCCTTATAGTGAAAGGGAACTCTTATGTAAAGGGGAACGCTGCAGATCATGATCTAAGGAGGGAACTCTGATGTGGAGGGGGGCTCTGGTGACCAGAGACAACCTTATATCAGAGTCCACTGCTTTCTCTTTCCCACTTACATCAGGGTCCGCAGACTGAGTTCCCCCTTGCATTGTAAGGGGGAATCCTGCAGACTCTGATGTAAAGGGGAACTCTGATGTGGGGGGCACTCTGGTGACCAGAGACCACCTTCCGTAGAGTAAATACACTAAGGTAAGAGGGGGTCACTAATATAGGAGGGGGAACCTTTATATCAGTGCCCCCTTACATTTTTGCATTCACTCCCCCCTTACATCAGCAACCCCCCGCACTTGTGGAGGATCGGATCTTCTCTGTGATTTCCGCAAACTGGGCATGGGCAGTTCTAACCCGTCACTCTCCACAATTTTTTACTTGCTGGGCAGCCGGTGGGGCCCCCCAGGCAAGCAGGGCCCCCGGGCAACTGCCCAGCGTGCCCAATGGAAAAGATGGCCCTGCTTGCATGTTCTTTTGCCTCGGCTCAGGTCCCAGCCAGCCGCCTGCCTGCTTATCTCCTTGCCTTCCCTGGAGGAGGGATCTTCCTCCGCTCCTCACCCAGTAGTAGCCAGGGTCCGGAGAGTAAGACTTGACAGGCTGTGAGGCAGGCAGTGGCGGCGACGGGCAGAGAGTCGCTGATTGCCGCCATTACTAGTAAAAAACAAAATATGTCCCCAGTTCTCATTTAAAAAATCTGGTCACCTTACCCTAGTTCTGATGACCCCGATGACAACCAGGGATCCCCTCACTTTAAAGGGCTTTCCTCTCACTTACTGTTTTGTCTATGATGTAGGAAGTGAAAGGGGATGGGCGGGGGGTGTGTTTTTAAAGCACTGATTAGAGCCAGAAGCTCTTATTGTCTTCAAAGTAGTGGGTGGGCTTGGAGCGCAGAGCATTGCATCCGGAGCCCACTCGGGGGGGAGCAAATGAATTTTCGCTGTTGCAACACTGATCCTCCTCCTGGCCAATCAGAAAGTGGGTCTGATACTCGTCATCTGATTGGCTGAAAGAACAGGCAATCCTATTGGACGCCTAGGGGGATGAGAGGAGACGCACGGCAGAAGCGAGGAGGAGAAGAGCTGATGCCTGGATGCCCACCAATGCCCGAATGCCCTGATGCACCCCACTCCTAGGATCCCTGCCACTCCTCGGATGCCCGCCGATGCCTGGTCCCCGCCGATGGGGTAAGTGTCGACGGACCGACCAGCAGACAGTGGGGGGGGTTCGGTTGTTTGTCGCCCCCCCCCCCCCAAACAAAAAAACACCAGCTGCCACTTCTAGCAACAGTGTGGGGGCTACGCATACATGCAGACAGTAGGGCCAATTTAGACAGGAGCCTGTTAACCTCTTCCATACCGGGCAGTTATACACACTTCCATACCAGGCCTATTCTGGCACTTCTCTCCTACATGTACAAATCATAATTTTTTTGCTAGAAAATTACGCAGAACCCCCAAACATTATATATGTTTTTTTTAGCAGACACCCTAGGGAATAAAACGACGGTCATTGAAACCTTTTATCTTGCACGGTATTTGCGCAATAATTTTTCAAACGCCTTTTTTTGGGAAAAAAATTGTTTCATGAATTAAAAAAATTTAAAAACAGTAAAGTTAGCCCAATTTTTTTGTAAAATATGAAATATGATGTTACACCGAGTAAATAGATACCTAACATGTCACGCTTTAAAATTGCGCACACTCATGGAATGGCGCCAAACTTCGGTACTTAAAAATCTCCATAGGCAACGATTTGAAATTTTTTACAGGTTACCAGTTTAGATTTACAGAGGAGATCTAGTGCTAGAATTGTTGCTGGCACTCTAACGCACGCGGCGATACCTCACATATGTGGTTTAAACGGCGTTTACATATGTCGGCGGGACTTGCGTGTGCGTTCGCTTCTGCACGCAAGCTACCGGGGACAGGGGCGTTAAAAAAATAAATTTTTATTTCTTTTTTTTTTTATATATATTTATTTCTTTTTTACACTTTTTTTTTTTTATCACTTTTATTCCTATTACAAGGAATGTAAACATCCCTTGTAATAGGAATGTGTGTGACAGGTACTCTTTATGGAGAGATGCGGGGTCAGTAAGACCCCACATCTCTCCTCCAGGCTGGAAAGCATGAAATCGGTGAAAAAAAATTCACCGATCTCATGCTTGTGGTTGCTTAGCAGCCGCAATCGCGGCTTTGTTTACTTACGGGACCCGGGCGTGACGTCATCACATCGCGCCCGGGTCCTCCGACGGTCATAGAGATGACTGGTGACCATCTGGTCACCAGTCATCTCTATGCTTCCTGCGAGCGCCGGACGATTCGTTCTCCGGGCCCCCGATGGCACGGGAGAGCCCGGAGAAGCACCGGATGGCGGCGGGAGGGGGGGATGTCCCCTCCCGCCGCCTGTAAGAACGATCTAGCGGCGGAACCGCCGCTATGATCGTTCTTACGTTGTGCAGAATCGCCGGCAGTTTAGAAGGATATCTGAATGATGCCTCTTAGCTGCAGGCATCATTCAGATATCCACCCGGAAAGCCCAGGACGTCATATGACGTCCACTCTGAACGGCAGAAGTTCTTTGTGGACGTCATTTTACTATGGGCCGGTAGGGAAGTGGTTAAGCTACCAGTATGTCTTTGGAGTGTGGGAGAAAGCCTAAGTAAACATAGGGAGAACATGCAAACTCCATGCAAACTCTTTTTCTATGCCTAAAATGTGTTTTTTCTTTTACACAGCAATGTTGCCGAGGCAGATGGAGATGCAGCATTAATTCATCTGCTGTCCGATAAAAGGGATGGAGTGGTTAGTAACACCTGCACAGTTCTCATCAACATGGCTGCACAAGAGTCTCTTCGGGTCACTATACAAGCTCAGGGTGTCATGAACGCTTTGGTGGAACCATTACAGTCCTCCAGCAGTCTGGTGCAGAGTAAAGCAGCGCTCACGGTGGCTGCCGTGGGGTGTGATGCGGATGCCAGAGCCGAGGTAAGAAACATTTCCAGACAAGACTGGGGAATCTGTGGTGGAACTACACTGCCTTCTGGTCTTATAGATGTCATATGATTTAATTTCATTGACTTTAACCTGTATGGAGTTTATCACTTTAAAGCAGCTGTATCAGTTCCACCTACATGCTGAAAACAATGTACCCAGAGGAGGGATGAGCAGAGGGATAGAAATGTAAACTGATTTTGCTGCAGAATTGATGATTTTTTTTGTTGAGCCTCCCTTTTTTTTTCAGATGGTATTTCATTTCTTCCAGGGATGAGCTTTCACCCATAATTTATAGATTTTCTAATTATATTTAATCTAATCTTAGGAGAAGGTTGTGTACAATATACAGTGGGGGAAATAATTATTAGATCCCGTGCAGACTTTGTAAATTTGCCCACTTAGGGCCGGTTCACACTGCTGCAAATTCTATTGCGAATTTTATCCGTTGCAATTGCTCAAATTCGCAAGTCATTTTACTAACATAGTTTTCCATGAGTGCCATTCACATCAATGCGTTGCGAATCTAAGCAGCGTTAAAAAAGAGTCCTGTGCGAGTTTGATCCACGTGCAATGCGAATTCAGCTCTATAGACTGGCTTTTCCTGAAATCGTGGCAAAGTCAAGGCCGCAAAATCGCTGTAAAATCGCGATTTTGAAATTGCAGTAGTGTGAACCGGCCCTAACAAACAAATTGAAGGGTCTATAAATCTTATCATAGGTGTATTTTAAATTATAGAGATAGAATATCAACCAAAAATTCAGAAAAATAACATGATATAAATGCTATAAGTATGAGTTGCAGCTCAGTAAGTAAAATAAGTATTTGATTCCTAAGCATGACTTAGTACTTGGTGGAGAAACCCTTGTTGGCAAGCACAGAGGTAAAACATTTCTTGTAGTTGGTGACCAGGTTTGCACACATCTCAGGAGGGTTTTTGGTCCACTTTTCTTTACCGATCATCTCTAAATCTTTAAGGTTTCTTGGCTGTTGCTTGCCAACTCGAAGTTTCTGCTCCCTCAATACATTTTCTATTAAGGTCTGGAGACTGGCTAGGCCACTCCATGACCTTAATGTGTTTTTTCTTAAGTCACTCCTTTGTTGCCTTGGCAGTATGTTTTGGGTAATGTTCATGGTGGGAGACCCATCCACGAGGGAAGAAAGTTCTCATCCAAGATTTTTCAATACATGGCCCTGTCCATTGGCCCCTCAATACGGCAAATTTGGCCCGTTCCTTTAGCAGAGAAACAGCCCCAAAGCATAATGTTTCCACCTCCAAGATTGACTGTAGGGATGTGTTCTTAGGGTCATCATCAGCATTTTTCCTCCTCCAAACACGGCGAGTTGAAGTAATGCCAAAGAGCTCAATTTGGTCTCATCTGACTACAGCATTTTCTCCCAATCCTTCTCTGAATCATTTAGATGTTATTGGCAAACTTCAGATGGGCCTGTACATGTGCCTTCTTTAAGGATGGGGACCTTGCGGGCGCTGCAGGATTTCAATCCATGGCTTCTCACCAAGCTTCTTGCTGATGGTCTTGTAGCCTATTCCAGCCTTGTGCAGGTCTACAATATTGTCCCTGACGTCCTTTGACAGCTCTTTGGTCTTGCCCATGATGGTGGGTTTGAGGCCAGTTTCACACTGGGACGACAAACGCTTCCGACATTGGGAACTCATGTCGCATGATGTGTGAAAATCAATGTTTCCCTATGGGAGCCGTCTTAACTGGTCCGACACAAGTCAGTCTCAGTCCGACTTTGAAAATGCTCCATGCACTACTTTGATCCTTCTTCAGCCCATTGAATATCACTGAAGTCGGATCAAAGGTCTTGACTCATCCAACTTTGGCATGCGACTTGTGCTCTGATGATCTTGAAGGGGGAACTCCATGCCAAATTTAAAAAAAAACGTCATGGCCAGGCCCCTCATTCTGGTATGGATTTTGGGGGAACCCCAACACGTTTTTTTCGGTGTAGGTACTGTATTCCCCTAAAAATCCATACCAGACCGAAGGGCCTGATATGCTCTTGGAGGGGGAACCCATGCCGGTTTTTTAACATTGTGCGTGAAATTTCCCCTAAAGATTCATACCAGACAGTGCCTGGTATTGTTGGGGATCAAAGTTGGATCCCTGTTCATTGAAGTCAGAAGCATGTCGGACTTCAAGTATCAGGGCAACGTCGGATCCAAAGTGGTAAGACTGTCGTGTCGTACCAGTGTGAACCTGGCCTCAATGGAAAAAAGAGATTCTCTGGACAGGTGTCTTTTATACACATAACGAGTTGTCGTTAAGAGCACCTTCTTAAATGGACAGGACTAATCTGTATACCACATGAGCACGTACTGTAGTCAGAATTATTGTTGGTTGGTAGGGGATCAAATACTTATTTTACTCACTGAACTGCAACTCAGTTTATAACATTTGTATTTGGATTTTTGGTTGATATTCTGTCTCTATCATGTAAAATACACCTATGATAAGATTTATAGACCCTTCATTTCTTTGTAAGTGGGCAAACTTACAAAACCAGCAGGGGATCAAATAATTATTTTTCCCACTGTATATAAATATACTCCTTGGTGTTTGTAATTGTAGGTTTGTATGTGTTTGATCATTATCTGTCACTTTAAAGTGTAAATAAACCCCAGAACAAAAAATATATTTATTACGCTTACCAGTCTTAAGATGTGATGGCTTCATTATCATTTCTTTACCAGGCATGATTCCATTTGTTTTCACCTGGTATTCCTGTGAATAACACACATCCTATGTGGCTATGCTCACTCACATTACTGTCAGTCAAGTGAGACTTCAAATATGTCTGCCCTTGTGCATCTTCACTGCATGGGGGATGGAAGATTACAGACAATACAAATACATAAAATGCTTCTAACCAATGTACGTGGTCCTATAGTAAAAACATATATAGCAGCAACAAGATATAGTAAGAGAGAGAGCCCTGACCCTACAAAGATACAGATTTTTTTGTACAATGTAACATCCAGTAGACATGTGCAATTCATTTAGTTCCGAATTCGTTTTTTAACTAATTTTGACAAATTCGTTAATTCTGACATTTTCAAATTTTTCAATTTTCAAATTTTCAAATTTCCGAAAATTAAAAATGTTGAATATTCGAAAAGCGGAAATTCGAAAATCCAAAAATTCGAATATCGAAATATCAAAAATTTGGAAATTCCAAAAATTCGAAATGAGGAAATTAAAAATATCGGAAATTCAAAAATGTGAAAATCCGTAAATAAAGATGAAAATCTGAAAATTCTAAAGAAGCATGAAAGAATGAAATTCAGAAGATTCGAAAATCTGAAATAATAACTAACTAATAATAACTTAAATATTACTAACTATTAAATTCTAGGTATTGTAATTTCCTTTCAAATTTGGCTGTTAGTCAACGTAAAGAATACGAATTTATCTGAAGTTACGAAGTATCCAAAATAACGAATGCCACATCTAAATGAATGGAACGTAACGATCTAATAATAATAAAAACGTTTTATTATTATCATTATTATTATTATTTATTATTAATTTGTTCCATTCTATTTGTTTAGATGTGGCATTCGTTATTTCGGATAATTCATAAATTCAGAGAATTCCATTGCCTATAATTTAATAGTTATTATTAGTTATTTATTTCAAATGTTATTTTATTTTTTTTCAGATTTTCGAATTGTTCAGAAATTCTAAATTCTGAAGATTCGTAAATCGGAAATTCGTAAATCGGAATCGATTTTCGAATTTCCAAATTTTTGAAAACAGCAAATTCGAAAATCGGAAAATTTGGATTTTGGAATTTCCGATTTTACGACTTCCCGAATTTTCAAATTCCGAATTTCCGAAAAAACAAATGAAACAAAAACGAACATATTTTTCAGCTGTGCACATGTCTAACATCCAGTGCTTGTAAAACTTTATTATTCCAGCACAAACTTCTAAAACACCTGCCTGGGGCCCCCTCCTCTAATTTGTTTTACCCACCACTGGGCTTAATTGCCAAGATCTCTACCATAAGGCCCCTTTCACACTGGGGCATTTTTCGAACGTTAACGGAGCGTTTTTTGAGTGTTATTCGAGCATTATTCGAGCGTTATTCGAGCGTTTTTTGAGCGTTATTCGAGCGTTTTTTGAGCGTTATTCGAGCGTTATTGGGGCGAAGCCTCATCTGCAATTCCAATGTGCTGGTAAAGCACCACTAAGACCCTAACGTTTTATGGCGTTTTTGCAGTGCCTCAGTGTGAAAGTGTAAGGCGTTTTTACAGCGCTTTCAATTCATTTCAATGGAGAAGGGCATTTTTGGAGCGTTTTTTTCAGCGCCCAAAAGCTGCTCCAAAGATGCTGCTTGCAGGACTCAGTGTGAAAGGGTCCATTGAGATGCATGGAGAGCATTTTATGAGTGTTTTATTAGCGCTATTTTTAATGCTAAAAAGCTGTGAAAGCGCTTCAGTGTGAAAGGGGTCTAAGGGCTAGTGGTGGGTGAAATGCGTCATTGTAAATCCCAGGCTGAGCTTCTTCTGTCCTTGGACTTTTGTGTGTGATAGTGGCTGTATTTCTCTGGATGTGTTGATAGTTTATGGTGAGGATGAGCCCCTGCTTGGCATCTGCACTAGGTCAGCTGAGGGAGTAATCCACTGCATAGAACCTAAGAGCAATGGAAAAAATGTACTGGTCTGGTGGCACCTGTCTTAGGAAGATCACAAATAATGGGAGACAATTTTTCATGTTTAAAAAATGATTGTCAACGGAATTCAGTCATTAAGTTTTTGGGTGGAGTCGTGATGTCAGTAGACTCCCCGCCCTCCTCTACACTCCCCTTGTCAACATGCATGTTCTCCTGTGTATTTCTTAGGCCCCATACACACAATAGAATCCATCCGCTGAAAAATCCCAGCGAATGGGTTTCAGTGGATAGATCCTATGGTGTGTACACTCCAGCGGATCTGTTTCCGCGGATATTTATCCCCTGGGATGGATTTCCAGCAGATAAATATTTGCTGACATGCTAAACAAATCTATCCGCTGGAATCCATCCCAACGGATGGATCCGCTGGTCTGTATAGACTCACCGGATCCATCCGTCCGAAGGGATCCCCCGCATGCGTCGTAATGATTTGACGCATGCGTGGAATTCCTTATATGACAGCGTCGCGCACGTCGCCGCGTCATAATCGCGGTGACGGCGCGACACGTCATCGCCAGAGGATTTCGGCGCGGATTTCAATGCGATGGTGAGTACACTCCATCGCATGGAAATCCGCACAAATCCTCGAGAGGATTTATCCGCGGAAACGGTCCGCTGGACCGTATTCGCGGATAAATTCTCTCGTGTGTATGGGGCCTAGCACTAAATTCTGCTATGATCACTAACATCCAGTCAAAATCCAGAAAAGTAACCACATGACTTCAGAAAAGGAGTGGGGGTGGGAATTTAAAAATAATGCCTGTCTCAGGCTAGTGCATGAGATATGTAAATAACCTGTCATTCACAGCAAGGGGGAAGAACGGACAAAAGTTTTCTCCTGTTTGTCTGTTTATCTCACTAATTGCTCAGAGCTGGATTAACTCTGTGTGGCAAGACTGGGCACAGATGATAGGAAATCTTATACTCTACATTGTGACAGCATGTAAGCATCTGCATGTGTTTACTCAATTCTCCGATGCGCTGGTTAGGCCCCGCCTACAACCAATGGTGAGTGATGCCCATAAAGGACCTCTGCTCTCGATCCTGCTCCATCATCCATGTTTGCTGTACATTTGTCGCACTTCAAATTAAGATCTTTGTTTGCATTTACATGCCTCCCAACATTTTGACATGGGAATAACCGTAAAGTTATTCACTTTACGGTCAACACTGAGGAGAAGGGGTCACTCTTTACGTCTAGAGGAAAAGAGATTTCACCTCCAAATACGGAAAGGTTTTTTTACAGTAAGGCCTCGTACACACGACAGAGTTTCTCGGCAGAATTCGGCGAGAAACTCGGTCAGAGCCGGATTCTGCCGAGAAACTCTGTCGTCTGTACACTTTTGGCCCGATGGAGCCGCCGAGGAACTCGTCGAGAAAATAGAGAACATGTTCTCTATTTTCTCGTTGTTCTATGGGAGAAGGCGGCCCGCCGAGCTCCTCGGCGGCTTCATCCCTGAACTCGACGAGGAACTCGACGTGTTTGGCACGTCGAGTTCCTCGGCCGTGTGTACGGGGCCTAAGAGCTGTGAAAATGTGGAACAGATTCCCTCCAGAGGTGGTTCTGGCCAGCTCAGTAGATTGCTTTAAGAAAGGCCTGGATTCTTTCCTAAATGTACATAATATAACTGAGTACTAAGATTTGTAGGTAAAGTTGATCCAGGGAAAATCCGATTGCCTCTCGGGGGATCAGGAAGGAATTTTTTCCCCTGCTGTAGCAAATTGGATCTCATGCTCTGCTGGTTTTTTTTTGCCTTCCTCTGGATCAACTGTGGGTATGGAGTTGGGTGTATGGGATTGTACTGTGTTTTTTATTTTGTTTGTTTATTTTTTTTTTGTGGTTGAACTGGATGGACTTGTGTCTTTTTTCAACCTGACTAACTATGTAACTATGACACCTACTAGCAAACATATGTAGGCATAGGGCATAGAAAATGGTTAATTAAATCCAGAAGGGCTTTTTTTTACTATCACGTTTATATTGGCTTTTAAAATTTACAAATGCAGCAAGTTAGAAATTGGATAAAACACTGGGAAACACTTTTTGAAAGATAAAAAGTGCATTTTATATACATCTATATGGATCAGACCAAATGAGGGACAAATGAGGGACAGAAGGACAGTCCCTCCAAATCAGGGACAGTTGGGGGCTGTGCATTCATTCTTTTCAGCCACTGATAGAAAACTGTATAACTAGAGGATATGATGAATCAATTCCAGCAAAGCCAAGTACAGGAATCCAAAGAGATTCACCCACTAAAACTGAACTCCTTTTTAGCAGTTTCTGCTCTTTATAGGTAACCAATACCCTAAAGTGATTTTACCATTCTGCATCTGCTCTAAGCTCTGATGGAAGTGTTCAGCGTGTTTAAAATGTGAAAATTATCAAAATGATTTAAAGGCGCTTACTGTATAGGAAATCATTACAGCTTTCAAGGCACTGAAAGTCTTCCATCTGTCAGATTAGTACAATAAATCAATCAGTGGTAATCTGCAAGTACCCTGCAGGCGCAAATTGATGTCCTGTATTGTTGGCTATTAAACTGACACATTCATCGGTCTACCCTGATGGATATGTGTTTAAGGGAATGTGATGTGTTTTGCTTTTATTCTTACAAATCATATTTATTTTATACCCAATAACTGCCACGAGTATGTGACTGGAAGGCAATTATGCAGGTTGAGCTAAGTTTTCACAACACTGATGGCACATTTACAATTTAATAAGGCAACAAATAGATTTTGTCTCAGTTCGCACTGCAGTGATGCGGGAAACCTGCGAATCCACTACGGGTTCCGGCATCGCATGTCTCCTGGCGGCAGTTCACTCTGAATAATGCGAACTGCTGGGAGTGTCAATAGAAAGTTAATGACACCCCCAAATCAGTTTGCAAATTGCAGAGCGAACTGTCAATTCGAACTGGAATCGGATCGCATGGGTGTGAACACCTATGTAATTTGATTCTGGTGCGGACCAAAAAAAGGGTCCTTTGCAAGTTTGGCCTGAATGCGATGCAAATTTAGCCATACTATCTGTATGGCTGAGTTCGCATCGCACAGACATCGCTTGTGATTTGCACTGCAGTGTGGTGTGAATCACATCCCATGTCTGACATTGCAGCAGTGGGAACAGGCTGCATAGGCGTGCGTACAGGGTGTGCCAGGAGTGCCTGGGCACACCCTAATCACCCTGTGCTGCGCAGATTCCCCCTGCTGCTTTGCTGCAGAGAAAGAGACTGGGGAATTGTGTCCTCAGTCCCTTTCTCTATGCCAAAAGTGAAACATCAGGGATCTGTTTGGATCCCTGATATTTCACCAAAGCCCCCCAATGGGGCTCCTAATAAAATAAAAAAGTAATAAAAAACAGTGTAAAAAAGAATAAAAAAATAAGTAAATAAATATTAATAAAAAAATAAAATTGTAAAAGAGTAAAAAATAAACAAATAATTAAAATAAACTACTGACACCAATCCCTGCCCTACTGACACTGGCCCAGATTCAGTAAGCAATTGCGCCTGCGTAACCATAGTTACGCAGCGCAATTGCTGACTTGCGCCGGCGTAACGAGTTCTCCTGATTCAGAGAACTCGTTACGCCGACTGCAGCCTAAAATCTGCGTGGCATAAGGCTCTTATGCCACGCAGATTTTAGGCTGCATTCTTGTGATGACCGCTAGGGGGCGTTCCCATTGTGGTCAGCGTATAGTATGCAAATTGCATACTTACGCCGATTCACAATGTTGCGCGCCCCCTGCGTACGCAAGTTACGTCGTTTCCGTACGGCGTGTTTAGCGTAAGGCTGCCCCTTCTAATAGCAGGGGCAGCCAATGCTAAACTATACCCGGCGTTCCCGCGTTGCGACGTTCGAATTTTACGTCGTTTGCGTAAAAATGGACGCCATTCACGTTCACTTTGAAGCAAATGACGTCCTTGCGACATCATTTGCCACAATGCACGTCGGGAAAGTTTCCTGACGGAGCATGCGCTCTACGCTCGGCGCGGGAGCGCGCCTAATTTAAATGATTCCCGCCCCCGGCGGGATCATTTACATTGCGCGCACTTACGCCGGGCAATTTTGCCGGCGCGCCCTCGCAATTTACGGAGCTACTGCTCCGTGAATCGAGGGCAGAGCAAAATATTTGCGGGGGCGCAGGGCAAAATCGTTGCCCTGCGCCTCCGCAAATAGAGCGCAATTCTTTCTGAATCCGGGCCACTGTGTATATATATATATATATATATAAAATGACACACACAGTATATATAAGAAGGCCAGTATGGTGGCCTGAGTTTATGGGAGGAGCCCGGAGGGTATTTAAGCAGCCCACTCACACATGCTCTTTGTCGGTTCAGTGTGCAGTACTACACGTCACTGGGCCGACTCTTCCCAGCTCACCTCATGTCCGTGAGTCTGCGCATTCAATCGCATTCGACATCGCAAGCGCTTTGCGGCTTCTCCCTTCATGGTCTTCGCCGGCGGTTCCCGCTTACTGTCGCAGGTAGGATTCAAACCTTTTCGTATCTTGTGCAATCTTACAATTCGTTATGCTTCCTATCCTGCATCCCTTTTGGGAAAAAATCGGCCTGAGTTACTTTTGCTTATGTTCCAACATCATTCGGCTCAGGCATAGTACATTTGCAACTTCCTTCTGCCAAACATACGATTCATTTGTAAATCCATTTGGAGATTGACATGTGTTTGTATGGGTTCTTTGGCAGATTGAGGTGGTAATTGGACTCACATGGTGCCTTGTCTGCACTTGATTAGCCTGGGGGGATGGGTGGTTGGTAGGTGTTCGGTTTCAAAGCAAAGGGTAGCATACACTCTACAACC
The DNA here is from genome assembly GCF_905171775.1 of Rana temporaria. Taxonomy (NCBI): domain Eukaryota; kingdom Metazoa; phylum Chordata; class Amphibia; order Anura; family Ranidae; genus Rana; species Rana temporaria. The sequence goes on from NC_053493.1 coordinate 48,606,522, forward strand.
AATTCGTATCAGATTCGTTCAATACTCCTTACTATCAATTCGTATCGGATTCATTTCATGCATTTTACAACCATTTTGTATCACATACATTGCATACTTTCTACCGTTGCCATTCATTGTTTCCCCCATGTCGTGTGTTTTAGTTCCCGCAGCGGAACTTACGAATTGCTTGTACACGGTTCTTCTCTCTCATTTATTTACCAAAGTTATTGCCTGTGTGTCATGCATGGCGCCACACCACACTCTTGGGATGCGTTGCACATCCACTCCAGTCCAAAGCAAACCCAGTCGCACGTTCACTGTCCCAGGTAGGATTCGTTAGCTTGTTTGTCATGTCATATTCGTGGCCACTCATGGTGTCACCTGTACCATATGTTTGGTTCCCGCAGTGGAGCTTACAAAGCATTGATACGCACTTCCCGTGTTCTATTTTCTACACCAAACCTCGTTGTTTTGCCCCATGCACGGCATCACGCTACACGTTCCCGACATGTTTCACTCCAGCCACAGTCCGCCGCAAACTCACTCGCATGGCCCACTGTCGCAAGTAAGATTTGTTATTACATTCTTTATGTTCTATCAATTTGCTACCATTCGTTGTCTCCCATATCGTTCATTAGTGGCCCCTATGGAACCTACGATTCAAACAGGCGTTGTCCTTCTACCTTATACTGCTTGCTTAAGGTACAAACAAACCAGGTGTTTCTATCCTTTCTCAGTCACCCAATTCTTATTGATTGAGACCTTGCAACCATGCAAATCATCTCAGCAGTCTGATACCCTTGCTGTGACACTTGCAACACATGACCCTTACAAAATGCAAAATGCAAAAAAAAAAAAAAAAAGCAAAAAAGGAAAAAAAAAAAAAAAAAAAAAAAAACTATTGCCACCACGTAATCTCAGCCCAGCAACCTGACACCTGTTGAGACCGTTGCAACGATGCAAAATTCGTCTCCACAGCCTGACACCCTTGTTAAGACCCTTGCAAACGCAATACCGTCTTAGCAGCCCCACACTCATCGAGACTCTTGCAACCACACTAAATCGTCTCATCAGCCTGACACCCTTGTTAGGACCCTTGCAACACATGACCCTTACAAAACGAAAAAAAAAAAAAGAAAAAAAAAAACGCAAAAAAAAGAAAAAAAAAAAAAAAGAAAAAGAAATATAAAAGTGCAGAAAAAAAAAAATTGCCACCACACAATCTCAGCCCCGCAACCTGACACCTGTTGAGACCGTTGCAACGACGCAAAATTCGTCTTCGCAGCCTGACACCCTTGTTGAGACCCTTGCAAACGCAATACCGTCTCAGCAGCCCCACAATCACGGAGACTCTTGCAAGCACAGAAAATTATCTCAGCAGCCTGACACCCTTGCAAACGCAATACCGTCTCAGCAGCCCCACACTCATGGAGACCTTTGCAAGCATGCAAAATTCGTCTCCGCAGCCTGACACCCTTGTTGAGACCCTTGCAAACGCAATACCGTGTCAGCAGCCCCACACTCATGGAGACTCTTGCAAGCACACAAAATTGTCTCAGCAGCCTGACACCCTTGTTAAGACCCTTGCAACACATGACCCTTACAAAACGCAAAAAAAAAAAAAAAAAATATGCAAAAAAAAAAAAAAAAAAGCAAAAAAAAATTGTCACCACACAATCTCAGCCCAGCAACCTGACACCTGTTGAGACCATTGCAGCCATGCAAAATCGTCTCAGCAGCCTCACACCATTGTTGAGATCCTTGCAAACGCAATACCGTCTCAGCAGCCCCACACTCATGGAGACCTTTGCAAGCACGCAAAATTCGTCTCCGCAGCCTGACACCCTTGTTGAGACCCTTGCAAACGCAATACCGTGTCAGCAGCCCCACACTCATGGAGACTCTTGCAAGCACACAAAATTGTCTCAGCAGCCCGACACCCTTGTTAAGACCCTTGCAACACATGACCCTTACAAAACGCAAAAAAAAAAAAAAAAAAAGCAGAAAAAAAAAAAATGTCACCACACAATCTCAGCCCAGCAACCTGACACCTGTTGAGACCATTGCAGCCATGCAAAATCGTCTCAGCAGCCTCACACCATTGTTGAGATCCTTGCAAACGCAATACCGTCTCAGCAGCCCTACACTCATCAAGACTCTTGCAACCACGCAATACCGTCTCAGCAGCCTCACACCAATGTTGAGTCCCTTGCAAACACAATACCGTCTCAGCAGCGCCACACTCATCGAGACCCTTGCAACCACGCAATACTGTCTTGAGCAACCTCCCACTCGTCAAAGACCTTTGTGACCATACAGTCTCGCCCCAGCAACCTGGCATTCATTGAGACCCTTGCAGCCAGACAAATCATCTTTGGCCTCATGTACACTGCTGTTGGTAAAAAAAAAAAAAAAAAAAAAGGGTTCAGACGGATGTTCAGAGGCATTCGAAACGCCAATGCCTGTAACAGCTTGTAAACACTGCCAGATGCGGTAACTCATGTTTACCAGCGTTGCATTCACAGTCGTTTTCATAAAAAAATTTAAATAAAGGGGAATATTGTCTCAGCAACTTGACACTCATTTGAGACCCTTGCTAAATGTAATATCATCTCAGCTACCTCACACCCTTCTAGACCTTTGCAACCACACAATCTCATCTCAGCAACCTGACACCCGTTCAGACCTTTGCAGCCATACAAAGTCATCTTAGCAACCTGACACTCATTTCAGACCATTGCAAATGCAATATCGTCTCAGCAACCTGACACCCATTTAGACCCTTGCAGCCATACAAAGTTGTCTCAGCGGCCGACACTCATTTGAGACCATTGCAAAACGCAACATCGTCTCAGCAACCCCTCACTTGTTGAGACCTGTGCAACCACACCATGCCATCTCAAAACAAACCTCATAATCATCGAGACCTTTGCAACCACACAATATCGTCTCAGCAAACCAGACTGAGACCCTTGCAACCACCAATACCATCAAACCTTCATACTCAAGGCCCCTGCCACCACACAATATCGTCCCAGCAACCTGACACTCACTGACACCCTTGCAACTGCACAATATTGTCTGCAGTAGTATAAAACACTTAGCGGCACGCACCTACGTGCAAACCCGAATACAAACTAAACTTGCAAACACACCTCAGTGACAAACAATCAGCCACACAAACACACAGTGGCACCCAGTTGGCCATTCATCTTCAGTGGCACGCGGGCCACTCATCTTTTCTCAGTTTTTTTTCCCTGCGGTTAGTTCAGGTTTTCATCCAGCACCAGCGAGTGCACGTTGGCCTGCGAGTGCACGTTGGCCTGTGAGTGCATGTATATCGTCTTGTTGAGCACCTGTGTATTGTCTTGATTTTCTCACACCAATGCAAGATCCAGTCCAAGTTCTCAAACTAGACCAAGCATCAGTAGCAGACTTAGCTATGTGGGACAACTTCCCCACCTGATAGAACATCATTTCAATCTTCATCCCAGCAGTGTCAGCCGAGCCACCAAAGGCTTTTGCAGCCATTTTTAGGCCGCCACTGGTTTTCCAAAACTTGGCCCCCAGAAATTCTCTTAAATTTTTGCTTCACCCAGTCTTCATCACGCCTCGTGCTGCACCCCATCGTGGCAGCTGCCCAGGTCTGGGTCCACACTTGAACAGGACAGACACTGTTCTTCACCACAGACAATCAGGCCACAGCCGACATCATCAATTAAGATAGATCTAAGTCACTCCCCATCACTTCCTGCGCAGGCTCGCGCAGCTGTCACTCCGTCACCAGTTAATATCTTATGTAGACCTTTTCCAGGCAAATGCAAAAAGCAGCTGATGCGCTTTCCTATTCCAACCTTGGAATGGATGTTTTTTCCAGCAAGAGCCTGGAGCCGACCCAACAACTATCCCTGTCCCACCATGGACATTGCTGACGATGGACTGAAGTCGCATCTCGCCAACACAATCCAACTTATTAACCACTCCTTGGCACGCAACACACTGAAGGCCTATCGCACTGCTTGGAACACTAATCGCTAATTTTTGGCCCCTTGCCCCGGAGCAGCAATAGGCAACGTTGGACACATCCTAGCCTTCATATCGTATTGCCACATGCAGCTGACCATTTCTCAATACTATCACGCCATATCTAGATGGCATCCAGCATTTCCTGTCCCTGCAAGACCCCAGTAAACCGTCAGTATTCTCGAGCCCATGCAGTCAAATCCCTCCTACAGGGCATACAGAAGCACCAACCTGTAGTCAGTGGCAAGCGCCTACCTTTCAAGAGTCCCCTCTTTAGGGACATGTCTAAAATCCTTACTCGTTCCCTGTTTAGGGCTTTGCCCAGTCTAGTCACCCAACAGCCATCTACCAGGCCTTCTACGGTTCCCTACAACCTAGTGAATTTAGTCAGCGGCTCTGGCAGTCACACACTGCTCCGACGCCACCGACTCGCTTTCGAACCACTACACTCTCACAGTCTGCAAACGCAACAAACAGGCCCCTGGGGTTGACATCAACCTGTTTCAGCTTGACAACGCCTGACGCCCAGTGACGGTGCTCAACCCACTACTGCTCCATCTACCCAGCCAATCTGAGGGTAGCTCGTTGCTACCCTTTCTAAACCAGCTCCCTGAGTGTCAGCCAGTGTGTGAAGCATGTCAGAATCCTCCTAAGTAACTTGGGCTTCAAACCCCAGTCAGTTCTCTGGACATTCTTTCCGAATTGGAGCAGTCTCAGTTGCCTCCCAACAGGGAGTACCAGACTACGTAATCAAGATACCAGGCTGATGGAAGTCTCCTTGTTTTGCCACATACATCCTAAATCCTCATGAAGGAATGGCACACGCTTTTACCAAGCTGGCTTAATAAATACAAGAAATCAATATAAACTATTTCCCTATCTGAGTCTTTTGCCCCCTTTTCTTGGCATACTGACCAGACACCACCAAGGCACACTTCAGGTCTATTTATGTTGTAAGTCTTGTCGCGTGTTTATGTGATCCACATCTCTCTCGGTCAGAGGGTAACGACCATAAATAAGAAGGCCAGTATGGTGGCCTGAGTTTATGGGAGGAGCCCGGAGGGTATTTAAGCAGCCCACTCACACATGCTCTTTGTCGGTTCAGTGTGCAGTACTACACGTCACTGGGCCGACTCTTCCCAGCTCACCTCATGTCCGTGAGTCTGCGCATTCGACACCCTCCCGCCCTTCCCTTTTTCAGGGCACTTCTCAGCATGTCCTTCTTCAATTAACTACCCATTACTTACCTTGGGTATGCCCCCTTTTCTTGGCATACTGACCAGACACCACCAAGGCACACTTCAGGTCTATTTATGTTGTAAGTCTTGTCGCGTGTTTATGTGATCCACATCTCTCTCGGTCAGAGGGTAACGACCATAAATATATATACAGACACATGTGAGTTTGAGCTTTGGGGTGCACACCTATGATAGGCCCTCAAGCTTAGCTGGAGCTGGCATGTTTTAAAGTGTATCTAATCCCGTAAAACTGAAATTTAAAGCGGAAATTCACCTAAGAGGGGAAGTTCCGCTCTTCCTTCTACCTAACGCCCCCCCCCCCCTTCTTTTCCATATCTGTAACATTTAGGATGGGGGAGCGGGTACTTAGTTTTGACAGGTATCCACTCCCACTTTCGCTCTCCCTGCCTGCAACTTTCTGGGACACATCACAGCAGTGCAGGAACAAGGTCACCCAGAGCCCAGGGAAAAGATGCCAAACTGCGCCCCCTCCCCCCAAGATGTATAAGCATTATGTGTCAGCAAAATCACCCCCCTCCCCCCATAAAAAAAAGTGCGGCACTAATCTGCATGATTATCCCCTAAGCATAAATTCTCCCTCTTCCCAGTACAAATTCCTCCCCTGCTGAAATCCCCTCCCAGCACAAATCTCTGCCCCCCCCCCCCCACCCCAGCACAAATGCCCCCGCCTTACCCCTTTGTAAAAATTAAAGTGATTTAAAGAAACCAGTGTTAAGAGAAATATGCTGGCTGCCATTGCTGATGTCTCTTTCTAAATGACTAGTCACCTGGCTGTCACACTGATACTTTGGCTTCAGAGCTTCCAGAATCACCTGCAATTTCCCTGCTCAAGTATAGCAATAAGGAATTGCAGCTTTTATTGGCTGAATGCTTATCCCAGGTCTGTAAAGTCTCGTACACACGATCGGATTTTCAGACGGGAATTGTGTGATGACAGGCTGTTGTTGGATAATCCAACCATTTCCGACAACAAATGTGGGATAACATGCTTTAAAATTTTCTGACAACAAATGTGTGTTGTCGGATTATCCAATCGGGTGTACAGAAGTCCTTCGGACAAAAATTAAAAGTACAAAAATGCATGCTCAGAAGCAATGCTAACCATAACAATTTTAGCAGAAGTTGCCCAAAGGGTGGCACTAAAGAGCTGAAAAACCACATTGTTTTGCGTTTGTTGGCTGACAATTCTTTGACGTTTGTATGCAAGACAAGTTCATGGCCAACGCCCTTCGGACAAAAGTCCTGCGCTTTGTCCGCGGAAAATCCAATCGTGTGTATCAGGCTTTACTCAGAAGTACTGAAGCCAGGGTAGGCCTGGTTCACACCTATGCATTTTTAGTGCTTTTTGCAGAGGGCCAGGGACTTTTTTTTATACAAAAAACACTGCTTTACAGCGATTTGCGTTTTTTTGTTTTTTAATATGTCCAACAACACATTTTTTTGTGCTGAAAATGTCCCCCTCGGCTTATACTCGAGTCACCTTTTTGCGCCTGATCTCCTGGGCTTTGGGGACCCGGTACCAGCCAGCTGTAACTCCCATGTACCCCAAACTTAGCACACATATAGTCCCACTCTTCCTCTATAATTGTGCAAAGTTTGTTGTCCGGGGGACCTAAGGCCGGGGAGCACAGATTTTTCAAAGTCGGGCACCCCTTCCACAGACTCCTATGTTAAACGGTTATTTCTCCGGTAAATTTGGGGACCTGGTACCAGCCGGCGTAGGTCCCCTGGACCTGAAAAAACCCAAACTTGGCACATTTGTAGCCCCAGTTCTCCTCTACAAGTGTGCAAAGTTTGCTGTCTGGGGGACCTATGGCCGGGGAGCACCGATTTTTCAAAGCTGAGCACCCCTTCTATATACTGTTAAAAAGTAAGTCTAGTTATGGGCACGGTGAGGCACAGTGAGGCATGGGCACAGTGAGGCATGGGCACAGTGAGGCATAGGCACAGTGAGGCATGCACATGGACACAGTGAGGCACAGTGAGTTAATACGTTTTCCCCGTTTTTTTGTGGTAAAATTAGGTGCCTCGGCTTATATTCGGGTCGGCTTATACTCGAGTATATACGGTATATTAGAAAAATAGGCATATCATTTTGTCAATTGCTAACGTATTTGATTTGTGTACAAGTTAATCATTTTTAACGTAAACATATCGTATCTAGTTTAGGAACACAGCGGGACTGACCTATCTTGTTAAACTTCTGAACTCCGATTATGATGAGGTTCGGAGAAATGCATGCTGGGCCATTGCTGTGTGTGCGAATGAAGAATTGACCGCAGCTGAACTCTATAGATTGGGGTAAGTAAAGCATTAACACTAATAGAGATTCATTGATGCGCTTCATTAAGTGCAGTCTTTAAATTAAAACTGTAATCCAAATAATTAAGCTAGATCCACATTTAATACTTGAATGAATGTGTTTTTATGTGTTTTAATATTTAAAGCTTTATATGCTGAAATAAACTGCCAAGGTCATAATGATAGACTACAAACTATTTGTATTTTAAAGTACCAATCCACTTTTATCAATTAGAGATTAAATTGCAGGATGCGCCACATTATCCTTAGCTGCTATTTTCTCGTACTTTTAGCCGTGGTTCACACTGGGCTGCGGGAGTAAAGCCGCGCGAGTTCAGCTGAACTCGCACGGCTTCACTCCCGCTGGCAGTCCTGATTTCGGACGCGATTTAAGAGACATCTGTGCAGGTTTCTGCACAGATGTCTATGTAAATCGTGGCCCGAAATCGCAAAAAGTAGTACAGGAACTACTTTTTGAAATCGGTGCAGCGCCGCAGATGCAGCGTCGCACCGATTAGGACAGTGTCATTGCCGGCAAATGCCGCCGATTTGAAATGCGATTTCACATGTGAAATCGCATCTCAAATCGAAGGAAATCGTACCCAGTGTGAACCTGGGCTAAAGGTTATTAGTAGACCAGTCTCATGACACAGCCCCTAAAGCGGGGCTGGGACAAGGGGTGGGCAGGAGGGTCGGTTGCCCTGGGCAGTGTGGTATCATGTGAGGTGGGGGGGTGCACCGCAAGGAGATTGAGAGGGGAGGGGATTTTTATTGGAAGGAGGAATTTGGGGGGGCAGTAGGGAAAAATAATTGTTCTAGGAGGGGGGATTTGAGTTGTGAGGGGGATAGGAAAAGAGGATTGGTGCTAGGAGGCGGGATTTGCGGGCTTTGTGCTAGAAGAGATAATATGGTAGAAGGGAGGAGATTTGTACTAAAAGGAGATTTTTTTGGGGGGGGGGGATTTGTGCTAGTAGAGATGATGGGGGATGTTTGTGCTAGGAGGGAGGGATGGAAGGTAGACATGTGCACAGAATTTTTTTTTGTTTTTTTTTGTTCTGTTTTGTATCGTTCCGTAGGTTCGTTCCCGTTCGTTTTTCATAAGACGCCCGTTTTCCTGTTCGTTCCCGTTCGTTTTTCGTACGACGCAATTTTTTCGTATTCCGATCGTTTCGTATTTTGGTTACCGTTTTATTTTCGTACATGCGGGATGGTTCGTTATTCTGTTTAATTCATGTTCGTTACTTGTTAGGCCCCGCACACACGACAGAGTTTCTCGGCAGAATTCACCGAGAAACTCGGTCAAAACCCGGATTCTGCCGAGAAACTCTGTCGTCTGTACAGTTTTGGCTCGATGGAGCCGCCGAGGAGCTCGACGAGAAAATAGAGAACATGTTCTCTATTTTCTCGTTGTTCTATGGGAGAAGGCGGCCCGCCGAGCTCCTCGGCGGCTTCATCCCAAAACTCGACGAGGAACTCGACGTGCCAAGCACGTCGAGTTCCTCTGTCGTGTGTACGGGGCCTTAGACAATAATTTTCATGAATTTTCGTCATTTTGTACTTTCGTAAATATATCGCGGGATTCGCGGCACTTTCAACACGCGGCTCATCCATATTAACTATTGTTAAGTCCCATACACTTGGTCAGACTTTTTTAACAACAAACATAAAAACGATCGTTTTACCGAACGTTCGTTCGTTTTTAAACTCCATCAGAAAACCATTTTTGGGTTCCAGGTTCAAAAGTCTAGCCAACTGATCTCCCTTCAGACGAAAATCCACAGAAAAGTTTATTTGGCTTTACTGTACTACTGCACTCAGCACAAAAGAGAAGCTGCTTCACTAACTTACTACACTCACTGTCCATTCAAAAAAACGAAAATTACATCTATAACAAAAGATTTGCATTCTGTATTTTGAAACCAAATTACGAACAGAAAAAAGGAATTCAGAATACAGAATACAAATCTTTTGTTATAAGATGTCATATGAACATACAAACAGAAAAAGGAATCAAACAAAATTCAGAATGAAAATCTTTTGTTATAGATGTCATATGAACATACGACTGAAAATCAAAATACGAACAGAACAAGGATTCAAACAAAATAAAGAATGCAAGTCTTTTGTTATAGATGTCATATTCGTTCTTTTGCCGTTTTCGTCGGATCGTTCGTTCGTATTTGCGGTTGTTCGTTATGCGACTCATTCGTATTCCCGTCGTTTTCGTATTTTGGTGCTTACATTTTTTCGTATGTACACATTATTCTGCGGGTACGAAAATGAACATTTTCGTACGAAAATAACATTCGTACGAACGGGAATGCACATATCTAATGGAAGGATGGGGGAGATATTTGTGCTAGGAGGGGGACTGGGAGGGGGGAGGAGAATGTGTACTTGATGGGGAAATTTGAGGGGTAGAGGATCAGTGTTTGGAGTTTTTTTTGGGGGGGGATGGGGCGGGGGCATTTGTGCAGGTTGGATTTGGGGATGGAAGGGACAAAGATTTGTACTAGGAGGAGGGATTTCAACAGGGGGTGCAATTTGTTCTGGGCTAAAAATAGTGCCTGCAATGTGCCTCTGAGGCCACCCCAGTGTGAAAGCCAGAGTGCTTTCACACTGGAGCAGTGCGCTGGCAGGACGGGAAAAAAAAGTCCTGCAAGCAGGAAAAAAATGAATGGACAGCGCTGCCGAAACGCCTGCAAAATGATTCCGCAACACGGGCTCTATCAACCCTTTCTTTGGCCGCTAGCGGGGGGTTAAAAGTGCCCCTCTAGCGGCCGAATAGCACCATTGAAGCTGCTATACCGTCGCTTCAGAGCGCATGTGCCAGTGACGTCATTGGCTGCATGCAGTCTGAACGGTTTAGGAGAAATTCACAGTACCTACAGGTAGGAGTTATTATAGGCTTACCTGTAGGTACAAGTTTACAAAAAGGGTTCACTTCCAGTTTAAGATTATTTTGCATCCCAACCACCTGCCCCTGATTTAGTGTACTGTGCCCCCGATGGTCGCCATTCTTCTTGTAATTCCCCTACAAAAGTGTTGTATCAAAATAATATTTGCAAAAATATGTTGATGTTGTTCTGCCTTTAAATCTGGTCACCTTTTTTTTTTTTTGTGTTCAGGGCTTATGATGATCTCCAGGAGATAAATCTTTCAGCAAGTCGCAGAAGCAATTTTAGCGAGCTGGCTCTGAACAAGATGCTAGATAATAATCTTTCTCTGAAATACAACCAGAAAGGATTTTTATCCTACAACAACCTCATAAACGATGGATTTTATGACCACGGCCGGGTACGTTAGAACAAGGGTATAAGTCATGTATAGCCAGTGTGATACTACTGTGGAGTACATCATGAAATGTCACAAAATTAGCTGCATGACACAATTTAGACTTTAATCCAGTTAAATCCAAAAGTTTCTAAAGTATGTTTTAATTAAATATGGCAATTTGACTTTGAATACAAACACTTTACATTGTTAATATTTGTGCCAATTTCTTACCTACAGATAAAACCAGATGCAAAGTTATCATCTCTGGAAGAACTTAGTAAACAGGAGCTAAACCAAAGGCGGGCAGTTATTTTAATCAATACAAGATTACCTGAACTGTAAGTGCTGAATTACCCCACGGTGCCTGCAGCTACAATGGGCACTGAGAGTTTATTTTAACCTATGTTATGTTAAAAATCTGTAAATGCTTGAATGTTGTTCTTAGCCTTGCCATCCACTTTGGCATTTAGTATTATATAATGTATATAATACTAAATGCCAAAGTGGATGGCAAGGCTACTCACTTTTGTGAGATACTGTGTATAAAAATATATATACAGTACAGACCAAAAGTTTGGACACACCTTCTCATTCAAAGAGTTTTCTTTATTTTCATGACTATGAAAATTGTAGATTCACACTGAAGGCATCAAAACTATGAAGTAACACATGTGGAATTATAAAGTGACAAGTGCTTCCGCGCTATTATAGATCCTTAAAATACAAAACACCTCAACAAATTATATACAGTGCAGCAAAATCTAGCAGTGTTTTACCAAACACAAAAATAGAAATAAGATAGTGAAAGTGATTCTGCGCAACGTATCTCACATTGCTGTGACACATAAATATAAACACAAATAAAAATGTGAAATAACACTGAATTAGATAAATAAAAATATAAATATATATACTGAATAGTCCGTGTATACAAGTGGTATAAGAGAGCTAGTCCAATCAATATGCTGAATATGCTGGATCAGGTGTAGAATAAGTGACTAGCAGATGAAGATCGAATCCTTCACTAGGCCCCAGATGAAGACACGTGACGTCGTGTCGTAACGCGTAGGGATTGGCGTACACCTGGAGTGACGTAAGCCGGCGCTGTGGACGCCGCTCATTTTAAAATTGCTGCACATTTGTAATTTTTTAAATGTAAGCACAGGTTTTTTCATTGAATAAATTACAACCTGGTTTACTGTGCTTCACTATCGGAGGTTCCTTTTCTGTTCCCTCTCTCCATTTTATTTGTTTGGGCGGAGTGCTGTGCGGGTCTATCGTAAGGACGTGGTGCCGGCTCGGGGGGAGAGAGGACAGGGATTACCCTTAAAGGATTGCCACGGTGTGAGAGATTCGATGCTCATCTATATCTACCTAGAGGTAAGAGGCTTGTGAGCCTAGTGAAGGATTCGATCTTCATCTGCTAGTCACTTATTCTACACCTGATCCAGCATATTCAGCATATTGATTGGATCATCTGGCAGCCTTTATACAATTTTGATTTGTATTGAATTTGTTTCACTGAAGGACTCGTTCTGGTTCTTTTCCACATCATTTTTATTTACCATTTTTTTGGTTTGCACCTTTATTTTGTTACACATTATTTGAGCAGGACTAGCTCTCTTATACCACTTGTATACACGGACTATTCAGTATATATATTTATATTTTTATTTATCTAATTCAGTGTTATTTCACATTTTTATTTGTGTTTATATTTATGTGTCACAGCAATGTGAGATACGTTGCGCAGAATCACTTTCACTATCTTATTTCTACATGTGGAATTATACATAACAAAAAAGTGTGAAACAACTGAAAATATATTTCATATTCTAGGTTCTTCAAAGTAGCCACCTTTTGCTTTGATTACTGCTTGGCACACTCTTGGCATTCTCTTGATGAGCTTCAAGAGGTAGTCACCTGGCGCAGCACCCCATCATTCTCCTTCTTGGTCAAATAGCCATTACACAGCCTGGAGGTGTGTTTGGGGTCATTGTCCTGATGATAAAATAAATGATGGTCCAACTAAACGCAAACCGGATGGAATAGCATGCCGCTGCAAGATGCTGTGGTAGCCATGCTGGTTCAGTATGCCTTCAATTTTGATTAAATCCCCAACAGTGTCACCAGCAAAGCACCCCCACACCATCACACCTCCTCCTCCATGCTTCACGGTGGGAACCAGGCATGTAGAGTCCATTCGTTCACCTTTTCTGAGTCGCACAAAGACACAGGGGTTGGAACCAAAGATCTCAAGTTTGGACTCATCAGACCAAAGCACAGATTTCCACTGGTCTAATGTCCATTCCTTGTGTTCTTTATCCCAAACAAGTCTCTTCTGCTTGTTGCCTTTCTTTAGCAGTGGTTTCCTAGCAGATATTCTACCATGAAGGCCTGATTCACACAGTCTCCTCTTACCAGTTCTAGAGATGTGTCTGCTGCAAAAGGTGGCTACTTTGAAGAACCTAGAATATGAAATATATTTTCAGTTGTTTCACACTTTTTTGTTATGTATAATTCCACATGGATCCCTAATGAAGTCACGTGACGGTGACGCAACGACGTAGGACAATAGCGACCACGTGATACAGGCAACCAACCGGAGGCCAGCGGAAACTAGCCAGCTGACTGCCGCGTCACGCTCGATGCTCGAGCGCTGAATTTTAAACCTGTACTACACCCTACACCCAAATAAATCGTATCCATTTACCGGAACATACTTCACGATTGCGGTGTCATTCCTCCTTCTCATTTGAGAACAACAGGCCTGAAGTACACCCACCCCTCCTCCTCCCCGAGGACGGAACATCTATTGAAGATAACAGCGGGATCGGTGAGGCTAACCAGACGGAGAACACTTGTCCTAGATGCTGTTTTATACCTGGATTAAGGTAAGGGCAATGTGTAACTAAAGCTGGAGTGTGACACCACAGGTAGAAGATCTATCACCATCATTTATCCCATCAGAGCATCTGTAAAGACTCTCAGCCATTTATGTCATTGATGATGATCAATTCAAGATTAACATCCCTCTAATGATCCCTGGAATTATAGACTGTCATCATACTTTATATATGTTCACATTTTATATGTTCACAATTCGATGCACTATTGAGGATTAGGTTGCTGCTTCCCCATAGGAATTGGTCAGAAATTCTGTGCCAGTGTTGGTTCTAGCACTCACCCATCCATCACAGATTTTACTGTGCATTGACACTCTAGTCTTTTGTGTATACACATTCACTTTTATATCTATTTTGCTTTTGATTTCTCTTTGTGCTTTAGCACTTATCACTTTATACTTCATTTCACTTTTATGGTTTTGTGCACCGTCTAGATATAGCTGCTCTAGACATTTGCCCCATATAGGGGTACACGTTCCACCACTCGCAGTAGCGCAATAAGACTTTATTTTACCTGTGTTAATTCATAGTTTTGATGCCTTCAGTGTGAATCTACAATTTTCATAGTCATGAAAATAAAGAAAACTCTTTGAATGAGAAGGTGTGTCCAAACTTTTGGTCTGTACTGTATATATATATATATATATATATATATATATATATATATATATGCACATAATGTGATCATTGTGACAGCCAATCACAAATTTATTTTAACAGGTGAGAGGTTAACACTACACTATACAAAAAATAAAATAAAAAATTGGCTTAGGATCTACTTTGAAGCCTAGTTGAACTCTCCATTTAAATTGGCTGGTGCGTAAAAACTAAAACACAAAGAGCAAGATCCTTCTCTACAGCATGCTGGCAGGGGAGAGGCTTTTCTTATCAGGCTGTGGCTGCTTTCTAAACACCTTTTTGTTTTGATGCACCTGGAATGTATTTAGCCAATTTAAACTGAAAGTTCCATTCAGACTTTTAATAGTGGCAACTTTGTCTTGTAGCTTACATGAACAATTATTCTTTCAGTGCTACCCCATCACCCATTCCAGTGGAGGAGAAAACAGAGCAAAGCATCATACAGTCTCCATCTTCACAGAGCAGAAGCGCCTCTAGAGAACAAGGAGGGTAAGTCCTTATATTTCTGTCCTCCCTACTGAGACCAAATGCAAATTAATGTCCAGAGGTGGACAGAAGAGGTACAGTAAAAAATATAAAGAAAATACATTTTGTATTTTGGGGCTGCCTTGTGGTAGTCAGATCTCTAATGGTGAAAGCAGAATTTCCATCACAGAGCAAAAAGGTTACTGAAATTGGTTTCTGATTGGTTGATTTTGAACATTATGTGCAGGGTGGGCCATTTATATGGATAAACCTTAATAAAATGGGATTGGTTGGTGATATTAACTTCCTGTTTGTGGCACATTAGTATATGTGAGGGGGGAAACTTTTCAAAATGGGTGGTGACCATGGCGGCCATTTTGAAGTCGGACATTTTGAATCCAACTTTTGTTTTTTCAATAGGAAGAGGGTCATGTGACACAACAAACTTATTCGGAATTTCACAAGAAAAACAATGGTGTGAAAAACAAACAGGAAGTTAATATCACCAACCAATCCCATTTTAGTATCCATATAAATGGCCCACCCTGTATATTGGCAAAATTCCTACTGTGACAGGTTTTCTAATATCATTGTTTTTATTCTCAGTCGGGCTCAGTCACCTGTAGAAGACAAGCAAGAGCCTTTTCCAGTGAAATCTCCTTCTGTAAGCCGGAGTAGGATGAAAGAGAAGTCTTCCAGGTAATTCTCATATTTATTTGTAATACATTTGGTTGTGTAAATATGGCAGTTTTGACCCTTTTAAAAATGTATTTACTTAAATAGTTACATGGTTGGTAAGGTTGAATAAAGACACCAGTCCATCCAGTTCAACTTGTGTGTTTGTGTTTGTTTATGTCAGAAACCATATCTTATATCCCTGTATACTGTGTTCGCTAAGATGTCCATAGAAGAGTTTGTTTTTAACTATCTATGCTTCCCGCTGACAACACCAATTGAGGAAGGGAATATCACATCCTTACTGCTCTGACAGTGAAAAACCCCTACATAGTTTAAGGTTAAACTGCTTCTTATCCAATTTCATTGAGTGGTCCCATGTCTTCTTAGGCCGCGTACACACGATCGGTCATAACCGATGAAAACGGACTGAAGGACTGTTTCATCGGTTAACCATTGAAACTGACTGATGGTCTGATGTGCCTACACACCATCGGTTAAAAAAACGATCGTGTCAGAACGTCACCACGTGTTGAAAAAAATGAAGTTCAATGCTTCCAAGCATGCGTCGACTTGATTCTGAGCTTTTGCATACCAACGATCGGTTTTGACCTATCGGTTAGGCGTCCATCGGTTCAATTTTAAAGAAAGTTCTCTTATTTTTGACTAAAGGATAACTGACCGATGGGGCCCACACACGATGGGTTTGGACCGATGAAACGGTCCTTCAGTTCGTTTTCATCGTTTTTGACCGATCGTGTGTACGCGGCCTAACACTCCCTGAGACTGAATAGTTTATTCCCTAGAATCACCATTAAGATATTAGTATATAGCTATCATATCTCTTCTCAAGCATCTCATCTCTAGAGAGAATAATTGTAATGCTTGTGGTTGTTCCTTGTAACTGAGGTCCTCCAGTACCTTTTTAGCTTTGTTGCCCTTCTCTGGACCCACCCCATTTCCCACGAATCCTTCCTGAGGATTGGTGACCAGAACTGGACAGCATACTCAAGATGCGGCTGAACCAGAGTTTTATAAAGTGGCAGGATTTTTGTTTTATCTCTTGAGTAAATTTTTTTATGCATGCTAATTGCTTGAAAACGATAGTTTTTTTAAAAAAAATTTCCATTGATACATGTTCCCTCGGGCAAGACCCGGGTTCTCAAAGACGTTTTCACAGGCAAACTATAGACACCCAGCAGGTACAATATTTAAAGGAATTTTTCATATTTTTTTGTTTTAATTTAAGCATCATTAAAATCACTGCTCCTGAATCTTTAGGTGCAAACTACAGAGCACACGGCCAGTACACACCAAGTAGCTTTAGGTGCAAACTACAGAGGACACAGGCAATAAACCACGTAAGAATACTGCAGCTAGCACAATCACCTGCCTGCCAGTAAATTAGGAAGAGCTGATCTAGCTAAACTATACAGTGTATAAATATATGTACAACACCTGGGATGTATATATATCCTCTACACACTATAACATTAACTGACTAGCCTGCCTGCCTGCTCTATCTACCTGCAAAATATGACTCTCTCTCTGTCCTCTCTTAACCACCGCAACACACTACACAAGGCCAACCTGCAGGCGCCTTTTATAGTGTGGGGCGTGTACTAAACCCCCTGAGCCATAATTGGCCAAAGCCACCCTGGCTTTGGCCAATTATGGCTCTCCGTTTTTTGCAAGATGTGATTGGCCAAGCATGCGGGTCATAGTGCATGCTTGGCCAATCATCAGCCAGAGATGCCGCAGTGAATTATGGTCTGTGAAACGTAACTCGAATTAGGCGCAAACGACCCGTTTTGTTCGTATTTCGAGGAACGATGAGTTCGACTCGAATACGAAGCTCATCCCTAATTACTACTTATGATACTGTTTTCATCAGCAAATTCTTGGATATAGTCCTTTTATTATCCCCTCCAAACTAACAGACTGACTGGAGACTGCACTGTCCACTATTAACTCTTTCCTGTAAAGACTGGATGTTCAGGGAAGCAGAACGAGAGAGCTGAAGCCTCATCATTGAAAGTTGTAAGCTGCAAGTTCTGGGGGTAAAAATGAACAAAATTTTTCGGGGCAATGTTTATTTAAAAAGATAAAATTAACATTGCAAATAAATACCTAATGCAATTCACACCATACAGTAGATAGGCAGGTTTGTACCGATATTACATTCATAGATTTATAGGCCATTATGAGGCAGTTGTCGGTGTGTGCCGACGCACAGAACGTTTCCTTTTTTTTTATATAAGCCACCCAACGCTGTTCTCCCGGCAGATGTTTTTACTTTACACAAATTAATAAAAAACATGCACGGCTTAAAATCATGTGGAGTTTTCTTGAGAGCTCAGAAATCCTCCACTATAGGACAGACGTGCCATGGAATGTGTCAGACAATTCTTTTTTTTTTATGAATTAGCGAACGTCTAAACTGAAGCAGATGTGCTTCCTAACAGAACGCCTTCAAATGACGGATTTCGGGGCAACAAGTAAAATGAAAAAAGCTGAATGCTTGGGAGGATTATAACATGTAGTCTCACCATTATAAGCACAGATTATTCAAAGTTTTCAACCTGGACTCACTCTATTAAAGTGGATGTAAACCCAATTTTGTTTTTGATGTCACAATGTACAGTATAAGATTTCCTATTATCTGTGCCCAGTCTTGCCACACAGAGTTAATCCAGCTCTGAGCAATCCACTTTTATTGTTCAGTGAAATAAAACAGACTTATAGAGAAAAACCTAAGTCCGTTCCGCCCCCTTGCTGTGAGTGACAGGTTATTTACATATCTCATGCACTAGCCTGGAGACAGGCATTATTTTTTAATTCCCATCCCCACTCCTTTTCTGAAGTCATGTGGTTACTTTTCTGGATTATGACTGGATGTTAGTGATCATAGCAGAATTTAGTGTAAGGAATACACAGGGAAAAATGCATGTTGACAAGGGGAGTGTAGAGGAGGGTGGGGAGTCTACTGACATCACGACTCCACCCACCGAGCTCCAGACAACAGATCCACCCACAGAATCTGCAGTTTTTCAGTTCTTATAACAGACAGAGACAGGTAAGGATACATGCAGGAGGCATCTATATCCTTACAGATCAGCACTATGGCAGTAGTTTAGAAAGGATGAGACCAACCGGGTTTACATCCACTTTAAAGAAAAAATATACCGGTTTTCAGTCAATTGAATTACATTTTGAATGTCTCTAAAAGCATTGTGTTGGCTTCAGATGATACTCATCATATTTTCAGTTGTTAAGGACCATAAAGTCATTAAAAATTGCGGGTGGCAGATTGCAGAGGTCCATTCAATTCCATGTGATCATTTGTTTAATTGAATTAAGCTAATGAAAAACTCCTGAAAATGCCCCATGTATTGTCAGCAATAGGCAACATTTTTCATTTTAAAACTTTAAAGGGCCGTTAATATAGTTTTTGGTAACTTTTTTGTTATAAATTTTATAAACAGTTTTTATAGATTTATATTTTTATCCTTATCTAAAACAGTTTTTTTTGAGTCTCTAATTAAAATTATTTGCAGGTCATACTGTGCTTTCTAATAAGCGTGCCAATTCCTCTGTGACTATTGTCCTAAACAGAAAACCCATACAGGATGGCTTAGGTTGGTCATAGACTTTGCAATTTTCTTTCTTTCAACCCGATTTCCCAGTCAGAGTTGATAGGGGAATCCCTCCCTCTGCTATAGTATCCTGACAGGGGGAGGTTTCCCAGCTGTCAGACTACAATGATCACTGCTGGTGGCTATAGCCGCCATCAGTGATCGAACAAAAATACCCGACAGGCTGTTGTACTGAAGTCGATCCATAGATAGTAGCCTACCCATAGATTAATCAAAATTTGGCCAGTTCAGCATTTCGGTCTATCTATGGCTGATTTATATTCTAACGGCGATAAAAACTTCCTATTGTCATAATACAATAATGTAGAGTGTTGATGGGGGAATTGAGCAATTAAAGAAGATTGCAAAACTGTCTATGGCCAGCCTTAAGCTGGCCATAGACAGTTCGATCTCGGCTGGTTTTAGCAAGCTAAGGAGGCGCGGTGGCGGTATAGCGCCGCTAAAAATAGTCGGAATTGCCGCGGCATTTGGCCGCTATCGGTGCAGTATTAACCCCCGCTAACGGCCGATAAAGGGTTAATACCGCCCGCAATGCGCCTCTGCAGAGGCGCATTGCGGGCTGTGTTACCGTGGTTTCCCAATGTTTTAAATGGGAAGGAGCGGTGAAGGAGCGGTATACATACCGCTCCTCTCACCGCTCCAAAGATGCTGCTTGCAGAAGATTTGTTTCTCTCCTGCCAGCCCATCACCTCAGTGTGAAAGCCCTCGGGCTTTCACACTGAGAAGGCTGGGCAGGAGTTTTTCAGGCGGTATTTAGGCGCTATTTTTAGCGCTGTACCGCCTGAAAAACTCCTCAGTGTGAAAGGGGCCTAAAGGTACCCAAGTTAATCAGTTGATCAACTTGGGTACAACCGCTTGTCGGATTTTGCGTGCGATTATTGCTAGCAGCTGTTATAGGAACTAGAAATAATCACTGTGTTCTCCCGGCGGGGACGGCTTCCCCTGCCCCCAGGTCGGGAGGGATTCCACCATTACCACTGACTGTGGTTGCAATCCGTGGCTGCAGGAAAGAAAATCTCCCCCTCTATGGTCGGACTTGGCCCAAACACACAATCGGATATTCCGACAATTGTCTGACAGACGTGTTTTGTCAGATAATCCGACCGTCTGTATGCTCCATCGGACAATTGTTGACGAAATTTCCGACAACAAATGTTGGCTGTGCATGCTCTCAAATTGTCCGTCAGATTATCCGATAGTGTGTACACAAATTTGTTGGACTAAAATCCAAAGTACAAACACGCATTCTCAGAACCAATGCTAACCATCAGACAACAATATCAGAAGTTGCCCAAAGGGTGGCGCTAAAGAGCAGAAAAACCACGTAGTTTCGTGAATGTTGGATGAAAAAGTTCTGCCGTTTGTATGCAGAACAAGTTCACGGCGCTTCAGACAAAAATCCACAGATTTGTCTGATGGAAGTCCGATCCTGTGTACGAGGCATAAGTCTAGCCCAGTGGTTCTCAACCTCAGTCCTCAAGTACCCCAAACAGGCCATGTTTTGGGAATTTCTCTTAGCTTAATAGCTTTCTAAAATACCAAGCCATTGACTTTGATTTAAACCACCACAAGCATAGGTGTTCGCAGCCTATTGCATTAGGGTGTGCACCCCAAAGCTCAAACACATACTACCAATCACACACGATGAAAGGGAAGGGGCCAGTCAGTTACATATTTACTGACCCCTTCCTCCACTCATCCTAAAACATCCTCGCAGCAGCAGCCGGAGGGAGAGGAGAGTAGGGAAGCCGGCAGTGCTGCGAGGGGAAGGAGGGAGGGGGGACCCAGGGCAGTAGGGGGAATCTGTGCTGCACAGGCTGATTAGGGTGTGCCTGGGCACACCTGGCACACCCTGTGCGCACACCTATGTGTGCAAGATAAAGGAAAACCTGCAAACATGGCCTGTTGGGGGTACTTGAGGACAGGGTTTAGAAACACTGGTCTAGCAAATAAGGAGGTGGAGGTTTCCCTCCTCTGAGTCATACAGCAGTGGGTGTTGTCAATACACCTAAATAAAGCCGGCCATACATGGGTCACTTTTTTCAATCAACCAGCAGACTGCTTGAAAAAAAAACCTATGGTAAATGGATTCCCCCATCCACACAAGCGAGGTGGATAGGGGAATCCTCCTTGCCCCACCATTGTATCCTGATAGCTGGGACTCCTCCGCTGTCAGAATACACGCGGGAGTGACGTGGGATCGCGCCCACGGAAATTCAGGGCTCAGGTAAGTTAAACTGGGGGGCTGGGGGGCCGGACACAGCAAGGTGTTTTTAGGATGCATTAAGGTGAAAAAACACGAAGGTTTACAACCCCTTTAAGCTGATCACTTCCATATGTATCTAAAACATTACAAAGATTATAAATTTCCCTTTAAGTGACTCAGTGATGTGGCTTTTCTTAGCATCTCAGAGGTCAGGTCGTAGCTTTGTCATTTAGATCTGTCTGGAGGATATTCATTCCTCTGTCCAGCAGCTGCAGATTTATTGATATGGATTCTAATTTCAACCCAAATTATTCATTTTAAGAAAACACTGTTTGTGTATATCTGTGCTTTCCCATATATGTTTTGGTGTTTCCAATATTACATGGCTGTCCTGGCTGATTCATACCTTATAAATCACAGAGGATTAACAGTAACTTCAGACAGCTAAAAACCTTGATAAATCTTAAGGGGTTGTAAAGGTAATTTTTTTCCCTAAATATCTTCCTTTACCTTAGTGCAGTCCTCCTTCACTTACCTCATCCTTCTATTTTGCTTTTAACCGGTTAACGCCCGCCGCATGCACATATACGTCCACAGAATGGCACGTACAGGCATATGGGCGTACATGTACGTCCCCGCCTTTCCACGGGTCGGGGGTCCGATCGGGAACCCCCCCCCCCCCGGGACATGTAACGGTCGGTTAACCAGCGGGGAGCGATCCAGGACGAGGGCGCAGCTGTTCGTTTCTAGCGATCGCGAGGAACGGGGAGAGCCGTATGTAAACATGGCTTCCCCGTGCTTCACTGTGGCGGCTGCATCGATCGAGTCATCCCTTTTATAGGGAGACTCGATCGATGACGTCAGACCTACAGCCACACCCCCCTACAGTTGTAAACACACACTAGGTGAACCCTAACTCCTACAGCGCCCCCTGTGGTTAACTCCCAAACTGCAACTGTCATTTTCACAATAAACAATGCAATTTAAATGCATTTTTTGCTGTGAAAATGACAATGGTCCCAAAAATGTGTCAAAATTGTCCGAAGTGTCCGCCATAATGTCGCAGTCACGAAAAAAATCGCTGATCGCCGCCATTAGTAGTAAAAAAAATAAATAAATAAAACTATCCCCTATTTTGTAAACGCTATAAATGTTGCGCAAACCAATCGATAAACGCTTATTGCGATATTTTTTTACCAAAAATAGGTAGAAGAATACGTATCGGCCTAAACTGAGGAAAAAAATACATTTTATATATGTTTTTGGGGGATATTTATTATAGCAAAAAGTTAAAAATATTGCATTTTTTTCAAAATTGTCGCTCTATTTTTGTTTATAGCGCAAAAAATAAAAATTGCAGAGGTGATCAAATACCACCAAAAGAAAGCTCTATTTGTGGGGGAAAAAGGACGCCAATTGTGTTTGGGAGCCATGTCGCACGAGCGCGCAATTGTCTGTTAAAGCGACGCAGTGCCGAATCGCAAAACCTGGCCTGGGCATTTAGCTGCCTAAAGGTCCGGGGCTTAAGTGGTTAAATGTCCTTATTTCTTCTGAGAAATCCTCACTTCCTGTTCTTCTGTCTGTAACTCCACACAGTAATGCAAGGCTTTCTCCCTGGTGTGGAGTGTCGTGCTCGCCCCCTCCCTTGCACTACAGGAGAGTCAGGACGCTCTCTACGTTGCAGATAGAGAAAGGAGCTGTGTGTTAGTGGGCGTTCTGACTCTCCTGTAGTCAAAGGGAGGGGGCAAGCACGACACTCCACACCAGGGAGAAAGCCTTGCATTACTGTGTGGAGTTACAGACAGGAAAACAGGAAGTGAGGATTTCTCAGAAGAAATAAAGACATTTAAAAGCAAAATGGAAGGATGAGGTAAGTGAAGGAGGACTGCACTAAGGTAAAGGAAGCTATCTAGGGAAAAAAACTGTACCTTTACAACCCCTTGAAAGGAAACCTGTCATTAAAGAAATGGTTGGGCTACCATTCCTGTCCTCCTTCTGTAAATGCTGGTTGCTGGCTATCATACCGATCCTTTGGTTTCAATACTGTCATAGACTCAGAAAAGGTATGTAGATTAGGAGCTCTCTATTGACGCCTCCTCGAAGTCAGATGATCAAGATGAGGGATGTCAATGTACCTACATTTTTGTATGAAATCTGGTACTGTTTGCTGGCTTAGTGCGTCTCTAACTAAAACTTTTAGTTAGTTTTAGATAAAGTGACTTATTTATTACCAGTCCCGGAAGATTTGGCTTCTCAATGACCAGGCCATTTTTTGCGATACGGCACTGCTTCGCTTTAACTGACAATTGCGAAATCAAAATTGATGTCCTTTTTTTTCCCACAAATAGAGCTGTCTTTTGTTGGTATTTTATCACCTCTGCAGTTTTTATTTTTTACGCTATAAACAAAAGAGTGACAATTTTGAAAAACACACAATGGCCCAGATTCACAGAGAGCGGGCGCACATTACGCCGCCGTAGCGCAAACCAATGTACGCCACGCCGACGCAGCGCAGAGAGGCAAGCATGGAATTCAGGAAGCCAGTGCTCCCCATGCTGCGTCGGCGTGGCGTAGGTTTCGAAGACGCAGGCCGGCGTAGGTGGAAGTGGGCTTGACCCATGCAAACCCATGCAAATGAGGCGTGACCCCATGCAAATGATGGGCCGAGCGCCAGACAGATACGTATCACGAACTGTGCATGCGCCGGGACGTGGACGCATCCCTCTGCGCATGCTCACAACCACGTCAAAACAACTGCCTAAACTACGCCGGATCACTGCCTACGGCGTGAACGTAACCTACGCCCAGCCAGACACACGTCCAACATAAACAACGTAAAATACGCCGGCTTGAGTTCCCTGGTGCAGACCTTTGCATGTCTTCTGCTGGGTTGCACCTCCTTTATGGGGCTTAACTTTACGCCGGATGTACAACTTACGCACACATCGCGTAGCCTGCGTCGGGCGCACGTACGTTCGTGAATCACCGTATTTCCCTCATTTGAATAGCAAATCAATGGGAGCGCCACATGCGTCCAGCCTAAATGTGCACCCACGCTACGCCGGCGTAGGCAAGTTACGTTGGCGGGATTAAGCCTATTTTTAGGCGCATCTTAGTTTGTGGGTCCGGCGCACAGATACGACGGCGCACATTTGCACTTACGTCGGCGTATCTTGTTCTACGTCGGCGTAAGTGCTTTGTGAATCCGGGCCAATATCTTTGACTTTTTGCTATAACAAATTTCCCAATTGTTTTTTTTTCAAAAAAAAATGTTTTTTTCCTCAGCTTAGACCGATACGTATTCTTCTACATGATTTTGGTAAAAATAAATCGCAATAAGCGTATATTGATTGGTTTGCGCAAAAGTTTTAGCGTCTACAAGATAGGGGATAGATTTACGGCATTTTTACTATTATTATTTTTTTACTAGTAATGGCGGCGATCTGCGATTTTTTTTTTTGTGCATGCATAGCTCAGTTTTCATTCTACTATGGATGGCACACAGAAGAAACCGGGAGAAGATGCCAGCGAGGGACCTCTCAGGGGCTTCAGACCGTTGGAACTAAGGTAAGTATTTGTGCCTTTAGTTCCACTTTAAACATCCAACTCCTGAAAAACATTTTAGCCACTTCTGCACGTGGCAAAAAACAGGCGTGGTTTAAACGAAATATTGGGTGTGGCTTAAGGGGCGTGGCTCAGCAGGGTGTGCATTGAGTCTCAAATGAACGACGGATGGAGGAAGAAATAAATAAATAGGGAGGGAAGGAGAGAGAAGGAAGGAAAGAAAGAGGGATGGAGGGACAGCAGGCCCAGATCCTACACCACAATAGCAATATGTGTATTCCAGAAAGTTTAACAATCAGCAGATAAAGATACTCCAAACACCTGATGTTAGCGCTTCAATCATCCCGGCACCATGGTGGTTATGATTTCAAGATGATTGAAGCGCATTATTTCCATTATTAAAATATAAAATGAAATAGTTCAACTCATCATAATGCTGACTCAGTGGGAGCTCTGAGCGTGTCATATGTCACGTCGCCTGCCACCAGATGCCATCAGGTGTCCCCAGCAGAGTCCCTCCTTACATCAGGTTTCCCCAGCAGAGTCCCTCCTTACATCAGGTGTCCCCAGCAGAGTCCCTCCTTACATCAGGTTTCCCCAGTAGAGTCCCTCCTTACATCAGGCATTCCCAGTAGAGTCTCTCCTTACATCAGGTGCCCCCAGTAGAGTCTCTCCTTACATCAGGCGCCCCCAGTAGAGTCCCTTCTTACATTAGGCGCCCCCAGTGGAGTCCCTCCTTACATCAGGGGCCCCCAGTAGAGTCCCTTCTTACATAAGGGGCCCCCAGTAGAGTCCCTTCTTACATCAGGCACCATCAGTAGAGTCTCTCCTTACATCAGGCGCCCCCAGTAGAGTCCCTTCTTACATCAGGGGCCCCCAGTAGAGTCCCTTCTTACATCAGGGGCCCCCAGTAGAGTCCCTTCTTACATCAGGTGCCCCCAGTAGAATCCCTTCTTACATCAGGTGCCCCCAGTAGAGTCCCTCCTTACATCAGGTGCTCCTGACGATCGCAGCGATACCACATATGTATATGTTAGTTGTTGTTTGTACCCATAGTACAGCCCACAAACAATGGTGCATATTTTGTTTTTATTTTTTATCCTACCTAAAACACACCGACACTGACACTAACTGACACTGATACTAATTTAAAAAATATATATCATGTCCAAAAAAAAATACTGACCCTGACCCAAACACTAACCCAACTCAAACCTTGATCTAGGTATTTTTAATTATTATTATTTATTTGTTTTAAAATACACGTTTTTTTCTCTGCTATTCACAGAGAGAGAAAGCACTGGGGCGAGCTTCACCATGATTGATCACCGTGATAGCCAATCAGAGGCTATGACAGCAATCAGGTCACCCGGATTCTGGAGTTCCGGGTCCAGATCGTTACTACGGGGCCTGGGGCTCTCGGTGAGACCCCGGTTTCTGTGGTGGGAGCACGCCATGCAGGGCCGCTGATGGGGGGGGCAGTCCTCTTGTAGGGGGCCAGAGCACACAGGCAGAGGCTGCTCCAGGCTTTGTGAGGCCTTAGGCAAAACTTGACATGAGGGCCCCACTCACACCCATGATGGGAAAAATAATTCAAGGACAAGAGCCTCTTCCCCACAACCCTGGCCAGTGGTTGTGGGGGTCTGCAGGCAGAGGGCTTATCGGAATCTGGAAGCCCCTTTTAACAAGGTGGCCCCCAGATCCTGCTCTTTAACACCTAAGGGGCGGGGGCCACCCGGTGATGTCACCTGCTGAACCGCCCCCCTTGTGACTTCATTCACTGCGGGCATGCTGGGTCATTGATGTCACAAGGGGTGGTGTCGCCGATATTCACTGGTTGCTAGGGACTCTGGCGGCCCCGCTCCTGAGTCAGGGCTCTTAACGCTGCCTGTCCCTCCAAATTGGGGTACTGCATTGGGTAAGTTAGGAGGCCGCGAGGCCCCTGTGAGTGTGAGGCCTTAGGCGACCGCCTAATTAAAGAGCCGCCTCTGCACACAGGGAAGGTGGTTAGTGATGGACAACAACAGCAAAACTCTTCATCCAGCAGCTGAAAGCTGGTCTCTCCCCTCTCCCTAATGCCAGCTTTTATCTGCTTTTATCATCCCTCACTAATCTCCCTCTCTTTGCGGCCCCCCCTCCCAGCACTGGCTCTAATGTTAACTCTGAGTTTCATATCTCTGTAACTTTGTTTCTATCCCTCTGTCTCTCTAATCCCCAACTGCCCAGCCCATATATTTTTTTATCTTCTTTTTTATTTATTAACTCAGTTTTATCTTTTATATTTAGCAGGAATTCTGTGAGTTATATTGTATTTGTGTCTGCTAATAATGATTTTATTGTATTTTTAGCGAAATAAAGCTTTAATATTTTCTTGGGGGGGCCCTGTCAGGTTGTCTGTATGGGGCCCCACGATTTCTATCAGCAGCCCTGACTCCATGCTCTCCCAGCACAAAGGGAGATGCACAAATGTGCGGCCCTGCGGAAAAACGCCCAGTCCGGTGGGGCCGCATATTTGTGTTAGGTCAGCGTGAAGGGACTAATTGCCATATATCTCCTCTGTACAGAGAATTACCGTATATCTCTTTAAAAATCCATTTTTTTCAGTAAAGGAAAGGGCAAAGTGAAGAAGGAGGAAGAGAAGGTGAAAGAGGAAGATGAGGTACCCCAGGTCATAGCTCCACCAGATCCCATTCCTGAGACACTGCAGTGGTTCCCACCATGTGACCAGGAATTAAATGACTATATCTCAGAGGTTTCCAGAACAATCCTTCCTCTTCCACACATCCGAGAGCAAGTGGTGGCTCTGGCACAGTAAGTATGTTTATTTAGACCAAACCACCAAATGTGGCTATGGTAGGATGACCAGACATCCCCGGTTTCCAGGGACAGTCCCCGGATTAAGGACACTGTCCCCGGACCAAGTCTGTCCCCGGTTTTGTCCCCAGATTGGATTTGAACAGGGGCTGGGGAAATTTCAAAGACAGTCAGTGCAGAATAAATAATAAAAATTCTGAATTATACACCACCGCTCCTACTAGCTTAAAGCGGTGGTTCACCCTAAGAAACAAGTTTCTACCATTAAATCCAGCATACTAGCGTGAGCTACAGTATGCCTTTATTTTATTTTTTTTGCGCCGTACTCACAGTTTAATCCCGTAGTGAAGTTTCAGACTCCCCGCGGGGAATGGGCGTTCCTATGCAGTGGGAAGATGATTGACGGCCGGCTATGGCGCGTCACGCTTCCCGAAAATAGCCAGAGTAGGTATCGGCTCTTCACGGCGCTATACGGCGCCTGCGCACAGACTAGGAACTGACTGCGCAGGTGCCGTGAAGAGCCAAGTCCTATTTCGGATATTTTCGGGAAGCGCGACGCGCCATAGCCGGCCGTCAATCATCTTCCCTCTGCATACGAACGCCCATTCCCCACGGGGAGTCTGAAACTTCACTACGGGATTAAACTGTGAGTACGGCGCCAAAAAATAAAATAAAGGCATACTGTAGCTTGCGCTAGTATGCTTGATGGCATGCTAGAAAAAAATTTTTTTTAGGGTGAACCCCCGCTTTAAGGGGGGGGGGGTGTATTTTTTTCCATTATCTGTGCCCCTTTCTGATGATCATGTACTGGTCGGAGCGGTGGGAATATTTCTTCAGTTTCGGGCGCATGTCAATTCAGCTTCGCTCGCATGTTCTTCTATTTTGGCTCAAGTCCCGACCACCCGCCTGCCTTCCCTGGTGGAGTGATCTGCCTCCGCCCCCCACCCAGTAGTAGCCGGAGCCCGGAGAGCAAGACTTGACAGGCTGTGAGGCGGGCGGCAGCGGTGACAGATAGAGAGTCGCTGATTCCCGCCATTACTTTTGCATAGAAACCAATCAGCTTGCAGGTTTTATTGTCAAAACTGTGTATCACCTGAGGCCAGTCACTTCACTGGGTATATTTAAGGGTTTACAATAGGGTGACCACATTTCCAAACTACCATTCAGGGACACCTCCCTTCCCAAAAATCCGCTTGTGCTGTAATTAATCACAGCACACTGATTGGACACAAGAGGCGGGATTTATGATTTCTCCAATCACAAGCAGGGGGCAGGATTGTGCTTCTCCAGTAAAGTGGTGATGTGACGGCCTTTTTTGGGGGCATCAGATTGGCTCAGGGGGGTGGCTGTGTCAGTTTCATTCTATTATTGTCCTGGAATGAAGGTGCCCGGGACAGACCTGCAAAATGCGGGACTGTCCCGGGCAATCCGGGAGATGTTGTCACCCTAGTTTACAACCACTTTAGCTTATGGAAAATATATCATGTTATTTAGAGATTACACATAGATAGGTCTCTATTGCTCCCAGTGCCTGAAAAGAGTAACGAGGGAGCAAAGGGAAGGTGCTGTTAGTATATGCTCAGCTGGTCTGGCATTAAAGTGAACCTGTTCCTTTTGCCTTGCACGTGCAAAGTACATCTTCACTTTAAACCAGACATGTCCAAAGTCCGGCCCGCGGGCCAAATGCGGCCCCCCTGTTGATTTAATACGGCCCCCCTGGGGATTTGGATATATATATTGTTTGTGGCCCCCCAGGCCACAAAAGATATATACCGTATTTATCGGCGCTGCCTTGGAGGGGACAGGATGAGTGCCGTCAGATTACATGAAGAGAATCTCCTGTTAACTTAGCAGCGTGTGTATTGGAAGTCAGTCTCCAGGGATGCCATTGGACAACTGTTCTGTCCATCATAGGAGGCGGGACTTTGTATTAAAGAGGCCACAGAGTAAACAAGAGATTCTCCTGTTTGTAATCTGTCGGCACTCGTCCCGCCCCCTCCCTCTGCCCTCTGAGGCTGCAGATGGGCATCGATCAGGCTGCACTGATGACAATGTTAAGGCTACATTCATGGCACATGTGGGGCTGCATTTATGGCACATGTGAGGCTGCATTTATGGCACATGTGAGGCTGCATTGGTTGCAATGGTAAGGCTGCATTGGTTGCAATGGTAAGGCTGCATTCATGGCACATGTAAGGCTACATTCATAGCACATGTGAGGCTGCATTTATGGCACATGTGAGGCTGCATTGGTTGCAATGGTAAGGCTGCATTCATGGCAATAGTGAGGCTTCATTCATGTCAATGGTAAGGACTGCATTCATGTCAATGGTGAGGCTGCATTCATGGCAATGGTAGCCCGTGCGTGTTATACGCCAATAAATACGGTATATCCAAATAACACGTCCAAGCTCATCCTTAGTCCTGAGCAGGGCTCTGGGATTCGTTGGGGCCACAAAAGAAATATATACAGTATATCCAAATAACATGCCCAAGCTCATCTCTTCACCACACACAGCCACAAAGGGAAGAGAATTCTTGTTGGGCAGTGTATTAGTTGCTAAGATGAACACACTTAGACCGAATTTTAATGGTTCAGAATGTCAGGCAAATTGGTCAGCCCTCACGCATGTTCACTTCATCAAATCTGGCCCTCTTTGAAAAAAGTTTGGACACCCCTGCTTTTAACCTTCTCTTAGATTAACTCTGACAAATATTCTTTTTCTTCTCAAGCACATAATCATTAGATTTACTTTCTACAGACTTTCAGACTAAAACGGATTTCATTTCCAGCTTTTATGCCGGCTTTTAAATCTTACATAATATGCAGCTGAACAGTCAAGATACTGAGATGGCCACATATATTTCCATTTTAATTCATTTTAATTCATGTAATGATCAGAGCATAATTGCAGCAATCATTTGGGGGGGGGGGTGCTTTTATATATATATATATATATATATATATATATACATATATATATATATATATATATATATATATATATATATACTGTGTGTATATATATATATATATATATATATATATATATATATATATATATATATATATATATATATATATATAAAAAAGCTTCTTCTTTATATGAGACAAAAATTTGTAGTGTGATGGATCTTCTTAAATTCCACACAGGTTTGTGGCCGAAAAGATGGGCGGTGCTATAGAGAAGGATCGCCTGCATGAATTCAGCTGGGAACTCCATATCAGTGAACTTAAATTTGAGCTGAAGAGCAATGTCATTCCTATTGGGAAGATTAAGAAAGGGATATTCTATCACCGAGCACTGCTCTACAAGGTATGCTCTGAGAGATGTGTATTTTTAAAGGGCTTTTTCACTCTATAATGTGATTTCAAAAGTTGTTTCAATCTTTATAAATCTGTAGTTTTTATTAAAACAATACCAAGTGATCCTGTCATGTAGATGCTTTCAGTTATAGGGTGATACCTGTCTCCCAGCTGTTCTCTTGTGTTGTCACTTTGTCACATGCACCCTGGTAAAGAATAAATGCAGCCATGCTGACACACATTATGCAGGCATGCCATGGTCCTCCGTTGTCACTATCAGGAAGGTGGTCCAGGGCAGTGGCGGTGCGTCCATAAAGGGCGCACAGGTGCTGCCCCCTCTCTCCTGTCACCTCCCTCTCCGCTGCCACCCCCTATTCATGTGCCCGACCCCTTTTCGACACCTGGATTACAGCAGCGGGGTATTTTTTGAAGCACCTGATTAGAGCCATAGGCTCTAATAAGTGTCCAAAAAGGTGGACAGTGGGTGCCATGCTGGGCGCTCTTTGTTCACTCAGCGATGGGCACAGTGTCAGCAATTGATGGGCACAGTGTCAGCAATTGATGGGTACAGTAGCTGCGTTTGATGGGCACAGTGGCTGCGTGTGGCACAGTGGCGGCAATTGATGGGCACAGTAGCTGCGTTTGACGGGCACAGTGGCTGCAATTTTTTTTCAGTTTGTTTGCACCCCCCCAAAAAATTTTGAGCACCAGCTGCCACTGGTCCATAGCATTGATATGCTGGGGTGAGTGCATGTAGACAAGTGGCTGAAAGAGTCTGGATGAGATCTGCAGAACTGAGATGCACAAAGAAATAAAAAGCATGTTATGGGGAAATAAACAGCAGTTGTTAATAAAAACAAGTGCTTTAGAAAAATAATGTCATCTAGTTGGGGTTTAGATCTGAAGCCCAACTGCAGTAAAGTTATTTTTTGTAAATGATTATCTTCCAAGCATTAAAAAAAGGGGTTTGTCTGCAATGCTTATCAGCTCTTAAGCATTGTCCACTGCAGTAAATATTTTCTGCCACTAGAGGTCACCAGTGTTCTGCATCATTTAACCCACTTCCTGTGATTGCAGGGTTTCATGCACACTTCCTCAGCATTCCACAGCATTTGCATTTAATAGTATATGGATGCTGAGAATCGCACAGAAATCATTGTATCATTAAAGAGGAGTTCCACCCAAATTTGGAACTTCCTCTTAACCCACTCCTCTCCCCCTTACATGCCACATTTGGCATGTCATTTTTTTGGGGGGGGAGTGGGGGCTTCAGCACGAGTGAGACTTCCTGTCCCACTTCCTCCTTCCTGTAGGCGACTAAGCTTAATCGCCTTCAGGAAGTGGCTGCTGTAGGCGATCGCCTAGGACACGTCACAGGTCCTAGGCGATCTCCTGGCCAATTACACGGCGCGGCGCCGGGCCGCGCCGCTCGCGCATGCGCAGTGCCGCTCGCGCATGCGCAGTGGGTGCCCGGCCGTGAAGCCGAAAGCTGTCACGGCCGGGTGCCCACACTGAAAATGAAGACGCCGGCCGGGGAGGGGGGGAGAGGAGCGGACCCCCGGCCGGCGCGTCGCTGGAGCGCTGGAGCAGGTAAGTGCCTGTTTATTAAAAGCCAGCAGCTACACTTTTTGTTGCTGCTGACTTTTAATAAACATACAAATGGCTGGAACTCCCCTTTAAGGACTGAAACAAGAAGTACAGCCAAAGATTGTTTCAGCAGAGAGCGGGCTGAAACCTGCTGTTGGCTGACGTCAGAGAGCTGGTCCAGGCTCAGGCAAGATCGCAACAATGATATTGGGATCTGCCCACATGCCTGGACTGGCACACGGCTCAGCCTCTCAGCAAGCCTGAGCCACCTGCTCTTACCCCCTCCACAGACCAGTGCTTCAGTGAGCGAGGGGGCAAAGCAGAGAGCTGGCAGTCACCAGCTCTCTGCTCAGGGAGCCCTGAGAACTGAGCGATCGGTGGTGTTTGATCGCTCGATTCTCAGTTATAGAGTCAGCGGGGGACAGATGCAGCATCGGAGCGATGCTGCATCCAGCCAGGTAAGTATGATTCTGCAAAAAAAAAAATGGGGTTACTTCTCTTTTAATGGAAAGCTACAAAATGCTGTCAGAGATTGCAGACATGCAACAGGAGATTGTCAAAGACCACAGACATGCTACAAGAGATGGTCAAAAACTGCAGATATTCTACATGTCTGGTCCTTTTTTGGGCTTTAAACAGTTAATTTGAAGCAAAATATTGCTGTATAATAATTATAGAACTCAGGAGTCCCTTGGTGGAAGTGTATGAAAGAGTCTCTTTGTTGCTTTGCTTTTTATAACTTGATGGATTGGATTAATTGAAACATTTGAAGAGAGATGTAACTATATAGTGTTACGTTTTCCAAAGTTGCAACATAAGGAAATGCCGACCTTTGACATGGACGGTGAACCTTTCCGACTCTTCACTTGGTAATCTATCTCTGTCAGAGAGTTATTTATAGAAAAGAATGATACAAATATATCTAGTAGTGTAGAACATTTTATCTACAAACTTTATCGTCCGCAACTATGACTAAACAATGGGGGGGGGCACTCGATGTGGAGAAGGAGCCAGGAATGCTCCCGTGGGACCCCAGAAAAGGACCGCTCTGTGCATAACCCTTGCACAGAGGAGGTAACTATAACATGTTTTTTGTTTTTAAAAAACAAACCTTTACAATCCACCCTAAAGTGAAGTCGCGCTGATCGGCACCCTCCCCCCCTCAGGTATTTGCACCCACTTCCGGCCACACGTCACGGGCAAAAGACGGGTTTTTTCTGACATCCCGTCCGTCCCCCATTGTGTGCTGGGAACACTCGGCTCCCAGCACACAGCGGGAGCTAATCGGCGGGCGCAGCGCGACTCGCACATGCGCCGTAGGGAACTGGGCAGTGAAGCTTCACTTCCTGGTTACCTCACCGTGGATGGAGGGGGGGGCAGCAGAGTGATGAGCGATCGCTCGTCCTCTGCTGCGGACGCCGCTGGACTCCAGGACAGGTAAGTGTCCTAATATTAAAAGTCAGCAGCTGCAGTATTTGTAGCTGCTGGCTTTTAATATTTTTTTTTGAGCGGACATCCGCTTTAATGTTGGTTCAAGCTAGAGTTGCACGATTCTGGATAAAATGAGAATAGCCATTTTTTTTGCTTAGAATAAAGACCACAATTCTCTTACAATTTTCACAACACAACATCATCTTTCACATTATACAATTTTTTTTACTGTTTATATACATTTTTTTAATTAATTGAAGTGTATTTTTTTAGACAAAAATTGCGATTGAAAGACCGCTATGCAAATACAGTGTGACATAAATATTGTAACAACCGCCATTTTGTTCTCTAGGGTCTCTGCTAAAAATATGTATGTGTATGTATATATTTATATATATATATATATATATATATATATATATATATATATATATATATATATATATATATATAAAATATATATAACGTTTGGGGTTCTAAGTAATTTTCTAGCAAAAATACAGATTTTAATTTGTAAGCAAAAAGTGTCAGAAAAAGGCTTATGCCGCGTACACACGACCGTTTTTAATGTCATGCAAAAAAAACAAAGTTTTTCTCAACGTGATTCTTGTCAAGCCTGCCTTGCATACACACGATCGTGAAAAAAAAAAATGCTCGAGCAAAGCGTGGTGACGTACAACACGTACAGCGGCACTATAAAGGGGAAGTTCCATTCAGATGGTGCCACCCTTTGGGCTGCTTTTGCTGATTTTGTGTTAGTAAAATTTTGGTGAGAGACGATTCGATTTGCGCTTTTCAGTCTGTTACAGCGTGATGAATGTGCTATCTCCATTATGAACGCTAGTTTTACCAGAACGAGTGCTCCCGTCTCATAACTTGCTTTTTGGCATGCGCGTTTTTTCCCCGTCGTTAAAGCCCACACACGACAGTTTTTCACATCGTGAAAAACAATGAGAAAAATTTGAGCACATTCTAAATTTTTAATGCCCATTTTTCACGTCGAGAAAAATGCTCTGGAGCCCACACACGGTCGTTTTTAATGACCAATTTAAAAAAATTCATTTTTCTCGTCATGAAAAAACGGTCGTGTGTACGCGGCATTAGTCTTTAAAGCGGGGTTCCAGCCATTTCAGTGTTTAAAGTCAGCAGCTATAAAAAGTGTAGCTACTGACTTATAAAAAACAGACACTCACCTGTCCCAGGATCCAGCAATGCGGCTGCCCGAAGCCTCGGTTCTCTCCCCCACCTTTCCACGATGCCGGCATCACTAGTGTGGGTACTTGGCTGTGACAGCTTGAGGCTTCACAGCCGGGTGTGCACTGCGCATGCGTGAGTCACGCTGCGTGTCCTGAATGGCCATGCAATCTTCTGTGATGTGTACCAGAAGATAGCAGGGAGGGTGGGGGAGAGGAGAACTTCTGCTCGAGCCGCCTCGGTGGCCCGAGCAGAAGTGGGAGCTGGGTACCTGTCAAAACTAGGTACCCGCATGTAAAATGTGGCATGTCAGGGGTCCGGAGTCCTTAAAGCAGGACTTCTACTTTTGGGTGGAACTCCGCTTTAAGTGGTTAAACTGACCTCATTTGCAGACCAAAGTTTATCCCTTTTGATCTCTAAAAAAACACAATGATACAATGTTTGTTTTTATTTCTCTTTCAGTGCATGTTGTTGATAAACACTGCCTGCTGCTTTTTTGTTTGCTTTTTCTTTTTGATGGCTGTGAGCAGAGAACGGCTCTGCACTTGTTACATGAATCATGGAAATGCCTGACTAAGATCGTGAGGGGGGTTTAATCAAGATTGCGATCTTATAACGATCTCTAGTTCAAACCATGAATTGCACAGGAACATTCCTGTGCATTCCTGTGTGATTAGCATGCGATCCGGGTGCAGTACGATTCAGCCCATTAATTTCAAAGGGCTGTAATCACACTAGATTGCAGCAAAAAAAAGTGCATACAACTGTACTATGCAATCCGGTGCAGACAAACGGACTGCCTCTGCAAGCTACATTTGGGGTGTCTTTAGCATTGCACTGACACCCGCTGCAGATCGCGAGTGCATTTACAAATGCATGGGTTTCCCGCACCACTTTCTGATGCGATTTGACCCTTACAAATCATTTTTTCCACTATTGTGCTCCCTGCAGCCCCATTTAAATTTGCTTTAGCCACATTTGATATTTCTCTCAGCGAGATCCATTATAAAAGAGCAATGGAAAAATCATTGAGAGAGAGAGAAGGGATGGATAACACCACAAAGTAAGATCGTGTGAAAAGAATAAACCTGGCCATTTAACTACATAAATTCTAAAAACATTCCTTTACTGACCTGAGTAAGCACTGAGGCAAGGGAAACACAGACTACTGTCTGCAGGGGCCCCTGAGGGCCACATAAAGGGACGCAAGGCTATAATGTGTGTTTCCTAGGCTGTAATGGACGGTGTTAACATTGCTTGTACTCCACAGTATAATGTTCATGTTTTCTAGGCTGTAGCAGACAGAATTGGCATTGCCTGTACTCTGGAACGTGGTGACTACGGTCGTGCTTGGAATGAAGTCAAGTTGCTCAGCGACTCACTGAGACCAGGGACAAGAGCTCCTCCAGAGAGTTACATTGTGGATCTCATGCATGAACCAGGCCGCCTGATGAAGAACGGAACTGTGGAGGCTGAGAGCTATCAGCAGATATGAGAACTATATCCACCTAAATGTTCAGGATTTCTGTTTTTTTTCCTTGAACTTCCATTATTTAATTGGACATCTGTTAAAAATGTATACATTTCAGCTGAACTCGCACGATTTCAAACTCGCCCTCAGTGTGACCGTCGGCTCAGCCGAATTCTGGAAGGTGGAGCCAGCTGTCAATCAGGCAGCCTTGTGGATCCAGACAATACTGTTGGGATTCTTTGCAAGCCTGGCACAGCTCTGCCCTGTAAGCTCATAGCAGGGCAGTCAGCTATCAGCTGACTTAATGTCACAAAAGAACAGTATATGTAACAAAAAAAGTGCTGAAAAACTTGGCTTATACTCGAGTATATACGGTAACTAATAAATTATAGGTATTGGAATTTCCATTCAAATTTGGCTGTTAGTGAACGAATACAAATTTATCCAAAGTTACAAATTATTCCTAATAACGAATGCTGCATCTAACCGAGTGGAGCGGAACAAATTAATAATAAATAATAATAAAAAGTTATTATTATTGTTATTTGTTATTATTAATTTGTTACGTTCCATTCGTTTCGATGCGGCATTGATTATTTCGGATAATTCTTAATTTCAGATTAATTCGTATTCGTTACATTCACTAACAGCCAAATTTGAAAGGAAATTCCAATACCTATAATTTAATAGTTAGTAATAAGTTATTATTAGTTCATTTTTATTTCAGATTTTCAAATTTTCGAGTTTTTAAATTTTTCGTATATTCGTTCTTTGAAATTTCGGATTTTAGAATTTCGGATGTTCAAATTTACAAATATTTGGAAAAATGGGTTAAAAGGGTTTTCGTTAATTCGTATGTTTCCGACTTTGGCGAAATTCGGAACAAAATGAATTGCACATGTCTACTTACCATAGGACATGTTTGATGAAAAAAAAAGTTGCATACATAGTTACATAGTAGGTGAGTTTGAAAAAAGACACAAGTCCATCAAGTAAAACCTATAAAGTTGCAAGTTAAAGTTACAGGGGCAGATCCACATAGAAATAGATGGGCGCAGCGTATGTGAGATGCGCTACGCCGCTGTAACTTACTTTTGGCCGGTTCGAATCCCCAAAGAATTTGCGCCATAAGTTACGGCGGCATAGTGTATCTCTGGCGGCGGAATTCAAATCGGCCATTAGGGGGGGTGTTTCATTTAAATGAAGCGCGTCCCCGCGCGGAATGAACTGCGCATGCTCCGTTTCTAAATTTCCCGCCGTGCATTGCACTAAATGACGTCGCAACGACGTCATTTTTTTAAACTTGGACGTGATTTACGTCCATCCCGATTCACGGACGACTTACGCAAAAAAAAAAAAAATATTCAAAATAAACGCAGGAACGACGGCCATACTTAACATGGCAAGTCTATCTATACGCCGCAAAATCTCAGCTTTAACTATACGCCGGAAAAAGCCGACTAGAGACGCCGTAAAAAAATGCGCCGGCCGCTCGTACGTTCGTGGATCGTCGGAAATAGCTAATTTGCATACCCGACACGGAAAACGACGTGAACGCCACCCAGCGGACGCCGAAGTATTGCATCTTAGATCCGAAGGCGTACGAGGACGTACACCTGTCGGATCTAACCCAGATGCCGTCATATCTTGGTTTGAGGATTCAAACCAAAGATACGACGTGGGTAATTTGAAAGTACGCCGGCGTATCAGTAGAAACGCCGGCGTACTCGCTCTTTGGATCTGCCCCACAGTGTAAAAAAATATGTAAACAGTGATTGCACCAGGCACCGCGAATGTCGGAGTAATCATTTTAGCACCAGACCTCCTGTTACAAATTTGGTAATTTGTAAGGCTGGGTTAACACTATTGCAAATTGGATGTGGTCTCCTGCATCCAATTCGCATGTCAGGAGACTATGCCTGGATCTCAATGGAGCCGGTTCACACACCTCTGAAGCGGTTCCGGGACCAGCGAATTGCACAGGAGTCCTTTGCGTCTTCTGATCCGTTTCAGTTCTGAATTCAGTTAAAAATTCTGACCGAAATCAGACCTGACACAGTGAACAGGGATGCACCAGACCCCTCTGTGAGCCTCAGTGTGAACCCAGCCTTAAGCCTTTTAAAGCGTTGCCTATGGAGATTTTGTAGGTACTGTAATTTGGTGCTGTTCCACGGGCGGATGCAGTTTTAAAGCGTGACATGTTTTCTGTCTATTTACTCAGCATAACATAATTTGTTCTATTCTACCAAACAATTTTGTATGATATTGTGTTTTTGTGTGTTAAAATCCATTAAAGTGTATTTTTAAAAAAAAATTGCGTTTGAAAACTGCTGTTCAAATATCATGTGACATAAAAATATGCAATGCTCACCATTTTATTCTCTAGGGCAGGGGTGCCCAACCAGTGGCCCACAGAGCCCTTTGATGTGGCCCCCGACCTCCTGCTCTGGGATGGTGGGTTGGCAAGCTCAGATTGTGTTTTGCCGACCCGCTATCCCAGAGCATCAGTCCTGTTAATGAAGAAAGCAAGCGGCTGCAGTGCAGAGCTGCATAAGCCGATGCTTCTCTACCAAGACAAGCCGGGCAAGGAGAACATTAATCAGAGAAGCAGCCAAAAGGCCCATGGTAACTCTGGAGGAGCTGCAGAGATCCACAGCTCAGGTGGGAGAATCTGTCCACAGGACAATTATAATGCCCCGTACACACGATCGGAAATTCTGACAGCAAAAGTCCGATGTGAATGAAAATTCCGACCGTGTGTATGCTCCATCGGATTTTTGCTGTCGGAATTTCCGCCAACAAAAGATTGAGAGCTGGTTCTCAAATTTTCAGACGGAAAAAATTCCTATCGGAAAATCCAATCGTCTGTAGCAATTCCGATGCGCAAAATTCCGGCGCATGCTCGAAAACAATTCGTCGCATTCTGGCAAGCATTGAACTTTATTTTCTCGCTCATCATAGTGTAGTACGTCACGCGTTCTTGACGATTGAAAGTTCAGAGAACTTTTGTGTGACCATGTGTATGCAAGCCAAGCTTGAGCGAAATTCCGCCGGAAAAACCATCCAAGGTTTTTCCGACGGAAAATCGGATCGTGTGTACGGGGCATTAGTTGTGCATTCCATAAATCTGGCCTTTATGGAAGAGTGGCAAGAAGAA
The DNA here is from genome assembly GCF_905171775.1 of Rana temporaria. NCBI lineage: Eukaryota > Metazoa > Chordata > Amphibia > Anura > Ranidae > Rana > Rana temporaria. The sequence continues at coordinate 48,646,435 of NC_053493.1, forward strand.
AGACATTGTTGAAAGAAACCCCTAAGAAGTCCTGTTTGCAGTTTGCAAGAAGCCATGTGGGGGACACAGCAAATATGTGAAGTAGGTGCTCTGGTAAGATGAGACTGTCAGAACCATTGACGTATGTTCTGACAAGACCAATATTGAAGTTTTTGGCCTAAAAGCAAAACGCTATGTATGGCAGAAAACAAACACTGCACATCACCCTGAACACACCATCCTCACTGTGAACCATGGTGGTGGCAGCATCATGTTGTAGGGATGCTTTTTTCTTTTTTTTTTTTTTTTTTTTTTTAGCAGGGACAGGGAAGCTGGTTGGAGTTAATGGGAAGATGGAGGGAGCCAAATACAAGGCAATCTTAGAAGAAAACCTGTTAGAGTCTGCAAAAGACTTGAGACTGGGGCTGAGGTTACCCTTCCAGCAGGACAACGACCCGAAAAAAAAAAAGCCAGAGCTGCAATGGAATGGTTTAGATCAAAGCATATTCATGTGTTAGAATGGCCCAGTCAAAGTCCAGACCTAAATCCAATTGAGAATCTGTGGCAAAACTTGAAAATTGCTGTTCAGACGTTCTCCATCCAATCTGACAGAGCTTGAGCTATTTTGCAAAGAAGAATGGGCAAAAAATGTACTCTCTAGATGTGAAAAGCTGATAGGGACATCCCCAAAAAGACTTGCAGCTGTAATTGCAGCGAAAGGAGGTCCTACAAAGTATTGATTCACATATTAATTTGTAAAAAAAAAAATATGGGAAAACCATTTATCATTTTCCTTCCACTTCACAATTATGTGCCACTTTGTGTTGGTCTAGCACATAAAATCACAATAAAATACATTTATGTTTTTAGTTGTAACATGACAAAATGTGGAAAATTTTCAGGGGTATGAATACTTTTTCAAGGCACTGTAACTTGATGGATTCAATTACTTGAAACATTTGAAGAGAGATGCAACTATATAGCTACAAACATTGCAAGTTAGGGAAACGCCAACCTTTGACATGGACGGTGAACCTTTGCAACTCTTCACTTGGTAATCTATCTCTGTCAGAGTTATTTATAGAAAAGAATGATACATATAGATCTGGTAGTGTAGAACATTTTATCTACAAACGTTATCTTCCACAACTATGACTAAATGTGTGTTCAATGTCCTCTGAGCTGCGTAGATGAATGGAGGCTCAATGCAAGGGCACATAGGAAACAGCTGTCCTGTTCACACCATACAGGCACGTTTGCCTTGCACCGAATGTCACCGCACAACAGTGTTGAGTTGAATGAGGAGTCATGTTGTGACTCCCATCACCCCTTCTGCCCCTACATAACATAAACCTGCACACATGCATTAGAGTGCAGGCTGGTGGAGACAATTCCTCAAGTCTAAAATACTCAGACCTCTGAGGCCCATTGTAAATAGGGCTGATGTCCCTATCAGTGCTTTAGTACTCCAGGAGGGATAGGTGCAGCGTCCCTCCCACAAGAAATTGTATAAATCTATGGGAGGCCGCAGCTGGACAGGGTTGAGCGCTGTACAGAATGGTACTCGTCTTTAGGGCACTACACATTGAGTGTCCGTTTTACACCAGTGGCGGCTGGTGCTCCAAATTTTTGGAGGGGGCGCAAACTAACTGAAAAATTCTGGAAAAAAAACATTAATTGCAGCCTCGCTGTGCCATCAAATGCAGCTACTGTGCCATCAAACGCAGCCACTGTGCCCATCAAACGTAGCCACTGTTCCCCTACAAACACAGCCACTGTGCCCATCAAACACAGCCACTGTGCCCATCAAACACAGCCGCTGTGCCCATCAAATGCAGCCGCTGTGCCCATCAAATGCAGCCGCTGTGCCCATCAAATGCAGCCGCTGTGCCCATCAAACGCAGCCACTGTGCTCATCAAATGCAGCCAATGTGCTCATCAAATGCTGCCACTGTGCCATCAAATGCAGCCACTGTGCCCATAAAACGGTGCCACTGTGCCCATAAAATGCTGCCACTGTGCCATCAAATGCAGCGAATGTGCCCATCAAAGGCAGCCACTGTGCACATCAAACGCAGCCACTGTGCTCATCAAATGCTGCCACTGTGCCCATCAAACGCTGCCACTGTTCCCATCAAACGGTGCCACTGTGCCCATAAAATGCTGCCACTGTGCCATCAAACGCAGCGAATGTGCCCATCAAACGCAGCCACTGTGCACATTTAACGCAGCCACTGTGCCTATTAAATGCAGCCACTGTGCCATCAAATGCTGCCACTGTGCCCATCAAACGTTGCCATTGTGCCATCAAATGCAGCCACTGTGCCCATCAAACTGTGCCACTGTGCCATCAAATGCAGCTACTGTGCCATCAAACGCTGCCACTGTGCCATAAAATGCTGCCACCGTGCCCATCAAATGCAGCCAATGTGCCATCAAATGCTGCCACTGTGCCCATCAAATGCTGCCACTGTGCCCATCAAATGCCGCCATTGTGACCCCGCCTCCTCACCATCTGTCCGGCACTTACCCTGTCTCGGTGGGGCAGCGGGCGACGAGCGAGGTCCTTCATGTGTCTCCTACCGTCCTCTCCTCTTGATAGGCATCCAATAGTGGCACCTGTCGTTTCAGCCAATCAGGTGACGTGTAACAATCCCAAGCACATGATTGGTGGAGATGCGGCTCAGTGTTAGGAAAGAAAATATTCATTCGCTTTTCTAACACACCTGGGTGAACTGTGAGCGCCAAGCATGTCGCCTATTTTGAACCTAGTTTGAACACCTATCAGGTGTTTCAAACCCCCACCCCCCGTCGCTGTAATTCAGGCGTTCGGCGCCCGAAAAGGATCTGGGCGCCTGAATAGGGGGTGGCCGCGCGGCCATGGATAGATTCATGCTATGTTACGCTATGCATGAATCTATCCATTGGTCATAGAGGGGGTGAGTGAAAAGAGGGGGCAGCGCCCGTGCGCCCTTATGGATGCACTGCCACTGGTACAACAGAACAGTGCAAAATCTGGTGCAACTTTGGCCTTCGGTGGTGATTGGCACGTCCATAGCATTCCTATGTGTTTTTCCATGTCTCACCTGCCAAGTTGAGCTGTCCCAGGAAAGGTCTTTGTCGATCTAGAGAAGGGCTCCAGGTGTCCCACTAGTTGAGAGGAGTAACTAGGCTGAGCCAGTTCTTAACTGTAGTGAGTGCATTACCAAAGGGGTGTTCACGTGGCGGATCGGTGGCGGTATTAAAGCTAAGAACATTTACATTCAATATTCTGACAACATACGGCACACTGATTTAAGGACTGATTGCATGGACTTTGATGTCACTCACTTCATGTGTGTGTGATGTGTATAGCCCACTGGATGATATCCTTTTTTTGCACTGATTTAAGGGTTTTTGCATGGACTCTGATGATACTGACTTCATGCGTGATGTTTATAGCCCATTGAATGCTATCTTATTGCACTGAATATCTCCAGATATTTTTAAAGCACTGTTAATGCTGCGATTTTATCTTGGCATATTTTTATTATTGCTTTGCATGTTACAGAAAATGACCACAGCTGAAGATAGAAAAGAAAATGTATTTTTTTAATAATATTCAATTACAATATGACTTGTGTCTTAATTGGTAATGGTATATTTTATATTTGCTTTTGCTTTTTCTCACTGCAAAGTGGAGTTACCCTTTAAACATTTAATATGCAGATAGTCAAAAAATTCCATATGGTAGGTGTTAGAGTGCCACCTAGTGGAGGTATGCTGACAATATGTGGGATGTAGTTCAGTTTATTGTATTCATGTCTCCTCTACTGGAAACATTGTTCAGTGTGTTAGGTTTTAGGATTATTTCACAGCAGTAACTTTTTTTAACACATAGTCTGGTATCATTTTTTTAACCACTTGCTTACTGGGCACATATACCCCCTTCCTGCCCAGGTGAAATTTCAGCTTCCGGCACTGCTTCGCTTTAACTGACAATTGCGCGGTCGTGCGACGTGGCTCCCAAACAAAATTGACGTCCTTTTTTTCCCACAAATAGAGCTTTCTTTTGGTGGTATTTGATCACCTCTGCGGTTTTTATTTTTTGCGCTATAAACAAAAAAGGAGCGACAATTTTGAAAAAAAAAAATAATATTTTTTACTTGTTGCTATAATAAATAGCCCAATTTTTTTTAAAAAAAAATGTTTTTTTTTTCTCAGTCTAGCCCGATACGTATTCTACATATTTTTGGTAAAAAAAAAAAAAAAAAGTTATAGCGCCTACAAAATAGGGGACAGAATTATTATTTTTTATTATTTATTTTTTTACTAGTAATGGCGGCGATCTGCGTTTTTTTTTGGGACTGCGACATTATGGCGGACACATCGGACACTTTTGACACATTTTTGGCACCATTCACATTTATACTGCTATAAAGTGCTATAAATATGCACTAATTACTGTATAAATGTGACTGGCATTGAAGGGGGACACTAGGGGGCGAGGGAGGGGTTAAATGTGTACCCTGCATAGTGTTTCTAACTGTGGGGGAAGGGGACTGACTGGGGGAGGTGACCGATCTGTGTCCCTATGTACAAGGGACACAGATCGGTCTCCTCTCTCCCCTGACAGGACGTGGATCTGTGTGTTTACACACGCAGGTCCACATCCTTGTCTCTGTAACCGCCGATCGCGGGTGCCTGGTGGACATCGCGGCCGCCAGGCACGCGGATCGGCATCTCAGTGATGCGGCAGGCACTGACCCAATCTCTGACCCATCTCAGTGATGGGTCAGAGATTTAGAGCCACCCTGCGACCGTACAAAGTCGTACGACCGTCAGGAAGTGGTTAAAGCAGTAACACATCATTTCAGATCCACATGTGCCGCACCTACTTATGTCTACACATACTGTAGGTGACCCTGGAAAACCTGCAAGCTTGCAGTCTGATTCAGTTAACCAGTGAGTTATAAACTGCCATGTTGTCTTTGGTTGATGAACAGTGGGCACAGTACACTTCTCAGCTGCTGCAAATGACTGAGATAAGGACAAAGCAAACCTTGACCTTCCTTTACTACTCTTTTCCTTTCAGTGTAAATTGTCATCTCTTGGAGCTCGGTGTAGGAATGAATGAACACAGGTGTGTCTACAATTCATATAGTGGTATCATCACTCTTCCCAGAGCCTTCTGATTGGACAATGAAGGAGCAGCAGTTATCATCAGCTTTGTCCTCCCATCCACACATGTGCATGCAGCAGAGCCTGATTGGCTCTTAGCATAGGTGTGTGCAGCCTATAGCATTAGGGTGTGCACCCCAAAGCTCAAACACACACGCCTTTCTCTGCAGCCTCAGCTGCACTGCACAGTGAATGAATTGGAAGTGCTCTGTGGCTTCCCATTCATTTACAAACGGAAGCATAATAAACACAGTTTGCTATCCTTCAGTTATGAATGGACACAGTGAGCGAGTGTATTCACTGTGTTTATTTAGAAAAGGAAGGGGCTGGCAAATTACATATTTACTAGCCCCTTCTCCTACTATCCATCCTGAAACATCCCCCACAGCAGGAGAGGACGGGAGGGAAGCCAGCAGCACTTCAGAGCAGGGGGGGCCAACATGGGGCAAAACCCAAGAAGTAGGGGGGAATGGGCCCCGCACATAATGATTAGGGTGTGCCTAGGCACACCTGGCACACCCCCTGCACACGCCTATGGCTCTTAGGCCTCATACACACGACCGAACTGGTCTGCTGAAACTGGTCCGCCGGACATGTTCAGTCGTGTGTACGGCCGACCAGACAATTTTCCGGCGGATCGGACAGGTTTCCAGCGGACAAATGTTTCTTAGCATGCTAAGAAACATGTCCGCTGGAAGCCTGTCCGTCGGACATGTTTGGTCGTCTGTACCACTCACCGGACATGTCCGCTCGGCCGAAAGCCCTCGCATGCGTTGAAGTGATTGAAGTGAAGTGAAGTAATCTTTTCTCCCCTCATCAACAGTCTAATGAAATTATAAATAAAACTTTTTTTTTTTTTTTACATACTTTATTTTAAACCCAGCAGAGGTGTGCACACAGGGTGGGCACACCCTAATCACACTGTATGGAACAGATTCCCCCTGTTTAAGCCCAGGTTCAGACTGGGCTGCGGGAGTGAAGCCGTGCGAGTTCAGCTGAACTCGATTTCACTCCCGCTGGCAGTCCCGATTTCGGCCGCGATTTCAGAGACATCTGTGAAGGTTTCTGCACAGATGTCAATGTAAATCGTGGCGCGAAATCGCGGTGCCATTGCCGACAATTGCCGGTAAATGCTGCCGATTTGAGATGCGATTTGACATCTCAAATCGCATCTCAAATCGTACCAGTGTGAACCAGGGCTAAACCCCTGATACAAACGTGCCTCCTACAAAATTTGTAAAAAAAAATAGAAAAATTAAAATAATAAAAATAAAAACTACTGACACTGGGGTAAATTCAGAGAGAATTTACGCCGGCGTATCTATAGATACGGGGCCAGATTCAGATAGATTAGCGGATCTTTAGATCTGCGTAATCTATCTGATTTTCGATCCGCCGGTCCAATTTTGCGAGGCTAGTGCATGATTCACCAAGCACTTACCTCGAAAATTGCACCGTCGGATCGTAACGCCCCCCGGCGGAATTCAAATTCCGTGGCTAGGGGGAGTGTACAATTTAAATCAGGCGCGTTCCCGCGCCGATTTAACTGCGCATGCGTCGCCGGCGAAATTTGCCAGTGCGCATGCTCCAAATGACGTCGCTAGGACGTAAATGTTTTCGGCGGCTACGTCAATTGCGGCCATCCGTATTCCCGATCGACTTACGCAAACGACGTAAAAATTTGAATCTCGGCGCGGGAACGACGGCCATACTTAACATTAGCTACCCCTCATATAGCAGGGGTAACTATCCGCCGGAAAAAGCCGAACGCAAACGACGTAAAAAAAAAGCGAATCGGCGGTTCTCCTCATTTGCATATCCGACGCGTAAAAAACTGCGACGACACCTAGCGGCCGGCGGTAGATTGCAGCCTAAGATCCGACTGGTGTAAGTCACTTACACCAGTCGGATCTAAGGGAGATCTATGCGGAACTGATTCTTATGAATCAGTCGCATAGATCTGACCGTGGGATCTCAGAGATACGACGGCAGATCAGGAGATCCGCCGTCGTATCCCCTTGATGAATCTGCCCCACGCAGCGTAAATTCAAATCTGCGCCGGCGTATCTTCTTTCTGTATTCAGAAAGCAAGATACGCCGACATTAGCCTAAGATACGACTGGCATAAGTCTCTTACGCCGTCATATCTTAGGGTGTATTCTCATGCTGGCCGCTAGGTGGCGCTCCCGTCGTTTTCGGCGTAGAGTATGCAAATTACCTAGTTACGCCGTTTCACAAACGTACGTGCGCCCGGCGGTAGTTTTTTACGTCGTTTGCGTTAAGGCTTTTTCGGCGTAAAAAAAAATTAAATTTCGAAGCCGGAACGACGTCCATACTTAACATTGGCTGCGCCTCCTAATAGCAGGAGCAACTCCTGCTATTAGGAGGCGCAGCCAATGTTACGTATGGACGTCGTTCCCGCTTCGAAATTTTAATTTTTTACGTCGTAAGTTGTTCGCGAATAAGGCTGGACGTAATTTACGTTCACGTCGAAACTAATACGTCGTTGCGGCGTACTTGAGAGCAATGCACACTGGGATATGTACACGGACGGCGCATACGCCGTTCGTAAATCACGTCAGGTCATCACATATTAGCATAAAACACGCCCCCCCCTTCCACATTTGAATTACGCGGGCTTACGCCGGCCCCATTTACGCTACGCCGCCGCAACTTATGGAGCAAGTGCTTTGTGAATACAGCACTTGTTCCTGTAAGTTACGGCGGCGTATTGTAAATACGATACGCTGCGCCGCTGTATCATTGCGCGCCCCTACCTGAATCTACCCCACTGTCTACTGCTTACTGACACCATCAGTATATATACACATGCACACACACGTGTGTTTGAGCTTTGAGGTGCACACCCTAATGCAATAGGCTGCGCACACCTATGAGTCCCTGTGCTTTTCTATGCAATGCAGACAGGTCATGGCTGCTGGGAGGTGCCAGCAGGGTGCTGTACACAGCTTCCTGAAAATAGGATGTTGTGGTAATGCTGAGCCTCCATGATTTAAAGCAGAGTTCCACCCAATAGTGGAACTTCCGCTTAATCCACTCCTCACCCCCTTACATGCCACATTTGGCATGTCATTTTTTTGGGGGGGGGGGGGAGTGGGGGCTTCAGGAGGAGTGGGACTTCCTGTCCCACTTCCTCCTTCCGCCCAGGGACTGCTAAGGCGATACGTCATATCGCCTTTTGGCGGCCCCTCCCTGTAGGCGATCGCCTGGGACACGTGACAGGTCCAAGGCGATCGCCTGTCCAATCAGGTAGTGCAGCGCCACTCGCGCATGCGCAGTGAGTGCCCGGCCGTGAAGCCGAAAGCTGTCACGGCCAGGTGCCCACAATTAGGATGGAGGTGCCGGCGCCCAGCGGAGAGGGGGTGGGATGAGCGGCAACAACAACAACAACAATAATAATAATAGCAATAACAACAACAACACCAACAATAATAACAATAGCAATAAAAACAACAACACCAACAATAATAATAATAGCAATAAAAACAACAACACCAACAATAATAATAATAGCAATAATAACAACAACACCAACAATAATAATAGCAGCAATAAAAACAACAACAACAACAATAATAATAATAGCAATAAAAACAACAACAATAATAGCAATAAAAACAACAATAATAATAATAGCAATAAAAACAACAACACCCACAATAATAATAATAGGAATAATAAAAAGTAATATATCCCATTGAGGCCAGTGGTAATGTGGAAATCTGCACTAGAATATATTATCTCCAGGCCAGACACTGACAGATAGCGGAGGAATGTGGAGAGGGGATCCTCTGTTTGCCCTTTAGCTCACATACTGGCCCATTGTAGGGATGACATCACAGGAGGGAGTGCCATCAGGGAGAGCTATGCTCAGCAGAAGACTCACATCTGCTCCTGCAGCACACACCGCCTGTCACTCCGCTGACTGCAGCTTCGCTGGGATTCTTCTTCATGGCCAGACTACTGAAAAGCTTCAGCATCCTTCTGATGAGACAGAGGGGGATGTCACTTGTCACCGGGAGCAGAGCCTGGAGCACAGCTAGGATGGTGCACTCAGATGCTGGTAAGCTGCAGACATTCAGTAGCTGGTTCTTATCGGGAGGAGGGGGGGGTGGTGATTGCCTGGTTTCCATCTAATAGACTATAATAGCCATGGGGCACATCAGATCCCCACGTTGGTGGTAGATGACCGGAATGGATGATGCAGTCATATGAAATTGGATTGCATGTGCAGATCTTGCCCGGCCACTTCAGTTGATGAGGTGTCAAACATTCCCATCTGTCAGATTTGGCCATCACCGCGAATCTCCAAATCTGCGGTCGTCTGCCCATGCACGCTCATCTATAGTGTAGATAAAAGACACTTCTGTGCCATACAGGCGTCCTAACAGGTTCTCTTTAATCAGTGACTAATGACCCGTACACACGATCCGAAAATCGTACGAAAAATACCACTTTTGAAGCGATCTTACAACACCAACAATAATAATAATAGCAATAAAAACAACAACAACAATAATAATAGCAATAAAAACAACAACACCAACAATAATTATAATAGCAATAAAAACAACAACACCAACAATAATAATAATAGCACAGCTATTCGATAATACACAGCTTTCGATAGCTGAACACAATATTATCTGATGGTGCAAGCACAACATTTCCCTCGTACGATACCAGATCACACGATTTTCGTTTAATCAGTACAGTTGTTGTCTGAAAATGCAATACAAGTACAATACTTCCCTTCCGGTTTTTATTCTGCCATACGATAATTTCTTTAACTTTAGTAACCTCTTCATTTTCGATATGAGATTAGCATGCAAAAAAACTGGGCGACAATTTGTCTGATTAGTCTGATCGTGTGTAGGATACATTAGGTTGTTACCCTTCGACAGTCTGTAATGATAATTGTGTAGTATAGGACCAGCCAGATGCATATTAGCCATTCAAGTAAGCCTGACATGGAAAAGATATGCAGGCTGACATTGCAGACCTCCCCAAGTGAAAATGCTATTTGCTTGGTTGTCATGCTCTGGCTTCAGTAAATCGGTGTCAAGTCTCGTACACACGCTCGGTTTTCTCGACAAGAACCAGCAAGAAAACTGCTGGCAGATCTTTCTTGCCGAGTAAACCGAGCGTGTGTACGAGGCTTTCAGGTTTCTCGTCTGGAAATCCGGCCAGAATGTCAACGAGAAAAATAGAGATCCTGCTCTCTATTTTCTCGTCGAGATTCTAGTCGGCCTGTTTCCCGACGAGAAACCTGAGTGTGTATACTAACCTGTCGCCGTGGAAACCCGCGCATGCTCGAAATTACTTAGACGCATGCGCGGTAGCTTCCACGGCATAGGTAGGGTGAAGCAAGATGGCGGAGACGGCATCGAATGTGACGAGCGAATGCGCGTCGTACGCGATGACGTCACTGCGTTCTTGCCTTTCAAGAAAACCGTGGTTCTTTTGAAAGGAGAGTCTGTACACTCAAGCGGCAAGAGATTCTTGCCAAGAATCTCGTCAGGAAAAACAACGTGTTTTTTTCTGACGAGATTCTGGCCCGTGTGTACGAGGCCTCACTGATCCTGAACATACAGAATTTCTTCACTTGCTGCAGGCTTGTTCCCAGGCTGTGACTTAAAGCCAGATACAGCCGGGGCAACTTGCATTTTCATAAGAAGGCCAGTAATGGTCTACTGCAGACATCTCCCACCATCAGAAATAGTCCCAAGACCATTCCCATTGCCCATCATGAATTAGATTACATTTTCAGTGTGCTGATTGTATTGATTGAGAACGGGATTTGTTGCTGGAATTACCTTTAGAATGGGGGTATTTGTGGCACCATCACTGAGATTATAATTGCAGCCTAGACTACCAGGTGCCACGGCATTTCCTGCAGAATGGTGCCACGTACACATGATCGGTTAAACCGATGAGAATGGTCTGATGGACCGTTTTCATCGGTCAAAACCGATCGTGTGTGGGCGCCATCGGTTATTTAACCATCGGTTAAAAAAAGCCAACTTGTTTTAAATTTAACCGATGGATTCCTAACCAATGGGAAAAAAACGATCGTTAGTAGGCACAACCATCGGTTAAAAATCCACGCATGCTCAGAATCAAGTCGACGCATGCTTGGAAGCATTGAATTTCGTTTTTTTCAGCACGTCTTTGTGTTTTACGTCACCGCGTTCTGACACGATCGTTTTTTTAACCGATGGTGTGTAGGCACGACTGACCATCAGTCAGCTTCATCGGTTAACCGATGACAACGGTCCATCGGTCCGTTCTCATCGGATGGACTGATCGTGTGTACGCGCAATTAGTCTCTAGGTGAGTGAGTGAGTGAGTAACTTGTATAGCGCAACAAATGCGAACTTAATCGCCTCAAGGCGCTTGGCATCCAGAGTCGTACCGGTCTTTCAGAAGAGGTGGGTCTTTAGTTTTTTCCTAAAGGCCCGATGGTTTTCCTCCAAGCGGATAGTAGTGGGTAGAGCATTCCAGAGCCGTGGTCCTTGGACCGAAAATCTACGTTCTCCCTTTGATTTGTAGCGGGATTTAGGAATTTGGAGAAGGTTTTGGTTGGTTGACCGGAGTACGCGCTTGGTGACGTAGGGTTTTATTTTCTCGCGGTGAAAGAAACTCATCAGAGAGAAGGTTCCTTCCTACCTACAAGCTGGCGGGAGTAGTGATGGCAGCTTCACTACTCCTGTCAGATTAGCGGTGGAGGAGACAAGCCAGATCTGGAGAGGAGGAGAGTGCAGGGAGGAGGGATAGGTTGTACTTTCTCTCCCCTCCAGCTATGTCTCCTGCCACTGCAGCTCTCCTGGATTGGGACTGGTAGCCAGATCACCACTGCGTAGTGTTTATTTTCCCCATCTCCTTCCAGCAAAGAACATGGGTAGGGGGCAAACATCGCAAAGTAGCAATCTGACAGCCAGTGGCATCTCTAGTGTGGGCCCTTGACACCCTCTACAGCCTCACTAGTGCTTGAATTATTTTTGGAGGGGGAGGGGATTTTTGCTGACACATAATGTACATACATTTTGGGAGGCACCGTTTGGCATCTTCGTCCTGGGCGCTAGATGACCTTGTCCCAGCACTTGGTCCAATAACTTCATGATTGTGATAACAAGGCTTAACCAGGTGCAACAAAGCTGGAAAAGTTCAGCCTTACAAATAATCTTTGTGACTGCATGAGACCGATTATTGTATTGGGTGATCCTGCACTACTACTGTAAACGTCTACCTGTGTGTACCCCATGTGGCAGAACACAGAGAGTTGACTTTCTGACCACCAATGTAAAGTGGTCATTCTTTGCACTGATCACCAATGTAAGGCCTTGTACACACGGTCGGACAAAACCGATGAGAATGGACCGAGGTTCAGTTTCATCGGTCCAAACCGACCGTGTGTATAGCCCATCGGTCTGTTTTCCTTCGGTCCAAAATTTTAAAACATGCTTCAAAACCGAACCGATGGACCGCTGCCTGATCGGTCCAAACCGATGGTTAGTACAGAAAAGCATCGGTTCAAAACCCGCGCATGCTCAGAATCAAGTCGACGCATGCTTGGAAGCATTGAACTTCGTAATTATCAGCACATCGTGTGTTTTACGTCACCGCGTTCTGACCCGATCGGATTTTGAACTGATGGTGTGTACACACATCAGACCATCAGGCCACTTCAGTGGTGAACCGATGATAACGGTCCGTCGGACCATTCTCATCGGTTTTGTCCGACCGTGTGTACGGGGCCTAAGGTGGTCATTCTTTGCACTGATCACCAATATAAGGCATTCATTCTTTGCACTGACCACCAATGTAAGGCGGTCATTCTTTGCACTGACCACCAATGTTATGCCCCGTACACACCATCACTTTATGTGATGAAAAAAAACGACATTTTCTGTGAAGTAAAAAATGACGTTTTTGAAACTTCAATTTTCAAAGACGAAGTTGCCTACACAGCATCGTTTTTCTCACAATGTTCTAGCAAAGCGAGGTTACATTCTCACCACTTTTTCCATTAAAGCTTGCTTCATAAGTAGCTTCTGGGCATCCGCGGGTGAAAAAACGTCGTTTTAAACGACGTTTTTTACTACACACGGTCAATTTCTGTGAAGTAAAAGTTGACGTTTTGAAAAACGACACATAAAATTGAAGCATGCTTCAATTTTTTTTGGTCGTTTTTTAGAAGACATAAAACGACGTTTTCCCCCACACACGGTCAATTAAAGTGACGTTTTTAAAAACGTCATTTTTTTTCATCACATAAAGTGATGGTGTGTACGGGGCATTAGACTTCATTTCTGGCTCCCAATTAATCATTTTTGGCAGGATTTCCCCTAGACCTAGAAATTCTTCCTTTTGGGGTACGAATTTTGAGAAAGGCTGTTATAGATGTTTGGAAAAACATTTTCTAACATGGCCTTTTTTGACCAGATTAGGCAACAGAGTCTGTAGGGCAGTGCCCATAGTCCAAAAATGATTAGAAAGATTAGAAGACCTAACATTCAGAGAATGGCCAGCACACCAATTTAAAATTCAGTGTGACTGTTTACTAATGCCCTATATCAGCACAAAAACATTCCAAAGGGTAGATACTCCTTTATCAAGAAGACAGTTAGATTAGAAAGCATTGTCTGATCATTGTTTGTTCCCTTGGCTCCGGAACTATCTGCTTGTGATTCTTCCTAAATAGGAGCCCTTTAAGCCTCGTACACAATACTATTTTTTTGGAGTTAAACGGAAAAAAACTTGACAGCTCAGGTCAGAGCTGTTGTACTAACAATCTGATGTTAGTAAAGTGATCTCCCCTGCTGTGCTTTTGTGTTCTGACAGAGGGACAGGGTTCGGAAAATAAATTTTTCGGGCTTGATCTTTCCTCAGAAGCCTTGAATGGGTGTCATTCGGTAGTGATACTCCTTGTTGAAGAGGTACACATTTTGCTTCAGCGTGACAACTTCATCTGGCTACCATGTTATTTTAAGGTGGGAAGTCAGGGGGCAATAAAACCCAATTTTTTTTACTGCCCCCTGACTGCAAGTATAAATTAGCCCTTACTGTCTATTTACAGGCTGGGGGTAGGAACATGACCCCATTGTATTACTTACTGGTAGTTTTGAAAACTGGACTCCAGGCTGGCTGTGCTGTGCGGCAGAGCTGTGCAAATCCCAGGATTGAATGGACAGAAATACAGACTCCGTTAGGCCCCGTACACACGAGGAGACATGGCCGATGAAAACGGTCTGCGGACCGTTTTCATCGGACATGTCTACTGGGAGCTTTTGGTCTGATATGTGTACACACCATCAGACCAAAATCCCCGCAGACAGAGAACGCGGTGACGTAGAAGACACAGACGTTCTCTAACACGGAAGTTCAATGCTTCCACGCATGCGTCGAATCAATTCGACGCATTAGCGGGATTTCGGGCCGCTGGTTATACGTCATAACCAGCGGACATGTCCAAAGAGTCGTACTAACCATCGGACATGTCCGACGGACATCTTTCCAGCGGACAAGTTTCTTAGCATGCTAAGAAACTTTTGTTCGCTGGAAACCTGTCCGCTAGGCCGTACACACGACCGAACATGTCCGATGAAACTGGTCCGCGGACCAGTTTCAGCGGACATGTTCGGTCGTGTGTACGCGGCCTGAGGTGTAGGGGGTGAATATGGTTCAGGAAGGCAGTGTTTTCAATATGAACCCAAAAATCAAGAACACGGGGACATGACCTCAAACTTACTAATACTAATCTTAGAAATTATTATTTTACCGAAAGGGTAGTTGATGCTTGGAACAGTAAGCCCAGGTTCACATTGCTGTGGGTTAGAAATCGTGAGAGTTCAGCTGAACCCCGGGTTCATGCACAGATGTCTATACAAATGCCCCCCCCCCCCCCAAAGTCACCAAAAGTAGTGCAGGAACTGCTTTTGAGAATTGTTGCGGCACTGCCACGTCAGCGTCGCACCGGTTCGGATGGTGCCATTGCCGGCAAAAGCTGCTGATTTGGCATGCGATTTGACATGTGAACCTAGACTAAAGGCCTGTACGCACTATAAAAAAATCGGACAAACGTTTTCTTTAGAAACCTTTCGAAGGGGGAGGGAGAGTGGGTACCTGATGTCGCCGCGGCAAGGTGCCCAAAAAGTTTGGCCCCCCTCCTCCTACCCCCGCCGCCGGGCCATTCACAAAGCACATCGTATTTCGCACATTCGCAGTGGTGAACCGGCTGTAAAGCCGCAGGGCTTCACCACGTGTGTGACCCTTTCAAGGAATGGCGGCAGCAGCACCCAAGAGCCGATTGAGAAATCCAGTGGGGGGCCCACATCGCGGGATTCCAGGACAGGTAAGTGTTCTAATATTAAAAGTCAGCCGCTACAGAATTTGTAGCTGCTGACTTTTAATTTCTTTGGCGGGGGGGCTGGAGCTCCTCTTTAAGTGGATTCAAACATGCTGGGGACAAACACATATTTAAACTCTATACAGTCTATACTCTATAAAAAAAAAGAATTAATAAAAAATACAAAAACATATATAAATAAAATAAAAATGGTGAAGACTTTTTTCTTTTCTGTTTCTATATTTATATATTATATGCATTTATTTATAGATTTTTACTTTGAGTTGAGCATTATGCCGAGTACACACGATCATTTTTCAGCATGAAAAAAAAAAAGTTGTTTTTCAGCATGTCGAAAAAACAACGTTTTCCCAACTTCATCTTTAAAACGATGTTGCCCACACACCATCGTTTTAAAAAAATGATCTAGCAAAGCGCGGTGACGTACAACACGTACGACGGCACTATAAAGGGGAAGTTCCATGCTGATGACGCCATTCTTGGGGCTGCTTTAGCTGATTCCGTGTTAGTAAAAGACGATTTGCGCTTTTTTGTCTGTTACAGCGTGATGAATGTGCTTACTCCATTACGAGCGCCCCCATCTCATAACTTGCTTCTGAGCATGCGTGGGTTTTTAACGTTGTTTTAGCCCACACACGACCATTTTTTACATCCCGAAAGACGGCGTTAAAAAATGCAGCATGTTCGAATTTTTTTTTGTCGTTTTTCAGAACCTGAAAAATGATGTGAAGCCCACACACGATCATTTTAAATGACATTTTTGAAAAACAACGTTTTTTTCATGCCGAAAAATAATCGTGTGTATGCGGCATTATGCACACGATCATTTTTCGGCATGAAAAAAAACGATGTTTTAAAAAAATTTACGGTAATTTAAAATGATTGTTTTCGGGTTCTGAAAAACGACACATTTTTTTTTCGAACATGCTGCATTTTTTAACGACGTTTTAAACTATGTCGTTTTTCGGGTTGTAAAAAATGAACGTATGTGGGCTAAAACGACGTTAAAAACCCGCGCATGCTCAGAAGCAAGTTATGAGACGGGAGCGCTCGTTCTGGTAAAACTACCGTTCGTAATGAAGTAAGCACATTCATCACGCTGTAACAGACAGAAAAGCGCGAATCGTCTTTTACTAACAGGAAATCAGCTAAAGCAGCTCAAGGGTGGCGTCATCCGCATGGAACTTCCCCTTTATAGTGCCGTCGTACGTGTTGTACGTCACCGCGCTTTGCTAGATCATTTTTTTAAAACGATCGTGTGTAGGCAAGGCCGTTTTAATGATGAAGTTGGAAAAAATGATGTTTTTTCTACATGCCGAAAAATGTTGTTTTTTTCATGCCGAAAAATGATCGTGTGTACGCGGCATTACAGCCAGAGGGGGATGTGTGCTTCATTGACAACCATTATAATGACTTATTTACAATTTGCATTCACACTGATCACCTTGCGCCTGCGATCTGAATTGTCTAGAGGTGACTGATAAATTCCGTATTCTGTACGGCGATGGAGAATTTATTAGTGCTGCAGAGAAGTCTTCCTAGAGAGAGGAGGCTACGTGAGGATGAATGCTTCGTATGTATGGACTGGAAATTTCCACTGCCTTCCAAGCACCATCTGTGGCTATTTCCAGAGAATTACATTCAGGAGGAAATGAACCCAGAAGCCCAGTGCTTGTAATTAACTGACTTCATGGATGAAGGGGTATCTACTCCACACATAGCACTGGGGTCTTACTGCAAGCCAACGATGAATAATGTTGTATATTGATTCCAATGGGTTTTATTGATTGCAGGCTTGCAAAATTAATTCTGTTGCTGTCTATATCAATCAAGGTAATGATGTGAATTTTACGTCTGATCGTTCGATAACACTAGACATTCATGCAGGAAGCCAATGCCTGCTGGGCTGTTTTTTATGACGTGGAAAACAGAAGTGATTGGGAAAGGTTGGTTTGGTTCCCCAAGAACACTCTTTCAGGGTTGTCAGGTGTAATGCCTGGTACATATTTTACGTTTTGCTTTTACGTTTGCTTTACTAACTATGCGACATTAGTACAGCAATCCTCCTGCTGTGTTCTTACAGGGATACCCCCTTGCCCCTTCCCGCCAGAACACACAGGTCAGTACTCGCCACCAGTGGCTGCAAACGCTGGTCCGATGCCGATTTTCCAGCATGCTTGTTCAACAGAAGCCAGTCATGAGACCTGTACACACACAGGTCGGTTGGTTGGTTTGTGCTGTACTGATTTTGGCCGATATTCGGCCCCTGTGTATGGGACTTTACTCTATAGAACAGCCCTTCTCAACCACATAGCTCCCAACTGTCCCTGATTTGGAGGGACTGTCCCTGATTTGGCGAAATGTCGCTCTGTCCCTCATTCCTCCCCCATTTTGGTTTGATCTATATAGTTGTATATAAAATGCACTTTTTATTTTTCAAAGGGTGTGTTTTCCAGCGCTAAACTTTTCATCCAAAATCTAAATTTCTGCATTTGTACATTTTAAAAGCCAATATAAAGGAATAGTAGTGGTAAAAAAAAGTCCTTGTGGATCTAAGTAACCATTTTTTGGTTAATTCTCCTTTAAGGGGGTGTGGCAGGGGGCGTGTCATATGCCTACATACGTTTGTTAGTAGGTGTCCCTCATTCCCATCTCAAATTGTTGGGAGTAGGAATGAGCTCTGGCGTGTTCGTACACTCCACGTGCAGAGCCCGCCAGGAAGTGGGCACGGCGCCAACCACAGGCAGGGAGACATTTCCGATCTCTGCAGCCGCGCATCGAGACAATGCCTCCCTGCCTGTGATTAGCGCTGCGCCGACTTCCTGGCGGGCTCTGCACGTGGAGTGTGTGAACATGACAGAGCTCATCCCTAGTTGGGAGGTATGTCAGCCAGGGTTCCTAGGGGTTCCTTGAGTTGTAACTGATTAAAAGAGAAGTTTTTTTTATCATACTTACCTAGGTTGATGCAGCATTGTTCCGTCACCTGCTCTTTACTCTGCCCCCCTCTCCACTCATTGGAGCGCTGGGCTGTGGAGGGGACGGAAGCTGCTTGCTCAGGCTCTCAGCGGCTCACTGAGGGACTGAGCTAGGTGCCAGTTCAGGCATTTGGGTGTATACCATGGTAACAGGGGCGGACTGACAACTCATGGGGCCCCCGGGCAATAGGAGATTATGGGGCCACCGGGCAATAGATTATGGGGCCACACAGTATACACACATACAGTATGCATACACAGTATACACACATACAGTATACACACACACACACAATATACACACACAGTATACATACACTGAGAAGGTTCTGGAGAGGCGGGGCAGTTATAATCTTGGGGTTTCCAGACCAAAAGGGTGTCGGTAAGGGACATTTCTGGGACAGATGTAAAAAAAACATACTGTCCCTGGTTTTACTGAGGCTGGCAACCCTGATGGGGCCCCCTAGTGGCATGGGGCCCTCGGCCAGTGCCCGAGTTCCTGAATGGTCAGTCCGCCCCTGCATGGTAACAATGTTTTCCTAGTCTGAGCCAGCTCTGTGATGTCAGCCAACAGCGGGCTTCAGCCCGCTGTCTGCTGAAAATGTGTCACAGGAGTGCAGGACTTAATTCACTCCTGTGATGCACAGGAGAAGTACAGTCAAACAAGCTTTGGCTGTACTTCTGATGGTGTCTGCATAGTTCTGGAACCAATACCACTTGGCAGAGCCAACAGCATGACACCAATAATGTAGCAATGAATTAGATGTCTGTAACGGGTGGCATTCTGGTGATTAGAGATGAGCTCAGGCATGTTCTGATGCTTTTTTGAATTCATGTGGCCCAATCTACTTGAAAGCTGTTATCTGTGTAGCGCTACCCCCGAAAGAACCACTATAGATTAGAAAGGTTCTTTCCCCAGAGGCAACCAGGCACACAGCAACAACAGTTCATTCACTCTGGCTCATTGATCATGACTAGTGTAGATTAGATAGCCCAACCTTTACTCAAACCTTTAAAACCCCCATTCTTTAAACCTTCCCCACTTTCCCATTAACGAGATAGACACAGAAGTTGGAGTAAAACAGCCTATTTTATTTTTCAAACCAAAATTAAATATTTAAATAAAATTAAATAATTCCAAGTAATACCAAAACTTTATTCATTAACATTTTAACCAAAATAACTTTATTAACACCCGTCTAATTTGGTCTTTGACAGCAACCCCACTTAACCTTTCTTTCCACCATTACACTGCGGTACCATTACTATACCTGGCCCCCAGTCTACTCCAGCTCAGAGACACCCCCTTTTTACCCCGCAGTGCACCATAACCGTATTCCAGCGGACACCGTTCCACTGGAATAACCCCATAAGGGGGCCATCCCACCGATGAGCCCCCCACCACTTTCATTCCATCTGTTAACTGTCACCATCAAAGACCAAAGGACGAAAGGGAAACCCCCTTTTCCTTATGGACCCCTCTACACCCGCAGGGCCCTCTGAATCCCCTCCTGCAAACCTAGCGCCCACAAATCCATACCCACATCGGTTAGGTGAACACCATCTCCGAGCAGGTACAGTCCCACATTAACCTCCAACTCTGTGTGACGAACAATCAAACCCCCGTGCTGAGCCACAAACCTCCCTACTACCATGTTCACCTTGATCCTCCCCTTATTGAGCCTAGCCACCAACCTCGCCATGCGCCAGGTGGTCCGAGCGATAATGTCAGACTACACCAGCAACAACCCTGGAAAAGCCGCCCAGAACGTAAGAACATCCGCCTTAACGGCGGAGATCAGATCCCCTGTTGGCCGTATTCCCAGATCGTTGCCCCCCACGTTAAAAAACACATCCACCCCTTTACCCCTCTGATCCGTTTTGGACCGACGAAACCGAAAAACCACCCTGTCCTCAGACGACCGCACGTCCTCTACCCGTAAACCCCCCGCCACCTGTTTGGAAGGGCTAACCAACTCGCCCACCCGAAACACCCCGAAAAACGCCACCACAAAAAACATACGAAATAGACTCACCGCATAGCCGGATGAACAGACGTCCCCCAAGATGCCACAAATCTTCTGTAAGACCGAAAAAGACACCGTTCTCCACTTGTCCCTGTGAACGTGACTCTTCCTGTACCCCTTAACCGCCTGTTTTACCCAAAAACGTTTGGTAAGATCGGTGCGGCCCTCCAACTTAAACAAAAAGGCTAAGCCCGCTAACTTATTTTCCAGGGCCGACACCGACCCCCCTCCCTCCATATGCCTGGCCACAAAATACTCCACCAACCAACCCATCTCCGCCTCCCCCAGCTCGGCATCCGCCAGCTGTTTGAACACAGACCATTCCGCCTATACCTTTGTGTACGCCGCCCACGTCGGCCCACTCACCGACCTCCGGATCCAGCTTGCGGCGATTCCAGCGCAAGTCCCCACATCCACCCTGGGCAAGGGACCCCTTCTCTGTCCGCCTGTGGAGCCAGCTCCCTGAACCTGTCCCACTGAAATCGAGACAAGGCGTCAGCGAGTCTGTTGTCCACACCCGGAATGTGTACAGCGTACAGAAAGATGTTCCATTGTAAACAGCGCAACACGAGGTGGCGGAGCAACCGAACCACTGGCAACAGGGATCCGGAAATACGGTTGATAACTTGCACCAGGGATGGACTGGCTCAGTGGGCCGGCTTCAGTGACAGCGGACCGCCGCCCCACTCCGCTCCTCTGTCTCTCCCTTCCCGCAGAGCTCACCTCCTCTCCCTCCCTGCAGCGCTCACCAGGGGGGAACAGAGAATCAGGGGGAGGACCAGAGGAGCAGGGGGGGGGCGACAGAGGAGCATGGGGGAGGGGACAGACAGCTGACTCAACAGCTATGGCCTGGGAGTTTCTCACTTCTGCCTAAACTTGTCCCATAAGGGGGAGCACCAAACTGATTCTTTGCCCTGGGTGAAAAAATGTCTAGCTTCCCCACTGGTACTGCATATAAAAGTACCAGTACCAACCGTTCTACGCTAATAAAGTAGAATGGCTAGTGGCTAGTGAAGTGGGAGAGGGGGCTTGGGTGGCCAGGGGGGGGGTGCGGGAGTTGTCCGGCCGCCATAGGAGAGACATGTCAAGGTGGGCCAGTCTGGATGAAGTCCAGGGCCAAATTTTTGTCCCAGTCCAGCCCTGACTTGCCCGCCCGTTGTACATTTCCAAGAAGGTGTGCCACACCTGCAAATCCGATTTCAATTCCCCCATCAGGTGAATGAAACGAGTCGGGGACCTTGCCCCTGCCGTAGCCACCGACAGCCGCCGGCAGAACACCCTGCCCATGGGGATGATACGACATGCAAAGTTCAACTTACCTATAAGTGACTGAAACGCCCTCAGCTGAACCTTATTCCGCCCTAACATCCCCCTGATCACCAGCCGGATATCCTCCACCCTGTCCTCCGGCAACCTGCATTCCATTGCCCCCGAGTCGATCACGATCCGCAGAAAACTCAATACAGTGGCAGGGCCCTCCATCTTGTAGGCTGCCAGAGGCACGCCGAACCTGTCCGCAATGTGCTGCAACGTTGCCAACAAAACCGCACACACATTGGAGGACGAGGCCCCACACACAGAAAATCGTCCAAGTAATGGATGACCGAATCCAATCCCGACACATCCCTGACCACCCACTCCAAGAATGAACTAAATGTTTCAAACAATGCACAGGAAATGGAGCAACCCATGGGAAAACACTGATCAACGTAAAACTCCCCCTGCCACTGGCAACCCAACAGCCAAAAGCTGTCCGGGTGTACAGGTAACAGGCGAAACGCCGATTCAATATCCGACTTTGCCATTGTAGCGCCCCCTTACTTTCAGTATGGGCACTACGCTAAAGTAAGTGGGGAATGGGAGAGTTACTTTGCTCCCATTGACAATTTGCTAAAATTGGGACTTCTGTCACTCCAGAAACGTCCACTGGGTTAGTCTGTGCTCCAGGGATGCAATACCATCCCTGGCCAGCAGTTGGCACCAGAGGGGTTCTGGCAGAGCAACTTTCCCCAGCAGCCAATTAGAGGAGCTTCTCCCTCGCGGGGCATGCTGGGGGAGGGTATATCTGTGACAGGTGTCATGTGCTAGGCAAGTTTCCAGGTGCGGCATCCGCCTTCAGGGTGCGCGCATCCATGGACCCCGCCAGCGCGGCCCACCAGGCCAGAATTGCAGTCTACACAAACCCTCATCCGGAGGTAAAAAGGGACTCCAGTGACTTACTGGGTCCCCAGTTCTATTGAGAGGACCCCAGGCTGGGAGCCGTTCGATTGGGGGGTCGGCTTGAGGGGAACCCAGAGGCAGGTTGTCCAACAGGGCTTGAACGAACCAATCGGTGATCTGGTGACCGGAATGTTGACAGGTACGTTTTGCTGTCATCTGGTGACCTATGCTAAAACCTACTGGGAGGATTCACTCCATTTATCCATCTAGCTCACCTAAAGTAATTGGCCTGTGGCAGGGGCCCTAGAGCCAGGTCTGTGAGAGAGATCTGTTCCTCCTAGCAAATCCTAAGTGACACTTCGGCTGCCAGGCTTGTGAGAGGGGTCTGTCCCGGGGCACTTTACCCACTCCAACTAGAGTGGCGATGAATAATAATTTGGTACTCTATTGAGCAAAGACTGCTCAATTAATATCCGGGCCTGACACTGCAAGGTTCTCCCTTTTCTTCATCAACCTGCTCTTCCCATTTAATGTTGATATTGGCCGTGTTTGGCCTGGAATAAAGCATTGGAAAACCCCTTTATTCACTGTCTGGACCTTCACTCACTGCTTTGTTCTCCAACTGCACCCATACGCCACACTAAGGTAACTCAATATGCCGATCCCAATAACAAATCAGCATCTCCTTCGGGGGTAGCGCTACATCATGAAAGCCCCCTTTCCGTAGTGCCACACCCACCGCACCGCCGCGTCAAAAGACGTATAAGACACCGTGCACTCCTTGGGATCAATGGCATCATTCACCGACCCCCCTTTGGAAAAGAGAGGTAGTGAATGAGGCAAAACTTGTTCGGTTCCTTCTTGGGCACCACCCCCAGGGGAGATACCACTGGGTGAAAAGACAATCTCCTCTGGGCTCCAGACTATTTAAAGGGGATGTAAAGGTTCGTTTTTTTTTCACCTTTATGCATCCTAGGCATTAAAGTGGAGGTCCACCCTAAAAAAAATCAAAATGACATAAAAATGCTCCAAAAAAATAAAAAATAAAAATAAATTTGACTTACCAGAAATGGCGGTTGCTAGGCAGATCTTCCTAATCTGCCTCTTCCTAGTCCACGGCTGGTCTTCCTCCTCACGTTGTCTTCTGGGGAATGGGGCGCGCTGTCTTCTGGGCACTGTGTGTATCCCAGAGAACAGCTGGCCCTTTATAAAGCGTTGTGCGACTCGCGCATGCGCAGTAGTAAACAGGCAGTGAAGCCGCAAGGCTCCACTCCCTGTTTTCCTTAGTGAGGACTCGGGACCTGCCACGATCGAGGGATCGGCTTGGGGGGGCGGACATCGCAGGTGCCTAGGACAGGTAAGTGTCCTTATTAAAAGTCAGCAGCTACAGTGTTTGTAGCTGCTGACTTTAAAAAGAAAATCGTGGCTGGAACACTGCTTTTAAGATGAAAAAAACCCTGGCAATGACAGCCCCCCCAGCCCCCCGTTTTACTTACCTGAGCCCGTTCACCTGCTGCGCTCGCCCTCGACGTCCTCTTCTCCACTCAGTCTGGCCGTTGATTGGCTAGACTGGATGGATTGATAGCAGCGCAACCATTGGCTTGCGCTGCTGTCAATCACATCCAATGACGCAGTGCGCTATAGCCGCCGGCTGTATCACGGGAGTGCGCCCGCAAGAACTAACCCCCATGGGAGAGAGCTCCTATGAAGGGTTTTAGTTCTTTCGGGGAGGAGCCGAGACAGCCGCCAATGGATCCAACAAGACCAGGATCGGGGTCACTGTGTGCAAAACGAGCTGCACAGTGGAGGTAAATATAACATGTTTGTTATTTTTATTTTTTTAGAAGGGAACCTTTAGTGTCCCTTTAAAAAAAGCCTAGTTAGACCCTACTGAATATTCACACTGGACATTTGAATCTTCTCACCCTAATCTCTAGAAACTTCTTCTAGAGGCAGGGGCAAATAATCAAACTCTCAATCCGTGAAGCTCTGAGCAGACAAAACCAAACAATCGCCGCTCTTGTGGATACAGCAGAAGCCTGTAATTGCCTAACTAGGAGCCTAACTAGGAGGATGTTACACCTGTAATGGGCCAATCATCTAGAGCCGAGGCATTCCTTGCCATGCAAACCAACGTATAAATGCTCCTTGTATATGTGTGGCGGAGAAATTATCTTAGCAAATTATGAGATATACACAGTTTTATGTGCCTTTAAATGCCTTCCTGTCTGCACAGGAATAATCTTAGAAATTATACTTAAAGGGTAGTTGACGCTTGGAATAGACTTCCATCAGAGGTAGTGAGTAATTCCCTAAAGGCAGGGGGAAGTAACCAAACTCTCAATCTGTGAAGCTCTGAGCATACAAAACCAAACAATCACTGCTCCTGTGATTATAGCAGAAGCCTAACTAGGCGGGTGCTACACCTTTAATGGGCCAATCATCTGGAGCCGAGGCATTCCCCCTAATGCAAACTAACGTATACATGCCCCTTGTATATGTGTGGTGGAGAATGCCTTTGTCACACATATGTGGCCCATCACAGATGACATCTTCCTGGTGGGCTCAGCCTGAAGGTTCAGAAGAGCCTCAGAACATGCCCAAATGCATGCAGTTGCAGCATGGTGGTGTGGCATGGTGACACCATGACACAGGTGGTAACAATATTGCCTTTTCAGAGGGCTGTTGCATGTATGAACGAGAATTGCATTCTTCCTACTAACCAACAACCACTATTTTTCCCATTGCACCCGAAGAAACTGGTTTTATTAAGCATTCTTCAAGACCTGAAAAGACATTTCCTCTGGGGTAAAAAGGTAAAATGTCTGCTACAGACACCGGATTGTGGCCAACATACATTCACGTATATCTGTGTAGTGATTAAGGCTACTCCGCTGCCAATCTAGTAAACCTCAACCTACAGTTCACCTGGCAGGGCTGACTAGTCTCTCCAGAAGTGAGTTAGGATCTTTTTGACTAGGGATGAGCTTGGGCGTCGTCTGATCACATCTCTAATCTGAGTTGTGGGTACGTTCCATTCACATGATAAGAACAGCCTGTACAGCAAAGCTATATATATCTCAAATACGCCAGACTGTGCAGTCATGGTCACTCTTAGGCCTCGTACACATGATCGGTTCACCAGAGGACAACGCTCTGATGGACCGTTTTCATCGGTCAAAACCGATCGTGTGTGGGCCCCATAGGTTTTTTAACCATCGGTTAAAAAAAAGCCAACTTGCTTTAAATTTAACCGATGGATTCCTAACCGATAGGTCAAAAACCGATCGTTAGTAGGCACGACCATGGGTTAAAAATCCACGCATGCTCAGAATCAAGTCGACGCATGCTTGGAAGCATTGAACTTCATTTTTTCAGCACGTTGTTGTGTTTTAAGTCACTGCGTTCTGACAC
Organism: Rana temporaria; assembly: GCF_905171775.1. Classification (NCBI taxonomy): domain Eukaryota; kingdom Metazoa; phylum Chordata; class Amphibia; order Anura; family Ranidae; genus Rana; species Rana temporaria. The sequence continues at coordinate 48,672,540 of NC_053493.1, forward strand.
AATCAGTTATTTATCCGATGGTGTGTAGGCGCGACGGACCATCAGTCAGCCTCATCGGTTAACCGATGACAACGGTCCTTCAGACTGTTCTCATTGGATGGACTGATCGTGTGTATGAGGCTTTAGGGCAAATTTACATTTATCCGTTGTGGGAACACGTGCATTATTACGTGCGTTAGCACAATGCACAGCAACGCACATTCCATGTGTTGATGCATTGCGGTATCATTCATTTTAAATAGTAGCTCAATGCACTAAAGGCAGCCCTACAAGGATCGAAATCTGTCTGGTGCAGCAGGGAATGGCCAAATTTGAATCTTATGTATTGTCAAGCTTGTTTTGCTTAAAGGGGTTGTAAACCTTCCTGTTTTTTCACCTTAATGCATCCTATGCATTAAGGTGAAAAAACATCGGAAGAAACGTAGCCACCCTCTAAGAGGAAGTCAGATCACAGCAGCAAAACAAAGAAATCTGGAGGAGGCTAGGAGCAAGAGAAGGGTGATTATTGGGTATTTTTTGCACCTCTGAGGCCTCGTACACATGACGGGACATGTCCGATGAAAACGGTCCGCGGACCGTTTTCATCGGACATGTCCGCTGGCGGATTTTGGTCTGATGGCTGTACACACCATCAGACGAAAATTCCCGCAGACAGCGAACGCGGTGACGTGGCCGCGCCGTCGCCGCGACGATGATGCGGTGACGTGCGTGACCCTGGAAGGTCAATGCTTCCACGCATGCGTCGAATCACTTCGATGCATGCGAGGGCTTTCGGCCGAGCGGACATGTCCGGTGAGTCCTACAGACGACCGAACATGTCCGCGGAAACTGGTCCGCGGACCAGTTTCAGCAGACATGTTCGGTCGTGTGTACGAGGCCTAAAACACCCACAAACTGCTTTGTACAACAGTGACAACTGATAGGAGCGGAGGCCATGGGAAGCCATGGTGTTCCAACACACTGTACCATGTAAACAAGACCTGGCAGCCATACAATTAGCATTTTCAGGAGAAATGGCAGGCCGTATATATTTTTTGTTTGTGAATATTATAGATGGCTTGTTTCGGTTCTTCAGACGTGTCTGTACTTCTGAGAGATGCTATGTTGTGTCTGTATCTGGTTACATAAACATGAAGTTCCCTATTTCATAACCATCTATAATGTAAGTCATTAGCTGTTGGCTGTCGTTCTCTGATAATGTTATCTAACTCCTCCTGACAATGTTCAGACATGCAGCTAGGGAGTGCTGACCTGACCTGAAATGACTTCCTGCACTGCAGAATAGGAGGCATGGCAGCTGGGTGTAACCACTTTAAGACCAGGCGTTTTTTTTTCTAACATTTGTTGTTTACAAGTAAAAATCTGTATTTTTGCTAGAAATTACTTAGAACTTGTAAACATTATGGGCCAGATTCAGAGAGAACTTACGCCGACGTATATCTGTTGATACGCCGAGTAAGTTCTAGGATGCGCCGTTGTATCTATGTGCCTTATTCTTGAAACCAGATAAGCCTGAATTCTGGCTCCATCCGACCGACGTAAGTCTCCTACGCCGTCGTATCTTGGGTGCATATTTACGCTGGCCGCTAGGGGCGCTTCCATTGATTTACGGGTCAAATATGTAAATGACCTAGATACGCCGATTCACGAACGTACTTGCGCATGTCGCAGTAAGCTACGCCGTTTACGTAAGGCGTACGTCCGGCGTATAGTTATCCCTCATAAAGGGGGTAACTCATGTTAGGGTATGGACGTCGGAACAGCCGTCGAATTTGACGTAGTTTGCGTAAGTCGTACGTGAATGGGGCTGGGCGTAGGTTACGTTCATGTCATACGCGTTGAGCCGTCGTTTCTTAGGGAGTATATGTGATGTGATTCTGAGCATGCGCGTGCATGCGCCGTTCGTTCGGCCATTCATTTACATGGGGTCACGGTTAATTTTAATACAACACGCCCACTACCTTCCAAATTTGAATTAGGCGGGCTTACGCCGGCCCATTTACGCTACGCCGCCGTAACTTAAGGAGCAAGTGCTTTGTGAATACTGCTCTTGCCTCTCAGAGTTACGTCGGCGTAGCGCATATGAGATGCGCTACGCCCGCTCAACGATACGCCGAGCTACCTGAATCTGGCCCTATATATATATATATATATATATATATATAATTTTTTTTAACAGAGACCCTACAGAATAAAATGGTGGTCATTGCAATATTTTATGTCACGTAATTTGTTTGGAAAAAATACACTTAAAACAAAAAAATCAGTAAGCATTATACAGTGTTTTTGTATAATGTGAAAGATGATGATACACCGAGTAAATAGATACCTAACATGTCATGCTTTAAAATTTCGCACACTCGTGGAATGGCAACAAACTACAGTACTTAAAAATCTCCATAGGCGATGCTTTACATTTTTTTACATGTTACCTGTTTAGAGTTATAGAGGAGTTCTAGCGCTAGAATTATTTCTCTCGCTGTAAGGATCGCGGGGATACCTCACGTGTGATTTTAACACACTTTACATATGCGGGCGCGACTTATGTATACGTTCGCTACTGTGTGTGAAGGGACGGGGCGCTTTAAACGTTTTACCTTTTTTTTTCATATTTATTTGACTTTTTAATTTTACACTGTCCCTTTAATTTTTTATTTATTTTTTATCACTTTTTATCACTTTTATTCCTATTACAAGGAATGTAAACATCCCTTGTAATAGAAAAAAGCATGACACGTCCTCTTTTTTTAGAGATCAAAAAGATCTCAGTTCTCAGGCCCCGTACACACGAGGGGACATGTCCGATGAAAACGGTCCGCGGACCGTTTTCATCGGACATGTCCGCTCGGAGATTTCTGTCTGATGGTTGTACACACCATCAAACGGTATCCGCGCGGACGCGATACGCGGTGACGTGGCCGCGCCGTCGCCGCAAAGATGACGCGGCGACGTGCGCGGCCCTGGAAGGTCAATGCTTCCACGCATGCGTCAAATCACTTTGACCCATGCGAGGGCTTTTGGCCGAGCGGACATGTCCAGTGAGTCTGTACAGACGACCGAACATGTCCGACGGATAGGCTTCCAGCGGACATGTTTCTTAGCATGCTAAGAAACACTTGTCTGCTGGAAACCTGTCCGATCCACCAAAAAATTGTCCGGTCGGACGTACAGACGGACCAGTTTCAGCAGACATGTTCGGTTGTGTGTACGGGGCCTCACATTTACCTTTAAAAGCAAAAATAAATAAATAAAAAGTCATTTTGGCTTTTAACCACTTCAATACAGAGCATTTTCACCCCCTTCCTGCCCTGGCCAATTTTCAGTTTTCAGCGCTGTAACATTTTGAATGACAATTGCGCGGTCGTGCAACACTGTACCCAAATGAAATTTTTATAATTTTTTTCAATGATGATTGAAGTGGTTAAATCATGATTTAAATTGTGATTTAAATCAAATCCACCCTGGTATCAGGAGATTTGGAGTGAGGTCTGGTGATATCACTATTGTTCTGCTCCTTGTTCTCCTTGCTGGAGGCTCTGACACGAGGAAGCAAAGCCCAGCCTCTACCAAGATGGCCGCCCCCACACAGGGACACAGTGCAGAACAAAGCATGGTAAGTCAGTAATTGTAAAAAGATCAGCTAGAGGGAGACCACAGGCAATTTTGGTGAATGGTTCTTTCCCCTTTGGCTTGAGCTTCCAGAATTCAGTTCCTCATTACATTGGAGAAAAGACAACGTCTCCTAAAAATACTTTTAGCCTTGCTGGTAAAGCCCCAGCCAACACCAACCCAAAGCATACATACCTTTTCCTTTTGTCTTCCGGCCAGTCATATGCCATCAGCAGTCCTTTCTGTTCTTCCTCAGTGGTGTCAGTGGCCAGTCCTTCCTCCTAGACCATTGGTTCTCAACCTGGGGGTCTGGACCCCCTCGGGGGTCGAATGGAGATTTGCCAGGGGTCACCGAATCCTGGTCTGTTCCTGGACCCTGCACCACTCTCCCAGCCTTTTTCGCGGCCGCCCAACAGGGCTGTTCCTGGAGCCCGCGACCGCCCACTCAGCCTCTTCGCATATGCCCATTCAGTTCATGGCATGGCTGGGGGCAAAGACTAAAGGTCAGCTGACCGATGAGGGATGTGAAGTGGGAGGGGCTGAAGGAGACCCCATCTCCTGATTTCGGCATAGGTGTCACTACTAAAAGACACCATAAAGTGTGAGACACAGTGAAGCCGGAGACACAGCGAGTAAGACTACCTGTGATTAGAGTTGCCATTAAAAGTCCCCCCACTACAGAGATCAGATCACCTTCATCAAGAGCACCTAAGTTGGTTGATCAGAACTCCCCACCAAGGAGTAAGAGAAGGAATAAAAATAGAGAATACATTGAAGGGAGAAGAAAAGAGGGGGAGGAACAAAGAAAAAAGGGAGAGAAAGAATAAGAGAAAGAACAAGAAAGGCAGCTAGAGATAAGCGGGGAAAAAACAAGAACTTGGGATGGGGAAAGATAAAAGAGGAAAAAAAGGAGAAGAAAGAGAGAGTGATACATCTTAAAATGTACCATAAGGGGTTTAATACTGTACGTGTGGAAGGGACTCAGGGAGCGCTAAATGTCTGGGTTTGGGGCACCAATTACTTGGCTTGCCTCGGGTGCTGACAACGCACACGAAAATTATTTTTATGGTTAAGGGTCCCCACAACTTGGGAAATTTTATCAAGGGGTCACGGCACTAGGAGGGTTGAGAACCTCTGTCCTAGACTGAGAGGTACTCAAGTAATAATTTGTGAGCGCTGCTTAGATCAGGAGTACTGTAAGCCCAGGCTGTGATGAAACACCCCCAGGGGGCGGGTACATGACAGCCTGGGCTCCCAGGAATTGTGTTATATGATGCTGGCTGTCATCCAACAAGGAACAGACTGGCAATGCCGTAAGAAGGAGGAAGAAGTAGTACTTAGCCACATTTTTTTTAACAAGAGAATGGGGCCTACAATGACCAATAACATTTATTGCAGAAGGTCTATTTAAGACTATGCAGTGCCTTTAATACTTTCTGAGTCACTGGTATAGAAAAACAATGTCATATCAGGAGGTTTTACTTTATTTCCCTAGAAATCAGGTACTAGCACTAGACTTTTTGAAGAGGGGGCAGCATTGATTGCCACTAGTGATGAGCTTGAGTTCAGTCCGAACCCACTCATTAGCTGTCATTGAAGAGCCAATGAGCTGTGAGTAGGAGAATTCCCACTATACAGAGGGGCAGGGATGGTCGTGACATTATTAGACTAATGTTGCCACTTGGAGCGGGGAATCTCCCACCCGCAGCTCATTGGCTCTGCAATGACCGCTAATTTCAAGGTTCACACCAAACCCAAGGTTATCACTAGTAGCCACCACCATGGGCGTCCGCTGAAATTGTTTCGGGGGGGGGGGGCGCTTCCGCAGTGGCAATACACAGTCCCATTTAACCCTTTCTTCAAACGCTAGCAGGGGTTAAAAGCACCCTGCTAGCGGCCAAATAGCACAGCTAAAACAATGGTAAAGCAGCGCTTTACCGATAACGCAGCCAGCTGGCAGTGTGAAATTGCTCTTGAGATAATTCAGCTTCACTCCATTCCCATATAAATATAGCCTAGAGAATGTACAGACCCCCCTTCAGCACAGACCACCCCTTCAGCACAGATCCCCCATTCTGCACAAACCCCTCCATTCAGCACATATGGACCCCCCTTCAGCACATCCCCCCCATTCAGCACAGACCCCTCTTCAGCACAGATGGACCCCCATTCAGCACAAACCCCCCCTTCAGCACAGACGGACCCCCCCTCCCCCATCCCATTCAGTACCTCAGATCAGCCATCAGCACGGCATGGGCACAGCAGGTTCCCTCCCCCTGTGTACACAAAAAAACACTGGAGGGGGAGGCGGCTTCACTCTGCTTGCTGTGTCTGTGTGACATCCGACCCGGGACCGCTCAGACAGCCCACAGCCACGAGACTCTTCAACACCTTCTCGATTTTCCAGGGGGGGTCAATTGCGCCCCTTTGCCCTATGGAGCGGACGCCCATGGCCACCACTGTTCTCTCAGTGCAGATATGTATTAAAAAGTGAAGACATATGTAGTGTATATGTTTGTTTTTGTCTGGATTCATACCGGCTGGTGGTTTGCACAGCTAATAAAAAGTTTATACTAATTTCTTTGGCACAGGATCCCTTACAAGGTACGACGAGGCCATTGTTTCTACTGACTGGCAAGAGAAACTGACTCCGGAGGAGTACTATGTGACCAGAGAGAAGGGGACCGAGCTGGTGAGTAGGCTAAAAAAAATGTATTAATAAAAATGTACTTATATTAGGCACAGCCAATCATAGTGACCACATGAGCTTGCTTACAATTGGACTTTTAAAGTGAAAGGTAAAAAAGGTAAAACCTTGGTTTGAGAGCGTCTTGCAAGACCAGCTAAATTTTTAAATACATTTTGACTTGATATACAAGCGATGTCTTGATATAAGAGTAACTTCATGTCACAACTGAGTATGAAATAGAAGTGTAGCAATATGGTTACATTTAATGAAGGTACAACATTTGGCAACTCACATGGTTGATGATTAAAAGAGGGACATCTAAGTATGCAGGGATCTGGGGTAAAGCTGCCCACATAAACCATCCTTCTCATCTCCATTGTCCCTTCCAGGCTGCGCTCCATGGGCGGTTCAAGCCTTGCTTTCAGATCGCTTTACTGCAGGGTAGTCTTCCCCGTCACAATTGCAGACTGACAGCGGTGAGAGCCGGCAGTGCGGAGGATGGTCTATGTGGACAGCTTTACCCCACATGCCTGCATACTTAGATGTGCCTGTTTTAATCATCAACCATGTGAGTTGCTAAATGTTGTACCTTCATTAAATGTAACCATATTTCTACACTTAGAGGCGCCCCTCTTCTCTTTTATACTCTGGAGCTCCTGCTGGATTTTGCTTCTAATCCTCTTGTGAAGGTTTTCTTTGTGGATGGACATTTTATGGTTACACAACCTGGTCACATTGCTATGGTATAATCTTTTTTATATGGACTATAAGCTGAAGGACTTATAAATAAATGGTTGGGGAACGAATCATTTGATTTTCCATTATTTCTTATGGGAAAATTTGCTTTGATATAAGAGTCCTGATTCAGTATCAGCCTCTTTGGTCCCCGTACAGCAAAGCCTAGACCAGGGCAGGGAGAAGCAGGGCAAGGAGCTGGTCAGTTGTGTTAGCAGTGAAAGAAGCTTGCTGATAGGTGGAGAGAACAAAGAAATAAGCTAATCGGGCTTCTCCTTTCACTGTCCAGTCACAGCCTGGGGGAGGAACAAGTCCTGTAAGTGTAACTGAACGGCATGCAAGAAAAATCAGGTCTACTGCCTTGCCTGGAGTTAGGCAGGGTTGCTCCTAAATGTACCTGCCAGGAGTAACTACCTTGGCTAATTGTTAGGGAACAATTTATTCTTCCCTAAGTCTGGCATTGCTGTACTTTTCTCTTCTGCCGCCAGGTGGCCGGGTACCTGGTGGCATTAGATGCAAGGTCAGATTATGGGTATATGGGGTGTCTAAGCCAATGGGCAGGGTTTTTCTTGAATTCCTTTGCCTGCTGGGAGAACCTATATATTTGGGTCGAGTCAGGTGCTTGGGGTTTTGTGCCACCTGGGCGGCTGTCTGTGTAGATGTGTGTTGTATTGCCCGGGCTGCTAGGCCGGAAATTGGGCCTATCCCAGGCACATCTGGCTGCTAGTCTGTCTGAGGGCCTATCCAGAAGCAAGAGAGCAGCACAGGTTTGGGACTGCGGCTTGCAGTCCAACCAGAAGTGCCGCCCGGAGAACCTGTTATAGTTGGAGGTAGAGTGGAAGCTGTAGCCACTAAGGGGCCAACCACCTTATTACCAGGTACAACAGTGAGTAGCTGAAGCCAGTACCGAAGTAGTATTCTCACCAACTAGAGACAGTAAAGAATTGGGAAACTTCAGCGGGTATCAAGACAGGGACCCGGCCAGTGGAGGTGATACCTGCAGAGCAGTCTTGTGTATCAAGTCAGGGACCGAGCAGGCCAGTGGGGTGAAGCTTGAGAAGTATCTGGAGTGCCAAGCTAGGGACCCAGCAGGGACGTGGGGGTGACGCTTGAGGAAGATACTACAGTGAAGATTGGAGGAGCTCAAGGGATTCAGTGGCAGAGAATCATCTAGTCTAGTAGGAGAGACTGGGAGCTCAGTGGGCTGAAGAACTACAAGAAGTGATTGTAGTGGAAGATAAGGAACTGTTAAAACTTGTGTTAGAAACTGTTAAAGACTGTTGCCATAGGAGACAGCATTCCTACACATGCAGATATGGTGTCTTGCTGGGTGCCTTTCCCTGCATGGATGTCCTCCTGTTGAAGTCTCGGAGTCTGACAATTAACATTACAACTACTTAAAGGGTCACTAAAGGAATTTTTTTTTCCGCTAAATAGCTTCCTTTACCTTACTGCAGTCCTGGTTTCATGTCCTCATTGTTCGTTTTTGTTTTGATGTTGCTGTAATTCCTCTCTGTTCTGGACACTTCCCGGTTGTCTGTTTCCTGATCACCACAGTACTGGGAGATTTCTCACTGTGGTGACTAATTAAGGAGGTGTGATTACTGTGTGTCAGCACCAATCCAGTTTATTTTTACAAAGCATCACTGCCCTCTATTGGCTCTTTGTCTCTGTACATCAGAGAACCAGGAAACAACAGCAAACACGGAACTAAACTGCAGGTACATTATATGATTGGTTTTTATCTATTTTAATCATTTTTAAAAGGAATCAGTTAACTATTATGTCTCTATACCCTGTAAACAGTCATTTCAGCAAAAAAAAAAATTTCTTTAGTGACCCTTTAAGGGTGTCCTGGCCCTAACCCTCTTTCCCAAAGTTTTGTTAAGAGAAATAACATCTCTTTTGCATTCAAGAAGTGTCTGGCGCCCAATATACCTTGCACTGCACCCACTATGCCTTGCAACCCACCATATACAGAAGGATGTCAGCTATGTCTGGCCCTGGAGGCTCTTATTAGACCGAAGGAGGCCTACATGTCAAAAGAGCCAACTTGTCAAAATCTCCAATTACTCCAATTCTGGTTTCCCTCCAGCAATAGTAATTGCAGATTTCAACGGCTTGCCTCTTTTCACAGAACACCAGCAGCGTATACACTAGGGCAGCGTTTCTCAACTCCAGTCCTCAAGGCGCCCCAACAGGTCATGTTTTCAGAATTTCCCTCAGATGACACGGCAGTGGTAATTACTAAGGCAGTGAAACTGATCAAACCACTTGTGCAAAATAATGGAAATCCTGAAAACATGACCTGTTGGGGTGCCTTGAGGACTGGAGTTGAGAAACACTGCACTAGGGCAGTGGTCATCAACCCTGTCCTCAGGGCCCACTAACAGGCCAGGTTTGCAAGATAACTGAAATACATCACAGCTGATATAATTTGCTCCTCAGTGATTGCAGTATTCTTGACTGCATCTCCCCAAGGTAAGGCTGGGTTCACACTACTACACTACTTTCATCCTACTTTGCTCTGCTACATTGGTCCTACATTTATCCTACATTGGTCCTACATCCATCCTACTTTCATGAACAGGATACTACTTTGGTCCGACTTCAATGATATTCAATGGGCCTGAAGTAGGATCAATGTAGGACCAAAAGTAGTACAGGGAGCATTTTCAAAGTCGGACCGACTTGTGTAGGACGCTACAAGACGCTCTCATAGGGAAACATTGAACACAGAGCAAAGTAGGATGAAAGTAGTGTAGTAGTGTGAACCCAGCCTTATACATAAAACCTGACCTGTTAGTGGGCCCTGCAGGACAGGGTTGATGACCACTGCACTAGGGTACATGACAAGTTCACTCTTTTGATAGAACAAAGGCTAAGCAGTAAAAAAAAATATTGCCGCCCTGGAGGCCATGTTGTTGGTTACTAGCGGGCAGACTAACAACACTCATTATATTGTCTACTGTAGTGTGTACGCTGCCGGTGTTCAGTGAAAAGTGGTAAGTCGTCGGAATCTGCAATTACTACTGCTGGAGAGAAACCGGAAGTGACGTAATTGGATATTTTGACAAGTTGGCTCTTTTGACAGAACACCAGATAGAGCAGTGCTGTGTGGCAGAGCTGTGTAAATCTCAGAACTGAATGGACAGAAATCCAAAGTCTTTGCCAGGTAAAACGGCTCCCTTATATGTATTCCATGCATGTATTTAGCTGTTTGCCTCGAGCTCCGTTTGAAATATAAGTTTATTAGTTATTATTGTAGAGATTTAGAAGCGGACGCACTATGCTCAGTATGACAGCAGTGTATATTTGTGTTTAGCCTTTCAGCGGCATCCATCTGAACAGCACAGAAGATGGCGTGTATCACTGCGTGTGCTGCAAAGCTCCACTCTTCAGGTAAGACCCCATCATTTCCTGGAGTCCCCCGTTATTTGGAAAGTGATAACAAAATGAAGATAAATGACATCCCTGATATAACAAACATTGGACATTTTCACTTAGGGGTGTACTCACTTTTGTTGCCAGCGGTTTAGTCATTAATGGCCGTGTGTTGAGTTATTTTGAGGGGACAGCAAATTTACACTGGTATACAAGATGTCCACTCACTACTTTACATTGTAGTAAAGTGTCATTTCCTCAGTGTTGTCACATGAAAAGATAGAATAAAATATTTACAAAAATGTGAGGGGTTTACTTACTTTTGTTAGATACCGTGTGTGTATATATATAAAAAGATAAATGACATCCCTGATATAACAAACTCTTGATAATATCGGAAATTAAAGGTTCAAGGTTCATGCGGTAGCCCTTTGACACTCTGTACACAATGCATACACAGGGAGGTGACATCATTACCGTTTCTTTATAGACATAATTACCATATATACCAAGGCCCAGATTCTGAAAGGGCTTACGACGGCGCAACGCAATGTACACCGTCGTAAGTCCTAATCCTGGCCGTCGTATCTATGCGTCTGATTCTTAGAATCAGTTACGCATAGATAACCATTAGATCCGACAGGCGTAAGGCTCTTACGCTGTCGGATCTTAAATGCAATTTTTTTCCGCCGCTAAGTGTCGCCGACGTCGTTTTCACAATCAAGTATGCAAAATAGCAAAATACGCAAATTGCCGAACATACGCATTACCGACGCAGTGAAGTTACAACGTTTACGTAAGATTTGCGACGCGTAAAGTTGCCCCTGCTATATGAGGCGCAGCCAATGTTAAGAATGGCCGTCGTTCCCGCGTCGAAATTTAAAAATTTACGTCGTTTGCGCCATTTACGTTAACGTCGAAACCAATGACGTCCTTGCGACGTCATTTAGCGCAATGCACGTCGGTAAATTTTAGGGACGGCGCATGCGCAGTACGTTTGGCGCGGGAATGTGCCTAATTTAAATGATCCACGCCCCCTACCCGGATCATTTGAATTAGGCGGGCTTGCGCCGGAGGATTTACGTTACGCCGCCGCAACTTTACAGGCAAGTGCTTTTTGAATCAAGCACTTAACCGTAAAACTTGCGGCGGCGTAACGTAAATGAGATACGTTACGCCACCGCAAAGATGCGGCGATCTACAAGAATCTGGCCCCAAGTCTCTATCTGCAATCCACTTTTAACATGAGTCCCATCTTATTTATTGTTATGCTGTATTTTCATGACCACATTTCATATGCTGATCTGTGAGTGCGCCCTCTAGTGGTTCTGTGTTTAGGCACTTCCTCGACTCTCTTTTGCATAAAGAACTACATTGTATCAGAGCACCACAAACAGAAAACACTATTCAATTATTTTCTTTTTTGGTAGTTTTTTAAACATGTTTGTTATTTAAAAAAAAAAAATTAACTAACCTTTACAACCACTTTAAGTTTTCTTTTTAACATAAAAAAATTATATTAAAGGGCCATAGATACTCTTCAATGGTTTTCATTACTTCAGATGTCAAAGTAATAGCAATATTTCTGTTTTGCTCTCTAAATTTCAGTTCGGATAAGAAGTATAATTCTGGAACTGGCTGGCCATCCTTTTATGAAGCACACGGAACTGATGGGGAGGATGAAAGCAATTCCAATGTACTAAGACGTCCTGATAACTCTTTGGGGAGCATGGGAACCGAAGTCATTTGCAAAGAGGTGAAGTGCATTGGCAAGCGATTTTTAAAGTGTTTAGTCTATCACTAAGGGCTCATTGACTCTGGAGATCGCTTCCTCACAGTAGATAGGAGGAGAGTATTTTGGAATTTTTTTTTTCTTATTTTCTTTTATTTCGGATGACATGATAACAAACTATATACCAGTGGCGTCTGGTGGGTTCTTCTTTTGGGGGGATGGTAAACAAACCTACCCGGCACTTCTTTTGGGGGGACGGTAAACAAACCTACCCGGCACTTACCCGAGCCCACCCTTTTTTGAAGCCTATTAGAGCCTCTGGCTCTAATCAGGTGCTTCAATAAAACAACCACCCCGCATTGAAATCCATAGTCTGGTGCCCTGATTTGTAGATTAGGGGGCTCGGCGCATGGATAGGGATAGTGGCATCCGTTCGCCCTCCATGGTCGTGCCGCCACTGATATATAAAATGATATATCTTTCTTTTCCCCTTTTCCATTCCTTTCCCATTTTTATTGCTTTCCATTCCCTTCTCCCTTTTTCTTCCCCCTATCCTTTTCCCTTTCCTTTTCTTTCCCCCTTTCCCTTTTCTTTTCCATTTTCTTCTCCTTTTCTGTCCCCCTTTCTTTTTCCTTCTCCCTTCCCTTTTCCCTTTCTTTTCCCATTTTCCTTTCCCTTTTTACATTTTCTTTCCCTTTCCTTCTTTTTCTTCTCCCTTTTCCCTGTCCATTTTCCTTTCCCTTTTTCCCTTCTCCTTTTCCTTCTCCATTTAATTTTCCTTCTCCATTTCCTTTCCCTTTCCTTTTTTTCCACCCTTTCCCTCTCCTTTTCCTTCCCCCTTTCCCTTTTCTGCCCCCCCCCCCTTTATTTTCCCCTTTCCTTTTCCTTCTCCCTTCCCTTTTCCCTTTCTTTTCCCATTTTTCCTTTCCCTTTTTACATTTTATTTTCCTTTCCTTCTCTCTTGCTTTTTCTTCTCCCTTTTCCCTTTCCCTGTCCTTTTTCCTTTCCCTTTTTCCTTACCCTTCTCCTTTTCCTTCTCCATTTCATTTTCCTTCTCCATTTCCTTTCCCTTTCCTTTCCCTTTTTACATTTTCTTTTCCTTTCCTTCTCTTGCTTTTTCTTCTCCCTTTTCCCTTTTCCTTTCCCTTCTCATTTTCCTTCTCCATTTCATTTTCCTTCTCCATTTCCTTTCCTTTTCCTTCCCCCTTCCCCTTTCATTTCCTTCTCCTTTTCTGCCCCCCCCCCTTTATTTTCCCCTTTCTTTTTCCTTCCCCCTTCCCCTTTCCCTCTCTTTTCCCCTTCCCTTTTTACGTTTTCTTTCCCTTTTCTTCTCCCTATCCTTTTTTCTTTCCCTTCTCCTTCTCCTTTTCCTTCTCCATTTCATTTTCCTTTCCCTTTATTTCCCCCTTTCCTTTACATTTTCCTTACCCCTTTCCTTTTCCTTCTAAATCCCCCTTTTCCTTCTCCCTTCTCTTTTCCCTGTCTTTCCCCCCTTTTCTTTTCCTCTTTTTTTCTTTTCCCCTTTTTCTTTTCCCCTTTTTCCTTTCCCTTTTCCCTTTCCTTTCCCCTTTCTTTTCTTCTTTCCTTCCTTTCTTTACTTTTTTTTTCTTTATTGTATTCGGCCACGAACACACATGCCCTCGTTGTACAGCTATATAAACATACTGGGCCAGATTCAGGTAGAATTGCGTAAATCCGCGGCGGCGTAACGTATCACATTTACGTTACACCCCCGCAAGTTTTACGGGCAAGTGCTTGATTCACAAAACACTTGCCTGTAAACTTGCGGCCACGTAGCGTAAATCCGTCCGGCGCAAGCCCGCCTAATTCAAATGGGGCGTGTATCATTTAAATTAGGCGCGTTCCCGCGCCGAACGTACTGCGCATGCTCCGTTTTGAAATTTTCCGCCGTGCTTTGCGCGAAATGACGTCGTACTGATGTCATTTTTTGAACGCCGACGTGCGTTACATCCTTTCCTATTCATGGACAACTTACGCAAAAAAAACAAAATTAAAAATTCGACGCGGGAACGACGGCCATACTTTAACATGGCAAGTCTAAATATAAGCCATGAAATAGCAGCCATAACTATATGCCGGTAAAAACCGACTAGCGACGACGTAAGAGAATGCGACAAACGCGCGTACCTTCGTGGATCGCCGTAAACAGCTAATTAGCATACCCGACGCGGAAAATGACGCAAACTCCACCCAGCAGGCGCCAAAGTATTACACCTACGATCCGAAGGCGTACGAAGCCGTACGCCTGTCGGATCGAAGCCAGAAGCCGTCGTATCTTGGTTTGAGGATTCAAACTAAAGATACGACGCGGCAAATTTGAAAATACGCCGGAGTATCAGTAGATACGCCGGCGTATTTCATCTGTGAATCTGGCCCACTGTTTTATCTGCCAAAGAAATTGTAACTCTGTTCAGCCAGTGATTTGCACATAGCCAGGCAGGGGACCCCACTATTTCCTACTTCACCTTCGCAGCTTCCTCTGTTACCTGCCTCCTCATTGGACAGTAGAGTGAGGATGATGATTTATCGTCCAATAAGGAGGCATGGTGTGGCATGGGAAGTGCCAAAAGCTGAACCAGTAAATAAGGCTGTCACCCGCCTGTCTGTGCAGCTGCTAGAATTATTCTTGTTAGCTGTGTATGAAAAGAACATGTTTCTGTATTACATTATTTATTTATTTCTCCTTTTCTTTCCGCAGTGTGATGCCCACCTTGGTCACGTGTTCGATGATGGCCCCGCCCCCACGGGTCAGAGATTCTGTATTAACAGTGTTGCACTGTGTTTTAAGCCAAGCTAGATGAACGGAAGCTCAGCTGAGAGAATTATTTTTAGAAATGTATTTTGTGTGTCTGTAACATTTTTGTCTTCATTGCTGGTTTACTGGACTACCTGATCTTGAATTTTTGTACATATCCGTTTTATTGTTTTGTCCAATGTTTTTGGGTTTATTCACCAAACAGTGAAAATTGTAGAAAACTAAGTTAACAAATCAAAATGCACGTTACAGCAGTCAGATAAGTACAAAATGTATTCTGATTGGTTGCTCTCAGGTTTGAACTTACCACTTGGCTACTTACATTTTTGTTGAGTAGACCTAGCTGTGTTTCGTGTGTAAAATTATAATTTTTATCATAGGAAAACAAAAAAAATGGCTATAATTCTGGGGGGGGGGGGGGGGGGGTGGTAGATTTGTGCTTTATGCGAATGATAATATATAGTACATGTCTTTGTTAAGGGTCACCATACAGGTCACAATCTGACAAGGCTTGTTGAACCTATTACCAATGCATCAAAATGTATGTTACATGAGTTTTGATGTGTTGCCATTGACTTCTATGGACCTCCCAATGCATTAAAATGCAGGAAAAAGTAGACACATATTTTTTTCAAGATCCACTGCAGCACTGAGATGGGAACAGACACAATTTTTATAATGGGGAAGTTGGACACCTGTATGTTGCAAGCCATGCGTTAAAATGCATCCGTGTATGTGGGCCCTCAAACAAGCCCTGTCTGACCTATTTAGCTGCTGGCACTGTGGATAAATTAATTCTCAATGTTCATAGTGAAAGCACTAAAAACATATTCTGGTCGGTTTCTCAGCATCTTTAGCTTTTTCTGCCTGTTGCAGCCTTGAAGTGGATGTAAGGCTAGGTTCACACTGCTGCGAATTCAAAATCGCGGTAAAATCGATTTAAGAGACATCTGTGCAGGGTTCAATCTAAATCGCGGCCCGAAATCGCAAAAAGTAGTACAGGAACTACTTTTTGAAATCGTACCCAGTGTGAACCAGGGCTTAAACACCATTTTTTTTTATTGTTTTTATTGCTGTCACAGTGTGGAGTAAAGGATTTCCTATCATCTGTGCCCAGTCTTGCCACAAATAGTTATTCCAGCTCTGAGCAATCCTCTTTTCTTTTTTCAGTGAAAAACAGGAGAAAACTTTTGTCCGTTCCGCCCCCTTGCTTTGAATGACAGGTTATTTACATATCTCATGCACTAGCCTGGAGACAGGCATTATTTTTTAATTCCCACCCTCACTCCTTTTCTGAAGTCATGTGGTTACTTTTCTGGATTTTGACTGGATGTTACTGATCATAGCAGAACTTAGTGTAAGGAATACACAGGAAAAAATGCATGTTGACAAGGGGAGTGTAGAGGTGGGTGGGGAGCCTACTGACATCACGACTCCACCCACAGAGCTCCAGACAACAGATCCACCCACAGAATCTGCAGTTTATCAGTTCTTATAACAGACAGAGGGGAGACATTTGACAGGTGAGGATACATGCAGGAGGCATCTATATCCTTATAGATCAGCACCATGGGCCAGATTCACATAGGAGAGAGGCGGCGTAACGTATCGTAGATACGTTACACCGCCGCAATTTTTCATCGCAAGTGCCTGATTCTCCAAGCACTTGCGATGAAAACCTACGCCGGCGGCCTCCGGCGCAAGGCAGGCCAATTTAAATGGGCGTGTGCCATTTAAATTAGGCGCGCTCCCGCGCCGGACCTACTGCGCATGCTCCGTTTCCGAACTCCCGTCGTGCATTGCGCGCCGTGACGTCATTTTTTGGAACGGCGACGCGCGTAGCGTAATTCCATCCTAAGATCCGACAGTGTAAAACAATTACACCTGTCGGATCTTCTGGCTATCTATGCGTAACTGATTCTATGAATCAGTCGCATAGATAGAAACAGAGATACGACGGCGTATCAGCAGATACGCCGTCCTATCTCCACTGTGAATCTGGCCCCATGGCAGTACTTTAGAAAGGATGAGAGTGGGTTTACATCCACTTTAAGCCTCGTACACACGATCTGACTTTTCCGACGGGAATTGTGTGACGGTAGGATGTTGTCGGATAATCCGACCGTTTGTATGCTCCATCGTACGATTGTTGTCGGAATTTCCAACAAAAAATTAGCATAATTTTTTCCAGCAAAAAATGTGTGATGTCGGATTATCCGATCGCCGGATTATCCGTCGGGAAAAAAAAAAAAGTACAAACACGCATGCTCCAAAGCAATGCTAACCATAAGACAACATTAGCAGAAGTTGCCCAAAGGGTGGCACTAAAGAGCTGAAAAAACACATAGTTTTGTGTATGTTGGCAAACAATTCTTTGCAGTTCACGGTCAATGCTCTTTGCACAAAATTCCACGGCTTTGTCCGGTGGAAATCCGATCGTGTGTACCAGGCTTTAGCCTGATCACAGATTTTTTTAATAAAGAGGCAAGGATGGTTTTTCCTCTGTGCCAACCAGAAAAGGGTGGTATCAGCTGATGTGTCAGCAATGGAGCCTGATTGATGACGGTAAAGCAGAGAAGGAAACCTTTTGTATATGGCCAACCAACACTGAGGGCCCTGGGTGTCACAGACCACTGTGGACTAAATTAAAGGAAATGTTTTGCAAAAACAAATACTGGTAAGTTAAAATATTAATACATTTACCTATAATTGAAAAATGGGCAATTATTTATTTTATTTATTTATTTTTTGCATTGGATCCTGCTAAGCTTTGCATGCATGGATCACAGGTGCAAAATGCTGGCCCCAGCAGACTTTTCCATCAGCTGAGGTCCGTACAGAGATATAGACCTTCAGCTAAGGAGCTCAAGGAAGTATCAATGGACTACATGTGTGGTGACGTCACCACGCTTGCGTTCCATTGAGAACTCCAGTCCCTCTTGTGCAATGGCAGATGAGAATTGTAGTTTTTTTCATTCACAATTCTCTGTGAATGAATTCAAATTTGTGAGGAGCAGGTAGAAAATCCCCAGCTTTTGTAAGTGTGGGTGGGGGGCAGTATAAGGGAAATGGCGATATGGACACCTAAATAATTATGTGACATGGTCACAAAGGTGCAGTTTGTTTCTTAAAAGTACTTTGGTCTAATCAAAACCTTTTTATTTTATATTTTATAACAGTTCGGTCTTTCTTTTGAGAGTTGCTAAAATGCAAGCTATGTGATCTCTTAGCCGTGGTTCACAAGAGTGTGATTTTTGGTTGCGATTTGACAGTTTAAAATCACATGTCAAGTCGCACCCCATTGCCCGCAATGGAACCGTTCAAATCGTTGCACCTCAAGTCGCAGCGACTTTGAAATAGGTTCCTGCACTTTTTTTTTTGCGATTTCATTACAACTTGCATTGACTTCTGTTAAATGAAGTCGCAAGCAGCAATGAAATGACACATCAAAATTGCACTGATCTGTGGCTTTGAAATCATGCTGACGTAACATTTCAAAGCGGCACTGGTGTGAATTAGGGCTTAAACCAGAAAGCCAGATTCATTTGCTCGAGGAGGCGTGGACATGCACAGCTCCTAATTTATTTAATTCTTCCACACATTGGGCCAGATCCACAGAGCAAGTACACCGGCGTATCTACTGATACGCCGGCGTACTTTTAAATTTCCCGCGTCGTATCTTTAGTTTGAATCCTCAAACCAAGATACGACGGCATCTGGGTTCGATCCGACAGGCGTACGGCTTCGTACGCCTTCGGATCGCAGATGCAATACTTCGGCGTCCGCTGGGTGGAGTTTGCGTCGTTTTCCGCGTCGGGTATGCAAATGAGCTTTTTCCAACGATCCACGAACGTACGCGCGGCCGTCGCATTATCTTACGTCGTCTCTAGTCGGCTTTTTCCGGAGTATAGTTAAAGCTGCTATTTTGCGGCGTATAGATAGACTTGCCATGTTAAAGTATGGCCGTCGTTCCTGCGTCGAAATTTGAATTTTTTTTTTTTGGCGTAAGTCATCCGTGAATAGGGATGGACGTAAGTCACGTCTAAGTTAAAAAAATGACGCCGTTGCGACGTCATTTCGCGCAAAGCATGGCGGGGAATTTTGGAACGACGCATGCGCAGTTCATTCGGCGCGGGGACGCGCTTCATTTAAATGAATCACGCCCCCTACCTGCCGATTTGAATTACGCGCCAAGAGATACACTACGCCGCCGTAACTTTCGGCGCGCAAGCTTTCAGGATTCAAACCAAAGCCGGAAAAGTTACGGCAGCGTAGCGTATCTCTGATACGCGGCGCAGGTGTAAAGGTATGTGGATCTGCCCCATTGTTTTTACTGTTAGAGCCATGATGATACCAGTGTTTGTTCTTCTTTATGCAGTATAGGTGGCCAAGTAATGGGACATGGGACATTTTTCGGGAGATGTCTGTCAAATAATAATATCACTGACCGGTGCTGACAAATATCAAAATTATCTTTCACTGGATGCTGCTATAGAATGACTTTTTTATTTTTTATCATCTGTTAAATGTTTTCTGTGTTTCCTATATAAAGGCTGTATGATGTCATAGTGATAAGAGAATTGTATGATGTCATAGTGATAAGAGATATTGTATGATGTCATAGCCTGAATGTCTTCCTGTACTTCTGAAGCTGTTATGCGAACATCACAAAACAAACCATGTGCAAGGCTCACTGCACACTTTACAATGTGACTGTACACTCTTTTTTAGATCTGGATTGGGTAGTTAAGGCAGAACCTCACATTACATAGTTTTGGTAGTTCTTAAAGTGTTACTAAACCCAAGACCCTGCAGTCACTATATCTGGTCTACACAGAACATGGAAATTATTTTAGTAAATATAAACTGCTAAATACCTTTTCTCATCAGCAGTATATAGTAGCAGTCTTGTGACTTCTATCAGTGTCTGGTTAAAGCTTGTAGGAGGAGTTTTCTGACTGTCCTATGAGACTGCAATACCCCTGACCCTCTGTCTGGACAGTGCTGATCAATTGCACTCTCCCAAGAAAATAAAAAAAAACTTCTCTAGCAACACACACCAATCTGAGCATGTGCAGCCTGACTCCATAGACTCTGTGTTATCCAGAAATTATCAGGGGACAGTGGAAGCAGGAGATGATCAGAGAAGAAAGGCTCAAATAGCCATCTTCATACACCGCTCGGGCGGCCGACATCTTTCCTGGTGGTTACTTCCGGGTATCGTGGCTCCAGCGCTGTGATTGGCCAGAGCCGTGATGACATCACTCCCGCGAATGCGAGAATGGCATGCGCTGTTGCTAAAGTGCGCCTGTGCCGTTGTCTATGATGCATGCCTCGTAGACATCGGCGCCAGTGATTTTAGTAAAACTCTCCTAAACCATGGAGGTTTAGGAGATATTTCTTGCACCTACAGGTAAGTCTAAGGCCTCGTACACACGATAGGTTAACCAGAGGACAACGGTCTGATGGACCGTTTTCATCGGTCCAAACCGATTGTGTGTAGGCCCCATAGGTTATTTAACCATAGGTTAAAAAAAAGCCAACTTGCTTTAAATTTAACCGATGGATTCCTAACCGATGGGAAAAAACGATTGTTAGTAGGCACAACCATCGGTTAAAAATCCACGCATGCTCAGAATCAAGTCGATGCATGCTTGGAAGCATTGAACTTCGTTTTTTTCAGCACGTCGTTGTGTTTTACGTCACCGCGTTCTGACACGATCGGTTTTTTAACCAATGGTGTGTAGGCGCGACGGACCATCAGTCAGCTTCATCGGTTTTCCTAGGACACCGGTCCTTCAGACTGTTCTCATAGGATGGACTGATAGTGTGTACAAGGCTTTAATCTAGGCTTACCTGTAGGTTAAAGTGGTTGTAAAGGACTACAACCACTTTAACCCCTTAGGTTCCACAGTGAGTATAACAAGCATGCTTTACTGCATATACAGACTGATTTTACTGTTGAGGGATTAGTAACACTTTAAGTTGATTGTCCAAAGATCATATGAACAGATTGGAATGTGTATGGTGAGCTTAGCTCTGACTGCTCCTCAGTTTTACAGATTGATCCCCACAGAAGTCAGTTGGCAAGAGAATCTGAATGTAATTCCTAATTAAATGGAATTTTGTTTGCTAAATCACTGTGTGTCATATACAAATGTCATTTGAAATAAAATTATTGTTTTCCTTTTTTCCCTCCTTGTTGAATACTGGTATGTACTTTAGTGTGCGTTATCTGGATATGGGTTCCCTTTAAGAAGATATGAGATAATAGAGAGCAGTGCCACTGTGGCTGCTGAATTAGGGTTCAATGGCCATGACCTATATATAATCTATTGTATTCTTATTATTATTTCAGAACGAGTTTCACAGCCAAATATTTGTATTCCATTATAACAGCCTTCTGTACAGCACCTTGCCATCATAATAGGTAAAAGCACTCTGTTCCCTTTCTAAAGGCAATAAAAGCTAATGTTAACTCTTTCTGTATTGTCTTTGCTTTGGCAGGACAATGGGGCAATTGAAAAGCTATCTAGATGTAATAATGACAGTTACCTTCAATGACAATGCAGGTCAGAGGGGGGCACTCTACTCTGTCTTCCACTTATCACAGTATTCCTGGGAAAGTCACATTTAATTAAACACACAGAGGCGAGGACGAGGTCCTTTCTGCCAGTGTCTATGAATGCCCCACGGCCAGCGGAGTCTAATTTGATGTGTTCCTGTACAGACATATTGTATGCACAACGCCGCCCTGACACCTTTCATTGGAGTGTCAACGAGCTGACATAATCACAGACGATATTGGCATGTAAATGTAGAATCAGACGGTCCTTTGCACCACTTCTTTTTACATGTCAATATAAAAATCTCAGGGGATGTACACCTGGAATCCCTTATATCTCTACATTCCTATCCACATTCAGTATTTATTTCAATAATGAGCTTAAAGGATAACTAAACCCAAGAATAAACATTTCATATATTGCAGCCTATAGTCCTGAGATATGGTGGCTGCATTTGTTTTCTTTTTTCCAAGCTAAAAACATTTCCAGCAAATAAAGAAAATATCTCTTGACCTTGACAGAAATGCCATGTGCTTGTTACTTCCTGTGAGTTGCAGCAAAGTATACATACTGTATAAGCACTAGTGTATTTAGGTTTTGTCCTGCCCTAGGTCTGACTAAACTCGTGCACCCCCTAATTTAAATATGATCCACCCCTTCCTGTCAAGGCCATACCCCTGTGATGGAGTTAATAAAATGATTATTTTGTGTTCATGTTATTTTTTCTCCTAAACCACTCAAATATTGTTTTCCTTTCTTATATTGTTTTATTTCTTGATATATATATATACAGGGAGTGCAGAATTATTAGGCAAGTTGTATTTTTGAGGATTAATTTTATTATTGAACAACAACCATGTTCTCAATGAACCCAAAAAACTCATTAATATCAAAGCTGAATATTTTTGGAAGTAGTTTTTAGTTTGTTTTTAGTTTTAGCTATTTTAGGGGGATATCTGTGTGTGCAGGTGACTATTACTGTGCATAATTATTAGGCAACTTAACAAAAAAAAAATATATACCCATTTCAATTATTTATTTTTACCAGTGAAACCAATATAACATCTCAACATTCACAAATATACATTTCTGACATTCAAAAACAAAACAAAAACAAATCAGTGACCAATATAGCCACCTTTCTTTGCAAGGACACTCAAAAGCCTGACATCCATGGATTCTGTCAGTGTTTTGATCTGTTCACCATCAACATTGCGTGCAGCAGCAACCACAGCCTCCCAGACACTGTTCAGAGAGGTGTACTGTTTTCCCTCCTTGTAAATCTCACATTTGATGATGGACCACAGGTTCTCAATGGGGTTCAGATCAGGTGAACAAGGAGGCCATGTCATTAGTTTTTCTTCTTTTATACCCTTTCTTGCCAGCCACGCTGTGGAGTACTTGGACGCGTGTGATGGAGCATTGTCCTGCATGAAAATCATGTTTTTCTTGAAGGATGCAGACTTCTTCCTGTACCACTGCTTGAAGAAGGTGTCTTCCAGAAACTGGCAGTAGGACTGGGAGTTGAGCTTGACTCCATCCTCAACCCGAAAAGGCCCCACAAGCTCATCTTTGATGATACCAGCCCAAACCAGTACTCCACCTCCACCTTGCTGGCGTCTGAGTCGGACTGGAGCTCTCTGCCCTTTACCAATCCAGCCACGGGCCCATCCATCTGGCCCATCAAGACTCACTCTCATTTCATCAGTCCATAAAACCTTAGAAAAATCATTCTTGAGATATTTCTTGGCCCAGCATTGACGTTTCAGCTTGTGTGTCTTGTTCAGTGGTGGTCGTCTTTCAGCCTTTCTTACCTTGGCCATGTCTCTGAGTATTGCACACCTTGTGCTTTTGGGCACTCCAGTGATGTTGCAGCTCTGAAATATGGCCAAACTGGTGGCAAGTGGCATCTTGGCAGCTGCACGCTTGACTTTTCTCAGTTCATGGGCAGTTATTTTGCGCCTTGGTTTTTCCACACGCTTCTTGCGACCCTGTTGACTATTTTGAATGAAACGCTTGATTGTTCGATGATCACGCTTCAGAAGCTTTGCAATTTTAAGAGTGCTGCATCCCTCTGCAAGATATCTCACTATTTTTGACTTTTCCGAGCCTGTCAAGTCCTTCTTTTGACCCATTTTGCCAAAGGAAAGGAAGTTGACTAATAATTATGCACACCTGATATAGGGTGTTGATGTCATTAGACCACACACCTTCTCATTACAGAGATGCACATCACCTAATATGCTTAATTGGTAGTTGGCTTTCGAGCCTATACAGCTTGGAGTAAGAGAACATGCATAAAGAGGATGATGTGGTCAAAATACTCATTTGCCTAATAATTCTGCACTCCCTGTATATATATATATATATATATATATATATATATATATATATATATATGTAAATATATATGGGTGTATTACAATACTGTTAATTTCCTTAAAAGTCACTATAGAGTTAAATCTCAGCCTGGAAGGAAAACTGCAGGCAGATGGCCCCTTCTACTCCTTACTCCAAACCCCCTCCATCGATTGAAGCAAGATGGCCCCCATGAGTGAAAGACCTCGTGGCAACAGGGACATGTAATAAGAGACTATATGTTGATGAACCAATCAGATGTCCCCAATGATGTCACTCTGTCTATAAAGCTGTGCTGACAATAAAGCCCCCTCTCTCTCATGCTGTTGATGGTGGAGGATGTAGACTAAATTTCCCTCTTGTCTGCGTGCTCTACTGTTATGAAATTTTGCTCAGAGGCAGAATGGTTTATGCCCTGGGGTTGTGCCAGGGGGTATCCTTATCACCCCTTTCTGTTTAAGACCCGTCTTGAAATTTTCGAGTGGGGACACTAGTTCTTAGGGTGGGGGGGGGGCGAGCAATGGATTCCCTTAATTTGCATAGATTTCCTCTCACTTCCTGTTTGGCTATGGGGCAGGAAGTGAAGGGAAATCTCTGCAATGGGACAGGGATGGTAAAAAATAAACTAACAGGGGCTATAACCCTCCCTTACTCTATCCAAAATGGAAAAAATAAGTATTGCCTATAGTTCTACTTTAAGCACAAATTTCTGATAATTTTATGGAGAGGACTAAGAAGATATAACCATACCAATGGTGCAGCAGAAAACATACAGCATAGTGAGGAAGGTTTGTGGTCCAGGATGATAGGACAGTCAAAATTAGAAGCAGCTTGTGTTACACTAACAGTGTAGCGCAAGCCGGCGGGGACTCTTTCTGTGCTGCCCCCCCTGCAAAGTGCTGCCCTAGGCCTGGGCCTTGTTGGGGGTTATTTACTCAAGGCAAATCCACTTTGCACTACAAGTGCAAACTACAAGTGCAAAGTGCACTTGAATTTGCACTGAAAGTGCACTTGGAAGTGAAGTTTCTTTAGATCTGAGGGGGACATGCAAGGGAAAAAAAAACACATTTTAGCTTGCACAGGATTGGATAATAAAATCAGCAGAATTTTCCCCTCATTTCAGACCCCCCCCCCCCCCAGATTTACAGCGACTGCACTTCCAAGTGCACTTTCAGTGAAATTTCAAGTGCACTTTATAGTTTGCACTTGTAGGTATAACTCGTAAATAACCCCCATATTTCCTTAAAAAAGTATTCATACTCCTTTAAATTTTCCACATTTTGTCATGTTACAACCATACATTTTTTGGGGGGGATTTTATGTAATAGACCAACACAATTTGGCACATAATTGTGAACCAATTGGTTATTAGAGTAATTCCACCTTTGTTGAGAAAAAAACATTCTCCTATGGGTGATCTATGTACATTGCAAGGATTTTAACAAACTATGTTGTAGATTCCTACCTTTTGTTATTCTGAAGAAATCCCTGTGTGTTTGTCTGTGTCCATGTGGAAAGTGAATCGAACTAATGAGAGTGATTTCAAAATTAGCAATTAGCTCCTGCACCTAAAGGGATCTAATGAGGAAAATTGCAGGGTCTGCTTCCCTTTAGACGTGATTTCCAATTGGGAATATATCACCAAAGTTGCAGGGGATGCCAAAAATCTGAATCTGAATCTTATTGTAGGAAGTATGGGCCTAATCCTCAAAAGAGATACGACGGAGTAACTGCTGTTACGCCGTCGTATCCCTGGTCCTAACTATGGAACTGATCCACAGAATCAGTTTCCCATAGTTAGGACGAAGATCCGACATGTGTAATTGAATTACACTGTCGGATCTTAGGATGCAGTACCGCATCCGCCGCTGGGGGCATTTCGCGTCGAAATGCCGCCTCGGGTATGCAAATTAGGACTTACGGAGATCCACGAAGCTTTTCAGCTTCGTTTTTTCTCCGTAAGTTTTATTTTGCAAACGCAAAATTAGGGCTGCTTTTACAAGGTGTAAACTGTTTACACCTTGTAAAAACAGACCTTTCTTGCTAGCGACGCGATTTTTTTTTAATTTTAAATGTATTTTTTGGCGCCGTATCTTTTTTTTTACCCGACGCAACTTTATTGTCCCGTCGCAATCCACAAAGCCCGACGTAACGTAATTTCGCGCTATGCACGTCGGGAAAATGACGTCACGAGCATGCGCAGTACGGCCGGCACGGGAGCGTGCCTCATTTAAATGGAAATCGCCCCCTGGAGAAGAGGAACGCCTTGCGCCGGCCGGATTTAAGTTACGCCGCTCAAAATTTCTAGGTAAGTGCTTTGTGGATCGGGCACTTAGGTAGAAATTTTGCGGCGGTGTAACTTAAATAGGAAAAATTACGTTACGCCCACTGGCTGAGGATTTGGCCCTATGTTTCTGGGGGGCGTTCTGTACACAGTCTGTAGCCATATTGCATTGCATTTTACAGGAAATTACAGAGCTGCAGATTGAAAAGAAGAGGTAATTTTTAACCACTTAAAGACCGCCCGCCGTCGTTATATGCTTGTATTTTGACGCTAAATACCATTGTTATGGCAGCCACTAGCTGCCATAACCCTGGCATTTTTAAAAACGGCCCGACAGTCCTCTTTCAGATAAAAGTGGTCTCAGCAGCGGATTCGCAACAAGATGATTTTTATCGGGGGTGGGAGAGGCCCCCCTCTCGCCACGCTCCGGACATCTCTGCCGCTTACCGGAGCTGTCGGTAGCGGTGGAGACGTTCGCACCTGCTCTCCTCGCAGCCTGGATGTCGAGTGAGGGAAGGATGGCCCCCGACTCAGCTCCATAGCATTGGAGGGCGTAAGCGACATCAAACGTCACTTACACCCAATGCTCTTAAAGGGGGACATTTTTCAATTTTTTTTTATTGCATTTTGGTGTAAATATGAAATCTGAGGTCAATTACAAGGGATGTTTACATCCCTTGTAATAGGAATAAAAGTGACCCCAATTTTTTTTTTTAAAGGACGGTGTAAAAATAAAAAGTAAAATAAATAAGAATTTTTTTTTTTTTAAGTGTCCTGTCCCGCCGAACTCGCATGCAGAAGCGAACGCATGTGCAAGTCTCACCTGCATATGAAAATGGTGTTCAAACCACACATGTGAGGTAACGCCGCTATCGTTAGCGCAAGAGAAATAATTCTATCTTTTTTAAGTGCCAAAGTTTGTCGCAATTCCACGAGCGGGCGCTATTTTGAAGCATGACATATTAGGTATCAATTTACTCGGGGTAACATCATCCTTCAAAATATAAAAAAAAATTGAACTAACTTTTCTGTTGTCTTATTTTGTAATTCAAAAAAGTGTATTTTTTCCCCAATAATTGCGCTTGTAAGACCGCTGCACAAATACGGTTTGACATAAAGTAGTACAACAACTGCCATTTTATTAGGGTGTTAGAAAAAAATATATAATGTTTGGGGGTTCTAATTAATTTTCTAGCAAACAAAACTAATTTAAATTGTAAACAACAAATCTCAAAAAGAGGCTCGGTCCTTAAATGTTTAATAACATTCAATTACAATGACTTGTGTAGCAATTGTATATGCTATTTTAGTATTTTTTTTGCAATTTGTTTTCCCCCACAAAAGTGGAGTTACACTTTAACCAATTCAGGCCCGGGCCAATTCTGACACTTCTTTTCTACATGTAAAAATCATCATTTTTTTCTATTTTTTTCCTAGAAAATTACATAGAACCTCCAAACACTATATATGTTTTTTTAGTAGAGACCCTAGAGAATACAATGGCGGTCATTGCAACTTTTTACCTCGCACAGTTATTGCGCAGCAATTTTTCAAACGCATTAAAAAAAAAAAAAAAACAGTTTCAGGCTTTTAAAAAAAAAACAAAACAGTAAAGTTAGCCCAATTTTTTTGCATAATGTGAAAGATGAAGTTACGCCGAGTAAATATATACCTAACATGTCACGCTTCAAAATTGCACATGCTCGTGGAATGACGCCAAACTTCAGTACTTAAAAATCTCCATAGGTGACGCTTACATTTTTATTATTGGTTACATGTTTTGAGTTACAGAGGAGGTCTAGGGCTAGAATTATTGCTCTCGCTCGAACGTTTGCGGTGACACCTCACATGTGTGGTTTGAACACTATTTTCATATGTGGGCGGGTCTTAGGTATGCGTTCGCTTCTGCATGCAAGCACACGGGGACAGGGGCAATTTAAAAAAAAATTATATATATATTATTATTGTTAATTTTACATGTTTTTTTTTAAATTTTGACACTTTAAAAAAAAAAAAAAATTGATCACTTTTATTCCTATTACAAGGAATGTAAACATTCCTTGTAATAGGAATATGGCATGACAGGACCTCTTTACAGTGAGATGTGGGGTCTCATGATAGACACTCTATCATGGCTCTGACTGGCTCTGTCACAGTGTGTCACTTAACATAGATGATGGGTTCTGATACATATGACCAATAAGTTACCAAAATCAGCACCCAGCAGACATGTTATGTGACACCATGATAGAGTGCCTGCTGCCTGTGAGTTATGATACCATCCATAATGCCAGAGAGACAGACACAGTGCAATGTAGTCTATTCGCAGGCACCCCCAAAGCACTCCTGTGTTAAAGCCTTGAAGGCTCTGGCAGCCCCCGATCGGATCCGCTTCCCCTCTGTTCCTGCTGCTGGACACCGTCAGCTAAGCCCAGCTGCCTTTCTCTGCCCGTCACTGCTGCCGCTCCCTGCCTGCCTGACAGCCTCTTAAGTCTTACTCTCCGGGCCCCGGCTACTACTGGGTGGGGAGCGGATGAAGATCTCTCCACCAGGGAGAACAAAGAGATAAAACAGGCAGGCGGGTGTCCGGGATTTGAGCCAAGGCAGAAGAACATGCGAGCGGAGCTGAATGGGCATGTGTCTGAAACTAAAGAAATGGTCCCTCCGCTCTGACCAGTACATGATCATCAGAAAGGGGCACAGATAATGAAAAAAATACACCCCCCCTAAGCTAGTAGGTGCGGTGGAGCAGGGGTGTGTAATTCAGATTTTTTTTTTTTAATTCTGCACTAACTGTGTTTGAATTTGCCCCAGCACCTATTCAAATCCAATCCGGGGACAAAACCGGGGACAGACTTGATCCGGGGACAGTGTCCTCAATCCGGGGACTGTCCCCTGAAACCGGGGATGTCTGGTCACTCTACACTAGGGGCGCGCGCGCACCCCCTGCTCGCCCGTGGTGCTGATGCGAGTGCCCGGCGGGCGCCATCACCGCCGGGCACCCGTGATCGCTCATGACAGAGCGAGAACCGGGAGCTGTGTGTGTAAACACACAGCTCCCGGTCCTGTCAGGGGGAGAAATGACTGATCGTCTGTTCATACAATGTGTAAACAGCGATCCTTCATTTCCCTCAGTCAGTCCCACCCCCCCCTTCAGTTAGAACACAATGAGGGAACATAATTAACCCCTTGATCGCCCCCTATTGTTAACCCCTTCACTGCCAGTGAAATTTTTACAGTAATCAATGCATTTTTGTAGCACTGATCGCTATAAAAATGCCAATGGTCCCAAAATTGTGTCAAAAGTGTCCGATGTGTCCGCCATAAGGTCGCAATCACGAAAAAAATTGCAGATCGCCGCCATTACTAGTAAAAAAAATATATTAACCACTTACCCCCCGGACCATAATGCTGCCCAAAGACCAGAGTACTTTTTGCGATTCGGGACTGCGTCGCTTTAACAGACAATTGCGCGGTCGTGCGACGTGGCTCCCAAACAAAATTGGCGTCCTTTTTTTCCCACAAATAGAGCTTTCTTTTGGTGGTATTTGATCACCTCTGCGTTTTTTATTTTTTGCGCTATAAACAAAAATAGAGCGACAATTTTGAAAAAAATGAATATTTTTTACTTTTTGCTGTAATAAATATCCCCCAAAAATATATAAAAAACATTTTTTTTCCTCAGTTTAGGCCGATACGTATTCTTCGACATATTTTTCGTAAAAAAAATCGCAATAAGCGTTTATTGATTGGTTTGCGCAAAAGTTATAGCGTTTACAAAATAGTTAAGTATGCCTGGGTGTGTTCTTACTGTGGGGGGGGGGGGGTGGCCTCACTAGGGGAAACACTGATCTTCTGTTCATACATTGTATGAACCGAAGATCAACATTTCCCCTGCTGACAGGACCGAGAGCTGTGTGTTTACACACACAGCTCCCGGTCCCCGCTCTGTACCGAGCGATCGCGTGTGCCCGGCGGCGATCGCGCCCGCCGGGCACACGCACGGGAGTCGGGGGCGAGCGGGGGGCGCGCGCGCGTGCCTCCGGCGGCGCGCGCGCGCCCCTAGTGGCGGCTGAGGGAGAGGACGTTATACTACGTGCTCTCGCCCAGCCGAGCCGACCTGCCGACGTAGAACGGCGGTGCGCGGTCGGCTAGTGGTTAATAAAAATGCCATAAAACTACCCCCTATTTTGTAGACGCTATAACTTTTGCGCAAACCAATCAATAAACGCTTATTGCATTTTTTTTACAAAAAATATGTAGAAGAATACGTATCGGCTTAAACTGAGGGAAAAAAAACATTTTTTTTTATATATTTTTGGGGGATATTTATTATAGCAAAAAGTAAAAAATATAAATGTGTCTTCAAAATTGACGCTCTATATTTGTTTATAGCACAAAAAATAAAAAGCGCAGAGGTGATCAAATACCACCAAAATAAAGCTCTATTTGTGGGAAAAAAAGGACGCCGATTTTGTTTGGGAGCCACGTCGCACGACCGCGCAATTGTCAGTTAGAAACGCCGTGAAGTGGCCTGTAGCTCATCCATGCATTTGCAAATGTGTGCAACCAATCCTCTGCTTTTAACATACAGTTACACAGTTGAATTTGGCTTGCTGTTTGGGTGGTAAGTTTGAGCTTGGTTATTACGCATTTATTACTTTACTACTGTTTGCATCAAATCGCATCTCATTTAAAGTCCCAACTTCTTTTCTTTTTCCAATTGTCAGTTAAAGCGACGCAGTGCCGAATCGCAAAAAGTGGCCCGGTCATTGACCAGTAAAATGGTCCGCGGCTGAAGTGGTTAACAGATGTCTTCATATCAGAGGCTGCTGTATAATTTTTTTCTGGGCAATGCAAAATACTTTTTTTTTTTTTTCTGAATGCACATGTTTGGCGGGAGACCCCCCCCCCCCCTATAAAAAAAAGGTACAGACTTGCCTTTTGCCACAAGGGCAATATTTTTAATAAAAAATATCTTTTTATGAGTGCCAATAAACATAACGAAATTCAGTGGCAGATGGTCAATGTGTGCTATTGAAGTACATTGGTGTGGATGCAAACAATACATTACAGAAAATGACTCTTGTACGGACAAATACGGGAATGTTGACAATTTCACGACATTAGAAAACGCACAGCGCCGTCTGTTCTACCAACATAAAGAAAAGGCGTTACACTCATCAAGCTCACAAAATGTTGCTCACGTGCTTCTTGCAAAGACAGAACATTATCTCTTTATTTAGTAAATAGCTGACTTGGTGACGATCCCGAAGGCTGAGGGCGTTCTGCGCAGGGACGGGGTGTTTCTTCTGTACCCATAGAGTCCATTGTAGCCGATTACAGGTTTGACGGACGACAAGAACTGGCCATGACCGCTGGTGTGTTCTGCTGAGTGACCTGGGACATGACAGGAATATTGATAAGGTGGTGGGCCATACGGAGGATCACAAGCCTCACATTCGATCACACCAAACAGATGTCAATACAGAAAAGTCTATGATAATATAAATTATTCTTTAAATCGAATCTACAGGCAGATATGGAAGGCACACTTTAAAACGGCTCTGTCATTAGGAATTATTGTATTTTTTGGAAATGCTACCTGAATGTGACTTGGTATTATTAGCCTCTTGCAGTCCACTGTACAGCAGAGTTCAGTAAGGGGGAGAGAGAAGCAGCACAAGGAGTCAATTAGGTGTATTGCACGGCAAGGATGCTGATTGGAAGAGAATGCAGAGTAGCAGAAAGATGAGCTCATCCGTGAGCTTGTAGGCAGGTGCAGTCTGCTTTCTCCACTGCAGGTGGCGCTCAAACCACAGTGGCACTGCAGAGGGAGACGAAATCTAGAGAAACCTGGTTCCTCTACGGCAGGGGTCTCAAACTGGCGGCACTCTAGCTGTTTTCGAAACTACAAGTAGAAAAAAAGGAAAGAAGGAGGGCGCACTGACCTTGTGCATTACCAATGGTAAAATATTTTACTAAAAGCAATATTTATACTCACAAACGAGCATGTAAAAAGGCTTGTCAATTAGTCGAAAACAATTGGTTGTGAGTGCCACCGGCGCAAAAGAAAATAAATAAATAAATGTGAACCGTGATCTGCTGCAGTACTGTGTGCCCTTAGTGGGGGTCAATAGTGCTCTAAGAAGAAAAATGTTACTGCGCTGATCTAATTATCCAGAGGTGTTTAATCTCTGGGAATATGGACATACGTGAAATATCAGGGCCACAATGTACCCAATCTTAAGTGTGAATAACCTGAATACAAACAGTAAAAAATATAAGAAATATATGAGTCATACAAATGTGACACAGTGATTTCAAACTTAAATCATATATCTAGATCAGTGTGTCAGCATACACTCCATATGCCACAGTGCTTCTATGAGAAAAATGGCTGTTGTTGCTGCTACTGACCAACCAAATAGTGAAAACAATACGAAAGATATTACAAAAAAAAATATTATATATATGTGTGTGTAAAAACACAATATGCAGTATGCCAACTGCACTGTGAGTTGTCCAATAACCGATATTGGAACAAAATAAAATAAATATCAATAAAAGTGAAATAATTATCAAACAACCATACAAATGTGCAATGTGCTGGCTGCACTTAAAAATAGTCCAAATGACAGGCAATCTTGCTCTTATACAATAGGTTCCAGCAGACACAAGGTTCAATGTTGGTAATGCTGTGTACAGGAAAGTGCCGCTATCTCTTCCACCCGACAAAGATGTGCCACCATCACCAATGGTTAAAATCAACACTCACCAGACCCCAGATATTATTAGGCTCCAAAGTGGTGTCTTTTCTTTGTCGGTCAGTGGGTGTTGCCTCCTTTTCCCTTTTACAAGGTGTCATCAATTCCTCAAAAACAAGGGGCTCATCATGGTGTAGTATATTAAAATATGTATTTATTTAAAAAAGGTAAAAAAATATAACACTTACAATATAAAGTGCCTCTGACCGGCACTGAGTGTCTTTGGCAGTGTCAACCGTTAAAAGCCGCTGACCAGCATTTAAGTGGCGTCCTAAGAGGTGTGCTTGCCCCGCTGTGCTCCGCATGTATTGTAGCAATACATGCGGAGCACAGCGGGGCAAGCACACCTCTTAGGACGCCACTTAAATGCTGGTCAGCGGCTTTTAACGGTTGACACTGCCAAAGACACTCAGTGCCGGTCAGAGGCACTTTATATTGTAAGTGTTATATTTTTTTACCTTTTTTAAATAAATACATATTTTAATATACTACACCATGATGAGCCCCTTGTTTTTGAGGAATTGATGACACCTTGTAAAAGGGAAAAGGAGGCAACACCCACTGACCGACAAAGAAAAGACACCACTTTGGAGCCTAATAATATCTGGGGTCTGGTGAGTGTTGATTTTAACCATTGGTGATGGTGGCACATCTTTGTCGGGTGGAAGAGATAGCGGCACTTTCCTGTACACAGCATTACCAACATTGAACCTTGTGTCTGCTGGAACCTATTGTATAAGAGCAAGATTGCCTGTCATTTGGACTATTTTTAAGTGCAGCCAGCACATTGCACATTTGTATGGTTGTTTGATAATTATTTCACTTTTATTGATATTTATTTTAATTTGTTCCAATATCGGTTATTGGACAACTCACAGTGCAGTTGGCATACTGCATATTGTGTTTTTACACACACATATATATAATATTTTTTTTGTAATATCTTTCGTATTGTCAATTAGTCGGACTGCGTCCCTTGACACCTGAAGACAGAGTGGATCAGATGGTACCTCAAATGGCTGACGCGTTTCAAGGGCACACCCCTTTCCTTAGAGCCTAGACGTTCAAAGACCGTTTTGACGTCTAAGGACGCAGGTGTCAAGGGACGCAGTCCGACTAATTGACAAGCTCGTTTGTGAGTATAAATATTTATTTTATGATTTTATTAAAATATTTTACCATTGGTAATGCACAAGGTCGGTTGCGCCCTCCTTCTTTCCTTTTTTTCTTCCAGTTCTAAGAATACCCATTGTTCTGAGGAGGGCTGCAAGACTTCAGACTTTGCCTTAATCCAAAAGAGTGGATCACACCACCTGTGTATAATTAAAAACCCAAGCGCAGGAGACTATTATTGTTTTGCAAAACTACAAGTCCCATCGTGCCTCTGCCTGTGGGAGTCATGCTTGCAACTGTCAGCTTTGCAATGCCTTATGGGACTTAGTCTTGCAACAGCTGGAGGGCCGCCAGTTTGAGACCCCTGCTCTACGGTTTCCAGGGTCACTGGAGCAACTATCTGATTGGATGCTGGCCCCCCATGTGACTCTGGTGGCCATCTTGGGTCTAGCAGAATCTATTTAAGACCCTTGCTCTTGGGCTTGTCACGTATTTCATGTGTGGGTAGTGTAGGGACAGGCCACACGTCTATCATGGACAATGCTTAGCATCAGGGAGAGGTTCCTAAAGAGTAGGGACAGTGCAGGGACATACAGTCCTTCCTGGAAGTCTCCCCACTTGGGTATTAACCGGCCAGGCCGCATTCCATCCCTCGAGACTGATGCTGTTGGCACACCTGAAACCTGTTGCTACCGCTCATCGCTGTACTTCTGTGAGTGGGCCCGGTTGGGTTGTCATTCTGCTGGGCTTGTTGTGCATTGCCAAACTTAAAGTGTTACCAAACCCAGGATTCTGCATTCACTATATCTGGTCTCCCACAGTACACAGAACATGGAAATGCAATTATTTTAGTAAATATAAACTGCTAAATACCTTTTCCCATCAGCAGTATATAACAGTCGTGTGACGTCTATCAGTGTCTGATTAAAGCTTATAGGAGGAGTTTTTATTCTCCCCTGATTGTACTATGAGGCTGCAGGACCCCTGACCCTCTGTCTGAGCAGTGCTGATTGGCCCTGTGCTGATCACAAAAAAAAATGAGCATGTGCAGAGTGCTCCCACGGCTCTTTTCTATCAGGAGATGGTTTGGGGACTGTAGAAGAAGGGGCGGCCCTGGGGACCTCTGGGCCCTTTAATAAAAAAAAAATATATATATATATATATATATATATTTTTTTTTTTAAAAGGGGGGTTGCCATCTTGGGCCCTTGGGACCTCTGAACCCTTTAATTAAAAAAAATAAAATATATATATATATATATATATATATATATATATATACATTTATAAAAAATAAGTGCTGATTGGCCCTGTGCTGATCACAAAAAAAAAATGAGCATGTGCAGAGTGCTCCCACGGCTCTGTTCTATCAGGAGATGGTTTGGGGACTGTAGAAGAAGGGGAGGATCATAGAAGATAGGAGTTAGCCCCCAAATGGCCAATCACCAGTTCTGTCACACAGGAATTATGGGGCCCCTTACACAGCTTCAGGCATGGGCCCTCCTGGAGCAGAGAACCGGGGGGGGGGGTGCTGCCGCCTGAAATTGAGAAGCGGGGGGGGCTGCCGCGGGGGGGACCCTTTTACAAAAAAAGAAGAAATTAAGAAAAATATAAAAAAAGGGGGGTAGCCATCCGGGGCGGCCCTGGGGACCCCTGGGCCCTTTAATAAAAAAATATATATATATGTATATATATTTTAAAAGGGGGGTTGCCATCTGGGGCCCTTGGGACCTCTGGGCCCTTTAATTAAAAAAAATTAAAATATATATATATATATATACATTTATAAAAAAAAAAAAAAGGGGGGGTTGCCATCCAGGGCACTGGGGACCTCTGGGCCCTTTAATTAAAAAAAAATAGAAAAAAAATATATAAAACAAAAATAAAAAAAATAAACATGTATAAAAAAATAAAAAAG
This sequence comes from Rana temporaria, assembly GCF_905171775.1. Classification (NCBI taxonomy): domain Eukaryota; kingdom Metazoa; phylum Chordata; class Amphibia; order Anura; family Ranidae; genus Rana; species Rana temporaria. The sequence goes on from NC_053493.1 coordinate 48,708,471, forward strand.
GGGGTTTGCCACATGGGGCCCTGGGGACCTCTGAGCCCTTTAATAAAAAAAAAAATATATATATATATATATATATATATATATATATAAAGAAGAAAAAAAGAAAGAAAATAAAAAAAATTTAATGCTTTTATAAAAAAAAGGGGGGTTGCCATCCGGGGCCCTTTAATAATCATATATATATATATATATATATATATATATATATATATATAAATAATAAAATAAATAAAAAAATATATATATAAAAAAAAAGGGGGGTTGCCATCTGGGGCCCTGTGGGCCTCCGGGCCCCTGGGAACCTCCGGACCCCTAAATAAAAAAGGGGGTTGCCATCCGGGCCCCTTACAGGTGTACTGCCTGTACCCCCCTGATGGCGGCCCTGCTGTCACATTTGTGAAATGAATCTAAGTCATGAATATCCCCCATAATGCCAGGTATGTCACTTCACTTACCCAGGTATACATGGAGAGCCAGGGAAGTGTACGGAAATTATGCATAAGTAGCCGCAGGGGCCAGCATTCAAGTGAACCAGTTGCTTTGCCCTGCGTGGACAATCTTTGGGTGCTCTCTTCTATGACTTTTATTAAGAAGTCAAAGATTGGTCTTGCCTCTACCCCAGCTCTCTATTGGTCAACAAGGCTACCTATCACATCGATGGACCAATAAAGTAAAGTGTTGTAGGAGGTGTAAAGGGTGGATTGCAGACTTCTCACTAGACCAACATACCTGACCCGCTATAATTCCGGCTCAGAAGGTAGAAAGCAGCGGCGCCTTTGTACTGGAATCGGTCAGCCAGTTCCCCATAAGTTGAGGTGCCTCCATTTGACTGTGAAGCAATAGAAGGAAGAGTTTTCACATTAAACCCCAATGACAGGTGCATGGAAATGAAAACCGCAAAATCTTTCATTCTCAAATGTAGATACCGTATGATTAAACATCAATAACCCCGGAGCTCAGGGTCAGCTTAACACATCGACAAAGTCAAAGAACACTAAACATACATTTTTGAGATGGGAAAGAGAGACACAATTTCAAAACATGCCTCTATCACATGCCTCTATCACATGCCTCTATCACATGCCTCTATCACATGCCTCTATCACATGCCTCTATCATCGGGGACGGGGACAGTGAAGAATCGTAAAACTTCAGCGGGTGCCAAGCCAGGGACCCAGCCAGCGGAAGTGACGCTTGCAGAGCAGTCTTGTGTATCAAGCCACAGACCGAGCAGACCAGTGGGGTGAAGCTTGAGAAGTATCTGGAGTGCCAAGCTTGGTACCCAGCAGGGGCGTGGGGGTGACGCTTGAGGAAGATACTACAGTGAAGGTTGGAAGAGCTCAAGGGATTCAGCGGCAGTGAATCAATGGGTCTAGTGAGAGACCGGGAGCCCAGTGTTGCCATAGGAGACAGCGTTCCTACCCATGCAGATGTGGTGTCTTGCTGAATGCCTTTCCCTGAATGGCTGTCTACCTGTAGAATCTCAGAGTCTGCTAATTAACATTGCAACTACCTAAGGGTGTCCTGGCCTTAGCCCTCTCTCCCAAAGTTCTGTTCAAGAGAAATAAAATCTCTTTGCATTCGCCCATGAATCTATCTTGCATTACACCCACTATGCCTTACAACCCACTCTATATGGAAGGATGTCAGCAGCTCTTGACAAGGATACACTCAGCGGCTATGTACGCCGAGTGTATGACATGGGAGCGCGCCCACAAGGTAACTCCCTCGGGAGAGAGCTTCCCAGAGGGGGTTAGCAGGGCCGCCATCAGGGGGGTACAGGCAGTACACCTGTAAGGGGCCTGGATGGCAATCCCCTTTTTTTTAAAACATTTTTACATTTTTATTTTTTGTTTTTATTAAAGGGCCCAGAGGTCCCCAGGGTCCCGGATGACAACCCCCCTTGTTTCATTTATTTTTTATAATCAAACAAAAATATTTTTTATATATATATATATATATATATATATATATATATATATATTTTTTTTTAAAGGGCCCAGAGGTCCCCAGGGCCCCGTGTGGCAACCCCCCTTTTTTTATTTATTTTTTATAATCAAACAAAAATATATTTTTTTAATATATATATATATATATATATTTTTTTGTTGTTTTTATTAAAGGGCCCAGAGGTCCCCAGGGCCCCGGATGGCTACCCCCCTTGTTTTTATATATATTTTTTTATTTTTGTAAGGGGACCAGAGGTCCCCAGGGCAACCCCCACACCACTTTTTTTTTAATTCGTCAACACCCAAAGCCCCCTGACCTCAATTCACAGTGGCAGCACCCCCCCGCTTCTTAATTCGTGGCCGCAGCCCCACCACCACTTCTTAATTCGTGGCAACCCTCCCGCTTTTTAATTTGAGGCGGCAGCACCCCCCCCCCGGTTCTTTGCTCCAGGGGGCCCATGCCTGAAGCTGTGTAAGGGGCCCCATAATTCCTGATGGTGGCCCTGGGGGTTAGCTATTGCGGGGAGGAGCCGCGAGAGCCACTGTGGGACCCCAGAAGACGAGGATCGAGGCCACTCTGTGCAAAACGAACTGCACAGTGGAGGTAAGTATGACATGTTTGCGCCCCCCAAAGCGCCCCCCCCCCGCTCACTTTCCCACCCATAGGCTAATTCACACCAGCGATTAGAGCCTGGGGAAATTATAGCGGCTGTTCCTCCTGCAGAGGATAAGTGCGGCTGCCGGCCCCGTTCACTATAATGACAGTTCGTACATTTTGTCTGCGACCAGTAGTGATCACCTCAGGTAGAGAGATGCAAATAGGTACTAGTTATGCCCACCACAAATGACAGAAGGCATATTTCCTGCCACAGCTGCAAAGCATCTGCAGCCCAAAGGTGGGAGCCGTTTGGGGGGCGCTAAAATCGCCACCCAACTGCAGGGTTTTAGCACCCCCTCAATTGCTAGCGTGATCAAACCCTTAAATATTACATAGCAGGCTAAAACAAAGCTATAGGTCAGACCTCAAGGAGGTTCAGAAAGGAGGCATGAAACAGATGGAAGCCTTTACTCACCTGTCCAGTTTTCTTCAGTACTGGTGGCACAGGCCTAGCCAGGAAATAGCCGCGTACATGGTAGTCCTTCTGGGAATTGTACGGCGGGATAACAGAGCCAAGTTTCGGTAGGGAGACGCTGTAGTCTTTAGAAATACGTTCAACAGCCACACAATCCAAGACGAACCTCTTCTCCCTCATCTGGATTTCTGCAAGAGAAGGAGAAGGGGCGAAACGACTCAAATGCCAGGATGTGACCCTCCTGGGAGATGGAGCCGCCTCAGCCATTGGCACAGCTTGGAATGTGAAGTGTGAAGAGATCTGCAGGTCTACCTGCCTCCTGCTCAATACACATTGGAATGCACAGCACAGCTGAGGAGAGGTTGCTAGGAACACACAGAAACAAAAGTACAGGAGGCTTTCATCAACAATGACCCTTCATTCAGCTTCCCGAGCAACACTCACATACACAAAGTCCGACACCTCACTACCGGCCAGACAACTTCTCTTTGTAATAATAAATATCATAATATCATGTCGCTCCTTCCTAATTTACATAATTGTAATATTCACAATGGAGGTAGATCTAAATAAAACCGGCCATAGATGGTGCGTTTTTCTGTCCTGCAATCACGGAAAGAAAATCGATTTTGAAAGAGAATAATATATTTTTGACTTTTTGCTATAATAAATATCCCCAAAAAATAGGGGGGATGGGGGACAGGACGCTGGCAATAAATGCATGTAAAATCCGACATGCTGGCTGTACCCAAGTTGATCGATAGACCCACTGATAGATCAACTTGGGTACAATCAGCCTGCCCATACATGGAGACAATTAGCTGGATTCACGTAGGGCGGCATATGATTGAGCCGGCGTAGCGTATCGTATTTACGCTACGCCGCTGTAAGTTAGAGAGGCAAGTGCTGTATTCACAAAGCACTTGCGTCCTAAGTTACGGCGGCGTAGCGTAAATGTGCCAGCCTAAGCGCGCCTAATTCAAATGAGGAACAGGGGGGCGTGTTTTATGTTAATGATTCGTGAGCCGACGTGATTGACGTTTTTAACGAACGACACATGCGCCGTCCGTGGACATATCCCAGTGTGCATTGCTCCAAAGTACGCCGCAAGGACTTATTGGTTTCGACGTGAACGTAAATTACGTCCAGCCCCATTCACGGACGACTTACGCAAACGACGTAAAATTTTCAAAATTCAACGCGGGAACGACGTCCAAACTTAACATTGGCTAGGCCAGCTTTTTGGTGGAATAACTTTACGCCTGAAAACGGCTTACGTAAACGGCGTATCTTTACTGCGACAGGCAAGCGTACGTTCGTGAATAGGCGTATCTCGCTGATTTACGCATTCTAGGCGTAAATCAGCGTTCACTCCCCTTGCCGCCTGGCAGAACTAGACAGCTAAGATACGACGGCGCAGGCCATCGTATCTTAGCTACATTTAAGTGTATCTCATTTTGAGAATACACTTAAAGATACGACGGCTTAGATTCAGATCTACTGATCTACTGATACGCCGGCTTAACTCTTTCTGAATCTAGCTATAAGTCTACCAAGATAGTCACAAAGTGGAACACTCTGCTTAAATAAAAAGCACAGCTTTAACCGCTTGCCGACCAGCGCACGCCTATTTACGTTGGCACGATTGCACGGCTGCGTACGGGTACGTCCCCTTTAAATCACAATTTAGTGGACGCAAACTCGAGGTCCGCCAGTGTCCCGCGATCGTGACACAGAGCTGCAGAACGGGGAGATGCCTATGTAAACAAGGCATTTTCCTATTCTGCCTAGTAACATGACAGGGATCTACTGCTCCCTGTCATGGGGAGCAGTGATCTCTGTCATATTATAAGTAGCCCATGCCCCCGCAGTTAGAATCACTCCCTAGGACTCACTTAATCCCTTGATCACCCCCTAGTGTTTAACCCCTTCCCTGCCAGTGTCATTTACACAGTAATCAGTGCATTTTTATAGCTGTATAAATGACAATGGTCCCAAAATAGTGTCAAAAGTGTCCGATGTGTCCGCCATAATGTCGCAGTCACGATAAAATTCGCAGGTCGCCGCCATACTAGTAAAAGTAAAATAATAAAAAAATGCCGTAAATCTATCCCCTATTTTGTAGACGCTATAACTTTTGTGCAAACCAATCAATATATGTTTATTGTGATTTTTTTACAAAAATATGTAGCATACGTATCGGCCTCAACTGAGTTGCCTAAAATGGGGGTACCCAGTTGCGCAAACACCCATACACTCAGCCAGTGACTCTTATAAACTGCTCATATAGACACAATCCAGCAGACAGAGATGATCCCTGATGAATCGTCTGAGATTCAAACAATGGCCAGCTTTAATGGCTCTGTGCCGATCACTCACTGTGTTCATTCATAGCTGAAGTATTGGCTGTATGGGGCCCTGTGTCAGGTTGTCTGTATGGGGCCCTGTGTCAGGTTGTCTGTATGGGGCCCTGTGTCAGGTTGTCTGTATGGGACCCTGTGTCAGGTTGTCTGTATGGGGCACTGTGTCAGGTTGTCTGTATGGGGCCCTGTGTCAGGTTGTCTGTATGGGGCCCTGTGTCAGGTTGTCTGTATGGGGCACTGTGTCAGGTTGTCTGTATGGGGCCCTGTGTCAGGTTGTCTGTATGGGGCCCTGTGTCAGGTTGTCTGTATGGGACCCTGTGTCAGGTTGTCTGTATGGGGCACTGTGTCAGGTTGTCTGTATGGGGCCCTGTGTCAGGTTGTCTGTATGGGGCCCTGTGTCAGGTTGTCTGTATGGGGCCCTGTGTCAGGTTGTCTGTATGGGGCCCTGTGTCAGGTTGTCTGTATGGGGCACTGTGTCAGGTTGTCTGTATGGGGCCCTGTGTCAGGTTGTCTGTATGGGGCACTGTGTCAGGTTGTCTGTATGGGGCCCTGTGTCAGGTTGTCTGTATGGGGCCCTGTGTCAGGTTGTCTGTATGGGGCACTGTGGTTTCTAAAAGCAGCCATAGGTAAGGTACTCAAGAGTATAGGTATTTTTGATATGGTAAGTGGCCTTTAGCTGCCTGTGGATGTCAGAATATTGGTGGGTGCTGATAATGTTCTGAATCTGATGCGTCCCCCTGTATTATCTAAACTTACTACATCTGACTGTCAGTCCTGGCCTTATGGGCCTTTCATCTTTGAAGTTCAAAGCCAGTGTAAAGAATAATGATCTCCATAATGCCTGTCACTGCTCACAAAGCCTCTGAAAACCACTAAATAAATATTGTGCCGTATGAGCAACACTTGACCATGACTGAATGTAGAGTGTAGATTAGGAGGGAGCGTGAGCCAACCGCCCATCAGACTCATTAACCAGGACGGCCTCATGGAAAACAGTTTCATTTCAGCCGCTGAGCTGGATTTCCAAGGCTGAGCGTGGCCGAGAAGATAAACAATGTGGCAAACATCAAATAAAAACAGTAACTGATAATCATGAGCTGTACAGAACACGGAACAGATATTTCTTTTGAGAGTGAAAATTTATATGAAAGAGAACCAGTCATGATTGTGCCATGGCCGAATAAAGTCCAAAGCTGATCAAATTATGCATTTGGCTTATTGTAAAAGATATTTTCCCGATACTTAAAGTGGAGGTTCACCCAAAAACTTAATTTTTAACATTAGATTGAGGCTCATTTTGTCAAGGGGAATCGGGTGTTTTTTTTTAAATCGAAGCAGTACTTACCGTTGTAGAGAGCGATCTTCTCCGCCGCTTCCGGGTATGGGTCTTCGGGACTGGGCGTTCCTATTTGATTGACAGGCTTCCGACGGTCGCATACATCGTGTCACGATTTTCCGAAAGTAGCCGAACGTCGGTGCGCAGGCGCCGTATAGAGCCGCACCGACGTTCGGCTTCTTTCGGCTACTTGTGAGGCGATGTATGCGACCGTCGGAAGACTGTCAATCAAATAGGAACGCCCAGTCCAGCAGCCCATACCCGGAAGCGGCGGAGAATCAAAGTTCCTCTCAATCTCTTTTCCCTCTGCACAGAGCCACCTACAGCAGGGAGGATAAACTGCACCTGCCTAGACTTCACACTTGGTCACTTTGTAAAAAAAAAAAAAAGCATGTTGAGAACTGACAGACGTGTAAAACATACAAACTCCATGCAGATTATATCCATAGTGGGGATTGAACCCAGAGTGACAGCTTTGTAAATCAATAAACTACAATTTCCTATGCGGTTTATGTAAGTCCAACATTCAAAGTGGTATTAAACCCAAAAATGTCATATATTGCAGTTTGCCAGTCATTAAATTATTATATTTTTTTTCTAAGATTTTCCCTCTGTTTTTACCTGGTGATCTGGCCAGTAACAAACCTCCTGTATTAGAGTGCCTTCACTCTGGATGAAGGAGCACAGGGGGTACAATTTGACAGCAGCATTGTCAGTTTGGGGGAGGGGAGTGTTAGACCTACTAGCAGATTTAAAGCGGACCTTCAGTAATTTTTTTAGCTTTCCATCTATTAAATCAGGGCTCGACAAATCCTGTGCGCCAGGTCGCCATGGCGACTAGAAATAGGGTCCTGGCGACTTTTGTTTTTGTTTTTTTTGTGAGCTTGCGCCATCTGGTGGTGAACCGTTGGTATTACAAGTTATTACCACCAGATGTGTAAGCTGGCGCCATCTGGTGGTGGCCGTTGGTATTACAAGTTAAGCATTACAAGTTAAACAGCAATTCTAATGTAATTTTTCACTATTTTTACTGCCATCTTTTTTCCTCTAATTAGAACCCCCAAACATTATATATATTTTTTATCCTAACACCCTAGAGCAGGGGTGTCAAACTGGCGGCCCTCCAGCTGTTCCGAAACTACAAGTCCCATCATGCCTCTGCCTGTGGAAGTCATGCTTGTAACTGTTAGCCTTGCAATGCCTCATGGGACTTGTAGTTTTGCAACAGCTGGAGGGCCACCAGTTTGACACCCCTGCCCTAGAGAATAAAATGGCGATTGTTGCAATACTTTCTGTCATGCCGTATTTGCGCAGCGGTCTTACAAGCGTCCGCTCGTGGAATGCCGACAAACTTTTACCCTTTAAAATCTTCATAGGCGACGTTTAAAAAAATCTACAGGTTGCATGTTTTGAGTTACAGAGGAGGTCTAGGGCTAGAATTATTGCTCTCGCTCTACCAATCGTGGCGATACCTCACATGTGTGGTTTGAACACCGTTTACATGCGGGCGCTGCTCACGTATGTGTTCGCTTCTGCGCGCAAGCTCGTCGGGACGGGCTGCGTTTTCTGGCTCCTAACTTTTTTAGCTGGCTCCTAGATTCCAAGCAAATTTGTCAAACCCTGCATTAAATATTCTGCCCTTGTTGTTTTAATTTTGGATAGTAAAACTTTTTTTTTTGTTTCTTGTCTGGTCATTAGCCTAGGCTTATGACATCATGCACAGCTCTCTCTCTCTCTCTCTTGTGAGAGTTTGCCAGGAAGGTGGGGGGGGGGGTGGTGAGTCATAAGAGGGCCAATGAGAGCTGCAGAGCTGGAAGTGTGACTCTGTGTGTCTGTGTAAATCCAGGAAGTGAACAGGCAGCTGCCCACAGTTAAAATGGTTGCTGCCAGACTCAGTGGAGGGAGATTTCTGCAGCATATTTGGCAAGTACAGAATAACTATATATATATATATATAAAATAATATGCAAAGTGGTTGGAGGGAAGCTTCAGAGTGGCAAAGATGTTTTTATTACAGATTATGTGAGCAGATTTCAGTTCCTCCTAAGGGCTCTTTCACACGGAGCGGACCGTTTTTGTGTCCGCTCCGTGTGTGTCCGTCGGCTCAGCGGGGATCATCCGTAATCCCCGCTGAGCTGTCGGCAGACAGGGCGGTCCCTGCACACTGTACAGAGACCGCCCTGTCTTTCCTCCGCTCTCCCCTATGGGGAATCGGATGAAGACGGACCGTCTGTCCGTCTTCATCCGATCCGTTCCGCTGGACGGAAGAAAAATAGGGTTTTCTTCCGTCCGAAAAAACGGATCCCTGACGGACGCGGATAGTTGCGGACGTTAGCGGATGCTCCATCCGCTAACGGATGCGATCCCATAGGGATGCATTACAAGTCCGTAAACGGACTTGTAATAAATGGACGAACGGTCCGCTAATGTGAAAGGGGCCTTAAGCCTTTGGCTGATAGCGCAGTCTGGGGGCCGATCGGTAGACCTTTTCCGGTCATGCCCCTTCGACTGTCGGTCCAGCTGCAGTGCACACGTGCTGAATGTCGGCCAATTTCTGCTGAACCGGCCGATGCTGCCCGACATTCGGCCCCTTGTGTGGGGCTTTAGATGCACTAACATTGAAATCAATCTCCAGCTCACACTCCAAGCAAGTATGGCAAACAGTTTTTTTTCCTTTTGGGATAAAGGTTTTATACAAATAATTAAGAGCTGATCGTTGTAAGCACCCCTGTTAGTGGTTAAATGGTTGGTCTCACCCCTCTAACAGCGACATCTGCAGGACAGCGTGTTGAAAAACAACAGACTTGCTGGCCAGATTACCAGAGGAAAATGAAAGAAGGAAAGCCTACAAAAGATAACTAATGCAGCTATTACATCTAAGGATTGGTAAGCTGAAGAAAAAAAAATGAAATGTTTGCTTTTGGATTTAATACCTCTTTAAGGCAGGCCAAAGACACTTTGGGCTAGATTCAGGTAGCTGCACTTGATCTTACGGCGGCGCAGCGTATCGTATTTACGCTACGCCGCCGCAACTTACAGGAGCAAGTGCAGTATTCACAAAGCACTTGCTCCGTAAGTTGCGGCGGCGTAGCGTAAATGGGGCCGGCGTAAACCCGCCTAATTCAAATGTGGAAGGGGGGCGTGTTTTATGTTAATGTGTGATGACCTGACGTGATTGACGTTTTTTACGAACGGCGCATGCGCCGTCCGTGTACATATCCCAGTGTGCATTGCTCCCGAGTACGCCGCAACGACGTATTGGTTTCGACGTGAACGTAAATTACGTCCAGCCCTATTTGCAAACGACTTACGCAAACGACGTAAAAAAATTTAAAAATCGAAGCGAGAACAACGTCCATACTTAACATTGCGTGCGCCTCATAGAAGCAGGAGCAACGTTACGCCGAAAAAACCTTACGCAAACGACGTAAAAAACTACCGCCGGGCGCACGTACGTTTGTGAATCGGCGTAACTAGGTAATTTGCATACTCTACGCCGAAAACTACGGAAGCGCCACCTAGCGGCCAGCGTGAGAATGCACCCTAAGATACGACGGCGTAAGAGACTTACGCCAGTCGGATCTTAGGCTAATGTCGGCGTATCTTGCTTTCTGAATACAGAAAGAAGATACGCCGGCGCAGCTTTGAATTTACGTGGCGTATCTATAGATACGCCGGCGTAAATCAATGCTGAATCTAGCCCTTTGATGTGTTGACTTCCTGGCAACCTTCTGATTTATCAATGAGATCACAGATTTAAATTCTCAATACATTTTCATCCTTACAGCTTCTCTGAAACATTTCTTCCAACTTGAAATGGGAATGAGGGACACCTATCAGCAAAAGTATGCCGCATAGGACACACCCCTTGTCACGCCCCCTTAAAGGAGAATTGTACAAAAAAATACGATTGGTTAAACCCACAAGTGCTTTTTTTTTACCACTGCTATTCCTTTATATTGGCTTTTGGCATTTACAAATGCAGCAATTTAGAGATCAGATGAAAGGTTTAGTGCTGGGAAACACTTTTTGATAGATAAAAAGTGCATTTTATATACAACTTTATAGATCCAGGGCCGTCTTAATACCATCATGGGCCCCTGGGCAAAGTAATGCACTGGGGCACCACCAGCTTTCCCCAAACTACACACCTACTTTCAAGAAATAAAGTATAAATAGTTGATAGAATTAAACATATATTCATTAGTACTTTCAATAAAATCGATTTTACAAAAGGAAAACATTCCATAAATCAAAGACTAGTCAACACAAAGGGCACAGTACAGGGGGGATGCAGAAGGGCACAGTACAGGGGGGATGCAGAAATGGCACAGTACAGGGGGGTGGGTCAGGAGGGCACAACACTGGGATCAGGAGGGCACAGTATAGGTTCTGGGACTCGACCATATCAGGACAGTTTAGTAAAAAGCAAATCCGGGACAGTTGGCAAGTATGATGTAATGCAAGATTATTGTGGCGCCCCCCCCCCCCCATGTACCTGGGGCCCCTGGCCATTGCCCAGGAGTGCCCTTGCATTAAGATGGCCCTATATAGAGCAGACCAAAATGAGGGACAAATGAGGGGGACAGAGGGACATTTCTCCAAATCAGGGACAGTCCCTCTAATCAGGGACAGTTGGGAGCTATGCTAAAATCACCGGTGGGGATATTTGCTGCTCAGGAAGATGCCTTTACATTTTAAATAGATTTTTATGTTTGGTATATTTATTCGATGATCTGGTAAAGCACCACACTGTTGTCTGATTTAAAGTTTTCTTTTGATGATTCCTTCATTTAAATGCTGCTAGCTTATATTTGAGGATGGGCTTTAGGTAAGAGGACAGAGAACTCTCACTTATAAGAAAGAGGATTATCTTCTCTGAAATAATGCTTTATGCATCTGTGAACCTTGGAAAATGAAAACAAAGTATTATATCTCCAATACACCACAAGAGGGAGCTAAAGAGCTGTACAATTTTCTATGCAGTAATTGTTTTTCACTGTCGGATCTTAGGATGCAATACCGCGGCCGCCGCTGGGGGGAGTTTGCGTCGTAAACCAGCGTCGGGTATGCAAATTAGCAGTTATGGCGATCTACGACGGTTTTTCGCGTTTGCTACGTCACCGCTACTCTAGTTTCCCGTCGCAATTCTAGTCGTCGTTTGACCAGCCCTAACTTTAGACAGCACACGTATGTGCTGTTTAACCACTTCCCGCCCGGCCTATGGCCGATTTACGTCCGGGAAGTGGTTATGAAATCCTGACAGGACGTTCTAGAACGTCCTGCAGGATTTCATGCCGCGCGCGCCCGTGGGGGCGCGCATCGCGGCGATCGGTGATGCGGGGTGTCAGTCTGACACCCTGCATCTCCGATCTCGGTAAAGAGCCTCCGGCGGAGACTCTTTACCACGTGATCAGCCGTGTCCAACCACGGCTGATCACGATGTAAACAGGAAGAGCCGTCGATGGCTCTTCCTCACTCGCGTCTGACAGACACGAGTAGAGGAGAGCCGATCAGCGGCTCTCCTGACAGGGGGGGTTAGCGCTGATTGTTTATCAGCGCAGCCCCCCCTCGGATCGCCACCCTGGAGCACCAGGGATGCCCACCCTGGAGCACCAGGGTGGGCAAAAAAAAAAAAAATGGCAAAAAAAAAAAAAAAAAAAAAGTCTAAAAAAAAAGTCTAAAAAAAAAAAGCATAAAGAAAAAAGATGCCAGTCAGTGCCCACAAATGGGCACTGACTGGCAACCTGGCAAAAATAAGTGCTGCCACCCCAGTGTCCATCAGCGCCACCCCAGTGTCCATCAGCGCCACCCCAGTGTCCATCAGTGCCACCCCACAGTGCCCATCCATGCCCAGTGCCCACCTATCAGTGCCCATCTGTGCCACCCATAAGTATCCATCAGTGCCGCCCATCTGTGCCGCTTATGAGTGCCCATCTGTGCCGCCCATGAGTGCCCAGTGCCGCCTATGTGTGCCCATCAGTGCCGCCTATGTGTGCCCATCAGTGCCGCCTATGTGTGCCCATCAGTGCCGCCTATGTGTGCCCATCAGTGCCGCCTATGTGTGCCCATCAGTGCCGCCTATGTGTGCCCATCAGTGTCGCATACCAGCGCCGCCAATCAGTGCCACCTCATCTGTGCCCGTCAGTACTACCTCATCGATGTCCATCAGTGCCATCTCATCGGTGCCCATTAGTGCCGCCATATCAGTGCCCGTAATTGAAAGAGAAAACTTATTTACAAAAAAATTAACAGAAAAAAATAAAAACGTATTTTTTTTTCCAAATTTTCAGCCTTTTTTTAGTTGTTGCGCAAAAAAAAAAATCGCAGAGGTGATCGAATACCACCAAAAGAAAGCTCTATTTGTGGGGAAAAAAGGACGCCAATTTTGTTTGGGTACAGTGTAGCATGACCGCGCAATTGCCATTCAAAGTGCGACAGTGCTGAAAGCTGAAAATTGGCTTGGGCGGGAAGCTGCGTAAGTACCTGGTATGGAAGTGGTTAAAGTATGGCCGTCGTTCCCGTGTCGAAATTTAAAAAATGTTTTGTCTTGCGTAAAACGTCCGGGAATACGAAAGTACGCTACGCACGCCGCACGTCGTTCGAAAAAATGACGTCACTTCGCGCAAAGCACGGCGGGAAATTCAAAAGGGAGCATGCGCAGTAGGTCCGGCGTGGGAGCGCGCCTAATTTAAATGGCACACGCCCCTTTGAATTATGCGGGCGTACGCCGGAGGCTGCCAGCGTAAGTTTTCACGCAAGTGCTTGGTGAATCAGGCACTTGCGCTGAAAACTTGCGGCGGTGTAACGTATCTACGATACGTTACGCCGCCACGATTCTACGTGAATCTGGCCCTCTCTTCCTAAGAAACACACTGGATGGGATAATAATAATAATAATAATAATGATAATAATAATATATATAGCTGAATTCATGTAAAAGAAGAATTCTCAGCAATTTAATAAAAGATCAAAGGTCTGTCGCTTTCTGGACACAATGCAAGGCATTTGGCACTTAGTGGACTTTTTGTTAATTTAGAGAGATACTAACTTATACAGCCCATTTCCTGTTTTTTGTCTGGAAAAAAGCCTAGGCATCGTGCACAGCTCTCTCTCTCTCTCTCTCTCTCTCTCTCTCTCTCTCTCTCTCTCTCTCTCTCTCTCTCTTGTAAGGGTTTGCCAGGAAGGGAGGGGGTGGGTCATAAGAGGATCAATGAGAGCTGCAGAGCTGGAGGTGTGTCTGTGTAAATCCAGGAAGTGAACAGACAGCAGCTTCAGCTGCCCACAGTTAAAATGGCTGCAGCCGGACTCAGTGGAGGAAGATTTCTGCAGAATATTTGGCAAGTACAGAATCACAGTATATATAAAATAATATGCAGAGTGTTTGGAGGGAAGCTTCAGAATGGCAAAGATGTTTTTATTACAAATTATGTGAGCAGACTGCAGTTCCTCTTTAACCCCCCTGGCGGTATTCCCGAGCGTGATTTGGGGTGGATTTTTTGTGCTGAAATCGGTAACCCAGAGTCACGCTCGGGGTAAGCTATGCAGAGCCTGCAGCACGCGCTGGCTTACCTTGTCCTGGATCCAGCGATGCATTCGCGCTGTGTGAGCGAGCGGGTGCTCGCTCTATTCACACAGTGTCCCCGTGTGCCGTCGATCTCCGTTCCCTGCGACGTTACGACGCACGGGGCCGGAGATCGGCGCCAAATTCAAAAACGTAAACAAACACAATACACACAGTATACTGTAATCTTATAGATTACAGTACTGTATGTAAAAAATACACACACCCCTTCTCCCTAGTGGTCTGCCCAGTGTCCTACATGTTCTTTTATATAATAAAAACTGTTCTTTCTGCCTGCAAACTGTAGATTGTCCATAGCAACCAAAAGTGTCCCTTTATGTCAAAAATGGTTTTAGAGCAGCTAGAAAACAGCGATAATAAATTATAATCACTTGCAGAATTGTGCGATAGCGATTTGTGGGGAACATCGTCATAAAAAAATAAAAGTAATGACAGCGACAATTCTGCAACTGAGCAAATTTCAGTGATTTTGAGTTGATTACATTATTGAATAATTTTTATTAGAATTATATTATTATTTGTTATAATTATTTATAATTATTTATTTATTATATTTATAATTTTGTTTTTAAAAAAATGTCATACCCGGGATGCCTACTAGACTCTTGTTTGGTCAGATTTAAGTGAGTTATTCCTAAGGCCCCGTACACACGAGAGGATCGATCCGCTGGAATTGATCTGCGGATCAGTTCCAGCGGATAGATCCGCTGGTGTGTACAACCCAGCGGATCTTTTTCCGCTGATTTTTTTCGGGCCGACCGATTTCCAGCAGATAAAAATTTCTTAGCATGCTAAGAAATCTATCCGCTGGAATCGGCTTCAGCGGATCGATCCGGTGGTCTGTACAGACTCACCGGATCGATCCGTCCGATTCCCTCCCTCGCATGCGTCGTAATGATTCGACGCATGCGTGGGTATCCTTATATGACAGCATCGCGCGCGTTGCCGCGTCATCATCGCGGCGACGGCGCGACACGTCATCGCGATGGGATTTCGGCGCGGATTTCGATCCGGTGGTGAGTACACTCCATCGGATCCAAATCCGCGGAAATCCCCGAGAGGATTTATCCGCGGATACGGTCCGGCGGACCGTATCCGCGGATCAATCCTCTCGTCTGTACCCGGCATAAGAATTACAGGCCTACAGTATAAAACGCCAAATTTCCTTGCAAATAATGGTACCGCTTTCAGCACCTTTTTTATGAAATAATCATACCGCCAGGGAGGTTAAGAGATGCTAGGACTCGGAGGTGCTTTTCAAAGTGATTTCTAAACCAAAATAAAGCACAGAGACATGGATGGATGGATAGATGGGGAGTTTCATTGGAATAATAAAAAAATGAATGAAATCGTGTTTTTGGTTTGTGGTGCGGAGATGCAGTGCAGTTCCGCTTTAAAATAGTTTTTGTATTTTGAAATGTAACTACTAATGGAAAATTAATGAATTAAAAAATGATTTAATTCATGGAAAATTAATTCATTCATTAATGGAAATTTATTGAAGAAAAAGGGCAATTTACTTTCTCCTGCTTTTGCAAACTAACGGCATTTGTATGTGTCAGGAAAGCTCTTGATGGGATGTGGGGAATATACTACTAGTAGTAAAACAGTTGGAGCATTGCTGAGCATCAGCTACCATGGACAGCTCAGTCTCAGGCCCCGTACACACGACCAGTTTCCTCGGCAGAATTCAGCTTCCGACCGAGTTTCTGGCTGAATTCTGCCGAGAAACCCGGCCGTGTGTACACTTTTGGCCGAGGAAGCCGACGAGGACCTCGGCGAGGAAATAGAGAACATGTTCTCTATTTCCTCGTTGTTCTATGGGAGCTCTCGGCCCGCCGAGCTCCTCGGCGGCTTCAGGGCTGAACTGGCCGAGGAACTCGATGTGTTTGGCACGTCGAGTTCCTCGGCCGTGTGTACGAGGCCTCAGTCATAGCCAAGGAGGTTCTATATAATAGGAGATGCTACAACAGGAGAGATGACAGCATTACTATCATAACAGGAAATATATGATAACAAGAATAATATTATAATGGAATTGGTAATGTAGTATAACAGGAGATACAGTATATTATAACAGGATAAGTATTATGATAGGAGATTATTATAACAGGATTAATATTATAATAGGCAATATATTATAGCATGGTAAATATTCAAACTGTAGCTTTGTTATAAACAGGCTACATGTTATGACAGGAGATATATTATAATAGGAGAAATATTATAAAAGGAAATATATTATAACAGGAGAGATATTATACCCATAGATATAACAGAATAAATATAATAATACGAGATATATTATAACCTGATAAATATTATAACAGGAGATATATTATAACAGGAGAGATTTTATTCCCATAGATATAACATAATAAATATAATAATACGAGATATATTATAACCTGATAAATATTATAACAGGAGATATATTATACCCATAGATATAACATGATAAATATAATAATAAGAGATATATTATAACCTGATAAATATTATAAAATTAAATATATTATTATTATAAATATTTTAACAGGAGATATATTATAACAGGAGAGATATTATTCCCATAGATATAACAGGATAAATATAATATTAAGAGATATATTATAACCTGATAAATATTATAAAATGAAATATATTATTATAGGAGAGATATTATACCCATAGATATAGCATAATAAATATAATAATAAGAGATATATTATAACCTGATAAATATTATATCAGGAGAGATATTTTAACAGAAGAGATATTATACCCATAGATATAAAATAATAAATATAATAATAAGAGATATATTATAACCTGATAAATATTATAACAGGAGATATATTATACCCATAGATATAACATGATAAATATAATAATAAGAGATATATTATAACCTGATAAATATTATAAAATTAAATATATTATTATTATAAATATTTTAACAGGAGATATATTATAACAGGAGAGATATTATTCCCATAGATATAACAGGATAAATATAATATTAAGAGATATATTATAACCTGATAAATATTATAAAATGAAATATATTATTATAGGAGAGATATTATACCCATATATATAGCATAATAAATATAATAATAAGAGATATATTATAACCTGATAAATATTATATCAGGAGAGATATTTTAACAGAAGAGATATTATACCCATAGATATAAAATAATAAATATAATAATAAGAGATATATTATAACCTGATAAATATTATAACAGTAGATTCAGTATATTTTAACAGGAGAAACATTTTAACAGGAGAAACATTTTAACAGGAGAAACATTTTAACAGGATATATAATACAATAAATATTAATGGGAGATATATTATAAAGTAATTAATATTATAAAAGGAGATTATAACCTGATAAATATTATAATAATATTATAATATAATGTGATACATTTTATAAAAGGAGATATATTATAAAGTGATACGTATTATAAAAGGAGATTATAACCTGATAAATATTATACTAGGAAATAATATTATAATGTGAGAAATATCATATAATAGGAGATATATTATAACAGGAGAAATAATATGACAGGGCATTTATTATAACAGGACAAATATCATATTAGGACATATAATATAACAGATGAAAAATGATAAAGATAGATATATTATAACAGGCTGAACTTGCACAATTTCATTCCCGCATGTCAGTCCCTATTTCGGCTGCAATTTCACAGACATCTGTGTGGGTTTTTGCACAGATGTCAATGGAAATCGCACCACGAAATCGCAAACAGTAGTACAGAAACTACATTTTGAAATTGGTGCGGTGCAGCAAGTGCAGCTTTGCACCGATTAGTCATTTACTGCCTATTTGACATGAGATTTGACATAATCGCACCAATGTGAACCAGGGCTCCAAGCTAAACTAATATTGTTTAAAGCGAAGATCCGCCGATTTTTTTTTACAAATACTGCAGCTGCTGACTTTTAAAATAAGGACACTTACCTGTCCATCCAGGGAGCCCGCAATGTCAGCACCCGAAGCTGATCTGTTCCTTCGGCTGTCGGGTGGAGGCGCCGCCATCTTCGGTAAGGGAATCAGGAAGTGAAGCCTTGCGGCTTCACTTCCTGGTTCCCTACTGCACGGCTGGGCACAGGCAGGTACAGGTACGTCATCTTTAAGAGTCCAGTTGTGGGTCGCGCCCATTTTCTTTTTTAATTGTCATTCAAAGTGCGACAGCGCTGAAAGCTCAAATTTGGCCTGGGAAGGAAGGGGGTAAAAGTGCCCAGTAGCATTTATATCATGGCTGGGTGAGAACGTCAGAGCTCAATATAAAACCTTCCAGTTCCACAAGTCTATCCATCACAGAAGCAGGGGGAAGAGGCTCTGCAAAAAGTAATAAAATAGTAAAGAATATGTACTGAGCCTGAAAACGAAAGCTAATGCAGCCACCACTTCTAAACAATGAAAAGCTTTTCCTTATACACGTGTTTCATTGTAACCAAAGCATTTATTTAAGGCTGGATGAGCCCAATTTAACACTTTCCTGTCCCACAAGTCTGTCCATAACAGGAGCATGGGAAAGAGCAGTGGTGGCCCGTCCATTAAGAGCGCACAGGCGGTGACCCCTCTGTCACGCCACCCCCTTTATGTAGAACGAATAGAATAATGCATTGCACAGTGGCTGCATTTTATTGGCACAGAGGCTGCAAATGATGGGCACAGAGGCTGAATTTTATGGGCACAGAGGCTGCATATGATGGGCACAGAGGCTGCATTTTATGGACACTGAGGCTGCATATGATGGGCACAGAGGCTGCATTTCATGGGCACAGAGGCTACATATGATGGGCACAGAGGTAGCATTTTTTGGACACAGAGACTGCATTTGATGGGCACAGTGGCTGCATTTGATGGGCACAGTGGCTGAATTTTATGGGCACAGAGGCCACATATGATGGACACAGAAGCTGCATTTTACGGGCACAGAGGCTGCATTTTATGGGCACAGACACTGCATATGATGGGCACTGTGACTGCATATGATGGGCACACAGGCTGCATTCTATGGGCACAGTGGCTGCAATTGATGGCACAGTGAGGATGCAATTGATGGGGGGTTTTTTTTCAGTATTTTTCAGAATGTTTTAGTTTGTTTGCGCCAGCCGCCAGTGGGGAAAATATTGAGCGCCAGCCGCCACTGGGGAAGAGGGTCTGCAAAACGTAAAGAAAATATACTAAACCGAAAAAAAAGCAAAACTTTCAAAGGGAGTGGTAGAATTGTTTTAACCACTTAGGGACCACATAACGCTGATATACGTCAGCAGAATGGCACGGCTGGGCACAGGCACGTACAGGTACGTCATCTTTAAGAGTCCAGCCGTGGGTCGCGCACTCGCCACCGCCAGTGCGCTCGCGACACGATCCGAATCTTCATGACCGTGCCTGCGGGACCCGCAGACCGGATCGCCGCCGGTCACAGGAGCTGAAGAACGGGGAGAGGTGAGTGTAAACACAGCTTCCCCATTCTTCTCTGTGGCAGTGCCACTGATCGTCTGTTCCCTGTTATAGGGAACGACGATCAGTGACGTCACACGTCCAGCCACGCCCCCCCTACAGTAAGAATCACTCCCTTAGGGCACACTTAACCCCTTAGCGCCCCCTAGTGGTTAACCCATTCACTGCCAGTGTCATTTTCACAGTTATCAGTGCATTTTTATAGCACTTTTGACTGTGAAAATGACAATGGTCCCAAAAATGTGTCAAAAGTCTCCGATGTGTCCGCCATAATGTTGCAGTCACGAAAAAAAAAATCACTGATCGCTGCCATTAGTAGTAAAAAAAATATATTAATAAAACTGCCATAAAACTATCCCCTATATTGGAAATGCTATAAATTTTGCGCAAACCAATCGATAAACGCTTATTGCGATTTTTTTACAAAAAAATAGGTAGAAGAATACGTATCGGCCTAAACTGAGGAAAAAAATATATATATTTATTTTTGGGGATATTTATTATAGCAAAAAGTAAAGAATATTGAATTTTTTAAAAAATTGTAGCTCTATATTTGTTTATAGCGCAAAAAATAAAATCCGCAGAGGTGATCAAAAAAACACCAAAAGAAAGCTGTATTTGTGGGCAAAATTTGGTTTGGGAGCTACGTCGCATGACCGCGCAATTGTCAGTTAAATCGACGCAGGGCCGAATCGCAAAAAGGGGCAAGGTCCTTAACCTGCATATTGATCCGGGTCTTAAAGCGGAGGTTCACCCTAAAAACATTTTTGTAACATTACATTGTGCTCACTTCCAACATTGACAGTATGCTGATTTTTTTTTTTTTTTGCTGTACATACCGTCGTATAGCTATTTTCCCCCCCGGCTTCCGGGTAGTGAATCCCGCGGGAGTGGGCATTCCTATGCAGAGGCTAAGTGATTGACGTGATGACAAAAACTTCCCCCGGCACATAAGGCGGGTCACGAGTTTCCGAAAGAAGCCGAACTGCGAGTCGGCTCTATACGACGCTATACGGCGCCTGCACACCGACGCTTGGCTTCTTTTGGAAACTGGTGATTTTACCGCGATTTTGAATTCGCAGCAGTGTGAACCGCGATTTTGCCGCAATTTTGCCGTGATTTCGGCCGCGATTTAAGAGACATCTGTGCAGGGTTCAATGTAAATCGCGGCCCGAAATCGCAAAAAGTAGTACAGGAACTACTTTTTGAAATCGGTGCAGCGCCGCAGATGCAGCGTCGCACCGATTAGGTCGGTGCCATTGCAGACAATTGCCGGCAAATGCGAGATGCGATTTGACATGTGAAATCGCATCTCAAATCGTACCAAATCGTACCCAGTGTGAACCTGGGCTCAATGTTGGAAGTGAACACAATGTAATGTTAGGAAAATGTTTTTAGGGTGAACCTCCGCTTTGCCCAGGTTCGATTTGGTACGATTTGAGATGCGATTTCACATGTCAAATCGCATCTCAAATCGGCGGCATTTGCCGGCAATCGTCGGCAATGGCACTGTCCTAATCAGTGCGACGCCGCATCTGCGGCGCTGCACCGATTTCAAAAAGTAGTTCCTGTACTACTTTTTGCGATTTCGGATTTTACCGCGATTTTGAATTTGCAGCAGTGTGAACCTAGCCTGTGATTAAGGTGCAAATTAATCAGATTGATCTGATTAATTTGCACCTTGAAACTCCCACATCTACCTCTCCCTCTGAAATGTTTCTATTATGGGGAGGTGGTGTATATGAATAACATTGATCTTTGGTTAAATATATTTTTCTGAAAAAAAGCAAATGCAGCCAACACGTCTAAAGACCGATATATTTCTTTGCGTTCTTGGGTTTAGATACATTTTATTTCTTTTTCATTATACAAGTGTTTCATTGTAGCCAAAGCATTTATATAAGGCTGGATGAGAACTTCAGAGTCCAATTGAACACTTTCCAGTCCCACAAGACAGGAGCAGTGGGAAGAGGGTCTGCAAATGGTAAAGAAGATACAAAACCTGAAAAAAGCAAATGCAGCCTCCACATGGAAGGGGCAGATCCACAAAAGAATTACGCCAGCGTATCTATTGATACGCCGCGTAATTATTGATACGCCGCGTAATTTTAAAGTTCAAAACAAAGATACGACTGCATCTGGGATCGATCCGACAGGCGTACGTCTTAGTACGCCGTCGGATCTAAGCTGCGTTTTTTTGGCGGCCGCTAGGTGGCGTTTCCGTCGAATTCCGCGTTGAGTATGCAAATTAGCTAGTTACGGCGATCCACGAACGTACGTCCGGCCGGCAATTTTTTTTACGTAGTTTGCGTTCGGCTTTTTCCAGCGTATAGTTACCCCTGCTATTATGAGGCGTACTCAATGTTAAGTATGGCCGTCGTTCCCACATCGCCTTTTGAATTTTTTACGTTGTTTGCGTAAGTCGTTCGCAAATAGGGATTTGCGTAGAATGACGTCACCGTCTTAAACATTGGCTTGTTCCGGTTTAATTTCGAGCATGCGCACTGGGATACCCCCACGGACGGCGTTAAAAAAAAAACGTTGTTTACGTCGGGTCACGACGTATTTACATAAAACACGCCCCCATTACATCCATTCGAATTCCGCGCCCTTACGCCGCCAAAGATACACTACGCCGCCGGCGCAAATTCTTTGAGGATTCGAAAAAAAGTAAAGTTACGGCGGCGTAGTGTATCTTAGATATGCTACGCCCGACGCAAATATGCGCCGAGGTACGTGAATCTGCCCCGAAATCTCCAATATATTTCTTTGTGTTCCTTTAGATACATTTTATTTTTTCTGTGTTTCTGTAATAAATGCATTTTTTTAAAGGCTGAATGAAAACTTGAGAGCCCAATAAACCCTGGCGGTTCTGGGGTCCGTCTATCCATGCTAGGAGAAGGGGGGCTCTTGTTGGTGGGGGACACTTGTGTTCTCTGTGCTTGGCAGGTGTCTAAAGCAAACTAACAGCAAAGCTGAGAAAGGAGCAGTGCGGAGAGTTGTCAGTGACCCCTGTCCCCAGCCATTGTCCCAGCCAGGGGGGATGAGTGCCAGGGGGACCCGCACACTCCGGGCTCAGGCGTGCTCCCCAATAAATCTGCAGCCTTTCATGCAGTCACATTACCTGTTCCCCTTGTAACGTGCATGAAAACCCTCCATAAGTGACCATGTCATTTGATTTGCCAGGCAATCTGCACAGCGATTGCCCACCATTTATAATGCTCAGTCAGCATTTAGCTTTTAATTGTTCGCGTGGGTGAAAGGGGAGCGGAACCCCCCCTGGCTGCAGGGCGCACAAGTGGTGAGATTCCCATGTATCGTGCAGCTTGGCTCTCAGGCCAGCCGGGGGAATGGCGCCGCCAGAAGGGGGAGCCAGGTACAAGGCGGCTCCATTCACAACCCGCCCTTGTTGCAGGTGCGGCTTTTGACGGCCTCATTAAGTCATTGCTGTTCACTTCTTATGTTCACTTCCTAACCCCGAAGTGCTTCTAATTGTTCTCTATGGCAGCTTGTGAGAATGGACTGTAAGGGGGGGGGGGGATCATTCTCTTGTAGGACAAACACTGGGCACCTCCGAGTCCGACTCCTGTCATGGCTGATCATTGCACACTACTCTATGGAGCCCTAATACAAGGACAAGACAAGGGGGGGGGGACCCTAATACAATAAGAGGACACGTACCCTACAGGGGGGACCCTAATACAAGGACAAGACAAGGGGGGGGGACCCTAATACAATAACAGGACACGTACCCTACAGGGGGGACCCTAATACAAGGACAAGACAAGGGGGGGGGACCCTAATACAATAACAGGACACGTACCCTACAGGGGGGGCCCTAATACAAGGACAAGGCACGTACAGTATAGGGGGGACCCTAATACAAGGACAGGGCACGTACAGTATAGGGGGGACCCTAATACAAGGACAGGGCATGTACAGTATAGGGGGTGGGAACCCTAATACAAGGCACATACAGTATAGGGGGACCTAATACAAGGCACATACAGTATAGGGGGAATCCTAATACAAGGCACATACAGTATAGGGGGAATCCTAATACAAGGCACATACAGTATAGGGAGGAACCCTAATACAAGGCACATACAGTATAGGGGGAATCCTAATACAAGGCACATACAGTATAGGGAGGAACCCTTATACAAGGCACATACAGTATGGGGGGACCCTAATACAAGACACATACAGTATAGGGAGGAACCCTAATACAAGGCACATACTGTATAGGGAGGAACCCTAATACAAGGCACATACTGTATAGGGGGACTCTAATACACAAGGCACATACAGTATAGGGGGGACCTAATACAAGGCACATACAGCATAGGGGGGACCTAATACAAGGCACATACAGCATAGGGGGGATCCTAATAGAAGGCACATACAGTATAGGGGGGACCCTAATACAGGGCACATACAGCATAGGGGAATCCTAATACAAGGCACATACAGTATAGGGGGGACCCTAATACAGGGCACATACAGTAGAGGGGGGATCCTAATACAAGGCACATACAGTATAGGGGGACCCTAATATAAGGCACATACAGTATAGGGGGGATCCTAATATAAGGCACATACAGTATGGGTGACCCTAATACAAGGCACATACAGTATAGGGGGGCCTAATACAAGGCACATAAAGTATAGGGGGACCCTAATAGAAGGCACATACAGTATAGGGGGGATCCTAATAGAAGGCACATACAGTATAGGGGGGACTCTAATACAAGGCACATACAGTATAGGGGGAATCCTAATACAAGGCACATACCGTATAGGGGGACCCTAATATAAGGCACATACAGTATGGGGGACCCTAATACAAGGCACATACAGTATAGGAGGGTGGGAACCCTAATACAAGGAACATACAGTATAGTGGGGGGGCATAATACAAGGCACATACAGTATAGGGGGGACCCTAATACAAGGCACATACAGTATAGGGGGGACCTAATACAAGGCACATACAGTATAGGGGGGATCCTAATACAAGGCACATACAGTATAGGGGGGCCTAATACAAGGCACATACAGTATAGGGGGTGGGAACCCTAATACAAGGCACATACAGTATAGTGGGGGGCATAATACAAGGCACATACAGTATAGTGGGGGACCCTAATACAAGGCACATACAGTATATGGGGCCCTAATACAAGGCACATACAGTATAGGGGGACCCTAATACAATGCACATACAGTATAGGTCGGGAGGGAACCAAAATACAAGACACATACAGTATAGGGGTGACCCTAATACAAGGCAAATACAGTTGGGGAGGGGGGAACCCTAATACCAGGCACATACAGTATGGGGGGGAGGAACCCTAATACAAGGCACATACAGTATGGGGGGGGGGTCCATAATATGTGCCTTCTGATAGGGAAAGAGAGAGAAAGAAAGAAAGAAAGAAAGAAAGAAAGAAAGAAAGAAAGAAAGAAAGAAAGAAAGAAAGAAAGAAAGAAAGAAAGAAAAAGAATATCTATATAAATAAATTAAAACAAATACTTAGCCTAATTAAAAAACATAGATAGATAGATAGATAGATAGATAGATAGATAGATAGATAGATAGATAGATAGATAGATAGATAGATAGATATATGGGTAGATAGATAGATAGATAGATAGATAGATAGATAGAGAGAGAGAGAGAGAGAGAGAGAGAGAGAGAGAGAGATAGGTAGATATAGATATAGATAGATAGATAGATAGATAGATAGATAGATAGATAGATAGATAGATAGATAGATAGATAGACATATGGGTAGATAGATAGATAGATAGATAGATAGATAGATAGATAGATAGATAGATAGATAGATAGATAGATAGATAGATAGATAGATAGATAGATAGATAGAGGGAGAGAGATAGATAGATAGATAGATAGATAGATAGATAGATAGATAGATAGATAGATAGATAGATAGATAGATAGATATATGGGTAGATAGATAGAGCAATTCATTTAATTTAGATAAATGTGTGTTTGTTTCTTTATAAATAGGAAACTCAGATGAGCCAGATATAAGGAATAACACACAGACGGGGTGATACAATGACAATAATGGTACACTTTAATTGCAGTGTTTGGTAATGTCTCCTGCTGGTGCCTGTAGGGTTAATGCTGGCATCATTGTGTATGCAGAGTCGGGGTTCCCATCCATACATAGAATTATGAAGCTCTCCGGATGATGGTGGGACAGCCATGTCCTCCTTGTCATTTCATTTGTCGGGAAGTGTGCAGATCGATGGCCCCTCATTTGTTCCCCTGGCTGGCTGTTTTGCAGGCGGTGGAGGGAGGAGGGGAGGGGGGTGAGCGGCACAAGTGGCCGGATTCCCATGGATGTCCCAGCTCTGCAGCTTGCACTGGCACCTAGGGCTGCACTCCAGTCCCCGGGAGGGGGGCACACACACTGACCTCCATGAAAGGCTCTGAAAAGCGGCTCTTTATGGTGCATTACCAGTAAAGCACACAGGTACCAGCTCCTGTATACACAGACTGTCCGGGCTGCAGGTGCCTCCTAGGACTGAGAGGAGGAAGAATAGGCTGATTAGTGAACAAAGCGGCGCCCACCTAGCGCAGAATAGCGCACCAGACACAGCCGACAAATAGCGCACCAGACAGAGCCGGCCTGTCCACATGGGACAGACTTCTCTTCTTCTCCTAAATGGACCTCAACTGCCCCAAATAACCCATCTGGGGTAATTCTGGGATAAGCTTTGGGGCAGCGAGTGAAATGGTGGCTGATTAATAACGAGCTGCCTTATTCTGTCCCTCCAGGCTACAGAAAACAGTTGGTATTGATATTCTGTTAAGCACACTTGGAATATAAATAGAATTTTAGGTTAAAAAAAGGTCCAGCATTAGATGCATAACAGGCATACAGAGCATGAGCTGTCACCTAACATATACTTAATATGGAAAACGTCTTTAACATGTGGATAGTATCTGGAGTGCTTACAGCTGAACTGCAGGCAAATAGAAAGACACAAATTAATACAGCTATGTAATCATCATTAGACTCAAAATCATTCATTTATTAAAGCGGGAGTTCACCCGAAAACATTTTTTTAACATTAGATTGAGGCTCATTTTGTCAAGGGGAATCGGGTAGTTTTTTTTAAAATCGAAGCAGTACTTACCGTTTTATAGATAGATCTTCTCCGCCACTTCCGGGTATGGTCTTCGGGACTGGGCGTTCCTATTTGATTGACAGGCTTCCGACGGTCGCATACATCGCGTCACGAGTAGCCGAAAGAAGCCGAACGTCGGTGCGGCTCTATACGGCGCCTGCGCACCGACGTTCGGCTACTTTCAGAAAATCGTGACGCGATGTATGCGACCGTCGGAAGACTGTCAATCAAATAGGAACGCCCAGTCCCGGAAGCGGCGGAGAAGATCGCTCTCTAAAACGGTAAGTACGGCTTCGATTTTAAAAAAACTACCGATTCCCCTTCACAAAATGAGCATCAAACTAATGTTAAAAATTAAGTTTTCGGGTGAACCTCCACTTTAATGTATTTCGGCTTCCCAATTCTTATGCCGCGTACAGACGGTCGTTTTTTGTGATGAAATAAACAAAGTTTTTGAAAACGTCATTTCAAATGACCGTGTGTGAGGAAAACGTTGTTTTATGTCTTCTGAAAAACGACAAAAAAAAAAATCGAACATGCTCGAATATTTTGTGTCGTTTTTCAAAACGTCGTTTTTTGTGTCAATTAAAATGATAGTGTGTGGGCAAAACGACGTTTTTAAACCCGCGCATGCTCAGAAGAAAGTTATGAAGCGAGCTTCAATGGAACAGAGTGCCGTCGTACGAGCTGAACGTAACCGCGCTTTGTTAGAGCATTTTGAAAAACGATGGTGTGTAAGCAAAAAGTGGGGAGGAAGAAAGAAAAAGGGAGAGAAAGAATAAGATAAAAAAAATAGATGGCTAGAGAGAGATGGGGGGAAAGACAAGAAATTTGGATAGCGAGAGATAAAAGGGAAAGAAAGGAGAACAAAGAGTAAGGCCCCATACACACGACCGAGGAACTCGACAGGCAAAACACATCGTTTTGCCCGTCGAGTTCCTTGTGAAGCCGCCGAGGATCTCGGCGAGCCGAAATTTGCCATTGAACAACGAGGAAATAGAGAACATGTTCTCTATTTCCTCGCCGAGGTCCTCGTCAGCTTCCTCGGCCGAAAGTGTACACACGGCCGGGTTTCTCGGCAGAATTCAGCTCTGAACCGAGTTTCTGGCTGAATTCTGCCGAGAAACTCGGTCGTGTGTACGGGGCCATAGAGTGGTACATCCTAAAATGTACCATATGAGGTTTTAATACTGTACGAGTGGAGGGGCTCAGGACCGCTAAATTTACGTGGGTTAGGGGCGCAAAATTACTTGTCTTGCCTTGGGCGCTGACAACCAACGCTGCGAAAATAATTTTACTGTTAGGGGTCCCCACAACTTTGAAAATTTTATCAAGGGGTCACGGCACTAAAAGGTTGAGACCCACTGCCTTAGAGTGTTAAGACAAACCATTTATGAATGACAGGGGTGCTTGCATTGATCAGCTTTTATTTATTTATATTAAACCTTTATCCAAAAATGAAAACAAATTGTTGCTATTACTGCATATAAAGTGTTAGCATGAGTTTTTAGTGTATCTAGATCTGCTAGTGCAACTAACACTCCCCTCCCCCCAGACTGACAATGCTGCTGTCCAAAGGTGTCTCTGTTGCTCCTTCATCCAGAGTGGGGCGCTCTAATACAGGCCTTGTGTTACTGGCCAGATCACCAGGTGAAAACTGAAGGAAGAAAGCCTATAAAAAAAAAAGAAAACTAGTACAGCCAACAATCAGTAGTCAGTCTAATGACTGGTAAGCTGCAACATATTACATTTTTGGGTTTGAGTTTAATACTGCTTTCTCTTTCTTTCTCTCTTTCTATTTCTCCAGATATGTAGATTACTGAGACAAGGGGGATGGGGTGGGCAATGCTTTGATGCCAGGCTGCCCTTAGCAGCTTGGCGTAGGTCCCTATGTAACTCTCAAGGTTTGATTTTCACTTTTGACTGCAGAGATGACCGGAATTCTCCAGAGTTTTTGATCTCTGGTTGTGCTACTGTAAATGTACAGTTTACTTTGTATTAATCATTGCCTACCTGACCTTGTCGCTACTACATGACATCAATGTTGTGTAGGCCAGAGGTGTCACACATCTGCTAAACATTTAATACATTTCTAGTGATTGGAAAACACGTAAATGTGAATTATGTGTTAAAGGAAATGAAAATAGGTGGTTCTAACCGAAGATTCTTAAAGTGGAACTCCAGCCACAAAGCAGCCAAGGACTGGCCAGCTGAGCACCTAATTAATTTGCCCAAGTGTTGTGAAAGCGACACATAGAAAATATTATTCCTGGGGTAGTGGCCCTTTAAATGTCACAGGCATCGCACTTATATGAAATTTTTATGAAGACAGGTTTGGAGGAGATTGCAAAATGTATATGGCCCTTTTCCATACTGGATGCTGTAGACCAGTGGTTTCCAAACTGCGGCCCATGGGCCGGATGTGGCCCCTCACTTTCTTTTATCCGGCCCTTGGGGCACTATTTTATCCACTGACACCAACGAAGGGGCACAATTCCTCTCACTGGCCCCAAAAAGGGGCACAATTGTTGCCACTGACACCAACAAAGGAGCACAATTCCTCCCAATAACACCAATGATGGGACACTATTTCTCCTAATGACACCAAGGAAGGGGCATAATTCCTCCCACCGACACCAAGGAAGGGGCACAATTCCTCTCAATGACACCAATGATGGAGCACTATTTCTCCAACTGACACCAATGATGGGGCACTATTCTTCCCATTGACACCAACGATGGGACACTATTCCTCCCACTGACACAAACAATAGGGGACAATTTCTCCCACTGACACCAAAGATGGGGAACTATTTCTCCCAATGACCCCAAAAAAAGGGCACAAGTTCTCCCACTGACACAAAGTAAGGGGCATAATTCCTCCCAATAACACCAATGATGGGGCACTATTCCTCCAACTGATACCAATGATAGGGCACTATTCTTCCCACTGACACCAATAAGAGGGCACTATTCTTCCCACTGATACCAATAATGGGATACTATTCCTCCCACTGACACCAACGATGAGGCACTATTCTTGTCACTAGCACCAAAAAGAGGGGACAATTTCTCCCACTGACACCAACAAATGGGGCACTATTTCTAAAACGTCCATCCCGATTCACGGACGACTTACGCAAAAAAAAAAAATTAAAATTTCGACGCGGGAACGACGGCCATACTTAACATGGCAAATCTAACTATACGCCGCAAAAAAGCAGCTTTAACTATACGCCGGAAAAAGCTGACTAGAGACGACGTAAGAGAATGCGATGGCCGCGCGTACGTTTGCGGATCATCGGAAATAGCTAATTTACATACCCGACGCGGAAAACGACACGAACTCCACCCAGCGGACACCGAAGTATTGCATCTACGATCCGAAGGCGTACGAAGCCGTACGCCTGTCGGATCTAACCCAGATGCCGTCGTATCTTGGTTTGAGGATTCAAACTAAAGATACGACGCGGGAAATTTGAAAGTACGCCGGCGTATCAGTAGATACACCGGCGTACTCTCTCTGTGGATCTGCCCAAAGTCTCACTTGGCTGGATTTTTTATTCAATTTACATTGCAGAGAATTCAGTATTCAGTTCTTCAACCCCAGCAGGAGGATTAATACTTCACCAAAGAGAATGGAGATACTCTGAGGTGAGAGAACTTGGCACTCCATTGAGAAGTCCTTTCTCTCCACTACAGGCAGTGATTGATCCAAGTCCTAGCTAAGTGAAATAATCAACTTTCCTTATATTGATCACTGCTAGGTGTCCCCCTGGTAGGGAAATGGTTAAATGATATTTCCTAAATGACACCTTGCAGAAGCTTCACCAGGACAGAGGTCACCGACTGATAATGTCCTTGTCATGAAAAGCTGTGCCTGTCCTTTTCCCTGCCAGACACCTTGTCCCTCCACTTGTTGATTGATGAGGATCCAGAGGCAATTATCATGTCCTTCTCCCAGGGTGACAGTCATTAGGGTGAGGTGTTTACAGAGCTCAGATAGAGGAGATACAGCCCAGTGCAGAATAGAATGCATTATAATAGCCAAAATAATTTATTTTTGTCGGAAAAAAATCGCTTTATACTTACCTTGAATTTGGGTGTCTTTTAGCCACTCCAGTGACACCTTCTTCGCCAGAAGTGGTATGCGATCCTTAGTTCTGAACAAAATTGCATTCAGTTAATATTTATCTACCGGCAAAACTTTTTTTATTTTTATTTCTTTGATTGAGCAGGAAAGGATTAGAGACGTTGCCAAGATCTTTTTCAGTCTTTGTCCCAGTTGGTGACATTCAACCCTCTATTTGTACTGGTGTCACCAAAAAGGAAATATACAAAAGGTGAGGGGAAATCTTCCAATGGTGACACCTGTCCTGGGGACAATTTCCTAAGAGAGGGATTAATATTACTTTGAGAGGTTTGTCTCCACAATGGGACAACCATAGATAGATAGATAGATAGATAGATAGATAGATAGATAGATAGATAGATAGATAGATAGATAGATAGATAGACAGACAGATAGATAGATAACCTGTAAAAATGCAATGACCTAATTCCATCTTCTACAGGGAAAGAAAGAAAGAAAGAAAGAAAGAAAGAAAGAAAGAAAGAAAGAAAGAAAGAAAGAAAGAAAGAAAGAAAGAAAGAAAAGAAGAAAGAACGAAAGAAAGAAAGAAAGAAAGAAAGAAAGAAAGAAAGAAAGAAAGAAAGAAAGAAAAGAAGAAAGAACGAAAGAAAGAAAGAAAGAAAGAAAGAAAGAAAGAAAGAAAGAAAGAAAGAAAGAAAGAAAGAAAGAAAGGTAGATATACAGATAGATAGACAGACAGACAGATAGATAGATAGATAGATAGATAGATAGATAGATAGATAGATAGATAGATAGATAGATAGATAGATAGATAACCTGTAAAAATGCAATGACCTAATTCCATCTTCTACAGAGAAGGAAAGAAAGAAAGAAAGAAAGAAAGAAAGAAAGAAAGAAAGAAAGAAAGAAAGGTAGATCTATAGATAGATAGATAGATAGATAGATAGATAGATAGATAGATAGATAGATAGATAGATAGATAGAGTGATAGATAGATAGATAGATAGATAGATAGATAGATAACCTGTAAAAATGCAATGACCTAATTCCATCTTTTACCAAGAAGGAAAGAAAGAAAGAAAGGTAGATATACAGATAGATAGATAGATAGATAGACAGACAGACAGACAGACAGAGAGACAGACAGACAGACAGACAGACAGACAGACAGATAGATAGATAGATAGATAGATAGATAGATAGATAGATAGATAGATAGATAGATAGATAGATAGCCTGTAACAATGTAATGACCTAATTCCATCTTCTACAGAGAAGGAAAGAAAGAAAGATAGGTAGATATACAGATAGATAGACAGACAGACAGATAGATAGATAGATAGATAGATAGATAGATAGATAGATAGATAGATAGATAGATAGATAGATAGATAGATAGATAGATAACCTGTAAAAATGCAATAACCTAATTCCATCTTCTACCAAGAAGGAAAGAAAGAAAGAAAGGTAGATATACAGATAGATAGACAGACAGACAGACAGACAGACAGACAGACAGACAGACAGACAGACAGATAGATAGATAGATAGATAGATAGATAGATAGATAGATAGAACATAATGTGTTTACAATATTTTTTTTCGCAGGACTTTGCTAAACTCCATAGGTAGAATGTAAATCAGGTTGTTAGGAGACTCCAGACATGAAGGTAGAAAGAGAAATCCGTAAATTGTATCTAATTCTGTAAATGACAAAATATAGAGATAAGAAGGAGTCCATATAAGTCCAGTAAGGATCATACTGGCCACACACACACATATATATATATATACTGTGTATCTCTGACAAATATGGATCTATCGGGTATTTTGAAATATTTTGTCTTTCGCTGGTACATGTAGTACATCTGTCGGTCCTCATTGAAAGAAGCCAGGAATGGACCAGCATCCCCTACACCAGCCGCCCCCCCCCCCCAACCCCCAGCCCCCCAGGTCCGGATATCTCCGACGATCTGGGTTGGATTGCCTCATTGATACAGAGTATAAAATATTGTGTTTACTTTTAAACTTCTGTCTCTAATTTAAGCAAACAAATAGTACAAAACAAATGTATTTGATATGTTATTATTGGTGAAGGGGCTGATTGGAGGTCGTGTAGGAAGAGGCGACCACACACAAGGCGATTATCTTCTTATGTATTGTGGACATTTGATCGGCGTAGAAAAATGATAGTATCTGACCAGAACTGAAGATATTGTTCAATATGTGTTATAAATCATACTCTATGGACAGAAGTAAAAGAGAAATAATATAAAGCCGATCGATTAGGGCATGATAACCAGAAATCCAGCGCAATCACCTCCCTCAGTCCTATCCCTATAGTACATATCATACAGAAGACTGATTGCTGATATACGCTATGTACTGCGGGCTATAGATCGGACGATTACTTTTATTGCAATGGTGTTGGCGTTGTTTGCACCTTTATATGATTCTACATCTGCACCATAAATTGGACATTGAGGGCAAAAATGCAATTTTATTGCTGTCTGGAAATAGGACGATCCCAGAACGATATCCGATTCTGTTCAACGTACAAAAGATCAGAAACCAATAACATGTTACCCCTAAAATCTTACGAGTTACAAAAAAAAAACGTCAAAAAATGTCATATATGTGTGATTATTTATATATTTTACTGACTGGCCATACAAGGATCAATTGCTTGTTAATCAACGAATATTTGATACATAAACTGATACATTGTATATAGCTATAGATAGATAGATAAAACTTTCTATCTATCTATCTATCTATCTATATATATATATATATATATATATATATATATATATATATATATATATATAAAATAAATGATATATAGATAGATAGATAGATATATATTTTATATATATATATATATATATATATATATATATATATATATATATATATATGAATATATATACATATATATATATATATATATATATATACACATATATATATATATATATATATATATATATATTTACACATATATATATATATATATATATATATATATATATATATATATATATATATATATAAATGTCATATATGTGTGATTATTTATATATTTTACTGACTGGCCATACAAGGATCAATTGCTTGGTAATCAACGAATATTTGATACATAAACTGATACATTATATATAGCTATAGATAGATATACCTTTCTATCTATCTATCTATCTATCTATCTATCTATCTATCTATCTATCTATCTATCTATATATATATATATATATATATATATATATATATACATATCTTTATAGATAGATAGATACATAGATAGATAGATAGATATCTTTATATATATATATATATATATATATATATATATATATATATATATATATATATATATATATATATTTATATATAAAATAAATGTAATAAATATAATAAATGATATATAGATAGATAGATATTTTTATATGTATATATATATATATATATATATATATATATATATATATATACATATAAAAATATCTATCTATCTATCTATCTATATCTATATCTATCTATATATATATCTATCTATATATATATATCTATATATATATATATATATATATATATATATATATATATATATATATATATATATATAAAAACGTCATAAAATGTCATATATGTGTGATTATTTATATATGTTACTGACTGGCCATACAAGGATCAATTGCTTGGTAATCAACGAATATTTGATACATAAACTGATACATTATATATAGCTATATATAGATAGCTATACCTTTCTTTCTATCTATATATCTATCTATCTATATATATATACATATCTTTATAGATAGATAGATATCTTTATATGTATATATATATAATAAATGATATATGATAGATAGATAGCTTTTTTAAGGCTAGTCTGTTACGTAGATATACATTGTATGAGAATAGAGAGAAGTATGTATGAAATTAGCGAATATTTCATATATATTATCTGTATTTATAATTCATGTACGATTTATTTATCAAAGACATATGAAGAAGCAATCATTTTAAAACACACACACACAGTATAAATAGCCATATTCTGGGCCATAGAGAAGCTTCTAAAGTGTTGCTGTGTGTTTTTCAGGCACTAATAGGGTGAATAAAATTATTAAAATAGTAAACAATATTCACATAATTCAGCTAATAAAAAGAAGCAACTCTCCCTCTGAATACAAAACAATACAATCTGATAGGGCAATCGCCTTTAGATTTACTATCAGCTGTGTAGTGCAAGAGCCTGTCTGATTTAATACAAATTGGGGTGTTATTAGTAAAGGCAAATAGTCTGTGCACTTTGCAAGAGGTCTTTGAAAATAGAGCAATCTCTGCTGACTTCCATCATCCAATCATGTGCAAGCAAAAATGCTGTTTTTTGTTTTTATTATTTATTCTTCTTGCATGTGATTGGGTATTCTTTGCAAAGTGAAGCTTCACCTCATTTACTAAGCTCTGGTGCAGAATGCACAGTCTATTTGCCTTTAGTAAATGAACCCTATTGAATAGATTTTTTTTAGGAGTATCCTATTGGCATCTCTATAGATATTGTACAGTCAGACAGTGTATGGGCAGCTTTGAATGATTTTTGGATACATGTGACTGGATGATAGAAGTGATGATAGCATCACCTATTCATAGGGTTCCATACTCTGCTTCTACAGGTCTGGAATTACTTTGGGTATAGGCAAAGGTTTTAGTAAATCAATGGGGTAAATTCACTAAAGGCAAATAGACTGTACACTTTGCAAAGCTCTACAGCTTAGTAAGTGAGCATTTTTTTTTCGTTGCACGTGATTGGGTATTCTTTGCAAAGTAAAGTTTTACCTTATTTACTAAGCTGTGGAGCAAATGCCCTTTGCAAAGATTTTGGGGAACTGGAGAAAGTGCAGAGAAGGGCAACCAAAGTGATAAGAGGCATGGAGGAGCTCAGCTATGAGGAAATATTAGAGGAATGGAATTCATTTATATAAGGTGTCCATATAGGGAACTTGATGTTGAGTTATTCACTTTACAATCATCACAGAGGACAAGGGGGCACTCTTTACACCTAGCGGAAAATAGATTTAGGGCCGAATTCATGAAGACTTACGACGGGCGTATCAGTAGATACGCCGTTGTAAGTCCGAAACCCCGCCATCGTATATTTAAGCGTATTCTCAAGCTGAGATACGCTTAAATATTGCTAAGATATGACCGGCGTAAGTCTCCTACGCCGTTGTATCTTAACTGCATATTAACGCTGGCCACTAGGGGCGTGTACGCTGATTTACGCCTAGAATATGTAAATCAGCTAGATACGCCTATTCACGAACGTACGCCCGGCCGTCGCAGTACAGATACGCCGTTTCCGTAAGGCTTTTTCCGGCGTAAAGTTACCCCTGCTATATGAGGCGCAGCCAATGTTAAGTATGGACGTCGGGACCGCGTCAAATTTTCCGTCGATTACGTCGTTTGCGTAAGTCGTTCGCGAATAGGGCTGTGCGTAATTTACGTTCACGTCGAAAGCATTGAAATTTTGCGGGTTAATTTGGAGCATGCGCACTGGGATACTTTCACGGACGGCATGCGCCGTTCGTAAAAAGCGTCATTTACGTGGGGCCACGATGATTTTGCATAAAACACGCCCACATCTTACAGATTTGAATTAGGCGGGCTTACGCCGGCCAATTTACGCAACGCCGCCGCAACTTATGGACCAAGTGCTTTGTGAAAAATGTACTTGCCTGTCAAAGTTGCGGAGGCGTAGCGTAAATAGGATACGTTACGCCCGCAAACAAATACGCGCTCCCTACCTGAATCTACCCCTTAATCTCCAAATACGGAAAGGTTTCTTCACAGTAAGAGCTGTGGAAATGTGGAAATGTAGAATAGACTCCCCCAAGAGCTGCTTCTGGTCAGTTTAGTAGATTGCAATAAAATATGTGTCTGGAATATTTCCTAAATGTACATAATATAACTGGGTACTATTATTTATAGTTTACGTTGATCCAGGGAATGTCTAATTGCCTCTTGGGGGATCAGGAAGGATTCTTCTCCTGCTGGAGGAAATTGGATCATGCTCTGCTGTTTTTTTTTTGCCTTCCTCTGGATCAACTAGGCATAGGATTGTGTATATAAGATTGTAAATTGTTTCCCCATTTTAATGGTTGCACTAGATCAGGGGTCTCCAAACTTTCTAAACAAAGGGCCGTATTGACTGTCTTTCAGACTTTAGGGGGGCCAGACTGTGGCCATCAGGAGTAGAAAAAGTCTTCAACATCAGTGGGAAAGAACAATGCCCCATCTAAGGTGTCAGTGCAAGGAATTGTGCCCCATCGTTGGTGTCATTGGGAGAAATTGTTCCCCATCATTGGGGCCATTGGGGCAAAATTGTGCCCATCATTGGTGTCATTGGGTTTACTTGTCGGTGTTACTGGGAGAAATGGTGCCCCATCATTGGTGTTATTGGGCCCCATTGTTGGCATAATTGGGAGAAAATGTGCCTGACATTGGTGTCATTGTGAGAAATTGTGCCCCATTGTTGGTGTCAGGTGGAGGAATTGTGCCCCTTAATTGGTGTCAGTGTGGGGTAATTATGCCCCATTGCTGGTATCAGTGGATGAAACAGTGCTCCAAGGGCCGGATAAAAGCAAGCATAGGGCCTGCATCTGGCCCCCGGGCCGTAGTTTGGAGACCACTGCACTAGATGGACTTGTGTCTTTTTTGAACCAGACTATGTAACTATATATTTGCGTTTAGTAAATGAACCCCTATGTATTATATATTTGTTATGAAAGGAAATTAGGGGGTCAGCAGTACTAATGGAAGGTTTCCTGTGATTAATCACTATACAGATGTCGGGGTACTAGTAGAATAAGCGTGTTATGGGACTCAGAAGGGGACTTGCTGTGACATTGCATTGTCTCTGGCTGTGTCTATGCAGTGTGCTGTAGGCTGCTGTCCACATGGAGTGTCCTGATTATGGGCGGCTGACACCATGATTTGTGCCCATTGTCCCCCTACAAGCCCATGCTGGCCGCCCCCCTTGTGCTGGTCGCCCCCCCCTTGCGCTGGGAAGACTTGGCAGCTGGGCGACCCATTACCTGTGTGAGAAGCAGCGAGGGGGCGTGTCTGCCCGCCTGGCACCTGTAGGTGTTTGCAGGGAGGGGAGCGAGGAGCGAGGAGCTCGCTGATTGGCGGAGGGCTGACGGTCCAGGCACGCGTCTCTGGATGTTCTTATAAGAATCCCGGCGAGTCCCCATCTAGCAGTATTGCAGGGACCCCCGACATGGACACAGTGCTGGAACAGTTTACAGGGCTGGAGTCCTTCCCATCCCCTTACTTCGATGAGGAAGACTTCTTCACCGACCAGTCCTCCAGGGACCACCTGGACGCCGAGGACTTCCTGGAGGACGACGTTGACTTCTTGACCGGCCAGATCCAGGACTATTACAAGGACAGCCGCATCCTGCACGGGGAAGACTACTGCGACGCCGGTAACTTCTCCTTCTCGTCCACCTCGTCCTCCGGGGGCTTCCACTATGACTGCGGGGAGGTCGGCTGCGACCTGTCCCCGGGTATGAAGGGCTCCAGCTGTGGGGCGATGAAGAGGAGGAGGAGGATGAGGTCTGATACTGAGATGCAGCAACTCAGGCAGGCGGCCAATGTCCGGGAGCGCAGGAGGATGCAGTCCATCAATGATGCCTTCGAGGGGCTCCGGACCCACATCCCCACCCTGCCCTATGAGAAGAGGCTCTCCAAGGTGGACACCCTGAGGCTGGCCATAGGCTACATCAACTTCCTCAGCGAGCTGGTGCAGTCTGATCTTCCCCTGAGGAACCAAAATAATGAGAGCTCCATGCAACCCAAGAAGGTCATCATCTGCCACAGAGGAACAAGTGAGTGCTCACCTGGGGATGGGAGACCTCAACTTCTGGGGACATGGAGGCTGTAGACCTAAACTTCTGCACATGGGGGTTGTAGACCAAAACTTCTGCACATAGGGGTTGTAGACCTAAACTTCTGCACATGGGGGTTGTAGACCTACACTTCTGCACATGGGGGTTGTAGACCTACACTTCTGCACATGGGGGTTGTAGACCTACACTTCTGCACAAGGGGGATGTAGACCTACACTTCTGCACATGGGGGTGGTAGACCTACACTTCTGCACAAGGGGGATGTAGACCTACACTTCTGCACAAGGGGGTTGTACACCTACACTTCTGCACAAGGGGGTTGTAGACCTACACTTCTGCACATGGAGGTTGTAGACCTACACTTCTGCACAAGGGGGATGTAGACCTACACTTCTGCACAAGGGGGTTGTACACCTACACTTCTGCACAAGGGGGTTGTACACCTACACTTCTCCACATGGGGGTGGTAGACCTACACTTCTGCACATGGGGGTTGTAGACCAAAACTTCTGCACATAGGGGTTGTAGACCTAAACTTCTGCACATGGGGGTTGTAGACCTACACTTCTGCACATGGGGGTTGTAGACCTACACTTCTGCACATGGGGGTTGTAGACCTACACTTCTGCACAAGGGGGATGTAGACCTACACTTCTGCACATGGGGGTGGTAGACCTACACTTCTGCACAAGGGGGATGTAGACCTACACTTCTGCACAAGGGGGTTGTACACCTACACTTCTGCACAAGGGGGTTGTAGACCTACACTTCTGCACATGGAGGTTGTAGACCTACACTTCTGCACAAGGGGGATGTAGACCTACACTTCTGCACAAGGGGGTTGTACACCTACACTTCTGCACAAGGGGGTTGTACACCTACACTTCTCCACATGGGGGTGGTAGACCTACACTTCTGCACATGGGGGTTGTAGACCTACACTTCTGCACATGGGGGTTGTAGACCTACACTTCTGCACATGGGGGTTGTAGACCTACACTTCTGCACATAGGGGCTGTAGACCTAAACTTCTGCACATGGGGGTTGTAGACCTAAACTTCTGCACATGGGGGTTGTAGACCTACACTTCTGCACATGGGGGTTGTAGACCTAAACTTCTGCACATGGGGGTTGTAGACCTAAACTTCTGCACATAGGGGTTGTAGACCTAAACTTCTGCACATGGGGGTTGTAGACCTACACTTCTGCACATGGGGGCTGTAGACCTAAACTTCTGCACAAGGGGGTTGTAGACCTAAACTTCTGCACATGGGGGTTGTAGACCTACACTTCTGCACACATGGGGGTTGTAGACCTATACTTCTGCACATGGGGGTTGTAGACCTACACTTCTGCACACATGGGGGCTGTAGACCTAAACTTCTGCACATAGGGGTTGTAGACCTTAACTTCCAGGGACCTGAGGGTTGTAGACCTAAACTTCTGCACACCTGGGGGTTGTAGACCTAAACTTCCAGGGACCTGAGGGTTGTAGACCTAAACTTCTGTACACCTGGGTACCTGGGGGTTATAGACCTACACTTCTCCAGGTGATGGAGGGCAGCAGGTGCTAAAGGGACCTTAAGCTAGATACTGAACTCTGTAGTTGCAGAAGAACCGTTCCAGCATTAGTTCAAATCTGGGCACAGAGAGGGGACAACGAATCTGAGATGGTCTACATCAGTGGTTCACAGCCTCAGTCCCTAAATACCCCCAACAGACCATGTATTAGAAATTTCACTTAGATAAATAGTTGTCATAAATAGCAAGCCATTGACATTGATTTAAAGCAAACGTGCATGAAAACATGACCTGTTGGGGGTACTTGAGGACTGAGGTTGGGAACCATTGGTCTACACCAGCAGACATTAAAGTCCTGGTACAGATTTGGAAAGTGACATGGAGAGGAGTGGGGCTTTGCTCTCTGGTTAGATGTTACAAGTAGTAGGTGTTCAGGAGTCAGGACTTAGGAAGGACCTTGGAGTCGCTTTAATGTCCTTAACTGGAGTCTGTTGGGTTGATTTACTAAAACTTGGGGAGTTTTGTCAAAGCTTAATTGAACAAGCTGAAGTTAGAAGCTGATTGGTTACCATGCACAGATGCACCAGATTTTGAACTCTCCAGTTTTAGTAAATCAACCCCTGTGAGTTTGTCCAATAAGCCCCAAATGGTGGTCACCCCAGCATGTACAGAAGTTTACATTTCCACAGCAGATGTAGGGCAACTATCTGTCAGAGTTATGTGCACCTGCTCGCTCCTAGTTCTTGTGGCACTACTGGTCCCAGCTTGCCCTGAAGGAGCATGTTTGGATTAATAGTTCCCCATCATTTTGTATAAAATCCTTATTAGTGAATATTCTGTTCAGTCTGATCAACTCTGCTAGTTCAGTCATTGTAGCTGAAATTATTGTTTCCAATCAATGATTCCAATTGTGTCAAATCGTTGGCTGCCCGAGGCTAGTGTCACCCCAGCTAAAGAATAGAAACGTCAATGTAGTGGGACTGATTTACTAAAGGAAAGAATGTACATTATGCAAAGTAATTGTTTACTTATCTTAGTAGATCAGATGAAGCTGTGTTCACTTTAATCATCTGATCATGTCAAGAACATATTTCCATTGTATACGATTGGTTGTTCAAACCTAACGCAACTTAGTAAACCATCCACAATGAGTGGAAACAGATTGTAGAAAATACATAGTTGTCCAGCTAGTTATTCCCCTAGGAAGGGACAACAACCCGGGACATTTGTGAGACAATTCCCAATGACATTGATCCATTTTGCATATAAAAAAAATCTCCATATTTCCTATTATATGATAAATTACATGTAGTAGCAAAAGGGAAACATTAAACATAAAGGAAAACAGTACAATAGTTTCTACATTGTAATGAAAATAGTTACAGTTCAATAGTTGTAGAAAAAAGGAGGGTTGCCATCCGGGACCCTGGGGACCTCTGGGCCCTTTAATAATAATAATAATAATAATAATAATAATAATAATAATAATAATAAATATATATATATATATATATATATATATATATATATATATATATATATATATATATATATATATATATATATATAAATAACATTTTATAAAAAAATAAATAAAAAAAGAGGGGGGTTGTCATCCGGGCCTCTGGGGACCTCCAGGCCCCTTACAGGTGTACTGCCTGTACCCCCATGATGACGGCCCTGCCTGCAGACAAGTTTTGCTGACCGTAACTGAGTTTTTCTTGCAATGTGATTGATAGCTTCACTACCACTAATTAGGCTATTTTGACAGTGACCAGCTTTAAGGGATTTTCCACCATGCTGGATGGTCATTATGATTTATCATAGACCATTCTTCATTTTGATTATGGTCAGCTCCTGTAGTTACTTATAGGGTTTGCCCAAGTGGTGCCAAAATTAAAGGAACCCTGTTTGTAATAAAAATGTGGAGACTGCCACTGCTAACCACCAAAATACAAGCTCCCTGCCTGTCAGGATGACCCTCTTACTTCAATCATTTGAGTCACTGACCTGGAGCAAGTTTTCAGATCTGCATTTTCAACTTACTGCATGCTGGTTTCTGGTTAGTAAATTAAAGTACTGAATCCAGAAACCAGGCAGCTTGCATTCTCAGTGCTCAGCATTATCAGCATATATATTGTTTCAGTGCAGGTTTTTCTTATAGTACCCAAAAACATTCAATTATTATTAGGGTCCATTCATGCTTAAGGGTTTCATTGTGGTGTGTTAATGCACATGTGTTTTAGCATGCCTCACAGCAATGCATAGGTGTGAATGGGCACTATTTCTCCTGAGTGTGGGCATCGATACATACATATCTTACTGAGAAAAATGGGTGTGGAGATGGAGATGGAAATGATGACATTGGCACTAATCATACCTTGAGCTTTCATTCTTCTATAGAATGATGGATATAGCCTGTTCCATCATGATGGCAAATCTCCTGGTGGTGCCAAGCACCTTCAACCACCAAAGATTTTTTTGGATTCCCATTGTATCCTATGGTCTGAGAACTGTATAACTTGAAGCTTGTCATGTGCTTATTTGTGACAGAGTTGTGCATTTTTGTGATCTATAGACTTCAATGGAAGCCCCTGAAAAACATATTTTTAGGGAAATTTCTTGCCTCTCCTTTTCCTAGTCATTAGCTTTCCATTGGCTAAAACAAAAATGCTGATGCCTAAAGTCATGTGTACTAATGTGCATAAAAAATGCTTGAAAAACACCTAAAAAAGCTTAAGTGCGAACCTATGGGGCAATAATTACAGCCTAGGGATGATTCTCCTATTCTATAGAATGTTGTATGACCAGCAATAACTAGGAGAAACAAGCCTATCTCTCCCTAACCTATATCTTTTTGTCTCTTCTTTAGGATCTCCATCTCCAAGTGACCCAGATTATGGTCTTCCCCCTCTAGCCGGCCATTCGTTATCCTGGACTGATGAGAAACAACTCCGGGACCAGAACATTGTCCGGACAGCAAAAGTCTGGACCCCGGAAGACCCCAGAAAACTAAACAAATCATCTCTTAACAACATTGAAAATGAGCCACCCCTGACACTGTGTCTGGACATTTGAAGTGGACTTGCACTTTATTGACACTTTTGTAAATATTTATTTGTGTGTGTGTGTATATATTTGTACATAGCTCACTCTGTGCAATGTAATTTATCATATCTGTACAAATCCAATGGCAATCAAGTTAATATTTATATATTTATTACAATTTGTTTCGGTAAACCTGGAAATTGAATGTATAATTTATATTTAATTTAATCTGATATATGCAAAAAATGATGAAACACTTGTTAATAATTTGGAGAAAAGTGAATATAATTTATTTTTTAATATTTCTCCTTTTTGAATAAAAGTTTTTTATACAGTATCCTGGTTTGTGTTGGAAGTAAACCATACTTACTAAAGTAATATGGCAGAGAATAGGCTTGCTGAGTGTGAGTTTATACAGCTGTAGTCAGGCAGGATATAGGCCTTCTGGGTCAGTGTATTATTCATGCCCACCCCCACCCCCACCCCCCCCTCTTCCTATGTGGGAGTCCTGGTAGTATGAGGACATGTCAACTCTTAGACCCCATACACACTATTAGA
This sequence comes from Rana temporaria, assembly GCF_905171775.1. NCBI lineage: Eukaryota > Metazoa > Chordata > Amphibia > Anura > Ranidae > Rana > Rana temporaria. Next base: position 48,752,581 of record NC_053493.1, read on the forward strand.
TTTTCTGCCAATTTTCGTCTTCAGATTTACCAAAACCATGTAGTGCAAGGGCCTGCCTGATTGCATACACATTGAAACGCTTAAGGTTTGGTCTCATATTATATGGTTTTGGTAAATCTGAAGCCAAAAAACTGCAGAAAATCAAATAGTGTCTATGGGGTCTTAGGCTTGGTTCACATATGTGCGAATTGGATGCATTTGAAACTGGCTCACATGCATAGGCATGCGCACAGGGTGTGCCAGGTGTGAATGTGCACACCCTAATCACCCTTCGCTGCTTAGCTGCAAGGAAAAGGGATCGGGAATTTCTGTCCTCAAGTCCCTTTCTTTTTCTCCAAAGTGAGACGTCATGGGTCTGTTTAGACTCCTGATATTTCACCAAAGCCCCCCCGATGGGGCTCAGAAAAAATAAATAAAAAAATATTGTAAAAAAAATTGCAAAAAAAGTAATAAAAAAAAGAAACTACCGACACCAACCTTTGCCCTACTGACACTGTACATTGCCCTGCTGCCCTAATTATATTTACACACATGCACGTATGTTTGAGCTTTGGTGTGCACACCCTAATGCAATAGACTGCGCACACCTTTGCTCACATGGTTCACACATGTCCGTGGCGGCTGCGGTGCAGTTTAAAAAAAGGGTCCTGTGCCTTTTTGGGTCTGGTTCAGTTTAAAATTTAGGTAAAAATTTGCACCTGAATCTCACCTGAAACGGTGAACAGGAACGTACCGGACAGAACCCCAGACTGCAAACCGCAGCCGCACATATAAGAACCCAGCCTAAGACACTAGTCACAAGAACAGGTGACCCATTGGAACATTTCCACTCTTTTCCTGTTTTTGTGATGATTCAAAATTTTGTGTGCAGTGGGTAGGATTGTGGTCAGGGTGCTGTGTGCAGTGGGTAGGATTGTGGTCAGGGTGCTGTTTGCGGTGGGTAGGATGGTGGTCAGGGTGCTGTGTGCCGTGGGTAGATTTGTCGCCAGGGTGCTGTGTGCGGTGGGAAGGATGGTGGTCAGGGTGCTGTGTGCGGTGGGTAGGATTGTGGTCAGGGTGCTGTGTGCAGTGGGTAGGATTGTGGTCAGGGTGCTGTTTGCGGTGGGTAGGATGGTGGTCAGGGTGCTGTGTGCCGTGGGTAGATTTGTCGCCAGGGTGCTGTGTGCGGTGGGAAGGATGGTGGTCAGGGTGCTGTGTGCGGTGGGTAGGATTGTGGTCAGGGTGGGTAGGATTGTGGTCAGGGTACTGTGTGCAGTGGGTAGGATTGTGGTCAGGGTGCTGTGTGCGGTGGTTAGGATGGTGGTGAGGGTGCTGTGTGCGGTGGGTAGGATTGTGGTCAGGGTGCTGTGTGCGGTGGGTAGGATGGTGGTCGGAGTGCTGTGTGCGGTGGGTAGGATTGTGGTCAGGGTGCTGTGTGCGGTGGGTAGGATGGTGGTCAGGGTGCTGTGTGCGGTGGGTAGGATTGTGGTCAGGGTGCTGTGTGCGGTGGGTAGGATTGTGGTCAGGGTGCTGTGTGCGGTGGGTAGGATTGTGGTCAGGGTGCTGTGTGCGGTGGGTAGGATGGTGGTCAGGGTGCTGTATGCGGTGGGCAGCAGGGCTGATCCTAGGCAGGGTGCGCAGGGTGCTTTGCACCCAGGCGCCTGCAGAGGTTGGGGAGCCAAGGGCCCAGATTCACAAAGAGCAAGGCGCACATTACACCGCCGTAGAGTAACCACTGTACGCTACGCCAACGCAGCGCAGAGAGGCAAGCATTGCATTCAGCAAGCCAGTGCTCCCAACGCTGCGCCAGCATGGCGTGGGTTTCGAAGGCGCACGTCGGCGTAGGTGGAAGTGGGCGTGAACCCATGCAAATGATGAGCCAACCGCTCTAGCGCACAGATACGAAGGCGCACATTTGCACTTACGTCTGCGTGACTTGTTATACGTCGGCGTAAGTGCTTTGTGAATCTGGGCCAATGTGTATACACACGCTAAAGTGCCTCAAAAGAAGCTACTTGCAGGACATTTTTGGACATCCTGCCAGCGCATCACTCCAGTGTGAAAGCATCTCCTGTACTATGTCTGCAGTCTCTGACCATCTCCTGTACTATGTCTGCAGTCTCTGATCATCTCCTGTACTATGTCTGCAGTCTCTGACCATATTGTGTATCATGTCTGCAGTCTCTGACCATCTCTTGTATCATGTCTGCAGTCTCTGACCATCTCTTGTATCATGTCTGCAGTTTCTAACCATCTCCTATATCACGTCTGCAGTCTCTGACCATCTCCTGTACTATGTCTGTAGTCTCCAATCATCTCCTGTACTATGTCAGCAGTCTCTAGTCATCTCCTATATCATGTCTGCAGTCTCTAATCATCTCCTATATCATGTCTGCAGTCTCTGACCACCTCCTATATCATGTCTGCAGTCTCTGATCATCTCCTGTACAGGGCCGGACTGGGATACCGGGAGATATCCCGGTAGGCTGCCTGTTCTGAGGCCGGATTGAGCTAAGTCACGGCTGCCCCACTCCTCTCCCGCCTCCTGTCACACACTGCTGGCACTGAGGCGCGGGGTTCATTGTGAAAAGTTCGGCCGTGCTGCCTGTGACAAAAGTCCCGCCCTCCTCCTAGACCAGCTCATGTCATAGACGCAGTGTTCTGTCAATCACAAGAGCTGGTCTAGAAGGAGGGCGGGACTTTTGTCGAGAAGGGAGAAGGTCGAGATAGCGGCATAGTCGCCGGGAGACGGTCAGAGGTAGGTCCCTATCCCTCGGCAACAGGCCACTTTCCTAAGTGGCAGCAACAACTTTAAACCGAGGGAGAGGCATCCGCGGGTCAGAGCACCAGCAAAGCCCGCCCCCTCCCTCCCTGCACACAGACTCGCCCACCTATGTGTCTACACTGCCACCTTCACCTGCTTCCCATCACTGCAGCAGAGCGCCCTCATAGGCAGTGGCGGTGCAGCGCATGGAGGAGAGGGTGGGGGCAATATTAACTTGCCAAAGGTGGAAGATCTGTTGTGACAGCAAGTCATTCAGAGAGTGGCTTGTTTATGAGATATTTGGATTTTTTATTTTTTATTATTATATATTTATGCGTGTATTTATTTATTTTTGTATATATTTATTTGGATTTATTTATGTGTGACTTTTATTTATTTATGTGTGTATTTATTTATTTTTGTATATATTTATTTGGATTTATTTATGTGTGACTTTTATTTATTTATGTGTGTATTTATTTATTTTTGTATATATTTATTTGGATTTATTTATGTGTGACTTTTATTTATTTATGTGTGTATTTATTTATTTTTGTATGTATTTATTTTTATTTATTTATGTATTTATTTATTTTTCTAAGGACAAACCCAACTGTCTGTGTAGTACACCGATGAAAAGAACTTGGGGTGTCCTCACACACAATTTAATAAACAATTAATTTATTTACTGTACAGGATTTATAATTTCATCAACAGTTTGCGCAGCACTTTACACCAATGAGGGCAGACAGGACAATCATTATACAATTCGACCCAGATTCACAGCGAGCGGGCGCACATTACGCCGCCGTAGTGCAAATAATATATGCTACGCCGACGTAGCTGGGTTTCGAAGGCGTAAGTCGGCGTAGGTGGAAGTGGGCGTGAGCCATGCAAATGAGGCGTGACCCCATGCAAATGATGGGCCGAGCACCAGACAGATACGTATCACCAAATGCGCATGCGCCAAGACGAGGACGCATCCCTCTGCGCATGCTCATAACCACGTCGGAACAACTGCCTAAAATACGCCGGATCACTGCCTACGGCGTGAACGCAACCTACGCCCAGCCACACACACGTCCAACGTAAACTCCGTGAAATACGCCGGCTTGTGTTCCCTGGTGCAGACCTTTGCATGTCTGCTGCTGGGTTACACCTCCTTAATGGGGCTTAACTTTACGCCGGACGTACAACTTACGCGCACATCGCGTAGCCTGCGTAGGGCGCACATACATTCGTGAATCGCCGTATTTGCCTCATTTGCATATTTGAATAGAAAATCAATGGGAGCGCCACATGCGCCACATGCGTCCAGCCCAAATATGCGCCCACGCTACGCCGGCATAGGCAAGTTACGTTGGCGGGATGAAGCCTGTTTTTAGGCGTATCTTAGTCTTAGACGGCGCACATTTGCACTTTCACGGCGTATCTTGAGATACGTTGGCGCAGGTGCTTTGTGAATCCGGGCCTTCATGCGCAGCACCGCCACTGCCTATGTGGGCACTCCAGTGATGGGAAGCAGGTGAAGGTGGCTGTGTAGACACATAGGTGGGCGAGTCTGTGTGCAGGGAGGGAGGGGGCAGGGCTTTGCAGGTGCTTTGACCCGCGGACGCGTTCAGGTGGTACAAAAGGTAATTACTGGGGAATGAACTGATGGAGAAAATGGAATTGAGTGATCGTGCGACTCTGTTCCCAAACAAAATGTATGCCCTTTTTTTGCAAAAATAGAGCTTTCTTTTGGTGGTATTTGATCACCACTACGTTTTTTATTTTTTGCGCTATAAGCAAAAAAAGAGCGACAATTTTGTAAAAAAACATAATTTTTTACTTTCTGCTATAAAACATACCAACAAAAAATGTCTTCATCAATTTAGGCCAATATGTATTCTGCTACATATTTTTGGTAAAAAATAAAATACAAAAAGCATAAATTGATTGGTTTGCGCATAAGTTATAGTGTCTACAAACTATGGGATATTTATTTTTTGTTGCCAATTGTTTTTGCTGCAATTGTGGACACGGTAAGGCTGCAATGGGCATGGTAAACGCCCCTGAACACATTTAATGTTATCCTATGTGTCCATGCACACAGTCACGTTTTTCTGCGTTTTTCGGCAGTCGTGTTTATTCTCGTTTTTTCAGAAGCAAACAAATTGGTTCAGACGCAAAAGTTTTCGTGTTTCAGACGCAAAACGCAGCTAAACACGGCAAAACGCAGTACCGGCGTTTTGCTGCGATTTCGTTTATAGGTGTTTTTAAAGGTGACCTATTTTTTTACATTAGAAATCTCAAAAACGATGGCAAATGATGTAAAACCATTAAAAAAACATAAAAAATGTAATTGCTTGCATTGCATTGTGGACAATCCACAACTTGTGGCAGGTGATGTGGCCAGGTGATGTGGAAAGTGGACAATCCACAACTTGTGGTAGGTGACATGGCCAGGTGATGTGGCAGGTGACGTGGCCAGGTCACGTGGCCAGTGGACAATCCACAACTTGTGGCAGGTGACATGGCCAGGTCACGTGGCAGGTGATGTGGCCAGTGGACAATCCACAACTTGTGGCAGGTGACGTGGCAAGTAACGTGGCCAGGTGATGTGGCAAGTGAACAATCCACAACTTGTGGCAGGTGACGTGGCCAGTGGACAATCCACAACTTGTGGCCAGGTGACGTGCCAGGTGATGTGAACAGGTGACGTGGCAGGTGACATGGCCAGGTAACATGGCCAGGTGACATGGCAAGTGGACAATCTGCAACTTGTGGCAGGTGACGTGGCAAGTGGACAATCCACAACTTGTGGCAGGTGACGTGGCCAGATGACATTGCCAGGTGATGTGGCCAATGGACAATCAACAACTTGTGGCCAGGTGACGTGGCCAGGTGATGTGGCAAGTGGACAATCCACAACTTGTGGCCAGGTGATGTGGCTAGGTGATGTGGCCAGGTGATGTGGCCAGTGGACAATCCACAACTTGTGGCAGGTGACATGGCCAGGTGACATAGCAGGTGACATGGCCAGGTGATGTGGCAAGTGAACAATCCACAACTTGTGGCAGGTGACGTGGCCAGGTGAAGTGGCAGGTGATGTGGCCAGGTGACATGGTCTGGTGACGTGGCAAGTGGACAATCCACAACTTGTGGCAGGTGATGTGGCAAGTGACGTGCCAGGTGCTGTGGAAAGTGAACAATCCACAACTTGTGGCAGGTGATGTGCCAGGTGATGTGAACAGGTGATGTGGCAGGTGACGCGGCCAGGTGACATGGCCAGGTGATGTGGCAAGTGAACAATCCGCAACTTGTGGCAGGTGACGTGGCCAGGTGATTTGGCAAGTGGATAATCCACAACTTGTGGCAGGTGACGTGGCCAGGTGACATGGCCAGGTGACGTGGCAAGTGGACAATCCACAACTTATGGCAGGTGCCGTGGTCAGGTGACGTGGCAAGTGGACAATCCACAACTTGTGGCAGGTGACATGGACAATCCACAATCTGTGGCAGGTGATGTGGCCAGGTGATGTGGCAGGTGGACAATCCACAACTTGTGGCAGGTGACGTGGCCAGGTGACGTGGCCAGGTGACATGGCAGGTGACGTGGCCAATGGACAATCCACAACTTGTGGCAGGTGACGTGGCCAGGTGATTTGGCAAGTGGATAATCCACTTGTGGCAGGTGACGTGGCAAGTGGACAATCCACAACTTGTGGCAGGTGTCGTGGTCAGGTGACGTGGCAAGTGGACAATCCACAACTTGTGGCAGGTGACGTGGCCAGTTGACGTGGCAGGTTACGTGGCCAGTGGACAATCCACAACTTGTGGCAGGTGACGTGGCCAGTTGACGTGGCAGGTGACGTGGCCAGTGGACAATCCACAACTTGTGGCAGGTGACGTGGCCAGGTGACGTGGCAGGTGACGTGGCAAGTGGACAATCCACAACTTGTGGCAGGTGACGTGGCCAGTTGACGTGGCAGGTTACGTGGCCAGTGGACAATCCACAACTTGCGGCAGGTGACGTGGCCAGTTGACGTGGCCAGGTGACGTGGCAGGTGACGTGGCAAGTGGACAATCCACAACTTGTGGCAGGTGACGTGGCCAGGTGACGTGGCAGGTGACATGGCCAGGTGACGTGGCAGGTGCTGTGGCAAGTGGACAATCCACAACTTGTGGCAGGTGACGTGGCCAGGTGACATGGCAGGTGACGTGGCCAGTGGACAATCCACAACTTGTGGCAGGTGGCGTGGCCAGGTGACGTGGCGGATAATGTGGCAAGTGGACAATTCACAACTTGTGGCAGGTGACCTGGCAAGTGGACAATCCGCAGCTTGTGGCAGATGATGTGGCAAGTGACATGCTAAATACAAGTACACTGCTGCTCTCTCAGCTGCTACTCACTCTGGTCTCCCAAAATGGCTGAAATGGTTAAATAATACTGTTTTTTGAGCTTAGGGAGGGTCTTATGATGTTTCTTAACTAAACGCTTATAAACGCAAACGCGGTAAAACGCAGCAAAATTCGCAGCAAAACGGGTGTTTTAAACACCGGTCTTTGCGTTTGAAAACGTGTATTTAGATGAGTTTTCATCTGCGCCTCGTGTGCATGGGGCCTAAGGCTGCAATTATGGGCACGGCGAGGCTTCAATGATGATGGACATGGTGAGGCTGCAATTATGGGCACGGTGGGGCTGCAATGATGGGCACAGTAAGGCTGCAATGATGGGCATAGTGAGGCTGCAATGATGGGCACTGCGAGGCTGCATTAATGGGTAAAGTGAGACTGCAATGATGGGCACAGTAAGGCTGCAATGGTGGGCACAGTGAGGCTGCAATGGTGAGCACAGTGAGGCTGCATTGATGGGCACAGTGAGGCTGCAATGATCAGCACAGTGAGGCTGCATTGATGAGCACAGTGAGGCTGCAATGATGGGTACAGTGAGGCTACATTGTTGGGCACAGTGAGGCTGCCATGATGGGCACATTGAGATTGCCATGATGGGCACAGTGAGGCTGCATTGATGGGTACAGTGAGGCTGCATTGATGGGCACAGTGAGGCTGCATTGATGAGCACAGTGAGACTGCGTGGACTGGCAGAGAGGCTGCATTGATGGGCACAGTGAGGCTGCATTGATGGGCACTGGTGAAGCTGAATTGATCTACTGTACCATGCCCGCAGTCTCCGACATCTCCTGTACCATGTCCGCAGCCTCTGACATCTTGACATCTCCAGTACCATGCCTGCAGCCTCTGACATCTGTACCATGCCCACAGCCTCTGACATCTGTACCATGCCCGCAGCCTCCGACATCTCCTGTACCATGCCCGCAGCCTCCGACATCTCCTGTACCATGCCCGCAGCCTCCGACATCTCCTGTACCATGCCCGCAGCCTCTGACATCTTGACATCTCCTGTACTATGCCCGCAGCCTCTAACCATCTCTTGTATCATGTCCGGTACCTCTGACCATCTTGTCTTATATCATGTCTGCAGTCTCTGAGGGAGTCTGGGGTGGGTAGGATGGTGGTCAGGGTGCTGTGTGCGGTGGGTAGGATGGTGGTCAGGGTGCTGTGAGCGGTGGGTAGAATGGTGGTCAGGGTGCTGTGTGCTGTGGGCAGGATGGTGGTCAGGGTGCTGTGTGCGTTGGGTAGGATGGTGGTCAGTGTGCTGTGTGCGGTGGGTAGGATGGTGGTCAGGGTGCTGTGTGCGGTGGGTAGGATTGTGGTCAGGGTGCTGTATGCGGTGGGCAAGATGGTGGTCAGGGTGCTGTGTGCGGTGGGTAGGATGGTGGTCAGGGTGCTGTGTGCGGTGGGTAGGATTGTGGTCAGGGCGCTGTGTGCGGTGGTTAGGATTGTGGTCAGGGTGCTGTGTGCGGTGGGTAGGATGGTTGGTGGGTAGGATGGTGGTCAGGGTGCTGTGTGCGGTGGGTAGGATTGTGGTCAGGGTGCTGTGTGCGTTGGGTAGGATGGTTGTCAGGGTGCTGTGTGCGGTGGGTAGGATTGTGGTCAGGGTGCTGTGTGCGGTGGGTAGGATGGTGGTCAGGGTGCTGTGTGCGGTGGGTGGAATGGTGGTCAGGGTGCTGTGTGCGGTGGGTAGAATGGTGGTCAGGGTGCTGTGTGCAGTGGGTGAAATGGTGGTCAGGGTGCTGTGTGCGGTGGGTGGGATGGTGGTCAGGGTGCTATGTGCGGTGGTTAGGATTGTGGTCAGGGTGCTGTGTGCGGTGGGTAGGATGGTGGTCAGGGTGCTGTGTACGGTGGGTAGGATGGTTGGTGGGTAGGATGGTGGTCAGGGTGCTGTGTGCGGTGGGTAGGATGGTGGTCAGGGTGCTGTGTGCGGTGGGTGGAATGGTGGTCAGGGTGCTGTGTACGGTGGGTAGGATGGTTGGTGGGTAGGATGGTGGTCAGGGTGCTGTGTGCGGTGGGTGGAATGGTGGTCAGGGTGCTGTGTGCGGTGGGTAGGATGGTGGTCAGGGTGCAGTCTGCGGTGGGTAGGATGGTTGGTGGGTAGGATTGTGGTCAGGGTGCTGTGTGCGGTGGGTAGGATGGTGGTCAGGGTGCTGTGTGCGGTGGGTGGAATGGTGGTCAGGGTGCTGTGTGCGGTGGGTAGGATTGTGGTCAGGGTGCTGTGTGCGGTGGGTAGGATAGTTGGTGGGTAGGATGGTGGTCAGGGTGCTGTGTGCGGTGGGTACTGGGTAGGATTGTGGTCAGGGTGCTGTGTGCAGTGGGTAGGATGGTTGGTGGGTAGGATTGTAGTCAGGGTGCTGTGTGCGGTGGGTAGGATGGTGGTCAGGGTGCTGTGTGCGTTGGGTAGGATGGTGGTCAGGGTGCTGTGTGCGGTGGGTAGGATGGTGGTCAGGGTGCTGTGTGCGGTGGGTAGGATTGTGGTCAGGGTGCTGTGTGCGGTGGGTAGGATGGTGGTCAGGGTGCTGTGTGCAGTGGGTAGGATGGTGGTCAGGGTGCTGTGTGCGGTGGGTAGGATTGTGGTCAGGGTGCTGTGTGCAGAGGGTAGGATTGTGGTCAGGGTGCTGTGTGCGGTGGGTAGGATGGTGGTCAGGGTGCTGTGTGCGGTGGTTAGGATTGTGGTCAGGGTGCTGTGTGCGGTGGGTAGGATGGTTGGTGGGCAGGATTATGGTCAGGGTGCTGTGTGCGGTGGGTAGGATGGTGGTCAGGGTGCAGTCTGCGGTGGGTAGGATGGTTGGTAGGTAGGATGGTGGTCAGGGTGCTGTTTGCGGTGGGTAGGATGGTGGTCAGGGTGCTGTGTACGGTGGGTGGAATGGTGGTCAGGGTGCTGTGTGCGGTGGGTAGGATTGTGGTCAGGGTGCTGTGTGCGGTGGGTAGGATGGTTGGTGGGCAGGATTATGGTCAGGGTGCTGTGTGCGGTGGGTAGGATGGTGGTCAGGGTGCAGTCCGCGGTGGGTAGGATGGTTGGTAGGTAGGATGGTGGTCAGGGTGCTGTTTGCGGTGGGTAGGATGGTGGTCAGGGTGCTGTGTGCGGTGGGTGGAATGGTGGTCAGGGTGCTGTGTGCGGTGGGTAGGATGGTTGGTGGGTAGGATTGTGGTCAGGGTGCTGTGTGCGGTGGGTAGAATGGTGGTCAGGGTGCTGTGTGCGGTGGGTAGGATGGTGGTCAGGGTGCTGTGTGCGGTGGGTGGAATGGTGGTCAGGGTACTGTGTGCGGTGGGTGGAATGGTGGTCAGGGTGCTGTGTGCGGTGGGTGGAATGGTGGTCAGGGTGCTGTGTGCGGTGGGTGGAATGGTGGTCAGGGTGCTGTGTGCGGTGGGTAGGATGGTTGGTGGGTAGGGTTGTGGTCAGGGTGCTGTGTGCGGTGGGTAGGATGGTGGTCAGGGTGCTGTGTGCGGTGGGTAGGATGGTGGTCAGGGTGCTGTGTGCGGTGGGTGGAATGGTGGTCAGGGTGCTGTGTGCGGTGGGTAGGATGGTGGTCAGGGTGCTGTGTGCGGTGGGTGGAATGGTGGTCAGGGTGCTGTGTGCGGTGGGTAGGATGGTTGGTGGGTAGGATTGTGGTCAGGGTGCTGTGTGCGGTGGGTAGAATGGTGGTCAGGGTGCTGTGTGCGGTGGGTAGAATGGTGGTCAGAGTGCTGTGTGCGGTGGGTAGAATGGTGGTCAGAGTGCTGTGTGCGGTGGGTAGGATGGTGGTCAGGGTGCTGTGTGCGGTGGGTGGAATGGTGGTCAGGGTGCGGTGGGTGGAATGGTGGTCAGGGTGCTGTGTGCGGTGGGTAGGATGGTTGGTGGGTAGGATGGTGGTCAGGGTGCTGTGTGCGGTGGGTAGGATGGTTGGTGGGTAGGATGGTGGTCAGGGTTCTGTGTGCGGTGGATAGGATGGTTGGTGGGTAGGATGGTGGTCAGGGTGCTGTGTGCGGTGGGTAGGATGGTTGGTGGGTAGGATGGTGGTCAGGGTGCTGTGTGCGGTGGGTAGGATGGTGGTCAGGGTGCTGTGTGCGGTGGGTAGGATGGTGGTCAGGGTGCTGTGTGCGGTGGGTGGAATGGTGGTCAGGGTACTGTGTGCGGTGGGTGGAATGGTGGTCAGGGTGCTGTGTGCGGTGGGTGGAATGGTGGTCAGGGTGCTGTGTGCGGTGGGTGGAATGGTGGTCAGGGTGCTGTGTGCGGTGGGTAGGATGGTTGGTGGGTAGGATTGTGGTCAGGGTGCTGTGTGCGGTGGGTAGGATGGTGGTCAGGGTGCTGTGTGCGGTGGGTAGGATGGTGGTCAGGGTGCTGTGTGCGGTGGGTGGAATGGTGGTCAGGGTGCTGTGTGCGGTGGGTAGGATGGTGGTCAGGGTGCTGTGTGCGGTGGGTGGAATGGTGGTCAGGGTGCTGTGTGCGGTGGGTAGGATGGTTGGTGGGTAGGATGGTGGTCAGGGTGCTGTGTGCGGTGGGTAGGATGGTTGGTGGGTAGGATGGTGGTCAGGGTTCTGTGTGCGGTGGATAGGATGGTGGTCAGGGTGCTGTGTGCGGTGGGTAGGATGGTGGTCAGGGTGCTGTGTGCGGTGGGTGGAATGGTGGTCAGGGTACTGTGTGCGGTGGGTGGAATGGTGGTCAGGGTGCTGTGTGCGGTGGGTGGAATGGTGGTCAGGGTGCTGTGTGCGGTGGGTGGAATGGTGGTCAGGGTGCTGTGTGCGGTGGGTAGGATGGTTGGTGGGTAGGATTGTGGTCAGGGTGCTGTGTGCGGTGGGTAGGATGGTGGTCAGGGTGCTGTGTGCGGTGGGTAGGATGGTGGTCAGGGTGCTGTGGGCGGTGGGTGGAATGGTGGTCAGGGTGCTGTGTGCGGTGGGTAGGATGGTGGTCAGGGTGCTGTGTGCGGTGGGTGGAATGGTGGTCAGGGTGCTGTGTGCGGTGGGTAGGATGGTTGGTGGGTAGGATTGTGGTCAGGGTGCTGTGTGCGGTGGGTAGAATGGTGGTCAGGGTGCTGTGTGCGGTGGGTAGAATGGTGGTCAGAGTGCTGTGTGCGGTGGGTAGAATGGTGGTCAGAGTGCTGTGTGCGGTGGGTAGGATGGTGGTCAGGGTGCTGTGTGCGGTGGGTGGAATGGTGGTCAGGGTGCTGTGTGCGGTGGGTAGGATGGTTGGTGGGTAGGATTGTGGTCAGGGTGCTGTGTGCGGTGGGTAGGATGGTGGTCAGGGTGCTGTGTGCGGTGGGTAGGATGGTGGTCAGGGTGCTGTGTGCGGTGGGTGGAATGGTGGTCAGGGTGCTGTGTGCGGTGGGTAGGATGGTGGTCAGGGTGCTGTGTGCGGTGGGTGGAATGGTGGTCAGGGTGCTGTGTGCGGTGGGTAGGATGGTTGGTGGGTAGGATTGTGGTCAGGGTGCTGTGTGCGGTGGGTAGAATGGTGGTCAGGGTGCTGTGTGCGGTGGGTAGAATGGTGGTCAGAGTGCTGTGTGCGGTGGGTAGAATGGTGGTCAGAGTGCTGTGTGCGGTGGGTAGGATGGTGGTCAGGGTGCTGTGTGCGGTGGGTGGAATGGTGGTCAGGGTGCTGTGTGCGGTGGGTGGAATGGTGGTCAGGGTGCTGTGTGCGGTGGGTAGGATGGTTGGTGGGTAGGATGGTGGTCAGGGTGCTGTGTGTGGTGGGTGGAATGGTTGGTGGGTAGGATTATGGTCAGGCTGCTCTGCTTTGTAAATATAGGCTATTGATCGCTATAAGAAGAGATTACTGGGAAACATGTGAAGATGCTATAAGATTTGGCAGAGTGTGAGGTCGGTGCTCTCAGATCCCACACACTAGCTAAGAGGAAAGAAGAATCTGAAATAACAGTTCGTGATGCAGTTGTTGCTTGTGCATCCCATGTGTACTGTGTGCACTATGCCAGCCTCATAGCCCAGCACTAAAGCCGGCCATATCTCAGCACTGATCTCAGCCCCAGCCGAGTCTCGCACGACCCCTCCGCTTCCCCCGCTAATTGAGACCAAGTTCAACTGTGACTTCTTGGAGTTGAGCTAAACTCTAATTCGATTGCTCCATACATTAGGCGCTCATTAAACACAGTAAGCCGCTTCTGTACAACTGCTTCCATCAGGCATGAAATCTCATTACACTCATTACAAAGTCAAATGTTACTTAGTCGGAGTTCATCACACTACATGGAGGTGTTCCCTGGGTATAAATCAGCTGGCTGGACCTCCCTTTCCCCAGCTGGCCTGAATAGTGGCCATTTAACTCCCAATACAATGGTGCTGCAATCCCAGTATATCAGCAGCAGCACACAGACTTATATTGTACGACTATAGATTTAGGGGTGCCTTGCATGCTGATATTTATAGTTCCCCAGCAGCTGGACAGCTACAGATTCACCTTCTTAAAGTGATTGTAAACGATTACCGTGTAAAACAACCCATTGAGTTTACAATTGAAATGAAAGGCAAACTTTTGTGTATAGATATAAAAAAAATTATAAAATCTTTTTGTCCCCCTTTTTTTAATAAGTGATCACATACTCTCTGTTTCCGCTGATCTCAGCCACATGAGAGATGGGGGAGGAGAAGCAACAGTACACTGATCTGCACAGTGAAAGGTCTGATCATTGGAGGACAGTACACTGAGGGCCAGATTCACAAAAGGGATACGACGGCGTATCTGCTGATACGCCGTCGTATCTCTGTTTCTATCTATGCGGCTGATTCATAGAATCAGTTACGCATAGATATCCCTAAGATCCGACAGGTGTAATAGTTTTACACTGTCGAATCTTAGGATGCAGTACCGCGGCCGCCGCTGGGGGGAGTTTGCGTCGTAAACCAGCGTCGGGTATGCAAATTAGCAGTTACGGCGATCCACAAAACTTTTTCCCGTCGTTACGTCGCCACAAGTGTTAGTTTGCCGTCGCAAAGATAGGGCACCTTTTACAAAGTGTAAAATTACTACACCATGTAAAAGTATACCCGTCTTTCCCGCGTCGCTTTTGAATTTTTTTTTAAAAATTTTTTTTCCAGACGCAAGTCTTTTTTTCACGTCGCGATTCACAAAACGTTGGCGCGTCGTAATTTCGCGCAAAGCACGTCGGGAAATTTGCGTCAGGCGCACACGCAGTATGTCCGGCGCGGGAGTGCGCCTAATTTAAATGGTACCCGCCCCATTCGAATTGGCCCGCCTTGCACGGACGGATTTAGGATACACCGCCGCAAATTTCCAGGTAAGTGCTTTGTGGATCGGGCACTTAGACAGAAAATTTGCGGCGGTGTAACCTAAATCGGTTACGTTATGCTGCGCCCGGGCTACGTGAATCTGGCCCTGAGTTCCCAGCACAGCTAGGGAATGGACCACAGTGAGCTCTCCTGCCTAGTGTGGTCAGTTTCGAACAGGAAAGCAGGGGGACTGACAGGAACACCGGGGATTTCACATAATGGAAGAAAAAAAAAACAGGATATTTTTTCATACAAGTACAGCAGAAAAATGAAATGCTGGGGCAACAAACACTTTAGGACAACAGCTGTACAACTTTACAGAAAAGTTTGCCTATTTTTATTTTTTTATAGAACATTTTCACAATTTACTTTCCTGCTGAGCCATATTATAAAGATAGATTTCCTATACAAATATGTAGGCCAGACAGTACAATCAGCATCCTTGTTGAACAACTGCTGGGATTAAATCAATTACAGATAAGACACATATGGATTGATTTAGTAAAACTGGAGAGTGCAAAAACTGGTGGAGCTGTGCATGGTGGCCAATCAGCTTCTAACTTCAGCTTGTTCAATTAAAGCGGAGTTCCACCCTAAAGTGGAACTTCCACTCATCTGATTCCCCCCTCCCCTCCGGTGCCACAATCGGCACCTTTCGGGGGGAGGGGGACAGGATACCTGTCTTTGACAGGTACTTTGACAGGTATCCTTTCCCACTTCCGGGAGCCTCAACCGCGGATATTGACGTCACGGCTGGGGCTCGCTCCTCCTCCCTCCCCCGGCCGCCGGGCCAGTAGGAGAGAGGAGCAGGCCTCACACATGCGCAGTAGGGTTCCCGGCGTGAAGCCGAAAGGCTATACTGCCGGGTACCCCTATTCGCAATGGCGGCGGCAGCACCCGACAGCTGGTGGAAACATTGGCTGCGGGTGCCAACATCGCTGGACTCCAGGAGAGGTAAGTGTCTTATTATTAGTGTGTCTTATTATTAAATGCCAGCAGTATGTGTAGCTGCTGGTTTTTATTATTATTTTTTTGACAATAAAACCTGGAGGCTGATTGGTTTATTTGCAGAGCTGCACCAGATTTTGCACTCTTCAGTTTTAGTAAATCAACCCCATTGCAGCATTAGTATTAAATCATTTTGGCTCTATGTAGCCATGAACTGGCCAATATAAAAATATAAATGCACATTTATAAGACCATTTGCATTGGGCTGGTCACATGTACATACACCTCACTCACTATCTCACCACATTTTAGAAAGCTATAGATAGATTCCCTTTAAATAGAGTAAGCTGGGAATTAAAATGTGACTACTCTGCCCCCCAATTGTGCTCCCTGCCCTGCTCCCGGCAAGGGAAGCCAGCTAGCTCTGCAGCATATGTCAAGGCTTGCTATGTGCCAGTTGGTATGTTCTTCTGGGCACAGCCAGACAGGGCTTGGGTGTCAACACTACGCTATTCAATTATCCCTAATCACACTGCCCATTCTTCTGCCAACACCAAATATTCCTCTACCAGGCTATGAAAAGATCAGTGTCAGGGCACTCTGCTGTAAGACACCAACCACTGTGCAGAGGCATGGGGTACAAAACACATGATGACATTACAAGTAGAACATCATTAAACGGTTTTGTATATAAATACATTGGACATTCTTATGGTTTATTTGTCGCATTTATCATCTCCTCTATAGGAAACCTAATAATAACAATTTTGTTAAAACATATTTTGTATCAGTTTATGCATTCTATATAAGTAAATATTATGATAAAAAGTGTAGAAATCAAAACAATAATAAAAGGTATTGAAAGCATCCGTGCACTAACTTGCAACATTCATTATCCTAATGGCATAGTAAAAAATAAATACAATTATATATATGTGTGTAAAGTATGTATGTGTGTGTGTATATATATATATATATATATATATATATATATATATATATATATATTATATATATATATATATAGTTATAGTTATAGTTGTAGTTATATATTGTTAAAAGCATCCATGCACTAACTTGCAACATTCATTATCCTAATGGCATAGTAAAAAATAAATACAAATAATAATAATAATAATAATAATAATAATAATAATAATAATAACAATATATATGTGTGTATATATATATATAGTTATATATTGTTAAAATCATCCATGCACTAACTTGCAACATTCATTATCCTAATGGCATAGTAACAATAAAAATAATATATATATATATATATATATATATATATATATATATATATATATATATATATATATATATATATATATATATGTGTGTGTGTGTGTATATATAGATAGATAGATCTATCTATCGATATATATATATATATATATATATATATATATATATATATATATATATATATATATATATATATATATATATATATATTTTTTTTTTTTTTTTGCACAGGGCATCTTCAGCTATGCTACAAAACTTGTCACTGCCTGCTATGACTGATGACCTCCAAATCGCCTGATTCTTCCAATTTACACTTATAAAGTCAACTGCTATGTATGAATAGGATATATTCCTATAGACAATCAATGTGAATTTGAGTAATAGCTGAATCATGGATCCCCCCCCCCCTTCTATCCCTATCCTAATTAAAATAAAGATCCTGCTAATAGCAACCAATCAGGTCATAGCTAGCATTCTGTAAAGCCCATTGGAAAAATGACAGATGGCACCTCATTGGATGCTGCTGGCAATGCACTCAGCACCAACAGCTCCAGTGAGCTTTATAACCTAAAGTAGTCATGAAATGCAGGAACCCTTGGATGCCAAAAGTCATCACCTTAAAGGGCTCTCAGTGACTTTTTGCTATAGGTGGATATTATTGAGTTGAGTTTATTGAGCCAGTCCTAATGCTGAAAGATAATAATCTTTTATTAAGTTGAGTTTATTGAGCCAGTCCTAGTGCTGAAAGATGATACAGACTTCACCATTTTAACACCATTCCATAAATGTTTCCTTCAATGACACAAGGTCAATTGATCATCCATGACCTGTAAGGCCACCTATGGGGCGCAGAGACCTACAGCATTTACAAACCTGCTGCATCCTCAGGACATAAGGTGACCCAGTATGTCGCCGACAACAGCAGAAGCGGTGTACAGTACATGAGCCTTTTGGCGCAGAGCTGTCAGAGTGAGAAGCTGCCCCATTCTGCTTCCCATGCCTTCTAATCTGCCAATAGTGGAGGATTAATCATATAGGGTGTGAAACCTGCTAATTCCATGAACTCATCCTATTTTCATTAATGTATCCTTGTGTGCCACCGACTACCAGCTGCCAACTTGAACAAACACCAGTTGAATCCACTCTAGGAAAAAGAGAGAGGGAGAGAGAGAGAGGACAACAAGCTTTGGAGGGTAAATCTCTTCTATCCAAATGGCTTTTTTTTTTTTTTTTTTTCCTGCTGGGGGGGGCTCTAAATAATTCCACTCTGGATATCTGGAATCAGAGGGGGTGAACGATTCCCACGGCGGTTTGTGATGTCTGGCCAACAGGTGTTAGGATCTGGCTGAGCAAGATTGAGTCTTGTAGGGGCAGAGCCAAGGGCTAGGGCTTTGCCAGAGTCACCCTACCCAGGCGCCTGTGTGCTCTTTACATGGCGTGCAATCCCTACACAATCAAAATGATATCTTTATAGCTAGGTTCATGTCCTGGGCTATAACATATCAATCCCTGTCTTTGCTGCTCTGGGATGCACCTGGTATTCACCAACTTGTCCTTTTTGTTTTATTTTTCTGCAGCTGCCCTAATAGAAAAGGGGGCCCTTACAATGTCTCCAAGAAGTGTTGGCATGGGCTGCCACCTCTTTAATGTACCATCCACCATTGTCCTGGACACAATATGGGAACTGTAAAGCATTATAATAAAACACATTTTCAATGATACACTTTAGACTGGGAGCCTGGGTAGCAAGTAAACAACAAAAAAAAGCCAATGGTTTTTGTTGTTTTTTTTTTTGTCTGGCTTGCAGCAATTAAACTTCAGCCAATTAAATTTTATGTGCCTTTTAATTTTTTTTTTTTTTTTAAAGTCTGGGGTGTTTTGGAAATAGAGACACATTGATTTTCCTCTGCTATCACCTGCCGTTCAGAATGTACTTCCATTTATCAAGAGCAGCTAAGTCAGACGTTACTTGGAGGGACTCAACAGCAAACATAAGGCTCTCTCCATTGTCTGGCCTTGTTAATAACTCATTACCAGGATTTAACAAATCAACCATTACATATGTTTTCTGTCTCCATATTTTGATCCGTACGATTAAGCAGATGTTACGATTGAGATTTGTGAAAAGTCCAAGGCTGTTCCAAGCTTAAAGAAGAAAAGGGAGGGCAAGGCTTAATGACAGCCAAGGGAACATTTACAACCCAAAAAAAAAAAAAGACTCCAACCTGCTCCATTTCAAGCATTGTGTTGTTTTTGAATAATTAAGTTTAATAGGGGACTTAAAAAAAAAAAAAAAAAAAAGAGGTGGGTAGACTTTTCAATGTCAAGACCACAGGTGCAGGGTTGACATGCTGAATGGTTCTCTTGATTTTTGCCAAGCTCAAGGGTCCTTCTCTTGGACTTTCAAGCAGATAGAAAATATTGTCATTTCTCTAATTCACGGCATTACTTTCAGCCAGAACAAAGGCAGCCGATGAAAAGCTGATGCTGTAATGAAACACACTATGTGGTGGCTGGTGGGGGCTTCCCCCCCGAATAGAAAGAGCCAACTCAATGGCGCAATGCGTTCATGCGCAAGTGCTCTCCCTCTTCTAACCACACAAAAGTCCCCTTTCTGGGCTATAATGACTTCATTTTTTATCTTTTCAAGCCCATACAGCTTTATTCAGGGAGCATACGGTGCTCCAGCAGCTTTCATTTGCATTGCCGAAGGCTGCAGACCTGCCTGGTGTCGGGGGAAAAACTTGCTTGACTTTGGCAAACTTTTCGCACCTTCTTCTGGCACTGGAGGACAAGAGTGCGCACGCGTAAGGCACTGCTTTGACAGCCAAAAAAAGTCTGATTTGGGCATTTTATGGCTCTGACAAGGGCTCCTGCTGGTGCTTTTGGCCCCTGGGGAAATTTAGATTTGGCCACTGAAGGGTTAACAGCGATGTGATCCTTGCAGTGGAGGGACACAATGGTCTTGTGCAAAGAGTGCTGATTACGCATGAATAGGCTACAGGCACTTGTGGCTGCAGAGGCTGGAGAGCACTGGGGGAGTGACAGGTAATGCTGGCACTTAAAGGGTTACCTGTAGTTCTATGCCTCTCATGTATCATTGGGGCTCCAAAACGTCATACAGCTTTCAATGAACTCTGGCATGCAAGATGTGACCTGCTGATGGAATGGCTTGTCACGCAAAGATGACAATTAAACCTGGAGATTTTAGTTTTGCTTCCAATAAAAAAAATAAACTTTTTATTTAGTCTGATGTACAGTGTGTCGTTTTCTTTTATCCTCCAGCAGGTATAAATGTATTACAAAGCTGCATGAGAAGTCATAGCTCATTTGGAGGGACTGTTCTTTTTTTGGAAGACTCTGTCCTTTTTTTTCTTCTTTAGTTGTCCCTGTTTTAGCTTGAAGCTTGTCATGCAAAGATCATTGATCAAATCTGGAGATTTTAGTTTTGCTTCCAATTAAAAAAAATAAACTTTTTATTTATTCTGGTGTACAGTGTGGCTTTGTTTTACCCTCCAGCAGGTATGAATGCATTACAAAGGCTGCATGAGAAGTCATAGTTCATTTGGAGGGACTGTTCTTTTTTTTTTTACTACTCTGTCCTTTTTTTTCTTCTGTTGTCCCTGTTTTTAGCTTGAAGCTTGTCATGCAAATATCATTGATCAAATCTGGAGATTTTAGTTTTGCTTCCAATAAAATAAATAAACTTCTGCTTAGTCTGGTGTACAGTGTGGCTTTGTTTTATCCTCCAGCAGGTATGAATGCATTACAAAGCCTGCATGAGAAGCCATAGCTAATTTGGAGGGACTATTCTTTTTTTTTTTTTTTACTACTCTGTCCTTTTCTTTCTTCTGTTGTCCATGTTTTTAGCTTGAAGCTTGTCATGCAAAGATCATTGATCAAATCTGGAGATTTTAGTTTTGCTTCTAATTAAAAAAAATAGTCTGATGTACAGTGTGTCTTTGTTTTACCCTCCAGCAGGCATGAATGCATTACAAAGGCTGCATGAGAAGTCATAGCTCATTTGGAGGGACTGTTGCTCTTTTGGAAGGAAATCCCTCTGTCCCACTTTCTTGTTTAGTTGTCCCTGTTTTTTTAGCATCCATAAAAAAAACCTCTATAAAAATGTTTTAACCTCCAGCAGGCATGCATGCATTTCAAAGGCTGCATGAGAAGCCATAGCTCATTTGGAGGGACTGTTCTTTCTTTGGAAGACCCTCTGTCCTTTTTTCTTCTTTAGTTGTCCCTGTTTTAGCTTGAAGCTTGTCATGCAAAGATCATTGATCAAATCTGGAGATTTTAGTTTTGCTTCCAATTAAAAAAAAAATAAACTTCTGCTTTAGTCTGGTGTACAGTGTGGCTTTGTTTTACCCTCCAGCAGATATGATTGCATTACAAAGCTGCATGAGAAGTCATAGCTCATTTGGAGGGACTGTTCTTTTTTTGGAAGACTCTGTCCTTTTTTTTTCTTCTGTTGTCCCTGTTTTAGCTTGAAGCTTGTCATGCAAAGATCATTGATCAAATCTGGAGATTTTAGTTTTGCTTCCAATTAAAAAATAAACTTCTGCTTTAGTCTGATGTACAGTGTGGCTTTGTTTCAACCTCCAGCAGGTATGAATGCACTACAAAGCTGCATGAGAAGTCATAGCTCATTTGGAGGGACTGTTCTTTTTTTTTTTTTTTTACTACTTTTTTCTTCTGTTGTCCCTGTTTTTAGCTTGAAGCTTGTCATGCAAAGATTATTGATCAAATCTGGAGATTTTAGTTTTGCTTCTAATTAAAAAAATAAACTTTTTATTTAGTCTGGTGTACAGTGTGGCTTTGTTTTACCCTCCAGCAGGTATGAATGCATTACAAAGCTGCATGAAAAGTCATAGCTCATTTGAAGGGACTGTTGCTCTTTTGGAAGGAAATCCCTCTGTCCCACTTTCTAGCTCAGTTGTCCCTGTTTTTTTTAGCATCCATAAAAAAACCTCTATAAAAATGTTTTAACCTCCAGCAGGCATGATTGCATTACAAATGCTGCATGAGAAGCCATAGCTCATTTAGAGGGACTGTTATTCTTTTGGAAGACCCTCTGTCTTTCTTTCTTCTTCAGTTGTCCCTGTTTTAGCCTTATGCCGCGTACACACGATCGGTCAAACCGATGAGAACGGTCTGATGGACCGTTTTCTTTAGACCAAACCGATCGTGTGGGGGGCCCCATCGGTTATTTATCCATAGGTTAAAAAAAGCAATCTTGTTTTAAATTTAACCGATGGATACCTAACCGAAGAAAAAAAACGATCGTTAGTAGGCACAACCATCGGTTAAAAATCCATGCATTCTCAGAATCAAGTCGGCGCAGCATTGAACTTCGTTTTTTTAAAGCGTCGTCGTTGTGTTTTACGTCACCGCGTTCTGACACAATCGTTTTTTAACCGATGGTGTGTGGGCACGACTGACCATCAGTCAGCTTCATCGGTTAACCGATGAAAACTGTCCATCAGACCGTTCTCATCGGATGGACCGATCGTGTGCATTAGGCTTGTCACACAAAGATCATTGATCAAACCTGGAGATTTAGTTTTGCTTAAAATTAAAAAAAAAACTTCTGCTTTAGTCTGGTGTACAGTGTGGCTTTGTTTTAACCTCCAGCAGATATGATTGCATTACAAAGACTGGATGAGAAGCCATAGCTCATTTGGAGAGACTGTGTGGTTGACTTACTAAGGCTGGGTTCACACTTGTGCGATCATAGACATCGCATGTGATTTGCATTGCATTGCTGTGAAGATCACATGTGATGTCTGTGCGATGCAAATTCAGCCATACAAACTGTATGGCTGAAATCGCATCGCATTTGCACCAAAATGATGCAGGACCCTTTTTTAGATGCACTGGAACCAGTTTACATGGATGTTCACATCTATGCCATCCAATTCCTGCACCATTTTACAGTTTGCGCTACGATCTGCAATCCGATTTTGGGGTGTCATTAACCTTACATTGATACCCGCTGCGTTTCGCAGATGTCAGTGTGAACCGCTGGAGATTCAGGTGCGATGCGGGAACCCGCACAGGATTTGCAGAGTTTCCCGCATCTCACCAGTGTGAACCCAGCCTTAAACTGTAGTGTGCAAAATCTGGTGCAGCTGTGGCTGGTAGCCAATCAGCTTCTAATTTCAGTTAGTTCAATTAAAGGGACACTAAAGGTTCATTTTTTTTTATAAATAACAAACATGTCATACTTACCTCCACTGTGCAGTTTGTTTTGCACAGAGTGGCCCTGAATGTCCTCTTCTGGGGTCCCACGGTGGCTGTCTCGGCTCCTCCCCGCAAGAGCTAACCCTCTCTTGGAAGCTCGCTCCCGAGGGGGTTACCTTGCGGGTGCACTCCCATGTTATACACCTGTCGTGCATAGCCGCTGAGTGTATAACTCGGCGCCGCCCCCTGATGGTCATGTCATTGGATTTGGCCATTCAGACATTGAGAGAACGAAGCGGGATCGCCCCCATGGAGATTCAGGGCTCTGGCAAGTAAAATGGGGGCTTGGGGTGGCCGGAGAGTGCAAGGTATTTCTTCACCTTAATGGATAGGATCCATTAAGGTGAAAAAACACAAAGCTTTACAACCCCTTTAACTCCCTGAGCGGTAATCCCCAGTCTGGCTCGGGGTGAAATTTCAGGACCAAAAGCGGTAACCCCGAGCCAGACTCGGGATCGCCTCGCAGTGTCCACAGGCACAAGTTACTTACCTTGTCTCTGGATCCTGCGATGCCTCCCCGCTGTGTGATCGAGCGGTGTCCTCCTCGCTCGATTCACAGTGCCTGTGTGCCACCGATCTCCGCTCCCTGCGATGTTACGACGCACGGGGGCGGAGATCGGCGCCAAATTTTAAAAAGTAAATAAACACAGTACATACAGTATACTGTAATCTTATACATTACCTTGGGTACATAGCCGCTGAGTGTATGACTCGGCCCCACCCCCTGGCTGCCATGTCATTGGATTTGATTGACAGCAGCGGGAGCCAATGGCTGCGCTGCTATCAATCTATCCAATGAAGAGCCGAGAAGCCATGGGGAGAATGACGCGGGATCATGCCCATGGAAGTTTGGGGCTCAGGTAAGTAAAACGGGGGCGGACAATGCAACGTGTTTTTTCACTTTAATTCATAGGATGCATTAAGGTAAAAAAACGCGAGGCTTTACAACCTCTTTCAGCTGAAACATAACACATGTGTCAGGTGCAAAAACAAAAAAGTGATATATAAAACATTGTTTTAACAAAAGTGAAAAAAGTGCAGACAGAAAAATGGCTTTCAAAAAGTATTCTTGATAACTACCAGTACCTCCTACCAAGGGTAAAGTAATAAATTAAAACATTAGTTCAGTTTTTTTAGTAGTTATGCGGCATTTGTGCTTCAAGTGCAACAGGTCCAATTTTAGATACAAGTAACTTTTCTGTGATTCAATATATATATTTGCGCAACACTATAAAAACCATAAAACCATAATATCCAGAACCTAAAAGGGTGAAATCACTAGTCATCGATGCACCCTAGTTTTGCCAGTATCCTTAATGCCACGATTTTTTTTGCTTGCTCATACTTGTCAGTTAGAATGAGTTTGTCACCAATCAACCAGGTATATCCAGTAAATGGCTCTTGATTTGGTAAACTGGCTGACCTTGGCCGAGTTGGTCACAGATGAGGCAAAGGCACTCCACACCACTGGGTGCAGGCTCCACATTCAAGCTCATTTGAGGAACACTGAAATAAAGCCCTGTACACACGGGCCAGAATCTCGTCAGGAAAAAAAAACGTTGTTTTCCCTGACGAGATTCTTGGCAAGAATCTCTTGCCGCCCGAGTGTACAGACTCTCTTTTCAAAAGAACCGCGGTTCTCTTGAAAGGCAAGAATGCAGTGACGTTATCGCGTTCAACGAGCATGCGCTCGTCACATTTGATGCCGTCGTCGCCATCTTGCTGCACCCTACCTATGCCTAGGAAGCTACCGCGCTATCGAGAATGCGTGGGTTTCCACTGCGACAGGTAAGTATACACACTCTCGGGTTTCTCGGCAGGAAAACTGCAGAGAATCTGACGACGAGAAAAATAGAGAACATGTTCTCTATTTTTCTCGTCTAGATTCTGGGCAGTTTTAATGCCGAGAAACCTGAAAGCCTCGTACACACGCACGGTATACTCAGCAAGAAAGCTCTGCCAGCAATTTTCTTGCTGGTTCTTGCCGAGTAAACCAAGCGTGTGTACGAGGCTTAAAGGATCACTAAAGGAAAAAAAAATTTTTGCTGAAATGACTGTTTACAGGGTATAGAGACATTAAAGTTAACTGATTCCATTTAAAAATGATTAAAAATAGATAAAAATCAACCATATAATGTGCCTGTAGTATCATCGTTTTTAAACTGGTTTCATGTTTATGTGAAGTAAAGAGACACACAGAACAAAAACAAACAAATCCAGGGCAGTGTTTTGTTTTTAAAATGAATCTGATTGGTTCTGTTAAGTTTTAGACACACAGTAATGACAGCTTAGACCACCGTGAGAAAGCTCCCAGTACTGTGGTTATAAGGAGCCAGACAAGCAGGAAGTGTGGAGATCAGAGCAGTTTTACAGCAACTTCAAAGCAAAAACGAGCAATGAGGACATGAAACCAGGACTGCAGTAAGGTAAAGGAAGCTATTTAGCTAAAAATTCCTTTAGTGACCCTTTAAGGCTTTAAAAGGGTCCTGAAATACAATTTTTTCTTTATTAAGTTCTTTATCAAGTTTACCTGGATATGACAACCAAAGAGTAAATGGGAACACACAATTCTATTTGCTATGGTGGCAGCTCGGTGGGAACTGTATTTCAAGATTGCAAGATTTTTCATGTTAGGGCTAGCGAAGAGAGATACTTTCTCCAGGTCAACAGTCAGGCCTCGTACACACGACCGAGTTTCTCGGCAAAAACCAGCAAGAAACCTGCTGGGAGGTATTTTTTTGCAGAGGAAACCGGTCGTGTGTACATTTTCGTCGAGGAAACTGTCGAGAAACTCGACGAGCCAAAAAGAGAGCATGTTCTCTATTTCCTTGATGGGAATGGAGAAAATTGGCTTGTCGAGGTCCTCGACAGCCTAACAAGGAACTCGACGAGGAAAATGATGTGTTTCGCCCGTCGAGTTTCTCGGTCGTGTGTACGAGGCTTCACTTCATTCAGGACACTGGTAAAGAAGACTTTGTCTGAGGCACATGGCAAACCATCCAGCTCCAGATTACATTTTTCAATGCTTTTGCAGACTCCAATCTTGCACCCAAGTAGAATTTCATATTCATGAAACATGGAGACCGGTAGCTCTGTATGGTGCACGGTGGTATATGGGGCAAAACCAAACCCTCGATTAAGTCCACTAAAAGTCATCATAAGACGAAACCCATACAATATTCCAGCAGTCTGAAAAAGTTGAATTATTTTATCTTCATAGATTTGAGGTAGATTGTTAAAAAAAAATTCTGTCCCAAATGGAGGAGCTTTTCCAACCCAGCCTGCAGGATGGTCGCCATATTTCCTCTGACCATTAACCTGCACAAGATTAAAGGGGTTGTAAATTTTTTTTTTTAAATAACAAACATGTTATACTTACCTCCACTGTGCAGCTCGTTTTGCACAGAGTGGCCCCGAACCTGGTCTTCTGGGGTCCCTCGGCTTCTGTCTCGTGTCCTCCCCGCAGGAACTAACCCCCTTCATGCAAGCTCTCTTCCATGGGGGTTAGTTCTTGTGGGCTCGCTCCCGTGATACAGCCGGCGGCCATAGCCGCAGACTGTATCACTTGGCCCCGCCGCGCCATTGAAGCCAGCACGTTCACGGCACAGGACTTTCGAGGGGTCAGGTAAGTAAACGGGGGGGCTGGGGGGCCACTAATCCTCAGATGTTTTTTCACCTTAATGCATAGAATGCATTAAAGCGGATGTCCGGCCAAAAAAAAATATTAAAAGCCAGCAGCTACAAATACTGCAGCTGCTGACTTTTAATATTAGGACACTTACCTGTCCTGGAGTCCAGCGGCGTCCGCAGCAGAGGACGAGCGATCGCTCGTCACTCTGCTGCCCCCCCCCCCGACATTCACTGTGAGGGAACCAGGAAGTGAAGCGCTCCGGCTTCACTGCCTGGTTCCCTACGGCGCATGCGCGAGTCGCGCTGTGCCCGCCGATTGGCTCCCGCTGTGTGCTGGGAGCCGAGTGTTCCCAGCACACAACGGGGGGGGGGGGCGACGGGATGTGATGCACCCCCCTCCCCCCTGAAAGGTGTCAAATGTGAGACCGGAGAGGGGGAGGGTTCCAATCAGCGCAAGTTCCACTTTAGGGTGGAGCTCCGCTTTAAGGTGAAAAAACATGTGTCTTTACAACCACTTTAATACTACACTTTTCCATCCACTCCAGAAGGGAAGCTTTATTGTCTTTATTCAGAGAATTAATCCAAGCCTTGCTGTCAGTGTTCATCATGTTGTTGTCCATCATAGACAAATCTGCTCTTTCCATGTGACTGAGCTCTGCTAGCTCTTTGGAGCTTATTTATCAAAGGAATTCTAATTGTCATGGGGCATGCCATGAACACAGGTATTGTGCAAACCATAAATGATGCCCTCAATTTAAAGCATCACTTGTGATTATTGGGTTATTGTGAGTTACCTAAGTGGCAAAAGTGATCACTTGTGGTGGTTGGAGGGGCTTATTATCACAATCGGATGGTGTATAACCTGTTTAAAAACCTCACATAAGTGTGGCCACGGTTTTCAGCCTGAGGTCCAGTGTGTTCCTATTCACCGGTTCAGGTTGCGATTTAGATCTGAATTTTGCCTGAATTCGCACCTGAACCAGACCCAAAAATGCACAGGACCCTTTTGGAATTCGCACCACGGCCACTCTGGACATGCGTGTGAACCGGAGAGTCGATCACACTCGCATGTCATGAGAATTGGATGCAGTGAAAACAGCATCTAAGGCCCCATGCACACAGGACGCCGGTGCAAACTCTACTAAACACACGTTTTTAAAGGCTAAAACCGGCGTGTAAAAACGCCCATTTTGCCGCGTTTGCGTTTATAAGCGTTTATAAGCGTTTAGTTAAGAAACATCATAAGACCCTCCCTAAGCTCATAAAACAGTATTATTTAACCATTTCAGCCATTTTGTGAGACCAGAGTGAGTAGCAGCTGAGAGAGCAGCAGTGTACTTGTATTTAGTGTGTCACTTGCCACAAGCTGCGGATTGTCCACTTGCCACGTCACCTGCCACAAGTTGTGAATTGTCCACTTGTCACGTCACCTGGCCACGCCACCTGCCACAAGTTGTGGATTGTCCACTGGCCACGTCACCTGGCCACGTCACCTGCCATGTCACCTGGCCACGTCACCTGCCACAAGTTGTGGATTGTCCACTTGCCATGTTACCTGGCCATGTCACCTGGCATGTCACCTGGCACGTCACCTGGCAACGTCACCTGGTCACGTCACCTGCCACAAGTTGTGGATTGTCCACTGGCCACGTCACCTTTCACGTCAACTGGCCACGTCACCTGCCACAAGTTGTGGATTGTCCACTTGCCACGTCACCTGACCACGTCACCTGCCACAAGTTGTGGATTGTCCACTTGCCACGTCACCTGACCACGACATCTGCCACAAGTTGTGGATTGTCCACTTGCCAAATCACCTGGCCACGTCACCTGCCACAAGTTGTGGATTGTCCACTTGCCACGTCATCTGTCACAAGTTGCGGATTGTCCACTTGCCACGTCACCTGGCCACGTCATCTGCCACGTCACCTGTTCACATCACCTGGCACGTCACCTGGCCACAAGTTGTGGATTGTCCACTGACCACATCACCTGGCCACGTCACCTGCCACAAGTTGTGGATTGTTTACTTGCCACAACACCTGGCCACGTCACCTGCCATGTCACCTGGCCATGTCACCTGCCACAAGTTGTGGATTTTCCACTTGCCACGTCACCTGGCCACAAGTTGTGGATTGTCCTCTGGCCACATGACCTGGCAATGTCATCTGGCCACATCACCTGCCACAAGTTGTGGATTGTCCACTTGCCACGTCACCTGGCCATGTGACCTGGCCACGTCACCTCTTCACATCACCTGGCACATCACCTGGCCACAGGTTGTGGATTGTTCACTTGCCACATCACCTGGCCACGTTACTTGCCACGTCACCTGCCACAAGTTGTATATTGTCCACTTGCCACGTCACCAGGACATGTCACCTGGCCACATCACCTGCCACAAGTTGTGGATTGTCCACTTGCCACATAACCTGGCCGCGTCACCTGCCACATCACCTGGCCATGTCACCTGCCACAAGTTGTGGATTGTCCACTTGCCACGTCACCTGGCCATGTCACCTGCCACAAGTTGTGGATTATCCACTTGCCACATCACCTGGCAATGTCATCTGGCCACGTCACCTGCCACAAGTTACGGATTGTTCACTTGCCACATCACCTGGCCACTTCACCTGCCATGTCACCTGGCCATGTCACCTGCCACAAGTTGTGGATTTTCCACTTGCCACGTCACCTGGCCACAAGTTGTGGATTGTCCTCTGGCCATATCACCTGGCAATGTCATCTGGCCACGTCACCTGCCACATTACCTGCCACAAGTTGTGGATTGTCCACTTGCCACGTCACCTGGCCATGTCACCTGGCCACGTCACCTGCCACGTCACCTCTTCACATCACCTGGCACATCACCTGGCCACAAGTTGTGGATTGTCCACTGGCCACGTCAACTGCCAAACGTTGTCGATTGTTCACTTGCCACATCACCTGGCCATGTTACTTGCCACGTCACCTGCCACAAGTTGTGGATTGTCCACTTGCCACGTCACCTGGCCATGTCACCTGCCACAAGTTGTGGATTATCCACCTGGCACATCACGTCGGAACAAGCGTATATTTTTTCGCCGTTTACGTAAGTCGTACGTGAATGGGGCTGGACGTAGGTCACGTTCGCGTCGTTACCATTGAGCCGTCGTATTTTAGGGCGTAAATTCGACATGATTCTGAGCATGCGCAAGCATTCGCCGTTCGATCGGCGCATAATTTACATGGGGTCACGATTCATTTCAATACAACATGCCCACTGCCAGTCTACTTTGAATTAGGCAGGCTTACGCCGGCCCATTTATGCTACGCCGCCGTAACTTAGGGAGCAATTGCTTTGTGAGAACTGTACTTGCCTCTCTCTGTTACGTCGGCATAGCGCATATGAGATGCGCTACACCCGCACAGAGATACGCCGATCTCTGTGAATCTGGCCCCTCGGTTTTTTCTTTTCCTATACATTTTGATCATCATCATCATATAGGAACAGCCTAAACATATATATTAAGTTTACATCTTCCAGACCTAAATATTGAATTTTCAATTGATAGGGTAAAATACTAGTGATGACGAAAAACTCTGTACAAGGCATACCCCACTTTTAAGTACACAATGGGGTTTATTTACTAAGGTCCCTTTCACACTGAGGAGTTTTTCAGGCGGTACAGCGTTAAAAATAGCGCCTAAATACCGCCTGAAAAACTCCTGCCAGGCTTCTCAATGTAAAAGCCCGAGGGCTTTCACACTGAGGTGATGCGCTGGCAGGAGAGAAAAAAATCTCCTGTCAGCAGCATCTTTGGAGCGGTGAGAGGAGCGGTATGTATACTGCTCCTTCACCGCTCCTTCCCGTTTAAAACAATGGGAAACCGCGGTAATACCGCCTGCAATGTGCCTCTGTAGAGGCGCATTACAGGCGGTATTAACCCTTTATCGGCCGCTAGCGGGGGGTAATACCGCACCGCTAGCGGCCGAATCCCGTGGCAATTCCAACAGTATAGCGCCGCCCCAGTGTGAAAGGGGCCTAAAGCTGGAAAGTGCAAAATCAGATTCACTTCTGCACAGAAACCAATGAGCTTCCAGGTTTTATTACCAAAGCTTTATTGAACAAGCTGAGGTTAAAGCTCATTGGTTTCTATACAGAAGTGAGACAGATTGTGCACTTTCCCATCACTCTCTAGATAATTGTCTCATTCATTAGATAAAAAAACTAGGCTAATGCTCAAATCTTTCAGGTGACCACGTCACTGCCTGGTGACATGGACACCTCCCATTGGGTACACTGATGGGGGACATTAAAAAGTCCCTGAAGACTTCATGATGTCACAAAGAGGGGTGGTGCCAAGTGGACTGCAGCAATGGAACACTATTTTCCTGGTTCCCAGAGGAGGCATCATGGAGGTTGATGTGACAGCAGATTTAGGTAAGCGAAAAAAATCCTAGGAAAGTTTATTTTTTTTAAGAAATTGCCAAAGAGTGGGAGAGGTTTAAGTACATGAGTTGTAATGAGGCTGCCACTTTTGCCCAGGGATGTCTGCCGGTTACACTGATCCTCTGGCTTCAGTTCTGCAGTGAACAAGTATACAAATCAGTAAAGTCAGAAGTCCTTTTCTGCATACTTATTCCAGATTAGTGACTCAAAGCCCTGAAAGAAGAGGGGAAAAGCATGACAGTCAGGCATCTGGTATTTTGCAGTGCACCATGGTTTTCTCATGGTTTCTTTTACACAAATTTTTCATGTAGTTTTTCGCTAGCAGAATTGTATAGCTTTCTAAATAAATTATTTATCGCTAAATTTCCTGAAGTAAGCCTATAATTAAAATGTAACATATGGCTGTGTAATGGGAATTAAACCTTACAATTTAATGTGATAAAGCAATTAATAAAAATGTGTCTTCAGCATTATTCCTGATTAGAAACAGAAAAGCACATATCACCGTACCTAGGCCCCCTCCATTTGTCCAGCCCTGTAGGTACCTGGGAGGCCTTGGACATCATATCCCATTCACTCAAGTCGATGATTACTGTATCACACAATGGTATCGTCGGGAGGTGGATCTAAAAACAGGAGAGCTGCCCAGTGATAATACTCACAGCAAGTCAGCAACAAAAAAAAAAGTTGTGGAATAGATAAAAAAGTGTGCCTAGGCAAAAGAAGAGTTCTTTGTCTCTTCCAAGTGATCTGTCTTACACAGTTGAAGGCAGGGCCGCCATCAGGGGGGTACAGGCAGTACACCTGTAAGGGGCCCGGAGGTCCCCAGGGGCCCGGATGGCAACCCCCTTTTTTTTAGGGGTTCGCAGGTTCCCAGGGGCCCGGAGGCCCACAGGGCCCCAGATGGCAACCCCCCTTTTTTTTATAAAAAAAAAAATATTTTTTTTTATATATTTTTATTTTATTTTTTATTAAAGGGCAATTTTTTTTTTTAGGGGTCTGGAGGTCCCCAGGGGCCCGGAGATCCCCAGGGCCCTAGATGACAACCCCCCTTTTTTCTAAAAAAAATATATTTTTTTATATATTTTATTTCTTTTATTTTTTATATATATTATAATATTATTATTATTATTATTATTATTATTATTATTATTATTATTATTAATAAAGGGCCCAGAGGGCCCCGGATGGCAACCCCCCTTTTTTTATAAAAAAAATGTATTTATTTTTTATATTATTTTATTTCTTTTATATATATATATATATATATATATATATATATATATATATATATATATATATATATTTTTTTTTTAATTAAAGGGCTCAGAGGTCCCCAGGGCCCCATGTGGCAAACCCCCCTTTTTTTTTTTTTTTTTATTAAAGGGCCCAGAGGTCCCCAGGGCCCTGGATGGCAACCCCCCCTTTTTTTTAATAAATGTTTATTTTTATTTTTTTTTTATATTTTTTATTAAAGGGCCCAGAGGTTTCTTTTTTTTATTAAAGGACCCAGAGGTCCCGGATGGCAACCCCCCTTTTTTTTGTAATTTTGCAATTTTGTAATGGGGAAATCTTTTTTATGTATATTCACATATGGTTGCTAGAAGTTGGGGTAGATGTTTGTAGATGACCGGTATATACAAGCAATGCCATATTCAAGTATTATTAATGCATGGGTTATGCATGATCATCAGAGAATATCGAACGCTAAAGAGCATTGGAAGGTTTTGGTATTGCATTAAGAGATGCAAGAGATTTTCATTAATTGTTGGAGAACCTCTGCACAGACGAGAACTGGTCATTCTATTCTCTTTGAAAGCAAGGGAATGACCTGCTCTACACCTACTCCTGGCTAGGTTGAAGAAAGGATTGAGGTGGATCCTCACAGTTCAGTGTGAGGATAGACAGATCCCACCAACCATGTGGCCTATTTCTAAAAAAAAAATATTAAAAGGTTAGAGTAAAATAACAAGAGTAAGTTATCAGTTGGCAATATTAAAGTCTACCATCTTGGAGGCAACTAGATTATATGTCTATAGAATGGAATAACACATATATTTGAGCTGCTGGTGCTGCACACCCTAAAATGTTATACAAAATGGAAAATTCCCTCACAGGGTTTTTTTTAGCAGCCAAGAAAAGTATTCAATAATTTTTCAATTCAAATTCTTTTATTTTATCAAAAGGCAATTTACAATTTCATTAAAGTTGTAAAAAATGAGCGCTGGCATTTACATGAAAATAACATTACCTACCCATCAATCATGATAAAACTACACATTTATATGGAATATGTTATCAGTATTCCACTGCAACGTGGTCATCCACATGAAACCCCAACACGCTTCGACCCTTCTTATTATGGTCTTCTTCAAGGGGGATTTGTGTTCTATGCGGGGAAGGAAAAATAAAATTTTCATATTAAATCATCATTTTAGATTATATTATACTATATTAAATGTCAGGCAAGTTAGTAAGAATAAATGAAAAAAAATAGCATATAGAAGATTCCAGGAAAAGGGATCCATAGCTGACAGAGAAGAGTATAAAAATAGACAAAAGGAGGCCAAACACATTATCAGTGTTGCCAAAGCACAGAAAGAGGAAGAAATTGCTAAATCTATTAAGAAAGGAGATAAAACCTTTTTTTATGTACATTAGTGATAGTAGGAAAAAATACAATGGGGTCACTAAAATGAAAACTGGGCACAACAGATTTCTTGAGGGAGACCTGGATGTAGCAAACCATGTAAACAATAACTTCTGTTCACTCTTCTCAGAAATAAATTGCACTAATAATAACAAGTTGGGGAATCATATTGGTTCTAGTAATGATGGTCCATTTTTAGGATTTCTGGAGACAAAGGTAGCAGGGGAACTGTCTCAGTTAAAGCTCAATAAAGCAATGGGCCCTGATGGTATTCATCACAGAGTTCTAAGAGAACTCTTGTTGTATAGTAGAGTATAGAGTATAGTTGTTGGAATATTATCGGATCTTTTTAATCAATCGCTTTTAACAGGAGAAGTTCCCCATGACTGTCGCACAGTTAATATTGTACCTATCCACAGAAAGGACAGCAAGGTAGAAGCTGGCAATTACAGACCAGTCAGTTTAACATCAGTTGTAGTCAAGTTAATGGAATCACTCCTGAAAAGAACGACCATTGATCCCCTAAAAATACACAACTTTCTGGACCCAAGGCTTTACTGACTATATTACCAATGTTTTGGACCAGGGTCGTACTGTGGACATAGCATATCTTGATTTCAGCAAGGCATTTGATACAGTTCCACATCATGATATAATGCAAAAGTTGTACTTCACCCATGGGTGGTTCAGTGGATATGCAGTTGGTTAAATGATAGATACCAGAGTGTGGTTGTAAATGGGGTTCACTCACAACAGAGACCCGTCACTAGTGGGGTACCACAGGGCTCTGCACTGGGCCCTGTTCTATTTAAAGGAGTTGTAAAGGAAAATGTTTTTTCCCCTTAATGCAATCTATGCATTAAGGTGAAAAAACATCTGCTGCTGCCGGCCCCCCCTGAGCCGCCGTTATACTTACCTGACCCCTCAAAAGTCCTGCGCGGTCCCGATATCCTCTTCGTCGCTCAGCCTGGCCGCTGATTGGCTAGAGCGGATGGATTGAGAGCAGCGCAGCCATTGGCTGGCGCTGCTGTCAATCACATCCAGTGACGCGGAGCGCCGAGGGGCGGGGCCGAGTGACCACCATGCGAGCTCTCGCATGACTGTGGTGACTAATTGCGGGGAGGACCAGAGACAGCCGCCGAGGGACCCCAGAAGACATGGATCGGGGCCACTCTGTGCAAAACGAACTGCACAGTGGAGGCAAGTATAACATGTTTTTTTTTTTTTTAAAAAAAACGTTTTTTTCCTTCAGTGACCCTTTAATCCATATGTAAGTGATATAACTAACGGTTTGTTGGGTAAGGTATGTCTTTTTGCTGATAACACAAAGGTGTGTAATAGAGTTGATATCCCTGGAGGTGTCTGTAACATGGAACATGATTTGGCATTGCTGGAAGATTGGTCAAAGCAGTGGAGACTGCAGCTCAATGTTCCTAAATGTAAAAAAATGCACCTAGGGAAAAGGAATCCTTGAGGAATCCTTGAGAGAGTACAACATTGGGTGTACAGTGTTGGCCAGCACTACATAAGAAAAAGATTTGGGGGCAGGGCTCAAGTCCTGCAGGAACGCGGAGTTCCTGCACTTTTTTCACAGCAGAAACTCAGTTCCCTTTGCAGCACTAGAGCAGTCGAGAGCAGCCGAGGCGCCCGAGCCAATCCTTCACTAAGCGTCGATGCCCTGCTTGAGTCACTGTCAGGGGCAGGCGAACCTTAGTAATCCTTTATGTTACTGGCCACTTCCTGTATATGGATTCATCAGATAGTGTGCGGGTTTTCCGTCACTTCCTCGATGCCGCAATGTCTCCTGGGAGCTTTTGTCATTGTTCCCAGGAGACATTGCGGAGGTCTGCCGTGAGTTATCGCGGGATTTAGAAAGAACTTGTGGTTTAGTAATTATGCATATGGATCTTGGGTGGGAGTTCCCACACGTTTTTCCCTGGGACTTGACCCCTGTTTGGGGGTACTTATTTCAGATGATTGCAAAATGAGCACACAGTGTAATCAGGCAATGGAAAAGCGAATAGCAATTTAGGATGCATCACTAGAGGGATCACCAGCAGGAGGAAGGAGGTTCTGATTCCCCTGTATAGATCTTTAGTGAGACTTCATTTAGAATACTGTGTCCAGTTCTGGAGACCTCACTTACAGAAAGATATTGATAAGATAGAACGAGTTCAGAGACAAGTGACAAAAAGGGTCTGGGGGAAAAAAACATATGAAGAGCGACTTCATGAACTTAATATGTACAGTCTGGAGGAAAGAAGGGAATAGGGATACATGATTAAAATCTTTAAATACATCAAGGGGGTGAATAAGGTTCAGGAAGGCAGTTTTTTCAACATGAAACCAAAATCAAGAACACAGGGCCTAATCCTCAAAAACCTGGCACAACGTAACTTTTTCCATTTAAGTTACACCGCCGCAAAATCTCGAACTAAGTGCCCGATCCACAAAGCACTTACCTAGAAATTTTGAGCGGTGTAACTTAAATCCGGCCGGCGCAAGGGGGCGATTACCATTTAAATGAGGCGCGCTCCTGCGCCGGCCGTACTGCGCATGCTTGTGACGTCATTTTCCCGACGTGCATAGCGCGAAATTACATTATGTCGGGCTTTGTGGATTGCGACGGGACAATAAAGTTGCGTCGGGTAAAAAAAAAGATACGGCGGCAAATTTTTTTTTTTTTCATTTTAAAAAAATCGCGTCACGAGCAAGAAAGGTCTGTTTTTACAAGGTGTAAACAGTTTACACCTTGTAAAAGCAGCCCTAATTTTGCGTTTGCAAAATAAAACTTACGGAGAAAAAAAGAAGCTGAAAAGCTTCGTGGATCTCCGGAAGTCCTAATTTGCATACCCGAGACGGCATTTCGACGCGAAATGCCCCCAGCGGCGGATGCGGTACTGCATCCTAAGATCCGACAGTGTAATTCAATTACACATGTCGGATCTTCGTCCTAACTATGGGAAACTGATTCTGTGGATCAGTTCCATAGTTAGGACCAGGGATACGACGGAGTAACAGCAGTTACTTCGTCGTATCTCTTTTGAGGATTTGGCCCACAGAGACTAACTGGAGGAAAGTTAAAAACTAATCTTACAAAGTTTTATTTTACTGAATGGGTAGTTGATACTTGGAATAAACCACCAACAGAGGTAGTGAGGCAGTCAACAGTAAATGGCTTAAAACATGCTTGGGATAAACATAGATCTACAGGTGATACTCGAAAAATTTGAATATCGTGCAAAAGTTCATTTATTTCACTAATGCAACTTAAAAGGTGAGACTAATATATGAGATAGACTCATTACATGCAAAGCAAGATAGTTCAAGCTGTGATGTGTCATAATTGTGATGATTATGCCTTACAGCTCATGAAAACCCCAAATCCACAATCTCAGAAAATTAGAATATTGTGAAAAGGTGGAATATTCTAGGCTCAAAGTGTCCCACTCTAATCAGCTAATTAAGCCATAACACATGCAAAGGGTTCCTGAGCCTTTAAGGGCTCTTTCACACGTCCGTTCAGTTCGTCCGTTTTTTGGACGTCCGTTAACGGACCGCAATGCTTCCCTATGGGCTAGCGTCCGTTAGCGGATGAGCATCCGCTAACGTCCGTTAGCATCCGTCTGCGTTCAGTTCCGTTTTTTTGGACGGAAGAAAACCCTATTTTTCTTCCGTCTAAAAAACGGAACGGACGAAAAACGGACGTTAACGGATGATCCGTTTATCATCCGTTCCGCTAACATCCGTTTTTCTATGTAAAAAGCCCCCCCAAAAAAAAAAAAAAAACGGATGGAAAAACTGATGCAAAAACTGATGCAAAAACGGATGAAAAACGGATGAAAAACTGACGAAAAACTGACGAAAAACTGATGGAAAAACGGATCAACTGATGAAAAAAAAACTGATCTGAAAAACTGAACGGATGTGTGAAAGAGCCCTTAATGGTCTCTCAGTCTGGTTCAGTAGGAATCACAATCAAGGGAAAGACTGCTCACCTGACAGTTGTGCAGAAAACCATCAATGACACCCTCCATAAGGAGGGAAAGCCTCAAAAGGTAATTGCAGAAGAAGTTGGATGTTCCCAAAGTGCTGTATGAAAGCACATTATTAGAAAGTTATGTGGAAGGGAAAACTGTGGAAGTAAAAGGTGCACAAGCAGCAGGGATGACCGCAGCTTGGAGAGGATTGTCAGGAAAAGGTCATTCAAAAGTGATGGGGACTTTCACACGGAGTGGACTGAGGCTGGAGTCAGTGCATCAAAAGCCACCACACACAGACGGATTCGGGACATGGGCTTCAAATGTCGTATTCCTCTTGTCAAGCCTCTCCTGAACAACAAACGTCAGAAGCGTCTTACCTGGGCTAAAGAAAAACAGACCTGGTCTGTTGCTCAGTGGTCCAAAGTCCTCTTTTCTGATTAGAGCAAATTTTGCATCTCATTTGGAAACCAAGGACCCAGAGTATGGAGAAAGAATGGAGAGGCACACACTGCAAGATGCTTGAAGTCCAGTGTGAAGTTTCCACAGTATGTGATGATTTGGGGAACCATGTCATCTGCTGGTGTTGGTCCACTGTGCTTCATAGTCCAGGGTCACCGCAGCCGTCTACCGAGAGATTTCAGAGCACTTCATGCTTCCTTCCGCAGACGAGCTCTATGGGGATGCTGACTTCATTTTCCAGCAGGACTTGCCACCTCCCCCACACTGCCAAAAGCACCAAAACCTGGTTCAATAAAACCAAAACCTGTTTTTTTCGTTCAACCCAATAGTGGTGTGTACCAGGCTTAACC
The DNA here is from genome assembly GCF_905171775.1 of Rana temporaria. Lineage (NCBI taxonomy): Eukaryota > Metazoa > Chordata > Amphibia > Anura > Ranidae > Rana > Rana temporaria. The sequence goes on from NC_053493.1 coordinate 48,790,895, forward strand.
TCCCTAGCGGTATGATTATTTCAGATTTTAGGTGCTGAAAGCGGTACAATTATTTTGCAAGGGAATTTGGTGTTTTACATTGTAGGCCTGTAATTCTTAGGAATAACTCACTTAAATCTGTCCAAACAAGAGTCTAGTAGGCATCCCGGGTATGATAAAGTTTGAAAAACAAAATCATAAATTATAATATAATAAATAATTATAAATAATTATAACAAATAATAATATAATTATAATAAAAATTATTCAATAATGTAATCAACTCAAAATCACTGAAATTTGCTCAGTTTCAGAATTGTCGCTGTCATTACTTTTATTTTTTTATGACGAATTTCCCCACAAATCGCTATCGCTCAATTCTGCAAGTGATCATAATTTATTATCACTGTTTTCTAGCTGCTCTAAAACCTTTTTTGACATAAAGGGACACTTTTGGTTACTATGGACAATCTACAGTTTGCAGGCAGAAAGAACAGTTTTTATTATATAAATGTACATGTAGGGCACTGGACAGACCACTAGGGACAAGGGAGGGGGTGTGTATTTTTTACATACAGTACTGTAATCTATAAGATTACAGTATACTGTATGTATAGTGTTTGTTTACTTTTTTGAATTTGGCGCCGTTCTCCGCCCCCGTACGTCGTAACGTTGTAGGGAATGGAGATCGGCGGCACACAGGGACACTGTGTGAATCGAGCGAGGAGACACCGCTCGCTCACACAGCGGGGAGGCATCGCAGGATCCAGGGACAAGGTAAGTAACTTTGTCTGTGGCTGCAGCGAGGCGAGCCCGAGTCTGGCTCGGGGATACCGGTTTTGGTACAAAAATCTCACCCCGAGCCAGACTCGGGAATACCGCCAGGGGGGTTAAGGTTCGACTTAGCTAAGAAAACACCTCCTCCCCTCCTCCAGATGAAATAAAAAAAATGCTCCAGACTCCTGGGATGTATGACATTATTTTGGCCTAAGCCAGAAACCAGGAAGCAACTGAAGAAATGTAAATAAAAAGGGTAAAACAAGTAAATATAATATACCTTCCTATCTGTTTACTAGGGCTAGCAGCATAAGGATTAAACATAGTTGATTGAGAGTGTTTAGATCAGCTTTAACTAAGCAAGGATTATCTTCTCTTTTAGTAAATAATCACTGGGGATAAGTGAAATTATTTGGCAACGTTGATCTTAGCACCATAATGACCAATTTTGGCTTTCTTTTTATTCTGGGAGGAGGGGTTGGTTGGTGAGCATATAGTTAGGGTAGTTTAGCTTATTTGATTTAAAGTTCTTTGTAGTGCCCCCTTTGTTGTGTATTTGATCATTATTTGTACAAGGAATTAATATTAAAATACTGCGCTATACACATAAATAAACAATAGCCGCCAGCACTAGAATCTTAACAAAAATTGTGTGAATGAATAAAGTGAAAACAGTGCAGCACTAAGAGCCGGTTCACACACAGGGGCGTCACAACTTTGGGGGCGACTCGGCAAGGCGATCTCAAGACGACTTGAGAGGCAACTAGCAAAATTACTTCTGTATTGAAGTCAATGCAGGTCGCCCCGCGTTGCCCCCAAAGTCGTACAAGAACCTTTTTCTAAGTCGGAGCGACTTGCGTCCCTCCTATTAGAACGGTTCCATTGAAGAGAGCGGTCCGCGATTTGTCAGGCGGGTGAGTCGCCTGACAGGTTGCCCCTGTGAGAACCGGCTCTGAGAATCTAATATTGATAATTGACATATCAACATACTGTGATATACAAAATAAATTGTGATTATCATATACAAAAAACTCTAATGCCGTTTTTCGGGTTGTAAAAACTATCATGTGTGGGCTCCAGAGCATTTTTCACGATGTAAAAAATGGGCATTAAAAATTTAGAACATGCTCAAATTTTTCACGACTTTTTTAACGTTGTCGTTTTTAACGTCGTAAAAAATGGTCATGTGTGGGCTTTAACCTCCCTGGCGGTATCCCCGAGCGTGACTCGGGGTGGGTTTTTCTTGCTGCGATCGGTATCCCCGAGTCACGCTCGGGGAAGACATGCAGAGCCTGCAGCGTGCGCTGGCTTACCTTCTCCTGGATCCTGCGATGCCTCCCCGCTGTGTGAGCGAGCGGGACCTCGCTCGATTCACACAGCGTCCTCCTGTGCCGCCGATCTCCGTTCCCTGCGACGTTACGACGCACGGGAGCGGAGATCGGCGCCAAATTCAAAAAAGTAAACAAACACTATACATACAGTATACTGTAATCTTATAGATTACAGTACTGTATGTACAAAAAACACACACCCCCTTGTCCCTAGTGGTCTGCCCAGTGTCCTACATGTTCTTTTATATGATAAAAACCTTTCTTTCTGCCTGAAAACTGTAGATTGTCCATAGCAACCAAAAGTGTCTTTTTATGTCAAAAATGGTTTTAGATCAGCTAGAAAACAGCGATAATAAATTATAATCACTTGCAGAATTGTGCGATAGCGATTTGCGGGGAAATTCGTCATAAAAAAAATAAAATAATGACAGCGACAATTCTGCAACTGAGCAAATTTCAGTGATTTTGATTTGATTACATTATTGAATAATTTTTATTTTAATTATATTATTACTTGCTATAATTATTTATAGTTATTTATTATATTATAATTTAAAATTTTGTTTTTAAAAAAATGTCATACCCGGGATGCCTATTAGATTCTTGCTTGGTCAGATTTAAGTGAGTTATTCCTAAAAATCACAGGCCTACAGTATAAAACGCCAAATTTCCTTGCAAATAATGGTACCGCTTTCAGCATGTTTTTTCAGACAGAATCATACCGGCAGGGAGGTTAACGACGTGAAAAAAACGCGCATGCTCAGAAGCAAGTTATGATACAGGAGCGCTCGTTCTGGTAAAACTAGCGTTCGTAATGGAGTAAGCACATTCATCACGCAGTAACAGACTAAAAAGCGCAAATCGTCTTTTACTAACACGAAATCAGCAAAAGCAGCCCAAAGGGTGGCGCCATCCGAATGGAACTTCCCCTTTATAGTGCCGTTGTACGTGTTGTACTTCACCGCGCTTTGCTAGAGCATTTTTTTCACGATCGTGTGTAGGCAAGGCCGTTTTAAAGATCGGGTTGAAAAAAACATCATTCAACTTACCAATTCTTGTATGTGATGGCTGCATTCGTTTTATTTTTTAGGTGTTCTTTCCTTTAGATCCTCTGGTGATCCAGTCAGTAAGTCTGTTGTTTTTCAAAGAACAAGCTCTCCTCCAAATGAAGGATTTTACAGTTTTAGACAAATCATTTACCACTAAGGCCCCGTACACACGACCGAACATGTCTGCTGAAACTGGTCTGGTTGACGCATGCGTGGAAGCATTGACCTTTCAGCGTCGCGCACGTTGCTGCGTCATCGTCGCGGCGACGGCGCGAACACGTCACCGCGCTGTCTGTCCGCGCGGATTGTCTCTCATTTCTGTATGATGGTGTGTACAGCCATCATACAGAAATCTCTGGGCGGGCATGTCCGCTGAAAACGGTACGGCGGACCGTTTTCAGCCGACATGTTTGCCCGTGTGTACAAGGCCTAACAGGGGTGCTTACATTGATCAGCTTTATTTTATCAATGTAAAGCCTTTATCCAAAAATAAAAAAAAATGTTGCTAGTACATCTATCTAACACTCCCTTCCCCCATGCTGACAATGCTGCTGTCCAAAGATGCCCATATGCTCCTTCATCCAGAGTGGAGTCATTACACAGTAGGTGTGTTACTAGCCAGATCACTAGGTGAAAACAGAGAGGGGGGAAAGCCGATGAAAAGGAAAATGAATGCAGCCACCGCATCTAATGATTAGTAAGCTGCGATATATAAAATTGTGTTGGTTTAATAACTCTTTAGGAGACTGCAGATAACACAGCAGTGTAAAATTGGTCAGCAGCAGGACAATTTTACATGGCAAGGCAAAGCCTAAATTTAATAGAGATAAAGAGCACAGGCTGGGGCTTTATTACAAGAATTACAATACTGCAGAGGATACAGCAGTATAAAATTGGCCAGCAGCAGGACAGTTCTTTTCAGAGATGAATGACCTTACTGGTGTATGCCTAACTTTTATTTTATCCATAATGATGGGGTGGGGGGGGGGGTGCAGGACGATTTGAGTGATATAATTTAAAGCAGTTTAGGTGCACACTGTCCTTGCATTTTTCTTTCGAAAGATGCAGCGGCAGTGGCGGTGTGTCCATAAGGGCGCACAGATGCTGCCCCCTCTCTCCAGCCACCCCCTCTATGACTAATGGATAGATTCATCCATGGCCGCCCCTGTCACCACCTATTGAGGTGCCTGGCCCCTTTTTGGGGGCTGGGCATCTGAGTTACAGCGGCGGGGGGTGTTTTTGAAGCACCTAATTAGAGCCATAGGCTAAGCACAATGCTTGGCGCTCGCAGTCCACCCAGGTGTGTTAGAAAAGCAAATGAATATTTGCTTTCCTAACACTGAACCACCTCTCCTCCAATCAGGTGCTCGGGGAGGATGGGAGGAGACACATGAAGGACACCGCTCACCGCCGCCACCTGCGACCAAGACTGGGTAAGTGCCGTGCAGACGGCGAGCGGCCGTGGGGGAGTCACAGTGGTGGCATTTGATGGCACAGTGGCGGCATTCAATGGGCACAGTGGCAGCATTTGATGGCACAGTGGCGGCATTCGATGGGCGCAGTGGCAGCATTATATGGCACAGTGGCGGCATTTGATGAGCACAGTGGCGGCATTCGATGAGCACAGTGGCAGCGTTTGATGGGTACAGTGGCAGCATTTGATGGGCACAGTGGCAGCATTTGATGGCACAGTGACAGCATTTGATGGGCACAGTGGCAGCATTTGATGGGCACAGTGGCAGCATATGCTGGCACAGTGGTTGTGTTCGATGGGCACAGTGGCGGCATTTGATCTGCACATTGGCAGCGTTTGATGGGCACAGTGGCTGCGTTTGATGGCACAGTGGCTGAAATTGATGGACACAGTGATGGAATTTGATCAAACAGTGGCGGCATTCGATGGGCACAGTGGCAGCATTATATGGCACAGTGGTGGCATTTGATGGCACAGTGGTGGCATTCGAAGAGCACAGTGGCAGCGTTTGATGGGCACAGTGGCTGCATTTGATGGCACAGTGGCAGCATTTGATGGCACAGTGGCGGCATTTGATGGGCACAGTGGCAGCGTTTGATGGGCACAGTGGCTGCGTTTGATGGCACAGTGGCTGCATTTGATAGCACAGTGGCTGCAATTGATGGGCACAGTGAGGCTGCAAATTATGTTTTTTTTTTCAGAATTTTTGTTTGCTTCCCCCCCAATTTTTTTTAGCACCAGCCGCCACATTGCAGCGGTGTGCTGTGAACAAAAGGCAGCAAAAGAACAGATGGTCAGTAACAAGTGAATGTCCTGATTTGAGCCCCCCCCCCCAAAACTTAAAAAAGCCCTTATCAACATAAAATAAATAAATACTCAAATAATAAAATACATTCCCCGAACATACCAACCGTGAAACTAAAGCTTGTTTTGCAAAGGAAAGCTTTGCAGCAAAAAATAAAAAATAAAACCTTGCCAAGGACCACTAATCTCAAATCAATCATATAATAAAGTTAAAGAAAAAAAAAATCCCTCAATAATAAAAACAAGAAGGAAATTCCAGTTTCCCAATTGTCCTTATTCTTCCCATATGCAGTTTGTCCGTTTCCCTATACTTCCAATCCCTGGCATTATAACTGTTATTTGCCCCCCTTTTTATACTGAAGGGGGATTAACCAAAAGCCATAAGCCTCCTTATTGGCTCTTCTAAGCTGTTGGCCATCGTCCAAAGCCCATGTCATTTAAAAACATTCTCCGGCGTGTATCTGCACATAAATTCTCTAGGGCTGTGACCCTGAAATGCACATTTATGGCCCTAAACCTCGTCCCTAACTCTGTATTTCCTAAAGACTTTGCAGGCAGTTCCAGTCGCTTTGCTGTGGGACGCGATACTGGCTGCAGAGGGGGGAACTTTTAGAAACTGGTATTATTTGCAGGTGTAAAGAGCAAGTTAACAGGCATTGAGAGCCTGTGCCCCCAATGGTGACAGTGTGACAGGGACAGCTGGCTGAAGGATTTCTGTGAAAACCCCCCCTTGGTGGACCAAACATAACGACACTGACCTTTCTGCAGGGGAATGAGGGATGTGCTGTGGACTGAATTAGGCACAAAGACGTCTTGCTATGACTTTTGTTCCTCTCTAAAGTGAAGAAATATTGCGTTTAATATGAGAAGTATTGTTCCCAGCCTTGCGGTGCCCTCTAAGAAATATTACAGTGGCCATGCTTCACAGTCACTTGTCTACAGCACTGGCTCTTATCCTAGACGCAGCTTTGGTGGTTAAAGTGTACGTGAAACTTAAAGCGGGGGTTCACCCTATGAACGGAATTTTTTTTTTTTTTTTTCTACTACCATAAAATCAGGCATTGTAGCGCGAGCTACAGTATGCCTGTCCCGATTTTTTTACCCCCGTACTCACCTTGTACTCGTACATCGAAGATACCGGGGAATGGGCGTGCCTATGGAGACGGAGGATGATTGACGGCCGGCTCTGGCGCGTCACGCTTCTCCGGAAATAGCCGAAATAGGCTTGGCTCTTCACGGCGCCTGCGCATAGCCTGTGCGCAGGCGCCGTGAAGAGCCGAGACCTACTTCGGCTGTCTTCGGGGAGAGTGACGTGCCAGGGCCGGCCGTCAATCATCCTCCCTCTCCATAGGCACGCCCATTCCCCGCGGGAGCCGAAATCTACAATGTACGATTACAAGGTGAGTCCGGGGTTAAAAAAACCGGGACAGGCATACTGTAGCTCGCGCTACAATGCCTGTCTCGATGGTAAAATCATGTGGGTGAGGGTGAACTACCGCTTTAACAACAAACTTCTCTTATTTGCTTTTTTTTGGTCCGTAAAATATACAATTGGAATCAGTTTGTTATATCCGTTCCGCTCGCTGCATTCTTATTATTTATATTTTTCCTGGATATTTCTGAGGATTACATAACTCCTCCCCTCTATGTTATGGATAAGAAAAGAGAGTAAGGTGATTGTAGTTCTGAAAAAAAGCCTGAAAATAAATAATGACTGCATCCACCAAATCTAAACACCCATACACACAATCGGACTTTTCGACAACAACGGTCCGACGGACGTGTTTTATCGGACAAACCGTCCGTCTGTATGCTCCATCGGGCAATTGTTGTCGGTTTTTCAACGGGCACATTTTCGCTGTGCGTGCTCTAACTCAGGGGTGCCCAACCTTTTGAAGGCCGAGGGCCACTTAAGCGACTTAGAAACCAGTCACGGGCCACAATGAGCGGAGTGGGCAGATGACAGGTCTGTGTCCTGTCTGCCTATGCAAAGCAGACAAAGACACAGCCCAATCTAATCTATGGGACCTCCGATCCAATCAGATAGAAGGGGGCAGATCCCTGCAGGTGTAAACGGACAAAAGTCTGTTTACATCTGCCGCTCCATAGAGGCGATTAGAGGTTCCGATTGGGTTGGATCAATCATGTGAAAGGGGCCTAAGGCTGCTTTTACACTGATGGTCTGCAGTCAATTGCGGTGCAGTGTACCTGTGGGTTTCCCGCCGGTTAGCTGCACTTTGCCATAGACGTCTATTATATCCTGCAAGTGTGGTGCGCTTTCTGAAAAGCCGATTGCTACCTCTACCACTGGCTTCAATTACAACACTGATGCTCTTGGATGGCAGGTCAGCAACCTGCAATCTGGGCTTGCCAACCATTGATCCCAGAGCAGGAGGTCGCGGGCCACATCAGAGGGCTCCGCGGGCCACTGGTTGGGCACTCCTGCTCTAACTCCTAAATAATACTACTCCTAATATAAATAAATAGAAAGTAAATATATACTAGTGCTCTGTTGCAATGAAAATTCCTCTAAGTGATACCAATTACATTTATGCCAAACTTAAAAAACAACTATGCGACAAACTGTTATCAATTTTCAAAGTGCATGTGCCAAACATAAATAAAGTGCAAATGCTACTGTGTGCATCTCAATTCATTCAATCCTTCAATCAACAATAAAGCGCAATGAATGTCCTCAGTAAATGATCAATTCCTTTTAATGGTGACGTTCCTTGTCTGTATTCGAGTGCTTCTACTTCCACCGCTATAATGACTATACCATCACCTAATGAAATGGCCACTCACCAGATAGGAAAAATATGCACCTTTGGTTCACAAGGATTACCACTCCGTTTAAAATGGATTCGTCAATGGTCCTTCCCAGTAATAAGTTAATATTCCTTGCTCTATAAATTCTCATGGAACACATAAAAGGCCATCAAAGTGTAGTATATAACTGAAGTTTTATTAAAAAGTAGATTAGGGGGAGCTGTGGTGGCTCAACGCGATTGGCACTGCGCTGACAAGCCATTCACCTCTGCAGCTAGAGGTTCGGATCCCGGTCTCGGCTTCATGTGAATTGAGTTTGGTGGTCTCAGCCCGGCTCCCGGTGGGTGTGCTATGCAAGGTAAGCCTGTGCTTAGTACGCCCACCCCCCTCCCACAAAAACCACCACACTTACACGCACTCTAAATTGGGTTAACATACTCACATTGACCACACGGTCTCTAAAAGAGAGGCGAAGGACTAATGGGGCTGGTTGAGCGGGCTAATCCTCTCACTCCCTTATAGGGAGTCCCTCTGCCCCGTTGGGCTTCAAAGCGGAGCAGGTAGGGCGGGCTGTGTGGGAGGACCCCCTCACACACCCGCCATTGCCACCCGGGGCATGGAGAAAGGTGGCAGATTGCCTCTGGGGGAGGCCTGCCTACTCCCAACTCCTGCAGTCCGGCTCCTCTCTCGAGTACACGAAAAAAAAAAAAAAAAATACAAAAAAAAAAAAAAAAAAAAAGTAGATCATTACACTCACATATTAATGTGCCTCTGAGCCGGCACTAAGCTGATCCTGCCGTGTATGTGGAGTATTGGATGTCGGCATGTCTACCCCTGTGTTTCCTCAAAGAGCGGCGTGCGTTAAGATAATTCCCAGCAGCCTCTGTGCGTTTTTCATTTGCATATGCGTCATCAGGAAGCATATATGGCAGCGTATTGTGTCACCAATGGTTTGGTGACTGTGGTTACAACTGCCTTCAGATCATTCACAAGCTCCTCCTCTGCAGTTCTTAGCTGATCCCTCACATTCTTATTGAACATTCTTACTACTTACCTGGCAGGGGAGACACCATGATCATGAAGGTGGTTTTCCCAGGGCGAGGCTCGGCTATTGCACTCTGGCCGTGCTGATCGTGGTGTCTTCCCTGTCGCTTCTAGGCTTTTTGGCTAGGACTAGGTGTGGTATCTGTCCTTATCAGTTGTCAGTGGAGCGCTGAAGCACCTCCTACATGGGGAGGGTGGATGCAATCCAATGACGTCATTGCACCTGGAAGGATGGTTTCAGCAGGGACTACGCTGTTCTGCCCGACAGTTACTGGGGGCCGGCCCATGGTTGAGTCTGAGCCATCTGGAAGGGTGCTCCTGGTGAGGATGGGTGCTGCGCTTGGTCTTGGTCTTTTTGCCGAGTTCTAGTCTGGCCTTCTGGCTGGCTGGTGTAAGTGCTATCTCTGTCAGCGATTCGGTAGGAGGAGCTGGTGATGCCCTGTGGTGGAGGGGGTAGGACCGTGCGAATCCGCCGGGTTGCTGGCAGGGGTGGAGGGCTGCACTGGCCGGTCGGGGGGTCGGATATGGAACGAAAAGCCTATGGTGCATGTGCCCCTGGAGTGGCAGTCCAGGGGTATCTGAAGATCACTGTGTGTGAGGGACACATTGATTTAAGATACCACGGTCACTGCACCAGATACACGCTTTTTTTAGCACCTGCCTCCTGGGCCGGGCCTTTTGGCTAGGACTGGAGGAATTTTTTATTCCTGGCCGGAGGGCCTGGTCATTGTTGATCACAATGACCACTTCTTTCACTCTCTTCTTCACTATCCCTTTCCCCCACTTTCTTTTATTTAAGCCTATGTTTGTCAAGTTTTTGTCTTATTTTTGTTTGTGCACGTTTTGTTCACTGTGAGATTATTAGGGTGCCGGTCCTCGGGCCAGCCCTGAACGTCTTGGGAGTGGGTGGACATGGCCTTCTGGCTTAGTTCACTTGCTCTCATGGGGTCTCCCTTTGGGGGAGCCCCACCTAGTACTGGGAGGGTTCTGTTTCGGCAGTCCCTCTGAGGAAGTTGGGTCCGTGTCGGCATTGGTTGCTCGGACCACAGTACCTCAGTCCCTGTCTGGAGCCTAACGCCCCGGGGGATCAGGGTTTGGGTCCCTCTTCACAGGAGGACCACTTGACGTTGCACCCGTCTGCACGTTTTTGTGAACACTCTTTATGTGTGTGCACATTTTTTCTGCACCGGGTGGAGTTCTTAAATGTGTTCACACGCCATAGGCTTTTCAAAAAAAAAAAAATCTTACTCCATGAGGCCAAAACTTGCATGGAGCTCTAGACCAAGGGCAATTGATGATTATTTTGGATTTGCATTTGCAAATAATCGCTCCAACTGTTGTCTCCTTCTCACCAAGCTTCTTGTTCATGGTCTTGTAGCCCATTCCAGCCTTGTGCAGGTCTACAATCTTGTCCCCAATGTCCTTTAACAGCTCTTTGGTCTTGCCCATCATGGTGAGGTTTCAATGGAAGAAGGAGATTCTGTGGACGGGTGTTTTTTATACACATAATGAGTTGTCGTTAGGAGCACCTTCTTACATTGACAGGACTAGTCTGTGTACCACATGAGTACATACTGTAGTCAATCTGTGGGAGACAGAAGTATTGTTGGTTGGTTGGTAGGGCATCAAATACTTATTTTACTCACTAAACTGCAATTCAATTTATGACATTTGTATCGTGTTTTTTTCTAGATTTTTGGTTGATATTCTGCTCTACTGCTAAGTGGTTCAAACCTCACCTTATGATGTAGGTGTTGTCAATAACTTTGCTTTGGGTCTACCTGTTCCCGACCATCAAATTGTATGCTTTAAAGCCATATATGAATTTATCTGGACTTGAGAAGATACTGAAGACTGTGGGCCTTGCCTTGACTTGATGATCAACCTGCAGTCTGAGAAGGATTTAATTCTACTAAACTTTATGCAGAGAGCCAGAAGGTACCAAAGTAATGGAGGCGATCATCGGCTTATAGCGGCATTGCGGCAGAAAAATCGGACAATTTTTGGGGTCCAGTGACACTAATACAATGATCAGTGCCTAAAAAAAGAGAGCTTGTTCTTTTGAAAACCAATAGACTGGCTGGCTGGATCACCAGATGACAATCGAAGAAAGAAAGCCTTAAAAAAAACGAATAAAGCCATCACATCTAAGAATTGCAATATTTAGATGGAGGTATGCAGTGTTCGCTGACAACAGCCACGTAATATCCACTTACTAACCCAGCATTATCGGATGAAGACATACAGAGTTTGCTGACAACAACTACCTAAAGATACTGGCCCATATTCTCAGTGAAGTTACGATGGAGTAACTCAGGATACTCCATCGTAACTCCCTTTTTTGGCCCGTGTATCTATGCTCCTGATTCTTAGAATCATTTTTGCATAGATACACTTAAGATCCGCCATCTGTAAGTCACTTACACTGGCGGATCTTAAATGCAATGACGCCGGCCGCCGCTAGATGGCATTTACGTGAAGGAGTCATTTGCGTATGCAAATGATCCTTCTATGCCGATTCCCGAACGAGTTCGCGTCGCGTAACCGTCGCTAACGTCGTTTGCGTAAGAGGAAACTTACTCCTGCTATATGAGGGGTAAGTTTCCGCAAGTCTCGCGTAGGCCATGTTACGAATGGCGTCGGGTCCCCGTCGTGTTTTTTCGTCGGGTACGTCGTTTACGTAAGTCGTTCTTGAATACGACTTTACGTCAATGACGCACACGTCGGCGTCATTGACGTTTTCCGCCGAGAACTGGAGCATGCGCACTGGGCTTTTTGAAGCCCGGCGCATTCCCAGTTCTTTCGCATCGGGGGCGCGCTTCATTTGAATAGAAGCCGCCCCCTTGGAGATCCGCCAGGCTACGCCGGGACACTTACACTCCGCTGTCCCAACTTAGGGAGCAAGTGTTTGAGGAATATAACACCTGCTCCAGTAAGTTGGGACAGCGGAGTGTAAGTGCCTTAAGCGCAGCAGGCGGATATTTAGAGAGAATATGGGCCACTGTATGCTTTTAACCAAGTAATATTTGGTAAGTGAACTACCTTTGGGGCATTGTTATACAAAAGCAGTGTGGTGAGGGTGATCATCCCGAACAATAAGCTGCAAGGATTTCTTATTGCCTATTCTTTGAGTGGACAATCTTTCATTTCATATTTGGCTACTCTCACTGTTCAAGTGGACTGTGTATCAATCTTAAAAAAAAAGCGCTATTAATGTTTAAATAATTTATTTTTAAACATATTTCTGATACAATGTTTTTTTATTATAGTAGCAGGTTTTGGTATTTTATTTCTCATGAGCGCTGAGGGAGAGATATCTACTTATGTTTGATCATTTCTCAATTATTGTTGGTTGATATTCTGTCTCTATCATTTAAAATAACCTACAATAAAAATTACAGACTCATTTTTTTGTAAGTGGGCAAACTTACAAAATCTGCAGGGGATCAAATAATTATTTTCCCCACTGTTACATAGTACAGATTTATAAATGAAAACCCAATGACTGCTATGGGCTACATTCAGTGCCATTCATACCCTTGTGGGTTTATTGGTGAGTAGAAGCGGATTCTCATACTACTTACACTGTACTACAAGCATTTCAGACTGCTGTTCTTTGGATAAAATTAACATCTTCTATTTTATGGCCCCCTCCAGACAGTAAGGTTCATGTCATCAATGCAGACTTCTGCCAGGACCTTGGCTGACATCAGGGTGAGTTATGCCCGTTATGCTCTCTTTTTTTTGAAAAGCCTATGGCTTGTGAACACACCCAAAAAACTCCACCCGGTGCAGAAAAAATGTGCACACACATAAAGAGTGTTCACAAAAACGTGCAGACGGGTGCAACGTCAAGTGGTCCTCCTGTGAAAAAGGACCCAAACCCTGATCCCCCGGGGCATTAGGCTCCAGACGGGGACTGAGGTATTGTGGTCCGAGCAACCGAAGCCGACACAGACACAACTTCCTTGGAGGGACTGCCGAAACAGAACCCTCCCAGTACTAGGTGGGGCTCCCCCGAAGGGAGACCCCATGAGAGCAGGGGGAAGGCAATGTACACTTACTCCCAAGACGTTCAGGGCTGCCCCGAGGACCAGCACCCTATTAATCACTCAGTGAACAAATAATGTGCACAAACGAAAAAAGACAAAAATGTGACAAACATAGGCAATAGATTAACTGCTTGCCGACCAGCCGCCACAGTTATACGGCGGCAGGTCGGCTCCCCTGTGCGAGAGCCTGTAGCTATACGTCGGCTCTTGCGCAGGCCACATGCTGATCTTCTGTTCATACAATGTATGAACAGAAGATCAGTCATTTCCCCTAGTGAGGCCACCCCCCTACAGTTAGAACACACCCAGGGAACATACTTAATCAGACCCCCCATCAACCCGGCGGATTTGCATGGTCTTACCCCGTCTACTCTCAGGGCAGTACCAGCTCCTCCTACCAGATCTCTGACAGGGACAGCACTTACACCGGCCAGCCAGAAGGCCAGACTAGAACTTGGCAAAAAGACCAGACCAAGCGCAGCCACCCATCCTCACCAGGAGCACCCTTACAGATGGCTCAGACGCAACCATAGGCCGGCCCCCAGTATCTGTCGGGCAGCACGGCGTAGTCCCTGCTGAAACCATCCTTCCAGGTGCAATGACGTCATTGGATTGCATCCACCCTCCCCATGTAGGAGGTGCTTCAGCGCTCCTCTGACAACTGATAAGAACAGATACTACACTTGATCTTAGCCAAAAGGCCGAGAAGCGACAATGCTCATTAAGTCCATGTACTGTATCTTCTCTAACCTCTTTAGTCTCCTATTGTAAGCCCTGTTCTTTTGCTACCCCTTATATGCATCCCTTTAGGATACATATTTGTGGGGGCGGTTGGTGACGGGATTTTCACAGAGTGCAGATTTTCTCCACCCTGTGATATAAAGGGGACTTCACTGGAAAGGGGCACATTAATAATTAGAGTGCCCCTTTACAGTGCAGTCCCCTTTATATCACAGTGGCCCAATACATTACAGTGCCCCTAGCAATCACAGCCCCTCCCATCACAGTGCCCCTTGCAGTCATACCCTCAACCCTTTTCTCTCTAAGCACAGTGCTCCCTTTTACACTCTGTCTCCCTTGCACAGTCCTACCTTCAGCAGGGTAGAGGCAGGATTCAGCCTGTGTGTCCTCTCTGGATTATAATAGCAAGCGGGTGATATGAAAAGACTCCCGCTTTCTGTGCAGATCTTCAGCTTCTCCCCCCCCTGCTATGCTCTGCTGATAGGATGACACCCTTGGTGGGGTGGTAGAGCTGGGAGAGGAGACACAGGCATGCATGGCCGCATAGCTGGAGGTGCGAGGCAAACGTAGTCTGTAACAGCCCTGTCTGGATTGTGGTCACCACACTTACCTCTCACCGTGTGGCCCAGTCATCGACAGGCCCGGGGGTTGGGGACACCTTCATTAGCCACCTCTTGTTAGGACATGCGGCCTGGTGTGCTCAGTCTGGGTCTCAGGGGCATGACTTCCCTCCCTCACTCCAAAGACATGTCGGTAGAGTAATTGGATCCTGTCTAAATTGACCCTAGTATATGTATTTATTCATATGGGATTGGGTCCTTAGATTGTAAGCTCCTTGAGGACAGGGATTGATGTGAATGTACAGTATGTAAAGTGCAAAGTATGTAACTATATATACACAGTGGGCCAGATTCATGAAGCACTTACACCATTTTTTTGGTAGATGCGCGGCGTAAGTGCAGATTTGCACCGGCGGATCCCTGCACCGTACCCAGAGAACCAGATTACGCCTCCAAATAGACTTCATCGCCTCGGTGTAACCTTTCCATGCCGGCGCGGCGTTGGCGCAGATTTACGCTGGTCGGATCTGGCGCGGCCATGGTTTTTGTGTTTTAAATATGCAAATGAGGTTGTTGGGCCGATTCATCAACTTAAGCTTGACCGGCGCAGGCTACTCCCGGTGAGCGGAGCTGAAATTTCCGGCGCCAAGTTACACCTCATAAAAGCAGGGGTAACTTTGCACCAAACTTGCAGAGGTCAGCTGGAGAGCAGCTAAAGCAGCAGCGTTACAGCAACAACACTTGCTGGACAACACATCTGTGTGCCAACATGCCAGGGGCAGCCGTGGTCCTTGCACTATTGCGTCGAAGGGCACGTAGGAGGGCACGGGAGAGGATCTTCCACCCGCGCATTAACGTCTTTGACATGGGGGAAGTGGAGGTGTATCGCACCTACAGGTTCAGCCGTGAAGTCATCCTGGAATTAACCAGCATCCTGCAGGATGACCTCACCAGCCATAACTGCCCCACCACAATGCAAACGACCTAGCTTGGAAAAAAAAAGCTTAAATACATTTGCACCTGCAGGGCGGAAGTCTGGGCTGATTTATGGACTGGGCATTGGTAGTGGACCGGCGTAGCTCAGGGATCACGCCAGGGCGCAGTTCTGAGCATGTGCAGATTGGGGCATTTACCCCTGGATGTCACTGAGCATGTGCGGTCTAAGATGCGCCCCGGTGTGACCCCTGCGCCACGGTCGGCACTTCATTAGCATAGGGTGACTCCCAGTTGGCCTTACCCCGCCTTACGCCGTCTAAAATCCGCCCCGCTGGGGCATCGTAGACAAAAAAAGTTTCTTGAATCACCTAACTGCCTCTCCGCGCTGGACCAGTGTAGTCTAAAAATGATGCACCACGCCGGTGCAAATCTGCACCATTGTTCATGAATCTGGCCCAGTATCTCACAAAAGTGAGTACACCCCTCACATTTTTGTAAATATTTTATTATATCTTTTCATGTGATAACACTGAAGAAATGACACTTTGCTACAATGTAAAGTAGTGAATGTACAGCTTGTATAACAGTGTAAATTTGCTGTCCCCTCAAAATAACTCAACACACAGCCAGTGGCGGCCCGTCCATAGGGGGCGCCCGGGCGCCGCCCCCCTCCCCCAGTCAGTAAAAAAAAAAATTATTTAAACATGTCCCTTTAAGGGAAAAAATAATCCAAAAAAGGTCCTAGGTGCACTGTGTCCGGGACGCCGGGCACAGTGCCGTATGGGTAGTGCCACGTCTGTGCAATCACGGAATTGCAGATGTGGCAGCCAAAAAATGCCTTTGTGGCGCGGCTATCGCGCCACTTGCTTCCGGCGCAATGGACTGTAATGTTATGGCTGGGCGGGTGCACACACTTTCTGTGTAAACCCGCCGTCTCTATGCTAGTTCCGTCGTCACTGGAAGAACAGGAAGTGACGTCGGGACTCTCGTACTCTCGTACTCAATGCGCCTGGAGCAGGTAAGCAGCTGAGTTATGCCGCATGCCTTACATTCCCCTCTCTGCAGTGCATCTTGTACCCCCCCCCCCCCCGGAACATTTCTTTTATATGTAAAAATTTATTACAGCACAAATAGCGGCCGTCAACACTACCCCACCAGACCACCCCCCCTGCCCACCCAGTTATTAAAAAAAAAAAAATTTGATACTCAATGTGCGGGGAAAATATCGGCCATCAACACCAACCCCACTCCCCCCCGCTTATTAAAAAAATTGCAAATTGTCCTGCGACTTGGGACTGGAAAGTTGCAGGATAAGTTGGATCCGATGAGAACCGTTCATATCTGTGCAACTTCAAGTCACAGTGACTTCGAAGTAGTCCCTGCATTACTTTTGTCCCACTTTGATGTGACTTGAGGTTCATAGACCTCCAGAATACACAGGCATTTCTTCAAGTTGCTGCAAAATCGCAGCAAAAAATTGTGGCAGAATCTTGCGACTTTCAGGCTAACGCAGTATGAAAGTTGCACAATTCTGCCGCAATTTTGATGTGACTTAAAGCAATGCCTGTGTATTCTGGGGGTCTATGGACCTCAAGTTGCATCAAAGTGGGACCAAAGTAGTGCAGGGACTACTTTGAAGTCGCACAGATATGAACGGTACTCATTGGAAATCATGGGGTACGACTTGTCATGCAACGTTGAAGTCCCAAGTCGCAGGACAAGTAATGCAGTATGTCTGCAGTCTCTGGTAATCTCGTGCAGTATGTCTGCAGTCTCTGGTAATCTTGTGCAGTATGTCTGCAGTCTCTGGTAATATCGTGCAGTATGTCCGCAGTCTCTGGTAATCTTGTGCAGTATGTCCGCAGTCTCTGGTAATCTCGTTCAGTATGTCCGCAGTCTCTGGTAATCTCGTGCAGTATGTCCGCAGTCTCTGGTCATCTCGTGCAGTATGTCCGCAGTCTCTGGTCATCTCGTGCAGTATGTCTGCAGTCTCTGGTCATCTCGTGCAGTATGTCCGCAGTCTCTGGTCAACTCGTGCAGTATGTCCGCAGTCTCTGGTAATCTTGTTCAGTATGTCCGCAGTCTCTGGTAATCTTGTTCAGTATGTCCGCAGTCTCTGGTAATCTTGTGCAGTATGTCTGCAGTCTCTGGTAGTCTTGTGCAGTATGTCCGCAGTCTCTGGTAATCTTGTGCAGTATGTCCGCAGTCTCTGGTAATCTACGACTTGTCATGCAACGTTGAAGTCCCAAGTCGCAGGACAAGTAATGCAGTATGTCTGCAGTCTCTGGTAATCTCGTGCAGTATGTCTGCAGTCTCTGGTAATATCGTGCAGTATGTCCGCAGTCTCTGGTAATCTTGTGCAGTATGTCCGCAGTCTCTGGTAATCTCGTTCAGTATGTCCGCAGTCTCTGGTAATCTTGTGCAGTATGTCCGCAGTCTCTGGTCATCTCGTGCAGTATGTCCGCAGTCTCTGGTCATCTCGCAGGGCCGCTGATAGGCCAGTACAGCCAGCCCTGATGTACCGGGCCCGACATCCTCCGGGGGCCCGGGCAGCCTCGCAGTCTCAGACAGCGCAGAATAAAAATTAAAAAAAAATGGCTGAATTACACCCCCGCTAAGCCGATTCTACTAGCTTAGGGGGGTGTATAATTGCTATGATTTTCCGGGCCCCTGATGTTGGAGTGGAGGAACTTTTTTCTTAGTTTCGGGCGCATGTGCACTGCAGCCAGCGCCCGCTCCGCTCCTTACATGTTACCTGTCAGCCTGCAGATGCGGTCGCTTGTTTGCTTCCCGCCGATGCGGAGTGATCTGTTCAGCTCCCCTCTCTGTAGTTGGCCCATAAGAGATAGAGAGTGTGAGGTGGGCGGAGTCAGGCAGCTGACAGAGTCCAGAGGCAGAGGAGGAAGCTGGAATTCGTGGCTACTGCTGGGGGTGGGTGAATATAACAATATCTGTACATTCTGTGTATGTAGTCATTCGATAGGTGCATGCTATTTACCCAGCATGCACCTCTCCACCGTACAGGGAAGAAACAGGAACTGGGCAGCTGATGCCCACACATGCAATGGAAACGGACAGAAAATGACATGCAGCATAAAGGCAAGTGATTACTATAATTTGCTGATCGATTGGGGAGCTGTTAGTATGCTTAAGGGAATATGTTATGTATATAATTTTAACTTTAAAAAAAAAAATATGGCTGGAGCTCCTCTTTAATGCCACCATACATATCTATATGTATAACACACAGGCAGCAGACAGCAGGTTCTCTCTCACTGTGTGTTACATGACATGGCTGTTGGGTGCAGATTTTGTAGCTTATTGGTCATAAGTTAACAAGGTCAACACCCAACAGCCATGTCATGTATGTCATGTGTTATAATGCTGATGATTTTAAGCTCCCTGTGTTGCTGTTTGCAATGAAGGCTTTAAGACTGGGTAGAATCTGCTTGTTCAGCGGGGAATCTGTCCAGTGTCCACTGATCCCGGCTGAATGGAGTGGGCTGATGACAGGTCCGTGTCCACTCAGCTTATGCAGAGCAGACACGGACACAGCCCACTCTACTCTAAGGGCGGTTGGTGTAAACAAACCAGCTGTCCGCTTACACCCGACTTGCCCTCCAATCCGATCCGCTAGACGGAGGGGAACAGATCCCTTTCTGTTTTGTTTAGCGCATGGGTCTTCAAACTATGGCCCTCCAGTTGTTCAGGAACTACAATTCCCATGATGCCTAGTCATGTCTGTGAATATCAGTGTGAAACAATGCCTCGTGGGATGTGTAGTTCTACAACAGCTGGAGGGCCGTAGTTTGAGGATCCCTGGTTTAGCGGATCGGATTAGAGGTAGGCAGGTGTAAATGGACACAGGTCCATTTAGATCCATCACTCTATAATTGTGATGGGAGGCTCAGATCAGACCCAACCTCTTCCTTTTAACTGCTTGCTGCCCACCCTCTGTACATTTACTGCAGCAGGGTGGCACGGGCAAGCTGGATCAAATATATGTACTTCATCCAGTCTGTTCCTGCACTTTGTTTCAAGGCGGGTATGGGGGAGGTGCCAGGGGCGGAGTTGAGGGTGGGGCTGCAAAGGGGGCCCCGCCAGGTAGGATGTACGGGGCCCCATGATTTCTATCAGCGGCCCTGTCATCTCGTGCAGTATGTCCGCAGTCTCTGGTCATCTCGTGCAGTATGTCTGCAGTCTCTGGTCATCTCGTGCAGTATGTCCGCAGTCTCTGGTCATCTCGTGCAGTATGTCCGCAGTCTCTGGTCATCTCGTGCAGTATGTCCGCAGTCTCTGGTAATCTTGTTCAGTATGTCCGCAGTCTCTGGTAATCTTGTGCAGTATGTCCGCAGTCTCTGGTAATCTTGTGCAGTATGTCCGCAGTCTCTGGTAATCTTGTGCAGTATGTCCGCAGTCTCTGGTAATCTTGTGCAGTATGTCCGCAGTCTCTGGTAATCTTGTGCAGTATGTCCGCAGTCTCTGGTAATCTTGTGCAGTATGTCCGCAGTCTCTGGTAATCTTGTGCAGTATGTCCGCAGTATCTGGTAATCTCGTGCCTATTTAGAGTCCTTCATTACTAACAGTGTAATTTTTTAGTTTGTTTGCGCCGATCTGTAAGGCTGCGCTATATACCATGATTTGTGATGCTGGGGCTATAAACTCTGTCCTGTGATACTAAGATGTATACTCCTGACACTATGAGTGGAAGCAAGTGGAATACAGGGGATGGAGTGGGTGGAGTCTATAAGGGGTGTGGCTTATGAGAAGTGGGAGGGACCAAATGTGGAGGGGCAGGGTATTGCACCCCCCCATCCTAAAACTTCACCAGCCGCCACTGCACACAGCCATTAATGTCTAAACCGCTAGCAACAAAAGTGAGTACACCCCCTAAGAGAAAATGTCCAAATTAATCCCAAAGTGTCAATATTTTGTGTGGCCACCATTATTTTCCAGCACTGCCTTAAAGGGTTTGTAAAGGATTTTTTTTATCTTAATAGCTTCCTTTACCTTAATGCAGTGCTGTTTTCATGTCCTCATTGTTTGTTTTTGCTCTCAAGTTGCTGTAATTCTTCTCTGATCTCCACACTTCCTGGTTGTCTGTTTCCTGATAACCACAGTACTGGGAGCTTTCTCTCTGTGGTCACTAATCAAGGAGGTGTGATTACTGTGTGTCTAAAACCCCACAGCACCAATCAGTTTAGTTTTACAAACCATCACTGCCCTGTATTGGCTCTGTGGCTCTGTACAGCACAGGCAGGAAACAACATGCAAAAACGAAACTAGAAACTACAGGTACATTATATGATTGATTTTTATCTATCTTTAATCGTTTTTAAAAGGAATCAGTTAACTATTATTAGCCGGATTCAGAAAGACTTACGCCGACTTATCTACAGATACACCGCGTAAGTGTAAATATTCGCTGTCGTATCTCTGCGCCGTACCCACAGAACTAGATACGCCTGAAAATAGGCTTCTTCCGACCGACGTAACTTTCCTAAGCCGGGGTATCGTGGACGCATATTTACGCTGGACGCATCTGGCGCTCCCATTGTTTTGCTATTCAAATATGCAAATGAGGGAGATACAGCAATTCACAAATGTACATGCGCCCGACGCAGGCTACACGTGGTGCGCGTAAGTTGTAAGTCCAGCCTAAAGTTAGTCCATCAAAAAGCAGGTTTATTTCAGCAAAAGACGTGCACACGTCAGCTGGAGAGCAGCTGGAGGGCATGGGAGATTCGGAGGTGTATCGCATCTTCAGATTCAGCCCTGCTGCCATCCTGGAATTAGCCACAGCCCTGCATGATGACATCACCAGCCAGACACAACGCTCACATGCAGTGGAGCCACTGGTCAAGGTACTGGCAACACTGCATTTCCTTGCAAGTGGATCTTTTTAGCGTACAAGTGGGGTCATGGCTGGGATGTCACAATCCACCATGAGCAGATGCGTGCACCAGGTTATCCCCGCAATCCTCACACGCATGTCCCACCACATCATCAAACCCACCCATGAGCATCTGCGGCAGAAGGCAATGCAGGATTTCTACAGGATTGCAGGATTCCCACGCACCGTGGGGGCCATTGATTGCACACATGTGGCACTACAGCCTCCCCGTGCCACAGAGCACATATACCGCAATCGTAAGCAGTCGCATTCCATCAACGTACTGGTGATAGCCGATGCCCAATGCCTCATATGGCACGTCCGTGCCAAACACCCTGGGGCCAGCCACGACAGCTACATATACCGTCAAAGCAACATCCCAACAGAATTCGAACAGAACGTGTACAGGGACAGCTGGCTGGTTGGTGAGTGACATGGGAGTCAGGCATGACTGTCCGACCCCATGATGCAGACATCACGAGGGGCACATGCACGACTAACATCCTCCTGTCTTTTCCCTTCCAGGTGACTCGGCATATGCACTTGGGCCCCATCTCATGACTCCATTCCGGAATCCCCAAACCAGAGGAGAGAGAAAATACAATGCTGCACACATACGCATACCTCCCAACCGTCCCGTATTTTGCGTCAATGTCCCGCGATGCGTGGTAAATCCCGCGAGCGGTGCTAGTGTCCCGCGATTTCGTGGTGCCCCCGCGATTACCGCGGTAAATCCCGCAGTTCCGCGGTAAATCCCGCAGTTCCGCGGTAAATCCCGCAGTTCCGCGGTAAATCCCGCGTTCCTGCGATTGGTGACAAACCCCCCCCCCGCTCAACAACTCCGATCCACGAAACCCCCCCCCCCGCTCAACAACTTTTTTGATCTGCTCAACAACTCTGATCCGTTTGGGGGGTATGCTCATTTGTCCCTCATTCTGAAGTTGAAAAGTTGGGAGGTATGCATACGTACCCGTGCAGTGGTGGAACGCACATTTGGCCTCCTGAAGTCCCGTTTCCGATGCCTGGATAAGTCCGGGGGGACCCTGTTGTATTCCCCAAACTTTGTGTGCCAGATCATCAGTACATGTTGCATGCTGCACAACTACGCCATGAGAAAGAGCCTGGAGATTGACATATGTGATGACCTGACCCCCGAACCAGACAGTCCCCCCCTAACCGAGGCTCCCCGGTCTGCTGAGGGAAGAGCAGTCAGGAGATGCCTCGTGGTAGGCATCTTTGCATGTTAAACACACACATTCATCATGACACACGGACAATGCACGCATGCACACCACTGTGGTCCCTAGCTCACACACACCACATCCACCTCACATTGGATTAGCCCAAGTCCACCATGCAGGACTTGGGAGCAGCAACGCCGCACCAAGGCCCCAATGGTGTCGCTGTCCATTCATACCACATTCACACGGTCGTGGGGATAACTTCTCCCCGACGACCTAGGGTGACACACCTTGCTGGCAGGTATGTCACCCCCACATTCACACACCAGTCACACTGTAGCCTGCACTACTGACCAAGTGCATACACTACAAAATAAAAAAACTCATGACCTGAGCACATAAAAAACATAAAGAAGCTCATATTCTGAGCAAAACAGAAAAAAAAGGCACTCATTTGCCCTGTCGTGGGCTGCGCCTGGTGCCACAGCTCTGGCTCCTCAGCTGCCTGGGGGGATCCTCGGGTGGGGGGGGGGTGGGGCATCTGGAGGTGGCTCATCCCCAGGTCTGCCACTCCTGGCAGGTGATGGCTGCCTGCCCTCCAAGGCCACGGCAATGCGGCTGAGGAACAGATTTGTTTGTGCCTGCATTCTCAGCTGGGGGGTGATGTTGTGCTGGTGGCGCAGCCTCTGCCTCCCCTCCATGGCAGCTGTGTTGGCCTGTACCGCCACAGTCAGGGTCTTAACCTCTGCCACAGGGTTTGCTGTGGTGGCCTGCAGCTCCCCAAGGCAGGTGACCACTGCAGCGCAATTGCCACTGACATCCTGCAGGCCATCTGAAATCTGTGCCGAGGAGGCCAGGCTGTCTGCCACCCGGTGCAGGTCCCCGGCTATTTCCCCCATATGGCGGGTCTGCCGGGCCTGGTCCCTTGCAAGATGTTCCTGCAGGGAATCAGGAACACCCCTGGTCTTCCACGTCGCCTTCCTGGGGGCAGAAGAGGCTTGGGACCGTCTGTATGGGTAGGCCCTTGAGGGGCTTCCCCTGCTGGGGGCTGAGCCTGAGGGGCTTCCCCTGATGGGAGGGAGGTCTGAGAGGGCCCAGCCAAAGTGGAAGAATCCTTAAAGTACAGGCAAACCTGTTCAAGGTTCACCGTCTCCTCCTCAACCACCTCGAGAGGAGAGGTGTGGGCACTCCCCTCCACCGCTGGATCTTGGCTTCCCGGGGGTTAGGCTGAGGATGTTCCGGGGGTGATGGCGTGGGATGGCCACCAGCAGCAGATGGCCCCGCTCCCTCCAGCACATCTGTGGATGACACAAAGCATTCACATGTTGGTGAACCCACACACTTGTCACATGTTCCCCTCCACCCCCTCACATGCTCCACACCGGATAGGGGATAAAAAACACTTACCTGTCCTCGAGGCCTGATCAAGGGAGTCAAAGCCCTCCAGGCCCTCCAACTGCTCCCTCTCCAGACACCGGGTGATCACCTCCTCCTCCGGGGTCAACCGCACATCAGATGGTGGTCCACCACCCGTGCCCCTCTGGTGCTTCCTGATGGCGGCCACCTTATCCCGAACATGCCGCATTAAATCATTCATTTTTTTATCAATGTCCTTGTAGGTCCGGGACTCATTGCCAAGGGCATTAATATCACTGGCGATGGTCTCCAGGATAACTTGCTTCCTGGCCTGGCTGGTATGGCGACTCTGGGCACCATGGAGGAAGACGTCACACCCCTCTATGGCAGAGATGAGGACAGCCTTCTCCTCTGGAGAGAAATTCTTCTTCCTCCTGTCCTTCTCTGAATCCACAGCAGCCATCGCACAACAAAAGTACCTTGGTTCAGGGGGGGAAAAGCAGGATGTACTTTTCCGCCGGACGGGCGCATGTCTGGGCGTACTTATGCGCTCAGCGTAAGCCGGTGGGCCGGCGTATCCCAGGAAGTTGCGCCAGCGTAGTTGTGAGCATAAGCACAGGGGAGCGATCATACGTCCACGTCACTGCGCATGCTCCATTGAGGATACTCCGGGCGTAAGCCACTGCTCCACGCTCAGACCATCATTAGCATAAGGTCACACCCACTTACAGTTACGCTGGCTTACACATTAAAATTTACGTAACGCCGGCGCAACGTTGGGAGCAAGTGCTTTGTGAATACTTTGCCTGCCTCCCTGTTTTACGCCGGCGTAGCGCATTTGAGCTGCGCTACACCGGCATAAATATGCGCCGATCTACGTGAATCTGAGCCTATGTCTCTATACCCTGTAAACAGTAATTTCAGCAAAAAAAAATGTTTTATTTACAACTCCTTTAACCTGCCTAGCGGTATTCCCGAGTCTGACTCGGGGTGAGATTTTTGTGCTGTGATCGGTAACCCCGAGCCAGACTCAGGCTCGCCTCGCAGTGTCCACAGGCACAAGTTACTTACCTTGTCCCTGGATCCTGCGATGCACCCCCGCTGTGTGAGCGAGCGGCGTCCTCGCTTGATTCACACAGTGCCTCTGTGTGCCGCCGATCTCCGTTCCCTGCGACGTTACGACGCACAGGGGCGGAGAAGGGCGCCAAATTCAAAAAAGTAAACAAACACATTACATACAGTATACTGTAATCTTATAGACTACAGTACTTTATGTAAAAAATACACACACCCCTTGTCCCTAGTGGTCTGCCCAGTGCCCTACATGTACTTTTATATAATAAAAACTGTTCTTTCTGCCTGCAAACTGTAGATTGTCCATAGCAACCAAAAGTGTCCCTTTATGTCAAAAGTGATTTTAGAGCAGCTAGAAAACAGCGATAATAAATTATAATCACTTGCAGAATTGAGCGATAGCGATTTGTGGGGAAATTCGTCATAAAAAAATAAAAGTAATGACAGCGACAATTCTGCAACTGAGTAAAATTCAGTGATTTTGAGTTGATTACATTATTGAATAATTTTTATTATAATTACATTATTATATTATAATTTATTTTGTTTTTCAAACTTTATCATACCCGTGATGTCTACTAGACTCTTGTTTGGACAGATTTAAGTGAGTTATTCCTAAGGCCCCGTACACACGAGAGGATCGATCCGCTGGAATTGATCCGCGGACCGGCTCCAGCGGATAGATCCCCTGGTGTGTACGATCCAGCGGATCTGTTTCCGCAGATTTTTGTCCCCGGGGATGGATTTCCAGCGGATCAAAATTTCTTGACATGCTAAGAAATTGATCTGCTGGAATCCAGTCCGACGGATTGATCCGCTGGTCTGTACAGACTCACCGGATCAATCCGTCCAAATCCATCCCCCGCATGCGTCGTAATGATTCGACGCATGCGTGGAATTCCTTATATGACAGCGTCGCGCACGTCGCCGCGTCATCATCGCGGCGACGGCGCGACACGTCACAGCGGACGGAATTCCGCGGGGATTTTGATCTCATGGTTAGTACAACCATGAGATCAAAATCCGCCAGAGGATTTATCCGCGGAAACGGAAACGGTCCTCAGCTGACAACAGAAACAATGGAGCACCCTCGTCCGGGATCCTTTGTGCTGTGGAGCAGTGCCTTGCCAACGCGCCCTTTCTGAGGAGAAATCAGGCGGATCGGCCTGTTGGGTGAGAGAGTACATGCTCAACTTCTGATTCTATGGTTATTATAGACACTCAGTACCATTTCACAAACCTCAGACACGTGTCCGGCCCATAGCCGAAACTAAGAGGCCTAGTTAATCGTGTCAGTGTTCCATAGGAGGGATTGACGATGACATGCAATCAATTCACCAACGTTCTGCTGCTTCAGACATTTTGTTGCACAGTTTATTTAGTTAACTGTTACCCGTGGATTACAATTTTAATGTGCACCAACCGGCCGCAACACTGATATTGACTGATCTGTAGAACTGCCAGTTGGGGGGGGGGGGGGCATTTGCGAGCATAGACTGCCCTTTTAGTTTGCTTATAGACTTCTATATTGAAGAGGCACTGACGCAAGAAATGGTCCACACCACCACACTCCACTCTCAGACAACCACGGTTCTCCGCAGAGCGATGGTTCAGGTTGCCCTTGACATAGAGTCTGCCATGGAACGAGCAGGGACCTTAGATTGTAATCTCCTTGTGGGTATTGACTGATGTATAATGTATATATGTAAAGTGCAGTGTAAATTGATAGCAATATTTAAGTACCTGTAATAAATAAGTAATAATAATAAATGCAGTAATCCAATGTAAGTGGGTAAAGAAATAAGTCAGAAGGATTTTTTTTCCGTGATTGAGAAAGTTGGACCATGTTAAAGTTTTTGCTGCCTTGCTCTGGATCAACTGCAAGGTCAGAATGTTTTTTTTTTTTTTTTTACCTTTTTTTGATGTCTAATTCAACTTGACTAAGTAAGCCATTACTATAAGTACATCTGAGAATTTTTGCTTTGTATTTGTATCTAATCAGTATGAATCTACTTGGTAATAATATTCAGAATAACAATTAAGCAATAAACAACAATAAACATATTTAAATTAAAAAGTAAACTTCAAGAAGCTTTCCTCCATCTATACATTCATCAGAACACACCACAGAGACCAGCTTTCCCCGTATCCTAGGTTTCTTTTTTTTCCCCGTAAACTTTTATTTACACAGCAAAAAATGATGAAGACAAATGTGATAAATTACAGATATGCAAATTTCTTTCAAGTGTGAGTCTAGCTGGAGCTGAATGAGACCACGCAAGTGAATGTGTGCTCACTCTGGACCCCAGGGAGCTGATCAAAGCACCCTTTCTCTTTCATGCCTAGAGTCCAAACTATCTCTATACAATATGTTTCCATCATGCACTTAATGTGCTCAGACATAGAACTGATTGCCATCGTGCTAGTCCCCCCCGACCCTCCTTTTGTTCCTTGGCTTAAAGTGAGAAAGGACCGTGCTTTTCCTTGCTGCTGGCTTTCTCAAATGCTAAAACATGCTTCATTTTTCACCAGCTTCCTTCTTGATATTTTCAAAAGCCACACCATAAAAACCAACCTCACATCTCTTTTTAGCATTAATTACCTTGCTGTCCAGCCGATGTCTTTTTTTTTTTTTAGCCCATTATAGGCAGTTCACAGCAGGGACTTTTATACTTGCAAGCCCATTGCAGCTGGGAATGAGGGCATTTTATAACTGGAAAATTACTTGAAAATGGAACACAAGTGGAGAATTCAGGCACTCAGTCTTATCCTATAGATTGCCATAAGGCACAATAGCTATAGACATCGCATTGTGTCTGTGCATACTAAGTGATGCCGTTGGCTTAAAAAGTTTTTTGACTGGATTCAAACTTTTGCAATTAGGTTGTCAAGATGGACTAAAAAGTATAGGAGAGGGTCATGGTGCACATCATTGCTTCTGTGTACACCTAAGTTAATAAAGGTGATAAGGAAGCCACTATATAGGCCAGTTCCTGTAGGTTTAGGCCATTATTGGCTATGGCTGGAAGCCAGTTCTGGGAAAGATTCCAGAACTGACTCCTATTAACCCTCTCTGGTTTAACTCTGCTGGAATCCGCCTCACCAGCAACTGCCATTAATCTACTTACTAATTAAGCCAATTCATTACTAAAGGGGGAAAATTCCTCTCTTTGGAAAGAAATTTGAAAGAAGAGCCAAACTGTGTAACTGTAATTAAACCAGAGACTACGAGAACAAGGTGTTGATATATAGCAGTTTGTTTAGGGGAATTTAACAGGTTTCTAGGGCAACACTGCTGTGAAGATTGGAAAAGAGTCCGGAGATTAGCAAGGCTCTACTTGCTAGGCATTCAACAATGGCTTGGTGCAAGTTATATAGGGTGGAAGAAAGTTTGCTTACTACAGACAATGCTTTAGAAAGCACTTCAACCAATGTACAGCAATGTCGTAAAAAAATAAATTCATAAGCTTAATTCTCAACAGCTTTTCTATAAATCCAGTGTTTAGAAAAATAAACAAATAGGTAGTCCATAAGAATAAAAAGTAAAAAAAAAAAAAAAAAACAATTATAACTTTCAATCAGCCACTGACCCCTACAGCAGGTTTGCTTCTCCAACAGGGGGCACTTCTCTTTTGAGTTGGATGATAGCCAGTGTCATTCAACCCACTTTCTAAGAACCCAGGCGGTCATGGTCACAACCCCTGAGAGTACATTATCATGCCAGAATGGGCTCAGAGTATTGCTGTACAAAACATAATTATGTGTGCACCACCCAGGCAACAGTAGGGACCACCCAACGCCAAAGTAGAAGAGAAAAAATCCATGACATCACTGGACCAGCCAGAAGGCCCTTGAAAGAAAGGAATGTAGACTATTTTTCTTTAATGTGAGGGAAGGGGCTCCCCCAAAACCAAAGTTCTTCTCATTTTAAAATATATAGGCAAGTATAGGAAATCTGTTGCCATAAGGAGTGTTTGAAGGACATGGAGCAATCCAATCAATAGATAACAAAGTGTTAGCAACAAGTCCATTAGTGTCTGGATTATTGTTACAGTGTAGCATAATATTCACTCAGGGTACACCTTTTCTGCAGGCCTGTTGCTACAAGGCAGGCAAACCAAGCAATTGCTTGGGGCCCCGAGCTGGCCTGGGGCCCCAAAAAGGGCCCCTGCCGCGCTCCCAATATGCTGCAGCCACCTGAGCGCTCTATAGAGAGCCTGCAGCACTGCTGCCTTGAGTTGTCACTTCCCCTTTTCTGTAGCGTGGCCAAACTCCTCTTCCTTCCTCCTGTCAGTCCGGACTCTGGCTGGAATTCAGTTTCCTGTTCCTGGCCGAACTGACAGGAAGTGCACACTGAGTGCTCACTTCCTTTCAGTCCGGCCGGGAACAGGAAACTGAATGTCCTGCCACACGGTATGGGGCATAAAAAGAACATAGGGAGGGAGGGGGGAGTAAAAAGAACAGAAAATTCCTTCAAACGGTCCTGCTTTTCTGAGTTACTAATTCCATTGTCTAGGCAGTGTGATGAACTACTGAGACTAGTAGCATTCTGGTATAGAGCTGGGGATCTAAATATTAATGCAAAAAGGAGCCACACTTTAGATTTCCATTACTGATCACTTTGGTCATGAAGCATGAATTCTAAAAGCATAGTGATATCTACTTTTTTATGCCTTTTCTTCATCACTGTGGTGTTCCTTCTTGTTTGTTGGGATGGGAGTGTCCTGGCCTGCAGATTTCATAATCTTTTTTTTTTTAAAGATATTTTTATTACGTTTAAGACAAACCAACAAACAGAAAGAATAATACAAAAAAAAAAAACAACAATACCACCAGACAACCTGGTCATAAACAATAGGCAATACACTCAAACATAGACAAATAAACTGACATCAGTGCAAAATATAAAGTAGGCACAGTGGTAAAAGGCTCAGGTATAATACCGGGATATAGCAAAAGCGGAGGTCCGGACATTAGAGATCCGTGAGGCACAGCCGATCAATGGTCAAGCAAGAGTAGTACAATCAGTGCTGGGAGAGGGTTAGCGGACTAGCCAACCATCTACCCCAAATTTTGTGGAAGGTTTTGTTCCATTTCCGGAGTTCAAAAGTAAGTTTATACAGTGGAATAGCGTCATTAATAAGTTTTAACCAGAGGGATTTCAGAGAGGTTTGTGCGCCCTTCCAGGACAGTAAAATAGCTTTTTTAACATAGAAGAAGAGTATACGGAGCAGTCTCTTGGCATGTGATTGGGGTGGATTATGTTTAGGAGGCCTAGCGCCGATGAGATGAAAGCACCCACTTCTTCCCAGAAGTCCCAGACTACCGGGCATTACCAGAAGCAGTGTAAGAAATCGGCCTAGATTTCATAATCTTGGTAGCATAGCTGTGTTTTAAGTACAGGGTGATTGAAAAGTAACTCCCTATTTTAAACTATTTATACATTTTTTATGTGAAGTTACTTTTTTCTCAATTCTTTAATGTATGTTTCTTAATCCACGACATGACTTCAGATAGGATTGTGGGTCCTTTTATCTTTCACGATACTTTGAATGCCGAAAGGTATCTCACTATGCTGCAAGATGAAATCTGGCCAGTTGTCAATACCTGGGAGAATATTGAAGATTCACAGAAGAAGTACGCCGGAGTATCTACTGATACTCCGGCGTACTTTCAAATTTGCCGCGTCGTATCTTTAGTTTGAATCCTCAAACCAAGATACGACGGCTTTTGTCTTCGATCCGACAGGCGTACGGCTTCGTACGCCTTCGGATCGTAGGTGTAATACTTCGGCGCCCATTGGGTGGAGTTCGCATCGTTTTCCGCGTCGGGTATGCCAATTAGCTTTTTACGGCCATTCACGAAGGTACGCGTGGCCGTCGCATTCTCTTACGTCGTCGCTAGTCGGCTTTTCCCGGCGTATAGTTAAAGCTGCTATTTCTTGGCCTATCTTTAGACTTGCCATGTTAAAGTATGGCCGTCGTTCCCGCGTCGAATTTTAAATTTTTTTTTTTGCGTAAGTCGTCCGTGAATAGGAAAGGACGTAACTCACGTCGACGTTCAAAAAATTACGTCGGTGCGACGTCATTTCGCGCAAAGCACGGCGGGAAATTTCTAAACGGAGCATGCGCAGTACGTTAGGCGCGAGAAAGCGCCTAATTTAAATGATCCACGCCCCATTTGAATTAGGCGGGCTTGCGCCGGAGGGATTTACGCTACGCCGTCGCAACTTTACAAGCAAGTGCTTTGTGAATCAAGCACTTGCCCGTAAAACTTGCGGCGGTGTAACGTAAATGCGATACGTTACGCCGCCGCTATTCGACCTGAATCTGGCCCTTGATTTTTATGCAAGATGGTGCTCCTCCACATTTTGCTATTATTGTTCGTGAATGGATGAATGAACATTTTCCTGGGAGATGGTTGGGTCGACATGGTCCGCATGAGTGGGCGGCCAGAAGCCCTGATTTAACACCCTGCAACTTTTTTCTTTGGGGTTGGTTGAAGGAACAAGTTTACTCTTTGAAACCAAAGACTTTAGAAGAACTTGAAGGGTGACTACAAGTATTTTCTGCCATCCCACAAGAGTTCCTGCAAAGCGTTTTCAGAAGCTGCAAGCGAATGCTGGTGCACATATCGAATTTTAAATAAAACTCCATGTTATGTGTGTTCTTCTCATATTCATTTTTTTAAATAATTATTAAAAAATAAATTATAAGATTTTTAAAATAAGGAGTTACTTTTCAATCACCCTGTAATTGCTACAAGGAGGACCGCTGTGCTGGCATTTTATTTACTTTAGGTTGATGTCAGCACTTGTGAGAGACTCAAAAAAAATCTAAAACTGAAAGTGCACTCCTTGTAGTACTTTTCCTTACCTTACCTGAATAATTGGCAGGCGCTTGAAGGGATTGGTACGGTTGGTGCTGTGTCAAATGTCACAAGATACAAAGTCACCAGCGCTCAAAATAAATACCTTTCAAATATTTATTGTGAAGACAGCATTACAAAGTCATAAAAAATCAATGTTTCAGGGCCCCACAGGATCCCTTTCTCAAGACCATATAGTGACTTGAGGAAGGGATCCAGTGAGGCCCCAAGATGTTGGTGTCCTGTGACTTTATGATGCTGTCTTCACAAAAATGTTTGAAAAGCATCTATTTGGGATGCTGATGACTTGTTATCTTCTTAGCACTTGTGAGAGAACTAGCTGTGACCAAACATGCCATTCACTTATACAGACTGGACTAAACTTGGTATGACAGGTGCTGTGTTCTTGGATCCTCTGGAGGTTGACCAGCATCACTGAGGGGCAAGTGAGGTAAGCCATTTCTATATAGCTTGGTTTGTGACATGTTCTCCAGTGTGGGGAGTTAGAAAAATGTACAGCTTAACTTGTACCACAGTTCCCAGCCAGAGCTGATCATGAAAATCAACATCGGTGGAGAGACCCTAAGGACAAAATCCAATGAGTTCCATCTTGTGCCTACAATACAACCTACAGAGTTAGCTCGAGGGAGTTATATCTACCTAGAGAGGTTTTATGGACTGTGCTCCTTGGATGGTTGCAATGTTTTCCTACAAGGGAATAAATGGCTTTGCGATTGCTTTTCCTCTAAAGAGTTCCCAGGTTTGCCAGTTGTTTGGACACCAGACTACGTCTGGTGTTGTTGTTTATCATCATCACTTGTATGTTTTAACCGCTTGCCAACCACCGCACGACTATTTACGCAGCCAGAATGGCACGGGCAGGCAGATTGGCGTACAGGTACGTCCCTTTAAATGTGACGCCCAGTGGGCGCGTGTGCGCCGTGTGCTTTGCGAGTGCGGCGGAGGGTCCCAGGAACTCGATGTTACCAGGAGTCCCGCGAATGCGGACGGCAAGGGCAGAACAGGGGAATGCCTTTGTAAACAAATCCCCTATTCTGCCTAGTGACACTGTCACTGATGACCATTCCCTGTGATCGGGAACGGTCATCAGTGACGTTTCACGTGTAGCCACGCCCCCTAACAGTAAGAATCACTTCCTAGGGAACACTTAACCCCTTCAGCGCCACCTAGTGGTAAACCCCTTCACTGCCAGTGTAATTTTTACAGTAATCAGTGCATTTTTATAGCAGTGATCGCTGTAAAAATTACAATGGTCCCAAAATAGTGTCGAAAGTGTCCAATGTGTCTGCCATAATGTCGCAGTCCCGATAAAAATTGCTGATCGACAACATAACTAGTAAAAAAATATATATTAATAAAAATGCCATAAAACAGTCCCCTATTTTGTAGACGCTATAATTTTTGCGCAAACCAATCAATTAACACTTATTGCGATTTTTTTTTACCAAAAACATGTAGAAGAATACGTATCGGCCTAAACTGGAAAAAACTTGTTTTTTTATATATTTTTTGGGGATAGTATAGCTCTTTTTTTGTTTATAGCGCAATAAATAAAAATCTCAGAAGTGATCAAATACCACCAAAAGAAAGCTCTATTTGTGGGGCAAAAAAGTTGCCTGGTCTTTGACCACCAAAATGGAGAGGTTAAAGGGACACTAAAGGGTCAGTTTTTTTTTTCAATAACAAACATGTCATACTTACCTCCACTGTGTAGTTCGTTTTGCACAGAGTGGCCCCGAATGGCCTCTTCTGGGATCCCACGCCAGCTGTCTCGGCTCCTCCCCGCAAGAGCTAACCCCCTCTGGGAAGCCCCTCTCTGGGCGTGTTATATACTCTTCGTGCATAGCCGCCAAGTGTATGACTTGACCCCACCTCCCGGCAGCCGTGTCACTGGATTTGATCGACAGCAGCGGGAGCCAATGGTTGCGCTGCTATCAATCTATCCAATGAGGAGCCGAGCAATTGAGAGAACGACGCGGGATCGCGCCCATGGAGATTTGGGACTCAGGTGAGTAAAATGGGGGCTGGGGGGAAGGGTTCATTGTGTTTTTTTACTTTATTAAAATTTTACAAAGAAGGAAAGTGCAGCCCAACATACAGTGATAAAAATAAGTATTTGAACACCCTGCTATTTTGCAAGTTCTCCCACTTGGAAATCATGGAGGGGTCTGAAATTGTTATCGTAGGTGCATGTCCACTGTGAGAGACATAATCAAAAAAAAAAATCCAGAAATCACAATGTATGATTTTTTTAACTATGTATTTGTATGATACAGCTGCAAATAAGTATTTGAACACCTGAGAAAATCAATGTTAATATTTGGTACAGTAGCCTTTGTTTGCAATTACAGAGGTCAAACGTTTCTTGTAGTTTTTCACCAGGTTTGCACACACTGGAGGAGGGATTTTGGCCCACTCCTCCACACAGATCTTCTCTAGATCAGTCAGGTTTCTGGGCTGTCGCTGAGAAACACGGAGTTTGAGCTCCCTCCAAAGATTCTCTATTGGGTTTAGGTCTGGAGACTGGCTAGGCCACGCCAGAACCTTGATATGCTTCTTACAGAGCCACTCCTTGGTTATCCTGGCTGTGTGCTTCGGGTCATTGTCATGTTGGAAGACCCAGCCTCGACCCATCTTCAAAGCTCTAACTGAGGGAAGGAGGTTGTTGCCCAAAATCTCGCAATACATGGCCCTGGTCATCCTCTCCTTAATACAGTGCAGTCGCCCTGTCCCATGTGCAGAAAAACACCCCCAAAGCATGATGCTACCACCCCCATGCTTCACAGTAGGGATGGTGTTCTTGGGATGGTACTCATCATTCTTCTTCCTCCAAACACGGTTAGTGGAATTATGACCAAAAAGTTCTATTTTGGTCTCATCTGACCACATGACTTTCTCCCATGACTCCTCTGGATCATCCAAATGGTCATTGGCAAACTTAAGACGGGCCTTGACATGTGCTGGTTTAAGCAGGGGAACCTTCCGTGCCATGCATGATTTCAAACCATGACGTCTTAGTGTATTACCAACAGTAACCTTGGAAACGGTGGTCCCAGCTCTTTTCAGGTCATTGACCAGCTCCTCCCGTGTAGTCCTGGGCTGATTTCTCACCTTTCTTAGGATCATTGAGACCCCACGAGGTGAGATTTTGCATGGAGCCCCAGTCCGAGGGAGATTGGCAGTCATGTTTAGCTTCTTCCATTTTCTAATGATTGCTCCAACAGTGGACCTTTTTTCACCAAGCTGCTTGGCAATTTCCCCGTAGCCCTTTCCAGCCTTGTGGAGGTGTACAATTTTGTCTCTAGTGTCTTTGGACAGCTCTTTGGTCTTGGCCATGTTAGTAGTTGGATTCTTACTGATTGTATGGGGTGGACATGTGTCTTTATGCAGCTAATGACCTCAAACAGGTGCATCTAATTTAGGATAATAAATGGAGTGGAGGTGGACATTTTAAAGGCAGACTAACAGGTCTTTGAGGGTCAGAATTCTAGCTGATAGACAGGTGTTCAAATACTTATTTTCAGCTGTATCATACAAATAAGTAGTTAAAAAATCATAAATTGTGATTTCTGGAATTTTTTTTTTTGATTATGTCTCTCACAGTGGACATGCACCTACGATGACAATTTCAGACTCCTCCATGATTTTCAAGTGGGAGAACTTGCAAAATAGCAGGGTGTTCAAATACTTATTTTCCTCACTGTATTAGGTGTGAATGGACCCCATATAAGTAATACTACAATAGATTGTTAATCCATGAAATATCTGATTGCCTTGGGGGGTTAGAAAGGATGTTTTCCCCTAGTGGAGCAAGTCAAATCATGATATAAAGTTTTTTTTGCCTTTTTCTGGATCAACCATGCACAAAGGTTCCATAGACGTGCACACACCCTAATCACCTCTGTGCACAGGGGTTTCTTCTGCTAGAACTCAGTCCAGCATCTCTACTAAATATACACAAGTGGCAGGGGTTGTGCTGTGAGTGGGAGTACGTTTTGTTTGTAAGATCCTATGCGAGACGTGCAAGGACTTCAGCCGCGGAGTAAGTAGGCAGCCCTCCAGTGTCTCTCCACACCTTCATGGGACAGGAGCAGAGTGGAGGATAGCGGCAGGCCAGTCAGCAGCTACATGCAAGCAGGTGAGAAGACTGTAACAAATAAAATAAAAAATGATAATGTAAAAAAGACAAACATTTATGACAAACGGTTGGCCCAAAGAGAGAAATGCTTGACTCAACCCTAACCTCCAACATTCTTAGAGGCCACAAGTGATGCTCTGAGTGAAGATTGCAGCAGCAGGAGTGCATTCAAACTCCCAGAAGTGTTGGGGGTAATTTTGTTTTTAGGGTGGGGGGGCAAACAGTTTGCAAATGTGGGCTATCAAAAAAGTGGACCTTCATATGCTTAGCTGTACTGTAAAAAAAAAAAAAAAAAAAAAAGAAAGTGTATATACATATATATTGTGAGGGTGGGACTCTGTGCTATGTGAAAGATTGCTGGTTTATGCTATATTTTGTAGAGAGAGACACATTAATTGCACAGCTGTGTCTTGGACTTTTTAAGTCTGACCTGACCTGGCTCAGGGCCCCACCCTACAGACAGGAAGTCTGTCCTGGGAATCAGGTGGATTCCCAAATCCCTCTGAGAGGAGTCAGAGGCTGTATGCATGTCTGCAGGAGGCAGATGTCATTAATGATTGAGCAGCAAGACGCCGACAGGAGTAAGCTAGGTGTGTGCTTAACTCTAGGAAACTGTTTGTTCTGAGGAACAGAAACTTAGGCTAAAGGCCTGAAACAAGGAGGCTAAACTGTTGAATTGGCAAGATACAGTAGTGGTGGAACCCCCTGCGAGGGCTGCTAATGTATTTGTGAACTTTTTGTGCTTTTAAATAAAAGTGGGCTACCAGGCCCATAATAACCCCAATCTTACAATATATACTGTATATATACAGTGAGGAAAATTATTATTTGATGGCAACAAAGGAATGGCTCAAGAAGAAGCACATTAAGGCCATAGAGTGCCCTAGTCAGTCTCTAGTCCTTAATCATATAAAAAATGTATGGAGGGAGCTGAAACTTTGAGTTGCCATGCGACAGCCAATAAATCTTTGATTTAGAGAAGATCTATAAAGAAGAGTGAACCAAAATCCCCAAACCCGAGATGTGTGCAAACCTGGTGACCAACTACAAGAAACGTCTTACCTCTGTGCTTGCCAACAAGGGTTTCTCCACCAAGTACTAAGTCATGTTTTGCTTGGGGATCAAATCCTTATTTTACTCACTGAACTGCAACTCCATTTATTTTGTATTGTGTGTTTTCTCTGGATTTTTGGTTGATATTCTGTTTCTATCATATAAAAGACACCTATGATAAACATTATAGACCCTTCATTTCTTTCTAAGTGGGAAAACTTACAAAATCTGCAGGTGATCAAATAATTACCGTATTTATCGCGGTATAACACGCTCCCCTAAAGTGGCCCCCAATCCTGTGGAAAAAAAGTTTTTTTGTTTTTTTTGTACTTACAGTTTTGGTGTCTTGCGCGGCATCCATCGGCGGCCTCGTCGGGTCCGGCGTCCTTCTGCAGCTTCGGGTGTACTCTTCGGCGGGTCCGGCGTCCGTCTTCGGCGGGTCGGGTGTCCTCTTCGGCGGGTCGGGTCTCCTCTTCGGCGGGTCCGGCGTCCTCCCCGCTCATTTCCCGCGCCGAGTTTGAATACTGCGCCGACATATACAGAGCGCAGTACACTCGTGTATTGTCGGCAATGCTTGGCTACCCGCACTGACGTTCTGTACGTCCAGGACGTGAGTGCGGAAGGAGCCGAGACTGCCCGACTATACCCGAGTGTACTGCGCTCGGTATATGTCGGCGCAGTATTCAAAACTCGGCGCGGGAAAGCGGGTATCGGCGTATACCGCGCACCCACGATTTTGCCCTGATTTTCAGGGCAAAAAAGTGCGCGGTATACGCCGATAAATACGGTATTTTCCTCACTGTATATAATATTTTTTTTACAGTACAGCTCATCATAGGAACTCTGCTTTATTTGACAGCTCACTGCTCCCCCCCCCCCCTCTTTTCGCAACAGTACTGGCTTTAAAAAGCCATTTGCAAACAAACAGTTTGCCCCCCCAAAAAACTTACATCAGTCATACATACATGTTAAGTTGTTTTTTACCTGATATTTTTAATTGTTCTCACACATGATAAAAAAACACCTTGATATATGATCAGAACAATTAAAATGACAGATAAAAATCAACTTAACCACTTGACCTCTGGAAGGTTTTACCCCCTTTATGACCAAGGCATTTTTTTCTATTCAGCACTGTGCTACTTTTAACTGGCAAATGCGCATTCATGCAATGCTGTACCCAAATGATTTGTATAATTTTGTTTCACACAAATAGCGCTTTCTTTTGGTGATATTGTGTCCCCACTGGGTTTTTTATTTTTTTGCTAAATAAATGTAGCGCCCCCTTACTTACAGTATGGGCACTACGCTAAAGTTAGTGGGGAATGGGAGAGTTGTTTTTTTGCTCCCATTCACAATTTGTCAAATGTGGGCTGCTGTCATTCCAGAAATGTCCTGTAGGTCAGCCTGCACTCCAGGGGTGTTGTTTCCCCCCCTGGGCGACATGTGGCGCTAGAGGGGTTCTGGCAGAGCAACTTTCCTCAGCAGCCAATTAGAGGAGTTTTCCCTCGCAAAGCATGCTGGGGAGGGGTATATCTGTAGCAGACGCCATCTTTATTGGTTCTTCCCGCGGTTTCCAGGTGCGGCATCCACCTTTAGGGTGCGCGCATCCAACGGCGTTGGCCTTCCAGGCCGGGGTCAAATGCTACGTGGAGCTCTATGTTGCTGAGAGGGACCCCAGTGACTTACTGGGTCCCCAGTTCTATTGAGAGGATCCCAGGCTGGATGCCTATGCTAAAACCTACTGGGAGGATTTGCTCAATTCGTCCATTTAGCTCATTCAAGTAATAGGCCTGTGGCAGAGGCCCTAGAGCCGGGTCTGTGAGAGAGATCTGTTCCTCCCAGCAACCTAAAGTGACACTTCGGCTGCCAGGCTTGTGGCAGGAGTCTGTCCGGGGGCACTTTACCCACTCTGGCTAGAGTGGCGACGAACTGCAATTTGATACTACTGAGAGCAGGATTGCTCGGTTCATATTCAGGCCTGATACTGCACAGTTCTCCCTTTTGATGTTGGCCGTGTTGGCCTGGAAATAAAGCATTGGAAAACCTTTATTCACTGTCTGGACATTCGCTCAATACTCTGTTCTCCAACTGCACCCCTAGACAACACTAAGGTAACTTAATACGCCGATTCCAACAACAAATCAGCGGCTCCTGAGGGGGTAGCGCTACATAAACAAAAAAAAGAACGAACATTTTGAAACAAAAAATATATTTTCAACATTCTTTTATAAAACATATCCAATAAAATCAGATTTCTTCATAAATTTAAGTCAAAATGTATTAGGCTACATGTCTTTGGTATAAAAAAAAAATCCCAACTAGTGTATTTTAATTGGTTTGTGTGACAGTTATAGCGTCTAAACACTATTGTATATATATTTGAAAATTGATCAGTCCTGATGTACTGACGGCCTATCTCATTTCTTGAGCCCCTAAACTGCCAGGACAGTACAAATACCCCCCCCCCACCCCCCAAATAACCCCTTTATGGAAAATAGACAGTCAAAATGTATTTAATAAGAGGCATGGCAAGCTTGAAGTTGTAATTTTTTGGAAAATTAAATGAAATCATTTTTTTGTTCATAATTTTTAAATTACATTTTTATGTACGGTCACCAGGGAAGTACAGCATCATCAAATGACTAGTGTGGCAGTGATCAGGGATGTTGACTGGTGACAGTATAAAAAAATATATATTTTAATACATTTTCTTAAATTTTTCAACATTTTTTTTTCATACTTTCATTAGAGTAGTTCAGTGTCACCTACTTACAGTGCACTTTCTTATTTAATTTAGAGATTTATTTAAAAGGTTTGTTTATGTTAATTGGTTATTTAATTAATAAGTAAAAAAAATGAAAGTGTTTATTTACATTGATGATTGTTTATTATAAAAAATGTTAATACATTTTCAAATGTATGTTTAAGTTAATGAATGTGTCTGTGTGTATATATATATATATATATATATATATATATATATATATATATATATATATATATATATATATATACACACACACTAATAGGGTGAGTCACTCCTCTTGTATCCGTGTAATTTCAAGGAGAGGTGTCACGGTGGGCTCCCAATTAGCCACCAATTGCCAAAAGGAGAAAAAAAAGGAACACGATCTCCAATGCAAAAGGTTTACTGAATATTTGTCTTCATACAATACATGAATTCAGCAGCAACTGTACAGTTTTGAGCATACCATGCTCTTTATCACAGCTTGATGACGAGCATGCTCGAAACTGTACAGTTGCTGCTGAATTCATGTATTGTATGAAGACAAATATTCAGTAAACTTTTTGCATTGGAGATCGTGTCCCTTCTTTTTTATATATATATATATATATATATATATATATATATATATATATATATATATATATATATACACACACACACATACACACATGTATTTGAGCTTTGCTTTGGGGTTCACACACTAATACAATAGGCCTATGAAGGCTTTTGGTTCTGGAAATTGGGAGTTTTCAATTTAATTATATATTCATAAATTTGTCAATTGGTTGAACTAGATTGGTCTTGTGTCTTTATTACATCAAATATATACTGTAATAACAAATGCCAACATGGTTCAAAAAGAAACCCATTATCTATAGACAAATTATAGAAAATAGTTGCTTGATATACACAGTTCATCCAAGTTTAATAAACAATACTCAAACAAAACATTACACTTAAAAAAAAAAATTCAAAGCAAAAAAAAAATACTTTCGTTGATATAACTTCAGTTTTTCTGACCTAATTTCCCCTAATCATGTTAGAAGGTGGAGGCGGCAGAGGCGGAACTCCTTCGATGTCCTCATCAGTGTCTGACACCACCTGCAATTCTGAAATAACAGACAACAGTTACAAGTTGCTGCCACTGAATAATCCAACTGTCAATCTTGCTGCGCTGGGCTCCAGCGTTTTATCTGATTAGTAAAATCCCTTGTTGTTCCGGCTTTAAGTGGACATGCTCTCTCTGCATGCCTTAGTACAGGCTAAAAGGATTAACAATTTCTACACTGGGCAGAAATAAAAACCGAATAAATGATGGTCTCCTAACTGAACGTAATCTGTAATAACACTACTATAATTGCCACTGGGGTCTTGTTAGGACTGAAGTATTTGCATGTGAAACAGTGAAGAGTTCTCAATGACTACATGTGAAGGCACACTTTTATACACACAGCCACATGGGCGATGGCTTTCATTCTTTCAACTGCAACAGAAAATTTTAAATAAAGGTGAATTGTGATTGGCTGTTACCGTGGAACCTTTTACCATCTCAAAGATAAAAGTTCCATGTGATGCAGAACACACATTTTCTTTTATTTTAATACTGGAAAAGTGACCATTAGATAATAATTTCTTCATATTGCTATATTTGGCTGGATCAGGAGATGAACAAGAGGCTCTGGGAGCTCCGGGCAGCCAAGATAAGCTGATGTAAGCTGACATAGTCTATGGGCAGCCTAAAGCTGGCCATACATGGAGTGAATGTCAGTTGGTTCCTGGCTGAAATTCAAGCTAAGAGGTGGCCGTATCAGCACCCTTCCACCCCACATCCTTCAATCTGAAAATCGAAAGAGACAAGCAGAAAATTGTTGGCTGAACAGCGCCTGCATTCTGCATCCCTAGTAGAACAGAAGAAATTAATCAATCCCCCCATGGGTCTAGGAGCTGTTTGGTCAATCTTCAACCTAGCTCCTTCGGATTTTCAGATTGAAGAATGTCGGATGGAAGGGTTCTCACAGACAGGGCTACCCTCAACTCAAATTTCAGTCAGTTCATAAGGAACCACCGTGTATGGCCAACTTAACACTGCAGAGTTTATATTTATTCTGCATTGTAGTGCTCAAATAGCACCAATGCATTTGCAAAAAAGCAAATTTTATGCATTTACTGCATGAGCTTATATGTGTTTTAGATGCATGTTTCTGTGTAGGTGTCAAAACACATAAAACTGAATTATACATTATTGTGCATTTCCCAGTCAT
The DNA here is from genome assembly GCF_905171775.1 of Rana temporaria. NCBI lineage: Eukaryota > Metazoa > Chordata > Amphibia > Anura > Ranidae > Rana > Rana temporaria. The sequence continues at coordinate 48,833,007 of NC_053493.1, forward strand.
TGCATTAAATGCTTTAGGGAGATCTAAATCTGATAAAAAATACGGAAATAAACTTTACAATACTAACCACCCCTTCAGTGATATGACATCTGCAAACTCCCTCGCCGACTGTCAGAGGATGACTACAAGACGTTTGGTTAATAGAAATGTGCATGCACGAAGATTGGTTAATAGAAATGTGCACGCGTGCAGATTTTTTGACAGAATAGTGACTAGGCGTGCACATGCCTACAGGAATGCACACGTGGATGAGTACGAGTGCTCACTCAGTGCATGTTAGCGACAGACAGACTTTTTAAAGGGGCTCTTGCTCCAGTACTGACAGACTTTTCAGCTGTTCAATGTGTCCTGGTATTACTCTGCTTGTTCCCTTGTTGCTGACTAGGCTTGCCTCTGATCTGAACTTGGATCCTGCTTCTGATTTGTCGCCAGTTCCTGATCTCGGCTCTGTTCTTGATTATATCTCTGTCTTATATCTCGGTACCTCACTGCCCACCTGCTGTTGACCTCAGCTATCCCTGTGACCATGCTGCTGTTTCCCAGCTCTGCTCTCACATCTGGTTCAAGTGCCTATACGGCTGTCATCTGTATCAGCTCTGATCATCACAGCGAGTTAAGCCTCGTACACACGACCGAGGAACTCGACGGGCGAAACACATCGTTTTCCTCGCCGAGTTCCTTGTTAGGCTGTCGAGGAACTCGACAAGGCAAGTTTCTCCATTCCCGTCGAGGAAAAAGAAGACATGCTCTCTTTTTGGCTCGACGGGATCCTCGACAGTTTCCTCGTCGAAAAATGTACACACGGCCGGTTTCCTCGGCAAAAAAAAATCCCAGCAAGTTTCTTGCTAGTTTTTGCCGAGAAACTCGGTCATGTGTACGAGGCCTTACTGTCCCAAGCCTGCTGGGAGCTCTGACAAGCCTTGCATTTTTAACCCGCAACCTGTATAGATTCCCTCTTTAAATTCTACTGGTTTAGCTATTGTTCTTGACTTGATGTCTTGCCAGCCTGCCAGGGTCTCCATCTCCTGCTGCAAGCACTCCTATCAACACCTGTCGGCACTCGTTTTCCTCTTGTTCACAGAGGTGAACTGGGCAGAGCTGATAACATAGCTCATTTTTGCACAGGAACCTACTAGCTCACTGGATTTCTAGCAGGATAAACACTTTTTCTCACTCACTGAGTAGATATTACTGTACAAGATACTTTCAAGAGGTAAATTTAACAAACAAAAGAGGATCATATAAGAAATCCCCAATGGGACACAAATGGCAAAAAACCGAACAGGGTTATAACCTTCCCTTACTCTATCCAAAAATTAAGAAAAGCATCTAAGTTGGATCAAGTCGGAAGGAAGTCGCAGACAAAGTCGTACGACTTTGCTGTTGCAGCAGTATGAACTGATCAATTAAAAGTCAAAGCAAATTTTACAAGAGCATTGTATCTTAAGAGCTTCCTCAGGGACCATTAGCTAGGTACTCATCATATACCTTAAAAAGCTACAGTCGATTTGCTTGCTTGATGGCCAGCCCTGGAACACTGTACAAATAGCTTAAATAGCTAAAGATCAATCATAGCTTTACTTTAAAAAATATATATTATTTCGCTATAAAGTCAACGCGGCATAAAAAGTAAAGTATTATTTGCATTTTTTTTTTAATGGCGCTCCAACCTTACACCCTTCTTCCCTGGCAGTAAGCTGGAGATCTGAACTGCTGAGGTCTGTAGGAGAGAAGCAATCTATAAAGCTCCAATTAACCACGCTACTGCTCCCTGCTCTATGAAAACATTTGGGTTGAAAGACATGCTAAATTATCTATAGCAGTGGTCATCAACTCTCTCCTCGGGGGCCCACTAACAGGCCAGGTTTGCAAGATAACTGAAATACATTACAGGTGATATAAGTTGCTGCTTATTGATTGCAGTATTCTGCATCTCCCCAAGGTAATACATAAAACCTGGCCTGTTAGTGGGCCCAGAGGACAGGGTTGATGACCACTGCGCTACAGAATAGAATTACACTACAGTGGGGATTGAAAGTTTGAGGACCCCAGGTTAAAATTTGTATTAATGTGCATAACGAAGCCAAGGAAAGATGGAAAAATCTCCAAAAGGCATCAAATTACAGATTAGACATTCTTATAATATGTCAAAAAAAGTTAGATTTTATTTCCATCATTTACACTTTCATAATTAAAGAAAACAGAAAAATGGCGTCTGCAAAAGTTTGGGCACCCTGCAGAATTTATAGCATGCACTGCCCCCTTTGCAAAGCTGAGATCTGCGATTGTCATGGATTGTTCTCAATCATCGTCTGGGAAGACCGGGTGATGTCAATCTCAAAGGTTTTAAATGCCCAGACTCATCTGACCTTGCCCCAACAATCAGCACCATGGGTTCTTCTAAGCAGTTGTCTAGAAAACTGAAACTGAAAATAGTTGACGCTCACAAAGCTGGAGAAGGCTATAAGAAGATAGCAAAGCGTTTTCAGATGTCAATATCCTCTGTTCGGAATGTAATTAAGAAATGGCAGTCATCAGGAACATTGGAAGTTAAAGCAAGATCTGGAAGACCAAGAAAAATATCAGACAGAACAGCTCGCAGGATTGTGAGAAAAGCAATTCAAAACCCACGTTTGACTGCACGATCCCTCCAGAAAGATCTGTCAGACACTGGAGTTGTGGTACACTATTCCACTATAAAGAGATACTTGTACAAATATGGTCTTCATGGAAGAGTCATCAGAAGAAAACCTCTTCTACATCCTCACCACAAAAATCAGCATTTGAACTTTGCAAATGAACATATAGACAAGCCTGATGTATTTTGGAAACTGTGGACCGATGAGGTTAAAATAGAACTTTTTGGCCGGAATGAGCAAAGGTACGTTTGGAGAAGAAAGGGCACAGCATTTAATAAAAAGAACCTCTGTCCAACTGTTAAGCATGGGGGTGGATCAATCATGCTTTGGGGTTGTATTGCAGCCAGTGGCACAGGGAACATTTCACGAGTAGAAGGAAAAATGGATTCAATAAAATTTCAGCAAATTTTGGATGGTAACTTGATGCCATCTGTGAAAAAGCTGAAGTTAAAGAGAGGATGGCTTCTACAAATGGATAATGATCCTAAACACACCTCAAAATCTACGGGGGATTACATCAAGAGGCGTAAATTGAAGGTTTTGCCATGGCCTTCACAAACTCCTCAACATAATTGAAAATCTATGGATAGACCTTAAAAGAGCAGTGCGTGACAGACAGCCCAGAAATCTCAAAGAACTGGAAGACTTTTGTAAGGAAGAATGGGCAAAGATACCTCAAACAAGAATTGAAAGACTCTTGGCTGGCTACAAAAAGTGTTTACAAGCTGTGATACTTGCCAAAGGGGGCAGTACAAGATATTAACTCTGCAGGGTGCCCAAACTTTTGCAGACGCCATTTTCTTGTTTTCTGCCATTTTGAAAGTGTAAATGATGGAAATAAAATCTAACTTATTTTGACATATTATAAGAATGTCTAATCTGTAATTTGATGCCTTTTGGAGATTTTTCCATCTTTCCTTGGCTTCGTTATGCACATTAATACAAATTTTTACCTGGGGTGCCCAAACTTTCGATCCCCACTGTATATGATCAACAGTTTGTGCACATCGGACTATCACACCTAAACAACGTGGGTACATTCAGCCTGCCAATACATTATTCGAGTCTCGTCAGGTTCAGCAGGGACCAGCCGAGAAATGAACCATATATGGGCAGGCTGAATATACCCAAGTTGATTGATCAATTGTCTGTCGGATTTTACATGCGATTATTGCTAGCGGCTGTTCTAGCCACTAGCAATAATCACTGTGTCCTCCCAGTGGGGATGCTCCCCCACGCTCTTCCTTCTATCCACAGGAGGGAAATCAAGCAATGGTTGCAGGAAAGAAAGTTGCTCCGTCTATGGATAGCTCTCTGTCTTAGGGTTCTTATGTTTACTTTAAAAATTCCCGATCTGTTTTTTTTAAGCAATGAAAACAGAAGCTCATTGTAAGAGAAGAGGTATTATACTAACATATCTGGCAGATGTGTAACTTACCTTCCCTTCATCCCAGTGCTGCAGCCTCAATCAGTGTTTTTTGCATTCAACACTTCCAGAAGCAATGGATACCTGTGTCCTGCTGCAAGCCATGGTTCTTTCCTCTGACCCTATGTCGCTACATGGCTCACCAGTGACTTAGGGGTTAAAGGAAGGAACCACAGAGCGAGGCAGAGGACATGGGCATCTGACACTCCCGGAAATGTTTGAAGGCACTAATAGATGGCTGCAGTGCTAGGACGAAAGGTAGGTAAGCCATACAGCCACCAGAGAGGTGAGTACAACACCTATTCTTCTACAGGGAGCTGCCCTCTCCTTAGATTGCACTGGAATTTAAGATAAACATTTGGAAATACTCTGTCACATAACCGAATATCTGAGCAAGTACAGGTTCTTTGGGCCATCTTAAAAATGACTCTTTTACCAGATCGCTCTTCTTTAGCTTTTTATCTATGGTATATGGGTCATTGGGGTATTTTAGGCCAGGTCAAGGCTTGAAAATTGGCCACTACTTCACACATATGCTAAAGCACTGGTTCAAATGGTCACTAAGCAGGCGTAAAAAACCTTTGATGAATTCTCTCTGAGCTTGCATTGTTGACTTAGCATTGTAGGACAATAAGCCAGCGTCTAGACATGTCTCTTGCTGTGACCAACAGGGACTGTCCATTGGATAGAGAAGAAAAAATAGGAATAAAAACATACATATACAGAGTCAAGATATATATATTTATGCCTAATAAAACCATAAGACACATAACAGTGGTATTACAGTATGTGTGAGTACTTTGCATGTTATTTTTTTTTTTTTTATATTTGCCCATACAGTCCATTTTTCAAGACAAGCTTCAGAGTGATGTGGAGAGCAGTAAAACATCCTGGCAGTGCTTGGGCAGTAGATCCCCCAGTCAATGAGGACCTCATTTGAGCGCAGAGATGCTCGGAACACAGCTCTATAGAAGTCTAATGCCTCGTAAACACGATTGGAAATTCCGACAGCAAAAGTCCGATGTGAGCTTTTGAAGGGAAATTCTGACCGTGTGTATGCTCCATTGCACTTTTGCTGTCGGAATTTCCGCCAACAAAAGATTGAGAGCTGGTTCTCAAATTTTTAGATGGAAAAAATTCCTATGGGAAAATCCAATCGTCTGGTAGAAATTCCAGCGTGCAAAATTCAGACGTATGCTCGGAAACAATTTTGACGCATGCTCGGAAGCATTGAACTTCATTTTCTCGGCTCGTCGTAGTGTTGTACGTCACCGCTTTCTCGACGGACGAAAGTGCAGAGAACTTTTGTGTGACTGTGTGTATGCAAGCCAAGCTTGAGCGGAATTCTGTCGGAAAAACCATCCAAGGTCCGATCGTGTGTATGCGGCATAAGGAGTGCCTTTGTGCAAGTTTAGATCGGGCACTGAAGATTTATTGTGAGGGATCTGAATTCTTACAGTGTAGACCTCAATGTGGGGAGCAATGAGCCCTGATTGGAGGGAAGGGCCATAACCCTCTTCACTCAGTACACAGAGAACATGCAGAGATAAGGAAATGAATCACAGGCTGTGTGCTGGAGCTCTCTTCCCCTGTTGTACATCGCTGGATTGAGATGGGGCTCAGGTAAGTATTAGGGGGGGGCTGAGGTGGGCTGCTGCACACAGGTTTTTTTTGTCTTAATGCACAGAAAACCTTCTGCCCTTAGAACCTGTTCTCCCTTAGTAAACAATTCTTTCTTCATTTTATGCCTAAGAGGGCATCTTGGATACATACTGGCCTCAAGTGGGTGGTCTTCCTTATTGTTACACATTACTCCCAAAATTGGGACTAATGAGGCCAAATAACACCATCCTTGGAAGAACCACTTTAAGACCAACGCAGGGTTCTATAGACCTTACATTGGACGTGGTGACGCCAAGGGACAGTCCACCACTGGAGAGTGGGACAGCATAATCTAGGAAGCAGTGGATCTGGTACGTAAAACTGTTTCTCCTCTCCCCTAGACCAACCAAGCAGTTAACCCTTCGCAGTGCAGGTGTGGCCCAGCTGCAAGGGATACTTTTCTTAGTTTCTCGGAGTTGGTTTGTTTATGACAAACAGTTCATTAGCAAACTAAAAATTATTATTTAGGGTTCATTCTACTTTAATATGAATGATATAAACTGGGGAAGATTTAGGGCCCTTTCACACTAGCGGACCGTAAGTCCGCATTTTCATCCGTCTGTTTGCGGATGAAAACGGGACATACATGGGTCCCTATGTGATTACGGGTGTCAGCGGATGAATATCCGCTGACACCCGTAATTTGTCCGCCTCCGCAAAGATCCACATTTGCAGACGGAAGAAATCCTATTTTTCTTCCGTCTGCCGGATCGGATGAACACCGACATATGGTCTGTGTTCGTCCGATCCCCCATAGGGGAGAGCGGAGGAAACACAGGGCAGTCCCTGCACAGTGTGCGGGGACCGCCCTGTCAGCTGCCAGCTCAGCGGGGATTTTACGGAGGATCCCCGCTGAGCAAAGAGGACACACGGAGCAGATCATTACTGATCCGCTCCGTGTGAAAGGGACCTTTCTAAAGCTGGAGCGTGCAAAATCCGGTGCAGCTGTGCACAGAAACCAATCAGCTTCCAGGTTTTATTGCCAACGCTTAATTGAACAAGCTGAAGTTAGAAGCTGATTGGCTACTATGCACAGATGCACCAGATTATGAGTACTCCAGTTTTAGTAAATCCCCCCTGTGTGTTTGAACCTCCAGCTGCACCCAGTTATGAAAGAAACAAGTAAAATAACTTTTTTTTTAATATATATATATATATATATATATATATATATATATATATATATATATATATATATATATATATATATATATATGTGTGTGTGTGATAATTTAATTGAAAAATACAACAAATTAAAAGGTTGTGTTAAAAACGTTATTAAAATCAACCTAGCGATGCTCGGAAGACTAATGACATTTCACAGGTAATGCAATTTGGGATGAATAACTCCCATGTTTTCTGTGCTAACAATGTGAATTTTTGTAAACTACTATAAATTGCAATTGAAAAGCACTAATCTTCCCGTCCCCAGTCATTTTTTATACGGATGAAATGAATGCAGATACTCCCCTTTGGGAGGGGCGACATGACACTTAGCTGGCCTCTTCTAAACAGGTCAGGGACCGTAGGAGGGATCGCTTTGCTAAAGCGTGTAACCAAATCAAGCCAATGGTTAGCTCTTTTCAATACCACTGGAATGGCCTTGCACAATGCTCATTCACATAGCAGCACACTGGCAATGAAAGGATGGTCAAGCTTATATCTAACTCCCCTTTCAAAGAAAAGGCTTCCCCCTTAGTCATTAAGACTGTAACGTTCAAACAAACTTCAACAAACCCACAAAAAAAAAAGTGAACTTAAAACTTTCTAAAATGCACCGATCACATGAAAACGCCAAAGATTATTAGTTATAGAATCTTAAGAAATTGTGCTCATTATATCGCTGCAAGTGTCTTTGTTTGAATCTCAAGACACAAAGACCCAACAAGCCTGCCCTGGAGATGACCTATTGCTTTCAAGTCGCTTAAGCACATCAGAAATTCCATTGTTGGGGTTGATTAATTGAAACTGATAAGTTACCATGAATAAAGATTGTTTTTTTCTGTTTAATGTGCTGGGGCTGATTTGGTAAATGCTTATTCATGTAGCTATGCAGTGCAGCATATGGACCAAGTGCATTCAGCATTGCAAACATATACAATTTATTATGCTTGTATGGCCACGGCCAAAAGGCCTTTTCTGCCTTTTAATGGTAAAGTGTGAAGGAAAAAAAAACCCATTTAAAGAGTCACTAGTATTATTACATGGACAACAATGTAGGCCTGACTGTGTCTGCGTCCCCTATGAATAAGGGACAGGGAAAGGGGTGGACAAAACCCCTAAAGTACATGTCAACAAAGAGGCCCTTGTGGATTTTAATACAGCAGACAAAGAAATTTTAAGTCAAGGGGTTCGCTGGTTCATTGAGTGAAGATATTTAGGCAAGCTCATGTCAAGTGTCAGATTAGTCTGATTAACTCATCGTTTATATGAAAGGAAATATTTAATTTAGGAGAGGGGTGAGTGTTAGATCACAGATATATTTAATTATACTTTAACTACACTAATGTGTTTGGTCACACTTTCGGTCAGATTATTGCAGGAGCACAGCTGGAAAGCAAGATCAGGCCTCTGGACAATAAATTAGAGATGGGTTTTTTTTTGTTTTTTTCTGGTGCTCTTACAAGATGAGATGCAAGGGATGTAAAATCCTTAAAATGTTAGAGTACAGCGTCAGGACTAAAATATGTATTTGTTCATAAGACAACGGTGTAAAGTAAAATTTGACTGCCACACAGCAGAAAGTAAATGTCTGACAGCACAACTTAATTAAAGTCCAACTGAACTTTCAACTTAAATCACACTAATTACCGTATTTATCGGCATATAACACGCACCTTAATTTTAAGAGGGAAGTTTCAGGGAAAAAATACTTGAATTTTAAAAGAAAAATAAGGGTCAGTGCCCAGCAATGCAGCCTTATCAGTGCACATCAATAGAGCCTTATCAGTGCCCATCTGCAGCCTCTCCATTGCCCATTAATGAAGCCTGATCAGTGCCCGTCTGCAACCTTGCCATTGCCCATTATTGCAGCCTGATCAGTGCCCATCTGCAACCTTGCCATTGCCCATTATTGCAGCCTGATCAGTGCCCATCTGCAGCCTTGCCATTGCCCATTTGCAGCCTCACCATTGCCCATTACTGCAGTCTGATCAGTGCTCATCTGCAGCCTTGCCCTTTTTTGCAGCCTGATCAGTGCCCATCTGCAGCCTTGCCCATCATTGCAGCCTTGCACATCATTACAGCCTAATCCGTGCCTATCTGCAGCCTTATTCGTGCCCATCTGCAGGAGCCAAGTCTCCTGTGTACTCCGCTCAGCTGATTATGTAGAGGTGGAGTTTGCATATGTGTATGTGAGTATATATATAATTTGTCATATCTGTTTCAAATTATCTACGACTAAGGCTATTGCCGAAACACGTCAGAATTATTGTTTTATTGTCACTCTGATGTACCAATAAACAACACTTCAAGGACTACAGTTTTGCCGGCTCTTTTTCTGCTGTTACATTGGAGTGTGTTGGGACACATCGAGCCTCAGCACCTGTGAGTGGACTTGGTGTATGGATTGGGTTGTCCCTGCAGAGACACACACACAAAATTTCCCCTATTTTAAGGGGGAAAAAGTGTGTGTTATATGCCAATAATAAATACGGTGCATGCCAATAATAAATACGGTGCATTCGAGAGAACCATGAATGCCAACATGTACTGTGACATGATCCCTCCCCTTCAGAGACTGGGCCGCAGGGCAGTATTCCAACATGATAACGACCCCAAACACATCTCCAAGATGACCGCTGCTTTGCTAAAGAAGCTGAGGGTAAAAGGAATGGACTGGCCAAGCATGTCTCCAGACCTAAACACTATTGAGCATCTGTGGGGCATCCTCAAATGGAAGGTGAAGGAGCGCAAGGTCTCTAACATCCACCAGCTCCGTGATGTCATTATGGAGGAATGGAAGAGGACTCCAGTGGCAACCTGTGAAGCTCTGGTGAACTCCATGCCCAAGAGGTTTAAGGCAAAGGTGGAAAATAATGGTGACCACACAAAATATTGACACTTTGGGCCCAAATTATGACATTTTCACTTAGGAGTGTACTCACTTTTGTGACAGCAAATTTACACTGTAATGCCGCGTACACACCATCACTTTATGTGATGAAAAAAAACGACATTTTCTGTGAAGTAAAAAATGACGTTTTTGAAACTTCAATTTTCAAAGACGAAGTTGCATACACACCATAGTTTTTCTCACAATGTTCTAGCAAAGCGAGGTTACATTCACCACGTTTTTCCATTGAAGCTCGCTTCATAAGTAGCTTCTGGGCATGCGCGGGTGAAAAAACGTCGTTTTAAACGACGTTTTTGCTACACACGGTCAATTTCTGTGAAGTAAAAGTTGACGTTTTGAAAAACGACACATAAAATTGAAGCATGCTTCAATTTTTTTTGGTCGTTTTTTAGAAGACATAAAACGACGTTTTCCCCCACACACGGTCATTTAAAGTGACGTTTTTAAAAACGTCATTTTTTTTCATCACATAAAGTGATGGTGTGTACGGGGCATTATACAAGCTGTACACTCACTACTTTACATTGCAGCAAAGTGTCATTTATTCAGTGTTGTCACATGAAAATATATAATAAAATAGTTACAAAAATGTGAGGGGTGTACTCACTTTTGCAAGATACTTTACTTATTTCACTTATTAAAATGCAAATTAATTTATTACTTTTTTGAAATGCATTTTCTGGATATTTTTGTTGTAATTCGGTCTCTCACTGTTAAAATAAACCTACCATTAAAATTATAGACTGATAATTTCTTTGTCAGTGGACAAACATACAAAATCAGCAGGGGATCAAATATTTTTTTCCCTCACTGTACATACTTCAACTGCATATTCAGCTGTTACAACAATGTTTTTGCTAGTTATACAATTAATGATGATGATGTTAAGCAGCGGCGGCCCGTCCATAAGGGACACAGGGGCGCCGGCCCCTAATCTCCGTGCAGTGTGGGCTTGGTATTGTTTGCCACCCCCCTCCATAAAATAGAGCACCCTAGCCGCCACTGGTGTTAAGGCCCCTTTCACACGGGCTGTCAGCTAGCCTGTCAGTTGGACCTGATCAGACCACCCAATCTTCTCTATGGAGTGACGGATGTCAGTGGACACATGTTCGCCAACACCTGCCGCCATCCGATTTGATCCGATTTTTTCCCCCCCGGAGAGCTGTGGTTGAATTCTCTGTTAACAAAATAGGGGAACTGCGAAATCACAGCACACAAAAAAGTGTACAGAGGTTACAGGAATGGAAGGGTCTAACCCTGAACCGCCCTGGGAAGCAAAGCTCCTGACAGGGGCAAGGAACTCTATGGTCTACCTAGGCTGAAGCCAGGTGGACTCCACTCCTTAGGGACCAGCCAATGCAAGTTCACCACGTACTTGGTGAGGGGATCTCCCCAAGAGAGAGGTTGGGGAGAGGTAAAAGAGCCGAAGGCCATAGAGACTCCCCCCCCCCCCCGGCATTAGGGCAGGCCCTGATAATTTGTACTCTGTGCTTAAAAAAAAAGTGCAAGTGCCCATGATAAATAAATGCAAAATAAACAAAAAGTACCATGTGCAGATATCCAAAGTAGGTCTTACAGCCGATATAAAAATTACATTGTGTATAGCCAAAAGGTCTGCCCAGGAAGTGTTTGGAAGAAAAGCAATTAGTGACATGTCCTAGTGCCAGTGATAAACACAGTGAGGCCCACCCCTGGGCCACCACTCTTTAGGACCACAACACTCGGAGCAACTTCCAGGCCTTGGCCAGACAAATGCAACTTATTCCTACCAGAAAGGCATTAGAACTTAGGGAGAATCCTGCCTTCTGACCAGGCCAGATTCAATCCATAAGGAAAAGGATCCCTCCCACCATTCCCAAATTACTACATTAGGAAAATACTAACCAGCACCCCCTCTATGCTAGGAGGCACCAGCTTTCTTCCTCCCAAAAACTGATAAGAACAGATACTACACTTGATCTAGGCCAAAATGCCAAGAAACAATGAAGAAGTGTTGAGCAGTTTGATCTCCCTGTGTTTAAAATAGCCATAAACATTTTATGGCTGATAATGAGTCTGCATATATGCTCCTTTAACGTCTATGGCTAGCAACAGAAATGTCTTCTTCAAGACCCATATTGTACTGGAGAAGCATTTATCTAGGTTAACTTGAGTCTATGTATTCAAGAGGACCTTTCTCACAGTCCCGTAATTTGGCACTATTGACACAATGATCATTAAGACTCTTCTTAATGAGCAAGCAAGACACAAATGCTTAAGATAAAGCTCTGAAGTCACAGCAATCCTTTACCTGCATGTCAACAAAAGAAAGCTCAAACACAGGTATCTGATGCACAGAAGTCACACATATTATCCCAACTGATTACATTGTTTTCCCTTTTCTTAGCACATTCCCTCTGATAATACATGTGAGGCTGAGAAGAGCTTAGCAGACTATAGATGACCAAAAAGCAAGCCAAGCTTCCAATTCTATCTCTTCTAATGTAGACTGTTTCTAAATGTAGTAGAGTGTGTTTGTTATATATATATATATATATATATATATATATATATATATATATATATATATATATATATATATATATATATATATATATATATATGTATATATATAGGTTTTTCAGCTTGTTGCCAAATTTCACCATGAGTGGGGCCCATCCTTCACTCTGAAGACTTCAAATTAAGATGCATCAGACAGGGAATTATCTCAATGAATTATCTGCCTGTCTTCAGACATTCCTAGAGTGGCTATACAGGGCCCGATCCTGGACCAAACTAAGCATCTGAGCAGTGTCTGTGAAGTTCAGGCAAAAATCTGGTTAGGTAGGTTTTTCTGAGAGGGCACTAAAGTGTGCCCTTTTTACCCCCTTTTTGTTTGCCCCTACAGGGCATTTTTACCCCCTTTTCGTTTAGGCCAATTTTCAGCTTTCAGTGCTGTTGCACTTTGAATGACAATTTCTTGGTCATGCAACACTGTACCCAAATACAATTTTTATTAAAAACATGACACAAATAGAGCTCTCTTTTTAATCACCACTGGGTTGTTTTATTTTTTGCTAAACAAGACTGAAAAGTTTGAAAAAAAATTACAAAACTTTTTTCTATAACATTTTGCAAACAGGTAATTTTTCTCCTTCACTGATGGGTGCCGATAGGCTGCACTGATGGGCACTGATGAGGTGGCACTGATGAACACTGATGAGGTGGTACTGATGAGGCGTCACTGGTGGGCACTGATGAAGCTGCACTGATTGGTGGCACTGATAGGTGGCACTGATAAAAAGGTACCGATAAGTGACACTGATAAGGCACTGATGGGCATTGATTAGCAGCACTGATATGTGGCACTGGTGGGCACTGATTAGCAGTACTGATGGGCACTGATAGGTGGCACTGGTGGGCACTGATTAGGGGCACTGAGGGAACCGATGTCCTTGTAACAGAAGTCGATTAACGACTTTCTTCCTTTTTCCTCACACTGTTGGGTTCTGTTTACTTCTGTGATCAGGTGTCATTGGCTGACAGCTGACCACATGGTAAAGGGGTGCGGTGATTGGCCCTTTACTCCAATCTGTGATCAGCCAAGTCTCAAGGAGCATGGGTGCCATGTATGCCCTCCTGGCATTTTAAGCTTGCGAAATAGCTGTGTTTTGGCTATAGCGCGGGTGGGAAGGGGTTAATGTACAAATTGGTATTTCAACTAGTCAAAAAATCTCTGTAAGGCTGGCCATACATTATACAGTACAATTGTCTTGTACAGTTTTCGTTTAGATTAACCAAAACCATATGAGGTCAAACCTAAACATTTTCAAATTGTATGCAATCAGGCAGGCTCTTGCACTACATAGTTGAAGGTAAATCTAAAGGAAATTGAAAAAGAAAATAATGTATGGCCAGCATTAAAGTTGTTGCCAATCCCTTATTTTTTATTAATTCAATTAGATAATCATTAAATTTCAATTTAAAGCAGTTGCCAGCAAAGTCACAAGATGACAACCACAATGACAAACATTCCAGTGACTGCAAAGATGGTTAATGTTTGCATTGGCCCAGTACCCCAACAATCTGAGTGCAGATTGCTGACTGTATTGTAGACTGCTGTTCTTTTGTTTTTCAATTTCATACAAAACAAATTCAGGCAGGGCCGGGCTGCCACTACTGGCCCCACAAATGCAAAAATGAAAACAGTCTAAAATTAATATTTACTACCCTTACCTCTTTTTTTTTTTCCCAATCTGACCCACCTTTCTTCTTTATTCTTTTTTACCCATTCAACCAACCGTGACATCATAATGGCAGTGTAATAAATTCTTATATCCGGTAGCCTCAACCCACCTTGTGCCTTATCTCTCATTAGCACCTCCAAACTTATACGGGGCTTTTTGTTCTGCCAAATAAACCTAAGCAATAGCGTGTTTAGTATTTTAAAATATGTATCTGGGATTGGGATCGGTAACATCTGCATCTTATATAATATTTTAGGAGGGATTTCCATTTTGAAACAGTTTATCCTGCCTATCCATGACCTTTGTCTAGAGGCTATTTTGTTTAAAGCGGGGGTTCACCCTAAAAAAAAAAAAAAAATTCTAACATTCCATCTAGCATAGTAGCGTGAGCTACAGTATGCCTTTTCTTTTTTTTTTTGCGCCGTACTCACTGTGTAATCCCGGAGATAAGTTTCAGTCTAGTAGGCGTTCCTAGTCAGAGGGGAACATGATTGACGGCCTGCTATGGCGCGTCACGCCTCACGGAAATAGCCAAAATAGGACGTGGCTCTTCACGGCGCCTGCGCAGTCAGCTCCGATGTCTGTGCGCAGGCGCCGTAAAGCGCCATGAAGAGCCGAGTCCTACTCGGGAGGCGTTACGCACAATAGCTGGCCGTCAATCATTGTCCCCTCTGACTAGGAACGCCCATTCCCCGCGGGGAGCCTGAAATTTATCTCCAGGATTAAACAGTGAGTACGGGGCCAACAAAATAAATAAAGGCATACTGTAGCTCGCACTACTATGCTTGATTTAATGGTAGAATGTTGCTATTGAGGGTGAACCACCGCTTTAAGTCGGTTTTGATGTCATTCAACAGAGGAATAAAGTTCAGCTGATAGGTGGTCTCCAATGATTATGTTATTTTAACTCCTAAGTATTTTAACTTGGTGTCCAGCCATACAAATGGGAAGTCTTGTTTGAATATTCGCTCTGCCTGTGACTTCACACTTATATTAAGGATTTCTGATATAAAAGGATTTATTTTGAAATTTGCTACCTCACTGTAGATTTTTAAGGCTTTCACAATGTTAGGGAGGGTTGTCCTAGGGCTTGTGATATAAAATCTTATAGATTACAGTACTGTATGTAAAAAAAAACACACCCCCCTTGTCCCTAGTGGTCTGCCCAGTGCCCTACATGTTCTTTTATATAATAAAAACTGTTCTTTCTGCCTGCAAACTGTAGATTGTCCATAGCAACCAAAAGTGTCCCTTTATGTCAAAAATGGTTTTAGAGCAGCTAGAAAACAGCGATAATAAATTATAATCACTTGCAGAATTGTGCGATATCGATTTGTTGGGAAATTCGTCATAAAAAAATAAAAAGTAATGACAGCGACAATTCTGCAACTGAGCAAATTTCAGTGATTTTGAGTTGATTACATTATTGAATAATTTTTATTATAATTATATTATTATTTGTTATAATTATTTATTATATTATAATTAATAATTTTGTTTTAAAAAAAAATGTCATATCGGGTTGCCTACTAGACTCTTGTTTGGACAGATTTAAGTGAGTTATTCCTAAGAATTGCAGGCCTACAGTATAAAATGCCAAATTTCCTTGCAAATAATGGTACCGCTTTCAGCAAGTAAAATCGGAAAGAATCATACCGCTAGGGAGGTTAAAATAGTTGCCAATCCCCTATTTTTTATTAATTAAATTAGATAATCAATAAATTTCAATTTAAAGCAGCTGCCAGCAAAGTCACAAGATGACAACCACAATGACAAACATTCCAGTGACTGCAAAGATGGTTAATGTTTGGAGTGACCAGTACCCCAACAATGTGAGTGCAAAAATCAACTACATTAGCTATGGCGTCATTGTTGACTGCTTTTCTCACCTCCCTATTGTTCCTTAGACCGCCCAATGTGGCCAACAGGGGTCTCTAGACATTAGCCAACATGTGGCAGCAAAAGAAAATGTCTATGGTAAGATCCTGCAAATGCTTCAGACCCACAAAAAGCCACAGAGTATCTTAAAACTGCAAAGATGAATATACATTTTAAGGACAGCCAAATACAATAGGACTTTTGCAAGAATCAGAATATTCTAATTCTTGTATGAGCCCCATCGCGACTGGTTCTCGAGATTTTCTTATAGTAGCAAAAACACAGGCAACTTATGCCAATCAACAACGGACTTTAAAAACTAAAGGGCCAAGGAGTGTCATTTGCAGTGTCAGTGGGGGAAACATAACTAAAAAAATATAAAAAAATAATGCAATAGTTACATTGTTGACTGAAGAACCAGTTTTTTACTTTTTTATTTATAGGAAGAAGCACAGATAACAGAGGGTGATAGTTCTATAAAGCCACAATGGCTATACCAGGTGTTTTACAGTAGCTGGGAGGACTCCATGCAGTTAGGTTACCATAGCACAAAAGCACATATTTTCATATACAACCTGATTTGCATAATCTCCAGATCCCTGATGATGCCGCTAACAACAAATCCGAATCATCTGTATTACAGAATGTTATTGTTGGGGCTAATTGCTCAGTGAAGCAAAGAGAATTTATAATTAATTCTGCTCTAGCACATGGTTGTCCATGTACGGGATACAAGAGATGCATTATTAAACTGTTACCATCATTTTATTGACCGACGTATAGTTACATATGGCAGACAAAATATGGTGCATTCCAGGGTTTGTACAAGTATCTTAAACAGCCAGGAAAAATATCAAACTCATTGATTTTAGTAGAGGAAGACTACAATCAAAATCGATATTTCAGGTTTTTGGTAGATGCTTGAGACACTAATATTTTATCATGTTCCCCCCCCCGAAGAGCCTGCTGCTCTTCAGTTCTTAGGCCCTATTACAAGGGGGATTCCTATTCCCTCTATTAAACCAAACAAACCACACATCAACTCATTTGACCCTCATATGAATGTCGTTTTCAACCAGGATAGTTATAGGCTCTGAAAACAGGTATATAGCTGCATTTTTTTAAGGAACAGACACAGGAGCAGATTACATGAATAAAGAGGATACTGTAAATTGTACTTAGTGAGTTAACAACCACTTTAAATAACAAAATAAAAAATTCAATGCTAAAAACATGGTCTCTTTTTCATTTCTCCCTGTCACTCATTTTCCACACCTATTTTTGGTTTTGTGGCCTTTTTAATGATTACATAGATGAATGTGTCAGTATTTTATTCATAAATCAATGTATTTGTTTTTATATATAGAGTGAGATCCCTTTCTTGCTTCTACAATTACTGTTTTTCTGAACCTGCGTCCTGAAGAAGCCCAAAGGCAAAACGCGTGGATGCATTCGGGTTCTCATCATTAATATGTATTCTTATGTATGATTTTTAATCTTTGCATTGTCCTTGTATCTTATTTCATATATGTGGTTCTCTTTTTCTATTAAACATTTATATATTTTTTTTACACACCTCTATTGTTTACTGTGCTGCTAAAAGTCCGATCAGGGCTCATACCCCCAATTTTTTCTTTAATACATTATTTACGGATGTGAGTGCCATTTTTCTATTTCTATGGTCTCGTTATCCTCATATATTGCAGTGGTACTAAGGTTGGTACTCCCAACATGTTTTGCCCTTTGGGCCTCTTCAGGGGAACAGCCACTGGTACTTTAGAATCCAGTATTTACCAATCATCTATTAATTTGGAAAAAAGCCTCAAAATAGTGTAAAACCAAGGACTTCTTTGGTGACCACAGGAGGTATAACTGGACCTGACTTAAGCTAACCATACGCTAAACTATTTTCTTATTAAATTTCCGTTAGATTTACCTTCAACTATGTAGGGCAAGGGCCTGTTTAATTGCATACAAATTAAAAGGGCTTAGGTTTGACTTAATTTTATATGGTTTTGGGATTGGGATTGTCCAAATAACTAGCACCCTGGCATAAATCATGTGGCCAATGATCTTAGGGTAGAGGTTCTAATTATTGTGAACAGCACTGGAGAAAATCTGTTAAAGCATTTTCTCAATTTTCAGTCCTTCTGTTACTTTTAATTCATTCATGTAAGCAAGTAAACATAAATATGCTAAATTAAAATAGTACTTTACCCTGTTGGGTAAATAATGCACTTACATCCACAGAATCAGTGCGCAATAATGCCTAAAATATTTACCTTTTCAGGTCCAGACTTTCATCTGGTCCCCTCCGGTTCCAGTCACAAGCCATGACAGGGGGTGGGATCTGTGCATGTGAGAAGGCACTGATTGGCTGCCTCTGTCTGCACATAAATTCTGCCCAACACTACAAATCTGTCCTAGGAAGACCAGTGCACCAGTAGCTGAAAGAAGATCAAGTTTTCAAAGTGGCACGCTTTCTTGATGCCTTTGTATTAGCTAGGAAGGGGGGCAAATACCAAAAGTTTTGCTCTTCCTTGAAGTTTAAAACGTAAGTGATCTAGTTTCACATTTAATATATATCCTGCCTCCTGTGATTTATCATCATTCACTGAGAAGTCCACTGACCATAAAAAATACATACAGTAAGGCCTGTGGGAATGCCTTGGTGATTCCTTATATCAAAATTTATTAGAGAGGTAAGTTATTCTTAAAATACACTATTACCAATATTTAGATTGACGGAGGCAAAAAGAAAAGGACTTGTTGATGATCACAGACACAGACTCGGATTTCTAGACACATGTGTCCACCTCAGAAAGCTCCACCCACCATTAGGAAACGGACCATAAGCAAGTGGAGTTTTGATTGAGGAATCCGGGGGTTACAGCTTCGATAGTGTAAAGTAATAAAGTAATAGGGGCAGATCCACATACAATTAGATGGGCGCAGCGTATGTGAGATACGCTACGCCGCTGTAACTTACTTTTGGCAGCTTTTTAATCCACAAAGAATTCGCGCCGTAAGTTACGGCGGCGTAGTGTATCTATCGTGGCGTAACAGCGCCTAATTCAAATCGGCGAGTAGGGGGGCGTGTTTCATTTAAATGAAGCGCGTCCCCACGCCGAACGAACTGCGCATGCGCCATCCCTAAATTTCCCGCCGTGCATTGCGCGAAATGACGTCGCAAGGACGTCATTGTTTAGACTTGGACGTAAATTACGTCCATCCCGCGATTCACGGACGACTTACGCAAACGAAAAAAAAAATCAAATTAAACGCGGGAACGACGGCCATACTTAACATAGCAGGTTTAACTATACGCCACCAAACAGCAGCTTTAACTATACGCCGGAAAAAGCCAACTAGAGACGACATAAAAGAATGCGACGGCCGCTTGTACATTCGTGGATCGTCGGAAATAGACAATTTGCATACTCGACGCGGAAAACGGCGTGAAAGCCACCCAGCGGACGCCGAAAAATTGCATCTTAGATCCGAAGGAGTACGAAGCCGTATGCCTGTCGGATCTAACCCAGATGCCGTCGTATCTTAATTTGAGGATTCAAAACAAAGATACGACGCGGGAAATTTGAAAGTACGCCGGTGTATCAGTAGATACGCCGGCGTACCCTCTCTGTGGATCTGCCCCATAGCCTTCAGACTTCAAAAAGAACATACTGCCATATCACATCCTTTATTATGTGCAAACCTTACCATTCTCCACATATATTTCTTGCTCCGAAGCATCTAGTTGGTTATCAGAATTCATATGCATAGCAGAAGGTGACTTAGCTCCTATTTGGGGCTAGAAAAGATAGTTAGCTTAGCTTTTACTCCTTTCAAACATAAGTCAATGAATATGTATAATTTGTACTTACCAGAGGTAAGCTAAGGGGATAGAAGCTATTCCGTACAGGTAGATCAGGAGGAAGGGGTCCCAATGTACCATCTGTCTGTACACAAGATGACAACATAAAGTACTATGGATTACTGAATTGAAATTCACACCCCATTGAAAACCACACTGAGAGAACTTTCTACTTTTATATGTTCATAATATATAGAGAAAAATAATGATTCTTTATCAAAGAAAGATTTAAATTAATTGCTCAGGCCTCCGATAGTTCTATCTTTGGTTGAGTATATGGAGTACGAAACAGAAAAGCTTGGAGCAGAGAGAGAGTTCAATATGCTAGGAAGATTTCAAATCTGGGGTTCCCAGGATATATCAGAAATGAGTGGGTTATTCAGCCCACAAGACTGAAATATTGCTTTCGACTAGACAGATCCTTTATACAGATAAGAATTGGTTTTATACAACTATATATTAAAAGTATGTAAATGCAGTGTACAATCTTTGGTATTCTGGGGTTGCCTACACCTTGATCTGGTCTGCTCGTGGATCCACAAATTCCAGAATACCTGAGAGCGATCAGATCTGGGCTACATTTTAACCTTTGTGAACAACAGGCACAGACACTGAAAAACATCACATGGAATTTTTGTCTGTGGCAAGGCAAGACAGCTTAAAAGGTTTTTTTTTAAAGGTAATTTTTTCCCTAAATAGCTTCCTTTACCTTAGTGCAGTCCTCCTTCACTTATGCTTTTAATGTCCTTATTTCTTCTGAGAAATCCTCACTTCCTGTTCTTCTGTCTGTAACTACACACAGTAATGCGAGGCTTTCTCGCTGTTGTGGAGAAAGCCTCTTGAGGGTGAAGGGGGCGAGCAGGCAAGTCAGGACACTCTCTACTTTGCAGATAGAGAAAAAAGCTGTGTTAGTGGGCGTCCTGACACTCCTGCAAGCCCCCTCCCCCCTCTGGAGGATTTCTCCACACCAGGGAGAAAGCCTTGCATTACTGTGTGGAGTTACAGACAGAAGAACAAGAAGTGAGGATTTCTCAGAAGAAATAAGGACATTTAAAAGCAAAATAAAAGGATGAGGTAAGTGAAGGAGGACTGCACTAAGGTAAAGGAAGCTATTTAGGGAAAACATTTTTTACCTTTACAAGCCCTTTAAGAATTGGTGGGATAAGCCTCGTACACACGACCGAGGAACTCGACGGGCGAAACACATTGTTTTCCTCGTTGAGTTCCTTGTTAGGCTGTCGAGGAACTCGACAAGGCAAGTTTCTCCATTCCCATCGAGGAAATAGAGAACTTGCTCTCTTTTTGGCTCGTCGAGTTTCTCGACAGTATCCTCGACGAAAATGTACACACGACCGGTTTCCTCTGCAAAAATATCTCCCAGCAAGTTTCTTGCTGGTTTTTGCCAAGAAACTCGGTCGTGTGTACGAGGCCTAAGGTGTGAAGTAGTAAAAATCAGAACACTTTCAGTTGTTAAAAATCCAATTTTTATCTCTTTCAGAATTTTATTTTAGATTTTCCTGTGCTCTGATCCTTGGCTAGATGTTTGGAACACAGATTAATGCACATGAAAAAAATTGAAGAATAACAAAAGAACTTCTAAGATCTAGAATCTAAACCCAAAGATATTACCAGATATTTACCAGCAGAGTCTCAAAGCCTTTAAATCCCCAAAATGACGCCACTGCGTAGAAACTCTTGAAATGTCCACATCGGAGCAAGTTTGCTTTTTTCAGATTTTGCACTTTTTACGGTCACTCTGACCCCAAAAGTAGGACCCTTATCAGGCAACTTTATATGAAAATTGGGCTGCTGGGCTCACTGCCCAAATTCTCCTGGGACAGGGACCTTGGGAGGAGAGATCTGGATCTATGGCATAAGTGTTTCTTAACATGATATACTGATATCCAGAATGTTATTTTGAAAGAGGTTAATCTGAAGGTACTCCCCATTGGTATTTGGTCCCGGCCCTCTATATCCCCTCTTTGTTTTCGAAGCTGCCACTTGCGAGGGTGTATGTACCATGTTTAGTGGAAATGCCCCATGATCAATGTCTTCTGGAACAGAATATTCACCTTGGTGCGCAGAGTGTCGGTTCCTCAGACACCCCACATTGCTCTTCTTAATGCTTCGGTGGATAGCATCCCTAACCACCTTCGTCTGATCCTCTTTATCTTACTGAGGACTAAAATTACTATCGCTAAATTCTGGAAGCAACCTACCATGTCTCTGACTCAAACAAAGAAAAAAGTCACATAAGAATATTGTCAGTGTTTTATAAGATATGTTTAAAAAATGTGAAAAGCCCTGGGAACCGTGGGCTAACCATATGCATGTCTGTTTGTAACGTAATGCATTTTCCATTACTGTGAGGTGTGAGTGTCTACTTTAGTCCCTGACCAGACTTGTCCTTCTTTCCTCTCTTTTCTTTGTCTCTTGAATCTCCTTGGCACTTTGGATTTCTGAATGTTCTTTAGACTGGCTTTTGCCAGAAGTGTGGCCTCTCAAGATTGTACATTTGTCTAATACTTGCTTTGGGAAGCTGTTTTTTGGATGTTTTTAGGTAGAGAATTACTCATCATTCCAGAATAATTTTAAACTCTATTCAGTTATTTTTGACTTTGTAGACTGGCAGCGGGTTTCCCCTTTTCATATTCTTTTTCTATATTTGATATTGATGATTAATGTCCTTTTGTACTACTGTTGGCTTTGCATTTATACAAACAAATACTGAAAGAAAACCCCTATATGCATTGTGAATGAATGAATGAATGAAAAACTTATAAAGCGCGGCGCATGCGAACTGAATGTTTCTTTACTATTTTTCAAATAAAATTGGGATTTATAACAACTGAAAGTCTTCTGATGCCCATCACATCAATAGCCAAGCTACATCGGAAAATAAACCCTTTAGTTTTGGGTGGACAGACCTTTAAATATACTGTATACATAGATGTATTACATACCATATAACTGACAGACACTTTATGCAGATTTATTGCCTGGCGATGGAGAGTTTGCCTCAGAAACATCTCATCTTTAATGGCATGAAAGCTTAATGACAAACAAAAACAGACATCAATGTAACAATGCTAAATGCCATGTTAAAGTAACAAACTTCATGAGTAAAGCCCTGTACACGCGGCCCAGAATCTCGTCAGGAAAAAAAATGTTGTTTTTCCTGACGAGATTCTTGGCAAGAATCTCTTGCCGGCCGAGTGTACACACACTCCATTCAAAAGAACCGTCGTTCTTTTGAATGGCGCCAACGCGGTGACGTAATCGACTATGACGAGCATGCGCTCGTCACATTGTATTACGCCATCTTGCTTCACCCTACCTATGCCTTCAAAGCTACCGTGAATGCGTAAAAGTCATTTTGAGCATGCGCGGGTTTCCACGGCGTCAGGTAAGTATACAGACGCTCGGCTTTCTCAGCAGGAAAACACTGCCGAGAATCACAATGAGAAAATAGAGAGCACGTTCTCTATTTTTCTCGTCTAGATTCTGGGCAGTTTCTTGACGAGAAACCTCAAAGCCTCGTACACACGCTCGGTTTACTCGGCAAGAAAGCTGTGCCAGCAGTTTTTTTGCTAGTTCTTGCCGAGAAAATTGTGCGTGTACGAGGCTTAAGTCAAACGATCTCAAATAAAATGTGATCCCTAGAAAACACTTTAAAATAAACCTGGGCAATTCAAATTAAGCATCACATTAAAATGTATTATCAGAGGTTACTTCCCTTAAAACCAAAAGTCAAAATAATCATTATGTCAAGATTCAGGCTGCTAAAGTTATATATAAATCATTACGTGTCTGGAGAAGCATAGTGGGGCCTGCACCTCATTTTACCTCAGCCTCGACAGAGGTCAGCAAGTCTGCTCATACCCTTAAAGCGCATCTAAACTCAAAACAAACAAAAAATAACAACAAATTGCATATGTCTACACACCCAAAGGATATATAGGCATTAGCAGTGCTAAACTCTTGTATCAATCACAGAAAGATATTAATTTTAAACACATAAAAATATATAAAACCAGCACAATGTCCTCATTATAAACAAGAATAGAAAAGTCTCTGTAGAGTAATCAGCTGTAACAAAATAACCAACAGTGCGTGGGGGAGTGTTGAATTTTTTTTAATTATAATTAAAGGAGTTGTAAATAAAAAAACATTTTTTTGCTGAAATGACTGTTTACTTCCTGATTCCGTTACGGAAGATGGTGGCGGCAGCACAGGAGAGCCAAGGGACAGATCAGCTTCGGGTGCCGACATCGCGGGCACCCTGAACAGGTAAGTGTCCATATTTTAAAAGTCAGCAGCTGCAGTATTTGTAGCTGCTGACTTTAAAAAAAAAAATAGGTCGGAACTCTGCTTTAATAGAAGCAGCTGAAGGGTCTGTGACCTGTTTATTTTAACAGATTCATGAGCACTGAGGGAAAGTGGATGTTTGCTGTTGTAGTGATTATTTACTTTTACTGTTTTAGAAATAATATATTGCAGTTTACCAGACCTTAAAAGAGGTGGCTACATTGATTTAACTGTTTTCGAGGTTCTTTGCTTTATTGTCACCTAATGACTGTCCCAATGTAGCTACATCACCCCCTCCACTGTATCTATGGAGTTCCCTATGGTAACTGGAGCGTCGGGCCGCTATGGTTGACCCGCTATGGTAGTCAACCTAGGCTGCTCTTATGATATGGACTACAAACATGTCCAAATCTTTTCATCTACATTACAAGGGGGGCAGAGCAATGGGAAGTTTACAGAATATAACTAGGAAGGAAGAAAACTTTTGCTCAGCTTACAGGAAGTGACAAGAACACTACATTTCTTGCAAGATCCACAGGTATCTGCTGTACTTGCTAAAAAAAAATCTTAGCTTTAAAAATATATAAAGCAAAAATAAAGAAATATATGGAGATCTAAGTCAAACCCAAACATTTTTTTAAAAACAATATGAATTTTATCCCTTATTCATGTGCTGTATATCCTCCCTCCCATGAAACAGAAATAAAACTGACAATTCCTGAGAGACACTATTCAGTTAAATTGCAGAATATTCAATTAGTGATCTTTGAGTGTCCACAAGGTTTCATATACCCATGGTCAGTATTAATATGCCTGGTCCTGGTCTACTTCCTAGAAATATTGCTGTGTATCCATATTAACATAAACACTGGCATGCAAGTCATGGCAGGCAACATATAAAACAATTCGGTGAATGGCAAAGAGGTCCGACACCTTTATCATGGAAAATAATTAATCAATATGTTGAACAAGTACTCTGTCACAATCTCTCATAGACTGAATTGATCAAGGATTGACTAATGTCCCACATGTAGCTTGTCCTCTATATGAATAGCCACATACGGATCTAGTTGAACAACTATTATTTGTATGCAGGAAAAGGATGATTGATGTGTGTTCACTGAATATCCATTCCTGGTAAGTAACAATGTATTTTCACAGTTGGCCACACCAAACATCAATGATTTCTCACCAAACGTTATCTATGGAGCTCTTGGATAGATAGATAGATAGATAGATAGATAGATAGATAGATAGATAGATAGATAGATAGATAGATAGATAGATAGTTACTTACGAGGAACATAGTGGACACACATACAGTATATCAGCCTTCGCTCACATATGAGAAATAGTTGTTCAAGTAGATCTGTATGTGGCTATACATATATCTATATATCTACACACACACACACATACATATATATATATATATATGACAGGTTTCTGGAGAACATTAGTCGAGCCTTGATGAATTCAGTCGGAGAGATCATAAGAAATTGTTGAACATATTGATTGATTTTTTTCCATAATAAGAAGTGTGCACCACTTTGTAATTCACCTAATTGTTTTATACTTTATTTGCTATAACTTGGTTAAAGGGGTTGTAAAGGTTCGTTTTTTATTTTCTAAATGGGTTCCTTTAAGCTAGTGCATTGTTGGTTCACTTACCTTTTCTTTCGATTTCCCTTCTAAATGTTTTTTTTTCTTTGTCTGAAATTTCTCCCTTCCTGTTTCTCCTCAGTAAGCTTGCCCCCATCATCCGAGCTGTTCTGGCTGGGGGTTAGTCAGCGTGCTCGTCACCTCCCTTGGGAACACAGCGTCTCCCTCCTGCAGGGAGACGCTGTGTTCGGGGATTGCCACATATCGGACACTTTAGACACTATTTTGGGACCATTCACATTTATACAGCGATCAGTGCTATAAAAATGCACGGATTACTGTGTAAATGTGACTGGCAGGGAAGGGGTTAACACTAGGGGTTAAATGTGTTAGCTAGGAAGGTGTTTCTAAATGTAGGGGGACTCACAAGGGGAGGAGACCGATCGGTGTTCCTCTGAACTGGGAACACACCATCGGTCTCCTCTCACCTGACAGGAGGTGGATCGGTGTGTTCTGCTGTGTTAACGGGCAATCGCGGGTGCCCAGCGGACATCGCTGTCACCGGGCACGAGCATCGGGTCCGGAGTGATGCGGTGAGCGTACAATGCAAGGAAGCTGAGGACATCATATAACAGGGGCCCGGAGGGTTCCTGCCACGTCATATTACAATGCCTCGGGTGGGAAGTGGTTAGAGTTTTTATGGTTAGTATTGCTGCCCGACAGTACTAGAATCATTGGTTCGAATCCCAACCATGACATGTTCTCCATGTACCTGCGTGTGTTTTCTCTTACGCTCCAAAGACATGATCATAGGTTAACTGGCTCCTGTTTAAATTGGCCCTAGTATGTATTTTTATGAATGCAAGTTAGGGAACTTAAATTGTAAGCTCCTTGAGGGCAGGGACTGATGTGATTATACAATAGGTAAAGTACTGCGGAAATTCTTAGTGCTACATAAGTAATTGTAATAATACATTTAATGCCCTGCCAAAAGATAGGCAACATTTCGGTTTTGGCTTCACTGAAGTCAGGGGAGTAAGGATCTGTTATTTGGTTTGATCAAGGTTCGATTGATTGCCCCTGCCTGTTTCTGGAAGTAGCTTCCAAGAGATAGAGCAGGAGATGTAATCTCTGTTATGAATATTTTTATCATACCTCAGCCAATCCCTGTAGGGAGTATCCAGCATGTGGCTGGGGAGGTGGTAAATATTTGGGAGGCCTTTCCAGAGTTTTCTTCTTCTGCAGGGAGGGCTCCACTTCTCTTGTGTCTGCTGTCCCTGGGAGGCAGCTATTGTGAGACAGGAACAGCAGTTGGGCCTCAGCTGGTGCTGATGGCCTGAAGAAGATTGCTAAAAGGATTATTGCAGGAAGGGCACTGTAGTTCTGGTTTGGAGAAGGTCTCCCTAACTGTAGAATGTCATGGGGAAGCTGGGTGGCAGTCAGCTCTTCTGACGGTGTGTGTGTAAGTCCTACTGTGGGCTTTCATATGTGTCTGCAGCTATAAGGGTTTGTGCTAGAAGATTGTCCTCATGTTGATTACAGATATAATTTTGGAGTATCCTGAACTCCTAAATCCCCTCCTGTTCAAGTTTTCTACAATAAATTCATGAAAAGTCATGCTCTAGACTGAGCCTATTTTGTCGCTGTGCATGGAACTGTGGCAGGCAGCCTCTGTACTAGCAAGGGAGAGGTGGGAATATTTATAGATTATTTCCCTTTTAAGGTCGTTTACAGCACTTTTACACTAACACTACAGATACATTTAAAAAAAAAAACTGTACATTAACCATACAATATAATAGCGCACAGCCTGTCCAACTGACTGCTAGAATGTGATTATCTTCTCTACACTTCACCAGATACTCCATTCCCCACCTAAGCACAGTACAAAAAACACGGTTTAAGTTCCAAGTTTGTCTGGTCTGCACTTTCACAGGACTGATTGCCTTCATCTGACAGGCCTAGCAATTGGCCACTCAAGCATGTACTGCTGGATTGTGTAAGAAAGTGGAGAGAGTCAGAAGTGTTTTATATAATGGATAAGTGGATTCTTACAGTGCCATGGAAAAGCATTCGTACCCCAGGAAATTTTCCACATTTTGTCATGTAACAACCAAAAAACTTAAATGTATTTTATTGGGATTTTATGTGATAGACCAACACAAAGTGGCACATAATTGTGAAGTGGAAGGAAAATGATAAATGTTTTTCAAAATGTAATACTTTGTCAATAGTACAGTATATATTTTGAAGTCAATACTTTGTAGAACCACCTTTCACTGCAATTACAGCTGCAAGTCTTTTTTGGGGATGTCTCTACCAGTTTTGCACATCTAGAGAGTGACATTTTTGCCCATTCTTCTTTGCAAAATTGCTCAAGCTCTATCAGATTGGATGGAGAGCGTCTGTGAACAGCAATTTTCAAGTCTTTCCACGGAGTCTCAATTGGATTTAGGTCTGGACTTTGACTGGGCCATTTTAACACATGGATATGCTTTGATCTAAACCATTCTATTGTAGCTCTGGTTGTATGTTTAAGATTTTTGTCCTGCTGGAAGGTGAACCTCAGCACCAGTCTCAAGTCTTTTGCAGACTCTAACAGGTTTTCTTCTAAGATTGCCCTGTATTTGGCTCCATCCATCTTCCCATCAACTCTGACCAGCTTCCCTGTCTCCGCTAAAGAAAAGCATCCCCACAACATGATGCTGCTACTTCCATGTTTCACGGTGGGGATGGTGTGTTCAGGGTGATGTGCAATGTTAGCTTTCCACCACACATAGCGTTTTGCTTTTAGGTCAAAAAGTAAAATTTTGGTCTCATCTGACCAGAGGACCTTCTTCCACATGTTTGCTGTGTCCCCCACATGGCTTCTCAAAAACTGCAAACAGGACTTCTTATGGTTTTCTTTCATTTCTTTCAACAATGGCTTTCTTCTTGTCACTCTTCCATAAAGGCCAGAGTTGTGGAGTGCACGACTAATAGTTGTCCTGTGGAGAGATTCTCCCACCTGAGCTGTGGATCTCTGCAGCTCCTCCAGAGTTATCATGGGCCTCTTGGCTGCTTCTCTGATTAATGCTCTCCTTGCCCGACCTGTCAGTTTAGGTGGACGGCCATGTGTTGGTAGGTTTGCAGTTGTGTCATACTCTTCCCATTTTCGGATTATGGATTGAATAGTGCTCCGTGAGGTATTCAAAGCTTGAGATATGTTTTTATAACCTAAGCCAGCTTTAAATTTCTCTACAATTTTATCCCTGACCTGTCTGGTGTGTTCCTTGCCCTTCGTGTTCACCAAGGTTCTCTAACAAACCTTTAAGGGCTTCACAGAACAGCTGTATTTATACTGAGATTAAATTATACACAGGTGGACTCTATTTACTAATTAGGTGACTTCTGAAGGCAATTGGTTCCACTAGATTTTAGTTAGGGGTATCAGAGTAAAGGGGGCTGAATACAAATGCACGCCACACTTTTCATATTTTTTTGGTAAAACATTTGGAAAAACAATTATCATTTTCCATCCACTTTGTGTTGGTCTATCACATAAAATCCCAATTAAATTCATTTAAATTTTGTAACATGACAAAATATGGAAAATTTCAAGGGGTATGAATAATTTTTCAAGGCAGTGTAATTGCAGTAATTATATACTTCCCTGCCTGTTCAAAATTTATATTTTCTCCCCACTCCCCATGACTATGGAGAACAGAGGACATCTCAGACTTTAATTGTACAAATCAAACATAACATTGGCTGACCACCCGTAAAGGTATCCTTAAAAAGAATGTCAATATAAAATAAATGGTAAATATCTCAACAGTTTTGAATTAAATTAGAAGCCATTTTTCATAATCTTTAGTTTTTATACCTTTTTTGTGTTACATTTAGGGGCCAGGATATGTAAAGATAGACCATTTATAGCAGTGAAAAAGACAAAGAGAAGTAAAAAAAAAAGGACTTTAAACATGTATTTTAGAAACAGCATCCTTGAGTTGACACAACTGAACAATGTTTAATAAAGTCAAAGATAGTGAAAGGGAAAATATGACTCAAAGCGCAAACAGGCAAATCGCAGTCTATGAAATGAGAGGCAGATAAAGGACAACATACACCCTCTGGCTTATCACACAGCAGCCACAAATCATAAAGCTGTCTCTACTTATCTTTCTTCTCTCTTACTAGCTGGGGCCATACCATAAGGATGCAATTGTAGTTAATGAGCAGTCGCATCAGGCCCAAGTGTAATAATGAGTCAGTCATTTCTAATCTGAAAAACGAGGCCTCACATTCAGCCTATTCATCCTTGAAGCAAACAAGTGGCTGTGGTCTTTACAACCGCCACTTGTGTTGTGGAGATGGCGATACATAGCATCTAAATTCTCTGTGGAGCGCCCTGGAAAAAAAATTGGTTTTCTGATATGCAACCAGTTATTTTTTCTCATCAGTTCTGCCTAAACTTTACCATTCGCTAGTAAGGCTGGCAATGACAGCGCCAAGCCAACAGTGATGTGCCAGATGTTGGGAGAAGGCAGCAGAGCTATTTTTTGCATATTGCTTACAGCTGATGGATCTTGACAGTCGAACTGTACTCTAAATTGTATTACCTTTTTAATTATTATGTTAAGTGAAATTTTTCTGTCTAGCCCTCACATCAGCAACCAGCAGAATTCGGTGTGTTGGCTAGTTACACCATTATCATATCTCCGGGAGAGCCATAAGCTTTGGCTCTAATAAGAGTAATAGCAATGTTGTTTCATTGCTGGGCTAAAATACCAAGGGTTTGTGCTTGTAAAGCTTGTAAAGCCTCATACACACGATCGGACTTCCATCTGACTTTTCCATGGATTTTGGTGCGAAGGGCGTTGTCCGTGAACTTGGTATGCATACACATGGCAGGACTCTTTCAGCCAACTTTCACCAAATCACGTGTTTTTTCTGCTCTTTACCGCCACCCTTTGGGCAACTTCTGCTATTGTTGTCTGATCTTTAGCATTGGTTCTGAGCATGCGTGTTTGTACTTTAGACTTTAGTCCGATGGACTTGTGTAAACACGATCGGACTTGTTACCTGGAAAGTTTGACTATTTTCACAGCGAACATTTGTCCAATGAAAAACACAAAACATTTGTCCGATGGAGCATACACACGGACGGATTGTCCGCTAAAACAGGTCCATCGGACAATTGTTGTCAAAAAGTCAGATCATGTGTCTTTAGGTATCGGTCTGTCTATCCTCTGTCTGTGCAGAGATATACATCTTTTCAAATTAGCTGTATGTTAGCCTTACTGGGTTGGACTGAGTGCTTTGTCACATTAATCTTTTCTTTGTAAATTCCTTTTTACCTATATCTGAGGCACCTAGGGGTTGATTTACTAAAACAGGAAAGTGCAAAATCTGGTGCAGCTCTGCATAGAAGCCAAACCAAGTTAGAAGCTGATTGGTTTCTATGCAGAGCTGCACCAGATTTTGCACTCTCCAGCTTTAGCAAATCGCCCCCATAAAGTGGACCTACCTGGCCTGCATTTTCAGATGGAGGTGCAATTCCTAAATTACCAACAAGATATCAATAAAAGTGTGTCCGTATAGGCCGTTGAGGTTTTAAATACTGTACATCAGGAGATGGTACTTGGCAAACCTTAGCTACGTTTAAGCCTCATAAAAAAAATCAGACTAGTTTCAGAGAGGCACAGATTTTTTTTTTCCCCTGGTTAATAAATATAATAGCAAAAAGTTTAAAATGGCAAGCTGTTTCACTTTAACGAGACCATGCTAGGTCTCCAAACAAAAAAAAATGTAAATTTCCCACAATAAAAAGAGGGAATTATAGTATACTTACCTCTCGAGCGTCCGCTCATACTGCCCCTCCATTCCAGTGCTGCAGTCTCCATCAGTCTCTTCAGTATTCAACATTTCAAGAGAGTGTCAGATGCCGGTGTTCCCCACTGCACACTGTGGTTTCTTCTTCGGTCCACTACATCACCTCTGAGGCCTCGTACACTCGACCGAGGAACTCGTTGTAAATGAAACATCGTTTTCCTCGACGAGTTCCCTGTCAGGCTTGTGGAGAAACTTGACAAGCTTTCTTTGCGTACACACTGTCAAGACCAAATCTCCTCGTTCTCAAACGCGGTGACGTACAACACATACAACGGCAGGGGAAGTTCATTCCACTGGCACAACCCTTGGGGCTGCTTTTGCTAATCTCATGTTACTGCGTGTTAAGTAAAAGTTTGGTAAGAGACGATTTGCACTTTTCAGACTGTTACAGCGTGACGAATGTGCTATCTCCATTACAAACGATACTTTTACCAAAGGTGCGCTCTCGTCTCATACTTTATTCTGAGCATGCACGGGTTTCTTAGCATACACACAAATGTGTTTCTTGTCGAAAACCAGCCCGAACTCGACTCCCGTCAAGGAAAAAGAGAACTTGTTTTTTCTCATTGAGTTCCTCGAAAGTTTTCTTGATGAAAAACATACACATGACCATTTTCCTCTGCAAAAAAACTCTGTTACCAAGTTTCTTGATGGATTCTGTCGAGGAAAACGGTTGTGTGTACGAGGCCTGAGTTCTGGGTGATAGAAAGGAACCACAGCGCACTGAAGGACATAGGTTTGCAACACTCCTGAAAGTGAAGAATGCTGATGAGGCTGCAGTGCTGGAATGATGGGAAGATAGGAGACAGATGTTGCCAGGGAGGTTCTTATAATACTTCTTCTATTGAACAGAACTGACCATAAATAATACAGTGTGTAGGTGGCTTGTCCCATCGAATCCCCAGATGAATCACTCTGTAATTTGTTTTATCTTGGCAATTGTTCATTAAGAGTGCCAACTGCACTGGTTGATATATGTAGGCCTATTCAGGACCAATCCACAAATATGTATATTGAGCATCACAGAGATAAGGAACGACACGGAAATATGAGATAAATAATTGGAACTATACACTGAAAGCTCCCTTTAAAATTAAGTACAAAGAAAATTAAAGCAGGATTTAATCGTATACCTTTGTTTGAGAATTTGAAACTTCTTTTCCCAAGTTTTGTTGAGTCTGTCAAGCTCCCTCTGTAATCTAAAAAAGGTATAGTGACAGATATATCATAAAGGTAAAAGGTACGAAGATACTTTCTCTAAATAGTACACTGACTATACCTGTCTATAGTCTTCAGATCTTCTTCTCTTACAGATAAAAGTATTTTAATCTGGGCTTGAAGCTTGTCCTTATCTGCATTCATATTCTGCAATAAATATTTTACTCAGATAAATACTACATGTAAAACATTATAAGGGGAAAAAAACAATGGAATCTTAAAGAACAAGTTCACCTTTTGTAAAAAAAAAAAAAACAATAATAAATGCATGCCCTTTTGCGGGTCAAAAAAATTTGCATTTATTATTTTTTACACTGCAACCTTTAATGCATTGCACCCACATTCAGAAGGATCCTGCAGACTCTCAGTAAGCTGTCTGCCTGTACCCCCGATATGGGCAGGCAGTTACTGAATGGCAAGAAGATCAATGTTATGTGGCAATGTGGGGTGAACCCCGCACGGCTGTGCTGTTTTTAAATTGAGACAGCGGGCGCCGGGAGAGGATCACAAAGTGAGGAGCGTTGGCAGCAGGAGGTAAATATGTGTGTAAAATGTAACATGCTCCTAAAGGTAAACTTAGCATTTAAACAGGTTCTCAAGAGAATAGTTAAAGGTCCAAGAGTTTCCTGATTCCTACTCCTATGGTTGACATCTTGTGGGGGTTGTGGGTCTTTCTGACTTTTTTACTGTGTGATTTTGGTTTCTCCCTCTGTCCTCTCCCCTGTTTAATGCTAGTTTGTTCATTCCTAGCTAAACCCTCACCATTTTATGTTTGTTCACACCGCCAGTGTTAGTACTTTGCAGAGACAGGGTTTAGGCAATTATTGGGGAGCAGACAGAATCTGGAGCAGCTTTGCATGAAAACCAATCAGCTTGAAAAAAAATAGTCAGAAAGGACATGTAGCGGCATCCCCGCCCTCCAAAGGCCTAATGGTGACCGCCAGAGTCAGGGAGAGCTGACATCCTTCCTTGTAGTGTGGGTTATTAGGCATTGTGGATGTATTGCACGTTGGAAACATGGGCGTGGTCACTTTTTGGAATGCAAGAAAAAATATTTATTGTCTCTCAAACAGAACTAGGGGAGAGAGAGAGGGTTAGGGCCAGGACACCCTTAGGCAGATGCAATAGTAATTGGCAGACTCCAAGACAAAAACAAGGCAGACAGCTATACAAGTAGAGGGCCTTTAAGCTGGATGCAGCAACTGTAATTGTAGAACTGCTGTCTCCTATGGCAACTGAACTTTGAACAGTCAATAGAGATCCATACACGCAACTCACAGTAACCCATTATAGATCTTCTCTCACATCTCACAGTATCCTACTGTGGATCTTTACTCACTGAGCTCCTGGTATTTCACTAGACTTCAAGATCCCAGACGTCACTGGATACTCTGAGCTTCCCACAGCTAACCCGATGTAAACTCTTCAACCTTCACCCACGCTAACCCACTAGGTCCCTGGCTTGGCACTCTGCTGAAGCTTTCCAACTTCTTCACCAACCCCGGCTGGTGAAAAGGCTGCTCTGATACTCCTTTAGACTTCCATATACTGGCCTCTGAATGGTTGTCCCTTGCTGGTGACTATTCCTCCCTTTACCTCTAGCCTTGATCATCACTTGCCCCTGGTCAACAGGAGTGGTCATCCCTTGTGGCAACTGCTTCTCCCTCACCGCTGGCAACAATCCAGTTCACCCTTCCGACAGAACCTCTGCAGCTTGGTTTGGCTTCCAGCCTGAAGCCCCAACCCGCTGCCTCTCTCAAACCTGGATAGGCCTCAGGCGGCCAAGCAGCCAGGTGCTCCCGGGATAGGCTTCTGGCCTAGCAACCCAGAGTCTTGAGACACACGTTCACCCAGACAGTCATCCAGGTGGCACAGAACCCCAATCACCTAACTCCTCCCAAATAAATAGGTGCTCCCAGCAGGCCAAGGGACAAAATAGACCCCTGCCAATTGGCTGACTCAACCTATTCACTCAGTCTGGATTCCCTATGCATTTATCATTCTACTGCCACAAGCAAAAATGCCACCTAGTGACAGAAGAGAGAGGTGAATCAAATTCAGAGTTAGGGAGAAAACCAGTGAATCCTCTATTAATTAGCCAGGCTAATTACCACTTCAGGGTTGCCTTGGCAAAATGTTTAAGAATTGGTCAAAAATTGTATACAAGCCTGCCTGCCTTTTAGTTGCACAAAGCCACAGGTTTTCACTGTTCACATTACAACCTTATGGTTGCTGGCATCGTGATAACTAGGGTTGCACCGATACCACTTTTTAAGACAGAGTACAAGTACTGATACTTTTTTTTAAGTACTCGCCGATACCGATTACCGATACTTTCTTTTTAAGTCATGTGACAGTGGCACTAATATGCAGCACTGATAGGTGGCACTGGTGAGGCCTGGGCTGTGTCAGTAGTTTTTTTTTAATTTATTTTATTTTTACAATATCTCCCCTCTGAGACAGGGAAAGGGACCGAGGACAGCGATTCCCCAGTCCCTTTCTCTGCAGCCTCAGCTGCACTAAAAATAAAGAAGACAGGCTCCTCGCCATTCATATACTGAGACATCGTAAACACAGATTACAATACTCAATTATGAATGAGTGATCAGTGATCACTGACTTTGTGCATTCCAAAAAGGATGGAGCTGGTAAATAACAGATTTACCAGCTCCATCCTCCACTCTCCATCCTGACAGATCTGGGAGGTGGCCGCAGAGCACAAAGGGGGACCCGGAGGAGGACCCTCAGAGCATCTGCAGAGCACAGAGGGGGGCCTGGAGGAGGAGGGGGACTGGAGGAGGACACAGAGAGAGGGAGGAGGACACCAGAGAGAAGGAGGAGGACACCTGAAGCCGGGGGAACACACAGGGGACAGTCAGGTGTAAAATAGCCATGGGAGGGAGAGGAGGAGAAGTGGCTGTCAGCTGCTTTATTGAAGGGCTATATGGAGGGAGCGGTGCTTGTAACTGCCCCTGCATCGATTACCTGTGAAGCTGCCCGGCCCCCCCGCTACACTGAGGATGTCTAGTCCGATACAACAGGTATCGGATCAAGCATTGGAGCATTTGCACAATACTAGTATCGATATGGGTGCAACCCTAGTAGTAACCAATGACGTATCAGGTGATAAGAAGCACGTCAGACACCTGCAAAGCAATCTTGCTTTCCCCTCCCTAGCCCCTCTCTATCAGCACTGGGGATCACATTAGCCAAGTGAGGGAGTGAAACAGAGAGAAGAGAAATACTGGAATACTAGTCAGTACCCGTGTGCATTTGCTTTGAAAAAATCCCCTTATTTTGGGTGTCCTATGTGTGCGGATGTTGCTGTATTCTGTTAAAACTATTAGTGCGTTTTTTTACATTTTAAAATGGGGTGCCTCAAGATTGTGCAGTATGTTCTAGTTAAATAATTGTTATTCATTTAAAACAAAGTAACAAAGGAAAGCACCAAATCTGCTCATGCAGGGGCTAGAACTGACAGCATGGGTATAGTAAAGCTTATGTGGTGCAAATAAAGAGGAAATAATCAACATCAGTATTCAAATATAATTAAAATATGAAAACCAGGAAGGGGAGGTCCAGGAAAGATCCACGTAGCTGGCGTGCACACGATTATTTTTCGGCATGAAAAAAACGTTGTTTTAAAAAAATGTCATTTAAAATGAGTGTGGGCTTTCACATCATTTTTCAGGTTCTGAAAAACGACAATTTTTTTTTTTCAAACATGCTGCATTTTTTAACGACGTTTTAAACAATGTTGTTTTTCGGGTTGTAAAAAATCATCGTGTGTGGGCTAAAACGACGCTAAAAAAACGCGCATGCTTAGAAACAAGTTATGAGATGGGAGCACTTGTTCTGGTAAAACTACCGTTCATAATGGAGTAAGCACATTCATCACGCTGAAAAGCGGGAATCGTCTTTTACTAACACGGAATCAGCTAAAGCAGCCCCAGGGGTGGCGTCATCCGCATTGGAACTTCCCCTTTATAGTGCCGTCGTACGTGTTGTACGTCACCGCGCTTTGCTAGAGAATTTTTAAAAAACGATGGTGTGTGGGCAACGTCGTTTTAATGATGAAGTTGGAAAAACTTTGTTTTTTCTACATGCCGAAAAACTTCGTTTTTTTTTTTTCATGCGGAAAAATGATCGTGTGTACGCGGCAATAAACTTGGACATACAAGGTAGCAGCCAACTGTACAATATGCAACAGATCCATGAAAAAAAACAAGGGGAGAGGAGTCCCATCAAGAAAAAAAGAGGAGCAAAGAGAAAAGGCGGGGCTCGGGATCATTGGGGGTGTCAATCATACACATCCCACACTATTCAGAGGGAGAGTAAAAAAGGCATACGCCAAGCATGGTTCCCAAATCTTTAAAAACTTGGTGTGGGAGTCTTTAGGATACTAGACGTTTGTTAATTGAGCATCAAGGCTGTCAAACGGTCTCTCACTCCCTGAAAAGGCACTGTAGGTTTTTTTCTAGGACTCTGCAAATATTCTTTTAACTGATAAATAAGATGCTAATTTTTGCTGGTGAGCAAACAAGCCCGGGATAGGGCAATGCAACAAAGTAAGTTAAGCATCCTTTCCAATAGTCAGGTGGAATAAAGTGTGCAATAGGCCAAAAACACGAGACCAGAAGCCTACTAGTCACGGATATGTCCACCAAGTGTGCAGAACATCTTCACAATGGCCATAACCTGGAAAACAGTGGTCACTGGAACTTGGCTTGGCATGGAGGATTTGGGCTGAAACCCAATACCACCATAAAAGAACTTTATATGCTCCACTAGGGTGGCAGTGTTGAACGATCAATTAGCAGCAGAAGACCAGGCTTTGCTCCCGTCTGCTGCTCGAAGGAAGGAACCAATACCTGGAAGTCATGAATGCAGAGGCTGCAGAGATGGAACTGAGGAGACTAGGGCCACTGTTGAGTATACTAACTCTTCTATTGCAGGGGAGTGTTAACCTCCCTGGCGGTATGATTCTTTCAGAAAAAACATGCTGAAAGCGGTACCATTATTTGCAAGGAAATTTGGCGTTTTATATTGTAGGTCTGTAATTTTTAGAAATAACTCACTTAAATCTGACCAAACAAGATTCTAATAGGCATCCCGGGTATGACATTTTTTAAAAACAAAATTATAAATTATAATATAATAAATAATTATAAATAATTATAACAAATAATAATATAATTATAATAAAAATTATTCAATAATGTAATCAAATCAAAATCACTGAAATTTGCTCAGTTGCAGAATTGTTGCTGTCATTATTTTTTTTTTTTTATGACGATTTTCCCCACAAATCGCTATCGCACAATTCTGCAAGTGATTATAATTTATTATCGCTGTTTTTTAGCTGATCTAAAACTATTTTTGACATAAAGGGACACTTTTGGTTGCTATGGACAATCTACAGTTTGCACGGAGAAAGAAACGTTTTTATTATATAAAATGACATGCATGACACAGGACAGACCACTAGGGACAAGGGGGGTGTGTTTTTTTTACATACAGTACTGTAATCTATAAGATTACAGTATACTGTATGTAAAGTGTTTGTTTACTTTTTTGAATTTGGCGCCGTTCTCCATCCCCGTGCGTCGTAACGTCGCAGGGAACGGAGATCGGCGTCACACGGAGGCACTATGTGAATCGAGCGAGGTCCCGCTCGCTCACACAGCGCGGTGGCATCGCTGGATCCAGGGACAAGGTAAGTAAACCATGCCTGTGGATCTAGCGAGGCGAGCCCGAGTCTGACTCGGGGTTACCGCTCGCAGCAGGAAAATCTAACCCCGAGTCAGACTCGGGAATACCGCCAGGCGGGTTAAAGGAGTAAATAAAGATCTCAACTCCACTAACCTCTACATCCAGTTTGGTTGTCCTGGCTTTCTCATTTATCCTCTTCAGCTGCTCAGCTTCCTCTTTCAATTTATTTGCCCGCTCTGCTTCCAACATCAGCTGTTCTTTATGTCTCTGGAGCTCATCATGCAGCTTTTCTTTTTGTTCTTGTTGTATTCGGGCTTGCTATAAAAATAACAACACATTCCTCAATTTTCTTTTAATATATGTGGACAATTGAAATAACATTATAACCCCCCAGAGAAACCACAAAATTAGGGGAATGCCATTTCTCCACGAAGATCAGACCCGGGTCTAACATATAGAAATTGGGGTTAATTTACTAAAACTGGAGAGTGCAATTTCTGGTGCAGCTCTGAACAGAAACCAATCACGCTCCTTTCCCACATATACGACTTGTCCCACGATTTGTGATAGAAAAGTAGCAATCTTAGTTTCCTAAGATTTCCAATGATAACCATTCATATTAGTATGACTTCAAGTCGTACCGACTTCATAGTAGTCCCTGCACTACTTTGGTCCAATTTTCATGCCACTTAAACATGTATTCCCTGAAATTGCGGCAAAATCACGGT
This sequence comes from Rana temporaria, assembly GCF_905171775.1. NCBI lineage: Eukaryota > Metazoa > Chordata > Amphibia > Anura > Ranidae > Rana > Rana temporaria. The sequence goes on from NC_053493.1 coordinate 48,872,229, forward strand.
ACAATCGTGCATCTTTGAAGTTGCAGTAGTGTGAAAGGGGCCTTAATTGAACAAGCTGAAGTTAGAAGCCGATTGGCTACCATGCACAGCTGCACCAGATTCTGCACTTTCTAGTTTTAGTAAATCAACCACTTTGTCTCATGATACTTCAGCAAAGGAAAGGACATATATAATGAAGCAATACAACTGCAATATGCATTGTGCAAAGGACAAGACAACAGATTAATGTGTTTATCACTTAAGATGAACAGTAAAAAAAAAAATTGTAAATCAATAAAAAATATATAAGAAATACACTAAATATTTGGTAAAAATCAAAACAACAGCAAATGTTCTCAATAAAAAAAAAAAGGGGGGGATTGGAATGCAGAAGTTAAAATAAGCAATTACAAGGGCAGGAATGAAAAAGGAAAAGGGTAAGGAGCGAGTCCCTTAGTGGAGAAGTGGGGAAGTTTTGTGGTTTGATGAAGACCCATCTCGTAGTATATCTTACAACGACTTCCTCAGGGTATTGTCATGTATAGTTACAAGGAATATAAATGAGAACAGAATACTTATATACTTGAAAAGAACATAAAATCTTAAACAGAAGGTATTCACATCTCATTTCATCACATATCTTTAAAAAAGAGGATTATTCCATACTTCACAATGGCTTAAGAGATGCAAATCCTTCTTAAATGCCCCAAACAGCCAAATACACATACATATTATAAATATATAATATTATAAAGCAATTTATTCCAAGCTGGATACAGCTGTTTCAGGCTTTTAGTGTTTCTCAACTCCAGTCCCCAAGGCACCCCCAACAGGCCATGTTTTCAGGATTTCCTTCAGATGAAACAGTAGTGGTAATTACTAAGGCAGTGAAACTGATCAAATCACCTGTACAAAATAATGTAAAGCCTGAAAACATGACCTTTTGGGGTGCCTTGAGGACTGGAATCGAGAAACACTGTTTTAGGACATCATCAGTCCAGTGTATCGTAAACCATAGCTTCTGTGGTGTAGGGCTTGGCACCTGAGATAGTATAATCATACAGGTTATAGTGAGAAGGGACTAAAGAAATCAAAAAGTCCTCCAACTGAATCAGTGCATACTACAGTAAAGCCTTCATAAAACAGAAGGTATTCTCTTCTTATTCTATCACATATCCCAAAAATAATGATGACCAAAAAGCATACAGCTGTACCCAGTTTGGAATGTCATTGACCAATTTTGACCAAGTGACCATTTTAGGCCAAAGATGTCACCAGCATCCCGCTCCTGTTGTTAAGTGTGGTTGCAGGGCAGGGAACTCTATGGTCACAGCTGACCGGGACAGCGACCTGCTGTCAAGTTACAGTTTCCCGTGGGTATGGATTAAGTGGAGTTTGGGCCAAACCTTAGCTCATTTGCCTTTCACCAACTTATAATGCACTGAGAGGATGGAAGAAGAATGTGATTGGGTGTCCTCAATAGTTTTTTTGGGCACTCTTTATTTTTATTATCATGGAGAATTTGTTGAGTCATAATTAACATAATTGGCTCTCCAATGCCTTGCACACACGGCCGGACTTTCCGAGAAAAAAAGTGTGTAGCCTCCATCTAACTTTTTTTGAAAAGAAAATAGGCAATACAAAAGAGGAATGGGAGTCCTAACAAAATAGTCTGCCGCCTTGCCCTATTGCGGAGACTGGTCATCACAGCCAGCAATCTGTGTGCTGGGTAATCGGTTTCCCCACCGCCCTCTCAATATCTATGCTGGGAAAGCCTAGGTTGCATAGTGTGCCCTTTTAGGGTCATCTTTCTGGCACCACTGGAACTGGGTAATAATGGGCCACCCAGCCTTTAAAAAGATTTGTGAGGGAAGAAGGTTAAATTTTGCTGCCACTGATTGAACTAACCACCAACACTGGGGTGAGGTGGTAATTTACACAGTCGCTACAATTAATAAACACCAGTGTGGGGGAAGGACTTACATTTCCCTGCCACACACTGCACTAAGCACCAATGCCACGGGGGTTTAATACCACTGCGACTGACTGCACCGACTACCAGTGCTGGGGAAAGGTAGAGGGGGGAATTTCACTATCACTGACTACCAATGTGTGTGGGGGGGGGTGATTGGATTACATTTCACCACCCCTGACTGCACCAAGGGAGTTAACATCACTGCTAAAGACATCAATACTGGGGGGGATTGCATTGCGCCCACTAATATGGGGGGGGGGGTAATTACAGTCACTGACACCAATTTTGGGGGTTATTATTGCAGTCACTGACACAAATGCTGGGGTTATTATTGTGGTCACTGACACAAATACTGGGGGTTATTATTGTGGTCACTGACACAAATGCTGGGGGTTATTATTGTGGTCACTGACACAAATGATGGGGGTTATTATTGTGGTCACTGACACAAATTCTAGGCATTATTATTGCATTCAGTGACACCAAAGTTGAAAGGGGGGTTGGGGCCATTGACACCAATGATGAATCCAACTTTCCCTTCTGTGTGCATTGTGGTATGTTGCAAAAAATGCACCTGCAACAAATTTTCCTGTTGTTAAAATACCTTAAAGCCCATTCACTTGAATATGATGGCTCACTTGAACCAATGCACATTAGCAGATTAAAATATGTTGCTATTGTGCGGTGGTCCTCTTAAAGTGTCAGGGGCCGTACTTGAGGCCCTCTGGAATACCAGATCTCCTCTGGAAGTAAGTCATTAAAATTTGAAATCCTTTCTAACATAATTAATCTTTTAAAGTGATTCACATATTATTAAATTCTGCTATGTTAAAAATGTTAAAGACAGTTTCATGGTGACTGCCAGCTAATACATGCAACGACAATACAAAGTGTTGCTAAAAGAAATATGACATGTAAGGAACAGAACAGAGGGGGGTCTAGCTTGGCTTTAAGCACACTGCCCACGCTTGGCTTTCATGCAGCTGATCACATTCAGCCATGTTCTTCCAAACTGTCACTTCTCTCATCAGTTACTGACACGTCCATATTCAGGGTGACACCATCCCCTGTTTACAGAGCCATCACCTTCACACTTTCAAACACTTCACAACATCATTTGGTTTAACTGCATCAGATACAGCTGACTTGTGTTGTGAACTCGGCAGCAGGATACCATGCATATTTATATTGTCCCCTTTCTCAGGCCTTAGGATAACAAGCATTTTCAACTAATTAAAATAACAATAATAATAAATTGACTTTATAGTGGGAGTACTGTCATTAGAGGAGGGCTAGATGAGTACAAAATCCCCACTTAGGCCAACCTTATATGCACTCTTTAAGATCTTTATTTTATACAACATGACTGCAATTTTCAAATCTCAAATCTTTTCTAAAATTAACTGTCATTTTTTAAAAAAAATATAGGGTTCCTTATCCAGGTGTTTCAGCTTTGCGAGTTGAACCCAATGATTTATAAATGTGCATTTTAACGACTTGCCTACAGGGCACCTTTACCCCCTTTCTGCCCATGACATTTTTCAGCTTTAAGCGCTGTTACACTTTAAATGACAATTGCACGATCATGCTACACCATATGAAATTTTTATCATTTTCTTCACACAAATAGAGCTTTCTTTTGGTGGTATTTAATCACCGCTGGGTTATTTTTTACTATAAGAAAAAAAAATACCAACATTTTAAAAAGTTTTTCTTAGTTTTTGTCAGTAAATTTTGTAAATAAGTAATTTTTCTCCTTCACTGATGTGCGCTGATGAGGCAGCACTGATGAGGAGGCACTAATATGCCGCACCTATGGGCACCGATAGGTGGCACTAATGAGAACTGATGGGTGGCATGGAGAGGTTTTCACCGCTCCAGGTGAGCCTTGTAGACAATCAGGGACGGTCGGATTACCAAGGTGCTGGCGATGCACGTAGCAATAGCAATAAGAAGAGGAAGATGGACTGTCGCACTCCGAGAAAACTTTTAAAAGAAAGTTGTCTTTATTTGTCAAAACTGGAACATGTACAGTCACCGCAACCACATAACAGGACATCCGACGCGTTTCGCACTTAACTAGTGCTTAGTCGCCATGACTAAGCACTAGTTTAGTGCGAAACGCGTCGGCTGTCCTGTTTTGTGGTTGCGGTGACTGTACATGTTCCAGTTTTGACAAATAAAGACAACTTTCTTTTAAAAGTTTTCTCGGAGTGCGGCAGTCCATCTTCCTCTTCTTATTGCTATTGATGGGTGGCATGGGTGGCACTGACTGGCATTTATGGGCTGCAATGATGGCAATTGATGGGCAGCACTGACTGGCATAACTAATTGGCACCGATTGATGGCACTGTATTGTAATCAGGGCACTGATGATCTGTTCCCTGATTACATGTCTGGATGTCCCCTGCAAGGAGATGCCACTGATCGCCTCTTCTCACCGGCATTTCCGTGTTAACATGTGACACAGCCGATCACATGGTTAAAGAGCTGTGGCCGCTCGGGTGCGCTGTCACATGATGTCCACCCAGAACAAGAGCCGCACTGTCCCTCCGTCATTTGAGTGGTTAAACTGTTCTACATGTTTCACTTTCAAACCTTTTTGTTTTCTCTTGTCCACCATTTACAATTTGGATTTTAAAGTAGGAATTCTTGCTAAAAGCAGAGCAAGAGATCAGTATGAAGCGTTCATAAGCTTTCTTATGGTTTCATGCTTTGGCTATGGGGAAGAGGGTGTCTCTAGGAAGCATATATTAGGGAGTGAGGCATTACCAAATATAAAATATATTTTAGACTTTTGGATGCAAGGTTGACCTTTCACACTTCAAGCGAGGCTGAACTTTAGGTAAACATCTAAACACACAATTAAAATTCAGAAACTGTATGTGAACTGATTTAGCTGCCACATTATTTATAATTATTTTTAGCCAGTTTTTTGATCAAGACAGCAGGTGGAGCTTTAGATTATTTTTCACATTTGCCACATTACGCTAAACTGCCCAGATAAAAAAAGTGTGATGTTTACAGAGCTCAATAGCTCAAGGCTAAAGCCGATACACACTATCAGGTTGTTGTTTTTTTATTGAACCCAGCAGGTTGAAAGAAAAAAATTGACAGCTCAGAACCACTGTACTAGTGATCTGGCGTTAGTTCAGTGATCTCCCCTGCTGAGCTACTGAGTTCTGACAGGGGAATGCCCCGCCGCCAGAACACTCCGGGTCAGCATTCCAGCCATTGGCTAAGAGTGCTGATCGGGAGCCGGTCGGCTGCTGGTTTTCCAGCATGCTCGTCCAACAAAAGCTGGCTGTTTCGGACCGAGTGCCATATACACGGTCCAAATGTCGGTTGACATTGACCATACATGAGGAGATTACCCCAACTTGGGGGAAACAGAGGTTCTAACCTTTTACTGACCAAAACAAACAAACATAAAGGTCTCAGCTGTAGCTCCTATATGCCTGAATAAAAAGTCCATCTTATCAATTATAATGAAAACATTGTCAGAATGACAAAATCCTTCGCAAACAATACCCACAACAATGTAAGAATGATCTGGATAGAAGGGTCACTCTAATGCTCTATCAAACCACAAAACTGCAGTGTGCACGGGTCTTCTGAAGAAGAGGCTTCTAATCTTTCACCACACCAAAGCAGACATTCTATTATTCAATCTATACATTTCATGTGACAACAAAAACGTGGACAGCAGCAATCCAACTCACATAACTTAACGGACACAAAGGAAAAGTGATCTCTTTGTCATCCTCCTTGTAGCTTCTTTCACACTCACACATTGCTATTGTCAGTGACTTTATTTGTACTCCTTTTGACTTCTTCTCGGCCCATCTGCCAGCAATAAGGTGACAGGAAATTTAAGAGCACTTCCCTCTGTTGTTAGGGATTGGACGTAGTTCCACACTTCTCTATCCCTATAGTACAGGCAAAAGACCAAGCCTCAGATATGCCAATTGCCAATGACTCTTTGACATTGTTTGTTAACAATATCAAAAACATATAAAGGGTATGACCACCTGAAATACATATTTAATTTGTGGTTGGGCATCTGGAGGATAAATCAACAAACTGGCGTCAAGTTTTTGTTAGAAACACCAGTGACAGCTTTTCCCTGCTGGAGTTTTTAGCTCTACCCATTTGGCATGGATTGTCAGTTTTCCTTCTTTATCCACTTGCTGCAAAATCACGCACATGTACGTAATTGACTTCAAGTAGTTATGCTGGGTTTATGGCTGCAGCAAACGGTCATAACCCTGGTATCATTTTCTTTAGCAGACGATGCACTACAAAGTAAAAGCAATCTTAGGCCTCGTACTCACGACCAAACATGTCTGCTGAAACTGGTCCGCGGACCAGTTTCAGCGGACATGTTCGTTCGTGTGTAGGCAGTAACGTACAGAATTCCAGCAAACAATCGTCGGCCAGACCGTTTTCCAACGAACAACTGTTTCCTGGTCTTGCTTTAAAACAGTCTGCTGGAATCGTGTCCGTCAGACATGTTCGGTCGTCTGTACACAAAAGCAGCGTACAAAAACCCCGCGCATGCTCAGTCCAAATGAGGAGACGGGAGCGCTCGTTCAGGTAAAACTCGCGTTTCTTTGGGATATGGCACATTCGTCATTAGAAACCTTTTATTCTAGCAAGAGAACAATGTCTTAAAAAGGCGCACTAAACCACATTTTAAAGCCTCGTTTTATTAATTCTTCTCTTGCTAGAATAACCCCGTTCTCTTGCTGATGCAATTTCAATAGAGTTGTCCCATACTGAAATGTCACATTTCTTGCTTGTGATGTAATCCTTTAATAATGTTTTCTATGCCAGACGTGTGTTTTGGTTGGTGGTCCTCCATAATTTAGAGTAGTCATTTTTGTAAAGGAATGTTCATTTTTTTTTAATTTTTTTTTTTGTTTCTAGTTATGTCACCATTTAAACTATTTTTTTTTTACATGTTTTTTGAAAATTTTTTTTTTTTTTTGGTGTTTCATTAGAGAATATTAAACCATGTTGGCACACCAAATGTCCCCCCCCCCCCCCAAGGAGTGTGTCCTTTGTAAATTACCCATTGTATATTTATTAAAGGTTTGCTGCCTAATAATCCCCACAGTATATCAAACAATAGACATGTTTTCAAATGAAAGCAAAAGGCCTTTTATTCAGGCAAATGTCATCACAAAAAAATCAAAAGAACGGCAGCACTAGAATAGATAGCAAACTATATGCAAACTTGCATTTCCAACATGGTGAAGGATAAACTTCCAAGCCTCAGGAGCCAAACACAAAAATATGAAGCAGCAGCACACAAACAAAGGAACCCAAACTGTGGTAGTACAAACACGATGTCCTTTATGTGGAAGGAAATGGAAGGCAGAAAATCAACGTTTCCTCCTCTTTCCAGCCTTCCCTCCAGGCAGCCTTCCAGCGGATCGAACACGGGGTCTTGCAGGTGGGGTTGATGTGGCAGCAGGAGGATGGTGTTCCGCAAGCCGGGCCGGGTCACATAGCCCAGTGTCTGGGGTCAGCAGGCCCCTCTGCATCCACCAAAGGACCTGGTTCATCAGGGCCTTTGCCAGTCTTCTCTGGTCCTCCTCCCCTTCATTTAAATCATGGGCCAATGAGGCACTGAAGGCCTCTGTGGGGTTGAGGGGGGCCCTCATGATGGCGCTTGCCTCCTGGATCATGCGGAGGCTTGCCTCCTCCACAGGCCTCAACTGCCTCCTTCGGCCTGATGGCCTCACCTGGGGGGGAGAAGACTGGCTGGTGGTGGTTCTCCTGGCCGGGTGGACCTGCTGCAGGCCACTGGGCCCAGCCTCCTCCTGGCTGCCACTGACCCCGGCCTCCTCCTGGCTGCCACTGACCCCGGCCTCCTCCTGGCTGCCACTGACCCCGGCCTCCTCCTGGCTGCCACTGACCCCGGCCTCCTCCTGGCTGACAGACACCTGAGGATCTGCCACCTCCTGGCTGATCTCTTCTTCCTGTGTGGAAAAAAAAAGAATTTTTTTACAATTTCGCTAAATAAAACCACACTCATTTTCATGTTTTTCGTTCAGTATTTTCTGTTCATTATTACTTGAATACACTCTACTTCTGACCCCTGCAGTTGTCATCCCTGACACCTATTTGTCTGTACACCTTTTTGTTTGCTTTTTTCCAGCTTGGTTTTATTTTTACAATATCTAATCATTAATCCACCAAGAATTATTTACGCCATAAATATAGAGGAAACTACTATACCTCCTCATCGAAGGGTGGCAGATCTGCATCTCTGTCAGCCAGGCCCTCTTCCTCCGACTCTGCAGGGCTGTGGTCATCTGGGGAAGGTCCGCTGGAAGGTAGCATGGAGGAAAGGTTGGAAGAAAGACTGGACATCGTTTTCCTGCCTTCCATTTCGTCCCGCAAAAAAGCCATCTGTTTATAATACCACAGTTTGGGTTCCTTTGCTTGTCTTGCTGCTGCTCCCGATTTTTTGATTTTATTAGCTTTGTATGCTCTCCTGTATGTGCTTCTGAGGTTGGCAAGTTTATCCTTCACCATGTTGGCAGTGCATCCTGGCACCCATGTTTGCATATAGTTTGCTAGCTCTTCTAGTGCTGCCGCTCGTACATCTTTATTACAATATAATGCGTGTTTTGAATTCCACAGGATGGGCGTGTCCTGATATTTTTGTAGTAAGGCCTCTATAGCTTCCTTGGTTTGTAGTTGGTCCATTTTACTTTTTGAAATATGATATTTTTTTTTGAGTCTAGATTCAAAAAACATAAAGCAAAGAAAAATAAATATTCAAAAGGATCAGCGTTGACCTTGATATAATATGTGTCTTTAAATTTATTACCTATATCTAATTACAAACACAGTCTCTCTTGTTTAAACAATGATTGGCAGCTCGGCCGCATTGGTTGTACCAAACATTGATTTGCTAGATGCAGAGCCATTGTTAACATTGCAGTAAATATTTTTAATATAGAAAAATAAACAATGCTTACAAATGACAGTATTCATCTAGGCACTCTTTCATGTGTAAATCTCATGCCCCTGACAATGGATGACATAAAAGACACTTCCTAATGACCTCTGTACAACCAACACTTGAACAATACTTTGCCTGATCTGAATACACCATTCAAAAACTTGTCAATGAGGTACAGCATTGTTCACATCTCTATTTTGTGAGGTGTCCAAAAGCATTTGGATACCAAAATAACATTGTGGTACCCCATAGACAGAATAGCTTAAAAAGGGTGCAACCAACAGCCCAAACCCCCATCCCATGTGTCTACATTTTCAAGGCCTCTGCTGATCACATTTTTAATTTCCTTACCTTCCTGTCTCTCGCTCCTCGTTTCTCACGCTCGCCTAATTACCGCGTAAGATGCGTAATCACGGCGTAAACCTTTTAAACACTCCGCGTATTTATGAAACCCCGCCCTCGTCACCTTTGCGAGGCCCCTAATCAATGAGTTTAGGAAATATGGCGTTAACTGTGTATGTTCTGGATGCGCTCGAAGATTCTCCGCGTAACGGACGTAAACACGTTGTTTGCATTCTCTACACTCCGCGTATGTATTAAACGCCGCCCTCTTCTCCGCCCATGGCGTAAGAATTCATCTTTTCCACGCCCATAATCTCTGTGGGAAAGGAAAGATGGCGATGTCACACGAGCGGGCACGATGCTCTCATGCCACAAGTGAAGGGACAGAGGCAGGGACGTCCCGATCAAGGAAAAGAAGATATAAAGCCACTAATATGCGGTTCCAGGAAATGGTGGAGTTAGTTTACATCATGCGAAAGAAGGACTATGATGGGGAATTAGGGCCATACAAGACCCCTAACCGCCGAAAGGCACATATTATGGACAAGGTGGCGAGGAGAATGCAGAGGATGTTTGGGATCACCAGGTCCAAGGAACAGCTGAGGAAACGATGGTCAGACTTAAAATTGAGGGAGCCACATCAGATGAAGAAAATACTTAAAATTCTGCGTAAAAGTAAGTAAATATATATTGGGGTTGGGGGGGGGGGGGGGTGATTGTCTGCAATAATGTGTTGCCATGTATATTTCACCATCTGCCTCCTTGGCCAGCTTGTAATTTTAAAGACATGTTGTTATTTATTTTTTAGAACATAAATAACTACATATTTACAAACAGTGTTCTTAGTAAACAACGTAACATCACATAGTTTATCAGAAAGGCTCGGTTATTCCAGGAACAACACACCTGGACATGGCTCACTGGCCAAAAACTTTGTTTGTAAACATTGTGTAAAAGCTAGTTCTAGAAAAAAAAAGTATGAGAATGGGAAAGGCAAACAGGATTCATTCTAAAAACAGTGGTAATAAAGCAGATGTTTTCACATCTGCAATGCAGAGCACCTGTGTCTCCCCAAATCAAAAATGGGTTTTGGTAGGGTCTCCCAGAAATACAGTTTAGGGGGGACATCCATGTGTGTCACTTTGCTAAAAAGGGGCAGGATCAGAGCTTGCCATATAGAAGTAATTGCAAAATGTAGGTTTGGTGAAAGATAAAAGTAACTAAATGAAAGCATCTTCTAAGCAATGTGTGCGATTTATGCTCTCCAATATCTGTGTGCTGATGAGTCTACATTTTTTTTGGTTTATTTCAGGGGAAAGAAGTCGCCAGCATTTGGAGGAGGCAGAGAGGGCCAGACAAGGCCAAAATCTGCCATCTCAACATGTGGAGGAGGAGGAGGATGTGGAAGGAGAAGAGGATGTGGAAGGAGAGGAGAATGTGGAAGGAGAAGAGGATGTGGAAGGAGAGGAGGATGTGGAAGGAGAAGAGGATGTGGAAGGAGAGGAGGATGTGGAAGGAGAGGAGGATGTGGAAGGAGAGGAGGAAGGAAGAAAGGAGGAAGGAAGAGAGGAGGAAGAAGTAATTTTGGACTTAGAAGTCATAGCAGATGAAGGGCAAGTGGCGGAAGAACAATTTGGCGAATTGAAAGAAGGTGGATTGATGGATGAAGGAGGAGTCCAAGATGATGGGGAAGTGGTGGAAGAAGGAGGAGTGATAGAAGATGATGGGGAGGTGGTGGAAGAAGGAGGAGTGATAGAAGATGTCGAAGAGGTGGAAAGGAGAAGCCCATCAGGTCAGTGTCACCCTAGCTTGATTCCAAAAAACATATGTAGATAGGCCTCATTGAAAAATAATATTGTAAATGCCATTTTTTTTTGTTGTTTTAGGGGAGGAGGATGGTGTGCCAATATTTTCACGTGCAAGTGCTGCTATAATTATTCAGCAGGTAATGGAGTGCAGCACTGAAATGCACAATATGCGTGAAAGGATGTTTCTCATGGAACAGAATGTAACAAATGTCCTTTTGGAATGCAGCACGGAAATGGACAATATGCGGCAAAGAATGATGGTGATCGAATCTAATTTTAAGAACATTATTGACATGATGGGCCGTGTCAAAGACTGAAACACCCCCCGCCCATCCCCCGCCCCCACAAACATTTTTACAGTTTGAATAATGAATACGCCAAAATTTGAATATACACACACAGTGTGCCAACATGTGCTATCTGCCATCACAGAATATCTAATGTCTGTGCTTTGTGGGTCCAACCCCCTCCTCCATCCTCAAGTAGTTGAGAGGAAGGGTTTGCTCCCACAAAACACAGACATTGATCACCCATGATGTCAGATAGCACATGTGGCCATTTGTCTGTTGAACCAATGACATTTGGCGAGTTTGCACTGAATGTGTGTATCTTCCAATTTTGGCGTGTTCCAGTGTGAAAGCACACCATGACTGACTGCTGTTGTGAGTTTTTATATTTTTTGAATTGGATTTTGTTACTTTTTGACCATGTTGAACATTTTGGGATACTATAAAGTTTAGACCATAAAGAATAAACAACGCCAAAAAATTTTTTTAATATATATATAGAATTATAAATCTCTCTAATCACTGAATTTAGTGAAGTAGAGATTTGACTCCAAATTCTCACCTAAAAATTTTCTTTTAGAAAAACACACCAAAAAAAAAATAAATGGTTAAAAAATTATTGTTTTTTGTGCCTAAAAAATATGGCCAAAAAAAAAATTAAGGCGGTAAACACCCCACCAAATATAATCTAGATATATATATATATGTAAACAATAAATCTAACTATATTTGATGAAAAAAAAAGTGAACTTGTTAATAAATGTATAATCTGCATAATATTTTTGGTTGAATTACCTGAAAAAAAAAAGAAAATTTTAAAAAAATTTTGAAGACTCCTAAGTACAAAAGCAGGGAGTAATGAAAAAAATATAAAATTATTTTTGGGGTCATGAACAAGCAAAAATAAAAAAAAATTGACCTCAACATTTACAAATGGAGTTGCTTCTTATTTCTAGACTCAATACCCTGTTTGTAGATGAGTGAATACTGTGCAATATGTGGTTAGTTACTAAAAGTGGAGAAATCAATTATGCATTACAATTGAAGAAGTTAGTTAGAGAACCAGGAAGACAGAAAAAGAGAAAAAGCATTAATGACAAACAACTGTATAAAGTCCAATGGTCTAATTATTTATTATTTTTTAGAATATTCCTTTCTTTGGGGGCCGAATTAGAAAGAAATATGATCTGGCATAGCAATGGCCCCCCGACCCATGAAGTACTCAACATATTTGTCGCGTACCTCACGAGCTGATTGGGGGGCCAAGCCAGCGCGACCAGTGTCCAGCCCGGGAAGGGGATCTGAGGGTAGTCTTGCCTCAGAACCGATGTCGGGTAGGTACGTCTGGGAGTGCCTGCGTAAAAAGTTGTGCAAAATGCAGCAGGCAAATACAACGGTGTCCAATTTATATTCCGCCAGATGTATCGATGTCCTGAACAGGCGGAACCGGTTGGTGAGTATCCCAAAGGCATTCTCGACTACCCTCCGAGCCCTGGCCAACCGAAAATTAAACACACTCCTCTCTGAGGTGAGGGTCCTCTGGGGAAAAGGCCGCATGAGGTGAGGACCAAGCCCAAAAGCCTCGTCCGCTAGGAACACAAACGGAAGTCCTTCCACATTATCTTCATCTGGTGGCAATGCCAGACCACCAGCTTGGAGACGATCATAGAAATCAGTCCGTGCGAACACTCCCCCATCAGACATCCGGCCGTTCTTCCCCACGTCCACATATAGAAACTCATACTGTGCCGACACCACCGCCATCAACACAATACTATGATAACCCTTGTAATTATAATAGTACGACCCCGAGCGGGGTGGGGGCACAATGCGGACGTGTTTCCCATCTATTGCTCCACCGCAGTTTGGAAAATCACACCGCTGGGCAAATTGGGAAGCCACAGACTGCCATTCCTGTGGTGTGGAGGGTAGCTGTGGGGACAAACAAAATTAGAGATTTAGTACTTTGTAACAAATACATCCTACAAGCATCCTTGTGACAGTTCACAGTATTAAAATTGCATTAGAAAAATGTGCATGGAGAATTTGGGAAATGAAATATATAGGGCCACTTCATTAAGAGACTCCACAGCCCTCTGATGGGGACAATAAAAGTTTGAAGGGGGGGGGGGGGGCACAAAAACCAAAAAGTCCTGTTTGAAAAAATGGCAAGGTGGGTTTGTCCCTAGGATAGCATGCTGGACAGGTTAATATTGGGTAAGGGACAAATATGCAGGTAGGCCAAGAATAAAACATGTAAAGCTGATATCAACATGCATAGGGAGAAAAGGTAACGTTAGTTAAACACACAGCATATCTGGGAAAATAAAAAGAAAGTTAGTTGGCCACATTATTAGAGCCAGGAAACTTACCTTAATATACTCCTCATGCATAACTTTGATGATGGCAGCACACGTGTCCGGTATGATGACCCCAAGCGCCTGCGGAGAGATGCCTGTCGAGAACTTGAGGTCCTGCAGGCTCCTCCCAGTCGCCAGGTACCGCAACGTGGCAATAAGCCTCTGCTCGGCCGTGATGGCTTGGCGCATCACAGTGTCCTGCCTCGTGATATAGGGGGACAGAAGATCCAGCAGACGGTTGAATACGGGGTCCGTCATGCGGAGAAAATTCCTAAAGTCATTAGGATTATTCTCCTGGAGTTCCCTAAGCAGAGGCATATGTGAGAACTGGTCACGCTGGCGCAACCAATTCTTGGTCCAGAAACGCCTCCGCCCCCTGTTTCTGGCCAAAGTACTGGACAAATGAACATATCCAGCAGCCATCCCATAAACAGCACCAACTCGCGAAAATTGACGCTGCTGCTCCATCATGGCTTCAAACCGGCCGGCTGGTCAGTCAAGAACACACTGAAACAGAAAGCACTCGCAAATCCAGCACTACCTGCGACAAACGCGTGACAAACAGATACGAGCGCACAGGATGCAACTGCTAAAGCAGAAACAACCTGCTTGCCTATAGCCGAATGACAACTACGTTACCGCAAGCACACGCACTGAACCCGTGAATACACGCTGTCAAAGCCTGGAGACCGAGAAGCGCGAATCAGCTCTAACCAAACCTTCACTAACACGAGCAAACACGTAACTAGCAAAAGAGGAACAGAGGGCGGCGCCATTAACTTTGGTCTTCCCCTTTATAGTGACGTCGTACGTAGTTTACGTGCACGCGTTCCGGTACGACGGGAATTTGGTCCGCTGGTGTGTACACGCCAGCGGAACAAAACACAAATCAGCCTTGTACGCCGGAAACTGTCGGGCAGACAGTTTCCAGCGCACAGATCCGGTCGTGAGTACAAGGCCTTAGAGGCTAATTATCTGCTGGATTGCTTTTATAGGTGGCCGAATTGGGTCCCCCCCCCTTCCTCCAGTGCCTCTCTGAATCCGAAACTGGTGGTTGCACCAGCTTACAATAGAGGTGTTCGGAGACCAAATCATCTCCGATAATCTCTATGGTCCAGGAGACCGTAAGCATTTTTGCCACTTCTGGTTTAGGGCAGATGTAAACAAAGCCATTTTTTTCCTGGAAAGCATGAGACCAATGTCTTATAGATCCCAGATGTTGCCATAAAGAGGACCTGTCATGATTTATTCATATTACAAGAGATGTTAACATTTCTTGTGAAAGAAATAAAAGTAATCAAAAAAACACGTACAGGTATTGCCGCAAACATTATAGTAAGAGCAATAATTCTAGCGCTAGACCTCCTATATAATGCTTGGGTGTTCGAAGTAATTTTGTACCAAAAAATGTAGTAGAAATATATCAGAATAGGCCTGGTCTTCAAGTGGTTATACTCGGCCTCATAATGGGCAACAGATGGGTGTAGTCAAGAGCTGAGATCTCACAGCCCCTGAGGAACAGGCTGATGGTTAATTTAAAATATTGGCCAAAAAACCCCTTATAACAGGTAATCATGTAGTTGGAACACTGGAAATACAAAATAAAAACTGTCACACACACCAATGGAGACTGTGTAATGAAATATTTTTGAAGCAGTCCAGCAACCTAAAGAAACTAATACAGAAATGGCTGACAGAGTCCTGCTGTTCTTCAAGGAGGTTCGCTGAGTTGGAAAATTTAGCACAAACTTCTGTTGTTCTTTGTCAGTTAAGCAGAGATAAGATGTTGCTGAAACTTCCAAAGGGAAGCTTGGTCTGTTAAACAACGTACCTGCATGCTGGATGATAAAGGGATCTTTTGAGGCTTTTATCAGAAACAAGCAATTTCCTTTTTATATGCAAGATTAGATGTCCAGCGAATCCCCTCCCCTTACATTAGATGTCAAGAGCCACCCCACCATGAGAAGTTGAGTCCCCCACTCTCCCTTAAATCACAGTGTACCCCCTTTTCTTATGCTGCTGCTGGGAAGAAGCTGGATGCATTCCTTGAAAGCAGAAAGTAAGGGACTGAAGGAGGACCAGAGGAGGGCTGGAGCTCTCTTGCAGCTGCAGGAGAGGTGTGAGGGCCACATGAAATGGCATGGAGGGCCAGATTCAGCCCGCGGGCCTTGTGTATGACAATTGTGCTATAGGGTATGGCACTTTACAACTCACCACTGTGCTCATCTATTAAATTATATATTTTTGGCATAATTATAGCTGCAATGAGTGCTCCTGATCCCACAAAAAGCGATCACATAATCTCTGTTCTCCGCTGCATTAGGGGCGAGCTGGAGTGGGGAAACAGCAGTATCCAAACCTTACCAGTGATTAGCTGAGCAGGGGGCAAAGGCACAAGCTTGACTACTGCAGGACAGGCAGGCTGTGCTCCCAAGTATAATGCAAAGAAGGAAATTGACAACGTTGGGATGGATGTGGTCAGTTTGCAATAGAAAAGCAGTGTGACTGGCAGGAGAACCAGGTATTTCACACAAAGGAAGAAATACAAAGAGAACAGGATACTTTTTAACACAAGTACATGGTACAACTTTTTTTTCTTTTATATTTTACAACTATACTATGGCATACTATGCTATTATTGACTATGTGACACTATTTGATTTTCCACTTTTTTGTATATCGCACCTCCACAGCTGTGGGGGATCGTCTGTTGGATGACTGAAATGATATTCTGTTTTGCTATTACATCATATACACTGCATTTACTCCTTTTGTCAAAACTGTTTAAAAAAATACAGTATAAAAAAAATTACATGGTACAAAAAACACATATCAGGAATATGAAATGTCGGGGTAACATTCTTTACCATAAAAGGAATTTTGATTGAACTTTCACATTTAATTTTTTACAGTTTTATAATAAGATTTAAATGCCAAAATGTAAAAGGTTGAATACATACTAAAAGTAAAAAGTAAAAGTTAACATGCATATTATATATCCAAACCCTTTATCTAACAAATAATCTGAAAATCTGACCAGCCAGTCTGGTGAATCACACAAGACTTCCACAGGCAGGTAGGTGACAAACCTATTGCCAGGTTTGGCTTTGCAGATTCCTGTTTTACCTTTTTGCCTCCAGCCTGCAATGAATCAGCATAATTACAATACTGATACAGGATCTAATAAACAGGAAGGTGATGGAGTTAGCTGTAACGCTAAAACAGTCAAGTTTCTGATTATGTGTAAATCACCAAGCAGTTGAATGTCAAAAAACCTCTGCGCTGTGTAATTAAATAAATAAGTGATCCAAATATCTTAAAAAGGGAATTGCTGCAATACCTGAGTTCACAACTACACGTGCATGAATAAATATTATAAGTGGTCTTGCGCTATAAACATAACCAATGTTGTGAATAGTAAATAAACAATCCAAAAACAATTGGATTGGATCTATGCGTTATGTCACATCACAATTGGATCTACATATTACGTCACTTGACTTCTTCAGAGGACCCCTGAAGAAGTCATGTGACGAAACGCGTAGGGTGTGGCCAGAGTACACGGCGGACCAGAAGTAACACGAGAAACGGGAAAACGCCAATGTTTTCATGTAATTACGTGCGCATTTTACTGTGCTTTGAGATATATTTAAAAAAAATGGTTTATGGTTACGGTATTACACTATTGGAGGCTGGCTTTCTCCCTGGTGTGGAGTGTCCTGCTCGCCCCCTCCTTTGGACTACAGGAGAGTCAGGACACCCACTAACACACAGCTCCTTTCTCTATCTTCAAAGTAGAGAGCGTCCTGACTCTCCTGTAGTGCAAGGGAGGGGGCGAGCACGACACTCCACACCAGGGAGAAAGCCTTGCATTACTGTATGGAGTTACAGACAGAAGAACAGGAAGTGAGGATTTGTCAGAAGAAATAAGGACATTTAAAAGCAAAATGGAAGGATGAGGTAAGTGAAGGAGGACTGCACTAAGGTAAAGGAAGCTATTTAGGGAAACAAATGTATCCTTTAAAACCCCTTTAAGTGGTTAATATCACTTTAATTCAGATCACATATGTATATTAAAAAAGGGATTTTTAATAACAGCTTACCTGTAAAATCCTTTTCTTGTAGTACATCACGGGACACAGAGCAGCATAGCCATTACATATGGGTTATATAGTGCACCTTCAGGTGATGGACACTGGCACTCTCCGACAGGAAGTTCCCTCCCTATACAACCCCCACCCATAGTGGGAGTACCTCAGTTTTGTAGCAAGCAATATGCATCCCAAAATTCCCCAAAAGAGGGGTGGGAGCTCTGTGTCCCGTGATGTACTACAAGAAAAGGATTTTACAGGTAAGCTGTTATTAAAAATCCCTTTTTCTTTATCGTACATCACGGGACACAGAGCAGCATAGCCATTACATATGGGATGTCCCCAAGCAATGCAAATGAGGGGAGGGAAAACAACCATGCACAGAAAAAAACAGCGGGTGCCATAGGACAAGAGGATCTTATACTGCGGCCTGCAGAACCGCCTGCCCGAAGGCTGAATCAGCGTTCCTCCTAACGTCCATTTGATAAAATTTAGCAAACGTATGAACCGACGACCAGGTTGCTGCCTTGCAGACTTGGGCCATGGAGACCTGGTGATACGCTGCCCAAGAGGCGCTCACGGCTCTTGTGGAATGAGCCTTGATCGACAAGGGCGGGCTCTTACCTTTCAGGCCGTAGGCCTGTACAATCACTTGTCTAATCCACTTGGAAATGGTGGCTTTAGACGCTGCCTGACCTTTTTTAGGTCCTTCCGGCAGAATAAATAAGACTTCAGTCTTGCGAATCTGGGCTGTGGCCTTTAGATAAATCTTAACAGCCCTAACCACATCTAAGGAATGCAGGAGTCTCTCCTTCTTAGAAGAAGGTTTAGGAAAAAAGGACGGAAGAATTAAGTCCTGATTCAAATGAAAGCTAGATACCACCTTCGGTAGGAAGGACGGATGTGGCCGAAGAACGACCCTGTCCTTATGTACAATCAAGTAAGGTGTCTTGCATGACAAGGCTGCCAGTTCTGATACCCTTCTGGCGGAAGCCATAGCAACCAAAAAAACTAGTTTCCTAGTCAACAAGACCAGCGGGATTTCAGACAGCGGTTCAAAGGGCTGGCTTTGCAAAGCCGAGAGAACCAAGTTTAGATCCCAAGGATATAGGGGAGCTTTAATCGGAGGGTTAATCCGAATGACCCCCTGCAAAAAAGACTTCATTAAGGAGTGAGAGGCCAGAGGTCTCTGAAAGAAAATGGATAGGGCCGAGACCTGTCCTTTGACTGTGCTAATAGCCAGCCCCTTTTCTACTCCTAATTGTAGGAATTCCAAGATTCTCCCAATGACATACTTGCGGGGATGCCATCTCTTAGCCTCGCACCATGTAATGTAAGCCTTCCACACCCTATAGTATATAAGCCTAGAGACTGGCTTTCTTGCATTAATCAGGGTGGGAATGACCCGGCCAGAGAGGCCCCTGTTTCTAAGAATTAGGGATTCAGCCGCCAGGCCGTCAAATTTAGGGCCTGTAAGGCAGGATGGAAGAACGGTCCTTGTGAGAGGAGGTCCGGCCTTAACGGGAGGACCCAAGGTTCTTCCACTGCCATCCTTATTATTAAGGAGTACCAAGGCCTCCGGGGCCACGCGGGGGCTACTAGAATCGTTGGTTTGTGCTCCACCTGAATTCTGAGAAGAAGACGGGGTAGCATCCGTAACGGAGGGAAGGCGTAGATCAGTGCAAACTGATGCCAAGGACATACTAGGGCGTCCGTCCTGTAGGCCAATGGATCCCTTGTCCGTGACACGAACTTGGTCAACTTCGTATTGAATCTGGAGGCCATTATGTCCACCTCCGGGACTCCCCATCTTTGGCAGATGGCCTGAAATACCTCGGGATGGAGGGACCATTCTCCCGGAGACATCTGATGGCGGCTGAGGAAATCTGCCTGCCAATTGTCCACCCCGGGGATAAACACTGCTGAAATGCAGGGAACATGGGACTCTGCCCAAGCAAAGATCCGGTCCACCTCCTTCTGGGCTGCTTGACTCCTGGTGCCGCCCTGGTGGTTTATGTAGGCCACAGCCGTGGCGTTGTCGGACTGTATCCTCACAGGGGAGTCCTGTAATACATCTGTCCATGCAACTAGAGCTAACCGGATTGCTCGTATCTCCAGAACATTTATCGACAGGATCGATTCTGCTCTTGACCACTTCCCTTGCTGGGTCAATCCGTCCAGGACTGCGCCCCACCCCAAAAGACTCGCGTCTGTAGTCACAATCCTCCATGAAACTGGACAGAACGACCTTCCCTTCAAAAGGTTTTGTGGGACCAGCCACCAGCACAGACTCTGACGGGCTGCCTGGGACAGGGATATGGGAAGATCCAGGGCCTGGATTCTCTTGTCCCAAGCTGCGAGAATTGCTTTCTGCAATTTTCGGGAGTGGATCTGGGCGTAGGGCACTGCCTCGAAGGTGGCCACTAGCTTGCCCAAGAGGCGCATACACAGGCGAACTGTTGGCCTTGCGCTGCTTAGAACCACCTGGATCAATTCCTTTATAGAATCCACCTTGGACTGGGGAAGAAAGACCTTCTGCTGCATAGTATCTAGAATTAACCCAAGATACTCCAACCTTCTTGTGGGCTGCAAGGCCGACTTGTCCTGATTTAGAACCCAACCCAGGGATTCTAGATAATCTACCACTAAGCAAACTGCCTGTTTTAGGCTGGCTACTGAAAGATCGACGACTAGTAGATCGTCTAGATAAGCCATAACCAGGATCCCCTGGGATCTTAGGTTGGCCAACACCGGGGCCAAAATTTTGGTGAAGACCCGGGGAGCCGTGGCTAGCCCGAAGGGCAAGGCCGTGAACTGAAAATGCCGATGGCCTAAGGCAAACCGGAGGTACCTGAAATGGCCGGGGTAGATTGGCACGTGCAGGTATGCATCCTTGATGTCGATGGATGCGAGAAATTCTTTTCCCTGTAGGGCGGCCATCACTGAACGAATGGACTCCATACGGAAGGAGCGAACCCTTAAATAACGGTTCAGGGTTTTTAGATCCAATATTGGTCTTACATCGCCGTTGGGCTTTGGGACTATAAATAGATTTGAATAAAATCCTTGTCCGCGCTCCTGAGATGGTACTTCCATAATCACTTGTTGATCTAAGAGGCGATCTAGGGCTGCTAGAAGCGAGACCCTTTTCTTTGGATCGCTTGGGAGCCTGGACTCCTGGAAGTGAGGAGGGGGAAACCCCAACAACTCCAGCTTGTACCCCTGAGCCACCGAGGACAGAACCCATTCGTCGGAGATTCTGGCCTCCCAAAGCTCCGAGAAAAAGCGGAGTCTTCCCCCCACCCGAGAGAGTGGGGGCATCCCTTCACAGATTCGCTTTAGGGGCAGCTTTAACTGGTTTGCGAAACCACGGTTTTTTGATACCTGAAGCTTGCCCTTGCGGTCTGTTTGCGGGTGAACGGCCAGCAGGCCGTCGATACTGCCGGGAGGGTGAGGTACCTGGACCTGGAGAGTTTGGGCGCTTAAAGGTTGGCCCTCGAAACCTCTTTTTAACAGGCAAGAGAGTGCTCTTGCCACTGGAAATCTTCTGGATATACTTATCCAGATCATCTCCAAACAACCTCTCCCCCTGGAACGAAAACCCAGTTAAGAGTTTCTTACAGGGAGTCTCTGCCGACCAATTTTTTAGCCATAAAAGTCTTCTCATGTGAACCAGGAATAAGGATAACCGAGAAGCTTGCTGGATGGAATCCTTAATGGCATCTACGGCAAAGCATAATGCCCTAGGCAGATCAGCCAAGTCCTGTGCCTGTTGCGCCGGAAGGTCTCTTAGAACCTGTTTGGCCTGGTCCTTCAATGCCTGGCATACTCCAATGGCGGCTACCGCTGGTTGCACCATTCGTCGGAGAGGCTGAGAACGGTTCCTCTATTGTGGATTCTTCCGAACCCTGTTCCAGGGGGTCATCCCCCTGCTCCGCCAAGAAATCAATTTCTTCTTGGGAAAGGACCTCCTCATCTGGAGAGTCGACCCTAGGGGAAGGGGACCTAGTCCGTTTCTTCCCGGGAAATGATGCGGTTAATAAAGCAGTCATCCTTTGCTCAAATCCACCTAAGGTGGCGGCTAACATCTCCTCCGTAACAAAGGAGGGAGTTGGTTGGGTAGGGCCAGCCGTAGCACCTAGCAACCCCAATGGCTCAACTGGGCTAACGACCTCTGGTCTGTCCGGGGAGGAAGGCACTGCAGAGGCCTGGCCAAGATCCTCCAAACCCGATGGGGAACCCTTCTGCTTTTTTGTAGCTTTAGCATTTTTGGTGCTTCCCGCGCCCTTAGGAGCCATCTATACAAACCCAAGGTACTCCGCTAAACACCACTGACTGTTTTAATCAGCAGAGACAAAAAAACACCTCTTTGAAAAAGTGTCAAAAAAATTAATAGGTTAGGGTGCTGTTAAATTATTAAACTTCCCATAACCTAATAAAGATGGACAATACAATGCCCCAAGGGCTTGTAACTCACACTAAATGAGCTAAGTAAAGCCACCTTTTATGCTGATCTGGGATAGAGCCGTGGGTAGCAAGGCTCAGACTGCTGCAAGTACACCGGCCTTTTAAACAAGAAACGAGCCGCAGGCTCCTTATAGAAAAAGTGTACTTCACCAGATCCACCACCGGGTGTCACTCTCCCTTCGCAAGGTACTGCTCTCACGCAGTTAACATGCCGCTGCTCCGTGTCCCACGGCGACCCAGATCGACTGCCAGCCTAATATAGGCTCTCAGAGCAGGAAGAGGGACCGCCCCGAAAAACTCCGCCTCCTCACGCAGCGTCGCCGCGTCTATTTACACCATGCGCGCGCGCGCGCCCGTTCCAGACGCTGCTGGAGGAGCAGAGACACACGTGGAGCTGCAGGGGAGTGAGACGCCCGAACAGGCTTACGGGGGAGCCATGTAGCTGCGCGGATGGTAAGACCTCCATGCTACACAAGTGACCCCCCCTAGCGCAATAGCAGCTCTTTTTGTAAACCTTATGGTTATGCAGCCGTCTACCAGAACCAGCCAGGGGAAGCATTAATGGGTACATAGAAACCATCCTGTCATTCAGACTTTGTGGAATGAGGCGCCCATGCACAGAGGCATAAAGCGGGCTAAACCCAGAGTCCCCTGTGGGGGCCTGCTGACAAACCAAGTTCCGCAGGCCCCCTCTTACCTTCTCCACGCCGCAGGGTATTGCCAATGCAAGAGGCCCAATCTTCCCCCTAAAACGTGGGTAACGTCATAGACCTTCAGGTACCGGGGTCCAGATTAGGAACACCACACTCCTGGACCTATATAGCACTGCTGGCAACAGGAATTACTTGGTTGCAGGAAACCAGTCCTGGAACCCAGAGTCCAGCTCTCGCAAAGGAGAAGCGTTATAGGCAAAACCCCCTCCAGGACCTGGGGGCCCGGGTACCGTCCACTTTGGCTATGAAGCACCTTGGACGGATCCGGTCAGCTTGCCCTGGTCCAGAGGACAACTATAGGCAGAGCTCTTCAATGTGCACCAACACCTAAGACACTGGCGAAAAAACTGAGGTACTCCCACTATGGGTGGGGGTTATATAGGGAGGGAACTTCCTGTCGGAGAGTGCCAGTGTCCATCACCTGAAGGTGCACTATATAACCCATATGTAATGGCTATGCTGCTCTGTGTCCCGTGATGTACGATAAAGAAATAGCCATTTGTCTGGAGTTCCATTTTTTCCCCCACCATGTTTAAAAGATTACTTACAGTAGGGTGATCTAATTCGATTTTTAATCTAAAAACACTTTACAACACTATAGAGTTCCTTTAAAAAGTACCCATTTGCTGAAAAGAATATATAACAATTATACAAGTGTGTTTGATGTCAACCCGTTCTTTTGTGGCTAAGAGGTCTGATATTTGTATAAACAGGATTGTTTTATTGCTGTCTCTGTCCTTTTTAATGGACCTTAATAATCTACTATGAAGCACTGCTACTTCAATTGCCATTGAGTCAACATGACAGCTCAGCACCGTAACACAAAAATGCTATTATTGCCTACACATCGGGCTTTGGAGCGGTGAGCAAATAGGCTCAGTTAAAAATAAATATCAAACCTTTGCGAAGGCTCTGAATTAGCTGCAGGTGTCCAGGGCTTTGTATGTGTTTATATACGAAATCCAATCGGTGCCACAATGCAAACAATGAACAAAATGTGCGTTAATAGTATGTGAGGACGTTTTAATGGTCAATGTGGTGGCTTCTTTATGATTATATTTATTCAATGTATCAGGCCAGGAACAGGAATATTGTAAAACAAATCCTAGTTCGAGTGCTGTGTTTAAATACACAGCGGAGTAAGATTGGGGGTCAAGATATGAGTATTATGAGCAGTTAAAACGCAGCAGGATATAAAAGAAAAAAGTACACACGTATACAAGTCACAGTTATGAAAGTAAGAAAATACGGGATCGATCAAAGGATACAATTAGGAGAAACCTTGTTGGTTTTGGTACTAAAGTAAAAAATGAATCCGCGCAATGGAACTATATATTGCCTTAAGCGAGTATAGGGTTATTACGCCCTTAATTAATTGGGTTTAGCAGCTGCCCCTACCTAATTTATTTCACCTAGGTGAGATAATAGTTGAAGAGAGGATGGGAGTAGGAATGGCAATGCAGTGCTGATATTTTGGGTATTGTTACAGGCACAATAATAGATATTTAAACAATAGTGTATATTAATAAATAAGGTCTCAATTTTAAAAGAACAATACTAGTGATATATATAAAAATATAATAACAATGTGAAAATAAATTAGCAGCTGCGATGTACGCAGTCCCAAGTGATCCAAATAAATAAAATCTTAGTGCTACTTGTGATATCCACTCCAAAAGTGTGAACAATGACAAAGAAAAATTAAATAAGTGCCGCTATTAAGTTAATTAAAATATATAAATAAAGTTATTAGAGAAAGTGCTCTGTGCTGTTATGAACATCTAGTTATATGCTTCACACGGTGATCCACTCCAATCTGTGCTCTTATATGGACCACACTCACCAGATTTGTACCCCCTCTTGGGGTTTACAGCGTTCACAGTGTATGCCACTGTGCAGCACTCTGGCAAAAACACGTCCTGCTGTGGTCCTGGGGGTGCTGTCAGTAGGTATCTCATATGCAGGAAAGAGAAAGGGGTCCCAACATAGTGTAGTACCGTTTAAAAATCAGTTTTTATTGGTAAAACAAATGGGTATGCGCTTGTCACATTTGATGCCGTCGCCGCCATCCTGCTTCACCCTACCTATGCCATGGAAGCTACTGCACATGCGTCAAAGTCATTTCGAGCATGCGCAGGTTTCCACGGTGACAGGTAAATATACACACTCTTGGGTTTCTTGTCGGGAAACAGGCCGACAAGAATCTCGACGAGAAAATAGAGCGCAAGTTCTCTATTTTTCTCTTCGAGATTCTGGCCAGATTACCCGATGAGAAACCTGAAAGCCTTGTACATACTAACGGTTTTCTCGGTCGTGTGTACGAGGCCTCAGAAGAACCAATAATGAGGCATAGGAGGGAACAGGCCAATGCTCAACTTTTCTGCACAAAACAATACTTGCCTTACAGAACACTTCATGTTTCTGGGCTTCTGGGGTAAGCACCGAAAAATTTACCCAATAAACTTTTCAAACTTATAAAAACAGGGGTCTCTGTTGCAATATTTTTAAGGCCACATATGCAGTCAAAGCAATTCATGGATTGAGGTCAAACATTCCTGGAGCTTATCGTATTCCTCCTATGGTGCAGTAACATGTGAGACCAATAGGGATTTGTTTACTAAAGGTAAATAGACTGCACTTGCAAAGTGAATAGTCTATTTGCCTTTAGGAAATCAACCCCACAGTCTCACAAGGCAGATGAATCAGGAAAGCCTGTTCCCAACACATTTAATGCATTAAATGGGCTAGTGTCTGTACTCCCATGGATTAGAGTGGAATCACAACACAGAGGTACCTTGACGTGGCATGTAAATTTTACATACTGCTTATTTGAAAATGTTTACAACCAAGACCTATATTTATTAGAAATTAAAAGTAGGTTTAATAGATCCGATGGCTTTTATGAATGAATGCTGGGGATTCCTATATATATACTGGGCACTTCCCTAGCAAGTAATAACTTGCCTTACTTTGCCATTTTTGCTTTCTGCACAGCATCAGTGCATATGAAGGGAAATCTCTCCAACTGGACGCAGACAGCAAAAATATAAAACATGATGGGGGTTTTAACCCTTCTCTGCTTTATCCAGGACAAAAAAAAATTAGCTATGCATATACCTTAAGGCTAACGACAAACTGACAATTTAGGAAAAAGACTGTCAAAATTGACATGCATGAGATAGGGACCTTCCATGGAGGTTTAAGCCCGCGATTGTGGCCATCTTACTGCTTGTATTACACTGGCTACGACATTATGCATTTCCAAGCATTGATAACTGCTCTATATTTGTTCAGTCTTATCAGTTACATGGATACAATCAATGCCCACTTACTGTACATTAATACTCATCACTCAAGCATCGACAAATGTTTCTTGTTGACCAAAGTAAACACCCCACACCTGTTTTGTGTGAAAGCCGCAATCTCGGGAAAAGAGAACACAACGATAAAACAATAAAAGGAGAATAAATAATAATGAGAGTTCACAATAGTAGCACTTACGGCCTATGAAAATGAAATATAAGGCACTTGGGTTTTATTGAAGTGTGGCTGCCCACACTTGTCCTAATTCCCAGCCACTGTGAAGTGGTTGGGTCTCAGCACTACTAGCTGGTATTACCATATTCATTAGGCTGGTAGTCTGTGGAAAGCAGGAGGTGTCAATGGCTGTTTAATTCTTTTAAAGGATGTTTGATCCTGTCCGCAATTTAGACACAATAAATTGTATTGACAAGCTGGTTGAACGTAGGCAATGACTGAGGTTTCAAAGCCAGTGTGGCATGCCTGGAGATGAGAATAGAAGAATAATGACATCAAGGGTACACAACCCAAATGATTTACAAACACAACAAACCCAAAACAAGAGGATTAAGAGGAATCAATTAGCAGGAGATTAAGGGGCAACTAGCACCTGTGTGTGTGTGTGTGAACGGCTATTGCTTCTCCAGGCTTTCCATATTAGAATACCACAACCCTTGTTTAAAAGGAAACTCTAAGTTATACCACACCATTTTTATTCAATACATATGGAACTACCAAGTTTCCACTCACCTACTGAGGGCTGCCATGGAACTCTAAAGCACATTACCAGCTCCCACACCATAACTTATTTCTGTTTGGTCAGCCATACTGTCTATTGGGCACCTGCCATAGCCATTTCTGGCTTAAATATAAAACAGGATGACTCACAGACTTGATCGTCAAGTCTGTGATTCATCTCAAGCTTTAGATTGCTTTATGGTGTATGGATTTCAGGCTATACTGTATGTATTTCTATTTAAGGCTCTTTAGTTATTCCCACTGCTAACAAAGGTATGGTCAATCTGTAGTATATTTAAAATGACACTCTGAAGTGTTACAGAAAACTTCCATGGACATTCACACAGTTTGACCTTGCTAACAGTCTACAATATCGAGCTATGTGAACATCCTTAAAAGTAGCTCCTTTCAACACTTCAACCAGAAACTGGCTATCTCCAAGCCGAAAAACCCCACTGAAGCCTCGTACACACGACCGAGGAACTCGATGGGCGAAACACATCGTTTTCCTCGTCGAGTTCCTTGCTAGGCTTGTCAAGGAACTCGACAAGCTTGCTTTGTGTACACACTGTCAAGACAAAATCTCCTCGTTCTCAAACGCGGTGACATACAACACATACAACGGCAGGGGAAGTTCGATTCCACTGGCTAAACTCTTGGGGCTGGTTTTGCTAATCTCATGTGTTTGCGTGTTAAGTAACAGTTTGTTAAGAGACGATTTGCACTTTTCAGTTTGTTACAGCTTGAAAAATGTGTTATCTCCATTACAAATGCTACTTTTACTCCCGTCTCATACTTTATTCTGAGCAAGCGCGGGTTTCTTAGCATACACACGCTCGAGTTTCTCGTCTGAAATCAGCCTGACCAGGAACTCGACGAGCCAATTTGAGACTCCCGTCGAGGAAATAGAGAACTTGCTCTCTTCTTGGCTCGTCGAGTTTCTCGACAGTTTCCTCAACGAAAATGTACACACGACCGGTTTCCTCTGCAAAAAAATATCTCCCAGCAAGTTTCTTGCTGGTTTTTGCCCAGAAACTCGGTCATGTGTACGTGGGCTGACCCTCAGCAAACCTCATTCTTATAAGTTCTCCATTTTAAAAACTTTGATTTTGAATCAATACTTTGTAAATCCTTGTATCCTGATCGGCGTACACACGACTGTTTTCCTCAACAAAATCCATCAAGAAACTTGGTGGAAGAGCTTTTTGCAGAGGAAAACGGTCGCACGTATGTTTTTCGTCGAGAAAACTGTTGTGGATCTCGACGAGAAAAAAAAGAGAACAAGTTCTCTTTTTTCTAGTCGGGAGTCTCAATTTCCTCGTCGTGTTTCTCGTCGGGCTGGTTTACGACGAGAAACACGTTCGTGTGTATGCTTAGAAACCCGCGCATGCTCAGAATAAAGTATGAGACGGGAGCGCACCTTCGGTAAAAGTAGCGTTCGTAATGGAGATAGCACATTCGTTACGCTGTAACAGACTGAAAAGCGCGAATCGTCTCTCACCAAACTTTTACTTAACACACAGTAACATGAGATTAGCGAAAGCAGCCCCAAGGGTGGTGCCAATGGAATAGAACTTCCGCTTTATAGTTCCGTTGTTCATGTTGTACGTCACCGCGTTTGAGAACAACGAGATTTTGTCTTGACAGTGTGTACGCAAAGAAAGCTTGACAAGATTCTCGACAAGCCTGACAAGAAACTCGTCGAGGAAAACGATGTTTCTTTTACGACGAGATTCTCGGTCGTGTGTACGAGGCCATTCAGTTTTGGCAAGCAAAGGCATATCATTTAAAATTAACCACATTTTGGATTCTGAATTCTCTTGAAGCAGACGCCTATAGTAAAAAGTAATAACTACATGCTAATGGCCCATACACAGAATCCGAATATCGTATGAAAAATGTCATCTGAGGAAGAATTGTACGATAATTGAATCGTTAGTACAGAGCTTTCGAGAGCCGATCATAAGTAAGTTGCTATCTTGAAGAACCTTGAGTGCTAGTGATAACAAAATGAAACATAGGACTTATAGTAGATTAAAATAGCCTAAACAATGCCATTTTTCCCCATAAAACACTTCTTCACCAATGTTTTATCCATTGTTGCAAATCTCCTACAGCCTCTTTTGCATTCACGCACTTAACATTGCTCTAGACCAGGGGTCTTCTCTTCAAACTATGGCCCTCAAGTTGTTCAGGAACTACAATTCCCATCATGCCTAATCGTGTCTGTGAATGTCAGAGTCTGACAATGCCTCATGGGACGTGTAGTTCCTCAACAGCTGGAGGGCCGTCGTTTGGAGATCGCTGCTTTAGACCAGTGCTAGTGAACTTTCTTGATATAGGGGGCTTTAAGTGTGGCTCCTAAAATTACAAAAGGGCTGCACATAATATTCAGTAAATTTAGTGCTACAAAAAGTTGTCAAAGTCTGTAGGCGTTCAACAAAAGATGGTCTGAGACTACAAATATGCTTGTTGAAGATGGAAAACGTGCTATAGGAATTGTTGGAGACTATGGTTCAGGAGATATAGACTGGAGACACATCACATAAGACGGCTAGAGATCACTGTTTATACAAGGGAATAGGGAAACACAGATTTATGTCTGCAGGGGCACTAAGAGTTGCACATAAAAGGGCCAAATGTACGCATGTTGACCAGCAGGGCTATGGGTCATCTGTGAGATAGTGACAATGGTTGATCATGCCTGCACAATATGTGTCAGAACGGCGGCTTGTAGACTCCACCAAGGAAGTATGTGACAAGATAGAAATGTAGAAACCCTGCCTGAATGACGTCATGGTTAATGAGAAACTGACGGCGGTCCTTTCTGATATGTATGACAAGTTTCTTAGGGTTTGGCAGCCTTGGATTGCATACCACCACCCTTCTCGGTTTGACACTGCATTACTGTCAATATAGGACTCCTCTTGCGCGCACCCTGTGGACCTCACACTCCCTTTCTCGATCGTTCTCTCTTCGCCTTCTACTCTTCTCGCTCTGCTCCATTCTTCTTCTTTTTTTCCATTCTCCCATAGTCTTTTTTCTCTTGGCAGTTAATCCTTTCTACTCTTTCTAGAGGATGCTAACCTTTAGGTTCTTTTGTTGTGTATTATATATTTGTTCTACAGGTTTACAGACAGCCGGCTATAGTTCTAGACCGTATGGTTCTAAGTACTTTTTTATTTTTCATCTTATATTTGAGTATAGCATAAGAGCTCGGCTCCTGCTTCCTTTATGTTAGTTAGGGCTTGCTTGCTCGGATTTGCTTTGTATGATGTATACTATAATACCCTATCGTAAACCTGTACTGTTGGTTTATATGACAATAAAACTTTTTGTAAAAGAAATGTACTTGACGTGATTGTAGCCGTATTAGTGACAATACTAACTGTGATAGAGAAAATTGAGTACTGTCCGTGATACTTTTTTATTTGCACTAACATACAATTTTTCAGGACAAGCTTTCGGGGTGTTACCCCTTCTTCAAGGTCTAAGCAGTACTGCTTAGACCTTGAAGAAGGGGTAACACCCCGAAAGCTTGTCCTGAAAAATTGTATGTTAGTGCAAATAAAAAAGTATCACGGACAGTACTCAATTTTCTCTAAAAGAAATGTAGAAACACAATTGGAAGACGGTTGTCACCCCATTACAGAAGTGCCTAGACATGGACCTTTGTGGCAGATTCACCAGGTATTATTGTAATGAAAGCTGTATATTTACTGTATTCTTTAATACTGAAAGCAACTTTTGAAATTAAAATACTGTATTTTCCGGCGTATAAGACAACTTTTTGCATCTAAAATCATGCCCCAAAAGTCGGGGGTCGTCTTATACGCCGGGTACCTGTCTGTCAGACGCCGGCCATCCATTATTCAAAAGCCGCGCCTCCTCCTCAGACTGTTCCGTGATAGGAGGAACACTAATTTTCCCAGAAGAGCCTCTGTTCAGTGTTCCGCCTATCACGGATGCCTTCTCATCCTCAGCCTCGGACGAGAGGACATCCGTGATAGGCGGAACACTGAACAGAGGCTCTGCTGGGAAAATTAGTGTTCTGCCTATCACGGAACAGCCTGAGGAGGCACGGATTTTGAATAATGGACGCCCGCAGCCTGAGAAACTCTGCAAACAGGAGAAGGTAGGAAGATCGTCGAGGCAGGCATACTGGCACAGTGAGGCAGGCATACTGGCAAAGTGAGGCAGGCATAATGGCACAGTGAGGCAGGCATAATGGCACAGTGAGGCAGGCATAATGGCACAGTGAGGCAGGCATACTGGCACAGTGAGGCAGGCATACTGGCACGAGGAACTCGTGGTAAATTAAACATCGTTTTTCCTCGACGAGTTCCTTGTTAGGCTTGTCGAGAATCTTGACAAGCTTTCTTTGCGTACAAACTGTCAAGACAAAATCTCGTTCTCAAACGCGGTGACGTACAACACGTACGACGGCACTATAAAGGGGAAGTTTGATTCCACTGGCGCCACCCTTGGGGCTGCTTTTGCTAATCTCATGTTACTGCGTGTTAAGTAAAAGTTTGGTGAGAGACGATTCGCGCTTTTCAGTCTGTTACAGCGTGA
The DNA here is from genome assembly GCF_905171775.1 of Rana temporaria. Lineage (NCBI taxonomy): Eukaryota > Metazoa > Chordata > Amphibia > Anura > Ranidae > Rana > Rana temporaria. Next base: position 48,903,843 of record NC_053493.1, read on the forward strand.
CGAATGTGCTATCTCCATTACGAACCCTACTTTTACCGAAGGTGCGCTCCCATATCATACTTTATTGTGAGCATGCGCGGGTTACTAAGCATACACACGAACGTGTTTCTCGTCGTAAACCAGCCCGACGAGAAACACAACGAGGAAATTGAAACTCCCGACGAGGAAAAAGAGAACTTGTTCTGTTTTTTTCTCATCGAGTTCCACGACAGTTTTCTCGACGAAAAACATACACACGACCGTTTGCTCTTTCTTGATGGATTCTGTCGAGGAAAACGGTCGTGTGTACGAGGCCGAGGCCAACATTTTGTTTGCTGAAATCTGTTTCACCAAGATTCCCAAATCAACTGTATTAACCCTCCCCTACATACCCATTCCTGAGCCTGTATTTTTGCAACCAAACACCTAAAGCATTATTTTAGTAATGTCGTGAAATTATCCCATGTTCCAATCCTCTTTGCAGCACAGGCAGCACAAGCTCATCAAAATATCGCCACCGATGTGTGAAGTGTGTTAAGGCTTCAGTAGGTGTTACAAAGATGTAAACTGCTACTGACTAAGGATGTCAAAATGCCTAACAGTATTGCCACTGTCATTACAATAAAATAAACATAACAAAAAAGTCTTAACAAAATTAACAAAAAACATACATTAGCACTATCAATTTGGTTATTTATTCAGCCCCAAGGACACCTTGCTTTCTCAGCACCCTATCAGCAAACAGGGAATGCATTGTGAAACTGGGTGTTTGTTGTACCAAGTGAAAAACATGCTTGTTTGACTGGAGGAGGTTTACGTATATTGCAGAGACAGTTGCTTTACACCATGATGTATTAGCTCAGCAAATGATCAACATATGGAAACAATTAAAAATTAAGCAAAAAAAAGTCTTAAAGGGGTTGTAAAGGTACAATTTTTTTTTCATAAATATCTTCCTTTACCTTAGCGCAGTCCTCCTTCACTTACCTCATCCTTCCATTTTGCTTTTAAATGTCCTTATTTATTCTGAGGAATCCTCACTTCCTGTTCTTCTGTCTGTAACTCCACACAGTAATGCAAGGCTTTCTCCCTGGTGTGGAGTGTCGTGCTCGCCCCCTCCCTTGAACTACAGGAGAGTCAGGATGCTCTCTACGTTGCAGATAGAGAAAGGAGCTGTGTGTTAGTGGGCGTCCTGACTCTCCTGTAGTGAGAGGGAGGGGGCAAGCACGACACTCCACACCAGGGAGAAAGCCTTGCATTACTGCGTGTAGTTACAGACAGAAGAACAGGAAGTGAGAATTTCTCAGAAGAAAGAAGGAAATTTAAAAGCAAACTGGAAGGATGAGGTAAGTGAAGGAGGACTGCACTAAGGTAAAGGAAGCTATTTAGAAAAACAATGTGTACCTTTACAACCCCTTTAATATAGAAAAGAACACTCGCTTTAAGAAATGCTTAATTTAGAGAAAAGTGAGTTTCTTTTAGTCCACCTCCCAACCCCATTATACTCACTTTTACCATACTGCCTTGCAAATCCTTGACAAAATATCTAGATTTTATAGCTATAGGGGAGCAGGTAACCAAACCCAATGATTGGATAATGGCCAGGTCTGAAAACTGTCACCTTACCAAAGGGGGGGCCATCATAAACCTTGTGTAAGCTCTGACTATCAATCACAGTGCTTACACAGTGTTTGCTCCTTAATTCCAAAGGAGCAACGGTGCTGTTGGGGAACATGGTAAAGTTAACAATAAGTGGGTTGGTTGCTGGCCTAGCAAAAGTCTTTATTTCATGGATAACGAAAGAAAAAAATATCTGCAAAAGGGTTGAACGACATCAGTATCACTGGGGGGGGGGGGGCATAACAGATAAAAAATATATAGAGGAGGTGGACGTGTCTATGGGAATGTTTGACTATTCTTCCAGAAGCGCATTTGTGAGGTCAGGCACTGACTCACAGTCTACGCTCTGATTCATCCCAAAGGATTTCTGTGGGCTTGAAGTCAGGACTCTATGCAGGCCAGTCAAGTTCCTCCATCCCAAACTTTATCATTCAAGTCTTTATGGACCTTGCTTTGTGCACTGGTGTGAAGTCATGTTGGAAAAGGAAGGGGCCATCCCCAAACTGTTCCCACAAAGTTGAGAGCATGAAATTGTCCAAAATGTCTTGGCACGCCCATGCCTTAAGAGTTCCCTTCACTGGAACTAAGGGGCCAAGCCCAACACCGAAAAACAACCCCACACCATAAACCCCCCTCGATCAAATGATTTGGACAAGTGCACAAAGCAAGGTCCATGAAGACATGGATGATTGAGTTTGGAGTGAAGGAACTTGACTGGCCTGCACAGAGCCCTGACCTAAACCCGATAGACCACCTTTGGGATGAATTAGAGTGGAGACTGCAAGCCAGGTCTTCTTGTCCAACATCAGTGTCCTGACCTCACAAATGTGCTTCTGGAAGAATGGTCAAACATTCCCATAGACACTACTAAACCTTGTGGACAGCCATCCCAGAAGAGTTGAAGCTTTTATAACTGCAAAGGTTGGGCCAACTCCATATTGAACCCTACAGATTAGGACTGGGATGCCATTAAAGTTCATGTGCGTGTAAAGGCAGGTGTCCCAATAATTTTTAAAATATGGTGTATACTAGGGCTGCAACTAACGATTATTTTCATAATCGATTAGTTGGCCGATTATTGTTTCGATTAATCGTATAATAGCCTTAAAAAAAAAAATTGCATTTTTTTTTTGGGCCAATTTGTTGTTGGGCAGATTACAAAACACAAATTGCCGCAAAAACACATTACATGCTTTTCTGCAGCTTCTCCATTGAAGTATATTGAACCAAAAAAAAACAAAATAGCACCGGTTTGCGTTAAAAAGTCCTTGGGCTAGATTCAGATAGATTAGCGGATCTTTAGATCTGCGTAATCTATCTGATTTACGATCCACCGGCGCAAGTTTGAGAGGCTAGTGCAGTATTCAGAAAGCACTTACCTCGAAACTTGTGCCGGCGGATCGTAAATCCCCCGGCGGAATTCAAATTCCACGGCTAGGGTGAGTGTAGTATTTAAATCAGGCGCGTCCCCGCGCCGATTTAACTGCGAATGCGCTGTCCGCAAATTTTCCCAGCGTGCATTGCTCCCAATGACGTCGCTAGGACATCATTGGTTTTGACGGGAACGTAAATTACATCCATCCGTATTCGCGACCGACTTACGCAAACGACGTAAAAAATTCAAAACTCTGCGCGGGAACGACGGCCATACTTAACATAGGATACGCCATATATAGCAGGGGTAACTATCCGCCGGAAAAAGCCGAACGCAAACGACGTAAAAAAAAAACGACGGGCGGGCGTTCGTTTCTGAATCGGCGGATCTCCTCATTTGCATATTCAACGCGTATACAAATGGAAGCCCCACCTACCGGCCGGCGGGAGATTGCAGTCTCAGATCCGACGGTGTAAGTCACTTACACCTGTCGTATCTAAGGGAGATCTATGCGTAACTGATTCTTATGAATCAGTCGCATAGATCCGACCGTGGGATCTCACAGATACGACGGCGTATCAGGAGATACGCCGTCGTATCTCTATCTGAATCTCCCCCACTGTCCTTTCCAAATATGCAGCAGCTGAAAAAAATCATGGATGTGAATGTGTCCCATAGGAAAACTTGTAAATGAAATGTAGTGTGTTTCTGCAAAAAGCACCAAAAAACAGAGGTGTGACCCAGGCCTGATGTTTAGTAACATAATGGGGTTAAAAAAAACAAAAATAAGTACAAAAAGAGCAAATAATCGCTACTGTAAGGGGTTCATTTTTTTACTGTGTGACAATGAAAGTAATATTTACAGTAGCGATTTGCTTTTTTGTACTATAAAAGGCTAATTTTAGTTTTTTTAACCCCATTATGTTACTGGCCGATAAATCGATTATGAAAATTGTAATCGATTAATTTCATAATCGATTAGTTGTCGATTAATCGATTAGTTGTTTCGGCCCTAGTGTATACCTATATATAAATCGTAGAGATGGTACGGTGCATATGTAAAGTTTTACACTTCTTAGGCATGTCTGAAAACGAACCACTTCCAGCGCTGCTCTATTTTTCCATCATGTAACCAAAAGTAGTCACAACACTTGAGAAAGATACGATTTCTGACATTCATTATTTCCGAAGAGCAATAGCTTTTTGTAAAGCTCACTAGCCTTTGAACAGGTTTCCCTTTGGGAGCACAGCATTTCTACACCCACAGCTACTCTACATAAAACGGCATCCCCTCTCTACTAACAAACATGCCATTTTCTTGTACCAACTGCACCTTACAATAAGAAAACCTTTACATGACCTCTTGTCTCTTATAAACGTTCACCTCCTCTCACCACTTCCACTCATCCTGGGCACTGTCAATGGCTTGTTTACAGCCGATTGACCCTCTTCTCTCCTTCAATTGTCCACATGACCTCTTACAATCTGTTTTACGCCCACAGGATTCTCCTGGAACGATGCTCACAAAACTGTCCGGTGACTTTCTCAAAGCTCCACGGCCACATTTTTATCAGGCTGGGTGTCATGGACAGGGCTCAGGGATATTTTCACCACTTCAGCCCCAGAGGATTTGGCTGTCAAATGACCGGGCCACTTAGTGCGATTCGGCATTGCGTCGCTTTAACGGACAATTGCGCAGTCGTACGACGTGGCTCCCAAACAAAATTGACGTCCTTTTTTTCCCACAAATAGAGCTTTCTTTTGGTGGCCTTTGATCACCTCTGCGGTTTTATTATTTTTTGCGCTATAAACAAAACTAGAGCGACAATGAATTTTTTTTTTTTTTTTACTTTTTGCTATAATAAATATCCCCCAAAAATATATATATATATATATATATATATATCAAAAAAAAAAAATCTCAGTTTAGGCCGATACGTATTCTACATATTTTTGGTAAAAAATTGCAATAAGCGTTTATTGATTGGTTTTAGTTATAGTGTCTACAAAATAGGGCATAGTTTTATGGCATTTTTTATTAATATATTTTTTACTAGTAAGTCGATTTTTATCATGACTGCGTCATTATGGTGGACACATTTGACGCTATTTTGGGACCATTCACATTTATACAGCAATCAGTGCTATAAAAATGCACTGATTACTGTGTAAATGACACTGGCAAGGAAGAGGTAAACCAGTAGGGGGCGAGGAAGGGGTTTAGTGTGTCCCAGGGAGTGATTCTGTGGGGGGGCTGGACTACATGTGACACAACAGTGATCACAGGTCCCAATGACAGGGAGGAGAAGATCAGTGTTCTGTCACAAGGCAGAACAGCCTTGTTTACACAGGCATCTCCCCATTCTCTAGCTCCGTGACATGATCACGGGACACAGGCGGACATTGAGCCCACGGGTCCCGCAGGCACGGAGCTCGCGGCAGGGGCACGAGCGCCTGCACGGCGCAAAATTATAATCAACTTATATATACAACAAGCCACAGTAAGCCTGGAGGAGAGATGTGGGGTCTTATTGACCCCACATCTCTCCATAAAGAGGACCTGTCACACTGATTCCTATTACAAGGGATGTTTACATTCCTTGTAATAGGAAATAAAAGCGATCAAAAAAAAATAATATGTTAAATAAAGTGTAAAAATAAAAAAAAGAAGTAAAATAAAATTATTATTTAAAAAAATGTGAGGTATCGTCACGTGCGTTAGAGCGTGTGCAACAATTCTAGCACTAGACTTCCTCTGTAACTCAAAAATAGTAACCTGTAAAAAAAAATTAAGCGTCGCCTATGGAGATTTTTAAGTACCGAAGCTTGGTGCCATTCCATGAGTGTGCGCAATTTTAAAACGTGACATGTTAGGTATCTATTTACCCGGCGTAACATCATCTTTCACATTATACAAAAAATTAGGCTAACTTTACTGTTTTGCTATTTTTTAATCCATGAAACCGTTTTTTTTCCCCAAAAAAGGCGTTTGAAAAATGATTGCGCAAATACCGTGCGAGAAAAAAAGTTGCAATGACCGCCATTTTATTCCCTATGGTGTCTGCTAAAAAAATATATATATATATATATATATATATATATAATGTTTGGGGGTTCTGATTAATTTTCTAGCAAAAAAAATGTGATTTTTACATGAAGGAGAGAAGTGCCAAAATAGGCCCGGTGGACTAGTGGTTAATGCTGGTACAAAATTCAGCTGATTTCCACCAGTAATGATCTTTTTCTTTGTTGTGTTGAAGGATTATTTGGTGAAATTTGTGAGAAATCAATCATATATAGCTGGGCGAATGGCATTATATTGATTCCATCTGGTATCATGACACTGTTAGGCCTCGTACACACGACGGGACATGTCCGATGAGAACGGTCCGCGGACCGTTGTCATCGGACATGTCCGCTGGCGGATTTTGGTCTGATGGCTGTACACACTATCAGACCAAGTTTCCCGCGGACAGCGAACGCGGTGACGTGGCCGCGCCGTCGCCGCGATGATGACGCGGCGACGTGCGCGACCCTGGAAGGTCAATGCTTCCACGCATGCGTCGAATCACTTCGACGCATGCGAGGGCTTTCAGCCGAGCGGACATGTCCGGTGAGTCGTACACAGACGACCGAACATGTCCGACGGACAGGCTTCCAGCGAACATGTTTCTTAGCATGCTAAGAAACATTTGTCCGCTGGAAACCTGTCCGATCCGCCGGAAAATTGTCTGGTCGGCCGTACAGACGACCAAACATCTCCGCAGAAACTGGTCCGCGGACAATTTTCAGCAGACATGTTCGGTCGTGTGTACGAGGCCTTAGAGGGTGTGGACTCTGTCGTGCATTGAGGTACTTGCACTACTGCCGACTATTCATTTTGCAGGAGAATTAAGTTTCCTTCTATTTTAGTGCCCTGTAGCACAGTTGTGTTCTCCAATAACGTTGGTCTTCCATTCAAAATAAACACATTGCTGTGTGCGCAACTCATTCTTGTCCAAAATCATAATGCAGTGGTGTGAATGGCCCCTAACTGCCACAAAGAGCAATGTATACTTTCCGACCGCCGCATGTACATATATGTCGGCACAATGGCACGGCTGAGCAAAGCAACGTGCCCGCCATCGTCTCACGGAGCGGTAGAATGGGGAGATGCCTATATAAACAAGGCATTTCCCTGTTCTGCCTAGTGACATAGCAGGGATCTACTGCTCCCTGTGACTGGGAGCAGTGATCGCTGTCATGTCACTGGTGGCCCATCCCCCCACAGTTAGAATCACTCCCTAGGACACACTTAACCCCTTCATCGCCCCTTGTGTTTAACCCCTTCCCTGCCAGTGTCATTTACACAGTAATCAGTGCATTTTTATAGCAATGATCACTGTATAAATGACAATGGTCCCAAAAGAGTGTCAAAAGTGTCCGACATAATGTAGCAGTCACGATAAAAATCACAGATCGCCGCCATTACTAATGAAAAAAATGCCATGAATCTATCCCCTATTTTGTAGACGCTAACTTTTGGGCAAACCAATCAATATACGCTTATTGCGATTTTTTACCAAAAATATGTAGAAGAATACATATTAGCCTAAACTGAGAAAGATTTGTTTTTATATATATTTTTGGGGGATATTTATTATAGCAAAAAGTAAAAAATATTGCTTTCTTTTAAAATTGTCGCTCATTTTTTGTTTATAGCGCAAAAATTAAACAAACGCAGAGGTGATCAAATACCACCAAAATAAAGCTCCATTTGCGAGAACAAAAGGACGTCAATTTTGTTTGGGTGCAATGTCGCATGACTGCGCAATTGTCAGTTAAAGAAGTGGATAATATGTCAGAAGGTGTGACTGTTTATGTTGTCCAGGAAACCAGATGTTCCCTTTCATCCTCCGATACTTCTCTGCTTTCTCTTGAAGACAGAATCTATTTGGTTCTTACTGGCAACAAGGGGAGTTCAGAATTTTGGCAGCAAACACATCTTCCATATAAATGAATTCCCTGGGCCAGATTCAGAAAGATGCGCGCATCTTTCTGCTGGCGTAACGTATCTCCGATACGTTACGCCGCTCTAACTTTGGGCGCAAGTTCTGTATTCAGAAAGAACTTGCGCCCTTAGTTACGGCGGCGTAACGTATGTGTTGCGGTGTAAGGCCGCCTGATTCAAATTGGGATGTAGGGGGCGTGCTTTATTTAAATTGCAGTTGACCCCGCGTTTTTGACGTATTTTTGGAACGGCGCATGCGCCGTCCGTAAAATATCCCAGTGTGCATTGCTCCAAATTACGCCGCAAGGACGTATTGGATTCGTAAATGACGTAAAGCCCTATTCGCGAACGACTTACGCAAACGACGTAAAAATTAAAAAAATCGGCGCGGGAACGACGGCCATACTTAACATTAGCTACGCCTCATATAGCAGGGGTAACTATACGCCGAAAAAAGCCGAACGTAAACAACGTAAAAAAATGCGCGGGTGGGACGTACGTTTCTGAATCGCCGTATGTACCTAATTAGCATATTCCTTGCGTAAACATACGGAAGCACCACCTAGCGGCCAGCCTGAAATTTCAGCCTAGGATACGACGGTGTAGGACACTTACACCTATCGGATCTTAGGGAAATCTATGCGTAACTGATTCTCTGAATCAGGTGCATAGATACGACGGCCGGACTCAGAGATACGGCGGCGTATCAGGAGATACGCCGTCGTATCTCCTATCTGAATCCGGGCCCCTGTCTGGAAAATGCTTCAAAGCTGAACCATATAAAAACATAGCTGTGTGAACTGGCCCTTAAGTCTGGTACACATGGGCCAAATGTCAGAAGACCTCGGTCGGTTAAAAAAAAAAAATGGCCGACATTCGGCCCGTGTATGTATGTCGTTCTGTCCGACAGAAGCGGGCCATTTGAAGCAGCCGACCGACTCCCAATCAGCACACTCAGCCAATGGCGGAGAGTGCTGATTGGAGTGTTCTGGTGAGGGGGTCGTCCCCCTGTGAAAACACAACAGCTCAGCAGGGGGAGATCGCTGTACTAACTTCTCATACTGAGTACAGCGGCTCTGACCAGAGCTGAATGTTTTTTTCATTCAACGCATAGTGTGAACCAGGCTTAATCCTTCAGCTCTTCTTTGTTAGGTTACAATGATGTATGATTTACCATCTATAGAAGTGTTGGGGTAGATTTACTAAAACTGGAGAAGGCAAAATCTGGTGCAGCTCTGCATAGAAACCAATCAGCTTACAGGTTGTTGTTTTTTGGTCAAATCTTTATTGAACAAGCTGATGTTAGAAGCTGATTGGCTACCATGCACAGCTGCACCAGATTCTGCGTCCTTCAGTTTTAGTAAATCTCCCCCATTGCCTTCCTAAACCTATACAAAGGTGTTTAGTGATAATCATCTGCTCATGATTGAGTATAATATAATTTTATGAGCATCAGGGGAAACTTTCAAGCAGCTGTGCTGGAGTAAAGGGTGGTCTAATAATTCACGTACAGAATCTCACAAAAGTGAGTACACCCCTCACATTTTTGTAAATATTTTATTATATCTTTTCATGTGACAACACAACACTTTTGTTGCCGGTGGTTTAGTCATTAATGGCATTAGTGTGTTGAGTTATTTTGAGGGGACAGCAAATTTACACTGTTATACAAGCTGTACACTCACTACATTACATTGTAGCAAAGTGTCATTTCTTCAGTGTTGTCACATGAAAAGATAGAATAAAATATTTACAAAAATGTGAGGGATGTACTCACTTTTTTGAGATACTGTACTTACATGCTTAACAATATGATTAACTGCTAGAACTGAACCCAGCAGTGTGTTTTGTTGGAATTAGAGCCACGAATGTCTTCTGTGGAAACTGAACCAGTTAGTGTCTTCTTTGGGAACTGGACCCATTAACCCCCTGGCGGTATTCCCGAGTCTGACTCAGGGTGAGATTTTTTTGCTACGATCGGTAACCCCGAGTCAGACTCGGGCTCGCCTCGCTGAATCCACAGGCATGGTTTTCTTACCTTGTTCCTGGATCCAGCGATGCCACCGCGCTATGTGAGCGAGCGGGACCTCGCTCGATTCACACAGTGTCCTCCTGTGCCGCAGATCTCCGTTCCCTGCGACGTTACGACACACGGGAGCAGAGAACGGCGCCAAATTCAAAAAGGTAAACAAACACATTACATACAGTATACTGTAATCTTATAGATTACAGTACTGTATGTAAAAAATATACACACCCCCCTTGTCCCTAGTGGTCTGCCCAGTGTCCTACATGCACTTTTATATAATAAAAACGGTTCTTTCTCCCTGCAAACTGTAGATTGTCCATAGCAACCAAAAGTGTCCCTTTATGTCAAAAATGGTTTTAGAGCAGCTAGAAAACAGCGATAATAAATTATAATCACTTGCAGAATCGTGCGATAGCGATTTCAGTGATTTTGAGTTGATTACATTATTGAATAATTTTTATTATAATTATATTATTATTTGTTATAATTATTTATAATTATTTATTATATTATAATTAATAATTTTGTTTTTAAAAAAAATTAATACCCAGGATGCCTACTAGACTATTGTTTGGTCAGATTTAAATGAGTTATTCCTAAGAATTACAGGCCTACAGTATAAAACGCCAAATTTCCTTGCAAATAATGGTACCGCATTCAGCACCTTTTTTCTGAAATAATCATACGTTTTTTATATATTTAGCCAGGGAGGTTAAAGGGTTTTGCGGAAGCTAGACACACAAGTGTGTTTCTGTGAAACTTGAACCAATCATTTCGGGAAATTTACCAAAACTAGTGCACACAGAATATGGTAACCAATCGGCTTCCAACGTCAGTCTGCAGAGGCGCATTGCGGGTGGTTTCAACCCTTTCACGGCCGCTAGCGGGGGGGGGGGGGGGGGGAAACCGACCCGCTAGTGGCCGAAAAGCGCCGAGAAATTGGCGGTAAAGCAACGCTAAAAATGGCGGCGCTTTACCGCCGACGCTGCTCACACCCCAGTGTGAAAGGGGCCTTATTGAAGGTACAGCATTTAGCAACACATTGCTAAAACTTAGAGGCACCTCTCTTCTCTTTTATACCCTGTAGCTCCTGCTGGATTTTGCTTATAATCCCCTTGTGGAGGCTTCCATTTGTGGATGGACATTTTATGGTTACACAACATTGCTATAATCTTTTTATATGGTCTATAAATTAAAGGACTTATAAATAAATGGTTGCGGAGCAAATTATCTGAGTTTACATTATTTCTTATGGGGAAATTCGCTTTGATATACAAGTGCTTTGGATTACAAGCATGTTTTTCCAGAACAAATTATGCTCGCAATCCAAGGTTTTACTGTGTTTTCCTTGGGATCTGGACCCGCTAGTGTCTTCTGCGGAAATTTGACCAGGCAATGTGCTCTGTTGAAATTGAATTTAGCTGTGCCTTTTGTGGAAACAGTGTTCTGTGGCAACTGAATTCAGTGTTTTCTGTGGGATCTCGATCCACCAACATGTTTTTTTGGAACTAGACCAGCCAGTGTGCTCTGTGGGAACCAAATCCACTGGCATTCTCTGTGGGAACTGAACCCGCCGGTGTGTTTTGTGGGAACCAGGCCCAGGTATGGAAAGACAATAGGGTTACCAGTGTCATTGTGATTCTCTAGTTACATTCACAGTATCCAAGAAACCATTTTAACAATTGAATTTCAAGAGCCAGCTGAATGCTGTTTGTCTATTATGATTTGAATGGCTCATCCTCACATGGACAACATAGATTCACATTGGCTGTACTCCTGCAGAAGGATGAGAAAGGGGGTCAAGGTTCCCATATGTAATAAAAACTGCCCAACACCTGTTTCAAACTGGCCAAATGCTCTCTCAAAAAAAAAAAAAATCCAAGTTAAAGGAAACGTAAAAACATCATCCAAATAATGCATATTTTTTCTATTTCCTTTTTTTTTTTTTTTACATTTCTCGAACAATATAGAGCAAACAATCAACATAAAACTAACCAAAGGGCAACACTGAAAGAATTGATGCTACCAACAGGAAGCCTTCCTGACCCGTCACCTGTCATTCTAATTTCTGGAGACGTGCATGAAGAAAAAATTTGTTCAGTTTCGGATTCATTCGTTAAGTTAATCACTTCATCATATTCGTTATGTTAGAATGATTTGTTTTTTTAATTTGTTTCCTACATTCGGGTTCATTTTGTATATTTGTTGTTCCAAATCGATTTGTATTTTGGAAGTTATTAAGGAAGAATGGCTGTATTTGTTTTAACATGTTAATTGGTTATTGTGAGAGACATTACTTACGTACTCTGTTTGAGTTGGATGGAGGTGGATCCATCAGAATCTCTAAATCATAACATAATGAATGGAATAAAATTAATTTCAGATTAATTTGTTATGTTATGATTCAGACATTCTGATTGATCCGCCTTCATCCAACCCAAATACAATAAGTAGGAATCATCATCTTATTTAACTTTTATACCTTACTGTATTTACTGAAATATGTTTCCATTTCATATGTAGGGCATTTTATAATAATGAAAAATGTTATTTCAACATAAAAACAAAATGGATCTGAATCATTTTGGATCATTTGTTATGTCATTACATTATTTTGAAAGCTTTAAACAATACTAAAAGGTTCAAGCTATCGCATCATATCATTAAATGAATTTGATGTCAATTTCAATTTACTTGGGAGTCGTTGAAATTCTTTACTTTTGTGATACATCCAAATCTCAGGCCTCGTACACACGACCATTTTCCTCAACAGAATCCATCAAGAAACTTGGTGGCAGAGCTTTTTTGCTAAGGAAAACGGTCGTGTGTATGTTTTTCGTCGAGAAAACTGTCGTGGAACTCGACGAGAAAAAAATAGAACAAGTTCACTTTTTCCTCGTCGGGAGTCTCAATTTCCTCATCGTGTTTCTCGTTGGGCTGGTTTACGTCGAGAAACACGATCGTGTGTATGCTTAGAAACCCGCGCATGCTCAGAAAAAAGCATGAGACGGGAGCGCACCTTCGATAAAAAGAGCGTTCGTAATGGAGATAGCACACTCGTGACACTGTAACAGACTGAAAAGAGAGAATCGTCTGTCACCAAACTTTTAATTAACACGCAGTAGCATGAGATTAGCAAAAGCAGCCCCAAGGGTTGTGCCAGTGGAATCAAACTTCCCCTTTATAGTGCCGTCGTACGTGTTGTACGTCACCAAGTTTGAGAACAATGAGATTTTGTCTTGGCAGTGTGTACGCAAAGAAAGCTTGTCAAGACAATGTTACTAGGAAGTGTGTTAAGGATTACAATATGCCTCCCCCTATTTAATGGTGGGTGAAAGAGGAGCAGGGGAGATGTTCTCTGCTCCCAACATGCTGCCTGTTCTAGGATGACAATGCTGCAGCTTCATAGAGAGTAAATGCTGTCACCCCAGGACAGAAGGTTGGTTACTGCCAGGATCACCAGGTGAAAACAAAAATAGAAAAAACAAATGCAGCCACCACATTTAAGGACAAGTAAGCAATATAACACATTTTTATTATTGGGTTTAGATACACTTTAGGTATCTAGTCCATGAACTGCCGCAGAGCCTGCTAAATGTGCTTCTGAGAATTTAGTTGACTCATGCAGCAATTTTTCTGTTAACCGCTACAAATTGTAAATTGTAGTGGCAATAGCATATCTATCATTATATTAATTTCCACATTTCATTTATATTTAGCCTACTTATTTTGCTACAATATCTTGAAGTTTGTAAAATTATCTTGTGAAAATCCCCACACATTAATTTCTCTGAATTCTGTGACACGTATTCACGATGCCCTGTGAGTAGACATTGCTGTGTCACACATTTCACAGAGCAGGCCTACTAAACTACAGAGGAGGAATTTCAAGAGGCAAAGTAGGCACAGGAATCGCTGCATGCAGACAGCAAGGTACCATGGGATACATAGTCCTTACAAATGAGGACGCTGCAAAGCATGCAGGCAATCCAGGAACTCGTGCAAAGAGACGGCCAGCAGACATGCAGCAATCACAACATGAAAGATTATTTTTTTAAGTAAGCTTATATTGGATTATTAAACAGAAGTATTAATTGTATTGTTATTACAATGCTGATGTTGTAAAATTAAAGCGTATGCTGTAACCACAGATTTATTTTAAGTATATATGCTGTTTATTATATTAGATTTTGCAGTGTCAGAAAATAAAGCTCACATTTAATATCCTAGCTCCGATCTTACTGGGTTGTTATCAACAGTAATTTTGAAGCTAGCAAATCTGAAACCTCAAGTCTAACATTTGATGAACAAATGTTATCATTACTGTTCAGATTAGTAAATAAGACTACCAGGTGCAAACATATAATTCCACTGTCCTTCTGATAACAGGCATTTGAAGGGATACAATTTCGTCCTCCTACTTCCACCCACTAGCCCCTTCCTTCCCTGCAGAGCACACGGAGTGAAGAGCTGTCAATGTATTGTAAATTGATAGTGATGTGCCCATTATTAGTGTTTTGACAAAGGTAAGCCTGATCCATTTTACTTCTGTGTTTATCATAGTACATGTGCCAGTCCTTGAACTACACTGAAAAACGGTGGGAACTCCAGTCCAAGCATTTTTAAAGATAGATTTTTCCAACAGGGCTGTTAAGATCTCTAACCTTAAAGCGGAGGTCGACACAAAAAGTGAACCTCTGCTTTTCGGAAACCACTGCCCCCTCCGGTGTCACATTTGGCAGTTTTCAGGGGGGAGGGGGTTGGAGATACCTGTATAGTACAGGTATTTGTACCCACTTCTGGGCATAGATAGCCGCAGAATCTGCGGATATCCCCAAACCTTCCTGTCCCCTCCCGCTGTGTTCTGGGAAACACACAGTTCCCAGAACACAGCGGGGACCAGTGAAGATGCGCAGCGCGACTCGCGCATGCACAGTAGGGAACCGGGCAGTGAAGCCGCAACGATTCACTTCCTGGTTCCCTCACTGATTGCTCGTCTTCGTCTGCCGACATCGCGGGCACGCTGGACAGGTAAGTGTCCATTTATTAAAAGTCAGCAGCTGCCGTATTTGTAGCTGCTGGCTTTTAATATTTTTGGTTTAGGTGGACCTCCGCTTTAACCTTAAATGTATCGCACACCTTATAATCAAAACATCCACATTCATGCTTTTGTCTTTACTGCTTTTGTCTTAAACTGATACTAAAGTCTCGTTTTTTTTTGTTAAAAATAACAAACATGTGGATTTGCACAGAGCAGCCCAGATCCTCCTCTTCTTGGGTCCCTCTTTGGCACTCTGGCTCCTCCCTCCTTTTGAGTGCCCCCACAGCAAGCAGCATGCCATGCGGGCACCTTAGCTGCAGCTCCAAATGTGCATTCAGACAAGGAGCCGCAGCCTGGCCCTGCCCCCTTTCTCTCCTGATTGGCTCAACGACTTTGACAGCAGCGGGAGCCAACAGTGCCGTGCTGCTGTCTCAGCCAATGAGGAGGAGAGTCCCGGACAGCCAAGTCTCTCGTGCAACATCGCTGGATGTAGATGGACCTCGGGTAAGTATTAGGGGGCTTTTTATCCTAATGCATAGAATGTGTTAAAATAAAAATAAATGTCCTCTCAAATATTTCAATTAAAAAAAAAGAATGTACCGAAAAAATTAATAAATAAATAAACTGTCTGCCACTTTAACTTGGCTTTTCAGGAGCAGAGCGACAGAGCCTCTCAGCCCCTCAACCATGGGTGTCCGCTCCATAGGGCAAGGGGGGTCGTTTGCCCCCCCTGGAATCGCCAGGGAGAGCCAGGAGCAGGGCCGAACTGGCCCTGGGGCTGCTTTAAGCGGCGACTGCAGCGCTGCCCTATTTCTGTCCTCCGGCACTCGTATCGTATGTCATGGAGATGGGTCTGTGTGCAAGGTCCCGCCCCCCTAGTTTGGTTCGTCTGATAGTCTTCTAGTGTTCCGCCTATCACACAAGCCGAACTAGGGGGGCAGGACCTTGCACACAGACCCAGCTCCGTGACATACGATACGAGCGCCAGAGAACAGAGGGAGGGGAGTGCCGTTTTATATCGTTTACAAGGCCTGTGCTTTGTTTGTTCCAACATCTGTTGCCACAGGTAACACTAGACTATTTTCTGATGTGTTTTTAGCAAGTCTGGAAACGCAAAGCAAACACAACACAGAGTTGTAGCCTACGGCATAGTTTCTAGTTGTCCCTTATTTAGAGTGCCTGTCCCTCTTCTGGAATCAAATCCATTTGTCCCTCATTCCAAAAAGTTCCGCTTTTAGACCTGAAATAAATATACTGTAGTATTTCAGTCAAGGAAAATGGGTGCTGTGTAATGTAAAGGGGTCCAGTGATGCAGGGTGTTGTGTAATGTAAAGGGGACCAGTGATGCAGGGTGCTGTGTAATGTAAAGGGGTCCAGAGCTGTGGGGTGCTGTGTAATGTAAAGGGGTCCAGAGCTATGAGGTGCTATGTAATGTAAAGGGGTCCAGAGGTGCAGTTGTGGAAAAGGGGTACACAGTAGTGACACAGAGATATTGAAAGATGCAGGGGGCACAGTGGGGTGTTTTTACATTTTAACATGGGGGGGTGCTTTTAACCCCCGCTAGCGGTCGAAGAAAGGGTAAAATGCGACTGTGTATCGCTGCTGCCGAAGCACGTCCCCCCTGAAAAAATTTCAGCGGACACCCATGCCCTCAACCACTTGTACCAAGCTTTACACATTATTTATGACTCCCCTCCCTAACATGACAGTATTCAAAGTAAAAAAAAATTATAAAAATAGGCATTAGTCCTTCTGTATGAATTATACAGAATATCCAGTGATTTTGATAAATTCGAAACATCTATAAATGTGTAAAGTCCAACTATATTAAATTAAGAAGTCCCCAATCACTGTGATTTCGCAAAATCAAGTGTAAAGTGATAATTTCTTCTTTATGCTTTAAAAAAAAATGCTTCTCCACGTGCCCAAGTGAAATGTACACTCACCAGATGGTTGCGGCCAATAAGCCTTGTTCGCTAGATCCTGTACATTCAGCTTCAGAAAATTCTGCCTTACAAAATGAGTAATACCAATGTTCGCCCAAAAACAACTTTTTTACAACTATGGGACTTTTAGGCCGCGTACACACGATCGGTTAAACCGATGAGAATGGTCTGATGGACCGTTTTCATCTGTCCAAACCGATCGTGTGTGGGCGCCATCGGTTAAAAAAAAGCCAACTTGTTTTAAATTTTGGTTAAAAATCTTCGCATGCTCAGAATCAAGTCGACGCATGCTTGGAAGCATTGAACTTCGTTTTTTTCAGCATGTCGTTGTGTTTTACGTCACCGCGTTCTGACACGATCGTTTTTTTAACCGATGGTGTGTAGGCGTGACGGACCATCAGTCAGCTTCATCGGTTAACCGATGAAAAGTCCATCGGTCCGTTCTCATCGGATGGACCGATCGTGTGTACAGGGCTTTAGGGTGCCAATGAATGCATTAAATATGCTACACTGTGAAAATCCAATCATTTATTGTAAAATCATTAAAACATAACTAATTGTGATTTCAGAATACGCATTTCACAGACATATATTGCACAGCATAAGTATATAAAAATCCTTTACAGTTTTAATGATTTTACAATAAACAATTGGATTTTAACAGTGTAGCATATTTCATGCATTATTTTGCACCTAAAAGTCCCATATTTGAAAGAAATAGTTTGTGGGTGATTAGTGATTTTAGGGCTGTTGGTGTCAATTCATACAATCCTGGCATCTGGTATATATATATATATATATATATATATATATATATATATATATATATATATATATATATATATATATATATATATAAAGACTGTAATACCAATGTTGTCTACAAAATTAATAAAGGATATTGGCCTATCAGAAGCAAAAAGGCACAAAAAAATAAAGAAAAAACACTTTGTAATTCCGGTATTTCTATTGCATTTCAAATCTTACATTTATTTCTGGAACTGTGAATTAGTCATGAAATAACTGTTTGGATGAAACACATTATCATAATGAGCATGAAGTGTTATTCAGAAATATCAATCCACTAGTAACATATTTACCTGGTTATAAGTCTATTATTTGTTAGGGAAACAGTTACACGTTTGTCTTATCGCACCATGTGTCTGGTTCCCAGCAAGTGTCATGATTTCTGGAAATAAGTGTGATTGATACAAAGAGTAAACAGCTCAACATTAAGTTCTAACAAACTAGGGGAATCATTCCTATATACACTGTATGTACATATTTATGGCCAAATGTTTGTGGACACCTGACCATTACACCTATATGAGCTTGTTGAACATCCAATTCCAAAACCATAAGGAGTTGGCTCTCCCTTTAAAAGTCTCAACTCTTTATGGAGGGCTTTCCACAAGATTTGGAGGGTGTTTGTGCTAATTTGGTAAAAAGAGCATTAGTGAAGTCAGGCACGGATGTTGCACAAGAAGACCTTGCTCAACATTGGCGTTCCACTTCATTCCAAAGGTTTTCAATAGGGTTGGGGTCAGGGCTCTATGCAGGCCACTTGAGTTCCTCCACTTCAAAGCCATCAAATATACATTCATGGAGCTGGCTTTGTGCACCTGAACTCAATAATTTGTAGGGGCATCCACATACTTGTGTCCATATAGTGTACATATGTAAAAAAGGCCCCTCAAAGACCAGTACTACTGTTCTATGAATGAGATGCAATCGGTGAATGAATGGGTTGTTTGAGATATTCCTGCGTGGAAAAAGCCTATCACACAATGCAGACATCCTACTCCCGGGGGGTTAGCGAGGTGATACATAGCGCTCTGGACTTCTAGGAGTATGATAGAAAAATTAACTCTGAAGGGCGATATATTTTTTTTCCCATTGTCGTTTTGGCACTATAAAATGTATAATGGCATGTGTTTATATCCCTCCACCTTTTATAGCAGTGGTGCTATGGCTTTTGCTCTCTTACCCGGATGGCAGGCTGGATGTGCCATTGCTTATAATTGGTGAATTCAACTGTTGTTTGACATCCAGCTTCTCAGTCCTCTGCCTTCTTCAGGGGTACTCCTTTGGCAATGTTGATGCAAGGGGTGGGCTGGGTGGATATCTAGCGAATCCATAATCCGAATACTAAATAATTTTCATGCTTTTCTAAATGTCATGGTACCTTATCTAGGATAGACCTTGGGCTGGGAAGCTCGTGTATGTCCCCACTTGTCTCTGATTTGACCTATAGACCCCGCAGTGTGTCAGACCACTCTCCTTTAGTGGTGCACCTTACGGTATCTCCGCGGGCTACATTACCTAAAGCCCACTGGAAGTTTAACGCATTCTGGCTAAAGCTATTTCACTTTCATGATGGAATTGAGCAGGGAATGCGCAAGTTTTTTACATTCCAGGATCCTTCTGCCTCTTGTTTATAACCGTGGGAGGTGTTTAAGGCTTATCTCAGGGGACTGTTGATAGTGGAAATAACCAAGGTTAAACATCCGCAGGTGTAAAGGACGAGGTAGAATATCGGGTGCAACCACTGGAGCAACAATATATTGATGATCCCTCTGACTCTGCCAAGGAGGCCTGGCAGCCAGCCCAATCTGCCTATGAGCACTTGCTCTACTCCTTGGCAGAGAAGGTGATTGTTCTCCAAACAGGCATTTTTTGAGTAGGGGGAGAAAACTGGTCACCTGTTGGCAAGAATTGCTAAACCTCTCAGCAACGATCCCCTGTCATAGGAGCGATTAAACCTCGGGCAGGTCCCTTAGTGAGCTCACCAGACATAATTATGCAGGAAATAGCCAGTTTCTATGAAACCCTTTATCTCCCTGGCATCTCCTATACCTCTGAAGAACTTGAAGCTTATCTACAAAGTATAGCCTTCCCTGAACTCACGGTGGCCCAGCAGCATGGGTTGGATGCTGCAATTACCTTAGAGAAACCCCAGGAGGCAGTTGGGCTCCTTTCCTAATTGTAAGGCGCATGGGAAAGATTGGATCCATATGGAAATATACAATCAATACTCTGAGGTATTGCTGCCATGCCTGCTGCGGGTTTTCAATGTTATGCCCTCTTCTATGTCTAAAGAGAATATCATTCTGCTCCTAAAAACGGGTAAAGACCCAGTCGATCCAGGATCTTATCAGCCGATCTTGTTGCTGCAGTGCAAAGTGAAGGTCCTGGCAAAGGTGTTAGCAATCCGACTGAATGGGGTTATGCAAAAGACTTGAGACTGTGGCGGAGGTTCACCTTCCAGCAGGACAACGACCCTAAACATACAGCCAGAGCTACAATGGAATGGTTTAGATCAAAGCATATTTATGTGTTAGAATGGCCCAGTCAAAGTCCAGACCTAAATCCAATTGAGAATCTGTGGCAAGACTTGAAAATTGCTGTTCACAGACGCTTTCCATCCAATATGACAGAGCTTGAGCTATTTTGCAAAGAAGAATGGGCAAAAAGTCACTCTCTAGATGTGCAAAGCTGGTAGAGACATCCCCAAATAGAATAGAATAGACATGCACGCCACATTTTTCACATATATATTTGTAAAACATTTTGAAAACCAATTATAATTTTCCTTCCACTTCACAATTATGTGCCACGTTGTGTTGGTCTATCACACAAAATCCCAATAAAATACATTTACGTTTTTAGTTGTAACATAACAAAATGTGGAAAACTTCAAGGGGTAGGAATACCTTTTCAAGGAACTGTATCTCATCAGTTTGGTTGCTCTCTCAGGTTCTCCAATATCCTTTTTGAGAACTGGTGCCCAAAACTAAACTGCATATTCCAGATGAGGTCTTACTAACACTTGTACAAGGGCAAGATTTATTTTAAAATTACTTATTGTATGTCACCAATACCTGCACTGTGCATAACATTAGGCTTGTCCAAACCAATATTATACAGATAAACGAGCAGGACACCTTAATGCCACTGACAGAAAGCAGCAGAATTTTAAGGTCCCTAAGGGAATTTTTCTTAGGCAGCAGTAAGGTCATTGCTGCCTGTGAAAGAGGCCCTTCGTGATCTTGACACATCACTACTTTCTGTTGGTGGCACTAAAATGTCCTGTCTGTATGTTCTGTCCGCTTATCATGGTGCGCTGGTAATATATTGGACCGGACTTGTGCTTTGGTGGTGCCATCCACCATTTCACCCCCAGCACCATTTCAGTCTGGTGCCATGAAACCGAGGATATTGGATCCAAAAGGTATTCCTTGTGCATGGGTTGAGTGCATGAAGTTTGTGTGTTTTTATTTGTTTTAAATTAACAATAGCTCATTGAAAGATACTAATCAAAGTGGTTATTTTCGTCTTCTGTATCTGCCTGATGATTGTTTATGATTCTAATGCCCCGTACACACGATCGGAATTTCCAATGGCCTAAAATCCGATGGAATTTTTCGTCGGAATTCCGTTCAAGCTGTCTTGCATACACACTGTCAGACCAAATTCCGACCATCCAAAACGCGGTGACGTTAAACAACATGACAAGCCGAGAAAAATTAAGTTCAATGCTTCCGAGTATGCGTCGACTTGATTCTGAGCATGCGTGGGTTTTTTCTCCGTCGGAGTTGCACACAGAGAATAGGAATTTCCTATCGTTTTTTTTCCATTGGAAAAAAATAAACATGTTCTATTTCTAAACACAGACGGAAAAAAGTCAGATGGGGCCCACACACGATCTGAATTTCCGATGAAAAAAGTTCATCTGACTTTTTTCATCGGAAATTCCGATCGTGTGTATGTGGCATTAGGATTACTGCAGAGACCGTGGTCCGCAGTGGATAACTTACCTGAGATTGGG
This sequence comes from Rana temporaria, assembly GCF_905171775.1. Taxonomy (NCBI): domain Eukaryota; kingdom Metazoa; phylum Chordata; class Amphibia; order Anura; family Ranidae; genus Rana; species Rana temporaria. Next base: position 48,925,651 of record NC_053493.1, read on the forward strand.
CAAACAGTGTATGTATATTCTATCTTTTTGTTTCAAAAGTTTTAACTGAATTTGTACAGTGGGCATCAGATATGTTACTTGTAGCTACAATATCAAGGAATATACTGTATATCAAGTCAAAAGAAGTATAACAAAATAAAATCATTCAAATATCAAGCATAACCAATAAAACAGTTGAAAGTGAACAATTATAATGCAATCAGAAGAGAAAAATATATAATTACTTATTTAAATTTAGAAAGGAGACTGGAAATAAAAGAAGAAAAAAGGTGGGGTTGGGTAATGGGTGTTGGTAAGGGGGAAATGTGCAAGGAGAGGGTTGGAGCATGACCGAGATCAGATTCTAAGTTGGTTAATATAATACGACAAAACATAGGAAGCTATAGAGACCATGTTGAGTCGGTAAAATTTCTGACTCAATGTAATCCAGGGGTCCCAAATTCTTTGAAAAATATTGGTTCGATCAAGCATAGTGGCAACTAATTTCTCATTAATGAAGTTGGAAATTATTTACGGTTATTAATTTAACTGGAATTTAACCATGTTACATAATAAAGGGGGAGTCCCTGTCTATACAAGGAAATGAATATGACACAAGGAGTAAACAGTGGGGGAGGTATCACTTATAATTTGTACTTATATCTGATGGATCATGTTTTTCTTTATAGGAGTAAATGTTGAGCAGTTTGGGTTTATGCTGTGTTTATACATTATGTAGGAGACTTTAGAATCAAATTGCTTTACTGTATATGGTATATGTGCAGCTTGTTTGAGTATTTGATAATTTACCATTTATGGTTTGGGTTTGTCTGGGTTTTAATTTGTGTAGCACTGAGCCTGGTTCTTAAGATTTTCATTTGGTTTACAATATTTTATTTAAAGTACGGCACTACTGATGATGTGCAAACTGCAGAGCTCATAAGTAACCAACCAGATTTTAATTTACTATGGTCAGACCAATGAAAACGACATATTTTTCTGGCACTATAGGTTACTACATGACTTAAATAATTCCCATGGCTCTGATGTCCTATTTGTTCATCTGCATCTGTTACAGTTATGTACAAAGTTTTAGAATGTACCTCTTTTTCTTTTTCTTTCAGCTTTGATTTTAGAGCATTTTCCATTTCTTCCTTTTGCTGATGCAGCTGTAAAAAATAACAATTTTAATAATAGTTATAACTGACTACCTTTATATGAAGCAGTGACTAGACTTATAAAAATATTTGTTATTGGAAGATGTTTGTGGTTTTAAGGGTCATATTTAAAATCATACTAAACCTTTTTTTTTTTTTTTTTTTATAAAAAAGATGTTATACTTACCTGCTCTGTGCAACATTATTGCATAGCGTGGTCTCTTACTTCCTCTTCTTTTATTCCCCACTAGCGCTGTCCGCTTCTCTTTCCTCTGGGTGCCAGGTGCTAAGGGGGAACCTATGCACATGCGCTCCTGAGCTGGGCTGTGTGTGTCCTAAAACACACACAGCGCTAGTAAGTCTTGCCCCCTCTCCTTCCCCACAGGAGTTTGACTGACAGCAACAGCCTATGGATCCCGCTGCTCTCTTTTTCAACTGTAGGATCAGGAAGTGAGAGGAACAGTCCGGTAGCCTGCACAGCACCGGAGCAGTGAAAGGAGGCAGGCAAGTGTTTAGGGATGGAGGGGGCGGGTCTAGTGTTTAGGGATAGGGTGGATGGGTCTGTGACTGTTAGTTGGGTGTTTTCTACCTAAATGCAGAGAATGCAATAAGTTAATAAAGTTTTACATTTAGAACAACTTTAAAGTATATCTAAAGCCTCGTACACACGCTCGGTTTACTCGGCAAGAACCAGCAAGAAAACTGCTGGCAGAGCTTTCTTGCCGAGTATACTGAGCTTGTGTACAAGGCTTTCAGGTTTCTCGACAAGAAAACTGCCCAGATCCCAAGATGAGAAAAATAGAGAACATGTTCTCTATTTTCTCATCGTGAGATTCTCTGCAGTTTTCCTGCCGAGGAACCCAAGAGTGTGTATACTTACCTGGTCGCCCACGAAACCCGCGCATGCTCAAAATGACTTTGACGCATGCGTGGTAGCTTTCTAGGCATAGGTAGAGTGCAGCAAGATGACGGCGATGGGATCGAATGCGACGAGCACATGCTCGTCGTACGCGATGACGTCTCCTCGTTCTTGCCTTTCAAGAGAACCGCGGTTCTTTTGAAAGGAGAGTCTGTACACTTGGGCGGCAAGAGATTCTTGCCAAGAATCTCGTCAGGAAAAACTATGTTTTTTTACTGACGAGATTCTGGCCAGTGTGTACGAGGCTTAACACTTCAAAGAAGCATTTTCAACACTTTTTTGGCGGTATTGGGAAAATTTAAAACAGCGTGCACCTAATTCTTGAAAGCCTTACATCATTCTTGACAGGAGTTTCAACACTTGCAACAAAATTGGTTTCTTCTTAGTTGTGCCACTGTCAAATTCAAACAAATTCACTGCCAGAGCACAGATTACTGGTGGTAATTAGGTCAAATCGAAATTAGCATACAGAGAGACACCGGTGCTCAGAGTGGGGCATGTATGTGCTGGGAAGCTGCCGATGACACATCCTCTGCTCTATTCAGCTATTGGTCAGCAAATTTCCTGGCTGACAAAGGGCCCAGGGATGCTTGTCATTACCCAAAATATGCCAATGACCATATTTGGTTAATGACCGGAATTTGAATAGGGCATGTGAGGCCTAATTGGTTGCTACAACACTCCTTATAAAGTTCTGGGAACATTTTTATTCTATTTTGAATACATCAGGCAAGGAACGGAGTCCTTGTCAGGTTACTATTGCTGTTACATAGTTGGTAAGGTTAAAAAAAGACACAAGTCCATAAAGTCCAACCTGTGTGTGTGATTATATGTCAACATTACATTTAATATCCCTGTATGTTGCGGTCGTTCAGGTGCCTATCTAATAGTTATTTTAAATTATCTATGCTCCCTGCTGAAACCACTTCTCGTGGAAGGGAATTCCACATCATTACCTTACACTAAAGAACCCTCTACGCAGTTTAAGGTTAAACCACCCTTCTTTTAATTTTAGTGAATGGCCGCGTGTCTTTTTATGTTCCCTTGCACGGAAAAGTTTTATCTCTATTGTGGAGTGAACAGTATGGTATTTGTACATTGAAATCATATCCCCTCTCAAGCGTCTCTTCTCCAGAAAGAATAAGTTCAGTGCTCGTAATCTTTCCTCATAACTACGGTCCTCCAGTCCCTTAATTAACTTTGTTGCTCTTCTCCAGTTCCAGCACATCCTTCGCGAGGACTGGTGCCCAAAACTGGACAGCATACTCCAGGTTTGGCCGGACCAGAGTCTTGAGGAGTGGGAGAATTATCGTTTTATCTCTGGAGTTAATCCCTTTTTTAATGCATGCTATTATTATTCTGTTTGCGTTTTGCTTGCAGCAGCCTGGCATTGCATGCCAGTGCTGAGCCTGTCATCTACTAAGACACCCAGGTCCTTTTCCATCTTAGATTCCCCCAGAGGTTCTCCCCTAGCAAGTAGATTGCATTCGTATTGTTGGCACCCAAATGCATTATTTTACATATTTCTACAATAAACCTCATTTGCCATGTAGTTGCCCACCACATTAGTTTGTTCAGATCTTCTTGCAAGATTTCCACATCCTGTGGAGAAATGATTGCCCTGCTTAGCTTAGTATCATCCGCAAATACGGAGATTGAGCTGTTTAGCCCATCCTCCAGATCGTTTATGAATAACTTAAATAGGATTGGTCAGTCCCAGGATAGAACCCTGGGGACCCCACTTTCCACTCAAGACCATTCTGAGTACTCCCCATTTATCTGTCTATGGGGATTATTTACGAAAGGCAAATCCACCTTGCACTACAAGTGCACTGATTTTATCATCCAATCATGTGCAAGCAGAAACGCTGTTTTCCCTTGCATGTCCCTCTCAGATGTACAGCGACTGCACTTGAAAGTGCACTTGTAGTGCAAAGTGGATTTGCTTTTCGTAAATAAGCCCCACTGTATCTGCTTGGGAGGTTTGCCCTTTTTTTGTATTTCCTATCAATTTCTGTTCCAGTGACAATGGTAACCAGCACAGAAAGTGATAAGGAATACATAAATTAACAGTTGTCACCAAATAAAGGTGAAAACAGTCTTCTGGGCACATCTGCACAGGTGACAATTGTCTAAAATGGGACTCTCCTTCATAAAGGATTGTTAGGATAGAGGGGTTCCCAAGATGTAAACCAGCTGATCAGTGATTAAAGAAAAATTCCAGGCTAGGTATATTATTATATAGTTTGGACCAATGTAACTATGTATACCTGACTGATGCCCCTGGAAGCTGGCAATCACTGAAGTAGAAAATACTACTCCAGTGATCTCCACTTTCTTTCAGTCCTTTTCTGAGTGGTCAGTCTGATGCAATGTGAACATAGGAATGCTTTCAAAGATATATATTTTAATTGTTTCTTTTTATCAATTTACAAAATGCAAAGTGAGTGAACAGAACAAATTCTAAATCAAATAATATTTGGTTACCCTTCAGCTTCAAACCAGCATGAATTCCTACACTTCCACACTTTGTACACTTGCACAAAACCAGGAATTTAATAGGATTATAGTATGAATAAACAATTATACCAAGCAGGTGCTAATGATCAGCAATTTCATATGTAGGTTGAAACACAGTCATTAACGGAAACAGAAACAACTGTGAAGGAGGCTTAAACCTGGTGAGGGCAGTTGTGCCTACTTAGGCTGAAAGTGTACTGGAAATAGACTTGGAATATTTACTAGCAGTAGAACATGATAGGCTTGATAAACATGTTGCGACCTGGGCCACATTTCGTAACAAGAGTTTAGAGCCCTCCTTTCCTCTTACGGTGGTTTTCAAGGCAGGGTGGAGAGTATTCACTATTATTTTTTCTTTGTTATATCTTTTAATTCTATTCCTTATAAGACTTTAAGATATTTGAGCCTATTATGGGGTGTTTGGGTTTTACATTTTTTTTAAAGATACATTAATACATTTTTTTTAATCTGTTTAAACCTGCTTCAATTTAAAAAAATAAAAATAAAATAAGATTGAACAAAAACTGGTGAGGAACAGTCAAACGCTGCTACTAAGGTGAGGCTGTAGAAGACAGTTTACTGTCACAAGCCATACACCATGGCAAGACTGAGCACAACAATAAGACACAAGGTAGTTATACTGCATCAGCAAGGTCTCCCAGGCAAAGATTTCAAAGACTGGGGTTTCAAGATGTGGTGTTCAAGCTCTTTTGAAGCACAAAGAAACGGACAATGTTAAGCACCATAGACGCAGCAGATGAAAGACACATGATACTTAATTCCCTTCAACATTGGAAGATGTCCAGCAGTGCTATCAGCACAGAATTGGCAGTAACTCATGGGACCCAGGTACCCCCATCTACTGTGCGGAGAAATCTGACCAGAAGTGGTTTTCATGGAAGAATTGTGGGCAAAAAGCCATACCTCCAATTTGGAAACAAGGCTAAGCGACTCAACTATGCACGAAAACATAGGAACTGGGGTGCAGAAAAATTATGGCAGGTGCTCTAGACTGATGAGTAAAAATATTAAACATTTGACTGTACCTGGAGGCAGTTTGTTCTTCGAAGGGCAGGAAAGCATTACAATAATGAGTGTCTGCAGGTAAAAGTGAAGCATGGAGGAGGTTCCTTGCAAGTTTGGGGCTGCATTTCTGCAAATGAACTTGGAAATTTGGTCAGGGTCAATGATGTACTCAATGCTGAGAAATACAGCCAAATACTTATCCATCATGCCATATCTATAGAGAGGCCTGTGATTGGCACTACATTTATTCTGCAGCAGGAAAACGACCCCCAAACATACAGTCAATGTCATAAAGAACTATCTTCAGTGTAAAGAACAAGGAGTCCTGGAATTAATGGTTTTGGTCCCCACTGAGCCCGGATCTCAACATCATGGAGTCTGTCTGGGACTAGATGAAGAGACAGAAGGATGTGAGGCAGCCTACATCCACAGAAGATCGGTGGGTAGTTCTCCAAGATGTTTGGAGCAACTCACCTGCTGAGTTTCTTCAATAATTGTGTGCAAGTGTACCTAAAAGAATTGATGCCGTGTTTAAGGCAAAGGGTGGTCACAAATATTTGCCATCGATTTCTTCCCTGTTCATTTACCTTTCATTTTGTTAATTGATAAAAAATAAACTCTTCTATTTCTGAAAGCATTCTTAATTTACCACAATTTTTCACACCTAAAGTAATATATAGATTTAGATTTACAAACACACACTCTAATAGATTAAGTGATATACTTGATATTATCCAGATTACAAAATAGACTTATAAGACCCCCACCAAGCGTCCATAACCAACATATTGATGCAGTGGCGTGCAGCTTCAGAAAAAATAAATTAGCAATACTAAAGCAAACACAAAATCTATACATAAAATATGCTTCAAAAACATAAAGACACTAAAATAATTCTAATTTCTAATTCATATTCGTAATGGTCCCAATTGCAGTGGTTGCAACACAGCTCTTAATTGCTGGTATTGCTGGTTTCTTTGGCAACAATAGAATTTAAGCATTAGCAAGGATTCAACATGCCAACAGTCTTCTCATTATCTCATTATTGAGCGCAATAAAATGCCATAGAACCCTTTATGCTTGCTAGTATGCCCTCACCAGTGGGTTTCATAGAAAGGCCCTATTGTAGTGGTGAAGTGTCGTTTTTCATGAATTTCTAAACCTGACAATGCAGAAGGCAGAGCCTAGTCGAATCAAATAGTTGCCATGACTTGGCACAGAGTTTGACAAGTAGCATGGAAGTGACTCTTTACATATCTAAAGACGGTGGGGATTTGGTGACAACGACAGCGATGTCATATTCTTATGCCGAACATGCATGAATGTTGGGACCAAGCTGTGTTTTATTTTGTGATAAACAAGGCAGGCTGCTTGTGTAACAAAAGCAGTTTTATTGATGCTGCGAGGAAGAGCGAGTCGCAGACTGCTCAGATAATGGAGCAGTAGGATGGGAAGCCGTGCTATCAATAGGCACATTGCTTTCTTGGTGTGAAGAGTTATGAATTATTACTCTGAGCTCACTTGTCTGAACTAAGAACAAACTGACTGCATAAAACAAGGGTCTCTTGTTCATGTAAGACCCTAAACAAACAGCAGTCAAAACTGGGTGCACTTGTTTCCAGCTCTCAATGACTGTTCTATGACTCTGAGGGCAGAAAAAGATTGTTCTGACTATTAGATTAGGCAGGTATGAGCGTGGCCTACAGCATCTAGGTACCTTGATGCTTCAATTCAATGGACCACCCAAAACAGTATTGCTTTCTTGCATGAGCTCCTAAAATTAAATCATGCTTTGTCCATGCGTGGCAACACAACAGATTCACTTCAATGCCACCCCCCACAAATAGTAAAAGTTGCCTTCCCTTTAAATCCCTGCTTCTCTATTCACCTACCACGCAAAAAAAGCTTTGCTAAATCATTTAGGATACCCATGGAATACCCAGTACTTCAAGGGACAAGTAAACAGGTTGACGTGAAATACATACAGAGTATACAGCACACAAGTATGGACAGTAAAGAATACAGATCTTACCAGAGTGGCGGCAGCAGATTTTTCACTCTCCAGTTCAATTTTTAGCTGCTCCTGAGCACTAGATAGCTGTAACAAAGAAAGCACTATTATATTTCCCATTACCACAATTAAAAATACTGCAAAAGTGTTTGATACAGACATGCCTAGAACCAAATTGTTCCTTAACCACTTAAGCCCCGGACCAATATGCTGCCTAAAGACCCAAGGGGTTTTTACAGTTCGGGACTGCGTCGCTTTAACAGACAATTGCGCGGTCGTGCGACGTGGCTCCCAAACAAAATTGGCGTCCTTTTTTCCCCACAAATAGAGCTTTCTTTTGGTGGTATTTGATCACCTCTGCGGTTTTTATTTTTTGCGCTATAAACAAAAATAGAGCGACAATTTTGAAAAAAATGCAATATTTTTTACTTTTTGCTATAATAAATATCCCCCAAAAACATATATAACATTTTTTTTTCCTCAGTTTAAGCCGATACGTATTCTTCTACCTATTTTTGGTATAAAAAAATCGCAATAATCGTTTATCGGTTGGTTTGCGCAAAATTTATAGCGTTTACAAAATAGGGGATAGTTTTATTGCATTTTTTTTTTTTTTTACTACTAATGGCGGCGATCAGCGATTTTTTTCGTGACTGCGACATTATGGCGGACACTTCGGACAATTTTGACACATTTTTGGGACCATTGTCATTTTCACAGCAAAAAATGCATTTAAATTGCATTCTTTATTGTGAAAATGACAGTTGCAGTTTGGGAGTTAAACACAGGGGGCGCTGTAACATTTACGGTTCACTTTGTGTGTGTTTACAACTGTAGGGGGGTGTGGCTGTAGGACTGACATCATCGATCGAGTCTCCCTAATAAAAGGGATCATTCGATCGATGCGCCGCCATAGTGAAGCACGGGGAAGCCGTGTTTACATACGGCTCTCCCCGTTCTTCAGCTCCGGGGAGCGATCGCGACGGGGCGGCTATAAACGAAGCCGCGCCGTCGTCCCGGATCGCTCCCCGAGGCTTACCGACCGCCGCATGTACCAGGGGGGAGGGTCCCGATCGGACCCCCGACCCACGTCAAGCAGAGGACGTACAGGTACGCGCATGTGCCTGTCCGTGCCATTCTGCTGACGTATATTTACATGAGGCGGTCCTTAAGTGGTTAAAGGGGTTGTAAATAAAAAAAAATGTTTTTGCTGAAATGACTGTTTACAGGGTATAGAGACATAATAGTTAACTGATTGCTTTTAAAAACGATTAAAAATAGATACAAATCAATCATATAATGTACCTGTAGTTTCTAGTTTCGTTTTTGCATGTTGTTTCCTGCCTCTCTGCCTTACAGAGCCATAGAGCAGTGATGGTTGGAAAAAGGTAGCTCATGTGTACTGGCATGTGGTTGCCATCATCCCTAGTATGTCCTGCACGCCCTTAGCCTAGTCCTGGGGCATGCGGCAACTTACAGTATCTAACAATAATTTTTAACCTGTACTGATATTTTGTATATTTGATATAGATATATTTTGTAATAAATGATTAATTTTTTATGACCTCAGTTGTCACAAAACTTGTTGTTGCCTTAAAAATCCCACCAATCCAGAGGTATTCAGTTTTCATTAGAGCAGTGATGGTTTGGAAAACAAAACTATAAACTAGTAATCACACCTCCTTGATTAGTGACCACAGAGAGAAAGCTCCCAGCACTGTGGTCATCAGGAAACAGACAACCAGGAAGTGTGGAGATCAGAGAAGAATTAAAGCAACTTGAGAGCAAAAACTAACAATGAGGACATGAAAACAGCACTGCATTAAGGTAAAGGAAGCTATTAAGATAAAAAAAAAATTCCTTTACAAACCCTTTAAGGGCTAGTGCTGGGGTTAGAAGTGGTGGCACTGAGGCCCCATACACACCATAGAATCCATCCGCAGATAAATCCCATCAAATGGGTTTGAGCGGATAGATCCTATGGTGTGTACACGCCAGCGGATCTTTATCCGCGGATATATCTCCCCTGGGATGGATTCCAGCAGATCGGATATTCGCTGACATGCAGAACAAATCCATCTGCTGGAATCCATCCCAACAGATGGATCCGCTCGTCTGTACAGACTCACCGGATCCATCCGTCCAAAGGGATTCCCCGCACGCGTCGTAATGATTTGACGCATGCGTGGAATTCCTTATATGACAGCGTCGCGCCCGTCGCCGCGTCATAATCGCGGCGACGGCGCGACACGTCATCGCCAGAGGATTTCCGCGCGGATTTCAATGCGATGGTGAGTACACTCCATCGCATAGAAATCTGCGGAAATCTTTGAGAGGATTTATCCGTGGAAACGGTCCGCTGGACCGTATCCGCAGATAAATTCTCTCGTGTGTATGGGGCCTCAGCCTTAAATTACACAAACTGTAATCTTTTTTTCCTGTTTCCCTATCACTGGGCAATGGTGGCTAAATTGGGCCATGCTTTGCTAGCCGTTTTTTTTTTTACCTTCCTTTTGGATCTACTGTTGGTTTAAATTTTTTAGGATGAATTTGATGACTCTGCAACCTAACTATGTAATCCAATACTTACTTTTCTGCACACACCACTGTGCCATTTGTCTGCCGGACCCCCCTGAAATACCCAGTACTATTATGTATGGGTGATTATATGATCCTCTGCTCTGCCTCCTATAATACTGTTCTTAGAATCTAAGGCTGGATTCACACCTATACATTTTTTGTGCCTTTTGCATTTTGCAGATTTGTACTACAGAACGTGGTCCATAGGAAACCATGTTAAATGGGCTATAGTGCAAATCTGCAAAATGCAAAAAGCACTAAAAACGCATAGGTGTGAATCCAGCCTTATGCCGTGTACACACGACCGTTTTTTGGGTTGTAAAAAAAGAAGTTTTTAAGGGTCTAGAAAAAACAAAGTTTTTTTCAAACAGATCATTAAATGGCCTTGCCTACACACGATTGTGAAAAAAAAATGCTCTAGCAAAGCGCTGTGACGTACAACACGTTCGACGGCACTATAGAGGGGAAGTTCCATGCGGATGGCGCCACCCTTTGGACTGCTTTTGCTGATTTTGTGTTAGTAAAAGACGATTCGCGCTTTTCAGTCTATTACAGCGGGATGAATGTGCTTACTCCATCCCAAATGCTAGTTTTACCAGAACGAGCGCTCCCGTCTCATAACTTGCTTCTGAGCATGCACGGTTTTTCACGTCGTTAAAGCCCACACATGACCATTTTTTACGACGTAAAAAACGACAATGTTAAAAACGACGTGAAAAATTTGAGCATGTTGGAAATTTTTAATGCCCATTCTTTACATCGTGAAAAATGCTCTGGAGCCCACACACGATCGTTTTTAATGACATTAAATTTTTTTTTTTTTTTTTACAACCTGAAAAACAGTCATCTGTACACGGCATTAGAGACCAATGCTGAGTAATTCTGAGCTTACACAGGGGTTTTTAATCCAGCATGTGAATGGGGCAGAAGGGGATTACAGGGAATGGAAATATCAGTAGCAAATGAGGTTGGCTTCTAGTAGTACTGTTACTTTTCCCTAATTGTGCAAGGTTCACTTTAAAGGGGTTGTAAAACTTCCCGTGCATTAAGGTGAAAAAAACATCCGATGCTTACAAGCCCCCCCCCCGTTTACTTACCTGAGCCCTCGAAAGTCCCACGTTGTGAAAGCACTGGCTTCTCGGCCCGGTCGTCTCGGCTGTTCTCGTTGGATGAATTATTGCAGCGCAGCCATTGGCTCCCACAGCGGTCAGTCAAATCAATCCCCCGGCACGGCGGGCTGAGTGATACATTTGGTGGCTATGGCTGCCACTGTCTCACACAGGAGCGCGCCTGCAAGCTAACCCCCTTGGGAGAGCGCTTCCCAGAAGCACTTCTGAGACAGCTGCAGAGGGACCCCAGAAAACGAGGATTGGGGCCACTTTGTGCAAAACTAACTGCACAGTGGAGGTAAGTATGACATGTTTGTTATTTAAAAAAAAAAAACTTTACTAATACTTTAAGCAGGGCTCAAAATTTCAAGCCCTGAGCTACTAGCCAGGCCTCAAGAGTTACTCGCCACCAGTTGCCCCACCTAATTTATACACTGCTCCACGCCTAATTGCGCCCCTAAACACGCCCTCGTAGATTATCTCATGGAATGACACTGTTAAATGTTTTATGCAGAATCAAGTTACACAATTAAATATTACCAAAAACAACTTTAACAAAATGGGACAGGGCACTGGGGACAGACCAGAGGGACAGGGCACTGGGAGCAGACCAGAGGGACAGGGCACTGGGGGCAGACCAGAGGGACAGGGCACTGGGGGCAGACCAGAGGGACAGGGCACTAGAACTGGATCTCTTTCCCATTCTCTTGCTGTCTCCTCTGCAACTCCCATCCATCCATCCTCTCTCTCCCTCTCCTATTCATCTCATCATCAGGAGCCTGTGTGTGCGGCTCCACGCTTGCATGTCCCCACTTCCCCCTTTTATTCAGGCTGGCAGAGAGGAGAGGAGCTGCAGCAAAGCGGGAGGGAGTACAATCCAGCGCCGAGATCCACACAACTGCACAGCCGTTGACACCGCACAGCACACATTGAGACCAGTCTGCTCACAGTGCTCAGGCTGAACTGCTGGACACTTACATAGAGCACAAGGAGAAGAAAACTGCACAAACTGGAAGGCTGCCGCTCTCATGTCAGGGCAACTTTCAGTGAGCGCTGCACTGCACTGCCTACCTGGGACACCCGGAGTGGTAATTTTCGCAATCCTCCACCTGACTCATTACTTCCTGCTCCCTGCTCTCCAGCTACATTGGTCGGGGGGAGGGGGCAGGCTCAGAGAGGTCATACTGTTAGTTCCCGTGGCTTAATGAGAATTGTAAGGAGAGCACCTGTGTACTGCTCTGCCTGTGCGCGGCTCACCAGACTACTTTTCCCGAGCATGCACTTTTCCTCTTCGGCCGCCAATCGCATCGGGGCTCTAAGTGTAGACACAGAATGAAGGGAGATTGGTCATGCAGCCCTGTCATCACTCGCCCCCAGCTTAAATCCACTCGCCAAATGCTAGCAGGCGAGTGGAAATTTTGAGGGCTGCTTTAAGCACATAAGGAAAATAAGCAATTATGAATTGTATTTTAAAAATGTATTATAAGAATAAGTGTTTGTAGGAGATATTGAGAGGAAAGATTTACTTAAAGAGCTTGGGCGTTAAATCATTTCATTGGCTAGAATAATAATTCTAGCCATTGAAATGAATTGACGCGCCTAGCGTTTAGACGCCGTTAGCAGCTGCCAAAACTCTGCTGCTGCTGGATGCAGTGGGTTTTTTCCTGCCTCTAAAAGCTCCTGCCACTAAATGCTGCTAAAAGCCTATATATGTACAGTGGGGATCGAAAGTTTGGGCACCCCCGGTAAAAATTTGTATTAAAGTGCATAACAAAGCCAAGGAAAGATGGAAAAATCTCCAAAAGGCATCAAATTACAGATTAGATATTCTTATAATATGTCAAAAAAAGTTAGATTTTATTTCCATCACTTACACTTTTAAAATGACGGAAAACCAAAAAATGGCGTCTGCAAAAGTTTGGGCACCCTGCAGAATTTATAGCATGCACTGCCCCCTTTGCAAAGCTGAGACCTGCCAGTGTCATGGATTGTTCTCAATCATCGTCTGGGAAGACCAGGAGATGTCAATCTCAAAGGTTTTAAATGCCCAGACTCATCTGACCTTGCCCCAACAATCAGCACCATGGATTCTTCTAAGCAGTTGTCTAGAAAACTGAAACTGAAAATAGTTGACGCTCACAAAGCTGGAGAAGGCTATAAGAAGATAGCAAAGCGTTTTCAGATGTCAATATCCTCTGTTCGGAATGTAATTAAGAAAATGGCAGTCAGATGTCAATATCTTCTGTTTGGAATGTAATTAAGAAATGGCAGTCATCAGGAACATTGGAAGTTAAAGCAAGATCTGGAAGACCAAGAAAAATATCAGACAGGATTGTGAGAAAAGCAATTCAAAACCCATGTTTGACTGCTCGATCCCTCCAGAAAGATCTGGCAGACACTGGAGTTGTGGTACACTATTCCACTATAAAGAGATACTTGTACAAATATGGTCTTCATGAAAGTGTCATCAGAAGAAAACCTCTTCTACGTCCTCACCACAAAAATCAGCGTTTGAACTTTGCAAATGAACATATAGACAAGCCTGATGCATTTTGGAAACAAGTTCTGTGGACCGATGAGGTTAAAATAGAACTTTTTGGCCGGAATGAGCAAAGGTACGTTTGGAGAAGAAAGGGCACAGAATTTAATGAAAAGAACCTCTGTCCAACTGTTAAGCATGGGGGTGGATCAATCATGCTTTGGGGTTGTATTGCAGCCAGTGGCACAGGGAACATTTCACGAGTAGAAGGAAAAATGTATTCAATAAAATTTCAGCAAATTTTGGATGGTAACTTGATGCCGAGCCCAAACACACCTCAAAATCCACGGGGGATTACATCAAGAGGCGCAAACTGAAGGTTTTTCAATGGCCTTCACAATCTCCTGACCTCAACATAATTGAAAATCTATGGATAGACCTTAAAAGAGCAGTGCGTGACAGACAGCCCAGACATCTCAAAGAACTGGAAGACTTTTGTAAGGAAGAATGGGCAAAGATACCTCAAACAAGAATTGAAAGACTCTTGGCTGGCTACAAAAAGCGTTTACAAGCTGTGATACTTGCCAAAGGGGGCAGTACAAGATATTAACTCTGCAGGGTGCCCAAACTTTTGCAGACGCCATTTTTTTGTTTTCTGTAATTTTGAAAGTGTAAATGATGGAAATAAAATCTAACTTTTTTTGACATATTATAAGAATGTCTAATCTGTAATTTGATGCCTTTTGGAGATTTTTCCATCTTTCAAATCTTTACAAATTTTTACCTGGGGTGCCCAAACTTTCGATCCCCACTGTATGAGTACATAGGCCAACATGCAGGGGAGTTTAGAGACAGGGGAAAAAAATGCTCGATGCCCTTAGAAACAGCTGCGAAAAAATAGTTTAAGGCCTCCACTGGACGTTTAACAAATTCTGGCAAGATTTTAGTTAGAGGTATCAGAGTAAGGCCCCTTTCACATTGGAGCGGGAGCCGCGGTGGCGGTATAGCACTGCTAAAAATAGCTGCGCTATACCGCCGGGATTGCCACAGGAATCGGCCGCTAGCGGTGTGGTATAAACCCCCGCTAGCGGACGATAAAGGGTTAATACCGCCCGCAATGCACCTCTATAGAGGTGCATTGTGGGCATTATTGCCGCGGTTTCCCATTGTTTTCAATGGGAAGGAGCTGTGAAGGAGCGGTATACATGCCGCTTCTCTCACCGCTCCAAAGATGCCGCTGACAGGAGATTTTTTTCTCTCCTGCCAGCGCATCGCCTCACTGTGCACAAGTTACCAATTTCAGTACCAGAGAGTCTGTACAAATGTACAAGACTGTAGGTCAGGTTTAAAAAACTGCAATTGTTTATGGCACGCAGTACTTTTGGCAAAGTAAATGTTATTCTATTAGCATTTAGGTATACTTGAATTTTATAGCATTGAAATATCAGTTTAGGGTGGACTGAACCTTTACGTGAAATAAATAAATTAATAAATAAATAAATACACATACAATATACTGCATGGCTTTATAAATGCAATAGAGACCTCCTCTTTTTTTCACGCTTTGGAAGCAAAATCTTTTAACCGCTTGCCGACTGCCTCACGCACTAATACGTTGGCAAAATGGCACAGGCAGGCAAAGCAACGTATATATACGTTGCTTTTAATCTGCCGCCTAGCGGGCATGCACACGCTCAGCCGTGGTCTTCGTGACTGTGCCCGCAGACTCAATGTCCGCAGGTGTCTCGCGATCGCGTCACGGAATGGCAGAACGGGGGGGATGCCTGTGTAAACAAGGCATCTCCCTGTTCTGCCTAGTGACAGGACACTAATCTTCTACTCCCTCTTATCGGGAGCAGTGATCACTGTCGTGTCACAGTAAGTCACACAGTTAGAATCACTCCCTAGGACACACTTAACCCCTTCCCCGCCCCCTACTGGTTAACCCCTTCCCTGCCAGCCACATTTATACAGTAATCAGTGCATTTTTATAGCACTGGTCGCTGTATAATTGTGAATGGTCCCAAAATAGCGTCAAAAGTATCCGATGTGTCCGCCATAATGTCGCAGTCATGATAAAAATTGCAAATCGCTGCCATAACTAGTCAAAAAAAATTATAATAAAAATGCCATAAAACTACCCCCTATTTTGTAGACACTATGGGCCAGATTCACATAGGTTAGCGGATCTTTAGATCCGCGTAACCTATCTGATTTAAGATCCGCTGCTGCAAGTTTTTGTGGCAAGTGGGTAATTCACAAAGCACTTACCTCAAAACTTGCGGCGGCGTATCGTAAATCCCCCGGCGGAATTCAAATTCCGCGGCTAGGGGGGTGTACTATTCAAATCAGGCGCGTTCCCACGCCGATCGAATAGCGAATGCGCCTTCCGAAAATTTCCCCAGCGTGCATTGAGGTAAATGACGTCGCAAGGACGTCATTGGTTTCGACGTGAACGTAAATGGCGTCCAGCCCCATTCACGGACGAGTTATGCAAACGACGTAAAATTTTTAAATGGCGACGCGGGCGCGGCCATACTTAACATTGGCTGCGCCTCATAGACCCAGGGGTAACTATCCACTGGAAAAAGCTGAACGCAAACGACGTAAAAAAAAGCGCCGGGCGGTCGTTCGTTTCTGAATCGGCGTATCTCCTCATTTGCATATTCGTCGCGTAAATAAACCGAAACGCCACCTAGCGGCCGGCCTGGAATTGCAGCCTAAGATCCGACGGTGTGACACAGTTACACCTGTCGGATCTTAGGCATATCTATGCGTAACTGATTCTATGAATCAGTCGCATAGATACGACCTACGAAACTCAGAGATACGACGGTGTATCAGGAGATACACCGTCGTATCTCTATGTGAATCTGGCCCTATAACTTTTGCAAAACCAATGAATATACGCTTATTGCGATTTTTTTTACCAAAAATATGTAGAAGAATACATATCGGCCAAAACTGAGGGGTATTTATTATAGCAAAAAGTAAAAAATATTGTTTTTTTTTCAAAATTGTCGCTCTATTTCTGTTTATAGAGCAAAAAATAAAAAACGCAGAGGTGATCAAATACCACCAAAAGAAAGCTCTTTTTGTGGAAAAAAAATGACGTAAATTTTGTTTGGGAGCCACGTCGCACGACCGCGCAAGTGTCGACAAAATGCCTAATCGCAAAAAGTGGCCCAGTCATTTGGCAGACAAATCCTATGGAGGTTGCATATTCCAGGTGCATTCTGCATTTTTCAATACATGCTTTTCATCTATTGAAGTCTATGGCACCAAAAAAACTGAAAAAAGTCCCTGACCCTTTCCATAAAATGAACTAAATCCATAGGAAACCATGGGCCAAATACGCAGTCGGAACTGCTGTTCAGCCTGCGTTTCCCTGTGCCTATCTTTGGAACTGATCCTCAGAATCAGTTTTCCATAGATAGGCAGAAGATCCGACATCTGTAAGAGACTTACACTGTCGGATCTTAGGATGCAGTACCGCATCCGCCGCTGGGGGCATTTCGAGTCTAAATGCCGCTTTGCGTATGCAAATGAGGACTTAGGCAGATCCACAAAGCTTTTTAGCCTTGTGTTTTCTGCGTAAGTTACGTTTTGCATGCGTAAAATTAGGGATGCTTTTACAAGATGTAAACTAGTAACACCTTGTAAAAACATACCTTTTTTTCGATCGCCGCGTTTTTTTTTAAATTTAAAATTTTATTTTTCGCCGCGCAACTTTTTTTTTCCCGACGCAACTTTATTGTCCCGTCGCAATCCACAAAGCCCGACGTAACGTAATTTTGCGCGCTGCCCGTCGGGAAAAATGACGTCACACGCATGCGCAGAACGTCCGGCGCGGGAGCGCGCCTCATTTAAATTGTCATCGCCCCCTGGATGAGAAGACCGCCTTGCGACGGAGGCACTTAAGTTACACAGCCGAAAATTTCTAGGTAAGTGCTTTGTGGATCGGGCACTTAGGTAGAAATTTTCCGCCAGTGTAACTTAACTGCTAAAAGTTAAGTTAGGCAGGTTTTTTGAGGATTTGCCCCCATGTTCTATGGACTGTAGTGTGTTTCTGCAAAACTGAAAATGCATAGGTGTGAACCAGGCCTAAAAGTGGTGCGCCAAGCAATTTGTTTGTGTTTTTGTATTTAGTAGTGAATTGCCCCTTCCCACTGAACTTTGTGTGGATTCTAATGTGATTAAGCAGCCTACCCTTTTTGCTAAATGATAGCACATTGCTAATAATGTAATAATTAAATTTAATGAGATGTTGCCCTGCTCTAGTCGATGACATAATACTGTTGTAGTTAGCCCTGTAATAAGCTGGTTTTCTATGCGCTGCGCTTTGATAGGCCAATTGTCAACTTTTCATCTCCTTCAAATAAGCCATCAATCTGAGCATACAAAACAGTTTTGTTCGCAGGTTTTTTTTTTGGCCTGTTTTGTAACAGATTGAGATAATGCTACAGGCTGGCTATTAACATACTTAAAAAAGCCATCACTAAATGTCAAAAGTCACACCTTTTCAATGGTCCTTTGGTCCTCTTCCATTCTCACTTTCATGGCGCCCACATCCTGATCTGGAACAAAAGAACAAAATAGCAGAGCGTGAAATCTCATTCCTGTGGCTAAGCATTGAAAGCTTGCTGCGGAGGTCGGCACAGAAGACCCGGTCAGTTCTCTGTGGCCAAGTGTCCTGGCATCACTCTGACCCTCAAAGCCGCCCTTGACATTCGAGGTCTTTTTCCTGCTGTTCGGCCGGCTGCTTGCAGGGAAATTAAGAAGTAAGTTCAAGAGCCAAGTGTGGCTCCGAGGACCTCCTGCTTTTCATCAATACCAATACTGGACATCCTCGCTGTTAGTCACAGCAAATTCGAAGAGCTTTAGCAGGTGGTTCTCCTGAGCTGAATAGCTCTGGCATGAAAAGATAAGAAGTCCCATTAAGTAATATGACAAACATGTGGGCAGAATATGGTTGTTGTCCCATTTCACAGATTAATGATCTCATCGGACAAAAGTCAGTAGCATAAACCCTAATAGTTTTTATGAAAGTAGAATTAATACAGTAACAGCGTCACGTGTGGTTAAAACCTGGACCTGTAGGTGGTCGGGCCAGACTAATGATCACAGCATGCATAACATTTTTTACAGCATTTTTACTGGCCACACAAGGATCCTTAGTCTTTAGAATATGAACACTGGTAGAATAAAGGAATGCTAACATATCCATCATCATACATAAGGCAGAGGCATTTTATGTGTCTCCCTTTACCATTTTGACAACCTAGAATAAAAAGATTTGATTGGATGTCACATGTTACTTTGCTCTGCTCTGCTAATTCTGTGTTACATAAGTACAAGGGCTCTACTGTAAGTAATGCAAAAGTGGGCATTAACTTTTTTAATAATTTGCATAGGTCATTCAAAATTTCTCTTCCTCTATATTAACTCATCTTCTTTTTCATTGCAGGTAGATAATGGATTTCAAGCAAAAGCAACATGCCATCATTGAGTTCACGATGAAGGAGGAGTGCAGGCTGTCCAACGTCCACAGAAGGCTACAGAATGTTTACAGAGATGACACCATTGACGAGAGCAATGTCTTGTCACTGGTGACTCTTGTCAATGGTAGTATCTTCGTAAACATTCTGTAACCTTCTGTGGATATCGGACAGCCTGCACCCCTCCTATGTCAAGAACTCAATGACAGCACTTGGTTTCTCCTTGGAATTTACCTGAAATGAAAAAGAAGAAAAGTTACTATAGAGGAAGAGTTACTCTACCAAAATACGAAATGTAAACTACCGATGTAAGTTAAGTTAAAAAATTGTGCCCAATTTTGCATTACTTTCAATACAGCCCTTGTATTATTTAACAATGTTGATTCTTCTGCTGGTGAAAAATTATTCGAAGAAAGTTACTTTTCCTCTCTGTATTAAATGCAGAAAATCTAGATCACTAGTGAGGGAGCAGTGAAACACTGCCGGCACAGTCCAAGCGTAACAGACATATTTTTTACTGGCAACCTTTTTCTTTCCCATTGAAAACGTAAAACCTATGACGAAACGGGTCTGGGAGGACGCGCAGTGAAATCACCACGCTAAGGAGGAAGGGCTCCGCTTGTTGCCGGTCGGCATCTGTTTATGTCTGATGATTTTATCTGTTTTGTAAGTACCCCTTACATCTTTTTTAAATAAATACGTTTTATGGAATTACGCTATGGTGCACCTTTTCTCTATCCATGTTCCTCTGGACGAGTCTGTCAATGCGCTGGAAGTCCGATCTGGAAACTTTTAACCCTGTGAGTCCACTACAGTCTCTAAAGGCCGCGGCTGGGCTATAGCCGATTGCTAATCGAGCTTGCCCTTCTGGTAAGCGGCTTTATTACTTGGTGGTGGGTGTTCACTTCAGTGCAAAAACACATCTGTTGTCACGGTGGTGTTGACGTTTTTGGAGGATTCTATCTTCAGGATTGACCATTTGTGTGCACACTAATAGTGCACATTGGGACTTTACTTATTTGAGTTTTCAGTGGACTTTATATTTTCAATTCTGTTTAGTGGCGCAGCTTTAATTTTTCTTTTCAACCTTTTTCTTTTACTGGCATTTACTGGCAGGAGAAAAATGCCCATGTTTTACTGGCTGCCAGTAAAAATACTGGCGTTTGGCAATACTGCCCCAGATAAACATCTTATGTCCCTACCACACTCATGCATCAGGGCTAATATGATCCACCAGTACATTTTTGGCACTAAATCATACAAACTGGAAGGCAAGAGTTCTAATATTCCTGATAATCTTTATAATGCTTAAGAATGTCTATATACATGGCAGGTATCAGTAAGAACAATCGCTAAAGTGTCTTTAAGAACAGGATGGCTCCAGAGGTATCTGCTCCCTCTCCATCACTGAAATAAATTAGACCTATACTCCAAACTCAAAACAGCTTTCACACTACAGTATATAATCTAGCAAATTTAATAAAATAAATGTTTATAAAAATGCTAAGAAGCCTATCTCGTCATTGAATAACCAGAATCTAGCCTTCTTATGGCAGCTGGTCATGTGACCAGTGCAGAGTCTTTGGTTATTTGGTGTCTGCTGATCGAGAAGATTTTGGACTTTGACCCTGTAAGGAGACTGAGCTGCTGATTGGCTGGCCCTGCCTAAACGCCAGTCTACCATGATTTGGCCAAGGCAATGTGACCATCACAGCTGGGAGCTCAAATCCCACTTACCCCAGCAACAGGCAAATTATTCAGTGTAGATAGATAGATAGATAGATAGATAGATAGATAGATAGATAGACAGACAGACAGACAGACAGACAGACAGACAGACAGACAGACAGACAGATTTTTTTCTCCGAAAATAGGTGCAGGAACTCAACCTCGACCCCGTTCAGATTTCAAAAACAGTAGAAGGGTCTTAAATGGGCATTAAATACCAGGATTGCATTACATACAGAGGCCCATATTCTCTCTAAATGTCCGCGGGCGGCGCGTAAGGCATTCACACTCCGCCGCCCCAAACTACAGGAGCAAGTGCTGTATTCCCCAAACACTTGCTCCGTAGTTTGGGGCGGCGGAGTGTAAATGGCCCGGCGTAGCCACGCGTATCTTCAAGGGGGCGGCTTCTATTCAAATTAAGCGCGCCCCCGATTCTAAGTAACTGCGCATGCGCCGGGCTTAAAAAAGCCCAGTGCGCATGCTCCAGTTCTCGGCGGAAAATGTCAATGACGCCGACGTGTGCGTCATTGACGTAAAGTCGTATTCAAGAACGACTTAGGGAAACGACGTAGCCGACGGAAAAACACGACGCGGCCCCGACACTATCCGTAACATGGCCTACGTGGGACATGCGGAAACTTACTCCTCATATAGCAGGAGTAAGTTTCCGCTTACGCAAATAACGTTAGCGACTGGTACGCGACGCGAAATCGTTCGGTAATCGGCGTAGCAGGCTCATTTGCATAAACAAATGAGACGTTCACGTAAATGCCATCTAGCGGAGGGCGGCGTAATTACATTTAAGATCCGACAGTGTAAGTGACTTACACATGGCGGATCTTAAGTGTATCTATGCGAAAATGATTCTAAGAATCAGTCGCATAGACACACGGGCCAAAAAAGAGAGATACGATGGAGTATCCTGAGATACTCCATTGTAACTATACTCAGAATATGGCCCAGAGTGCAGAGTTCAGGGGGTTACACACAGAGTGCAGAGCTGTCACTTGTAAACACAGAAACCAGATTTCTGTGTTTACCAGTGATTGTGGTGAGCAGGCATCAAAGGGTCTGAGCCAGAGGTGGTGGAACTGAGTTCCCCCAAGTTCCCCCTGAAAAAAAGCCCTGGATAGATAGATATATATATATATATATATATATATATATATATATATATATATATATTAGAGAGAGAGAGAGAGATATATATATACAGATATACACACATATACATATACACACATATCAAGGTTATTAAATGTAAATGAACACTGCAATACATTTGAGTATCAGTAGTCCAACAAACATTTTTCGGTAATATATACCGTATATACTAGTAGAATATTTAAAAACAACCGTTAGGCAGGATTCACATTTTTGCATTGTGTCATTGCTGGCATGTAAAGTGGAACTACATTCTCTCAATCAACATTATTTGTAATCCTTATGCTGCTAGCATTAGTAAATAGATAGGAAAGTATATCATATTTACTTGTTTTAAACTTTTTTTTAGTTACTTCTTGGTTTCCATGCCTAGGCAAATGATGTAATATATCCCAGGAGTCTTCAGAAGGAAAAGAGGGGTTTTCTGAGCTAAGCACACCCTCCTGTGTGTGTGAATGAGCTAAAGCAGTGCTTCTCAAATAGTGGGGCGCGCCCCCCAGGGGGGGCCCGAGGCTCCATAAAGGGGGGCTCGTTCCGGACCGCGGCGATTGCTCCATTTAGTATGCGCTTCTGTCCCCAGCCTCCTCCGCTAGTTAGAGGAGCGGACGGCGGGAGGCGGGACATTTTTGAACTGGGGGACGGGACCAGAGAGGTAGCAGCCTGTCATGTTGGACGGCAGGTGATTGGCTGCTAGGAGGCGGTCCTAGCAGCCAATCACCAGTTCGCCCAAAAGTCTCCCCGCCCCGCCCAGTGCTGCTGTGGCTTCACTTGACAAATGTCCCGCCTCCTGCTCTCCGCGCTGAAAAGTTACAGGTAGGAGTGGAGAGGGAGGAAGGGAGGAAAAATATATGGAAATGTTAAGGATGAGGAGTGGGGGCTGTGCTGTGGGGGGAAAAGGGGGGTTATGTGATGGGGGAAACTGTGTGCAGGATATGTGATGGGGGTCATGTAAAGGGGGCAATACTTTGTGGGGGGGGGTATGTGATGGGGTCATGTAAAGGGGGCAATACTGTGTGGGGGGATATGTGATGGGGCAATACTGTGTGGGGGGGATATGTGAAGAAGGGCAATACTGTGTGTGGGGGGATATGTGAAGAAGGGCAATACTGTGTGTGGGGGGATATGTGAAGAAGGGCAATACTGTGTGTGGGGGGATATGTGAAGAAGGGCAATACTGTGTGTGGGGGGATATGTGAAGAAGGGCAATACTGTGTGTGGGGGGATATGTGAAGAAGGGCAATACTGTGTGTGGGGGGATATGTGAAGAAGGGCAATACTGTGTGTGGGGGGATATGTGAAGAAGGGCAATACTGTGTGTGGGGGGATATGTGAAGAAGGGCAATACTGTGTGGGGGGATATGTGGATACAGTGTTATGCAGAGGTGTACTTATAACAATTTTATAGACAAATTATACTATTTACAGTCGCGCGGGGGGCGCGAAATGTTTTCTTCTTCCTAGGGGGGCATGACAGAAAATAATTGAGAAGCACTGAGCTAAGGGAAGATGGAAATGCTAGGGAGTGTTTTTCAAAGTGATTTCTCAGCAAAATAAAGCATGGAGACATAAATGGATGGCTGGGTTTAAATTGAATAAAGAAAATGAATTAAATAGCGTTTTTGGTTTGTGGTGTTCAGATGCAGTGTAGTTCCCTTTAATGGCATTCTCTCTTGCAGTATCATGCATTGCAGTTCATTTTGAATGACCTGCCAAGCCACCACAATTGACCTTTAAATGCACCTGTGACCTAATTTTTTGGAAGTGTAACATGTGCATGTGTGTGGTGGGTTGGGCATGTGGTTTGGGTGCCATTGAAAAGGAATGGCACCGCAATACAGTTTGTACATTACCGCAATGCAAAGTTTTGAATTTGGCCTTAGACAGTGGAAACATGTCCATATGTCCATCCACCATCTAATGTTCATGGTTAGCATCAGCTGAAAAAATAGACAAATTTACAGCCATTTTTAGTGTAACGGGAGCCTCAGAGCTCAAGACTTTTGCACAGTTTGTACCTAATGAGCCGATGCGTTTCTCTTTCTCCTTCAGGACCAGTTCCAGCTGGAGGACCTTGTCCTGCAGAGCGTCCATCTCTCTTCTCATCTCCTTATTTTCTTCCAGCAGACGCTCTTTCTCTGGGTCATCTTCTGATTGGTAAACGATCTGCAATATTACAGACTCTTTTTATCTTAAAAACGCACAGAACAAAAGGGGCTTTCTAGCACGCTGCTGAGCTGTAATAATTATCCAGGATGCTCGTCATATTGTTTTCTGCATACTGCTGCATATTTAAAATATGAATAAGAAAAGAGGACCAACGCCGAGGGGGAGGGAAAAAAAAAATGGGGTTCTTGAAAAGCCTTGAGTACATTACATTCAAAGACTATAAACACATGGGGGCATTTTTTATTGACAGGGATAATGCCTATCATACTGTTTTGCATGGCCTCATCATTCAGGTCAATTTATTATGGAGGCTGAGTCCAGGACGGCAGCTGGGCCTAGCACACCCACACTTCCCCTATGAGCTTCTTTTTTTTTTATTTAGCAAAATATAGTCCGTAACTAGGGTAAAGCTGGGAGTTTTGTGGTACGGACAGTGCTGGGGGGTTGTGAAGTGCTCTTGTTGGGAGGGGGGCTTGTTGTCTTTGTACTGATCCTCTGTGACAGCGCAGCTAGTGTCACAAGGAGCACATCACATGTCAAAGCACTGAAGTTTTCAGCCTGGAAGCCACAT
The DNA here is from genome assembly GCF_905171775.1 of Rana temporaria. Lineage (NCBI taxonomy): Eukaryota > Metazoa > Chordata > Amphibia > Anura > Ranidae > Rana > Rana temporaria. The sequence continues at coordinate 48,950,558 of NC_053493.1, forward strand.
GGAGTCCATCAGGCCCACTGATAGCAGCACAGTTGGCTCTCTCCTTGGTGCTGCTGCATCCACCCGCAGGTCATTCATATTCTGAACATTAACGTGGCTTTGCATGCTTGTCACACAGAGGGCCGTGCAGGCGTCTTGTGCTATTGAGCCCTTTCCCTTTAAATCTCTGGGCCAATGGTGACTACCTTGTAAGGCAGCTTCGGGATAACGCCCAACAAAAGCCTTTAAAGTTATCATTTTCGCAAAGCAAGGCCATTTGCATTTTTATTATGCATGTCCCTTTTGTTTAAAGCTTGCCACTTGTATTATGAAAAAGTCTTTTTCGAAGGCAGCGGAGGCTCATTGCCACTGATAACATTCATGGGTCTGATTCAAAGGCTTTCAGAGCGTTTGAAGACACTGGATGATGGCTGTCTAGACTAAAACACATACTGTAAATATGCAGCAAATTCACAATTCAAAAGGCTCCCTAAGCAGGCCTGGAATTGTATGCTGTGTGATAAGTAAGACGTCAGCAGATCTGAAGCCATCAGGCTTAAAAAATGAGGATAGAGCGAAAGTGCAGTAACTGCTCAACACTGATGGAATATTGTTGCTATTGGTTACTGAACTTTGCTTTTCTATGAAAGTCTGTATCACTCTATACTATGAAATACATTATATCAATGCAACAGCTATATGTACTTACATATACACACAACATCCATTTCCCCAAAAAAATGGGGGAAAGAATGCAAGGGGAAAAGTAGAGCAATTACCAACAGCATTAAATCAAATTCAATCAGACAAATGAGGCAAGAAATCGAATTAGTTGCTATGGTAACAGTTTCAGTTTTATGCCAGTCCACTTTGCTTGCAAGAGCAGCTTCTCTGGTACCCAAGAACACTTCATCTATTTAACCAAGTCAACATTTTTTTTCACCACTAACATAACTGCCTTCATATTGTTTTTGACATCTGATTACATTTTGTGTCTTATAAATATGTTTATCATATTAGTACACAAGAAAACCTGCTCTCCAGTTTCAGAAGACCGCTATCTTATAATTGTGTATATATATATATATATACACATACATACATACATACATATACACACATATATATATATATATATATATATATACACACACACACACACACACACATTATTATTTTTTTGGATACACAAAATATTTTAAGAAACTTTAAAAAGATACTAAAAACTGAAAATAAAAATGGACATACGCACTAGTAGGTAGATTCAGTAAGAGTTAGGCCGACTTATCAGTAGATAAGCTGACCTAACTCAGAATCTACGCCGACTTATGTTTAAGCGTATGCTCAAACAGAGATACGCTTAAACATATCTAAGATACGACGGCTTTCGCCGTCCTATCTTAGATTGCAATATTTTGGATGGCCGCTAGGTGGCGCTTCCATTGCGGTCGGCGTAGAATATGTAAATGAGGAGATAAAGCCGATTCACGAACGTACGCCCGGCCGACGCAGTACTTTTACGCCGTTTACGTAAGAGATAGGCCGCGTAAAGTTAGAGCTAGGCCTTATTGGAATAGTAATATCAAGTATGGCCGACGTTCCCGCGTCGAAATTCAAATTTTTTACATCGTTACAAGATTCCACCAAATGAAGGGTATAAAGGGAAAAACTGAGTTAGGATCATCAGTGCTACTTTTTAAAACTACCAGATAGCTGATGGTGAGTGCCAAATGTTTAAGAAAAAATAGTGAGTAGCTAAAAAGTTACCATGTAAGCAAAAAACAACAACAAATTACACTGTTGCATCACATCACAAAAGCTTGTATGTTTGATCTATTTTTGTGATTATTAGTGTTCTCACAATTTTTTTTTTTGTTAAATGTATCTAATAGAACATTGTTCAGTGTATGAGCAGCCTCTAGTTGTAGAAGAACAATTTATTGAATCAGTTTCCTAAGGGTAACATGGATTGCTAGCTAAAAAGCATAGCACACATTTAATATACTATATTTCACATTTACTGGACTAAAAAAGTATACAAATATTTTAAAAGAGAAGTATGTTTTTTTTTTTATTCCCTATATATACTTACCTCGGTGAATGCAGCATCAGACCGAAGCTGCAGCTGTCCCCCGGCATCTCTGCACTGAGAACCGAGCCCCCGAACACCGCTGATGGCTCGGTTCTCACTCCTCCCCGAGCAGAGCGATGCCGACTATCAGTCAGCATTGCTTCTGCTCTACTTCTCAGGGCTCATTTGAGCGCTGAGCCGTGGAGGGGTGGGGAGAGGCTGTCTCAGCTGCTTGCTGAGACTATCAATCAGGGCAGCTGGCGGATCCAGACTTGGAAGTCGGGATGAGGCGCTGCCTCGACTGATGGCAGTGACGTCAGCGGAGAGCAGACTTCAGACCGCTATCCACTGAAAACAGGTCACAGGAGTGCAAAAAAAGAATTGCACTTCTGTGACCCAAAGAAGAAGCCCAGCCTAAGCTAATCGTAACTTTTATAATGACTCTTTTTTATATTGATCTGTACCACTATCTATTTTTTCAATAAAAGTTTGTAAACAAAAAAAAAAAGAAGAAGCCCAGCCTAAGAGGCTCAGGCTGGACTTCTCCTTTAAGTCCTGTGAAGGGCTGCAGAATGGAAGTTTATTTTAAAATTCAATACAAACAGCATTAATGTGTGGCAGTTACACATGATCATTCTTGCATCAGTCTAAAGCAGTGGTCTCCAAACTGCGGCCCGAGGGCCGGATGCGGCCTTTTGCTTACCTTTATTCGGCCCTTGGGGCACTATGCCTCCCACTGATACAAGATCCTATTCTGCCCTCTAACACCTACAATGGAGCACCATTTCTCCCTATGATACCAACGATGGGGAACTTTTCCTCCCTTTATTACCTGATGTTTACCCCCACTGATGCCAAGAAGATTTTCACTCCTGCTGGCCAAAGTCCGGCCCTCCAAGAGTCTGAAGGTCAATAAACTGACCCTTTGTTTTAGAATATTTGGAGACCCCTGGTCTAGAGTAGTCAACACGATGGTTGGTGAGTGTTGCTTAGTTGTTACTGCACTTTGCAAATTGTTCTTTGATTTCATTAATAAGAGCCTTGACATTTGTTGCTAAAAGCCTAGCTCCACCCTTTTTTATATATACATATAAAAAACAAATAATATCTGCGCTTTGGCAAAACAATAAAACAAATAAAAAATGACCACGGCAGCCAGCACTAAAGGTTATATGATCGTATAACAACTAAAAGCAAATATATACTGTTTATGGTCGTTACCCTCTAACCGAGAGAGATGTGGATCACATAAACACGCGACAAGACTTACAACATAAATAGACCTGAAGTGTGCCATGGTGGTCTGGTCAGTATGCAAAGAAAAGGGGGCATACCCAAGGTAAGTAATGGGTAGTTAATTGAAGAAGGATATGCTGAGAAGTGCCCTGAAAAAGGGAAGGGCGGGAGGGTGTCGAATGCGATTGAATGCGCAGACTCACGGACATGAGGTGAGCTGGAAAGAGTCGGCCCAGTGACGTGTAGTACCGCACACTGAACCGACAAAGAGCATGTGTGAGTGGGCTGCTTAAATACCCTCCGGGCTCCTCCCATAAACTCAGGCCACCATACTGGCCTTCTTATATATATGAGGGTGATGCTCCTATAAGGAAAAATTGCAATATAAAACCTGTTGAAAAACAGTCCTATCCAAAAATCGCCAACAATGATGGATGATAGGTTGGTGAAAAAGTCCCAGCACCAGCAGGAAACATGTTAAGGATAAGCCGCACATATGTCCCTGAGAAATCTTATGCTTTAAGCTATATGCTGTTGATTTTCAACGCATGTGATTGGTTATAGGCATCGTGTTGTGGCTGTATTAGGAGCCATTTTTGTAGCTGGTTGTTACTGATAAGCTTGCCGACTATTCAGCATGATGTCAAATGCAACAACTTTTGATGTAATAAAATTTGTAATATTTTACTACTGTTGTAATCGTAGTATTGGGGCACCGAGAAAATCTGTATTTTTTCCTGTATTTTTCCATATTCTGTAGTCTGGCATGTGGTGCCCTGGTTCTTCATGTCTATCACAAGGCACTGCATGATTTTCTATTATTTTTATATATACATATATTTTTCTGAAGTCTTGAGGCCAGTCACGGGACAGGCAGGGTCCTCCTATTTTATATCTCCAGAACTCAGAGGGCTGCAATGATGCAGAGAGAATTTTCTGGGATATGTTTTGGTTGCGATTATATTTTGGGATGGTGACACCCCAGGCAATTAATTATAATTTAATTACTTTCATTCCCCACATACTTCACTTTATGCTGAAATCCTGCATTCACAGTAAGTGGGTTAAATTATGCTGGTTCTCCTTCAGCCTGAAAGAGGATAGGCAAAGCTGTGAGTCTTCAGGGGATATTGCCAGAGAAGAGGTAAGTATTGCTTACATTGGTTACTTTTATAGCTGCTGGGCTATTGTATATAAAAAAATAGAATGATGCCCCGTACACACGGCATTTCCGCCAACAAAAATTTAAGAGCTGGTTCTCAAATTTTCCGACGGAAGAAATTCCAATCAGAAATTCAGATCGTCTGACAGAAGTCAACAATGTTTTGCCGTACAAAAAGCTGGTTTATTTGCACAGGGGATGTCCATCTAAATATGAAAAGATATGGGACAAATGGCTGAAAACACCTGCAACCTGCATTTAACCCTCCTAGCGGTATTCCCGAGTCTGACTCAGGGTGAGATTTTTATACCAAAAGCGGTAACCCCGAGTCAGACTTGGGCTTGCCTCGCTGCAGCAGCAGACAAAGTTACTTACCTTGTCCCTGGATCCAGCGATGCCACCGCGCTGTGTGAGAGAGCGGGACCTCGCTCGATTCACACAGTGTCCTCCTGTGCCGCCGATCTCCGTTCCCTGCGACGTTACAACGCACGGGAGCGGAGAACGGCGCCAAATTCAAAAACTTAAACAAACACATTACATACAGTATACTGTAATCTTATAGATTACAGTACTGTATGTAAAAAAATTCACACCCCCTTTGTCCCTAGTGGTCTGCCCAGTGTCCTACATGTACTTTTATATAATAAAAACAGTTCTTTCTGCCTGCAAACTGTAGATTGTCCATAGCAACCAAAAGTGTCCCTTTATGTCAAAAATGGTTTTAGAGCAGCTAGAAAACAGCGATAATAAATTATAATCACTTGCAGAATTGTGTGATAGCGATTTGTGGGGAAATTCGTCATAAAAAAATAAAAGTAATGACAGCGACAATTCTGCAACTGAGCAAATCTCAGTGATTTTGAGTTGATTACATTATTGAATCATTTTTATTATAATTATATTATTACTTGTTATAATTATTTATAATTATTTATTATATTATAATTTATAATTTTGTTTTTAAAAAAATGTCATACCCGGGATGCCTACTAGTCTCTTGTTTGGTCAGATTTAAGCGAGTTATTCCTAAGAATTACAGACCTACAGTATAAAACGCCAAATTTCCTTGCAAATAATGGTACCGCTTTCAGCACCTTTTTTCTGAAATAATCATACCGCCAGGGAGGTTAAGGGAGACCGTTGCGGCCTTGCCTTTTGCCCATGGGAAGGATCTGGGGGATGGGGGGTACTGGGGTGGATGGGTTGCCGATTCGATGCAACATGTTGGTACTCCAGGACACTTAATTGTAAGCGTTGTTGTATTATCTGCTCTTCTGGGGGTTTTTTTATGCTACCCCGCACAGACAGGACACTACGCAGTAAAGCATTCTGTATGATACCACTTGACGTTTGCTGTAATCATAAGCCGTTTGTATACCATGTATATTATTGTTTTGCTCAATAAAAGCTTTTTTTGATGGGAAAAAAAAAAAGAAATTCAGATCGTCTGTAGCAATTCTGACGTGCAAAATTCAGACGCGTGCTCGGAAACAATTCAACGCATGCTCGAAAGCATTGAACTTAATTTTCTCGGCTCGATCATAGTGTTGTACGTCACCGCGTTCTTGACGGTCAAAAGTTCAGAGAACTTGTGTGGCGTGTGTATGCAAGCCAAGCTTAAGCGGAATTCCGTCGGAAAAACCATCCAAGGTTTTTCCAACGGAAAATCCGATCATGTGTACGTGGCATAAGGCTTAAAATAATAATAGTGTTGCTATTTTTTATATATATATATATATATATATATATATATATATATATATATATATATATATATATATATATATATATATATATATATATATACCAGGCTGATATAAAAGTAAATGTTTTCTCCATGCCACCCAATCACATTCTTGCAATCAATGCTTTTAAAGGTACCCATACACATTTCGTTAAATTTGATTGACATTGAGAAATTTCGCTGAGATCAGACAATTTGAAGAAAAACTGTAGCATTTTTTTAGAAACAATTTTAACCAATTTAGTTCTAGTTGAGCTGAAGAAAAAAAGAGCTCACGGGCTCAAATATTTTTGATTGTCTTCAGTAGGGGTTTTAAGATGTGTGATATGGAGAAGGAATATTTTCCTTTTGATTTGTCATTTTCAGATGAACCATAAAGTCAATCAAATGATGATCGCTTGCCAATTTTAAAAACATCAAATGTTTTTGTCCTTAATTTAAACAAATTACAAAAAAATTATAAAAAAAAACTGAAATGTGTGCATGGCCAATCACACACGGATCATATTGAACATCTTGATCACATCTACATATCATCAAACAAAACATTGACCTGTGTGTGGCTAACATTAGCTAAGATTAGAAATCAAAGGTACACAGCTTAAAGCTAAGCCTAATTTTGTATGTATTGGCTTTTTGAACGAGTCATGATCTGTTCAGAGTAAGAAATTTTCAACAGGAGGTTGGAAAAACCTATTTTAATGCAACTGGTAGTACGATGGTGGTTACGCTTTCTTGTTGAGGATGGCAAAGCATCCTTATTCTGTCCAGGAAGGAGATACTAGCAAAAAAAAAAGGCATACAATTACGTGATAAGAGATACTGAAATTGAAACACTGCCCATAGCCAAACAAATATATAGGTAATTTTGTGTATGTTTTAAGATGGTAATTTTTGAAGGACAGGTGCACTTCAAAGGCTTGGCGACACATACGGATTCCAAACAAACACAATGCATGGATATGGTGGGAAAAGAGAACTTGGCTCACAAAAGCATACTGCGTGAATGGGACTAAAGCATAAAGTGTACTTTCCTCAATGGTTGCAACACTCATTTGCATGACTTTATTGAGGAGTAGAAGTGATCGTCCCATGAGGCATCATGAGAACCTATTTTTGATGGCAAAATCCCAGCGGGGGCAGAGAATAAGATGCTTCTGGCCCACAACTTTATGGTACCCATATAAAAAAAAAAGAAAAAAGTAATTTATTAGTAAATGATGCCACTGTGGAAAAATTCCCAATACACATGACAAACACAAGTCTCTTTAGCCTTGAGGTCTGATGATTAATGCGTCTGAAAGAAAAACTATTTTGTTGTCCCATTCCAACCAATCAGCTTCTTCTCTTCATTCCTCTAGTGCTGTATGAGAAAATGACCCATTCATTAAGTGCACGGCATCCATCCATCAGTTGATTGGGGAGAACATTGAGGTGTATTCTTGGGAAGGAAGGATTGATTGAGAATGCTTAGAAGTCTCATTGTCCATTCAGCTTAATAACCCATCTGGCCATCTATAAACTGCCAATACTGGGTGATTTGTTATAAGATTACACTAAGATTGGACAACAAAACTAAAATCATGGCATTTTAGGTACAAAAGGGACCTACTGACGACGGGAGAAGCTAGGAGATACCAGCCAAAATGATTTTCCAGCTTCTTTGATAATACTCCTCTGCAAATAATTGTTTTCAATAATAAATTATAAGTTCAAACAGTATGAACAATTACAACGTATTGGACATCTACTACTGTTAATAGTGTGTGTGTGTGGGGGGGGGGGGGACAGATAGCCTGATATTGTACAGTTGCAGAAAACGAAAAAATAAATTTCTATAATTTGTTCTTTTATCTTATCTTTTTATCATTTGTCTTCTCTGTGTTCGATAAAGACATTTCTAAAAAATAAATAAAAAATAAGTAAATAAATAGAAAAAAACTCAAAAAATCTGTCACATTCATAGCTAGCCTAAAGCTTGAGGATTTATGATTGATATGTCTGAAGGAGAACCTGATCTGTTGTCCTTCTAACACAGTGTTTCTCAACCTTTTTTCCATCAAGGCACCCTTTGAAATTATGGACAATCTCGAGGAACCCTCCAAAATTATGGACAGTCTTCAGATGCCCCATTCTAAAATGCAAAAACAATTTTGATAGTTTTATATAATGCAGCAACATCAATACATGTAGGACAATAAACGTTAAAGGTGATTTATTCTTCCAAAGCAAATACACTTTTGCAAACTGGTACTGAACTAGTATTCCAATGTTTCTCTTCTCTCTGTTTTTCTCCATCACTTAGCTAAAGAGACCCTAAAGCTAATGGAGAGAGGCAGGAGAGGGTCAAACAAGGATGATATACAGGCAACGGACATCCTCCTTATCAACTTTTGATGTCATTAGTCATTAGGAGGTTGGCAGCTAGAAGGTTGTAATGGTGTACAATGAAAACCTGTGGCTTGGAGTAACTAAAAGGCAGGTTGTATACAATTTTGGGACAATTTTTTGGCATTTTGCCAAGGCAACCCTAAAGAAACCTCAAGGCACCCCAGGTTGCCTGGGTACCCTGGTTGAAAAAGGCTGTTCTAACCAATTAGAGTCTTCTTTTCACATCACAGTGCGTTGTGAGGGTAGGAAAATATCATCTGTTTTGAGAAACAAGATCATGTGTTCCATGGATCTATATCCCCAGGGCTACAGTCTGTTCGCATGTTGGTTTGGAAACATTTTACAGTGCACAGTCAAATCAAACATGTAAAAGGCGGTTTTGTAAAATAAACATATATAAAAACCCTTACAGAGGAGATCAAAGCTTTATTTTTAGCACTCCATATCCCTAGTTAATGTGCCTTACCTTTTACATTATTGCTCTACAGGCAGTATTTTTGATATAACAGGCAAGAAATCTCAGTCCTGATTTGGAGTAACAGCTTCTATGGGTTGTAGTGGTGGCACTTTATTAAATGGCAACAAATCTACTTCTTTCTTTGCCAAGACTGTTTTAAGAATTGACTGGAGGTATTACCCTCCTTTTACATCTGCGTATCTGCCTCAGCCCCAGAGGTTGATTGAACACATACATAGTACCTTAAGCTAGCCATACATTATTCAATTTTCTTATGCAATTTCTTTTAGATTCATCTTAAACTATGTAGTACAAGGGCCTGCCTGATTGCATACAATTTTCTTTTTTTTTTTTTTTTTAGGTTTGACCTTATATTATATGGTTTTGGTATGGTCCACCTTACGATTTTTGTACTCTGCAAAAAGTTAGTATATAACTCACCAGACATAAGGATTCATGATGCAGATGATACGCTTACATAGTGTGATCAAAATACAAACTAATACTTTATGTATTTTCTATCTTTTGGGAAGCATTTTAAAGAACGCAGTTATGGCTACCAGACCACCTGTTCAAAGCTAAACTCTATGGGGAGAATTCAATAAAGCTCCTGTTCCTCTTTTCTGGCGGTAATTGCCATCAATAATGTTCTGCCTAATTAAAAAAACATCTGCAACAGTTTTGGTTCTTATAGTCACTTGTGCGCTAAGGCTGGGTTCACACTGATACTACACGACAGCAGTACGACTTTCATCCTACTTTTCTCTGCGACATCGGTCCTACATTGATCCTACATTTGTCCTACATCCATCTGACTTTCATGAACAGGATACTACTTTGATCTGAGTTTGTGATAGTCTGACTTGTTCTTTGACCAATCAAAACAATCCCAGAGTGATATAAATTCCTTTTAATGCTGCTGTAATCACGTCGGATGTCAAAAGTCGGATGGTAAGGACAAGGCTCCTACTTTGGTTCGACTTCAATGATATTCAATGGGCTAAAGTAGGATCAATGTCGGACCAAAGTAGTACAGGGAGCATTTTCAAAGTCGGACCGACTTGTGTCGGACCAGTTAAGATGGCTCCCATAGGGAAACATTGATTTTCACACGTCATGCTACATGAGCTCCCAATGTCGGAGCGTTTGTCGGACAAGTGTGAACCCAGCCTAAATGTGTCAAATCAGGTAGTTCTAATTTGCTTCACTTCTACATTGCGGTGAAACACCCGTGCCAAATTCAAAATGAAATACTGACAGTTTGTATGTTACGAAAGTGGAGCTAATTAAGACCAACCTTCTTTTGGCGTACAGCGACAGATTCAGCAAAAGTGCCTCCCATGCGTTCTAAAAGTGTTGCAGAATGCGCCAAATTTTAAATACAAGTTCTAGACAGATACTGAAATGTTGCACATGCTGCCACTTTTAGAACGCATACAATACACTTTTGCAAAATCTGTCTGTGCCAGTCTTTATGAATTCCAGGGAATGTTTACAACTTCTGTTTCAATCAATAAGCACACCTTGGATCAGTCTAAAATAGGCCTTAATGTAAAACTTAGTTTTTCAGTGATGAAAATCAATGGATAGTACTACACATGATTAGCACCATTATTTTGCAAATACAGACAGATAGCTATAAGCACAAACTGAAAATTTGCTCTCCTATAGGCAGTCGCACTTGCAACAAAAACAACCAAGAACTGTTCATGATACTTTTTTTTATTTTTTTATTAAAAATTTCAGGACAAGCTTTTGGGATGTACCCCCTTCTTCAAGGGCCAAACAGTACTCATTGGACCTTGAAGAAAAGGGTACACCTCCAGAGGTTGTCCTGAAAATTTGGATGTTAGTGCAAATTAAAAAAAAGTATCATGAAAAGCCCTCTTATAGGCAATATAGAGTAGGGTTAACTGTGGTTAAGCAGTACCCTGAAAATGTATACCATTTAATGCTTCATTAGACTTATGCCACGTACACACGATCAGAAATTCCATCAAGAAAAGTCTGATGTGAGCTTTTGGTCAGAAATTCCAACCGTGTGTATACTCCATCGGACTTTTGCTGTTGGAATTTCCGCAAACAAAAGATTGAGAGCAGGTTCTCTATTTTTCAGATGTAAAAAGTTCCTATCAGAAAATCTGCTCGTCTGTATGCAATTCTGACGTGCAAAAAAAACACAGAATCAAGCAGAAGAGCCAAACTGCCTATTGAACTTCATTGATCTTGGCTCGTCGTACGTCTTCTACGTCACTGCGTTCTTGACGGTCGGAAATTCCGACAAGGTTTGTGTGACCATGTGTATGCAACACAAGTTTGAGCCAACATTCCGTCAGAAAAAAATCCACGGTTTTCTTGTCAGAATTTCCGATCGTGTGTACGCAGCATTAGCAGTGCCCTTCTGTACATATGACATTGCCGAGGCACCCCTCTCCCCTTACACTTACAGTAATATATCAGCAATATGAGATCATCTAAGTGCACCCACACTTTCCTGAGCGTTGGCTTGTCTCCCTGAGCATTGTAATGACAGTTGGTAATGTCACTACTGTACTGCACCTTGTTCTTTGAGGGTTTGATGGAGAGGAAGCTGTACCGGAGGTTCAGCAGTGCAAGAATCTCCATGCCCCAAGTTTATTCACTCTGAGGATCTGTGGTGCTTTCACCTTACCTGCTGCTTTATGATGGCCTGTTTTTTTCTACAGTGCTGTCCATAGGCCTGCGTCTCCTCCACCTTTCCTGCTGCCAATTCATAGCCCCAGTTAACTTATGACTCGTGGGGGTTGATATGAGGAAGCAATGCTCTTCCCCTCTACCACAGTTCAGAAAAAGGCAAGTTTTGTCAGTCTTGGGTAAAAGATCAGCAGCAGAGAGCCTAGTTTTGGTTAGTCTTGCACCGTTTTTTTTGGCATGGCTTGCACCATATAGGTCCACTGAAATTGTCAGTAAATGAAAAATACCAAACATACTGCTTAACTGAAGTTCTCCTTTAGGCCCCTTCCACACGGAGTGGATCCATTTGCAGCGCTCCACCAGCTCAGCAGGAGATCTCTCCATTGATCTCCGCTGAGACGGCAGATGACAGGTCCCTCTCTGCTCACTGAGCGGGGAGGGGCTTGTTGAGCACCACTGTCTCCTATGGAGAGATCAGACGAAAACGGACAGCATGTCAGTTTTCATCAGATCTCACCCGATCCGAAAGGGGCCTTATAGTGAGAACCTAGAGTGATGGCAGTGCTTAACCACTTTAGCCCTGCGCCTCGTTTTGAGATTTGTTGTTTACTAGTTAAAATCAAGCTTTTTCGTATTTTTGCTAGAAAATTACTAGAAACCTTAGAAAATAAAATGGCAGTCATTTGCACATTGGTCTTACAAGCGAATTTTTTTTCTATATTGATATATTTCTAATTCAGACAACAGAAAAGTTAGCCCAATTTTTTCTATATTGTGAAAGATGTTACGCCAAGTAAATTGATACCCAACATGTCACACTTTAAAATTGCGGCTGCTCTTGGAATGGCAACAAATTTTGGAATTTAAAAATCTCCATTGGCGACAATTAAAAATGTCTACAGGTTAGAAGTTTTAAGTTACAGAGGAGATCTAGTGCTATAATTATTGCTCTCACTCTAACCATCACAGCAATACCTCACATGTGTGGTTTGAACACCGTTTTCATATGTGGGCGTGACTTACGTATGCGTTCGTTTCTGCGCGCAAGCTCGGCGGGACGGGGCACTTTAAAAATATGCAATAAAAAAAATTAACTGTCATTTAAAAAATAAAGTCCCCTTTAAGAGCATTGGCGGAAGTAATGTTTCACGAGCGGGGGGGGCCCATCTTTCCCTTACTCTGCATCCAGGCAGTGAGGGGAGCAGACAAGATCATCTCTGCCTCTACCGGTGGCTACGGTAAGCGGCGCAGACGACTGGAGCATGGCGGGAGGGGAGCCCCTCACCCGCCACTGATAAAAGTGATCCTGCGGCGAATCCGCCACAGGGACCACATTTATCTTAAAGAGAAATGCACGCATCCTGAAAAATAGGATTTTTAAAACAGCTTACCTGTAAAATCATTTTCTTGGAGTACACCACGGGACACAGAGCCTTAGTCATTACATAATGGGTTAAGGGTCACCAGCGGTGATTGGACACTGGCACAACCAATTGAAGACAGTTCCCCTCAAAAAATAACCCCTCCCATCAGGGAAGCACCTCAGTTTTGTAGCAAGCAATAAGGTTCCCATAAGAAGGGGGGGACCTCTGTGTCCCGTGGTGTATTCCAAGAAAGGGATTTTATAGGTTTTAAAAATCCTATTTTCTTTCTCGTACACCACGGGACACAGAGCCTTAGTCATTATATAATGGGACCTCCCAGAGCAATGCTCCATTCGAAATGTGGGAGACACAGATCAAGTAGGCCGCCACGGACAAGAATCTTTATACTGCTGCCTGCAGCACACTTCGCCCGAAGGCGGCATCCTCTTGTCCTTTCACGTTCACTTGATAGAAATGTGTGGACTGAGGACCAAGTTGCAGCTTTGCAGATCTGAGCCAACGAAGCATGGTGGTGCACTGCCCATGAAGCACTTATCGCCCTGGTAGAGTGTGCCCTAACAGAAAAAGGAGGAGTCCTATTCTTTAAACCATAGGCTTGAAAAATTGTCTGTCGAATCCACCTGGAGATAGTGGATTTTGATGCCGCTTGTCCCTTCCTGGGACCATCTGGCAAAATAAACAAAACATCTGTTTTACGTATCTGAGCGGTTGTCTGCAGATACACCTTTACTGCTCTCAATAGATCCAGAGAGTGCAATAACCTTTCCTCCGCTGTCTGTGGATCCGGAAAAAAGAAGGCAGAGCAATGTCCTGATTTAAACGAAAAGCCGACACCACCTTGGGTAAGAAAGCAGGATGGGGTCGTAGTAACATTTCGTCTTTGTGACAAACTAAATAAGGCTCTTTATTACACAGGGCCTACTATACCCCGCAGAGACTGGCTAGGATATATCCCTCCAGGAACCCTCTGTGCACTAGATGCTCCGTGGCACTGGGATTGTTTTTTCACATGGTGTGGTCCTGCCCCAAGCTGGGTCCCTACTGGCAGGAGCTGGCAGAGACACTCCCTAATCGCTGCGGGGTAGAGCTACCGCTGGATCCGAGACTGTTTCTTCTCAGTTACTTGGGTGACATTGAGGGCGATAGGTATACCAAGCTATGCATCACCTTTGCATTGTTCTATGCTAGGAGGCAGATCCTCCTCCGATAGCGGGGCCTGACCTCCCCACTAAATCCCCTTGGCTGGGGACGATTAACAGAGTGCTGCCACTATATAGGATAACGTATGAGAGCAGGAACTGTCCGGCGAAATTTGATAAAATCTGGTCGAGCTGGATTGACTCTTCTGGCTGAATCCCTGTCTACCCTTTCATAATGTGAGCTGTGGTTGCCTCTGTGGGGTGGCGTGGCCCTGGTCCCTCCCCCCCTTTTTTTTCCCCCTCCCTTCCTCCCCTCTGTTTACCCCCCCCCCCGGCCTCACATCCATCCGTCCCCCTCCTGCTCTACCCCCCTCGCCCCCTGATTGGGGATGGGGGGGTGGTGATGCAGGGAGGACACTTGGATGGTACCTGTCTAGAGTTCTCCCCTGAATAGCAAATGTTCATTATGGTTTTGTTTCCACTCTTTGTGTCGCTGGGTTGTTATCTCATCATTGCTGTATGATTTTTTGCTGTACACTTGTGAAAATATGCAATTGACTTGACTTTTGTACTGTCATTGGTTTGTATGTATGTTTGTCTACAAAAATAAAATCTTTACTGTTAAAAAAAATTAAAAAATAAGGCTCTTTGTGAGAAAGAGCTGCTAATTCCGATACTCTTCTAGCCAAAAAGATAGCAATCAAAAAGGCCAATTTCCTGCTTAAAAGTATCAGCGGAATCTGGCGAATACGTTCAAAAGGTTGCTTCTGCAACACTGACAATACTAAATTCAGATCCCATGGGCACAAGGGAGACTTGACTGGCGGATTGGTCCGCAGTACTACCTGAACGAAAGCCCGAACTAGGGAATGCGATGCCAATGGTCTTTGAAAGAAGACTGATAGAGCCGATATTTGACCCTTAATATATATGGCCCTTAAGGGCTTATTTCATATCCACTCCTAGCTGGCAAAAGGCGAGAATCCTACTTATGTCATATCTTTGAGGATTCCATTTGTTAGTTTCACACCATGAAACATATGCCTTCCAGACTCTATAGTAAATAAGTATGGAGGCTGGCTTTCTGGCCTTAATAAGTGTAGAAAGCACTGGACCTGAGACCCCTTGTTTCTTCAGAATGTGGGTCTCAGCAGCCAAACCATCAAATTTAACTTTTGTAAGGAAGGATGGAACACTGGATCTTGCGAAAGCAGGTCGTAACGAAGCGGAAGCCTCCAAGGTTTTACTACCGCCATCTTTATGATTTCTGTGTACCAGGGTCTTCTGGGCCAACAAGATTACCGGAATTCCTTCCTTCTTGATCCTGCAAAGTAGCCTTTGTAAGAGAGCGATCAGAGGAAATGCATAGATCAGCGAGAACTGATTCCACGGAATCCAATCCATAGGCCAGAGGATATCCCGTCCTGGACACAACGTTTTCCAACTTCCTGTTGAACCTGGAAGCTAGCAGGTCTACATCCGGGGTCCCTCATCTCTGGCATATGGCCTGGAAATTCTAGGGGTGGAAAGACCACTCTCCTGGTGACAGCTGCTGGCAACTCAGATAGTCCGCTTGCCAGTTTTCTACCCCTGAAATGAAAATTGCAGAGAGACAAGGAACATGTTCTTCTGCCCATGTCAAAATCCGATTCATCTCTTTCTGAGCGCCCTGACTGCGGGTGCCTCCCTGGTTATTGATGTAAGCTACTGCAGTAGCATTGTCGGATTGAATCCAAACTGGGTGGCCCTGTAACCTGTGTGTCCAGGTTCTGAGGGCTAAATATACTACCCGTATTTCCAGTATGTTGATGGGCAGGCTCCTTTCGGTCTTGGACCAGGTTCCCTGGGCTGAAGCTTCTTCCAATACTGCTCCCCAGCCTATTAGGCTGGCATTCGTAGACACCACCTTCCAGGTGACTGGGAGAAAGGATCTTCCTTTCCGCAAGTTTTTGGCTTTTAACCACCAACTGAAGCTTTGGCGCACCTGTGCATGGGTAAATCCAGAGTTTGAATCTTCCTGTTCCAGGTGGCTAAAATACTGCCTTGAAGTAGTCTCGATTGAAACTGGGCGTACGGGACAGCCTCGAAGGCTACCATCTTCCCTAATAGCCTCATGCAAAGGCGAATAGATGGTCTTTTCTTTGCCTTGACCTTGTGGATCAGGTTCTTTAGAGACTTGATCTTTGGCTCTGGTAGGAATACCCGACTTTGGGCTGTGTCTATGGTCTTGCCCAGATACTCTAACCTTCTTTGGGCTTGTAGAGAGGACTTTTGTAAGTTTACAATCCATCCTAAATGCTCCAGGTATCTTTATGTGGTGAGCACAGCGTGATCTAATCGTGCCTCTGACTGATCTATCACGAGTAAATACCCGGGGTGCGGTAGCCACACCAAAAGGCAGAGCCACAAACTGGAAGTGGCGATGTTCTACCGCAAACCTTAAAAACTTTTGGTGAGCGGGATGGATAGGCACATGTAAATATGCGTCTTTGATGTCTATTGACGCCATGAATTTTCCGCCTTGTAGGGTGGCGACCACTGATCAAATAGTTTCCATTCGAAAATGGCGAATGTTTAGAAATCTTAGATCCAGAATGGGTCCGATGTCTCCGTTTGGTTTTGGGATCACAAAGAGGTTTGAATAAAAACCTGAACCTTGCTCTTTTAGGGGTACTTCTGTGATCACACCTTGAGACAGCAAGTGATCCAATCCCTTGAAGAAGGATGGTATTTTTAATGGATCCTTGGAGAGCCTTGAGCTTCGGAACCGAGAAGATGGGATCTCTCAAAATTCCAGCTTGTACCCTAGGGATACTGTGGATACTACCCATTTGTCCTGGATTTCTGTCTGCCATGCTGCTGAAAACTGACAAAGCCGCCCCTCCACTCGGCCGAGCTTGTTAGCCTTTGAACCCCACTGCTTCTTGTTCTTCTGGGCCTGGTCTTCTTTAGACTTTGTGGCTGGCTGAAAATGCCGTCGCCACTGGCTGGAGGTAGATTTACAAGGAGCCGTGGAGAGAGAACGTTTAAAACAAGGTCGCTTGTTTTTCTTCATCTCTGGTAATAGAGTGGTCTTCCCACTCAATATCTTTTGGATATATTTCTCCAAATCTTCCCCAAAGAGGCGTTCACCAAGGAAGGGGTAACTAGCCAAAAGCTTTTTGCATGGTGCCTCTGCTGACCAATGCTTTAGCCAAAGAATTATGCGCATCTGCACCAGCTGGAGTGTCAATTGTAAAACATAAGGCTTTAGGCAAATTCTCCCACAATTTGAATTGTTCTGGAGGCAGCTCCTTCAGCCCCTGTTTTACCTGGTCCTTGAGGACCTGACACATGCCTACTGCTGCTACAGCAGGTTGGGCAACTGACCCAACCAGAAGGAAGGAAGATTTCAGTGAAGATTCCAGCTTTTTTTCCCGAAGGATCTTTGAACACCTGTACGTTACCCACTGGACAAGTCAGGTTCTTATTTACACAAGAAATGGCTGCATCTACAGAAGGCAGACTCCACTTCTTGGAAAACTCTTCCTCCATAGGATAAAGAATGTCAAACTTTTTTGGAGGTGAGAAACGCTTGTCTGGATGTAGCCAGTCTGCGAAGATTAACTTTTTTAATAACGGATGAACCGGAAAAGAGCCCAGGGAGGAGACAGGTGATTCAGTTAACTCCGAAGAGGGCAACCTGAATGCAGTACGCACTGTTTCAGCATAACATTGCACCTGTGATCTTAGCATCTGGGAAGCAGAAAAGGGTTCCTCTGAAATGCCTGATCCGTTCGACTCCTCATCCCTGTCCTCTGTAGGTGTTACCTCTTCCTCATCCTTCTCCTCTTCAGAGTTTTCTGAACGGGGATCTAAAACCACCGAAGAGAGATCTGCTTCGCTCTTTGTCCTTTTGCGAGGACTTTGTGATTAGCTTAGCGATCTTTCCTTCAAATTTTTTCATGGCTGCATTAAATGTCCTCAGTGACATATGCAGACCCAGGTGCCACTGGAGAAATTGTTACTCCTGATAGTGACAATGGCTCCTCCTGTATAGGTATATCAAAATTTACAGGGGAGGAAGGTACCGAGCAGGCACGGCTAGAGCCCCCTGTCTCAGGCGACGGTGCTTTCTTGTCTTTCTTAGTCCCTGAATTCCTTCTAAGGGAAACATATTATCAAGCAACAAGCCGAGGTACCAAAATGCATATACTACTGTGCTCAGTTTAGCAATCTACATAAAGTATGCAACTTAAACACACAGTTTCATGCTATAGAGTGGGTGTCTCTCTTGGTAGTACCCCACCAACCACATAGAGCTTACATGCCCCTGCTGCTGCTGTGTCCCAAAAGAAAGAGCTGCCGGCCTCCAAGATCCTTTTATGGCTCCTGTTTGAGTGCCATATTTCGAGTCAGCGTGCCCACGCGCGCCCGGGCACGCTAGTATCGCCCTCCTCCTCCTCCCACCGATAAAGCATGCCCCCGTGCACGCGCACGCACGACCTATGGCATTATGGCGGCTGTCAGGGACGTCGTCATGCTTATCCATGCTGTGCTGGGTACTTACTCAGCGTTTGGACGAGAGGAGCTGTGGCCGTGTTATGCAGAGCTCTGCAGTGGAAGAAGTGTGCTTGTCCTGTGGATCTGACACTTTTACAGAGTGAGGCAAGTAAAAACTCAGCTCTTTACTCCCTCTAGTGGCCAAAAAAGAGAAGACACCCTACTCATAATTGAAAAAGGTCCTTAAGCTTGTTCTTAGGATTCCTTTTCTCCTACCTTTATCCCCGCTGCAGGGTTTTTGCTGAAAAATATTCAGACAGTACCAATCTTCGCCCATCTCGGCGGCTTTGTGTGCCAACCTTCAGGGATATGGGTTCCTATTTAAAAGGAGACCTCACCACTGGGCCTTGTACAAGACTCTTACCAGGACTTTTAATTAGCGTATATTGCGAAAGTGCTGGACCCTAGAGCCCAGTCCTCCGAAGAGAGACATTACAGGCGACACCTTGTGCATGAGGCCCGGATCCCATCCAGTTTCAGCGCAATTATTGGCGTCTTGGATGGATCCAAAAGCATAGCTCCTTTTACCCCCAGGGGGTCTCTTTGGTAGAGCTTTCCTTAGCATATCCTACACGCATCCAACACCTTTAGACACTGGCGAAAAAACTGAGGTGCTTCCCTGATGGGAGGGATTATATGGAGGGGGAACTGTCTTCAATTGGTTGTGCCAATGTCCAATCACCGCTGGTGACCCTTAACCCATTATGTAATGACTAAGGCTCTGTGTCCCGTGGTGTACGAGAAAGAAATACCAGGGTTATGGCAGCCATCTGCTGCCACAACAACAGTATTTAGCATCAAAATACCATCGTACAGGTATGTCGATTTGCCGAAGTGGTTAAACGGGTTCACCTTGACAAATGTAATTTTCTTTTAAAGACAAACCAGTCACAACTGGGTTTATACAAAAATCTAAACACGGAGTCTTACATTTTTCATCTTACTTTTTTAATAATTAAGTATGTGGCACCATGGTCCCAAAGCAGAAAGCAGAGATACTCTTAAATGTAGTTGTGCTGGGTGGTAGCCAGCCTGGCTAATTTGTAGTGTTTAGTGCAGTGGTTCTTAACCTTGTTGGAGGTACTGAACCCCACCAGTTTCATATGCGCATTCACCGAACCCTTCTAAATTGTAAAAATAAAATATGATTTTTCGTGTCATGGGCACAGTGGCTGCGTGTGATGGGCACAGTGGCTGCGTGTGATGGGCACAGTGGCTGCGTGTGATGGGCACAGTGGCTGCGTGTGATGGGCACAGTGAGGCTGCAATTTATATATATATATATATATTTTTTTTGCTAGTCAGAGAAGGCTTTTTTTTATCTGCCATTTTATATTAATAAAGTGCTGGTCACCTCACCTCAGTCAGCCTCCTCCCCTCCCCCCCAATCCAGCCATTTAATTATATGCTCTTAACAGGTTCTACTTACTTTTAAACAAGTTCAGTAGTCTTTTTTAGCACACTGTCTGCTAGGTTCAAATTCCACTAGTCAGGCAGGCTCCTCGAGACTAGTCCTTGCCTCTCTAGCTTGTCACATGCAGCGCCGACACACAGCTCTCTGCGCAGCACTCCGAGTTACCCCCCCCCCTTCCGGCCGTGAGTGGAGTGACGTCACGCCGCTGGAAGGAACCAAGAGACTCCTTAATAGGGGGAGTAAACAGGCTGCAGCAGACAGGAAAGGGAGCCGGGAGGTGACGGTCCCGGATACAGGAGTGCACTCGGCACACAATTTGTACAGTGCCGCTGGGCGCGCTGGCGGCCGCGGCACAGCTTCACCTGCAGCTGCGCCCCCCCCTCCTATATGAAATGGTATCGCCCGAGGCACCCGTCCGCCCCTGCCTTGTACCGGCGGCCCTGTGTGACCTCTGCCGAACCCCCGAGACTCACTCACCGAACCCCTGGGGTTCGATCGAACCCAGGTTAAGAAACACTGGTTTAGTGGTCATATGGCTTTCTTCCTAATCCTGTTTAGCTGTGACTTCTACTTTTTGTCAGTAGGTAGAGCTGTTGCCTTTGACATTAATATGATGAGCTACAGTGAGTTCAGGTTATGAATAAATGTACCTTTCTCAGCCAATCAGATTCGCTGCTATGAATGCTGGGAGGAGGTATTTATTCAGAAGGAGTCAGGTGATTGGGGTCTTTCCCCTCCAGGCTGCGGTCTGGGTGGATGTGTGTTAAACAGCTCCTGGCTGCTAGGCCTGAAGGAAGCAAAGCCAAGCCCAGTCCAAGTGAGAGCATTCTCACGCTTCAACCTCAAGGCGCAGATCCAGTCCGCAATCTGGATAGGAGCCACTGCAACGGGAAAAGGTTTGATCGCACTCACAGGTTTGAAGCAAAAGTGAAGACTTTATTGAAGATAAAAATCATCAGACAACATCGTAGACATCATGACATTAATGCAGATCTCTGGCAGGTCTGCATTGATGTCATAATGTCTACGGCGTTGTCTGATGATTTTCATCTTCTATAAAGTCTTCACCTTTGCTTCAAACCTGTAAGTGCTGTCAATCCTTTTCCTGTTCCAGTGGCTGCTAGGCCTGAAGCCTGAGGCCTATCCAGGTGTTCTCCTGGTTGCTAGGGCTATCCGAGGCCTATCCTGGTGTTCAAGTTTCTGCTAAGAAAAGCCTGCTCAATATCTGGAAGCATGAAGGAAAGGATGGAGACCTGAGATGAAGTACCAGAGGTGACTCTTGCATGGATCGGGGATAGAGGTCTGCCTTATCTCACCTTTTTGTCTAACCTGCCTGTCTGCTGATCATTACCATTTTTGACTAAGGTGGTCATGTGCCCTATGCCCTCTCTCCCACATTTCTCCTGTTGTGTGAAATAAACTTCTCTCTGTTCAAGCATAAAAGTGACTGGCGCCCAATTTCTATCTTGTTCATCATCCACCATACCTAGTAACCTGCACCCTGAGGATGTATGTCAGTCTTCCCTGCCTCTGCGGGTCACCACCAGGCTCCTGGAAAGTTGGGTTAGGCGCTACATGTAGAAGTGCCTATAAATGATTTTTGGTCATCTAATTTAGTTTTAGGCAACATACTGTATACTTTCAGGCAAAGCAAGAAAACATAAATAAGGGGTTAAATCATACATCTTTCATAGGTGATTCTGCACAAATATAATCGAGTACCAGAGGCCAGTGGTCATCTGATTTTTGACATCACTGTGAAATTAAACACTTCCGGACCACCGCACGACTATATACTATACTTTGAAGCGGGATATCTCTGTTATGGTGGCAGCTAGCTGCCATAACCCAGATATCCTTGTCTTCAGGCGGCGGTCCAGTTTATGATAATGGTTGTCTTTGCGGCAGATTCGCCTCGAGATCACCGTTACCGGCAGCGGTAATAGCATTTTGGTCCAAATATGGTCTTTTTGACCACAGATTTTTTGCTTTTTTCTATTACAAGGGATGTTTACATTCCTTGTTATTGTAATAAAAGTGACCCAATTTTATTTTTTAAAACAGTGTAAAAATTAAATAAGAAAAAAAAGCACCCGTCCCGACAAGCTCGCGCGCAGAAGCGTATGCATATACGTGAGCAGCACTCGCATATGAAACCACACACGCTGCGAACGTTAGAGCGAGAGCAATAATTCTAGCTCTAGACCTCCTCTGTAACTCAAAACGTGCAATCTGTAGACATTTTTAAACGTTGTCTATGGTGATTTTGAAGGGTAAAAGTTTGTCGTCATTCCACCAGCGGGCGCAATTTTGAAGCGTGACATGTTGGGTATCAATTGACTCGGCGTAACATAATATTTTTCACAATATAAAAAAAATTGGGCTAACTTTACTTTTGTCTTATTTTTTTATTCAAAAAAGTGTATTTTTTCCCAAAAAAAGTGTACGGCCCCATACACACGATAGAATTCATCCGCTGAAAAATCCCAGCGAATGGGTTTCAGCGGATAGATCCTATGGTGTGTACACGCCAGCGGATCTGTTTCCGCGGATATATCTCCCCTGGGATGGATTCCAGCAGATCGAATATTCGCTGACATGCTAAACAAATCTATCTGCTGGAATCCATCCCAACGGATGGATCCGCTGGTCTGTATAGACTCACCGGATCCATCCGTCCGAAGGGATCCCCCGCATGCGTCGTAATGAATCGACGCATGCGTGGAATTCCTTATATGACAGCGTCGCGCACGTCGCCGCGTCATAATCGCGGCGACGGCGCGACACGTCATCGCCAGAGGATTTCAGCGCGGATTTCAATGCGATGGTGAGTACACTCCATCGCAGAGAAATCCGCTGAAATCCTCGAGAGGATTTATCCGTGCAAACGGTCCGCTGGACCGTATTCGCGGATAAATCCTCTCGTGTGTATGGGGCCTAAGACCGCTGCGCAAATACAGTGTGACAAAAAATATTGCAATGACCTCCATTTTTATTCTCTAAGGTGTTAGAAAATAAATGTATAATGTTTGGGGGGTGTGTAAACACCACATCTGAAAAAGAGGCTTGGTTCTTAAGTGGTTAAGCAGTTGACTAACAGAGTTCATAAATCCTTCAGACCCCTGACGCTCAAGCTGTAACTGAAGTAAGAAAAGTTACATAGGTAGGCAAATTAGTTTTTCCTAAGTAAACCTGCACGGTTATAATAATTTAATGATTGACATTTTACAATCTACCCTACAGGATTACTGGTAGAGGATTTATATTTGTGTGTGTATATATATATATATATATATATATATATATATATATATATATATTAGACACTGCCAGAGCTCCACGGACCACCATACACAGAACAGGGAGTGAGAGACACTACCCAGTATACCCCCTTTTCCCTCTTAATTGAAGGACTGTGGAAAGGCCTGACCCAGGCCCTTACTGAGAGACCTTTTTCTGGGTTTCTAAGTTCCTGCTACCAGCTTAACATTTTTTCACCTCGGGGGGAGAGCGACACTGCTTTATCCTTGGGGCATTATAGGCTGAAACGGAGGCCAGACCAGATCTCCAATTACGCCGTGCACTGACAGTGATAATTTAATTTCTGCCTCAATATCTGTCTACTTGAGTGCTGCGCCATTCACCTCAAACCAAATACAAATTCCCCTATATAAATACCCCTGATGAAAGGGCTTTGAACCTGAAACGCGTAAATCATTTTGTAAATAAGCTATTTATTTCCTTTACTGATGTGCGCTGATGAGGCTGCACTAATGGGCACTGATGAGACGACAGTGAAGGGCACTGGTGAGGTGGCACTAATGCAGCACTGATGGGTAGCAATGACAGGCACCGATGGGCAGCACTGATGAGCAGGCACTGAAAGGCAGTACTGATTGGCATCATTGATGAGCACTGTTGGGGCTGCACTGATCATCAGTGCCCTGATTATCTGTACAGGTCTCCCCTGTGAGGAACTGTCGCTGATCGTCTCTCCTCTCCTCACACGCGGTCAGTGTGAGGTGAGGAGAGCTGATGACCGGCATTTTCTTGTTTACATGTGATCAGCTGTGATTGGACTCAGCTGATCATATGGGTAAAGAGCCTCGTCACCAGCTCTTTACCGTGATCGGGGTTGCACCTTGCCCTGGGGACACAGCACGCTGCCGATCGCTGCTCTGTGTACCCCCTGTGAGCACAAGCATGGTGAGACTGGGGTGACGTCATAGGACGTTGTCCCAAAATGAGAGAGAGAGACACCCTGCCGCCATCATTAATCTATCGGCAAGCAGGAGATGGTTAAAGGTCATCTGTATATCAGACATTGCCATTGGCCATCTAACAATTGTATTATTACTACATGTATTTATACAGAAAAGGGAATTTATGAAGCAATTTATATACTGTACATTCACATCAGTTCCTGTTATCAAGGAGCTTACCATCTAAGGTCCACACCTCACATAATACATGCTCATACTAGGACTACTTTGGACAGAAGCCAATTAACCCACCAGCATGTCTTTGGAGTGTGCGCAGAAACCAGAGTACCCTGAGGAAACCCACGCAAGCACATGAAGAACATGCAAACTCCATGCAGATAGTTTGTGTTGTTGTAATCTACCTGAGTAGACTGACTTGCAGTGGGAAAAGTTAAAGCTGGGGTTCACCCTCAAAACGAATTTTTAACATTTGAGCCAGCATACTAAGGACATTTACTTCCGGCAGGTCATTTTTTTTTTCTCTCCGTACTTACCTTTATATCCGGATTTTGTCCAGGGCTTCCGCGTTCTGATGACTCCGGGACTGGGCGTTCCTATCCCTGCCTCAGGGTTCCGATGACTGCGGGACTGGGCGTTCCTATCCTTCGGTTCGATGATTGACGGCTTGTGAAACAGGTGACCTGTCGCACAACGCGCATCACCAGATTTCGGGAAATAGCCGAGCTGCGAGTCGGCACTATACGGCGCCTGCGCCCGCCGTGTAGAGCTGACTGCACAGGCGCCGTATAGTGCCGACTCGCAAATCGGCAATTTCCCGAAATCTGGTGATGCGCGTTGTGCGACAGGTCACCTGTTTCACAAGCCGCCAATCATCGAACCGAAGGATAGGAACGCTAAGTCCCGCAGTCATCGGAACCCGAAAGCCCTGGACAAAAACAGAATATAAAAGGTATGTACGGAGAAAGAAAAAAAATTGCCTGCCGAAAGTAAATGTCCTTAGTATGCTGGCTCTGCTAGATACTGGGCTAGATTCACATAGCCCGCCCTAACTTTGCGGCGGCGTAGTGTATCGTGTTTACAGTACGCCGCCGTAAGTTAGCGAGGCAAGTACATGATTCACAAAGTACTTGCCTGCTAAGTTACGGCGGCGTAGCCTAAAGCGAGCGGGCGTAAGGGCGCCCAATTCAAAATAGGCTGAGGGGGCGTGTTCTATGTTAATTTGTGTTGACCTGACGTGATTGACGTTTTTTTGGAACGGCGCATGCGCCGTCCGCCTACATATCCCAGTGTGCATTGCGGCAAAGTACGCCGCACGGGCCTATTGGTTTCGACGTGGACGTAAATGACGTAAATCCCTATTCACGGATTACTTACGCAAACGACGTACAATTTTCGAATTTCGACGCGGGAACGACGGCCATAGTTAACACTGGCTACGCCACCTAGAGGGCAGGTTTATCTTTAGGCGGCCTATCTCTTACGGAAACGGCGTATCTTTACTGCGACGGGCGGACGTACGTTCATGAATAGGCGTATCTAGTGATTTACATATTCTACGCCGACCGCAATGGAAGCGCCACCTAGCGGCCAGCCTAAATATTGCACCCTAAGATAGGATGGCGCAAGCGGTTTAAGTGTATCTCTGTTTGAGAATACACTTAAACTTAGGTCGGCGCAGATTCCGAGTTAGGTCGGCGTATCTACTGATACGCCGGCCTAACTCTTACTGAATCTAGCCCGTAATGTTAAAAAATAAATTTTTGGGTGAACCCCCGCTTTAACTGCCTATTAATATCGTCCACAAGAAGCCAACCTAGCAAGTAAAAACAATAGAAATGGCTACAATAAGATCCTAGCAGCATCATCTAAATTTCTGGGTCTGGGGTCCCAATACGGAGCAGACAATTCCATCCTGAGCGTCTAATCTTCACCACTAGCACCATCATCTGTCTAAAAAGAGCAACTGCAAGTAATTTGCAATTCGGTCTCCCGTCACTATGAAGATGCTCATTAGCAAGATGAACAAAGAGTCAGACCTCTGTAGCTACAGTCATCTGTTACACTTTAATTTTCGGGTTTTGTTATAGTATTCTTTGTGCCATCTGTCCACAGCAGTAGACCTTGACTTACTGAATCCGGGAGCCAATGAGGTTAAACAAAACCACATGCTGTACTGTAAGCCGACTGCGGCCAAGACCCTGGCAGCGTTATGGTTTGTGTGACCATTTTTCTTGATACAAATCTAAATAGGAACAATTGGGTGAGAGAAGGTAAAAGTATTTTTGCTGCCTCGTTTGTAATTAATTCAATATTATCAATATTATAGTAGATGTTGGTCATAATTAACCACTTCAGCCCCAGAAGGATTTACCCACTTCCTAACCAGGCCACTTTTTGCAATACGGCACTGCATCGCTTTAACTGACAATTGCGCGGTCGTGCGACGCTGTACCCAAACAAAATTGACGTTCTTTTTTCCCCACAAATAGAGCTTTCTTTTGGTGGCATTTGATAACCTCTGTGGGTTTTTTTTTTTTGCGCTATAAACAAAAAAAGAGTGACAATTTTGAAAAAAAAAAAAACACAATATTTTTTACTTTCTGTTATAATACATTTTTAAAAATAACATATAAAAAAAACTAATTTATTCATCAGTTTAGGCCAAAATGTGTTCTTCCACATATTTTTTGTAAACAAAATTGCAATAGGCGTATATTGATTGGTTTGCACAAAAGTTATCGCATCTACAAACTATGGGATAGATTTATGGACTTTTTTTTAATTTTTTTTTTTTACTGGTAACGGGCGGCAATCTGCTATTGTCTCCCACTGCTGTCAATCACAGCCAGTGAGCCAAAGAGGAGAGGGGGGGGGGGGGGCTCTGCCCCTATTTATATCATAACCCCACATTACTGTCCTCAGTCCATCCCACACTTTACAGTCCTCAGCCCCTCCACATCACTGTCCTCAGTCCCCCACATCACAGTCCTCAGCCTCCCCCCCACATTACATTCCTCCCCTGTCCACTTTAATGCCCTCAGCCCCCCCCCCCCTTACATGACAGTCCTTGGTCCCCCCAATTTTTAACTTCTTCAGCCCCCCCCCCCCACATTACAGTCCACAGTCTCCTCACATTACAGTCCTCAGTCTCCCACTTTAATGTTTTCAGCCCCCCTCCCCCACACTCCAGTCATCAGCTCCCCTGCACTCCAGTCCTCAGCTCCCCTACACTCCAGTCCTCAGCTCCCCCACTTTGATGTCCTCAACCCCTCCCCCCACATCACTGCAATCCTTGGCATCCTCCCCCACATTCAGGTGTTAGCTCTTAACTTCACCCCCCTCACTGTCCTACCTTAGACAAACAGATCGGAGGAAGGCACAGCGTGTCTGGATGGAGGCAGACGTTGCAGGGAGAGAGGCGGGACAGTTCTGGATGGAGGGCGGAGCTGTCGAGGTAACAAACAGATGATTGGCTGCTAGGATGAAGGACGGTCCTAGCAGCTCGAGGTTATAAAACAGGTGATTGGCTGCTAGGATGAAGGACGGTCCTAGCAGCCAATGACCTGTTTTATAACCTCGAGCAGCTCTGCCCTCCACCCAGAACTGTCCTGCCTCCCGCTGTCAACTCTGTGAGGATTACAGAGCAACGGCAGGAGGAAGAAAATGCTCCTAAATAGCGGTACCCTGGTGGTCGGAATGGCAGAGTGCCGCGGTCCACATTTGGCCTGCGGTCCGCCATTTAGTGATGTCCGTCCTAAACTATCCTAAAAGCCTATACATGGACACTGAGGCTTCTAATGCCGTGTGTACACGGTCAGAGTTTCCGACAAGAAAAGTTTGATGTGAGCTTTTGGTCAGAAATTCCGACCGTGTGTAGGCCCCATCTGACTTTTTCTGTCGGTATTTCCGACAGCAAAAATGTGTAAGATTCGCCTCTGTATTGCTCAAAGTCAATATGACAGAATTGGAATACGCAAGACTTGGGCATAGGAAAAAGGGATGCCGCTCTAGGAAGGGTGTCTGGAAATGTAACTCTCCTCAGAATAGGAACAACAGGTGCAGGCTAAGCATAGGCAATTGGGTGAGGAGAAAATTCTGGACAGCCGCACTCATAGCTATGAATAAGCACTTTTGAAAGTGTGAAACGCGTCAGCCCCTGTATTCCGTTGTTTGCTGTGGCTTTCATTTTTTTGGATTGTTACCTCTTTTTAATAAAGGCATTGATTTTTAGTGCAGCTGTCCAGAAATTTCTCCTCACCCAAGACTTGGGCATAGTAGAGAAATTTGAATAACAATGTCATCTTCACTGCGGCGATCCTAATGAACCAGGACATACTGTGCTTTTCCAAGGATGTCAGGACAAAATCTAGAACAGTTTAAGATAGTTGGCCTGATAGAGAGTGTCATGTGACAAAATAAGATTAATGCTTAAATAGGGCATGAGGAAGGGGCCCAGGAGAAGGCAAAGGCTTTCCCGAGAATATGCACCGTATCAAGGAGCCATTTAGGGCCTTAGATTGGGTCAAAATTGGCAAAAGATTATGAAAAGAGATCAACAGGTTGGCTATGGTAAGAAGGGCATCATCAGCAAATACCCAAACTTTGTGGTGGTCGCCTACCACTTTGATCCCTTGCACATCTCTATGTTGGTTGATTGCTCTTGCAATAGAATCCCTGGGCCAGGCTAACAAAAGTGCAGGAACCCTTTCTCATTGCTCTGTTATAAGCAAGTTTGTCAAATCAAAAACCAGAGTATCTAATTTGGGCCTTTGGGGCGCTATATTGAACCCTGATCCGGGTAAGAAATCCAGGACCAAACCCACAGTATTGAAGTGCTAACTGCTGCTAATCACAGCAAAGGGAACCAATGTCCAAGGAGAGAAGCATTGGGAGCTTTTCCTTTGGTATACTATGTGCAGTGGAAGGGAAATCCATAGTACTTTAGCAACTGCTTGCCTGTCTGGAATAAACCCTACTTGGTCTTTAGAAATTAGATCTGTGAGGATTAAATTTACTTTGGTTGCTAATACTTTGGTCAACAGTTTGATGTCTGTTTATCAATGAAATAGGACAATAATTGGTGCAAGAGGTCTGTGGCTGGTTTAAAAAATCATACAGACAGTTGACATTAGCAAATGACAGCCAAGGGGAGCCCTTTTCTAAGTTCATTAAATAGTCTAGTTAGATATGGGGAAAGAGGTCAGAGGTTTTTGGTAATAGTAATGGGGGTGGTTCTGGCACAAACTGTAGTTCAAATTATGCCAGAGAACCTGAGTCTGTGATATTATAATGGGTGAGGATCAGGGGAGACAACAAACCGTGCAAGATGGATGATGATATCCAGGGGTGAAGAAGAAACGGCCCATAAAAAAAAAAAAAAATTGTCATTATCCTGCCTGGACCAAAAACATTCCCAAGGGCCAATTTTGTAGATTGCGACAAAACTGTACTAATGCTACCGATTACTGTATTTATTGGCGTGTAACACTCACTTTTTTTACCCTGAAAATAGAGGGTAAACGGTGCCTGCGTGTTATATGCAGGGGGCTGTGGAAAGTTTTTTTCCTGAAACTTCCCTCTTAAAGTTAGGGTGTGTGTTATACGCCGATAAATACAGTATATCGAACAGAACACTCTTTTGACCAAAAAATTACTTGATAAGGGTTATCCCAATACCCTTTTACAGGAAGCACACATGTTTTACAATAAAGGCAAACCTGAACGTAAAGACAAAGAAGCCTTTGATAATTCAACCCGATTCATAACTAAATTCCATCAAAAATATCGAAACATGGAGCATATCCTTGCAAAATACTGGAATGTCCTAACACAGGATCCACACCTCAAAGCCATTCCTCCCACCAAACTTTGTGTCACATATCGTAGAGCTCCCAACCTTAAAAATAAAGTTGCTCCCAGCTAATTACAGCCCAAACAGACCTCTCACCTTACACAACTATGCCTCGTCCCCCTCATCGGCATGTATCAGTGAAAAAAGGCATTATGCAAAACATGTGCCTTTGTCACCTACAGGAAAAAGGAATTCTCATCATAAGGCAAAACACAAAACAACCTGAGAATTTTACAACTGTCCTCTGATTTTGTGATGTACTGCATTACTTGCCCATGTAAATTGCTGTATATAGGATGTACTATACAAGATCAACACAGTATCCCTCGTCACTTTGCACAGTGCCACCAACAATCTACTCAGGGCCTAGAAGTCTGGGTTGTTTAACAGATACCAAAAAGTTACCCTGAAGCAGAGAAGTTTCACCGACTCTGTAAAAAGGAGACTTTCTGGATCTATTCTTTAGATACCTTCTCACCTGGAGGGTTAAACAAGGAACTAGAGGTCTCTACCATCTTATGATGCATATGCGCTATCACACTACCTCAGGTTTTTTTCCTCCCCATTCTAACCATTATCCTTGATTTTTCTTCCAGATCATCTTGATATCGTATATACAAATATATTTTTTTGGTGGTTGGGTGACCTTCGCTACTATGGTGGTGGGTGTTTGGTTCAGTACCTGTAAGTATATTATCCGGGATACACCTTTTGATACTACGGTAATTGTATGTCTTCCTCCTTTTGCTTTCCCTCCCTAAATCCCCACCCCTCCTCCTGATGGTTTTCAGGGGGCCTGTCTCTGTGCTGCAGAGCCATGCTTGTGTCTGGCACCGTGTATTTGTGGCCCCCTTCACCATCTAGGGTATCTTATATCCGCCACACATGACATTTCTTTTTGGTAGTCTAGATCTATACTTATCTTCAGGCCATCACACATACTCTCACCAATATATGTGCATACCACACACAGTTCATTCTTTCCTGATCTCATGCCCAGGGCATCTATCAGATTTATTTATATATTGATCTCTACATTTCCTTATTTTTTCCAATACACATGACTTTGGATCATCATGTATACATGAAACCAGGTCACCATTTGGACTCCTCATTCCTATTTCTTAATTTACCATCATATTAGTATGACCTTATGATCTCCCATGATGTGCTGAATGTCTAATACTTACATCTAGCCTAAACAATTTTTTTCCAATATATACATTTTTATCACACATATGTTATCATTCATTTTATCTTCTTTTAGTTACCTTTTATTGTCCTATTCCTCTCTTCCTGTCCCATGGTTATTCCCATTCTCAATATGTATTATATTACATTGGTTATCATTGTTGTCTTTATTATTTGTTATTCCCAGTATGTCCACTAGATGGCCCCCCACCTGCATGACCATATCATTCTTCACTATTGTTCATCATCACCTGCCATTTCCCCCTATCACCACTAGATGGTGGACTATATATATATATATATATATATATATATATATATATATATATATATATATTTTTTTTTATGATTATTATAATACAGGATTTATAATCCTAACAGTTTACGCAACGCTTTACAATATAAAAGGGAGACAATACAGTTATAATACAATAAAATACAATTAAGAGGGCCCTGCTCAGAAGAGCTAACAATCTAAAAGGGTGGGGCAGGTGGTACAAAAGATTGTAACTGTGGGGAATGAGCTGATGGAAGTGGTAAAAGATTAGTTGGAGACGTGATAGGCTTCCATGAAGAGATGAGTTTTCAGGGATCGCCTGAAGGTAGCAAAAGTAGGGGATAGCCGGACAGGTTGAGGCAGCGAGTTCCTGAAGATGGGAGAATTTCTGGAGAAATCCTGGAGACGAGCATGGAAGGAGGAAACGAGAGAGCTTGACGGTAGGTGGTCTTGAGAAAAGCAGAGAGGACGGGTTGGGATATGTTTGGAGACAAGATTGGTGATGTAGCTCGGGGCAGAGTTGTGGATGGCTTTGTAAGTTGTGGTTAGTATTTTGAATTTTATTCGCTAGGCGATCGGGAGTCAGTGTAGGGATTGGAGGAGAGGGTTTGGCAGACATTGAGCTGTTAGTAAGGTGGATATGTCTGGCAGCAGCATTCATGATAGACTGAAGAGGGGATAGATAGCCTATGGAGAGGCAGGCCAATAAGAAGGGAGTTTCAATAGTCAAGGCGAGAGATAACAAGGCAGTGAATGTGGCTTGGTGGTATCATTTGTTCAAAGGGGGCGAATTTTAGAGATGTTACAGAGGTGAATTCTACAAACTTTTGACGATTAGACTTGAGGCTGAAACGACAAGTCAGAGTCTAGGAGTTTTTATATATATATATATATATATATATATATATATATATATATATATATATATATATATATATATATATATATATATATATACCCTGTTTCCCTGAAAATAAGCCCTACACCAAAAATAAGACCTAGCTTTATACTCGGGGATGGCTGCAATATAAGCCCTACCCCGAAAATAAGCCCTAGTCAAAGTCCTATTAAAAACATGTAATCCGTTTTATAAAAAGATTATATAATGGGCAGTGTCTCCTTTTGTAAATTTATTGTGGAAAATACAATTTTTACATCACTGCTGGATGCTCACGTGACCAGCCAGAGAGCTTCTCCTCTCCTCCCGGCTGACATCAGTGGCCCCTACCTCTGCAGTGCTTAGAGAGGGGCTGCCGTCAGCGGGGATCACAGTCCCTCCCTCAGCAATATTCAGAGTGGGAAAGAAGAGCTTCGGCAGGTCACATGCACTGTGCTGTCTATCATGCTTTAAGGGATCAGGATATATTTTGAAGATGACATGACTGTATTTGAATAAATGTAGATTATTGTACATACCATTAATAAGACATCCCCTGAAAATAAGCCCTAGTGAGTTTTTCATAGCCAAAATTAATATAAGACCCGGTCTTATTTTCGGTGAAACACGGTATATATATATATATATATATATATATATATATATATATATATATATATATATATATATAGCATGTTTAATCCCTGCAATACCCAGCTTGACAAAGGAGCGCGCCTGTGCTTCCCACCGAGGCTCAGAAACGACGTTGTAACACTTCCGGCGACGTCAGACGCTGCTGCGTTCCACGAGCGCCTCTCCTCTGCATTACTACCTGAGCCACAGAGTATACAGAGCAGGCCAACGGCTATCTATGGGTCCCGGAGTGACATAGCCTGTTGAACCAGCGAGTAAGGAGACGCACCGCTGCAGGACTTTCCTAATGCTGATCGTTTTTAACCTCAATGTGAAAGTTTTTATTTATTGTACCATAACGTTTCTTCAGTTCATACTAAGAAGGCGCCTCTTTCTTTACCCTTTTTCTACAGATTTTTGGTAATAAGCAGCCATGAATCCATCAGGGCCTGGTTGTTTTTCTGGGTTTCATCATCTTTACTGCCTGCTGTACTTTCAGTAAAGATTTTCTGCATCTACATAGCTTCACAAGAAATCTGAAAGTTTAGGGAATAAAAAAAAATCGGCAAAAAAGGCAGAATAGTAATTTATAGGGCCTAATTTTTTCAAATGCACCTAAAAAATATGCAAGATGGTAACCAGATTCGATGTAAGACTACTATTGCTGGTGTGTAGTTGAAATAGTTTACAGGCTAGCCGGATGTCGCGAGGCCTATTGGCTACAAATGTGTCTGGCTTGTCACCTTTTACATAGAATCGATATTGGGTCCATCTTATTTATTGGTCTGCCAGGTGGGAAAGGCAAGGCTCAGGTCAGTTTTCAGGTGAGCCAGCCTTACTCAATGAGCAGGACTCGGATCTGCTTGAAAGGCCTTGGATGCATGAAGGGAGTCACCCTTGTTTAACTACATGCCGACCAGCCGCCGCCGTTCTACGGCGGCAGGTCGGCTCTCCTGCGCGTAAGGCCGTTGTATAACGTCAGCTCTCGCGCAGGCCACGAGGGGCAAGCGAAGGGCATTTGTCGGCAATGACACTGTCCTAATCTGTGCGACGCCGCACCTGCAGCGCTGCACCGATTTCAAAAAGTACTACTTTTTGCGATTAAGGGGCGCGATTTACATTGACATCTGTGCAGAAACCTGCACAGATGTCTCTTAAATCGCGGCCGAAATCGGGACTGCCAGCGGGAGTGCAGCCGTGCGAGTTCAGCTGAACTCGCACGGCTTCACTCCCGCAGCCCAGTGTGAACCAGGGCTTAAAATCAGTTTACTGTATCAGATCAGGCAGTGATTGCGATTGGTTGCCAGAGGACTGACACAAACGCATCAACGCACATATTCTTCCAATATAAGCGTTATTTGACACATTCTGTATTATAACCTCTTGTTTGTACAAATTATACAGAAAACAATAAAAATTATGGAAAGAAAATAAAAAAGTTGACACTACATAGAATGGTATAAAAAAATAAAAAATAAAATTATTTACTACGATTTTACGTGCATTTGGGTCACATTCATGTGCGTTCTTGTACAAATACATGCAAAAAAAAAAAATGCTGCAGGCTGTATTTTTATTTATTTTTTCTAAATACACATGAAAGCACCGCAATGGAGGCTGAAAGAAATACGTTTATTTTTTCTCGCATATGCATTCGCACTGATTTAAGAAAAAAAAAACACGTATTTCTTGTTAAAAAAAACGTGACCGACACAAACGCATCAACGCACATATTCTTCCAATAAAGGGATTTTTAATACAGCTTACCTGTAAAATCCTTTTCTTGGAGTACATCACGGGACACAGAGCGGCATATTCATTACTATATGGGTTATATGGAGTACCTTCAGGTGTTGACACTGGCAATCTTCAAACAGGAAATGCCCCTCCCTATATAACCCCCTCCCATAGGAGGAGTACCTCAGTTTTGTAGCAAGCAGTATGCCTCCCAAAATGGTCCCCAAAAAAGAGGGGTGGGAGCTCTGTGTCCCGTGATGTACTCCAAGAAAAGGATTTTACAGGTAAGCTGTATTAAAAATCCCTTTTTCTTTATCGTACATCACGGGACACAGAGCGGCATATTCATTACTATATGGGATGTCCCAAAGCAATGCTCATAATGAGGGGAGGGAGAACATCTCCAAGACAAAGGATTTAATTTAGAGAAATACTCAAATCATAATAAATCCAACTTAGTTGAGAAAAATAATCTTAAATTTTAAATTTAACTCAAAAAAGAGGAGCCCCCGGAATCCGAGGGTCTCAAACTGCAGCCTGCAGCACTGCCTGCCCGAAGGCAGTATCAGTATTCCTTCTTACGTCCAACTGGTAGAATTTTGTAAACGTGTGGACAGAAGACCAGGTTGCCGCCTTGCAAACTTGAGCCATAGAGATCTGGTGGTGTGCTGCCCAGGAGGCGCCCATGGCCCTAGTAGAATGAGCCTTTAATGATACTGGAGGAGGCAACCCTTTCAAGCCGTAGGCCTGAGTGATTAATTGCTTAATCCACCTAGAAATGGTGGACTTTGCAGCTGCCTGCCCCTTCTTGGGCCCATCCGGTAATATGAACAGCACATCTGTTTTCCGGATCTTCTTTGTAGCTTTAAGATAGGCCTTCATGGCCCTGACGATATCCAAGGTATGCAGCAACCCTTCCTTTCTGGAAGTAGGTTTAGGGAAGAAGGATGGTAATACCAAATCCTGGTTCAAATGAAAACTGGATACAACCTTCGGTAGGAAGGAAGGATGAGGGCGGAGAACGACCCTGTCCTTGTGAAAAATAAGATATGGTTCCTTACAGGATAAGGCCGCCAGTTCCGATACTCTTCTTGCGGAAACTATGGCGACCAAAAATACTAACTTCCTTGTCAGTAAAACCAAAGGAATTTCAGCCAACGGCTCAAACGGTTGTTTCTGTAAACTTGACAGAACAAGGTTTAAATCCCACGGGCAAAGCGGGGATTTAACTGGAGGTTTAATACGTAAGACCCCTTGAAGGAAGGTCTTAACCAGCGAGTGGGTGGCCAGCGGCCGCTGAAACCACACTGACAGAGCAGAACTCTGTCCTTTGATTGTGCTTAATGCCAATCCTTTATCCACTCCTAGCTGGAGAAAACTTAAAACTCTATCAATGGTGAATTTGCGAGAAAGCCATCGCTTGGACTCACACCAGCCTACATAG
Source organism: Rana temporaria (assembly GCF_905171775.1). Classification (NCBI taxonomy): domain Eukaryota; kingdom Metazoa; phylum Chordata; class Amphibia; order Anura; family Ranidae; genus Rana; species Rana temporaria. Next base: position 48,986,984 of record NC_053493.1, read on the forward strand.
GCCTTCCAGACCCTGTAATAAATCACCCTAGAGACCGGTTTCCTGGCTCTGATTAGGGTAGAGATTACTTTCTGAGACAGACCTCTACCCCTGAGAATCAGGGATTCAGCTTCCAGGCCGTCAAATTTAGATGCCGTAAGGCAGGGTGGAGGATCGGACCTTGCGATAGCAGGTCTGGCCATAGAGGAAGAGTCCAAGGGTCTCCCACTACCATCTTTAGGATTAGTGAATACCATGCCCTTCTGGGCCATGCTGGAGCTACCAGGATGACTGGTATGTGCTCCACCCTGATCCTGCGCAGCAGGCGGGGTAGTAACTGGAGCGGGGGAAATACATAAAGTAGTCTGAACTGATGCCAAGGGCAAACCAGCGCATCGGTTCCGCAGGCCATCGGATCCCTTGAGCGGGATATGAACCTGTCTAGTTTCTTGTTGAGTCTTGATGCCATGACGTCCACGTCCGGCACTCCCCATCTCTGGCAGAGTGTCTGAAAGACCTGTGGATGTAGAGACCATTCCCCCGGCAACAGAGTCTGGCGACTTAAAAAGTCCGCCTGAAGGTTGTCCACTCCTGGAATGAATATCGCCGATATGCAGGGCACATGAGCTTCTGCCCATAGGAGAATCAAGCTCACCTCTCTCTGAGCGGATTGACTCTTGGTTCCCCCTTGGTGATTTATGTATGCCACTGCTGTGGCATTGTCCGATTGAATTCTCACCGGGAACCCCTGCAACTTGGACGTCCAAGCCCTGAGGGCTAGTCGAGCTGCTCTGAGCTCCAAGATGTTGATGGGCAATTGCTTCTCTAGCTTTGCCCAAGTGCCTTGGCGAGTGCAACCATCCAAAATTGCTCCCCAGCCTGTTAGGCTGGCGTCTGTGGTTACTATCTTCCAAGCCACTGGGCTGAAAGACTTCCCCTTCAGTAGATTCTGAGGGTCTAACCACCAACACAGACTTTGTCGGACTCTTGATGAGAGCGGCAAAGGGATATCTAAGGCCTGTGGCCTCCTGCTCCAGGCTGACAGGATGGCTGCCTGGAGGATGCGAGTGTGGCTCTGGGCGTACGGTACCGCCTCGAATGTGGCCACCATCTTGCCTAGTAACCGCATACATAGGCGAACAGTTGGTTCCTTCTTGCTTAGAACCAGTAGAATTAATTCCTTGATGGCTTTGACTTTTATCAGAGGCAGAAACACCCTCTGTTGTTCTGTGTCTAATCTCATGCCGAGATATTCCAACTGCCTTGTGGGCTGGAATGCTGATTTTTCTCGATTTAGGACCCAGCCGAACCTCTCGAGGTACTGAACTGTGAGGGCCACTGCTTGTTTCAAGCCAGGAGACGAGTGATCTATGACTAGGAGGTCGTCCAGGTATGCTAGGATTGTGACCCCTTGAATCCTTAGATTGGCTAGGATTGGAGCTAGGACCTTCGTGAACACCCGGGGGGCCGTAGCCAACCCGAAGGGAAGCGCCATGAATTGGAAATGACGTAGAGCCACCGAGAAGCGTAGAAATCTTTGATGTGGCTGGTAAACTGGAACATGAAGGTAAGCATCCTTTATGTCTATGGATGCCATAAAATCGTCCTTCTGAAGTGCGGCAACTGCTGACCGCACGGATTCCATCCGAAATGAGCGGACCTTTAGGTATGCATTTACCATTTTTAAGTCCAAAATTGGCCTGACATCGCCGTTGGGCTTTGGGATAATGAATAGGTTGGAGTAGAAACCTAGCCCCTGTTCTGGACTGGTACCTCTACTATTACCTCCTGAGAGAGTAGATGATTCAATGCCGCTATTAATGCGGCTCCCTTCCTCGGATCGTTTGGTACTCTTGACTCCTGAAAATGAGGAGGAGGAAACTTTAGGAAGTCTAGTTTGTAGCCTGTAGCCACGGAGGACCGTACCCATTTGTCGGGAATGCTGGCCTCCCAAACCTCTGTAAAGAGACGCAGTCTTCCCCCCACCTTCGAGGGTGGGGGCGCCCCTTCATAAGGCCGGCTTGGGGGCTGGCTTTGCTGGCTTGCGAAACCACTGCTTCTTGCGACTTGTTAAAATTTGCTTTCGCAGGAGGCCGTCGATACTGTTTGGTATTGGAGGGCCCCTGCCCAGGGGAGTACTGTCGTTTAAACGCAGGCCCCCGAAACTTCCTCTTGGTGGGCAAAAGAGTACTTTTTCCGCTTGAAATGGTCTGGATGTATTTGTCCAGGTCTTCTCCGAAGAGTCGTCCTCTATGGAAGGGAAACCCTACCAGGAGCTTCTTGCATGGGGGCTCTGCCTCCCAGCTCTTTAACCATAAGAGTCTTCTCATATGGATAAGGGATAATGATAGGCGTGACGCTTGCTGGATCGAATCCTTAATCGCATCTACCGTAAATCGTATGGCCCTAGGGACGTCCGAAAATTCTTCTGCCTGCTGGGCAGGAATAAGTTTAAGCATCTGCTTAGCTTGATCCGATAATGCTTGCGCAACCCCAATTGCAGCCACAGCTGGCTGCACTACTGCCCTTGCAGTAGTGAAGGAGGTTTTCAGTAGCGTTTCCAAGCGTTTATCAACCGGATCCTTGAACACCTGTATGTTTTCTACAGGGCATGTTAAAGACTTGTTAACACATGAGATGGCTGCGTCTACAGCCGGGGCTGCCCATCTCTTGGAAAATTTCTCTTCCATAGGATATAAGGCAGAGAATCTCTTTGGTGGTACAAAGATTCTATCTGGCTTGGCCCAATCTTGGAACATAACTTCCTCTAGTAGAGGATGGATCGGAAAAACCGCATTGGTTTGAGGCGCTTTTAGTAAGCCTAAAGCTGAGACCGTTGATACTTGGAGATCTGGTACTGGCAAGTTGAACGTCCTATGGACCAAGTCTGTTAAAACTTGAACCCACCAGCTCTCCCCTTGGGAGGCTGCGCCAGACTCCTCCGTACCCGGATCCTCGATCCCTGAACCTACTTGGTCCTTGTCCAAGAGGTCTTCCCATTCCTCTGCGGAAGGGACCTCCTCGTCTGAGGGTTCACGCTCGGGCGACGGAGATCTATTCCGTTTTCTGCCCCGCATAGCCTTGGCTATCATTTTTTCCATTCTTTTTTCCATCTCCTTTAGAGAGGTGGACAGTACCTCGTCCGTGACCATCCTAGGGTTGGACTGACCCGTGCCAGCTCCAGCCCCAGATCCCGATGGTCTCACCAAGGCTCCTTCTGGGGAAAGTAGCGGTAAGACTTTGTCCGAGACCCCGGACCCTCTGGGGGAATCCCCACCTTTTGTACCCTCCGAACCAGATGCCATGGTACAATACCGAGGTACGCCCGCTACTTAATGGTGTTTTGGGAAAATAAATAGTTGTTGCCCACAAACCCTTTCTGGGGAAAAAAATGCCTTTCCTTATTAATCTTGGCTTATTTTTTTTTTTTTTTAAACCAAAGAAAGAAAAACCATTCTGTCCCCCTTAGTAGTATTTGCCAATAAAAACTGCTGAAAAGAAAAAGAAAAAAGAAACCCTATCTTTAGGGTGAAAGACAGTCTGTTTGAAGACTGTAATACTTTTCTTTGGCCACTGTGTGTCCTCGGCGCCCCACTCTGCCGCTCCGGTCCTCCTCTCTCAGTTCCAACACATCACTGAGCTGGGAACTCTTTTGGAAGGGCCGCCCCTTCCTTTTACCTACGGGCCCGCCCTTCCCCTTCAGAAAAACGGCGCGAAATTGCGCCCATATCACGGGGACGCGCGCGCGCGCCCGCCGCGGGGGGGGGGGGAGGCCCACACGAGGAGGTCAGAGGCTGATCCTGCCGTCCAGGCCAGGATCCACAGAGCGGCATTTATCTGTCTGCAGCAACCGCCTGGACCTCTCTGAGCAGGCTTGCAGGTAAGAGCATTCACTCCCTTTACATAAGAAACCTCAATAGATTCCCAGGGGCTTCTCTTAAGAGAATTGTCACTATACACACAGGCCCTTTTCAATGCTACTAGCACCAGTTGCAATACTACCAGGGAGGTCACAATTATGGGGATTATACACATATATAGTCATCCTATCTTTAAGATATGTGACTCACCTTGCCAGATGCAGCGCATAAACCATAGGCATGTCCCACTGTGACCTTCCCCCAGACAAAACCTGCTGCGAACCAAGTTCCGCAAGTTTCCCCTTCACTTACCTGCTCCATGCCGCAGGACTTTGCACAGCAAGAGGTCCAATCTTCCCCCATCTCCGTGGGGCGTCTAGACCTTCAGGCCCTGGGTTCCTATGAAGGATCCACTGTCCTGGGCCCATATAGCACCCTGGCAACAGAAACATTAGGCCCCCAAAGGTTTCTAGGTTCTGGGCCCAGGGTCCAGCTCTCTGTGACAGAAAGCATTATGGGCTATACCCCAATGGTTTGGGGTCCGGTTACTGACCACTTTAGCACTGAGGCCTTTGGACAGAACCGGTTAGCCCACCTTAATCCCAAGGATGTGGAGGCAAGCTAAACCATGACCAACACCTAAGACACTGGCGTAAAAACTGAGGTACTCCTCCTATGGGAGGGGGTTATATAGGGAGGGGCATTTCCTGTTTGAAGATTGCCAGTGTCAACACCTGAAGGTACTCCATATAACCCATATAGTAATGAATATGCCGCTCTGTGTCCCGTGATGTACGATAAAGAAATAAGTGTTATTTGACACATTCTGTATAACAGATTACAGTTTGTACAAATTATACAGAAAACAATAAAAATGATGGAAAAAAAATAATAAAAAAAGTTTTAAATACGATTTAAAAAACACATAAAAGTGGAAAGACGAATGGTGTAAAGCTGAGCCAGGGGGGGTTCTACAATCACTATGACCCTCATTAAATCAGAATTATAACCTACCTCAGGATTCGGAGGCTTTATTTTCGCACTAGCCAGCAGAGAGGGGGCGGGACCAGGAACTCCACTCGGAACACAGTGGCTGTAGTTAGAGCAGTGATCGGAGTGGGCGCGTCAGTAGAGCTCCCGGCCCCGCCCCCGGACCTCTGTATTCCCCAGCCAGTATAGAGGGGACGGGGCCAGGAGCTCCACTGACGCGCCCACTCTGATCACTGCTCTAACTACAGCCACTCTGTTCTGAGCATACAGACTACATGGGGCGGGGTCAGCACGTCTGTGGAGCTCCCGGTCCCACCCCCTTACTGCTGGGTAGATCGGGAATACAGCCTCCCATGTCCTCTGTGCACTCTGCAAAGTCAGCGTCGGGGCCCCAATTCACGGGTAGCGCAGGGCCCCCTACAAAGATTGGGCCCAGGGCAAGTGCCCCATTTGACCTGCGCTAAAGACGGCCCTGCCTACCTCTTTACCTTTTCAATGGTCCTTGAAGTGATAGTAAACTCTGTTACACTACTTGTACCTACAGGTAAGCCTGTATTAAGGCTTACCTGTAGGTATTGTGAATATCTTTTAAACTTCCACAGTTTAGGAGATGTTCAAAATGCATGCGGCCAATGACATCACCGGCGCATGTGCTGTGAAGGTACAGTATATAATGCTGGACCTTCAGAGCCTGTGCCGTAAACAGCGGCGCATGCGCAGAAGTGACATCATCGCGGACCCCGGCCATTCATGTAGCCAGAGGCTGCGAACCTGGAAGGAAGACCAGAGGAAGAGGTCAGCCCTCTCAGCTGTCACAGCGTGGTGCTGGGGGGCGTTGTTCTAAGGTAAGTCTCTCATTATGTGCTAGAATGGGATGCATACTAGCACATTATGACATTGCCTTGCAGAATTTTTTTTTTTTTTTTTTTAACCACCTGTGGTTTAATACCGCTCTAATATTGTAGAGAGTGTCAAAGGATGTCTGCACCATTTTCTACGTTATTAGTACTGTAAGTGCAAAAATGCAGGGCACCATGGTGATTCTCTCCCCCGCCCCCCACAAGGAGCAGGCCCATGAGGCTCTGCACGCTCACAAAGTGGGTTAAATGATACTGGCCACGCAACCTCGTACAGCAATGAGTCTATGAGGGACAGCACAAAACAGGAGGTGAGTATTGCAGCAAGAACTGCTTTTTTATTTTTACAATAGAATTGAGCAGTTATATTCTGTGCAATTAAAGAGCAGTTAATATGCAGTTCTGCACCAGATTCCCCCCTTTTTTTTGTGGTTCAGATCTACATATATTTGGTGTGCTACTGAAGGATAGTAGGAGGACATGCCACAAACAGGCAACTAAACACAGCTCAAATACTTGTATGTATATATGCTAAAATATCTGTGATTTGGTTCATCATCAGGTCCTGCACTTTAACCCCAGACAGGCAGCACAGCCAGGTCCAGGATTGTGTTCAGCAGCGGAGTTGTTCTGCCTCCTATTGCTGACCTTCCCTCTCCCAGTCTGGATCCTGCTGTGCAGAAGATTACAAAAAGCTGCTAAAAATACAAACTTGGGTATTTATGTCGGGTGCCTTTAAATTCAATTAAACTTTTAAGTAATACTTTTAATAAATACATATACTTTTTAGCATTACTCGAATATGTGTCAGCAGTTCAGCTACACTTTCTAAATAAATGGTGAAAATCACGTTTTTTTTAAAGAAAACATTGTAGATATTTAAGCATTACAATGTATACATTTCATGTGGCAGTTTTAGATGTCAGATTACACTCTCTGGAGTTTACTTTGCACATACACCCTGTAGTAGTTTCAACTGTTCACCACATGAGGGGGCAATTGTATAAGCCAGGATTATAGACCACCTTGTGAACCATTCACGATAATGCATGTATATTTCAGGGCCGAATTCAGGCAAAAATTCAGCCCCGATTCGTCCCTGAAATAGAGAACAGTGACGCACCGGACCCCTCCTGCGAGCCGCATGCGGCTTAGATGTGGCCCCAACCTCAGTGACAGGACTGCTCAGTGACAGGACCATGCTCATTTTCATTACGAGACAAGGAAAAATAATTACAGATCTGGTGTGATAATACGAAAGACAAAAGAAAAGCTCTGACATTTTTTAAAGCTATTATCACTTATGCCGAATTAAGTAACAAACTTTATCAGTGCAGCCACACCTGTGCCCACCATTTCAGCCTCTGTCCACTGTGCTCACCATTGCAGCCTCTGCCCACCATTGCAGCCTTTGCCCACTATTGCAGCCTGTGCCCACCATTGCAGCCTCTGCCCACTTTGCCCACCATTGCAGCCTCTGCCCACTGTGTCCACCATTGCAGCCTCTGCCCACCATTGCAGCCTCTGCCCACTGTGCCCACCATTGCAGCCTCTGCCCACTGTGTCCACCATTGCAGCCTCTGCCCACCATTGCAGCCTCTGCCCACTGTGCCCACCATTGCAGCCTCTGCCCACTGTGCCCACCATTGCAGCCTCTGCCCACTGTGCCCACCATTGCAGCCTCTGCCCACCATTGCAGCCTCTGCCCACTGTGCCCACCATTGCAGCCTTTACGCACTGTGCCCACCATTGCAGCCTTTATGCACTGTGCCCACCATTGCAGCCTTTACTCACTGTGCCCATGATTGTAGCCTCTGCTCACCTGTACAGAGGATAGCCCCAGGGGAAGAGGAGCTGGGAGTGGAGGGGGGGAGAGCGCGGGTATCGCCGGCATGCAGGGATTGATTGGGAGCCGTTCTCCCATCGATCACCCCGGGGAAGAGAAAAACCGCGGGATTACATAGCTGATAACCCACTGTTACAGCTGACTTTACATTGCAGCTCCCTCCGCTCCGCTTGCGATTACACACAGCCCCGCCTCCTGACCCCATGCCTGTATCAGATTGACAGAATGCCAGTCCAATGCTGGGACGTGTTCCCTCCCCACTCCCAGCTCTTGCCAGAAACGATTTTGCACTCGCAAAATGCGAGTAGGCAAGGGGAAATTTTGAGGGCTGTTTTAGTTATTTAAAAATTATATGTTGCAGAGTTTAATTCCAACCCGGTTTCCTTCATTGGGAAAAATGTCACAGTTGTGTATATGAGGCAGGTACATTTCTCATTATGACCAGTTTCCAACAGTCCTCTCTGTAGAGTACAGAACTAAAAGTAAAACAAGCATTCTGATTGGCTACTGTGAGTAACAACAAACCTACTTGTTAGTGCACTATAGAATTTTATTTAAATATACGGCCCATTAACACTGTGCAGTTGGTTAAAATTAGGGTTGTCCCGATCAGGGCCGTCTTTAATATGGTTTGGGCCCTGGGCAAACATTTTTTTTGGGCCCCCCTCCAGCTTATTTTGGGCCTGGCTGGTTCACATGTATGTTTTGGCGGTCTTCATTTGTGCAGGTACAGCAGCCCATTGATTTGAATGGGCTGCCATGCCTTTATTTCCTGCAGAAAAAAGGTGCATTCAGCATTTTAAAAATACAGTTGCCTTGAAATCCATTCTGCTTTTGCACCATGCTACTTACCTGCAGTTCTTGCACACACAAACGCACTGTGTTTTTAAAAGCGTGACCTAAACGTCTAAAAATGCAGCAAGTTTGACAGTGCGGGAACTGCAGATAAGTCACAGCAGACAGCAGAATGGACAGACAGTGCTGTATTTCAGTGCTTGATGGGCATAGGCGTGCCGTGTGCGCAGCCTATTACATGAGGCATGCGCTTTTCTTTGCAGGAAACACAGGCATGGCGGCAAATTCAAATGAATGGGCTGCTGTGCCTGCGCAAATGTGGGCCGCCAAAACACATACATGTGAACCAGCCAGGCCCAAAATAAGCCCATCAAGCAGTTAAATACAGACAGTAATGCCATGTGCTCTGAGGCTTTACTCAGCCTGGACTGCAGGTCTGGTCTGTGATTTAAAGAGTTCCTCTATTTTACACATGGCATGGCATGGGGTCCCATGGTGCTAAAGCAGAATGGACAGACGGTGCTGTGACCCCATGCCATGCCATGTGTAAAATAGAGGAACTTTTTAAAACACTGACCAGACCTGCAGTGAATCATCAAATATTATAAAGACTTTGGGCACACTCTACAGAAAACTTCTATTTACAATACAGATTAGCAAACAGTGACATACCTTGAGGAGCAGGACATGAAGAAGTCAGCCTCGGGAAGAGCAAACTGGGGATGTTATAAAATCACATTCTAATTCACTTTTATATACAAGCAGCACCCAGTGGCAGGAATGGAGAAGTGCACGTCTAAAGGGAAGCCAGGGGTGCTGTACATTTTAAAACACTGGGAAGGGAAGCAGTACTGTCACTGGCTGCGTGCCGCTGCTGATTTTCAGCCTGATTTGTGGGCAGCACAGGGGCTAAGGCTAGGTTCACATCACGATTTTTACATCCGATAATCGGACCGTTAAATCGAATGGAATCGTATATGACAAAATCGTATGTAATCGTATGTCAAAATGTATTTTTTAAATCGGATTCATAAATCGCACAGCTAAATTTTCCATCCGATTTTCACTAAAAAATCGGATCCTGATTTTAAATAATGTCTGGCAATGGCCATAAAGTATTATGTAGAGAAGTGCTTTCTGGGAAAAAGAAGATTCTTGAAGTTTCTAGCTCGTTCCAGTGTCTAGTGCGCATGCGTAATAAAAAATCGGGTACGATTTATCGGATAAAAACGCACAGTCATCCGATTTATTACGATTTAGATTGACCACAATATAAAACAAATCGGACACGATTTTAATACGATTTCAAATCAGGACCAAAAATCGTGGTCAAACACGATTTTTGATGCGATTTTAAATCGTATCAAATCTGATGCGGATCAAATCGGATTCACTTGGGGACCTACATTAATGAATGGAAGTGAATGGATATGTTTTGCCATACAGATTTGTACGATTTCAAACCTAAGAATCGTGAGAACAAGTAGGATGATAAAATCGTGGTGTGAATGCACCCTTAACGGGCGGCAGGGCCGCCATCAGGAATTATAGGGCCACTTACACAGCTTCAGGCATGGGCCCCCTGGAGCAGAGAACCGGGATGGGGGGTGCTGCCGCCTGAAATTGAGAAGCAGGGGGGGGCTGCCGCGAATTTAGAATTTAGAATTTATAAAAAAAGAAATAAAGAAAGAAATAAAGAAAAATATATATAAAAAAAGGGGTGTAGCCATCTGGGGCCCTGGGGACCTCTGGGCCCTTTAATAAAAAAAAAAAAAGAAATAAAAAATATATATAAAAAATATATTTTAAAAAGGGGGTTGCCATCCGGGACCTCTGGGCCCTTTAATAAAAAATAAATATATAAAAAAAGAAACATTTATAAAAATAAAAAAAAGGGGGGGGGTTGCCATCCAGGGCCCTGGGGACCTCTGGGTCCTTTAATAATAATAATAATAATAACATTTATATTATATTTTATATATATATATATATATATATATATATATATATATATATATATATATATATATATATATATATATATAAAAGAAATATATAAAAAAATATTTTTTTATAAACAAAAGGGGGGTTGTCATCCGGGGCCCTGGGGAACTACGGGCCCCTGGGGACCCCCAAACCTCTAAAAAAAAATTGGCCCTTTAATAAAAAATGAAAAAAAAAATATATTAAAAAAATTTTTTTTTTTATTTAAAAATAAATAAAAAAGGGGGGTTGCCATCTGGGGCCCTGGGGGCCTCCGGGCCCTTGGGGACCCCTAAAAAAAATTGTCCCTTTAATAAAAAATAAAAATATATTAAAAAAAATATTTTTTTTTATTTAAAAAAAAATAAAAAAAAAATATTTTTTTAAATTTAAAAATAAATAAAAAAAAGGGGGGTTGCCATCTGGGGCCCTGGGGGCCTCCGGGCCCTTGGGGACCCCTAAAAAAAATTGTCCCTTTAATAAAAAATAAAAATATATTAAAAAAAATATTTTTTTTTATTTAAAAAAAAAATATTTTTTTAAATTTAAAAATAAATAAAAAAAAGGGGGGTTGCCATCTGAGGCCCTAGGGGCCTCCGGGCCCCTCCGGACCCCTAAAAAAAAAAAAAAAAAAAAAAAAAAATTTTTTTTTTTTTTTTTTTTTCAAAGGGGTTTGCTTTGGGCCCCCAACAGTGACAGGGCCCAGGGCACCTGCCCCATTTGCCCTGCGGTAAAGACGGCCCTGGTCCCGATACCGATACTAGTATCGGTATCGGGACCGATACCGAGTATTTGCGGGAGTACTCGTACTCCCGCAAATACCCCCGATACCAAAATAGAATACTTCCCCCCCCCCCCGCCGCCGCCGCAAGCGCCGAACGAATCCCGCCGCTAAAGCCGCATCTCGCCGCATCCCTGCTTGGTTACCACGGGCGGGGGAGATTACAGCATTCATTTGAATAGCTGTAGTCTTTCCCGCGGCGCAGCGTAGAGACACTCCCCTTGCTCGGGTGAACTGTCCAATCCCGAGCAAAGGGGAGTGTCTATACGCAGCGTGAGAGACTACAGCTATTCAAAGCTGTGATGGCGCGGCAGCATGTACGGTAAGGGGGGGACATGGCTGATTTTTTTTGGGGGGGGGCATGGCTGGTATGGGGAGGACATTGCTGCATATGGGGGGGGGACATGGCTGGTATGGGGAGGACATTGCTGCATATGGGGGGGGACATGGCTGGTATGGGGAGGACATTGCTGCACATGGGGGGGGGACATGGCTGGTATGGGGAGGACATTGCTGCACATGGGGGGGGGACATGGCTGGTATGGGGAGGACATTGCTGCATATGGGGGGGGACATGGCTGGTATGGGGAGGACATTGCTGCACATGGGGGGGGGACATGGCTGGTATGGGGAGGACATTGCTGCATATGGGGGGGACATGGCTGGTATGGGGAGGACATTGCTGCATATGGGGAGGACATTGCTGCATATGGGGGGGGGGACATGGCTGGTATGGGGAGGACATTGCTGCATATGGGGGGGGGACATGGCTGGTATGGGGAGGACATTGCTGCATATGGGGGGGACATGGCTGGTATGGGGAGGACATTGCTGCATATGGGGGGGGACATGGCTGGTATGGGGAGGACATTGCTGCATATGGGGAGGGGACATGGCTGGTATGGGGAGGACATTGCTGCATATGGGGGGGGACATGGCTGGTATGGGGAGGACATTGCTGCATATGGGGGGGGGGGGCATGGCTGGTATGGGGAGGACATTGCTGCATATGGGGGGGGGGGGGCATGGCTGGTATGGGGAGGACATTGCTGCATATGGGGGGGGGGGCATGGCTGGTATGGGGAGGACATTGCTGCATATGGGGGGGGACATGGCTTGTATGGGGAGGACATGGCTGCATATGGGGGGGGGGGACATGGCTGCATTTGTGGGGGGACATGGCTGCATGTGGGGACACATTTAAAAAAAAGTATTCGGTATTCGGTATCGGCGACTACTTGAAAAAAAGTATCGGTACTTGTACTCGGTCCTAAAAAAGTGGTATCGGGACAACCCTAGTTAAAATCAAGGAGTTATTGTGCCATGCGGTGCATGCGTTTTTTTTTTTTAATGGACTGGCAGCAATGGAAAGTCAGACTTGACCCTTTTCTTTTTAAGGCTAGGTTCACACTGCCGCAATCAGATTTTGATCTGACTTTCAGTATGATTATGTGATAAAACTTGGATACTACGTGGATGGGGTTTGCATATTCTATAGGGCTGGAATCGCACCAATGTAGCAGAGGACCCTTTTCCAAAATCGCACTGCAATGATGTGAACACACACACACCGCTAAAGGCACCAGAGCTTAGTAAATGAGCAGAAGCTCTACTGACTTCCATCATCCAATCATGTGCAAGCAAAACTGCTGTTTTTTAAATTTTCCTTGCACATGATTGGGTATTCTTTGCAAAGTGAAGCTTTACCACATTTACTAAGCTCTGGAGCAATGGCACTTTGCAAAGCGCACTGTCTATTTGACTTTAGTAAATAAACCAAAATGTGTTTTCCATTGTCATGTGATTCTTTGCGGCTCAGGTCGCATCTGAAATCCCACTAGTGTGAACCAGGCCTAACAGCGCAACAGCATGTAATCGCTTTCTTGTCAAAAACAGTAGGACTGGATGGCAATCAGGAAGTCAAAAGAAAATTTCCAACTGCAGGGTAATATCCATTTTACTAGTACTATGTTTTTTTTTTCTTTTTAACTTGCGTACTTCTTGGCAGAACATTGCTATTTCCTCCATCACCTCACCTCTCCAAAATGGAGAAAACCATATTTAATGGGCTGAAGGTCCTTGACATCTCTACTGGTCAGAACCCGGCATGCAGCATGCTTGTGTGTCATTTTCTGTTCCACTTCCTCCCTCTTCATTCCTCTACACCCTCATCTCTTCTATCAACAATCTAGCTACAGGCCTCATTGGTTGCCAAGATGCAGGCGGCTAGGACATACAGGGCTAGATTCAGATAGGTTAGCGGATCTTTAGATCCGCGTAACCTATCTGATTTATGTTACGCCGCCGCTATTTTTTGAAGCAAGTATTTTATTCAGAAAGCACTTGCCTCTAAAGTTGCAGCAGCGTATCATAAATCCCCGGCGGAATTCAAGTTCCATGGCTAGGGGGCGTGTACTATTTAAATCAGGAGATACGCCGTCGTATCTTCTTTCTGAATCTGGCCCACAGTGTTTTAATAGTGTGGGTGTCCTGGCTGCACGGCATCATGGACTGGCAGGACGTAGGCAGCTAGACCACAAAGCACAATGCAATTCCACAGGCCAGCCGCCAGAACCATAACAACCAATGATGCTGTGCAACCAGAAAACTTGGAACCACATGACACTATGCCTAGCATACCCCTAAATATCCTTGCACACACCTTGAGACTATTGCATTCCGTTATACTGTGCTACCCTGAAGGTGGGCGCCACACTGGAAGAAGACCCAGGCAAATGGCGTCTGCCTCATAAATACCCCTCCCCTGCATGCACAGCGAAGAAACCTCCTCCTGATAAGCTGCTGGAAAAAAGCATCCAATTCCCTGACTCCACTGCTGCCACCTGTCAGCCTGGGGTGGGGTCAGCACCCCAGAAACGACAGCATGAACCCACAGCCAAAGCTGAGGCAGAGGCTTCAAATGTGTAAAGATTAACCTGGTCAGAGTCACTTAACTCTCTAAAACCCCTCTAAATTTACACTAGCACCGGTTCTGAAAAGTAACCAGGCGCTACACATATCTCTAAATAGATATAAGTATATCTATATTTATATACACACACACATACACATACACCCACACACCTGTTTAGGCTCTTCATTTTCCACCAGCTGTAATATCTGGGCTTCCAGCGACTGAATAAGTAGATCTTTCTCATCAAGCTTTCTTCGCAAACTTTGGATTTTTTCAGAATCTGCTTCATGCGTTTCATGGCCTTTCTGACTCCCTGAGATTCCTTTATAATAATTCTGTTGAGACATGTATATCATAAAGAAAATGGCTAGGATAACCAGTTTTATTCTGTTTCCACAACCACTATATTCCAACCACAGATTTGAAACATAAGCACAAGAACATGGCTATGACTAAGCATTGTATAACAATGTGAAACGCGTCAGTTATATCATCCCACCGTTTGCTGTTTCTCTGTTTGTGCAGTGTTTTTTTACTGGATTAAAGGCTTTTATTGTTTTTTACATTTATCGGAGTGCGGCTGTCCATACCTTTTTGCTTCTATTTATGCTTCGTGCATTGCCTGCACCCACTGGATTTTTCTGAGTCCATACTCACCACCGAGGAGCACTCATCTGGAGCGGCGGTCTCTTTCCCCTACTATGGGAGGGGGAAGAGGTGGGCCTAAGCCTGGGCACTGACTTTCAGAAAGTCTTTATTTAGGAAAAATAGACACACTTGTGGGTGTGACTGGGAATAGCTAGTGTGAATTAGATGATGGTGTTCCCAGAATTCATTACTGCATGCCTCTTTCATAAATAGGAGCTGAGGAGTGATGTACAAGTCAGCAGGGGAGGCGACCCACATAACCCAAAAGTGTGTGAATATCTGAAGTGGCTGGGGAGCAGTGAAGGAGCAGGGCTTTAAACACAGGGGGCCGGATTCAGATAGAGATACGACGGTGTATCTCCTGATACGCCGTCGTATCTCTAAATTCCGACGGTCGGATCTATGCGGCTGATTCATAGAATCAGGTTCCGCATAGATCTCCCTAAGATCCGACAGGTGTAAGTGACTTACACCGTCGGATCTTAGGCTGCAATCTCCCGCTGGCCGTTAGGTGGCGTTTCGTTTGTATACGCAACGAATATGCAAATGAGGATTTCCGCCGAACGCCCGCCCGTCGCTTTTTTTTACGTCACTTGCGTTCGGCTTTTTCCGGCGTATAGTTACCCCTGCTATGTGAGGGGTATCCTATGTTAAGTATGGCCGTCGTTCCCGCGCCGAGTTTTGAATTTTTTACGTTGTTTGCGTAAGTCAATTCAGAATACGGCCGGACGCAAGTTACGCTCACGCCGAAACCAATGACGTCCTAGCGACTTCATTTGGAGCAATGCATTCTGGGAAAAATCGCAGACGGCGCATGCGCTGTTGGATCGGCGTGGGGACGCGCCTGATTTAAATTGTAGACGCCCCCTAGCCGTGGAATTCACGATACGCCGCCGCAAGTTTTGAGGTAAGTGCTTTCTGAATTAAGCACTAGCCTCAAAAACTTGCGCCAGCGGATCGTAAATCAGATTCAGATCAGATCTGAATCTGGCCCAGGGCATTGCAAAGGTAAGTACAAATTGACTGCTTTACATGGAGTGGGGTTTTTGTAATCAATGTCCCTGTAATAACAACAATACAATTATTTACAATTAGATCTCCCTTTCTTTATGTCTTAAATGCAAATTCCACCTTGTGTAAAAAAAAAAAAAAAAAGGAAGAATAAATGCACCCACATTACAAAAATAATTTTTGCATTTATTATTAATGTTTTAAATTGGAGTATGAAAAGCATTGCAACCACGATCAAGGCACCATGGGGCCAGATTCACGTAGAATTGCGGCGGCGTAACGTATCTTAGATACGTTACACCGCCGCAAGTTTTCATCGCAAGTGCCTGATTCACAAAGCACTTGCGAGAAAACTTACGCCGGCGGCCTCCGGCGTAAGCCCGCGTAATTCAAAGGGGCGTGTGCCATTTAAATTAGGCGCGCTCCCGCGCCGGACCTACTGCGCATGCTCCCTTTTGAATTTCCCGCCGTGCTTTGCGCGAAGTGACGTCATTTTTTGGAACGCCGACGTGCGTAGCGTACTTACGTATTCCCGGACGTCTTACGCAAGAAGGAAAAAATTTTACATTTCGACGCGGGAACGACGGCCATACTTTATACAGCACATACGTGTGCTGTGTAAAGTTAGGGCACCTAAAACGACGACTAACTTTGCGACGGGAAACTAGACTAGCAGTGACGTAGCGAACACGAAAAACCGTCGTGGATCGGTGTAACTACTAATTTGCATACCCGACGCTGGTTTACGACACGAACTCCCCCCAGCGGCGGTTGCGGTATTGCATCCTAAGATCCGACAGTGTAAAACAATTACACCTGTCGGATCTTAGGGCTATCTATGCGTAACTGATTCTATGAATCAGTCGCATAGTTAAGAAGACCTTAAAACAGAGATACGCCGTCGTATCTCTTTTGTGAATCTGGGCCCATGTGTGCAATGTACTATTCTTCCAACCTCAGGTCTGTACAGAGATACAAATCTTTGGTTATGACGTTGGAGGATGTAACTAATGGACTATGAGTTTGGTGACATTTCCATTGAGAACTAGGAGTACCTCTGCCACAGTCTTCCACTGAACAAATGACATGGTTGTGCAGGTGGAAATATGCCAAATAAAGATAAATAAAAAAAATAGAAGATGTTCTGGGGAGAAGAGCCTTGTAATTCTGGCTCTTCTACTGTCCCCTGGCTGCCCACCCAAATCCTGACATTACAGCCTGAAAAGGTTGTATAAATACCACAGCCATGGTGCTTTGCTTAGGGGCTGCGGCATCTTTAACTTGGTATGGCCTATAAAACTCGCCCATTGGGATCAAAGGGGGCCACATCTCAGCTGCAAGGCAAACGCTTGGTTTGCATTTGCAGTGCGGCCCCCTCAATGTAAAATGACCATTCGGCAATTTAAAGGGGTTGTAAAGGTACAATTTTTTTTCCTAAATAGCTTCCTTTACCTTAGTGCAGTCCTCCTTCACTTACCTCATCCTTCCATTTTGCTTTTAAATGTCCTTATTTCTTCTGAGAAATCCTCACTTCCTGTTCTTCTGTCTGTAACTCCACACAGTAATGCGAGGCTTTCTCCCTGGTGTGGAGTGTCATGCTTGCCCCCTCCCTTGGACTACAGGAGAGTCAGGATGCTCTCTACGTTGCAGATAGAGAAAGGAGCTGTGTGTTAGTGGGCATCCTGACTCTCCTGTAGTCCAAGGGAGGGGGCGAGCATGACACTCCACACCAGGGAGAAAGCCTTGCATTACTGTGTGGAGTTACAGACAGAAGAACAGGAAGTGAGGATTTCTCAGAAGAAATAAGGACATTTAAAAGCAAAATGGAAGGATGAGGTAAGTGAAGGAGGACTGCACTAAGGTAAAGGAAGCTATTAGGAAAAAAAATAGTTTCTTTACAACCCCTTTGAAAAGAACAAAAACATTCTGCATCAGGAAGCATCAGGCGCTGCTACCCTCTGTGATTCACCGCAGATCACTTTTCAGAGGGCAGTAAGCTTACTGCCTGTCTAAAAAAAAAGCCTTCTGGTAAGAGGGGGCTGCAGTATGTTCCATGACTCCCCCTAAATATGAGTGCAATATGAAACACTGGGCATAAAAGGTGGAATTAGCCTTTAAATAGGAAAATGACGTGCTCATGTCAAGCATTTTGTCAAATTTGTTACTGTAATGCACATTAGTTAATAAAAAGTGTTCAAAATTATATATATATATATATATATATATATATATATATATATATATATATATATATATATATATATAAATAAAATGACTAAAACTGTGAAAGACATAAAAAAAGGTTATTGATATGTTTTATTTACTAACAGATGTAAAGCGAAAACCAGCTTATCGGGTGATTGATGAATAACTAACAATAATGATTATTTCATAGTACAAAATTGAA
Organism: Rana temporaria; assembly: GCF_905171775.1. NCBI lineage: Eukaryota > Metazoa > Chordata > Amphibia > Anura > Ranidae > Rana > Rana temporaria. The sequence goes on from NC_053493.1 coordinate 49,005,055, forward strand.
AAAACAGTGACTTGTAAAGTAACACCGGCAATCTATGTTACACACTGTACATATGCTCACCTCATAGCTTGATCTCATTACAGCAAGAGCGTCCGCCAGCTGTTGCTGGAAACTTTTTCTAAGGGTGAACAGTTTCTGTAAAGAAACAAAATGGAAATCACAGGTTAAATTATAATAAAAGTTTAGCTATTACAAAAAAATTCTTGGAGTACATCACAGAACACCGAGTACTTCACATTCATGACTATACGAGTTAAAGTGGTTGTAAAGGCTGAAGATTTTTTACCTTCATGCATATGCATGAAAGTAAAAAACTTTCTGTGTGCTGCACCCCCAAACAGCCCCCCTAATGCACACCTGAGCCCCCTCTCGATCCAACAATGTGCACGAGAGACTCGGCTGTCCCGGGGCTCCTACTCTTCAGTAGCTGAGACAGCAAATGGAGCCACTGGCTCCCACTGCTGTCAATCACAGCCAGTGAAACAATGAGGAGTGAGCGGGGGCCAGCCAGGCCAAGCTGCGGCTCTATGTGTCTTATGGATGCATAGAGCAGGGCCCCGCTCTGTGCAAAACCATTACACTTAGCAGGTAAGTATAACGTGTTTGTTTTTTTTTTTAAAAGCCAAACCTTTAACCACTTCAGCCCCAGAAGAATTTACCCCCTTTCTGAGAACAGCACTTTTTGCGATTCGGCACTGCGTCGCTTTAACTGACAATTGCGCGGTTGTGCGACGTGGTACCCAAACAAAATTGACGTCCTTTTTTTCCCACAAATAGAGCTTTCTTTTGATCACCTCTGCAAATTTTATTTTCTGCGCTATAAACAAAAAAAGAGCGACAATTTTGAAAAAAAATCTATATTTTTTACTTTTTGCTACAATAAATATCCCCCAAAAATATATTTAAAAAAACACGTTTTTTTTTCTCAGTGTAGGCCAATATGTATTCTTCTACATATTTTTGGTAAAAAAAAAAAAACGCAATACGCGCAAAAGTTATAGCGTCTACAAAATAGGGAATAGTGTTATTTATAGTGCATTTTTCTTCTTCTTTTTTTATTAGTAATGGCGGCCATCAGAGATTTTTATTGTGACTGCGACATTATGGCGCACACATCGGACACTTTTGACCCTATTTTGGGACCATTGTCATTTATACAGCGATCAGTGCTATAAAAATGTACCGATTACTGTGTAATTGACACTGGCAGGGAAGGGGTTAACCACTAGGGAGCGAAGAACTGGTTAAGTGTGTCCTAGGGAGTGATTCTAACTGTGTGGGGGCTGGGCTGCAAGTGACATGACAGTGATCACAGCTCCCGATGACAGGGAGCAGTAGATCACTGTCCTGTCACTAGGCAGAACAGGGAAATGCCTTGTTTACAATGGCAACTCCCCGTTCTTGCCTCTTTGTGACACGATCGCGGGACACCGGTGGATGTCGAGTCACGAAGCACGCGGAAATGGCATGCGCACCTGCACGTTGGCAAATTCAAAGCAACATACAGGTACGTTGCTTTGCGCAGTCATGCCTTTCTGGTAAAACGTAGTAAATGTGTGAAGAGAAGACCAGGTAGCAGCTTTACAAAACTTTGATTAATGGCCCAGGAAGCACTGGCACTTTGACTGGGAAAGAGCACATTGCCCTTGATATTACTGGCCTGAGAAATAAGCTGAAATAGTGGATCAAGAGAATGTCTGACCCTTGTCAGGTACCCTCTCAGGTAGCACAAGCAGGGACTCAGACTGTTGAAACAAGACTAGGGGTGCAACGGATCAAAAAACTCACGGATCGGATCGATCCTCGGATCAGGAGTCACGGATCGGATCTTTTTCGGATCAGCAAAAAAAAAAAAGACAAATCTTGTTACACCCACCAGAGTTTTAGATTTCACAGTTCTTCTCAACACAAAACTGAGCTTATGTGCTTAAATACAGTGTTTGGAAATCCGACGGACTGTTTATTGCTAATGTGACAGAACACCTCTGATTTTCACATTTAAACAGTCCGTCAGATTTACAAATACTGTATTTAAGCGTATAAGCTCTGTTTTGTGTTGAAATAACTGCATCTCGCAATACTTATATGTGCAGCCAAGTGGAAGTCGCAGCCCCATGTACGAAAGTGGTGTCACCAGTTCCCTACTGTGACCTGAACTATCCCAATCATCAGATCCCTTTAGTGTCATTGATCGGCGGGCTGAGTGTCTAGTGAAAATCCCCCCTACGTGCTCAGTCCATACAGATCCCCCCGATCGCCTCCTCTCTCTTCTCTGGCAAGCAGCAGGACGCCCGGTGCGGCGGCGGCAGCGGCTCCCCGTGTGGATTCCTCAAGGTGCAGCATGGAGCTCATCGCTGGGCTGTTAGGAGTCAATGACATATTGAGCTCAAGTGCCCACAAACTTCCGAGGAGCAGCCTGCATCCCCCGCGCCGGGTGGACCTCGATGGCCGCCGCTTCGATAGCTAGGCCGAAGCCGCGGCCTTTCCTATGGACCGGGAGGCACGTGGATCGCCGTGTGTCCCGACCCGAAGGTGCTGATCCGTACGGATCAGTTGCACCCCTAGTGACAATACTTGATGTGTTCCCACTGTCATATGGCATTCTTGTGCCACAGTGCCTACACACCGTCACGGTTTTATCCACTAACCTCTTTCCTTCATCATTATATTTGACATGGAAGACAAAATGCTCCCATACAGGGGATTTAAATGACGTGGGGCATTCAAGCTCCTCCATTCGCCATGACCACGCTGTGTGTGGACTGAACATGCGCAAATTATTATTATTATTTTTTTTTTTTAGAAAACAATCCTCGGATCACGTGTGTGCGGTTCGGATCAATCTTTTTCGGTTCGGATCACGGATCAATGACGATCCGTTGCACCCCTAAACAAGACTCTAGACTTCAGATACATTTGAACAGCTGGAACAACATCCAAAGAGTGAAGATCCTCCTCTTTAGAATGTTTAGGATTATGACAAAAAGATAACCCAATGTCCTAATTCAGGCTACACAAATTAACAATCGATCTTAAAAAAAAAGAGAATCGAGGCCTCAATACAACCTTATTGTCAGGTCACCTGAGGCCAGATGACAGATGCAGACCATTGACGTCAGGAGTGCACCGCTACGGTAGTGGACCTTACGGCTGACTGCCGGGATGGAACTCTGGGTGGTTAAGGAAGGCAGGTCCACTGGAGCACCAACACGGATCCCACAGGGAGCTAGAGCATAATTTTCCCCAGCGCGCAGAGTCTAAGAGCCAGCAGGTGTTCACCAGAGCCTCTAGTGGTGAGGATGGACTGTGCTGCAACTGGCTCCAGGTCGCTGCCCCCAGGGTCTCCCAGCTAACGATCACAGTAGGCTACAGGAGGATAGAGAGGAAGCAGTGGCCCAGGATAACAAGAGATAGTAAGGGGATAAGCCAAAGATCGGGCGACTAGCAGACAAGGATAAACATAGATCATGCCAAAGGTCAGGGTCACAACAAAGCAGGGATAGTCGAGAACAAGCCAAGATTGGTAACTGGAATCAGATGTAGAAGACACAGCAAGTCACACACGAAAGCTAAACACGCCATGTTGATCAGCAGGGCTGGCTTGCAGTGCACAGGTTAATATAGAGTTCTCTGATAGGGACTGGGGTGGAGCCATGCTTTGAGGAGAGATAACTTAAGCAGCCAGGTGAGAGTGGATGGCCTCTAAAAGGTGAACACATGGAGGAGAGGTAAGCTGAAAGACAAACATTACTGCATATCCATGACACTTATCCAGGTGAAGAACCTGGAAGAGTTTCCTTGAAGGAAAGCGCAGCCAACTGAGACACTCTGCAATGGCAACCAAAAAGGCAAACTTGCACATAAGGAGCAACATGGGAATCGTTTGGAGAGTCTCCAAAGGAGACGTCTGCAAAACAGAAAAAAAACAATTAAGGTCCCAAGGAGACAAAGGGGGGTGCAAAGCTGGAACAATCCACGTGACACCCTGCAAAAAAGGCTTTTACCAAGGAATGAGACATGATAGGCCTTTGAAACAGGTCCAAGATCTACCTATTGATGGTACTTGTACCGTGTTTCCCCAAAAGTAAGACCTACCCCGAAAATAAGACCTACCCCAATTTTCAAGGAGGGCTGCAATATAAGCCCTACCCTGAAAATAAGCCCTAGTTTATGCTGGTTGTGGGCTGTCGGAGTCCTCTCTATTGCTGCTGTCAGCGGGGGAATTCAGCCCCCCATCTGCAAGGCTCAGAGCGGGTAGAAGAACTCAGGCAGGTCACGGAAGTGCCGAGCCATGCTCAGATGATCCCTGCTGCTCTTTTTCCAGCTGTCATCGGGGGATCTCGGGCCCCCTTCCTCTGCAAAGCTCGGAGCGGGTAAGAGAGCTCAGGCGGGTCACGGAAGTGTTGAACCGTGGTCAGCTGATACCCGCTACCCTCCTCTCCTGCCAGCTGTCATAGGGGGATCTCGAGCGCCCCTCCCTCTGGAATTCTTGTTCTCAGGGAAGAACGATCCGGCGGGTCACAGAAGTGCTAAACGGCGCTGTGGGAAGGTATGTGACACGGTTAGATTGCAGAGACACATACCCTTTGCATTATATTCTGCTGTGGTGGCGAGGATTCTGGGAGTTTGCAAGCACTTTTACGCTGTGCATACTGGGGATTAAATTGCAAGCCCTACCCTAAAAATAAGCCCTAGTGTGTTTTTTGGTTGCAAAAATTAATATAAGACCCGGGCTTATTTTCGGGGAAACACGGTAGCTAGAGACATCCCCACACCAGACTGGAGAAAGGCCGAACTACACACCACAACACACTGTCAGGTTTGAAACTCACAAACCTCACTACAAGAAAAATGTACGATAGTACACCTTCCCGGTGGTTGACCTTTTTTCCTTGAGGAGGAAAAAGATAACTCCCTTCTCCCTCAGAACATGAGATTCAATAACCAGCAAAGATAAAACAGGATGGAAGATCAAACCCTGCGACACCAACTGTCTGATATAAATTAGCTCAGATCTTGTTTGCCAAAAATGTACAATGTCTGCATACCACACTGTTCTTGGCCAAGCAGGTGTAATCAGAATCACCAGGATGCCTTCCACTTATATCCTGCACAACAGGTGAGAAAAAGGTTTCAGTGGAGGGAAGGCATAGATCAGGGAACACTGATCCCAAGGAAATGTATCTTCCTCCTTGATGGTTCTGCCGTTGCATCGTCTGACTACACTCTTAAGTCTCGTACGCACAATCTTATTTTCCGCAGACAAAGCGTAGGACTTTTGCCTGAAGGGCGTTGGCCGTGAACTTGTCCTGCAATTAAATGGCAAAGAATTGTCGGCCAACAAACACAAAACTTTTTTTCAGCTATTTAACGCCACCCTTTGGGCAACTTCTGCTAATGTTGTGTTATGGTGAGCATTGCTTCTGAACATGCATGTTTGTACTTTGGAGTTTTGTGCGAAGAACTTGTGTACACACGATCGGATAACCCGACAACACACATTTGTTGGCGGACAATTTTAAAGCGTGCTATCCCACATTTGTCCGCATGAAATCCAACAACAATTGTCCCCCCACAAATGCAGCCATGTCCCCCCATATGCAGCCTTGTCCCCCCCATATGCAGCCATGTCCCCCCCATATGCAGCCATGTCCCCCCCATATGCAGCCATGTCCCCCCATGTCCCCCCATATCCAGCCATGTCCCCCCCATATGCAGCCATGTCCCCCCCATATCAAGCCATGTCCCCCCATATCAAGCCATGTCCCCCCCCATATATGCAGCCATGTCCCCCCCATATATGCAGCCATGTCCCCCCCATATATGCAGCCATGTCCCCCCCATATATGCAGCCATGTCCCCCCCATATATGCAGCCATGTCCCCCCCATATATGCAGCCATGTCCCCCCCATATATGCAGCCATGTCCCCCTTACCTACATGCTGCCGCGCCGCCGCTTGGTTAATACGGGCGGGGAACATTACAGCTTTCATTTGAATAGCTGTAGTGTTTCGCGCCGCGCTGCGTATAGACACTCCCCCTTGCTCGGGATTGGACAGTTCACCCGAGCAAGGGGGAGTGTCTATACGCGGCGCGGCGGGAAACACTACAGCTATTCAAATAAAAGCTGTAATGTTCCCCGCCCGTATTAACCAAGCGGCGGCGGCAGCGGGGATGCGGCGGGGGGGGGGGGGCGAGTATCGGATGAGGCATCGGGGGCATTTGCGGGAGTACAAGTACTCCCGCAAATACTCAGAATCGGTCCCGATACTGATACTAGTATCGGTATCAGGACAACCCTAGTGTGCACGAGGCTTAACAGGGAGACCTCAAAAGGCAGAAAAAACATTGTAGGAGAGTCAGTTGTATTGCCCAAAGCTCCGGAATGATGATCATCAACTTCCTCTTCTCTTATAGCAACGGTCCCTGAACCGAAAGGTTTTCCAGAACATCTCCCCAGCCTAACAGGCTGGGATCTGCCATCAATACCTTCAAATTCATAAAAAGAAAGGCTCTTCTGGCATCTAGCAACTGCCTGGAACTCCACCATTTCAATGCCAACCTGTTCTTGAGAGTCAGAAGCTTTGGCAGATCAAAGGGCTCCTAGCACTTGTCCCAAACTGACAGGATATTGAGTAGAAGAGCTCAAGAATTAAACTGTTTAAATATTTGCGAGCACGCCACGGGTCTTCAAATTGATCTTCATCACACGTTGCACTTTGAAGATCCGTGGTGTGCTAGCAAATATTTATACTGTGTTATGCAAGATTCAGTCTCCAGCTGGAGGTTGCTGCAGCACCCAGTATCCATGAACATTTTCCAAGAACGTGTGCAATGGGAATATGGACGGTTATCTGGAATAAAAATGGGCACATGGGACCACCTTAAAAGCAGCTGCCAGTACCCCCATGCAGACATGAATCAGGGGATTTTCCAATGACTTCAAGGACTACACCTGTAATCAAGGAGACAGGTATTTCTCCTCTCCTCTTCACTTGTCTTGCATCCAAATTGCAAAGAATTGTCGGCCAACAAACACGAAACATGGTTTTTCAGCTCTTTAGCTTCTGCTGATGTTGTTCAGGTTCAGAGACCATTGTCATAAGAGAAGCGGAAGTTGGCGATTATCATTTCAGAGCTTTGGGCATTACAACTGGCTCTCCTACAATGTTTTTTCTGCCTTTTGAGGTCTCCCTGTTAAGCCTTGTACACACAATCGGATTATCCGATGGGAATTGTGCGAGGACAAGCTGTTGTCAGAAAAGTGGCGGCACAGTGGTGTAGTGGATAGCACTCTCGCCGAGCAGTAAAAAGGTTTGAATCCCAACCATGACACTACTTGTCTGGAGTTTGCATGTTCTCCCTGTGCCTGCGTGGGTTTCCTACGGGTACTCCAGTTTCCTTCCACCCTCCAAAGACATGCTGGTAGGTTAATTGGTTTCTGTCTAAATTGGCCCTAGTATATGAATGTGTGTTAGGGACCATAGATTGTAAGCTCCTTGAGGGTAGGGACCGATGTGAATGTACAATGTATATGTAAAGCACTGCGTAAATTGACGGCGCTATATAAGTACCTAAATAATAATAAAAGAACAGAAAAACACCCCTGACAAAAACTTTATATTCAAAAATTAAAATCAGCTGCTGTATCCTAAGACCTGTGTCTTGTCTATCTGTACACATATACATTCCGGTACTGAAACTTCATGACACCTTATTTACCAGTGGATCATTAAGCAATTGTATCCCCGAAAGCAGGGATATGTAATTAGTGGACCTTCAGCTGTTGCAAAACTACACGTCCCATCATGCCTCTGCCTGTGGGTGTCATGGTTGTGGCTGTCAGAGTCTTGCTATGCCTCATGGAACTTGTAGTTCTGCAACAGCTGGAGGTCCGCTAATTGCATATCCCTGCCCTAAAGGAAAAACCATCCAGGAGTACCATTGAGCACATAAAACTTGGGGGGGGGGGGTGAACCAACTGCTTGATATCTGGACACCATGCTGCAGAGCCAGTCAACTGTGACTTTCTAAAAGTCAAAGGGCCGGATTCAGAAAGCCCAGCGTAAATTTCTGAGATACGCTACGCCGCAACTTAGTGAGCACTGCTCAGCCAACCAGCTGCCGTTATTCAGGTAACCGGCGCCCAATGTCCGGCTATCTGAATAGACCAGCGGCAGCTGGCAACAATAACATACATTCATGCAATGCAATACATGAATGTATGTTATTTGCGAGAGGAGGTGGCGCTGCAGCGCCCTCTATAGACGGATGAAGAGGCAGATTCGACACTTCCGTATAGCAACAGCTATTTAGGGTAAGTCAAAAAAAAAATTTCTTAATTTTTATTTTTTTTAGATTTTTGGTGGAAAAAAAAAATTTCAGGTGGAACCTCCACTTAATGCCTAGTACACACGAGAGGATCGATCCGCGGAAACGGTCCGGAGGTCCGTTTCTCTGCGGATAAATCCTCTGGCGGATTTTGATCTCACGTGCGCGACGCTGTAATATAAGGACTTCCACGCATGCGTCGAATCATTACGACGCATGCGAGGGATGGATTCGGACGGATTGATCCGGTGAGTCTGTACAGACCATCGGATCAATCCGCTGGACTGGATTCCAGCGGATCGATTTCTTAGCATGTTAAGAAATTTTGATCCGCTGGAAATCCATCGCCCGGAAAAATATCCGCGGATAAATATCCGCTGGATCGTACACACCAGCGGATCTATCCGCTGAAACCGGTCTGCGGAAAATTTTTAGCGGATCGATCCTCTCGTGTGTACAGTGCCTCAGACATAATGCAAATTGCTGTGTCTGCACTTTTAGTGTGAACGAGCCCTCACTCCCAGTGTCAATGGCCACCAGGACAAATAAAGGGTGAATCCCCCCGGGGGGGGGGGGGGGGGGGACATAGACAGTAATAACATCCTAACATGAGCTCTAACCCATCACTACAATTGTGGCTTTGGATACGCTTTGATGTTTAGTGATTTGGAATAAAGTCTGGGTTGGGCATTTTCCTTGGCTGTAGAAGAGCCAAACCTTTTTATGAACTGCTTCAATATCCCTTATGGTCTCAGTCATACGATTAGAAAGTTCCAAGGCCTGAGCTTCAATCTTCTGTTCATATTCCCCTTGCAAAAGAGTCTTCTGGAACACGACTTCTTTCTTTAGTATTTCAAGAGACTGGAGAAAAACAAAGTTAGACAGTACGTCAGAAGTCAAGTATTGGTTCAAACCCTAAATGACAACAGTGGTCCTTGCCTGCAAAATGCATATTGAAACAGCCAATCCATCGGAAGCCCATATTATAGAGACTGACAACACAGGAGCACAATTTAAAGGGATTGTAAAGTCAGAAATCTATCTATGCATTAAGACAAAAAGCCTTCTGTGTGCAGCAGCCCCCCTAATAATTACCTGAGGTCCCTCACTGTCCCTCTATGTCCACAAGTGTCTCAGCCATCCAAGATTCTCCCTCCTGATTGGCTAATGCCGCGTACACACCATCACTTTATGTGATGAAAAAAAATGACGTTTTTAAAAACGTCACTTTAATTGACCGTGTGTGGGGGAAAACGTCGTTTTATGTCTTCTAAAAAACGACCAAAAAAAATTGAAGCATGCTTCAATTTTATTTGTCGTTTTTCAAAACGTCAACTTTTACTTCACAGAAATTGACCGTGTGTAGCAAAAACGTCGTTTAAAACGACGTTTTTTCATCCGCGCATGCCCAGAAGCTACTTATGGAGCGAGCTTCAATGGAAAAACGTGGTGAACGTGGTGAACGTAACTCTAGCAAAGCATTGCTAGAACATTGTGAGAAAAACGATGGTGTGTAGGCAACTTCGTCTTTGAAAATTGAAGTTTCAAAAACGTCGTTTTTTACTTCACAGAAAATGTCGTTTTTTTTCATCACATAAAGTGATGGTGTGTATGCGGCATAAGACACTAGACATGTGCATTCATTTTCGTCCGAATTTCAGGTATTTTCGTTATTGTTTTAACAAACGATAACGAAAGCACAGAAAACAAAAACCGAAAGATAAGACATAAAAAAATGCTTTATTTTCGTTTTTGTTGCGGTCGAATGTGCCTAACCTTAACTCTATTAGTCCAATATTATTCTACATAAAGAGAAAAGATTCGACATAGAGAGAAAAGATTCGACATAGAGAGACATGAAGAAGAGTCGACATAGAGAGAAAAGATTCGACATAGAGAGAAAAGATTCGACATAGAGAGACATGAAGATTCAAAATAGAGAGACATGAAGAGTTTTTAAAGATTCTGTCGAATCTTTTTTTTTTTCTTTTCTTAGAACATTCGACAGACACCATAAGCCTTCAATGACAGATTCGACCTTAGTTTGGATTTTCGGACGAATGCATTTTTTTAACGAAAAAAGAAATAAATAAAAACGAATTTCGGCAGTAAATAAATAAATTTATTTTTCGGACAAAAACGAAATTACGAAACGAAATATTTCAGTGTGCACATGTCTATAAGACACAGCAGCGGTGTCATTGGCTCCCGCTGCTGTCAATCAAATGCAGCTAGTAAATTAGGTGAGAGAGGAGGTGGGGCCAGGCCGGGCTCCGTGTCTGTATGGACACAGTGAGCTATGACTCAGCTCGGGTGCCCCTATAGCAAGCTGCTTGCTGTGGGGGCACTCAACAGGAGGGAGGGGCCGGGATCACAGTAGAGGGACTGAGAAAAGGAGGATCCGGGCTTCTCTGTGAAATTCCACTGCAACAGAGCAGGTAAGTATAACATGTTTGTTATTTTTATAGGGAAAACAACAAGACTTTACAATCATTTTAAGAGACAGGGACAGAGCATTATCACCCCATAATAGGAGGAGCCTGAACAAGAACTATCATACTCAACTATAATTTTGTTACTGGCCTTCTGAAAAAACATAAGTATAAAAATACTAATACAGTGGAACCTCGGATTACGAGCATAATCCGTTCCAGGAGAATGCTCGTAATCCAAAGTACTCGCATATCAAAGCGAGTTTCCTTATTAAAGTCAATGGAAACAAAAATAATTTGTTACGCATTGACTTCAATGGGATGCAATACCGCATGCGGCCAGAGGCGGGGGGCGCAAATGAGCCTATGAGCCTCGGAAACGGACGAAAAGGCCCGAGGACACTTCGGCTGACCCCGGCAAACCTCGGAAAGACTTCCTACCCGAGATTTGCCGAGGTCAGCCATACTGTCCTCTGGTCTTTCCGAACGGCGCCGATCAGCTGCGACCGGCGATGTTCGGCTCCGACGCCCACCTCAGGCCAAAAGCGGTACTGCACACTGATTTGGCCTGAATCGTGCTCATTTTGCGAGACAACACTCGCAAACCGAGTCACGATTTTTTAAAATACAGTGCTCGTATTGCGAAACGCTTGTTAACCACGTTACTCGCTATCCGAGGTTCCACTGTAATATAAATGTGTGTGTGATGGGGGGCAAAACAGGGTAGAGGGTGTAGATGGGGTTTAAATGTCTGATAAGCTTCAACATGCTAATATAATATAAACAGTTGTTTTCAATCTTTGTCTTACATTGGTATTAAACTCAAAACCAAAAATGTAATATACAGTGTCTTGAAAAAGTATTCATACCCCTGTATTTTATAGAAAAAGACCAACTCATATATAACGGCATGTAGTTGCCATTATCCCGTAATTATTAGAAGTATTCGAATAAACCTCATAAAGTGGGATTATATAGGCAACACGCAAAAAAACTTCAAAATGTATAAAAAATATATCACTTTATTATAAACATTGGGATTTTATGTGATAGAGCAACACAAAGGGGTTGATTTACTAAAACTGGAGAGTACAAAATCTGGTGCAGCTGTGCATGGTAGCCAATCAGCTTCTATCTTCAGCTTGTTCAATTAAACTTTGACAATAAAACCTGGAAGCTGATTGGTTTCTATGCTGAGCTGCAGCAGCTTTTGCACCCTTTAGTTTTAGTAAATCCACCTTAAAGTGACACAAAGTGTGTCTCGTACTAGTGTGACCCAGGTCTTAAATTCCTAACTACCCAATTTTATATTGAAATCTGTATTCCCACTAGGGGTATTCACCTCTCTGTGTGGCACTGAGTAAGAGCGCACACATTACCTGAATTTTAACATGCGTAATGTTATGCAGCCTGCACATTTGGATAGGCTGCCTAATGCACCGAAAATACCAAAAAAGGCACATGTGCTATGTTTTGCAACTACAACACAACAAATGATAGTGCAATACTATTGTGGTTCACTGCAATGTACTGTACATACGTTGGCAAGATGAGTAGGAATGCCATTCAGAATGGTGTGAACAGACCCTACAATTGAGGGAACATTCAACATTTTGAAGTAGAACTGAAGGCAATTCTTTATTCATTTTGTATAGAGTAAGGGAGGGTTGTAACTAGGGTTGTCCCGATGCCACTTTTTTAGGACCGAGTACAAGTACCGATACTTTTTATCAAGTACTCGCCGATACCGATTACCGATACTTTTTTTAAATCTCATGTGACAGTGGCACATGTGTCAGTATTTTTTTTTTTACAATTTGTTTATTTTTTTTATTTATTTTTTTACAATGCTTTCTTTTTTTTTTTTAATGGGGTGGGGAGGAACGGACAGTGTCAGTGTGTTTTTTTTTACAATTCATTTTTTTATTATTTATTGCAATTTCTTTATTTTTTTATCAGCCCTGTTGGGGGGCTATGGTAAGATATCAGGCCTCTGACATCTCCCCTCTGAGACAGAGAAAGGGACTAGGGACACTGATTCCCCAGTCCCTTTCTCAGCAGCCTCAGCTGCACTGAAAATGAATGGAGAGAAGACAGCGGCTTCTTTTCATTCATAAACAAACATTGTAAACACAGTTTACAATGTTTCAGTTATGTGAATGTACAGAGTCATCACTGACTCTGTACATTCGGAAAAGGTAGGAGCCGGATTTACCGGCTTCTACCGCCGCTCTCCATCCTGACTGATCGAGGGGGTGGAGGAGGAGAACGGAGGGGGGACACGGCGGCAGCATGGAGGGGGACACGGCGGCAGGACACGGCGGTAGCAAGGAGGGGGGACACGGCGGCAGCAAGGAGGGGGGACACGGCGGCAGCAAGGAGGGGGGACACGGCGGAAGGACATGGCGGCAGCAAGGAGGGGGGACACAGCGGCAGCAAGGAGGGGGGACACGGCGGCAGGACACAGTGGCACCAAGGAAAAAGACAGCAGCATGGAGGGACACGGCGGGGGGCTGGTGGAGGACAGTCAGCGGTGATCAGTGCTTGTAACTCCCCCACAGCACGGATCACCCTGACTGTCCAAGTATCGGGTGAAGCATCGGAGCATTTGCCAGAGTACAAGTACTAGTACCGGTATCGGGAAAACCCTAGTTATAACCCCTTTTGGATTTTTTTGCCATCCGTGTTCTATTGGGAAAATTTCCCTTCACTTTCTAAGGGAAATCCCTGGCTGTCACCAGAACTTGTAGGTCTATTTGAAGATTTCCCCTCTTTGGCTTTTTCTTTCGCTTTTGGTGATGACGGTCATCAGGACAAATAGTGAACAAAAAAGAAGAAAACAAAAGGCGCCTCCAGGTTAAAACGTTAGTGAAGCTTTTAATACACAAATGACAGTGTGAACTTACATTTTAAAATCTTAAAATCCGGTGAGGAAATAGCTGGATCAGATGCTGAGGGAGGAGGGTGAGAGGGACGTCTGTCCGGGCTAGTTGTTTGTGCTGATTTTTTCTCCGAGGACACTCCTATACCTGTCCGTTCTTGTGCTGTGAGACAGCTGGTCCGGAGGGGTAGTGAAAAACGAGGCCCGGAGCGCAGCGCACCTGGTGACGTCACCGCGGCCTACGCTGCGCTCCGGGCCTCGTTTTTTCACTACCCCTCCGGACCAGCTGTCTCACAGCACAAGAACGGACAGGTATAGGAGTGTCCTCGGAGAAAAAATCAGCACAAACAACTAGCCCGGACAGACGTCCCTCTCACCCTCCTCCCTCAGCATCTGATCCAGCTATTTCCTCACCGGATTTTAAGATTTTAAAATGTAAGTTCACACTGTCATTTGTGTATTAAAAGCTTCACTAACGTTTTAACCTGGAGGCGCCTTTTGTTTTCTTCTTTTTTGTACACATGTTTGGAGTCCCTTCTCTGGTCTCCCCTGCTTGAAAGGCTTGCCCTGGGACAACGTTTTTGGGACAATCAGCTCCACACAGAACAGTGTCCCTTCCTCTATGATTCACTGCATCACCAACTAATCCCAGGTTTTACCATATATTTTTATTTTTTCATCCTCACTTTTTAAATTTTGTTCCAATATATACATATTTTCTAAAAATTGTTTATTTGTAATAAGGATTTATCTCCTATCCAGCGGACTTTATTCTACCCCTGTGTCATTTATTTTGCAGCGCCACAATTTTCTCCTTTGTTGTATCAGGACAAATAGTGAAGGTGACCTCCCTAATGGGGACACAGAACACAATAAAAACCTGACAAGGGTTATAATGCCTCTTCGCTCTATCCAAAACTAAAAAAAAAATGCCTTTAGTTATAATTTATCATTAGAACAAGAATAGAAGGGAAATCTTCTAATGGGGACACTTCTACTGATAGCTGCCTACTAGAATATTTTTCCTAACTTTGGAGAGATTTCCTCTCATTTCCTATTGTGCCTACAGGGCAGGAAGTAAAGGGAAATCAATTTTTTAACCATTACCTGCTCCATCTAAAATTAAATGAAAAAAGTTTACACTTGGCACATCCCCGATCTTGGTAAAGAGATGATGACAAGGCTCTTTACCCATGTGAACTGTTGTGTCCAATCACAGCTGGTCACATGTAAAAAAGGAAATGCCGGTTATTGGTTAACTCTCTTCACACTGACAGCATGTGAGGAGAGGGGAAACATTATAATCAGTGCTCGATTATCAGTGCAGCCCCAACAGTGATGCCAGTCAGTGCCCATCAGTGATGCCAGTCACTGCTCCCTTTAGTGCCGATCAGTGCCTGCTCATCAGTGCCACCTATCAGTGCCCATCAGTGCCGCATATTAGTGCCCAT
This sequence comes from Rana temporaria, assembly GCF_905171775.1. Taxonomy (NCBI): domain Eukaryota; kingdom Metazoa; phylum Chordata; class Amphibia; order Anura; family Ranidae; genus Rana; species Rana temporaria. The sequence goes on from NC_053493.1 coordinate 49,020,151, forward strand.
CAGTGCCATCTCATCAGTGCCACCTCATGTGCAGCCTCATGAGCGCACATCAGTGAAGAAAAACTTTTTGTTTTTATTTTCAAAATTTTCTTCTTCTTTTTTTTTTTAACCCCCCTGGCGCTATTCCTAAGTCTGGCTCGGGGTGGAATTTCAGAACCAAGAGCGGTATCCCCGAGCCAGACTCGGGATCGCCTTGCAGCAGCCACAGGCATGGTTTACTTACCTTGTCCCTGGATCCTGCGATGCCTCTCCGCTGTGTGATCAAACGGTGTCTCCACGCTTGATTCACACAGTGCCTGTGTGACGCCGAGCTCCATTCCCTGCGACGTTACGACGCGCGGGGGCGGAGAACGGCGCCAAATTCAAAAAAGTAAATAAACACAATACATACAGTATACTGTAATCTTATAGATTACAACACTGTATGTAAAAAATACACACCCCCTTTGTCCCTAGTGGTCTGCCCAGTGTCCTGCATGTACTTTTGTCTAATAAAAACTGTTCTTTCTGCCTGCAAACTGTAGATTGTCCATAGCAACCAAAAGTGGCCCTTTATGTCAAAAGTGGCTTTAGAGCAGCTAGAAAACAGCGATAATAAATTAGAATCACTTGCAGAATCGAGCGATAGCGATTTGTGGGGAAATTCGTCATAAAAAAATAAAAGTAATGACAGCGACAATTCTGCAATTGAGAAAATGTCAGTGTTTTTTATTTAATTACATTATTGAATAATTATTATAATTACATTATTATTTGTTATAAAAATTTATTATATTATAATTTATGATTTTGTTTTTCAAACTTTTTCATACTCGAGATGTCTACTAGACTCTTGTTTGGACAGATTTAAGTGAGTTATTCCTAAGAATTACGGGGCAAATCCTCAGCCAGCGGGCGTAACGTAATTTTTCCTATTTAAGTTACACCGCCGCAAAATTTCTACCTAAGTGCCCGATCCACAAAGCACTTACCTAGAAATTTTGAGCGGTGTAACTTAAATCCGGCCGGCGCAAGGCGTTCCTCTTCTCCAGGGGGCGAATCCCATTTAAATGAGGCACGCTCCCGCGTCGGCCGTACTGCGCGTGCTCGTGACGTAATTTTCCCGACGTGCATAGCGCGAAAGTACGTTACGCCGGGCTTTGTGGATCGCGACGGGACAATAAAATTGCGTCGGGTAAAAAAAAAGATACGCCGCCCAAAAAAAATTTAAAATTAAAAAAAAAATCGCGTCGCTAGCAAGAAAGGTCTGTTTTTACAAGGTGTAAACAGTTTACACCTTGTAAAAGCAGCCCTAATTTTGCGTTTGCAAAATAAAACTTACGGAGAAAAAACGAAGCTGAAAAGCTTTGTGGATTTTCCGTAAGTCCTAATTTGCATACCCGAGGCGGAATTTCGACGCGAAATGCCCCCAGCGGCGGATGCGGTACTGCATCCTAAGATCCGACAGTGTAATTCAATTACACGTGTCGGATCTTCGTCCTAACTATGGGAAACTGATTCTGTGGATCAGTTCCATAGATAGAAACAGGGATACGACGGAGTAACAGCAGTTACTCTGTCGTATCTCTTTTGAGGATTTGGCCCTACAGGCCTACAATATAAAACACCAAATTTCCTTGCAAAATAATTGTACCGCTTTTAGCACCTAAAATCTGAAATGATCATACCGCCAGGGAAGTTAAGCAAAAAAAAAAAACAGTGGTGGTTAAATACCCATAAAAGAAAGCTCTATCTGTATCAAAAGAATGATAAAAAAAATATTTTGGTACATCGTTGCATGACTGACCGCGCAATTGTCATCCAAAGTGCGGCAGCAATGAAAGCTAGAAATTGGCCTGGGCAGGAAGGGGGGTGAAGGTGCCGAGTATTGAAGTGGTTAAATTATAGAAAGATCTTACCTGTGTCAGTGTTTGTATCACATTCCTCAGCTCCTTTATTTCCCAAACCTCTGTGACGTCTGTCTGTGTGGCCTGATCGCACTCAAAGTTCCCCACTCTGAGCTGTGCGGAGATTGTGTGACTGTAAAGACAGAAATTCTGTTACAATTCAATGTGATGATCCCTTTTATTACACGTTGCCACAACACATAGAACTGCACTTGCTCTATTCATTTTAAATGGCATCCCAACACATTGTACAGTAGAGTCCATCCCACACTGCGCCAAAAACACATACTGTACTAAATTTCAACTGGCATTTTTATTATTTTTCAAGGGTAACTCCGCTTTTGTGGGAAAAAAATAGCAAACAAAAAATAATACTATAGCATATACAATTGTCACACAAGTCATATTGTAATTCAATGTTATTAAAAAATGACCTTTCCTTTTCAATCTGCAGTAGAGCTGCACGATTCTGGCTAAAATGAGAATCGCAATTTTTTTGCTTAGAAGATAGATTACGATTCTCGCGGCGTAACATCATCTTTCACATTAAAACAAAAAAAATTGGGCTGACTTTACCGCTTCGTTTTTCTTTTTTTATTCATTAAAGTATATTTTTTCTCCAAAAAATTGCATTTGAAAGACTGCTGTGCAAATACAGTGTGACATAAAATATTGCAGCAATTGCTATTTTATTCTCTAGAGTCTCTGCTAAAATATATATATTGTTTGGGGGTTCCAAGTAATTTTCTAGCAAAAAATATTGATTTTAACTTAGGAAACAAGTGTCAGAAAAAGATGTGGGGGCAGACCCACAAAGATCTGCTCCGGCGCATCGTATCTGAGATACGCTATGCCGCCGTACCTTACCTGGCTTTGGTTCGAATCCATAAAGATTTTGCGCCGTAAGTTACGGTGGCGTAGTGTATCTCAAACGGTGTAACGCCGCGGAATTCAAGTTGGGCGGGGAGGGGGCGTGTTTCATTTAAATGAAGCGCGTCCCCGCGCCGAATAAACTGCGCATGCGCCATCCCTAAATTTTCCACCGTGCATTGCGCGAAATGACGTCGCAAGGACGTCATTGTTTAGACTTGGACGTAAATTACGTCCATCCCGTGATTCACCATCCCGTGATTCACGGACGACTTAAGCAAACGAAAAAAAAAATTATAATTAAACGTGGGAACGACAGCCTTACTTTCGTGGTTTAACTATACGCCACGAAACAGCATTTTTAACTATACGCCAGAAAAAGCCGACTAGAGACGACGTAAAAGAATACGACGGCCGCTCGTACGTTCGTGGATCGTCGGAAATAGCTAATTTGCATACTCGACGCGGAAAACTACGTGAACGGCACCCAGCGGACGCCGAAAAATTGAATCTTAGATCCGAAGGCGTACGAAGACATACGCCTGTCGGATCTAACCCAGATGCCGTCGTATCTTGTTTTGAGGATTCAAACTAAAGATACGACGCGGGAAATTTGAAAGTACGCCGGCGTATTCGCTCTGTAGATCTGCCCCTTGGACTTTAAGTGGTTAAACTTCCTGCATTTACACACAGAAGTTTGATCTAAGGGCTCTTTCACATGGAGCGCCCGTACAGGTCCGCCTGACAGTTTTTTTGGTGGACCTGAACGGGCGCTCCGTGCTCCGATCCGCCAAAGTGTGACGGAGAAAAAAACAACTTTTCCATCCGTCTGGCGGATCGGATCGGGTGAACACGGACAGACGGTCCGTGTTCATCTGATCCTCCCATAAGGGAGAGCGGAGAAAAGACAGGGTGGTCCCTGCACAGTGTGCGGGGACAGCCCTGTCATCCGCCGGCTCAGCGGGGATCAACGGGGCGATCCCCGCTGAGCAAGCGGAGGTTCACGGGGCGGATCATTACTGATCCGCCCCGTGTGAAAGAAGAAAGCATTAGTTACAATGTTTTATGTTTTTTACAAACTTGGCAGACTGCCCGGATTTTTTCTTTAGTGCTGGATCACACTACAGCGACTTGGGATCAGTGAAGTTTATCCCTTTGATCTAAGAAGCATTAGTTACAATGTTTCCTGTTAAGAACTTGGCAGACTGCCCGGATATTTTCAGCTGATAAGTCTCTCCACTCTCTCCGATAAACAGCACTTCTTGGTTGCCATGTGATCAGCTGTGATTGGACACAGATGATCACGTGGTAAAGAGCCTAGGTTTTTTTTACATGGATCGGAGGTGCGGCGTGTCAAAGCCACACACCACATCACGATTGGCTTATCCTGCTGGACGTCATTTGATGCTCAGTCAGTATAACGTAAAGAGGAACTGCAGTCTGCTCACATAATTTGTAATAAAAACATCTTTGCCATTCTGAAGCTTCCCTCCAACCACTTTGCATATTATTTTATATATACTGTGATTCTGTACTTGCCAAATTTGCTGTAGAAGGCTGGATTCACACCTATGCATTTTTAGTGCTTTTTTGCATTTTGCAGATTTGTCCATTTAACATGGTTTGCTATGGAACACTTTCTGTAGTGCAAATCTACAAAATGCACTAAAAATGCATAGGTGTGAATCCAGCCCAAGTCTGGCTGCAATCATTTTAACTGTGTGCAGCTGAAGCTGCTGCCTGTTCACTTCCTGGATTCACACAGAGGCACACCTCCAGCTCTGCAGCTCTCATTGGCTCTCGTATGACTCTTACCCCCTCCCTTCCTGGCAATCTCTTACAAGAGTGAGAGAGAGAGAGAGCTGTGCATGCCATCATAAGCCTAGGCTTTTTACCAGACAGGAAACAGGAAGTGGGCTGTATAAGGTATTTACTGGCAGAAAAAAAAATGTTTTACTATCCAAAATTAAAACAAGGGCAGAAGATTTAATAGACGGAAAGATGAAATAATTACTGAAGGTCCTCTTTAACTACTTTGCGGCCGTCATTCTGCTATATGGCTGCGGGAAATGGTTAAGGCTTAACTCCACCTTTGTTGAGAAAAAAACATTCCCCTCTGGGTGATCTATGTACATTGCAAGGATTTTACCAATTTGGTTGCAGATTCCTACCTTTTGTTATTCTGAAGAAATCCCTGTGTGTTCCTCTGTGCCTCTGCTCCCAGTGAGCCTAATGTGAGTGGTTTCATAACTATCAACCAGCTGCTGCACCTGTAGGACTCTAATGAGGAAAGTTGCTGGGTCTGCATCCCTTAAACCTCCCTGGCGGTATGATTATTTCAGAAAAAAGGTGCTGAAAGCGGTACCATTATTTGCAAGGAAATTTTGTGTTTTATACTGTAGGCCTGTAATTAGGAATAACTCACTTAAATCTGACCAAACAAGAGTCTTGTAGGCATCCCAGGTATGACATTTTTTTAAAAACAAAATTATAAATTATAATATAATAAATAATTATAACAAATAATAATATAATTATAATAAAACGTATTCAATAATGTAATCAACTCAAAATCACAGAAATTTTCTCAGTTGCAGAATTGTCGCTGTCATTACTTTTATTTTTTTATGACGTATTTCCCCACAAATCGCTATCGCACAATTCTGCAAGTGATTATAATTTATTATCGCTGTTTTCTAGCTGATCTAAAACCATTTTTGACATAAAGGGACACTTTTGGTTGCTATGGACAATCTACAGTTTGCAGGCAGAAAGAACAGTTTTTATTATATAAAAGTACATGCAGGGCACTGGGCAGACCACTAGGGACAAGGGGGGTGTGTATTTTTTACATACAGTACTGTAATCTATAAGATTACAGTATACTGTGTGTATTGTGTTTGTTTACCTTTTTGAATTTGGCGCCGTTCCCTGCTCCCGTGCGTCGTAACGTCGCAGGGAACGGAGATCGGCGGCACAGGAGGACACTGTGTGAATCGAGCGAGGTCCCGCTCGCTCACACAGCGCGGTGGCATCGCAGGATCCAGGGACAAGGTAAGTAAACCAAGCCTGTGGATTCAGCGAGGCAAGCCCGAGTCTGACTCGGGGTTAGACGATCGTAGCCAAAAAATCTCACCCCGAGTCAGACTCGGGAACACCGCCAGGGGGGTTAAACATGCTTTCCTATTGGGAGTATCTCACCAAAAATGAAATTTTTGTTGCAGGGGATGCCAAAAATCTGACTTGCATCTTAGTGTAGGCTTTCGGGAAAATCTCTGAGCCAATCACACAAGCAGGAAATTATGTTTCTGAAGGGTGGTCAGTATACATTCTGTGTACAGATCACCTCCAGGTGGCCATATTGCATTTACAGAAAATTACAGGAGCTGCAGATTAAAAAGAAAAGGTCATTTTTAATAACATTCAATTACAATATGACTTAGGTTGCAATTGTACATACTATAATTTTTTACTTTATTTGCTATTTTTTTTTCCAATGAAAGTGGAGTTACCCTTTAACATGGAGAAAAATATAAAATGAGCAGAAGACACAAAAATGAAATAATCATGGTCACACCTCTGCAATTTAACACACGACAAGAGGATTCCTGTTTATTTGATCCCATTCTTTTCTATTGGGCTTATTCCAGGGTTTGACAAATTTGCTTGGAATCTAGGAGCCAGTTAAAAAAGTTAGGAGCCACAAAACGCGCCCCGTCCCGCTGAGCTTGCGCGCAGAAGCGAACACATACGTGAGTAGCGCCCGCATTTGTAAAGGTGTTTAAACCACACATGTGAGGTATCGCCGCGATTGGTAGAGCGAGAGCAATAATTCTAGCCCTAGAGCTCCTCTGTAACTCAAAACATGCAACCTGTAGATTTTTTTAAACGTCGCCTATGGAGATTTTAAAGGGTAAAAGTTTGTCTCCATTCCATGAGCGGACGCAATTTTGAAGCGTGACATGTTGGGTATCAATTTACTTGGCGTAACATTATCTTTCACAATATAAAAAAAATTGGGCTAACTTTACTGTTGTCTTATTTTTTTATTTAAAAAAGTGTATTTTTTTTTCCAAAAAAGTGCGCTTGTAAAACCGCTGCGCAAATACGGTGTGACAGAAAGTAATGCAACGACCACCATTTTATTCTCTAGGGTGTTAGAATAAAAAATATATATAATGTTTGGGGCAGTGGCGGCCCGTCCATAGAGGGCGCCCGGGCGCCGCCCCCCCTCCCCCAGTCAGTAAAAGAAAAAAAAATTATAAAAAAAAAAAAAAAAAAAAGTTTTTTTTTTTTTTTTTAAACATGTCCCTTTAAGAAAAAAACGAAAAAAAAATATGGTCCTTATGTGCACCGTGCCCGGCGCCGGGCGCCGGGCACAGTAAAGTGCGGTAGCGCCACGTCTGTGCAATCACAAGATTGCAGGCGAGGCGCTACATTGGAAGGCAAAAAATGCCTTTGTGGCGTTCTCCATCGCGCCACAATTTTCGGCGCGATGGACTTTATTATTATGGCCGAGCGGGTGCACGCGCTATTGATCCAAGTCCGACGTCACTCGAGGTACAGGAAGTGACGTCGGCACACTCTGCAGCTCAGCGCCCGTGTGGTCCCGACTCCCGGGACATTAAGGTATGCAGCAGCATCCCCCTCCACCTCTTAACTTTACTCCCCCCTCGGGACTAATTACATTACTGAGTCCCGAAAAAGTAGCTGCCAGTGCCACGATCCCCCTGCCCCCCCCGTCCTCGTTATTGCCTGTTTGTTTCTCAGTACATTCCTCTCTGCTCCTCTGCTCACTAATCCTATGTGCTGCGGAAATAGCGTCCATCACCCCCCTCACCCCCCCCCCCGCTTATTAACTAAATGTCTTTTACAGTAAAAGACATTTAGTTAATAAGCGGGGGGGGGGGGGGGTGAGGGGGGTGATGGACGCTATTTCCGCAGCATATAGGATTAGTGAGCAGAGGAGCAGAGAGGAATGTACTGAGAAACAAACAGGCAATAACGAGGAGGAGAAGCAGAGGGGAATGTACATGTTACATGCTCCTCTGCTCATTAATCGTATGTGCTGCCGAAATAGCATCCGTCACCCCCCCCCCCTTATTACTAATTAACTAAATGTCTTTTACTGTAAAAGACAGTCGGGGGGGGGGGGGGGGTGACGGATGCTATTTCGGCAGCACATACGATTAATGAGCAGAGGAGCATGTAACATGTACATTCCCCTCTGCTTCTCCTCCTCGTTATTGCCTCTGTGTTCTTCAGTACATTCCTCTCTTTTCCTCTGCTCACTAATCCTATATGCTGCTGAAATAGCGTCTGTCACCCCCTCCCCCACCTACCCCCCCCCCCCTTATTAACTAAATGTCTTTTATTTTAAATGTACATGTCTTCCAAAATTATAGCCGTCACTACCATCCCCCTCCCCCCCCCCCTTATTAACCAAATGTCATTTATTTTAAATGTACATTTCTGCCAAAATTATAGCCATCACTACCACCCCCCCCGAACCCCCCCGCCCCCCCGCGCTTATTAACCAAATGTTATTTATTTTAAATGTTCATTTCTGCCAAAATTATAGCCATCACTACCATCCCCCCAAACCCCCCCCCCGCGCTTATTAACCAAATGTCATTTATTTTAAATGTACATTTCTGCCAAAATAGCGGCCATCTCCACCCCCCCCCCCAACCCCCCACGCTTATTTACCGGATTTTATTTACATTTCTGCCAAAATAGCAGCCTTCAGTCCCCCCCCCCATGCCCACTTATTTACAAAATGTATTTTACATGTAAAATACCAACCTTCACCCCCTACACAAAGTCTTTCATTAGGGCCACAATTCACAGAATTATGGGTTCTCTAATGCAGTATGTCTACAGTCTCTGGTAATCTCCTGCAGTATGTCCGCAGTATCTGGTAATCTAATGCAGTATGTCCGCAGTCTCTGGTAATCTAATGCAGTATGTCCGCAGTCTCTGGTAATATTGTGCAGTATCTCTGCAGTCTCTGGTAATCTAGTGCAGTATGTTCGCAGTCTCTGGTAATCTTGTGCATTATCTCCGCAGTATCTGGTAATCTTGTGCAGTATATCCGCAGTCTCTGGTAATCTTGTGCAGTATGTCCGCAGTCTCTGGTAATCTTGTGCAGTATATCCGCAGTATCTGGTAATCTTGTGCAGTATGTCCGCAGTCTCTGGTAATCTTGTGCAGTATATCCACAGTCCCTGGTAATCTCCTGCAGTATGTCTGCAGTTTCTGGTAATCTAATGCAGTATGTCGCAGTCTCTGGTAATCTCCTGCAGTATGTCGCAGTCTCTGGTAATCTCCTGCAGTATGTCCGCAGTCTCTGGTAATCTAATGCAGTATGTCCGCAGTCTCTGGTAATCTAATGCAGTATGTCCGCAGTCTTGGTAATCTCCTGCCTATTTAGAGTCCTTCATTACTAACAGTGTAATTTTTTAGTTTGTTTGCGCCGATCTGTAAGGCTGCGCTATATACCATGATTTGTGATGCTGGGGCTATATACTCTGTCCTGTGACGCTGAGCTGTATACTCCTGACACTATGAGTGGAAGCAAGTGGAATACAGGGGACGGAGTCGGTGGATTCTATAAGGGGTGTGGCTTATTAGAAGTGGGAGGGACCAACGTGGAGGGGCGGAGTCTTGCGCCCCCCCATCCAAAAACTTCACCAGCCGCCACTGGTTTGGGGGCTCTACTTAGAGGGAAGGAGATGGCAGTGAAAACACTGGGGAATACCATTAGCATTGCTGGTTTACTTGTCATGCCAACAGCCACCACAAGATGGCGCCAGATCACAGAAGGAAGCTTAGGCCTGCAGAAAACCGCGGCCTCAATTACCGGCCGGCGCGGCCCGACGCGATTAAGCGGTGGAGGAGGTGGGGGCACAGGGAGACACAGGATGGGGTATGGGGTTGGGGATGGGGATGGGGTTGGGCTGAGCCAGCCAGTAATTGAGGCCGCGGCTTTTTGGCCTTCTGCAGGCCTATGCTTCCTTCCCCGGGCGCCAGGTCGCTAATTCTAGTCACAATTGCGACCTGGGCGCCCGGATTTTGTCGAGCCCTGGCCTAATCACACCTGTGTCCTGCGCATGCCATGCGTCTTGGGAATATACTACAAGTGCGTGAAAATCACGCATCAGACACGCATAAAAAAGAAATCAAAAGCAGACGCAAAGATGTGAACCTAAGCTCAGGGAATCAGGTGCTGCAGGAAAGCATGCATTAGCCTAATGCGCAACAACGCATGTTCCATACATTGCCGCATTGCAGTGCCAATCATTTTGAACAGCACCCCAATGCACTAAGCGTTGGTTCACACCACAAAAACGCACTTCAGATCTGGTTTCCAGATGTGTTTCTGCATACATGTTTTTAATGCGTTCTGGTGCATTTTTGATGCATTTCCAGATGCATTCCAAGTGCTTTTTTTCTTCTTTTCTCCTGTTTTTTTCTTTTTACTATACTGGGTAGGGTTGTCCCGATACCACTTTTTTAGGACTGAGTACGAGTACCGATACTTTTTTTCAAGTACTCGCCGATACCGAATACCGATACTTTTTTTTTAAATGTGTCCCCAAATGCAGCCATGTCCCCCCACAAATGCAGCCATGTCCCCCCCATATATGCAGCCATGTCCCCCCCATATATGCAGCCATGTCCCCCCATTTCCAGCCATGTCCCCCCCCATATGCAGCCATGTCCTCCCCCATATGCAGCCATGTCCTCCCCCATATGCAGCCATGTCCTCCCCCATATGCAGCCATGTCCTCCCCCATATGCAGCCATGTCCTCCCCCATATGCAGCCATGTCCTCCCCCATATGCAGCCATGTCCTCCCCATATGCAGCCATGTCCTCCCCATATGCAGCCATGTCCTCCCCATATGCAGCCATGTCCTCCCCATATGCAGCCATGTCCTCCCCATATGCAGCCATGTCCCCCCACATATGCAGCCATGTCCCCCCATATCCAGCCATGTCCCCCCATATGCAGCCATGTCCCCCCACATATGCAGCCATGTCCTCCCCATATCCAGCCATGTCCCCCCATATGCAGCCATGTCCCCCCATATGCAGCCATGTCCCCCCCATATGCAGCCATGTCCCCCCATATCCAGCCATGTCCCCCCATATACAGCCATGTCCCCCCCATATACAGCCATGTCCCCCCATATACAGCCATGTCCCCCCATATACAGCCATGTCCCCCCCCATATGCAGCCATGTCCCCCCCCATATGCAGCCATGTCCCCCCCCCATATGCAGCCATGTCCTCCCCATATGCAGCCATGTCCTCCCCATATGCAGCCATGTCCTCCCCATATGCAGCCATGTCCTCCCCATATGCAGCCATGTCCTCCCCATATGCAGCCATGTCCTCCCCATATCCAGCCATGTCCCCCCATATGCAGCCATGTCCCCCCCATATGCAGCCATGTCCCCCCCCCCATATCCAGCCATGTCCCCCCCCCCATATCCAGCCATGTCCCCCCATATCCAGCCATGTCCCCCCCATATGCAGCCATGTCCCCCCCATATGCAGCCATGTCCCCCCCATATGCAGCCATGTCTCCCCCATATACAGCCATGTCTCCCCCATATACAGCCATATCCCCCCCATATGCAGCCATGTCCCCCCATATGCAGCCATGTCCCCCCATATGCAGCCATGTCCCCCCCATATGCAGTCATGTCCCCCCCATATGCAGCCATGTCCCCCCCATATATGCAGCCATGTCCCCCCATATATGCAGCCATGTCCCCCTTACCGTACATGCTGCCGCATCCCCGCTGCCGCGCCGCATCCCTGCTTGGTTAATACGCGCGGGGAACATTACAGCTTTCATTTGAATAGCTGTAGTCTTTCGCGCCGCGCTGCGTATAGACACTCCCCCCTTGCTCGGGATTGGACAGTTCACCCGAGCAAGGGGGAGTGTCTATTCGCGGCGCGGTGGGAAAGACTACAGCTATTCAAATGAATGCTGTTATGTTCCCCGCTCGTATTAACTAAGCGGGGATGCGGCGGGATGCGGCGTAGCGGCGGGATGCGTCGGCGGCAGGGGGGGGGGGGGAGTATTCTATTTTGGTATCGGGGGTATTCCCGATACTCGTACTCCCGCAAATACTCGGAATCGGTCCTGATACCGATACTAGTATCGGTATCGGGACAACCCTAATACTGGGGTCTAGTGTGTTTTCTTTAAGCATTCCAGTGGGTTTTTGTGTGTTTTACTGCGTTCCAGTACAGTCCAGTGCAAAAAAAAAATGCAGCATGTTTTTTTTTTTCTGGAACTGACTACAGTGGTGTGAGCTATGCCATAGGAAACCATATAATCTACTATCCATGCGTTTTTGATGCAGAAAGAAAATGCACTGGACTGCATGTGGTGTAAAGGCAACAGAAAAGTGCTGCAATGCATGGCAATATATAGAGGTATTCCCTTCGGTAAGGGAATCTGGAAGGAAAGCCTTGTGGCTTCACTTCCTGGTTCCCTACTGTGCATGCGCGACTCGCGTTGCGTGTTCCCACTGGTCACTGCTGTCTTCTGGGACCTGTGTGTCTCCCAGAAGACAGCAGGGGGGGGGGGGGATAGAAAAGGCGCCGGAAGTGTCGTAGATACCCACGGGTGGCTTGGGTATCTATGCCCGGAAGTGGGCGTAAAATACCTATATTAGACAGGTATCTGCTTCCCCCTCCCCCTACAAGGTGCCAAATGTGACAACGGAGGGGGGGAGCGATCTGAAAAGCTGAAGTTCCATTTTTGGGTGGAACTCCACTTTAATAAAACGCACGTCTATGCGTGCCATAATGTGCGTTAATGCACTGCAGAAATATGAATGGACCCTAAGGCCCCATTTACACCTAGCACTCTGAAAACACGCGATTTTGTGTGCGTTATTGCGCAACACACATAGGGCAGCCTATTGGCTTCAAAGAACTGCCCTACGTATGACAAGTGCGTCAAAGTAGCTGCTATACTTTTTTGGGGGCATTGAGCATTGCACGTGATTGGCTAGCTTTTTTTTTTTTTGTTTACGCACGTAAAAACGCACCACGTCCATTTGCCAAGATTGGGGTGCCATTAATTATGAAAAGTACCTAAAATTAAAAATGCTTAAAAAATAAAAAATGAATGGTAATGCAAGTACAACGTTTTTTGTTTGCATATTTCGTGAACATGCGCAATTTTGTGCATATTTATGAATGGGGCCATAAACATACAGAATGAGCCCCCCCCCCCATTTATCAGACGTGTTCCATGGAAGTCCCCCCTACTTCTCCATCACTCAGCATAGTTCTACTCCCTGGATCGCCATTGTGATCAGACTGAAGTCGGTCGGTCTGTGTGGAAAGTCGTGCAGCTGACAATACAGATCGGATACCTGAGCTGAATCTCCCGCACATAGGCGGCCACAGAATCTTCATCAAAGCCGCCGGTCCTCCCCGTTGTCACCCGCCGCTTCATGCTGACCCACCTTTCCCCGCACAAAGTTCTCAGCGTTCTATCTCCATGGCAACCGGATCCCCGCGCAGGAAGAAACACTTCCGCTCTGCACACTCAGCCGCCGCCATCTTTAGTTTGGGAGAACTTAACCCATTTGCCATGATTTCTGCTGATGTGACGTGACAGTGCAGTGTAGGGGCTCCATATACAGAGGAATTTCACCCAAATCTAACAAATGTATAAAATGTCACAGTTGAAAACGTTATTAACTACTTCCAGTCCAGGCCAATCCAGACTTTTATAACATCATAGCTCCCAACTGTCCCTGATTTCGAGGGACTGTCCCTGATTTGGAGCAATGTCCCTCTGTCCCCCTCATTTGTCCCTCATTTTGGTCTGATCTATATAGATGTATATAAAATGCACTTTTTATATTTCAAAAATTGCTAAACCTTTCATCCAAAATCTAAATGGCTACATTTATACCTTTTATAAGCCAATATAAAGGAAAAATAGTGGTTAAAAAAAGCACTTGTGGATTTAATTAACATTTTATTTTGGTTAATTCTCCTTTAACCACTTCCCGCCTGGTCAATATACAATTGACGTCTGGGGAGTGGTTGTGAAATCTTGACTGGACGTCTATTGACGTCCTGCAGGATTTCATGCTGACGCGCGCCCGTGGGGGCGTGCAGCGCATCGATCGGTGATATGGGGTGTCAGTCTGACACCCCGCATCTCCGATCTCGGTAAAGAGCCTCCGGCGGAGGCTCTTTACCACGTGATCAGCCGTGTCCAATCACGGCTGATCACGATGTAAACAGGAAGAGCCGTTGATGGCTCTTCCTCACTCGCGTCTGACAGACGCGAGTAGAGGAGAGCCGATTGGCGGATCTCCTGACAGGGGCAGCCCCCCCTTTGATGCCCACACTGGACCACCAGGGAAGCCCACACTGGACCACCAGGGAAGGGGGCAGTAAAAAATAAATGAGAAAGATGCCAATCAGTGCCCACAAATGGGCACTGACTGGCAACATGGGAACAAGTGATGCCCAGCAATGCCATCAGTGCCACCCCTCAGTGTCCATCAGTGCCACCCCTCAGTGTCCATCAATGCCACCTCTCAGTGCCCATCCATGCCCAGTGCCCACCCATGCCCAGTGCCCACCTATCAGTGCCCATCTGTGCCACCCATAAGTACCCATCAGTGCCACCCATGAGTGCCCATCAGTGTCGCCTATGAGTGCCCATCAGTGCTGCCTGAGTGCCCATCAGTGCCGCCTATGAGTGCCCATCAGTGCCGCATACCAGCGCTGCCTATCAGTGCCGCCTATTAGTGTCCATCAGTGCCGCCTATCAGTGCCCATCAGTGCCGCCTATCAGTGCCCATCAGTGTCGCCTCACCGGTGCCCATCAGTGCCCGTAATCGAAGAAGAAAACTTACTTATTCATAAAAAAAATAACAGAAAAAAATAAAAACTTAATTTTTTTCAAAATTGTTGGTCTTTTTTTAGTTGTTGCGCAAAAAATAAAAATCGCAGACGTGATCAAATACCACCAGAAGAAAGCTCTATTTGTGGGAACAAAATGATAAAAAAATTGTTTGGGTACAGTGTAGCACGACCTCGCAATTGTCATTCAAATTGCGACAGCGCTGAAAGCTGAAAATTGGCTTGGGCAGAAAGGTGCGTAAGTGCCTGGTATGGAAGTGGTTAAGGGGGTGTGACAGGGGGCGTGTCCTATGCCTACATATGTTTGCCACTAGGTGTCCATCATTCCCATCTCAAAATGTTGGGAGGTATGTAACATATATGTAATACTAATAATCAGCATTTTTTTTTTTTTTTTTGCAAGAAAATTACTTAGAACCTCCAAATATTATGTTTTCTGAAAGACGAGGCCCTGGAGAATAAAATAATGATTGCTGCAGTTTTTTATTTTGCAAGATATTTGTGCAGACACAAATTTTCAGGAAAAATGCACTTAAATGTATTTTAGTGCAAACAAACACAAGATAATAACACATTTTTTGGTAACATATAAACATTTTGGGCTGAGTAAATAATACCAAACATGTCAAGTTCTGGAGATTCTGGGCTGGATCTGATCTGTGGGTGCAGTACAAAAAGTCAGGGGACATAATGACAACACAGACGGTCTGTCACAGTGTTATGACCTGGGAAACACTAGCATGTATTAGGCCATCATTGGATTAGTATAATTTAATAGAATCTGTGCCCCCTTGTATCAGTTGTCCCTATCATAGCCCCCCTTTACATTGGATTCCCATCAGCTTGCCTCCTTACATCAGGTTCCCCATCAGAGCTCCCACTTACATCAGGGTCCCCATTAGAGTGCCCTCTTACATCAGATGTGCCCACCAGAGTGCCATCTTACATCAAGTGTCCCCCATCAGAGTGCCATCTTACATCAGGTGTCCCCATCAGAGTGCCCTCTTACATCAGGTGTCCCCATCAGAGTGCTCTCTTACGTCAGGTGTCCCCACCAGAGTTCCATCTTACATCAAGTGTCCCCATCAGAGTGCCATCTTACATCAGGTGTCCCCATCAGAGTGCCCTCTTACATCAGGTGTCCCCATCAGAGTGCTCTCTTACGTCAGGTGTCCCCACCAGAGTGCCATCTTACATCAGGTGTCCCCATCAGAGTGCCCTCTTACATCAGGTGTCCCCATCAGAGTGCCCTCTTACATCAGGTGTCCCCACGAGAGTGTCATCTTAAATCAGGTGTCCCCATCAGAGTGCCCTTTTACATCAGGTGCCCCCACCAGAGTGCCATCTTACATCAGGTGTCCCCATCAGAGTGCCATCTTACATCAGGTGTCCCCACCAGAGTGCCATCTTACATCAGGTGTCCCCATCAGAGTGCCATCTTACATCAGGTGTCCCCATCAGAGTGTCCTCTTACATCAGGTGCCCCCACTAGAGTACCATCTTACATCAGGTGTCCCCATCAGAATGCCCTCTTACATTAGGTGTCCCCGCCAGAGTGCCATCTTGCATTAGGTGTCCCCACCAAAGTGCCTTCTTACATCAGGTGTCCCCATTAGAATGCCCACTTACATCAGGGTCCCCACCAGAGTGCCCCCTTACATCAGGTGTCCCCAACAGAGTGCCCCCTTACATCAGGTGTCCCCCACCAGAGTGCCCTCTTACATCAGGTTTCCCCACCAGAGTGCCCCCTTACATTGTAAAAAATGATCGTGTGTGGGCTTAAACGACGTTGAAAACCCGCGCATGCTCAGAGGCAAGTTATGAGATGGGAGCGCTCGTTCTAGTAAAACTACCATTCATAATGGAGTAAACACATTCATCACGCTGTAACAGACAGAAAGGCGTGAATCGTCTTTTACTAACAGGAAATTAGCTATAGCAACCCCAAGGGTGGCGCCATCCGCATGGAACTTCCCCTTTATAGTGCCGTTGTACGTCACAGCGCTTTGCTAGAGCATTTTTTAAAAACGCTAGTGTGTGGGCAACGTCGTTTTAATGATGAAGTTGGAAAAAACAACGATTTTTCTACATGCCGAAAAAACTTATTTTTTTCATGCCGAAAAATGATCGTGTGTGCGCGGCATAACAGCTCTGAAACTGGAAATGACAAAATCATTGTTACTTCTGGGATCATTAGTCACAGAGATTCACATAGTCACATAGCTATGATTAAAGTGGAGGTTCACCCAAAAAAAAAAATTTTAACATTAGATTGAGGCTATTTAAGGGGAGCAGAAATGGGTATTTTTTTTTTAAATCAATGCCGTACTTACCGTTTTCGAGATAGATGTTCTCCCGCCGCTTCCGAGTATGGGCTGTGGGACTGGGCGTTCCAATTTGATTGACAGCCTTCCGACGGTCGCATACAGCGCGTCACGATTTTCCGAAAGTAGCCGAATGTCGGTGCGCAGGCGCCGTATAGAGCCGCACCGACGTTCGGCTTCTTTCGGCAACTGGTGACGCGCTGTATGCGACCGTCGGAAGGCTGTTAATCAAATAGGAACGCCCAGTCCCGAAGATCATACCCGGAAGCGGCAAGAGAACATCTATTTCGAAGCGGTAAGTACGGCATTGATTTAAAAAAAATACCCGTTTCTGCTCCCCTTAATTAGCCTAAATCTAATGTTAAAAAAAAAAATACGGGTGAACTCCCGCTTTAAGCACTAAAGTTTAGTGTGAAGCGCGTCAGCTTGTACCCTGTTTGCTGTGGCATGTATCCTGTGTTTTTTATTTTACAATAAAAGCAACAAGTTTTGGAGTGAGGCTGTCCAGAAATCCTTGCTTCATTTTGCATTAAAGGAGGACTCTGATGGGAACATTTGATGTAAAGGGGGATTCTGATGGGGACACCTGACGTAAAAGAGGATTTTGATGGGGACACCTGATGTAAAGGAGGACTCTGATGGGGACATCTAATGTAAAGAAGGACTCTGATGGTGACATCTAATGTAAAGGGGGACTCTGATGTGAACATCCAATGTAAAAAGGGACTCTTATGGTGACATCTAATGTAAAGGAGGATTCTGATGGGAACAACTGATGTAAAGGGGGCCTCTGATGGAGACATCTAATGTAAAGGAGGACTCTGATGGGGACCCCTGATTTATAGGGGGATGCTGGTGAGGACACCTGTTGTAAAGGGGGTTCTGATTGGGACACCTGCTGTAAAGGGGGACTCTAGTTCTTTACCCAGCCTGGGCCAGCCAACTGCCTAGTTGACAATATGTAGGCAACCTTCCAACATGCTGCTGGGCAATTTTACACTGCTGTGTCATCTGTAGTTTCTTAATTCTTGTGGTGAAACCTTTGCCTGTATTCTTTTCAGGTAGGCTGTACAGGGCCCCATCAGGTAGGCGGTACGGGGCCCCATCAGGTAGGCTGTACGGGGGCCCCATCAGGTAGGCTGTACGGGGGCCCCATCAGGTAGGCTGTACGGGGACCCCATCAGGTAGGCTTTACGGGGACCCCATCAGGTAGGCGGTACGGGGCGCCATCAGGTAGGCTGTACAGGGCCCCATCAGGTAGGCTGTGCAGGGGCCCCATCAGGTAGGCTGTACACGGGCCCCATCAGGTAGGCTGTACGGGGGCCCCATGAGGTAGGCCAATTTAACACTGCTGTGTCATCTGTAGTTTCTTAATTCTTGTGGTGACACCTTTGCCTGTATTCTTTTCAGGTAGGCTGTACAGGGCCCCATCACGTAGGCTGTACGGGGCCCCATCACGTAGGCTGTACGGGGCCCCATCAGGTAGGCTGTACAGGGCCCCATCATGTAGGCCAATTTTACACTGCTGTGTCATCTGTAGTTTCTTAATTCTTGTGGTGAAACCTTTACCTGTATTCTTTTCAGGTAGGCTGTACGGGGGCCCCATCAGGTAGGCTGTACAGGGCCCCATCAGGTAGGCTGTACGGGGCCCCATCAGGTAGGCTGTACAGGGCCCCATCAGGTAGGCTGTATGGGGACCCCATCAGGTAGGCTGTACAGGGCCCCATCAGGTAGGCTGTACGGGGACCCCATCAGGTAGGCGGTACGGGGCCCCATCAGGTAGGCTGTTAAGGGCCCCATCAGGTGGGCTGTACGGGGCCCCATCACGTAGGCTGTACGGGGGCCCCATCAGGTAGGCTGTACGGGGGCCCCATCAGGTAGGCTGTACGGGGGCCCCATCAGGTAGGCTGTAAGGGGGCCCCATCAGGTAGGCCAATTTTACACTGCTGTGTCATCTGTAGTTTCTTAATTCTTGTGGTGAAACCTTTGCCTGTATTCTTTTCAGGTAGGCTGTACGGGGGCCCCATCAGGTAGGCTGTACAGGGCCCAATCAGGTAGGCTGTACGGGGGGGCCCCATGATTTCTATCAGCGGTCCTGGGAAGCACCAAATATTTGTATTTATCTTCAACACTTACGTTTGTGAACAGTTGTACTACGGGTAATAAAATCCATGTCTCAATATCAGAATGTCCTGGCTCCAATTCACATTCTTTTTTATGAATCAGAAGCCTTGGGGACTCTAAATAGAAAATATCTGCGTCATGAAATGCCACTCTGTGCTGGAAGTCATGCCACATGATCTGAAACCCCTCTGCTGGGAGGGACCATGTAAATCTGAATGGGATCAAGGACAGCAAATCCGCCACATAGCGTGCGGCAGGCGTCTTGGATCTATATATAGATGGTGCTTTCAGAGCTTTTTTTGGATTAAATGCTCTGGAACCTTATTATAGGCTTGTACATACATATTGTCATCTGTCGTATTTATTAAGCTGAGATATAGATAGAAATACGGTTGATAAATTGATAATGGACAAAAAAATGTATTTGCCAGTCAATTTCTTGTCGTTTTATTTTTTTTGCTCTTCAGTTTGGCCATAGAATACACATTTTTGTGATTTTTTTCTTTTTTTTTCTTTTGACGATCTTCCATTTAAAGGATATATATAATAGCTTTATACATAAATATATATGATAGTTAGAAGTAATTAAAAATTTATTTTATTTTTTCATGTTGTGACAGAGGTGTTGAGTGGACAAGAACATATGCAGAGATCAAGGGCGATTTTAGGGCCAATGACCAAGGGGGTTCTATATTTTGGGTGGTCAAAAAAAACAGGGAGTCAGATAAAGGAAAGGCCACAATATTTAATTCCAACACCGTGAGAGACATGCAAAAATATAGCAGGGTGGCAATAGGGCAGGTCAAGAGATAAGTCCAGAGGCACAGGGCAGCAATCTAGCAAAACAGGGACTTAGTCCAGAATCACAGTGCACAATTTGGGCACAGTGAGTAGCAGGCCTCAATCCCGTACAGCAAAGTCCCGGGACACTGTAAGTAGCAGGCCTCAATGCAGTACTGCAAAGTCCAGGGACACTGTGAGTAGCAGTCTTCAATCCAGTACAGCAAAGTCCAGGGACAATGTAAGTAGTAGGCCTCAATCCAGTACTGCAAAGTCCAGGGACAATGTAAGTAGTAGGCCTCAATCCAGTACTGCAAAGTCCAGGGACAATGTAAGTAGTAGGCCTCAATCCAGTACTGCAAAGAACAGGGACACTGTAAGTAGCAGGCTTCAATCCAGTACTGCAAAGTCCAGGGACACTGTAAGTAGCAGTCTTCAATCCAGTACAGCAAAGTCCAGGGACAATGTGAGTAGTAGGCCTCAATCCAGTACTGCAAAGAACAGGGACACTGTAAGTAGCAGGATTCAATCCAGTACAGCAAAGTCCAGGGACACTGTAAGTAGCAGGCCTCAGTCCAGTACTGCAAAGTCCAGGGGCAAAGGGCAGTAATTCAGTAATTCAGTGACTCACCAGCCAACAGTGGCCTCAGCAAAATAAGTCCAGGCAGCTTGGCAGGGAAAAGGAGGTCTGACGGGCAGAGGTGCTTCATAGGCACATCACGGGTCCTTAGAGGGCTGTGTGTCCTGGCCGCAGCATCTAGACCACAAAGACAGCAGTTGCAGGAAGGGCAGAGAATAGAGTAAGTCCCAGTTTCAAGACAATGCAGAACTACAAGCCTCAGCAGTGCAGAAAGCAAGGCACAGCCCATATGGAACTACACTGTATTGTCAAAAGTATTGGGACGCCTGACTTTACACACTCATAAACTTTAATGACATCCCAGTCTTAAGCCTCAGGCCTCGTACACACGACAGAGTTTCTCGGCAGAATTCAGCGAGAAACTCGGTCAGAGCCGGATTCTGCCGAGAAACTCTGTCGTGTGTACACTTTCGGCCCGATTGAGCCGCCGAGGAACTCGTCGAGAAAATAGAGAACATGTTCTCTATTTTCTCGTTGTTCTATGGGAGAACTCGGCCCGCCGAGCTCCTCGGCGGCTTCAGGGCTGAACTCGCCGAGGAACTCGATGTGTTTGGCACGTCGAGTTCCTCGGCCGTGTGTACGGGGCCTCATACACACGATCAGATTTTCCGACGGCAATTGTGTGATGACAGACTGTTGGCCTAAAATCCGACCATTTGTACGCTCCATCAGACAATTGTTGTACAACTATCCGTTGACAAATTTTGCATGGCAGGCTAATAAATTTCCACGGACAGCGGTTGTCTGATTTTCCTATCATGCGTACACAAGTCCGTCACACAAAAGTCCAAAGTACAAACACGCATGCTCGGAATCAATGCTTACCAAACACAACATTAGCAGAAGGTGCCCAAAGAGTGGCGCTCAAGAGCTTAAATTTCACGTGGTGCAAAATTAGTGCCTGACCTCACAAATGCTCTTCTGGAAGAATGGTCAAACATTCCCATAGACACACTTCTAAACCTTGTGGCCAGCCTTCCCAGAAGAGTTGAAGCTGTTATAGCTGCGAAGGGTGAGCCAACTCAATATTGAATCCTATGAACTAAGACTGGGATACCATAAGGCCTCGTACACACGATAGGATCGCCAGAGGAGAACGGTCTGAAGGACCGTTTTCATCAGTCCAAACCGATCGTGTGTGGGCCCCATAGGTTATTTAACCTTCGGTCAAAAAAAATAGAACTTGCTTTAAAATTGAACTGATGGACTGGTAACCGATAGGTCAAAACCGATCGTTAGTATGGAAAACCATCGGTCAAAAACCTGTGCATGCTCAGAATCAAGTCGACGTATGCTTGGAAGCATTGAACTTCGTTTTTTTCAGCACGTCGTTTTGTTTTACGTCACCGCGTTCTGACACGATCGGTTTTTAACCTATGGTGTGTAGGCACCACTGACCATCAGTCAGCTTCATCGGTTAACCAATGAGAACGGTCCTTTGGACCGCTCTCATCGGATGGACTGATCGTGTGTACGTGGCATTAAAGTTCATGTGCGTGTAAAGGCAGGCGTCCCAATACTTTTTACATTATAGTGCATGTGTCCCAACAGTTCCATGTATCTTCTGGCCTCTCCCTTCTTTGTTATCTGTGTTTTGAATTCAGCTAGAGACCTCACCTGAAATTCAGGTGGTGCCGGGGTGTCTGGCTCGTTCGTGCTACAGTGTACAATAACTTATGCGCTACCTGCTGAGTGCAGCTTCATGTCTTACCCCCTGCGGGGACACAGGAAATCACAAACCAAATTATACAATTGACTGTCTTAGAAACTGCATTTGGACTAGACACTGTCAATTTTGGAAAACAAAAGACAATGCCAATATTTCTTACCTCTGTTACACATGTAAATAAGACACATTGCATGTGAATAGTTCGTATTTACTATAAACTCCAGCCTGCACATGGAGCTCTAGGTTGCTTTGCACATATAGCTGCCTTGCTGAAAAAATGTCTGCTGAAGCTCAAATTGCACAAAACTGAATGCGGATGGGATTGACTTATCTCTATCTCTCCCTGCTCTCTACGGCATCTTATGGAGTTTTCATTAGAGAGAAGGTCACATAGGAAAAAACTACTGCTGTGATCTCTTGAAAAGAAAAAAAAAATGGCACGTGAAGCCAGCTCCCTGGGTCATAGGTAGGGGTGCAACGGATCAAAAAACTCACGGTTCGGATCGTTCCTCGGATCAGGAGTCACGGATCGGATCATTTTTCGGATCAGCAAAAAAAAAAAAATCTCCCCCACTGTAATATCCACATCTCCCCCCCCCCCCCCCACCAACTATAGTATCCCCTCGGTGAAGACACCCCCCCTCCTCTTAGTACAGAGACCCCCCCCCCCCTCCTCTCAGTACAGTGACCCCCCCTCCTCTCAGTACAGTGACCCCCCTTCTCAGTACAGTGACCCCCCTTCTCAGTACAGTGACCCCCCTTCTCTCAGTACAGTGACCCCCTTCTCAGTACAGTGAACCCCTTCTCAGTACAGTGAACCCCTTCTCAGGACAGTGACCCCCTTCTCAGTACAGTGACCCCCTTCTCAGTACAGTGACCCCCCTTCTCTCAGTACAGTGAACCCCTTCTCAGGACAGTGACCCCCTTCTCAGGACAGTGACCCCCTTCTCAGTACAGTGAACCCCTTCTCAGTACAGTGACCCCCTTCTCAGTACAGTGACCCCCTTCTCAGTACAGTGACCCCCCCTTCTCAGGACAGTGACCCCCCTTCTCAGGACAGTGACCCCCCCTTCTCAGGACAGTGACCCCCCCCTTCTCAGGACAGTGACCCCCCCCTTCTCAGGACAGTGACCCCCCCTTCTCAGGACAGTGACCCCCCTTCTCAGGACAGTGACCCCCCCTTCTCAAGACAGTGACCCCCTTCTCAGGACAGTGACCCCCCCCAGCTAGTATCGACAGACGAGTGGCGTGTCCCACGAGTGCGGGCTCCTCCTCTGTGGGTGTAAACAGAGGAGGGCCGCCGCCGGGTGTACCAAGATGGCCACGGCTCCGGAGCTAGGCTGAAGCCGCGGTCTTTCCTAATGTTACGGCGGCGGCTCCGGAGCTAGGCCGAAGCCGCAGCCTTTCCTAATGTTATGGCCGCGGCTTCGGCCTACCTCCGGAGCCGCGACCATAACGCTAGGAAAGGCCGCAGCTTCGGCCTAGCTCCGGAGCCGCCACGGTAACATTAGGAAAGGCCGCGGCTTCGGCCTAGCTCCGGAGCGGTGGCAATCCGCGGATCACAGTGTGTTCCGATCCGAAGGGGGTGACCCGTTCGGATCACGGATCAACTGTGATCCGTTGCACCCCTAGTCATAGGTGTGCACAGCCCATTGCATTAGGGTGTGCGCCTCAAAGCTCAAACACACATCCCTTTCTCTGCCGCCTCAGCTGCACGGGACAGTGAATGAATGGGAAGTGCTCTGTGCTGAGCGGCTTCCTGTTCATTCACAAACTGAAGCATACAGTTATGAATTAACACAGTAAGTGAGTGTGTTCCCTGTGTTCATTTAAAAAAGCAAGGCACTGGTAAATTACATATTTTCCAGCCCTTTCCCCCATTCTCCATCCGAAAACATCCCCTGCAGCAGCTGGGGGGAGAGGAAGCACCGAGCAGTATGGGGAATTGGTACCATGCGTAGTGATTAGGGTGTACCCTGGCACACCTCCTGCACACGCCTATGCCCTGGATGTAGTGATTGGCGGAACACTGAACACAGTGTCTGCTGAGAAACTGAGTCCCAGAATGAAAGAACGTCCGTGATAGTCAGAACACTGAACACAGTGTCAAGCACCTATCACGGAATGGGATGGGACCAGGAGGAAGCCGCGAGTTTTAAAAAATGGACGTCCGCAGCGCAGCCTGTCAAGAATTTCAGGTACGCTGCAATGGGCAAAGTGAGGTTGTAATGGGCACAGTGAGGATGGGCACAGTGAGGTAATGGGTACAGTGAGGTAATGGGCACAGTGAGGATGGGCACAGTGAGGATGGGCACAGTGAGGTAATGGGTACAGTGAGGATGGGTACAGTGCACAGTGAGGTAATAGGTACAGTGAGGATGAGCACAGTGAGGTAATGGGCACAGTGAGGTAATGGGTACAGTGAGGATGAGCACAGTGAGGTAATGGGCACAGTGAGGTAATGGGTACAGTGAGGATGAACACAGTGAGGTAATGGGCACAGTGAGGTAATAGGTACAGTGATGATGGGTACAGTGAGGATGGGCACAGTGAGGTAATGGGTACAGTGAGGTAATGGGTACAGTGAGGATGAGCACAGTGAGGTAATGGGCACAGTGAGGTAATGGGTACAGTGAGGTAATGGGTACAGTGAGGATGAGCACAGTGAGGTAATGGGCACAGTGAGGTAATGGGTACAGTGAGGATGGGCACAGTGAGGTAATGGGTACAGTGAGGATGAGCACAGTGAGGTAATGGGCACAGTGAGGTAATGGGTACAGTGAGGTAATGGGTACAGTGAGGATGAACACAGTGAGGTAATGGGCACAGTGAGGTAATGGGTACAGTGAGGATGAGCACAGTGAGGTAATGGGTACAGTGAGGTAATGAGCACAGTGAGGTTGCAATGGGCACAGTGAGGCGTGCAAATGGGCACAGTGAGGCATGCAAATGGGCAGGGCCAGATTAAGAACATCATGGGCCTGGTGCTGAGGATTTTGGTGGGGCCTTTTATGCTGCATTCACACCTCCGCGACAAGTAACGCCGCGTACGCGGCTTTTTTTGCCGCAAATAGTGTAACTTTTTTTTTACAAATCCTTCCTATTGCTTTGTATGGCCGAACGCCAATGCCGCCTGAAAAAAAGGGTCCAGGACTTTTTTTCATGCCGCAGGTGTACGGCGTCTATAAGATGTGAACCATCTCATAGACAGCAATGGGAATTCTCCCCTCCAGCGGCACGAGCGGCCGGCGTCGGGCGTTTTGTCGCGGAGGTGTGAATGGGGTGTAATAAATAATAAATAAATGCGTGGGAATGACATGAATGCAGCCCAGCCAAGGCAAGTGACCAAAGGCACAGAACCCAGAAGGAAGACCGGGTGAAGATGGAAGTGTCCAGGCCCCGCCTGATTCATCGCAGCACTGGAGGGCTCAGTCTGAAAATTGAAGTGTACACTAATGTGCTAATATGCTGTGCATACTTGTACGTTGTGGCATAACTAGACATGTGCATTCGTTTTCGTCCGAATGCATTTTCGTCCGAATTTCAGCTATTTTCGTTATCGTTTTAACAAACGATAACGAAAGCACAGAAAACGAAAGATCCGACATAAACAAATGCTTTATTTTCGTTTTCGTTTTGTGGTCGAATGTGCTATTCTACATAGAGAGAAAAGATTCGATTTTTTTTTTTTTTTTTTAAAGATTCTGTCGAATCTTTTTTTTTTTTTTTTTTTTTAACATTTGACAGACACCATAAAATGGTAATAATATATCGCCTAAATTCCCTTATGCCACAAGGTTTAAACAATGAACTGAATCTACAATCCTTTTTACCTACTTAAGGTTCATCCTTATTAATACACTGAGATAACTGCACTTCAGTGGGTGTATGCTGTGCTCAGACGCCGACAAAGCGGCACGGAATGCTGTTGGAATGTTACAGGGGAATGAATGAGATCCACGCACGGAGCCAATTTAGTAGAAACACATCAAGAACCATCTAATCGGCGTTTGTATGACTGCCCGACTAGAAGAGACGCCGAGCCTTTGAGGAGATGAACCACTAGATGGTTCTTGAGAATATAAGAGAACATCCATGGAATGACCCGTTGCTATACTAGCTATTACACTGATGTGTTTCTACTAAACAGGCTCCGTGGATCTCATTCATTCCCAAGTAACATTCCAACAGCATTCCGTGCCGATTTGTCGGCGTCTGAGCACAGCATACACCCACTGAAGTGCAGTGCAGTTATCTGTACTAATTCTCGGGATTTACAACACTACTATGTGATCCTTTCATCAGACCGGTGACTTGTCCTCAATGTTCCCCTATGGGGGAAGTTCCTCCACTCACTGCGCAGGCGCAAACTTCCCGACGGAAATCCCCGAACCTCGCCCGGCATCCAGGCTCATTCTTTAACATCCCCGTGGATTGGAGGATGTTAAAAAAAGAGCCAGGAGGCCGAGCGAGCGAAGCGAGCCGTCCGAGCGCAGCGAGGACGTGAGGCCGACTGGCCACTTTCCTCTAAGTCCACGTCGCCCTGGATGCCGGCCGCCGTTCGGGGATTTCCGTCAGCAAGTTTGCACCTGCGCAGTGCTTGACGGAACTTTCCCGATGGCTGGAACCAGCTCAGCGCATCAGTTCGCGCATGCGCTGGAACTTCCATGATACATAGAACCAGCACGTCAGATCACCGGCTCTGATATCCATCCCCCTGCAATATGACAGCAGCCTGTGTTGTTTTATTGCCTTCTATACACAGAGTGCAAGCCTTTGAAGTGCACTGCAGATACTACACAGAGAGCTGTCACCAATTCACATCTTCCTTCATTCATCTGTTATGTGAAAACTGCAAAACTTCAGGAGCGGTAATGTACAACGCCTGAATCACTGTTTTCTCTGAAACTATATATACTGATGAACTGCTGCCTGTTGCAAGGAAGCGTGTTAATAGGAGTGAATACAATTGAATCTTTAAACCACAAATGATTCTCTCCCTTTTCTCCACGGACACATATGTCAAATATCTGTAGAAAGCCTGCAACTAGTTTCTCTATCTAATCTCTCTCCCCTTTCACTGTGGCTCGCTCGGGAGGTCAGAGAGGAGAGCCTATCTCTTTTACAGCTAGCTGTATCTAATTTGGGATTTCCCAGCAAGAGACGGACACCCTTTGTTAACCTCTCGATGTCCGGACAGTCTTTTTATGTTATTTGTTCTGTCCATGTGTGTATGTTTATGTGGCTACCTGTACTAAGTTCTTATGGAATCAGGTCCCACAGAAATATTTTTTTAGTCCCTATCATGTATCTTTCCACCATCATTTTTTGATAATAAATATTATATTTTTTGCATAACCAATTAGTCAGTGTGTTCATAATGGTCCTACTTGTTCCCAGTTCTCTTTTATTGGGATATGTGTTTATATATGCAGTTAAGGACTGAACCACATGACCATTACATATGATATGATACATCAATAGCCTCAATTTGTTTTTTTCTAGACAGACACCATAAGCCTTCAATTTTTTTTTTTTTTTTTTTTTAAGATTCTATCGAATCTTTTTTTTTTTTTTCCATTATAACATTCGACAGACACCATAGCCTTCAATGACATATTCGACATAAAAAGACATGAAGATTCGACATAGAGAGACAGATTCGACCTTAATTTGGATTTTCGGACGAATGCATTTTTTAACGAAAAACGAAATAAATAAAAACGAATTTCGGGAGTAACTAAATAAATTAATTTTTTGGACGAAAACGAAATTACGAAACGAAATTTTTCAGTGTGCACATGTCTAGGCATAACCTACCCCAGGGCCTCTAAAAAGTAGTAATGTCAGGAAAGTTTACTACAGCTTTATTATCACAGGATCCCAGGAGCCTCTCATGGGGCCCCCTACTGACCCGGTGGACGGTGGCCCTTGGGCAGTGCCTAAGTGCACAGTTGCCAACATTTAAAAAATATTTTCAGGGCCACTTTTTTATATAAGTGCTATATTTAGAGTAGCTGAGATCCCCGATGTTCCTCTATACATCATAGTAGTAATCACAAAATTAAAGGAGTACTAATAATGGGGCAGAACAAATATGAGAACTGATATTTCCTTTAGTTGAACTAACAAAAGTGTGTCCATTCTAGAGCTGGTAACATTGAGGATATTCAGGATAATTTTAAAGAACTGTTTTTGTGGGTAAGCGACATAGGGGAGGAGTATGGACGGTATATAAGTGGGAAGTATGTGCAGGTGAGGGAGAGGAATGTGGAGGGTCTAACAGTGGGCACTATGTACAGGAGAGGAGTACAAAGGGTACGGAAAAAAGCACTATGTACAGGAGAGGAGTGTAAAGGGTATGACAATGGGCAGTATGTACAGGAAGAGTGAGGGGGTATGACAGAGGGTAGTACGTACCAGAGAGAAGTGTGGAGGGTATGATGGGGCAGTATGTACAGGAGAGGAGTGTGGAGGGTATGACAGTGGGCAGTATGTACAGGAGAGGAATGTAGACGGTATGATAGTGGGCTCTATGTATAGGAGAGGAGTGTGGAGGGTATGACAGTGGGCACTATGTATAGGAGAGGAGTGTGGAGGGTATGACAGTGAGCAGTATGTACAGGAGAGGAGTGTGGAGGGTGCAACAGTGGGCACTAAGTACAGGAGAGAAGTGTATGACAGCAGGCACTATGTACAGGAGAGGAGTGTGAAGGGTATGACAGTGGGCGCTATGTATAGGAGAGGAGTGTGGAGGGTATGACAGTGGGCACTATGTACAGGAGAGGAGTGTGGAGGGTATGACAGTGGGCACTATGTACAGGAGAGGAGTGTGTAGGGTATGACAGTGGGTACTATGTACAGGAGAGGAGTGTGGAGAGTATGACAGTGAGCACTATGTACAGGAGTGGAAGGATATTTAGGGACTGAGTAGTGGTTAAGCGGGTCATACATGGATTGAAATTACGCCAATTATGCAGAGACCAGACATAGTCAATCTATGTATGGGCTAGCTGGTTTTACACAAGTCAATCTATTAATCAACTTGAGTACAATTAGCCTGTTTTTTTTTTCTTAAAACAATCAGTGCTGCCAGCTAAAGTTAGCAACACTGATCATTGTACGCACTGGCAGAACACAATAACACTGCAGGAGTGATTCCCCCATCCACAGGTCAGCAGGTGAGAGGGTGTGTGGGGACAGGCTGGGGAGAGATACTAGTCAGTGGCTAGGTAGGCACTGGCTAGTTACAGAGCCAGATACACACAGGTTACATACGCCACGATCGTTAGAGCGAAAACAATAATTCTAGTACTAGACCTCCTCTGTAACTCTAAACATGTAACCTAAAAAAATGTAAAGCATCGCTTAGGATACCAAAAAAATTGTGCTAACTTAACTGTTTTTTTAATGAATGAAACATTTTTTTCCAAAAAAACATGTTTGAAAAATTGCTGCGCAAATACCGTGCTAGAGCTGCACAATTAATCGTTAAAAAAATCGTGATCTCGATTCAACCCCCCTGACGATCTTCAATGCAGAGTTTGCTGATTCTTTCATATAACAAGTGGAGAGACTTTCAGCTGTCAAAAGAAAATATCTGGGCAGTCTGCCAAGTTTTTAACAGGAAACATTGTAACTGACACTTCCTTCTTAGATCAAAGGGATACACTTCTGTGTGTAAAGAACAAATCTGGGCAGTCTGCGAAGTTTGTAAACAAAATGAAACATTGTAACTAACTAACATTGTAACTAAATTTAACCACTTAAAGTCCAACACTTGTTTCTTAAGTTAGAAAGAAATATTATTTGCTAGAAAATTACTTGGAACTGCCAAACATTATATATATTTTAGCAGAGACTCTAGGGAATACAATGGCAATTGCTGCATTATTTTATGTCACACTGCATTTTCCCACTTCAATGAATAATAAAAAAACATAAAAACAAAACAGTGAAGTTAGCCCATTTTTTTTTTGCTTGTTTTAATGTGAAAGATGATGTTACGCCGCAACAATCGTGAGAGAATCGTGATCTACAGTATCTTCTAAGCAAAAAAATTGCAATTCTCATTTTAGACAGAATCGTGCAGCTCTGTACCCTGCAACATAAAAAGTGCAAAGACCACCATAGAGTAATTTTCTAGCAAAAAACAAATGATGATTTTTACATGTAGTAGAGAAGTGTCAGAATTGGCCTGGGTGGCAAGGGGTTAATTACCATGAGTAATATACAAATAATTATTATAAGCACTGTGATCCTATCAGTCTGCTGTAGTGTGTCAGCTTGTATTTATATTGGCCGCTCTGAATGTAGCTTCTGACAGGCTGTGCAAGCAGGCCCGTACCTCCGGAACCATAAATGATAGCCGTCCCATATTTTAACCAGTTGTGGGGTAGCTCTTTCCATGCCTACCCCCAAATGTGGGGTTTCTGTGACCTCTGGTCATCGAGCTACAACCCCCCAAATTCGATCTTAGAAAAAATTCGATCTTAAAAAAAAAAAAAAAAATTTTTTTTTTTTTTTTTTTGGGCAAATGGGCCTATCTTGAGAAAGGGGCCTGGAGCTGCAGCTCCATCAGCCCCATTGTTAATCCGGCCCTGCAAATGGGCATTGTTGACCCTCTTTTCCGCTTACAGTGGCTGCTGCATTTCTCACCCTAGGCTTATACTTGAGTCAATACGTTTTCCCATTTTTTCGTGGTATAATTAGGTGACTTGTCTTATACTCGAGAATATACGGTAAATGCACTTAAACTCTTCCTTTAATTATCCAGTACAAGAAAACAAGAATGTGACTTCTTTCGATTGAAACAAAAACGGCCCTTCCCTTAGACACCTTATAACACCAACTTTAAATAATGAAAAACCAAGTTTTTTTAAAAAACTGTCTGCGGTGTCTTTTCTAATAAGGAATATGCTAGTTGTGTTCCTGCTGGGTGATAAAATAGCATTTTAATTCTCAGCTATTGTCCTTGATGTATACAAGTAAATTGCAATGGACCTTTGCTGGATAAACATATTATTCAAGGCAAGTACCCACTGGAAACCCAAAGGCAATTAATGCCGCATTGAATGTCAACACTATTTCAGGTTATTTGAGTTTGAGGAGCCATGCGCAGAACGCGCCATCTGCGATAAAATGAAATAACACACGGCTCTCAGAGAAAGGAACACAGCTCAAAGATTCCCCAGACTGGCAGGAAAAGTCATTTTTACGGTTTAGGGGTTTGCACAGCTGTTGCGTATCGCTAATACAACCTCACTACACGTTTTCCACTTAATTAATATGAAACGGAGAATGAATGCAGAATGCAGATAATTAATCTCCTGAGCGCCAGAAGACCCCTAATCTCATTATATCGCAGACAGCCTTATGGTGTGGTCTGTCTCTGAACAAAGGGTTAACGCCATGAAAAAAGAGGGGGAACTATTTGCGCTGTGAAGTTCTGTAATCTTGTTATAGCAGGCACACTGTTGCTGAATTTAGCGGCTCAGGGTATAATTATGGGAATATTAAAGTGAAACGCTTTGTCTGATCCCTAGTCCTTATTTCGAAATTCGGGACTAAGGCTGTCACTATTTGATGTTTTAAACACCGGCTGTTTTGGGGCCGTCCTAAAGCTGATGTTCGCCAGATCCCTTTTGTAATGCATTATAGTTCATTTGAAGCTCTGGTTTTTAACCACTTCAATGCAGGGCATTTTCACCCCCTTCCTGCCCAGGCCAATTTTCAGCTTTCAGTGCTGTAACATTTTGAATGACAATTGTGTCGTCATGCTACGCTGTACCCAAATTAATTTTTATTATCTTTTCCCCACAAATAGAGCTTTCTTTTGGTGGTATTTGATCACCTCTGTGTTTGTTTGTTTTTTGCGCTATAAACAAAAAAAGAGCAATAATTTTGAAAAAAACACAAAGGGGCAGATCCACAAAGATCTGCCCCGGCACATCGTATCCGCGATACGCTACGCCGACGTACCTTACCTGGCTTTAAATCGAATCCTTAAAGAATTTGCGCCATAAGTTACAGCGACGTAGTGTATCTCAATCGGCGAAACGGCGCGGAATTCAAATGCGGCGAGTAGGGGGCGTGTTTCATTTAAATGAAGCGCGTCCCCACGCCGAACGAGCTGCGCATGCTACGTTTCTAAATCTCCCGCCGTGCATTGCCCTAAATGACGTCGCAAGGACGTCATTTTTTTTTAACATAGACGTGAATTACATCCATCCCGATTCACGGACGACTTAAGCAAACAAAAAAAAAAAATTTAAAATAAACGCGGGAACGACGGCCATACTTAACATAGCAGGTTTAACTATACGCAACGAAATAGCAGCTTTAACTATACGCCGGAAAAAGCTGACTACAGACGACGTAAAAGAATGCGACGACCGCTCGTACGTACGTTCGTGGATCGTCGGAAATAGCTAATTTGCATACCCGACGCGGAAAACGACGTGAACGCCACCCAGCGGATGCCGAAGAATTGCATCTTAGATCCGAAGGCGTACGAAGACATACACCTGTCGGATCTAACCCAGATGCCGTCGTATCTTGTTTTGAAGATTCAAGACAACGATACGACGTGGGTAATTTGAAAGTACGCCGGCGTATCAGTAGATACGCCGGCGTACTCGCTCTGTGGATCTGCCCCAATGGGGTTTATTTACTCAAGGCAAATCCACTTTGCACTACAAGTGCAAACTATAAGTGCAAAGCGCACTTGAAATTGCACTGAAAGTGCACTTGGAAGTGCAGACGCTGTAGATCCGAGACGGACATGCAAGGAAAATAAAAAAACATAATTTTAGCTTGCACATGATTGGATAATAAAATCAGCAGAGCTTCCCCTCTTTTCAGATCTACCCCTCAGATTTACAGTGACTGCACTTCCAAGTGCACTTTAAATGCAACTTCAAGTGCACTTTGCACTTGTAGTGCAAAGTGGATTTACCTTTAGTAAATAACCCCCAATATTTTTTACTTTTTGCTATAATAAATATCCCAATTTAAAAAAAAAAAATAATTCCTCAGTTTAGGCCAACTTCTACATATTTTTGGTTAAAAAAATCGCAATAAGTGTGTATTGATTGGTTTGCACAAAAGTTATAGTGCCTACAAAATAGGGGAAAGATTTATGGCATTTGTTTATTTTTTTTACTCTAGTAATGGTGGCAATCTGCGATTTTTATCGTGACTGTGACATTGCGGCGGCCACGTTGGACACTTTTGACACTTTTTTGGGACTATTGACATTATTACAGCAATCAGTGCTATAAATATGCACTGATTACTGTAAAAATATCACTGGCAGGGAAGGATTTAACACTAGGGGGTGATCCAGGGGTTAACTGTGGGGGGAGGGGCCTGACTTAGGGAGTTGAACGATCGGTGTTCCTATATACAAGAAACACACGATCAGTTCTCCTCTTCCCTAACAGGATGTGGATCTGTGTGTTTACACACACAGATCTACGTCCCTGCTCTGTGACGAGCAATCGCGGGTGCCCGGCGGACATAGCGGCCGCAGGGCATGCGCATTGGCTCCCAAGTGACGCAATGGGTGCCCCCCTATACCGCCGGGAAGCCGTGGACGTCATATGATGCCCGCCCGGAGGAACAGAGTGTTCCTGCGGGAGTCATTTGACAATAGGGAATTGGTAAGGAATTGGTTAAAGTGGACCTGAACTAAAAAAGTTAGGATTTTCTTTGTTATAGGAAACATTCAGAAATGTTAAATGTGCCTAAACAGTGTCTTGAACTCCTCTTGAAAAATAGAAGTGCATTTCCTGTGCCTAGGTGCATACACGTCCTCAGCCTCATAGATGTACTGTATATCTGCAGTGTGAGGTCTAAGGCACTGCCGCTTCTGACTGCAAGTCTAACCAGATTTGGAGTGAAATTTGTTGATGACAGTACAGTACTTCTCATCGTTCTCCTCGCTGGAGAGGAAGCTGTACATAAGAACCTGCAGTGCAAGGATCTCCCTGCTCCTGCTCCATTCATTCTGTGCTTCCGACATCTCTCCTGTTGCTTCTTGAATATTCCCCCATCGCTCATTAGATTACCAGTTATCATGAGAACAGCTCTGCTCTTCTGCCAAGGAAGCCACCTCCACATAGAGAAACAGTGAAGAACAAGTCACAGTAAGTCAGTGATAGAAAAAAAGAACAGCTGCAGGTAGCCTGCAGCCTGCAGAAAACACTGGTGATTAGGCTTTTTTCCTCTGCTTGCCTTTGGGCACATCTTCCACAGTTCGGGTCCTTTTAAAAGTAACATTGCTGACCTCTACTTGTGAAAATACAAGGTTCTTGGCTATCATGCTGACCCTCCTCTTTCGATACTAACAGTCACTAAACTGTAACAAGCATGCAAATAAAGGACATCTGCCTGTACTCTAACTTCTCAGATCTGCATGCTTTTTCTGGGTTGGTGATTCTGAAAGTACTGCAGCCTGAAGGTCAACCGAATTTCCAAGCAGAATGACATTGGCTGTGCTCCTTTTGTATTAGGTTTATTTTGACGTTCACAATTTTTGTTACTTTGTTGTAAGTAATCCACTGGATTGTGAACTGCCACTGTAAAAAATAAATCAGCTGCCAGTCAATCAGGTAAAAAAGAGACCACAGCTTCCTTCCGCCAAGGAGCTGGTAAGGCGATTAGCTTAATCGCCTTATTGCAGCCCCTCCCTGTAGGCGAGCGCCTGTCCAATTGGACGGCGCCACGCCGCTCGCGCATGCGCAGTGCCACTCGCGCATGCGCAGTGGGTGCCCGGCCGTGAAGCCGAAAGCTGTCACTGCCGGGTGCCCACACTAGGAATGAAGACGCTGGAACTGTGGAGCAGGTAAGTGTCTGTTTATTAAAAGCCAGCAGCTACACTTTTTGTAGCTGCTGACTTTTAATAAACTTAAAAAAAGGCTGGAACACCCCTTTAAGTCCCTAAGGCATTAATGTTTATGCTAAGGAATGGGAAATAGACATTTCCAATAATTGGGCAAGGTTTTAAAACCCATATCCTTAAAACTAGGCAAAGAGGTAGTGGCCGAATTAGCAAAGAGGTAGTGCCATAAACGTAAGAATGTCACAAGATGCAGCCAAAGGGGGCCAAGTCCTGTAATATGGAGTTTCTCCTCCCACAGACCAGTTAGCCTAACATCAATAGTACGCAAGCTGAAAGGGAGTTTTTTTTCTTTTTATGGAATTGTTGTTTGCTGGTTGGAATGTAAAGAAGCAGGACATTGTCCCATGCATAATTCTAGATGCTGATATCTAATAGGATAATGAGATCAAAATGTTCTTCTTCCAGACATAAAAAGGCTATTGGGTATTTTCCACATACATTCTGTGCAATGGGCAGACATAGAGAGGCTTATCATGATGAATCTTCCTAAGACAGAATGTTCCAACTTCCTACTTCTTAGCAGAGCGTGGACAGTTACACCGTGTCCATAATAAACATATAACACTAGCTAAGATCACATTAAAAGCAGCCATGAATATCATCTTTTAATATGGCATTGGAAGTCCAAAATATTCTGGATATACATATTAGCCCATGCTTCAATAATCTAGCCAGTTTGGATGCTATAAACACTTCTGAAGCCTACAGATTCAACAGTGTGCATTGGGTTATTATCAGCCTGAAACATGGAAACTTCAGATGCCTTGAAATTGAAAATAAGTAACTGAATCTAATGGCCCCAAAGAGATGGATGCACATAGGGTTTTGGTCCCCCCATGATGTATTGGGGCCCTAGAGACGTATGCATACAATTTCTTGCATTGTGGTATAGGGCACTCCCTAAGGAGTCGCAAGTACACAGCTATTCCCCACCCTGCACAGTCAGGCACACCACATTTTCACAGCTCATTTCAGTCAGAAGAACAGTCCAGTGATTTGTTATTACGTTTTATTGAGGGGAATAAACTTGGATAAGGATATGGATATTATGGGATGCCCACTTGACTTCAGCAGTATAACTCTTCAGGAACACAACTATATACAGTCTGTATATACACTTCTCCTCTGCCTCCAGCACAAAGCTTGATTGCAGAACTACAACTCCCAGGACCAGCTGGCACTGTTTGGATGATCTGACAAAAAAGGCTCAATTAGGTAGCAAAAGCTCTTTACAGGCAGGGACCGCAGGGCCTTTGTTTGTGTAGCAAAGTCCTAGTGCCCAGCTGTCCTCCTGTGGCTACTGATTCCAGCACCACCTCTTCAGGCAATGCCAGCACATCTGGCTGCAGCTGCCTCTGTCCCTTTCTCCATCCTTCTTAGGTAAACTTCCACAGTCCTCCCAGACTAACTCTGCATCCATCCCAGACTACTCTCTCCCAGTCCTCTCAGGCAATTCAGCAGAGGAATGCATGGAGGGGGGTGGAGCTGACAGATCTTGCATCATCACCCCCAGCTGTATGGAGACATGGTGGCAAAACAAGCTCCAGCACTGAGACCTGGCCTGCATCCTTCCCAGTTGCAAGCAGGGTTACCCAGTGTTCTGTGAATTAAATATATCATCTCTGACCATGCTTGCTGGACCACATGTCAGCAGTAATGTGGACCTTGCTGCTGACTGCCTTGCCCAACGATACCAAAACATTGCTTTCCATGTGATGGTACAGAGCGTGAATGGCCTTGCATGCAAAAAAATAGTGACTGGTAACCTGCCATTGTGATACAGCACATTCTGCAAATTCACGGAAAGGGAGCAGAATCCACCAAATGAAAAGGCAGGAGTTGTAAAGCCTGCAATTAGGACAAGCTGAAATTTAGACACTGGGCATGTGGGTGGCAGTGGGTGTATTTTTTTTTCTTATTCAGCAGCTGGGGCTGCTGAGAGATTTGCCTGCTATACTCTACAGCTGGTGGTGTGCTGTTGGCAGATGTGTTGCAAGGACCTGTGACACCCTTCGCTATACCATCATCCCTGTCAGTGGAGGCTGCTGAGAGGTCATGAGATATAGCGGGGGTAGACATTAAAGGTGAGGAGGAAAAGCCTTTTGTCGCTTGTGTGTTGCTTTTAGGGGCTCTTGCCAGCGGGCTGAGTGGTGGGAGGTTAAGTGCCTTGTCAAGCATGTGGTACCAAAATTGCTGGTGTTTTTGCCATGCTTGATCTGCTTGTGGCAGAGATTGCAAATTGTGTGAAGTGGGCCAGGAGATAACAGCTCCACAATCTGATGGAATAGAGTGGCTACTCTCTACTCTTCCATGTTGGCTGCCTTGTTGGGGTTTTTTCTCCCCCTCACTTTCCTCCTCTGCTCTATCCGGCACCCAAATCGCGTCACTGACCTCATCACCATCATCCCCTCCATCCTCATCACTGGAGCCAACTTGGCAATACGCTGCAGCTGAGGGAACACAACTGCTAATTTTGTTTATCAGTGCTCTCCCCTCTCTGTAGGCTTATGTTACTCCCTTCCTACCTCAGAACCAACATCTGAATCATGCAATGTTTGTACATCTTCAAGATGAAGCAAGTGGCTGACGCTGTGTTCAAATAATTCAGCTGACTCCTCCATGCATGATGCTGGGGCTATGACAGAAGTAGCTGCAGACAAGGAGGCAGAATAAGCCGCTCTGGAAGCTGCAGTGGACTGCACACTAGTGTCATAGTGGATGAGGAGGATGAGGATGGTTTAGTAAGTCTGTCCACCATCTCCTCTGCATGATGTGGCTGGTTAGCACGGGAAACATCATTAAACAGAGACAAATGTGCCCTGACTGAGGATGGACCACGTCCACCTTTGCCTGTGGGCACAGACGCTGCTGGCCCCCTCATAGTGGCATCTGCTCTCCTTGTTGGCCTCCCAAATATGATGGGGCTGATTACCCAAATTTAATAGAAACTGGGAAACGTGTGATTGGATGTGTGACGCTGACAGAAATGTAAAAATGATAAAAAAAATGTAAAAGGCTAGTAGAAAACTGAGCCCTGCTCAATCCCCACTCCAACAACACACTGCGAAAGCGTCCTGTGGGAAGGAACCTTTATAGTGTGGGGTGGGACTATGAGCACTGAGCCTTGATTGGACAAAGTCATCATCACATTATCCAATAAGGGCTCTGACAGTGCTCTGTGCCCTAATTGGCAAAGCCTTGCTTCATCCAATTAGGGCCCTAGAATGCACTGTGAAGAGCATTCACAGCAATTATCCAATTGCATTGTGGGGCGCTTGGCAGGTGAACATCCTGCCAAGCGCCCCGCAAATTCGGATGTTCGCTGAACAGGAGAACAGGCAATATTCAGGCCGAATTTTTGCTCAGCCCAAACTGTTTGCCCAACTCTACTCAGGAGAAGCAGACCTACTGGTAGAGATGCAAGCTTCTTTCTTCTGCTGAAGGACAGAACTCTTATGTCCCGTACACACGCTCGGGATTTCCAACTGTAAAAAGGCAGTTGGGAATCCCGACGGGAAAAAATGCTGGTGGATTTTGGCAGTTTTCCCATCGAAAAAACTGCGAGGGAGCATACACACGGCCGGGATTCCTGGCCAAAAGCTTTTCTTCACAGTTTCCCGTCGGAAAACCCGGTCGTGTGTACGAGGCATTACACCCAGTCATCTCCTCGCTATACTTATCCAAGAAGGGAGCAACAGGCGTTCGCCTTCAAAGGGTAACAGCTTATAGTATTTCTTGCAAGGGAGAACTGCGGACCAGCTTTTAGGCCAGAGAATCCTGTACATGTGTACAGAGTGAAGACTCATCCTGCAAATTTATCGAGATGTACCCACCAATCCATTCTCGCAGTAGTGTTAAGTCTGGTCTTTGCAACTGCACTTTGCAAAGTGCACAGTCTATTTGCCTTTAGTAAATCAACCCCCAGAGACTGTGCAATTTGCAAGTTCAGAGCTTAGTAAATGAGCAGAAGCTCTGCTGACTTCCATCATCCAAGCGTACACAAAAATGCTGTTTTTTTATTTTCTTTGCAGGTGATTGGGTGTTTTTTGCAAAATAAAGCTTTACCTCATTTACTAAGTTCTGGAGCAACTGCACATCCTATTTGGCAGGATACTGTGACTGCTATACCGGTAATCAGGGACACTGTAACTGGTGTTGCGGTGATCAGGGACACTGTAACTGTTAAGTCAGTGATCAGTGAGAGTGCAACTGGTGTGGTGGTGATTAGGGAATGGGATACTGTAACTGGTTTTAGTGGTGATCAGGAACTGTAACTGCTGTGGAGGTGATGAGGGATACTGTAACTGGTGTTGCAATGATTAGGCAAACTGTAACTGGTTTGGTCATGATCAGGGATACTGTAACTGATTTAGCAGTGATCAGGGACACTGTAACTGGTGTAGCAGTGTTTAGGGATACTGTACCTGGTGTAGCCGTGATTGGGCACACTGTAACTGCTATGGTTGTGATCAGTGATACTGTAACTGGTGTGGCATTGATCAGGGACACTGTAACTGGTGTGGAGGTGATCAAGGGTACTGTAACTGGTGTGGCAGTGATCAGGGATACTGTGGGGGTGATCAGAGACACTGTAACTGGTGTTGCAGTAATTAGGCATACTGTAACTGGTTTGGTCATGATCAGGGATACTGTAACTAGTTTGGTCGTGATCAGGGACAATATGACTGGTATGGTGGTGATCAGGGACAATATGACTGGTATGGTGGTGATAAGGGACAATATGACTGGTATGGTGGTGATTAGGGACACTGTGAGTGGGTAGCGGTGACTAATGACACTGACTAGAGACAGTGGTCGGGATTCAGAGAGATCGGCGCATCTTTAGATAGGCGTAGCGCATCTCATATGCGCTACGCCGTCGTAACATTGAGAGGCAAGTACTGTATTCACAAAGCACTTGGTCCCATATGTATGCCGGCGTAACGTAAATGGGCCGGCGTAAGCCCGCGTAATTCAAAGTAGCAAGGCAGTGGGCGTGTTGTATTATAATGAAGCGTGACCCCATGTAAATGAATGGGCGATCGAACAGCGTACGCCTTACGTAAACAGCGTAGCTTAATACGACGGGCGCAAGTACGTTCGTGAATCGGCGTATCTAGGTCATTTGCATATTCGACACGGAAATCTACGGAAGCGCCCCTTGCGGCCAGCGTAAATATGCACCCAAGATACGACGGCGTAGTAGAGTTACGTCGGTCGTATTTTGGCCAAATTCAGGCGTATCTGATTTCCAGAATACGCGGAAAGATACGACGGCGCACATTTGGACTTACGACGGCGTATCTGGAGATATGCCGTCGTAAGTCCTTTCTGAATCCCGGCCAGTGTTTTTACTCAGGGATTGCTTGTTTCAGTGATGATCACTGTAACAGCAACTATCATAAATGGCTTTCATTCAAGACAGCTTGCTTACTATTGTGATTGCTGTGAAAGCCATTAATGACAGTTGGTTTACATGTTATCATTTTATCTCTGTGATTAGTAACAGAAATCACATAATACATAGGCCGCTCGCAGTGGCCAGGAACCGGTAGACACAGCGGTCACAGAATTGCGCTGCTGCCCACCATATACATTTTTCTCCTAGAAAACGGGTGTAATAACATCAGTAATAATTTTACAGCCCGTGTGAATAAAGCCTTCATCTAAGGATTGGTATTTCCATCTGATGAAATAAGACATGATGCAGGTGCACATTTTTGTGTGTACCCGTAAATCGCATTTAGGACAGCCAATCAAATTCAATGGGCCGCCCCACCGTGCAAGAAACCTGCCTAACACCTTTTTTTTAATTGCTCTTTTCACCAGAACATATGGTACTTTGTTATCGTGTGATTTAGTAAGATGCATGGGGTGCCATTAAGAATGAATGCGGCTGCGCGTTTTTTATGCTTTGCGGGAAATCGCACGATTCGGTGCGCATTTCCGCAATGCACAAGTGTGAACGACACGTCGCCTAAATAATCAAACAGGTGAAGGACAGAATCTACGTCATAGAACACCCAGCCATGTCTATAGAGAAACCATCCATGCCTGAGGCAGCCTGTGCTGGTAACCAGTAACATTACACCAGTACACCCAGTAAGCGATGAGGTCATGATGTTCTCATTGAATGAAATGATAAGTTCAGGGAAGTGATCGCAGCGCTCTAATAGAAGCACACTTGTCATCTCTCTCTCTATATATATATATATCTAGTCTTCTAGTCTGCTTCTCCCCGACAGCTGCCGCTCCGCACTGACACATACCGATCACATGACTCGTCCCCGCACAGCCATTACATCATTAAGGGCGGTGCTAGCGCTGTCACTCCAACCAACCAATGGGCGGTGCCTAACCTCAACAGTAAACAAAGGGGAATCACCAGAGCGTGGGGCGGGGGAGCGGCCGTTGTGGGCGGTGACGTAGCCAATCCGAATGTAAACAACTCCAGAGAGAGGTGGAAGCAGCTCGAGCCTTCTAGATGGGGTGACGTCACCGGGGAGGCGTGGTAGACGGGGGATCTGTTAAAGTGTTACAATGTATCCAGATCTGTGATTGTTACTTCCTATAGGAATACATAGAACGATATTCCGCCACGGAGGCGGGAGTGCGGAGAGCTGGCATCGATTTCCCGGCAGATCTCTATTACTGTGATAATTATAAATGTGTGTACGCTCAGCACTGGGCGATGTGTCTGTTCAGGGTGATGATCTCATAGAGGAATGATCTAATAAATGTCCTGCATACATTGGACCTGACACTGGAGTCTTATAAATATTGATGGAGGATGAACAAGGTGACAAATATACACAATCAGCACACTATGTACCAAATAAATAAATTAGAGATGCACCGATATATCGGCGCATACATATCGGCAGAAAACAGCTGTTTTGGCGACAGCTTAAAAATTGCCGATAATGGGCATCGGTTGCCCGTAAAAAAAGATGGCCGCTGGGCTGTCACTGCTCCGTCCGAGTGCACTGCACTTGGACGGAGCTCAGGCCGGGCTCGAGAAAGCTCGTATCCGCTCGGCCGGGCGGCGAATGCGCAGTTTCGTAATGGCGCCACCCGGCGCCATTTTTGAATAGCCAATCGAGTCAGGAGGACTCAGGAGGGACTCTTTGGCAGTGACACTCGTTGGCTTGTGCAGTGCACTCGCCATAGGCAGAGGACGGAGCTGTGACAGCCCAGTCCTGTCCAGCACAGCACAGCCCTGAGCCCAGCACAGCACATTCATGTCCAGCACAGCACAGCCGTTTCCAGCTTTAAGGTAATAAAGAAGCTGGTAGTGGCAGTAGGTGATGGTGGCAGGAGGTGGTGGGGGCATGAGGTGATGGTGGAAGAAGGTTATGCTGGCACTGTGGCAGGAGGTGGGTGAGGTGATGGTGGCAGAAGGTAATGCTGGCAGGAGGTGGTGGGGGCATGAGGAGATGGTGGAAAAGATAATGGTGGCACCATGGCAGGAGGTGGGTGAGGTGATGGTGGCAGGAGGTGGTGGGGCAGGAGGTGATGGTGGCAAGAGCCGATTGTGGCAGGAGGTGGGGGTGGTGGGTGCAGGAGGTGGTGGCGAGAGCAGGAGGTGATGGCGGCAAGAGCTGGCAGGAGGTGGTGGTAGTGGGAGCAGGAGGTCATGGCGGCAAGAGCTGGCAGGAGGTGATGGTGGCAAGAGCTGGCAGGAGGTGATGGTGGCATGGGGTGGTGGGGGCAGGACCTGGCAGGAGGTGATGGTGGCAGGAGCTGGCAGGAGGTGATTGTGGGGGTGGTGTTTTAACATACAATTATTTAAAAAAAAAAGAAAAGTAATTTTCGGTTTCGGTTTCGGCCTGACATTTTTTTTTATTTCGGTTTCGGTTCTGAAATTTCCATTTCGGTGCACCTGTAAAATAAATGACAGTTTGGTAAATTGTATGCTAGCATTATAGGCGTACCCCAATCACCCTGCGTGGCGCATAGTCCCCCTGTTTAGACCCAATGGCGGTTGGTGGTATATTTTGGGGGCGGCGGCAGCAATCTGCCCGCCACCACATTAACCCCCTCCTGCTGGTCGATCGGTCCCACGCTTACCCCATCTGCGTCTCCTCCTTCCTCAGCTTCACAACAGCGCGACTTCCCCTGAGTCTCCTCCTTCTTGGCGGCCAATAGGATTGCTTCTCCTCTTAGTCAATCGGGTCTCAGGACCCGTTACCTGAGCCGAGATCGGCCCGAGAGGAAAATCAGGAAGACAATAGCGAATATTAATTTGCTATTGTCACACAAC
The DNA here is from genome assembly GCF_905171775.1 of Rana temporaria. NCBI lineage: Eukaryota > Metazoa > Chordata > Amphibia > Anura > Ranidae > Rana > Rana temporaria. The sequence continues at coordinate 49,063,530 of NC_053493.1, forward strand.
CGGGTGGGCCCAGTTGTGTGTCAATAGCGAATTAATATTCGCGATTGTCTTCTTTATTCTTATCTCGCCCTTTTTTATTTTAAACCAATTAGAGCCTCAGGGTCCAATCACATGCTTCTAAAATAAAAAATGAAACCATTGGATTCCATGTGTCCGATGCCCTGCATGTAAATTAGGGGCCCCCATAGAAGACATCTGATCTGTCAATTTATCGATGCATCAGATCAAATGGATTGGCCGTTATGCACGTTGGATAATTTGAAATAAAATAATATATAAAGAAGATTAGGATGATATATTATTATTATTATTATACAGGATTTACAGTATACAGCGCCAGCAGTTTGTGCAGTGCTTTACAACATAAGGGTGAACAATACAGTTACAATACAATTCAATACAGGAGGGATCAGAGGGCCCTGCTCATTAGAGCTACAATCTAGGAGGGGGAGGGGGGGGGGTGTCAAGTGAAACAAAAGGTAATAACTGTGGGGGGTGAGCTGATAGAGAAAACATAAACATAGATAGAGAAAAAGTAAACATAGCAGAGAGGGGCCCTATAGATGACATCTGATCAGGATGATGATACATGGGTATAATGCAGGGACCCCTATATATATATGCTATCTGTAGGATCTGGTCATGGTGGTGATGATGATACATGGTTATATAGGGGCCCCCATAGATGACATCTAAGCAGGGTGATGATAGATGGTTATAGATCAGAGGACCCTTATATATGATAACAACAAAACCTGGGGAATGCCCAGGGAAAAACCAAGCCTCCTTACCGACCAGCCTGCAGAACAATTAATTAACCTGTCTAACAGTATGCGTTAAAAACAGGGGTTTTGTCCGCACGCATTTGCAAACGCTTGCGTGAGCCACAGAGCCGCACCAAGGCACCCTGTAATCTGTTGTCCTAACACTAAACAATGAGCGTCCCCACAGTGGAGGCACATGCATTCTAATGGATAGATAGACCCTTATATATGATATCTGATCAGGGCGATGATGATAGATGGTTGTAGATCAGAGGACCCTATAGATGACATCTGATCGGGGTGATGATAGATGGTTATAGATCAGAGGACCCTTATAGATGACATCTGATCAGGGTGATGATTGATGGTTATAGATCAGAGGACCTTTATAGATGATATATGATCAGGGTGATGATGATAGAGGGTTATAGATCAGAGGACCCTTATAGATGATGTTTGATCAGGGTGATGAGATGTTTATAGATCAGAGGAGGACCCTAATAGATGAAATCTGATCAGGGTGACAATGATTGATGGTTATAGATCAGAGGACCCTTATAGATGATATATGATCGGGGTGATGATAGATGGTTAGAGATCAGAGGACCCTTATAGATTATATATGTTCAGGGTGATGATAGATGGTCATAGATCAGAGGACTCTTATAGATGACATCTGATCAGGGTACTGATGATAGATGGTTATAGATCAGAGGACCCTATAGATGATATATGATCAGGGTGATGATAGATGGTTATAGATCAGAGGACCCTTATAGATGACATCTGATCGGGGTGATGATAGATGGTTATAGATCAGAGGACCCTTATAGATGACATCTGATCAGGGTGATGATAGATGGTTATAGATCAGAGGACCCTATAGATGATATATGATCAGGGTGATGATAGATGGTTATAGATCAGAGGACCCTATAGATGATATATGATCAGGGTGATGATGATAGATGGTTATAGATCAGAGGACCCTTATAGATGATATCTGATCAGGGTGGTGATAGATGGTTATAGTTTAGAGGACCCTTATAGATGATATATGATCAGGGTGGTGATAGATGGTTATAGTTTAGAGGACCCTTATAGATGATATCTGATCAGGGTGGTGATAGATGGTTATAGTTTAGAGGACCCTTATAGATGACATCTGATCAGGGTGACGATGATAGATGGTTATAGATCAGAGGACCCTATCGATGATATATGATCAGGGTGGTGATAGATGGTTATAGATCAGAGGACCCTATAGATGATATCTGATCAGGGTGGTGATAGATGGTTATAGATCAGAGGACCCTTATAGATGATATATGATCAGGGTGATGATAGATGGTTATAGATCAGAGGACCCTATAGATGATATATGATCGGGGTAATGATAGATGGTCATAGATCAGAGGACCCTATAGAATGATGATATATGATCAGGGTAATGATAGATGGTTATAGATCAGAGGACCCTTATAGATGATATCTGATCAGGGTGGTGATGATAGATGGTTATAGATCAGAGGACCCTTATAGATGATATATGATCAGGGTAATGATGATAGATGGTTATAGATCAGATGACCCTTATAGATGATATATGATCAGGGTGATGATAGATGGTTATAGATCAGAGGACCCTATAGATGATATATGATCAGGGTGATGATAGATGGTCATAGATCAGAGGACCCTTATAGATGACATGTGATCGGGGTGATAATGATGTTGTGGTCCTCCTTATCTCATCGTTGATATGTGATCGGGGTGACGATGCGGCAGGAGGTTATTTTTACCCCCCGGCCTGGTATAAATGGAGCCTCATCCTGGCGGAGTGGCATCAGATCTCCTCTCTCTGTAGCAGAGACTTCCTCCTCCTCTTACTCCTCCCCCTCCTCCTCTCGCCATGCCCGCCTTCTCCTTCCTCCCCCCGGCTCCCTCCAGCGCTCACACCCACCATAGACCCATGTGCAGCCCGGAGAGGATCGTGCCGATCCGCCTTGTGCAGCCAGGCCGGAGGCGGTTTTCGGGGCTCAGCATGCAGCTGTCGGCTCCCCAGCTCCAGAACAACCAGGAGCAGCCGCCCTCCTCGTCCGATCTCCGGGGCTGGCTCAGCGACATGGTCCAGCAGGAAGCCATCAGGCCCGAGCGGCCAGCCTCTCCCGAGGAGAAGAGCAGCGGTGCCAGCCCCGGATACTGGCATCATAAGGAGGAGAGCAGTGCCAGTCCCGGACAGTGGGACCCCGAGGAGGACAGCAGCAGCAGTGCCAATCCCAGATACTGGCATCCAGAGGACAACAACAGTGCCAACAACAGATACTGGCACCCAGAGGACAACAACAGTGCCAACCCCAGACACTGGCACCCAGAGGAGAACAGTGCCAACCCCAGACACTGGCACCCAGAGGAGAACAACAGTGCCAATCCTAGCTCATGGCACCCCAGTGCTACCATCCAACTGCCCAGTGCCAGGACTGAGTCCCACCAGGAGCGCTTGGCACTGCACCTGGCCGAGCTGGAAAAGCAGGACAAGTACCTGCGAGAGAAGTACCGATACCGCTTCCATATAATCCCAGATGGCAATTGTTTATACCGAGCCATCAGCAAGGCCGTATACGGTGACCAGAGCCTGCACTCTGACCTACGGGAGCGCACCGTGCACCACATAGCCGACCACCTGGATACCTTCAACCTTATCATCGAGGGCGACATTGGTGAGTTTCTGATCAACGCCGCCCAGGACGGGTCGTGGGGCGGGTACCCAGAACTGCTGGCCATGAGTCAGATGCTCAACGTGGACATCCACTTGACCACTGGAGGAAGGCCGGAATGCCCCACCGTGTCCACCATGGTCCACTACCTGGGGGAAGAAGACCCTTGTAAGCCCAGCATTTGGCTCAGCTGGCTCAGCAACGGCCACTACGACGCCATACTCGAGGAGCCCTTGCCCAACCCAGAGTATGAAAATTGGAGCAAACAGAACCAGGCCCAACGTCAACGAGACCAAGAATTGGCCAAGTCCATGGCAATTTCCCTCTCCAAAATGTACATTGAGCAGAACGCCTGTTCCTGAGATGGGACCCCCCCTATGTGGACTCCTATCCCTAACCCTAAAGTGGCCATAGACCAAATTTTCACCAGGTACAAAAGTTTCGTACGTTTAGTATATGTGATGAGGACAATCGTAGTCGATGAACTGTGGAGGAGAAAAATATCAGAAAGTTGATTGGACAGTTTGAAACTTTTTGGACTTTTTGTGCAAGCTATTCCATGTTGGCTGGGTTCCAAGGCCATATCCGGTGATCTGATGATATGGTTCCGGCTATCGAGATGGTTCCTGCAAGGCGCAATCCTTGCTGACGGAAATCACCAAACCTCCAGGGCGACGTGGAATTTGAGGTAAGTGGCCAGTCGGCCTCACGCCCTTGCTCCGCTCGGCCTCCTGGCTCTTTTTTTAACATCCTCCAATCCAAGGGGATGTTAAGGAATGAGCCTGGATGCCGGCCGAGGTTCGGAAATTTCCGTCGGCAAGGATTGCGCCTGCGCAGTCCTTACAGGAACCATCTCGATAGAGGAACCATAACGACAAGTCACCGGCCCGTTTGGTATCTGGTGAAAAAAAAAAAACACAGGATGTGATGGACGTGACAAAGGCAGTTCAACAATTAGACCATTGACTGACCCCCCGAAGATTTTGTCTGTGGCCAGCTTTAGGCCCAACCACCCAGGGAGAAGGAGTGAGGCCACGCTTGTCTACGCTTTCAGCACTTTAAACCTTCACACTGACCGCAGACTTGATGCCTTAACTGTTCCTGGATTTCTGTAGCTGCCCTGCAAAGCTCAGGCTATGCCCTTGGATAATAAATGGATTTGTGTGCTATTTATACTCTTTGTCAGGTTTATGACTCTTGTACATCATAAACTGCTTTATAAAGTAAGTATTTTTGCTACGGTTTGTTTACCACGTCGCTGTGCCGTGTAGATGTGGGACTTTCTGTATCATACTTGGTGGTGAGCCAGTGACCAATGGAGGTGGGGCAGCACGGCGAGAGATTTTGTTTCTGTTGCAGCTCAATATTTATTATTGCAGTTCCTATTTTTCCAGTTTTGTAATTATGGGGGATTTGTATATATTGTTTATAGTGACATTCCCAGTTTAGTACGCAAGGAATAAAGTTTTCTTATCTTTTTCAAATCGACTGTCGATGTGCTTTTTCTGCCTCCTTTGTCTCGTACCTGATCTGGTCGAGGCCTAAGGATTTAAGGTCCTGGTGTATAATCTAAGCAGGGCGACGTATTAACCCCTGCGTCTCCCTAATTCCTAGAGCATGCTTGTTGTAGGTAGCATTTCAAACCAGCAGAATACCAAAGAAGGTACATTTGTTTTGTTTTTTTTCTAAAATGTTACAAATGTTTTTTTATTATAAATAGAAAAAAATGCCACTTTGGGTTTGGGGCAGTAATTCATAAATCTTGGGTGCAGTAATCAATATCAACCAATCAGAATACACCATTTACTGTTTTAACCACTTAAGACCCGAACCAAAATGCAGCTAAAGGACCCGGCCAGGTTTTGCGAATTCAGCACTGCGACGCTTTAACTGACAATTGCGCGGTCGTGCGGCGTAGCTCCCAAACAAAATTAGCGTCCTTTTTTCCCCACAAATAGAGCTTTCTTTTGGTGGTATTTGATCACCTCTGCGGTTTTTATTTTTTGCGCTAGAGCGACAATTTTGAAAAAAATGCAATATTTTTTACTTTTTGCTATAATAAATATCCCCCAAAAATATATAAAAAAAACATTTTTTTTCCTCAGTTTAGGCCGATACGTATTCTTCTACCTATTTTTGGTAAAAAAAAATGTTTGGGACCATTATCATTTTCACAGCAAAAAATGCATTTAAAATGCATTGTTTACTGTGAAAATGACAATTGCAGTTTGGGAGTTAACCACAGGGGGCGCTGATGGGGTTATGTGTGACCTCAAGTGTGTTTACAACTGTAGGGGGGTGCGGCTGTAGGTGTGATGTCATCAATTGTGTATCCCTATAAAAGAGATCACACGATCGATGACACCGCCACAGTGAAGAACGGGGAAGCCGTGTTTACATACAGCTCTCCCCGTTCTTCAGCTCCGGGGACCGATCGCGGGACTCCAGCGGCGATCGGGTCCCACGGTCCCGGTCACGGAGCTTCTGACTGGGTCGCGGGCGTGCACCCGCGACCCACGGCTGGGTACTAGCACAGGACGTACCTGTACGTGCATGTGCCCATCCGTGCCATTCTGCTGACTTAAATGTGCAGGAGGCGGTCCTTAAGTGGTTAATGTATATTCAGATTGGTGCTTGCCACATGTAATGCTACATATTTTGTGGAACTACAAATACCAGCATTTGAGCTTTGCTGGATTTGCAGATCCATAATGACTGGCTAGCTGCAACTTAAAATGTTTGTGAGATCAAAGCCAGGGATTGTACATTTCTCTATTTGTAACAAATGGCAACATCTTAACGTTTCCAATTATTTAGAGCAGTGGTCTCCAAAGTGTGGCCCTGGGGCTGGATGCGGCCCTTTGCTTGCATTTATTGGGCCCTTGAGGCAATATTCCTGCCACTGACACCAACAATGGTGCATAATTCATGCCACTGACACCAACAATGGGGCATCATTTATGCCACTGACACCAACAATGGGGCACTATGCCTTCCACTGACACCAACAATGGGGCACTATGCCTTCCACTGACACCAACAATGGGGCATAATTCCTTCCAGCGTCACCATATGAGGCGTTGTTTACTCCCACTGAGCACAGTCCGGCCCCCTTTAAGTCTGAAGGACAGTAAACTGGCCCTTTCTTTACAAAGTTTGGAGAGCCCTGATTTCGAGAAATCAAATTATAAGGTAAAATATTAAAGGAGTTGTAAATAAAAAATTTTTTTTTGCTGAAATGACTGTTTACAGGGTATACAGACATAATAGTTAACTGATTCCTTTTAAAAATGATTAAAAATAGATAAAAATCAATCATATAATGTACCTGTAGTTTCTAGTTTCGTTTTTGCATGTTGTTTCCTGCTTCTGCTGTACAGAGCCACAGAGCCAATACAGGGCAGTGATATTTTGGAAAAAGAAACTGATTGGTGCTGAGGGGTTTTAGACACACAGTAATCACACCTCCTTGATTAGTGACCACAGAGAGAAAGCTCCCAGGACTGTGGTTATCAGGAAACAGACAACCAGGAAGTGTGGAGATCAGAGAAGAATTACAGCAACTTGAGAGCAAAAACAAACAATGAGGACATGAAAACAGCACTGCATTAAGGTAAAGGAAGCTATTAAGATAAAAAAAAAAAAATTCCTTTACAAACCCTTTAAGTGTACAGAAATTCAAACAACCATTTTCTAAGCTTTCTACCCAGGAGTAACCCTTGATAGAATTTTGAGGTCTCAGGAAACACCCGATAAAACTTAAAGGGGTTGTAAAGCTAAGTTTTTTCACCTTAATGCATTCTATGCATTAAGGTGAAAAAACATCTGCCGATTAGAGCCCCCCCGAACCCCCCCTTTACTTACCTGACCCCTCGAAAGTCCCACATTGTGAACGCGCAGGCTTCTCGGCCGTCTTCCCGACTCTCATTGGTTGATTGAAAGCAGCGCAGCCATTGGCTCGCGCTGCTGTCAATCACATCCAATGACGCAGCGCACCGGGGGGGGGGGCAGGGCCGTGTGATACAGTCGGCGGCTATGGCCGCCAGCTGTATCACGGGAGCGTGCCCACAAGGACTCAACACTCAAGGTGTTGAGTCCTTGCGGGGGGAGCCGAGACAGCCACCATGGGATCCCAGAAGACCAGGTTCGGGGCTACTCTGTGCAAAACGAGCTGCACAGTGGAGGTAAGTAACATGTATGTTATTTAAAAAAAAAATAACTTTAGTGAGATTTACTAAAACTGGAGAGTGCAAAATCAGGTGCAGCTCTGAATAGAAACCAATCAGCTTCCAGGTTTTGGCCTACGTTCACATATGAAATCGTGCGAGTTCAGCTGAACTCGTACGATTTCAAACCCAAATTTCATTGCGAGTTTGGGGGGCGATTTGAAAGAAATCTGCGGGTTCCTGCATGGATGTCTATTGAAATTGCCCCCGAAGTCGCCAAAAGTAGTGCAGGAACTGCTTTTGGAAATCGGTGCAGCGCCGTAAAGACGGGGTCGCACCGATTCGGACGGTGCCGTTGCCGGTAATAGGCTGCGATTTGACATGTCAGACCCCCCCCCCCCCCCCCCCGTTCACGCTGCTGCAGGATTGAAATTGTGCGAGTTCAGCTGTACTCACACGATTTTATTCCTGCATGTCAGTCCGACAATTTCAGAGACATCCGTGCATTTTCCTGCGCAGATGTCTATTGAAATCACCAAACGTAGTACAGAAACTACTTTTGGGAATCAGTGAGGCGTCGCACCGATTCGGATGGTTCCATTGCAGGCAATAGCTGCCGATTTAGCATGCGATTTGATATGTCAAATCGCATTCCAAATCGCATCAATGTGAACCAAGGCTAAGTGTCAAAGCTTAACTGAACAAGCTGAAGTTAGAATCTGATTGGCTACCATGCAGAGCTGCACCAGATTCTCAGTGCTCCAGTTTTAGTAAATACCCCTCCATATATGCATGGTGTATGGTAAAATAGCACAACCAACAAGCTGATAATAGTTGTAAATAAATAATAAGGATTTTTTTGGTCATACTAAAAATATGTTATACGTGAATATAATGAAATAGGGTAATCAGATTATATAAACAAGGCATGCTTAGAATGTTTGATAACTAGAGCCAATTTATTTTACAACATTTAATATTCATGAAAGTTAATAATGGGTAAAAAATAAAAACACAGATTGTTAAAAATGTAGTTTCCCACCACATGAGTTGTTGGTAGAAAAGTGTACGCTAATGCCCCATACACATGTACGGGTTTCCCGATGGACTTTATACTGCCGGGAAACCCGAGGGGAAAGCCAAGAACCGGCTCGGCAGCTTTTTCCCCCTACACACGGCCGGTTTTCCTGGCAGGAAATCCTAAAAATCAGCACAAGAGACATAACTTCCAGTTGGTATAATGTGTCCCTTGTGCTGATTCTTCTTCTTTTAGGAGAAATCTTGCTCCATCTCATCCCCACCATCAAAATATTTCTGTGTGGGGGGCTGTCAGGACCTCTCATCAACAGAACATGACTATGCCTGCCCTTTCCTGCCAGATCCACCATTCATGGAAAGGATGGGAGGACGATTGATAGCTCCACCTATGCGCTTAGAGATCCTGGGGCAGATTCAGATAGGTCAGCGGATCTTTATTATCTGATTTACGTTACGCCGCCGCAAGTTTTATTCAGAAAGCACATGCCTGTAAAGTTGCGGCGGCGTATCGTAAATCCCCCGGCGGAATTCAAATTTGCCGGGTAGGGGGCGTTTAAAATTTAAATCAGGCGCGTCCCCGCGCCGAACGAACGGCGCATGCACCGTCCGTAAACGTTCCCAGCGTGCATTGCTCCAAATGACGTCGCAAGGACGTCATTGGTTTCGACGTGAGCGTAACTTACGTCCAGCTCTTTTCTGAATCGACTTACGCAAACGACGTAAAATTTCAAAACTCGGCGTGGAAACGATGGCCATACTTTACATAGGATACCCCTCACATAGCAAGGGTAACTATACGCCGGAAAAAGCCGAACGCAAACGACGTAAAAAAAATGCGCCGGGCGGTCGTTCATTTCTGAATCGGCGTAAATCCTCATTTGCATATTCGTCGCGTAAAAAAAACCGAAACGCCACCTAGCGGCGGGCCTGGCATTGCAGCCTATAATCCGACGGTGTAAGTCACTTACACCTGTCGGATCTTATGGATATCTATGCGGAACCTGATTCTATGAATCAGGCGCATAGATACGACCAACGGAACTCAGAGATACGACGGCGTATCAGGAGATACGCCGTCGTATCTCTTTCTGAATCTGCCCCCCTGTGTCATTCGTAGAACTGTAGTATGGCTTCTATGAATGGTGGATCTGGCAGGAGAAGATGGCAGACATCCCAACCTGCAAAAGCTCATTTCAGAGAGGTGGCACTTCGTGCTGGCGCCGACCCCCCCCCCCCCCCAATAAATGCAGCCTGATCAGTGCCAATTAAATGCAGCTATACCAGTGCAGACATCTCAAGTCTCCCGTGACTCACGGGAGTCTCCCACATTTGACAGCGGCTGCGAATGAAGCTCTCAAGCTCAGCTCTCATTGGTCCATGGACAGTGCCTGTGTCAGCGAAAGGAGGGAAGAGGGAGGCAGGCCCGTGCGGTGAAATCATTCCCGTGCGTGCGCCACGATTGGTTGCTAGGCTCGGCTAATTTGCCTAGCAACTGAGCGTATTGAGGCGGGGTCATGTGATATGGACCAATGAGAGCCAAGCTCGAGAGCTTCATTCGCAGCCGCTGTTCAAACGCCTCTTGTGGCAGTGGGTGACAGTGCAGGCAGACTCAGCCGGGAGATTGTGTCGCACTCACGGGTGTCCGTGAGCTTGCTGTCAAATGCAGGAGACTCCCACGAGTTGCTTGAGATGTCTGGATTGAGCATAGTCAAGCTCTCTTGATGAAGGCCTCTGACAGCCCTTTAGTTGTATTAACCCCACCATACCAGAAGATTGTGGGGGCTGGGCAATGGAAGATTTCTCCCAAAAGAAGAATCAGTTCCAGGTAAACCTCAAATGCACTGTAAGTTACGCCTCTTGTACTGATTTTTATGTTTTTGAATTTAGCTAAACTTAACCACTTGCCGACCGCCGCATGTATATGTACGTCCACAGAATGGCACGTACAGGCATATGGGCGTACATGTACATCCCTGCCTTTCCGCGGGTCGGGGGGTCCGATCGGGACCCCCCCGCGCTACATGCGGCGGTCGGATTCCCGCGGGGAGCGATCCGGGACGATGGCGCGGCTATTCGTTTATAGCCGCTCCGTCGCGATCGCTCCCCTGAGCTGAAGAACGGGGAGAGCCGTATGTAAACACGGCTTCCCCGTGCTTCACTATGGCGCTGCATCGATCGAGTGATCCCTTTTATAGGGAGACTCGATCGATGACGTCAGTCCTACAGCCACACCCCCTACAGTTGTAAACACACACTAGGTGAACCCTAACTCCTACAGCGCCCCCTGTGGTTAACTCCCAAACTGCAACTGTCATTTTCACAATAAACAATGCAATTTAAATGCATTTTTTTGCTGTGAAAATGACAATGGTCCCAAAAATGTGTCAAAATTGTCCGAAGTGTCCGCCATAATGTCGTAGTCACGAAAAAAATTGCTGATCGCCGCCATTTTTTGCCAAAAATAGGTAGAAGAATACGTATCGGCCTAAACTGAGGAAAAAAATATTTTTCATATATGTTTTTGGGGGATATTTATTATAGCAAAAAGTAAAAAATATTGCATTTTTTTCAAAATTGTCGCTCTATTTTTGTTTAGCGCAAAAAATAAAAACCGCAGAGGTGATCAAATACCACCAAAAGAAAGCTCTATTTGTGGGGGAAAAAGGACGCCAATTTTTTTTGGGAGCCACGTCGCACGACCGCGCAATTGTCTGTTAAAGCGACGCAGTGCCGAATCGCAAAACCTGGCCTGGGCATTTAGCAACAAAATGGTCCGGGGCTTAAGTGGTTAAAGTAGAACTATAGGCAAAACGTTTTATTTTCATTTTGAATAGAGTAAGGGAAGATTATAACCCCTATCAGATTTTCTTTTCAACATTTGTGTCCCATTTTGGAGATTTTCCTTTTCTTCCTGTCCCATAGATAAACAGGAAGTGAGAAGAAATCCCTGTAAATTAGGGGAATCCCTTGGGGACCCCCAGGTTACCAGAACTAGTGTCCCCATTGGAAATTTTTTCCTCTATTACTTTTCTGGGGACAACCCAAAGTTTGGGATTTTCTTTTAGTTTCACTTTCAATGATAATGGTAAACAGGACAAATAGAAAGGGAGCACAGACAGCAATAAAACCTGTCCTGACTGTTCTAATCCCTCTCCTCTCTATCCAAAATGATTATTTTTTATTTATTTTTGCCTTTGGTTAAAACATGTTACTAAACACAGAACATGGAAATGCAATTATTTTAGTAAATATAAACTGCTAAATACCTTTTCTCATCTGCAGTATATAGTAGTCTTGTAACTTCTATCAGTGTCCAGCAGAGCACTGGTTAAAGCTTGTAGGAGGAGTTTTCATTCTACTCTGACCAGTGGCATCTTAAGAGCATTATAGGCTCCCGGGCAATACAGTGCACTGGGGCCCTGTCTACACAATCGTGCACGAGAATTTACTGACAAAAATCATGAAATTTACTGGCAGAACCACATTTTTTACTGGCACTGCAAAAAAAGTACCTAAAATTACAGTTTTACAAATGTCTTCATTGACATGAAGGTTAGGTTACTATAACTCAGCCTGCTCAGAGTTTCCTCTTACATCAGAGTCTGCAGGATTCCCCCTTACAGTGAAAGGGAACTCTTATGTAAAGGGGAACACTGCAGATCATGATTTAAGGGGGAACTCTGATGTGGAGGGTGACTCTGGTGATCAGAGACCACCTTATATCAGAGTTCACTGCTTTCTCTTTACATCAGATTTCCCACTTACATCAGGGTCCTTGCACTGTAAGGGGGAATCCTGCAGACTCTGATGTAAAGGGGAACACCAGGAACTCTGATGTGTGGGGCACTCCGGTGACCAGAGACCACCTCTTGTAGAGTAAATACACTAAGGTAAGGGGGTAACTAATATTTTTGTATTTACTCCCCCCTTACATCAGCAACCACCCGCCCCTTAGACTGGCCTGGCGGCACTATCACTGACCTCCTCTCAGGTGCAACATGCACGGCTCAGTCAGATGGCTCAGCTTGGCTGCTCTGGTTTTATCCTACTGTCTCCTCATGTCTGACTTCTCCCGTGACCCCCATCCCGGCGGCACTCCCACTCTTGACTCCTCTTCAGACTCTTCCTCAGAGACTGTAGACACGATACAGTTCTACAGTTCTGACCCGCTGCTCACCATTTTTTACTGGGGTCGCTGGGCAGCCGATGGGGGCCCCCCAGGCAAGTGGGGCCCCCGGGAAACTGCCCAGCGTGCCCAATGGAAAAGACAGCCCTGACTCTGACTGACCTTTGAGGCTGCAGGACCCCTGACCCTCTGTCTGGACAGTGCTGATTGGCCCTGTGCTGATCACATGCACCCCTTAAAAAAAAAGAAAAAAACAATGCACACCAAACTGAGCATGTGCAGAGTGCCTCCATGGCTCTGTACTATCAGGAGATGGATTGGAGACTGTGGAAGAAGGGGAGGATCAGAGAAGACAGGATCAAACCGCTTTTTTACACAATGCAGAGGATTAACCCTTTAGCTTCCACAGTGAGTATAACAAGCATAATTTACTGCATATACACACTGGGGCAGATTCAGGTACCGCTGCGCACTTCTTATGAAGGCGCAGCGTCCCGTTTTTGCCCTGCGCCCCGCAAATTATTTCACGAAGCAGTAGCCACGTAATTTGCGTGTGCGCTCCTCAAAAATGCCCGGCGTAAGGGCGCGTAATTTAAATGATCCCGTAGGGGGCGTGGATCATTTAAATTAGGCTCGTTCCCGCGCCGAACGTAGAGCGCATGCTCCGTCGGGAAACTTTCCCGACGTGCATTGCGGCAAATGACGTCGCAAGGACGTCATTTGCTTCAAAGTGAACGTAAATGGCGTCCAGCGCCATTCACGATTCACTTAAGCAAACAACGTTAAATTTAAACTTCGCAACGCGGGAATGACTGGTATACGTAGCATTGGCTGCCCCTGCTAATAGCAGGAGCAGCCTTACGCGAAACCCGACGAACGGAAACGACGTAAACTGCGTACGCAGGGCTCGCGTAGGGTAGTGAATCGGCGTTAGTATGCAATTTGCATACTATACGCTGACCACTACGGGAACGCCCCCTATCGGCCATCGTAAGAATGCAGCCTACGATATGACTGGCGTAAGAGCCTTATGCGAGTCATATCTTACGCTGCAGTCGGCGTAACGAGGTTCCTGAATCAGGAGCATTCGAAACGCCGGCGCAAGTAAGCAATTGCGCTGCGTAACTATGGTTACGCAGACGCAATCGCTACCTGAATCTGGGCCACTGATTTTACTGTTGTGGGGTTAGTAACACTTTAAGCAGTAGTAAACCCAAAAACTAAAAATGTTATTATATTGCAACTTACTAATCATTAAATGAGTTGGCTGAATAATTCTTTGTTTTTTTCCCCTGGTGATCTGGCCAGTAGCACACCTCCTGTATTATTGAGACACAACTCTGGAGGAATGAGCATAGGGGACATGGCAGACAGCAGCATTGTCAGCCTGGGTAGAGGGTAGTGTTAAAGTATAACTATCGTTCTGGATAGAGTGGAGAGGGATTAGAACTCCTGCCAGTTTTTATTGCTGTCTGTGCCCCGTTAAGGAGATTCCCCCTCTCTATTTGTCCTGTTTACCATTATCATTGAAAGTGAAAGTAAAATAAAATCCCATTTTTTGGGTTGTCCCCAGAAAAGTAATAGAGGGGAAATCTTCCAATGGGGACACTAGTTCTGGTGACCTGGGGGTCCCCAAGGAATTCCTTGAAAGCGAAGTCCTGACAATTGTTTTTTTAAAAGTCAGCAGCTACAAATACTTCAGCTGCTGACTTTTAAAATAAGGACACTTACCTGTCCAGGGTGCCTGCGATGTCGGCACCCGAAGCCGATCTGTCCCGGTGGAGGCGCCGCCATCTTCGGTAAGGGAATCAGGAAGTGAAGCCTTGTGGCTTCACAGCCTGGTTCCCTACTGCACATGCGCGACTTGTGCTGCGCGATCCCACTGGTCCCTGCTGTCTTCTGGGACCTGTGTGTCTCCGAGAAGACAGCGAGTGGGACGGAGGAGGCGGACTTGGCGTAGATAGCCGCGGATGGCTCGGTATCTATGCCCGGAAGTGGGAGCAAAATACCTGTATTACACAGGTATCTACTCCCGCCTCCCCCTGAAAGGTGCCAAATGTGACACTGGAGGGGGGGGAGGAATCTGAAAAGCGGATGTTCCATTTTTGGGTGGAACTTCGCTTTAATTTTCAGGGATTTATTCTCACTTCCTGTTTGGCTATGGGATAGGAAGTGAAGAGAAATGTCCGCAATAGGACACAGATGGCGAAAATAAAATCCGACAGGTTATTATCCTCCTTTGCCTTATCCAAAATTGAAACTCCAGATCACACTTTATAATTAATTGCAACAAACAGTTTTTTTCCTTTTGATATAAAGGTGTCCCATGAATATAAAAAAGCTGATCATTGTAATCACCCCTGCCAGTGTTTAGTGGTTGGTCTCATCCATGTAAACTGATACATTCTGCTGGAGAGTGAAAAATAGCAGACCTACTTTTCAGATCATCAGATGAAACTAGAAGAAAGTCTAAAAATAAAAACAAATTCAGCCATCATATCTAAGAACTGATTATTGAGGGGGGATTTGGGAAAATGGGACTTTAACCACTTGCCGCCCGCCAATGACAGATTGACGTCGGCAAAGTGGTTGTAGAATCCTGACTGGACGTCATATGACGTCCTCAGGATTCTGAGCCGCTGCGCGCCCCCCGGCAACAGCGATCAAGGTAAAGAGTCTCTCACGGAGACTCTTTACCACGTGATCAGCCGTGTCCAATCACGGCTGATCACGATGTAAACAGGAAAAGCCGGTAATCGGCTTTTCCTCACTCACGTCTGTCAGACGCGAGTAGAGGAGAGCCGATCGGCTGCTCCTGTGACGGGGGGGTTTGTGCTGATCGATTATCAGCAAAGCCCCCCCCCCCGAGGATGCCCACTGGACCACCAGGGATGCCCACTAGACCACCAGGGATTAAAAAAAAAAGTATGCCACCCTAGACCACCAGGAATGAGAAGGACACAAAAAATGGATGCCAATCAGTGCCGCAATGGATGCCAATCAGTGCCCACAATGGGCATCACTGATTGGCAGGCATTGTTTGGCACTGATTGGCATCCATTAGTACAACACATACGATAGTGCCCATCCATGCCACCTATCAGTGCCCAGCCATGCCGCCTATCAGTGCCCATCCATGCCGCCTATCCGTGCTCATCCGTGCCGCCTATCCGTGCCCATCCGTGCCGCCTATCTGTGCCCAGCCGTGCCGCTTATCTGTGCCCATCTGTGCCACCTATCCGTGCCGCCTATCCAAGCCCATCAATGCCGCCTATCCATGCCGCCTATCAGTGCCTATCAGTGCCGCATATTAGTGCCCATCAATGCCACCACATCAGTGCCACCTCATCGGTGTCCATCAGTGCTGCCTTTTCAGTGCCCGTCAGTGCAGTACCATCAGTGCCCATCAGTGAAGGAGAAAACATACTTATTTACAATGTTTTATAACAGAAACAAAAAAACGATTTTTTTTCTAAATTTTTGGTAATTTTTTTATTTTTTTTGCAGAAAATAAATATCCCAGAGGTGATCAAATACCACCAAAAGAAAGCTCTATTTGTGGGTACAAAATGATACAAATTTCATTTGGGTACAGTGTAGCATGACCGCGCAATTGTCATTCAAAGAGCAACAGCGCTGAAAGCTAAAAATTGGTCTGGGCGGGAAGGTGTATAAGTGCCCAGTATGGAAGTGGTTAAATGAAGTCATGACTGGGTAGCTGGTAGCTAAGAACTGGTAAGCTGCAATATAATAAATGTTTGCTTTTGGGTGTAATACTGCTGTAGGATTTAATGCTATGTATGTACACTGAAATAAAACTGGGCCTCTAATTAGTTATGCAGTTAGTATTCCTAGGCAAGTTTGACTTGTCCATCAAGTTCAGCTTCTATCTGTATTCTCCATGTGTAGCTTCATCTAATACTATGATGCATTGAGCAGCTGTGCACTGTAACCAATTACAAATCTCAATGCAATGTCTCTTCTGCAATAAAATCCACTTACCTGCTAGAGCCGCATGATTAATCGGTAGGAATCGAGATTGCGATCTTAGGGCCAGATTCACGTAGAATTCCGGCGGCGTAACGTATTGCATTTACGTTACACCGCCGCAAGTTTTATGGGCAAGTGCTTGATTCACAAAGCACTTGCCTGTAAACTTGCGGCGGCGTAGCGTAAATCCGTCCGGCGCAAGCCCGCCTAATTCAAATGGGGCGTGTATCATTTAAATTAGGCGCGTTCCTGCGCCGAACGTACTGCGCATGCTCCGTTTTGAAATTTCCCGCCGTGCTTTGCGCGAAATGACGTCGCACCGGCGTCATTTTTTGAACGTCGACGTGAGTTACGTCCTTTCCTATTCACGGACGACTTACGCAAAAAAAAAAAAAAATTTAATTTGAAGCGGGAACGACGGCCATACTTTAACATGGCAAATCTAAAGATAGGCCACGAAATACCAGCGTATACGCCGGGAAAAGCCGACTAGCGACGACGTAAGAGAATGCGACGGCCGCGCGTACCTTCGTGAAATCGTCGTAAACAGCTAATTAGCATACCCAATGCGGAAAACGACGCAAACTCCACCCAGCGGGCGCCAAAGTATTACACCTACGATCCGAAGGCGTACGCCTGTCGGATCGAAGCCAGAAGCCGCCGTATCTTGGTTTGAGGATTCAAACTAAAGATACGATGCAGCAAATTTGAAAGTACGCCGAAGTATCAGCAGATACTCCGGCGTACTTCTTCTCTGAATCTGGCTCTTAGAGTGGAACTTCAGTAATTATTTCATCTTTCCATCTATTAAATCTTCTGCCCTTGTTGTTTTAACTTTGAATAGTAAAACATTTATTTCTGCCAGTAAATACCTTTTACAGCCCACTTCCTGCTTCTTGTCTGGTCATTAGCCTAGGCTTATGACATCATGCACAGCTCTCTCTCTCCTGAGAGTTTGGCAGGAAGGGAGGAGGTGAGTCATATGAGGGCCAATGAGAGCTGCAGAGCTGGAGGCGTGTCTGTGTTAATCCAGGAAGTAAACAGGCAGCAGCTTCAGCTGCCCACAGTTAAAATGGTTGCAGCCAGACTCAGTTGAGGGAGATTTCTGCAGCATATTTAAAAAGTACAGAATCACAGTATATATAAAGTAATATGCAAAGTGGTTTGAGGGAAGCTTCAGAATGGCAAAGATGTTTTTATTACAACTTATATGAGCAGACTGCAGTTCCTCTTTAAAGGATCACTAAAGAGAATTTTATACTTACCTCCGCTGTGCAGCTCGTTTTGCACAGAGTGGCCCCGTCGAACCTGGTCTTCTGGGGTCCGTCGGCAGCTGTCTCGGCCCCCCCCAACAAGAACTTTACACCTTCATGCAAGCTCTCTCGCATGGTGGAAAGTTCTTGCAGGTGCGCTCCCGTGATACAGCCGGCGGCTATAGCCGCTCACTGTATCACTCGGCCCCGCCCCCGACGCGCTGCGTCATTGGATATGATTGACAGCAGTGCGAGACAATGGCTGCGCTGCTTTAAATCAACCAATGAATGAGCTGAGAAGCCTGCGCGTTCACGGCGGGGGACTTTCGAAGGGTCAGGTAAGTAAACGGGGGCTCGGGGGAGCCGCTAATGCTGAGATGTTTTTTCATCTTAATGCATTAAGGTGAAAAAACATGTACCTTTACAACCCCTTTAACAAAGCATTTCCTGATTCTATGCAGAGTTCTCTGCTCAAGCCGACAGCTGTAAAAAACAAAACAAAACAAAAAAACAGATGGTCTGCCAAGTTTCACAACATTCCTCAGTGGCTGAGCCAACTATAAACATTGTAAAGTTTTGTTCTTTGGATCAAAGGAATGAACTTCAATCTGTAAATGAGGGAAGTTTAACCACTTAAAGACTAAACCTTTTTTTGACACTTGTTGGTTTCAAGTTAAAATCATATTTTTTTGCTAGAAAATTACTTAGAACCCCCAAACATTATATATATATTTTTAGCAGAGACCCTAGAGAATAAAATGGGGATTGTTGCAATATTTTATGTCACACCATATTTGCGCAGCGGTGTTTTAAATGCTTTTTTTTGTGAAAAATACACTTTAATGAATAAAAAAAAAAAATGAAACAGTAAAGTTAGTCCATTTTTATTTTTTTGTATAATAGGAAAGATGATCTTACGCTGCGAGACTTGTGCTTTTTATTCTAAGCAAAATAAAATGGTTGTAATTTTGTCCAGAATCGTGTAGCTCTATTACCTGCCTGTTCGTAATACGCTACATGCGCAGCTCAGTTTACTTTCCAGCACACTGCTTGTGTGTCATGATGACTGCACTCCTGCGCATGCGCTGGAGTGACGTCGGCCAATCAAGATGGACAAAAAAGCTGTTGAGAAGATACTGTTAAGCCGTTAAAGCAAGCGGTCTTTTTCCTTTTGGAATAAAGATTTTACATAAAATAAGAACATTTGACCATTGTAAGCACCCCTGCCAGTGGTAAATTTCTCAACCCTCCATATCTAATGCCGCGTACACACGATCGTTTTTCGGCATGAAAAAAAACGACGTTTTTCAGCATGTCCAAAAAAACTAAGTTTTTCCAACTTCATCATTAAAAACGACGTTGCCCACACACCATCGTTTTTGAAAAATGATGAACAAAGCGCAGTGACGTACAACACGTACGACGGCACTCTAAGACCCCTTTCACACTGAATCGTTTTTACAGAGTTTTAGCGCTCTTAAAATGCTCATAAAACGCTCTCCATGCATCTCAATGGACCCTTTCACACTGAGTCCTGCAAGCAGCATCTTTGGAGCAGCTTTTGAGCGCAGAAAAAAACGCTCCAAAAACGCCCCTCTCCATTGAAATGAATTGAAAAGCGCTGTAAAAACGCCTTACCCTTTTACACCGAGGCACTGCAAAAACGCTCTAAAACTTTAAGGTCTTAGCGGTGCTTTACCAGCACATTGGGATTGCAGATGAGGCTTCGCTCAAATAACGCTGCAATAACGCTGTAATAACACTCGAAAAACGCTTGAATAACGCTCGAAAAACGCCCCAGTGTGAAAGGGGCCTAAAGGGGAAGTTCTATTCGCCTTTTGGCTGCTTTTAGCTGATTTCTTGTTAGTAAACGACGATTCGCGCTTTTTTGTCTGTTACAGCGTGATGAATGTGCTTACTCCATTATGAATGGTAGTTTTACCAGAACGAGCGCTCCCGTCTCATAACTTGCTTCTTGGCATGCGCGGGTATAAAACGTCGTTTTTGCCCACACGCGATCATTTTTTACAACCCGAAAAACGACATTTTTTCAGAAGCCGAAAAACGATGTGAAGCCCACACACGATCATTTTAAATGATGTTTTTAAAAACGTCGTTTTTTTTCATGCCGAAAAACGACCGTGTGTACGCAGCATAAGAGTTGGTGAGCTGCTATATATTACATTTTGATATTTGAGTTTATTAACCCTTTAACACAGGGGTGGCAAACTCAAATTCACCGGGGGCCGCATTAGCAGTATGGTTGCCCTCAAAGGGCCGGTTGTATCTGTAAGACTACGTGTCCACTATTATCATAAATAATTGTCACTGCATTTGTAAAGGTAAATTCTCTGCCTTTACTACCACTTTAAATTTGCTTTTGGGTTTAATACCGCTTTAAAGTTCAGATTTAATATTTAATTTGCACATTTTGAAGCAGAAGCAGCATGAGTATGTGGCACACTATATAAGGGAAGGAATTGAAGCAGTAGTAAACACTGAGGGCCAGATTCAGGTAGGAGATGTGTGCGGCGTCGTATCTATGCGCCTGATTCTTAGAATCAGTTACGCATAGATTTGACTAAGGTCCGACCGGCGTAAGTCTCTTACGCTGTCGTATCTTAGGCCCCGTACACACCATAGAATCTATCCGCAGATAAATCCCATTGAATGGGTTTCAGCGGATAGATTCTATGGTGTGTACACTCCGGCGGATATTTATCCACGGATATTTCCGAATTCCAGCAGATAAATATTTGTCGACATGCACAGAATATCTATCCGCTGGAATCGGATCCCACGGATGGATCCGCTCGTCTGTACAGACTCACCGGATCCATCCGTCCAAAGGCATTCCCTGCACGCGTCGTAATGATTTGACGCATGCGTGGAATTCCTTATATGACAGCGTCGCGCCCGTCGCCGCGTCATAATCGCGGCGACGGCGCGACACATCATCGCCAGAGGATTTCGGCGCGGATTTCAATGCGATGGTGTGTACAGGCCATCGCATAGAAATCTGCTGAAATCCTCGAGAGGATTTATCCGCGGATACGGTCCGCTGGATAATCCTCTCGTGTGTATGGGGCCTTAGTTGCAATTTTACGCTGGCCGCTAGGTGGCGCTTCCGTATATTTAAGCATTGAATATGCAAATTAGGTAGATACGCCGATTCAGAAACATACGTTTGCCCGGCACATTTTTTTACGTCGTTTACGTTAGGCTTTTTCCGGCGTATAGTTACCACTGCTATAGGAGGCGCAGCCAATGTTAAGTATGGACGTCGGGACCGCGTCAAATTTTTCACGTTTTACGTCGTTTGTGTAAGTCGTCTGTGAATGGGGCTGGGCGTAAGTTACGTTTACGTCGAAACCAATGAGTCTTTGTGGCGTCATATGGAGCAATGCGCACTGGGATACTTTCACGGACGGCGCATGCGCCCTTTCGGAAAAAGCGTCATTTACGTGTGGTCACAATAAATTTGCATTAAACACGCCCACATCTTCCACATTTGAATTAGGCGGGCTTACGCCGGCCTATTTACGCTACGCCGCCGCAACTTAGGGAGCAAGTGCTTTGTGAATACTGCACTTGCCTGTCAAAGTTGCGGAGGCGTAGCGTAAATAGGATACGCTACGCCCGCACACAAATACGCGCTCCCTACCTGAATCTGGCCCTGATTTGTGACTTGTACTTGCAGATAAGCTATAATAAAGCTTACCTGTAGGTACTAGGAATATCTCCTAAACATGCACCGTTAGGAGATATTCTCAATTTCTGCAGCCGGTGATGCCACTGGAGCATGTGCACTGCGCTCTAAGGGACAGCATACCGAATATGTCGTCCTTTCAGAGCGCTGTGCCGCAGCCGTGACTATCGTGCGCATGCTCGGGAGTGCCATTATCTTGGCTCAGCCATTCAATCGGCCAATGCCCACGAATGTGAAAGAAAGACTGGGTGAAGGAAGATTGAAGCCTTGTCAGCAGTGACAATGCACCACTAGAGGGTTTTATTTTAAGGTAAGTCTTTCACAATGTGCTAGAATATGATACATACTAGCACATTATTGCATTATTTGCAGGGGGAATTGTTATTTTTTTCCAGCCTTTACTACCACATTAAAGAAAGCAACAAAAGACAGTAAAGGTGTTTTCCTTTAAACTAGAAAATAGAGAAGTAATCTGAGCATGCATCCGTAAACTAGCTGGAGAACCTCAGCTGTCAACAAGACAGCAGAACACACCTATGATTATATAATGTTCAGAGAACAAATCATTCACCATACATTTCCTATTTAATGAATCATGATTGATATCATTAATCTGGCATCTGATTTTTTTCAAATTTAAATTAAAGGGACACTAAAGGAATTTTTTTTTTTAGCTAAATAGCTTCCTTTACCCTAATGCAGTCCTGGTTTCATGTCCTCATTGTTCGTTTTTGCTGTAATCCTTCTCTGTTCTGCACACTTCCTGGTTGTCTGTTTCCTTATGAAAAAAAGTACTGGGAGCTTCTCTCTGTGGTCTCTAATCAAGAAGGTGTGATTACTGTGGGCCAAATTCTCGTAGATCTGCGGCGGCGTAACGTATCGCATTTACGTTACGCCGCCGCAAGTTTTACGGGCAAGTGCTTGATTCACAAAGCACTTGCCTGTAAAGTTGCGGCGTCGTAGCGTAAATTCCCCGGCGCAAGCCCACCTAATTCAAATGATCCGGGTAGGGGGCGTGGATCATTTAAATTAGGCGCGTTCCCGCGACGAACGTACTGCACATGCGCCGTCCCTAAACTTTCCCGACGTGCATTGCGGTAAATGACGTCGCAAGGACGTCATTGGTTTTGACGTGAACGTAAATGGCGTCCAGCCCCATTCACGGACAACTTACGCAAACAACGTAAAATTGCGACGCGGGAACGACGGCCATACTTAACATTGGATACGCCACCTAGGGGGCATGTTTATCTTTACGCCGCATATCTCTTACGGAAACGGCGTAAATTTACTGCGACGGGCAAGCGTACGTTCGTGAATCGGCGTAACGACTCATTTACATATTCTACGCCGACCGCAATGGAAGCACCACCTAGCGGCCATCGTAAATATTGCACCCTAAGATACGACGGCGCAAGCCATCGTATCTTAGGCATGTTTAAAGCGGGAGTTCACCCATGTATTAAATTTTTTTTTTTCTCCCCTTAGATTCCTGCTCGTTCGGTCTAGGGGAATCGGCTATTTGTATTAAAATATGAGCAGTACTTACCCGTTTTCGAGCTGCATCTTCTTCCGTCGCTTCCGGGTATGGGTCTTCGGGAGCGGGCGTTCCTTCTTGATTGACAGCCTTCCGAGAGGCTTCCGACGGTCGCATCCATCGCGTCACTCGTAGCCGAAAGAAGCCGAACGTCGGTGCGGCTCTATACTGCGCCTGCGCACCGACGTTCGGCTTCTTTCGGAAAATCGTGACGCGATGGATGCGACCGTCGGAAGCCTCTCGGAAGACTGTCAATCAAGAAGGAACGCCCATTCCCGCAGCCCATACCCGGAAGCGACGGAGAGGATGCATCTCGTAAACGGGTAAGTACTGCACATATTTTAAAACAAATAGCCGATTCCCCTAGAGAAAACGAGCAGGAATCTAAGGGGGAAAAGTGCCCTCTAAGGGTGAACCCCCGCTTTAAGTGTATCTCAGTTTGAGAATACACTTAAACATCCGACGGGCTTAGATTCGGAGTTACGTCGGCGTATCTACTGATACGCCGGCGTAACTCTTTGTGAATCTGGCCCAGGGTGTCTAAAACCCCTCAGAACCAATCAGTTTCATTTTAAAAACAAACACTGCCCTGTATTGACTCTGTGTCTCTGTCCTTCACAGAAGCATGAAACTAGATGAAAAGCGAAACTGAAACTGCAGGCACATTATATGATTGATTTTTATCTATTTTTAATCATTTTTAAAAAGGAATCAGTTAACTATTATGTCTCTATACCCAGTCATTTCAGCAAAAAAAAAATTCCTTTACAACTCCTTTAACTCATTTTATCAAAAGCTTTTTTTTGCAGTCCTGGGAATCATTATTCACAATACATTTGTCAGTTGCAATCTGCGGCAGTTGAGGGATATCGATAAGCAGAGGATACAACTGGTCATGTGACTTTTTAATAGCTGCCAATCAACGTTTACCTATCAGGAGACAAACACATGTGCTGCCATTGCTGTCCTCTTGGTTGGACAGAACCTAAATTCCAGCCTTCCGCCATGCATGTTCCAATAGAGGAATTTTGGCAGGTGGACTTCCACAGGTGCCATCTGGACTCAGGGAAATGGTTTCCTTCACCCAGGGTGAGTCAACTACATACTGGGCAAGCTGTCTTCAGATCCAGGGATCCTGTCATAGTGGTGGATCCTCTGGTTACTTTGTGGAATCAGTTCAACCTGATCTACTGTCTCTTTCTAGGCTGCACCTTCCTCACCTGCGCCACATAGTTGAGACAGAGGAACTTCTGATAATACTCATTGAACTGAACTATCCCAGGTGAATGTGGTACTTGGATCTCATCAGACTTCTGGCAGACTTTCCATTTTCTAGATTACGCAGATCTTTTGTCCTATGGAACGGTTTACCACCAGGCTTCATGGACGTTGGTTTTCAACAGCTGGCCGTTGAAGCATAGGTTCTGAAAGATCCCTCCAGGATTCAGTTGGCCTATGCCATGGCAGAAGCAAGGTAGACAGGGCTTACATCATCCTTCAGAGAGGAATCAGGAGACTGGCAACACAAAGAGAAGCTGGACAGGTTCTGCCTTGGACAGAACTTTACGCTTGAGCCACGCCTGCCATGCATGTTCCAGGCATAGTGGATGGGCAGGAGGAATTTCTCTTTCAACACGGTCTAGACCCAGAAATTTTGCTTTTTTAACTGGAGATGGTTCTAGGCTCTTGTCATATATAGGGAACACCAGAGGTGGAGGTGGACCTCCTGGCCTTCAGGTTGAACAGTAAACTGCCCTAGTTTGTTTCTACATCCAGGAGCCTCTTTCGGATCTGTTCAATCTATTCTTATACATTTCCTCTTCTATTACTCCTTCCTCACCTGCTCTGTAGGATCTAGGTGTAGGGTCTTCTGGTATTTATCTTTACACCAAGCTGGTCCAGATGACAGACTCTTGGCAGACTCTTCATGGGCCTTCCAGATCGTCCGGATCTCCTGTCCCATAAAGCAGTTGACCGTTGCTTGTTGGCCGTTGGCTTTCATGGCTTTGTGGTAAAGCCAGGGCTTGGAAATAGTGGCTTACTCATTTTGTTTCCCTGCACTTTTGTAAGCTAAGATTTCAGGGTCTAAAGAGCTGTTTGGTCTTCACTGGCTCTTGTAATGATGGGGATGGGTGTGGCTGTTGATGGTTCCCAGGTTATGGCCCTCTGACTCACCCAGGCAGGGAGCTACTCGAGACTGAATACAAAATAGGCAGAAAATAGACTTTTGTAGCACAGAGATGTTGAAGACACAGGTCTAAACCCAGATGTAGGCTAAAGCACACAAGGAGCTAGGAGGAGTGCAAGGGGTCAATGGAGCAAAGTGCACAAGGTCACACTGGAGCAGGGTACAGGCTGCAGTGCACAAGGTCACACTGGAGCAGGATACAGGCTGGATTGCACAAGGTCACACTGGAGCAGGATACAGGCTGGAGTGCACAAGGTCACACTGGAGCAGGGTACAGTCTGGAGTGCACAAGGTCACACTGGAGCAGGGTACAGGCTGCAGTGCACAAGGTCACACTGGAGCAGGGTACAGGCCGGAGTGCACAAGGTCACACTGGAGCAGGGTACAGGCTGCAGTGCACAAGGTCACACTGGAGCAGGGTACAGGCTGCAGTGCACAAGGTCACACTGGAGCAGGGTACAGGCTGCAGTGCACAAGGTCACACTGGAGCAGGGTACAAGCTGCAGTGCACAAGGTCACACTGGAGCAGGGTACAGGCCGGAGTGCACAAGGTCACACTGGAGCAGGGTACAGGCTGCAGTGCACAAGGTCACACTGGAGCAGGGTACAGGCTGCAGTGCACAAGGTCACACTGGAGCAGGGTACAAGCTGCAGTGCACAAGGTCACACTGGAGCAGGGTACAGGCCGGAGTGCACAAGGTCACACTGGAGCAGGGTACAGGCTGCAGTGCACAAGGTCACACTGGAGCAGGGTACAGGCTGCAGTGCACAAGGTCACACTGGAGCAGGGTACAGGCCGGAGTGCACAAGGTCACACTGGAGCAGGGTACAGGCTGCAGTGCACAAGGTCACACTGGAGCAGGGTACAGGCTGCAGTGCACAAGGTCACACTGGAGCAGGGTACAGGCTGCAGTGCACAAGGTCACACTGGAGCAGGGTACAGGCTGGAGTGCACAAGGTCACACTGGAGCAGGGTACAGGCCGGAGTGCACAAGGTCACACTGGAGCAGGATACAGGCTGGAGTGCACAAGGTCACACTGGAGCAGGGTACAGGCTGCAGTGCACAAGGTCGCACTAGAGCAAGGTCCAGTCAGGGAGGAAACTGGGGAACACTGGAGGCACACAGGAGCTGGGAGGAGTCTGGAATACACAAGGATGACTAGGGGTACAGATGACACTGGAGGACACCAGCAATACTAGAAGGCACTGGAGATCATAAACAAAGTCACCAGAGAACACAGGGGGTCTGGCTTCTAACATGAGGACTGGTCACTTGAGCACCAAGGAATCCCTGTACTAGCCCTGTAAGATTGCGCCCCCTCAGTTTTTGTTTGCAACGCCAGTGCAAGCAGGAAGCCGGTGGACAAACACAGAGGGAAAGATCTGGCACTGGAATGTGAAACAGGTGGCTATGATTGGGGAGAGATCAATCCTTGTTGATTGAATTTGATTTGAATGTACTGAATACCCAGATAAAATAGTTCATTACATACAGTGCCTTGAAAAAGTATTCATACCCCTTGACATTTTCTACATTTTGTCATGTTACAACCAACAACGTAAATATATTTTATTGGGATTTTGTGTGATAGACCAACACAAAGTGGCACATAATTGTGAAGTGGAAGGAAAATGATAAATGGATTACAAATAAATATGTGAAAAGTGAGCCATGCATTTGCATTCAGCCCCCCGGAGTCAATACTTTGTAGAACCTCCTTTCTCTGCAATTACAGCTGCAAGTCTTTTTGGGGATGCCTTTAACAGATTTGCACATAAAGTGAGTGAAATATGCCCATTCTTCTTTGCAAAATAGCTCAAGATTGAATGGAGAGTTTCTGTGAACAGCAATTTTCAATTTTTACCACAGATTCTCAATTGGATTTAGGTCTGGACTTTGACTGGACCATTCTAACACATGAATATACTTTGATCTAAACCATTCCATTGTAGCTCTGGCTGTATGTTTAGGGTCGTTGTCCTGCTGGAAGGTAAACCTCCACCCCAGTCTCAAGTCTTTTGCAGACTGTAACATGTTTTCTTCTAAGATTGCCCTGTATTTTGCTTCATCCAACCATCCACCACACATAGTGTTTTGCTTTTGCTGTGTTCCTTGGCCTTCATGATGCTGTTTGTTCACTAAGGTTCTCCAACAAACTTCGGAGGGCTTCACAGAACAGGTGTACTTATAGTGATATTAAATTACACACATGTGGACTCTATTTACTAATTTGGTGACTTCTGAAGGCAATTGGTTCCACTAGATCAGGGATCTGCAATAAGCGGACCTCCAGCTGTTGCAAAACTACAAGTCCCATCATGCCTCTGCCTCTGGGTGTCATGCTTTTGGCTGTCATAGTCTTGCTATGCCTTATGGGATTTGTAGTTCTGCAACAGCTGGAGGTCCGCTAATTGCATATCTCTGCACTAGATCTTAGTTAGGGATATCAGAGTAAAGGGGGCTAAATACAAATTCACACCACACTTTTTAGAATTTTTTTTTGTAAAAAAAATGAAAAACATTTATCATTTTCCTTCCACTTCACAATTATGTGCCACTTTGTGTTGGTCTATCACATGAAATCCCAAATTACGTTTTTGGTTGTAACATGACAAAATGTGGAATATTTCAAGGTGTTTGAATACTTTTTCAAGGCACTGTATGCTGTGTAATTAACCACTTAAGGACCGCTGCACGACAATATACGTTGGCAGAATGGCACGGCTGGGCACATCAACGTATATGTATGTTGTCCTTTAAGCCCAGCCGTGGGGTCGCGGGCGTGCGCCCGCAGCACGCTCCCGCGACCCGGTCCGACTCCGTGACCGCGGGACCTGCAGACCCGATCGCCGCCCCGGAGCTGAAGAACGGGGAGAGCCGTGTGTAAACACAGCTTCCCCGTTCTTCACTGTGACGGCGTCATCGATCGTGGGATCCCTTTTATAGGGGGACACAATCGATGACGTCACACCTACAGCCACACACCCCTGCAGTTGTAAACACACTTCAGGTCACACATAACCCCATCAGCGCCCCCTGTGCTTAACTCCCAAACTGCAACTGTCATTTCCACAGTAAACAATGCATTTTAAATGCATTTTTTGCTGTGAAAATGACAATGGGGCAGATTCACGTAGATCTGCGGCGGCGTAACGTATCGCATTTACGTTACGCCGCCGCAAGTTTTACGGGCAAGTGCTTGATTCACAAAGCACTTGCCTGTAAAGTTGCGGCGGCGTAACGTAAATCCTCCGGCGCAAGCCCGCCTAATTCAAATTATCCGGGTAGGGGGCGTGGATCATTTAAATTAGGCGCGTTCCCGCGCCGAACGTACTGCGCATGCGCCGTCCCTAAAATTTCCCGACGTGCATTGCGGTAAATGACGTCGCAAGGACGTCATTGGTTTTCGACGTGAACGTAAATGGCGTCCAGCGCCATTCACGGACGACTTGAAAATTCACGGACGACGTAAAATTTTCAAATTGCGGCGCGGGAACGACGGCTATACTTAACATTGAATACGCCACCTAGGGGGCATGTTTATCTTTACGCCGCGTATCTCTTACGGAAACGGCGTAAATTTACTGCGACGGGCAAGCGTGCGTTCGTGAATCGGCGTAACGACTCATTTGCATATTCTACGCCGACCTCGAAGTCTCTAACATGTAGAGAGCGTCCTGCCGCACAGATGTAGTTCCCAGGAGGGGATGAGCACGTTACTGACCACCGCAGTAAAGCCTCCCTTCACAGTGGTCAGTAACAATCAGACAAGCAGGAAGTGAACAGAACAGAGAAGAAATAAAGCAACTTCTGAGCAAAAACGAACAATGAGGAAGTGAAAAGAGGAATGTCTGCAGGTAACGGATGCTTATTATGAAAAAAAATGTTTTTCCTTTACAACCCCTTTAAGTATAGGAAGTTTATTATTTGAATAAAAAAAAAAAACTGATTACCAGGTGAAAAAATAGGGAAAATAGATTAAAAAAAGAAAGCTAATGCTAAAGCTAATATATTGTAGCTCTAATGACTTGTGAGCTGCAATATATTACATTTTTGATTTTGGGTACTGATTTCAATTCTTGGCATATACACCTGTAACCTGTATATGATTTTCCTGGATTTTGTATCTATCGTTCCTGTGCACGAAATTGTATACTTTCTGTCTTCTTTTTTTTTCTTCCAAAATTCCAAGCACATAATCAACTACTTTACTAATATAGACCTGACCTCACAGGCCTTTTTTTTTTTTTTTTGTGTTTTTTTTTTTTTTACTGGCTGTTAAGTTCATCCTCTGATGGAACAAGCATGTAGCCAGTGAAATCAAAAGTCTGACTTGCATGCTTGCTTTGGGTCAATGGCTTTGATACAAGCATGCAGCCCAGGAGTGGAATTCACTGGCTGCATGCTTTTTCTGTATTGGTGACTCATTGGGAACTGAAATTATAGAATGAGCGATTACAACACAGGAAGTGGTGACTTTAAGCAACATACAGAAGCTCAAAGTCACAGTGAACACTGGTTTAATGTATTCTTTAAGCTAAGTTAGCATTCACTCTGTGCTTTTAGTATATCAACCCCAGACCATCCTTTTCTGGTGTAGATTTGACTGGAAATGTCTGATGTATTGGAGGCAAGTCTGTTATAATGGGGGAGATTTACTAAAACCGGACCAATATGCTGCTAAATGCCCAAAGGCGTTTTTACAATTCGGCACTGCGTCGCTTTAACAGACAATTGCGCTGTCGTGCGACGTGGCTCCCAAACCAAATTTGCGTCCTTTTTTCCCCACAAATAGAGCTTTCTTTTGGTGGTATTTGATCACCTCTGCGGTTTTTATTTTTTGCGCTATAAACAAAAATTGAGCGACAATTTTGAAAAAAATGCAATATTTTTTACTTTTTGCTATAATAAATATCCCCCAAAAACATATATAAAACATTTTTTTTCCTCAGTTTAGGCCGATACGTATTCTTCTACCTATTTTTGGTAAAAAAAATCGAAATAAGCGTTTATCGATTGGTTTGCGCAAAATTTATAGCGTTTACAAAATAGGGGATAGTTTTATTGCATTTTTATTAATTATTATTTTTTTTACTACTAATGGCGGCGATCAGCGATTTTTTTCGTGACTGCGACATTATGGCGGACACTTCGGACAATTTTGACACATTTTTGGGACAATTGTCATTTTCACAGCAAAAAATGCATTTAAATTGCATTGTTTATTGTGAAAATGACAGTTGCAGTTTGGGAGTTAACCACAGGGGGCGCTGTACGAGTTAGGGTTCACCTAGTGTGTGTTTACAACTGTAGGGGGGTGTGGCTGTAGGACTGACATCATCGATCGAGTCTCCCTATAAAAGGGATGACTCGATCGATACGCCGCCACAGTGAAGCACGGGGAAGCCGTGTTTACATACGGCTCTCCCCGTTCTTCAGCTCCGGGGAGCGATCGCGACGGAGCGGCTATTAACGAATAGCCGCGCCGTCGTCCCGGATCGCTCCCCTTGGGAATCCGCCCGCCGCACGCAGCGGGGGGGGGGAGGGGGGTCCTAATCGGACCCCCGACCCGCTAGAAGGCAGGGACGTATATATACGCCCACCTGCCTGTCCGTGCCATTTTGCGGACGTAAATAGTTGTGCGGCGGGCGTTAAGTGGTTAAAGATAATAAAACCTAATTACACCACTTGTACCTACAGGTAAGCATATAATAAGGCTTACCTGTAGGTACTGTAAATATTTCCTAAACTTGCACCGTTTAGGAGATATTTACCATATTCCCTTGCGCCGACGCCATCGCACATGCACACTGAAGAAACGACCTGCTGGAGCAGTTTCTCCAGGGCCGGTGCTGTGACTGGCAGCTCACGCACGCATTGCGTTGGAGTGAAGTCATCGCGGCTGCAGCCAATCACATCGCCGGAGCCCGCAAACCCGGAAATAACTCCGTGAGACATGTCGCCAGTCACAGCGGTGTGCGGAGACCGCTGCAACAGCTTCGAACTAAGGTAAGTATAGTGGAACCTCGGATTGCGAGTAACGCGGTTTCGCAACACAAGCACTGTATTTTTAAAAAACGTAACTCAGTTTGCAAGTGTTGTCTCGCAAAACAAGCAGGATTCAGGCCAAAGCGGTGTGCAGTACCGCGTTTGGCCTGAGGTGGGGGGGGCGCTGCGGATTGGCGCCATTCGGAAAGGCCCGAGGACAGCTCGGCTGACCTCGGCAAACCTTGGGAACAGAGTCTTTCCGAGGTTTGCCGAGGTCAGCCGAGGTGTCCTCGGGCCGTTTCCAAGGCTCTCTGGCGCCCCCTACCTCTGGCCGAATGCACTATTGCATGCCATTGAAGTCAATGCGGAACAAATTATTTTCGTTTCCATTGACTTCAATGGGGAAACTTGCTTTGATATGCGAGTACTTTGAATTACGAGCATTTTTTTGGAACAGATTATGCTCGTAATCCGAGGTTCCACTTTATTTCATAATGAGCTAATATATCATGCATACTAGCTCATTATGCCTTTGTCTTACAGTTTTTTTTAGTTTACAACCACTTTAACCACTTCCATACAGGGCACCTGTATACACCTTCCCGCCCAGACCAATTTTTATCTTTCAGCACTGTTGCACTTTGAATGACAATTGCGCGGTCATGCTACACTGTACCCAAACTAAATTTGTATAATTTTGTACCCACAAATAGAGCTTTCTTTTGGTGGTATTTGATCACCTCTGGGATATTTATTTTCTGCAAAAAAAAATAAAAAATGACCGAAAATTTAGAAAAAAAAAGTATTTTTTTTGTTTCTGTTATAAAACATTGTAAATAAGTAAGTTTTCTCCTTTACTGATGGGCACTGATGGTACTGCACTGACGGGCACTGATAAGGCGGCACTGATGGGCACAGATGAGGTGGCACTGATGTGGTGGCATTGATGGGCACTAATATGCGGCACTGATGGGCGGCACGGATGGGCACTGATAGGCGGCACGGATAGGCGGCTTGGATGGGCTTGGATAGGCGGCACGGATGGGCACGGAGAGGTGGCACAGATGAGCACAGATAGGCGTCACAGATAGGCGGCACGGATGGGCACGGATAGGCGGCACGGATAGGCGGCACGGATGGGCACTGATAGGCGGCATGAATGGGCACTGATAGGCGGCATGGATGGGCACTAATAGGTGGCATGGATGGCACTGATTGGTGGCACGGATGGGCATAGATGAGCACTATCGTATGTGTTGTACTAATGGATGCCAATCAGTGGCAAACAATGCCTGCCAATCAGTGATGCCCATTGTGGGCACTGATTGGCATCCATTGCGGCACTGATTGGCATCCATTTTTTGTGTCCTTCTCATCCCTGGTGGTCTAGGGTGGCATACTTTTTTTTTTTTTTGCATCCCTGGTGGCCTAGTGGGCATCCTCGGGGGGGCTGTGCTGATAATCGATCAGCACAAACCCCCCCTGTCACAGGAGCAGCCGATCGGCTCTCCTCTACTCGCGTCTGACAGACGCGAGTGAGGAAAAGCCGATTACCGGCTTTTCCTGTTAACATCGTGATCAGCCGTGATTGGACACAGCTGATCACATGGTAAAGAGTCTCCGTGATCGGTGTTCAGACTGACACCCTGCAACAACGATCGCCGCGATGCGCGCCCCTGGGGGTGCGCAGCGGCTCAAAATCCTGAGGACGTCATATGACGTCCACTCAGGTTTCTACAACCACTTTGCCGACGTCAATTTGTCATTGGCGGGCGGCAAGTGGTTAAAGCATACTAGCACATTATGAAATTACTATCACTGCTGCAGAGGCTTCTATCATCCCTTGGTCTCCCTTCCGGGTTCGTGGGCTACGGCTGCTTGAATGGCCTAGCCTCAATGACATCACTTCCACGCATGCATGTGGGAGTCTTGGCCGCGGCACACAGCTCTGAAGGAACGGCAAGGGTATGCCGTTCCTTCAGAGCCATGTGCCAGTGATGTTACTGGTTGCTGCTCACTGGAATATTAATTTTAAAGGCTAAAATTAAACTAGGTATAGAACAATCGAGCATCCAGCCTCATTTTTGGATATCCTTTTTGTCCTTTTTTATTGTTCTCCAGCTGGACCTCCATCCTACCTCGCCGCATTGTGGTACGTCATTTTCCGCATTTGCTTTGGCCGGTCCTCCTTCCCCCCTGCTGCCTTTCCGGGACCTGTGTGTTTCCCAGAAGATTACGAGTAGGAAATCATTAAGTATCAAAATCACGATTCTTTTCCCTTCTGGATCTTCAAAACAGCATTTCAGGATTCTTTTTAACAAGTGCAGAGAGTTCTCACAGCTGAAAAAATAAATAAATCCAGGCAGCCTTCCAAGTTTTATCACAACATTGTGGATAAGTATAAACAAAGTAACATTTCTTCTTAGATCAAAGGAATGAGCGTCTGACTGTAGATGAGGGAAGTTGAACCACTTAGGGCCAGATCCACAAAAGGGATACGCAGGCGTATCTGCTGATACGCCGTTGTATCCCTGTTTCTATCTATGCGGCTGATTCATAGAATCAGTTACGCATAGATATCCCTAAGATCCGACATGTGTAATTGTTTTACACTGTCGGATCTTAGGATGCAGTACCGCGGCCGCCGCTGGGGGCATTTCTCGTCGTAAACCAGCGTCGGGTATGCAAATTAGCACTTACGGAGATCCACAAAGGTTTTTCCCTTCGTGAAGTCGCCGTAAGTGTTAGTTTGCCGTCGCAAAGATAGGGCTGCTTTTACAAAGTGTAAAGTTAGTACACCATGTAAAAGTATACCCGTCTTTCCCGCGTCGCTGTCAATTTTTTTTAAAATTTTTAATTTTTCCCGCCGCATCTCTTTTTTACCCGTCGCGATTCACAAAACTCGGCGCAGCGTAACGTAACGCAAAGCACTTCGGGAAAATAGCGTCGGGAGCATGCGCAGTACGTCCGGCGCGGGAGCGCGCCTAATTTAAATGGGACTCGCCCCATTTGAATTGGCCTGCCTTGCACCAGACTGATTTAGGATACACCGCCGCAAATTTCCAGGTAAGTGCTTTGTGGATCGGGCACTCGCTTGGACAATTTGCGGCGGTGTAACTTAAATCACAAAAGTTACGTTGCGCCCGCTGTTTGTGGATCTGGCCCTTAGAGACTAAACCTTTTTCTGGTACTTGCTGCTCACAAGTTAAAATCAACATTTATTTATGGAAAATTACTCAGAACCCCCAAACATTATATATATTTTTTCAAACACATTTTTTTTGAAAAAATACACTTTAACCACTTGCCGCCCGCCCACCGTCAAATGACGGCTGGGTGGAAGTCATATGACGGCCGCCCAGAACGACCGCTCTAAGAGACGGCGCGAAATGGCATGACCCCGATCTGAGTAAAGACCTGCAGCCATGGCTTTTTGACCATGTGACCGGCTGTGACCAATCACAGCTGGTCAATGGAAACACGGAGATGCCGGTAATCGGCTCTCCTCTCACACTGACAGTTTGAGGAGAGTGCCACCAGTGCCAGAAATGATTACCCACCATTGCCAGCAATCAGTGCAACCCAGTGCCCATAATTGCTACCAACCAGTGCCCAAAAGTCCCAGCAATCAGTGCCCACAAGTGATCCCAGTTAGTGCTGGTTATTAGTGCTGCCCACCAATGCTCATCACTGCTGCCCATCAATGCCACCCATCACTGTCCATCAGTGCCACCATCTGTCAGTCCTGCCTATCTTTGCCCACCAGTGCCGCCTATCTGTGCCCACCAGTGTCAACTATCTGTGCCTAGTGCCCACCAATGCCACCCATTAGTGCAGCCTATCAGTGCCCATAAGTGTGGCATATTCCCGCCTCCTCATCAGTGTATCCTAATCAGTGCCCATAAGAGCCACATCGTCAGTGCCCATAAGTACCACCTCATCAGTGCAGCCTATCAGTGCCGCCTCATCAGCGGCCATCAGTGAAGGAGTAAAATTACTTATTTGTAAAATTTACTGACAGAAACTAAATTTTCGTCTTTTTTTTTGGGGGGGGGGGGGATAAAATAAAAAAACTGGGAGTGATTAAATACCACCAAAAGAAAGCTCTATTTGTGTGAAGAAAATTATAAAAATTTCACAGGGTTACAATGTAGCATGATCGCGCAATTGTCATTCAAAGTGTGAAAGCTGAAAAATGGCCCGGGCAGGAAGGGGGTTTAAGTGCCCTGTATTGAGGTGGTTAATGATTTTTTTTTTTTTTAAATAAACAGTAAAGTTAGCCCAATTGTTTTGTATAATGTGGAAGATGTTATGCCGTGAGAATCTTGAGAGAATTGTGATCTTTATTCTGAGCAAAAAAATTGTGATTCTCATTTTAGCCAGAATCGTGCAGCTCTAAACCAATTCCAATATGTCAGTAAAGGGCAATGGCAATAACGATCATTCAAATAGGGGAACACAGTATCATATTCCAGCTGCAACCTTCTGAAGCTTTTCCTAGCAATAAAATGAATAAAGTTGCTAGCACCAAAATGGATGAATTCAATGAACAATTTTCTAACAATAAATAAATAAAATATCAAATATATATATAAAAATCACAACATTTTGTATAAAAATTAGCAATATTTAAAATGTTCATTATAATAAATATAAATACTTAAAAAAAAAACTGCATGCACTACTTATGGTGCGATACTGCGCAATTTCAGCCTATTCAAATAAATATGTGCTGGAAATCGCATTGCACTGAATCGCACAGGAATGTATGTTCCTGTGCGATTCCTGGTGTGAACCGGAACTCAATCCAGAGAGTTCTTTGGTAGATTTGTACGTTTGGTAAGAGTGTCTCTTAGGTAGATTCAGGTACATTGGTTTATAGTTACGGCGGCGTAGCGTAGCCTGTTTAGACTACGCCGCCGTAAATGAGCTAGGCTAGTAATGATTCTCAATCTACTTACCTGCTAATTTACGGCGGCGTAGCCTAAAACGAGTGGGCGTAAGGGTGCCTAATTCAAATGGGTTGGGGGGGGGGGGCGTGTTTCATGGTAATGATGCTTGACCTCACGTTTTTGACGTTTTTTGTCACTGCGCATGCGCCGGGCGCCGGGCGACTACATTTCCCAGTGTGCATTGCGGCTAAGTACGCCGTACGGGCCTATTGATTTTGACGTGGACGTAAATCCCGATTCGCGGACGACTTACGCAAACGACGTAAAAATTTAGAATTTCGCGGTGGGAACAGCGGCCATACTTAACATTACTATTCCAATAGAGCCTAGCACTAACTTTACGCGGCCTATCTCTTACGTAAAAGTACCGCGTCGGCCTGGCGTACGTTCGTGAATTGGCGTATCCCCTCATTTACATAATCTACACCGGCCGCAATGGAAGCGCCACCTAGTGGCCATCTGAAAAATTGCAATCTAAGATAGGACGGCGCAAGCCGTCCTATCTTAGATATGTTTAAGCGTATCTCTGTTTGAGCATACGCTTAAACATACGGCGGCGTAGATTCTGAGTTAGGCCGGCTTATCTACTGATAAGCTGGCCTAACTCTTTGTGAATCTACCTATCTGTGTGGAAACAAACTAGTCCATTCAATTTGGATTTAACATGCCTGGTATAAAATGGCGACATTTCTGTTGATCTTTATCTTATAATTCAATCTTCACAGTATTGATGGAAAATTCTCCAGAGTGGATACATGTCAACAATATCATCAACTCAGTTGTAAGATATTTAGAAGGGAAGGTGTGTGGCCCAGTTCAAAGAAAATTATTTTATATTGTTTTATGAGCATATCTACAGACTATTTTAGAATTTGCAAGCCCATCAAAGTGCCAATCATTTAATGCAAAGGAATGTGTGAACTGATGAGCTGGAAAAACAACATTTCAGTAACTTCAGTCCTTAAAGGGTCACTAAAGGAAACATTTTTTTTTGCTGAAATGACTGTTTATTGGGTATAGAGACATAAAAGTTAACTGATTCCTTTTAAAAATGATTAAAAATTGAATTTAATCTATCATATAATGTGCCTCTAGTTTCACTTTCGGTTTTAAAGGTACATACATGAAGTTCCGGGTGAGAGGTGAGTCGGGAAGACTCACAGAACAAAAACAAACAAATCCAGGGCAGTGTTTTGTTTTTAAAATGAATCTGATTGGTTCTGAGGAGTTTTAGACACACAGTAATGACCATGGTTATAAGGAAACAGGCAACCAGGAAGTGTGGAGATCACAGCAGAATTACAGCAACTTCAAAGCAAAAACGAACAATGAGGACATGAAACCAGTACTGCAGTAAGGTAAAGGAAGCTATTTAGCTAAAAAAAATAATCCTTTAGTGACCCTTTAATAGCCTGTTAGATTCCTAATATGTGTCTTTCACCATAGACTAGATTTGATAAATGAATTGTATGTAAATTATTACATTGTAAAACAACCCATTCAGTTTAAAATAGAAATAAAAGGCAAAACATTTGTGTGTGTATATATACCGTATATACTGGAGTATAAGCCAACTAGAATATAAGCCGAGGCACCTAATTTTACCACAAAAAAAATTGAAAACGTATTGACTCGAGTATAAGCCTAGGGTGTCCATCTGCATGCCTCACTGTGCTTCACTGTGTCTCACTGTGTTCATGTGCATGCCTCACTGTGCCCATGCCTCACTGTGTCCATGCCTCACTGTGCCCATGCCTCACTTTGTCCATGACTAGACTTACGTTTAACATTGGAGTATATAGAAGGGGTGCCCGGCTTTGAAAAATTGGTGCTCTCCGGCCGTGGGTCCCCCGGACAACAAACTTTGCACACTTGTAGAGGAAGAGTGGGGTTTTTTTTGTGTGCCAAGTTTGAGGTCCAGGGGACCTAAAGCCCAGGAGATCAGGCGCAAAAAGGTGACTCGAGTATAAACCGAGGGGGGCATTTTCAGCACAAAAAAAATGTGCTGAAAAACTCGGCTTATACTCGAGTATATACTGTACTCTTTTTTTACACAGTTAAAGACCGCCTACTGCAGATATACTTTGGCAACTCTATTGCATAAAATGACGTACCTGTTATTTTGTGAAATAGACAGCAGGGGGGGTGTGCGCATGCTGATTGGCCAGAGGGGGAGCCAGTCAGTAGGAGCGGCGGACGCAATTGCGTCTGCCGGTACCTGCTGATTGTTCCCCAGAAAGGCAGATGGCAATCTGCCTATGTAAACAAGGCAGATCACTGTTCTGACATTGAAGAACACAGTAATCTTGTGTTCCTGGGAACACGGATCTCTGTATTCTCCCAGTCAGTCCATCCCTCACACAGTTAGAAAGCACCTACTAGGGACACGCCTTTGGTCATGCCTGGTGTTAACCCCTTCCCTGCCAGTGTCATTAGTACAATAACAGTGCATATTTTTAGCACTGATCACTGTAATAATGTCACTGATTCCCCCAAAAAAGTGTTAAAATTGTCAGTTAAGTGTCCGATTTCTCCTCCACAATGTTGCAGTCCTGCTAAAAATCGCTGATCGCCGCCATTACTAGTAAAAAATAAATAAAAATGGCGTTAAATTATCCCATAGTTTGTAGACGCTATGGGCCAGATTCTCAAAGAGTTACGCCGGCGTATCAGCAGACGTAACTCCGAATCTAAGCCCGTTGTATGTTTAAGTGTATTCTCAAACTGAGATACACTTAAACATGCCTAAGATACCTGCGCCGTCGTATCTTAGGGTGCAATATTTACGCTGGCCGCCAGGTGGCGCTTCCATTGCGGTCGGCGTAGAATATGCAAATTAGTCGTTACGCCGATTCACAAACGTACGCTTGCCCGCCGCAGTAAAATTACGCCATTTCTGTAAGAGATACGCGGCGTAAAGATAAAGCTGCCCCCTAGGTGGCGTAGCCAATGTTAAGTATGGCCGTCGTTCCCGCGTCGAAATTTTAAAATTTTACGTCGTTTGCGTAAGTCGTCCGTGAATGGCGCTGGACGCCATTTACGTTCATGTCGAAACCAATGACGTCCTTGCGACGTCATTTAGCGCAATGCACGTCGGGAAATTTTATGGACGGCACATGCGCAGTACGATCGGCGCGGGAACGCGTCTAATTTAAATGATCCACGCCCCCTACCCGGATCATTTGAATTAGGTGGGCTTGCGCTGCAGGATTTAAGCTACGCCGCCGCAACTTTTACAGGCAAGTACTTTGTGAATCAAGCACTTGCCCGTAAAACTTGCGGCGGCGTAACGTAAATGAGATACGTTACGCCGCCGCAGAGATGCGGCGATCTACAAGAATCTGGCCCTCTAACTTTTGTGCAAACCAACCAATATACACTTATTGGGATTTTTTTATGTCACACAATACATATTGGCCTAAATTGATGAAGAATTTATTTTTTTATTATTGTTTTGGCATTTTTTTTTTATTTTAAAATCTGAAATCTGTTTATAAGAATGCACAGAAGCTACTGAACCTTATCGAAATAAACAAAGGGCGAATTTATTATAGTTTCTTAAAACCAAATCATATCCCCTCTCAAGCGTCTCAAGCGGGAGAATTATCGTTTTATCTCTAGAGTTAATCCCCTTTTTAATGCATGCCAATATTCTGTTTGCTTTGCTTGCAGCAGCTTGGCATTGCATGCCATTGCTGAGCCTATAATCTACTAGGACCCCCAGGTTCTTTTCCATCTTAAGGCCCATACACACGATCTGACTTTTTGACAACAAATGTCCGACAGACCGGTTTTATCGGACAATCTGACCGCGTGTATGCTCCATCGGACAATTATTTTCGCTTTTTCATCGGACAAATGTTCGCTGTTAATGCTCTCAACCTTTTCGGCAACA
The DNA here is from genome assembly GCF_905171775.1 of Rana temporaria. Lineage (NCBI taxonomy): Eukaryota > Metazoa > Chordata > Amphibia > Anura > Ranidae > Rana > Rana temporaria. Next base: position 49,103,855 of record NC_053493.1, read on the forward strand.
AATGTCCTATGCCAGCTAATCCGATCTTGTGTACACAAGTCGATCGGACTTAAGTCCAAAGTACAAACACGCATGCACAGAACCAATGCTAAAGATCAGACAACAATAGCAGTAGTTTCCCAAAGGGTGGCGGTAAAGAGCTGAAAAACCACGTGATTTGGTGAAAATTGGCTGAAAAAGTCCTGACGTCTGTATGCATACCAAGTTCACGGCCAATGCCCATTTGGAGCAAAATCCATGGAAAAGTCCGATGGAAGTCCGATTGTGTGTATGAGGCTTACGATTTCCCCAGATGTTCTCCACCCAAATGCATTATTTTACATTTGTCTACATTAAGGCCGGAATCACACTAGTGCGGTGCGAATTTCAGCTCTCTTATCTCTGCAGAGAGATAAAAAAACTGTTCAGCAGATTAGCTCCGTTTTAGCTGCGAATTTGGAGACCTGGGAGAGGGGGAGGGGGGAAGTGTATTGAGCTGAATGAGACAAATCCTGAAGAGAAATTAACACATCTGTGAATCAGCTGCGTACCCATAGAAGATAATGGGCCTGAATTCGCACCTGAGCCGCACCGCAATACCTAAAATTTGCACACGTTTTTTCTGCAATGCGCAGTGCGAATGCATTGCACATATGTGAACCAGCCTCATTGAAAACAAGGGGGTAGATTCTGGTAGGGGCGCGCACTGATACGGCGGCGCAGCGTATCGTCTTTACGCTATGCCGCTGTAAATTACAGGAGCAAGCGCTGTATTCACGAAGCACTTGCTCCGTAATTTGCGGCAGCGTGGCATAAAAGGTAAAATGATCCAGTAGGGGGCGTGGATCATTTAAATTAGGCGCGTTCCCGCGCCGAACGTACTGCACATGCGCCGTCCCTAAAATTTCCTGACGTGCATTGCGGTAAATGACGTCACAAGGATGTCATTGGTTTCTACGTGAACGGAAATGGTGTCCAGTGCCATTCACGGACGACTTACGCAAACGACGTAAAATTTTCAAATCGCAACGTGGGAACGACGTCCATACTTAACATTGGCTGCGCCTCCTAATAGCAGGAGCAGCCTTACGGCGAAAACGAGTTACGCAAACAAAGTAAAAAACTACCGCCGGGCGCACGTACGTTTGTGAATCGGCGTAAGTATGTAATTTGGATACTCTACGCTGACAACTACAGAAGCGCCACCTAGCGGCCAGCGTGAGAATGCACCCTAAGATACGACGGCGTAAGAGACTTATGCCAGTCGTATCTTAGGCTAATGTCGGCGTATCTAGCTTTCTGAATACAGAAAATAGATACGCCGGCGTAGCTTTGAATTTACGCGGCGTATCTATAGATACGCCGGCATAAATCGTTCCTGAATCTACCCCAATGTATTTAGAAATGTTCTGCGTATTGGATGTGGTTTAAGCCGCACTCAATTCGCATAGGTGTGAATCCAGCCTTAGCCTCATTTGCTATGTAGTTGCCCACCCCATTAGTTTGTTCAGATCTTCTTGCAAGATTTCCACATCCTGCGGAGAAGTTATTGCTTAGCATAATGGATTTTTATTTTTTTTACAAATAAATATCTGAAAAGTGTGGTGTGCATTTGTATTCAGCCACCTTAATGCTGCCCATACACGGGTTGAATTTCGAAAGAACTTTCTTTAGAAAATCTTATCTAAGAATTTTCGTTCGTATTTCACACCATTAGTGGGCTGCAGCAAGAGCCGATTTTCGTGCGGCCATTGAATTTTAATAATCCAACATTTTGGGTATTTTTAAAAAAAAACAAACGCTTTTTTAATCAATGATGGGAGAATCGTGCAAGAAATGTAATCGAAAAAGAAATGTGCAAGAAAAGAAAATTTACGGAAAGAAAAGAGATTCCCAGACACGAAAATTCTTTTCTGTAGGAACATGAGGTGAAATTGAAGGTTTGGTTGGTCAAATTTTGAAATCAATGGTGGCACCATCGGATCACAAAACGCACAAATTTTCGGATTTTCAAAAGAAAGTTCTTGAAATTCGACCCGTGTATGGCCAGTATTACTCGGATACCCCTAACTAAAATCTAGTGGAGGCAATTGCCTTTAGAAGTCACCTAATTAGTAAATAAAGTCCACCTTTGTATAATTTAATCTTAGTATAAGACCCCATACACATTATTAGATTTTCTGCAGATTTTTGTCTTCAGATTTACCAAAACCATATAATATGAGGTCAAACCTTAAAATTTACAATTTGTATGCCATCAGTCCGGCCCTTCCACTACAGGGTTTTGGTAAATCTGAAGATAAAAATCTGCAGAAAATCTAATAGTGTGTGTGGGGCCTAGACTGGGTTTACACTGGTGCAACACGACACTTGTCCTAGTTTGGATCCGACTTTGCCCTGCGACTTGAAGTCAGAGACGCGTCCGACTTCAATGAACGGGCTTGGATCCCCGCCAATATCGGTCACTGTGTTTGGTATGAATCTTGAGGGGGAACTCCATGCCTAATTTTAAATAAAAAAACAGCATGGATCCCCCCTCCAAGAGCATACGAGGCCCTTCGGTTTGGTATGGATTTAAAGGGCAACCCCCCTACGCCGAAAAAACTGCGTGGGGTTCCCCCCAAAATCCATACCAGACCCTTATCCGAGCACAGAGCCTGGCCAGTCAGGAAAGGGGTGGGGATGAGCGAGCGCCCCCCCTCCTGAACCGTACCAAGCCCCATGCCCTCAACATGGGGGATGGGTGCTTTGGGGCAGAGGGGCGCACTGCAGCCCCCCCACCCCAAAGCACCTTGTCCCCATGTTGATGAGGACAAGGGTCTCTTCCCGACAACCCTGGCCGTTGGTTGTCAGTGTCTGCGGGCGGGGGCTTATCAAATCCGGGAGCTCCTTTTAATAAAGGGGCCCCCAGATCCCGGCCCCCACCCTATATGAATAAGTATGGGGTACATCGAAACTGCAACCCATTCACCTGGGGGGGGGAATGTGTCAATAAAAAAAACACACTAGACAGGTTTTTAAAGTAATTTATTATGCAGCTCCGGGGGTCTTCTTCCGACTTCAGGGGTCTTCTTCCGACTTCGGGGGTCTTCTTCCTACTTTGGGGCTCTCTGGTTCGTAACCCGGTGATCCTGCCCCTTATGACATCACAGTCCCGGGGCATGATGGGACTGTAGTGATTGGACAAAGTAGTGCAGGGAGCATTTTCAAAGTTGGACTGCCTAAGGCCGGGTTCACACTGGTACGACAAATGCTCTGACATTGGGAGCTCATGTCGCATGATGTGTGAAAATCAATGTTTCCCTATGGGAGCCGTCTTAACTGGTCCGACACAAGTCGGTCCGACTTTGAAAATGCTCCCTGTACTACTTTGGTCCTACATTGATCCTACTTCAGCCCATTGAATATCATTGAAGTCGGACCAAAGTAGGAGCCTTGTCCTTACCATCCGACTTTTGACATCTGACATGTGATTACAGCAGCAGTAAAAGGAATTTATCTCACACTGGGATTGTTTTGATTGGTCAAAGGACAAGTCAGACTATCACAAAGTTGGATCAAAGTAGTATTGTGTTCATTCAAGTCGCAGGACCAATGAAGGACCGATGTAGGACTGATGTCGTAGACCAAAGTAGGATGAAAGTCGTATATGAGTGTTGTGTACTATCAGTATGAACCCAGACACAATACAGCTGTTTTTTGAACCATTCAGTGGTTTGTTAGAGAACTTTAGTGAACAAACAGCAACATGAAGGCCAAGGAACACACCAGATAGGTCAGGGATAAAGTTGTGGAGAAGTTTTAAGCAGGTTTATGTTATAAAAAAAATATCCCAAACTTTGAACATCTCACGAAGCACTGTTCAATCCATCATCCAAAAATGGAAAGAGTATGGCACAACTGCAAACCTACCAAGACATGGCCGTCCATCTAAACTGACAGGCCGGGCAAGGAGAGCATTCATCAGAGAAGCAGCCAAGAGGCCCATGGTCACTCTAGAGGAGCTGCAGAGATCCACAGCTCAGGTGGGAGAATCTGTCCACAGGACAATTCTGGCCTTTATGGAAGAGTGGAAAGAAGAAAGCCATTGTTGAAAGAAAGACATAAGAAGTCTTGTTTGGGGATTGTGAGAAGCCATGTGGGGGACACAGATGAGACAAAAATTCAACTTTTGGCCTAAAACCAAAATGCTATGTGTGTCGGAAAACTAACACTGCACATCACCCTGAACACACATGTGGTGGCAGCATCATATTGTGGGAATGCCTTTCTTCAGCAGGGACAGGGAAGTTGGTCAGTGTTGATGGGAAGATGGATGGAGCCAAATACAGGGAAATCTTAGAAGAAAACATGTTAGAGCAGGGATCCTCAAACTACGGCCCTTCAGCTGTTGCGGAACTACACATCCCATGAGGCATTGTAAAACTCTGACATTCACAGTTATGACTAGGCATGATGGGAATTGTAGTTCCTGAACAACTGGAGGGCCATCGTTTGAAGATCCCTGTGTTAGAGTCTGCAAAAGACCTACTAGGGTGGAGGTTCACCTTCCAGCAGGGCAACGACTCTAAACATACAGCCAGAGCTGTATGTTTCCACAAATGAATCCACAGATTATCAATTGGATTTAGGTCTGGAATTTGACTGGGCCATTCTAACACATGAATACGATTTGATCTGATGTATTTTGTATCGTTTATTTGTGCCTCAGGGTGGCAGTGGATGTGGGGCCTCAGCTCCCAGGGGATGTTGTTTCCCATGGTGCCTTCAGCGCCTAATGCTACTTTCTGTATACATAACTTAGTTGAGTGCTTGGGAAATACCCTATCCATCCTCTTTGTATTTTTTCTCCCTTTGTGTCAACCATCTTCTCATTTTGCATCATTTGTCTTATTATAGATTTATCTATTTTGTACTTTTTCCTGATGAGTGGACATCTCCACGAAACGCTTAGAGCCCTAGCCTTTTGCTACATCATTGCAATCATGTGATTTTGAGATTTAACAATATGAATTTTGCAATCGATTATTATCACCATTTTATCTATTGTTGGTTTATATCTATTGCCATTCAGGGCCGTTTGAAGGAATTTAGGGGCCCCAAGCAAATTGGGGGCCCCCAAGAACCCCCCACACGCAAAGCCTACATTAGCGATACACAAATTTTTTACACCCATGTTCTTACCCCCCCCAGTCCCTATGTTTTTCTATTCTCACCTCCCCTTCTTCCCTGTAGGCTGCTGCTGTAGCGTGGCTGAGCTCCTCTTCCTCCTGTCAGTCCGGTTTTCTATAATTATGGGTCCCCAGTCTCCTATCAGATAGTGCCCGGGCACTGCGCGGTACAGGAGATTCAGTTTCCTGTGTTCCCGCCCAGACTGAAAGGAAGTGAGCACTCAGTGTGCACTTCCTGTCAGTCTGGCCCGGGAACAGGAAACAAAATCTCCTGTACCAAGCGCGGTTCCCGGTCAGACTAACAGGATTCCAGGAGGAAGGAAGAGGAGCTCTGCCACGTTACAGCCTGGGAAGGGGAAGTTGGGGGCCCCAGGCCAGCTCGGGGCCCCAAGCAATTGTTTGTTTTGCCTGTCCTGTAGCGACGGGCCTGTTGCCATTGTGACTTCTGGTTTACACTTTAGGTGACATGCTTAACTACTTTTTGATCTCTATGTGGTTTGGCTGGAGATGCCTTGATGTCTGCATTTCCGGTAGCTGTGATGTGCACCTGGACCTCCCCTTTCTCCTCTCTTCTTCCTAGATGCGGGGGGATGGGTGGGCACTCAACGCATATTGACACCACACTACTGTCTGACAGTCAGACAGTATAAAGATGCCTTTTCCCTAGCAATTATGTGGATACTGGTGCCTACTTGCCATTGGCCTGTTTAAGAGTGGAGGTGATCTCTGTACATACATTGGTCTAATGCAGTGGTCTCCAAACTGCGGCCCTGGGGCCGGATGTGACCCTTTGCTTGCCTTTATCCGACCCTTGAGGCATTTTTCCTGCCTCTGACACAAACATTTGGGCACTCTTTCTTCCACTGACATCAACATTTGGGCACTCTTTCTTCCACTGACACCAAGGATGTGGCATTATTCCTCCCACTGATACCAACAATGGGGCACTATTCCTTCCAAGGACTCCAACAATGGCCTTTGCCATGGGGCATAATTCCTTTCTCTGACAACAAGAATGGGCCACTATGCCTCCAACTGAAACACAAACTATTTCTCCTGCTAATACCAAAGATTGAGCATTGTTTACTTTCACAGGGCACAGTCCGGCCCCCCCAAAGTCTGAAGGACAGTAAACTGGCCCTTTCTCTAGAAAGTTTGGAGACCCCTGGTCTAATGGGAGGAGAATCTGTGTAGCCTTATGTGGAGTGAATTGGGTTATGTGGGAAAGATTTGTGGTGCTACTATCTATTTCATTTAAGGCAGTAAAACTGATCAAATCACCTGTGCAAAATAATGGAAAGCCTGAAAACATGACCTGTTGGGGCGCCTCGAGGACTGGAGTTGAGAAACACTGCCCCATACAATGATGGTAAGAGTCAGTATTATTGGGTGATGGTGATGGTCATTCTTTCTTTTCTCATACGAAGACTTTGATCGGATTGATCCAGTAGTGTATCACTGATGAACTTTCAGCTTTTATTCATTAATTTTTTTAAAGCACTACACCTCTATTTTCTATGCCCTAATGTATGTGCAGCTCCATGTATTTTCTAAAGCTGGCTAAAGCTGGCCACAAATGGATCGAAATTCGGCAAGTTCAGCAGGGACCGGACTAATTTTGATTCATTTGTGGGCACTGTGGTTGAACAAAAGTAGATATACCGAAACCAATTCTGTCCAACCACCCTGCTGGAGAAAAACTGCTTGATCAGCTCTGCAGGCTATAGACTGCAGCACTGATCATGTATTCTGAAAGTGGGAAAGTTTCCCGTCTGTTAGAATACATTGGGGGTTATTCACGATAGGCAAATCCACTTTGCACTGCAAAGTGCACTTGAAATTGCACTGAAAGTGCACTTGGAAGTAAAGTCGCTGTAAATCTGAGGGGTAGATCTGAAATGAGGGGAAGCTCTGCTGATATTATTATCCAATCATGTGCAAGCTAAAATGCTGTTTTTTATTCTCCTTGCATGTCCCCCTCGGATCTACAGCGACTGCACTTTCAGTGTAATTTTAATTGCACTTTGCACTTGTAGATTGCACTTGTAGTGCAAAGTGGATTTGCCTTTAGTAAATAACCCCCAATGACACAGTGGGGAGAATTACCCAATCCATATCAAATATGTGTATGGGAGAATCAAGTCAGTTTTCTTGTTCAACCATCTGATTGAAAAATAAAAAACTGATCCTGTATGGCCAGGTTAAAGCGAAGTTCCGCCTGGGAAAAAATAAATGAAAAAATGTGAGCAGCTACAAATACTGTAGCTGCTGACTTCTAATATTAGGACACTTACCTGTCCAGGAAGCCCACAATGTCGGCACCCCAGCCAATCTTCGGATCGACTCCTGAGTGCTGCTGCCACCATTCCTGGTAAGGGAACCCCGGCAGTGAAGACTTTCGGCTTCACTCCTGGTTCTCTACTGCAGATGCGCGAATGGTGCGCTGTACGTTCTGAATGGTCCCTGCTGTTTTCTGGGACCTGTGTGTCTCCCAGAAGACAGCGGGGGGAAGGAGGAGGGGCGGGACATTGCGTAGTTCGTCGCACAAAGTGCGGCGATCTTTCCACAGAAGTGGGAACAGATACCTGGATTTGACAGATATCTGCTACCCCCTCCCCCCACGGAAGTTCAATTTCTGGGTGCAACTCCGCTTTAAAGTGGATGGAAACCCACTCTCATACTTTCTATACTACTGCCATAGTGCTGATCTATAAGGATATAGATGCCTCCTGCATGTATCCTTACCTGTCAAATGTCTCCCCTCTGTCTGTTATAAGAACTGAAAAACTGCAGACTCTGTGGGTGGGCAGGGATGGACTGGCCATTGGGACTACAGGGAGTTTCCCGGTGGGCCGATGGCTCAGTGGTCCGGCTTCAGTGACAGCGGCCTGGGAGTTTCTCACTTCTGCCTAATCTTGTCCCATGAGAGGGGGGGGGCACCAAACTGATTCTTTGCCCTGGGAGAAATAATGTCTAACTTCCCCACTGGTACTGCCTATAAGAGTACCAGTACCAGCCATTCTACTCTAATAAAGTAAAACGGCTAGTGGCTAGTGAAGGGGGGAGGTGGCTTGGGTGATCGGGGGGGGGTGCGGGAGTTGTCCGGCCGCTGTGGGAGAGACCTGTCAAAGTGGGCCAGTCTGGATGAAGTCCAGGGCCAAATTTTTGTCCCAGTCCAGCCCTGTGGGTGGGTCTGTTGTCTGGAGCTCGGTGGGTGGAGTCGTGATGTCAGTAGACTCCCCACCCACCTCTACACTCCCCTTACACTAAATTCTGCTATGATCACTAACATCCAGTCAAAATCCAGAAAAGTAACCACATGACTTCAGAAAAGGAGTGGAGATGGGAATTAAAAAATAATGCCTGTCTCAGGCTAGTGCATGAAATATGTAAATAACCTGTCACTCACAGCAAGGGGGAAGAACGGACAAAAGTTTTCTCCTGTTTGTCCGTTTATCTCACTGAAAAAAATAAAAGAGGATTGCTCAGAGCTGGATCAACTCTTTGTGGCAAGACTGGGCATAGATGATAGGAAATCTTATACTATACATTGTGACATAAAAAAAAAAAAAAAATTCCACTTTAAGGAAGATTGAAAAAATGCAGACAGGTTTGTTTTCCTGCAGAAGAGACATATCATGTCCCATCGGCATTAAAGAGCTGCCTGCTTGCAATGTTTTCCTGTTTCTGTTTATTTCCACTTTAAGTGTGACATGGCATGCTGATAGATTTTTTTTATTATTCAAAGCAAATCGTATCTCGCAATTTAACTGTGATAGGACATTTTTTTTTCCCTTTTGCGTTCTGTAGCTTTGCTTGTATAAATAATACAGAAATCTCGTTTTGCAGAAATCTTTTCATCAATCTGTCGCTTCTGAACGTATCTTGTAAATCTTGCAGACAGGTGCAGACACAATCTGCAGGTGGGATTTATACGATCCTTTCTCACCCCAGACAGGCCTGTCAGTTCACTGCCAGTACAGATGGCAGATTTATCTTCACCTACTCTAAAAAATATATTTGTTCTTCTTGTCTCTGAAGGGTAACATTTATAGGCTTGTTCAGTACATTATGGAGCACTGTGTAAAAATGCAAGAACCAATCGGAATCCATCTTGCATTACCCCAACTATTGCTGTCTATACACAGATATTTATTTTACATTTGATCTGTCAGATAAAAAGATATTAATGAGAACTGTGCCGTGCAAGAATCTGCCTGGCTGGATTGAAGAAAATAGATTGCTCACATTTGGACGCACACTGTTTTACATTAGATCAAATCTGAAACCAATCTGTCTGTGTGTGAACTCCTGCACATCGCACATTATCTATGGGAGTTAGTTAAAGATGAATAAATATAAAAGATACAGATTCATGAGGTTCTGTATTTATTAACTACTTCCATACAGGGCACTTACGCACCTTCCCGCCCAAGCCAATTTTCAGCTTTCAGCACTGTCGCACTTTGAATGGCAATTGCGTGGTCATGCTACACTGTACCCAAACAAAATTGGTGTCCTTTTTCCCCACAAATAGAGCTTTCTTTTGGTGGTATTTGATCACCTCTGCGATTTTTTTTTTTGCGCAACAACTAAAAAAAGACTGAAAATTTTGAAAAAAAAATACGTTTTTTTTTTTCTGTAATTTTTTTTGTAAATAAGTAAGTTTTCTCTTTCAATTACGGGCACTGATATGGCGGCACTGATGGGCACCGATGAGATGGCACTGATGGACATCGATGAGGTAGTACTGACGGGCACAGATGAGGTGGCACTGATTGGCGGCGCTGGTATGCGGCACTGATGGGCACTCATAGGCGGCACTGATGGGCACACATAGGTGGCACTGATGGGCACTCATAGGCGGCACTGATGGGCACACATAGGCGGCACTGATGGGCACTCATGGGCGGCACTGATGGGCACTCATGGGCGGCACAGATGGGCACTCATGGGCGGCACTTATGGGTGGCACAAATGGGCACTGTGGGGTGGCATTGATGGACACTGTGGGGTGGCACTGATGGACACTGTGGGGTGGCACTGATGGACACTGTGGGGTGGCACTGATTTACCAATGTTGCCAGTCAGTGCCCATTTGTGGGCACTGATTGGCATCTTTTTTTTATGTTTTTTTTTCCCCAGACTTTTTTTTTTTTTGCCTTTTTTTTGCCCTTCCCTGGTCCAGGGTGGGCTTCCCTGGTGGTCCAGTGTGGCGATCCGAGGGGGGGCTGCGCTGATAAACAATCAGCGCGAACCCCCCCCCTGTCAGGAGAGCCGCCGATCGGCTCTCTCTACTCGCGTCTGTCAGACGCGTGGTTGGATACGGCTGATCACGTGGTAAAGAGCCTCCGTGAGAGACTCTTTACCGAGATCGGTGTTGCGGGGTGTCAGACTGACACCCTGCAACAACGATCGCCGCGATGCGCGCCCCCGGGGGCGCGCAGCGGCTCAGAATCCTGAGGACGTCATATGACGTCCAGTCAGGATTCTACAACCACTTTGCTGACGTCAATGTGTCATTGGCGGGCGGAAAGTGGTTAAAGTGATACTAACAGTTCAAAAATGATTTTAAAAAAATAACAAACATGTCATACTTACCTCCGCTGTGCAGCTCGTTTTGCACAGAGTGGCCCCGATCAGGGCTGGATTTACTCTCCCTGCCGCCCCAAGGCCAGGTTCCGCAATGCACCCCCTCCCCGCCAACCGAACCAAACCACCCCCCCCTCCCGAATCAACGGAGAATGGCAACCGGATGGCAAGGACGGCACGGTTAGTTCAAATATTTTTTGTTTCTTTTTTTCTTTTTTATCACTTTTTTTTTGTAACTTGTCGTTTACTTTTTTTTATTGTTGTATAATTTTCTTATTATTTTTATATCATTTTTCGTATTCTTTACTTTTTAAAATCCTCTTTATTTTATTAATTTAATTATTATTTCCTATTATTTATTTATTTTATAAAAAAAAAATATTCATTTAACTTTAGTGCTATCACACAGGAGAAAACCTAAATGATAGCAATTGGAGGTGACAGGTTCTCTTTATTGACCCTGTCACCTCAAAAACAGGAGTCCTAGCACTGGGCTAGAACTCCTGTCACAGCTAAGATGGGAAGAGCACAGCTCACCCCTCTCACTGTGTACATCGGCGTCAGGGACAGGAGACAGACTCGGTGGCCGTGGGGAGGACGGAGTCCCGAAGATAGAGCCAGCAGAGAGAGGTATAGGGGGGAGGGTGGGAGAGGGGAGGATGGACGGGAGCATACATTTTACAAGTGATTTTGGCGACATCACCGCAATCACTTGTTAATGAGCGAGCAGATTCCCCCACAACTTACCGCTCTTACCTGTATGTTCCGGGCATCGGGGGACGCCATGCCAATGCCACCCCTCGGCGCCCTGTCGCCCCAAGGCTCGGCCTTGATGGCCATGTGGAAAATCCGGGCCTGGCCCCGATCCACGTCTTCTGGGGTCCCTCTTTGGCTGTCTCAGCTCCGGTAATGGGCTATGAATAGAAAAAAATAGCCCATTACCCGCTCTGTTTACATCACATGATCAGCTGTCATTGGCTGACAGCTGATCACCTGGTAAGGGGTCGTGATCGACCCCTTACTCTGATCTGTGATCAGCCGAGTCTCATTGACTCGCTGATCACAGAGCGCGCTGCAGGGGGCGCGCAGGCGGCTCAAGCACGGGAGGACGTCCATGAACGCCCTCCCGGCAAAGTAGGTCTGCGCTGTAGCCGTCTTTCGACTATAGCGCGGATCTAAATTAGTTAAATACTGTATTTCACTATATGAGCTCCGCTTACTGTTGAAAATAAGTGTGAAATGCATGTCTCCGGTGGTTTTAACAAGATGTGTAAAATTGCCGCCTTCTCACTGTTTCCTTACTGTGGAGTGCGGGGTGTAGCAAGATGGCGGCGACGGAACGTCACTTCTGTTACAAAATCTGATGGGTCGCCTAATCTGACACCTGCAAGCAGTGATACCTGTTCTGACTCCGCCTCCTTAAACTCCTCCTCTCATCACCTCTGTAGTGCAGAAGGCAGGCTCTGTGAAATGTGACACAGCAGTGCCTATGTCCTGTCAGAATACCGCTACCCATCATAAAATGTAACGGAAGTGATGTTCTGAGAAAAAAATGCTTACTGAGCATGCGCCATGCGCTCCAATAGGTTTCCTAATCTGACAGAACCCCAAGCCAGCAGCGGACATCTTCTTACACTCATGCAAGCAGACAGAAGGTGGTCGACGGCCATCTTGGTACACTCCGTACTGCTCAGCGGCATATATACTGAAATAGAAATAGGAGAATAGATATACCGCGCTACCTAAACACATGAATGAAAATACAATCACAACGTAAATTGTGCAGCAGCTCCAAATATGAAGCCACACATATATTCAGAACAATAATAATAAAAAAGCTTCGGTGACATATATTCACCATGTCCTGTGAGTAGGTGTTCTATCAGAATACCGCTACCCATCAGAAAATGCAACAGAAGCGACTGTGCAAACAAAATTTCTTATTGCGCATGCGCTATGTGTTAAAGCATGGCCGCTTTGCGTTTCAATAGGTTTCCTAATGACACTATCTCTTAGCGAAACGTACGTCGGGAGGCAGACACGCTGATGTCATCGCCCTAGGACGGGAGACTGCATGCCGGTTGGCTCTTTGTTTTTATGGATGCTTTTTGATGCACCGATTTTATCCCTGCGACTGTCTGACACATCGAGTTTATCCACTGTTGTTACCTGTCCGTGGTATTAGAGAGTGATACAGACCAGAAGTGAGACCATATCTATAGGCTTGGTTCAGCTATGGTGGTGGTGCACGTGTGGTTTTTGGTGCTATATTGAGGTTCACCCTCCCTTCTTTTACTCACAGTTCCACTTATTGAGTGATGCATTTTCATTGATTATTGGACTGATCCATCAAATTCATTATTAGCTGGACTTTCCTTCTTCATAATTATTTATGGTGTACACACACTGATTAGTTTTATTGTTCTTTCATTACATAATTTTGTCTGAGTCAATCTTGCACATTATTCACTCAATTCTTTGCGCAGCTCCCTTTTTATTATTATGGTTCTGAAATAGAAATAGACTATTTCACTCTGTCACAGTAAAATAGTCTAATTGAAGACTTGCCTGGGTGTAAGAACTCACCTTATATACTGAAATAGACTATTTCACCGCGACAGAGTGAAATATTATTTTTCAGTATAAAATAATTTTTCCGCTGAGCAGTGCAGGGTGTACCAAGATGGCCGTCTCCATCTTATGACTGCTTGCCTGGGTGTAAGAAGATATCCACTGCCCCCTTCGTGTTCTGCCACATTAGGAAACCTATTGAAACGCAAAGCGGCCATGCTTGAACACATAACGCATGCGCAATAAGAAATTTTGTTTGCAACATCACTTCTGTTGCATTTTCTGATGGGTAGCGGTATTCTGATAGAACACCTACTCACAGGACATAGTGAATATATGTCACAGAATTCAAAGAAGTAAATGTGTGGGGATCCAATGTATGGTTTGCGGCACTCGTTCATGTAAGAACTATATTTCCCAGTATGAATTGCGTCACGCCCAGTAATTCACACCTCCTTGAGGTCTCTAACACGTAGAGAGCGTCCTGCCGCACAGATGTAGTTCCCAGGAGGGGGTGAGCACGTTACTGACCACCCCAGCAAACCCTCCCGTTACGGTGGTCTGTAAAATCAGACAAGCAGGAAGTGAACAGAACAGAGAAGAAATAGAGCAACTTCTGAGCAAAAACGAACAATGAGGAAGTGAAAAGAGGAATGTCTGCAGGTAAAGGATGCTTATTATGAAAACATTTTTTTTTCCTTTACAACCCCTTTAAGGATTAATGCAGACCCTGGGAAGGTGAGATGAGAAAATAGAAATCTGTTGTAGGAAAGCTTGCAAGATTGTAATCATTTAGAATGAAATATTAAAGTATAACTAAATCAAAACAGTTTTCAGTGTTTTGAATAGAGTGGAGATGGATTAGATCCCTGACATGGGTCTCACTCTCTCTTCGTCATATCCAAAAAAAAAAAAAAAGGAATTGCTTTAGAAGCCTAACCATGATTAGTAAATATAAAAGTCTGCCATCTATAGTGACTATCAGGGATATGAATCACTTCTTGTTTTAGCAGCAAGCACTGTCAGGTGACACGTGGATGCTGCATCCGGATTCATTGTGTAATAACACAATAATGTTGTGTACACACACCAGAGCCTGTGTGACCTTGAACAAGTCTATAGATTTGGGCAGAAGTTCAGGTGCTGCAGTACAAATACTGACCACCAGGTGCCCTTCTATCCAAGCAGTAGATTTTCCATGGCTTGTGTAACTTGTAGACTTTACATTTATTAAAAAGCTGGCACATTCAGCAGTCTAGGTTCACCTTCATCAGCTGGCTGGTCGCTGGCATTTGTCCTTTACATAATTAGAAGTTGTAAACTTTCCCAACAGCATACGTAGGAGGAAATGTTGGCATATGCAAATGGAGATTTTAGGCCAAAAGGCGATTCTTTAAAATCAATGCTTTTACTGCAAAGAAATTATTAAAAAGAGATCAGCCATGGGTACTGGAACATTTGCTGTATTTCTATTTCCTGTTGAGTGAGTAACGCAGCTCTGCGGCAAGCGTGGCTCAATGTGGCAAATGTGCAGGCAGGTGAACCTAAAAAAATAAAAAGATCCACCGAAAAAAAAAAAATTATAAGACAGCAGCTACAAATACTGCAGCTGCTGACTTTAAAAATAAGAATTCAACAGAAAATTACACCGCTCTGAAAGCAAAAGCCAAATGATGGACAATGGCACACCTAGTCCAGGTGCTCTAGCTCAGGATGTCCCTCCCACATCCGGAAATGAACCACAAATGTACATAGAAGAGTTGGCACCACTGGAAAGACATCTCCCCCACTGTAATATCCACAGACATCTCCCCCACTGTATTATCCACAGACATCTCCCCCACTGTAATATCCACAGACATCTCCCCCACTGTAATATCCACAGACATCTCCCCCACTGTATTATCCACAGACATCTCCCCCACTGTAATATCCACAGACATCTCCCCCACTGTATTATCCACAGACATTTCCCCCACTGTAATATCCACAGACATCTCCCCCACTGTAATATCCACAGACATCTCCCCCACTGTAATATCCACAGATATCTCCACCACTGTAATATCCACAGACATCTCCCCCACTGTAATATCCACAGACATCTCCCCCACTGTAATATCCACAGACATCTCCCCCACTGTAATATCCACAGACATCTCCCCCACTGTAATATCCACAGACATCTCCCCACTGTAATATCCACAGACATCTCCCCCTCTGTAATATCCACAGACATCTCTTCCACTGTAATATCCACAGACATCTCCCCCACTGTAATATCCACAGACATCTCCCCACTGTAATCCACATACATCTCCCCAACTGTAATATCCACAGACATCTCCCCCACTGTAATATCCACAGACATCTCCCCCCCACTGTAATATCCACAGACATCCCCCCCACTGTAATATCCACAGATGTCTCCCCACTGTAATATCCACAGAGGGAAAATGACTGGAAACAGTGAGTGCACCCACTGGGTTTGTTGTGAACTTTTGCTGTACAAGTTTTGCTATACAAGTTTTCCATTGCACCTGACTGTGTGAATTATTGACACCACACCACGCTGCACCCTACCTTCACGTGGGAGGAAAAAATGCTCAAGGGTTGATAATCAGTTGGAGAAAGAATGCACCGGCTTTAGACTTCAGTGGAAGGAGTGGAGGTTAGAAGGAAAAATAATTACTTATTTTTGGTGGTCAATAGGTAACAGAATGTCCTCAGGGTGGTGATTAGCGGGTACAAGAATGCCCTGGGGTTGTTCATCAGTGGGAAGAAGAATGCACCGAGGTTGGTGGTCAATGTGTAGAAGAATGCCCTGGGGTTAGTGGTCACTAGGAAAAAGAATGCACTGGGGTTTGTGTTTGGTCGGAAGGATGCCTTGGGGTTGTTGTTCAGTAGGTAAAAGAATGCCCTGTGGCTGGTGGTCAGTGGAAAGAATGCCTTGAGGTTGGTGGTCATTGGATGGAAGAATCCGCAGGGGTTGGTGGTCAGCGTGTAGAGGAGTGTAATATCCACAGATGTCTCCCCACTGTAATATCCACAGAGGGAAAATTACTGGAAACAGTGAGTGCACCCACTGGGTTTGTTGTGAACTTTTGCTGTACAAGTTTTGCTATACAAGTTTTCCATTGCACCTGACTGTGTGAATTATTGACACCACACCACGCTGCACCCTACCTTCACGTAGGAGGAAAAAATGCTCAAGGGTTGATAATCAGTTGGAGAAAGAATGCACCGGCTTTAGACTTCAGTGGAAGGAGTGGAGGTTAGAAGGAAAAATAATTACTTATTTTTGGTGGTCAATAGGTAACAGAATGTCCTCAGGGTGGTGATTAGTGGGTACAAGAATGCCCTGGGGTTGTTCATCAGTGGGAAGAAGAATGCACCGAGGTTGGTGGTCAATGTGCAGAAGAATGCCCTGGGGTTAGTGGTCACTAGGAAAAATAATGCACTGGGGTTTGTGGTCGGTCGGAACGATGCCTTGGGGTTGTTGTTCAGTAGGTAAAAGAATGCCCTGTGGCTGGTGGTCAGTGGAAAGAATGCCTTGAGGTTGGTGGTCATTGGATGGAAGAATCCGCAGGGGTTGGTGGTCAGCGTGTAGAGGAATGCTTCCAAGAATGGAGGAGCATGTGACCCTCTCACCTCAGTTCCAGGAAGTAGTGTTAAGGCTTTGGCGGCCAGTACTCAGGCCCAAACACCGTCATGTAGGAAATGGGAGAAACCCTTTATCCCTGTTTACGGTCTGACGCTAAGGCTAAACAGAACATATATGTATATATGTAGCACACCCCCTAAGGAGCCACAAGTGTAAAAGGATCCCCCACCCTGCACAGCCAGGCACACGCATTTTCACAGCACAGTCCAGCGCTTTGTTTTTATGTTTTATTGAGGGGAATAAACTTGGATAGGGGTAGGGATTTTATGGAATGCCCACCTGACTTTCAGCAAAATACTCTTCAGGGACACAACTATATACAGTCTATATAGTTCTCCTCTGCCTCCTGCACACAGTTTGATTGCAGAACTTCAACTCCCAGGACCAGCTGGCACTGTTGGATAATCTAACAAAAAGGTTTAGTCAGATAGATAGCAAATGCCCTTTACAGGCAGGGACCGCAGGCCTCTTCTTTGTATAACAAAGTCCTAGTGCCCAGCTGTCCTCCTCCCGTGGCAACTGACCCCAGCACCACCACTTCAGGCACTGCTAGCTCTACTGGCTACTCTTTCACAGTCCTTCCCGACTCACTCTGCATCTATCCCAGACTGCTCTCTCCCAGTCCTCTCAGGCATGCCTCTAAGTCCTCTCTGACTGTAACACTCTCCAGCCCACCTGGCTGTCTTCCTCCCTGGAGATTTGCCTGGCAGTGTCCTCCTGATGTCCTTCTCCTGCTCCCGTGCCTCTGGTCAGGGCACCTCTGGGTGTCGTAAAGAGTGTCCCTTCCACACCCGAGCCCAGGCCCGTGGTCCCCCCTCCAGACTAGGGGGCACCAGCCTAACACCATCACCACCATCATCTCCAGCCCTCCACCCGAACTCCACTTGCCCCAGCTAGGATGATCCAGAGTATTTGAGGGGGCCTGCCTAGGGTTGCCACCTCATCCCTTTAAAACTGAACATATATTAATTACACAGGTTCTATGGCTGATTAAGTTGGTAATTAAACTCAGTTGGTGCCTTATCTGCATTAAATTAGCCTCAGAACCTATGTAATTCATATGTGTTTGGGTTTAAAGGGATGAGATGGCAACCCTAGGCCTGCCCCCTGCAAACCCCTCTGTTGGGGATTGGTCAGGGTCCTCAGAATACTCCAGGTATCAGCTCTTCCTCACCTCCACACCCATTCTTCTGGAAGTTACCAGCAAGTTACAGAAATAGGGAGAGGTCTCAGGCCTTGTACTCACGAGCAGACATGTCCGATGAAACCGGTCCGCGGACCGTTTTCATCGGACATGTCTGCCCGGGGACTTCTGTTCGATGGCTGTACACACCATCGAACAGAAGTCCGCGCGTAAACAATACGCGGGTTGTGTCCGCGGGGTCGCCGCGACAATGACGCGGCAACGTGGGCGGGCCTGCCTTTTAAATGCTTCCACGCATGCGTCAAAGTCATTCGATGCATGCGAGGGATGGCGGGCGGCCGGACAGGTTTCCAGCGGACTGTTTAAAAGCAAGTCCAGGAAACAGTTGTCCGCTGGAAACCTGTCCGATCCGCCCGAAAATGGTCCGCTCGGGCCTACACACGGCCAAACATGTCTGCTGAAACTGGTCCGCGGACCAGTTTCAGCAGACATGTTTGGTCGTGAGTACGGGGCCTCAGAGTTGCTGCCTGTAAGTCATCCAGCCCTCCTTAAATCACGCAAACCCTGACCCAGAAAAACACAGGCTTGGCTGCCAGCCAAGCCTGAAAATCTTACCTACTCTAATGCCCCATACACATGATCGGAAATTCCGACAGCAAAAGTCTGATGTGAGCTTTTGAGCGGAAATTATGACCGTTTGTATGCTCCATCGGACAACAAAAGATTGAGAGCTGGTTCTCAAATTTTCAGACGGAAAAAATTCCTATCGGAAAATCCGATCGTCTGTAGCAATTCCGACGCGCAAAATTCCGACGCATGCTCGGAAACAATTTGACGCATGCTTGGAAGCTTTGAACTTAATTTTCTCGGCTCGTCGTAGTGTTGTACGTCACGGCGTTCTTGACGGGCGAAATTTCCGAGAACTTTTGTGTGACCGTGTGTATGCAAGCCAAGCTTGAGCGGAATTCCGTCGGAGAAACCATCCAAGATTTTTCTGACGGAAAATCAGATAGTGTGTACACGGCATTACAAAAATCCTACTCTAGCACACTAAAGGGTGCTACACATGTGAAAAATTATTATCAAATTATGGGGGAGGGATGTTCAGGGTCCTTTTGATTAGATCTAGTGGAAGAAGCCGGATGGTATATAGATTAGTCTAGTTTTATAGTTCTGCTGTCCTAATTGATATTTTTGGGTCGGTTTCTTAAATGACTGGAGGCGAAAGAAATAAAGGATAGAAATTGTTAACCAAGAGCAATGTAGGATAGTTGTTTGTTTTCTCACTTTTTTAATTAAAGTAATTTTTCACCATTTCTGCAGAGAGAAGCCTTTGTTTATACAGAACATGAGAAAGGCAGTTTTTGTTCATCCTGAATACTCCAGGAATATTGTTACAGCAATAAGCAGCAAATCACACTGGGTAAGTCTGGACAATTCTGTGACTTTGTGACAACAGATATTTGGATGATATTAATAAGAAAAAAAGATCAGAGTATTACTAATGTCTGCAACTGCTGTCTCTGTGCAATATATGACATACTACTGGGATCTAGACTGGAGCTGCTGGATTTAACACATCCCTTCCACAAATTAAATGAAAATTGTTAGCTGGTAATAAAATAAAGAAATGTGTTTAGAATTAAAGAAAAATGTAAGCCTCGTACATTTACTAAATGAAATATAGATAATGATAAAAAAAAGTCTGATGGCGCGTACACACGATCATTTTTCAGCATGTCTAAAAAACAACGTTTTCCCAACTTCATCATTAAAACGATGTTGCCTACACACCATCGTTTTAAAAAAATGATCTAGCAAAGCGCGGTTACGTACAACACGTACGACGGCACTTTAAAGGGGAAGTTCCATTCGCCTTTGGGCTGCTTTAGCTGATTCCGTGTTAGTAAAAGACGATTCACGCTTTTTTGTCTGTTACAGCGTGATGAATGTGCTTACTCCATTATGAATGGTAGTTTTACCAGAACGAGCGCTCCCGTCTCATAACTTGCTTCTGAGCATGCGTGTTTTTTTTTTGTCGTTTTAGCCCACACACGGTCATTTTTTACAACCCGAAAAACGACATTGTTTAGAACGACGTTAAAAAATGCAGTATGATCGAATTATTTTTTTTGTCGTTTTTCAGAACCTGAAAAATGATGTGAAGCCCACACACGATCATTTTAAATGACGTTTTTGAAAAACTACGTTTTTTTCATGCTGAAAAATGATCGTGTGTACGCGGCATCAGTTAAATGTTCCTTGAATAGAAAAAGGAATGAAAGGAAAGAAGGAAGGGAGGAAGAAAGAAAGTAAAAATGGGAGCAATAAAGGAAAAGAAGATGAAGGAAGAAAGGAGCCAAAAGAAAGAGAGAGAGAGAGAGAGAGAGAGAGAGAGAGCTGAAGAAAGGAAGGAATGAAATAATAATGATAGGAGAGAAGGAAGGAAGGGGAAAAAAAAGAAAGAAAGAAGGGACAATGTGAGGAAAGAAGAAGGAAGGAAGGAAGGAAAGAACAATGTAATGCCGCGTACACACAATCGTTTTTCGGGTTGTAAAAAATGATGTTTTTTTTAACCACTTTACCACCGGGCCAATTTTGGCACTTCTCTCCATGTAAAAATCAAAATTTTTTTGCTAGAAAATTAAGCAGAACCTCCAAACATTATATATTTTTCTTTAGCAGACACCCTAGGGAATAAAATGGCAGTCATTGCAACTTTTTTTCTGGCACGGTATTTGCTCAATAATTTTTCAAACACCTTTCAAAAACGGTTTCATGAATTAAAAAATAAATAATAATGAATTAAAAAATAAAACAGTAAAGTTAGCCCAATTTTTTTGTATAATGTGAAAGATGATGTTACGCCGAGTAAATAGATACCTAACATGTCACGCTTTAAAATTGCGCACACTCATGGAATGGCGCCAAACTTCAGTACTTAAAAATCTCCATAGGTGACGCTTTAACATTTTTTACAGGTTACAATTTTCGAGTTTTAGAGGAGGTCTAGTGCTAGAATTGTTGCACATGCTCTAACACACGCAACGATACCTCACATGTGGGGTTTGAACGGCGTTTACATATGTGGGCGGGACCTGCATGCGTGTTTGCTTCTGCGCGCGAGATAACGGGGACAGGGGCATTTTGAAAAAAAAATGTTTTTAATTGTATTTTTATTTTACTTCATTTTTTTTTATTTTTACACTTTTTTTTTTGATCACTTTTATTCCTATTACAAGGAATGTAAACATCCCTTGTAATAGGAATGTGTGTGACAGGTCCTCTTTATGGAGAGATGTGGGGTCAATAAGACCCCACATCTCTCCTCCAGGCTTACAAGCATGAAATTGGTGGAAAAAAAATCACGATCACATGCCGATAGCCGCGATTGCAGCTTTGTTTACTTCCGGGCGTGACGTCATAACGTTGCGCACGGGCCTCCAACGGTCATAGAGATGACTGGTGCCCATCTGGTCACCAGTCATCTCTATGCTTTCCAGCAGCGTCAACCGATTCGCTCTCTGGGCCCCCGATGGCACGGGAGAGCCTGAAAAAGCACCGGATGGTGGCGGGAGGGGGGGGGACGTCCCATCCTGCTCCCTATAAGAACGATCAAGCAGCGGAACTGCTGCTTTGATCGTTCTTATCATGCACAGAATCGGCGGCTGAAGACGGCGATATCTGAATGATGCCTGTAGCTGCAGGCATCATTCAGATATCACCGCACAAAGCCGAGGACGTCGTCAATAGGTTAATGTCATTAAAAAACGATCGTGTGTGGGCTTCAGAGCATTTTTCGGGTTCTAAAAAATGGGCAAAAAAAAATTCGAACATGCTCTATTTTTTCACAACGTTTTTAACGTTGTCGTTTTTAAGGTTGTAAAAAATGGTCGTGTGTAGGCTTTAACGATGTAAAAACATGCTCAGAAGCAAGTTATGAGACGGGAGCGCTCGTTCTGGTAAAACTAGCGTTTGTAATGGAGATAGCACATTTATCACGCTGTAACAGACTGAAAAGCGCAAATCGTTTTTACTAACATGAAATCAGCAAAAGCAGCCCCAAGGGTGGCGTCATCCGCATGGAACTTCCCTTTTATAGTGCCGTCGTACGTGTTGTACGTCACCGCGCTTTGCTAGAGCATTTTTTTTGTTTCACGATCGTGTGTAGGCAAGGCCTTTTTAATAATCGAGTTGAAAAAACGTAGTTTTTTCTACAGCCTGAAAAACAAAATTTTTTACAACCCGAAAAACGATCGTGTGTACGCGGCATTAGGATGGATAAAATAGAAGAGGAGGAAGGAAGAAACATAATGAGGAAAATAAGCAGATGGAAGGAAGTAAGGAATAAGAACGAGAAGGAGAAATGGACAATGAAAGGAAAACAGGAAGGAACGACACAAGGAAAGAAAGAAGGGGAAAGTTAAGGAAGGAAAAAAATGGAAGGAAGGAAGGTAGGCAAACTTTGTTCAAGCTTATGGACTGCTGCTGCACAGTGTGAATATCAGTGCCAGAGCTAATGAGAGCGAAGTGGCAGATGCTGACATATTGTGCAATTAAGCAGTTGCTGGGTCTGCGAGCTCTGAACAAGTAAGTAATCAATGTGCATCCAAGTGATTAGCTGAGAGATGAAAATACTTGCCAGTGTGGTATCTATGGGGATCTCTCCATCCCCAATGTGGTGTTATTATAAAATAAAACAAAAGGTACACAGCTCCATGTTTGTGTGATGTACACAAAAGTGCATGGCAGTGTGGGTGGCAGAGCTGCAGAAGTATTGCGTATGGCAAATAGGAGAAGGTTCTGAGAGGTATGGGTCTGCAAACCTGCAAATTCCTGAATGTCCAGGAATATCTGCATGCACCCACAAAAGTAAAGCCTCGTACACACGATCGGATTTCCATCAGACTTTCCCGTGGATTTTGGTCCAAAGGGCGTTGGCCGTGAACTTGTTTCGCATACACACGGCCCAACATTTTCAGGTAACATTCACCGGCTCTTTACCGCCACCATTTGGGCAACTTCTGCTATTGTTGTCTGATGTTTAGCATTGGTTCCAAGGATGCGTGTTTGTGCTTTGGATTTTAGTTGGACGGACTTGTGTACACACGATCGGAAAAACCGACGTAACAGATTTATTACCAGACGGTTGGTGAGTATGAACAGCCACCATTTGTTGTTGTTAAATCAGCCAACAATTGTCTGATGGAGCATACACACGGTCAGATTATCCAACACAACAGGTCCATCAGACAATTATGGACATAAAATTGTATCGTATGTACAGGCCTTTAGAGATGCCCAAAAACCATTGGCAGGCCACAGATGTTTCTATAACACTCTAGATTTAGTCTGTCTCTGCAAAAGAAGTATAAACTAACCTTCATCTCTTCATACCCATGACAGCCAGTATAGACAACCTTGGACATTTTTTTTGCTTCACTGAGGTCTCTAGAGATCTATGGCAGCAGTCTCCAAAGTGCAGTCCGTAGGCTGTATGCAGAACTTTGCCTGCTTCTATCTGGCCCTTGGGGCACTTTTGCTTCAACTGATATAAGGCATTATTCCTTCAATTGACAGCTTCAAGGTGGCACCATTTCTTACACTGACACCAACAGTGAGGCACTAGTCCTCCCACTGACACAGATGACACCAACGATAGTACACTATTCCTCCCACCAACATCAACAATGAGGCACGATTGCTCCCATGGATATAAATGATTGAGCAATATTCTTCTCACTGACACTAATGATGATGCACTTGTGCTCCCACTGACACCAACGATGGGGGTCTATTCCTCCCACTGACACCAATGATGGGACACTATTTCTCCCAATAAATCCAATGATGGGGCACTATCTTACCCCCTGATGAAGTCGTGTGTCATGACGAAACTGGTACGGGCGGGAACTGGATGATGTCACAATGCTCAAGTAGAAGTGCGGTAACCCACAGTGTGTTGTTATATTGCACATGATTGCTATATTTCATAACAGGGCTGGATACATTTGGTGTGATCTCTCATCTGTTACATGTGAGTGTGATTTTTTAAATTTGGTTTAATAACATTTTAAAAAAGAATAAGCACTAATATAGTGTTTTTTTTTTTTGCATGGTACTGAGCGAAGAAGTGAAGGTGGAGGGTGCCAGTGGGAGCAGGATTGGAAAAGCAAGACCGGGGTCATAAGTTTGAATAGGGGGTCTCTGCGAGCTTAAGGGAGCGCATTCGGCGCAGTACAAATCCCATATCAAATCAAATATTAGAATACTTGCCTTGATGCACTGAAAGGGACATAACCATTATTTGACCGAGCATACATTGTGAGGTCAATAAATATAGGTGAGACCACACCTGGTGGTGGATACACGTAATGGATTTTTTAATAAAGCATGTATGGTGGGTGGTTAAAACAGCATTCAATATATTTATTTTGTAGAGACTTTGAAGGACTTTTTGTCTAATCTGGTTAAATACTAGCGTGGCACCTTTTAAACTTCAAATTAGAGAGTCAAATTAGGTGCATAGCTGCTAGTGGCATCACATTTTTTCAGATACATTTTTTGTTAATTATTTTAGTTTTTTGTCTGTGTTTGGGACACTGCACCAGTGGTGTAGCGTGGGGGGGGGGCAGGGGGAGGTTGCCCTGGGTGCAAAATTTAGAGGGGCGCAGCGGCAGGCGGCTGGTAACCTGCAGCTCTTCTCCTGAGCTGTGCAGTCTAGGAGACTGTGAGCTATTCCATTTGGCTATCAGGTGGGTCAGTGTAGTGGTCAGCATAGGAATCATGTAGGTCAGTGTAGTGGTCAGTATAGCAATCAGGTCAGTTTAGTGGTCAGTGTAGGAATCAGGCAGGACAGTATAGGAATCAGGTAGGTTAGTATAGTGGTCAGGTAGGTCGGTGTAGGAATCAGGTTGGTCAGTACTACTGTGCTAGCGGATGGGACTCAGAGAGTGCTAAAAATCCGCGGGTTAGGGGGTGCAAATCTCTTGCCCTGCCTTGGGTGCTGACAACCCACGCTACGCCACTGCACTGCACACATAAAAAAAATCACTGTAGCAGCTCACAAGGGACATCATTTAAAATTACTGAGCAGTTTTATTGCTCAGGTGAAGACTACAGAAACATCTACCAAGCAAGAGTATGTCCAACACAGATCATATTCAACAATTTCAGGCTTGGCTAAAGCCCTGTACACATGGGCAGAATGTTGGGAGACATTTGTCGGTACAAAAAACATTTTTCACCTTAATGCAATCTATGCATTAAGGTGAAAAAACATCTGATGATAACGCCCCCCCCCCCCCCCGGGCCCGCGTTTTGCTTACCTGACACCTTTAAAGTCCCACGCTCGGTCCCGAGATCCTCTTCGCCGCTCAGCCTGGCCGCTGATTGGCTAGAGCGGATGGATTAAGAGCAGCACAGCCATTGGCTGGCGCTGCTGTCAATCACATCCAGTGACGCGGCACGCCGAGGGGCTGGGCCGAGTGATATCACGGGAGCGCGCCCGCAAGGACTCATCACCATGCAAGCTCTCTCGCATGAATGTGGCAATTTCTTGCGGGGAGGACCAGAGACAGCCGCCGAGGGACCCCAGAAGACGTGGATCTTGGCCACTCTGTGCAAAACGAACTGCACAGTGGAGGTAAGTATAACATGTTTGTTATTTTAAAGAATTTTTTTTTCCCTTTATTAACCCTTTAAAGTGGTTGTTAAGTCAGAGATCACAATTACTTCCAGCCCCTCTGTTATAACAAGCTATACTACACAGTGTTCTGTGTTTTGCTTAAATTCTGCAGCTAAATACCTTTTTTTGTATCGCTGCCGCTCTCCTTCCCCGATCTAAGGACTACAGTGGGAGGGGCTAAAATTCCCCTCTGACATCAGCCAGGCGGCAAAATGACATTGGTGATGTGAAATAAGTTATTTAGCTAAAGAATTAAAAAAAAAAAAAGACAGACACTATGTAGGATATCTTGTTATAACAGAGGGGCTGGCAATAATTGTGATCACTAACTTTACTGCCACACAGAATAGTGGCAGGAGGAAAGGGGCGGGTTTGGAGATCGGTTCACACACTAGGAAGTGACAGGCCGGGATGACAGAGGCACGTAAGCTGACCACGGTATCTTGGATTAGTCAGCCATGATTACGGTGGTTAGCACACCTAGGGGGACACAGGAACAGGCATGATCAACCAAGTATTTTGCAGCATAGAAAGGGACAAATGACACCCCACAAGCACTATGCGGTTTAACGTTCTTTAAAGGAATGGAATCTTTTTTCTTTAGGGTAACAAACTCTTTAATAATCCTGCCAAGCCGCCTAGGAAATTCACCCTTATTGTTCCTATCAAGCTGCACTGTGGTGGCCTAGTCTGGCTTCAAAAATCCCTTGATAAGCAATAGGTGTCCTAGGCCTCATTTACACTTGTGTTTGGGGTGGTGGCTGGTAGCTGCCTTTTCCTAGTCATTACTGCTCACTTCCACCTTCACATTTTCTCTGTTTCATAGCCTCTCACATGCCCTCTCTCTCCCCTGAAGGTGTAGCTCTGAGCTAAGCATTTGAGATCTCACTTCTGTGATGACGGAGGTGAGCAGTAATGACAAAGGCCTCTCTTTGCAACATCCCAGCAATGTCCTGTATTCAAGTCAGGCTTCAGGATGTACAAAAATGGCCTACATCTATAGCAAGGGCATTATTCAACTTTAGTCAAAGCTACTCAGTTTTATCTACAGATCCCCTTATCTTAGGGTGACCAGACATCCCCTGATTTCAGGGGACTGTCCCCTGATTGAGGACACTGTCCCCGGACCAAGTCTGTCCCTGGTTTTGTCCCCAGATTGGATTTAATAAGGGGCAGGGGCAATTTCAAAGACAGTCAGTGCAGAATTAAAATAAAAAAAATTAAAATCCCCCACCGCCGTGCCTACTAGCATTGGGGGGTTGTATTTTTTCCATTGTCTGTGCCCCTTTCTGATGATCACGTGCTGGTCGGAGCAGCTATGATTAAGCACTATTTTATAGTGCGAAACACATCAGCTGTTTTACTCCTGTGTAGTGTGCTGTGACTTGTAGTGCATTTTCCCTTTTTTAAATGTAGCGGGGTCATCCTGTCAGAAGTCTAATGACAGGCTATCCCCACTGGACTTTATTCATACTTGTAAATATGTGAGTTACCTTTAAGGAGTTATACATTGTGGGATTGCAAGTAGCGGGAGATATGGACTCCATTGACTCTTAGGAGAAACAGACTACACATCCCACAATGCCCTGCGACATTAGAACATGTTTCACCTCCGCACAGACTTATGGGGGAGATTACTTAAAGAGAGGGCGTGGCTGCTGACAGAGCACAGCCGTGCGAATAGGTCAGAAGCCTGGGCCTAAATCCACCGAGAGATCAGCCATCCTGAAGGAAGCAAGACTCCAGTATCCAGCCCATGTTCCCGAAGATCGAAGAGGCAGCCCAGCTGACAACTGAAACAGTGGAGCCACCCTCGTCCGGGATCCTTGTGCTGTGGAGCAGTGTTTCACTAACGCGCCTTCTGAGGAGAATTCAGGCGGGTCGGCCTGTCGGGTGAGAGAGCACATGCTCAGCTTTTGACTTCCACATAGACAGACACCTTAGTGCCACCCCACAGGCCGCAGACACACGTTCGGCTGACTCTAAAAGGCCCAGTTAACTGTTTGAATGTTCACCAGCGTTTCCTGTTCCCGATACTTCGTTGTGTACTTTCTTCCTGATTGCCACTTGTGGATTACAAATTTAACGTGCACCAACCGGCCGCAACGTGATATTATCTGTTCTGCGGAACTGCTCTCTAGAGGGAGCTCGCAAGTATAGACTTCCTACTTTAGTTGAAGTGAATAGCGCTATTCTTTAGTTTGACCTTTTATTTGCTATCTTAATTACTGATTCCTGCAAGGGCCCTTGCGGAATCATAGTGAGTCTTTACCTAACAGTTGTTTGTTTGTGATTCAAATCTATGCTTGTTTCTTAAGTTCAGATAAAGTAAACTTATTCTTTCTGATTTAAATATATCAACTGTGTGAAGTGTATTTTCTCGTCTGGAGGACCATCCATAAAGGCAGGTAATACTATTGTTAGATTTATCACTGCATGTTGTGTGCCGGCTATTGCGACCCCAGCCAAGCAGAGGTCACAATACCTTACCCACCAGACTTCTGATGTGTCAAGGGAGGGTTCGAGCCAGTTAAATAGGGGTGAACCAAGTCAAAGAGAGTAGATCCCAAATCAACCGGCGGCTCCTGCGGGGGTAGTGCTACATAAATAAAGACAACCATTAAGTTTTTTTGGAGTGCGGCTGTCCATATTTTCTTTTTCCATTTGCTGGTCAGAGCGGAGGGAATATTTCTTGAGTTTCGGGCGCATGCCCATTCAGCTTCGCTCGCATGTTCTTCTGCCTTGGCTCAAATCCTGGCCAGCCACCTGCCTATCTCCTTGCCTTCCCTGGTGGAGTGATCTCCCTCCGCTCCCCATCCAGTAGTAGCCGGGCCCCGAAGAGTAAGACTTGAGAGGCTGTGAGGCGGGCGGCGACGGGCAGAGTCGCTGATTGTTGCCATTACTAGTAAAGAAAAATATGTCCCCGTATTTCATTTTAAAAATCTGGTCACCTTACCTTATCTGCATAGGCATTTTAATTGGTAAAGGTGAATTGATCCTTTATGTACACCCGTGTGAATGAGGACTAAGTTTGTGAGTTTAACCTGGGGAAGGTGTGATGTGAATGGTCCTTTGGCCTTCTTAAAGCCATGCAGAATCTGTCATAGCTATAAAACGAATCAAATAATTTGTTAAAAATTATTTATTTTGAAAGTTACTAACCTATTGTTCCGAAATATAATTGCAAAGTTTTTTATTATTTTCCAGCAAAGTTCCCACACTCTATTAAACAGCTTGTTTTGCTCCATGAAGAATTGACATCAGTCACTCTCCGAACAATTCCACTGATCAGAGTGTTGCACAGATTAAATCTTTATCTCTCTCCATCCCCCAAGAGCGTCTTCTAGGACAGCTGCTACTGCAAAATCGCGGGCTTTCTATCCAGCGACCCCGCGGACTGATTCATCTAGAAAAATACAAAAAGATAATATTTCTGGCACTGTGGACAGCCAAACCACACAGGCCTTTGGTCAAATTCTGTGCAGATGCCCCCGAGGATTGCTTGCAGATTAGCAATCACAAACCGCCGGCTGTGCTTGTCTTGGCACGGGATACTTATGAACTGCAAGCGCTTTGTGCCAACACAAACTCAGATAAATACATTGTAGGATTTGACTTTTTCTGGCTACTTCTAGAGGTCCTGCCAACATAAACTGCACAGCCACCAAATTGCTTTTATCTCGTGTGTATCGCTGTCGAGCTGCAGTCAAACGAATGATTTGACTCCAAAAAATAAATAAAAGGGAACGTCCAGTAGGAGTTTTTACATTGCTTTACTAAGTCTACATTTAAACAAAACGCATGCTGTTTAGCCTGAATATTTATGTGTGTCTTGCCTGCCAAAGGATTTGTAACTCTGTAGAGCCAATTTTGTTATTTACGCTGAACAGTCAGCAAGATGGCTCTTATGCCTCCCAGTTCAGCTTTGCTGCTTCTGGATCACCTCCCTGCTGATTGGACAGGGGTGATAATGCTGATTTATCGTACAATGAGCAGGATGATGGCAGAGAAGTGTTAGAAAGTTGAATTACTGAAACAGGAATCAAGAATGTTGGCTGATTGATAGGGATGAGTCATGTAAATCACAAAATTAGCCTAACAGAATCACAAAACCATGGGCATGTAGATAAGTAGAGATGGGCTGAAAATTTTTGGAACCTCCCTTTTTGGTTTGCACCAGAACAGCCGAACATCATAAAAAGTTTGGACCCAAACACCAAACCCATTGAAGTCACTTAGCCAGATTCAGGTAGAGTTACGCCGGCGTATCAGTAGATACGCCGTCGTAACTCTGAATCTGCCCCGTCGTATATTTAAGTGTATTCTCAAATTGAGATACACTTAAATCTAGCTAAGATACGACCGCCGGCGTAGTAGCTGTCTATTTAGGCCGGCTACTATGGGCGTGTACGCTGATTTACGCCTAGAATGCATAAATACGCTTGCACCGTCGCAGTAAAGATACGCCGTTTACGTAAGGCGTTTTCAGGCCTAAAGATATTCCACCAAAAAGATGGCGCAGCCAATGTTAAGTATGGACGTCGGAACCGCGTCGAATTTTAACATTTTTACGTCGTTTGTGTAAGTCGTCCGTGAATGGGGCTGGCCGTAATTTACGTACACGTCGAAAGCAATGAGTCTTTGCGGCGTAAGTTGGAGCATGCGCACTGGGTTACGTCCACGGACGGCGCATGCGCCGTTAGTTAAAAACTTCATTTACGTGGGGTCATGCTTTATTTACATAAAACACGCCCACCTCTTCACAATTTGAATTAGGCGCGCTTACGCCGGCACATTTACGCTACGCCGCCGTAACTTAGGACGCAAGTGCTTTGTGAATACAGCACTTGCCTCTCTAACTTACGGCGGCGTAGCGTATATGAGATACGCTACGCCTGCCTAACTTTAGGCACGACTACGTGAATCCAGCTATATGGGACCAGAACTTGAAAAAATGAAAGTCCCCATTTGAAGATTTATATGCATGTTATTGGCCATAAAAAGGGTATGGGGCCCGGTACTGCCCTGGGGGACATGGATCAATGAAATTTTGTTTAAAAAAACAATAGTTTTTAAAGGAGCAGTGATTTTAATGATGCTTAAAGTGAAACAATAAAAATGAAAAATTCATTCCAATATAGTGCACGGGGGTCCGCCTGTAAAGTGCTGCATCTTCACTGTGTATAGAACCTGCTGCAGCAAAACTGACATTTCTAAAGAAAAAAAAATGAATTGAAATGTAGTTCACAGTGGCAAGCAATTGCAGCCAAAAAAAAAAACTATTTGAAAAAAAAAACTATTTGAAAAAAAAAGGGGGCCCCCCCAAAATCCTTACCAGACTCTTATCCGAACACAAAGCCTGGCAGGCCAGGAAGGGGAGGGGAAGCAAGTGCCCCCCCTCCTGAACCATACCAGGCCACATGCCCTCAACATGGGGGGGGGGGTGCTTTGGGGTGGGGGGGGGGTGGTTCTAGTATGGACTGGGGTGGACCCCCACACCATTTTAAAAAAAATTGCATTGCTGGTAAAAAAAAAAAAATTAGCTGTCAGCAGGGAACCAATTATAAATTCATTTATACAGGTTCTGTAGTTAAACAGATTCAGCTATGAAATTTGTACAATACGGAGATGTAAGGGCAGGAATCCATTACTGTAGACACAAAACCATAGTAGTCCAAGGAAAACATTTCTCTGCCTGGATCATCAATTAAAGCGATAGTAAACCGCAGCTGGTTAAAAAAAACAAAAACAAAAAAAACACCTGTAGGGGCCCTTTCACACATGCGGACAGTGGGGCAGATTCAGAAAGAGATACGACGGTGTATCTCCTGATACGCCGTCGTATCTCTGAGTTCTGCCGGTCGTATCTATGCGACTGATTCAGAGAATCAGTTACGCATAGATATCCCTAAAATCCGCCAGGTGTAAGTGTCTTACACCGTCGGATCTTAGGCTGCAATTCCATGCCGACCGCTAGGTGGCGTTTCGGTTTTTTTACGCAACGAATATGCAAATGAGGATTTCTGCCGATTCAGAAACGAACGACCGTCCGGAGCATTTTTTTTACGTCGTTTGCGTTCGGCTTTTTTCGTCGTAAAGTTACCCCTGCTATGTGCGGCGTATCCTATGTTAGGTATGGCCGTCGTTCCCGCGCCGAGTTTTGAATTTTTTACGTCATTTGCGTAAGTGGTTTGCGAATACGGATGGACGTAATTTACGTTCACGTCGAAACCAATGACGTCCTAGCGACGTCATTTAGAGCAATGCACGCTGGGAAATTTTACGGATGGCGCATGCGCAGTTCGTTCGGCGCGGGGACGCGCCTGATTTAAATTTTACACGCCCCCTACCCGCGGAATTTGAATAATTCTGAATAAAGCACTTGCCTCAAAAACTTGCGGCAGCGTATCGTAAATCAGATAGGTTACGCGGATCTAAAGATCCGCTCACCTATCTGAATCTAGCCCAGTATGTCCGTATTTCATCCATCCGTTTTTGGATGAAATACGGACATACATGTATCCCTATGGGATAGCGGGTGTCAGCGGATGAACATCTGCTGACACCCGATCTCATCGGTCCCCACTATGGTCCGATTTTGCAGACGGAGGAAATGTTTTTTCTTATCCGTCTGCGGATTGGATCGGGTGAACACTGACAGACGGTCCGTGTTCATCCGATCCCCCCATAGGGGAGAGCGGAGATCTGACAGGGTGGTCCCTGCACAGTGTGCGGGGACCGCCCTGTCATCTGCCGGCTCAGCAGGGATCGACAGAGCGGAGCGAAATGTATGGATCCTCACGGGATCTGTGCGTCTGAAAGGGTCCTAAGGCAATTGCATAATGTGCTAGTATGCATCGTATACTAGCACATTATGAAATACTTACCTTGAAACAAAGCCCTCCAGCAGTTCCCTGTCACCGTTGAGAGGGCTTACATCTTCCCCCCGGTCTTTCTTCCCGGTGCACGTGATTCGGCTATGTGAATGGCTGCAGCGGCGATGACGTCACTCCTAGGGTTTGCCGCCTCATCCCTTTAAAACCGAACACACAGTAATTACACAGGTTGTGTGGCTCATTAAAGTGTTAAATAAATTCACTTAGTCCACTACCTGCAATAAACTTCCCCCCAAACCTGTGTAATTAATATGTGTTCGGTTTTAAAGGGATGAGGTGGCAACTGTAGTCACTCCCACATATGCACACGGGAGCCCTTGGTTCCAGCACAAAGCTCTGAAGGCCCAGCAATGTATACTGGGCCTTCAGACGGTGATGTCAACGGCTGTATCCAGGGTGAATATTTCCTTAACATTGCACATTTAGCAGATATTCATTTTACCTGCAGGTAAAACCTATTATAGGCTTACCTGTAACTAGAAAATCACAAAGCAGTGTTTGCTACCACTTTAAATTTTTATTAGTATTATCCTGACTTACATTTTTGTAAAAAAAAAAAAGGATTATATGAACTGACTGTATTTTTACTGATGGTGGGGAAAAAACATGGACGATAACTATACAGGGGAAAGCCGCCTCTTTAAATTGTACTACCTATAGAAACAGGCTGCTGTGTCTAATGGCGAATGCAGGCCGCCTATATTAGCAATTATAAGGGTGAGTTGTCCGCCCTCCAAAAATGCAACGTGCAGGGAGTTTTTTCAGGACACATCAGTAAGGGCACATTGATTTGAACATCATTCATTGAAAATTGAGAGTTTTAACAAATATCTTTATTGATCATGCTGAAACCCAGAGCAAAACACACCTAAGTGCATCTGGTGTGAAGGAAGCCTGTATCCAAGTGTGTTATAATCAAACAGAGCTGGCATATCTCACATCAGCTATTTTTCTGGGTTTCACTAGGGACGACCTTCTCTATATTACAGGGCTTACTAGGATAGAGGACATGTTGGAAATTACAGTAAATGGCCAAAAGTTTATCATCGCACCTATATCAGCTTGTTGGACATCCCATTACAAAACCATGGTCATTTCTATAGAGTTGATGCCCTTAGGCTCGTTCATTGGTTGATTGATAGCAGCGCAGCCATTTGCTCCCACTGCTGTCAATCAAATCAATGATGCGGGGGGCGGAGCCGAGTGATACAGTCGGCGGCTATAGCCGCCAGCTGTATCACGGGAGCGCGCCCGCAAGATAACCCTCTTAGGAGAGAGATTCCCATGAAGGGGATTATCTGATGCGGGGAGGAGCCGAGACAGCTGCCGAGGGACCCCAGAAGACATGGATCGGGGCCACTCTGCAAAACGAGCTGCACAGTGGAGGTAAATATGACAGGTTTATTGTTTTTTTTTTTTTATTATTATTATTATTATTATTATACGGGAAACATTAGTGTCCCTTTAACTTTGAATTTTGACAAGAGGACACCAGGCAATATGGCTTTTTACTCACCTTACCCGGGGTCAGTGTTGCTCATCTTACTTTAAAAAAGTAATTAGTTACAGTTACAAATTACTTCTCCGAAAAAGTAATTGCGTTAGTGACTCAGTTACTACATTGAAAAAGTAATTAGTTACTCAGCAAAGTAACTGTGACTTTTTTTTTGCCGGCGTATAAGACGACCCCCTAATTTTCCAGCTAAAATGTTGGTTTTGGGATATACTCACTGTATAAGATGACCCCTCACTGTGCCATCATACATGCCTCACTGTCCAATCTGTAACATGCCTCACTGTGCCATCTGTAACATGCCTCACTGTGCCATCTGTAACATGTCTCACTGTGCCATTTGTAACATGCCTCACTGTGCCATCTGTAACATGCCTCACTGTGCCATCTGTAACATGTCTCACTGTGCCATTTGTAACATGCCTCACTGTGCCATCTGTAACATGCCTCACTGTGCCATCTGTAACATGCCTCACTGTACCTGGAACATGCCTCACTGTGCCGCCTGGAACATGCCTCACTGTGCCGCCTGGAACATGCCTCACTGTGCCGCCTGGAACATGGCTCACTGTGCCGCCTGGAACATGCCTCACTGTGCCGCCTGGAACATGCCTCACTGTGCCGCCTGGAACATGCCTCACTGTGCCGCCTGGAACAGGCCTCACTGTGCCGCCTGTAACATGCCTCACTGTGCCGTCTGTAACATGCCTCACTGTGCCATCTGTAACATGCCTCACTGTGCCATCTGTAACATGCCTCACTGTGCCATCTGTAACATGCCTCACTGTGCCATCTGTAACATGCCTCACTGTGCCTGTAACATGCCTCACTGTGCTGTGTAACATGCCTCACTGTGCCTGTAACATGCCTCGACGATGATCTCCCTACCTTCTCCTGTTCTCCGTATGTCAGACGTCGGTGGCCATCCATTATTCAAAAGCTGTGCCTCCTCCTCAGGCTGTTCCGTGATAGGCCAAACAGTAATTTTCCCAGCAGAGCCTCTGTTCAGTGTTCCGCCTACCACGGATGTCCTCTCGTCCGAGGCCGAGGCTGAGGATGAGAAGGCATCCGTGATAGGCGGAACACTAAACAGAGGCTCTGCTGGGAAAATTAGTGTTCCACCTATCACGGAACAACAGTCAGAGGAGGAGGCGTGCTTTTTTAATAATGGATGGCCGACGGCTGACACACAGGTACATGTAATTGCGGTAACGCCGCCCAAGTAATGGTAGATTCTGGTAGATTACTTGTTACCCTCAAAAGGCGCATCGTTAGGTAACAGCGTTTATTTTAACGCCGTTACTTACAACACTGCTCAGGGTTGTGGATTTGTTCCACAGCTGCAAAACCCCCCCCCCCGTAGAAAAGAGGCTTCAGGGGACTGATCGCTTAAAAGGAGGAACCTGGTGTGAGGGATAAGGTAAGTAACATTTTATTACTTTGCTACCCTAGGCAAAAATAAGCATTTCATTCCTGCAGTGTCAGTGCCCAGGGCTCCTGGTTTAAAGGGTAGCTCCACTTTCCTGGGGAAAAAAAATGCAAAAAAATAAAAAATTATATAGTAAATACAATTGCGACACAAGTCATATTGTAATTGAATGTTATTAAAAATACTTTCCTTTTCAATCTGCAGCTCTGTAATTTTCTGTAAATGTAATGCAATATGGCTACCTGGAGTTGTTCTGTACACAGAATGTGTACTGACCACCCCCCCCCCCCAAGAAACATAATTTTCAGCTTGCGATTGGCGCTCACTGATTTTCCCAGAAGTCTGCCTAATGCCACGTACACACAATCGGAATTTACGTCAAGAAAAATTTGATGTGAGCCGGCTTACATCAACCGGCTCACCATCTGACTTTTTCTATCAGAATTTCCGACAGAAAAAATTTGAGAGCTGGTTCTCAAATTTTCCAACAACAAAAGTTCTTGTCGGAAATTCTGATCGTCTGTATGCAATTCCGACGCACAAAAAAACATGCATTCTCTGAATCAAGTTGACGCATGCTCGGAATCATTGAAGTTCATTTTTCTCGGCACGTTGTAGTGTTGTACGTCACCGCGTTCTTGACGGTCGGAATTTCAGACAACATTTGTGTGACCGTGTGTATGCAACACAAGTTTGAGACAAAATTCCATCCGAAAAAAAAAGATTCAGATTTCAGGCATCCCCTGGAAGAAATTTTTCATTTTTTGTGAGGTACTCCAAAAAGGAAAATGTTTAATGGCATGCAGTCCCAGCAGATTTCCTCACTAGTGCTCTGCAGCTGCACAGCTGATTGATAATTATGAAACCACTCCCATTAGACCCACTCTACACAGAGGCACAAACAGTGACCCAGGGGGGAATTTTGTTACTCCAAAAGAGGAGTTAAGCCCTGTACACACGATCGGATATCTGATGGAATCTAATCCGAAGGATTTTTTCGTCGGATATCCGATGAAGCTGACTTTCATCAGTCTTGCCTACACACTATCGGTCAAAAATCCGATCGTGTCCAAATGCAGTGACGTAAAACACAACGACGTGCTGAGAAAAATTAAGTTCAATGCTTCCGAGCATGCGTCGACTTGATTCTGAGCATACGTGGATTTTTGACTGATGGACTTCCACACAGACGATCGTTTTTTTCTATCGGTTTTTTATTCATAGGAAAAAAAAAACGATAGGGCCCACACACGATTGGTTTGTCCGATGAAAACGGTCCATCGGTCCGTTTTCATCAGACAAACCGATCGTGTGTACAGGGCTTAACGCTTTAACACATACAAACACAATCTAAGGCCAGTTTTGTCAGATGTAAGTTACCCTACCAGTGTGTTTTGGGGATGTGTATGGAAATGGAAATACCTGCAGGCAGTCAGTGCAAACAAAGTGACATGATACAGATAATAAGCCTGGTGAAAACTAAACCCAGACAATGCTGTAAAGGCGGCCATACAGGGATCGAATTTCGAAAGAATTTTCTTTCGAAAATTGTATCAAAAAATTTGCTGGGCTGCAGCAACAGCCGATTTTCGTGCGGCAAACAAATTTGAGAAATCCGACATGTTGGATTTTTTTTTGAAAAACAAACAATTTTCTGATCAATGATGGGAGAATCATGCGAGAAATGCAATAGAAAAAAACGTGCATGTGCAAGAAAAGAATATTCCCGGAGAGAAACGAATATTCCCGGCAACATGGATATTTTGTCAGCCAAATTTCGAAAATCAATGGTGGCATAATCGGATCACAAAAAAAATAACTTTCTGATTTTGAAAAGAAAATTTGTTCGAAATTCGACCGTGTATGGCCTGCTTAACCACTTAAAGACCTTAGGTGTTTTTCAGATTTGGTGTTTGCAAGACTAAAACAGTTTTTTCTGCTAGAAAATTACTTAAAACCCCCAAACCTTATATTTTTTTTTTCTAACACCCTAGAGAATAAAATGGCGGTCATCGCAATACTTTTTGTCACACCGTATTTGCGCAGCAGTCTTACAAGCGCACTTTTTTTGGAAAAAAGTCACTTTTTTTAATTAAAAAATAAGACGACAATAAATTTGGCCCAATTTTTTTATATATTGTGAAAGATAATGTTACGCCGAGTAAAATGATACCCAACATGTCACGCTTTAAAATTGCGCCCGCTCGTGGCATGGCGTCAAACTTTTACCCTTAAAAATCTAGATAGGCGACGTTTAAAAAATTCTATAAGTTGCATTTTTTGAGCTACATAGTAGCTCTAGGGCTATAATTATTGCTCTCGCTCTAACGATCGCGGCGATACCTCACTTGTGTGATTTGAACACCGTTTTCATATGCGGGCGCTACTCGCGTATGCGTTCGCTTCTGCGCGCGAGCTCGTCAGGACGGGGCGCTTTAAAAAAAAAATTTTTTGTTTTCTTATTTAATTTTATTGATTTTATTATTTTTTACACTAAAATATATAAAAAAAAAAATGATCACTTTTATTCCTATTACAAGGAATGTAAACATCCCTTGTAATAGAAAAAAGCATGACAGGTCCTCTTAAATATGAGATCTGGGGTCAAAAAGACCTCAGATCTCATATTTAGGCTTAAATGCAAAAAAAAAAAAAAAAAAAGGAAAATTTGTCATTTAAAAAAATGACAAAAAAAAAATTGGCTCTTTAAGAGGCTGGGCGAGACTGACGTTTTGACATCACTTCCGCCCAGCAGAGCTATGAGGACGGGTGGGGGCCATCTTGCCCTCACTCAAGTCCTCACTATCCAGGCGGCAGCATCGGATCTCCTCCGCCGCTACCGACGGCTCCGGTAAGCAGCGGACGGCGCGGAAAAGCGGCGGGAGGGGGGGGGCCCCTCTCCCGCCACCAATAACAGGGATCTAGCAGGGGGAACCCGCCGCGGAGACCGCCGTTATCGTTTACACGGCCTCCCGCTGAAAACATGGATATCTCAGTTGTGGCAGCAGCCGTTACTAAGATATCCATGTTTAAAAAGAGGACGTACATTTACAATACGCGGGTCGGGAAATAGTTAAGCCAAGAGTGACAGCAAATTAAATACACAGGGGCAGATCCACAAAGATCTGCCTATCTTTAGGCAGGCGTAGCGTATCTAAGATACACTACGCCGCTGTAACTTACTTTTTCTTCTTGTGAATTCACAAAGAATTCCGCGTGGTAAGTTACGGCGGCGTAGTGTATCTATTGCGGCGTAAGGGCGCGCAATTTCAAATGGGAGTGATGGGGGCGTGTTCTATGCAAATACGTCGTGACCCGACGTAAACAAATTTTTTTTTGAACGGCGCATGCGCCGTTCTTAAAATATCCCAGGGTGCATTGCGACAAAGTACGCCGCAAGGACGTATTGGTTTCGACGTGAAAGTAAATGACGCCACATTCCTATTCACGAACGACTTACGCAAACGACGCAAAAAAATTAAAATTAGACGCGGGAACGATGGCCATACTTAACATTGAGTACGCCACCATATAGCAGCTTTAACTATACGCCGGAAAAAGCTGAACGGAAACGACGTAAAATAGCTAATTTGCATACTCTACGCGGAAACGCCACCTAGCGGACGACGAAAAATTGCATTTAAGATCCGATGGCGTACTAAGGCGTACACCTGTCGGATCTAACCCAGATGCCGTCGTATCTTGTTTTGTGGAAACAAAACAAAGATACGACGCGGGAAATTTGAAATTACGCCGCCGTATCAATAGATATGCCAGCGTAATCCTTTTGTGGAACTACCCCACAGTGCTTATTCCTCCAGTTCATTATTTTGTTTAAAAAAACATGTGATTACTTCCAAAGCAATCACTGACGTGTTTATGTTATGATTCTAGACACATAAACTGACCATCACCATCCAAGAAATTCATGCCGAAAGAAACCCCACAAGACCCTATGCATTGATCATTGTATCTATGGTTTCCCACAAGCCTCGCTGTCATCTCCATTCCCCAAAGTACTGATATTATTACTGAACATCTGGTCGTTTCACAGGGAAAATCATATAAACTGATATAAATGGGCTCATAGGATTCAGACATCACCACTGAAGAGCTTTTAGTTTAGCATTTGCATAAATAGACTCCCCATTTCAGTTAATGGGAGAAATCGTAAGTGTAAGTTAAATATAATGTATTGAAATTAAAACGTTATACATTTATGAGTTGCACAGAGAATAATTAAAAGAAAACATCTAAATATATGTAATTCTTAGATTTTTTTTGAATGTATCATTAGTGTAAACTGCAATCCAATAGAAGTCAAAGAAATATATGTGGGGCTTAGGTTTGTGTAAATGTTTAATATTCGTTTTACAATCCTAATGGTACTATAATCACTGGATAAATTCCCTTCAACAAGCCCTCATCAGACCCATAATACATGGCATGTGATGTTGTATGTAAGAGATGCTGTGCATGTGCATTGGGTTACCATTCTAAATGGCATTTAAAATCAGGGCCGCCATCAGGGGGGTACAGGCAGTACACCTTGTGACGAGATCCTTTGCTCGCCCGATTCTGCTCTCCCGACACTCCTCTGCTTCTATTGGATCAGCTTGCAGATTGCAACGTCTGATGGTCCAGTCATCCAAGGTTCCGGGATCTGAATTACAGCTATGTGCCATTCGAACCCATTAAGAACAAACACCAGGCAGGCTGTATGTAAGTTCAAACAGGACTCTTTATTTTCAAGTACACAGCACACTTTTATACAGAATTTGGAACATCCCACTCCCAACAACCGCTTTCCTATTGGTCAATTGTAAAGTATGCAGTCTTCACTCAGGTCCTCCTTGACCATGCAAATGAGGACTTGAAATAGTCAACAGGGATTGGTCCAATAGCTTGGATAGAAAGACTTGTGTATTGAGACAGAAGCCCCAGGGGGTAATCAATGTACACAATAACCCGGTCTACTTAATTACTACCTCTGAGAGGTTACATTCCTTTTTGACAATAAAATGCTAATTCAATACAGCTGACAGGCTTCTAACCTTTAGAACAATACAAAGTCCCTTAGCATAAACACATACATATTCAAACATACATAATAGATTCAATTAACCTTCAATCCCCAATTCTAGCCAGACGGACTGTCTCCGACACCCGCTCTTAACCTGCAGAACACAATAAAAGGTATTTCACAAGCTGGTTCCACTTAGCATTTCAAAAGCCGGTGTCCTTACATTGAATGTCCCTCTCCTGTGTAACAGATGTCAAGTAGAAACACTTTAATATCTCAAGATCCATGACACACCTGAAAGGGGCCCGGATGGCATCCTCTTTTTTTTTATTATTATCTTTTTTTTGTTCGTCAGCACCCAAAGCCCCCCAACCTCTAAGGGGCCGTGGTCCCCAGGGGCCCAGATGCAATCCTCCTTTTTTTTATTTATTAATTTTTCGCCAGCATCCAAAGCCCCCCCCCCCCGACTTTTAAGGGGCCCGGTGGTCCCCAGGGCCCCGGATGGCACCCCCTTTTTTTTTACATTTTTTTCGTCAGCATCCAAAGCCCCCCGATCTTAATTCACGGCGGCAGCATCCCCCTAGCCTCTCAATTCGCAACAGCCCCCTCATTCTCAATTTGCAGCACCCCGCATGCTTCTCAACTTGTGTCACCACCCAGCTTCTCAACTTGCGACACTCCCCTCTGCTTCTCAACTTGCGACACTCCCCTCTGCTTCTCAACTTGCGACACTCCCCCCTGCCTCTCAATTTGCGACGGCAGCACCCCCTCCCCCGCTTTGTTCATGTTCTCTGCTCCAGGGGGCCCATGCCTGAAGCTGTGTAAGGGGCCCCAACATTCCTGATGGCGGCCCTGTTTAAAATGAAGGGGCACAAAAACACAACACTTATAGTACCACATTTACCATGCGCATTACCGCAGTGCACAAGTGTTGCGATTAAAGGATTATTTTGTATTTCGAAAACTCCACTGCAATTACACCATCATTTGGTTCTTTAGTGGCTGCAGAATTTGGGCACAAATGGAAATTATGATTAGGATACATTGTCACTGAAGTCTATGAGAGCCTATTGAGTTGATTTACTAAAGGTTATTTTGGTTGTTCACCTTGCAAGGGAGGTTAAACTTGCAAGGAAATTTGCTCCAGAGCTTAGTGAGCTGGTGATATTTCTTGTTCAATATGTTTTAATAAAGCGTAAGGGCCCTTTCACACGGGGCGGATCAGTAATGATCCGCCTCCATGTGTCCGTAAGCTCAGCTGGGATCGCACCGTAAATCCCCGCTGAGCTGGCGGCTGACAGGGCGGTCCCCGCACACTGTGCAGGGACCGCCCTGTCTTTTCTCTGCTCTCCTCTATGGGGGGATCGGATGAACACGGACCATGTGTCCGTGTTCATCCGATCCGCAGACGGAAGAAAAACTAGGACATGCTTCTGTCTGCAAAATCGGATCTTTGCGGGTGATTACAGGTGTCAGCGGATGTTTATCCGCTGACACCCGCAATCACATAGGGACGAATGTATGTCCCTTTTTCATCCGCAAACGGATGGATGAAAAAGCAGACATACGGTCCGAACGTCTGAAAGGGGCCTAACTCCACTGTTGTTGAGAAAAAAAACATTCCCCCTGGGTGTTCTATGTACATTGCAAGGATGGTAACAAAATTTGTTGCAGATACCTATATTTTGGTATTCTGAAGAAATCACTGTTTGTGCCTCTGTACTGAGTGGGTCGAATGGGAGCGGTTTCATAATTATCAATCATCTGTGCAGCTGCAGAGCACTAATGAGGAAATCTGAAGGGCCTGCATGCCATTAGACATGTTCCTTTTGGGAGTATCTAAAAAAAAAAAAGAATATATATATATATATATTTCTGTAGTGTTTACTTATCTCTCTCCTAAGCTCTAAATGCTATGTCTTTCTGCTGCTCCATTCCTCTGTTATCAGCAGAGTCATTTCTTAGAATTTGGGATATGACTACCAAATCTTAAGAAGATAAGATAGAGAAAAAACTTGGAGGGAGTAATGGTTTGCGCTACCTGTACGTGTGGCCAAAAAAATGGGTGTGACCAACAAGTGGGCGTGGCCAGCCAGTGAAAATTTCTTCATGGCGTACAATTCTGGCCTCTGTATACCAACAAAAAAAGCTAACAAATGCAGCACAACTCTACACTTCCATTATACAATTCTACAAAAAGGACTTATAAGTGCAATGGTAAAAGCTATAAATAAATATCCAGTGCAAATCAACCAATGTATTGATGGTGTCACCCCCTCTGCAAAAATATTTGAGAAATTGCAGAGCTGCAATGTTCAAATAATAGTGAAACCCCCTACATACAATGATAGTAACAGAGATGCAAATCAACCTGTGTATTAGAACATAGTAGTGATGTGTCCCCCTATCTGCACAAGGCAAGAAATATTGCAGAGCTGCTATGCGTAAATAGTGGTGAAACACCCCTCTATATAATCATAATAACATTTACAATTGATACATTTTATTATGGTTATGCACATGTTGACTCCGCATATTGGCCCCACCCATCCCCAACATCAGAGCTCCGATTGACAGCTCTACTCACTTTTGGCCATATACACCCCCAGCTTGCCCATCAATCCCTGCTATGCTGGATAGATATTCACATTTCTGCATGTCCTGCTAGGGCTAGGGCTAGGCTGTTAGCAATGGGTATAGGTGCTGCCCCTGAATCTGGGGACAGAACCCGGGACAGATTTTTTCTGGAGACAATGTACTCAATCCAGGGACTGTCCCCGGAAACCGGGGACATCTGGTCACCCTAGTGTAGAAAGGGAAAGACATGTAAAACCTATGTAGGGAAATGTGTTTAATCCCTGTGTATCATCTGAGGCTATTCAGTTCACTGGGTATAGGAGAGGGTTTACATCCACTTTAAGGCCTGGTTCACACCTATGCATGTTTTAGTCATTGGTGTGCGCAGCCTATTACATTAGGGTGTGCACCCCAGAGCACAAACACACATGGGTGTATATAAGCAAAGCAGTGGACGGTGTCAGTAGAGCAAAGATTGGTGTCAATAGGGCAGTGGACAATCAGTAGGTTTTTATTTTTATTGTTTTATTTTTCCAATTTTATTTATTTTTATAATTTTTTACGATATTATTTATTATTATTTTTTTACAATCTTTTTAGGAGCGCTAAGGTGAAATATTGGGGGTCTAAACAGACCCCTGATATCTCACTTTTGAGACACAAAAAGAAACTGAGGACAGAGATTTCCCAGACTCTTTCTCTACAGCCTGCGGTAAACATAATTTACTATACTTTAGGTAAGAATGAAGACAGGAGCGATCAGTACACATCACTCACTGTGTTCA
The DNA here is from genome assembly GCF_905171775.1 of Rana temporaria. NCBI lineage: Eukaryota > Metazoa > Chordata > Amphibia > Anura > Ranidae > Rana > Rana temporaria. The sequence continues at coordinate 49,147,886 of NC_053493.1, forward strand.
TTCAGAAAAGGAAGGGGCTGGGTAATGAGAGGAGAGGAGGTAAACTGGCAGCACTGCAGGGGGAGAGAGGAAGTAGGGGGAATCAGCACCACACAGGATGATTAGGGTGTGCCCAGGTACACTCAGCACACCCTGTTTTAGTGCATTTTCAGTTTTGCAGAAACCCACTACAGTCCATTTATTGTAACATGGTTTCCTAAGGGTCGCGTTCCCATCTATGTATTATTTTATGCCCCATCTCTGTCCAACGATGTCCATGAGTCTCTCTGCCATCCTGTACTCTCCCTCCTGATTGGCTGAAACGGCAGAGGCACCATTGGCTCACGTGGCTGTCAATCAAAGTCATTTAGCCAGTCAGGAGAGAGAGGGGGCGGGACCTAACAACAGCTCAATGTCTGAATGGACACACGGAGTTGCAGCTCGGCTCGGGTGCCCCCATAGCAAGCTGCTTGCCGTGGGGGCACTCAACAGGAGGGAGGGGCCGGGAACAGTGAAGAGGGACATGAGAAGAGGAGGATACAGACTGCTCTGTGCAAAACCAACTGTACATAGGAGGTAAGTATAACATGTTTGTTATTTTCTTTTAAATAAAACAAGACCTTACAATCACTTTAATGGATCAAAAACGTTTATTGAAAAAAGAAAAATGCATCTGGAATATGCAAACTGCAACCTGCATAGGTGTGAACCAGGCCTTATACATTCCTCTGATCGATTATTCCTCCATTCAAATTCTACTTCCCTTTTTATAAATGAGCCACAGCTTCTGCCAGTATCAAGCCTCTCCCCCACTCCGTCACATGCAAAGATTAAAATGTGCAATCGTGCTTTATCCTTAATTTTTTTTTATTTTTAACATATGGCAATAAAACACTCACATTAGTTACAGAATATAAAAGCCTTTTATTGTTTACAATGTGGTATGCTATAAAACTGGCTTTGTGTGCCGCTGCAAACAAGCTACTCACCTCAGACCATACTCCCATCTGTCAGGTCCCGCCCCTACGCGTTTTGTCACACATCACGTGACTTCCTGGGGAGAGGAGGATGAATCAATAGCTTTTATATTCTGTAACTAATGTGAGTAACCAGGTAAGGGCACATCCGCTGAAGGTAGCACAATATCTAAGATATATTTGAGCACGGTGGAATCTATTGATATATTTTTTAGAAGATTATTTCATAAGGAGAAGGCACTATATCGTTTTTTTTATCTTCACATGATACATGGAATATGAGGGAGTTGATGAATGTGAAGGACAGAGGAAATGCATTTATTAAAAGTGCTATTTGACCTATACTGAGAAGTAGGGTCATATTTATCAGGTGAGAGCACAGCCTCATTGGGTATAGCATGGCAAGTAAGTAAACGAAGGAAGCAGTGCACATATAGACTATTATATATAAAGGACAGAGATTAAACAAATCCTCCTACATAAGTTGTACCTGTCTATCTGCAATTTCCTCATCTCTACGTCCTTCACAGTGCTGATTTTTAAAGAGTTCCGAAAAAAAGGGGGTGAGGAGCTGAAGTTACACACTGCAGAGCTCAGTGAGGAGAGCTTGGAAGAGCTGATTGGAGGAAAGGGACACACACCCCCTCCACACAGTACCCAGGGACAGAGCTGAAGCTGTCAATCAGCTGGAGGTCCATTCCCTGTCACCATTTTTCAAATGTTGGGCGGCATTAACCGGTTTAATAGAAACTAGCCAACATTGGGCCCCTGTGAACTGCAGCCAGTCCGCTTCTCTTGAAGGGGCATGACCGAAAAGGGTCTGCCGATCGGCTCCCGATCAGCGCTCTCAGTCAATGGACAATGACCGCAGGATTCTGGCAGAGATGGTCGTCCCTCTGTCAGAACACAATAGAATAAGCAGGGGAGATCGCTGTACTAACATCGCATTTTTAATACAGCGGCTCTGACCTGAGCTGTCAGTTTTTTTTTGTTCAGCCCGCTGGGTTGAATGAAAAAAAAAAAAAACAGAAGTGTGTACTAGGCTTAAGTGCTCTAAATTGCGTCAAGTACACACTATAGAGGGATATGCTTTAATCATATTTCATGTCTGAGGTTTACAACCACTTTAAGCAAATTACTTAATAATTTGCCAACATCAATCTAAAGAACAATATTCTGGACATATTGTGTCCCCTTCTGAGGGAACATTCAGTTATTTTCTATTATTTAGCTCAAATAAGCAATTAAATATATGTACAAAATAATAAGCAATTAACCACTTAACGCCCGCCGCACGACTATTTACGTCCGCAAAATGGCACGGACAGGCAGAAGGGCGTATATATACGTCCTTGCCTTCTAGCGGGTGGGGGGTCCGATCGGGACCCCCCCCCCCCGCTGCGTGCGGCGGGCGGATACCCGCGGGGAGCGATCCGGGATGAGGGCGCGGCTATTCGTTTATAGTCGCGATCGCTCCCCGGAGCTGAAGAACGGGGAGAGCCGTGTGTAAACACGGCTTCCCCGTGCTTCACTGTGGCGGCGTATCGATCGAGTAATCCCTTATATAGGGAGACTCGATCGATGATGTCAGTCCTACAGCCACACCCCCCTACAGTTGTAAACACACACTAGGTGAACCCTAACTCCTACAGCGCCCCCTGTGGTTAACTCACAAACTGCAACTGTCATTTTCACAATAAGCAATGCAATTTAAATGCATTTTTTGCTGTGAAAATTACAATGGTCCCAAAAATGTGTCAAAATTGTCCGAAGTGTCCGCCATAATGTCGCAGTCACGAAAAAAATCGCTGATCGCCGCCAATAGTAGTTAAAAAAAAATTATTAATAAAAATGCAAAAAAACTATCCCCTATTTTGTAAACGCTATAAATTTTGCGCAAACCAATCGATAAACACTTATTGCGATTTTTTTTACCAAAAATAGGTAGAAGAATACGTATCGGCCTAAACTGAGGAAAAAAAAAGTTTTTATATATGTTTTTGGGGGATATTTATTATAGCAAAAAGTAAAAAATATTGCATTTTTTTCAAAATTGTTGCTCTATTTTTGTTTATAGCGCAAAAAATAAAAACCGCAGAGGTGATCAAATACCACCAAAAGAAAGCTCTATTTGTGGGGAAAAAAGGACGCCAATTTTGTTTGGGAGCCACGTCGCACGACCGCGCAATTGTCTGTTAAATCGACACAGTGCCGAATTGTAAAAAAGCCTTTGGGCATTTAGCAGCATATTGGTCCGGCGCTTAAGTGGTTAATAAAATGATGTAAAATTTTCAAAGTATGCAAAATAAACACAATCATTTAAAGGAAAAAAAAATGCATTAAACACCCAGGACAATGGTTACAAGCTACTCTCTCTTTCTGGTTCATGACCCCAATACAAGTAGCAACGTTTTCTCCCTCTGCCTCCCCCTTCTGTTTTCAGGGTTGTAGGGCGCCTGGCACCAGGGATGGACTGGCCATAGGGACTACAGGGAGTTTCCCGGTGGGCCGATGGCTCAGTGGGCCGTTTTAAAAAAACATATTTTTTTTTAAACTGAGAGTCTCTCAGTCCCCCCCGTCTCTCAGTCCCCCCTCTGTCTCTCAGTCCCCCCCTCTTTTAGCCCCCTCCTCTATCTCTCAGACCCCCTCTATCTCTCAGACCCCCTCTATCTCTCAGACCCCCCTCTATCTCTCAGACCCCCTCTCTGTCTCTCTGACCCCCCCCTCTGTCTCTCAGCTCCCCTGTCTCTCAGCTCCCTCCCTCTGTCTCTCAGATCCCCCCCCCCTCAGTCTCATTCACTCCCTAACTCTTAGGCTGCTTTCACACTGGGGTGGGCATGGACGGTAAAACACTGCTAGTTTTAGCAGCACTTTACTGTCGTTTTAACTGCACTATTCGGCGTCTAGCAGACGCTTTTAACCCCCGCTAGCAGCCGAATTCAAGGTTAAATGCGCCCGTGTATCGCTGCTGCTGAAGTGCTTTGCAGGCGCTTCAGCAGCAGTGGCCATTCATTTCAATGGGCAGAAGCGGTTTGTACGCCGCTCTTCCACCTCCCCAAAGATGCTGCTTGGAGGACCTTTTTTAACGCCCTGGCAGCACCCCAGTGTGAAAGCACTCAGGCTTTCACACTGGGACTGCAGCGGAGGCGTTTTTCAGGCGCTTTACAGGTGCTATTTTTAGCCCAAAAGCGCATGAAAAACACCTCAGTCCTACACTCACCTCCTCTCTTTTACACTCGCTCTCTTTTTCTTACACTCACCCCCCTCTCTCATTCTCCCCCTCCTACCCCCCTTCCCTCTCTCTCTCATTCCCCTCTCTCTCACCTTCTCATAATATACTATAACGGATGTAGGGACCTTTTGGTGGGCGTGATTTTTCGGGGGGTGGGGGGCAGCATTTTATTGAATTAAAGTGGGCCGGTCTGGATGAAGTCCAGGGCCAAATTTTTGTCCCAGTCCAGCCCTGCCTGGCACTCTCCTCCGAACGTCGTGGTCCTGCCCGAAAGCCTTAAGATTTTGAACCCAGGTCTACTCTCTTATTGGATCAGTTCTGTCTGTCACCTTAGCATGTAACCCCTGGGAAGCCTTGCTGCACAAGTCCATTCCGTCCCTGACCAAAAGCTCAGGGGACGCTGCCAGAGTTTTCCTTCCTGGCAGCATGGCAGACCATAGCCAAGGCCCGGCCCCAACCGTTCCTTTATTTTGCTGAGGTTAAACAGCGCCTTAAGGGAATTATGGTGCACAAGAAGCTCACGTCTATCCCAGAGGCGTTCCTAGGTTTTTTTTTTATAGCTGACATGCAGCGATGAGCGCCGCGGAATCGGAGCGCCGAGCGCCGCGGTACAAGAGGAGGGGGGTTGCGGGGTGACACCGCAGCACCATCCATCCCCTCCTCTCACAGCCACGGGCTGTTAGTGGTGGTCGGCAGTCGGCACACAGGCACAGCCCCCTCCTCTCTGTTTGTGTGTACAGAGGGGGAGGGGCCGAGGGGACCTTCTGTCCATGTGCCGTGGTGCTGCATGCGATGATCTGAGGTACTGAATGGGGAGGGGGGGTGTTTGCACCTGGGGGGATTTCACTGAAGGGGTGGGGGGGATGTACTAAGGGGGTGTTTGCACTGAGGGGGTTTTCACTAAGGGGGGTTTGCACTGAGGGGGGGGGTTGTACTAAGGGGGGGTGTTTGCACTGGGGGTGTTTGCACTGGGGGGTTGCACCGAGGGGGTTTGCACTGAGGGGGGGGTGTCTGCACTGAAGGGGGGTCTGTGTAACATGCAGGGGTCCAGAGGTGCAGGTGGCTGTGTAATGTAAAAGGGGTGCAGTGATGCAGGGTGCTGTGTAATGTAAAGGGGTGCAGAGGGCTGTGTAGTGTAAAAGGGTCCAGAGGTGCAGGGGGCTATGTGATGTAAAGGGGTGCAGTGATGCAGGGTGCTGTGCAATGTAAAAGGGTCCAGAGATGCAGGGTGCTATGAGATGTAAAGGGGTCCAGTGATGCAGGGTGCTATGAGATGTAAAGGGGTCCAGTGATGCAGGGTGCTGTGTAATGTAAAGGGGTGCAGAGGGTTGTGTAGTGTAAAAGGGTCCAGAGGTGCAGGGGGCTATGTGATGTAAAGGGGTGCAGTGATGCAGGGTTCTGTGCAATGTAAAAGGGTCCAGAGATGCAGGGTGCTATGAGATGTAAAGGGGTCCAGTGATGCAGGGTGCTGTGTAATGTAAAGGGGTCCAGAGGTGCAGGGTGCTGTGTAATGTAAAGGGGTCCAGAGGTGCAGGGGGCTATGTGATGTAAAGGGGTCCAGTGGTGCAGGGGCTGTGTAATGTAAAGAGGTGCAGGGTGTTGTGTAATGTAAAGGGGCCCAGAGGTGCAGGGTGCTGTGTAATGTAAAAGGGTCCAGAGGTGAAGGGGGCCGTGAGATGTAAAGGGGTCCAGTGATGCAGGGTGCTGTGTAATTTTAAAGGGGTCCAGTGATGCAGGGTACTGTGTAATTTTAAAGGGGTCCAGTGATGCAGGGGGCTGTGTAATGTAAAGAGGTCCAGAGGTGCAGGGTGCTGTGTAATGTAAAGGGGTCCAGTGATGCAGGGTGCTGTGCAATGTAAAGTGGTCCAGAGGTGCGGGGTGCTGTGCAATGTAAAGTGGTCCAGAGGTGCAGTTGTGGAGAGGGGTACACAGTAGTAACAAAAAGATATTGAAGGATGCAGAGGTATGCAGGGGGCACAGTGGGGTGTTTTTACATTTTAACGTGGGGGGGGGGGTGCCAGATATTGGATCCGCCCCGGGTGCCAAATGCTCTAGGTACGCCCCTGGTCTATCCTCATGGACACCCACACCAAGTTCCTGAAGGTTTGGCACCCCTGCATAAACTTTGATGACCATGTAGGTCTGGACCACTCCCTACTATAAATATGACTATTCGCGCAGCCCGCTCTGGGATGGCACCATGGATTGACCCACATTGGAGACTTTTCCTCCTTCTCCTCTTTCTCCCCAGGCAAGTCCCCTTTTGCTTTTCCATCCCTGGTTCTCTCATCCCCCTTTTTCTTTTACCTTTTAGGCCATCTACATCAGTTGGTGGCCCTTTTATGCCTCTTCCCTTTCTTTTCTTGCTTCCGTTCCCCCCTGTCATGGGAGTTGGAGCCCCCCCCCCCCCCCTCCTCTTACTTTTTTATTTTTCATTCTTCTCTTCCCTTGTGGTGTACAGGCAGTACATTCCCTTCTGACTTGTATGATGTGACACAATGGGAGTTATTTACCAAGAGTAGTGAGTGCAAATTCTGGTGCAACTCTACGAAGATACCAATTAGCTTCCAGGTTTTATTGCCAAAGCTTAGATGAACAAGCTGAAGTTAGAAGCTGATCGGCTACCATGCACAGCTGCACCAGATTCTGTGTGCACCAGTCATAGGTGTGCGCAGCCCATTGCATTAGGGTGTGCACCCCAAAGCTCAAACACACACATATACTGTATATATATATATTGACACTCCCAGTGTCGGCAGTGTGAAGTCGGGTGCGATGCAAAAACCTGCAATAGATTCGCAGGGTTCTCGCATCGCGTGAACCGGCACTTAAACAGTTTTGACTTTGTGGAAGTCTCCATTAAGTGCCGGATCACACACTTGTGCGATGCGGGAACCCTGCAAATCCTTTGCGGGTTCCCACATGGCACCCGACTCGCCCATGCAGTTCACACTGCCATATGCGAACTCCTGGGATTGTCATTTTATTTTTATCGCATTTTAGTGTAAATATGAGATCTGAGGTCTTTTTGACCCAAGATCTCATATTTAACCACTTAAGACCTGGAACTTTAGGCAGCTAAAGGACCTGGCCAGTTTTTGCGATTCGGCACTGCGTCGCTTTAACTGACAATTGCGTGGTTGTGCGACATGGCTCCCAAACAAAATTGGCGTCCTTTTTTCCCCACAAATGGAGCTTTCTTTTGGTGGTATTTGATCACCTCTGCGGTTTTTATTTTTTGCACTATAAACAAAAATAGAGCGACAATTTGGAAAAAAATTCAATATTTTTTACTTTTTGCTATATATATCCCCCAAAAATATATATAAAAAAATGTATTTTCCTCAGTTTAGGCCGATACGTATTCTTCTACCTATTCTTGGTAAAAAAAATCGCAATAAGCGTTTATCGATTGGTTTGCGCAAAATTTATAGCGTTTACAAAATAGGGGATAGTTTTATTGCATTTTTATAAAAACATTTTTTTTACTACTAATGGCGGCGATCAGCAATTTTTTTCGTTACTACGACATTATGGCGGACACTTCGGACAATTTTGACACATTTTTGGGACCATTGTCATTTTCACAGCAAAAAATGCATTAAAAATGCATCGTTTACTGTGAAAATGACAATTGCAGTTTGGGAGTTAACCACAAGGGGGCGCTGAAGGGGTTAAGTGTGACCTCATTTGTGTTTCTAACTGTAGGGGGTGTGGCTGCAGGTGTGACGTCATTGATTGTGTTTCCCTATAAAAGGGAACACACAATCAATGACGGCGCCACAGTGAAGAACGGGGAAGCTGTGTTTACACACAGCTCTCCCCGTTCTTCAGCTCCGGGGACCGATCGCGGGACTCCAGCGGCGATCGGGTCCGCGGGTCCCGAGTAGGGTGACCACATTTCCAAACTACCATTCAGGGACACCCCCCTTCCCAAAAATCAGCTTGTGGTGTAACAAATCACAGCACAGTGATTGGACACAAGAGGCAGGATTTATGATTTCTCCAATCACAAGCAGGGGGCGGGGATTGTGCTCCTTTAGACATTCCCAGCCAAGACAAGTACTGTCAGTGAGTAAAGCGGTGATGTGGCAGCCTCATTTGGGGGCATTAGTTTGGCTTGGGGGGGTGGCTGTGTCAGTTTCATTCCGGGACACTGTATTGTCCTGGAATGAAGGTGCCCGGGTCAGATCTGTAAAATGCGGGACTGTCCCGGGCAATCCGGGACACGTGGTCACCCTAGTCCCGAGGTCACGGAGCTTCGGACCCACGGCTGGGCACTTAAAGAGGACGTACCTGTACATGCCTGTGCCCAGCCGTGCCATTCTGCCGACGTATATGTGCAGGAGGCGGTCCTTAAGTGGTTAATAGAACCTGTCATGCTTTTTTCTATTACAGGGGGTCATTACATTCCTTGTAATAGGAATAAAAGTGACACAATTTTTTTATTAAAGAATAAAAATAAAAGGTAAAATAAATAAGAAAAATAAATACATTTTTTAAACGCATCCCCGTCCCGCCGAGCCGAGCGGGTCCTGTGCGAGTTTGGTCCAAATGCAATGCGATATCAGCCATACTATCTGTATGGCTGAAATCGCATCGCGTGGACACCACATATAATTTGCACTGCAGTGCGGTGCGAATCACATGCAATCTCGCAGAGCGCGCTGGTGTGAACCAGTACTTAATGTTTTAAGTGGAATTCAGAACTAACAGGGAAAGCGGCGGCCCAGCAAAGAAAATAACACCTGCCAAGTGATAAGAGCTTTCCAATCTATTGACTTCTAATACAGGTTTTATTTTCAAAATGTATTCAACACAGCTGAGAGGCAGAGATAATGACATAAAACCCCCAGCATAGTTCTGTATTTACCACAGCCTCACGTATTCATCATGCCGCCTATTTATATCATGAACTTGGCTTGTTTTATCTAGAAGCGTTATCCCGTGTGCTGCACGGCTCTGATGTTCTTTTTCAGCTCCCAGCATGCTCTGCTCTGATGGTATTTAGGCTGCGACATAAATTCAAATCATAGTAAAAAATAATCAAAATGGACCTTTCAGTAACTTTACAAGCTTGCATGAAAAAATTCTCAACAATATACAGCTAAAGGATATTTAAAAAAAAAAAAAAAAAGCTCTACCTTAGAAGGCAGCACATAGCGCCAGTCCATTGATTTTACCTACTCTGAGATAATGTCATGGTTCTGCTGCAGGCAGGAGGAAGCCTTTTCATCAGTCTCCTCTCTCCCCCCAGTAATCAGACCGCGACATCGTAACTTATCAGGTCACGAGATGAGAAGGTGTGGAAGGGGGCTGATCTGTGTCAGCAATTTGTGAATTTAGACGGTGACCCATGATGATTTCTGAACAAAGAAGGTGTTGTCTTTCTGGAGCAAAAATCAGATGAAGGCACTGTCTGGGGATCAGTGCCGGCCCAAGACATTGTGCTGCCTGGTACCAAGAATGAAATGCTGCCCCCCCCCAAAAAAAAATTACGCCCACCAAAATGCCCCCACATCCATTATTTTATATCATGATAACTAAAGTGGACCTACCATGGCTCTATACATGTATATAGGACAGTGGCGGCTGGTGCTCAAAATTTTTGGGGGGGCGCAAACGAAAAAAAAAAATTGCAGCCTCACTGTGCCCATCACATGCAGCCACTGTGCCATCAAACGCAGCCACTGTGCCATGCCACCAAATGCAGCCACTGTGCCATCAATTATCACCACTGTGCCATGCCATCAAACAGCAACTGTGCCATCAATTGTCACCACTGTGCCATGCCATCAAACGCAGCCACTGTGCCATCAATTGTCACCACTGTGCCATGCCATCAAACACAGCCACTGTGCCATCAATTGTCACCACTGTGCCATGCCATCAAACGCAACCACTGTGCCATCAATTGTCACCACTGTGCCATGCCATCAAACGCAGCCACTGTGCCATCAATTGTCACCACTGTGCCATGCAACACAGCAACTGTGCCATCAATTGTCACCACTGTGCCATGCCATCAAACGCAGCCACTGTGCCATCAATTGTCACCACTGTGCCATACCATCAAACGCAGTCACTGTGCCATCAATTGTCACCACTGTGCCATGCCATCAAACGCAGCCACTGTGCCCCTCAACTGTTGCCACTGTGCCAATTGTCACCACTGTGCCCTTTAATTGTCACCACTGTGCCCCATGATGCCACTGTGCCCATTGTCACCACTGTGCCCCATGATGCCACTGTGCCCATTGTCACCACTGTGCCCCATGATGCCACTGTGCCCATTGTCACCTCTGTGCCCTTTGTCACCACTGTGCCCCATGATGCCACTGTGCCAATTGTCACCTCTGTGCCCTTTGTCACCACTGTGCCCCATGATGTCACTGTGCCCCTTTCCCTGTAAAAAGCACTTACCTGAGGATTCCATGTGCTCCCTCGATGTCTTCTGCCGCTGTGGTGAAGCTTCAGCCAATCAGGTTCCTGATAACCAGAATCCGGGAACCTGATTGGCTGAAACGGCCGTTTGTCTTATACAATGAGCGCAGATTGCCTGCGCTCAGAGTATAGACAGCTGAGAGCCGGAGAAAAGCCTATCAGAGCCGCTGGCTTTGATAGGCAGTTCCCCTCAGCCAACCAGCTGCCACTATTCGGGTAACCGGCGTCCCGCATCCGGTTATCTGAATAGACCAGGCAGCGCTGGCAACCAACAATAACATACATTTGTGCATTTATGCACGAATGTGTGTTATTTGCGAGAGGGGGTGGCGCTGCAGCGCCCTCTATAGACGGCTGCCAGAACTGCGGCTAAAATGTCAAAATGACATTTTAGCCGAACTGTGGGAGGGGGGGCGGCGACTGTACGTCCCTATGGACGGGCCGCCACTGATATAGGAGTATAAAAAGGACCTGTTATGGCTCTATTCATGCAATTAACCCCACAGTGGAGCGGAGAGCGTAACGGGAGGAGCGGTCGGGTGGCAATTAGCCCCACAGTGGAGTGGAGAGCGGAGCTGGCAGAATGGGATGGCATGCGGGCGGCAATTTGCTGCCCCCCTGAAAGTGCTGCCTGGTACAATGGTACCATCGGGTCCCATGGTAGGGCCGGCCCTGCTGGGGATGCAGAGTGATCTCTGAGAAAAGTGATAAATACCTGCAAATGTCAGATTGATATATATTACTTCATGCATGCATGGAGCATGACAGAAGCGTAACGAGAACGTCCAGGGCCCAGGTGCAAGAAACCATGAAGGGCCCCCCTGACCTCTGGGCTCCTATAGGAGCCTGATTACAGCAGGAGGTGGATAGGACACCGCTCTCAAACTCCTTCTCTGCAGCCTAAGCAACACAGAATGAATGGACAGGAATAGCTCTGTACAGAGCTTCCCGTTCATTCACAAACCAAAGCATAGTAAACAGTTTACTATGCCTCAGTTATGAATTAACAGAGTCAGTGATCGTTACAAATCACTGACTCTATTCATTTAGACAAGGAAGGGGCTGGTAAATTATATATTTACTGGCCCCTTCACCGATCTCTATCCTGAAAGCGTGAGGATGAGAGGAGCACACAGAAGCCCAATTACAGCAGGAGGGGCAGGAAGGCGGCATGTAGAGGAACCGATCCCCTCTGTGTTCCTCCAACAGGAGAAAAACGGAGGGGGTTGGTTCCTCTATATGCCGCCCCACCTATCCAGGTGTACAGGAGGTTACACTGGCCCCCTGGACCATGGGGCAGATTGCAGTTGGAAACCCTGCGACCCCTGTATGTACGCCCCTGAAGCATGATAAAATAATATATATGATGCTATGTTTACTTTAAAAAAAAATTAACATACGTGATCCACGCACAGCTGTCGCCCTGTAGCAGTAAAACTGCAATAAGGCATTCAGCAAGTGGTTATAGAGAGAAAGGTGAAGGGTGGTGTAGACTTTCCCAAAAGAAAAGAGGGCTATGATGTGCACCTAGGGAGGGTCTGTGCGAGGGAATAGACTTCTCCTAGAATATGTAAATTCTCTAGCAATAAAAAAATATATATATATTTACGTAAAAGAAAAACACTGCAAGCAAACATAAAATAAAAATGTAAAAAATTATTTTGTGTGTTTTGGAACGTTTTGGCATGGCATGCCTCGTTATCAAGAGAACCAAAGCAAGTATGGATCTACATTGGCATTGCTTTTTTGTTTGTTTAGTAAATTCTATTTATTGCATTTGTATACATAAACACAGACAATAAAACAGAACAAAACAAAGCAAACAGAGAAAAAAACATATCAGATATATAGGTGCAACCTATATTTATGAATGAGGGCATGAGTACATTGGATTAGAGCCGAAACAACTAATCGATTAATCGACAACTAATTGATTATGAAATGAATCGATTATGAAATGAATCGATTACTATTTTCATAATCGATTAATCGGCCAGTAACATAATGGGGTTAAAAAAAATAGCCCTTTAGTGCCGGTTCACACTACTGCGACTCGGGATCTGACTTGTGACACCCCAAGTCGCGCGACATGAGAAATTCAATTGAAGTGAATGGAGCCGTCTTACTGTACACTACTGAGGTCGCTCCGACTTCAGAAAAGGTTCCTGTGCTACTTCAAGGCGACTTCTAGGCAACTTATACCTATTGATTTCAATGAAAGTCGCCTCCAATGTCGGATCACTGTCTTAACTGAAGCAACTTTACAGGAAGAGAAAATAGTTTTCTCAAGCAAACCCCTCCCTCCCACAGAGCTGATTATTCTGTGATTGGCCACAGCCAAAGTTGCCTGTCCTGGAGGCAACTTAAAGTCGCGCTGAAGTTGCCTTGCAAAGTCGCGCTGTTAGTGGGGTTGCCCCTGTGTGAACCGGCTCTTATAGTACAAAAAGAGCAAATCGCTACTGTAAATATTACTTTCAGAATTCCACAGTAAATAAACCCCTTACAGTAGCGATTATCAGGGTTTTTCTTTGTACTATAGGTTGGCTAATTTAAAAAAAAATGTAACCCCATTATGTTACTAAATGTCTTAGGCCTGTTTTTTTTAACACAAAATTGTGTTTTTTTGGTTCAATATACTTCAATGGAGAAGCTGCAGATAAACATGTAATGTGTTTTTGCAGCAATTTGTGTTTTTTAATCTGCCCAACAACAAATTGGCCCAAAAAATTGCAAAAACGCAAATCGCAGCAAGATCACGTGCGAAAAAGCACTGCAAAAACATATCCAGCAAAACATGGCCAGCATATAATATATTACAGTTGTGTTTGAAAATCGGCAAAACATTCTTTAAATTTTTTTTTATATATATAAAAAAATTTGATCTCTGAGCCCGATGAAATTTACCAGATTCACCCTTTTAATAGTATATACAGTATATATCTCCTTTAATAGTATATACAGTATATATATCCTCTAATAGTATATACAGTATATATCTCCTCTAATAGTATATACAGTATATATCTCCTCTTATAGTATATACAGTATATATCTCCTCTAATAGTATATACAGTATATCTCTTCTGTCTGTTATTCTCAGAGTGGATTAGATATTTTTCTCCCTAACCATATATCGTATATACCCGAATATAAGCCGAGGCCCTAATTTTACCACAAATAACTGGGAAAATGTATTGACTCGAGTATAAGCCTAGGGTGAGAATGCAGCAGCTACTGTAAGCAGAAAAGAGGGTCAACAATGCCCATTTGCAGCTTCACTGTTCCCATTTGCATGCCTCACTGTGCCAATTTGCAACCTTACTGTGCCCATTCTCACTGTGTCCATTGCAGCCTTACTGTGCCCATTGCAACCTTACTGTGCCCATTCTCACTGTGTCCATTGCAGCCTTACTGTGCCAATTGTAGCCTTACTGTGCCCATTCTCACTGTGCCAATTGCAGCCTTACTGTGCCCATTCTCACTGTGCCCATTGTAGCCTTACTGTGCCCGTTGTAGCCTTACTGTGCCCATTCTCACTGTGCCCATTGCAGCCTCAGTGTACCTGTATTCTTGACAGGCTGCGGGCATCCATTTTTCAAAAGTCGCGGCTTCCTCCTGGTCAGATTTGTTCCGTGATAGTCAGTGTACCTGTCGGGTCGCGGGCGTCCATTTTTCAAACATCGCGGCTTCCCCCTGGTCCTTGATAGGCGTTTGACACTGTGTTCAGTGTTCCGCCAATCACGGACCTTCTTTCATCCTCGGACAAGAGGACGTCCATGACAGGCGGAACACTGAACACGCTGTCTGCTGGGAAACCGAGTCCGAGGATGAGAAGACCTCCGTGATAGGCGGTAGCGGAACACAGTGTCAAACGCCTATCACGGACTAGGGGGAAGCCGCGACTTTTGAAAAATGGACGCCCACGACCGGACAGGTACACTGAGGCCGCGTACACACCGAAGAAAACAGGCTGAAGGTCCTTTTCATCGGTCCAAACCGATCGTGTGTGGGCCCCATCGGTCAGTTATCCTTCGGTCAAAAAATTTAGAACTTGCTTTAAAATTTAACCGATGGACGCCTAACCGATAGGTCAAAACCGATCGTTAGTACGCACGACCATCGGTTAAAAATCCACGCATGCTCAGAATAAAGTCGACGCATGCTTGGAAGCATTGAACTCCGTTTTTTTTCAGTACGTCGTTGTGTTTTACGTCACTGCGTTCTGACAAGATCGGGTTTTAAACCGATGGTGTGTAGGCGCGACGGACCATCAGTCAGGTTCATCGGTTAACCGATGACAACGGCCCTTCGGACCGTTCTCATCGGATGGACTGATCGTGTGTACGTGGCCTGACTCGAGTATAAGCCGAGGGGGCTATTTTCAGCCCTAAAAAAACGGCTGAAAAACATAGCTTATGCTCGAGTATTTAGGGTAGTTGGTTATTTATATTTATCGCTGCATATATATATTTAAGAGTAAATTTCCTTTTCTTAAAACTCGAAACAACAATCGGACAACGAATCGATTATGAAAATAAACGTTAGTTGCAGCCCTACATTGGATGCACCCTGTAGTAGAGTGGTGCCACTTATATCATTTGCTCTCATTGGCTTTGCTTTAATATTTATGATGTACATAATTGGCCTGGTGAAGACATATTTTTTATTTATTTTTTTACAAACAAAAGTCGAGTGTCACTTGAATGGTTAATTGACTCTTCATTGGACATCACTGATCTTTCCAAGGTCTTATTAAACAAAGTGGGTTTGTGTATAACAGTGGGTCCTGTTCTCTGGGTACAATCTCCTGACATGTTATCTTCTCAGATGCAGTGAGTTGGATTCTGGCAGTAGATGGAGCAACGCACCAGGGGAACCAAATAATCAGATGAAACATATGCAAACAAATTGTTTAATTAATAAGTCCGCGGCTGCCTAACTGATTTGCGCTGTTGTGCAGTTGTTGTCCTATTTTACATCGTCAATGTATTTCTGTTCGCTAACAAGGACAGAATGCCTTTGGCTGGTCTCTGGCTTTTAAATGAATTCATTTTCCGGGAGTCTGCATTTAAAATTTATTATGGAGGATTTACATTTTCTGCCTGCCTCCCACTATTGCTTAAAGATCCGTTTTAGCATATAAATATTTGCTTATTTTCTCTAAATCCATTTAAATGTGTTTGAAGAGCATTTCTGTCCTGTGGCAAGGAACAACTTACCCCATTCCATAGTATTCATAAGAGCACTATTTATTAAAATTACTTTATTTAAAGGCTAATGCCGCCTAAAAGTGATGCTCCGTGCCAAGAAAGCATGGGAGTCTCACATTTTATTCTGCATCCTTGCTGATGTAAATGAAATTCAGAAATGGACTGTTCAGAATACAAAATCCTGATAACAGACAAATGGCAAACAGGAGCAGGAATTTCAGGTGCAAACAAAAAAAAAGGAGAAAAAAGAAAAAGAAGAGAAAGTGGAGAAGGAGAAGTTGAAAAAAGAAAAAGAAGAGAAAGTGAAGAAGGAAAAGTTGAAAAAAGAAAAAGAAGAGAAAGTGGAGAAGGAGAAAAAAAGAAAAAGAAGAGAAAGTGGAGAAGGAGAAAAAAGAAGAAAAAGAGAAGGTGGAGAAGGAGAAGGAGAAAAAAGAAAAATAAGAGAAAGTGAAGAAAAAATAAGAGAGAGTGGAGAAGGAGGAAGAAGAATGAAGAAGAAGGAAGAAGAAGAAGGAAGAAGAAAGAAGAAGGAAGAAAAAGACATACAGCTAATCAAACAAGTAAAGGAAGGAAGAAGGTGACCGGGGGACAGGTGGTAAAAACAGGTGACTGAACCATGGTTTTACTGTCCCCTGACCACCCAATGTAATGCTAACAATACAGCCTAACATGGCAATTAACATGCTTAGGCCACGACACTTTGCTTTGCAGCTACTGCAATTTTAACTGAGGCTTCAGGGTTTGACAAGCGGCACCACCTGTCAAACTGGCCCACTGAGATAAATGTGGCTGCATCACAACCACAAGCCAGGCATCAAGAGGTAGCAGAACCCATAGGTGTGCGCACAGGGTGTGTCAGGTGTGCCTGTGCACAACTTAATCACCCTGTGTGGTGCAGATTCCCCCTGTTTGGACCCCTAATATTTCATAAAGACCCCTAAAGGCTCCTACGGCGAGGATATGTAAATCAGCGAGACACGCCAATTCACGAACGTACGCGGGCCCGACGCAGTCACTTTATGTCGTTTAAGTAAGCGTTTTCCCGGTGTATAATTACCCCTGCTTCTATGGCCGTCGTTCCCGCGGCAAATATTTTTTTTACGCCGTTTGCGTACGTCGATTCTCCAACGCGCTGGATGCAAGTTACGCTCACGCCGAAACCAATGACGTCCTAGCGACGTCATTGGGAGCAATGCACGCTGGGAAAATTCGCGGACGGCGCATGCGCATTTAAATCGGCGTGGGGACGCGCCTGATTTAAATACTACACTCTCCCTAGCCGCGGAATTTGAATTCCGCCGGGGGATTTACGATCCATCGCCGCAAGTTTTGAGGTAAGTGTTTTGTGAATTACCGTATTTTTCGCCGTATAAGACGCACCGGAATATAAGACGCACCCAATTTTAAAGGAGGAAAATCTAGAAAAAAAAAAGATTTTGACCCAAATACTGTAGTAAAATATTTGCCCCCCACTCGTCATCACCATCACACCACTCCCACATTAGTAATAGCCAGTAACATTGCCCCCACATAATAGCCAGTAACATTGCCCCCACATAATAGCCAGTAACATTGCCCCCACATAATAGCCAGTAACATTGCCCCCACATAATAGCCAGTAACATTGCCCCCACATAGTAGCCAGTAACATTGCCCCCACATAGTAGCCAGTAACATTGCCCCCACATAATAGCCAGTAACATTGCCCCCACATAATAGCCAGTAACATTGCCCCCACATAGTAGCCAGTAACATTGCCCCCACATGTTAGCCAGTAACATTGCCCCCACATGTTAGCCAGTAACATTGCCCCCACATGTTAGCCAGTAACATTGCCCCCACATAGCCAGCCAGTAACATTGCCCCCACATGTTAGACAGTAACATTGCCCCCACATAGCCAGCCAGTAACATTGCCCCCACATGTTAGACAGTAACATTGCCCCCACATAGCCAGCCAGTAACATTGCCCCCACATGTTAGACAGTAACATTGCCCCCACATAGCCAGCCAGTAACATTGCCCCCACATAGCCAGCCAGTAACATTGCCCCCACATGTTAGACAGTAACATTGCCCCCACATAGCCAGCCAGTAACATTGCCCCCACATGTTAGACAGTAACATTGCCCCCACATAGCCAGCCAGTAACATTGCCCCCACATGTTAGCCAGTAACATTGCCCCCACATGTTAGCCAGTAACATTGCCCCCACATGTTAGCCAGTAACATTGCCCCCACATGCCAGCCAGTAACATTGCCCCCACATAGCCAGCCAGTAACATTGCCCCCACATGTTAGCCAGTAACATTGCCCCCACATAGCCAGCCAGTAACATTGCCCCCACATGCCAGCCAGTAACATTGCCCCCACATAGCCAGCCAGTAACATTGCCCCCAACTCACTGTTGCAGATCGCTCTGGTAGGAGCCCCCACGCAAGCCCTCTGCTCTGTTCAGCGCGCACCGCCGCCGCCGGGTGTACCAAGATGGCCGACCGCTCCGGAGCTAGGCCAAAGCCGCAGCCTTTCCTAAGACCGCGGCGGCGGTGCGCTCCGCTGATCGGATCGGTCGGATCGGTGAGTAAAAAAATGGTATCTTCGTCTTATAAGACGCACCAACTTTCCCCCCCCAGTTTTGGGGAAGAAAAAGTGTGTCTTATAAGGCGAAAAATACGGTACCTACTTGCCTCAAAAACTTGCGGCGGCGGATCTTAAATCACATAGGTTACGCGGATCTAAAGATCCGCTAACCTATGTGAATCTGGCCTGTAGTTTGCACTTGTAGTGCAAAGTGGATTTGCCTTTCGTAAATAACCCCCATAGGCTTTTATAGAGTTGAGTTTAGGAGCTTTAGCAAAAAAACGCCAAAAGCTTCTAAACTGCCAGTGTAGACTAGTGTACATGATGCCTAAAGCAGTCCACTGCGGATCACTTTTCAGTGGACGGTAGACTTTACCTCCAGTGTGAAAGAGCCCTAACAGAGGGAAGAAGGAAGGGTAAAAGCATATAAATATATTTTGTAATCATTTAAATGTGTTTTTTTATATTATTGTTAGAGATCAGGTAAATTTATATAAAAAAAATCTGCGTTTATAGAAAATCCACCGTCTTCACTCTAAGCCGGGGGTTTATTGGGATTTAATGATTAGCTTCTCCAAATGTGGATCTCCTAGAACTAGCAATGCAATATAGAAAACTACATCTCAATTTCATTGTGGTATGAGTGGCAGCAAGCCTCCACCAACAGGTGACCTTGGGTGATCTCACTTTTAGCCCAGGTTCACACTGGGCTGCGGGAGTGAAGCCGCGCAAGTTCAGCTGAACTCGCACGATTTCACTCCCGTTGGCAGTACCGATTTTGGCCGCGATTATAGAGACATCTGTGCAGATTTCTGCACAGATGTCAATGTAAATCGCGGGCCGAAACCGCAAAAGTAGTACAGAAACTACTTGAGATGCGGCGTCGCACCGATTAGGACGGTGCCATTGCCAGCAATTTGCGGCAAATAACGCAGTTTTAACATGCGATTTGACATGCCAAAAACATGTTATACTTACCTCCACTGTGCAGTTCGTTTTGCACAGAGTGCGCCCGATCCATGTCTTCTGGGGTCCCTCGGCGGCTGTCTCTGGTCCTCCCCGCAGTTAGTAACCACAGTCATGCGAGAGCTCGCATGGTGGTCACTAACTGCGGGCACCACTCAGATGATGGTGGAAAGCTTACTGAGGAGAAACAGGAAGTGAGAAATTCAAACAAAGAAAAAAACATTTAGAAGGGAAATCAAAGGAAAAGGTAGGTGAACCAACAATGCACTAGCTTAAAGGAACCAATTTAGAAAATAAAAGACGAACCTTTACAACCCCTTTAATTTAGGAGAACCACTTATTTTTCCTGTTTCGTATAGAGTAAGGGATGGTTATAGCTCGTTAATTTTTTTGCCATCGGTTCATTTCCCTTAATTTCCTGCCCCATAGCCAAACAGGAAGTAAGAGGAAATCTCTGCAGATTAAGGGAATCCCCCCCCCCCCCCAAGGCCCTTAGAGCTAGTGTCCCCACTGGAAAATTTCAGGGCAGGTCTTAAACAGGAAGGGGTGTGACCTTGACAGGAAGGGGTGGGTCATATTTAAATTAGGTGTTGCACGAGTTTAGTCAGGCCTAGGGCAGCACAAAACCTAAATACACCACTGGATTGGACATATGTCTTTCTTCACCCTTAAAGTGGAGTTCCACCCATAAATATAACATTACATCAGTAGTTTTAAAAAAATGTCATTAGTCCTTTAAGGAATTTTTTTTTTTTTTAGATGCCTTCAAAGTGTTGTTGCTAGGCAGAATAGTTAATCTTCCCTCTTCCTGCACCTAGGTGCTTAAGCTTCCTAACCTACACCGCACAGACTCCTGGGAATGTAGTGGGTGTAACTTTCCAGGAGTCTGTGCACTCCCCAGTCTCGAAGAATCATGTGACTTGGACAGTACAGGTGCTGAAACCTGATCTGAAACCTAATACACTGCTTGTGCAGCACTGAGCATGTGCGAGATCTGCAAGGCTGAAATCCAGGAAGTCATACAGTCTGGCTTCATGACGCCCACACTTAAGATGGCCCCAGTCAATTTCTATTTTATAAAGTGTCTAAATGCTGTAACAATCTAACAAAACGGACCTTAGTTTACAGACTAACTTTACTAGAATACATTAAGCTTGTGTATTACAGGGGTATTTATATTTAAAAAGTGAAATTGTGGCCGGAACTCCGCTTTAAGTAGTGCCAAGTGAATACTTTTAATTTTTCTCACATCTCTAATTGATGCAAACAAAGACAAATACAGATATACAATGTTTCCAAGTGTTTTGTTCTACTTTATTTTCAGTGTTTCTGTTCTTTCAGTATTCTTTTAGTATTGCCGGCATCTTTCCCAAGCACCCGCTAAATCATTTGTCACTCAGCTGACTGCCTGGCTTTGTACTTTGTATTGACAGATTGCCCAAAGAAACCATTTTCTATCGAAGTTAAATGAAAAGGGGAAATACTCCACAGGGAAAAAAATACATGTTTTATTCTGTCGGAGGCATTCTGTGGCCAATACTTTCAGCATTAATACAGTAATTGTTACTTCCTTGTACTTTAATCCCCCGGTTGCGCTTTTTATTCTAAAACGTTTATATTAGAGTGCACTGCTTGTCTCCAGAGAGCCTTTCCATGATGTTATTACCAGTCTGAAGTCTGGCCTATTATTTTTATAACAGTAGGATGTTTTCCTAGGTGGAACGTGCCGTCAAATTTTCCCCCACGGGCTTAAATCTTTAATCGTATCGGAGGTGATTTCTCAATATAGAATATTTAATAACCTGACATTGTCACCTACTGATAAAATTCATGTTATTACCGCAGGAATCTGCCACGCTGAATAAAAGATTATCTCCTCATTATTGGACAGTTCTGGGTCTATCTCACATGAATTTACTTTAAAGCTCCAGGTTAACTGTTATTATATTTTGTTCCTGTTGCATGTTGTTTTTTAACCACTTAAGCCCCGGACCAATATGCTGCTAAATGCCCAAAGGCGTTTTTACAATTCGGCACTGCGTCGCTTTAACTGACAATTGCGCGGTCGTGCGACCTGGCTCCCAAACAAAATTGGCGTCCTTTTTTCCCCACAAATATAGCTTTCTTTTGGTGGTATTTGATCACCTCTGCGTTTTTTATTTTTTGCGCTATAAACAAAAATAGAGCGACAATTTTGAAAAATGCTATATTTTTTACTTTTTGCTGTAATAAATATCCCCCAAAAACATATATAAAAAAAAAAATTTCCTCAGTTTAGGCCGATACTATTTTTGGTAAAAAAAATCGCAATAAGCATTTATCGATTGGTTTGCGCAAAATTTATAGCGTTTACAAAATAGGGGATAGTTTTATTTTTTTTATTTTTTTTACTACTAATGGCGGCGATCAGCGATTTTTTTTTGTGACTGCGGCATTATGGTGGACACTTCGGACAATTTGGACACATTTTTGGGACCATTGTCATTTTCACAGCAAAAAATGCATTTAAATTTAATTGTTTATTGTGAAAATGACAGTTGCAGTTTGGGAGTTAACCACAGGGGGCGCTGTAGGATTTAAGATTCACCTAGTGTGTGTTTACAACTGTAGGGGGGTGTGGCTGTAGGTCTGATGTCATCGATCGAGTCTCCCTATAAAAGGGATCACTCGATCGATGCAGCCGCCACAGTGAAGCACGGGGAAGCCGTGTTTACATACGACTCTCCCCATTCTTCAGCTCTGGGGAGCGATCGCGAGGGGGCGGCTAGAAATGAATAGCCGCGCCCTCGTCCCGGATCGCGGGTATCCAATCGCCGTATGTAGCGGGGGGGTCCCAATCGGACCCCCGACCCGCGGAAAGGCAGGGACGTACATGTACGCCCATATGCCTGTACGTGCCATTCTGTGGACGTACATATACATGCGGCGGTCGGCAAGTGGTTAATACAGCCAATACTTAGATATGGTCGCCACAATAGTTTTATTTTTTGAGACTTTTTTCCTTTATTTGCACCTGGTGATCCTGCCAGTAACACACTTCCTGTCTTAGGGTGGCTATACTCACTCCTCCACTGTTCCAAAGAAGGAACAGCATAGCCAACCTTGGACTGCAGCTTGTGGAGAAGGTGGTGTTAGATGGACTAGTAGATCTAGATTTAAAATTTAAAGGATAAGTCCACCCTAACACTAAAATCTATACAGACATCCACAGTGCGATTTCTGTTTAACAGGTGTGATTTTAATGTGAATTTTATGAAGTCGCAGCTGAGCCCAATCCCCGGAAATTTTATTAATAACCAGTAAATAGGCAGTTGTTAAGGAGCGGGGGCCGCCACACCCTTAACAACCGATGACTCATCGGCTGTCAGTGAGCTGAATGTAAACAAAAGAATGTCAGCATAAAAAAAAACTGCGTGGGGGACCCTCCCATCCATACCATGCCCTTTAGGTCTGGTATAGATTTTGAGGGGAACCCCAGGTCAAAATGTTTTAAAAAAATGGCATGAGGGCCCCCAACCCCAAATTCATGCCATACCCTTATGCAAACATGCAGGAAAGGGGGGGACAGGACGAGTGACCCTCCCCCTGAAACATATATTTTGGTGTGGGGTTCCTGAAGAACCTCGTATGGATTGGGGGGGAAGGGGCTCAGTTTTTTAAACTATTTCTTAATGCCAGCATTTTTTTGTTTACATTTGGCTGCCTGATCCTTAACAACCCGCTATTCACAAGAGAGCTGGGGAGGAGCAAGAGGAGGAAAATACATACAATCTAGAAAAACAACTGCTTGATTTGCATTGATGTGAACACAGGATTGCGATTTCAGCCTGGTTCCAGCCCCACGCTTATCCCATCCGGGTCGCAGGTAGCTTCATCGGCTTCCACCTGCATCTCCTCGACGGAGTCCCCCCTGCTTCTGCTCCCAGCCAATACGGTCAATTCTCCTCTCGGCCAAGCGGGTCTTAAGACCTGCTTCCTGATTGGCCAGGAGGAGAAGCAGGAAGACAACTGGGTGTTGAAATCCATGCATCCGGTGCCCTGCATGGAGATTAGGGGCTGGGCACATAGATTAGGGGGGTGGTTCCCCTGCGTCCCTTATGGAGAGGCCACCACTGGTTAGCCATAAGCTTGTGGTTTGGCAATGCTAGTCTACAGATGTGTGTCAATGGCTCTTGGTCATGAAAGAGTTAAAACAAGGAAAATAAAATTCTGTACAACTAAAAAATTTACATTTTACATATTGGTGGCCTGGTTTCATAAAAAAAAAAAAATAATATATATATATATATATATATATATATATATATATATATATATATATATATATATATATATATATATATATATATATATCAAACGAGTCTGGTCAGGGGGAAAGCCAATGTCAGGTCAAGAGGTAGATGGTGGGAAGCAGGAGCTTAAACAAAGGTACACTGACCTGATCAACCCAAGCAGTCAGATCAATTAAGAGAATGGTAATTTTTGTTGCTTTGACAACGCCTCCTTGTGGCAGAGAGTGTGTTTAATAAATCTATGAAGAAAAGAAACAGAGATGTGTTCTGCTTTAGAACCTGTGGGTGGGTGGATACCATCTGTACAAGCTACTTATCTATTATATTTCAACCTTATTTGGATTTTAAGACACTTCTTTCTGTGTTAAACATGTGATATATATGGGAGTCTACATGTTGCTACATTACTACATTGTATTTTAGTCTGCTTTGAGCACTGCTGTAAATATCTTTAAAAAAGATTCCTTTACAAGGTCAGTCTCCTCTTTGTTCCTCAGATGTTATGCCTCAGGCCTCGTACACACGACCGAGGAACTCGTCGGAAAAGACACATCATTTTCCTCGACGAGTTCCTTGTTAGGCTTGTCGAGTAACTCGACAAGCTTGCTTTGCGTACACACTGTCAAGACAAAATCTCCTCGTTCTCAAACGCGTTCTCAATTTTTCTTTTCTTTTGTAATTGTGGAAAAATTCATTTGAAATAAAGCAATGCTGTGGCATACAGCTGCATTTGCAGCTTGGGGGGAACGGTTGGAGGCGGTAAAAAGATGACTCAACCACCTCTTTTACTGCTCTACAACCGCAATTGTAAAACTGGGTCCAACAAAGTCCCAGAGAGATAGAATAAATTATCAGGTGGTAGAACTCTCCAGCATCTACAAAACATGTAATATCAATTTTGGATGACTCTTGATGTAAAGACCTTTTTTTTTTTCTAAGGAAACTATTTTATTTTCCCTGGAAACGTTTTGTGCAACTTTTTGATATTTAAATTTTTATTTTGTTTTTCTCTCAGCAGGGATGGCAATCGGTAGTTCTCAGCAGATCTCTCAGATAAATGGTCTCCACAGATAACAGTCTCCAGCCATCTGCCAGCTGTAAGCTGCCTTCCCATTTTACACATGAGAAGGTCGGTATGAAAGTGTAATTAAATGTGGAGCAGAGTCTGCTGTGTTCTAACAATATTTCATTGCGGAGATACTAAAGTACACATGTACTTTAGTACTTGTAAAAAAAAAAGTACACATGAAATACAGCTCTGTTCTCCGCAATAGATCAAAATTTCTGAAGACACAGAGGTCTAAAGATAACTTTTAATGAGAAAGTATGGAAACTTCCATCTAGAAATGCTAGTTTTCTGGCTGTCATGTTGATCCAATAGCTTTGTGCTTCCCCAGTGACTGACCTGGGTCAACTATGATTATTAGAAGCTATGTCGTGGGTAAGTGGCTTTGAAAATGTTGATGCCAGAGACTGTCAGGCAACTAGCATTGTTAGAAGGAGGTCAGCAATCGAAGCCTATGTATTTTCTTGAGGCTCTAGTCACATCTTTTGTACAAATCTTATTTTTTTTTGTGCAATGATGCGTGTTACATTAGGAGGCCCATTCACTTAACAAATCAAATTCAAACAACTGCCCCCCCCAAGAAAAAAGAAAAACACACCTGCACTATTTTTGGCCATGCAATAGTCCACAACCTGCATTCCATTTACATCTGTGCAATGTGATGCACCGAAGGGCGGATATGTGTGATTAAACTGTATATATGCATATCAGTAGACTTGTGCAATTTGTTTAGTTCCGAATTCGTTTTTTAACTCATTTTGACAAATTCGTTAATTTCGAAATTTCCGAATTTCCAAATTTTTTAATTTCCGAATATTTAGAATTCCGGATTTTCGAATTTGTGAAATTTCGAAATTCGGAAAATTTTAAATTAGAGATTTCGTAAATTCAAAATTTCGGAATTCAAAAATGTTGTAAATTTGAAAATTTTGATAATTCAAAAATTTCGTAAATTCAAAAATTTTGAAATTTCGAAAATCGGAGATTGGAAAATTAGAAATTCGAAAATCTGAAATTTAAAAATTCAGAACTCAAAAATCAGAAATTGAAAATTCGAAAATTGGAAATTCAAAAAGAATTCGAAAATTGGAAATTAGAAAGTTCAGAATTAGAAAATTTTCCAATTTCCGAATTTTTAAATTTGCGAAATTTCAGAATTCCGGAATTCTGAATTTTTGAATTTCTGAATTCCGAATTTCCTGAATTTCAGAAAAAAGTTAAAAAACGAATAAAACGAAAAGAAATGAACACATTTTTCGGCAATGCACACGTCTACGTATCAAAATAAATTTAAATATGGTAGATATGAGTCCAGTCAGTTTTGGGTGCATGTTGGTTGATCAACCAGTTCCTGTGGCAAGGAGTCTACTGTAGAACTTAGTGGGCTTCCTCTTCCTGAATCCTTACTACAGGGGTACTTATTGTCCTTATGCCTTATGTCCTTATGTCCTTCTGGAGCCTGCCAGATTGTGGATGGTTGCTTGGCCTAGAAACACACGCAATCGCACAGTCCATGGATGGTTTACCCAGTTTGCCAAATTTGTACAAAACTTTATTGCACACGAGGCTTCCATAGAGAAGCCTCTCTCTCTCCTCTTATATCCCAGAATACTAGTGGAATCCTCTACACTCTGCCTGACACACTGATGACAAATGGAGAAGATACCAGTATATCTACCCTCACTGTACACAGGACCCCACAAGGGTATATAGACCTTTCATGCCATAAGCTGAACCACACTCATCCCAATTTGATTAGTAACAGAACTTGTTTTTCTGGCTTTTTACTCAATTGTTAAAACAGTACTACATAGTAAAAATAATGGCATGTTGTTGAAACATTCCAAGAACAGCCTACTCTTCCACTGTTTTCCACAATCCTGCTAAGAGCCCAAATGAACACCAGTGATTGAAGTCTGACCTGTTAGCTATACGCTATACTCTAAAGTATTGGATAGTGTATTGATTAGGCACAGGACAGAAGCCCAATGAGGGGATGCCCATGGCCAGCTTACCGCAGCCTATTGGAGCTCTCCAAGGTTCTGAATGTTCCCATGCATCAACCACCTATAGTTTATATACCCAGCAAAGGGAAAGAAAGGCAAAGCACCAGACTTGCTGGGAATAGAGCAAGGGCCTACTTAAAATGAGAAACTAACACTCTCTTACACACATGTAGTCAGATGCAGTCTTTATTTGCCATTATAGGTAGCACTTGACCGTAGCAGCAATGCAGATGGGGAGGAAATTGGAAGGAACTTGGTTCCCCTATGGTTTCCTCATCATGGAGAGGCAGCTATCCCATTGGATGGTACACCCCCACATGACTTTGGCTGCCATTTTGGGTCGGCCAGAGCCTATTTAAAACCCTGGCTCCTGGGCTTGGCAAACTTTTGGTAAGTGGATAGCATTTAAGACCTTGAGTCCCAGGCTTGCCAAGCTTTTAGCGAGTGGACAGCATAGGGACAGGAACCTCGTCTGTCAGGGACAGTGGAAGCGGTAGGGAAAGGTTCTGGTGGCGTAGGGAGAGAGAGCTGAGTTTACGTCGACCACTACAGAAAGCCTCCCTTTGGATCGGACTGGCCAAGTCGTGCTTCACTCCCTGTAATAGACACTGTTGGATTCTAGGAGTCTTCTGTCCATTGATTTTCTGCCACTCAATTGTAAGTGGCCTTGGACAGATGAGCTTCTGGCCAGGCCTGTTTGTACTGTTGATTTGCCTGTGTAACAGGCGCTCCTTGCGCGTTATAATGCATTCAGGCGCGGAGCGCATACCGTGACCGCGCAATGACATCATCGCGTGGCGCCACGTGCGTTCCACCGTAGAACGCGTAAGTGCGCCGTAACTTACGGTGGTTTTCTTTGAATCAGTGCTTATGCACTGCACCTGCCTCTATGCTATAAACAGAGCGGTGTGCTGACTGCACACTGTTCTATTATTGTCAGCCGTAGCTCGGCCATGCTACAACCTATGGTGCTATCGCTACTATTAGTTGTCCTTACAACTCCTAGTTACTATGTGCTTGACATACTGTAAGTGTTATTTGTTTATGGGCCTTGCCCTAACTTGCTGAACAAGTTCGCTCTAACTTTTCTATGCTAAGGGTTGATGGTATTTTCATAAGTGATATGATGTAGAGAACCCCCAAACTCCTGTTTGCGTGGAGTGACGCCTGGGGTTCCGTACAGATAATCACTTGCATATAGGAGTGCATTGGAATCTTCAAGTCTATGCTATAATTTAAATTCTAAGCTCTGGTCGCATGTTGTAATGCGTCCAACCTTAGAAGCTCAACCCCTTTCTTTATGTGAGAGAGAGAGATGATATAGAGAACCCCCAAACTCCTGTTTGCATGGAGTGACGCCTGGGGTCCAATACTGAATTCTCGCATAAAGAAGTGCATTGAAATCCTTGCTAGCCGCAGTTGTGGTTCACTCCCGTTCACCAGAGCTGTTACAGTCTGTTACAATACAACATTCTTTGAAAATTGGGACTCTGTGTGTTTACTACCTGCCACCCCACACTGCACCTACCCAACACATACACACTGTCTGCAGGGCCGTCTAAAATATAGATTGGAGCCTGGGAAAACACTTTCTTGGGGCCCCATCCCACTTAACTATTTGCAGGCAGTGTGGGCTGAAGGAGAAGCTGCTTTGAGCCCCACAACATTGACTGGGCCCAGGGAAGCTGCCCCTTTTGCCCAGCATTAAAAACAGCCCTGGTAGGGCCAACTTAAAAGAGAAGTTTGGGTTAAATGCTCCATCTGTCCCCCGCCATGCCTGCACTGAGAACCGAGCCACAATCAACGCCGATGGCTCGGTTCTCACAGATCCCGGAGAGGAAAGCCGCTGACTGTCAGTCAGCGGCTTTCCTCTCCGCTTCTCCACCCTCATTGGAGCACCGAGCAGTGAAGGGGCGGGGAGAGGCTGTCTCAACATCTCAGCAGCTCGCTGAGACTGCCATCAATCAGGGCAGCTGGCGGATTCTGATTTGGGAAGTCGTGATGATGCGCTGCCCCGACTGATAGCAGTGACGTTAGTGGGGAGCGGACTTCAGACCGCTCTCCACTGAAAACAGGTTACAGGAGTGCAAAACGAATTGCACTCCTGTGACCCTAAGGAGAATCCCAGCCTAAAAAGCTCAGGCTGGACTTCTCCTTTTAGATTGGAGCCTGGGCAAACACGTTCTTGGGGCCCCACCAAATCCACTTATCAACTATTTCCAGACAGCGTGGGCGGAAGGGGAAGCTGCTTTGGGCTCACAACATTGACTGGGCCCAGGGCAGCTTCCCCTTTTGCCGTACACTATTGGCATCTGTGAGATATGAAGAGTTGGAGGCAAGTGGTGGCATATTATAACCTCATTGCATGGAAGTTGTAAAATCGGCTATGAGTAAGCACTGATTGTAGTGCAAAACGTCAGCTGTATGCCCCTGTCTTTGCTGTGATGTATGGTGTTTGATAACTTTTATCAATAAAAGGCAACCGAGAAGGTTTTTCCAGAGTGCGGCTGTCCAAACATTTCTTTCTACAATTGTAAAATCAGCTTAATGGAAGCTTTATGGGTGAAGAAAGAAGATGCCATGCAAGAAAAAGAGAATGAGAAGATGGCAGCGATGGAGAGGTGGTGAAGAATGCAAAGCTGTCAGTAATGGAGGAAAGAAAACTTTGAGCCATTACCACCCACCAGCAGAGTCAAGTTCAACTTTAGGACTTTACAGTGAAAGTGAGACTCTGAGACTGACTGGCTGAGAAAATGTGCTGTAATCTGTTTGTCATTTTATAAAGTGAAAGGATAAGCTGGAATTCCCTTTGTTAGTGTTATTTAATGCTGCGGTTAATAGATGTCAGGAAACAGCTTTTTAATTAAAGGAAACAGTATTGATTGAAATGATGGTGTCAGAGGATCTTCTGGGATAAATTGAAAGGGAAATGTGAGCTCCAGAAAGGACAAAGAGAGAGAGAGAGAGAGAGAAAGAGGTGCATAGGTTACAGGAGTCACAATAAAGGAGGATGAGCGAGTCCACGAGCGTTTCAGCACTGTGGAAACAGAGTAAAGGCCAAGCTCAAGGGAGAAAGGGCAGACTGTGCCGACTGAACAAAACGCGGATTAATCAATTTTTATAAACTTAAACAATGAAAGACGTCTAGGATTGACTATTTCCAGGCAAGGAAAGCAGCGTGATTAAAGAAGTAGAGGTATTGGTTATTCTGCAACAGCATACTACATATTAACTCTTTTTATTAATAAGACTCTCATCTAAGGAAGCTTCAAACATTTCAAGTATAGTATATTGTAGCGGGACTAAATATTGAACCCATTAATAGAGTGTCATTTTTTGTAGTCTTTTCAACACCAAGAAAAATCATGTGAAAGAGATCAGTTTATACAGTATAGGTCATCCGTGGGAAAATTCACAATCCTTCCATCTCATTCACATAATAAAAAAAAAATAATAATAATTACCTTACAAAGCCCTTTTTAAATACCTGAGTCTGCTATCACATGACTCTTCGCAGCAACTCTTCCACTGGGCAAGACCAGTGATCCCTTGAGATATAAAATTTCCTAAAATTTTGAATCCATGTGAAAAATAAATCGCAATTTTTTTCTGGAAAAAAAATAGAATTTTTGGGAAAAATTTTAAAAATATGAAGTGTGCAGTAGTTTTACAAATTTAAGTAATTTTGTTAGACTGGGAATGTCTGGGAATGGTTCCACGCCTCCCTCACCGCTGAAGAAGTCCCCAATTATAGAGGACGTAACGTGTACGGAAGGAGCGTTGTGACGTCACCCGCAGCTATCACTTTGCTCAATATACACGCTGTATACATCGGCACTGATCGTGGTGCCTTCATTGTGAGTGTTTTTTATCTTTTATTACAATTAAATAGTTTATCCAAACAGAGAGCACTATGTTTTGGCATTTGTTTATTACATGACCTGGAATGACCTATCGGTTTCTCTGTGACGTCTCTACTACTGCTGGATTTGCTGATATTTACACATAAAGCGCATTTGACCCTCCATAATCAAAGGGTCCAGGTGGTGAGGTGAGAGGCCATTTCATGTGGTGGTGGATGTGTGTCTAGCACGTGTGAAGTTACCTACACAGTCATCTGTCTGTCTACATTGGCACTCACTGGAGGTGTACTGCGATTTTATGGACTTTTCATCTTTTATTATTTTATTTGAGCGCTGCACCATCTGTATTTGTTTGAATGTGAAATACAGTTTATATAAAAGTATTAGACCCCTTTCACACTGGGGCGCTTTACAGGCGCTACAACGCTAAAAATAGCACCTGCAAAGCGACCTGAAAGAGCCGCTGCTGTCTCTCCAGTGTGAAAGCCCTGAGGGCTTTCACACTGGAGCGGTGCACTGGCAGGACAGTAAAATCTTTGGAGCGGTGAAAGAGCCATGTGTATACCGCACCTACACCGCTCCTGTCCATTGAAATCAATGGGCACCGCGGCTATACCGCTGGCAAAGCCCTGCTTGTAGGTGGTTTCTGGCCGCTAGCGGGGGTTAAAAGCTCTCCGCTAGGGGCCGAATGCCCCTGCAAATACGACGGTAAAGTGCCACTAAAAATAGCGGTGCTTTACCGCCGATACCCCAGTGTAAAAGGGGCTATATGGTTAAAATACAGCTTATTCAGTAAATAAACTTTTTTTTAATAAGAACTTTAACAAGGACTGTATATGTGAAAGCGGGATTCCACCCGCAATTTTTTTTTTTTAAGTCAGCAGCTACAAACAGTGTAGCTGCTGACTTTTAATAAGGACACATACCTGGCGCCCGCAATGTTGACCCCCCTAGGCCGACCCCTTGATCCTGGCAGGTCCCGGTGCCGCCAGCCTCACTAAGGGAAACAGGCAGTGAAGCCATGCAGGGCTGGTGCGAGGATTTTTGACACCCTAGGCGAAACCCAATTTTGCCGCCCCCCTATTGGCTCCACCCCTGATTCCACCCCCTTTGCCCTGCCCATGTACATCCCACCTTTTTAATGACCGCTACCATTTTCTATTTTGCATGCAACACTTTGCTAGACCAGAAAATGCCATCTCGCCCACGGCCATCAAATACAGCCTCGCCAGCGCCCAAATACAGCCTCGCCCACGCCCATCAAATACAGCCTCACCTGTGCCCATCGAATTCCATCTCACATGTGCCCATCAAATACAGCCTCACCCGCGCCCATCAAATACAGCCTCACCCGCGCCCATCAAATACAGCCATACCTGCGCCCAAATTCCATCTCACCCACGCCCATTGAATACAGCCTCACCCGCGCCCATCAAATTTAGCCATACCTGCGCCCAAATTCCATCTCACCCGTGCCCATCAAATGCCATCTCACCCGTGCCCATCAAATACAGCCTCACTCGCGCCCATCAAACAGAGCCTCACCCGTGCCCCATTAAATAAAGCCTCACCCACGCCCATCATATACAGCCTCACCCGCGCCCATCAAATACAGCCTTACCCGTGTCCATCAAATACAGCCTTCCAATGCCATTTCACCAGTGCTAATCAATCCCGGGGGGCTTTTGCAATCGGCGGCTATGGACGCCGAATGCAGGACTCTGGAGCACGTCCACAAGGTAACCCCCTTGGGAGAGCGCTTCCCAGAGGGGGTTTTCTGAAGCGGTGCGGAGGCGAGAGAGCCGCTGAGGGACCCCAGAAAACGCAGTTCGGGGCCACACTGTGCAAAAACGAGCTGCACAGTAGATGTAAGTATGACATGTTTGTTATTTAAAAATAAAAAAATATTTAACCTTTACAACCACTTTAAGAGTTTAGATTTGTATGCAATCAGGCAGGCCCTTGCACTACATGGTTTTGGTAAATCTGAAGACAAAAATCTGCAGAAAATCTAATAATGTGTATGGGGCTTTAGACTGTGCAAATCTATTGTTATGATGCAGCTATTTATGTATTTAGCTGATCTAAACTAAAAGTTCAGTTGGGCATTAAAATATTATAACTATGAAATTATAAAGTAGCCTAACTTTTTATTCATGCCTGACCTGCATGGTTATGAGTCAGGATAATAGGACATTGCATCATTCCGTCTGCAGACATAATTCTAAAAGAATGACCGTTTCCTGATAACAAATCACAAGACCTGTCTGCCGTCTGCATTAATACCTCTTCTGACCGCTAATACATTAAAAAGGCTGAGTAATTTAACTAAAATTAACTTTGAATTAGTTTTCTGTGATTAAGAACCTGGCTGCAGATTTGCAATGTCAGTGATTAGCAGTCTGCTTCACATGAAGCCCATTAGAACATGAATATGTCAAAGCTGTTTCTGTCATTTTAGCATTCGTAGGCCTTGTAGTCATGGGTTCCAAAAGTTCAGGCTCAGTGTGTGTTCCTTACACCTGTCTTCAGCCCACAAAGTCAGACTGGAAGTTCCATTCAGAGCCGTACAGCTCGGTGCACACAAGGAATCGAAGTAAGGAGTTTGACGTTGCCTT
Source organism: Rana temporaria (assembly GCF_905171775.1). Classification (NCBI taxonomy): domain Eukaryota; kingdom Metazoa; phylum Chordata; class Amphibia; order Anura; family Ranidae; genus Rana; species Rana temporaria. The sequence continues at coordinate 49,181,117 of NC_053493.1, forward strand.
GTGCTTTAGTTTTGCCATTAAGAGTGCACAGGAAACCTGGCACCTAAAATCACATGAGCGTTTGATGGGTCTTAAATTGGAGCTCCAGGCTCCCCCATGACTTTTTATATAAAGACACTTACCTGTCCAGGAATCCAGTGATATGCTCACCTTAAACGATCTTCTGGCTCAGGTCAAAACCAGGTACCCGCTCCCCCCTTCCCTTCAAAAAGTGCCAAATAAGTCAGTGGAGGGGGGGGGGGTGAAACAAGCATAACTACCCCTTTTGGGTGGAGCTCCGCTTTAACCTTATTAAGACCAGGGGCCAGTAGATTCTTCCAAAACCTTCTATGCACAAAAAGTTACAAAAAAATTATGCTCACACAATAAAATGGGAAGACTCTGGGGGGCTGATTTACTATGCTCTGTGCGCTGCGCTGGTTCATGCCTTAATTAGTGCGCCGGGTGGAGGCTTAATTAGGCGCATGAACCAGCGTAGCAGCCGGCGCATTGAAAGTAATATGTAAAGCCGCGCTGAACTCCCTATAGAAGTCTATGGGAGAAATCAAAAGTGTTAATTTTAAAGGCTAATCTGCAAGTTTTGTCCTAAAAAGTGTTTGGGGACCTCAGTCCTGCCCCAGGGAACATGTATCAATGCTTTTTTTTTTTTTTAAAACGGCCGTTTTTTCGGGAGCAGTGAAATTAATAATTCTTAAAGTGAAACAATAAAAGTGAAATATTCCTTTAAATTTCGTACCTAGGGGGGGTGTAATGTCAGCATGTGAAATAGCGCATTTTTCCCGCACTTAGAACTGCCCCTGCACAAAATGACATTCAGAAGGAAAAAAGTCATTTAAAAATTCACACGCGGCTATAATGAATTGTCGGCTCTGACAATTCTAAAGGGATTCATTCATAAAACAAAAACAAAAAATGTGTAGGGGTTCCCCCAAATTAAATTACCAGGCCCTTCAGGTCTGGAATGGATATTAAGGGGAACCCCGCCGTAAAAAACAAAAAAAAAAGACGTGCGGTTCCCGGCAAATATCCATTCCAGGCCCTTCAGGTCTGGTGTGGATTTTAAGGGGAACTCCACCCCAAATTTAAAAAAAAAATGGCGTGGAGTCCCCCTAAAAATCCACACCAGACCCTTATCCGAGCACGTTGACCTGGCCGGCCACAGAAAAGAGGGGGGGCAGAGTGCGCCCCCCCCCCTCTCCTGAACCGCACCAGGCCACATGCCCTCAACATGGGGAGGATGTCCCCATGTTGATGGGGACAAGGGCCTCATCCCCACAACCCTTGCCCGGTGGTTGTGGGGGTCTGCGGGCAGGGGGCTTATCAGAATCTGGAAGACCCCTTTAACAAAGGGGACCCCCAGATCCTGGCCCCCCCCTATGTGAAATGGTAATGGGGTACATTGTACCTCTACCATTTCACCCCAAAAAAAATGTCAATAGTGTTAAAAATGACAGTAGCCGGTTTTTGACAAATCTTTTAATAAAATCTTCTTTTCTTCTTTCCTTCGGGTTTCTTCCGCTGCTTCTTTCTTGGGTCTTCTCGTCCACATCTTGCCCGACGTGTTCTTCTATCTTCTCCGTCCGTCCTTCAGCCTTCTGGTCCCGCATCTTGCCCGTTGTCTTCCCCTGTCTTCTTCTCCGTCCGTCCGCCAGCCTTCTCGTCCACATCTTTTTCTTCCCCGGACCCAGCATTTGAATTTGATTTGGCCGCCGTGTTCCCGCTCCTGGGACCCGCCCCCCTCTGACGCCACAAGTAAACTCCTTAGAAGGTCATGTGCGTCAGAGGGGGGCGGGGTCACAGAGCGTCACACGGCGGGGGAATTCAATTTCAAGCGCGCCGCCCGGAGAAGAAGATGCCGCCGCTTCCAATTGAAGTTCCCGCCGTGTCACACTCATGTGACCCCGCCCCCCTCTGACGCACATATGCCACACGCGGACTTTCATATGAGTTTACCTGTGGCGTCAGAGGGGGGCGGGTCCCAGGAGCGGGAACACGGTGGCCAAATCAAATTCAAACGCTGGGTCCGGGGAAGAAAAAGATGTGGACGAGAAGGCTGGCGGACGGACGGAGAAGAAGACAGGAGAAGACAACGGGCAAGATGCGGGACCAGAAGGCTGAAGGACGAACGGAGAAGATAGAAGAACACGTCGGGCAAGATGTGGACGAGAAGACCCAAGAAAGAAGCAGCGGAAGAAACCCGAAGGAAAGAAGAAAAGAAGATTTTATTAAAAGATTTGTCAAAAACCGGCTACTGTCATTTTTAACACTTTTGACATTTTTTTTGGGGTGAAATGGTAGAGGTACAATGTACCCCATTACCATTTCACATAGGGGGGGGCAGGATCTGGGGGTCCCCTTTGTTAAAGGGGTCTTCCAGATTCTGATAAGCCCCCCGCCCGCAGACCCCCACAACCACCGGGCAAGGGTTGTGGGGATGAGGCCTGGTGCGGTTCAGGAGAGGGGGGGCCGCACTCTGCCCCCCCTCTTTTATGCGGCCGGCCAGGTCAACGTGCTCGGATAAGGGTCTGGTGTGGATTTTTAGGGGGACTCCACGCCATTTTTTTTCAATTTGGGGTGGAGTTCTCCTTAAAATCCACACCAGACCTGAAGGGTCTGGTATGGATATTTGGGGGGACCCCACGCCATTTTTAGGGGGGGTTTTACGGCGGGGTTCCCCTTAATATCCATTCCAGACCTGAAGGGCCTGGTAATTTAATTTGGAGGGACCCCCATTTTTTTTTTTTATTATTTTTAATGAGCAATGACTGTATTCTTTATAGCCATGAGTACTTTAAACTTCCTTTTTTTTGTTTCACTTCAGAAATTACATCTTGTACAGGGACAGTTCTAAGCACGGGAAACATGCGTGTACCCCCCCTCCCCCCCTGTATGAAATTTAAAGGAATATTTCACTTTTATTATTTCACTTTAACCACTTCCATACCGCGCCTATTCTGGCACTTCTCTCCTTCATGTAAAAATTATATTTTGTTCCTGGGAAATTAATCAGGACCCCCAAACATTATATATAATTTTTTAGCAGACACCCTAGGGAATAAAGTGTTTTCCAACGGTATTTGCGCAATAATTTTTCTAACGCCTTTTTTTTTTTTGGCCCAAAAAAAAAACACGGTTCATGAATTAAAAAAATAAAAAACAGTAAAGTTAGCCCAATTTTTATGGATAATGTTAAAGATGATGTTACACCGAGTAAATAGATACCTAACTTGTCACGCTTTAATATTGCACACACTCATGGAATAGCGCCAAACTTCGGGACATAAAAATATCCATAGGCGTTGCTTGTTTTTTTTTTTACAGGTGACCAGTTCAGAGTTACAGAGGAGGTCTAGGGCTAGAATTATTGCTCTCGCTCTAACGCACGCGTCAATACCTCACATGTGTGGTTTGAATGGTGTTTACATATGTGGGCGGGACTTACATTCATATTCGCTTCTGAGTGCGAGCTTCTAGGGACAGGGGCGTTATTTTTTTATTTTTTTTTACCTCATATTTTTCTTCTTGCACTTTTTTGTCACTTTTTTTGATTTTGGATCACTTTTCTTCCTATTACAAGGAATGTAAACATCCCTTGTAATAGGACTAGTGTGTGACAGGTCCTCTTTATGGAGAGAGGCGGGGTCAATAAGGCTGGAAAGCATGGTATTGAAAAAAAAAAAAAAAGATCTCATGCTTTCAGCTGCAATCATGTTCGTTCAGCACAGTGGTGTAGTGTATAGCACTTTGACCTAGCAGCAAAAGGGTCGCTGGTTCGAATCCAGCCCGTGACACCATCTGCATGGAGTTTGCATGTTCTCCCTGTGCCTGCGTGGGTTTCCTCCCACAACATAAAAACACGCTGTAAATAGGATCCAGTCTAAATAAGCCCTAATATGCAGTAGTATATTTAGGTTTTGTTCTGCCCTAGACCTGACTACATTTCTGCACCTCCTAATAGAAAAATGACCCACCCCTTCCTGTCAAGGTCACACCCTGTTTTTGTATGACCCGCCCAGGAATTTTCAGGGGACCCACACACTAGTTCTGGGGGGGAGGGGGGCACTGGATTCCCTTAACCACTTCCATACCAGGCACTTACGCACCTTCCCGCCCAAGCCAATTTTCAGCTTTCAGCACTGTCGCACTTTGAATGGCAATTGCGCGGTCATACAACACTGTACCCAAACAAAATTGGCGTCCTTTTTCCCCCACAAATAGAGCTTTCTGTTGTTGGTATTTGATCACCTCTGCGATTTTTTTTTGCGCAACAACTAAAAAAAGACTGCAAATTTTGAAAAAAAAACGTTTTTATTTTTTTATGTTAATTTTTTTCTAAATACGTTTTTCTCTTTCAATTACGGGCACTGATATGGCGGCACTGATGGGCACCGATGAGATGGCACTGATGGACATCGATGAGGTAGTACTGACGGGCACAGATGAGGTGGCATTGATTGGCGGCGCTGGTATGCGGCACTGATGGGCACTCATAGGCGGCACTGATGGGCACTCATGGGCGGCACAGATGGGCACTTATGGGTGGCACTGATGGATACTTATGGGTGGCACAGGTGGGCACTGATAGGTGGGCACTGTGCATGGATGGGCACTGTGGGGTGGCACTGATGGACACTGTGGGGTGGCACTGATGGACACTGTGGGGTGGCACTGATTTTCCCAGGTTGCCAGTCAGTGCCCATTTGTGGGCACTGATTGGCATCTTTTTTCTTTTTTTTTAATGCTTTTTTTTTTTTTTTTCCATTTTTTTTTTTTTTTTTTCCCATCCTGGTGATCCAGGGTGGGCATCCCTGGTGGTCCAGTGTGGTGATCCGAGGGGGGGCTGTCAGGAGAGCCGCCGATCGGCTCTCCTATACTCGCGTCTGTCAGACGCGAGTGAGGAAGAGCCATCGATGGCTCTTCCTGTTTACATCGTGATCAGCCGTGATTGGACACGGCTGATCACGTGGTAAAGAGTCTCCGTCTCCGTGAGAGACTCTTTACCGAGATCGGAGATGCAGGGTGTCAGACTGACACCCTGCATCACCGATCGCCGCGCTGCGTGCCCCCACAGGCGCGCGCGGCATGAAATCCTGCAGGACGTCCTGTCAGGATTGTGTAACCACTTCCCGGACGTAAATCGGCCATAGGCTGGGCGGGAAGTGGTTAATTTGCATAGTTTTTCTCTCACTTCCTGTTTGGCTATGGGGCAGGAAGTGAAGGCAAATCTCCCCAATTGGACACAGATAATACAAAATAAACTGACAGGGCCTATAACCCTCCCTCACTCTATCCAAAATTAAAGAAAATAAAACGTGTTGATTATAGTTCTAGTTTAAGCACAAATTTCATAGAGTTTTATTGAGAGCCCTAAGAAAATATAACCATGCCAATAGGCCAGGATACAGCGTGGCTAATATGTAGGAATGTGTGTGTTAGAGCACCCCACCCAATGTTAACTAAACAATTATTAATTTGCAAATAAGTATTATCTGCTCATTTTTTGGGGATGTCTGCACCCCTGATAGTGAGAACATTTGTGAGGTGTCTTCACCCTTTCTAATTCAAATTCATTCACTTCCTGTCACATAGCCAAACAGGAAGTGAGGGTAAAATCTTACTAATATCTTTTCTTGGGGACACAGAGATCAATCTAAATAGTTTCCCATTATGTAAATTGCACTCTAGCATTTTGCGGTGTACACCCCAAATTATTAGGGATCTTGGACTTTGGGGTCCATTTACTAAAGGCAAATCCACTTTGCACTACAAGTGCAAAGCAAGGAAGAAAACAAAACTTTGCTTCTACAGGATTGGATGTTAAAACCATCAGTGCTTCCTCTCTCATTTTCAGCAACTATGCTTGTACTGCAGAGTGGCTTTGCCTTTACTAAACCCCAAACTAAATAATCATTTGGGGCAGGGATCCTCAAACTACGGCCCTCCAGCTGTTGTAGAACTACACATCCCATGAGGCCTTGTAATGCACTGACATTCACAGACATGACTAGGCATGATGGGAATTGTAGTTCCTGAACAACTGGAGGGCCGTAGTTTGAAGACCCATGATTTGGGGTGTACACAGCAGTGCTGGAGTGCAATTTGCTTAATGGGGACACTAGTTAGATTGACCTGTGTCCCCAAGAAAAGACACTGGTAGGGTTTTAACCTCACTTCCTGTTCAGCTGTGTGACAGGAAGTGAAGCCAATTTTAAGAAAAGGGACACAAAGCTCAACCAAAAAAAAAAAAACACAAGCAGGGGTTCTAACACTCACTTGGCTTCCCTCAAACACCCACAATTAGAATAGGATTGCCTTGCCCTAGATTTAAGCACAGTGCTGTAAATCAGCACTTCAAGCCTGTCCACCAATAGCAACCCCCCCCCCCCCCCCCCATTTCATGATTACACACCAGGAAAGAAGCTTAGACAAAAATCACACCTAATTTGTTAGGCCCTAACCTAGTTCAGCTGCAGCTGTCAAAATATGTTGCATGAAAAAGTAACAAAAAACAAACTTCAAAATTTTAAAGTAATTTTTATTGGTCAACAAAACAAGGAAAGAAAAAAAACAAACAAACACACACAAACAAAAATACATTTCAAAACTCAAAATAAACAGATTTAAAGTCGCAACATCTTCACAATTTTGTCATAAAATAAGGCCACAGAGACAAATACATCAAAGTGAACATCATTTAAAAATAAACAAAAACCATTGGCAAAATAAAAACCCATGCAACAAACCACATTTGTGTTCCGCAACAGCATTTCTGCCTGCCCCTATGAGGGCAGCTGAGGACTGATCGATGCACGGTTTTTATAACATGTGCTAGTAATGAAGCAATTGAAATCACATGAACAAATTGCAGTCTCTAGTGTGGGTGAGCTTACACCTGGTTAATTAACCCAACCCACGCTCTATGACCATCCAAGTGATTTTCACCTTTTAAAAAGAAAGGATTTTTTCTAAGTGTTTGAGCAGACTCAGTTCATCACACATGTAGGAACAAAGCTGCAATGGCATGAGAGTTTTTTTTTTTTCCCCCTGATCTCATGCTTTCCAGTCTGGCCCGGTCATTGACCAGCAATATGGTCCGGGGCTCAAGTGGTTAAAAAATAACAAAACACTAAAGTTAGCCCAATTTTTGGTGATAATGTGAAAGATGATGTTACACCGAGTAAATAGATACCTTACATGTCACGCTTTACTATTGGAAACACCCCTGCAATGGGGCCAAAATTCATTCTGTGAATATCCCCATAGGCGACCTTTTTCTTTTTTTTCCAGGTTACCAGTTTATAGTTACAAAGAAGGTCTAGTGGTAAAAGTATTGCTCTCGCTCTAACGCACGCGTCAATACCTCACATGTGTGGTTTGAACGATGTTTACATATGTGGGCGGGACTTACGCAAGTCCCGCCCACATATATAAACATCGTTCAAACCACACATGTGAGGTATTGACGCGTGCGTTAGAGCGAGAGCAATACTTTTAGCACTAGACCTTCTTTGTAACTATAAACTGGTAACCTGGAAAAAAAGGAAAAGGTCGCCTATGGGGATATTCACGGAATGAATTTTGGCCCCATTGCCAGGAGTGTTTCCAATAGTAAAGCGTGACATGTAAGGTATCTATTTACTCAGTGTAACATCATCTTTCACATTATCCCCAAAAATTGGGCTAACTTTAGTGTTTTGTTAATTTTTAACCACTTGAGCCCCGGACCATATTGCTGGTCAATGACCGGGGCAGTTTTTGTGATTCGGCACGGCGTCGCTTTAACTGACAATTGCGCAGTCGTGCGACGTGGCTCCCAAACAAAATTGGCAACCTTTTTTTTCCCCACAAAGAGAGCTTTATTTTGGTGGTATTTGATCACTTCTGCGTTTTTTTTTTTTTTTAGAGCTCTAACCAAAAATAGAGCGACAATTTTAAAAAATAAAGAATTATTTTTACTTTTTGCTATAATAAATATCCCCAAAAATATATATTCTAAAAAATAAAAAAACCCTCAGTTTAGGCCGATACGTATTCTACATCTTTTTGGTTCCAAAAAATCGCAAATAGCGTTTAGTGTTTGGTTTTGGCAAAAGTTATAGCGTCTACAAAATACGGCTTTTTTTTGTTTTAACTAGTTATTGCGGCGATCAGCGATTTTTATCGGTACTGCGACATTATGGCGGACACATCGGACACTTTTTTGGAACCATTGGCATTTTTCTAGCGATCAGTGCTGTAAAAATGCATTGCTTACTATAAAAATGGCACTGGCAGGGAAGGGGTTAACACTAGGTGCGAGGGAGGGGTTAAATATGTTCCCTGGGTGTGTTCTAACTGAAGGGGGGGGTGGGACTGACATGGGTAAATGACAGATCGCTGTTCATGAAGGGGAACTCCAGACCCCCAAAAAAAAACAACGTGGGTTCCCTCCAGGTGCATACCAGGCTCTTAGGCTTGGTCTGGAACATAAGGGGTTAAACCCCTGCAAAAAAAACAGCGTGGGGTCGTCCCCCCCAAGATCCAGACCAAGCTCTTATCCCAGGCACGCAGTCTGGCCAGACAGGAATGGGGGTGGGGACGAGCGAGCGCCCCCCCTCCTGAGCCGTACCAGACCACATGCCCTCAACATGTGGGAGTGTGTGCTGTGGGGGAGGGGGGCACTGCCCCCCCACCCCAAAGCACTCTTGTCCCCATGTCGATAGGGACAAGAGCCTCTTCCCAACAGCCCTTGCCATTGGTTGTCGGGGTATGCGGGCGGAGGGCTTATCAGAATCTGAGAGGCCCCTTTAATAAAGGGGCCCCCAGATTCTGGCCCCCCACCCTATGTGAATGAGTATGGGGTACATCATACCTCTACCCATTCACATGGGGGAAAGTGTAAAGTAAAATAAAACACCACACAATAAAATATTTTATTAATCTGCTCCGGAGCCCCCCCTTTCTTCTTTAGCTCTCTTACAAGGGGGGGTTTCTTCTCTCCCGATCTTCCGCCGGGACCCTGGGCTTCGGTGATTTCTGCCGGGGGAGGGCGCCATCCCTCGGTCCTCTCCGGAGCCTTCCGCCGGATGCCCCCACCCCATTTAAGCTCTTTTACATTGGGGGGGGCATCCGGACTTTGGGGTCTTCTGCCGGGGGATGGCGCCTATCCCCCGGTCTTTCCGGTGCCTTCCGCCAGGGTTCCGGTCTTCCTGGTCTTCTGCCGGGGGTGCGCCAACTCCCAGGTCTTTTCTCTTCTGTCTTCTCTGCTCCCTCTTCTGCCTGGCTCCCCCGCGGAGCCAGGGCTTTCTTCCGTCTTCTTTCTTCTCTCTTCCTTCTTCTGCCTGTCTCCTCCGGGAGCACAGGGCTTGTCTGCGCTGTCCTCTCCCTTCTCTTCCATTGGATGTTGACACGACGAGGTTCCGCGCTGACATGCCGTGTCAGCGGCGGGCATGGACTTATATAGGGTAATGCCACCATGTGACCTCAACCCATGTGACATCACATTCCCATCATGCCCAGGGAATGTGATGTCACATGGGTTGAGGTCACATGGTGGCATTACCCTATATAAGTCCATGCCCGCCGCTGACACGGCATGTCAGCGCGGAACCTCGTCGTGTCAACATCCAATGGAAGAGAAGGGAGAGGACAGCGCAGACAAGCCCTGTGCTCCCGGAGGAGACAGGCAGAAGAAGGAAGAGAGAAGAAAGAAGACGGAAGAAAGCCCTGGCTCCGCGGGGGAGCCAGGCAGAAGAGGGAGCAGAGAAGACAGAAGAGAAAAGACCTGGGAGTTGGCGCACCCCCGGCAGAAGACCAGGAAGACCGGAACCCTGGCGGAAGGCACCGGAAAGACCGGGGGATAGGCGCCATCCCCCGGCAGAAGACCCCGAAGTCCGGATGCCCCCCCCTAATGTAAAAGAGCTTAAATGGGGTGGAGGCATCCGGCGGAAGGCTCCGGAGAGGACCGAGGGATGGCGCCCTCCCCCGGCAGAAATCACCGAAGCCCAGGGTCCCGGCGGAAGATCGGGAGAGAAGAAACCCCCCCTTGTAAGAGAGCTAAAGAAGAAAGGGGGGGCTCCGGAGCAGATTAATAAAGTATTTTATTGTGTGGTGTTTTATTTTACTTTACACTTTCCCCCATGTGAATGGGTAGAGGTACGATGTACCCCATACTCATTCACATAGGGTGGGGGCCGGCATCTGGGGGCCCCCTTATTAAAGGGAGCTCGCAGATTCCGATTAGCCCTCCGCCCGCATACCCCGACAACCAATGGCAAGGGTTGTCGGGAAGAGGCTCTTGTCCCTATCGACATGGGGGCAAGAGTGCTGTGGGGTGGGGGGGCAGTGCCCCCCTCCCCCACAGCACACACTGCCCCATGTTGAGGGCAATCGGTCTGGTACGGCTCAGGAGGGGGGGGGGCGCTCGCTCGTCCCCACCCCATTCCTGTCCGGGCCAGACTGCGTGCTTGGGATGAGGGCTTGGTTTGGATCTGGGGGGGGGGGACCCCCGCGCCGAATCGGCGCGGGTTTAACCCCTCACGTTCCGGACCAAGCCTAAGAGCCTAATGTAGCCCTGAAGGGGGACCCGCGCCGATTTCGAGTTTGAAATTTGGCGCGGAGTTCCCCTTCATGGCTGAAAACAGCTTGGAGATTCCCGTGCGCCGCATCACGCAGCGCATTCACGGGTACGCCGCTTGGTATTTACCAAGATTTTCACGGCGTACTGACAAGGCGCACGGGAAGCGCCAAAATTTCTCTCTGCGCATGCCCAGTATGCAAATGAACCTCCCGAGGTTCAGGCGCACTGTGCAAGCGTACGGCGATCTGTTTTCAAAAAACACTTTCCCTTTCAATTCGGCCCGCCAAACACATTCAAACACATGTCACTTCACTTCCCCTGCATCCCCCCACCTCCCCCCTAATAAACTCCCGCCCAAACCCCCGCAATTTACAGTTCAATGTGCCGTGCGCCAGGTCTGTACTGGTGCACAATGCACCCTCTCCTGGGCGCACGGAGCACATTAGTAACTAGGGAAATACACTGCACTAGCAGCGTATTTCTTTAGTAAATGTCAAAACGGCTGCTACTCCTGCTTTTACTCCATGAGTCATGGAGTAAAGGCTTGGTAAATCAGCCCCTGGGTGTCCTGTAGGGAGGTGGGGTTTCTGGAGGCGGTTGGGGGCAGCATATTTGGTGGCCATGTAGGAGATGATGTATAGAGGGAGCTAGGGACAACTACAGAGGAGAAAAAAGACTAAAAATAAACCTAATGCAGCCACCACATCTAATGATTGGTAAACTGCAATATATTACATTTTTGGCTTTGGATTTAACACTGCTTTAACTCAATGCATATTAATTTACATACATTTAACACACTGCACCAGAGTGCAATGGTGGTCCCTGACAGAGTCTCTTTCTAGTACTGTCTTAAACATAGTTAACTCTGTGGATCACCTTACGCTTCTCAATGCTTAATTTTATGAATGGGCTGTAGAATGTGTGTGTAACATTGCAAAGTGTAATGGAGACTGAATGGCAGACCAGATAGTTCCAAAGGCACTTTGGGTCTGATAGCAGGTGAGTCATTGGACCTCTGTAGACAGCATTGTGTTCTCTATCAACACAGCTGAAACCAACCATTCTAGAGATTTCATAAGGTGTCACGTCTGCCACCTGCTGGATACATAGAAGACTACATAATAAAAATAATTTATTACAATGTTATTTCTTTAGTCCTTACGATGATAAGAAAATAAATAAATTATGTACACAGCCCTTTAAAATATATCATAGATTTTACAAAAATTGGAAGTGTTTTCTTTATTTTTGTTCCTTTTTTAAATGGTACAATGTGGTGAGATGCATCAAAAATCTGCAAAGGAACAGATGGAGTGCGTACGTTCGCTAAATCTTTGGAGTACCACCTGAACTTTCAATAATCAGTCAGCGAAGAAAATATTTACAAATTTCTCTTTGATTGCTTGAAGGTGACTTCTGTTATTACATCTTCCTCTATTCTGTCTACAATCTTCATTTCATCCAAATATTTACATTCTTCAGAAGTGCCGTTCAAATCTGTCACCGTCCCGATATCCATATCTCTGTGGCAGAGAAAAATAGTCATTTCTGTTGTCATAACAAAGGACTGGAGTGACAATAGAGGACAGCCACAGAATTCATGTGATTAGAAGCAGACAATACGCCTGCAGAAGCAGCAACAAGAGGGACAATTGTATTTTAAAGAGACGCAGTCACAAGACCAATTCAGGGAAAATCAACAATGACTCTGCAAAGGACCCCTCATTAGTCCACTGATACCCCCCCCCCCCCATGACATCACTCACCATCTGCTGGTTAGGCCTAGGTGAATACCCAGTGCCTCCAGAAAAAAAATACCCGGTGTCTCCAGGGAAAATACCCGATGCCTCCAAGGAAAATACCCAGTGCCTCCAGGGAAAATACTCAATGGCCCGGATTCACGTAGAATGGCGTATCTTTGTGCGGGCGTAACGTATCCTATTTACGTTACGCCTCCGCAACTTTTACAGGCAAGAGCCGTATTCTCAAAAGAAAGTTGCGGCGGCGTAGCGTAAATGGGGCGGCGTAAGCCCGCCTAATTCAAATTGTGAAGAGGTGGGCGTGTGTTATTCAAATTAACCATGACCGACGTGATTGACGCTTTTCACGAACGGCGCATGCGCCGTCCATGGAATATCCCAGTGTGCATTGCTCCAAAGTACGCCGCAAGGACGTATTGGTTTAGACGTGAACGTAAATGAAGTCCAGCGCCATTCAAGGACGACTTACGCAAACAACGTAAAATATTAAAAATTTGACGCGGGAACGACGTCCATACTTAACATTGGTACGCCGCATGTACGCCACCATATAGCAGGGGTAACTTTACGCCGGGAAAAGCCTAACGTAAACGGTGTATCTGTACTGCGTCAGCCGGGCGTACGTTCGTGAATTTGCATATCTAGCTGATTTATATATTCTAGGCGTAAATCAGCGTACACGCCCCTAGCGGCCAGCGTAAATATGCAGTTAAGATCCAACGGCGTAAGAGACTTACGCCGGTCGGATCTAATAGAAATCTATGCGTAACTGATTCTATAAATCAGGCGCATAGATACGACGGCTCAGACTCAGAGATACGACGGCGTATCTGGAGATACGCCGTTGTATCTCCTTTGTGAATCTGGGCCAGTGTCTCCAGAGAAAATACCCGGTGCCTCCAAGGAAAATACCCAGTGCCTCCAAGGAAAATGCCTACTGTCTCCAGGGTAAATCCCCAGTGCCTCCAGGGTAAATCCCCAGTGCCTCCAGGGAAAATCCACAGTGCCTTCAGGGTAAATACCCAATGCCTCCAGGAAAAATACCCACTGCCACCAGAGAAAATACCTACTGCCTCCAGGGAAAATACCCAGTGCCTCCAGAGAAAAATATATCCAAAATGTTTAATATTTAAAATTAAAATGTATTATTTTTATATATTCAAATGTTTGTGGTGTATTAATTTCCCATCATCTTTATCAAGTCGTTGGCATTAGTTTGTATAACCCTTCTGACTCTCTCTGACCAGGAACAAGTTTACAGATCAGGAATTCTGAATTCTCTCTGATTTCAAGATTTGCATACTTTCAAGTGGTTGTAAAGTTTCTTGTTTAAAAAAATAACAAACATGTCATACTTACCTCCACTGTGCAATTTGTTTTGCACAGAGTGGCCCTGATCCAACTGTTCTGGGGTCCCTCGGTGGCTCTCTCAGCTCCTCCCCGCAATAGATAACCCGCTCTGGGAAGCTCTCTCTCTCGAGGGGGTTACCTTGCAGGCGCGGTCCCGTGTCATACACTTTGTGTCCATAGCCGCCAAGTGTATGACTCGGCCCCGCCCCCCGGCGCGCATGTCATTGGATTTGATTGACAGAAGCAGGAGCCAATGGCTGCGCTGCTATCAATCTATCCAATAAAGAGCCAAGAAGCCATGGAGAGAGCGACAGAAATTCGGGGCTCAGGTAAGTAAAACACGGGGGGAAGGCTGGGGGGCCGGACACAGCAAGGTGTTTTTTTACCTTAATGCCTAGGATGCATTAAAGTGAAAAAACACAAGCCTTTCAACCCCTTTACCTCTAATCTAAACCTTTTAATAATCCATAAAGTAGAACTATAGGCATTTTTTTTTCATTTTGGATAGAGTCAGGGAGGGTTATAACCCCTGTTTTTTTTTGCCATATGTGTACCATTGGGAACATGTCCCTTCACTTCCTGTTCTATGGCCAAAACAGGAAGTGGGAGAAAATCCCTGCAAATTAGGGGAATCCTTTGGAAACCCCAGGTCACCAGAACTAGCGAACTAGAGTCTTCATTGGAAGATTTCTCCTCTATTACTTTTCTGGGGACAACCTAAAATGTGTGATTTTCTTTATTTTCACTCTCAGTGCCGGTTCACACTACATCGACTTGGGATCGGACTTGTGTCGCCCCCAAGTCGCGCGACATGAGAAATTCCATTGAAATGAATGAGAGCCGTCTTAATGCACACTACTTAAGTCGCTCCGACTTCAGAAAAGGTTCCTGTGCTACTGCAAGGCGACTTCTAGGCAACTTGTACCCATTGATTTCAATGAAAGTCGCCTCCAAAGTCGGATCACTGTCTTAACTGAAGCAACTTTACAGGAAGAGAAAACAGTTTACTCAGGCAAACCCCTCGCTCCCACAGAGCTGATTATTCTGTGATTGGCCACTGGCAAAGTCACCTGTCCTGGAGGCTACTTTATGTCACGTTGTAAGTTGTGCTGAAGTTGCCTTGCAAAGTCGCGCTGAAGTCGCCTTGCCAGGGGAGGGCTGGCAGCCTTAGGCCTGGGGGGCGAGTCCAGTCAAGTGGCTCATAGATCGTGGAAAAGTGATGGATCGAGGAAAACAGTCTAAGATTTTTCATGATCACAAGAGTCAGCACAGAGGCCCCCCTTACATCAGAGTCCGCACAGAGGACCCCCCTTATATCCGAATCTGCACAGAGGCCCCCCCTTACATCAGAGTATGCACAGAGGCCCCTCCTTACATCAGAGTCCGCATAGAGGCCCCTCCTTACATCAGAGTCCGCATAGAGGCCCCTCCTTACATCAGAGTCCGCATAGAGGCCCCCCTTACATCAGAGTCCGCACAGATGCCCCCCCTTACATCAGAGTCCACACAGAGGCCCCCCCTTACATCAGAGTCCGCACAGAGGCCCCCCCTTACATCAGAGTCCACACAGAGGCCCCCCTTACATCAGAGTAAACACAGAGCCCCCCCTTACATCAGAGTCCGCACAGAGCCTCCCCTTACATCAGAGTCCGCACAGACCCCATATACATCAGAGTCAGCACAGACCCTATATACATCATATCTCATGTAAGGGGTGTTCTGGGAAACTTGATTTAAGGGTACATGCTGTGGACTATTGTGTAAATAGTCGCTGGTGTGCACTGAGGCTGAGCTATGTGTGAGACGAGACATAGCTCAGCTCTGCAGCCATCTTCCTCGGAGCTGACACAGCTGTGTTAACAGAGCTCCAGCAGGCATATTCCTGCTCTGCAAAAACAGCATTTGGTAGTGGCGGCTGCTGGCTGTGCCCTGCCCCCCCTGCCAGCCCTCCCCTGTGCCTTGCAAAGTCTCGCTGTAAGTCGGGTTGTCCCTGTGTGAACCGGCACTCAATGATAATGGTAAACAAAACAAATGGAGAGGGTGAATCTCCCTAAAGGTGGCACAGACTGCAATACAACATGTCAGATGTTCTATCTAATTCATCTCCACTCCATTCAAAACTAAAAAAAAAAACATTTTGCATCGAGTTATAGTTTAACCCCTAAAACTCTTTACTCCAAATGATACCAAATGGAATCCCTTATGCAGAATTCAACAGGTCATCAAAAATGTGACTATCACTATGAGAAAGGGACAGTTGGGAGTCATGTACCATGACAAAATCAATGGCGTCCATCACGTATATGCGTTTATCGGCTAGAACAGTGAATGTTCCGATTAAAATCTACGATAAAATCGCTCATTCTTTCAGATACACATAAGTTTAGTTTTGAAAATGGACTTCAGCACTCTACTGCCATAAAAAGCTCGGGGCTCATGCATGCATAAGTAGAAACGATCGTATATCTTCAGGTGGAGATATCACATGCTGCAGACAGGAAATCAAGACTGGAGGAGTGATAAAGGATTTCAGTCATTCCAATATAGCAGATGGTCAGATCTTTCACTACAGCCTGGTATAATGAGAGTAATTAGGATGTGGAATGGATAGCACCAGCTATTTTTATCAGCTAGTTTTACATTTGTAGGTTTGATTTCAGCCAGTTTTCTAGTGAAAAATTAAAAGACAAAAATAAATGCTATTATGATAAGTAGTTATAAGAATACTACAACATCGTCAGGGATATCGTGATTCTATAAATACCTAAACAATCAACATACTACATCTAAACCTCTCCAAATTACCAGATGGGAAAAAATTATAAAATCAAAAAACTCCCTCATAGAATGGAATAAAGCACTCAATATAACCCTGAGCTCTTCCCACTGCACCTCTCATTGGGAGAATGCTATAAAAATAGGCCCAGATTCACAAAGCACTTGCGCCGACGTATCTCCAGATACGCCGCGTAAGTGCAAATATGCGCCGTCGTATCTGTGCACCGTACCCACAAACTAAGATACGCCTAAAAACAGGCTTCATCCCGCCGACGTAACTTGCCTACGCCGGCGTAGAGTGGGCGCATATTTACGCTGGACGCATGTGGCGCTCCCATTGATTGTGTATTAAAATATGCAAATGAGGAAGATACGGCGATTCACGATCGTACATGCGCCCGACGCAGGCTACGCGATGTGCGTGTAAGTTGTACGTCCGGCGCAAAGTTATTCCCCATAAAGGAGGTGTAACTCAGCAGCAGACATGCAAAGGTCTGCACCAGGGAACTCAAGCGTATTTTACGTAGTTTAGGTTGCACGTGAATATGACTAGGCGTAGGTTACGTTCACACCGTAGGCAGTGATCCGGCGTATCTTAGGAAGTTTTTCCGACGTGATTGTGAGCATGCGCACTGTGATGCGTCCACGTTATACGTATCTGTCTGGCGCTTGGCCCATCATTTGCATGGAGTCACGCCTCATTTGCATGGCTCACGCCGACTTACGCCTTGGAAACCCAGCGCAGTTTTAGGAGCATTGGCTTTGTGAATTCAATGCTTGCCTCTCTGCGCTGCGTCGGCGTAGCGTACAGGAGATACGCTACGGCGGCATAAATGTGCGCCGCTGTCTGTGAATCCGGGCCATAACCTACAACTGGTATATGACACCAGCCAAACTTAATCGTATATTTCCAGATACGCCTTCAGCAGTGGCGGCTGGTGAAGTTTTAGGATAGGGGGGGCCAGACCCGCCGTTCCTTTTTGAGCCCTCCAACTTGGTGGAAATGGGCGTGGTTTCAGCAAAATGAGAGTGAGGGAGGGACAGCAAGCCCAGATCCTACACAACAATAGAAATATGTGTATTCTAGAAAGTTTAACAATCAGCAGATAAAATTACTCCAAACACCTGGGGTTAGCTCTTCAATCATCCAACTCACCATAATGCAGAATCAGTGGGAGCCCTGAGCGTGTCGCCTGCCATCAGGTGCCCCCAGCGGAGTCCCTCCTTACATGCAGCCTCTGTCCCATCAAATGCAGCCTGTCCCATCAAATGCAGCCTGTCCCCTTAAATCCCCCTCCCCCTTCTCCGCGGGAGCACAGCGGCACTTACTTTGCTTGCTCCGCGGGAGCACAGCGGCACTCTCTTACCTGTTGTGTCTTCTTCCACTGGCAGCGGCCATGGAGGAGTCCGCTCTGCATACTTCCGGTTTTCTCTCTCTCGGGCGCAATGGGAGAGAATGGGAGAGAGAAAACTGGAAGTGACATCATGATCTAACTCAGATGTCAATCAAACTGCCCGGCTGTAGTAATAGATACTACTAGCGCCGGGCGGAAGCTACTCAGCGCATCGGAAAGCGCCACAAGGTGGGACAAAAGCCTGCAAATGAAGCGCCGCGTTTGTAATCTCGTGATTGCATTGACGTGGCACTTCCCATAATACACGTGGCCAGCGCCACATAGTGCAGTTAGTAAAAGGATTTATTTTTCTTAAAGGGGCCGTTTAATTTTTTTTTTTTTGGTGACTACAGGAGGGGGGGGGGGGGGGAGGCGGTGCTTGGGCCATGCAACACAGCAACTGTGCCATCAATTGTCACCACTGTGCCATGCCATCAAACAGCAACTGTGCCATCAATTGTCACCACTGTGCCATGCCATCAAACACAGCAACTGTGCCATCAATTGTCACCACTGTGCCATGCCATCAAACACAGCAACTGTGCCATCAATTGTCACCACTGTGCCATGCAACACAGCAACTGTGCCATCAATTGTCACCACTGTGCCATGCCATCAAATGCAGTCACTGTGCCATCAATTGTCACCACTGTGCCATGCCATCAAACAGCAACTGTGCCATCAATTGTCACCACTGTGCCATGCCATCAAATGCAGTCACTGTGCCATCAATTGTCACCACTGTGCCATGCAACACAGCAACTGTGCCATTAATTGTCACCACTGTGCCATGCCATCAAATGCAGTCATGGTGCCATCAATTGTCACCACTGTGCCATGCCATCAAACAGCAACTGTGCCATCAATTGTCACCACTGTGCCATGCCATCAAACGCAGCCACTGTGCCATCAATTGTCACCACTGTGCCATGCCATCAAACAGCAACTGTGCCATCAATTGTCACCACTGTGCCATGCCATCAAATGCAGTCACTGTGCCATCAATTGTCACCACTGTGCCATGCAACACAGCAACTGTGCCATTAATTGTCACCACTGTGCCATGCCATCAAATGCAGTCATGGTGCCATCAATTGTCACCACTGTGCCATGCCATCAAACAGCAACTGTGCCATCAATTGTCACCACTGTGCCATGCCATCAAACGCAGCCACTGTGCCATCAATTGTCACCACTGTGCCATGCCATCAAACGCAGACACTGTTCCATCAATTGTCACCACTGTGCCATGCCATCAAACGCAGCCACTGTGCCCTCAATTGTTGCCACTGTGCCAATTGTCACCACTGTGCCCTTTAATTGTCACCGCTGTGCCCATTGTCACCACTGTGCCCCATGATGCCACTGTGCCCATTGTCACCACTGTGCCCCATGATGCCACTGTGCCCATTGTCACTCACCACTGTGCCCCATGATGCCACTGTGCCAATTGTCACCTCTGTGCCCTTTGTCACCACTGTGCCCCATGATGCCACTGTGCCAATTGTCACCTCTGTGCCCTTTGTCACCTCTGTGCCCCATGATGCCACTGTGCCCATTGTCACTCACCACTGTACCCCATGATGCCACTGTGCCAATTGTCACCTCTGTGCCCTTTGTCACCACTGTGCCCAATGATGCCACTGTGCCAATTGTCACCTCTGTGCCCTTTGTCACCACTGTGCCCCATGATGTCACTGTGCCCCTTTCCCTGTAAAAAGTACTTACCTGAGGATTCCATGTCCTCTCTCGATGTCTTCTGCCGCTGTGGTGAAGCTTCAGCCAATCAGGTTCCTGATAACCAGAATCCGGGAACCTGATTGGCTGAAGTGGGCGTTTGTCTTATGCAAGGAGCGCAGATTGCCTGCGCTCCGAGTATAGACATCCGGGAGCCGGAGAAAAGCATATCAGAGCCGCTGGCTTTGATAGGCAGTTCCCCTCAGCCAACCAGCTGCCGCTATTCGGGTAACCGGCGTCCCACGTCCGGTTATAGGAATAGACCAGGCAGCTGGCAACCAACCAATAACATACATTCGTGCATTTATGCGAGAGGGGGTGGCGCTGCAGCGCCCTCTATAGACGGCCACCAGAACTGCGGTTAAAATGTCAAAATGACATTTTAGCCGAATAAAAGTTCTTAAAGGGCCCGTTTTTTTTTTTTTTTTTTTGTGACTGTGGGAGGGGGGGCGGCGCCCGTGCGTCCCTATGGACGGGCAACCACTGGTTCTGAGCCTGATTTAATGCAGATAAGGCACCATGTGATTACCACCTTAACCAGCCACAGAACCTGTGTAATTTAATATGTGTTCAGTTTTAAAGGGATGAGGTAGCAACCCTAGATGGGACTTGTAGTTCTGAAACAGCTGGAGGGCCACAGGTTGAGCACCCATGCTTTAGTGCATTGGGGTGTCATGAATATCCCTGCAATGTACTATTTTGTGTAGCATAGGTTAACATTGCAAAATCATGCATGAATCGTAAAAAGGGGCCTGGTCCTTTACCTGCATATTGGTCCGGGTCTTAAGTGGTTAAGATTTGGGACACTTGGGTCAGTTCTGACCGTACCATACCACCTGCTCCCTGATATATTGACTGAAAATAGATTCCTTGATACAGATTGTACAGGAATATGCCCCTATACTCTGATTGATATCACTTATTAAGAATGGAATAATGACTTCTATGTTGTTCTGTTTATATTGAATGTATACCAGACCTATGTATTCTGTTCAGGATTGAGTGCTGTTCGCTCCACATGTGTATTTATACAGTATGTGTTTTTTTGTTTGTTTGTTTTTCCCTGTTGTATGTGAAAAAAATGTAAAATAAATGTACCCTTTAAAAAAAAAAAATGCCCATCTGCAGCCTCACTGCGCCCTTCTGCAGCCTCAGTGCACCCACCTGTCTCATCAGTGCCCATCTGCAGCCTCACTGTGCCCACCTGCAGCCTCATGTATCTTTGATCTCCCGCTGTGTCATGCAACTGCAGTCGGCGCTGTTCTGTCAAAAGTTCCAACTTATCAAATTCTCCAACCGGGTGTACTGCGCGTGCGCAATCGCGTCCATGAGAATGTCTTTCTGCTGCATGTCGTCAATCCTTTAAATACACCAACTCCACTAGCCACCGCACCACGCCTGTGCGGTCTTCGTTTAACACGCGGTAATCCCCTATCACACACCGAAAAAGACGTTCTCGTGGACGTGCTCACGCATGGGCAGTACAGCCAGTTAGACTATGACAGCATGACACAGCGGGAGACTCAAGTAAAACTCGAGGGGGGCTTTTTCAGCATAAAAAATGTGCTGAAAAAGTCGGCTTATACTCGAGTATATACGGTACATAACTTTTATCTTCGTTAATTCCCACTCAGCATCTACCAAAAAATGGAGATATATATCAGTTCTGAGTGGACTGGATCTTTAAACTTACCATTGCAAAATACTGTCACCAGAGGCAAGATGTCACATTTACACTCCACATCACATATTTACCTTTTAGGTGCATATTTTATTGAGATGGCCCTTTTGACATTAATTTAATTCTATCTCCATTCCCCCAACTTTGTTCTTCGGAAACATCAAAGCACAGAGAATAAGATGGACAGATCCAGTGAAAGGAAAATGTCTATATATTGTTCTAACACCTTCTTTTACTTCGCTTGTTCCGTCAGCGTCTCTCTCAATCACATATTAAGATTTTGACTGCCGCGTCTGATTCTGCTTTGCTGTCACTAGTCATTCATCTCACAGTTGCTCCATTCACACACATCCATCAAAGGCCGATTGCGTCTTCATAAAATACATTTTGTCCATATAATAAAGTCACTGTCTAAAAATCTCAGAAATAAAGGCGAATATAATAGTCAAGACAGTCAGAGATCCTCATTCACCAATACCGTAATGTCGCTGGTGTCAGATCTGGTAGGCGTTGGGCATAGCTGGAAATTCAATAGGATTTGACAGCATATGACCCCAAACAGTCTAGATTGTTCTCTTATGTAAGTAACACAATTACTTCATCATGTTTAGGACCTTGTATCACTATTACACCAAATTATATTTCATTATAGAGGCAGAAGTCCAGCCAGACTGCAATTTTTAGTTGCCTCTTTTCTTTTTCATTTATTTTTTCCCACCAAAACTGCCACAAATATTGCCCCCTACGGAAATTCAAACATTACCCTTTTTTTTTTTTTTTATTCTGAGAAAGAGGTCCCACAGGGGCAGCACTACGACAATACAGAAAACAGAAAGATTACAGAGTTAAAAACCAAAACCATATTACATTGGCATACATGGTATTACATCTCATCGCAGTTTCCAGTAATACAGGAAAAAAATTAAAAAGAGAGTGGTGAATGTGGTGACATTACTTTCAGGCCTACCATGTACTCTCTTGCCCTGTAAGGGCACGTTTGTATTTGTGGAGTGTAGCGCTGCCCCATTTGGCCCCATATCTTTCCATTTTCCTTTTATCTAAGTTATTAAAAGTAGTCAGAGACTGCAGACATGGTACAGGAGATGATCAGAGACTGCAGAAATAGTACAGGAGATGGTCAGAGACTGCAGACATAGGGCCATATTCTCAAAGAATTTACGCCGGCGTATCAGCAGATACGCCGACGTAAGTCCGATTCTAAGGCCGTCCTATGTTTAAGTGTATTCTCAAACTGAGATACACTTAAACATGCCTAAGATACGACGGCCTGCGCCGTTGTATCTTAGGCTGCAATATCTACGCTGACCGCTAGGTGGCGTTTCCTTTGCGGTCAGCGTAGAATATGCAAATGACTAGTCACGCCGATTCTCTAACGTACGCTTGCCCGTCGTAGTGATTTTACGTCGTTTCCGTAAGCGTAAAGATAAACATGCCCCCTAGGTGGCATACTCAATGTTAAGTATGGCCGTCGTTCCCGCTTCGAAATTTGAAAATTTAACGTCGTTTGTGTAAGTCGTCCGTTGAATGGCGATGGACGCCATTTACGTTACCGTCAAAACAAATGACGTCCGTGAGACGTCATTTAGCGCAATGCACGTCGGATAATTTACCTGACGGAGCATGCGCATTACGATCGGCGCGGGAGCGTGCCTAATTTAAATGATCCACGCCCCCTACCAGGATCATTTGAATTAGGAGTGCTTACGCGGGTGGACTTTACGCTACGCCGCCGCAAGTTTACAGGTAAGTGGTTTGGGAATCAGGCACTTGCCAGTTAAACTTGCGGCGGAGTAACGTAAAGGACATATGTTACACCGCCGGAGATGTATAAGAATTTGGCCCACTGTACAGAAGACGATCAGAGACTGCAGACATAGTACAGGAGATGATCATAGACTGCAGACATAGTACAGGAGATAGTCCATTAGACCCCTTTCACACTGGAGGCATTTTTCCGGAACTTTAGCGTTAAAAATAGCGCCTGAAAAAAGCTTCATCTGCAATCCCAGTGTGAGAGCCCGAGTGCTTTCACACTGGGGCATTGCGCTGGCTGGACGTCAAAAAAATTTCTGCTAGTAGCTTCTTTGAGGCGCTTTAGAAATGGTACCTGCAAAGCGCTTCAGCAATGGTGCATTTGAACCCTTTATTTGGCCACTAGTGAGGGTTAAATGTACCTCTAAAATGACAGTAAAGAGCTACTAAAACTAGCTTTACCGCCGACGCCCCTGCAGTATGAAAGGGCTCTTGGTACATCTCATTATACATCACATCTGTAGATGGACTACTGAGGGGCAGGAATGGGCAGGGACTGTGTATCCTATGCAATCTATTATGCCATAAAACATCTAGAGCAGGGGAAGGGAGGGGAGAACTCTGGCACTTCGGCACCCCCCCTCTGCAGGTGCTGGCTGAGATAATTGGTAGGGAAAGAGTAGAAAGTAGTGGGGAGGGAGATAAAAAGCATAAAAATGTGGCGCTCATTCAATAATGAATAAATAATCATAAACTACAGTGCATCATGAATCTTCAACTAACATATAAAACGATCAGTGCTTCACTAATGTTCGAAAAACATAAAAATAGATACAAAAAATGCAAAAAAGCTATTCCATTAGTGCAAATAGCAAAGCGTGCAAAAAACAGTAATTTCCAAAGATAAAGTGCAGAAAAGCGCAAAAAGTGCAAATGAGCGCTAAAAAGTGATGATTAGTGCAGAAAAAAACATGTTCATAATATCCAATCAAAGATTGAAAGTTCATGGAATAATGTACATGTGCATAAAGATATGAAATCCAGTCCATCCAAAAAGTTCCACTATCCACAGTGCACAAATCGTTTGCTCAAGCCTCTCATCTCATTCATAGACCCTTTACTGGTCAAGCCAAGACTCCAGCACACTCAGTATGTATAAGCGTACATGTTCAGTGACGCAGCGCGTCAGTGAGGAGCCAGATGTCGTCACTTCCGCACTTTATCTTTGGAAGTTTCAGTTTTTTGCACGCTTTGCTATTTGCACTAATTGAATAGCATTTTTGCAGATTTTTTATCGTTTTTTATGTATGTCAAAGATTTATGGAGCACTGATCGTTTTATATGTACAGTATATACTCGAGTATAAGCCAAGTTTTTCAGCCCTTTTTTTGGGGCTGAAAATAGCCCACTCAGCTTATACTCGAGTCAGTGTACCTGTCGGGTCGCGAACTTCCATTTTTCAAAAGTCGCGGATTCCTCCTGGTCCGTGATAGGCATTTGACACTGTGTTCCGCTACCGCCTATAACGGAGGTCCTCTCATCCTCGCACTTTCCCAGCAGAAACTGTGTTCAGCGTTCTGCCTATTATGGACGTCCTCTTGTCCAAGGATGAAAGAAGGTCCGTGATTGGTGGAACACTGAACACAGTGTCTGCTGGGAAACTGAGCCCGAGGATGAGAGGACCTCCGTTATAGGCGGTAGCGGAACACAGTGTTGAAAAAAACGATATATATATATTAGGGCTGTGCGTTAAACGCGATATTAACGGCGTTAACGCAAACCCATGTTAACGCCGTCAATATTTTTGTCGCGCGATTAACGCGGGAGCGCTCGGGGTGGACGTGCAGAGTGTGCAGCGGCGCGGCGCGGCTTACCTTCTCGCTGGATTCACAGGCAAGTTACTCACCTTGTCCCTGGATCCAGCGATGCCACCCCGCTGTGTGATCGGCGATGCCACCCCGCTGTGTGATCGAGCGGGTCCTCCTTGCTTGGCGGGTCCTCCTCGCTTGGCGGGTCCTCCTCGCTCGGCGGGTCCTCCTCGCTCGATTCACAGTGTCTGTGTGCCGCCGATCTCCGTTCCCTGCGACGTTACGACGCACGGGAGCGGAGAACGGCGCCAAATTCAAAAAAGTAAACAAACACAATACACACAGTATACTGTAATCTTATAGATTACAGTACTGTATGTAAAAAATACACACCCCCCTTGTCCCTAGTGGTCTGCCCAGTGTCCTACATGTACTTTTATAAAATATAAAAACTATTCTTTCTGCCTGAAAACTGTAGATTGTCCAAAAGTGTCCCTTTATGTCAAAAATGGTTTTAGATCAGGTAGAAAACAGCGATAATAAATTATAATCACTTGCAGAATTGTGCGATATTTGTGGGGAAATTCGTCATAAATTAGATAGATTAATCGTGAGTTAACTATGACATTAATGCGATTAATCGCGATTAAAAATTTTAATCGTTTGACAGCACTAATATATATATATATATATATATATATATATATATATATATATATATATATATATATATATATATATATATATATATATTACCTTGGAAAAGTAGCAGTATCATCATTACTGTGCTGCCAGGTGTCCCAATACTTTTGGAAATATACTGTGTTTGAGATTCTAACATCTTAACCTCTTTCATGTTATGTATTTAACAAACAACAACTAAATATTATATACAAATATCAAATATAGAATATAACATATACTATATATATATATATATATATATATATATATATATATATATATATAGTAAAAAATATAAACTATAAAAATTATAAAACTAAATATAATTACTCGGCACATCTGAGAGCACTATACAATATTATGACAATTTCCAGGAGGCCCCCATATATTCGGACTGTCCTTGCACACCCTTCATCAGTACAGGTATAGGTGATATTTTTCCATCCTTTAAAAAATAAATCTTAAATAACTGACACCACACATATTTATTTACAGAAAATAACTCTGGGATTTTGGAGAAACTTTAACAGTTTGTTTCAGGTAAAGTGTATCCTAGCCACAAGAAATGAAAATATGATAACATTATTACTTTAGTGGTGGAAACGCTGTATATTCTTATGATTTATTAATGTCCTGAAAACAGCCTTCTCGGTAAAGTTAATAAACTCACACCTTAACCCAATAGTGTTTTCCCAGTTCAGTGCGGAGAGGAAGAATGAAATAAGTACTTCATGATGAATACGGGATCAAGGGCTTTCAGGCAAATAAGAGATATTTTTTAGAATGTCGGTTCACCCAGAACTGTTCTTTCAGTTATTTGGACTGTAGGGGGGGCTAAATCACTTGTTGGCACTAAAGACTCAAAGGAGTGAGATCTTCCATTCATTTCCCCCTACAGCCTTAATAGAGGGAGTCTTAGGGCCAGATTCTCAGTGGAGATACGACGGCGTATCTCCAGATACGCCGTCGTATCTCTGAGTTGCGCCGTCGTATCTATGCGCCTGATTCATAGAATCAGTTACGCATATGTTTCCCTTAGATTCGACAGGCGTAAGTCTCTCACACCGTCGGATCGTAACTGCATATTTACGCTGGCCGCCAGGGGCGTGTACGCTGATTTACGCGTCAAAATATGTAAATCAGCTAGATACGGGAATTCACGAACGTACGCCCGGCTGATGCAGTACAGTTACGCCGTTTACGTTAGGCTTTTCCCGGCGTATAGTTACCCCTGCTATATGGTGGTGTAAGTGCGGTGTACCAATGTTAAGTATGGCCGTCGTTCCCGCGTCGAAAAAGTTACGTCGTTTGCCTAAGTCGTCCATGAATGGGGCTGGACGTCATTTACGTTCACGTCAAAACCAATGACGTCCTTGCGGCATGTTAGGAGCAATGCACACAGGGAAATTCAACGGACGTGCATGCGCCGTTCGGGAAGAACGTCAATCACGTCGAGTCACAACAGAACATTAACATAAAACACGCCCCCCTGTCCCACATTTGAATTAGGCGGGCTTACGCCGGCCGATTTACGCTATGCCGCCGCAACTTACGGAGCAAGTGCTTTGAGAATAAAGCACTTGCCCGTCTAAGTTGCGGAGGCGTAACGTAAATCGGATACGTTACGCGCCGCAAAGATACGCGGATCTACGTGAATCTACCCCTTACTCTTCCTGCTCTTTTCTTAACAATTGAAGTGAATAAAAAAATCCAAACAGCAATGGCACACCCTTTTGAGTGGAGCTGCATAAGACTTGGAGATATAAGAAGACAGTTGGGCAGATTGAAGCCCCCGCACTCATCCAAAACTGAAAGCGTACCTGTCAGTTGGTTGAAGCAACTATTCTTCTTTGAACAAGAGGGGCGCACGGAGGAGGACACGGGGGGAACCGGAGGAGGACGGGACTGGAGCACACGGAGAACACAGAGAAGGACATGGAGGGGGACCAGAGGAGTATACAGGGGGCAGTCAGGGATGATCGGTGCTGCGGTGGGGGGAGTTACAAGCACCGATCTCCATGTGCATCTTTCAGTAAAGCGTCTGAAAACCACGGGGGGGGGGGAGGTGAGGAGAACTGGCTGTCAGATGCTTTATTGTAAGCCACACAGGGAGATCGGTGCTTGTACCTCCCCCCACCGCTGCACTGATCGTCCCTGACTGTCCAGGTATCAGATCAAGCATCGGAGCATTTGCACGAGTACAAGTACTTGTGCAAATGCTCAGTATTGGCACTGATACCAATACTAGTATCGGTATCGGTGCAATCCTAGTTTTTATTATCCTGGTGACAATTGTCTTTGAAACTGAAAAAGCTAAAATAGAGGAATTAATCAAAAATTTGGAGTGGTCACCAAAACATGAAAAGAGGAAAAACTACCAATGGGGACACTTTTTCTTGGAGATATTTCTTCTCACTTCCTGTTGTATTTACAAGACAGGACATGAAGGGCCTCTAGGATGGGATGTTGATGCAAAAAAATATAAATGTCACAAAGGTTTTAATTGGTTGTGAGTGTCACCGGCGCAAAATAAAATAAAATAAATAATAAACCGTGATCTGCTGCAGTACTGTGTACCCTTGGTAGGGGTTAAAAGTGCATATGGAGAAAATGTTACTGCGCTGATCTAATTATCCAGAGGGTTTAATCTCTGGAGGTGTGGGCTGTGGATTGATATAATACACCATTAACCATAAGTGAAATGTATATATCAGGGCCACAATGTACCCAATCTTAAGTGTGGATAACCTAAATACAAACAATCTATGAAAATATATAAATTAAATTTAAATCATGCAAATGTGACACAGTAATTTTAAACTTGAATCACAGATCTGAATTAGTGTATCGGCATACACATCAATCAATATGCCACAGTGCTCCTGTGAGAAAATGGCTGTTGTTACTACTACAAGCCAGCTAAATAGTGAAAACAATACAGAAAATAGTGTATATATATATATATATATATATATATATATATATAAAAAAACACAATGTGCAATGTGCCAACTGCACCGTGAATTGTCCAATAACTGATATTGGAAACAGATACTCCCAAAAAATGTCAAAGTTATCAAACAACCAATAGAATGTGCAATGTGCTAGCTGCACTAAAAATAGTCCAATGACAGGCAATCTTGCTCTTATACAATGGGTTCCAGCAATGGGTTTGCTGGAACCCATTGTATAAGAGCAAGATTGCCTGTCATTGGACTATTTTTAGTGCAGCTAGCACATTGCACATTCTACTGGTTGTTTGATAACTATTTTATATATTTTTTTGACATTTTTTGGGAGTATCTGTTTCCAATATCAGTTATTGGACAATTCACGGTGCAGTTGGCACATTGCACATTGTGTTTTTTTATATATATAAATATATATACACTATTTTCTGTATTGTTTTCACTATTTAGCTGGCTTGTAGTAGTAACAACAGCCATTTTCTCACAGGAGCACTGTCGCATATTGATTGATGTGTATGCCGATACACTAATTCAGATCTGTGATTCAAGTTTAAAATTACTGTGTCACATTTGCATGATTTAAATGTAATTTATATATTTTCATAGATTGTTTGTATTTAGGTTATCCACACTTAAGATTGGGTACATTGTGGCCCTGATATATACATTTCACTTATGGTTAATGGTGTATTATATCAATCCACAGCCCACACCTCCAGAGATTAAACCCTCTGGATAATTAGATCAGCGCAGTAACATTTTCTCCATACACAAAGGTTTTAACCCGTCTTTGCCCAAGATATATTTAGATATACTTTATGAGCAAAAACTGCCAGTAGAGGAGGGACCAGAGCTCCATGCAGAGCAGTATCAAACATTAGCTTGAATTCTGTTCGTTTTGCGAGACAACCCTCGCAAACCAAGACAGGATTTAAAAAAAAAAGTTGCTTGTCTTTCAAAATGCTCGTTAACCGCGTTACTTGTAAACCAAGGTTCCACTGTACTCTATGGCAGTGTTTCTCAACTCCAGTCCTCGGGGCGCTCACAAAAGGGCATGTTTTCAGGATTTCCCTCAGATCAAACTGCTGTGGTAATTACTAAGGCAGTGAAACTGATAAAATCACCTGTGCACAATAATGGAAAGCCTGAAAACATGACCTGTTGGTGCGCCCCGAGGACTGGAGTTGAGAAACACTGCTCTATGGGGTGGTTCCCTGTAGTAGTAGTTCAATGCACTATGCAAAGGAATATGGGGAAGTTGTGCACAGCAGAGAGGAAATCAGAAGTGTTCCTTTAGTTCCAGTTATCTTCAGCTAGCCTGTGTTCTTTATACTGCAGTAAATTTGTAATCCAAGATGGAAGAGGGTAACAAGGATGAACTAAACTGCACCTTATCTGAAGAGATGATAACCCGTGCATGTTCCTCCTTTAACTGTGTTAGAGAAATGTTCACAATACTGACTTTACAGAACAATGTGGGGGAATTTGGCCCCAAGAGCCTGCTGTGTGAGGCCCGTGAAGAAGTAGATTCACATCCAGCCAGTCTGTATGAATGTTACTCAGCAGTACTGTTGTTAACTATCACAAGGGCTGTGTCCGCTCACCACTACGAACATCAGATGAATAGAGGGTTCCAGACGCACCGACGTTCGGCTTCTTTCGACAACTCGTGAATTTTTTTTCGGGTGAACCCCCGCTTTAAGTATGTTTAACAGGGCCTCAAAAACAGGAATGTTGGACCTCTGCAGAGAGATCACTGCTTCCACAAAGAGAGAAAAGGCCATTTTTTTCTACAGCATACTGCCAGGGGACAGGGCTTCTAAACAAAACAAACTGAAGGACTATGCAAACCTTTTGTATTCATAAACCTGGAATGTATTTAGCTCAGTTGGGCTTTAACTCTTTGTAAAATATAATTCAATCCAAGGGTCATTTTTTTTGTCCTGCAGAGACAACTCTTTCAAGCACAATCAATACCAGAGAATGAAGAGATTTATAGATAACTTGGGTTCCAGACAAATGTGGCTGATTGCCAGAAACGATGATTTCCCTGTAAAAGCTTGCAAGATTCTAATGCTGAGAAAGTGAGCCTTTGTTACGTAGTTTCGATGTCGGTTCATTGTGCCCAGTGATCATGGAGCGATGCTTTTGCTTGCTGCATGGAGACTTCTCATTGTAGAAGAAAATTCACTTGGCAAAGCTTTTAAAGGAGTCTTTTCTCTCTGGGCGACTATTTTATGGTACGATAATTCCTGCAGCGGCTGACTGACTTTATAATCGCTTGATCTGAAAAGTTTCAAATCAGATGTGGAATAAATGCAGAAGCTGACTGTGATTTGGGCACACACACAGAGCACAGAAATGTCCTCATTTAGCAAAGTCTCTGAAATTAGAACTGTCTGTTATCCCCCACAGCAGTCAATCACATTCAAACTGTCTTCCAGCAAGTGGCATTTCTGCAGTGCAGGTTTGCTGCATCTGACTGGCTAATGTTAGTGTAGCGTCTGGTTACTTCCAAGTACCGGTGCTATTAAAATTTAGAGGGTGATCAAAGTATTAATGACTCTCATCCAAATTACAATGTTCAAATAGGGTCTCTGTTTCAGCTTGGCTGTGCTGTGGGCTCATTCTATTGTTTACTGGGGTGCTATCCCACCCCAGGGCGACAGGTGGCAGCAGCAGAGTCAAGACTTGGGTGTTCTTTTCCAGCAGCCAATCAGGAGGGAGTGTCCTCGCTGGGCATGCTGGGAGAGGGTACTTATGGAACAGACGCCATTGAGTCTGGGTCTTCTTCCAGTGTGGAGCATTGGAAAAGACGCATAAGGGTAAATAAGGGGGTTAGACAGTTGAATTTGGCTTGCTGTTTGGGTGGTAAGTTTGAGCTTGGTTATTACGCATTTATTACTTTACTACTGATATGCATCAAATCGCATCTCATTTAAAGTCCCAACTTCTTCTCTTTTTCCATTTTCGGGGATGGAGGCATGTGTCTATATGCCTCATTCAAAGTCCCAAACCATGTTCTATGTCATATTACAGGGATGGAGATGCGATTATGATATTTTTATATATTTACTAGTGCTGTCAAGCGATTAAAATTTTTAATCGCGATTAATCGCATTAATGTCATAGTTAACTCACGATTAATCGCGCGATTAAGGAGGTTCACCCTTTAAAACATTTTTTTTTTTGTTTTCTTATTTATTTATTTATTTTTTATAATATTAAATTGTGTTTTTTTATTTTTTTACATTTTGATCACTTTTATTGCTGTCACAAGGAATGTAAACATCCCTTGTGACAGCAATAGGTGGTGACAGGTACTCTTTATGGAGGGATCGGGGGTCTAAAAGACCTCCGAGCCCTCCTTTGCACTTCAAAGTATTCAGATCGCCGAAAACGGCGATTCTGAATACTGTGTACTTTTTTTAATCCGGCGCCATTGGCAGCCGAGAAACCCGGAAGTGACGTCATGAAGTCGTTTCTGTGGTTTCAATGCGGAGACTGAATCAAAGCCGTTTACGGCTTAGTGTCAGTCTCCGCCTGAACACAGAACGCGGCGGATGGAGGATCGGGTCTCCCGGTGGGACGGGAGGCCCGGTCAGTGCGGCGAAAGGCGGCGGGAGGGGGGGATGTCCCCTCCCGCTCCTCCGGCATAACAACCGAGCGGCTTTTAGCCGCATCGGTTGTTATGTTTGGATAGCCGATCGCCCGCTCTAAACAACGGTACCGGGATGATGCCTGCGGCTGCAGGCATCATCCCGGTATAACCCCCGAACGCCGCCTCGTTAATCACGCAAAAAAAAAATTGACGGCGTTAACATGGGTTTGTGTTAACGCCGTTAATAACGCGTTTAACTGACAGCACTAATATTTACCCTTATGCGTCTTTTCCAATGCTTCTCACTACCATACCATTCTTAGGTGGAGGCGGGGACACATACCCCTAGTCACCTGTCCTCCATCTACTCATTAGTATTTGTATGCCTCTGTTGAGGAAACTATATCAGTTTAGTTAGGACTACAGATACGCAGAGAGCCGTGAAGAGGCCTGTAGCTTATCCATGCGTTTGCAAATGTGTGCAACCAATCCTCTGCTTTTAACATACAAGTTAGACAGTTGAATTTGGTTTGCTGTTTGGGTGGTAAGTTTGAGCTTGGTTATTACGCATTTATTACTTTACTACTGTTTGCATCAAATCGCATCTCATTTAAAGTCCCAACTTCTTTTCTTTTTCCTCCAGTGTGGCACCCACCTTTAGGGTGACCACATCACGGCGTCCCGGCGTTATGGCCTTCCTCGCCGGGGGGTGCGTGCCACGCGGTGTTCCTGGTTCCGGGACCATGTTGGTCTGGAACGTTTGAGCAACAGCGGGACTTTTGAAGATCCCAAGCGGTAGAGCTGTTCAGTGGGGAGTCCGTCTGAGGATCGTCATTGGGAGGCTGGCGGTCCAAAAGGATTTCGACAAAACACCGGGGATCAAGATAGCCGGACACTGAATGATTGATCACCTGTCAGTCGGTACCTGGGCGACGTTAAGAAGGAGATCCAGGCGTAATTCTTCCGAGGAGGATTGCTTCCGCATTTGCAATCAGAGAGGGCCTGTGGCAGAGGTGTCTCCCTGAAGTTCATTCCAAGGAGAGTCTGTGGCAGAGACTTTTCCCTAAAAAGGTTTGAGTGATACTCCGGCTGCTAAGCCTGCTCAGGTAGGAGTGGTGCGGAAAGTGTTACGTATGGGAGCAAGACTGTTCCAAATACTGTACTACACCTGAATCTGTTGTTCTCCTTTTTCCAAACTCTATCCTTTCATCACCGGTTCATTGTTTTTACCCGGCTGGGTAAAGAGCACAGAAAAGACACTTGTTGCGGACATTCCTTTTATTCATTCCAAAAAAAGCAAGTTTATTAATTAAAATTTGACACATACAGTCCAAAGTACTACAATCTTATCTAATATAGCAAACACATACAAGGCCATAAACAATATAGCACTGTAATTAAACAGGGATCAACATTCTGAAAGGTCATACAGCCGCAGCCAACCACCACACCACCCCTGGCCCCCATCTGCGCCAGGTCAACCCGCCCCCCATACACCAGTGCGCGCCCATCTTAAATCGGTTCTCCACCCTAAAGTGGAGTCCCGCTGATCGGAACCCTCCCCCCCTCCGGTGTCACATTTGACACCTTTCAGGGGGGAGGGGGGTGCAGATACCTGTCTAAAGACAGGTATTTGCACCCACTTCCGGCCCGGCATTCACGGGCAAAAGACGGGCATTCCGTCACATCCCGTCGCCCCCCCCGTTGTGTGCTGGGAACACTCGGCTCCCAGCACACAGCGGGAGCCAATCGGCGGGCGCGGCGCGACTCGCGCATGCGCCGTAGGGAACCGGGCAGTGAAGCCGCAGCGCTTCACTTCCTGGTTCCCTCATCGTGGATGGCGGGGGGAGCAGCAGAGAGATGAGCGATCGCTCATCCGCTGCTGCGATCGGCGCTGGATTCCAGGACAGGTAAGTGTCCTAATATTAAAAGTCAGCAGCTGCAGTATTTGTAGCTGCTGGCTTTTAATATTATTTTCCCATGGCACAACCGCTTTAAGCAGCATATACAACCCACATCTAGCTCAAAAGTCTGTCCATGATTAGGTCATCCGGGGCTAGCCCCGGTGTTCCAAACCAGAGGTCCCATAGCTTTTCAAATTTTCCAGAGCATCCCCTATGTTGGTATATAACCTTCTCCATTCTCAGTGCATTACCAAGTGCAGTGGTCCATTCCCTGACTGTGGGGGGCGCCTCAGATTTCCAATGCTGCATGATCAGTTTTCTGGCCATAAAAAGAGCCCTAGTGAGGGCTCCCTAATAAGGGGTTCCCATTCCAGCTCATCTAGAAGATTCAGGAGACATTGTTTAGGATCTAATGGGATCAAAACCTGGAATACTGCGTTTAGTGTGTCTGTCACCCCCTTCCAATATGCATGCAACTTGGGGCAGCGCCAGAGCATATGTATCAAGTCCCCATGGTCCCTTTTACATCTCGCACAAGTCGGTGTGGGCCGCAATCCCATATCATACAATCTGTGGGGCGTGTGGTGTACTCTTATGCCGCGTACACACGATCAGTTAAACCGATGAGAATGGTCTGATGGACCGTTTTCATCGGTCAAAACCGATCGTGTGTGGGCGCCATCGGTTATTTAACCATTGGTTAAAAAAAAAGCCAACTTGTTTTAAATTTAAAACTCCATGCGACGGATTGGCAGAAGTCATACTACTTCACCCACAAATCCTCTATCTCCTGTTACGCTCAAGAGAAAAACTTTAAACTCCTCTCTCGATGGTACAGGGACCCTCACTCTTTACATTAAATATTTCCATCTGTGCCCCCTGTGTGTTGGAGATGCGGCTCAGTGGATGGTAGTTACCTCCATATCTGGTGGATGTGCCCGGCCGTTCAGCCCCTTTGGTCTCAGGTCTTTGCCATATATAATAAGCTCTATGATCAACCCCTGACGCCTTCACCAGAAATAGCCTTGCTGTCCACGCTACCTGGCTCCATAGCTTCGCAGAAGGGTACCTTTTTTTTTTTTTTTTTAATTATAAAATTTTTTATTGTTGTTTGCGTATGTAAAGTACAGAAAGTAGTGCGCCAAGTTGCATAAATTTAACATAGTACATACACAAGCATACATTTTACCCCTCCCCTATCTCTGTGTCATTGTATTTAAGTGAAAAAAGCCTCTTAAATTCCAAATTGTCTTCCCTCATGTCCACCATCCCCCCCCCCCGCCAACCCTCACCCACCCATCCGCCCTCCCATCACACCTTGGACCGTTTTTTTAGGTTAATTTGCTACATTCAATTGATCCTCCCCATAAAGGGATGTCCAATAGCGGGTTAAGGTATTTATTAAATTTGAAAGACTTCCTCTTCTTATATAGGGCATCCCGTTATGTCTAGCCAAGGTTTCCACATCCTCACAAATTTTCTATAGTTGCCCTGTCTAGTAAGTGTCACTCTCTCGCTCCAGATCATTGTGTTGATGGTTTCAACCCAAGATTTGACAGTGGGTGGAGTCTGGGCCTGCCACCTCCACGCAATTAACTTCCTTGCCTGGAAGAGGCATCTCAGCACCACCTCAAGGGCACCGACAGGCACTCTATCCTCCTCAATACTGCCTAATAGGCATGTCTTGGACTCAGCTTCCAAATTCGTTTTAAAAGTTTTATTTATTATGTCTATCACCTCCTCCCAGTATCTGAATAGCTTAGGGCATTTCCACATCATGTGGATGAGGCTGCCTGTCGCTCTGCACCTTGGACATTCGTCAGTGCTTCTCCACCCAAGATTGAACATTCTCCTGGGGGTATAGTATACCCTATGCAAGAGGAACAAGTGTGATACTTTCTGAGATGGGGAGATCGAGACCAGTACCCCCCTCCTCAAGATCGTGCTCCACTGTTCCGTGGACATTTGCCCTAAGTCTCTCTCCCATCCTATCCTGCTCTTAATGGGGCCTGCCCTACTTATTGTTTTAGCTCCTATTCTGGAATACAGTTCAGAGATCAGGCCTTTAGTTGTTTTTGAAGAGATTATTTTCAGGAGGGTAGGAGCCGAAGACCATACAATGGGTCGTGACCCAAACTGGGCTTGGATGCCGTGTCGGATCTGGAGGTATCTGTAAAATGTTTTATTTGCTATATTGAATTCCTGTCGCAAATCTGCAAAGGATTTCATATGTTCTCCATCTTACAGTTGGTTTAAGCGGTTTATCGATTGTCTCTCCCATTCCTTACATCTCTCAATGTCTTTTAATTCCCTTAAGTTTTGGTTGCACCAGAGAGGGGCAAACGTTGTTATTCCCTTATAGCCCATCAGTGCTTTTGTTGTTTGCCATACTTTAAGGATTAGTTTTATAGTTGGACATTTATGAATAAACGAGCCAGCCTCGAGTGCCTCCAATATTGTCCTATGTGGTGCCCCTATTAGCATCAGTGTACCGGGATTCCCGTCCCCCTCCAATCCGCAAGATGTTGTAACTGCGAAGTTAGGAAGTATGTTTTCGGGTGAGGAACTGCCATTCCCCCCTCTTTAGCTGGTAACTGTATGGACAAATCCTGGCTTGTCCCTTCTTCCAAATTAAGTCTCTAAAGATGGATTCTATCCTTTTGAACCATTTTTGGTCTATCCAGACTGGGGAGTTATGGAGGATATAGAGTAGCTGGGGCAGCCATAGCATCTTTATTAAATTACATCGCCCCGCTATGGATAGTGGTAGTCTACACCAGATGTCTCTTTTATGTTCCCATTTGGACAAGAGGGGAATTAGGTTATTTGAGACAAAGCTATTGATGTCCCTCGTAATCCATATCCCGAGGTATTGCATCATAGCTACTACTTTTAACTGAGGAATTCCGTGGGGTATCTGGACACCAAGGGGGTCAATTGGCAGTAGTGCCGACTTTTCCCAGTTAATGACCAGCCCAGAACATAGCCCAAACTCGCCCACCGTTTTGATCACATTTTTTAACGAGGTTTCGGTGTCTCCCAGAAAAAAAAAGCACATCGTCCGCAAACAGTGCGATCTTATCCTCTATGGTTAGTCTACGGAACCCCTGTATATCTTCTGATTTTCTGATTTTAATGGCCAATGGTTCCATCGCCAGCGCGAACAGAAGGGGGGAAAGGGGACAGCCTTGTCGAGTTCCTCTCTCTAGTTGGAAGATTTCGGAAAGTTCGTTGTTGATTTTAATTTTGGCTCTTGGCTGGTTATATAACAGCTTCACCCAACTAATAAACCTGGGGCCAAACCCGAATTTCTCTAGGACCTTCCACAGGTAGAAGGGTACCTTACTACGTTTCTTTCTGTCGGCTGCGAGGCAGCTTATTCCCCAATTTTGGAAGACTACTTCTACCCCTCCATTATCCCTGTGGGTCTCTTTGGTTAATGATATTATGCGAATGGAGGAGATGTTAGCTTTAGATACTGACACCTACGATAAGTTTAAGACCTTGTGGCTCTTATGGATTGACTACTCTACCTCTGATTCCTTAAAGACGTTACTGGCACCTCGAGTTCAGCCTTGATGCTCGATCCGTATGTACTTTGCACAGCTGGGGTGTCGTGGCCCGCTCGGTTCTTCCTTCTCTCCTCCCCCACCCGTCTTTTCCCTCCTTTTCCTCTCTCCTTTCTTACTTCTTCTCCTTCTCTCTTATCTAATGATCAACTGTAGTTCTACTGCTTTATGTCTCCTCAGTCCTCCTTGCTTCTCCGTATCACACACTATTAGCCACCCGACATAGGGGGCGAATTAGTTGGACTCATGTTGAGCTTCCGTTGTGCAGTGTTTCAGACAGTGTGTATTAATATGTTCCTTCCTATGCTGTAGACATTTGATGATTATATGTGTTGTATTTCTCTGTTGAAAACAATAAAGACATATTTACCTCTAAAAATCCACGCATGCTCAGAATCAAGTCGACGCATGCTTAGAAGCATTGAACTTTGTTTTTTTCAGCACGTCGATGTGTTTTTATATCACTGCGTTCTGACACGATTGTTTTTTTAACCGATGGTGTGTAGGCGCGACGGACCATCAGTCAGCTTCATCGGTTAACCGATGAAAACGGTCCATCGGTCCCTTCTCATCGGATGGACTGATCGTGTGTACGCGGCATTAGGAGTGTATATAATTGTGTCAGCCGCTGTGTCACATTCAGGGAACAAATGGTAACCGACTGCAGGGCCTCCTCCCACTGATCCTCGTCCAGGGACCCTACGTCAACCTCCCACTTCCTTCTAACTGTCAGGGGATGTTTTGTGAGAAATTTACGAAGCAGTGTACTGTAGCTCTGGGAAATAAAACCCTTAGATATCTCTGCACTCTTAAGCTGCAAAAGGATTGGAAGGGAATCCACACTCCGAGGCCCTGGACTGAGCAACAGACATTCCTTTATTATCGCTATATGCACCATTCACCCCTAGGAATTCGGAAGAGCCACAAGGTAAATGTGCCACCCAAAACAAACCAGCAGCTCCTCTGGGGGTAGTGCTACATTAGATATAACAAAGAGTTCTCATTTTATTTTCCTTGTGTAAGTGTAGCACTGCCCCCATAGGGATTGGTGTGTGTAGACTTCCCTGGGCTTTCCCCCTTATCTTGCTGCCAGTAACTAGGGGTTTTCACACAACCGCATGTACTCTCATGCGGTCATTATCCATTAATTAATCAAGGGGTATTTTTTGTATTTATTATTGGAACTTGTATGGGAGAAGGGAATTGTGGGATACTTCAACTGAAACTAATTACAGATGAGGACAACTCTCACTCGGCCTCACCAAGTTAATTGTGGTAGCAAACTCTCTGCTATGCACTTGTATGGGTTGAGTAACTCCTTTGCTTGCTCTGGCAGCTGACTTGGTGAAACTGTTTATCTTCGGGACACTCATTAGTATCCCCTTTAACTGACACCCGTCCAGTGACTCCTCTAGCTGAAGGGTGGCTCTCACAGGACAGGCCCTATGACTCAGATCTGTACTCACTGTTGGCCGGAAAAGATCCTTCCTGGTGTGTCTCCCTTCCAGTCAGCTCTGCAGGACATCTGGGTTGCAGCTATATTCAGATTCAGGCCCTCAGGTCCACTACCTAAGGCCGCATGGCAGCTTCTACAGAGGAGGGCCGTATTCCATTTTTTTCACAGGGCTGTAACTATGCTTATGCTGTCATTTGTCAGGTTTCCTCCCACTGTCCAATATGCCCAGTGTGAAACATTCAGACAACGTGAGCAGCATCTGAGCACCATGAACAGACCCTACCAATGGATCCCTGCTCCCTGGTAGGCAGATAGCATCTAAATTTATTACCTGGGAATCTTCCTGGTAAGCAGAAAGACCCCAAAACTATACTCTCTTCTAGCACCTACCTAGGAGGGTGCTACATACACTACATATTAGGCATGTGCAATTTTTTAAGTTACGAATACGTTTTCCGTCAATTTTCGTTATTTTAGTTGATTCGTTAACATACGAATGAACGAATGGTTTAGCGCAATTGATAACGAATAACGATATTTTCAAAATAACGGATATGAAAAACAACGAAGATACGAAAGATGAAAGAAACGAAAACATAGAAACAACGAAAATACCGAACCCAAAAAAAAAAAATAATTACGAAAAACAAAATGAACGAAAATGCAAACTTACTAATATTCGAAGACCGAAAAGAAAACGAAATGCCGAACAAAGACTAAAAAACGAAAATCAAAACTAACGAAAAATAAATTACGAATCTTCGGAAAACTGAAATGAAAACAACGAAAATACAAAATAATGTAAATTAGCTTTCGTTAGTACTGAAATATTTCTGGACATTGACCAATAGCCACTGAGCGCTGTCCCTTTCCTCTGAAGAGGTTTGTTCCTTCCCCCAATGAGCTTCTTTCTCATTACCTCCTGGCTCCTTGTGTCTTTTTCTGTGTTAGACTGCAGTGCATCTAATTTCTAGATTTGTATTTGTAATATCTGACATATTTTAGTTTTCTTCTACGTCAGACTTCATTCTAGACAGGGTGTGTGTGCTAACTAAGACAGTCAAGTCAATCACAGTAAAATCCGAATTACAAAATTACGACGAGTAGTGTGTCGAATAAACGTAAAATGTATTCTAACAGAATTACGAATGCAATAAAATCTACAAAAGTACGTTTTTACAATCAAAGGAAATTAGACATGAAAATACGAATGATCATAAAGCAACGAAAATATATTTCTTTACGAAAATACGAATGCGGCATGATGGAAAATATAATGTAAATACGAATAACAAAACAACGAAAATTAAACTAACGTAAAAACGAAGGAACGAATAAAATCATTTTAAAAATACGAACGTGGCAGAATACAAAATATAACGAAAATACGAATCTCGATTCAACGAAAAATAAACTAACAGAAAAAAACGGAAACGGAAAAAAGAGTGTTACGAAAATACTAAAGAGTACGAATACGATAACTAACGTCTTACGAAATTACGACTCGTTACGAATCACGATAAACGAACAGAAACGAAACAGAAATAAACGAAAAATTTTGCTGTGCACATGTCTACTACATATTAATGAAAATGTAGCTTGTAGAACATTTTTTCTCAGTAGAACGAAAATGTAAGTTGAAGAGACACACCACTGCTAAAAGGTCCATATTCCCATGAAAGTCAGTGGGACAATCGAAAGAGTAGACAACACATTTCAGAGATCTAAAACAGCCCCTTTCATTGGGGTTAGAAAGACATATACATATCAATACAATATTATTACAGCACCCCTCCTGGGGGTCATAGTTAAAAGAGAAGTTTTTATTTTTGTAAAAGTCATACTTACCTAGATGTTTGCATGCAGCATCGGTCCCCTGCCAGCTCTAAGGCTCCATTCACACCTAGGCAGACAAATTCGCAGCGTTTTGTCGCCGCAAATCGCGGTACAAATAGCGGCGTTTTGTACCGCGATTTGCAGCGACAAAACGCCGGTATTGTCCGCCTAGATGTGCCCCAGATTGACCCCCTCTATGGAGATGCTTCCCATTTCCTAGCCGAACGCCGAAAGCCGCCTGAAAAAAAGGTCCGGGACCTTTTTTCAGGCGGCAGGTGTCCGGCGTCCGGCATTCAGCGTGGAGATGTGAACCATCTCCATAGAGGGACATGTGTTTTCATCCCTCTGGTGGCAGCGGCGTAGCACTACAGGCGTAAAAACGCCTAGGTGTGAATGGGGGCTTAGACTAAGAACTGACCGATTAAAGACCGCTGATCGCTCAGTCCTCCGTGAGCAGAGAGAGAGCCAGTGACTGTCAGTCACCGGCTCTCTGCTCTGCCCCCCTTCGCACTCACTGGAGCGCTGGGCTGTGGAGGGGGTGGGAGTGGCTCGGACTCTCAGCAGCTCACTTAAGCCTCGTACACACGATCAGTCCATCCGATGAGAATGGTCTGAAGGACCGTTGCCATAGGTTAACCGATGAAGCTGACTGATGGTCCGTCACGCCTACACACCATAGGTTAAATAACCGATCGTGTCAGAACGCGGTGACGTAAAACACAACGACGTGCTGAAAAAAACGAAGTTCAATGCTTCCAAGCAAGCGTCGACTTGATTCTGAGCATGCATGGATCTTTAACCGATGGTCGTGCCTACTAACGATTGGTTTTGACCTATCGGTTAGGAATCCATCGGTTAAATTTAAAGCAAGTTGGCTTTTTTTTAACCGATGGTTAAATAACATATGGGGCCCACACACGATCGGTTTTGACCAATGAAAACGGTCCATCAGACCGCTGTCCTCTGGTTAACCTATCGTGTGTACAAGGCCTAAGAGGATGAGCCGGGTACCTGACCAGGCATCTGGATGGATCACAACCATATGATTGTGATCTTTCCTCAGCCTGGACCTGGACTGTCAGTTGACAGCGGGCTTCAGGAGCGCAAAACAAATTGCACTCCTGAAATGCATTGGCTACTCTTTCAATTGTTCCCCTGACCTTTATTAGAATAAAATCCTATCTGGACCTTTTAGCAGTGGTGACGGTGTGGCGCTTTAATTGACATTTTTGTTACATTACACTATATGATCTACATAAACATCAATACCAATAAGATGACCTTACAGTCCAGTGCTATTTTTCCACTTTCGTTAACTATAGATTTCCTATGTGATTGTGACGATTAGCCTTGCATTGTCACATATGTGAGTCACATGCCCCTCCAAATCTGGAGATAACGAAATAGATTTGCTACAACTGGAGAGTGCAAAATTTGGTGCAGCTCTGCATAGAAAACAATCCGCTTCCAGCTTTAATTGTCAAAGTATAAGTGAACAAGCTGAAGTTAGAAGCTGATTGGCTACCATGCACAGCTGCACTAGATTTTGCTCTCTCCATTTGTAGGAAATTAACACCAATGCGTATTTCCTTAGGCTCCCAGGAAGCACCATGAAATCTCTCCATAAATTCCCTCTTGAACAGTTGTCACTGAAGAAAATGTCCACGTTGGAAGATTTTCCCCTTATCCCTAGCAACGCAAAAATTTGGATTTTCTCATCACTTTCCTTTGCTAGAGACAGTGGTCACCAGGACAGATTTAGGCTCCATTCACACGAATGCGTTTTTCTAATGTAAAAAAAAACAAAAGCGCAAATGCGGTAAAATCGCAGTAAAAACGCGGTAAAAGGCAACATGCATAGGTGTGAATCGAGCCTTAGGCCTGATTCACACCTAGGCATTTTTAGTGCTTTTTGAATTTTGCACAAAAATGCAGTGATCCTGCTTTATTCGGGTCGTCTGGTTATCCAGGTCAAGGTAT
This sequence comes from Rana temporaria, assembly GCF_905171775.1. Classification (NCBI taxonomy): domain Eukaryota; kingdom Metazoa; phylum Chordata; class Amphibia; order Anura; family Ranidae; genus Rana; species Rana temporaria. Next base: position 49,223,958 of record NC_053493.1, read on the forward strand.
AACTAGTAGTAGTTCACATTCAACTGGACTAGTTCTTCTGTAATGTTGGAGATGTTTTGCTGCTTCTTCTCTACAATGTGGGATTCCCCATTACTTCCCCATTACTTTCTGGTCCCCCTGACAGAGGCGAAAATCTGCTCAATGGGAACACAAACATAAAAAGCAAACAAGACCAATGGCAGAAAAAGGCAGAGTGGTCCATTAAGGCCTGGTTCACACTTATGCATTTTTTGTGATTTTTGCATTTTTCATATTTGCACTACAGAACGTGTTTAATAGGAAACCAAGTTAAATGGACTGCAGTGAAAATCTGCAAAATGCAAAAAGCACCAAAAAATGCATAGGTGTGAACCAGGCTTTAGTCAGCAATAAAAACCAACAGAAATGGTAACCTGGTGCTGCCAAACTAGCTGCCCACCAGTGCTCATCGTGCGGCTTTCTTTATTCGAGGCGCCAATCAGTTCATGCCTGGGGCACAGCAGGCTGCAAACAGAGTTGAATTGACTCCAGTGGTCTGCACTGCTGGAACCACCTGATGTCAATGGTAGATGCAGTTCAGTGCTAAGTCAGGGGCTGAAACAATAAGCCCCTGGGCTTGTTAACCTACCATAGAACATTCACTTAGATTGCTCTATAACACATACCTCCCAACTTTTTGAGATGAAAGCGAGAGACACCTATCAGCAAACGTATGTAGGCATAGGACACACACCCTGTCACGCCCCCTTAAAGAAAAATTATACAAAAAAAAGATTTGTTAAACCCACGAGTGCTTGCTTTTTATTTACTGCTACTACTTCTATATATTGGCTTTTGAAATTTACAAATGCGGCAATTTAGAATTTGGATGAAAGGTATAGCACTGGGAAACACTTTAAAAAAAATAAAAAGTGCATTTTATATACAACTATAGAGATCAGACCAAAATGAGGGACAAATTAGGAGAAAAGAGGTAAACTGACATATTACTCAATTAATAAATTCACGGACAGAGCTGGGTTAGCATAACTTTGCAGCAACAGGTCACTGTAATAGTGATCTATTACTACTAATAGCAGTTTATTAATATAAATGTTTTTTTTTTTTTTGCTGCAGAGGTGAATAGGAGGGGGGGATTGGGTAGGGTCTCCACTAACAAATAAAACAACCAACAATTTACGCAGCACTTTACATACAGTACAGACCAAAAGTTTGGACACACCTTCTCATTCAAAGAGTTTTCTTTATTTTCATGACTATGAAAATTGTAGATTCACACTGAAGGCATCAAAACTAAATATAAAAATAAATAAAATATATTTCATATTCTAGGTTCTTCAAAGTAACCACCTTTTGCTTTGATTACTGTTTTGCACACTCTTGGCATTCTCTTGATGAGCTTCAAGAGGTAGTCACCTGGTGCAGCACCCCATCACTCTCCTTCTTGGTCAAATAGCCCTTACACAGCCTGGAGGTGTGTTTGGGGTCATTGTCCTGTTGAAAAATAAATGATGGTCCAAACAAACGCAAACCGGATGGAATAGCATGCCGCTGCAAGATGCTGTGGTAGCCATGCTGGTTCAGTATGCCTTCAATTTTGATTAAATCCCCAACAGTGTCACCAGCAAAGCACCCCCACACCATCACACCTCCTCCTCCATGCTTCACGGTGGGAACCAGGCATGTAGAGTCCATCCGTTCACCTTTTCTGCGTCGCACAAAGACACGGGGGTTGGAACCAAAGATCTCAAGTTTGGACTCATCAGACCAAAGCACATATTTCCACTGGTCCAATGTCCATTCCTTGTGTTCTTTAGCCCAAACAAGTCTCTTCTGCTTGTTGCCTTTCTTTAGCAGTGGTTTCCTAGCAGATATTCTACCATGAAGGCCTGATTCACACAGTCTCCTCTTACCAGTTCTAGAGATGTGTCTGCTGCAAAAGGTGGGAGAACCTAGAATATGAAATATATTTTCAGTTTCACACTTTTTTGTTATGTATAATTCCACATGTGTTAATTCATAGTTTTGATGCCTTCAGTGTGAATCTACAATTTTCATAGTCATGAAAATAAAGAAAACTCTTTGATTGAGAAGGTGTGTCCACACTTTTGGTCTGTACTGTGTGTATATATATATATATATATATATATATATATATATATATATATATATATATATATATATATATATTTTTTTTTTTTATTCTTTATTTTGGTATTTTTTTCTTTCACAAAGATATTCATACTACAACTTTACAGATAAAACATATTATTTGACAATTCTGCATAATTAACTCTTAAGCACTTTTATTTTACCTTTACCTTAATCACTTTTTACTAAAACAAAACAAGTTTTTAAATGCTCCTATCCCAAATTCCTCCTTTATCACATTTAAACTCTATTTTGTTTTGGGCTATTCTTATACTCTATATTTGTCCTTGCTATCCACCTGTGGGACCCACCCTAATTACCCCCATCCCCGATAGAAAAAAAAAAAAAATTGACATATATATATTAAGCATTCAAATAAAAAAAATAATAATAATTAAATACAATAAATGATATATAAATACAATTTTAGTTTACCAATCTTTTTAATCCCCAGCTCCTAACAAATACTGTATGTTGAATGCTCTATACAACATTTAAATTCAATGCTACATGTCGGATACATTTTGGTGTGACGCAACATGAAGTGATACAAGCATGTCCATGTGAACAAGACTGTCCGCTGCAATGTCTATAACTGACACAGAGTATCCACAGGCATTTGTAAGGCTTCAAAAATACAGATGAATTGCCTACTTTTGACAGTACTGTAGTCTAAGCTTAGCCTGATAAAGTGTCTACATGACCACCATCTCAACCTTTGGCTGTAGAAGTATTTGGAATGAGGCATTTTACCAGCATCCTTATTTTTTTTTAAATAAAATATAGAAGACCAATAGATAATAAAAGATGTATAAATTAAATAACCAGACTGCAAAGTGCAATTGATTCCCTAACACCGAAATGGCCAGTGTCTCGTCTTCGTTATCTCACTTTTGCAGATCTGATCCTTGTCGCCTACCTATAGTCTAAAAATGCGGTCACTTCTTATGTAAAGGCGAGTTGGCTGGCATCCCAAGTCTCTGCTTCTCTAATCTGGTTGGTGAGTCAATCAGGCCTTCACCTGTCTGTGCGAGTGAATTATCACAGTCGTTCTTTTCCCCTGCAGTTCATTTATCAATAAGGAAGAGAAGCATTTGGAGCGGTTTGATATAGCTCAGTTTGAGACTTTTCAGGATCTAACAAAAATGTCAGTACAGCCGAGGTAATTAATATAAATCGCCTGCCAAAAATATATGATTCCCCCAGAATGGCCATATATAAGAACCCACTGATATATGCAAGCATGGCTATGCTTTATAGTACTCATCAATAATCAAGTAGCACATGGCCCAATGAATAAGCGATACAGAGGCCCTACTAGCATTTAAAAGGGTTTATTATCACTTGCAAAGATTTAACAACACGTGGAAGCATTTTTAAGATGAAAGAGAAATTCCAGGTATGGATATTATATCCATAGTTACATTAGTTATCCATGGACCAACATAACTATGTATACACCATACCTGGCTACCTCTGGAAATCACTGAGGTATACGCCATTTTTCAGAGAATATGAATGATGCACAAAAACTTTTCTTTCACTCATGGTTAATGTATAGCTGAAGCCATTTATTATCAATCAACTGTGTTTACTCTTTTTAAAATCAGAATGACAACAGAAACTAACTACCCAAATTATCCTGATCAAAAGTTTACATACCCCAGTTCTTAGTACTGTGTATTGTCCCATTTAACATCAATGACAGCTTGAAGTCTTTTGTGGTATTTGTGGATGAGGCTCTTTATCTTCTCAGAAGGTAAAGCTGCCCATTCCTCTTGGCCAGGGGTCTTCAAACTTTTCAAACAAACGGCCACTTTATTGTCCTTCAGACTTTAGGAGGGCCGGATTGTGGCCAGCAGCGGCAGGAAATGTCACGGTCATCCAGCATCAGTGAGAATAAATATGGCCTCAGGTTTGGTGGTCAATAGGAGGAGAAGTATTCCCCCTATTAGTAAGAGGGATAGTATCCCATCATTTGTATCAGTGGAATATATAGTGCTCCAGTGGAAGGAATAGTGCCCCCTATCAGTGGGAGGAATTTTGCCCCAAGGGCCGGATAAAGGCTAGCAAAGGGCCACATCTGGCCCTCGGCCCACAGTTTGGAGACCCCTGCTCTTGGCAAAAAGCCTCCAGTTCCTGTAAATTCTTGGGCTGTCTTGCATGAACGGCACGTTTGAGATCTCCCCAGAGAGGCTCAATGATATTGAGGTCAGGAGACTGAAATGGTCACTCCAGAACCTTCACTTTATTATGCTGTAGCCAATGACAGGTCAACACAGCCTTTGATCATTGTCATGTTGGAATGTCCAAGTAAGTCCAATGCGCAGCATCCTGGCTGATGAATGCAAATGTTCCTCCAGTATTTTTTGATAACATACTGTATTCATCTTGCCATAAATTTTGACCAAATGTCCTGTGCCTCTGGAGCTCACACATCCCCAAAACATCAGCGATCCACCTCCGTGTTTCACAGTAGGAATGGTGTACCTTTCATCCTAGGCCTTGTTGACTCCTCTCCAAATGTAGCGTTTATGGTTGTGGCCAAAAAGCTCAGTTTTGGTCCTATCACTCCAAATGACTTTGTGCCAGAAGGTTTGATGCCGCGTACACGCGATCATTTTTCGGCATGAAAAAAAACTTAGTTTTTCAGCATGTCCAAAAAACAAAGTTTTTCCAACTTCATCATTAAAAACAATGTTGCCCACACACCATCGTTTTTAAAAAATTATGAACAAAGCGCACGTACACCACGTACAACAGCACTCTAAAGGGGAAGTTCCATTCGCCTTTGGGCTGCTTTAGCTGATTCCGTGTTAGTAAAAGACGATTCGCGCTTTTCTGTCTGTTACTGCGTGATGAATGTGCTTACTCCATTATGAACGGTAGTTTTACCAGAACGAGCGCTCCCGTCTCATAACTTGCTTCTGAGCATGAGCGGGTTTAAAAAACTTTGTTTTAGCCCACACACGATCATTTTTTACCACCCGAAAAAAGACACGTTAAAAAATGCAGCATGTTCGATTTTTTTTTTTACGTTTTTCAGGAGATGAAAAACGATGTGCAGCCCACACACGATCATTTCAAATTACGTTTTTAAAAAGGTTGTTTTTTTTCATGCCGAAAAATGATCGTGTGTACGCGGCATGAGGCTTGTCTCTATGCTGTTTGGCGTATTGTAAGCGGGATACTTTGTGGCATTTGCGTAGTAATGGCTTTCTTCTGGCGACTCAACCATGCCAGCCATCTTTCTTCAAGTGCCTCCTTATTGTGCATCTTGACACACCACATATTTTCAGAGAGTCCTGTATTTCACCTGAAGTTATTTGTGGGTTTTTCTTTGCATTCCGAACAATTTTCCTGCCAGTTGTGGATGAAATCTTAGTTGGTCTTCCTGACAGTGGTTTGTTTTCCCTCTACCTCCGACCACGACAGGTTCTCCGGCCGGCAGAACCGGCGCTTTTGGTTGGGCTGCAAGCTGCAGTCCCAACCCTGCGCTCTCTCTTGCTTCTGGATAGGCCCTCAGACAGCCTAGCAGCCAGATGTGCCTGGGGTTGGCCCCATTGCCCCACAGCAGCCCAGGCAACATGACACATGTCTGCCCAGACAGCCGTCAAGGTGGCACAGAACACTGATCACCTGACTACACCCAAATATATAGGCTCTCCCAGCAGGCCAAGGGATTCAAGAAAAGTCCTGCCCATTGGCTGAGACACCCCATATACTCATAACCTGACCTTGCGTTGCCCTTGTCTTATCTAGTACCACCAAGTACCCGACCTTCTAGTGGTAGAAAAGTGAAACAAGGCCAAACTTAGGGAGAAATCAATAGATCTCTATCAATCAACCAGGATAATTACTCCTGGCAAGTAAATCTGCGAGGAGCAACCCTGCCTAAACTACAGGTTGTTACATCTAAGCTGCAATATATTACATTTTTGATTTTGGGTTTAATACCACTTTAAGAACTGACACTCTTTATTGAAAGGCTATTTGTGTTTTCATCATCAAATGAGCATTTCTGATGCAGTAAATTTATTTTTTGGTGTGTGACATATTCATTGGGTCCAAAACTACCACAGCGAAGACTATTGGACCAATTGCTGAAAACAAATGTACCTTCTCTTGAGATCTGCATTATAATCTTCAGGACAGACACTTCTACAGGTTATAATCCACAAAATAAAATTCCAGATGTTCTTTGGTGATTTCTGAACATTTAAAGGAGTTGCAAAATCAAAAATTTGTTTTTGCTGAAATTACTGTTTACAGGGTATAGAGACATAATAGTTAACTGATTCCCTTTAAAAATGATTAAAAATAGATAAAAATCAATCATATAATGTGCTTGCAGTTTCTAGTTTCGTTTTTGCATGTTGTTTCCTGCTTCTCTGCTGTACAGAGCCACAGAGCCAATACAGGGCAGTGATGGTTTGAAAAACGAAACTGATTGGTGCTGATGGGTTTTAGACACACATAGGTAGATTCACAGACAATTGCCTAAACTTGCAGCGGCGTAGCTTAGCGTGTTTAGGCTACGCCGCCGTAAGTTAGCTAGGCAAGTACATGATTCTCAATGTACTTGCCTGCTATGTTACGGCGGCGTAGCCTAAAGCGGGCGTGCGTAAGGGCGCCGAATTCAAATGTGTGTTAGGGGGCGTGTTGTATGCTAATAGTGCTTGACCTTACGTTTTTTACGTATTTTTTTTAACTGCGTATGCGCCAGGCGCCTACATTTCCCAGTGTGCATTGCGGCTAAGTACGCCGTATGGGCCTATTGATTTCGACGTGGACGTAAACGACCTAAATCCCGATTCACGGACGACTTACGCAAACGACGTAAAAAATTCGAATTTCGACGTGGGAACGCCGGCCATACTTGACATTACTATTCCACTAGGGCCTAGCTCTAACTTTACGCGGCCTATCTCTTACGTAAACAGCGTAAAAGTACTGCGTCGGCCGGGCGTACGTTCGTGAATCGGCGTATCTTCTCATTTACATATTCTAAGCCGACCGCAATGGAAGCGCCACCTAGCGGCCATCCAAAATATTGCAATCTAAGATAGGACGGCGCAAGCCGTCGTATCTTAGATATGTTTAAGTGTATCTCTGTTTGAGCATACGCTTAGGCCCCGTACACACGACCAAACATGTATGCTGAAACTGGTCCGCGGACCAGTTTCAGCATACATGTTCGGTCGTGTGTAGGCGCGAGTGGGCCGAATTCCAGCAAACATTTGCCCGCCGGGCCTTTTCCCAGCAGACAAATATTCCTGGACGTGTTTTAAAACCGTCCGCTGGAATCCTGCCCGCTCGGACATGTACGGTCGTCAGTACAGACCTACCGTACATGTCCGAGCGCCCACCGTCCCTCGCATGCGTCGAATGACTTTGACGCATGCGTGGAAGCCTTTAAATGGCAGGCCCGCCCACGTCGCCGCGTCATCGTCGCGGCGACGACGCGGACACGCCCCGCGTATTGTTTACGCGCGGACTTCTGTACGATGGTTAGTACAGCCATCGTACAGAAGCCCTCTGGCAGGCATGTACGGTGAAAACGGTCCGACGGACCGGTTTCATCGTACATGTTTGCCCGTGTGTACCGGGCCTTAAACATAAGTCGGCGTAGATTCTGAGTTAGGTCGGCTTATCTACTGATAAGCCGGCCTAACTCTTTGTGAATCTACCTAACAGTAATCACACCTCCTTGATTAGTGACCACAGAGAGAAAGCTCCCAGTACTGTGGTTATCAGGAAACAAACAACCAGGAAGTGTGGAGATCAGAGAAGAATTACAGCAACTTGAGAGCAAAAGCGAACAATGAGGACATGAAAACAGCACTGCATTAAGGTAAAGGAAGCTATTAAGATAAAAAAATGTTTTCCTTTACAAACCCCTTGAAATTTTTATCATGGCCAGGGTTTTCCTTTAACATCACAACAAAACAATCTAAATCAAAACCGAGCCGAGAGGGAATAAAATATATTTATTGCGTTCTTCTCCCCCAGTGGATTTAACTAAAGCCATATTATTCAGGTGAAGTCCTGCTCTGTCCAATAAATTTTTCCTGGTGACATTTGAGGAGGCTTACAGAAGCCCCTTACAAGCAAATGAATAAAATGTATGGCTGTTAACAACATACGTCTAAGGCCAGCTAAACAGGCTGAAGTAACTAGGCACGGTGACATGCCAACATCCTTTCATCACCGCTGGTTACAGCCAGGTTTCCGAGTCCCGCGGCCCTGGGATTTTAATAGCACATCAGTGATCTTTTCTAACAGAAACTTAGAAAGTTACTATAACTCCAAATCATTGAGGTTCACAGGAAATCAATACGACTTGGCTTGTAGGAGGACAGGGATAATGGACTACACACGACATGTTCCTGACAGTTTTCTTCATTTTTTTTATCCATCACACAGTATTTTTTTCATTTTGGATAGAGGAAGGGAGGGTTATACCCCCTGTCAGATTTTTCTCTTTGCCAACATACAATCCAATGAGAGCGCCAAGCAAATATCCAGTTTAGAAAAGGTCTGGTAAAGCCCTTGGGTGATCTGATCGGCAGAGGCACCTGTTGTCATTTGTTTAAGGACAAGTCAGAGTCAGTTCATTAAAGTGGTTGTAAACCACTGCAGTAAAAAAAAAAAATCCGGTAAGACAATTGCATAATGTGCTAGTATACATCACATACTAGCACATTAGCACATTATGAAATACTTACCTTCTGGTTCGCACCAGAACTTGCGAACAGGCAAAAAATTTGTTCACACACGCGAACATCGTTAAAGTCTATGGGACACGAACATGAAAAATCAAAAGTGCTCATTTTAAAGGCTTATATGCAAGGTTTTGTCATAAAAAAGTGTTTGGGGACCCGGGTCCTGCCACAAAAAAAGTGGAGCAGTGTTTTTAATAATGCTTAAAGTGAAACAATAAAAGTGAAATATTCCTTTACATTATATACCTGGGGGGGTGTCTATAGTATGCCTGTAAAGTGGCACATTTTTCCTTTTTAAACAGTCCCTGAAAAAAAATGAAATTTCTAATGGAAAAAAATTGCTGTAATGAATTGTCGGGTCTTGGCAATACAGATAAAAGTAATTGAAAAACACTGCATGGGTCCCCCCCCCCCCCAGTCCATTATATTTGGGTCTGGTATGAATATTAGGAGGAACCCCAAACCAAGATTAAAAAAAAAATTGCAAATTCCATACCAGGTCCTTCAGGTCTGGTATGGATTTTAAGGGGAACCCTGTACCAAAAGAAAAAAAATGGCGTAGGGATCCCCCCATAAATCCATACCAGACCCTTATCCGAGGACGCAACCTGCCAGGCCGCAGTGTGTCCCCCCTCCTTAACCGTACCAGGCCACATGCCCTTAACATGGGGGGATGGGTGCTTTGGGGCAGGGGGGGCTCTGCACCCCCCCACCCCAAAGCACCTTGTCCACATGTTGATGGGGACAAGGGCCTCATCCCCACAACCCTTGTTCAGTGGTTATGGGGGTCTGCGGACCAGGGGCTTATCGGAATCTGGAAGCCCCCTTTAACAACCCTCTAACCTCCTGCTATCAGGGGGATTGGAGGGGAATCATAAGGGGGTTTCCAAGGCCAGTGGAATAAGCATATATTTTAACCACTTCAGCCCCGGAATGATTTACCCCCTTCCTGACTAGGCCATTTTTTGCGATATGGCACTGCGTCAATTTAATTGACTTAACTTGCGGTTGTGGGACGCTGTACCCCAACAAAATTGATGTCCTTTCTTTTGGCGGTATTTGATCACCTCTGCAATTTTTATTTTCTGCGCTATAAACAAAAGAAGAGCGACAATTTTGAAAAAAAACACAATATTTTTAACTTTTTGCTATAATAAATATTCCAATAAAAAAAAAAAAAAAAATGTCTTCATCAGTTTGGGCTGATATTCTTCTACATATTTTTGGTAAAAAAAATCACAATAAGCGTTTATTGATTGGTTTGCACAAAAGTTATAGCGTCTACAAAGTAGGTGATAGATTTAAGGCATTTTTATTATTATTACTTTTTTTACTAGTAATTGCGGTGATCTGTGATGTTTATGCGACATAGCGGCGGACAGATCGGACACTTTTGACACATTGGGACCATTGACATTTATACAGCGATCAGTGCTATAAAAATGCACTGATTACTGTGTAAATGTCACTGGCAGTAAAGGGGTTAACACTAGGGGGCGATCAAGGGGTTAACTGTGTTCCCATAGTGTGTGTTCTAACTGTGGGAGGATGGGACTGACTTGGGGAGGAGACCGATCAGTGTTCCTTTATACTAGGAACACACGATCTGTCTCCTCACCCCTGACAGAACGGGAAATTTTGTGTTCACACACACAAATCCCCGTTCTCGCTCTCAAGAGCGATCGTGGGTGCCCGATGGCCATAGCGTCCACGTGCATCGGCTCCTTAGGGATGTGGCAAGCGCGAATGAGAGCCCCCTATACTCCTTAAAGCGTCCGCCGTCTAGCTACGCCGATTTGCACAGGAGTGCCATTCTGCTGCCGTGGGCAGTCGGCAAGCGGTTAACTTCTTGAGACCCGGGCCATTATAAAAATATGGCCACAAGGTGGCTCTATAGATCCGGGAGGCTGTCTTTTTACAGCTTCAGCTCCTCTGGCTACTGGGGGGCGCGATGTCTGCCAGATACCCATGATCGGCCGTTACACAGCCAATGATGTGGATCTCTGTGTGTAAACTCACAGATCCACGTCCTGTCAGGGAGAGGAGACCGATCTGTGTCCCTTGTACATAGGGACACAGATCTGTCACCTCCCCCAGTCAGTCCCCTCCTCCCACAGCAAGAATCACTCCCAGGATACACATTTAACCCCTTCCCTGCCCTCTAGTGTTAACCCCTTCCCTGCCAGTCACATTTATACAGTAATCAGTGCATATTTATTGCACTAATCGCTGTATAAATGTGAATGGTCCCAAAAATGTGTCAAAAGTGTCTGATGTGTCCGCCATATCGCAGTCCTGACAAAAATTGCAAATAACCGCCATTACTAGTAAAAAAATTAAAAATAAATCAGAATTCTATCCCCTATTTTGTAGCCCTTATAATTTTTGCACAAACCAATCACTTCACGCTTATTGTGATTCTTTTTTACCAAAGATATGTAGAAGAATATGTATCGGCCTAAAAAATTGGGATATGTATTATAGCAAAAAGTTAGAAATATTGGCCCGGATTCTTGTACGAGTTACGCCGGCATATCTCCAGATACGCCGTCGTAACTCTGAGTCCGAGCCATCGTATCTATGCGCCTGATTCTTATGCCGCGTACAGACGGTCGTTTTTTGCGATGAAAAAAAACGACGTTTTGAAAAACGTCATTTCAAATGACCGTGTGTGGGGAAAACGTCGATTTATGTCTTGAGAAAAACGACCAAAAAAAAATTCGAACATGCTCGAATTTTTTGTGTCGTTTTTCAAAACGTCGTTTTCTGTGTCAATTAAAATGATAGTGTGTGGGCAAAACGACGTTGAAAACGACGTTTTAAACCCGCGCCTGCTCAGAAGCAATTTCTGAGACGGGAGCGCTTGTTGTGGTAAATCTACTGTCCAGAATGGCTTCAGCACATTCGTTCGTTTTAATAGTAATGAAGAAAAGACTGCGCAGCATTTGACACAATGCATTTAAATGCTACACTAAAACCCTAGTTTGTTGTGGCTCATCTTGTTACATAGTTCTGACAACCTTTTTTGTTTTTGAATTATTTTTGTTAATTTTCTTTTTTTTTGGTTTATGCACATCTCCATGTCCCTTTTTTATTTTGGGTTGTTTAATGTATTTGAGCAAATGAATACCATGTTTAATGTTTGTTATTTTGGAGTGTGTGAAGTCACCACAACAACATAATATCTTATTATGCAAATTACCCACAAGGAGGTTGTTGTCCCTTGTTAATTTTTTTTTTTTTTTTTTTTTGGTGAAATGTGTTTGCCTCCTCACTAATGATCTCTATATATGTTTCAAAAAAACACATGTGAACTTTTTTCAGAAACAAACAAATACATTTATTCATGTATAAAATAAATAAAATAAACTTAAACACATCTGTCAAACCAAAACATCTAAACAAAAAAAAAAAAAAGCCCGGAATAAAGTAAAGGAGACCCTGCTTGGATTTTGCAAGGCAAGGGTCCAGCAAGCAAATAATCCAGGCTGGCAATGCCAATGTTTTGGGATTAGGGGCACCATCTCCTCACTTCTTCCTCTTTGGTTGAGGCTTCCCTGCAGGCTTCCCTGCAGGCTTCCCTGCAGCCTTCCCTGCAGCCTTCCCTGCAGCCTTCCCTGCAGCCTTCCCTGCAGTCTGCCTCCTCGGGGGCTGGGTTTCATGAGCCAAGTTTGTGGCAGGAACCAGAGCAGGCTCAGGAAGAGGAGGAGAAGGATCAGGAGCAGGAGAAGGAGCAGGAGTAGGAGAAGGAGCAGGAGTAGGAGAAGGAGCAGGAGAAGGATCAGGAGCAGGAGAATGAGCAGGAAGAGCAGAAAGCACAGGAGTGGGAATCAGCCCAAGATCTATATTTTCATGTAGGTTGCCCAGTGAGGCCATGCTTATGGCCTTGAATATGATATATTCGCAGCGCACACGCTGGGCCCGCTCTAGATTTTGTAGCTTGGCTGCGATGAGCGCTGCGAATCCCTCTTCCTCAGATGGTTGTTCTCTGATGGCCGCAGCTGCTTGACGGAGAATGGCCTGGGTCTCCTCCTCCATTTGCATCAGTCTCCTTGTTCTTTTTCCTGGAGCGCGAAAAGGAGGGATCTGGGAGATGCAATCCCGCCTGCGTGACTCCTGTATCCCACTGGGGCCTGCCACCTCCTGGCTCCGAGTGGCCTCTGCCTCACCCTGTCTCCTTGTTGGGCCTGCCACCTCCTGGCTCCGAGTGGCCTCTGCCTCACCCTGGCTCCCTGTGGGGCCTGCCTCCTCCTGGCTTTGCTCTGTGTGTGTCTACAAAAAAAAGGATATTATTTAATTTTTTGGCTTCATTAATCACACACATTTTACAAATCATGACATATGCGAAGTGAATGCGGAAATAGATTTAAATGAGGCCCGCCATCCCTAATTATGTTGCCCCTTACCCAGCTTCAGATATTTGCCCCCTGGAGTTGTGTGGGGGGGGGGGTTGATGCTGACTGAACCTGCTAAGTAGGGTGCGTTTCTCAAAGCTAGGAATGTCTGTTTAGTTAAAAAAAAGTAGAAAAAATGTTAATGAACACAAAGTTTGTTAGATATCTGTGACCCCTTCCAGGTGTCTAGCGTTTACCCCCCTAATGGCGTAACATAAAATTACCCACAATCATTATGACCTCTGCATTTATGTATCTTGTCCCCATTCTGTTTTGGCCGTATTGGCTATTGCTATTTTACCAATGTTTTGACAACTCAGCTAAATTTTACACCACTTCTAACCTACATTTCTAATCATTATTATACTTTGCATTTCATTAATTAGTATTAAAATGCAATACCTGGCTCGATGGGTCACAATCTGTGTCCTCCATGAAGTCTAGATCTTCATCAGATGTAGCCTGCTCTTGGCTGCCGGGAAGACTGGACTGATTCCTTGGGGGAAGGGTAGACACGGATGCCCGTGTTTCGAGCTGGTCATCAATGAACTGCATCTGACCATAGTACCACAGGTTGGGTTTGTAGATGCTGTCAGCTGCAGCTCCAGATCTCATAGAGGCCAGGACTTGTGACCGTTGGGTCCTGTAGGTGCCCCTAATCGAATTAATTTTGTTTTTGACCGTGTCAGTAGTTGCGTGTGGGAGCCTTGGGCTAACAAATGCAAGCAGGGTCTCCAGTGCTTGCTTCCTGGCATCTTTGTTTTTGTTGATTTTGCTTTTTGTTTGCCAGAGCACAGGAAGTTCTTTCCAGCGTTGTATAAACTCCGTGAAAAATTCTGGCTCCTTGAAGGGGTCCATAATTTCTGTATGTAAAAATTAAATAAAAAACAAAGTGTCAGTAAAGCCACTACTACTACAACAAGCTTTTACCCCAGGGATCTGCAATTAGTGGACCTACAGCTGTTGCAAAACTACAAGTCCCATCATGCCTCTGTCTCTGGGTGTCATGCTTGTGGCTGTCAGAGTTTCACTATGCATCATGGGACTTGTAGTTCCGCACCAGCTGGAGGTCCGAGAATTGCATTTCCCTGTTTTACACCATATCATCTAGCCCACAAACTGATCCACTCTTCAGTAATAGAAATGTCAAAAATAGAGTTACGTACCGTCGTATTTCACGATCGTTTACTTCCGCCTTTTTCTTCAGACTGTATACGTCGCTTTCAATGACGTCGGATCCCTTTAAACACTGCGCACGTGTGACGCAACGCACGATACCCCGCCCCTGACGTTCCGTCTCGTCCTTTACACGCCCCTTTCTCGTTCTTTTTTTGTGGGTGTGATTTATGGTGTTGGAAGACAAGCAGCAAAAAATGTCAGGCTCAAGACATGAGGTAGGCCAGGCCCAGGCAACAGGAAGATCCAGGCGGAGGTACAAGGCCAAAAACATGGCATTCCAGGAGATGGTAGAGATGGTCACCATCTTCACTAATGAAGATTATGATGGGAAGCACGGGCCTTACCTGCACCCCAATAAGGTTAAGGCGGACATTACTGATAAAGTAATCAGAAGGCTCCGGCTGAAATTTGGTGAACGCAGGTCAAGAGAACAAATAAGAAAGAGGTGGTCAGACCTGAAAAAAAGAGAGCCAGAGCAACTTCGGGCAATAAAAAGATTGATTCGAGCAAAAAGTAAGTGAATTTTATGTTCCCTAATTTTAGGTGTTTGTTCTTTGTGCCATGTGCTTTTCCATTCAGGTTGAAATGTATTTGTGTGGGCACTAAAAATTGTCGTATGTGTTGTCGTTCATTCGTTAATTTAACTAATATAAAACGACGAGATTCCCGATAATTTGCAACATGCCTATTTCACATGGACAAATTGTAGTGCAATCACTGTATCAGCCACAAATAAAAACGTATTTGTCTGATTTATGTTATAACGAACGACGACTCATACGACCATTTCCTGTGTTCCCAAATATTCCAGTTACAATAAATTTATTGGGTTTAATGTGACATCAATTTGTAAACATTTATGTACATGTTTACCTAATTAGATCTTAATAATTTCGATATAAAATATGCACAAAAAGGACAGTGTACTCAGCAGAGGATTTATACACATAGGGATTTATTTGTTTGAAAATTGTGAGCTAAAGTTTCATCTAAAATTTTTCCATTGTGTTTTCCCTTTCTTCAATCTCGTAGGGCGAAAGGAAGCATCAAGGCAGGACGCAAGTTCACAAGCCACACCCCCGAGGGATCTTGATGAATGTGAACCTGCCACCACATCTGGTAAAGTATCATATTCAAAAGATACCCAGGTAATGTAGATGTAGGAGAAACATATTTGTAATACATGGTTTGCTTGCACATTTCAGGAGCAACTCGTGCTGGCTCCTCAATTGACAGGGACACTGCCCAGCTCCTCATTGCCGAAATTTGGTCCTGCCGGGAAAAAAATGAAGAACTACAGATAGCAGCCCGGAAAATAATCAAAAATGCAAAAAGTGTTGAGGTCCAGTTGAAAAATTTACTGGATGTTTTGGGTAGGGTGTGAAAAAAACCAAAAAAAAAAAAAAAAAAATTATTTCATCTCATTCTTGAATTACAAAAAAATACAAAAAAATAAAAAAAAAGATTTTATATATGTTGATTGATCAAAAAAAAAAAAAAAAATGAAAAAAAAGATTTTATATATGTTGATTGATCAAAAAAAAAAAAAAAAATGAAAAAAAAGATTTTATATATGTTGATTGATCAAAAAAAAAAAAAAAAAAAATGAAAAAAAAGATTTTATATATGTTGATTGATCAAAAAAATACAAAAAAATGAAAAAAAAGATTTTATATATGTTGATTGATCAAAAAAATACAAAAAAATGAAAAAAAAGATTTTATATATGTTGATTGATCAAAAAAATACAAAAAAATGAAAAAAAAGATTTTCTATGTTTACTGATCAAAAAAAAAAAAAAAAAAAAAAAAAAAATAATATGTGATTTTACTTGTTCGACCAACCAAAAAACACATGTGAGACTGAAAATTTGGTTTCACAAAATATGTAAAATAAAAATTATGCAGATCAATATATTTGTGGCTTGTTATTTTAGATCAATGATGACATTAAACCTAAAAAAAAGTGAAATTTAGGCTGGGAACATAGAACGAGGAAGGATATTTAGTCCATCCAAAACACATGCAACTATGATAACCTAGGAGACAAAGAAAATACACAAACATTCAAAACAATAAGAACAAAAAATACAATGTTTCTTGCATAAAATATTTATTATGTTCATTCACCAAAGATCAGGCATTGGAATGGCCCCCCTACCCATAAAATAGTCAACATATGCCTGGCGCACTGCACGTGCGTTTCGGGGGGCCAAGCCTGGATGGCCTGCCTCATGGGCCGCCTCTGGGACATCAACTCCCTCATCAGGCAATAATGTCAAATAATTTGAAGAATGTCTTCGTAGAAAGTTATGTAATATACAACAACATAAAATAATATTGTTCCACTTATATTCTGCCATGTTTATGGCGGTTAAAAACAAGCGAAATCGACTGACCATAATGCCAAACGCATTTTCCACCACTCTTCGGGCTCTGGCCAGCCTATAATTAAAGACCCTCCTCTCATGGGTGAGGGCACGTTGGGGAAATGGCCTCATGAGGTGGGGACCCAAGGCAAATGCCTCATCACCAATAAAAACAAAGGGCAGCCCCTCTTCATTATCCTCCGCACGTGGCAATGCAAGGTCCTCCGCCTGAAGCCGTTGGGCAAACTCGGTGTCGGCAAAGACCCCGCCGTCTGACATCCGCCCATTTTTCCCCACATCAACATAGAGAAAGTCATAATTGGCAGACACCACCGCCATCAGTACGACACTGTGGAACCCTTTGTAGTTGAAATAATGGGATCCAGAATGGGGTGGTGGCACGATGCGGACGTGCTTGCCATCAATAGCTCCTCCACAGTTTGGAAAATTCCATCGCTGAGAGAAGTCCGCTGCCACAGTCTGCCATTCCTGTGGTGTTGTGGGGAACTGTAAATAAAGCAGAATTTTTTTTTTAAGATAGTACATTACTAACAGAATATCAGCAAAGATTATTGGATCCTAAAAATAAAAAATATTAGTTCAGGTATTATTGTAAAAACAACAATATTAAGGGATCACTAAGCAGATTAATCACACCCTCTCATGGTAAGAAAAATTAACATAAAAGTGTGATGGGGGCCCCCCCCCAAGATCAGTTTGTGACCTCCAAAAAATGATGGTTTAACATCAAATTAATACAAATAGACAGTTACAAAAATAACATTGGGGGGGGGGGGGGGGGTTGGTCGTGCACTACAATGGAGAAAAAAAATCAAGGGGGATATAGGGACTAAGCTAGGTGGGTTTGCCACTAACAAAATAACCCAAAATGGACATGTGGGCTAGATAAAAAATGCATGTAGGACCCAAAAAAAAAAAAAAATATACATGCATGGAGACAAAGGTAACATTACCAGCATATTATTAAAAAAAGGTTAATTAGGGACTGTTTAAAAAACAAAAGAAGAAACATAGTCTATGCATTTAAAGGACAGAACTTACCTTAATATAGTCCTCCTGCAAAACCTGGATTATGGCAGAACACGTCTCCGGGATTATGACGCCCAGAGACTGGGGGGAGATGCCCGTCGAGAACTTCAAGTCCTGCAGACTTCTCCCTGTTGCAAGGTATCGCAACGTAGCAACTAGCCGCTGCTCAGCAGTTATGGCTTCCCGCATATTGGTGTCCTGCCTGGTGATATATGGCGACACCGAAGCCAAAAGCTGCTGGAATACGGGGTCAGACATCCGAAGAAAATTCCTGAAATCATCAGGGTTATTTTCTTGGATCTCCCGCAGCAGAGGCATATGAGAGAACTGGTCCCTGCAAAGAAACCAGTTCTTGGCCCACAAAGTCCTTCTCCTCCTCCTCAAGGACCGGAGCCGGGATGCAGCACACATCATAACAACATGCACAGCACGATCTCGGCGACGAGAACGTACCCGCAACATGGCTAGAAAACGGTCGTCAAATCAGATCGGACTAAAAATTCTGCCCTGAAGTACAGAAAGGCCTCTGAAGAACGACCTGCAAAACAGCAACGTGCACACAAGAACGCACTTGCAAAACAAATACGTCCTAAATACAAGCACTGTATCACAGATCCGACTACAAATACACAAACTGTACGACAGAAAACGAAATTTTAAGCACAACCACTGAAAAGCACGAATCGTCTCTCACCAAACTTTTACTAACACGCAGCAACACGATATCAGCAAAAGAGGGCGTCTTCCGCATGCAAATTACCCTTTATAGTCCCGTCGTACGTGATGGACGTCAGCGCGCATTGCTAGAGATTTTGCAAAAAACGATGGTCTGTATGCTACATCGTTTTTGAAAATGAAGTTTCAAAAACGTCGTTTTTTTCATCACATCAAACGTCGTTTTTTTTTCATCGCAAAAAACGACCGTCTGTACGCGGCATTAGAATCAGTTACGCATAGATTTGTATTAGATCCGACCGGCGTAAGTCTCTTACGCCATCGTATCCTAACTGCATATTTACGCTGGCCGCTAGGGGCGTGTACGCTGATTTACGCCTAGAAATATGTAAATCAGCTAGATACGCCAATTCACGAACGTACACCTGGCCGACTCAGTACAAATTCGCCGTTTTTGTTAGGCTTTTCCCGGCGTAAAGTTACCCCTGCTATATAAGGCGTACCAATGTTAAGTATGGACGTCGTTCCCGCGCACTGGGATACTTTCACGGACGGCGCATGCGCCGTTCGTAAAAAGCATCATTTACGTGGGGTCACATTAAATTTACATAACACACGCCCACATCTACCACATTTGAATTAGGCGGGCTTACGCCGGCCTATTTACGCTACGCCGCCGCAACTTTGGTTTGAGAATACGGCACTTGCCTGTCAAAGTTGCGGAGGCGTAACGTAAATAGGATACGTTACGCCCGCACAAAGATATGCGGTTCTACGTGAATCCGGGCCAATG
This sequence comes from Rana temporaria, assembly GCF_905171775.1. NCBI lineage: Eukaryota > Metazoa > Chordata > Amphibia > Anura > Ranidae > Rana > Rana temporaria. The sequence continues at coordinate 49,243,272 of NC_053493.1, forward strand.
TGTTTTTTTCAAAATTGTCGCTCTTTTTTTGTTTATAGCGCAAAAAATAGAGGGGGAAAAAAAGGACGTCAATTTTGTTTGGGAGCCACGTCGCACGACCGCGCAATTTTCATTCAAAGCATGACAGTGCCGAAAGCTGAAATTTTGCCTGGGCAGGAAGCAAGTGGTTAAGGATGGTCTGGCAGTCCTACCTACCTAGGACCAGCAAAATAAAAAGTAGTACCTCCATACCCCCTGGAGGCAGACAGTGACCCCCCAAGTGGCTAGGTGATCTATAGCCTTTTTGAGTGTAGCTGAACATGAATTTACTATTATATATATTTTTTATTATAACATGAACATTGATATTTTTATTTTAACCAGACTGTTCCTTTAAAAAAATATCTAAAAGCAAAAATAAAATAAAAAATGCACTGTATATAGATTAAACAACACATACATTTATCAGTAAAATGAATGCATCTCACAAAGTGAGAGTGGAATGACTTTGCGGGCCTGAACATTGATTTTACTGTACTATAAAATATCATTTTCTCTCGGAATGTCACAACCAGTAGTTACTATCTGTTCATATCATATTGATATTTTTAAATATAGAGTACACCAGAAACTGATAATATAGCAGTGGGATCTAAAGTCACCAGATCTCCCGCCACAGAGTCCAGGGGGGATTTACTAAAACTGGAGAGTGCAAAATCTGGTGCAGCTCTGCATAGAAACCAATCAGCTTCCAGTTTTTTATTGTCAAAGTTTAATTGAACAAACGCATGTTAGAAGCTGATTGGCTATCATGTAGAGCTGCACGATTCTGACTAAAATGAGAATCACGATTTCTTTAGCTTAGAATAAAGATCACGATTCTCGTGGCGTAACATCATCTTTCACATTATACAAAAAAATCGAGTTAACTTTTTACTGTTTCGTTTTTTTTTATTAATTAAAGTGTATTTTTTTCCCAAAAAATGTGTTTAACCACTTAACCCCCGGACCATATTGCTGTCCAAAGACCAGAGCACTTTTTGCGATTCGGCACTGCGTCGCTTTAACTGACAATTGCGCGCGACGTGGCTCCCAAACAAAATTGACGTCCTTTTTTCCCCACAAATAGAGCTTTGCTTTGGTGGTATTTGATCACCTCTGCGTTTTTTAGTTTTTGCGCTATAAACAAAAATAAAGCGACAATTTTGAAAAAAAATTATATTTTTTACTTTTTGCTATAATAAATATCCCCTAAAAATATATAAAAAACATTTTTTTCCTCAGTTTAGTTTACGTATTCTTCTACATATTTTTTGTAAAAAAATTGCAATAAGCGTTTATTGATTGGTTTGCGCAAAAGTTATAGCGTTTACAAAATAGGGGGTATTTTTATGGCATTTTTATTAATATTTTTTTTCACTAGTAATGGCGGCGATCAGCGTTTTTTTTTTGGTACTGCGACATTATGGTGGACACTTCGGACAATTTTGACACATTTTTGGGACCATTGGCATTTTTATAGCTATAAAAATGCATTGGATTACTATAAAAATGCCACTGGCAGTGAAGGGGTTAACACTAGGGGGCGGGGAAGGGGTTAAGTATGTTCCCTGGGTGTGTTCTAACTGTAGGGGGGGTGGCCTCACTAGGGGAAATCACTAATCTTCTGTTCATACGTTGTATGAACAGAGGATCAGCATTTCCACCCCTGACAGGACCGGGAGCTGTGTGTTTACACACACAGCTCCCGGTCCCCGCTCTGTAACGAGCGATCGCGTGTGCCCGGCGGCGATCGCGCCCGCCGGGCACGCACACGGGAGTCGGGGGGGAGCCGACTTGCCGCCGTAAAACGACGGTGGGCGGTTGGCAAGCAGTTAATTAAAGTGTATTTTTTCCCCCAAAAATTGCGTTTAAAAGAGCGCTGCGCAAATACAGTGTGACATAAAATCATAAAATATTGCAACAATCACCATTTTATTCCCTAGGGTTTCTGACATTATATATATATATATATATATATATATATATATATATATATATATATATATGTATGTATATATAATGTTTGGGGGTGCCAAGACATTTCCTTGCAAAAAAGACTGATTTTAACTTTGTAAAAAACAAGTGTCAGAAAAAGGTTTAGTTTTCAAGTGATTAAACTTCCCGCATTTAGTGTGCATTCACACCTGAGCGTTTTGTAGCCTGAAGCTATAAAACGCTAGAGGGGAAAAAATCTATTATTCTCAATGGAGATGGTTCACATCTCCACTCAAAAACGCCTGAAGCCGAACTCCTGAAGCTCAAACAAGTTCTGGACCCCTTTTTGTCGCTTGAATTGGGCTGATTTGGGCGTTTTTGAACGTTTGTATTACCATAGAAACTAATGGAAACGCTCGATTCAAGCGTCTAGCGCGACAACGAGCATTTTTACGGGCGTTTTGTCGCTTTAATCCGTTCTGTGAAATAGAATATTCACCCAGGAAGAAGATAAAAAAAATCTAAAAACATAGCAACAAATGATGAAAGAGATGATCATTTTTTCTATTGGCTAAAATAAAAAACGACAAAGCTCAAAAACGTCGGACAACGCTGTATGCAAACGCGCGAATATGCGCGACAAAGCGTGCGACAAAACGCCGGAAAAAAATTACGAAAATGCTACGCTCAGGTGTGAATGCAGCCTTACAGTCCGAAGTTCATTCCTTTGATCTAAGAACGAAAAGTTACAGTGGCCCGGATTCAGGTAGATTTGCCCCTTAGTTACGGAGGCGCAGGGCATCGTTTTTGCCCTGCGACCCCGCAAATTTCTTGCGCTACCCACGATTCACGGAGCAGTAGCTCCGTAAATTGCGTGTGCGCTGTGTAAACTTGCCCTGCCTAAGGGCGCCTAATGTAAATGATCCCGTAGGGGGCGGGAATCATTTAAATTAGGCGCACTCCCGCGCCGAGCGTAGAGCGCATGCTCCGTCGGGAAACTTTCCCGACGTGCATTGCGGCAAATGACGTCGCAAGGACGTCATTTGCTTCAAAGTGAACGTGAATGGCGTCCAGCGCCATTCACGAATCACTTACGCAAACGACGTAGATTTCAAATTTCGCGACGCGGGAACGACGGGTATTCTTTAGCATTGGCTGCCCCTGCTTTTAGGATGTGCAACCTTACGCGAAACCCGCCTTACGCAAACTACGTAAATTGCGTACGCAGGGCTCGCGCAACGTTGTGAATCGGTGTTAGTATGCAATTTGCATACTATACACTGAGCACAACGGGAACGCCACCTAGCGGCCATCGCTAGAATGCAGCCTAAGATATGCGTGGCATAAGAGCATTATGCCACGCAGATTTTAGGCTGCAGTCGGCGTTACGATGTTCCTGAATCAGGAGCATTCGTAACGCCGGGGCAAGTAAGCAATTGCACTGTGTAACCTATGGTTACACAGGCGCAATTGCTTCTTGAATCTGGGCCAATGTTTATAGTTATTTTCTTGCCCGGACAATGTTGCAAAAAAAATTTTTTTTTCTTTGGACAGTGAGCAGATACACTTCTGCATAGAAATCACGAGGGGGGTTGAATCAAGATCACGATTTTTTTAACGATTAATCGTCCAGCTCTACTATCATGCACAGTTCCACCAGATTCTAAGTGCTCTAGTTTTAGTATATCCCTCTCAGGCCTCGTACACACGACCAAGTTTCTCGGCAAAAACCAGCAAGAAACTTGCTGGGATTTTTTTTTTGCAGAGGAAACCGGTCGTGTGTACATTTTTCGACGAGGACACTGTCGAGGATCCTGTCGAGCCAAAAAGAGAGCATGCCTTCTTTTTCCTCTACGGGAATGGAGAAACTTGCCTTGTTGAGTTCCAGAAAAGATGGGAGCATGACATTGTCCAAAATGTCTTGGCATGCTGACACATTAAAAGTTCTCTCCACTGGAACTAAGAGGCCAAACTCAACCCCTGAAAATCAGCCCCACACTATAATCCCCCCTCACCAAATGATTTGGACCAGTGCACAAAGCAAGGTCCATAAAGACATGGATGAGAGAGTTTAGGGTGGAGGAACTTGACTGGCCTGCACAGAGTCCTGACATCAACCCAACAGAACACCCTTGGGATGAATTTGAGCAGAGACTGCGTGCCAGGCCTTCTCGTCCAACATCGGTGCCTGAGCTCACAAACGCTCTTCTGGAAGAAAAGTCAAACATTTCCATTTTTTCTATGTTTGGTATATTACTTATCTGTGTCAGCTGCCGCCCCACCACAATATTTTTTATTCCCATAGACACGCTCCTTAACCTTGTGGACAGCCTTCCCAGAAGAGTTGAAGCTGTTATAGCTGCAAAGGGTGGGCCAACTCATTATTTAACCCTACGGACTAAGACTGAGATGCCATTAAAGTTCATGTGCGTGTAAAGGCAGGTGTCCCAATACTTTTGGAAATATAGTGAATATATTTTTCCAAAGAATATACAGCGTTCTGTGATTTAACAAGGGGAGATCATGACGTTCATGTACTGTTTTCCAATCACAAAATGCTTTATATTCTTAGAAAAGAGAAGTTTTATGAATGGAAGAGCTGCAGAGTGAGTGATCTGCTGGGATCGCTGTGCTCCAGCCCTGATATTCAAGGTGCCCTACCCTGTCATCAATCTCGGGGGGGGTAAGGCATGATGGGAGGTGTAAGAGAGGACCCCTTCATCAGTTTGGCCTCTACCAGGTACGTGACTGAGGACGTTCTCTTGTGATAGGGGTCCTTCTTTCACTGCCCTTCTCCCAGTGATAAGTGCCCTTCCCCCAGTCAGGGCCGTTTGAAGGAATTTGGGGGCCCCAAGCAAAATGAGGGCCCCCAAGCACCCCCCCATGCAAAGCCTACGTAAGCGCTACACTAAATTTTTTTCCTATTTTTTCCTCCCTTTCTTCCCTGTAGGCTGCCGCTGTAGCGTGGCCGAGCTCCTCTTCCCCCTGCCTCTTCCCCAGTCCCCTATCAGATAGTGCATTTCCTGTCAGTCTGGCCGGGAACAGGAAACTGAATCTCCTGTACCACGCGCGGTACCCGGCCAGACTGACAGGACTCCAGGTGGAAGGAGGAGGAGCTCGACTACATCCTGGGAAGGGGAAGTTGGGGGCCCCAGGCCAGCTCGGGGCCCCAAGCAATTGTTTTGCCTGTCCTGTAGCGATGGGCCTGCCCCCAGTGATAGATGTCCTTCTCTATGAAATAGGGGCTCTTCTCCTGGGGGCTAGGTGCCTATCTCACAGCAATAAATGCCCTTCTCCCAGCCAGATGGGCCATTCTCCCAGTGCATTTTTCCCAGTGTTAGGTGCCCTTCTCCAAGCAATTGGGGCAACTTTTCCAATGCTGGGCTCTCTTCTTACAGTGATAGGTGCTCCGACCCCACTGATAAATGTCATCCTCCCAGCGATAGGGACCCCTTTCTCAGTGCACTTCTCCCAGCTGCCCTTCTCTAAACAATAGGGGCCATTCTCCCACTGATAGCTGCCTTTCTCCCGGTGATAGGGGCCCTTCTCTGAGTGCCCTTTCCCCAGTGAAAGGTGTGACCTTCTCCCAGTTATAGGAACCCTCCTCCCAGCAATAGATGCCATTCTCCTAGTGCATTTCTTAATTCTAGGTGCCCTCCTCTAGGCAATAGGGGTCTTTTCTCCATGTGATAAGTGCTCTTCCCCCAGTGACAGGGATCCTTCTCCCACTTATAGGTTTCCTTCTCCCAGCAATAGGGGCCCTTCTCCCAGCAATAGGGGCCCTTCTCCAAGTGGGAAGTGCTCTTCCCCCAGTGGTGGGACCCCTCATCCAGTGAGAGGTGCCATTCTCCCATTGCTAGGGGCCCTTCTCTGAGTGCACTTCTTCCAGTGATGACTTACCTTCTCTAAGCAGTGGGGACCCTTCTCTCATTGATAGGGGCCCTTCTTTCAGTTAAAGGGACCCTTCTCCAAGTGCACTTACCCTAGTGATAGCTGTCCTTCTCTAAGCACTTGAGGCCCCTCCCCTAGTAATAGGGGCCCTTATTTCAATAACAGGTGGCTTCTCCTAGTAATAAGGCCCCCCTGACAGTGATATGGGCCCTTTTGTCAATAATAGGCAACCTTCCCCCAATGATAAGGACCCTTCTTCCAGTGCACTTACCCCAGTGATAGGTGCCCCTCGCTAAGCAATAGGGGCGCTTCTCCCAGTGATAGGGGCCCCTTTTACAGTAATAAGCAACATTCTCCCAGTGATAAATGCCCTTCTCTAAGCACTTGGGGCCCCTCTTCTAGTGATAATAGTCATTCTCCCAGCAATAGAGGCCCTTCTTTCAGTGATGAGTGCACTTGAGGCCCCCTCCTAGTAATAGGGGCCCTTCTTCCATTTACAGGGACGCTGCTCCTAGTAATAAGGGCCCCCTTGACAGTGATATAGGACCTTCTCCCAATAATAGGCAACCTTCCCCAATGATAGGGACCCTTTCCCAGTGCACTTACCCCAGTGATAGGCCCCCTTCTCTAAGCAATAGGCTCCATTCTCCCAGTGATAGGGGTCCTTCTACCAGTGATAGAACCAGGGGCGGACTGACAACTCATGGGGCCCCCAGGCAATAGGAGATTATGGGACCCTGGACAATAGGAGATTATAGGGTCCCCGGGTAATATGAGATTACGGGGCCCCCGGGCAATAGGAGATTATGGGGCCACACAGTATACACACACACACATACAGTATACATACAGAGACACACAATATACACACACTGAAAAGGTACTGGAGAGGCGGGGCAGCTATAATCTTGGGATTTTTTTTAAAACACAGATTTTTACATACTGTCCCTGGTCTTACTGAGGCTGGCAACCCTGATGGGGCCCCCTAGTGGCATGGGGCCCTCGGGCAGTGCCCGAGTGCCTGAATGGTCAGTCCGCCCCTGCATAGAACCCTTCTTCCTTTCCTTTCTACCAGTGACAGGGACCCTTCTACCAGTGATAGGTGCCCTTCTCTAAGAAATAGGGGCCCTTCTCCGAGTGATAGGTGCCCTTCTCCCAGTGATAGGTGCCCTTCTCTAAGAAATAGGGGCCCTTCTCCGAGTGATAGGTGCCCTTCTACCAGTGATAGGTGCCCTTCTCCCAGTGATAAGTGCCCTTCTCTAAGAAATAGGGGCCCTTCTCCGAGTGATAGGTGCCCTTCTACCAGTGATATGGACCCTTCTCCCAGTGATAGGTGATCTTCTCCCAGTGATAGGTGCCCTTCTCCCAGTGATAGGGGCCCTTCTCTAAGCAATAGGGGCCCTTCTCCCAGTGATAGGGGCCCTTCTCCCAGTTATAGGTGCCCTTCTCTAAGCAATAGGGGCCCTTCTACCGGAGATAGGTGCCCTTCTACCAGTGATAGGTGCCCTTCTCCCAGTAATAGGGGCCCTTCTCTAAGCAATAGGGGCCCTTATCCCAGTGATAGGTCATATTCTCCCAGTGATAGATTCCCTTCTCCCAATGATAGGTGCTCTTCTTCCAATGATAGGTGCCCTTCTCCCAATGATAGGTGCCCTTCTCCCAATGATAGGTGCCCTTCTCCCAATGAAAGGTGATCTTCTCCCAGTGATAGGTGATCTTCTCCCAGTGATAGGTGATCTTCTCCCAGTAATAGGGGCCATTCTCCCAGTGATAGGTGCCCTTCTCTAAGCAATAGGGGCCCTTCCACCAGTAATAGGTTCTCTTCTACCAGTGATAGGTGCCCCTCTCTAAGAAATAGGGGCCTTTCTCAGAGTGATAGGTGCCCTTCTCTAAGAAATAGGGGCCCTTCTCCGATTGATAGGTGCCCTTCTCCCAGTGATAGGTTCCCTTCTCACAATGATCGGTGCCCTTCTCCCAGTGATAGGTGATCTTCTCCCAGTGATAGGTTCCCTTCTCCCAGTGATAGGTGCCCTTCTCCCAGTGATAGGGGCCCTTCTCTAAGCAATAGGGGCCCTTCTACCAGAGATAGGTGCCCCTCTACCAGTGATAGGTGATCTTCTCCCAGTGATAGGTGCCCTTCTCCCAGTGATAGGTGCCCTTCTCTCAGTGATAGGTGATCTTCTCCCAGTGATAGGTGCCCGTCTCCCAGTGATAGGTTCCCTTCTCCCAGTGATAGGTGCCCTTCTCCCAGTAATAGGGGCCATTCTACCAGTGATAGGTTCCCTTCTCCCAGTGATAGGTGCCCTTCTCCCAGTAATAGGGGCCATTCTACCAGTGATAGGTGCCCATCTCCCAGTAATAGGGGCCATTCTACCAGTGATAGGTGCCCTTCTCCCAGTAATAGGGGCCATTCTACCAGTGATAGGTGCCCATCTCCCAGTAATAGGGGCCATTCTACCAGTGATAGGGACCCTTCTCCCAGTGATAGGGGCCCTTCTCCTAGTTATAGGTGCCCTTCTCTAAGCAATAGGGGCCCCTCTACCAGTGATAGATGCCCTTCTCTCAGTGATAGGTGTCCCTCTCCCAGTCCATCCCCATACAGTCCTCTGCCATGCTGTCCCCCTGGTAGTCGGTGGGTGAAGAGGATGACGTAATGCCTGCAGTCCTGGTGAGCGGAGGGTTGCTCGGTGTTCCGTGCCCCGGGGGAGGAGGGTGTCGTAGATCACCGGTCGGTTGATGCCCAGCACGCCCCCCTGTGTGCTCACCATAGAACAGGTCCGCTTCCCCCGTCCATCCAGGTGAATTGAAAGTCGTAGAGAGGAGGAGAGTCCGCCGTCCGTGCTGCAGTCCTGGCATGTATAGCAACTCCGACACACGGAGCCCAGCACCGGAGAACCCAACACCGGGGAGCCCAGCACCGGAGAACCCAGAACCGGGGAGCCCAACACCGGGGAGCCCAGCACCGAAGAACCGAGCACCTGAGAACCGAGCACCGGAGAGCCTGACACCGGAGAGCCCAGCACCTCCCCGCCCAGCATCCCTGCGGGGAGACAAACACAACGATCCGGCTGTGGGGAGATCGCCCTCCGGGGTCACAGTGATCATCACCCACCAACTTGTAAGCATGCACCGCCGGGACTGAGCTCCGTGTATACAGACCGGCGGAGGATCGGCTAGGGGTACCTGGATGTGATCAGGAAGGACTAATAACTCCCAACAAGGACTTTACATAGAGAGGACTGGAGGCTGCTGACCAGGGACTGACCCCAGGATCAGGATCACCCACCAGGGACTAGAGAGTGCTCTGCCAGCACAGGGATCACCTATCAGGACCTTACTGTTCTATGTAGGATCACAGGGATCAGCAAGGACTGACCTCAGTCTATAGATATAGATGCTCTCTGCCTGTAGAGGACCACCTATAAGGACCTGGATGTGATCAGGAAGGGCTAACTCAACCTGCAAGGATTTCATACAGTAAGGACTGGCTGCTGGCCAGGGACTGGCTCACCAGGATCATCCACCTGGAACTAGAAAGTGCTCTGCCAGCAGGTAGATACCCTATCAGGACCTTACCTGACTAGTCCTGTAAGGACTGGGACTGACCTGAGTTTATATTAAGACTGGAGAGTGCTCTGCCAACAAGGGGATCCCTAGCAGGACCTTACCTGACTAATCCTGTAAGGACTGGGACTGACCTGACTTTATAGGAAGACTAGAGAGTGCTCTGCCAACAAGGGGATCCCTAGCAGGACCTTACCTGACTAATCCTGTAAGGACTGGGACTGACCTGACTTTATAGGAAGACTAGAGAGTGCTCTGCCAGCACAGGGATCACCTATCAGGACTTTACCTTACTAGTCCTTTAAGGACTGAGACTAACCTGAGTTTGTACGAAGGCTAGAAAGAGCAATGCCAGCACAGGACTAGCTATGAGGACTTTTTTTGAATAGTCCTGTAAGGGCCAGGACTGACCTGAGTTTATAAAAAGGCTGTGGAGGGCTTTGGCAGCACAGGGATCACCTATCAGGACCTAACTGTACAATCACAGAGATCAATAAGTGCTGTCTGCAAGGACTTCACATAGAATGGACTAGAGGCTGCAGGGTTGGGACTGTCCTCAGTCTATAGGAAGACTGCAGAGTGCTGGAGATCATATTTTAGGACCTAACTGTAGCAGCAAGGACTAACACAGTCTAGAGGGATTTCATACAGCAGTGAATGGGGGCTTTTGCTTTCAGGAAGATCACCCACCAGGGCACGGGAGATCACCTATCAGGACTTTGGAGCTAGCACTGATCTAAAGTGACAAGACTGTAAGGGGTTCATACAGCAAGGACTGACCTCAGCATAAAGGAGGACCACCCAACTAGATTTAGGAATCTGATCAACAAGGACTTAATTCACTCTTTAGGAACATATCCACCCAGGAACTTAAACGTCTGATCGGTAAGGACTAAATTCAGTGTGCAAGGATGTCATACAACAGGGACTGGAGGCTTCTGGGTAGGGACTAACCCCATCTTAAAAGAAGGTTACTTGGCAAGACCAAAGGGATTAATCTGCAAGGACTGAATTTAGTTTGCAAGGACTAGACCGCAAGCCTTTCATGCTCCAAGGACTATTGTTAGGTCACTCACCAGGATTTAGGGATCTGATCAGCAAGGGTTAAACTTCATCTCACCAGAACCTTAAAGTCTGACCATCAAGGACTAAATTCAGCTTGGGTCTGGAGCCTCCTTAGTAAAGACCTACCTCATCACATGAGATCACCCACAGGGACCTAGTTTTCTGAGGAGCAAGGAATGTCCACATCTTCCAGAGCTTTCACCAGAACAGACCCAACAAGGACTGGCCCAGGTGCTGCTCACAGTTGGGCCAACTTTAGCCCATACAAAGTGTATTGACTGGTTTCAGTAAAGTATTTGCAAAGTTCAGACCATTTTTACACTTCTGATGCTTGATCTGAACTAGATCACTTCCCATCCCACTCGGCCAATCTCAGCTCACAGAGAGCTCTATACTATCGGGCACTAACCTTAGCCTATGAACATCTCAGCAAGCAGTGACTGACCTCAAAAGAGGAGACCACCAAGGAAGAATTGACCTCTGTCTGCTAGGGAATTACTTACCCTCAGAACTGTCCTTTCTCTACAGAAAGTATACTTACCCCCACAGCTGACTTCTAGCTGCAGGAGTTTTATCTATCACCAGAGCTGACCTTCCTCTGAAGGTGTATCTATCACCAGAGCTGACCTTCCTCTGAAGGTGTATCTATCACCAGAGCTGACCTTCCTCTGAAGGTGTATCTATCACCAGAGCTGACCTTCCTCTGAAGGTGTATCTATCACCAGAGCTGACCTTCCTCTGAAGGTGTATCTATCACCAGAGCTGACCTTGCTCTACAGGAGGAAAACTTACCACCAGAACTGGCCTTCCTCTACAAGATGTATACCTTACCTTCTGAGCTGACCTTCCTCTGAAGGTGTATCTATCACCAGAGCTGACCTTCCTCTACAAGAGGAAAACTTACCACCAGAACTGACCTTCTTCTACAAGAAGTATACTTACCACCAGAGCTCACCTTCCTCTGAAGGTGTATCTATCACCAGAGCTGACCTTGCTCTACAGGAGGAAAACTTACCACCAGAACTGACCTTCCTCTACAAGATGTATACTTTACCTTCTGAGCTGACCTTCCTCTGAAGGTGTATCTATCACCAGAGCTGACCTTCCTCTACAAGAGGAAAACTTACCACCAGAACTGACCTTCCTCTACAAGAAGTATACTTACCCCCAAAGCTGACCTTTCTTTTCTATTGTACTTACCCCCAGAGCTTACCTTTCTATTCTATTGTACTTACACCCAGAGCTTACCTTTCTATTCTATTGTACTTACCCCCAGAGGTGACCTTTTATATTCTATTGTACTTACCCCCAGAGCTGACTTTCCTCGGCAGGAGGTAAACTTATCAACAAAACTGACCTTCCTCTATAGAAGGCATATGTACCACCAGAACTGACCTTTCTATTAAGGTGTACTTATCACTAGAACTGACTTTTTATTACAGGAGATATACTTATCACCAGTGCTGACCTTCCTCTACAAGATGTATACTTACCCCCAGAGCTGACTTTCCTCTGCAAAAGGTAAACTTACCACCAGAGCTGACCTTTCTATTCAGGAGGTGTACTTACCACTAGAACGGACTTTCTACTACTGATATATTTATCACCAGAGCTGACCTTCCTCTACAAAAGGTAAACTTACCAACAAAGAGGTATACTTACCACCAGAGCTGACCTTCCTCTACAGGAGGTATACTTACCACCAGAGCTGACATTCCTCTACAAGAGGTACACTTACCACCAGAGCTGACATTCCTCTACAGGAGGTATACTTACCACCAGAGCTGACCTTCCTCTACAGGAGGTATACTTACCACCGGAGCTGACCTTCCTCTACAGGAGGAATACTTACCACCAGAGCTGACCTTCCTCTACAGGAGGTATACTTACCACCAGAGCTGACCTTCCTCTACAGGAGGTATACTTACCACCAGAGCTGACCTTCCTCTACAGGAGGTATACTTACCACCAGAGCTGACCTTCCTCTACAGGAGGTATACTTACCACCAGAGCTGACCTTCCTCTACAGGAGGTATACTTACCACCAGAGCTGATCTTCCTCTACAGAAGGTATACTGACCTTTCTCTACAGGAGACATACTTACCTCCAAAACGGACCTTCATTTGTGGGATGTATACTTACACCTGGAACTGACCTTGCTGAACTGGAGGGCTACTTATCCTCAACTGCACAGCAGGTACTGCCAGAGCCAACTTCAGCCTGTAAGTGGAAAACCACAAAAAACTGTCCCCACAATTTGCTCCCACTACCAGAACTGAACTAAAGCTGCAAAAGCAAAACTTGGGCAACCACCAGAAGTGACCTCAGCAGTCAAAGACTCAACTAAAACCAGTACATACAGTACTTCTGATCAGCAAGGGGGATATCCTGCATATGGTACTGATCACAGCAAGGTCCAGGTCTTGATACAGATATACATATTGTAGGCTGGTAAGAGGGCTTTGCTTGGCAAGCATTGCACCTTCGGTGGGCACTGGCCCCTGGGATGGCTACACACAGAGTCCAGTTCTTCGATGCGTCTCCTGGGCTTCAGAGAACGGGCAGCCTCAATCTGACCAGTAAGTACACTTCAAACTGAGCCAACAGCATTATTATTAGGCGGGAATCTCAGATTGTTCTGTTTGTTGCAATTCTTTATCAGCATGTTTTCTGTTTTTCTCGCCATGTTTATAAATGTCATAGCTGAAGTGTAATCTGCTTATATTTTGTCTTCTGTGGTTTCTTCTTCACCATCCAGATGCTAATGAAATTATTAATACATTATAATATAATACATTTTTTTTTTCATTACATGTTACATGTTTTCATTACATACCTTATTGATGTCATCCCTGGGTCTCTGTGCTCTGCTATACATGCAGGCAGATCATGGCTGGTGGAAGGGGCGGCACGGTGCTCTACAGAGCTTCCTGAAAACTTCAATACTCTTTTCAAGATCCTCAGCCCCAGTAGTGTATTTAGGTTTTGTGCTTCCCTAGGCTTGACTAAACTTGTGCACCCCCTAATTTAAATATGCCCCACCCCTTCCTGTCAAGGCCACACCCCTTGCTGTTTAAAACCCGCCCTGAAAATTTCGAGTGAGGACACTAGTTCTGAGGGCCTGGGGGAGGGGGGGGGGCAATGGAGTCCCTTAATTTGCATAGATTTCCTGTTTGGCTATGGGGCAGGAAGTGAAGGGAAATCTCTGCAATGGGACAGGGATGGTAGAAAATAAACTGACAGCCCCGGAGTCAGAGAGCAGTTACGACGGCGTATCTCCGGATACGCCGTCGTAACTCTGATTTGCGGGGTTGTATCTATGCGCCTGATTCATAGAATCACTTACGCATAGATTTCCCTAAGATCTGACCGGCGTAAGTGTCTTACACCGTCGTATCTTAGGCTGCATATTTACGCTGGCCGCTAGGTGGCGCTTCCGTATATTTACGTGAGGAATATGCAAATTAGGTAGATACGCCGATTCAGAAACGTACGTTCGGCCGGCGCATTTTTTTACGTCGTTTACTTTAGGCTTTTTCCGGCGTAAAGTTACCCCTGCTATATGAGGGGTATCCTATGTTAAGTATGGACGTCGTTCCCACGTCGAATTTTGAAAATTTTACGTCGTTTGCGTAAGTCGTTCGCGAATAGGGCTGTACGTAAGTTATGTTCCTGTCTAAAGCATTGACGATTTGTGGCGTAATTTCGAGCATGCGCACTGGGATTCTTTCACGAACGGCGCATGCGCCGTTCGTAAAAAACGTCAAATACGTGGGGTCACACTACATTTAGGTAAAACACGCCCACATCATTTACATTAGAATTAGGCGGGCTTACGCCGGACCACATACGTTACACCGCCGTAACTTAGGGCGCAAGTTCTTTCTGAATACGGAACTTTTGCCCTAATTTATGGCGGCGTAACGTACGTTACGGCCGCAGAGAGATAGGCAGATCTCTCTGAATCCGGGCCACAGGGGCTATAACCCTCCCTTACTCTGTCCAAAATGAAAAAAAAAAATAAGTGTTGCCTATAGTTCTACTTTAAGCACAAATTTCTGATAATTTTATGGAGAGAACTAAGAAGATATAACCATGCCAATGGTGTAGCAGAAAACATATATTACAGTGAGGAAGGTTTGTGATCTGCCAATATGGTTCCGGCTATCGTGAAAGTTCCTTTGCAGGCGCACTATGATCTGCCAATATGGTTCCGGCTATCGTGAAAGTTCCTTCGCAGGCGCACTATGATCTGCCGATATGGTTCCGGCTAACGAGAAAGTTCCTTTAAGGATTGCGCAGGCGCAAACTTCTCGACGGAAATCTCCAAACCTCGGCCGGCATCCAGGGCGACGTGGATTTCGAGGAAAGTGGCCAGTCGGCCTCACATCCTCGCTTCATTCGGACGGCTCGCTTCGCTCGCTCGGCCTCCTGGCTCTTTTTTTAACATCCTCCAATCCACGGGGATGTTAAAGAATGAGCCTGGATGCCGGGCGAGGTTCGGGGATTTCCGTCAGCAAGTTTGCGCCTACGCAGTCCTTGAAGGAACTTCCCCGTTAGGGGAACCTTAAGGACAAGTCACCGGCCGTCTGCATACCGGAAGCGTCTGCATAAGTCCTTACATGATCCAGTCCACGGTTTACATCAGGGCTGAATGCTTTTGAGAGGAGTACTGAGGCAGGGTAATGTGATGTTGTCAGAAAGCACCCTGCTGGCTCCTCCTATCAGCTGTAATCCACCTGCATTACATAGAGAAGCACAGGGACCCAGCGATGACATTACTGGGTGTAAAATAAAGGAAGTAATGAGAGCAAAATACGTTTTATTTGAAAATATTATTAGCATGTCAATAAGGAGGGTGAGGACCAGCAAAGGCAACATATAAGCAAAATAAACTTAGTATCTCTGCTGCACCAGCTGCATGGTCGGGATGGGAAGGTAAACAGCTGTGCGTTGGGCTTTCAATTATGGAGTGCGGCGTGTGTCTATTGGAGATTACCTTGTCTTGTAATCCCCCAGCGTCAGTTAGATTGTGGCTGGGAAGTCTTCTTCTTATCTAGATATTTCAGCTTCAATTTCCTTCTGTCTTTCCGCGCTGGAGATTTCATTGGGCATCAAACTTCATCTTCAAACCGCTCATTTACTTTTTACTTCTTGTATAGAAACTTTTCCGAAAATAGAAATTACCTTATTACCTTAATCAATGTATTAATATCTACATGATAAAGTCATTATTAAAAATTGCATTGATAATGTAGAAAAGTTGCTGGAAATAGGGGCCCAGCTTCACATTCCATTTTACTGGCTTAGTGATTTGAGATGAAGCCGGTGTTTATGGGAATTCGATTTGGGCCATATCTGTTAAAGCAAAGTAAGTGGAACTTGCGCTTATCTGTCTCCTCCACATTTGGCACCTTTGAGGCGGGAGTGGGGAACGGGTATCTGTTTTTGACAGGTCCCCTTTCCCACTTCTGGAGACGCCGCCGCGGCGCCATCCCTTGGAAGTTCGTTTCCCCTCCTCCTTCCTCCACTGCCAGGCCAATTAGAAAGTGCAGCTCGCTATGCGCAGTAGGGTCCCGCTGGTTTCCCTTACAAGGATAATCGGCTGGGATGCAGTTATCGCAGGATCCCTTGACAGGTAAGTGTCCTAATTTTAAAAGTCAGCAGCTACAGTATTGTATACAGTAGCTGCTGAAATTTTAGATTTTTCGTGGGGGCGGAACACCTGTTTAAGAAAGTCTTCGTCCCTTTGGCCTAGATGTGGCCAAAGTGACAAAATCTCCCTAAACCTACTGTATGTTGACAGTTTTTTTCTGGAAGTAAACTGTATTCGAAAAATACTTTCCTGGGGAAAATGCTGCTTCAGGCTTCTTCCAGTACTAAGCACATATCTATAGTGCCTAGGGCACAGGTATCAAACACAAGGCCCACGGCCTGAATCAGGCCCTCCAGGCCATTTTATGTGGCCCTCGCACCCAGGAGGAGGGGAGGAAGTGAGATGTGAACAGCCTGTGAAAGAGAGCTGAACCCTGCACACTGTACGTAACACACCCCTAAACGCTGCACCCGTATGTCGCTCACTCCTCAACCCTGCATTCTGTATGTCGCTCACTCCTCAACCCTGCACTCTGTACGTAGCTCGCTCCTCCACCCTGCACTCTGTACGTAGCTCGCTCCTCAACCCTGCACTCTGTACGTAGCTCGCTCATCAACCCTGCACTCTGTATGTAGCTCGCTCATCAACCCTGCACTCTGTATGTCGCTCGCTCCTCAACCCTGCACTCTGTACGTAGCTCGCTCCTCAACCCTGCATTCTGTATGTCGCTCACTCCTCAACCTTGCACTCTGTACGTAGCTCGCTCCTCCACCCTGCACTCTGTACGTAGCTCACTCCTCAACCCTGCACTCTGTACGTAGCTCGCTCCTCAA
The DNA here is from genome assembly GCF_905171775.1 of Rana temporaria. NCBI lineage: Eukaryota > Metazoa > Chordata > Amphibia > Anura > Ranidae > Rana > Rana temporaria. The sequence continues at coordinate 49,260,178 of NC_053493.1, forward strand.
CGCTGCACTCTGTATGTAGCTCGCTCCTCAACCCTGCACTCTGTATGTAGCTCGCTCCTCAACCCTGCACTCTGTATGTAGCTCGCTCCTCAACCCTGCACTCTGTATGTAGCTCGCTCCTCAACCCTGCACTCTGTATGTAGCTCGCCCCTCAACCCAGCACTCTGTATGTAGCTCGCCCCTCAAAGCTGCACTCTGTATGTAGCTTGCCCCTCAACCCTGCACTCTGTATGTAGTGAACCCCTGAACATGGAGCACCCCTGAATTCTGCACTCTGCACATGGCGCACCCCTGAATACTGCACTCTGCACACAGCGCATCCCTGAACTCCACACATAATGCACTCCTGGTATTTATTGCCCCTTTAAGACTGTCCCCCACTTACTTAAAGCGGAGTTCCACCTAAAAATGGAACTTCCACTTAATCCACTCCTTGCCCCCTTACATGCCACATTTGGCACGTCATTTTTTTTGGGGGGGGGGAGTGGGGGCTTCAGGAGGAGTGGGACTTCCTGTCCCACTTCCTCCTTCCTGCCGAGGGGCTGGTAAGGCGAATAGCTTAATCGCCTTATTGCAGCCCCTCCCTGTAGGCGAGCGCCTGTCCAATCAGACGGCGCCGCTCGCGCATGCGCAGTGCCGCTCACGCATGCGCAGTGGGTGCCCGGCCGTGAAGCCGAAAGCTGTCACTGGCGGGTGCCCACACGGAGCCCCGGCCGGCGCGTCGCTGGAACCGTGGAGCAGGTAAGTGTCTGTTTATTAAAAGCCAGCAGCTACACTTTTTGTAGCTGCTGACTTTTAATAAACTTAAAAAAAGGCTGGAACACCCCTTTAAATAATGGGTTTCTCTATAACTCCCATTTCCCAGGCACACCAAATCATATTTTACACTGGTGGGACCGCCACGGCCCCAAACAGAGCCTACACCCGCGTGGTAACCCATGCACGGACTTTACTTTATTGTTTTATGTGCATGGGAAATCTGTCTGTATAGATGTATCTTTGACTGTATCAATGCTAACATATTACTTCTGTTGTTGTGATCCCTGTGGACCGGTTTCTCTGTTTTTTTTTTTTAATTCAGCCGTAAATTTGTGGGTGAGATAGAGGGTCTTGAATGTCACCCGATCCTTTCCTTTACGGCTAGCCAGTGGAGGGTCCTCATGACCGGGGAGATTGGTTCCCAGGGTTTTTTTCCTTTACCAGTCTGACTGCAGTGTTCTGAACGACTTGTAGACAAGAAATCTGGTATTTCGGTAGTCCTAGGTAGAGGGAGTTTGCGTAGTCAAGTCTGGAATTGATTAGTGTTCCAACTACTACTGCTGTGTCTTCTTCCGGGATGAAGGGGATGAGTCTACACAGCAAGCGGAGAAGATAGTGAGATCCGATGACCACCGATCCTATTTGTGCGTCCATAGACATGTCTGAGTCAAAGATAACTCAGAGGCTTCTTACTTTACTGCTTGGGGTGATGGTTTGCCCAAAAATGGTGGGAGGAATCCAAGTCGTCCTACAATTTGTTTTCCGGTTTGCGTGGAGAAGGAGAAGTTCTGTTTTGGATCCATTGAGTTTGAGGGAGCTCTCCGTCATCCAATTATCTATCAATGTCAGGCATTTTTCTAATCAGCGATATTGTTCTTTTTTGTTGGTGATGCGGAGGTAAAGTTGAGTGTCGTCAGCGTAGGAGTGGTAGAGCAGGTCTTGTTTGCTGATGATTGTCAGGAGTGGGCGGAGGTAGATGTTAAAGAGGACTGGCGACAGAGGTGATCCTTGAGGGTCTCCGCATGTGACGGTGCACGCTTCTGACGTGAAGGCTCCTAGTTTCACTGTCTGGGATAGATTTTCCAGGAATAATGCGAACCATGGTAGATCCAAAACTGTGACTCCACCTACTTCTGTGAGATGCGCAAGAATAATTTTGTGGTCTACTGTGTCGAAAGCTACACTTAGGTCCAGCAGCACCAGGAGCCCCGATTCTCCTTCGTCCGCTGCTTCGAGAGCGTCATCCCATATTTTGAGACTGATAGGTTGGATAACCATAAAATGTCCATCCACAAATGGAAGCCTCCCCAAGGAGATTAGAAGCAAAATCCAGAAGGAGCCACAGAGTATAAACTAGAACATAGGAGCCTCTAAGTGTAGCAATATGGTTACATTTAATGAAGGTACAACATTTAGAAACTCACATGGTTGATGATTAAAAGAGGTACATCTAAGTATGCAGGGATCCGGGGTAAACATAGACCGTCCTCCTCACCGCCGGCTCTCACCGCTGTCAGTCTGCAATTGTGATCGGGAAGACTACCCTGCAGTAGAGCGATCTGAAAGCGAGGCTTGAAGCGCTCGTGGAAGGGACGACATCAATGGTGGTGTGGAGGACGGTCTATGTGGACAGCTTTACCCCGAATGCCTGCATACTTAGATGTGCCTGTTTTAATCATCAACAATGTGAGTTTCTAAATGTTGTTCCTTTATTAAATGTAACCATATTGCTACACTTAGAGGCGCCTCTCTTCTATTTTATACTCAGCTGTGACATGACGCTACTTGTATATCAAGACATTGCTTGTATTTCAAGTCATTTGCAAAACGCTCTCAAACCAAGGTTTAACTGTAAATGGGACAGTGCATTTGATTTGTATTGGTTTATATAAAACTGAATTATTGGTGATGACATGTGTCACGGCTAAAGAGTTTTTTTATATCCAGATATGTATGTGTTTTTTGAAATATTACATGCCAGATGGTTACTTCCAAAATTCCATTAGTTAATGAAACTCTCTTCGTTGTCTCTATTTTACACAACCCACTGAGAACGATTGTGGGACAATGGCGCCAACATTTGTCTTGCGATTACGATAATTGCTAAGCTGGTTTGAGGGTAATCTATACACAGCAGTGGGTGACTTGCCATTCTGTGGGTCACGTGGCTGAAAATTTCACAGGCAGTTTGGATATTATAGCTGGACGCTAATTGAGGATAATTATACCATTTGTGAACGCTAAAGCTTTGCCACTTATGCAGTTTATTCCACATGCACAGCCATGTATGTTCTTTACCTTGCTAAATAAGTGGAACCTGTCCTATGCTATTATGTGTAGAAAAATATGACAAACATATGACAAAAATATGCCTTCTGAACAACTATGCAGAGCTCCACGGCTACCCGTCCTTTGCCACGTTACTGAAGATGCCCATCTATAGACTAAATATTGACTCTACAAGCATGGGCGTCCGCTCCATAGGGCAAGGGGGGGCAATTGACCCCCCCTGGAAAATAAAGAAGGTGTTGAAGAGTGAAGAGCGCCGCAGTGACAGGCAGGTTAGAACAGGGAGAGAAAGGTGAGCTGCTGGCCGTGGCATTGCAGGGGGGGCGGGGGGTGGTCTGGTAAGGGGTTACACCCCTGCACCTGACCAACCAACCCCTTCTCTCGCGGCTGCGGGCTGTCTGAGCGGTCCCGGGCCGGATGTCACACAGGCACAGCGAGCAGAGTGAAGCCGCCTCCCTCTCCAGTGTTTATGTGTACACAGGGGGAGGGAACCTGCTGTGCTGCGCTGATGGCTGATCTGAGGTGCTGAATGGGATGGGGGAGGGAGGGTGTGTCTGTGCTGAAAGGGGGGGTTTGTACTGAAGGGGGGGTCCATCTGTGATGAAGGGGAGGTCTGTGCTTAAAGGGGGTTCATCTGTTATGAAGGGGGGTCTGTGCTGAAGGGGGAGGTCTATCTGTGCTGAAGGGAGGGGTCTGTGCAGAATGGGGGGCATCTGTGCTGAATGGGGGGCTCCATCTGTGTTGAATGGGGGGGTCTGTGCTGAAGGGGGGGTCCATCTGTGCTGAAAGTGGGTCTGTACATACTCTAGGCTATATTTATATGGGCATGGAGTGAATGGGGGGTCCATCTGTGTTGAATGGGGGGGTCTGTGCTGAAGGGGGAGGTCCATCTGTGCTGAAAGGGGGTCTGTACATACTCTAGGCTATATTTATATGGGCATGGAGTGAAGCTGAATTATCTCAAGAGCTATTTTACACTGCCAGCTGGCCGCGTTATCGGTAAAGCGATTTACCATCATTTTAGCTGCGCTATTCGGTCGCATGGGGCGCTTTTAACCCCCGCTAGCGTTTGAGGAAAGGGTTAAATGCGACTGTGTATCACCGCTGCCGAATGGCCCCCCCCCCCCTGAAATAATTTCAGCGGACGCCCATGTCTACAAGTGAAATATTTGGAGTTGTAAAGTATAACGCCATCCACATGTGTTTTCTTTTACCTTTGGATAGAGTAAGGAAGAGGTAACATTTGTCAGATTTATATTTCTGCCTGGGGAGATTTTTGCTCACTTCCTGCACCTGTGACGCCCTGACAAGTGATGGCGGGCAGAGGTGTTTGTCACGGGGGGCAGAAGGCACTGGCAGCAATAAAATGATTGTCTGAATTAATGATTCCTCCTCACTAAAAATGTGATTTTATATATTTGTCTGTGTCCTCGTTGGAGAGCTTTACCATCAAGGGAAATCTTAGTAAGTACTCCTAATCCTTCACAGCTGTATTAAAAAATAGTTTTTTTTTTTTTTGTATATGTTCTTCATTGCAGTAAAACTTGATTATTCACTTCCCTATCCAAGATGAAATAAAGTTTTGTCTGGAGTTGGAGTGTTCTATTAATGAAAATGCTTGTGCTCCAGGTTCGTGCGGTGAGGTTAGTCAAGGCCGGTGCTACCACTAGGCATACTATGCAGCCGCCTAGGGCGCCTGGCCACTGGTGTCATAGGCGCATCGGTGGTGGAAAACTGTGTCTGTGTCCCGACTCCCGAATGAATGGAAGCAAGCAAACATTCATTGATGGGCGCTGGTATGCTGCATTTGATGGGCGCTGGTAGGCTGCATTGATGGGTGCTGGTAGGCTGCATTGATGGGTGCTGGTAGGCTGTATTGATGGGCACTTGTGAGGCTGCATTGATGGGCGCTTGTGAGGCTGCATTGATGGGCACTTGTGAGGCTGCATTGAATGGCACTGGTGAGGCTGCATCTGATGGGCGCTGGTAGGCTGCATTGATGGGCGCTGGTAGGCTGCATTGATGAGCGCTGGTAGGCTGCATTGATGGGCGCTTGTGAGGCTGCATTGAATGGCGCTGGTGAGGCTGCATTTGATGGACGCTGGTGAGCTGCATTTGATGGGCTATTCGTTTAAAAGGTGGGGTATACATGGGCAGGGCAAAGAGGGTGGAGTCAGAGGTGGAGCAGTGGGGGGCGAAAAATTAGGTTTCGTCTAGGGGGTGTCAAAAATCCTTGCACCAGCCCTGAGGTCAGTGGCTGGTGAGGCACTTGCTAGTATCAGAGCCATATACACACAGGTTACATACGCCATTACAGTGAGAGCAATAATTCTAGCACTAGATCTCCTCTGTAACTCTAAACATGTAACTGGAAAAATAATTTAAGCGTCTCCTATGGAGATTTATAAGTACTGAAGTTTGACGCCATTCCTCAAGTGTGCGCAATTTTAAATTGTGACATCTTAGGTATCTACTCAGCGTAACATCATCTTTCACATTATACAAAAAAATTGGGATAACTTTAGTGTTGTTTCTTTTATTCATGAAACATCCCCCCCCCACTCCAAAAAAACACATTAAAGGGGTTGTAAAAGTTTTTTACCATTTTTGCATCCTATGCAAAAATGGCGTCTGCAAAAGTTTTGGCACCCTGCAGAGTTAATATCTTGTAGATTTTTGTGGTGAGGACGTAGGAGGTTTTCTTCTGATGACACTTTCATGAAGACCATATTTGTACAAGTATCTCTTTATAGTGGAATAGTGTACCACAACTCCAGTGTCTGCCAGATCTTTCTAGAGGGATCGTGCAGTCAAACGTGGGTTTTGAATTGCTTTCCTCACAATCCTGCGAGCTGTTCTGTCTGATATTTTTCTTGGTCTTCCAGATCTTGCTTTAACTTCCACTGTTCCTGATGACTGCCATTTCTTAATTACATTCCGAATAGAGGATATTGACATCTGAAAAGGCTTTGCTATCTTCTTATAGCCTTCTCCAGCTTTGTGAGCGTCAACTATTTTCAGTTTCAGTTTTCTAGACAACTGCTTAGAAGAACCCATGGTGCTGATTGTTGGGGCAAGGTCAGATGAGTCTGGGCATTTAAAACCTTTGAGATTGACATCACCTGGTCTTCCCAGACGGTGATTGAGAACAATCCATGACACTGGCAGGTCTCAGCTTTGCAAAGGGGGCAGTGCATGCTATAAATTCTGCAGGGTGCCCAAACTTTTCTGTAATATTGAAAGTGTAAATGATGGAAATAAAATCTAACTTTTTTTGACATATTATAAGAATGTCCAATCTGTAATTTGATGCCTTTGAGATTTTTCCATCTTGCCTTGGCTTCGTTATGCACATTAATACAAATTTTTACCTGGGGTGCCCAAACTTTCGACCCCCACTGTAAAATAAATGGGCTAAAAAAGCACCTCACAGAAATGCACGGAAATCTGACAGGAACGCACAGCACATTTCTGTGTGATTTCCGGTGTAAACTGTCCCTTAACTACTAGCCGACCGCGCACCGTCATTCTACGGCGGCAGGTCGGCTCTCCTGGGCGAGAGCATGTAGTATAACGTCCTCTCTTTAAGCCGCCACTAGGGGCGCGTGCGCGACGCCGGAGGCGCGTGCGCGATGCCGGAGGCGTGCGCGCGCCCCCCGCCGGAGGCGCCCGCTCGCCCCCGACTCCCGTGCGTGTGCCCGGCGGGCTCGATCGCCGCCGGGCATCCGCGATTGATCCCGGTCCTGTCAGGGGGGGAAATGCTGATCTTCTGTTCATACAATGTATGAACAGAGGATCAGTGTTTCCCCTAGTGAGGCCACCCCCCCCCCCCCACAGTAAGAACACACCCAGGGACATACTTAACCCCTTCCCCGCCCCCTAGTGTTAACCCCTTCACTGCCAGTGGCATTTTTATAGTAATCCAATGCATTTTTATAGCACTGATCGCTATAAAAATGCCAATGGTTCCAAAAATGTGTCAAAAGTGTCCGAAATGTCCGCCATAATGTCGCAGTACCGAAAAAAAATCGCTGATCGCCGCCATTACTAGTAAAAAAAATATATTAATAAAAATGCCATAAAAATACCCCCTATTTTGTAAACGCTATAACTTTTGCGCAAACCAATCAATAAACGCTTATTGCGATTTTTTTTTACGAAAAATATGTAGAAGAAAACGTATCGGCCTAAACTGAGGAAAATTTTTTTTTTTTATATATATTTTTGGGGGATATTTATTTATTATAGCAAAAAGTAAAAAATATTAATTTTTTTCAAAATTGTCGCTCTGTTTTCAACTGTCATAATATATAAAAAAAAAAAGATAAAAAGAAGCTAAATAATTTAGGGCCAGTGTCCTGTCGAGAAATGCCCCCTGTCGAATAATGCCGGTCCTGCACATGTGCAGCGCTTGCGCAGTACGGAGCTGCCGAAAGCCTGCGAACATCGGAATTTACGAGCAGCTGTAGACGGTGCCTGCTCCCAATAGCTGACATTGTGCCACACGCTCCCGATGCTCGTGCAAGTCTGCTAGGAGCGGATTTCTTGATGATGGGCGCATGTAAGGGGCGGATGCCTACAGAAGGGGGCAATGATGGGCAATGCTATTGATTGTGTTAGCTAGCTAATTAGGCCCTTCAAACCCTGCCCATCAACATTAAAAAATCCAACCTTCACTTGGCTGATGTGTTTGAGTTTCGTGAAAAATTCCACCCCCATCTTACAGCACTACCCATCATTACAAAATACGCCCCCTTCTGTAGGCATCCGCCCCTCACACGCGCCCATCATGAAGAAATCTGCCCCTTGCAGACTTGCACTAGCATCAGGAGTGTGTCGGCTATTGTGCGCAGGTGCCGTCTACAGCTGGTCGTCATTTCCGATGTTTGGAGGCTTTTGCCGCCTCTGTACTGGGGCATTTCTCATCAGAACACCGGTTAACAGCAAGAATCACAGGAACACGAGCAGTTATCATTTATTTTTATTTTTTTCATTTTAATGGGCTGAAATCACACTGGATTGCACCAAAAGTAACTACTTTTAAAAATGCACTGCAACCGGATCGCATGGCACCATGTGATCTGGTGCCGGTGTTCTGCCGAGCTGGTTTCTCCTATCGATATGGTTCCCTGTAGACTGTGCAGGTGCAATCCGAGCCGACGGAAATCTCTGAGGCCGCGTACATACGACCAGTCCATCCAATGAGAATTGTCCGACGGACCGTTTTCATCGGTTCACCGCTGAAACAGACTGATGGTTTGATGTGCGTACACACCATCAGTTCAAAAACCGATCGGGTCAGAATGCGGTGACGTAAAACACACAACGTGCTGAAAAAAAAGAAATTCAATGCTTCCAAGCATGCGTCGACTTGATTCTGAGCATGCACGGGTTTTGAACCGATGCTTTTGTGTACTAACCATCGGTTTTGACCGATGGTCAGCCGTCCATCGGTTCGATTTTAAAGCAAGTTCTAAAACTTTGGTCTGAAGGACAAAAGTCAGATGGGCCGTACACACAGTCGGTTTGGACCGATGAAACTGGACTTCGGTCCGTTTTTATCGGTTTGGACCGGTCGTGTGTACGCGGCCTGAGCGGGAACAGCTGTTCGTCAGCTGTAGACGCGCTCGCTCCCGATGCCTGATTATGCACGCCACCAATGTTTGGTAATACACTGCACTCTATACAGCAAGGGGCAGATGTGATATTGAGAAGTGTTTTTTGATTGGTTATACACGCCGCTCTTTACAACAAGGGGCGGATGTGATATTGAGCAGTCCTTTTTTGGGGGATGGTTTTCTCAATAAAATACACTTCTCCAGGGCTATCTTATCCAGTGGGCACACCTGGGCACAGCCCCATCAGGATGGGCAGGGCCAATCCCAGGCAGGTGCACCATGCTCCGGCACTGTAAGCTGCTGCGGAAAAGGGACGCCAAGCCTCCAAAGCTGGGGCATGCCACTTGACTGCACTGGTTGCTAGAATCCCTGGCCGCCCGGCGCCTAGCAACCAGTGACGTCAGAGGCCGACTCCACCCCAGCATTCAGAGTGTGCCGTTGCTGCCCCAGCATTCATAGCGTACCGCCTCTGCGGCTGGAAAACTAGATTGGCTCCACCCACCTCTGCCATCTTCAGACTCAGACAGCGTAGCACGCCGTAGGTCACCATCTTCATTGTTTGGTCCCCAATGCATTTCTTTGCCATGGGGCCCATGATGCTATTAAAATGGCACTGCATGTCTCACATCCGCCCCCCTTGCTGTATAGAGAGCGGCGTGTATAACCGATCAAAAAACACTGCTCAATATCACATCTGCCCCCGCCGTGTATAATCAGGAATCGGGAGAAAGCTTGTCTACAGCTGACAATCAGCTGTTGAGGCTTAGAGATTTCCGTGGCCTCCTACTGCTCATGCGCCGCGCCTGTGCAGTTGAGGCAGGAACCTATCAGATGGAGGAGCCAGCTCGACAAGACACCGACAAATAAGCTGTGTTTGCTTTCTGAGTCTGGGGTATCGTTTACACTGACACCCTCAGCAGATTGCTGACGACGCGTTATAAACGTTGTGTATGAAATGTGCATAGAACCGCGTTCCAATGTGAACTGGCCCTAAATCAAGGCATTCTTTCATTTGTTGTGAAATAAACTTATAACAATACATATACAGTATAATAAATATATGAACGGCTCCTAGTAAATAATGGAACAATTTTCAGAGACGATGTGTACAGAAAGAAATATAATACTTGACTTGAAGGGGTTAAGCAGTAATAGTAAAAAAACATGAACTGTCACCCCGTTCTGCATCTCTGGTTGGTGCCTCCTTGTCTGGAATAATCGCAGACGGGAGGAATTTTTTTCTCCATTTCCTTTTCTATCAGCTACAAAATGCTTAGACACTGGGCAGATCTTAAAGGGAACCCATTTTTGTCCATAGAGAGCAAAACAACAGGATCACCTAACTACCACTGTCAACAGCTGTGAATACTTACCTTCCTTGTATGGTGGCCATATACAATTTGATAAATGATCGCTTTCTTCTATGGTAAAACTCTCTCCCTCTGGGTGATCTATGTACATCTATGGCAAGGATTTAAAAAAACTAAATTGCAGATTCCTGCCTTTTGTTATTCTGAAGAAATCCCTGTGTGTTTGTCTGTGTCCATGGCGAAAGTGAGTCTAATGGGAGTGGTTTCATAAATATCAATCACCTGCAGGGCACTAATGAGGAAAGCTGATGGGCCCTTTAGACGTGTTCCTATTGGGAGTATTGCATCAAAAATTGCATTTTTGTTGCAGGAGATGCCTGAAATCTGATTTGTATCTTAGTGTAGACTTCTGGGAAAATCAGTGAGCCAATCACACAAGCAAGAAATTATGTTTCTGGGGCATGTTCAGTACACATTCTGTGTTCAGAACACCTCCAGGTCGCGATATTGCATTGCATTTACAGAAAATTACAGTGGCTGCAGCGGCTACAGGAAAGGAATTTTTTTATAACATTCAATTACAATATGACTTGTGTCACAATTGTATATACTATATACATTTTTCTTTATTTGCTATATTTTTTCCCCACAAAAGTGGAGTTACCCTTTAACCACTTAAGGACCCCTTCACGCCGATATACGTCGGCAGAATGGCACGGCTGGGCACATCAACGTACCTGTACGTTGCCCGCGACCCGGTCCGAAGCTCCACGGCCGCGGGACTCGCAGACCCGATCGCCGCTGGAGTCCCGCGATCGGTCCCCGGAGCTGAAGAACGGGGAGAGCTGTGTGTAAACACAGCTTCCCCGTTCTTCACTGTGGCAGCGTCATCGATCATGTGTTCCCTTTTATAGTGAAACACAATCAATGACGTCACACCTACGGCCACACCCCCCTACAGTTAGAAACAGATGAGGTCACACTTAACCCCCTTCAGCACCCCCTTGTGGTTAACTCCCAAAACTGCAATTGTCATTTTCACAGTAAACAATGCATTTTTAATGCATTTTTTGCTGTGAAAATTACAATGGTCCCAAAAATGTGTCAAAATTGTCTGAAGTGTCCGCCATAATGTCGCAGTCATGAAAAAGATCGCCGCCATTAGTAGTAAAAAATAAATAATTAATAAAAATGCAATAAAACTATCCCCTATTTTGTAAACGCTGTAAATTTTGCGCAAATCAATCGATAAACGCTTAGGTAGAAGAATACGTATCGGCCCAAACTGAGGAAAATTTTTTTTTCTTATATATTTTTGGGGGATATTTATTATAGCAAAAAGTAAAAAATATTGAATTTTTTTCAAAATTGTCGCTCTATTTTTGTTTATAGAGCAAAAAATAATATATATATATATATATATATATATATATATATATATATATATATATATATATATATATATATATAATATATAGAGCAAAAGAAAAAAAACGCAGAGGTGATCAAATACCACCAAAAGAAAGCTCTATTTGTGGGAAAAAAAGGACGCCAACTTTGTTTGGGAGCCATGTCGCACGACCGCGCAATTGTCAAATTGTCAGTTAAATCAACGCAAAAACTGGCCAGGTCCTTTAGCTGCCTAAAGGTCCAGGTCTTAAGTGGTTAAAGTGGTTGTAAAGGCTTCATGCATTCTTAATACAGTCTTAAATTGGATGTATTTTTTTTTAATGCAGACTTCTACCTGGTAGAGTAAAGGATGTCAAGTCATCTGTATCTGTTTTGCCACAAAGAGTTAATCCAGCTCTGAGCAATCCTCTTATCTTTTTTTTTTACTGTGAGAAAAGGACACACAGAGAAATCTATGTGGCCACTTCCCCCACTGCTGTGACTGACATCCTATTTCCTTATCTCTTGCACTAGCATGAGAGCAGAGTGTGTCTACGGCACTGCGTGTATGACATGCGCAGCAAGGAGTGTATATGACAGGAGGTAGTGAGTGCGCTCTCCTCCTGCTGATCGCGCGCTCTCCTTCTGCTGTGCGCTTGCTTTGCTTCTGCTGTACGCACGCTCTCCTGCTGTGCGCGCCAGGGGCGGACTGACCATTGGGGCTCTCGGGCACTGCCCGAGGGCCCCATGCCACTAGGGGGCCACATCAGGGTTGCCAGGCTCAATAAAACCAGGGACAGTATGTAAAAATCTGTGTTTTTTTTACATCTGTCCCTGATATGTCCGAAACCGACATGCTTTTGATGTGAAAATCCTGAGATTTTAGCTGCCCCATCTCTGCATTGCCTCCTGGCGTGGTGGCCATCTGTAAGCCCGGGGGCCCCATAATCTTCTATTGCCCAGCGGCCCCATGAGTTGTCAGTCCGCCCCTGGTGCGCGCGCTCTCCTTCTGTGCGCACACGCTCTCCTTCTGCTGCGCACACGCTCTCCTTCTGCTGTGCTTGTTATACTCACTGTGAAACCTAAGGGGATAATGCTTTGCATTGTGTAAAAAGGCTGTTTGATCCTGTCTTCTCTAATCCTCTCCTTCTTCCACTGCCCCCAATCCATCTCCTGATAGAACACAGCCTTGGGGGCACTCTGCACATGCTCAGTTTGATGTGTATTGCTAGAGATTTTTTTTTCCTTGGGAGGGTGCATGTGATCAGTACAGGGCCAATCAGCACTGTCCAGACAGAGGGTCAGCTGTCCTGCAGCCTCATAGGTCCTCCTACAAGCTTTAACCAGATACTGATAGAAGTCACAAGACTGCTATATACTGCTGGTGAGAAAAGTTATTTAGCAGTTTATATTTACTAAAATAATTGCATTTCCATGTTCTATGTACTGTGGGAGCCCAGATATAGTGAATGCAGGGTCCTGGGTTTAGTAACACTTTAAATTGGTGTCACTTTAAAAACAGCTAAAGATGGAAAAAATATTGGAAACCACTTGAAATAAAAGGAAGATGTTAAAGTTTATACAAGATTGAAGTCTTTGGGCTTACATCCGCTTCATGTGGATACAGTAGAAATGGCCTTTAGTTGTCTAGCTAATAATAGAAATTATCTAATAGAAAATTAGTAATTGGTTTATCCGGCGTTGGCGTTTTTATCTTTGTTGCGCCTCCACACACCTTCCCGCTGCACTAATGGAATGGATGAGAGCGGAGATGGCAGCAGAGCCGTCATTGTGACAGCTCCCTGCTTGTTTATAATTGTGTTTGGCAGGCCAGATAACACAGCTCTCCCTCTCTACACAACGTCCTCTATGTCGTGGCTGTCATCACTTCTGAACGCCGAAACGTGCAACATCATTATGCGTGTTCTATCACCTAATAATGATTTCATTATTGAACCCAGCAGAGATTTACACTGTCCTTTGTATGTTTAATGCAGCATGTGCCCAGTTGGGGGGGGGGGGGGGGGATTGTGATTGCTGCTACTCATTACGGAGCACAATTATCGGAGAGCCTCAGTCATGGCAAATATCATCAGTCAGCTGATAGATCATCAATGTATGTCTACTTAGTACATCTTTATTGTAGATGGGAACTCCCAACCCCTTTTCTAATGTCAGCAGGGGGTCTATGAACAGATCTCTTGCTTGATCCCAGCGGAATGGAACTACCCCCACAAAAGCCACTGGTAATTTGGGCCTATTTCCCCCAGTCACAGCATACACAGCCAGGCACATGGCATTTTCAGCATCTTTCCTTTGGCTCAAAGATCAGTCTAGGGCAGGGATATGCAATTAGCAGAACTCCAGCTGTTGCAAAACTACAAGTCCCATCATGCCTCTGGATGCCATACTTGTGGCTGTCAGAGTCTTGCTATGCCTCATGAGACTTGTAGTTCCACTGGAGGTCCACTAATTGCATATCCCTGGTCTTGGGGGTTATATTTGGGTTGTTATTGGAACAGTAACTTGGATAGGGATGTGAGCATGGGATCCCCCGGAATTGAAGAAAAACACTTGAATATTGCTAGGCTTCTGGCTGCTCTCTACAAAAATGCAGGCTGTATTGCACAACCTCAGGCTGCAGTGCCAGAATGGTTGGGCTTTCTCCCACTAACCCCCTTCTGGCTCTGCACAAATCTCTCTTCGGTAGGCCTCCCCAGCTAAGCCTAGCTGGGAACTCAATGTTTTCAAAGGCTCCTCAAGCTATCTCTCTGTCTTTATCTCTGCCCCAAGGGTCACCTCAGAATATTTATGAGCACCCCCTCCGCCTTCTGGGCATATCTCCCCAGGGATTGACCAGAGATCCATAAATATTCAGGCTGCCTGTCTTGCTATTCCTCCCACTATACTTCTTGAGGTCTCTAGAAGACAGGGGGGGGGGGGTAGCAGAATATCAGCCTGACCTTGACCCAAACACTTACCCTTGCATTGACCTAAATCAAACCTTGATCTAGGTAATTTTTTTTTTATATTTTATAATTATTATTATTTATTTATTTCTAAAAAAAATTACACACTTTCTTTTTTTTCTCTGCAAGTAGAGAGAGAGATACAATTTATTTCTCTCTTCCATTCACAGAGAAAGAAAACACAGGGTGGGCATCAAAGTAACTGATCGCTGTGATAGCCAATCAGAGGCTATCACAGCGATCAGGTGACCCTGTTAGTACGGGGCTCACAATGAGACCCCTGTCTATGTGCTGGGAACGCGCTGTACAGCGCGCGCCCAGCACTAACGAAGATACGCAAATATGCGGAAGCCCAGTCTAGTGGGGCCACATATTTGTGTTATTATTGGTGCAAAGGGGTTAAAGCAGAACTTCATCCAAAAGTATAGCCTTTTAAATGATAAGTTCACCTTCTGAATGTGTTACACCCATATATTTGGGGGTGTAACATGTTCCGCACCCCCACCTCACCCCCCTTCACTATGACAGCAGGTGGGTGTTCTTTTCCCTGCACCGATTGTCACATTTAAAAAATAGTGTGACTGTGCAGGGCTCTACCCATACAGTCACATCGTTCATTCACAGATCTGTTAATTAAAGGGGTAAAGCTTCGTGTTTTTCACCTTAATGCATTCTATGCATCAAGATGAAAAAACACCTTGCACTCAAAGCATTGGCTGGTTCCAGTTTAATTTCGAGCATGCGCACTGGGATACCCCCAGGGACGGCGCATGCGCAGTTAAAAAAAAACGTAGTTTACGTTGGGTCACGACGTATTAACATAAAACACGCCCCCATCACAGCCATTTGAATTCCGCGCCCTTACGCCGCGAGAGATACACTACGCCGCCGTAACTTACGGGCCGGATTCTTTGTGGATTAAAAAAAAAAAGATAAGTTGCGGCGGCGTAGTGTATCTTAGATACGCTGCGCCCGGCGGAAAGGTACGTGGATCTGCCCCTTCATGTTCACGCTGATCACGCCCTCGCAGTTCACTGACACTTTCTACAGCTCAGTGAGGTCCGTATGGGCAGAGAGTTGTCATCTGTGTCTGCAGGAGCATGACATTGCACCCATGATGCACTGGTCATGGGTGCAACTGCAATGCTTTGCAGACTCCAATGTAAAGAAAAAAAATTGCAAACCTGCAAAAATATGTGCATTTATTATTATTATAATTATTTTTTTTACTAAAGGTGAACTTTTATACTTTAAAAGATAAAAAAGTAGCTTTTTCTTCATTATTCTAAATACATCCAGGGCTGTCCCCCACTATCCCCCAGAGCTTTTTTACCATTACCATTGTACTGTTGTTTAAGTTTCACGCCACTAGAGTTAATTTTCTGCGCATTAATTATTCATTTAACATATACTTTTTTGGTTGGTTCACCCTTTATATGCAGCGATTATTATTTGGTCATTTTTTTGGTGTCATATATTTAATTATTTAGTAGCGCTGTAGTACATTATTTTATATTAAGCTAAAATGCTGTTTATTATTTTCCTTGCATGTCCCCCTGAGATCTACAGCGACTGCACTTCCAAGTGCACTTGTAGTGCAAAGTGGATTTTCCTTTGGTAAATAAACCCCAGAGTCTCATGAACAGCTTAGAGAGAGTAGGCTGCAGTGACCCAGTTGCAAAGATAGAGGGAGCACGGAATTTGGTATTTTACCTTATTTCAGAACTCCTACACATATCAAGCATTTAACATGCAGTTTGGTGGTGCAAAGGTATTTTTTTGTTCCAGCCTTTCAGTTGCAACATAAATGAAAAAGATGCCATTAACAAGCTAGAGCCACTTAGGAGCAATAAAGAATTGACAGAGGTCCTATCCCAACCCTACTCCATCCAAAACTAAACATTTTTGTTGGCTTTTTAGTACATTTGAATGATTAAAGGATTTTTTTTTTTCTGAAATGACTGTTTACAGGGTATAGAGACAGAGGGGTAAATTCACATAGAATGGCGTTTCTTTGTGCGGGCATAACGTATCCTATTTACGTTACGCCTCCGCAACTTTTACATGCAAGTGCCGTATTCTTAAAAGAAAGTTGCGGCGGCGTAGCGTAAATAGGCCGGCGTAAGCCCGTCTAATTCAAATAGTGAAGAGGTGGGCGTGTGTTATGTAAATTAGGCTTGACCCGACGTGATTGAAGTTTTTCCCGAACGGCGCATGCGCCGTCCGTGGAATTTCCCAGTGTGCATTGCTCCAAAGTACGGCGCAAGGACGTCATTGGTTTCGACGTGAACGTAAATGACGTCCAGCCCCATTCACGGACGAATTACGCAAACGACGTAAAAAATTCAAAATTCGGCGCGGGAACGACGGCCATACTTAACATTGGTACGCCGCACTTACGCCACCATATAGCAGGGGTAGCTATACGCCGGGAAAAGCCTAACGTAAACGGCGTAAATGTACTGCGTCGGCCGGGCGTACGTTCGTGAATTCGCGTATCTTGCTGATTTACATATTTCGACGCCTAAATCAGCATACACGCCCCTAGCGGTCAAAGGAAAAATGCAGTTACAATTCGACGGCGTAAGAGACTTACGCCGGTCGGATCTAATAGAAATCTATTCGTAACTGATTCTATGAATCAGGCGCATAGATACGACCGTCCGGACTCTGGAGATACGCCGTTGTATCTTGTCTGTGAATCTACCCCATAATAGTGAACTGATTCCCTTTAAAAACGATAAAAAATAGATAAAAATCAATCATATAATGTACCTGTAGTTTTTAGTTTCGTTTTTGCATGTTATCCTGCCTCTGTGCTATACAGAGCCATAGAGCAGTGATGGTTTGGAAAACTAAACTAGAAACTCCCAGTACTGTGGTCATCAGAAAACAGACAACCAGGAAGTGTCCAGAACAGAAAAGGATTACAGCAACATCAGAGCAAAAACGAACAATGAGGACATGAAACCAGGACTGCAGTAAGGTAAAGGAAGCTAAAAAAAATTAGTGACCCTTTTAGTCACTCACCTAGAACACGTATGCAGATCCGGCCTTACTAATCTCTTA
Source organism: Rana temporaria (assembly GCF_905171775.1). Taxonomy (NCBI): domain Eukaryota; kingdom Metazoa; phylum Chordata; class Amphibia; order Anura; family Ranidae; genus Rana; species Rana temporaria. The sequence goes on from NC_053493.1 coordinate 49,277,581, forward strand.
CTTTACTGACCTGCTCATTCCAGATCAGAAAGGATCAACACAACAGCCTGGCATGGGGTGAGGGAGCTCAGCAGTGGCAGGGCCCATGTTTCTCTCATGACAGGTCTACTTTAAGGTTCTGTGAGCCGGCCGGCAATCAGCGTTATGACAGGAGAAATAATGACATAGTTTTTTTCTGTGCTTTCCATGTCTTTCCTTTTAATGGTTTAAAAATAACAATGGAATCAAAGCACCGGACCTAATGCTATTTACTCAGACTGCGCCAGGATGAAAAATATAATTGGGCCCTTCTGGACTGTAAATCAGAGTTTGGCTGTATTAGGGAAAAGCATGTCTGTCAGATTAGGCTGTACTGTGCGACAATCTCTCTTCTGATTGAGACCTGGAGGAAGAAAAGAGAAACTCTGAAAACTCAAAAAACAAAACAAAAAAACATAATCTAGAATTACAGCATTGACCTTATTTCTACTGAAATCTTATAGCTAGATTCAGAAAGACTTAGGCTGGCATATCAGTAGATACGCCAGCCTAAGTCTGAATCTGCGCCAATGCTAATTTAAGCGTATTTTGGTAACCAGATACACTTAAATTAGGCTCAGATACGAGCGGCGTAAGTGTTTTACACCGTCGTATCCTAAAGTGTAATTTTTAGGCTGACTGCTAGGTGGCGCTTCCATTGCGGTCGGGGTAGAATATGTAAATCACTAGATACGCCTATTCACGAACGTACGCCTGGCCGACGCAGTACAGATACACCATTTACGTAACGCATTATCAGGCCTAAAGTTATTCCATCAAATTGCTGGAATAGTAATGTTAAGTATGGCCGTCGTTCCCGCGTCGAAATTCGAAAATTTTACGTTGTTTGCGCAAGTCGTCCGTGAATAGGGATTTACGTCATTTAAGTCCACGTCAAAACCAATAGGACCGTGCGGCGTACTTAGCCGCAATGCACACTGGGATATGTACATGGACGGCGAATGCGCCGTTCCAAAAAAACGTCAATCACGTCAGGTCAACCCAAATTAACATAAAACACGCCCCCTCAGCCTATTTTGAATTAGGAGCGCTTGCGCCCCCGCATTTGCGCTATGCCGCCGTAACTTAGCAGGCAAGTACTTTGTGAATCATGTACTTGCCTCGCAAACTTACGGGGGCGTAGTGTAAACACGATACACTACGCCGCCGCAAGGATAAGCCTGCCTACCTTAATCTAGCTATTAAAGTGTAATTGCACAATTTTTATAGTGAAAGACCTAGATAGTGAATTATCTACCCCAGCCATTCTCAACCAGGGTTCTGTGGAGCCATAGGGATCCTCCTGAGATAGCTAGGGTCTCCTTGAGCTGTGGCTAATTCATCTCTCATCAGATGGTGCCTGCCTAGATCCAGGTCCAACGCCACTTGGCAGAGCCAGCAACATGACTGTAAGGGTATTATTCTGACCACCCCTGTAAAGTGGGGATTCTTTGCACTTACCACCACCAATATAAGGGGCATCTTCCTAATGACTTTTGATAGGGACCCTAAAATTATTTCAAGAGTTCCTCTGGGGTAAAAATGTTGAGAAAGGCTGTTCTACACTGCAAAGCAGGGGTGTCAAACATAGGTGTGCGCAGCCTATGGCATTAGGGTGTGCACCCCAAATCTAAAACACACATGAATGCCACCTGCTGTCACAGAAAGGAGGCTCTGTTGGTGGGAAACAGTTGATTGGGAGCATGTTACATTACGCCCTAAATACGGGTGTAATGTGTTCCTACTGTTGAACCTAGCCTTTAAAATAATAGGGGAATTTACACTGGCCACTGGCATCCTCCAACCACCCACCTGGTGCTGTCCCTTGATAATGCTAATGCACATGGGGTGATTAGGGTGTGCCCAGGCACACCTGGCACACCCTGTGCGCACGCCTATGGTGCCAAACTCAATTTTATCGTGGGCGGCATCAGCATTATGATTGCCCTCAAATGGGTATCTGTAAGATTAGATGTCCAGCGCATCCCCTCCCCTTACATTGGATGTCAAGAGCCACCCCACCATCAGAAGTTGAGTCCCCCACTCTCCCTTACATCACAGTGCACCCCCCATTCCTTATGCTGCTGCTGGGAAGAAGCTGGATGCATTGCTTGAAAGTAGAAAGTAAGGAGGAGGGCTGGAGCTCTCCTGCAGCTGCAGGAGAGGTGCGAGGGCAACATGAAGTTGCCTGGAGGGCCGGATTCGGCCCGCGGGCCTTGTGTTTGACACCTGTGCCCTAGTCAGTTAACCTTCTACTTGAGTAACGTCAGTTGAGAGATATGAGATCTGAGGAATTCTCTGTTTTTTTTTCTTGTTCCAAGTTTCCACATAATGCCACCTACACTTTTTTATTGATTGTTAAGTGAGAAGATCTGCAGACGTGCTGGCACAAGCAAAGTCTGCCTGTTTACTGACGCTGTGTCCGCTGACTCTGCAAACATGAAAAAATGCATCACGGGGGAAATTTTCTATGTAAATCAAGTATTTTATTATCTGGCCAATGTCTGCTCATTGGCATTCAGTAGGCGCAGCTCCCTTTTATTACTCTTTAAAAAAAAAACACTTACAAATGTACATATATTACAGGAAAAATAGCGACGGAAATAAGATTTACAAGAAAGCGGAGCTGGAAGGGAGATCCAGGTGGGAGAAGAAGAACAATATGGATACAGATACTACTTTCTCTTCCTGTTCTTTACAGTTTTCAAAAGAATAGTTGATGTGTACTAAGGGACTACAAAAAGCAATAATGATGTGCAGAGCAGAGTAACCCCCCCCCCCCCGGCAACCAATCAGCAGCTTCTGTCTGCAGTAATAACTTAAAATAAGTCACATTGTCCTTTTTATTATACATATGTATGTCATATTTTATTTTTTATTATGTATATTTTAGGGGGAAGTGGGAATACAGCTCTTTGCTGTGTAGAGAAAAAAAAGCTGTGTGATTCTCTCCCCCCCATAAAATGGGCAATACATTACAAAGGAAAATGTAGGCATGTTGTATATTTTATTTACTACAAACAGGATAAAGTAATACATGTCCCCCCCTTTTTTTTAAAACAGGTAAATAGGAAATATTGTGAATTAATATTTGTAACGGTCACCACCGTTTACGATATTCCCGTTCCATCAACCACAACAGCTTATCTGACACTCCAACTATCCAACAGGCACGATCCATTCCATTCCCCAGAATAACCGAGACTCACACAGCTCTGGTACTGGTTTCAAAATGTATGAACGAACTTTAATGGTATCTCAGCCCTCTTATATACAGTACAGGCATGTTTACAGTAATCAAAGGAACAAATGAACTCTCCACCCACACATCACACAATGGGGGGGCTTCAATCACATTCTTTTAGAGAATGACATTCAGAGAAGTTAACTATTCCCCAGACATCCGGACTCCGATACTAAGTGATTCACCTACATAATACACATTTCTAGGTCAGACGTTTTGGCACCGATTTAACATGACCTAATTACTACAGCTGAGAAGTCACATTCCTTTACTAAACATAATTGACATGCTAATTCCCTACCCCTGAAAGGAGACATCTGACCCTTAGACTGCTAACTCACAACACATATCTATCATCAATAGCATCTTCACATAAACAGTGTTAATAGCATACATAATGAAAGGTCTTGGAGCAGACCCAATTAACACCTCAAAAGCATGTGTCCTCACATTGAATGAAAACACTCCACTGACCTGGTGTGGGTCAGAATAACCACTTGAATATTCCAAGATATCCTGCAATATGAATTATCAGTTATCAGTCACATCTCATGTAATTTATAATTAATATTTCTCAGTCACCCTATGCCCAAAAGGGGCACAGGGTGAACCTAGACCCAAGAGTTATTAGTAATGCTGGCACAGGAGTACCCCTCATCCTTCAAAAGTCTCTGGGTGTCATGGGTCATTCCGTTACAATATTGTATATTCCTTTATCTACAGTAGGTGGCAGGTGGAGCTATAGGGGCAGATCCACAGAGCGAGTACTCCGGTGTATCTACTGATACGCTGGCGTACTGTCAAATTTCCTGCTTCGTATCGTTGTTTTGAATCCTCAAAACAAGATACGACGGCTTCTGGGTTAGATCCGACAGGTGTACGTCTTCGTACGTCTTCGGATCTAAGATGCAATTCTTCGGCGTCCGCTGGGTGGCTTTCACGTCGTTTTCCGCGTCGGGTATGCAAATTAGCCATTTCCGACGATCCACGAACGTACGAGCGGCCGTCGCATATTTTTTACGTCGTCTGTAGTCGGCTTTTTCCGGCGTATATAGTTAAAGCTGGTATTTCGTTGCGTATAGTTAGACGTGCCATGTTAAGTATGGCCGTCGTTCCCGCGTTTAATTAGAATTTTTTTTTTTTGCGTAAGTCGTCCGTGAATCGGGATGGCGTAATTCACCTCTATGTTAAAAAAAATTACGTCCTTGTGACGTCATTTAGCACAAAGCACGGTGGGAAATTTAGGGACGGCGCATGCGCAGTTCATTCGGCGCAGGGCGCGCTTCATTTAAATGAAACACGCCCCCTAATCGCCGATTTGAATTCCGCGCCCTTACGCTGCCAGAGATAGACTACGCCGCCGTAACTTACGGCGCAAATTCTTTGGGGATTCGAACCGGCGTCTCACATACGCTGCGCCCATCTATTTCTATGTGGATCTACCCCTTAGGCTGCATTTCACATATTTTCTACTTCCCCTTACCCCCTGTTGTTAGAAAACTGTCGTTTACTGAGCTCAATAGCTCAAGCTGAATCTGACTCACACAAACATGAATGACTTTGACTCCACTTCCTTCTCTGCCCTCCATATGACTCCCTATGAGGTTTCATTTAGTGTCAGCCTGTCTGAAAGGATACAGCTCATTATAAAACCCCACCTGTTTAGAAATTCTTTGTATATGCATCCAAAACTGTGTGTATGAATAAAAATACACAAAAATATTATACAGAGAAACCTCGGATTGTGAGTAACATGGTTAACGTGCGTTTCGCAATAGGAGCACTTATTTTTTTTAATCCTGACTTGGTTTGCGAGTGTTGTCTTGCAATACGAGCAGGATTCAAGCAACATTGGTGTGCAGTACTGCATTTGGCCTAAGGTGCAGGGCGCCAGAGCTGATCGGAGCCATTCTGAACCGTTCGGAAATACTCCGAAAAAAACCCGGAAATACTCCGTTCCCAAGCCTTTCCTAGGTTTTCTAAGTTCAGCCAAGCTGTCCCTGAGCCTTTCTGAGTATTTCCGAGGCAATCTGGCTTCCCCCACCTCTGGCCACATACGGTATTGCATGCCATAGAAGTCAATGCGGAACAGACTATTTTCGTTTCAATTGACTTCTATGGGGAAACTTGCTTTGATATGCGAGTGCTTTGGATTATGAGCATTCCTGTAATCCAAGGTTTCACTGTATATAATGGTGGTGGACAGCATTCACAGTCAGAATTATTTGGTCCTGACAACCAGAACAAAAATACTTACCTACTTGTAAACTGTTGCTGGTCTCCTTCTGAAAATGCTAGTTGTCTGTCTATATCTGAATTGTGTCGTTTTGAATCACGGGTTTCGGAGCAAGCGTTATTAATACCCAAAACTAAAAATGTAATACCTTACAGCTTACCAATCATTAGATGTGGTGGCTGCATCCGTTTTCTTATCTTTGGCTTTCCCCCCCCTCTGTTTTCATCTGGTGATCTGGCCAGTAACACATCTCCTGCATTAATGAGACACAACTCTGGAAGAATGAGCAGAGGAGGTACAGCAGACAGCAGCATTGTCAGTCTTAGGGAGAGGAGAGTATTAGATGTATACTAGCAGATTTAGATTAAATTGAAGCCAAACTCCAATTCAAACTGTTTGTTTTCCCTTTCTGGAGGGGGAGACGTGAAAAGGAGGTTTGCAGCAGCTCTATATTACCTTTATATTCGCTTTAAAGTGATTGCAAAGGCACAAGGATTTTTACCTTCATGCATAGGTAATAAAAACTTCTGTGTGCAGCAGCCCCCCCCCCCCCCCCTGATACTTTCCTGAACCTCCTCTTGATCTAGCAATATCCACGAGAGCCTTGCCTCTCCGGGGACCCGCACTCCTGATCAACTTTTGGCAGCAGCGGAAGCCTCTGTCAATCACAGTCAGTGAGCCAATCAGGAGACAAAGGGGACGGGACAGAGCTGTGGCCCTGTGTGTGAATGGACACACAGAACCGTGGCTTGGGATCGTGCTTGCTTGGGTGCCCCCACAGCAAGTTGCTTGCTGTGGGGGCACCTAGCAGGAGGGAGAAGCCTGGAGCGCCGGTGCGGGACCAAGAAGAGGAGGATCTTGGCGGCTCTGTGCAAAACCACTGCACAGAGCAAGTATAACATGTTTGTTATTTTAAAAAAAAACAAGATATCGCTTAAAGCTTTGACAAAAAACCTGGAAGCTGATTGGTTTCTTTGCACAGCTGCTCCAGACTTTGCACTCTCCAGTTTTAGTAAATCAACGCTGAGCCTCTTCCCAAAGCTGAAAAGGACGTTTTAGCTGGAGTTGGGCTTGAAAAAGTGCTAAGACCCATTACTACACATACCAAGTATCATTCAGTATGACGTTTCATGACCTGTGCTCAATCTTTGAGTTTTTCACCCCTAACTTACCACGAGAAAAAAAATTGTCATCATTCTTCAATCTGCTTGAGTTTTATTCCTGGCATCTCTTGGTTCCTCATTTACTGTAACAAATGGGAATGTTTCTTGTCCTGTCACTTTCTCTATCTCAGCCTGAACACTTGTGACCCTCTTGCTGTCTACTGATGAGTCATTTCTCTTGAGACCAAATTGTTCAGAACATATCTAAAAGAAAAATAACTAAAACAATGCTTTAAAGGTACACTTCTGTCAGAATTTAAATCCAAGCCTCTGGATGCTTACAGAGAGCAAAGCTCACCTGCTCAGTTCCTCAGGCTTTCTTCCAGGCATTGCTGTGGTACACCAGTCCACTCTACTTTCTATGTTAGTAACCTGATGATCTGCAAACCCTGCTTATAATTAAAGTGATTGTATACCCGCAAGTAATTTATTTATTTCTTGTTCACCTGAAAGGCAAAAGCCATAATGAGCTAGTATGCATCGCATACTAGCTCATTATGAAATACTTACCTTAAAACGAGGTGTAGGGAACTTACCTGATCCACGCCGAGCGAGATATCATCTTGCCTGGCGTGTCTTCCGGGTATCGCCGCTCCAGCGCTGTCATTGGCTGGAGCGGCGATGTCGTCACTCCCGCGCATGCGCGCGGGAGACTTCAAACCGGCCGGCCCTTTAGCCGAGGATCCCCGCTTCGCATGCGCCGCTGCAATCAGCGGCGCATTGCGGGGGGAAGATCTCCTAAACCGTACAGGTTTAGGAGATATTCTTTATACCTACAGGTAAGCCTTATTATAGGCTTACCTGTAGGTAACAGTTAGAAAAACAAGTTTACAACCACTTTAAGGACAGAGATTCCCAAACACACCCATGGCATTCTTCGTGTCCTCTCTTATACAGAATATGTGATAAGTCTGTCTCTTCATACCCGATCCATGCTGGTATCTGTCTGAAAGGAAAGAACTTGTGCCATGCTCTCTTTTTTAAAGAAACCTAGTTCTCTGTGAATCCTTTGTCATGGTTTATTTGCTTATTCATAGTAAGCAAGGTGAATCTCTACAGATTCAACCTATTTCTCACCGGGGTTCCGTCATACTTCTCAGCCGTCCCGAATTCGCTGAGACAGTCCCGGGATTTGATCTAAGTCCCGGCGTTCTGGCGAATCAAAGCTTTGCCCTGGAGTGGAGCCAAGTGCTGGAGCAAGTTCCAGCACTTGGTTCCAGTGAGTCTTGCCCACAAGCACGCAGTAGCGCAGGCACCAACACCCGACCTGCGGCTTGTTTGGGGTGTCTCAGGTCCCACACTGGGAGACATGCCGGCTGCTGCACACATATACACACATTGCACTCCTCCTTGGCTGTGATGCAAGCAGGAGGGGGCAGGCAGGGAGAAGTAACATCATGCTCTAATCTGCGGGTGGGCATCCTCCTGCCCCCCCCCCATGTCCTGGACACAGATTTCACCTGTGCCCCCCAGGCCCCCCCCCCAATGGATAGAATACTTGACTGCTGAGAGAAGTGACAGTGGCTGCGCTCTCTCTGCTGTCAGTCCAGTGATCCTCCATATGGCAGGTGACACTGGATCAACAGATTGGGCTGTACACTGTATATCCTATTGACTCCTGTCCTCCATCCTGCTGACCCCCTGTACCCTGCCCTACTGACTTCTGTCCTGCTGACCCCCTGTACACTGCCCTACTGACTCCTGTCCTCTGTCCTGCTGACCCCCTGTACTCTGCCCTATTGACTCCTGTCCTCTGTCCTGCTGACCCCCTGTACCCTGCCCTATTGACTCCTGTCCTCCGTCCTGCTGACCTCCTGTACCCTGCCCTACTGACTCCTGTCCTCTGTCCTGCTGACCCCCTGTACTCTGCCCTATTGACTCCTGTCCTCTGTCCTGCTGACCCCCTGTACCCTGCCCTATTGACTCCTGTCCTCCGTCCTGCTGACCTCCTGTACCCTGCCCTATTGACTCCTGTCCTCCGTCCTGCTGACCCCCTGTACCCTGCCCTATTGACTCCTGTCCTCCGTCCTGCTGACCCCCTGTACCCTGCCCTATTGACTCCTGTCCTCCGTCCTGCTGACCCCCTGTACCCTGCCCTATTGACTCCTGTCCTCCGTCCTGCTGACCCCCTGTACCCTGCCCTATTGACTCCTGTCCTCTGTCCTGCTGACCCCCTGTACTCTGCCCTATTGACTCCTGTCCTCCATCCTTCTGATTCCTGTCCTCTGCCCTTCTTCTCTGCTATACTTACCCCTGCTAACCCCTGCTAACCCCTGTAAAGGGTACAAGGAAGCCCAGGTTCATTCCCATCTGGTGTCCCTCATTCTGAACTTCAAAAGTTGGGAGGAATAGTTGCATGTCTGGGGTTGTTTCATCTTCCCACATGGGCAAGAATTCTTCCCACCTTAAAATTTCTGTCAGTTTTAAAATGTCACCAAGGCCTTCCCGTGTGCTTAGGCTCTCTCACACTCTCCCTGCTGCTTTACATTGGGAAGTGTAGCTGTGCTCTTGCACTGCTATTGTGCCTGGGAAAACTATTTATATTTGCTCAGTGCAAATTAGAATTACCTTATCAAAGATCCAGTTTTAGTTTATGTTTATGATTCTTGTTGATAACTTACATAGCTAACTGTCCCTGATTTGGAACAAACAGTCCCTCTTTGCTCCTCATTTTGGTCTGGTCTATATAGTTGTAAATAAAATGCACTATTTATCTTTCAAAAAATGTTTAACAGTGCTAAACCTTTTATCCAATTTCTAAATTGCTGCATTTGTAAATGTCAAAAGCCAGTATAAAGCAATAATCTTTTTTTTCCATATAATTTTTCTTTAAAGAGGTGTTTCACCCTAAAAAACAACTTTATAGCAGACTCCCCGCGGGGAATGTGCGTTCCTATTCAGAGGGCTCGTTATTGACGGCCGGCTATGGCGCGCCACGCTTCACAAAAATAGCCGGAGTAGGTCTCGGCTCTTCCCGGCGCTATACGGCGCCTGCGCACAGACATCGGAGCTGACTGCGCAGGCGCCGTGAAGAGCAAACACCTATTTTGGCTATTTCCGTGAAGCGTGACGCGCCATAGCCGGCCGTCAATCACAAGCCCTCTGAATAGGAACGCCCATTCCCCTGAAACTTTACTACGCAATTACACCGTGAGTACGGCGCCAAAAATATATATAAAGGCATACTGTAGCTCACGCTACTATGCTGAATGAGATGCTAGAAAAAAAAAAAATTTTTTAGGGAGAACCCCCGCTTTAAGTGGCGGTTCACACTACAGCGACTTGGGATGCGACTTGTGTCGCCCCAAGTGGCGCGACATGAGAAATTCCATTGAAGTGAATGAGAGCCGCCTTAATGTACACTACTGTCCCACAATGTCCCACAGAGCTGATTATTCTGTGATTGGCCACTGGCAAAGTCGCCTGTCCTGGAGGCAACGTGAAGTCGCGTCGTAAGTTGCTACAAGTTACGATGAATCCGTCTCGCAAAGTCGCACTGGAAGTCGTGTTGCCCCTGTGTGAACAGGCAAATAGGGGGCGTGAAACTTCAATAAAGTTCATAAAAAATGAAAAAGTAAACAGTGCGATGTGCGGCAATTGGCGCATCAGGACTGCTGTCATTAGGCTGGAATGTACCCTTACTGTCCTTACACTGGAGAGATTTCCCCTCATTTCCTGTCTTTACACTGGAGAGATTTCCCCTTATTTCCTGTCTTTACACTCTAGAGATTTTCCTTCACTTCATGTCCATCCTCAGGCCTTGTACATCACAACCAAGAAACTCGACAGAATCCATCAAGAAACTTGGTGGAAGAGCTTTTTTGCCGAGGAAAACGGTCGTGTGTACGTTTTTCATCGAGGAAACTGTCGAGGAACTCGACGAGCAAAAAAGAGAACAAGTTCTCTTTTTCCTCGACTGGAGTCTCAATTTCCTCGTCGTGTTCCTCGTCGGGCTGGTTTTTGACGAGAAACTCGAGCGTGTGTATGCTAAGAAACCAGCGCATGCTCAGAATAAAGTATGAAACGGGCGTTTATAATGGAGATAGCACATTTGTCAAGCTGTAACAGACTGAAAAGTGCAAATCGTCTCTCACCAAAGTTTTACTTAAAGCGGGAGTTCACCCGAAAAACAATTTTTAACATTAGATTGAGGCTCGTTTTGTGAAGGGGAATCGGGTGTTTTTTTAAAAATCGAAGCAGTACTTACCGTTTTAGAGAGCGATCTTCTCCGCCGCTTCCGGGTATGGTCTTCGGGACTGGGCGTTCCTATTTGATTGACAGGCTTCCGACGGTCGCATACATCGCGTCACAAGTAGCCGAAAGAAGCCAAACATCGGTGCGGCTCTATATGGCGCCTGCGCACCGACGTTCGGCTACTTTTGGAAAATCGTGACGCGCTGTATGCGACCGTCGGAAGCCTGTCAATCAAATAGGAACGCCCAGTCCCGCAGCCCATACCTGGAAGCGGCGGAGAAGATCTATCTCTAAAACGGTAAGTACTGCTTCGATTTAAAAAAAAAAACACCCAATTCCCCTTCACAAAACGAGCCTCAATCTAATGTTAAAAATTTCGTTTTTGGGTGAACCTCCACTTTAACACGCAGTAACATGAAATTAGCAAAAGAAGCCCCAAGGGTTGTGCCAGTGGAATCGAACTTCCCCTGAACGACGAGTTTTGGCCTTGACTGTGTGTACGCAAAGCAAGCTTGTCGAGTTTCTCGACAAGCCTAACAAGGAACTCGTCGAGGAAAAAGATGTGTCTTGCCCGACGAGTTTCCCGGCCGTGTGTACGAGGCCTCACACTGAAGAAATGTCCCCTTACTCCTGTCCTTACACTGGAGAGATTTCCCCCCAATTCCTGACCTTACACGATGTAGAGGAAATCTCTCCAGCGGAATCACAGACATTAATAATTACTCAACAAGAATTCTTTCCCCTCCGCACTCACACCAAATGAATATTGAAATCTCCATCCCACTAGGGCTGGGCAGGATTGAGTATCCAAATTCTTGCATTACCCCAGTTATGACTGATCTTTTTTTTAATTCAGATAATGTCTTCAGATTACATGTATACAACAGTAACCATATCAAACCAATGTATTTCTGTGTTTAATGAAGATATGAGCAGGTGGCAATCTGAATAACAAATTGCTTTGTTGTGGAATATTGTAGCATATTTCTACGTGTTGTAAAGAATTATCTCAGTGCACGATCCTGGGATTATGTTATTACTGTACGTGTACGGACTAGTGATCCGGCTGACTAATATAAATTATGTCTAGTCACATATTCCGAGACCCAATACCTTCTCCTCTCCTCAGGGCAAAAGTCATTAGTGAAATGTTTTCAAGTTCTACTCTGATACTCACTTCTGTTTATGTGACTTAATTTCATTTTATCATTCACTACATGGCTGCTTTTCTATTTTGAAGGGAAAGGAAAATAGAGTGGTTTAATATCAGATGTACAGATCTGAGGCCATTTGTCCTCTGGTTGGCCAAGCCACCATAGATCTGTACATCTGATGTTATAGGTGCCCCTTTGTCAGAACAAATGGTGCGCTTGAAGGGGAAAGCATGACAATGGCGATGAAAGCTTAAAAGGAAAACATTTTTTTTTTTTGCTGGAATGACTGTTTACATGGTATAGAGACATAATAGTTAACTTATTCCTTTTAAAATTGATTAAAAATTGATAAAAATCAATCATATAATGTACCTGTAGTTTCGTTTTTGCATGTTTTCCTGCCTCTGTGCTATACAGAGCCATAGAGCAGTGATGGTTTGGAAAATTAAACTAGAATCTCCAAGTACTGTGGTCATCAGGAAACAGACAACCAGGAAGTGTCCAGAACAGAGAAGAATTACAGCAACATCAGAGCAACAACAAACAATGAGGACATGAAAAAAAAAATTCCTTTAGTGACCCTTTAACAGTGCCAATGCTATAAGCAAGTATTTAGGTTGGCTGGCAGAAGAGATCTTATTAAGAAAAACTTGATCTGTGGCTATTTATCCTCTGGTTGGCAAAGCCATCATAGATCTATACATGTGAGGTTATAGATGCCACCTTGTCAGAGTATACAAGTAAAAATGCGCAAGAAGCCAGAACAACAAGTATCAAGTCAGTATGGAGATTACTATATATACATCATGATATGTACAGTAAAAAACAGTGAGAGTCCAAACTCTCGTAATGTAAGGAGTCCAGGGGCCAGAAAAGGATGGTGTAGCAAGGGTGATGGCTACACTCTCAGGGCTGCCATCAGAGGGGAACAGAAACCACGTTCCAGTTCTACAGGAAAAAACACAAGGGGAGAGGCGCCTCTGGGTGTAGGAGTTTTAAAACAATTAAAATAGTAATTTTTACTACGAAAATGTGAGTGGCCTATGTTTACTGCTTTACTTTACTTTACTGCGCCTTTCCCCTTGTGTTTTTGCCACCTTGTCAGAACAAATGGTGCGTGGGAAGAGGAAAGGATAACAATGGCGGTGAAAGATTGGCAGTGCCAACGGTGTGAGCAAGGATTTAGGTAGCCTGGCATGAGATCTTATCAAGAAATACTTGATCTGCCGCTGTTTGTTCTCTGGTTGGCTAAGCTACCAGAGATCTATATATGTGATGTTATAGATGCCACCTTGCCACAACAAATGGTGCGTAGGAAGAGGAAAGGATAACAATGGCGGTGAAAGCCTGGCAGTGCCAACGGTGTGAGCAAGGATTTAGGTAGCCTGGCATGAGATCTTATCAAGAAAGACTTGATCTGCCGCTGTTTGTTCTCTGGTTGGCCAAGCTACCAGAGATCTATATATGTGATGTTATAGATGCCACCTTGCCACAACAAATGGTGGGTGGGAAGAGGAAAGGATAACAATGGCGCTGAAAACTTGGCAGAGCCAAGGCTGTAAGCAAGGATTTAGGTAGGCTGACGGAAGAGATCTTATAAATACTTGATCTGTGGCCATTGGTTCTCTGGTTGGCCAAGCCACCATAGATCTATACATGTGATGTTATAGATGCCACCTCAGGGTGGTCCTGTGGATACAAAGAAAGTAACCAGTGCCGCATCCTATGAATTTGGAATAGAAGAAGAAGATGGGACTTGGACTTTTTAGGCACACCCAATCAATTTTACAAAAATATATTTTATTATGAACATAAAATTTACATGATCTCTAAAAAAAAAACACAATAGATCAACGCATATTCTACAATACCGCTGCTGTACATAACCATCAAATAACTACAAGGAGCACAGTCGTTCCATATTGTAAAATAATCCAGGCAGTGCCGACCCTGACCTCCCTGGGGCCCTAAGCAAAATGACATGTCACATTAAAGTTGAGAAGGCGGGGCGGGGGGGGGGGGCCGTCGAAAATTGACATGTCACATTAAAGTTGAGAAGCGGGGGGCGCTGCCGACAGTCACATGTCACATTAAAGATTAAAGTTGAGAAGCACGGGGGGTGTTCTGCTGTCGGAAATTACATCTTACATTAAAGTGAGAGGCGGGGGGTGCTGACTTCTTACCTCTTCTCCCATGCATCCAGCAAGTTGAGAAGCGGGGTGAGGGGCCAAAAATGACTTCTCACCAGATGGGCCTCTAGTAATTTGGGGGGCCCTAAGCGGCTTGCATAGTAAGCCTATATGGCGGACCGGCCCTGAATCCAGGAGTATAGTTTGGTTACAGAAAAGCAGTAGAAAGATGTTCAAAACAGAAAATTCACTCTACATGTTACACGCTCATTGCGCTTCTTCAGGAGAATTTATATTGACTATCAAAAAATGGAAAAGAAAAACATAAATAAATATAATACATAATACTGAAAAAACTGGTTAACAACATATTTAACAAGTAGCAAGCTGTCACAACCAAACCCATGATGGCCAGACCCAAGCATCTATAGTACAGACAGAGAAAGACAAACCAGGATACTATGGGAATGTGCATAACATGATAAAACATATCTATAGTGGATGGGGGCAAGAACTCCCAAAGGTCAAACAGACTTTTGTAGTGTTAGCATAATTGCAATATGAGAAACCATCTGAGGATACAGAGGGGAAGGAGCCAGGGGGGAAAATAAATATAAAAAATTAATGTAACATTTATAAAGCCCTTAAAAGAAAAAAAGGAACAAGATATAAAAAAATATATATTATTACTAATCCTTAAACCTATGGACAATATAGTATATCCTGTAACGTCAATTGACACCATAAGCAGAAATACACTTACTGTATAATGTGAGATATATGAAAATTTGCAATTTAAAAACAACAAGTTAAAGTACAAACAGAGAAGCACCAAGACGCTGGTTTGGGGGGTACAGTAAATGGTAATTCTGTCACAAGGATAGATGCCACCTTGTCAGAACAGATGGTACGTGGGAAGAGGAAAGGATGATAATGGCGGTGAAAGCTTGGCAGTGCCAACACTGTAAGCAAGGATTTAGGTAGGCTGGTGGAAGGGATGTTATAAAGACAGACTTATAAAGAAAGACATTTGAAAGTCTGCTTAATGTGGACTTTTCTTTTAAGGCATATGTAAGCTATTGTACCTTTAGTGGGATGTACTTGTGAAGACTGGAGATTTTGCAATGGCAAGTGCGAAACATATCTTCCTTAAGTGCCGCTTCAGCAATCCTGAAAGTGCCAGCTCAATCCCCCCCACTGACCAATGACATTAAATCTGAACTCCATGCAACATCATTGTAAAGCACAAGTCCTAAATAGCTTTACAGGGCTTAGTAGCTGAGTACCTCTGCAGTGTTTGCTTCCTTAATTCATCATAGAAAGAGTGCTTTTAGTTTCTCTAAATAAGCCTTTCTCAACCTTTTAAATATAGAGAAACCTTTGGAATAATTCATGTCTCAGGGAACCTCGCTAAATTATTACATAACTTATGTCACATTTCTTTGGTCAGTAAGTTGGCAAATGAGAAGGACCCCATATATTAACGGTCAATGGAAGAAGGACACTTTTACATCGTTGACCAATGGGAAAACTGCCCTCCTACACACAACTAAAAAGATAATATTAATGTTTACTGAGAGTTAGAAACTCTTCATTGCACAATGAACCCCTATCAACCTCTGGAGGAATCCCAGGGTTCCACAGCACACTGATTGAGAAACCATGCTCTAGATCAGTGGTTTTCAACCTGGGGGTCGGGACCCCCTTGGGGGTCAAATGATGATTTGCCAGGGGTCAACGAATCCTGGGCTGTTCCTGGAGCCTGCGGCCACACACTCAGCCGCCCATTCAGTTCACGGCATTGGCTGGGGGGCAGAGACTAGAGGTCAGCTGACGTGAGGAATGTGAAGTGGGAGAGGCTGGAGGAGACCCTATCTCCTGATTTCGGCATAGGTGTCACGGCTACGAGACACCACAAAGTCGGAGACACCGTGAATCCGGAGACACAGTGAGTAACACTACCTGTGATTATAGTTAGCATTAAAAGTCCCCACTACAGTTCTCGGATCAGCAGATAACCTTGATCAAGAGCACCCAAGTTGACTGATCAGAACTCCCCGCCAGCACTGCCACTGCTCTTATTAAAGGAACACTAAAGTCAAAATTTGTAGTTTTTTAAAATAACAAACATGTTATACTTACCTCCACTGTGCAGCTCGTTTTGCACGGAGTGGCCCCGATCCTGGTCTTCTGGGGTCCCTCGGTGGCTGTCTCGGCTCCTCGCAAAAGCTTTCTACCTTCATGCGAGCGAGCATGCTGGAAAGCTTTTGCGTGCGCGTTCCAGTGATACAGCAGCGGCCATAGCCGCCGACTGTATCACTCGGGCCCACCCCCAGCGCGCCGCGTCATCCGCTGTGATTGACAGCAGCGCCAGCCAATGGCTGCGCTGCTATCCATCCGCCCAGCCTAGCCAATCAACGGCCAGGCTGGGAACCCGAGAACATCACATAGACGTGCCCGGGAATTTCGAACGGTCAGGTAAGTAAAACGGGGGCTCGGGGGGGGGGGGGGGCTCAGGGGGCGGCACCATCGGATGTTTTTTCACCTTAATGCATCCTATGCATTAAGGTGAAAAAACATTTACCTTTACAACCCCTTTAACCCCCCCCCCCCAAGGACTAAGAGAAGGAATAAAAATAGAGAATACATGGAAGGGAGCGAAAAAGAGGGGGAGGAACAAGGAAAAAGGGAGCAAAAGACAGCTAGAGAGAGGGATGAGGGGAAAAAAAGGAGAACAAAGAGAAAGAGTGATACATCCTCAAATGTACCATAAGGGGTTTTAATACTATATGAGTGGAAGGGACTCAGGGAGCGCTAAATATCTGTGGGTTGGGGGCTCATATTACTTGTCTTGCCTTGGATGCCGACAACCCACGCTATGAAAATAATTTTACTGTTAGGGGTCCCCACAACTTGGAAAATTTTATCAAGGGGTCAAGGCACTAGAAAGGTTGAGAACCACTGCTCTAGATAGTACGGCTCCTGCCATACTTCTGCCCCGAAAGGCAATCTCCTGGTTTTACAGACTGGAGCCAGTTTTACAATCTGTTGGTCACAGGCTGTGCTGCAGGTATGTAGACAATGGGTTACAGGTAACATCTATTCTATGTACAGTGCCTTGAAAAAGTATTCATACCCCTTGAAATTTTCCACATTTTGTCATGTTACAACCAAAACCGTTAATGTTAAATATAGTGGAGGAGTCAAATTTCTCAATTTTCAATTGGATTTAGGTCTGGACTTTGACTGGGCCATTCTAACACATGAATATGCTTTGATCTAAATCATTCTATTGTAGCTCTGGCTGTATGTTGAGGGTCGTTGTTCTTCTGGAAGGTAAACCTCCGCCCCAGTCTCAAGTCTTTTGCTGACTCTCATGCTGCGTACACACGGTCATTTTTTGGCATGACATAAAATGAATTTTTTTTTTCTTTTTTTTTAAAGTGTATTTTGTGCGTGTACTCGAGAGAGGAGCCGGACTGCAGGATTTGTGAGTAGGCAGGCCTCCCCCAGAGGCAATCTGCCATCTTTCTCCATGCCCCGGGTGGCAATGGCGGGTGCGTGAGGGGTATCCTCCCACACAGCCCGCCCTACCTGCTCCGCTTTGAAGCCCAACGGGGCAGAGGGACTCCCTATAAGGGAGTGAGAGGATCTAGCCCGCTCAACCAGCCCCGTTAGTCCTTTGCCTCTCTTTTTAGAGACCGCGTGGTCAAAGTGCGTGCATGTTAACCCAATTTCGAGTGCGTGTAAGTGTGGTGTTTTTTGTGGGAGGGGGGTGGGCGTGCTAAGCGCAGGCTTACCTCGCATAGCACACCCACCGGGAGCCGGGCTGAGACCACCAAACTCAATTCACATGTAGCCGAGACCGGGATCCGAACCCCTAGCTGCAGAGGTGAATGGCTTGTCAGCACAGTGCCAATCGCGTTGAGCCACCGCAGCTCCCTATAAAATGACATTTTTAAAAATGTCATTTAAAATGACCGTGTGTGGGCTTCACATCGTTTTCCATCTTCTGAAAAACGACAAAAAAACGTCTGTACAGACTCACCGGACATGTCCGCTCGGCCGAAAGCCCTCGCATGCGTCGAAGTGATTTGACGCATGCGTGGCAGCATTGACCTTCCAGGGTCGCGCACGTCGCCGTGGCAACGGCGCGGCCACGTCACTATGTATCCTGTACGCGGGGATTTTGGTTTGATGGTGTGTACAACCATCAGACCAAAATCCGGCAGCGGACATGTCCGATGAAAACGGTCCGGCGGACCGTTTTCATCGGACAGTCCGTCCGTGTGTGTACGAGGCCTAATAGTTGTCCTGTGGACAGATTCTCCCACCTGAGCTGTGGATCTCTGCAGCTCCTCCAGAGTTACCATGGGCCTCTTGGCTGCTTCTCCGATTAATGCTCTCCTTGCCCGGCCTGTCAGTTTAGGTGGACGGCCATGTCTTGGTAGGTTTGCAGTTGTGCCATACTCTTTCCATTTTCGGATTATGGATTGAACATAGCTCCGTGAGATGTTCAAAGGTTGGGATTTTTTTTATACCCTAACCCTGCTTTAAACTTCTCCACAACTTTATCCCTGACCTGTCTGGTGTGTCCCTTGGCCTTCATGATGCTGTTTGTTCACTAAGGCTCTCTAACAAACCTCCGAAGGCTTCACAAAACAGCTCTATTTATACTGAGATTAAATTACACACAGGTGGACTCTATTTTCTAATTAAGTATATCAAGGGGTATGAATACTTTTTTCAAGGCACTGTAGTTGTTTCAGACCTTTATCTGGAAACTGAACGCATCTCTGTCCACATGAGCTATCCTATACTTACAAAGCATTTCCATCCAGTAGGGTCCCCTTCTTCGATCCAAACCCAATTCTCAAATTGTAAACTTTTGTAACCTTCAGTGCATCTACTTTTGCAGTAAAAATACATAGGGCCAGATTCTCAAAAGAGTTACGAAGGTGTAACTCAGGAAACACCGTCGTATCTCTGTTTTTGGCCCCGGGTATCTATGCGAGTGATTCCTAGAATCATTTTCGCATAGATACGGCCAAGATCCGACAGGTGTAAGTCACTTACACCGTCGGATCTTAGATGTAATGCAACGCCGGGCGCTAGGTGGTGTTTACGTTCAGTTCTCATTTGACTATGCAAATGAGCCTGATACGCCGGTTCCCGAACGAATTTGCATCGCGTAGTCGTCGCGTACGTCGTTTCAGTAAGCGTAAGGTTACCCCTGCTATATGAGGGGTAACCTTACGCCAGTCCGCCGTATGCCATGTTAAGTATGGCGTCGGGTCCGCGTCGGCTTTTTCCGTCGGTTACGTCGTTTTCCTAAGTCGTTCACGAATACGACTTTACATCAATGACGTTCACGTCGGCGTCATTGACGTTTTCCGTCGTGAGCTGGAGCATGCGCACTGGGCTATTTTTCCGCCCGGCGCATGCGCAGTTCGATCGGCGCGGGGGCGCGCTTAATTTGAATACAAGCCGCCCCCTTTGAATTACGCGGCCATACGCCGGGCCAGTTACACTACGCCGCCGCAAATTACGGAGCAACTGTTTGGGGAATACGGCACTTGCTCCTGTAAGTTGTGGCGGCGTAGTGTAAATAGCTTACGCGACGCCGCCTCAGGATGTACGGGAATCTGGCCCATAATCTGACTTTCTGTATTTTTTTTTGCCCCTGAATGTTCTAACAAATAGACTCCTAATGCTGCAGTACAGCTTCATGTCTAATATTATGTCAGGCTTATGGAGCTGGACACATTTCAAATTTTCTGGTTTTAATTAATCCAATTGACATCTGCTTATAGTGAATTTTTTTTTTTGCAGATTTCATTTGTTTTTAATGGCACACAGCTGTCTCTGTACTTCCATCTGCATTAAAGGAGAACTCTGCTTAGTAACGTAGAATCTGGTAACCAAACAAAATTTCAGAAAAAATATGGAGTTTGCATGTTCTCCCTGTGCCTGCGTGGGTTTCTTCCGGGTACTCCCATTTCTAAAGACATGCTGGAAGGTTAATCAGCGTGACAGACCTAGCCGGGACAGAGGCTACCGATTGTGGGCACTGGCATTTGGGGGAACGGTGCTCTTTGTGAGCTGTATCCCGGGGAACCCTTGAGGAGGTGTTACTTTGGATTCAGGTCCATATCCCCCCCCCCCCCCCCCTCCAAGACACAAAGGCCTGGATTCACGTAGATGCGCGTATCTTTGTGTGGGCGTAACGTATCCTATTTACGTTACGCCTCCGCAACTTTTACAGGCAAGTGCCGTATTCTCAAAAGAAAGTTGTGGCGGCGTATCGTAAATAGGCCGGCGTGAGCCTGCCTAATTCAAATGTGGTAGATGTGGGCGTGTGTTATGTAAATTTTTTTGTCACCCCACGTAAATGACGCTTTTTACGAACGGCTCATGCGCCGTCCGTAAAAGTATCCCAGTGCGCATGCTCCAAATTAATCCGCAAGAAGCCAATGCTTTCGACGTGAACGTAAATGACGCCCAGCCCTATTCGCGAACGACTTACGCAAACGACGTAAAATTTTCAAAATTTGACGCGGGAACGACGTCCATACTTAACATTGGTACGCCGCATGTACGCCTCATATAGCAGGGGTAACTTTACGCCGGGAAAAGCCTAACGTAAACGGTGTATCCGTACTGCGTCGGCCGGGCGTACATTCGTGAATTTGCGTATCTAGCTGATTTACATATTTCTAGGCGTAAATCAGCATACACGCCCCTAGCGGCCAGCATAAATATGCAGTTAAGATCCGACGGCGTAAGAGACTTACGCCGGTCGGATCTAATACAAATCTATGCATAACTGATTCTAAGAATCAGGCGCATAGATACGACGGCTCAGACTCAGAGATACGACGGCGTATCTGGAGATACGCCGTCGTATCTCCTTTCTGAATCCGGGCCACAGACTCTGGGAACCCTGTATATGCCATATAAGAAATAGTGACTGATTCATAATGTTGGGACACATACTGTTAGAAGATGCTGATGTCAACTCCAGCCACCTGTCTGTCTGCTATAATGTAAATACGTCTAGTATGGCTTCTAATGCCGAGTACACACGATCGGACATTCCGACATCAAAACCGTGGATTTTTTTTTACGACAGATTGTTTGCTCAAACTTGCCACACAAGTTACACAAATGTTGTCGGAAATTCTGAGCATGCGTCTAATTGATTCCGAGCATGCGTCAAGAACTTTTGTTGTCGGAAAAATTGAGAACCAGCTCTCAAACATTTGTTGTCGGAAATTCCGACAGCAAACGTGCGATGGAGCATACACACGGTCGGATTTCCCGACAACAAGCTCACATCGAACATTTGGTGTCGGAAATTCCAACCGTGTTTAATCGGCATAAGAGTCTTTCACTCATTGTTGTTTGTGCTAATTAACCCTGCAATTGTATGAAGGAGTTCTGATGTTGATATGTATGTTAATGTGTATTGTAGTCAGGGAGTCACATCGGCTGCTTTAAGGGATTAGTTAATTAGCTCATGTTAATTTATAGGAACAAGACAAAAGGGGTTAGAACTGCGCCATGGCACCCGGACTTCGTGTGATTTAAAAGTCAATGCAATATCATAATCCTCATGGGGGGTTATACAAGAAAGTCTTTCCAGCAAGAGCGTGATCCTGATACATGAGATGATCCAATCACCACCGTGATAGACAGCACGCTTGTAGGGTTAAAAAGCCCACCACCAGAATCATAGGCAGCTTACCAGATCAATAATATTAGACAGCAGTCGGCTGTAACCCAGCCGCGGCCTTTATGGGGTTCCCCTTCCTGAGTGGAAACGACACTTGCTCCCTCGAGCGTAAACAGACACCACAGGGTATACAGGAGATGGTCCAAACGCAACCGTGATACACAGCACACTTGTTGGAGTGAGAGCCCACCACCAGTAGTAAAAGCAGCTTACCAGATCGATATTATCAGACAGCAGTCGGCTGTGACCCAGCCGCGGCCTTTGGGGAGATCCCACTCCCTGATGGGAAATCAGCACTAGCTCCCTCGAACGTTACCAAAATCGCCACCGCACATTCATAAATAGAGAAACGGCAGACATAGTATAATTCCGCAGGGAAAGTAAATTTATTAAAACAGTAGAAAATTACTCACATTGTTTGAGAGTCAAACAAGCATTTAAAAGTTGCCGGCCGGCATATACACAAAGCGGAGCCCTTCCTCCAACCGTGATGACGTCACCGCACGTCCTCCCAGACGCGTTTCGTCATTGGACGTTGTCAATGTTAATTTATGTTTCTGGTTACAGGTGTATTGTTAGAGTAATATGAGCAGGAGGAGGGAACCTCCTCTTTAACTGTAGATAGGACTTGTATTCTTGTTCTAATAAACAGTCCATGTTCAGCAACCAAACGAGTATCGTCTTGTTTTGTGGTTGTAATATCTGATATCTAGATTCAGACTGGGGGGGAGTGGTATATGACGAAAGAAAACCGGAATGTGGGACGTTTCGTTACAATCGGATCATGTCTAAATTGGCCCTAGCATGTGTATGTATGAATGTTTGTTAGGGACCTTAGGTTGTAAGCTCCTTGAGGACAGGGACTGATGTGAATGTACAATATATATGTAAAGCGCTGCGTAAATTGACAGCGCTATATAAGTACCTGAAATAAATAAGTAAAAAAAAAAAAGTTATGTACATGGAGGAATTCTGAAACTTAGCACTGTATGTGGTCATTCTTCCTGAATAGGGTATCATAGGCTCAGCGCTTAGATTAGTTGTGGTGCATGGCTAACGTGAGGGCAAGAAGTTTGGATAATTAGTTTAAAATTTCTCACTGTGTACGTTTAGGAGATACAGATGGGAGTTTACTCCCACTGTAAAGTGGATTTTTACCTCCAACACCTAAAATGACTGGAGCATGCACTCCTGAGTACAGATCCCTAAAGATACAGTAAAACCTTGGATTATGAGCATAATCCGTTCCAGGAGAATGCTTGTAATCCAAAGCACTCGCATATGAAAGCGAGTTTCCCCATAGAAGTCAATGGAAACAAACATAATTAGTTTCATGTTGACTTCTATGGCATGCAATACCGCATGTAAATGTGGAACAGAGTATTTCCGAGTGATTTCAAGTGTTTCCAAATGTCTTGAAATGGCTCCGAACCGTTCCGAGTGTCACCGGCGCCCCCGCACCTCTGGCCAAATGCAGTACTGCATACCCAATTAGCATCAATTCTGTTTTACGAGACAACACTCGTTCGTTATTCAAAACGCTTGTTAACCGCGTTACTCGTAAACCAAGGTTCCACTGTATATTACAGCTTACCAATCATTAGATGTGGTTGCTTCCTTTTTTTTTTTTTGGCTTTCTTCCTTCTGTTTTTACCTAGTGAACCTGCCAGTAACACACCTCCTGTCTTAGGGTACCCCCACTCTGGATGAGGGAGCACAGGGGGCACCTTCAAACCGCAGCATTGTCAGCCTGGGGGAGGAGAGTGTTATATGAATTAGCAGATTTAAATACACTATTGAAGCTCAACCTCAGCTAATAATTTATAATCAGTTACAGCAACAGTTTTTTTTCCCTTTTGAGATTAAGGTTTTAGATAAATATGTAAATAATGATCATTGCAAGCACTCCTCTCAGTGTTAAATAATTTTTTCAAACCTCTGACTGTTACCTCTGCAGGACAGCTTGTTCTGTTCAGAAACAACAGACTTACTGGCTAGATCACAAGGTGACAATAAAGGCAAGAAAGCCTGGAACTAATGCAGCCAGCATATCTAAGAATTGGTTAGCTGCAGTATAATCAAACTTTTGGGTTTAATACGGCTTTAATATGACTTCCTGGTCTATAGAGGCACTGGTGATGCAGCCAGTGCCTTCCATGGAAATCTCATGGGTAAAACTGTGTAGAAAACAAAAGTATTATTGGGATCTTGAACAATTTTGCAAAGGCTTCCAAGATCTCTGCAAAAAGCCTTTTTCTTTTTTCTCTACCCAGATCTGGCGTTGACATCATTGGTGGGCCGGCAGCAAAAATGTGGATGAAAAATTCGACCACCAATGCGTCAAGGTGAGGGGGTGGGTCTGGAGGGGAAGAGGCACATTAGGATATGGCTATATACATAAGGCCCCATGTACACGGGATGTTTTTACAACTGCTCCTAAATGATTAACCACTTATGGACTCCTTCACGCCGATATACGTCGGCAGAATGGCACGGCTGGCCACATCCACGTACCTGTACGTGGCCCTTTAAGCCCAGCTGTGGGGTCGCACACGCCGCCGGCGCATGCATGGGACCCGGTCCGAAGCTCCGTGACCATGGCCGCGGGACCCGATCGCCGCTGGAGTTCTGCGATCGGTCCCCAGAGCTAAAGAACGGGGAGAGCTGTGTGTAAACACAGCTTCCCCGTTCTTCATTGTGGCACCGTCATTGATCGTGTGTTCCCTGATAGGGAAGCACAATCAATGACGTCACACCTACAGCCACACCCCCCTACAGTTAGAAACACATATGAGGTCACACTTAACCCCTTCAGCGCCCCCTTGTGGTTAACTTGTGGTTAACTCCCAAACTGCAATTGCCATTTTCACAGTAAACAATGCATTTTTAATGCATTTTTTGCTGTGAAAATGACAATGGTCCCAAAAAGGTGTCAAAATTGAAAAACGCTTATTGCGATTTTTTTTACCAAAAATAGGTAAAAGAATACGTATCGACCTAAACTGAGGAAAAAAAAATGTTTTTTTATATATTTTTGGGGGATATTTATTATAGCAAAATGTAAAAAATATTGATTTTTTTTCAAAATTGTCGCTCTATTTTTGTTTATAGCGCAAAAAATAAAAACTGCAGAGGTGATCAAATACCACCAAAAGAAAACTCTATTTGTGGGGAAAAAAAGGACGCCAATTTTGTTTGGGAGCCACGTCGCACGACCGCGCAATTGTCAGTTAAATCGACGCAGTGCTGAATCGCAAAACCTGTCCGGGTCCTTTAGCTGGTCCGGGTCTTAAGTGGTTAAACTTGACAGATAGTAACCCACGTTTAAAATGCCCGTTTTGCCTCGTTTACGCGCCGCGTTTAAAAAAAAAATATCATTTTTAAATGGGCAAAAACGCCTATAAACGAAACGTTGCTAAACGCAGCTTACCACGTTTAGCCGAGTTTGGCGTCTGAAGCGTGGGTATCTTCGGCGTCTGAACCCATTTATTTGCTTTCAAAGAAACGCTGTTAAACGCAACTGCCTAAAAATGGCAATAAACGAGACTGCGTACACGGTCACATAGGATAACATTGAATGAGTTCAGTGGCAGTTGAAAAAAGCGTCCAACTGCCACTGAACGTGCGTTTAACAGCGTCCCATGTACATGGGGCCTTAGAAAATGGCAGGTGATGTTCACTAATGAGTGTAGTTTTAATTTGCTCTTAACGAAATTGTGGCAGGATAAAATGGGGGAGGGGGGTTGGGGTCTGCTTTTAATAGGTTCTGTTTAGCGATCTAAAAATCGCTTCTATTAGGAAGTATGGAAAAGTTTTTGTTGTTCTTTAAAGTGTTTAATGTGGAAAAGATTAGAATGACAGGTCTCCTGTTTTGACATGACATTAAACACAAATGTTTTAGACACTTTGATTGCTACAATGTTATTTCTGGAGAAAGCATTTTCTGCCTGCTAAGTAAGTATTCCCCAGCCACCGCCACTGTCAACTTGTGTTGTTGCAATTTAAAAAATTATTTTTTACATCCTATAAATATCACTGAAAATAAACCATAATTTGCATAATTAAAAGGCATGCATATCATTAATACGAGACTGCTCCCTAACATTAGTTAAAATGTGTTTAACCTCTTAACCAAAAAAGCAATATGGAAGTATTGTAGTGGTATTACAAAGAAGCCACAAAAGGATTTTGTTTTCTACCCGACTTTTATTTTATCCAGTAGGTGGCGCCCAATTCCTGCTTTCCAAACAGAATAGACCAGGGGTGTCAAACTCAGTTTCATCACAGGCCATATCAGCATTATGGTTCCCTTCAAAGGGCCAGTTGTATCTGTAAAGCCTCATACACACGATCATATTTTCTGTGGACAAAGCGTGGGACTTTTAATTATTTTTTACTAGGAATGGCGGCGATCTGCGTTTTTTTCCGGGACTGCGACATTATAGCGGACACATCGGACACTTTTGACACATTTTTGGGACCATTCACATTTATACAGTGAACAGTGCTATGCATATGCATTGATTACTGTATAAATGTGACTGGCAGGGAAGGGGCTAACCACTAGGGGGCGGGGAAGGGGTTAAATGTTTAGCCTAGTGAGTGTTCTAACTGTAGAGGGTGACTGGGGGAGGTGACCGATCTGTGTCCCTATGTACAAGGGATACAGCATCGGTCTCCTTTACCTGACAGGACATGTATCTCTGTGTTTACACACAGAGATCCACGATCCTGCTCAGTTACTGGGCAATCGCGGGTGCCCGGCGGCCATTGGGCAAGCGCACTGTGTTCCCAGTAACGCGACGGGTGCCGGTGGTGCACGCGCCCCCTAGCGGCTTTAAATGACAGGACATCATATGGCGTCCTGTCAGAACAATAGGGTATTCCGCCGGCCGTCATTTGACGGTGTGCGGTTGTAAGGAGGTTAAAGGGACAGTAAATACCAGAAGTATGTTGGGTATGTTCGGAGTTCAGGGATGCGCAGATTGCAGGGTTTAGGGGTGCCCTATGCAGAGAGTGCAGGGTTGAGGAGTGTGCTCCATACAGAGTGCAGGGTTTAGGGGTGTGCTATGCAGAGAGTGCAGGGTTGAGGAGTGTGCTATACAGAGAGTGCAGGGTTGAGGAGTGTGCTATGCAGAGAGTGCAGGGTTTAGGGGTGCCCTATGCAGAGAGTGCAGGGGTGAGTGTGCTCCATACAGAGTGCAGGGTTTAGGGGTGTGCTATGCAGAAAGTGCAGGGTTGAGGAGTGTGCTACATACAGAGTGCAGGGTTTAGGGGTGCCCAATGCAGAGAGTGAAGGGTTGAGGAGTGTGCTCCATACAGAGTGCAGGGTTTAGGGGTGTGCTATGCAGAGAGTGAAGGGTTGAGGAGTGTGCTCCATACAGAGTGCAGGGTTTAGGGGGTGTGCTATGCAGAGAGTGCAGGGTTGAGGAGTGTGCTATGCAGAGAATGAGGGGTTGAGGAGTGTGCTACATACAGAGTGCAGGGTTTAGGGGTGCCCTATGCAGAGAGTGCAGGGTTGAGGAGTGTGCTCAATACAGAGTGCAGGGTTTAGGGGTGTGCTATGCAGAGAGTGAAGGGTTGAGGAGTGTGCTCCATACAGAGTGCAGGGTTTAGGGGTGTGCTATGCAGAGAGTGCAGGGTTGAGGAGTGTGCTATGCAGAGAATGCAGGGTTGAGGAGTGTGCTACATACAGAGTGCAGGGTTTAGGGGTGTGCTATGCACAGTGTGCAGGGTTCAATTCTCTTTCACAGGTGGTCCACATCTCACTTCCACCCGCCTCGTCTCTGACCTCTACACCACTCTCCTCCATCCCTCACCTCTGCCCACATCTCCCATCATTTTCCCTCCCCAAAAACTCACAACTTCCTTGCATCTCACCTGGTCCGACTCTAGTACCTCCCAGCAGCGTGGGTGGCTCTGCCTCTCTCTCACACTTACAAAGAGATCATTGATCAGCATCTGTGCACCAGGGCAAAAATGGGGATCACAGTGCAGCTTACTATGTGATGCCCCATCCCACAATGCACCTGCATCTCTCTTGTTCCTGCCATCAATGTATGGCAGGCAGGAATCTGAGAGCCGCTGAGAGGAAAGCTGTCCTTGTAATCACAGAAGCCTTCTGTGCTTACAAGTGACAGTGGTGAAAAATGAAATAAACGCCCAGTTGTGAGATCGGTGTGGGTTGGAGTTCAGGGATGAAGAGTGGGGGGGGGGGGGGATTCGCTTTTGCACGTTGCACTTACCTTCTAAAGTCCTTTCTGAAAGTAATTCCTGAAGTTTTTTCTTTTTAAAAAGTATTTGTTATGGATGATTGAAGTGAAACAATCGTCACTAGGCTAAGTAAGGATACTATCCCTTTTTATCCTAGTAAATCAAGCCAACTGTCTCCCAGCTTAGAGCATTTATCTTCCCTCTGTCCTCCCTCGCAGCATTTCTTCAAATGATTAAAAATAAGAACCCTTTGTTAGCCGGAAAACACTTTTCTTTAACCACCTCACTGCTGGGGCAATTTTTTCATGTTTCACACAAATGATAAAATCAGCCAAACAATTTAATATTTTCTGAAATCAGAGGCCCTGGAGACTAAAATAGTGGCAGTTGCAATGTTTAAGTAGCTTGATATTTGTGCAACACTTTTAAAGGCATTTTTTTCTGCCTCTAAACATCCCTCTATGTTAGCCTATGGGGGGGATTTACTAAAACTAGAGCGCTCGGAATCTGGTGCAGCTGTGCCGGACTTACCATTGGGCTTGACTGGGTTCAAGCTCATGGGCCCCGCCCAATAGGGGGCCCCGCCCATTTACGTTTCATTTTTTTTAATAATATGGCAGTCATTTAATTTTTCATTTAAAGTTCCACCCAGAATTTTTTTTTCACAGAAAATGCTAAAAAAATAAACAAGAAAAAATAGAAAAAAAACGAATTTTACTCACCCAAAATACCTGTTGTTATGTGGAAGTCCGTAATCTGCCTCTTCCGTAACCACGGTCTGTCTATTTCTGCATCCTCTACTAGTGAATGGGGCGCGCTGCTTTCTGGGAAATGTGTGTAATCCTAGAGAGCAGCCGCCCATTCACAAGTCGGCGCGAGACTCGCGCATGCACAGTAGGAAACTGCCTGTTTCCCTTAGGCCCCTTTCACACAGGGGCGGGAGGCGCGGTGGTGGTATAGTGCTGCTAAAAATAGCGGCGCTATACCGTCGGAATTGCTGCGGGGATTCGGCCGCTAGCGGTGCAGAGGCGCATTGCGGGCGGTATTACCGCAGTTTCCCATTGTTTTAAATGGGAAGGAGCGGTATACCGCAGTTTTCCGGCGGCAGGTCGGCTCGGCTGCGCGAAACAATGTAATATTACGTCATCTCGCATTTCAGCCACTAGGGGCGTGCCCCCCTTTTGCCCCTGGTGCCGACGCGCGTGCCCGGCGGGGAGTGATTACCGCCGGGCACCCGCGATCGCTCGTTACAGAGCGAGAACCGGGTAAACACACAGCTCCCGGTCCTGTCAGGGGGAGAAATGCCTGACCGTCTGTTCATACAATGTATGAACAGCGATCAGTAGTTTCCCCTAGTCAGTCCCACCCCCCCCTTCAGTTAGAACACAATGAGGGAACATAGTTAACCCCTTCCTCGCCCCCTAGTGTTAACCCCTTCCCTGCCAGTGGCATTTTTATAGTAATCAATGCATTTTTATAGCACTGATCGCTATAAAAATGCCAATGGTCCCACAAATGTGTCACAAGTGTCTGAAGTGTCCGCCATAAGGTCGCAGTACCGATAAAAATCACTAATCGCCGCCATTACTAGTAAAAAAAAAATTATAATAAAAATGCCATAAAACTATGCCCTATTTTGTAGACGCTATAACTTTTGCGCAAACCAATCAAAAAACGCTTATTGTGATTTTTTTTTAATGAAAATGCAGCTTCGCCTGAGTTGGCAAAAATCCTTGCACCGGCCCTGATAATATATGTATAATACTATCTATAAAAATGTGTATTTTGAATGCCGCTCCTCGATAGTGCACAAGTGTGGTTTTGCTCTTCACCATACTGAACTGCCATTGCAGCTTTATCCTATTTCCCCACTACAGACTTGTTTATGAGAATTCATTGTTGGGATGGTGCTTGCGGCGCCTCTTAATATTAATGACATATATTTACAACGGGTGATCTCAGTACATTAGAAGTTTCCTGCAACTCCTGCAGGTGAGGAGATGAATGGCTGCCTATTCATCCACAGTGCAGAAAATGAACAGGAACACTTCACACCCATTATTCTTCCCATACTCGGCAGCTAGCTGATATTAACACTATTTTTATGTCTATTGAGGGGAAAACACAGTAAAATTAGCTGTGGGAAGTGTGATCATTTTTTATGTATCTGGGTAGGACGCTGGTATAATGGGCATAAAAATAATAAAATACGACAGAGCTAATTATATCATAGAAACATAATGACTTAAAGTACATGTTATAACGGCGCTTTTCGGCAGCTAGTGGGGCACTTTTAACCCCCGCTAGCGACCAAAGAAAGGGTTAATAGCACCCATTAATTTCAATGGGCAGGGCGTTTTGGGAACGGTATACACCGCTCCCGCACCGCCCCAATGATGCTGCTTGAAGGACATTTTGTCCCGTCCTGGAAGCGCACTGCCCCAGTGTGAAAGAACTTGGGCTTTCAATATTCCGGGAATATTCATTCGCTGTTGCAACACACCTGGGTGGGCTCAGGACGCATCCTGAGCATCCTGAGCCCACGCTATTTTGAAGCCTATTAGAGCCTAAGGTTCTAACAGGTGCTTAAAAAAAACCCTGGCCGCTGTAATTCATGTGATCGGTGACCCGAAAGGGGCCGGACACATGAATAGGGGGCAGCCTTGGATGGATTCATGCTATCCACTGCATATAGAGAGTGGGCAAATGAATAAGCCGCCACTGGTTTTACACCTGGCCACATTAGCAAGCTTTAAAGTGAGGTCAGAGCCTAATCAATCGTTTTTTTTTTGTTTGGTTTTTCAAATTCTAGTTTGTCTGCAGCAGTCTACATCTTTTATGACTCTGTTTTCATATATGTCTGGACACAGTGGGCCGGATTCAGAAAGAGATACGACGGTGTATCTCCTGATACGCCGTCGTATCTCTGAGTCCGGCCGGTCATATCTATGCGACTGATTCAGAGAATCAGTTACGCATAGATATCCCTAAGATCCGACAGGTGTAAGTGTCTTACACCGTCGTATCTTAGGCTGCAATTTCAGGCTGGCCGCTAGGTGGCGCTTCCGTATTTTTACGCGAGGAATATGCAAATTAGTATTTACGCCGATTCAGAAACGAACGACCGCCCGGCGTTTTTTTTCTACGTCGTTTGCGTTCGGCTTTTTCCGGCGTATAGTTACCCCTGCTATATGAGGCGTAGCTAATGTTAAGTATGGCCGTCGTTCCCGCGCCGAGTTTTGAAATTTTACGTTGTTTGCGTAAGTCGTTCACGAATACGGCTGGACGTAATTTACGTTCACGTCGAAAGCAATGACGTTTTGCGGCGGATTTTCGAGCATGCGCACTGGGATGTTTTCACGAACGGCGCATGCGCCGTTCAAAAAAAAACGTCAAATACGCGGTATCATGCAAAATTTTAATAAAACACGCCCCCCACATCCCCATTTGAATTAGGCGGGCTTACGCCGGCCAACATACGTTACGCCGGCGTAACTTAGGGCACAAGTTCTTTTTGAATACGGAACTTGCGCCCAAAGTTAAAGTGGCGAAACCTATCTAGGATACGTTACGCCGGCCGGACAGATACGCTCAGGTATCTGAATCCAGCCCAGTGATTATTGCTTGCATGCAAAAATACGGCATGCTGGTTGTACCAAAGTCAAATGATGGATCAACTTGGGTACAACCAGCCTGCCCTTACATGGTTTGCATCTCGGACGGTCCCTGCTAAACCGGCTGAGATTTGCTGCTAGCTGTAAATCAGACCACCCACCAAAACCAGAACCACTTAACCTGCTAAGCGGTATTCCCGAGTGTGGCTCGGGGTGAATTTTTCCATACCAAAAGCTGTAACCCCGAGCCACACTCAGGATCGCATCGCAGGATCCATGTAGAGGTTACCTACCTTGTCTCCTGGATCCTATGATGTTTTCCTGCTGTGATCTGCGAGCCGCCATGTCTAGCTTGATTCACAGTGCCGAGCCCTGTTCCCTGCGAGCGGCACGACGCACGGGGACAGAGTTCGGCGCCAAATTCAAAAAGTGAAAAACACAGTATAGATACAGTCTACTGTAATCTTACACATTACATTACTGTATCAAATAATTACACACACCCTTTGTCCCTAGTGGTCTGCCCAGTGTACTTGCCTGTACTTTTATATAATAAAGACTGTTTTTTTGGCCTGGAAACTGTAGATTGTCCATAGTAACCAAAAAGTGTCCCTTTATGTCAAAAGTGGTTTTAGAGCAGCTAGAAAACAGCAATAATAAATTAGAATCACTTGCAGAATTGAGCGATATCGATTTGTGGGGAAATTTGTCATCAAACACTGAAAGCAATGACAGCGACAATTCTGCAACTCAACAAATTTCTGTGTTTTTGATTTAAAGGAGTTCTCTGACCTAAAACTTTTAACCCCCGCTGTGCCCGGGCTGTAAAAATATACAAAATAAACTTTCACTTACCTGCCTACGATCCCCCGTTGTTCCGATATCGCCGTCCCGTTCTCCGGTCCCGGGCCCCTTCCGCTTCCCGTGTGTCGGTGACTCATAGTGCGCTCAGCCTATCAGCGGCCGCAGCAATGTCCCATCGCGGCCGCTGATAGGCTGAGCGCACTATGAGTCACCGACACACAGGAAGCGGAAGGGGCCCAGGACCGGAGAACGGGACGGCGATATCGGAACAACGGGGGATCGTAGGCAGGTAAGTGAAAGTTTATTTTGTATATTTTTACAGCCCGGGCACAGCGGGGGTTAAAAGTTTTAGGTCAGAGAACTCCTTTAATTACATTATTGATTCATTTTTATTATATTATTATTTGTAATAATTATTTATATTTATTTATTATATTATAATTTATGATTTCGTGTTTCAAACTTTATCATACCCGGGATGTCTACTAGACTCTTGTTTGGACAGATTTAAGTGAGTTATTCCTAATGCCCCGTACACACCATCACTTTACGTGATGAAAAAAAACGACACTTTCTGTGAAGTAAAAAATTACGTTTTTGAAACTTCAATTTTCAAAGACGAAGTTGCCTACACACCATCGTTTTTCTCACAATGTTCTTGCAAAGTGAGGTTACGTTCACCACGTTTTTCCATTGAAGCTTGCTTCATAAGTAGCTTCTGGGCATGCGTGGATGAAAAAACGTCTTAGAAAACGACGTTTTTTGCTACACACGGTCAATTTCTGTGAAGTAAAAAGTGCACTTTTGAAAAACGACACATAAAATTGAAGCATGCTTCAATTTTTTTTGGTCGTTTTTTACAAGACATAAAACGACGTTTTCCCCCACACACAGTCAATTAAAGTGACGTTTTTAAAAACGTCATTTTTTTTCATCACATAAAGTGATGGTGTGTACGCGGCATAAGAATTACAGGCCTACAATATAAAACGCCAAATTTCCATGCAAAATAATGGTACCGCTTTCAGCACCTAAAATCTGACATTATCATACCGCCAGGGAGGTTAAGCATTTGTCTGGCCTGCTTGTCTGTTGATAACTGTGGTTATCCTATGAGTTGTGCCCTGAATTGCTAGTCAAGAAGCATCCACACCATGAATAGCTCTGGTGAAGGTCTAAGCTCTCTGTGGTTGCATGTCGAAAGGAGTTCGCACACACGGGTGATGAAGAGGATTCACAAACATGACAAGTAGGGATGCACTGATACATATCGGTGCCCATACCAAGTATTTTCACGAGTGCTTGTGAAAATGCTCCCGATACCGAAACCAATACTTTTCGGTGAAATTTGCTCCCATACAAAATTAATGGGAATGTGGTGTGATTCCTGTCTGAATCGCATGTGGTTTCCTTCACTGAACCCAGGCTGAAATCGCTATGACAAGCCTGGGTTCACAAAGGAGCAGTGGGGAAACTGCATGCGATTCGGACAGGAATCGCACCACATTCCTGTTCATATTACATGCGATTCTTTGCAGTGAGATTTGCGTCCATTAATTTTGTATGGATGCACGTCACACCTCAAAGTATCGGTACTCGGCGAGTACTTGACAGAAAGTATAGGTACTCGTACTTGGCGATAAAAAAAACAGTATTGGTGAAACCCCAATAACAGGTATCCTTAGACAGATCAAATAAATATGACCAGCTGGACAAGGTAAAGCGAAATCACGGTGGTTTTGAGTAAAATTATTTGTTTACGTTTTTGAACTGCTGTTTTAGGCCTCATGCCCACGGACGTTTTTACAGCCACTTTTCTGAGCGTTTTTTGCAGCTCTCCATGTTAGCCTATGGCCTCATGCCCATCATGACGTTTTTTTTTTGTTTTTTTTTTAATCTCTTCTTTTTTATTACAATTTTTACTCTTATAATACACACTGTGCTTTTAGTCTTGTACAAAAAATACATAAATTAGACACCTTGACGTTTTTGAGCTGTAAATGACTGAGCCGTTTTTAAGCTGCAAAAAAACCCCAGGACCAGTGCGTTCTAAAGCTCCAGCGTTAGAGCTGTAAAGACGTCAGACGCCGGCAAACGTGATTTAACGAGGCTTAACGCTGTGTTAAGCATGCTCCGGGTGGTGTCGTCACCACCCGGAGCGTGCTGGAACTGTGACGTCATAAGAGGTCTATATAAATCGCCGCGCACCGCACACCCAGCATTAGAGCGGGAGGGAGCGTCGAGTCAACAAGAGGAGAAGAAGAGAAGAAAACGACGCAGAAGACTGGGCCCCCGCTGGTGAAAGAGCTGAAAGACGACAGCGATGGTGCCCGGCAGAAGAGAAGAAGAACGAGACAGCGGGCTCGCTCGTCCCCACCCCCATTCCGGGCGGCGTGCTCAGGTAAGGGTCTGGTATGGATTTTGGGGGAACCCCCACGCCATTTTTGCGGCGCAGGTGTTCTCCCTTAAAATCCATACCAGACCTAAGGATCTGGTATCATCCTGGGGGGAACCTCACGCAATTTTCTTTTAATTTGTGAGGGGTTCCCCTTCAAGATTCTCCGCACACGAGTCGCCCCGCAAGTCGGATCATCTTGATCCAACTTCTGGTGTGACCTCTATTCAAATAAATGGGCTCCTATAGGGAAAAGAGAGAGAAAAACGTGGCTGAAAACTAGCGCTGCAAAACGTGCATTGAATTCAATGCGTTAAAAACGCCGCTTTTTTTTCCTGGCGTCTGTACTAGCTTTACAGCGCGTTTTTTAAAAATGGACATGAAGCCTTAGCTTTGTATATTGTTATAATAGTCTTTGTTTTACAAATAAAACATGCAAAACAGGGTGCACCCTTATCACAGAATAAGTCCACTACCTTGTTCATGCATTGTTCTGAGAAAAGCAACTGGCAGTGGATCGCTTTTCACAGACTGGTGCAGGCACGTTTGAAAGGAATTCATGAGGTGATATTGCCACCTCCTCATTGGCTTTTTTTTTATATATTGTTTTATCAGTCGAATGGGCTGATTGAAAGGGAATATCTCGGCACAACGTGAATTTGGGGCTTGATTTAAGGAAGCGCAGTAAAAACGTGACTCAGTTGCTTCTTGTTACCGTCCCCACCCAACTGCAATTGTAGACTAAGCTGAAGGGTGTTCTAAAGACACAACAGAGCCTTTGGACACTATCTCTCTAACTAATGCCACGTACACACGGTTGTAATTTCCGATGGAAAAAGTCAGACGGAATTTTTTCATTGGATATTCCGACCATGTGTATGCCCCATATGACTTTTTCTATCTGAAATTCCGACGGACTTAGAAAGAGAACATGTTCTCTTGGGCTGCAGAAACCTGCAGCGTAACCTGCAGCCCAACAGAAAAAAATTCTATCGAAAATTCTGTATGGAATTCCGACGGAGAAAAAAACATGCATGATCGGAAACAATTTGACGCATGCTCGTAAGCATTGAACTTAATTTTTCTAGGCTCGTCGTAGTGTTGTACGTCACCGCGTTATTGATGGCCGGAATTTGGAGTGTCCGTGTGTATGCAAGACAGCTTGAATCCCGTCGGAAAAACCCATCTGAGTTTATTCTGATGGAAAAAACGGTTGTGTGTACGTGGCATAAGACTTCTTACAGGACCCTGTGCACAAGCAGGCAGAGAGGGGGAAGGAGGAGTCGTTGCACTTATTCAGTTATGTGTTTGCAAATTTCAGATTGATCTATTGAGCTCTTGAAACAACAGGCTTATTTTTCAGCAAGGCAGATAAGGATAGACATGAAAATACGCGAAAAGGAGCCTAAAGCTCCAC
Source organism: Rana temporaria (assembly GCF_905171775.1). Classification (NCBI taxonomy): domain Eukaryota; kingdom Metazoa; phylum Chordata; class Amphibia; order Anura; family Ranidae; genus Rana; species Rana temporaria. Next base: position 49,313,897 of record NC_053493.1, read on the forward strand.
CTGCTGGCTAATATTGGAAATGTAAAAAATATATGCAGTATTTTCGAATTAGCTGACGAAAAGATTTATTTTTTCTGAAAAAAATCGAGACTGCAATACATTCACTTAACAAAGTGTGAAATTGTAGTTCTTATAGATGCTTTTTATCATCCCATGACTCCCACCTTCCATATCTAGAAATCATAATAATAAATACCATCTAGATTAGAAATTTTGCAGCACAACAATGATGTTCCGGGACTTGAATCAAGAAATAACATTGTCTCTTCTCTGTAGTGTTTTTATTGATTCATGCAGTTCTCTTCCAGTGTTCAGCTCTTCACCTATAACTTTTTATTGAGCAGATAAAAGATGACTGTCATTTACAGTATTGGATTGTACATTACGGGATTCACCGCACATGGGCTATGTCCTGTATGATAGATCAGTGCACCTCAGTGTAAAAGGGATACCAATGCTAAGAGCCCTTGTATATGAATTAAAGGACAGATGCTGTTATACTGGGAAACTAGTAGTTATATTCCACTTAAACCTGACCTCAGTTATCTTTTCTTCTGCAATTTCTGTATAAAGTCCACAAATTATATGTTCATCAATGAAATTGAAGATATAGAACCTTCACCGAAAGTTTCAGTGTGTAGATACGGAAAAAGCACACCTCACCACCGTGCAAACAATCCGCTTACCAGAACAAAAACGTTATAGGCATGTAAACAAATAACGTGCAGGTCAATGGCAATCGCACTTCCAACAGAGTGTACAGGTTTTTCACATTATCCGCAGGCAGCATCAATAATGAAATAACATCTTGAATGTCATGAAGGTCCAAAAGCATACATTGCGTTCATCAGCAGATATGTGGTCATAAAATGCAGAGAGGAAACGACAATAGTGAAGCCCGTTGGATAAAACCAATAAGCAATTTATTGTGTGGTACTTACAAACAGACAGGTAAAAAGGGCATCAAAGAATATAAAAATCCGCAGCTTAGTGCCGGTGCCTCGTCACTTTCGGCTCCCTATCACAGATTGCTCCGGAAGTGACGTTCTGTCGCCGCCATCTTCCTACACCCCACACTCCTGCACAGCTATGATAGAGTGTGAAGGGGGCAAGCGGATATCTTGTTACACCCACCGGAGTTTTCGATTTCACCGTTATTTTCAACTCAAAACGGAGCTTATATGCTTAAATACAGTATTTGGAGATCCGACGGACTGTTTAGATGTTACATTTTAAAAGCAGCAGCAAACCTGATGACCTTACATGGTTGCTAATGTGACAGAACAGCTCTGATTTTTACATTTAAAGAGGAGTTCCACCCAAATTTGAACTTCCGCTTATCCCACCATTTGGCATGTAATTTTTTTGGGGGGGGAGTGGGGGCTTCAGGAAGAGTGGGCTTCCTGTCCCACTTCCTCCTTCCTGTAGGCGACTAAGCTTAATCGCCTACAGGAAGGGGCTGCTGTAGGCGATCGCCTAGGACACGTCACATGTCCTAGGCGATCTCCTGGCCAATTACACGGCGCAGCGCCGCGCCGGGCCGCGCCACTCACGCGCAGTGCCGCTCGCGCATGCGCAGTGGGTGCCCGGCCGTGAAGCCGAAAGCTGTCACGGCCGGGTGCCCACACTGAGAATGAAGACGCCGGCCGGGGAGAGGAGCGGAGCCCCGGCCGGCGCGTCGCTGGAGCAGGTAAGTGTCTGTTTATTAAAAGCCAGCAGCTACACTTTTTGTAGCTGCTGACTTTTAATAAACATACAAATTGGCTGGAACTCCCCTTTAACATGTAAACAGTCCGTCGGATTTAAAAATTCTGGGCTAGATTCAGATAGAATGGTCTATCTATCCGCCCAGCGTAACGTATCTTAGATACGTTACGCCACCGTAATTTAGGGCGCAAGTTCTGTATTCAGAAACAACTTGCGCCCTTAGTTACGGCGGCGTAACGTATCTGTGTCGGTGCATACTAGCTCATTATCCCTTTTGCCTTACAGGTTTATAAAAAAAAAAAAATAATTTGCGGGTATACAACCGCCTTAATTTACTCACACATGTACATTGTAACAGAGCACTTCAACCCATCTCCTCATCTCTATCTATCTGTATATACAGTGGCTGTCAGGATTGAGGATGTTGTATATGTGGACACAGGGTTGGAGGCTTTGTCCCTCCCAATAATCTTTGAAGCCTCTGAACTCCAGACCCTAATCCAGGAATTATAAAACCCGGATAAAAAAAGACCAATTATCTCTACTCATTCCCTCTGCATTTGTGAGAACCCTGTGTCACCTTTGCCTGTTCTTACACAGTGATATGTGTGTGTATATACAGGCATGGGCGTCCGATGATTTTTTTTTAGGAGGGGGCGCTTCCGCAGCGGCGATACACATTTAACCATTCTTCAAACGCTAGCAGGGGTTAAAAGCGCCCCGCTAGCGGCCGAATATCGCAGCTAAAAAGATGGTAAAGCGGCACTTTTTAGCAACGCTTTACCAATAATTCAGCTTCACTCCATGCCCATATAAATATAGCCTAGAGAATGTACAGACCCCCTTTAGCACAGACCCCCCCCTTCAGCACAGACCCTCCATTCTGCACAAACCCTCCATTCAGCACATATGGACCCCCCCTTCAGCACAGCCCCCCCCTCCCCGCACAGACCCCTCCATTCAGCACAAACCCCCACTTCAGCACAGATGGACCCCCATTCAGCACAAACCCCCCCTTCAGCACAGACGGACCTCCCCTCCCCCTATCTCATTCAGTACCTCAGATCAACTATCAGCACGGCCGGGTCACAGCAGGTTCCCTCCCCCTGTATACACTCCCTGTGTTTGTGTGACATCCGGCCCGGGACTGCTCAGACAGCCCGTGGCCGCGAGACTCGTCAACACCTTCTCGATTTTCCAGGGGGGGTCAATTGCCCCCCCTTGCCCTATAGAGCGGACGCCCATGTATACAGGTATATATATAAAACACACATACACACCACAGCCATAACATTATGACCGCCCATCATAACATGACCACCCACCTAATATTGAGTAAGTTCCCCTTTTGCTGCCAAAACAGCACTGACCCATTGAGGCATGTACCCCACTAGACCTCTGAAGGTATGCTGTTGCATCTGCCAATAAACCATCAGTAGCAGGTCACTACCTCCACCAGCTTGCTTTCTTCCCCATGTACATCCTTGTGCCATCTCTTCCTCTAGTAAGTGATGCACATGCACCTTGCTATCCACATGATGTAAACGAAAACATGATTCATCAACTAAGCCACCTACTTCCATTGCTCTGCGGTCCAGTTCTGATGCTCACATGTCCATTGTAGGCGCTTTTGACTGTAGACACAGGTCAGCATGGGCACCCTGATGCAGACAGTCCCAAACACAACAAAATGCAATGCACTGTGTGTTCTGACAACTTTCGGAGCCAGCATTAACTTTTATACCAATTTGAGCTACAGTTGCTTTTCTATTGGATTGAACTACACTGGACAGCCTTAGCGCCCATGTGCATTATTGAACATTGGCCGCCCATGACCTTGTTGCCGGGTTTCCTTCCTTGGAACACTTTTGTTAGGTCCTGACTACTGCAGGGCAGGAACATCCCAGAGCTGCAGTTTTGAGGGGGGGCCTACCCAGTCGTCTAGCCATTGCAATTTGGCCCTTGTCAAAGTTGCTCAATTCCTTATGCTTACCTTTTTTTTCTGCTTCCAGGACAACATGTTCACTTGCTGCCTAAAGTATCCCGCCCACTTTCAGATGCGATTGTAACAAGATAACCAATGTAACTCACTTTACCTGTGAGTGGTCATAAGGTTATAGGTGGTTGGTGTACAGTTAAAATGGCAGAGAGGGCGATTGTTTAGTATTTCTCACCATCTACTTTGCAGTCCCATTTTAGATTAAACATGTTTACTTTCTTTTCCAGCCAAAATCATTAAAGGGTTTGTAAAGGAAAACATTTTTTTATCTTAATAGCTTCCTTTACCTTAATGCAGTGCTGTTTTCATGTCCTCATTGTTCGTTTTTGCTCTCAAGTTGCTGTAATTCTTCTCTGATCTCCACACTTCCTGGTTGTCTGTTTCCTGATAACCACAGTACTGGGAGCTTTCTCTCTGTGGTCACTAATCAAGGAGGTTTGATTACTCTGTCTAAATCCCCTCAGCACCAATCAGTTTATTTTTCCAAACCATCACTGCCCTGTATTGGCTCTGTGGCTCTGTACAGCAGAGAGGCAGGAAACAACATGCAAAAACGAAACTAGAAACTACAGGTACATTATATGATTGATTTTTATCTATTTGTAATCGTTTTTAAAAGGAATCAGTTAACTATTATGTCTCTATACCCTGTAAACAGTCATTTCAGCAAAACATTTTTTTTTATTTACAACTCCTTTAACCACTTAAGGACCGCCTCCTGCACATATACGTCGGCAGAATGGCACGGCTGGGCACATGTAGGTACAGGTACATGCTTTACTAGTACCCAGCCGTGGGTCACGGGCGCGCACCCGCGGCGTGCTCCCGCGGCGCGCTCCCGCGACCCGGTCCGAAGCTCCGTGACCGGGACCGTGGGTCCCGCGGACCCGATCGCCGATGGAGTGCGTCGATCGGTTCCCGGAGCTGAAGAACGGGGAGAGCCGTGTGTAAACACGGCTTCCCCGTTCTTCACTGTGGCGGCGCATCGATCGAGTCATCCCTTTTATAGGGAGACATGATCGATGATGTCAGACCTACAGCCACACCCCCCTACAGTTGTAAACACACACTAGGTGAAACGAAACTCCTTCAGCGCCCCCTGTGGTTAACTCCCAAACTGCAGCTGTCATTTTCACAATAAACAATGCAATTTAAATGCATTTTTTGCTGTGAAAATGACAATGGTCCCAAAAATGTGTCAAAATTGTCCAAAGTGTCCGCCATAATGTCGCAGTCACGAAAAAAATCACTGATCGCCACCATAAGTAGTAAAAAAAAAAAAAATTATAAAAATGCAATAAAACTATCCCCTATTTTGTAAACGCTATAAATTTTGCGCAAACCATTCGAAAACGCTTATTGCGATTTTTTTTACCAAAAATAGGTAGAAGAATACGTATCGGCCTAAACTGAGGGAAAAAAATGTTATATATGTTTTTGGGGGATATTTATTATAGCAAAAAGTAAAAAATATTGCATTTTTTTTTCAAAATTGATGCTCTATTTTTGTTTATAGCGCAAAAAAAATAAAAACCACAGAGGTGATCAAATGCCACCAAAAGAAAGCTCTATTTGTGGGGAAAAAGGACGCCAATTTTGTTTGGGAGCCACGTCGCACGACCGCGCAATTGTCTGTTAAAGCGGCGCAGTGCCGAATTGTAAAAAACCCTTGGGTCATTTAGCAGCATATTGGACCGGTCCTTAAGTGGTTAAAGGCAGAGCCCTAAATGCTCAGCGATATCATAGCTCCACATCCAGCGTGAGAACATTTGACTAGAAAGAATTCATTTCTTGTTATGTTCATTCCAGTGAGCATGAAAGGCATTCCTTCCACGTTCCCGTTTTGCGGTTCTGACCGATGTTTTGTGGAGGACATGTGACTGGGAGCAATGTGTTTTGTTGGGGCTGGATGCGGCAGAGGAAGTAACAGTTGCTGGCCGGTAGCCAGAAGCATGTCTATAGTCTTTTATTTCACTACAATCGTGTCGCTGCATGTGTTACAAAATGTGCATCTGCCTTTTAGTTTGGCAGTTTGGGTGAAAAAGAAAAGATTGTTAAAGGTCATTCCATCAAAAAGTGATATTTCAGCATTAATAGAAGCTGGCGAGGTAATTCTTCTAGTGGTTTCACAAGGATTTGCAGTAGTTTCTCAACTCCAGTCCTCAAGGCGCCCCAACAGGTCATGTTTTCAAGATTTCCCTCAGATGAAACTACTATAGTAATTACTAGACATGTGCAAACTGAAATATTTCGTTTCGGAATTTCGTTTTCGTCCAAAAAATAAATTTATTTAGTTACTCCCGAAATTCGTTTTTATTTATTTTGTTTTTCGTTAAAAAAATGCATTCGTCTGAAAATCCAAATTAATTAAAGGGTTAATAAAGGAAAAAAAATGTTTTCTTTAAAATAACAAACATGTCATGCTTACCTCCACTGTGCTGTTCGTTTTGCACAGAGTGGCCCCGATCCACGTCTTCTGGGGTCCCTCGGCGGCTGTCTCTGGTCCTCCCCGCAATTACTCACCACATTCATGCGAGAGAGCTCGCATGGTGAGGAGTCCTTGCGGGCGCGCTCCTGTGATACAGCGAGTGGCCATAGCCACTCACTGTATCACTCGGCCCCGCCCCTCGGCGCGCAGCATCACTGGATGTGATTGACAGCAGCGCTCTAGCCAATCAGTGGACAGGCTGAGCGGTGAAGAGAATCTCGGGACCGAGCGTGGGACTTTCGAAGGGGTCAGGTAAGTAAAACGGGGGCTCAGGGGGGGGGGGGGGGCTGGCATCATCAGATGTTTTTTCACCTTAATGCATAGATTGCATTAAGGTGAAAACATTTTTTCCTTTACAACTCCCTTAAGGTCGAATCTGTCATTGAAGGCTTGTGGTGTCTGTCGAATGTTCTAAGAAGATTTGACGGAATCTTTAAAAAAAAAAAAAAAGATTCGACAGAGCAACGAAACTGTACGATGCCGCAATCGTACATTTCCGGTCAAATGTTCCGCCTACAAGTTATAGAAGAATTCTGATGTTGTATGACTAATAATAATTATATTTATTAATTATTATTACTAGTCAACCAACATTAGAATTCTTCTATAGCCTATGGGCAGAGAATTTCACCATAAATGTCCGCTTGTTTTTAGCTACTTCGTCGAATCTTCATGTCTCTCTATGTCGAATCTTTTCTCTCTATGTCGACTCTTCTTCATGTCTCTGTAATGTTGAATCTTTTCTCTCAGTGTCGAATCCTTTCTCTGTATGTCGAATAATATTGGACTAATAGAGTTAAGGTTAGGCACATTTGACCGCAACGAAAACGAAAATAAAGCATTTGTTTATGTCGGATCTTTAGGTTTTCGACTTCTGTGCTTTAGTTATCGTTTGTTAAAACGATAACGAAAATACCTGAAATTCGGACGAAAATGCATTTGGACGAAAACGAATGCGCATGTCTAGTAATTAATAATGCTGGCCATACACTCTACAAAAAATCATTCTTTCGAAAAACGAACGTTCGGCTGTGAGTGCAAACGATATTGCAATCATGTAATGACCGATAAATCGTTCAGTGGACATAAATAAAAAAAAACATTTGGTTCGTTTTTTTTTACATATACCTAGTGCAAGTTCACACGGGAAAAACATTAACATTCCGATTTATCGTTCGTTCGGCAGAAAATTTCCATACTTGTCCTTCGTTTTTTTGGCTCAAAAACGTCCAAACGATTATCGATTTTGTGCCCATTAACTGTTCGAAAAAACGACCGAACTGTCTGAATGACCGAATTTCGGCCAATTTTTCATATAGTGAAACTGATCAAATCACCTGTGCAAAATAACTGAAATTCTGAAAACATGACCCGTTGGGGCGCTTTGAGGACTGGAGTTGAGAAATGCTTCTGAGGATGCTAGGACTTCCTTGAGCAGTAAGCAAGGCAAACTGATCTCCACTTTACAATGATTACCAACACAAGGAGGTCATTTTCCCCTTGCCACCAATGTAAGGGGCACCCGCCTATGCCAGTTACTAATTTTGGGGGAGACCGCAATTTTTCCTGTCTTGGATACTTTTCTATTACTTTTATTTAATTTCAAAACTATAACTAGAATTTTTAATTTTTTTTTGATAGATCAGGGGGAGTGTAGCTCTTAAATGTATTAATTATTTCCTATATTCTATGAGATGTATGTATGTTCATTTTTAGCAGGGCTTCCTCAGCACCTGAAAAATGTTTCAAGGGTTCCTCCAGGGTAAATAGATTGAGAAAGGCTGGTATAGAATGTGTTTTATGCTGTAGGTGTGTAAAACATTGTGCTTATGTTCACAATCATACAGGGAAAATGTGCTCTACTGGAGTACAAAAGCCGCCTGCACTCTAGGAAGGAAGGAGCAAAGGGCTTTTCAAATTTCAAGTTATTCATGCCTCAGAGCCCTTTCACACTGCCAGCGCCCGAAACGTTTTAGGGCGTTTTTGCAGTGCCTCAGTGTATAAGGGTAAGGCGGTTTTACAGTGCTTTCAATTCATTTCAATGGAGAGGGGCGTTTTTGGAGCATTTTTTTCAGCGCCCAAAAGCTGCTCCAAAGATGCTGCTTGTAGGACTCAGTGTGAAAGGGTCCATTGAGATGCATGGAGAGCGTTTTATGAGCGTTTTAATAGCGCTGTAAAAACGCTTTAGTGTGAAAGGGGTCTAAGGGATAGGTGGAGGTGGAGGTGGGGGGTGGGGGGGGGGGTGTTGGCAGGGCTACACACAGCTTGAATGGGTTAATAAAGGGGTGAAGCTCCAGAAAAAGAGACAAAAACAGCAATAAAAACCTGGCAAAGTTCCTTTTTTTTTCCATTTATAGTTTTTATTTTGATCTTTAGCAAAGCAGATGCTACATGCAACAAAAATAATAGCATGCATACCAGGTGGAATAGTGACTTTACATATATCATGCTACATTGAGAACTAAGGAAAATTAGGTTCACATCAAAAACAGTTTGTCTCTTAAGACATTAGAAATCTGACCACATGGAAGACAGCAGTGCAAATGAACCCCCTAAAATGCAATATTCCTTAACATGTAGAACTGGTATGTAGGCGAAGGTTCAGTAAAGTAAGGCTTAAGCCAAAAGAGTGTTTTTTTCCCCCAGGATATATGAATATAGGGGTGTAAGAAATGGGCCCTGATAAATGAGCAAGAATAGGGAGTGGGGGAAAAAGAAGACATATATATAGCACCCTGCTACTTTCATAGCTGGTGCTGCCTTAAATTTAGAGGGTAGTCAGAGATTTAGTTACCTCTGACAATGTTATTTTGGCCAAATTTGGGCCTCTGTTCCAGCCATGGCTGTACTGTGGGTGACCACTTTTGCTGCCTGGGGTGCCTACAGTCAGGTCAGGGCGTATTGGGTGTTTTTCTTCAGCAGCCAATCAGTGGGGGTTGGTCGTCCCGCTGTGCATGCTGGGGGAGAGTACTTAAGGGACAGACTTCATTAGTTCTGGGTCAACGTCGTGTTAAGGCCGTCCCTGGTTGTCGTCCTACTACCCCCCGTGTGTTGCCCTCATGGCCGGGGGTGTGGGTTCAAGTGTTCCAGGCTAAAGTGTGGACACTTTATTTCAGTACTTCAATTCAAAAAGTGAAACTCATATATTTTATATAGATGCGTTACACACAGAGTGATATATTTCAAGCATTTCTTTCTTTTAATTTTGATGATTATGGCTTACAGCGAGTGAAAACCCCAAATTCTGTATCTCAGAAAAATGTGAATATTACATAAGACCAATAAAAAGAAAGGATTGTAATACAGAAATGTTGGCTTACTGAAAAGTATGTCCATGTACAGTATAGTATGCACTCAATACTTGGTTGGGGTTCCTTTTGCATGAATTACTGCATCAATGCGGTGTGGCATGGAGGTGATCAGCCTGTGGTACTGCTGAGGTGTTATGGAAGCCCAGGTTGGTTTGATATCGGCCTTCAGCTCGTCTGTTGGGTCTGGGTTGTCGCATCTTCCACTTGACAATACCCCACAGATTCTCTATGGGGTTTAGGTCAGGCGAGTTTGCTGGGCAGTCAAACACAGTGATACCTTGATCATTAAACCAGGTATTGGTACTTTTGGCAGTGTGATCAGGTGCCAAGTCCTACTGGAAAATGAAATCAGCATCTCCATAAAGCTGGTCAGCAGAGGGAAGCATGAGGTGCTCTAGAATTTCCTGGTAGAAATCTGCACTGACTTTGGACTTGAAAAAACACAGTGGACCAACACTAGCAGATGGCATGGCTCCCCAAATCATCACTGACTGTGGAAAATGTTGTATTTCATTTGGAAATCAAGGTCCCAGAGTCTGGAGGAGGAGTGGAGAGGCACAGAATCCAAGTTACATGAGGTCCAGTGTGGAGTTTCCACAACATGCCAGGTTCTTGTTTGCAATGGCAGCATATACAGTATAGTGGGATAGTTCTTTTTAGTTTTTAGAAACTAACCAATTTATCACTCACAAGTTCTACCACCAGAATTTGGTGCGTTTTTTAATTCAAAATTGGGCAATAAAGAGAGAGCTTCAATACAGTTTATTGAAAGATCTTTTCTACAAAAAACTCAAAAAAACTGCAGCTATGTCTTTGAATAGAATTGGATCTTTCTGCCAGTATTGAGTGGTTTCTATACACAGCTGTTCCAGATTCGGTATGCTCTGGTTTTAGTAAACTCCTCCCAATAGTATTTATAACTGGAGGTGTCTGAGGCCGGCCGGCCTGGTTCGCTAACATTATTGAGCGCAATGGCTGCCTAATGGTGCTTTATTCAGCAAAATAACAGTACATCAATCTGCCATTTATAGATGTGCCACTGTAGAAATTTTAATGCAATGAATGTAAACATAATGTATGCCAATGCCCATGCGTAATGCACTGCCCAAGAGATAGGCCTTAGGTAGTTCCGCTCTCCCTGTTGGATATGTGGGATGCAGTAGAGTTCCGCTCTCCCTGTTGGATATGTGGGATGAAGTCCCCCCACCCCCCAAAAAAATGCCCCTTTGCCATATTACTTTGATAGCAGAAACCCCCCAAATCCCCCTCCTAGCAAAAATGCTCTTCCCCCATACCCCCACCCCTAAATCACCACTCCTAGCACACCTCCCCAAATTTTCCCTCCTAGAACAATTCTTACCCCCTGCTGCCCCCCCAAAATTCCCTTTCTCAACACAAATCCTCTCCCAATCTCCTTGTTGTGCCCGCCCACACCTTACATGATACCACAGTGCCCCTCCTGGCCTTGTCCTCTGCCACCCATAAACGTAGCCCAACCTCTTTGCCGCCACACATACATGGACAGCAAGAGGTTAATGCAATGCATGTTAACACATGACATAATGTGCATCACAGCATAAAGCACTGCACCAGGCACCTAGGAAGCCCCACTCTCCCAGTTGGACATGTAGGATCCAATAGCATGACCACATGAAGGTGAATGAGACCGAGAAAATCTTCAAGGTGACTGAGAACAGAATAAGGCACTATGACAGTGAGATCTTACTGCCGGAATTGCTAAATCCGGAGGGAGAAGGGGGTTGGGTGGGGGCGAGTATTAGGCTGGTAGACTATGTCTACAATAAACCTTTAATATAATGTATACAGTGTTCTGCGTGCTGTTACTTCTCCTTCGCAATGTTCATGCCAGCTTAAATTTTAATCAGAAATTTTCATTAGACATCACTAAAAAAGAGACGTCTCAGCAGCGGATTGCACATTACAATAAGCTGACTCGTTGCATAATAAAGCAGCACTTCTTACCCAATGAAGAAATACCTTAGTTACTGAGATTCTTTCCATCCCGGCAACCAGTAATCACGGCGTATAAATATGATGATTCCGATACCGTAAATGTCATCAGATAAAAGAAACTTTTAGATAAGGTAAGCACTATTCCAGGAAGAGCACAATAGGATGTAAAATCGCTGGAAATGTCTCTTCGTTTAACATTTTGTCGCAGTCGGGGAAGGGGTGTTCGGCTTGACATTTCCCACTCTTTGACAGGTCCAATTATATCGTTTAATTGTGCACACCGACTCCAACATTACGTGAAATGATCTGCGCTATGTGTTTATGAGAATAAGTACAGTCATAGGAATAGGAAGAGTATTCGAGGATAGGATTAGAAAAGAAACGGTAGAAGGTACAATGAGGGACCAGAAGAATTAAAGGGAAAGAGTAGAATATTTTGGTAAGCATTATTTTTTGGAATGTATACCTTAGGTCTATGTAGGGTTGCCACTTATCCCTTTAAACCCAAATACGAATAAATTACACAGGTTCTGTGGCTGATTAAGGGTTAATAAAGCTCACTTAGTGCCTTATCTGCATTATAAACCCTTACATACCACTTTTATCTACAGATAAGCCTAAAATAAGACTTACCTATAGGTACTGGAAAAATCTCTTAAACCTGCACGGTTTAGGAGATATTTACCATATTCACTTGCGCCTACATTATCGGTGCATGCGCAATGAAGAAAGGGCATGACCGTGCCGCTTCTACAGGGCCCGTGCCGTGACCATTGGACCATGCGCAAGAGTGATGTCACACGACTCCGGCCAGTCACAGAGCCGAAGTCCACGACCCCGGAAGGAAGAGGGGTGAAGATGGATGCAGCCACCATTGTGGCTTCATTTTCAGGTAGGTGGCACATAATGGGCTAGTATGCAATGTAGGGAACAAAAGAGGGAGTAAAACCCAACCAGCCGTCTTTGTTATATGGCAGCAGGTCTGCACGATCCCGCAAACCGTTGTAGTGGTACGTTGGTCCCTTTAAGAGGGATAGCAGGCTGCATCGCAGAGGTGCCGATGCTCGTGACCGGCGATCGCAATGACTGCTGTCCGCGAGCGATTGCGGGCACGAGAGGCAGAACAGTGATGTTTGTGTGTGTAAACACACACACATCCCTTGTCTGTTCTGTGAGGAAAGACAGATCGTGAGTTCCTAATAGCTAGGAACCACGATCTGTCATTTCTTCTAGGTTCATCAGACGCGAGTGAGGAAGAGCCGATCAACGTCTCTTCCTGTTTACATCGTGATCAGCCGTGATTGGACTAGGGTGATCACGTGGTAAAGAGCCTCCGCCGGAGGCTCTTTACTTAGATCGGTGTTGCGGTGTGTCAGACTGACACACCACCGATCGCCGCGATGCGCGCCCCCAGGGGCGTGCGGCGGCTGTTATCCTGCAGGACGTCAATAGACGTCCAGTCAGGATAACACAACCACTTCCCGTACGTCAATATGCTATTGACCGGGCGGGAAGTGGTTAAAGGAATAAAGAAATCATATTTTTGTCCATGACATAGGCCTAAATTTTAACCTGGTCCTCCATGGCCTGGGTTATAATTTGTCTTGGTGTTTATTCTGTGTTCATGCGCTATTTCTTATTTTTTTTGTTGTGTGTTCTACGTCGCCCCTGCGTGGGCAAACCATGGCTTGTTATAATTTTTGAAAATTCAATAAAATATTGAAAAAAAAAAAAAAAAAAAAGGAATAAAGGGCCAGATCCACAACCAGCCGCCGTAACTTAAATATTCCCATTTAAGTTACACTGCCACAAAATTTCTACCTAAGTGCCCGATCCACAAAGCACTTACCTAGAAATTTTCGGCTGTGTAACTTAAATCCGTCCGGACGTACTGCGCATGCTCACGACGTCATTTTCCCGACGTGCTTTGCACGGTTTTACGTCGCGCCGGGTTTTGACAATTGCGACGGGCGTAAAAAAAAAAAATACGAGTTGCGGCGGGAAAAAATAAATTTGAAAAAAAAAGACGGCGACGCGGTATAGAAGGGTCTACTTTTACAAGGCCTAAACAGTTTAGGCCTTGTAAAAGCAGCCCTAATATTGCGTTTGCAAACTAATACTTACGGAGAAAAAACGAAGCGTAAAAGCTTTGTGGATCTCCGTAAGTGCTAATTTGCATACCCGAAGCGGCATTTCGACGAGAAATGCCCCCAGCGGCGGCCGAGGTACTGCATCCTAAGATCCGACAGTGTAAGTCCCTTACACATGTCAGATCTTCTCCCTATCTATTGGAAACTGATTCTGTGGATCAGTTCCAAAGATAGAAACAGGGATACGACATCGTATCAGTAGATCCGCCGTCGTATCCCTTTTGTGGATCTGGCTCAAATAAATCATTTTCTCCTACCAGTGTTAATGGTAAATTGGCTAAAACATCAAACTTCACCTGTCACAGCTATAATGAAATCTCTCCTTGGGGGTCCCTGGCAGCAGTCAAGTCCTGGTAGAGCATCAGCCGTGCCCCCACTCCACCCAGAACGAGAAATCCTTTTTGGGTGGATTTGCTTTCTTGACTACATGAATCTGTTAATCATGTTCAGCTGTGGCAGTAGATAAACTTCTCTAATTACTTTCAGAGAAAGAGCTGAGGTTGCTAGGAGTACAATCAATGCATTGCAGCTACTGAAACTGCTGACACGCCATCAAAGAATGACAGCTAAAACAGTCTGAAACAATCCACCGAGCGACATTACCGGGGTCACCTTTTCTGGGATGTTTCATGACAGCAAGAGATTGATGTTGTCCACAAACTTCTTTTTAAAGAATATTTATTTTGTTCTTTCAGTTTGCAAAGGCTCAGCATACTGTTTATAGCTACCCTTCTTATTAAAGCTTTTTGTATTTATAGAAGCCCTGTACTTACTATAAGGCACATGTGAGACAGCCCGCATGGGTAAGAGTGGTGCATAAGCAGAGGTGACCCTTAGAGAAAATGGTGCATCATAAAGAATCAGTAGATATGGGGATATAGACAGCTGAAGTTTAATAGAAACCTCAACTAGTTCTGTTAAAGCGGGGTTCTGGAGAAAAAAAACATTATAACAGGACACTTACCTGTCCTGGAGTCCAGTGATGTCGGCACCGCAGCTGATGTTTCCATCTGCTGTCAGGTGCTGCCTCTGCCATTGCAATGGGTAAGGGAACCCAGCAGTGTAGCCTTTCAGCTTCATGCCGGGAACCCGACTGCGCATCCTCTCTTCTATTGGCCCGGCGGCTGGGGGAGGAGGAGGAGGGAGCCGCCGGGCCAATAGGAGAGAGGATGCGCAGTCGGGTTCCCGGCGTGAATTCGGGTTCACGGGCTGCGGCTGGACTCCCAGAAATGGGAAAATATACCTGTCGGTATCCTGTCCTCCCTTCCCCTGAAAGGTGACAATTGTGGGGAGGAATCAGATGAACGGAAGTTCCACTTTAGGGTGGAACTGCACTTTAAAATCAACCTCCCACTTACCTCTCAATCCTTCCTATAGTTTAGTGAGGCTGCTTATTATATTAAAGACCACATTTTTTCACAGTTCCCCCTGGATGCATAAAGAAAAACAGCTGACTACTATACTCACCTTCAATCTGAAGATGTTAGCTGCAGTACCTGATCTTCACCACAAGATGTCCTCAGTCATACAGGTTGAATGACACTCTTAGCTCTACAGCTCACAAGACCTTTGCGTGAAAATCATATTGTGAATATAAGAACAAATAGAAGAATAATTAATGTGGCATACTTGGTGTATTTGAATTAAGCACAATTTCAATGTATTTCAATTAAACACAATTATTTTTAATAATAATAATGAAATGAAAGGTATAATAATAATAATAATAATAATAATGTCCAGAAAATCAACTGAGACTATAAAAAAAATTATAGCATTACTTTAAAGGTATAGTACACTTTCAATTGTTCTCGTTATTTTACCTAAGCATTAGTGCAGTTATATTCGCTTCCCTAACACTGACCCACCTCTCAGCCAATTAGGTGCACCAGGTCTGGTTACCTGTCACCTAATTGGCTGAAGCGACAGGTGCTGCGATTGGATGCCTATCAGGCGTTCTATCATAGCAGAACATGGGAAGAGGATGGGAAAAGACATCGAGGACTCGGAGGGAGCGTGGAGGACAGCGCCGTGACCCGAGACAGGTAAGTGCCGGGCAGGGGCATTTGATGGGGCACGCTGGCGGCATTTGATGGGGCACACTGGCGGCAATTGATGGGGCACACTGACAGTAATTTATGGGGCACACTGGCAGCAATTAATGGGGCACACTGGCAGCAATTGATGGGGCACACTGGCAGCAATTGATGGGGCACACTGGCAGCAATTGATGGGCACACTTGCAGTAATTGATTGGGCACACTGGCAGCAATTGATGGGCACATTGGCAGTAACTGATGGGGTACACTGGCAGCAATTTATGGGGCACACTGGCAGCAATTGATGGGCACAGTGGTGGCAATTGATGGGCACACTGGCAGCAATTGATGGCCCGAGACAGGTAAGTGCCGGGCAGGGGCATTTGATGGGGCACATTGGCGGCATTTGATGGGGCACACTGGCGGCATTTGATGGGGCACACTGGCGGCATTTGATGGGGCACACTGGCGGCAATTGATGGGGCATACTGGCAGCAATTGATGGGCACACTGGCAGCAATTAATGGGGCACACTGGCAGCAATTAATGGGGCACACTGGCAACAATTGATGGGGCACACTGGCAGCAATTGATGGGGCACACTGGCAGCAATTGATGGGCACACTGGCAGCAATTAATGGGGCACACTGGCAGCAATTAATGGGGCACACTGGCAGCAATTGATGGGGCACACTGGCAGCAATTGATGGGCACACTGGCAGTAATTGATGGGGTACACTGGCAGCAATTGATGGGGCACACTGGCAGCAATTGATGGGGCACACTGGCAGCAATTGATGGGCACAGTGGTGGCAATTGATGGGCACACTGGCAGCAATTAATGGGGCACACTGGCAGCAATTAATGGGGCACACTGGCAGCAATTGATGGGGCACACTGGCAGCAATTGATGGGCACACTGGCAGTAATTGATGGGGTACACTGGCAGCAATTGATGGGGCACACTGGCAGCAATTGATGGGGCACACTGGCAGCAATTGATGGGCACAGTGGTGGCAATTGATGGGCACACTGGCAGCAATTGATGGCCCAAAACAGGTAAGTGCCGGGCAGGGGCATTTGATGGGGCACGCTGGCGGCATTTGATGGGGCACGCTGGTGGCATTTGATGGGGCACGCTGGCGGCATTTGATGGGGCACACTGGCGGAAATTGATGGGCACACTGGCAGCAATTGATGGGGCACACTGGCAGAAATTAATGGGCACAGTGGTGGCAATTGATGGGCACACTGGCAGAAATTGATGGTTACAGTAGCTGCATTTGATGGCACAGTGGTGGCAATTTATGGCTAGAATGGCTGCTTTTTATGGGCACAGTGGCTGCGCTTGTTATTTTTTTTCAGTTTGTTTGCACGGCCCCCCCCCCCCCCAAGATTTTGAGCACCATTCACCACTAGTGGGCACGTGGAGTTGCGAACACGCCTGAGCTCATGTGGAGTAACTTATTGGAGTATTGCAGGGAATGGATAGTGATAGTCACTCCTCAGAACAAATCTATACATTGCAGTCTGATAAGCGAGTATAATCTGTGAGCATATTTTATTATTTGCATCTTGATCTGGTGGAACCAATATTAGAAGCTGTGAAATTAAAAACGACCTAATTAAACAGCTTGCGTGATTGCCGTGGCCTCCTATTTAAATGTGTCACTTTGTCTTTATGGTAATTTAAAAAGCAGAAAAAGATTAAAAGTCTGAAGGAGACAACAAAGAGAACTCCAGAGCTTCCTTGCTAATTTTAGCGAAATCTTTTACTGAGATGCCATCTTGTGCTTTAACGTTTGCTATGAGCAAGTTTTATAAAACTGGAATGCCAGTACGCTTGTTTATCTCTTTCATTGATACCTTCAAAGGAAACTGAGCAACAAGTAAAATCAATCCATAAACTGTGAATGCCATCCAGGAAGCAGCCATTTAAAGCACACATCAACCCAAAAAATGTATATACCACAGCTTAACAGTCCTTGGTGTGGCGGCTGCATTACTTTTTTTTCAAGCTTCTTTCTGCTTTGTTTTTAGCTGCTAGTCCTTCAAATAACACTCCCTGTCCCTAAGTGGCTATGTAACTCCTCCACTGTATCTCTGGAGAGCCGCGGTTGTCACCCTCAGCTGCTTTCCTGATATGGACAAGAGACACGTCCATCGATCATAATCTCCATTACACAGAGGGCAGGGCAATGGTTAATTTATAGAAGATCGCTTGGAAGGAGGATAACCTGCAGTGCAGCTCACAAGAAGTGCCAAAGTCTGGCAAGAGATAACAGATGTTTTCTGTTCTTGCTGAAATTTTTTCGTAGCTTAAAGCGCTTGTTAAAAAATAAATGGATCCTGCTCCTTTTAAGCATTTTATTCAGCACATTGCTTGTGCTGTGTGATTTCCCCCCTCTAACACCTGAAATACCTGGCTGATCCTGCCAGTTTCTGCCCTCCCTCTGTAAACTGATCATGGTGTATCATGGCTGCTGAGCCCTGACACTGTGGTCAGTTTATAAGCCTCCGTCATCTGCAGCACTGCTGTCTCTCCTCTGTCCTCCTCCCCCCTCTCTCCCTGCCTGTCGGCTCCTGTGTCAGGACCCACCCCCGCCCCCCATATAAAAACATGTCTTACTTTAAATAATCTGTTCTTTCTTCTAAGGGTGTGTCCCTCTGTGTGTGTGTTGTATATTCCTTATTTGTGAGCGCTGATCAGTGGTCACATGACACTCTCTCTTCCTCCCCTCCAGACTGACATCAGTGGGGGAATCTCGGCCCCTCCCACTGCATCTGTCAGTCAGGGAGAGGAGAGAGACGGCGGGTCACGTGACCACTGATCAGTGCTCACAAATAAGGAATATACAGCTTTTTTTTTTATACAACACACATACAGGGGGACATATCCTTAGTAGACCGAGCAGATTATATAAAGTAAGACATGTGGGTTAAAAAAAAAACTTAAAAAATGAAACTACTGCATCCATCACATCTATAGACTTACAGATTAAACAACTTCTTTCTCTTTTATTCCTTCTATTTATTCCAATTTAAGTTGGTGTCATCACCACAAGGTTTCCTGTAACAGGGTGGCTCATTAGCCTATGACCCTCTCTCCCTTCTCCAAGATAACAGACTGACTAGAGACTGCACTACCAAGCAAGAAAGTTCAGGGCAGTGGCATTGAGAGAGCAGGAGCCAGCAGCAATAAAAACTGTAAACTACATGTGCTGGGGTAAGTATTTTTTACTGGGGATTGTTTTTTTTTTATTGTGTTCAAATGTGTTAAGCTAAAAACCCTGAGAGTTTAATACTACTTTAAAGTGGTTGTAAACTCTTACATATACCCAGTGAAGTGACTGGCCTCAGGTGACAAACAGAGACAAACCAAATCCTCCTATATTAGTTGTACCTGTTTATCTGCAGTCCTTCATTCTCTACAGCCATTAAATGCGTTGAATTTTAAAGCTTGTCTGAGAGTTCAGAAAAAAGTCGGGCGGAGAGCTGAAATTACACTCTGTGGTCAGTGAGGAAACAGCTGATTGGAGAGAAGGGACAAACCCCCCCCCCCTTTCACACAGAAACAGAGCTGAGGCTGTCAATCAGCTGGGGATCTTTTCCCTGGAACCATTTTTTACTTGGTGTCAGAAAAACTTGTCAAAAGTGACTCATACTGACAGGAGAGGGACGAAGCACCCGACAGAAATAAAACTAAGTGCTCTGGATAGAGACAAGTACACACTATAGGAGCATATGCGTTGTTCATATTTTAAGTCTGAGGTTTACAACCACTTTAAGCAACACAGATAGGTCATCTCCCTGCCCCCAGCCTGTGATTGGACAAAAGCAACATACTGATACTGAGCGCTTCTTTCTGCTTTCTCCTTCTAACTGCATTATTCTTAACAACACATGTCCAATCGGGACACTTGATTGGCCCCAACTACTGCCCCTCCTTCTCCTAAAGTGCTGCAGTACAGAGGCTGATATGTCAAATAAAGGTGCTTATATTAGTTTAATTCGCAATACATATTGGGCTAGATTCAGATAGCCCTGCGTAATTTAGTGCGGGCGTAACGTATCTCTGATACGTTACGCCGCCATAAATTAGGGCGCAAGTTCCGTACTCATAAAGAACTTGCGCCCTAAGTTACGGCGGCGTAACGTATGTGGGCCGGCGTAAGCCCGCCTAATTCAAATGGGGATGATGTGGGCGTGTTTTATTAAAATGATTCTTGACCCCGCGTATTTTATGTTTTTTACGAACGGCGCATGCGCCGTTCGTGAAAGAATCCCAGTGCGCATGCTCGAAATTCCGCCGCAAATCGTCATTGCTTTCGACGTGAACGTAAATTAAGTCCAGCCCTATTCGCGAACGACTTATGCAAACGACGTAAAAAATTCAAAACTCGATGCGGGAACGACGTCCATACTTAACATTGCGTACGCCTCATAGAAGCAGGAGCAACGTTACGCCGGAAAAAGCCTTACGCAAACGACGTAAAAAATTTCGCCGGGCGCACGTACGTTTGTGAATCAGCGTATCTAGGTCATTTGCATATTCTACGCCGAAAACTACGGAAGCGCCGGCCAGCCTAAATACGCCAGTCGGATCTTAGCCTCATTTCGGCGTATCTTGCTTTCTGAATACAGAAAGAAGATACGCCAGCGCAGCTTTGAATTTACGCGGCGTATCTATAGATACACCAGCGTAAATTCTTGCTGAATCTAGCCCTTAATTTTAAAGCAGAGCATAATGATAACATCATGACTGTCATTAAACGCAGAGGACTGGCGACATCTAGAGGTGGAGATGACTTACTGCAAGGTACAGCCTTGGATTGAAGGTAAGTACTGATGCAGCTTATTTATTTTGTTATTTTAATGAGATATTTATTTGTAATATTTAATACATACTGTAGCCGCATACGTTTTTTATATCTGTCTGGAGTAAATCTTCTGTGTCAGCCACAATCTCACAATTTCTCTAAGCAGTTTAGGCCGCTCACTGCGCCATCGTCAGGAATGGGTGCATCAAAGCATGCCAGGCACTTGCATTAGGTCACTTGGTCTTTTTACAGTTTCATTTAGTCCTGGGTGTTTGGAGAATGCTCAGATGCTATTAGAGGCACACATTTTGACACCCGTGTACACTTAGCCTTCTATAGACGACCTCATGAAAAATACATGGGTTATGTTCATGGTCTTTTAACACCAACAACTGTGCCGCGCCTTTCCAAGTATAAAACTCAAAATGAAGTCAACCAAAGCAAATCTGCGGAAAACTGTGCTTGTATGTCCTTTAACGTCAAAAGATATAATCCTAATTTGTATCAACTACTCTCGAAAAGCTCATTGTGTTTCTAAAGCCACGGCGATCTTCGTCCTGCTTAATCAGCAGTCCATCAAAGTGCATATCGATGAGTCCTACCGCAGAAGTCTGCTCTGCTGGGACTTGGCTTCGCTGTTGTCCCTGGCGTAGAACAGGTTATTATTCAGGCTAATAGTCCTTCATGGAGGATAAAGGAGAATTAAGTGACTTTTCTTTTTTTCAAAGCCCAAATCTTGGCTGAAATCCATATTTTTTTTTTCCGGAATGGTCCCCTATTAGTTTTGAAAATATATAAAGCAGCTCTGGATGAAATACTCTCTGGCTCTATCCCCTGCAGTAATTCCTTTTGCCACTAGATGTCCTTAGCCTTCTGGTTTGAATAACGCCCAGCCTCATTGAACGTGGAGGAATGAGGAATTCCGATGAGTGCAGAGAGCCATGGATCTGCTACCTGGGGAGGAGGGGCTGTGGCTGCATTGCCAGAGTGTCCTGCACCCACAGCGTGAGGATACAGAGTGCAGCAGTAACATCATCCCACCAGTGCTGTCCTCTGCATCATTTAGGAGCGCCATGATCCTGTATGTCTGAAACTATCTGAAAAATTTGAATATTAAAAAAAGTTGACTGGTGTGCTTGTGTGTGTGTGTGTGGGGGGGGGGGGGGGGGGGGGATTAAGGTTGGGCTTGAAGCCTTTTTTGTTGGCTGCTATGAGGGAACTTTCATTAGATAATATAACTTAGAGCAGGGGCCCAGATTCAGTAAGCAATTGCGCCTGTGTAACCATAGTTACGCAGCGCAATTGCTGACTTGCGCCGGTGTAACGAGTTCTCCAGATTCAGAGAACTCATTACGCCGACTGCAGCCTAAAATCTGCGTGGCATAAGGCTCTAATGCCACGCAGATTTTAGGCTGCATTCTTGCGTTGACCGCTAGGGGGCGCTCCCATTGTGGTCAGCGTATAGTATGCAAATTGCATACTTACGCCGATTCACAATGTTGCGCGGGCCCTGCGTACGCAAGTTACAGAGTTTCCGTACGGCGTCTTTAGCGTAAGGCTGCCCCTTCTAATAGTAGGGGCAGCCAATGCTAAAGTATACCCTCCGTTCCCGCTTCGTGAAATTTGAATTTCACGCCGTTTGCGTAAGTGATACGTGAATGGCGCTGGACGCCATTCACGTTCACGTTGAAGCAAATGACGTCCTTGCGACGTCATTTGCCGCAATGCACGTCGGGAAAGTTTCCCGACGGCGCATGCGCTTTACGATTGGTGCGGGAACGCGCCTAATTTAAATGATTCCCGCCCCCGGCAGGATCATTTACATTGCGCGCGCTTACGCCGGGCAATTTTGCCGGCGCGCCCTCGCAATTTACGGAGCTACTGCTCCGTGAATCGAGGGCAGCGTAAAATATTTGCGGGGGCTCAGGGCAAAATCGTTGCCCTGCGCCTCCGCAAATAGAGCGCAGATCTCTTTGAATCCGGGCCAGTGTTTCTCAACCTTTTTTCAGTCAAGTCTTCCTTTAAAAATGATGGACAATCTCGGGACACTCTTTAGAAATTATGGCCAATCTCGAGGCACCCTTTAAAATGATGGCCAATCTCGAGGCACCCTTTAAAAATGATGGACAATCTCGAGGCACCCTTTAAAATGATGGCCAATCTCGAGGCACCCTTTAAAAATAATGGCCAATCTCGGGACACCCTTTAAAAATGATGGCCAATCTCGAGGCACCTTTTAAAAATGGACAATCTCTGTACACCCTTCAAAAATGATGGCCAATCTCGAGGCACCCTTTAAAAATGATGGCCAATCTCGAGGCACCCTTTAAAAATGATGGCCAATCTCGAGGCACCCTTTAAAAACGATGGACAGTCTCGAGGCACCCTTTAAAAATGATGGACAGTCTCGATGCACCCTTTGAAAATGATTTTGCTTTTAAATGTCCTTACTTCTTCTGAGAAATCCTCACTTCCTGTTCTTCTGTCTGTAACTCCACACAGTAATGCAAGGCTTTCTCCCTGGTGTGGAGTGTCGTGCTCGCCCCCTCCCTTGGACTACAGGAGAGTTAGGACGCCCACTAACACACAGCTCCTTTCTCTATCTGCAACGTAGAGAGCGTCCTGACTCTGGGCAGCAATCATCAGATCTAAAGCTGATACAACCAAAACTGCCTGTATTCAGTCAGGCAGGCCCTTGTACTACATAGTGTCCTATCCAGCCCCATCTAGCCTCTCGGCTGAATAGAACTCCTGTGTCCTCCACCGGCAACCAGATGACAGAGCCCCATGCACTTGGTTTAAACGCCCAGTGTGCATGGGGCCTTTCAAGGAGGCAATAATTGGACATGGCTGAGCCCAGAATTCAGAGAGGTCATCATCTCAATCATCAGAGGGAAGCACAGAGGATTTTTTTCTGTCTGACAAGGGTATCTTGTGTAGAATTTAAAGCGACATTAAAGTTTTTTTAAAATAACAAACATGGTATACCTACCTGCTCTGTGTAGTGGTTTTGCACAGATGCCGACTCTCCTGGCTCCTCCCTCCTGCCGGGTGCCCTCACAGCAAGCAGCTTTCTGTGGGAGCACCCTAGCAAGCGTGCTCCCCACCCGCGGCTCTGTGTGTCCATTCACATATGGAGCCGCGTCTTGGCCCCACCCCCTTTTTCTCCTGATTGGCTCACCCATTGGCTCTTGCTGCTTCTAAAAGCCAATTAGGAGCGTAAGTCCCCAGAGAAGCAAGGCTCTCGTGGACATCGCTACATCGAGAGGGGGCCAGGTAACTATTAAGGGGGCTGAGGGGGGCTGCTGCACACAGAGGGCCAGATCCTCAAAGAAGTTACGCTGGCGTATCTATTGATACGCCGCGTAACTTCTAGTTTGCTCCGGCGTATCTTTGTTTTGTATCCACAAAACAAGATACGCCTGAAGCTGTGTAAGATCTGACTGGCGTACGTCTTAGTACGCCGTTGGATCTAAGGTGCATATTTACGCTGGCCGCTAGGTGGCGCTTCCGTCGAATTCTGCGTCGAGTATGCAAATTAGCTAGATACGCGAATCCACAAACGTACGTCCGGCCGGCGCTTTTTTTTACGTCGTTTCCGTAAGGCTTTTTTCGGCGTATAGTTACCCCTGCTATATGAGGCGTACTCAATGTTAAGTATGGCCGTCGTTCCCGCGTCGAATTTTGAATTTTTTACGTCGTTTGCGTAAGTTGTTCGCGAATAGGGCTTTGCGTAGAATGACATTCACGTCGTAACGTCACGGCTTGTTGCGGGTTAATTTCGAGCATGCGCACTGGGATACCCCCACGGACGGCGCATGCACCGTTAAAAAAAACTTCAATTACGTTGGGTCAAGACGTATTTACATAAAACACGCCCCCATCACATTCATTTGAATTGCGTGCCCTTACGCCGCCAAAGTTACACTACGCCGCTGTAACCTACGGCACAAATTCTTTCAGGATACAAAAAATACGCTGTAAGTTACGGCGGCGTAGTGTATCAGAGATACGCTATGCCGGACGGAAAGATGCGCCAGGGTATGTGGATCTGGCCCAGAGAGTTTTTTACCTTCCTGCATAGAATACATGAAGGTGAAAAACCTTATGCCTTTACAACCACTTTAAGGGCCTGTTTTTATGCATAAAAAACGCATGGAAAGTTGGTTATATGGGTTCCAATGGCATAGCTTACACCAGCGCAGTGTGTTTCCCGTGCTTTTTGGTTCCAGAAAAAAAATTACAACATGCTGCTTTTTTTTCCTGCACAGAACAGCAGTAAAATGCATAAAAAATGCATCAAAAACACACCGGGCCCCAGTACAGTGAAAAAAATAAAATAAAAAAAGCATCTGGAATGCATCCGTAAACACATCAAAAACACATAAAAAAGTGCATGCAGAAACGCAACTGGAACAGATCTGGAGGATGTTTTTGTGGTGTGACCAGGCACTAAAATTGTTAAAATTGTCTGTTTCGCTTTAACACAACAATCTGCTTTTCAGTCACATCAGAGTTTTTACACTTCTGACAGCTTATCTATTGATTTATAAATCTGTAATCTTCATAAGGGAGGATTTACATGTTAAGTTGTCTTCCAAAATTAATTAAAGGGCATTAGCACACGGGGCTCGTGGTTGTTGGCAGAGGCGGTAAAGGAGACTGTAAAATCGATTGTCGTGTATGAAATTTGCCCAGTGCATCTGAAATAATTATATTCCTGCGTTTGAGTTGTCCTACAAACCGGGTCAGTAATTACACTGTCGAAAAGTGACTATAAATCTTTAATCATCTTAATGGAAACATTATTAGCAGTTTCACAGAGGCATAAAGAGAAGATAAAGCCAGGAAAGCAGCTTTCTATCTGAACAATTGTTACATAATATACAGGTGACAAGGACACAAGCATAGGTGTGCGCATTTGGGTGTGCATTCTCAAGCTCAAACATACATACGTATGTGTCTACATTTATATAGCCCTGGCACATTGATCTCCCCGCTGCCACACAGAGCGATAATGCTAATGCGTACTAGGTGATTAGGGTACATCTGCTAATGCTAATGCTAATGCGTACTGGGTGATTAGGGTACATCTGGCCAGGGCCGCTGATAGAAATCATGGGGCCCCGTACAGCCTACCTGACGGGGCCCCCTTCAGCTCCACCCCTGGTCCCGCCTTTAGCTCCACCCCTGGCCCCGCCGTGAAACTGTCTCTGCAGCACGTTACGGGATTGGCGGCATTGGTAGGCACCTGGAGCAGAGAACCGGGGGGGGGGGGGCTGCCGCGAATTGAGAAGCGGAGGGGGGCCCTTTACAAATTATTAATAAAAATGAAAAATGAAAAAATAAAATTAAAAAAATATATAAAATAAATAAATAAACATTTATAAAAAAAAAAGGGGGGGGGAGTTGCCATTCAGGGCCCTGGGGACCTCTGGGCCCTTTAATTAAAAAAAAAAAACATTTATAAAAAAAAAAAAAAGGGGGTTTGCCACATGGAGACCTCATGAGCCCTTAAATATATAAAAATATATATATAAAAAGAAAAAAAGAAATAAAATAATATGAAAAAAGAATTTATAAAAAAAGGGGGATTGCCATCCGGGGCCCTGGGGACCTTTAATAATAATAATAAATGTATATATATATATATATATATATATATATATATATATATATATATATATATATGTAAAATAAAAAAATATATAAAAATGTATTTATTTTTTTATTAAAAAAAGGGTGTTTTCATCCCGGGCCCTGGGGGTCTCTGGGCCCCTGGGGACCCCTATACCCCTAAGAAAAAAAAATTGTACCTTTATTAAAAAATAAAAAAATATATATATTATATATATTAGAAAAAATATATATTTTTTTATAAAAAATAAATAAAAAAAAGGGGGGTTGCCATCCGGGGCCCTGGGGGCCTTCGGACCCCTGGGGACCCCCAGACCTCTAAAAATAAAAATAAAAAAATGGCCCTTTAATAAAAATTAAAATAAAAATATATAAAAAAAAATATATATATTTTTTATAAAAAATAAATAAAAAAAAGGGGAGTTGTCATCTGGGACCCTGTGGACCTCCGGACCCTTAACAAAAAAAAAAAATAAGTTGTACTGGCTTATCAGCAGCCCTGCATCTGGCACACCCTGTGTGCACATCTATGGACACGAGCATCCAAAATTGTCTTGTATGCTGTCAGAAGCAGGGCAGCCAATTATGGGGCCCCTTACACAGCTTCAGGCATGGGCCCCCTGGAGCAGAGGGGGGGGGGCTGCCGCAAATTGAGAAGCGGGGGGGGGGGGCCCTTTACAAAAATAGAAGAAATAAAGAAAAATATATATAAAAAAGGGGGGGTAGGCATCTGGGGCCCTGGGGACCTCTGTGCTCTTTTAAAAAAAAAAAAAAAAAAATATATATATATATATATATATATATATATATATATACACAATTTTTTTTTTTATATAAATAGAAATTACAAAAAAGGGGGGTTGCCATCCGGGACCTCTGGGCCCTTTAATAATAATAATAAAAAAGAAACCTCTGGGCCCTTTAATAAAAAAAAAAATAAATATATATATATATATATATATATATATATATATATATATATATATATATATATATATATTAAAAAAACATTTATTAAAAAAAAGGGGGGGGGGTTGCCATCCTGGGCCCTTTAATAAAACAAAAAATTTAAAAATAAAATAAACATTTATAAAATAAAAAAAAAAGGGGGTTTGCCACATGGGGCCCTGGGGACCTCTGAGCCCTTTAATATATATATATATATATATATATATATATATATATATATATATATATATATATATATATATAATATAAAATGTTTTTTTTAAAAAATAGGGGGGTTGTCATCCGGGGCCCTGGGGATCTCTGGGCCCCCCGTACCCCTAAAAAATATATATATATACATATATTAGAATTTTTTTTTTTTTTTTTATAAAAAAAAAGGGAGGGTTGCCATCCGGGGCCCTGTGGGCCTCCGGGCCCCTTACAGGTGTACTGCCTGTACCCCCCTGATGGCGGCCCTGGTCAGAAGTAATATCTTTACCAAATAGTAGTGGGCAAAGGGACAGTTTACCACCCCCACCCCTATGATGTCCACCATCCTTGCTTCATGTTCTGCATCTGCTTTCTTGACATGGGATGGAGACATCATGATAGTCTGTCTTCATCTGGGCTTACACCATATCGCCCACATTTCTGAAATGGAAAAACAAACAGACTGTGCTTTAATAAGGGCTGGTGGGGAGAAAAGACAGATACCTTTGCGCACCATAATTTGTATCCAAAGCGCCTTTGTCACATTAACAGCCATACTTATTATGTCTGATGAGAAAAAGAAGCACACATGTTCATAAACTTATACACGCCTACATTGGTCATCACCAACAAAAATTCCATTGTACTAAATACAGATCACTGAAAAACTTTACCAATGTGTATCTAAACCCAACCCCAAAAATGTAATATATTACAGATTACTAGTGTTTGGTGTGCTGGTTGCATTTGTTTTCTTTTTTCCAAGTGTCTTTGCTTTATTTTCACCTCGGAATCCTGCAAATATCACATTTCCTGTTCCTAGGTGGCTGTGTTACTCCCTCACTAATCTATGGGGGTCATCGTCCTAGGCTACTCTCCTGGTATGGAGTCCAAATACATCAGTGTCCTTTCATCTCCAATACATAGAGGGTCCACCAATTGGTATTTTCCATAATATACCATATAAGCCGACCCGAATATAAGCCGAGGCACCTAATTTTACCACAAAAAAATGGTAAAACGTATTGACTCGAGTATAAGCCTAGGGTGTCCATCTGCATGCCTCACTGTGCCTCATTTTGCCTCACTGTGTCCATGTCCATGCCTCTCTGTGTCCATGCCTCACTGTGTCCATCCCTCTCTGTGTCCATCCCTCTCTGTGTCCATGCCTCACTGTGTCCATGCCTCACTGTGCCCATGCCTCAATGTGCCCATGCCTCACTGTGTCCATGCCTCACTGTGTCCATGCCTCACTGTGTCCATGCCTCACTGTGTCCATCCCTCTCTGTGTCCATCCCTCTCTGTGTCCATGCCTCACTGTGTCCATCCCTCTCTGTGTCCATCCCTCTCTGTGCCCATGCCTCACTGTGTCCATGCCTCACTGTGCCCATGCCTCACTGTGCCCATGCCTCACTGTGCCCATGCCTCACTGTGCCCATGCCTCACTGTGTCCATGACTAGACTGACATTTAACATGGGAGTCTATGGAAGGGGTGCCCGGATTTGAAAAATCGGTGCTACCCAGCCATAGGTCCCCTAGACAACAAACTTTTCACACTTGAGAGGAAAAATGGGGCTACATGTGTGCCAAGTCCAGGTGACCAACGGTCGGCCGGGCCCGGGTCCCCAAAGTCCAGGAGATCAGGCGTAAAAAGGTGTCTCGAGTATAAGCCGAGGGGGGCATTTTCAGCACAAAAAAATGTGCTGAAAAACTTGGCTTATACTCCAGTATATATGGTAGGTAGAAAGGTAGAATCTAAAGAGCAGCCAGGTGCATCTGCATCTTCTAATGGGAAAGAGCATCTGCATTCAGCTTGACATATTGTTTGCTATCAGTTTAGCTAGTCTGCTTATCCAATGGGAGGACAGAATAGTGACTTTTGGCAGCCAGAAAATTAGCAAGTCTTCAGTTTACATTTAAGTTACCGTTCTGGGCATCCCATACCTTCCTATCCTTATACAAGTTCATCCCATAATAAACCAAAATCCAAACAAAGCTCTCTGGACTGGTTCTAGACTACTCATTGAATGCTGGAAAATTCCTGTTGCCTGGCTGTGCATGCGAGGGGGACCCACAAATCCAGCTGCCCTTAAGGGGGTTAGCGCTACATAATTTTTTTTATCTTTTTTATTCTTTGTCATATCTAAGTGAGATGATCTCCTGCAGCTGTTTCCTGTCTACATGCACTTCAGCAATGGCCGCATGGTACTTTTCAGGGAAGGTTTCCTGGTGGTAACAACCATGGACCAAGCCTGTGTAATGCATGTTGTCACTTTTCAGGTTGTCACCTGAAGCCCGTGCGACAATCCATGAGCATAATTGGGAGACAGGGACAGAATGTTGTCACCTATAATGGGAAGTGACTGAATATGAAACGTATGACAGGGTCACCAACTCTTAGAAGAATGCCAGTGGCAGTAAGAAAACCAGCGGGATTTGGGTGAAAAGATGACTCAAAACATCAATAAAAACAAATAGTAAATATTTAGGGCAGCCATTGTAATCCAGGGTTCTGTGGAGCCCTGGGGTTCCTCCAGAGGTTGCTAGGGGTAGGGGTTCCTTGAGCTCACCTATCACTTGATGCCAGTGGTGTATTTAGGTTTTGTGTTGCCCTAGGCCTGACTAAACTCGTGCACCTCTCTAATTTAAATACAACACACCCCTTCCTGTCAAGGCCACACCCCTTCCTGTTTAAGGTCCACCCTGAAATTTTCCAGTGAGGACACTAGTTCTGAGGGCCTTGGGGGGGGGGTATTCTCTTAATTTGCAGAGTTTTCCTCACTTTCTGTTTGGCTATGGGGCAGTACAACAACTCATTGGTTGGGGTCCACCACATGACGCCTGGGTCTCCTACATGTGTATGGGCTGTCCCCCCCCGATGGCGGCCCTGCCAGTATTATCATACTGGCAGCAGTGCAGTCGTTTCATGGGGGTACCAGACTGATTTGCCTCCCAGTCCAGTGCGCCCCATAAGACTGGCGTTACACTAAGGCCCCGTACACACGACCGAACATGTTTGCTGAAACTGGTCCGCGGACCAGTTTCAGCAGACATGTTCGGTCGTCTGTACAGCCGAGCGGACAGGATTCCAGCGTACATTTGCCCGCCAGACCGTTTTCGAGCGGGCAAATGTTTCTAAACTTGCTTAGAAACATGCCCGCTGGAATCCTGTCCGTCGGACATGTTCGGTCGTCTGTAGAGACTTACCGTACATGTCCGAGCGGCCGCCATCCCTCGCATGCTTTGAATGACTTTGACGCATGCGTGGAAGCATTGAACTGCCAGGGCCGCGCACGTCGCTGCGGCGCGGCCTCGTTGCCGCATATCGTGTACGCGGGGATTTCTGTATGACGGTGTGTACAGCCATCATACAGAAATCTCCGGGCGGGCATGTACACTGAAAACGGTCCGGCGGACCGTTTTCATCGTACATGTTTGCCCGTCTGTACAAGGCCTAAAAGTGTAGTGCAAGTCGGCTGGGACTCTTTTCGTGCCCCCCTGCAAAGTGCTGTCCTAGGCCTGGGCCAAGATACATAGTTGCATAGCTCCCAACTGTCCCTGATTTGGAGGGACTGTCCCTGATTTGTAGCAATGTCTCTCTGTCTCTTTTTCCTCCTCATTTGTCCCTCATTTTGGTCTGATCCAAAAAGCTGTATATAAAATGCACTTTTTAACTTTCAAAAAGTGTTTCCCAGTGCTAAACCTTTCTTCCAAATTCTAAATTGCTGCATTTGTACATTTTAAAAGCCAATATAAAGCAATAGTAGTGGTAAAAAAAAAAGCCCTTGTGTATTTAATTACCCTTTTTCTGGGGTTAATTCTCCTTTAAGGGGGTGTGGCAGGGGGCGTGTCCCACTCCTACATACGGTTGCTGGTCCCTCATTCCCATCTCAAAATGTTGGGAGGTATGGAGTTGCTTGATGCTGCTTGTAGGTTCCAAGGCCAACATCACTGAGCAGAACCAGCGGCATGACACCAGTGATCTTTTCCGCTATCTATAAGGCCTGGTTCACACTAGTTTGACTTGTGATGAGACTTGAGTTGCACAGAATTGCTTGACAAGGGAAATCTCATTTAGGTAGATTCAGTAAGAGTTAGGCCGACTTATCAGTAGATAAGCCGACCTAACTCAGAATCTACGCCGACTTATGTTTAAGCGTATGCTCAAAGAGAGATACGCTTAAACATATCTAAGATACGACGGCTTGCGCCGTCCTATCTTAGATTGCAATATTTTGGATGGCTGCTAGGTGGTGATTCCATTGCGGTCGGCGTAGAATATGTAAATGAGGAGATACGCCGATTCACGAACGTACGCCCGGCCGACGCAGTACTTTTACGCCGTTTGCGTAAGACATAGGCCGCGTAAAGTTAGAGCTAGGCCCTATTGGAATAGTAATGTCAAGTATGGCCGCCGTTCCCGCGTCGAAATTCAATTTTTTTTACGTTGTTTGCGTAAGTCGTCCGTGAATCGGGATTTACGTCGTTTACGTCCACGTCAAAATCAATAGGCCCGTGCGTCGTACTTAGCCGCAATGCACACTGGGAAATGTAGGCGCCCGGGGGAAGATGCGCAGTAAGAAAAAACGTAAAAAACGTGAGGTCAAGCCTCATTGACATAAAACACGCCCCCCCTCAAACACATTTGAATTAGGCGCCCTTACGCCCGCCCGATTTAGGCTACGCCGCCGTAAGATAGCAGGCAAGTAAATTGTGAATCATGTACTTGCCTAGCTGACTTACGGCGGCGTAGCCTAAACACGCTAAGCTACGCCACCGCAAGTTTGCACCATTGTACCTGAATCTAGCTAATTGTTTTCAATGGTGTCTGTTCTAATCAGTGCAATGCGATTTTGGAAAAGGTTCCTGCACTACTTTAGTTCGATTTACACGGCTTATGGCCACATAGAATATATAAAGTCACATTAAAGTTGCACCACATAATTGCTGTGTAAATTGCATCAAAGCCGCATCGCAATAGTATGAATCAAGCCTGGGGGGGGGGGGGGGGGACTTAAATCTTCCAACTGACTTACAAATTAAATGGTTTTAGCAGGGGTTCCATGAGACCTGAAAATAATTTTGAGGGTTCATCTGGGGTAAAAGGTTGAGAAAGGCTGATCTAAGGAATAGGAGGAATTGCGTTTTTCCAAAGATTGTACATGTTTTATATTCTGCTAATTATTGTTAGTTTTATATTCATATTATGTCCTAAATAAAGGCATACATTCTACTTGTGATTATCCCTCTTTTTTTTTTTTTTTCTATGACATCACCTTAATTTTATTCTTCATGAGTTTGAAAGGGTTTTTTAATTTTTTCCGGTAACAGAATCACAGTAAAATCTAATGATCCTTGAAGCTTGTCAGCAAGTGTGAATTATATGGAGACACCGTGTCTTTTCTACGGTTAAATCAAGTATTCAGGTTTCTGTTAGAATTGCAGGTCAGGTCATGCTCAGAAAACCATCAAATATTAGGAAGGGAAATTACATTGGAGCGTTGCCCAGATTCAAGAAGTTAGAGAGTACTTAACTGGGTTTATTTAAGAAATCTTAATCTGTCCATTGACAGAGAATGGAATACTTAATGTAATTTGGAGCATCCTACAAACTTAGGTTCATAATAATAATGAAAGTCCACTTTTCTGTAAACCTCATCATACGTTTTCCAGGACCATTTTGTCATGGTCATTTGTTATATGGTTTGTCACGTGCTACATTGTCACTACTTTATCAGAAATATTTAAATTTGATATTAAAATGAATCTGTACTTTATTTAAAGTGGAACTCTGGTATAAGTATACTTATTTTTTGAAGGGTTCTATCCGGTGATATTAGAGGTCCCCACTTCCTCCCTGTTGCAATGGGTAGACTTTAGTCCAGGGGTGGCCAACAAGTGGCCCGTGGCCCGCGGAGCCCTCTGATGTGGCCCGCGATCTCCTGCTCTGGAATGGTGGGTTGGCAAGCCCAGAATGCCATACCACAATATCAGTGTTCTGAATGAAGCTGGTGGTAGAGAAAGAAAGCGGCTGAGCCCCATAAGTCGATGCTTCCTCTACAGCGCCAGCTTTTGCCACAGGTGGAGTCTATGGCAAAGTTCAACTAACCCGCAGGATAGACACAGGTGCACTACAGTCTTAGGCCCTTTTTACACGATCAGCCCGACCAAATGGGACCCTCAATTCACCTCTATCAGTCTGTTTACGCCCGCCTACCTCCAAACCGAAAAACAGAAGGGAATTCATCCCCTTTCATCTGGGCGGATCGGCAGGCCTATAGAGTAGCCGTGACCTGTCATCCACCCGCTCCGCTCATTGTGGCCCTCGACTGGTTACCAATTTGCTTAAGTGGCCCTCGCTCTTCAAAAGGTTGGGCACCCATGCTTTAGTCAAAGCCAAAGTTCTGTTCTGCAGTACTGTGCTGCCTAGGCTGCATGAGGTGTTCATGATAGCCTAGACTTGCCCCCGCGTCAGTCAACCTGGAAGACTGCTGACACCTAGTGGCAGAAAAAAAATTACTGTGGGGGATTCCTCCAGAATAAAGGCAAGTGCTGCATTTTTTTTTTATACATATACTTGGCTAGGGATTTTTTTTACTACAATGATATAGCTCCATCAACTTCCACCCACTGTCCAGTAAGTATACCTTTGGTGACTACTAAGGTAGGGTGACCAGACATCCCCGGTTTTTCGGGGACAGTCCCCGGATTGAGGACACTGTCCCCGAACCAAGTCTGTCCCCAGTTTTGTCCCTGGATTGGATTTGAACAGGGGCTGGGGCAATTTCAAAGACAGTCATTGCAGAAAAAAATATCTGAATTACACACCCCCACTCTGCCGCTTCTACTAGCTTAGACGGTTGTATTTTTCGCCATTATCTGTGCCCCTTTGATGATCATGTTCTGGTTGGAGCAGAGGGAATATTTCTTCAGCTCCGTTTTGTATGTTCTTCTGCCTTAGCTCAAGTCCCGGCCATCCGCCTGCCTGCTTATCTCCTTGCCTTCCCTGGTGGAGTAATCTTCCTCCGCTCTCCACCCAGTAGTAGCCGGGGCCCGGAGAGTAAGGCCTTGTACACACGATAGGTTAACCAGAGGACAATGGTCTGAATGACCGTTTTCATCGGTCAAAACCGATCGTTTGTGGGCCCCATAGGTTATTTAACCATAGGTTAAAAAAAAGCCAACTTGCTTTAAAATTAACCTATGGATTCCTAACCGATAGGTCAAAACCGATCGTTAGTAGGCACGACCATCGGTTAAAAATCCACGCATGCTCAGAATTAAGTCGATGCATGCTTGGAAGCATTGAACTTCGTTTTTTTCAGCACGTTGTTGTGTTTTACATGACCGCGTTCTGACACGATCGGTTATTTAACCTATGGTGTGTAGGCGTGACGGACCATCAGTCAGCTTCATCGGTTAATCTATGACAACAGTCCTTCAGACCGTTGTCCTCTGGTTAACCTATCGTGTGTACGAGGCTTAAGACTTGACAGGCTGTGAGGCAAGCAGTGATGGGCAGAGAGTTGCTGATTGCCACCATTACTAGTAAAAAAAGAAAATATGTCCACGGATTTCATTTTAAAAATCTGGTCACCTTATTCTAAGGTAACCTCATTGGGCAGACAAATGACATCTGGCAGCCCTTAGCCATTATCATGGATAATCAAGACCCCACACATTAAAACGAAATCAAAAAGGGGCACGGACTAAGCTTTTCTGGCCGATAAAGGAAGAGTAGACATCTTGAGGACAGAGCACTTATTTTTAAAGCTAAACTACAGGTTAAAGTGAAACGTCAGTCTAAAAGGGAAGTCTCACTGGTCTGCTCCCTTTCTCCAGCTTGTAACCGAGTTACAGATTTTTTTTGGGGGGGAGGGGAAGCAAGTATTGATTTTTATCGGTACCCGCTCCCACTTCTGCAGTCCTTATGTAGGTGAGGATGGTGTTCCCTGTTCTGCTCTCTCCCACAGCCTCCTGGGGCACATCACATGTCCCAGGAGGCTGCAGAACTATTTATTAAGTTCTGCATAAGCTCGCCTATGTGAAGTGGGGGAATGCCTGTGGTTCCTCAAGTAGCCACAGCCAGCACCAAGATGGTGGACCTTGGGAACCTGCAGAGGTATGGAGCCGCTACAGGAAGACAGCACTGGACCCCAGGCACTTGTAGGTATCTGATTTTTTTAATTCATCCGCTACTATACAATTAGCGGATGAAAAAATAAAAATAAAGCTGAAGTTCCTCTTTAATTGTAAAGGCACAATAGCCACCAATCAGAGTCTGCCCTGTTCTGGAGAAAGACAGATAGTGCAAAAAGTTTTTTGTTTGGTTGTTAACCACTTAACCCCCGGACCATATTGCTGGTCAAAGACCAGAGCACTTTTTGCGATTCGGCACTGCGTCGCTTTAACTGACAATTGCGCGGTCGTGCGACGTGGCTCCCAAACAAAATTGGCGTCCTTTTTTTCCCACAAATAGAGCTTTCTTTTGGTGGTATTTGATCACCTCTGCGGTTTTTAGTTTTTGCGCTATAAACAAAAATAGAGCAACAATTTTGAAAAAAATATATATTTTTTACTTTTTGCTGTAATAAATATCCCCCAAAAATATATAAAAAAAAATGTTTTCCTCAGTTTAGGCCGATACGTATTCTTCTACATATTTTTCATAAAAAAAAATCGCAATAAACATTTATTGATTGGTTTTATGCAAAAGTTATAGCGTTTACAAAATAAGGGGTAGTTTTATGGCATTTTTATTAATATTTTCTTTTTACTAGTAATGGCGGCGATCAGCGATTTTTTTTTTCGGTACTGCGACATTATTGCGGACACTTCGGACACTTCTGACACATTTTTGGGACCATTGGCATTTTTATAGCGATCAGTGCTATAAAAATGCATTGGATTACTATAAAAATGCCACTGGCAGGGAAGGGGTTAACACTAGGGGGCGGGGAAGGGGTTAAGTATGTTCCCTGGGTGTGTTCTAACTGTAGGGGGGGTTGCCTCACTAGGGGAAATGACTGATCACTGTTCATACATTGTAAGACGGTCAGGTATTTCTCCCCTGACAGGACCGGTTGCTGTGTGTTTACACACACAGCTCCCGGCCTCGCTCTGTAACGAGCAATCGCTGGTGCCCGGCGGGGATTGCGCCCGCCGGGCATGCGCACGGGAGTCAGGGACAAGCGGGGGGCGCGCACGCGCCCCTAGTGGCCGCTTCGAGAGCCGACGTAGAGCTACGGGCTCTCGCGCAATAACCTTTTTTTTTTGCTTTTAGATTGGTTAGGGGTTAGAACTTTGAAGAACCGGAAGAGATGTCCCTGTTGGCAGATTTCTTTTCCAGTGACAACTGTAATATTTTGGATTTCCCATCACTTCCTGTGTAATTAACAATGGTCATTAGGACACATAGAGAAGGTAAATCTTCTCAATGAGGATGCAGATAAAAACTGCAATAAAAACTGATAGGTAGGTAGCCTAGCAATAAGAAGGATGTGAAGTGCGACATTGATTTTGTAAAGAAACCAAAGATTAGTGAGGTTTACCCATATCTAAAATGGTAATGTGAGTCCCCAGAATCTCACCAGAAGAAGGTAATGTCTTCCATACCTAGGTGACATGGTCTGAAGCCACAGGAATACTATCCAGGCCATTGGTAGCAGTTCCGGATAAAGACCCTGGCTGGGGGTTCCAGCTGCAAGCCCTGTTTGCTTGCCCTTCTGGTAAGCGCATAATTATATATTCATCTATCACACTGGTGGAGGATTTATGTTTACCAGTCACGTTTTACTCATCAATTTATTCACCTGATTTGAACTTTCACCACAATTTTTTGTATGATTTTTGTCCGTTGGACCTTATGGACACGATTTTTATTAATTATTATTTTTTTCATTATTATTTACTTAATAATTTATTATCACAAATTGCTAGCGCAACTTAATTTTTCCTTTTGTCTATTTATTTTTGTTGCAGCTTTATTATTATTATTTTTGTTCACTTAGTTAGGTAGCGCAGTTTCACATTTTTCTCTTAATAAAAACTGATAGGTTTCTAATTGTGGTCCAATCTACCCAAAGCTAAAAAAATATACGTTTTAGCCAGTAGTGCATTTAGGTTTTGTGCTGCCCTAGGCCTGACTAAACTAGTGCACCCCCTAATTTAAATGTGACACACCCCTTCCGGTCAAGGCCACACCCCTTTACATTTAAGACCCAGCCTGAAATTTTCGAGTGGGGACGCTAGTTCTGAGAGCCTGGGGGGGTGGTTGATTCCCTTAATTTGCATAGATTTCCTCTCACTTCCTGTTTGGCTATGGGGCAGGAAGTGGAGGGAAATCTCTGCAATGGGACAGGGATAGTAAAAAAATAAACTGACAGGGGCAATAACCCTCCCTTACTCTATCCAAAATAAAAAAATAAGTGTTGCCTATAGTTCTACTTTAAGCACAAATTTCTGATAATTTTTATGGAGAGAACTAAGAAGATATAACCACGCCAATGGTGCAGCAGAAAACATGTAGCACAGTGAGAAAGTTTTCTGGTCCAGGATGACAGGACAGTCAAAATTGGAAGCAGCGCCCCTCACCCCCCCCCCCCCAACAGTTACGGAAGCACTGCGGCCGCTTTATGGGGGTACTAGACTAATTTGCCTCCCAGCCTATTCTGCCCCATAAGACTGCTGTAACACTAATGCCGCGTACACACGACCGTTTTTCATGACGAGAAAAGTTAAATTTTTTAAATTGGTCGTTAAAAACGATCGTGTGTAGGCTCCAGAGCATTTTTCTTGACGAGAAAAATGGGCATTAAAAATTTATAACCTGCTCTATTTTTTCTCGTTGTTATTCACATCAACGTTTTTCTCGTCGTAAAAAAACGGTCGCATGTAGGCTTTAACGACAGGAAAAAAACACGCATGCTTCGAAGCAAGTTGTGAGAAGGGAAATTTGCATAATCAGCTCAAAGGGTGGCGCCATTCGAATGTAACTTCCCCTTTAAGGTGCCGTCGTACGTGTTGTACGTCACTGCGCTTTGCTAGAGCATTTTTTATCACGATCGTGTGTATGCAAGGCAGGCTTGAGAAGAATCACGTTGAGAAAAACTTTGGGCCAGATAACGTATCGCATTTACGTTACACCGCCGCAAGTCTTACGGGCAAGTGCTTGATTCACAAAGCACTTGCCTGTAAAGTTGCGGCGGTGTAGCGTAAATCCCTCCGGCGCAAGCCCGCCTAATTCAAATGGGGCGTGGATCATTTAAATTAGGCGCGTTCCCGCGCCGAACGTACTGCGCATGCTCTGTTTTGAAATTTCCCGCCGTGCTTTGCGCGAAATGACGTCGCACCGATGTAATTTTTTGAACGTCGATGTGAGTTATGTCCTTTCCTATTCCTATTTTTTAATTCGACGCGGGAACGACGGCCATACTTTAACATGGCAAGTCTAAATATAGGCCAAGAAATAGCAGCTTTAACTATACACCGGGAAAAGCCGACTAGCGACGACGTAAGAGAATGCGACGGTCGCGCGTACCTTCGTGAATCACCGGAAAAAGCTAATTAGCATACCCGACGCGGAAAACTACGCCAACTCCACCCAGCGGGCGCCAAACTATTACACCTACGATCCGAAGGCGTACGAAGCCGCACGCCTTTCGGATCGAAGCCAAAAGCCGTTGTATCTTGGTTTGAGGATTCAAACTAAAGATACGACGCGGCAAATTTGAAAGTACACCGGAGTATCAGTAGATACTCCAGCATACTTCTTCTGTAAATCTGGCCCTTTGTTTTTTCCATGTCATGAAAAACGGTCGTGTGTACGCGGCATAACAGTGTAGCGTTAGCCGGCGGGGACTCTTTCTGTGCTGCCCCCCTGCAAAGTGCTGCCCTAGGCCTGGGCCTTGTTGGCCTAGGCCAGGATACAGCGTTGGTTTTAGCTAGAGATTACATTATAGAGCAGTACAGGTGGTTCTTGATTCAGACATTTGGAAAATGTTGCCTGTTGGGTTTATTCCGAAATCTCATTATTATCTGTAGATGCTTGTGAACAGAACACCATTGTGGGCCTTTTTTTTCAGAAGAGAGATACTGGGAAAACATGATTTTTACATCCATTTAACAATCTTCCTTCACTTACATTTTAAAATATGAAAAAAATGGGAATGATATAGTTAAACTTTCAAATCCCGTATGTCCGGGCAAAGTGGTAATGTCAGAATGGCTCCAGTCTAATCACTCCTCACTGGTGCCTTTACCAGTGACCTTGAGAACTAAATATATGACTTCCAAATGTTCTGTATCGTGTTTCCGCTCTTCAAATCAGATCTTCAAATGGAATACTTAGTGCTCTGTTTTCAACAAGCTTAAGAAGATCTCACTAATTATTACTCCCATAAATTACAGCTAATGTCATTTTCATTATATGCAGTCGGAGAAATCTTCAGTTAATCACTGGTTATGTTATTGGATTTTATGGGTCTGCGGTAAATTAGGGTAATAATTATAAAGCAATACAATAAATATGAGACATTTTCTGTACAAGTTTAATAGCGGCACCAAGAAGCAGTGAGAGGTTTTGACTTCTGGCTGCCATCTTTGACAATTAGAGCAATTGGAATGTTACTAATTGTTACTAAATGTTACTTAAAGCGGAGGTTCACCCTAAAACAATTATATACCATTCCATGCAGCATACTTCCGACATATACAGTATGCTGTTTTTTTTTTCCACTGTACATACCGTTTTATACTTCTATTTCTTTTCAGACTCCCGCGGGGAATAGGCGTTCCTATGAAGAGGCGTAGATGATTGACCTGCGGCTAAGGCACGTCACGCGTTCCGAAAATACCCGGACTGGGACTCGGCTATATACGGCGCCTGCGCAGTCAGCTCCTAGTCTGTGCGCAGGCGCCGTATAGCGCCGTATAGAGCCGAGTCCCAGTCCGGCCATTTTCCGGACGCCTGACGCGCCTTAGCCGCACGTCAATCATCTACGCCTCTTCATAGGAACGCCTATTCCCCACTGGAGTCTGAAAAGAAAAATAAGTATAAAACGGTATGTACAGGAAAAAAAAAACGCATTGGGCCAGATTCAGGTAGGAGATCTGACGGCGTATCTCCAGATACGCCGTCGTAACTCTGAGTGTGCAGCGTCGTATCTATGCGCCTGGTTCTTAGAATCAGTTACGCATAGATTTGACCAAGATCCGACCGGCGTAAGTGTCTTACACCGTCGTATCTTAGTTGCATATTTACGCTGGCCGCTAGGTGGCGCTTCTATCGATTTACACGAGGAATATGCAAATTATGTAGATACGCCGATTCAGAAACGTACGTCCGCCCGGCGCATTTTTTTACGTCGTTAACGTTAGGCTTTTTCTGGCGTAAAGTTACCCCTGCTATATGAGGCGTATCCTATGTTAAGTATGGACGTCGTTCCCGCGTAGAATTTTGAAAATTTTACATTGTTTGCGTAAGTCGTACGTGAATGGGGCTGTGCGTAATTTATGTTCACGTCGAAAAGCATTATGTTTTTACGGGTTAATTTGGAGCATGCGCACTGGGTTACTTTCACGGACAGCACATGCGCTGCTAGTCAAAAACGTAATTTACATGGAGTCATGTTTTATTTACATAAAACACACCCACTTCTTCACAATTTAAATTAGGTGCGCTTACCCCGGCAGATTTACGCTACTCCGCCGTAACTTAGGGCGTAGGTTCTTGGTGAATACAGAACCTGCCTCACTAAGTTACGGCGGCGTAGCGTAATTGAGATACGCTACGCCCGCAGAAAAATAAGCCAATCTATCTGAATCTACCCCA
Source organism: Rana temporaria (assembly GCF_905171775.1). NCBI lineage: Eukaryota > Metazoa > Chordata > Amphibia > Anura > Ranidae > Rana > Rana temporaria. Next base: position 49,355,012 of record NC_053493.1, read on the forward strand.
TACTGTACATGGCAGTATGCTGGATGGAATGGTATATAATTGTTTTAGAGTGAACCTCCGCTTTAACTTGCAATTAGAGCTGGAATTCTTCTTCTTGGTCCCTCAAGCCAACAATCATGTCACTTCTAACCTCAATTGACTGGCTAACCTTAGTTTCACACAGCCAAATGAGACAATACCTTGGCAAACATGTTGAGAGCCAAAATTGAAGCTTGATCCCAAGCCAGCTGTTGGTCCAGTTGACTTCGTAGTTTGCAGACAATTGCTTTCAGCGAAACTTCTGCGATCACAGCAGCGTTCTCACATTTACAGAACTTCACATCTCAGTCAACTCTGCTTCTAAAAAGCTTTTTCAGCCACGATGAAGGGGGTATTTTAAACCCCCAAAATGCATTGGAGGATTCCAGAAATAGCAACTTTAGGACACTTTGGGGTTGATTTACTAAAAACAAATATAATATTGCTCCAGAGATTAGTAAATGAGCAGGTCCGCTAAATTCTATCATTCAATCATGTGCAAGCAAAAAAGCTATTTTCTTTTATTTTCCTTGCACGTGATTGGGTACTCTTTGCAAACTGAAGCTTTACTTCATTTACTAAGCTCTGAAACAACTGCTCTTGCAGAGTGTAACTGTACTTTGCAAAGTGCACAGCCTATTTGCCTTTAGTAAATCAACCCCTCTCTCTGTGCCACAAGGCAACTTATACCATCCTTCTGCAAAACCTTCATTGTACACGCTCTAATACAGTGGGTTAATGTTGCCAATGATATCATGCAGATGGTAGAAATCTAAGCAGCTAATTCTGATACCGGGACACATTCAAATTCAATTTAAAAAAAATCACCTTTTTACATTTTTTTAACCCTCCCACATCTAATAATTGATACTTCTAACCTAGATAACTTGGCAGATCCCCCCCCCCCCCCCCAAGACATATCTCTTTTCACAATTATACCCCAGGTCAAGGCCTCTCCAGAACCTGCCTTCTCTTTTCCTGATCTTCTTTTCTCCTATTCTCAGTACTCTTTTCCTTCCTTGCACTCTGTGTTTACAAGTACCATTTTCTCTGTTACGCAATTTTTGGGTAAAAAATACACTTTAATAAAAAATAAAAAAAATACAATATTTACCCCATTTTTTTGTATAGTGTGAAAGATGATTGAATACTGAGAGTAAATAGATACCTAATATGTCATGCTAAAACCATCAGCCAGTACTCCATACTCCTTCTACTTGAACTCTCTGCAGCCTTTGATACCGCTTACCACCCGCTCCTTCTCAATAAACTACATTCCCTTGACCTCTAAGATTCTACTCTATCCTGGTTCTCTGCCTATCTATCACAGCGCTCCTTCAGTGTTACCTACAACTCTGTCTCCTCATCTCCATTGCCCTTTTCTGTGGGGGTCCCCCAAGGCTCTGTTCTTGGACCACTTCTCTTCTCTATCTACACTTTCTCCCTTGGTCACTTGATAACCACACATGGCTTCCAATACCACTTATACGCCGGTGACACCCAAATCTATGGGCCGGATTCACCTAGCACTTATGCCGGCGTATCTCGAGATACGTCGCGTAAGTGTAAATGTGCGCCGTCGTATCTGTGTTTCGTGCCCACAGAACTAGATACGCCTGAAAATAGGCTTCCTACGACCGACATAAGTTTCCTACGCCGTCGTATCGTGGGCGCATATTTACGCTGGCCGCAAGGGGCGCTCCCATTGATTTACAATTCGAATATGCAAATGAGTGAGATACGCGGATTCACGAACGTAAATGCGCCCGGCGCATTAATAAACGCGGTTTATGTAAGGCTTACGTCCGGCTTATAGTTATTCCCCATCTATGAGGCGCAACTCATGCAAAGGTATGGACCAGGGAACAGCCGTCGTATTTTACGTTGTTTACGTAGTAGTACGTGAATACGGATGGGCGTAGGTTATGTTCACGTCGTAGGCAGTGATTCGACGTATTTTAGGGAGTATTTTTGATGTGATTCTGAGCATGCACACTGGGATGCGTCCACGGGACGGCGCCCATCATTTGAATGGGGTCACGCTTCATTTAAATGGATCACGCCCACTTCCACCTACTTTGAATTAGGCTGGCTTACGCCTACGAATTTACGTTACGCCGGCGCAACGTTGGGAGCAAGTGCTTTGTGAATACTGTGCTCGCCGCTCTGCGTTACGTTGGCGTAGCGTATATTCGATACGCTACGCCGGTATAACTATGCGCCGCTGTATGTGAATCCAGGCCTATCTGTCTATCTCCTTTAGTCTCCTCTCGCATTACTAACTGACATCACAGCATGGATGTCGCACCACTTCCTTAAACTGAATCTCTCTAAAACTGAGTTACTAATATTCCTCCCTGCCCGTGCCCCCATGCATGACTTTTCTATCAAAATCAACAATGCAACCATCAGTACCTCCCCTCACGCCAGGGTACTAGGTGTAATCCTTGACTCTGACTTGTCATTTCAGCCTCAAGTTCAATCGTTGTCAAAAGTTTGTAGAATTTACCTCCGTAACATCTCTAAAATTCGCCCCTTTTTAACAAATGAAACCACCAAACTCCTCATTCACTCTCTTGTTATCTCTCGCCTTGACTATTTCAACTCCCTTCTCATTGGCCTGTGTTTCCATAGGCAGGCCCGTCGCTACAAGACAGGCAAATCAAGCAATTGCTTGGGGCCCCGAGCTGGCCTAGGGCACCAAGCAGGGCCCTTGCTTGCCGCACTTCCTACAGCCGCCTGAGCCCTCTATAGAGAACCTGCAGCACTGCTGCCTCGAGTCATCACTTCCCCTTCTCTGTGTAGCGTGGCCGAGCAGCTCCTCTTCCTTCCTCCTGTCAGTCCGGACTCCAGTACAGGAGATTCAGTTTCCTGTTCCCGGCCAGACTGACAGGAAGTGCACAATGAGTGCTCACTTCCTTTCAGTCTGACTGGGAACAGGAAACTGAATCTCCTGCCACGCGGTACGGACCCGGTGGGGGGGCCCGGGGGCAGTAAAAAAAAACATAAGGAGGGAGGGGCCCGGGGGGGGGGTAAAAAGAACATGGGGGAGTAAAGAAAACAAAGGGAGGGGGAGGGGGGAGTAAAAAAAATTGGGGAGGGGGGAGTAAAAATTACATAGGAAGGGGGGAGAAGAGGAGTAAGAAGGACACGGGGAGGGGGAGGGGGAGTAAGAAGGACACAGGGAGGGGAGTAAGAACACTTTTTTATTTATATAAAGTGTGGGTAAACTTAAACTTTATCGCTATGCTGTGGTCCCTGTAGGCTTTGCGTGCGTACGTGCAGGGGGGGGGGGTGGGGGGCCTTCATGTCCATTTTGCTTGGGGCCCCCAAATTCCTTCAAACGGCCCTGTCCATAGGCTATCCCCTCTTTAGTCTATCATGAATGCTTCCGCCAGACTTATGCACCTCACCTACCGCTCAGTGTCTGCCAAACCTCTCCTCCAATCTCTACACTGGCTCCTGATCAACCAGCGAATGAAATTCAAAATACTAACCACAACTTACAAAGCCATCCACAACTCTGCCCCGAGCTACATCACCAATCTTGGGGTTGGGGGGCCTTCATGTCCATTTTGCTTGGGGCCCCCAAATTCCTTCAAACGGCCCTGTCCATAGGCTATCCCCTCTTTAGTCTATCATGAATGCTTCCGCCAGACTTATGCACCTCACCTACCGCTCAGTGTCTGCCAAACCTCTCCTCCAATCTCTACACTGGCTCCTGATCAACCAGCGAATGAAATTCAAAATACTAACCACAACTTACAAAGCCATCCACAACTCTGCCCCGAGCTACATCACCAATCTTGTCTCCAAACTTATCCCAAACCGTCCTCTCCGCTTTTCTCAAGACCTCCTACTGTCAAGCTCTCATCTCCTCCTTCCATGCTCATCTCCAGGATTTCTCCAGAGCCTCTCCCATCCTCTGGAACTCGCTACCTCAACCTGTCCGGCTATCCCCTACTCTTGCTACCTTTAGGCGATCCCTAAAAACTCATCTCTTCAGGGAAGCCTATTCGTGGAATGGCGACAAACTACAGTAAATCTCCATAAGCAATGTTTAAACGCCTTTACAGGTTATCTGTTTATAGTTACAGAGGAGGTCTAGTGCTCAAATTATTGCTCTCAATCTAACGTTTGTAACAATGCCTCACATGTGTCGTGGGAATACCGTTCACGTATGCATGCGCGCAATCATGGTGGGATGGGGGCACTTTACATTTTTTTTAATTTTTCAAAAAGACCCCAAATCTCTTTACATTTTCCAATAATTTTTTTTGGTATTTTAAGAAAATGCAGATTAATTGAACACTGTGTAGAGCAGCAAACAATCCTCGCACGCTCTGAATCATACAACAAGAACTAGTACAAAACAAATGAGGGGAGGAGAGTATGGAATCGTCAGGGGAAGAGCGGTTAGGTCTTTAGTAAGGCCTCAGGGGAACATGTGGGCATAACAGAAGTAGACAAGAAAAGTAATCTTTGGGTTATGAACATTACAGCGACATTATTATCCCTGAGAGGTGGCCAATTGGTCATCAGGATTATTGCCCTGTATATCAATATGAAGATCAATGAGAGTAGGAAGATCCTTAGATTGAGACCTTGCTGAAACATAGTCACTCAAAAAATCTCTTTACCTTTTAAAGCAAAAGATCAATAAAAATAAAAAAGGTAAAATGGTGGATATGGTAAGCCTGAGAAACACCAGCGAGCGGCGGACTCCATCGACTCATAAGCCGTTCCGAACTGTTTCATGAGAAAGCTGTCCGCTGGCTTCAAAAAAACAATATTGGGGTTATGGCTGATAGCTTCAGGGATAATCCCAGTAAGCCACTTGCAAACCGCAGCGTATATATACGTATTGCAGTCGGCAAGTGGTTAACCAGGATTACCACACATCCTGATCTAAAAAACAATTCTTCAGGCGACCTGCCTGCCCATATCTATACACCCAGGGCCGCTGATAGAAATCATGGGGCCCCGTACAGCCTACCTGACGGGGGCCCCTTCAGCCCCTCCCCTGGTCCCACCCCTGGTCCCTCCTTCAGCCCCACCCCTAGTCCCGTCCAGGCTTTCAGCGGCTGCGGGAGGAAATTGGAGAGATCAGTATTTCTCAACGATGGCTAGAAGAAAAGGGCAATCTACTACTTCTACGTCTGTTCTGCTAGCAGTTCAGTTCTAAGTTTGCAGAGCCAGAGTGGGCGATCTGTAGCAAAAATGTACAAACTGTGCTGGAAAAGCAATAATAAGGACATGAACAGATTGTCCTGGCAAGTTTGTTATACATGGCAATCTGTTATTGACTGAACATGATGCGAAGGTTGATGTGTGCCTCCCCAGGCAACCTTGCTGTCCATGGCCTGTGTTGGCTAAGCAGAAATAAGACACGGCAAATAGTTAGGATTCATTTTCCAATTGAAACAAGGAGTCTGGTTCACTTCACATTTCCCCCAGCTTTTATAAATCCCTGTAACATTTCACCCACAGGAGCACTTAAGGTGCAGATTGCCCATGGTCAGAGGATATAATAAAGTTTAAGGGACAGATTCTCGTCCAGCGGCGTAATTTTGGGAGGGCGTAACGTATCCGCTTTACGCTACGCCTCCTCAACTTAGACGGGCAAGTGCTGTATTCTCAAAGCACCTGCTCCGTAAGTTGCGGCGGCGTAGCGTAAATCGGCCGGCCTAATTAAAATTTGGATCAGGGGGGCGTGTTTTATGTAAATGTACTGTGACCCGACGTGATTGACGTTTTTCCCGAACGGCGCATTCGTCGTCCGTGGAATTTCCCAGTGTGTATTGCTCCAAAGTACATTGGTTTCGACGTGAACGTAAATGAGGTCCAGCCCCATTCACGGACGACTTACGCAAACAACGTAACTTTTTAAAATTTCGACGCGGGAACTTCGGCCATACTTAACATTGGTACGCCGCAGTTATGCCTCATATAGCAGGGGCAACATTACGCCGGGAAAGCCTAACGTAAACGGCGTATCTTTTCTGCGTCGGCCGCGCGTACGTTCGGGAATTCGCGTATCTAGCTAATTTACATATTTTGACGCGTAAATCAGCTTACATGCCCCTAGCAGCCAGCGTAAAAATTCAGTTAGGCTCCGACGGCGTAAGAGACTTACGCCAGTCGGATGTATTAGAAATCTATGCGTAACTGATTCTAAGAATCCGGCGCATTGATACGACGACTCGGATTCGGCGCTACGCCGTCGTAAGTCCTCTGAGAATCCGGGCCTACGTTTTTTTAATTGCTCTAACTCATGATCTATTGCAGTTTCTGGCACTGCAATACTGCCACACTGTAGCCTGCACACCTGACTCTCTTTAGGCATCTTCAAAAGGAACTCTCACCCTGTGCCTGATTAACAGATCCTTTCGGACTGCACCTTTGTGGCTACAAAGCAGTTGTGTTTCTTCCTGGATATTCAACTTCAGCCTGTGTTTTGGAGCTTGATTTTATCTGTCACCTGCTTCAAACATTTGCCTGTCTGAACACTGTTTTTCAATTTGATACAGTGCCTGGTTGCCTTTAAATCACCCAACAAGTTTCGCCCTGGGGTGTTAGCAGTGTAACATCTGCATTACTGGCAGTCCTGGTGAAGACTTAATGACCCAGGGTTGTGCTTTGCAAGGAGTCCAACCCTTTTGTGAGACAGAGGATTTACTGACTGTGACCTTTTGTGGGCATCTCTTGTGAGAAAGTGTTTAAAGGGGTTGTAAAGGTTTATTTTTTTTTAAATAAAAAACATACCATACTTACTTCCACTGTGCAGTTAGTTTTGCACAGAGTGGCCCCGATCCTCGTCTTCTGGGGTCCCTCGGTGGCTGTCTCGGCTCCTCCCTGCAAGAGCTAGCCCCCTCTGGGAGGTGCTCTCCCAAAGGGGTTAGCTTGCGGGCGCGCTCCCGTGTGATACAGTCGTGGCCATAGCCGCCAAGTGTATCACTCGGCCCTGCCCCCCAGCGTGCTGCGTCATTGATTTAATTGGCAGTGCGGGAGCCAATGGCTGCACTGCTATCAATCATCCAATGAAGAGCTGGGGGAAAGCAGCGCGAGATTGCGCCCACGGAGATTCAGGGCTCAGGTAAGTAAAACGGGGGCTCGGGGGGGCCCGGAGAGTGCAAGGATGCATTAAGGTGAACAAACATGGAGCTTTACAACCCCTTTAAGTTTTGACGTGAAGCATAGTATCACAGCTGCGGCATGTGTGTAGCCACGAGCGGCTGTATGTCAGTGTTTAGGCTAGTAGTTGGGGGAGGGGGGGACTTTCAGTCTTTTTTTATTTATAGCACAACAAATTAAAAACATAGTGATGATTAAATACCACCAAAAGAAATCTCTATTTGTGTGAAAAAAAGGACAAAAATGTCATTTGGGTACAGTGTTGCATTACTAATTAGTAATTGTCATTCAAAGTGTGACAGCACTGTAAGCTGAAAGTTGGTCTGGTTAGGAAGGGAGTTTAAGGCCCCATACACACGACCAGATCTGTCCGCTGGGATTTATCCGCGGATCAGTTCCAGCAGACAAATCCGGTCGTGTGTACGGCCTAGCGGACATTTTTCGGCGGACATTTGTCCAGCCGACCGTTTTCAAGCGGATAAAAATTTCTTAGCATGCTAAGAAATCTATCCGCTGGAAACCTGTCCGTCGGACTTATCCCGTCGTCTGTACAGACTCACCGGATAAGTCCGACCGATCCCCATCCCTCGCATGCGTCGAAGTGATTCGACGCATGCGTGGAAGTATTTACCTTCCAGGGTCACTCACGTTGCCGCGTCATCGTCGCGGCGACGCCGCGGCCACGTCACCGCGTATGTTTTCCGCAGGGATTTTGATCTGATGGTGTGTACAGCCATCAGATCAAAATCCGGAGCAGAAATGTCCGAGTGAAACGGTCCAGCGGACCGTTTTCATCGGATATCCGCTCGTGTGTACAGGGCCTAAGTGCCCAGTGGGCAAGTGGTTAAAGCGGAGCTCCACCCAAAAGAGAAAGTTCCACTTTAAGGCCTCCTCTCCACCTCCTTCCCCAAATGGTGCTTTTTTGGGGGACGGGTACCTGGTTTTGACAGGTACCTTCTCCCACTTCTCCTCAGATCGCCTAGTTGATCCAACTGGAAGTTATCCTCTCCCCCTCTCTCCTCGCAGTCATCTGAGACACGCCACACATCCCAGAAGACTGTGGGACCATTCACAATGTGTGGCTCATGCATGCGCATTGGGCCCCTGCCTGTGAAGCCCAAGTTGTCACAGCCAGGTGCCCACAGTTGAGATGGCGGCACCGGAACACGAGACAAAGGGACGGGATGGCTCGGGTGAGCACATCACTGGATTCTGGGACAGGTGAGTGTTTATTACAAGTCAGCAGCTACAGTTTTTGTAACTACTGACTTTTAATAAACAAATATGACTGGAGTTCCTCTTTAAAAAAAACTACATTAAACTGCCAAGTCCCATTGTTGTCACCATCAGAATATTGCTCAAGATACATGGTCCTTTAGCAAACTAAATTTCATTGAATTAGGGTTTAGATCTACTGTTTGTTCCTTACCCTCTAAGCCAGATTCACATAGAATTACGCCGGCGTATCAGCAGATACTCCGACGTAAGTCCGAATCTAAGGCCGTCGTATGTTTTAGGCCCCGTACACACGACCGAACATGTCTGCTGAAACTGGTCCGCGGACCAGTTTCAGCAGACATGTTCGGTCGTGTGTAGGCCCGAGCGGACAGGATTCCAACGTTCATTTGCCCGCCGGGCCTTTTTCCAGCGGGCAAATATTTCCAAACTTGTTTAGAAACAGCCCGCTGGAATCCTGTCCGCTCGGACATGTTCGGTCGTCTGTACAAACCTACCGTACATGTCCGAGCACCCGCCATCCCTCGTATGCGTCGAATGACTTTGACGCATGCGTGGAAGCATTGAACTGGCATGGCCGCCCACGTCGCCGCGTCATCGTCGCGGCGACGGCGCGGCCACGCCCCACGTATTGTTTACGCGCGGATTTCTGTATGATGGTGAGTACAGCCATCATACAGAAATCCCCGGGCAGACATGTACGGTGAAAACGGTCCGGCGGACCGGTTTCATCGTACATGTTTGCTCGTCTGTACGCGGCCTAAGTGTATTCTCAAACTGAGATACACTTAAACATGCCTAAGATACGATGGCCAGCGCCGTTGTATCTTAGGGTGCAATATCTACGCTGACCGCTAGGTGGCGTTTCCATTGCGGTCAGCGTAGAATATGCAAATGACTAGTCACGCCGATTCACGAACGTACGATTGCCCGTCGTAGTGATTTTACGTTGTTTCCGTAAGCGATACGCGGCGTAAAGATAAACATGCCCCCTAGGTGGCGTACTCAATGTTAAGTATGGCCGTCGTTCCCGCGTCGCAATTTGACAATTTAACATCGTTTGCGTAAGTCGTCCGTGAATGGCGCTGGACGCCATTTACGTTAACGTCAAAACAAATGACGTCCGTGCGACGTCATTTAGCGCAATGCACGTCGGGTGATTTACCCGACGGAGCATGCACAGTACGATCGGCGCAGGAGCGCGCCTAATTTAAATGATCCACGCCCCCTACCAGGATCATTTGAATTAGGAGGGCTTGCGCGGGTGGACTTTACGCTACGCCGCCGCAAGTTTACAGGTAAGTGGTTTGTGAATCAGGCACTTGCCCGTAAAACTTGCGGCGGAGTAACGTAAAGGAGATACGTTACGCCGCCGGAGATCTACGAGAATCTGGCCCATTGTCTTTTTATATTGCTAAAAACAAACAAACAAAATCGTACCCAGTCCCACTCCTACCTATAATTCATTGCAGCTGTGTGGATTGGCGGAGTCCCTCTTGTAAAGTTTTTGATCAGTTGTTCTTTGGAGTCCGCTTTACAGCTGACTGATGCTCTGAAATCGCATTACAATTGGACTGAAACGCACTGAAGAAGAGTTAATTTAATAGGGAACATTTCCGACTCAAACACGCTCCGTCTCGTCCAATATTACCTTGCCACTTTGATTCTAAAAACAGATATATTTTATCATTAGTGGGACACGCGTCTGCGAGACTTGAGCATTCCGGGGGATGATTGTACTCAATTAAATGGCTTTTGTTGAATCTCTGACATTTCAGCTGAGCAAAAAGCATAATATAGCCTCCTCAAATATCTGATAAATAATGGACTGCCTTTCTATAAGAGCACCAATTTTTTTTTTTTACCTCGAACGTTCTGCAGATTTAGTGGCATTTTACGAAATGTTTGTACCTTATCTCTTCTAAGACTTTGAAGCTGCCAATTGGATCTGATTTGTTTGATCAAAGGAAAACACAACTGTTCATCAAGACTGAGCATCTCGTTTAATAGGAGGCTTCAGGAATTATTATTTCTCCTGCTGGATAGGCATTACAGTCTGCATTTCATGTGCACTCTATAGCAGAATGCCAGTCGCAAAAAAAGGCAGCATTTTTTTTTTCAACTGACATGACTAAATCTAAACAGTGGAATTAAACCCTCCTATGTGTTACAACTACGGGGCCAGATTCAGATACATTATCGTATCTATCGGCGGGAGTAGCGTATCTCAGATACACTACGCCGCCGTAACTTAGGGCGCAAGTTCCGTATTCAGAAAGAACTTGCGCCCTAAGTTACGGCGGCGTAGTGTAAATGTGTCGGCGTAAGCCCGCCTAATTCAAAGTTGGCTGGTAGTGGGCGTGTTTTATGTTAAACTATTATGACCCCACATAATTGACGCTGTTTTCGAACGGCGCATGCGCCGTCCGTGGACATATCCCAGTGCGCATGCTCGAAATCACGTTGCAAATAGTCAATGCTTTCGACGTGAACGTAACTTACGTACAGCCCCATTCACGGACGACTTACGCAAACGACGTAAAATACGACGCTGTTCGTACGTTTCCGACGTCCATACCTAACATGACTTACCCCCTGCTTTATGAGGGGTAACTTTACGCCGGAAAAAGCCTTATGTAAACGACGTAAAATAATGCGCCGGGCGTACGTACGTTTGTGAATCGGAATATCTACCGAATTTGCATATTCCTCGCGTAGATCTACGGAAGCGCCACCTAGCGGCCAGCGTAAATATGCAACTAAGATACGACGGCGTAAGAGGCTTACGCCAGTCGGATCTTAGCAAAATTCCGGCGTATCTTGTTTTCTGAATACAGAAGAAAGATACGCCGGCGCATCCTAGAAGTTACGAGGCGTATCAATAGATACGCCAGCGTAACTTCTTTCTGAATCCGGGCCACAGTGTTTTTCTCAGAGAATAGGTGCAGGAACTCCCCTCTTCTGAGTCACCCTTCGCTTCTGCCCCCTACCCATTTCTAAACACCGTCTCTTAGCTCCTCCCCCTGACCACCTCCCAGTACTGCCACTTTTATCGAATACAGAATCAAGTATCATTTTTATGGAATTTGATAGACCCCACCCCAGCAACAATAGACCTGCCCCAGCAACAACAGATCCCACCACAGCTACAATAGATCCCCCACACAATAAAATACCACCCAGCAACAATGGACCCTGTGACGGTATTCGAATGATATCCCCGTCAAGCATTCCCTTCTTCCCATAAAAGCAAATCACCCCAATATTCCACGAGGAGGAATATTCCTGGAATCACCCAATAAGCCACACATGAGTCAGAGCTTACTGCTGGAACAAGACACTTTAATGGCAGCATGCTGCTGGTATATATGCAGTTTACAAGCTAAATCCTCAATCAAAGAACAATGAAATCTCCACCCCTTTCCACACACAGTGGGGGCTCTCATACAGATTATAGGCAGACACTTCAGAGCCGACTCTGAAGACAGATTTCTTTAGATAATGACATCAGTGAAGGTAATTACTAGTTGTAACAGAATACGTTATCAGACAGCTTGGCTCCTCATATAGAAGAGGTAATTACCACAATGAAGCAATCAGAATAATTAACATGAGCCCCTTCTAATCACAGTAAACAGTAAACACAGGTCTCCTTCACACACACAATAGATCAATTACCCTTTCAAATAGGGAGCTGGCTGAGGAAGGGACATTAACATTTCAACAGAGGAATGAGTCACACCTGAAATCACCTGTTACCTCTAACACACACACAATTACTAGCAGGGAGAATTACACTGAAGCATATCCTTCACAGACCCCCCACAACAAATTACCACCCCCAGCAGCAACAACAGTTTTCCCAGCAGCCAGCATCAATAGACCCTCTAGCAGCCAGCAGCAATAGACCTCTCCCTCAACAGTAGATCCCTCCCAGCAACATAGGACCCCCCCAGACAACAACAATAGACCTACCCAGCAATAATAAACCCTTACAAAAAAAATAGATCCCAACGAGCGATAATAGATCCTTCGGCAGCCAACATAAATAGAACCTCCAGAACACTTTGCCGTAAAATACATTGAGGCTGGGTTCACACCTATGCGAATTGGATGCAAGTTTCCCCTGCATCCAATTTGCATAGCAGGAGAATGTGACCGGTTCACATATCTCCGCAGCAGGTCCGGTGCGAATTGCTGGAAAAACGTGTGCCTTTTTTGGTGCATTTCAGGTCCGGATTCAGCCCAAAATTCAGGCTAAAAATCGGACCTGAAATGGTGAATCAGCACGCACTGGACCCATGCTGTGCGTCGATTGCGTCAAAAGTGTGAACTGAGTCTCAGTGTTGGAGGTGCCGGAATTGTGATCCCACGTTTCTGCTGAAAAAAGCCCTGATTAAAATCAAGGAAGCTGCCATCTTAGCCTCTGTTTGATATGCAGCTTCCATTGTGCTGCACATGTGATCAGTTATGACACCAGACATTTGATAGTTTGTTTGAGAGCTCAAGTCATGGCACAGTTACTTACCATTCATGGCATGCCTTGAATGTAATCCCAAAGTGATGGTGTGTTTAGATTATTTTGAGAGGCACTAGTGATTTTTGTGTTCCCAGTTGGGATTTTTTTTTTCAACTTGGGCAGTCCCCCAGCGTTGGAGTGGGATGGGTATTGGCAGATTGGCGCCCCTTGGCGTTTGTGTGTTTAAATAATTTTGTGTGCGTATAAGCGCCAAAGAATTGATTTAAAGGAGACCTTCAGCCAAAGCTCATTTGGTTGTACTTCTCCTATGGATCACAAGAGTGCAGTTCATTTTGCACTCCTGTGACCCGTTTTCAGCAGAGAGCTGGCTGAAGTCAGCTCTCTGCTGACATCACAGAATCGTTCCAGGCTCCATGTTATCACGACCATGGAGTCAGAATCCGCCAGATCCCTGGACCGACACCTGGCTCAGCCTCTCAACGAGCCGCTGACTGAGAGCCTGAGATGGCTGCTCCACCCCCTCCACAGCCCAGCGCTCCAACGAGCGAGGAGGGGGCAGAGCAGAGAGCTGTGACTGACAGTATACAACTCTGCTCAAGGAGCTCTGAAAACCAAGTGATCAGCGATGTTCGATCGCTCTGTTCTCAGTACAGAGGCGCTGGTGGACAGATGCAGCATCAGACTGCCACCTAGGTAAGTATGAATCTGGAAAAAAAAAATCCTTTACTTTTTCTTTAATATAACAAGTTTCCTTTTTTATTGGGTCCCTTAGTTTTATTTTTTATTTTTCCTTCTCATAGCTTTGTCCTTTATCCCTCCTGCTGCCACAAAATGACCACCTGTTAGGCTACCACCTCTGGCACCTTTGAATGGTAAAAAATGGGTAAACACTTTGGGGTTGATTTACTAAAGGAAAAGAGACTGTTTGCACTCTACAGCTCCAGAGCTTAGTAAATGCTAACTTCCATCATCCAATCATGTGCAAGCAAAAATTATGTTTTTTTGTTCCTTGTACGTGATTGGATACTGTTTGCAAAGTGAAGACTTACCTTATTTACTAAGCTCAGGAGAAACTGCACTTTGAAAAGTACACAGTCTATTTGCCTTTAGTAAATCAACCCCTTCATGTCGATATCCACAGTTATGACTGTTATTGTATATTTTGGATTTTATAATCCATAAATATTTTTGTATTCACTTACATACAGCTGGAGCTGCATAGCAGTATTTCTCCTGAAGGAACCTTGTGTAGGCGAAACATGTTGGGAAATAACTTAATTGCTGCTGCTAAAAAAGGACGATACAGAGACAGTTTGTTGTGAATATATATGTTTTTAATGATGTCCTTTTAAAAGTAAAATGAATACAACTGTAAAAAACTTTTTATATATTGAATTTGCTTCTTGCACCTTTAAAATCTCATAGTTTTTTACGTCTTTTGTAATGTATAACAAGGGATGTAGTGCATATTCAATACCCTTATACCCAAATTTAATACAGAAAGCCAGTTCCTGACAACCTTACAAACTTTACTTCTGACTGATAGCACAGCTTATGTAGGATCACAGCAGGAAAAGCTCAGTGAAGTGACTGACAGTGGGCAGCGACCTATATAAGAAGACATCATCAATGACCTCCTCCATACTTCATCTGTACAGCTTAGCCACTTGACCCCCTGGCCAATTCTGACATTTCTCACATACATGTAAAAGTCAGCATTTTGTGCTAGAAAATTACAACGCCAATTTATAGTTATTTCTTATTTATTTCTTATTTATATTTATTTTTTATTAAAAAAAAAAGCAAAATAGTCTGCCTTTGACATCATGCACACAGATCGTTACAAAAACAAGCTGCAAAGCCAGTGCCAATGCCTGGAAAAAGTGGCTGTAAAAAGGCGCTTTTAGAAGCAGTTCGCGTTTGCTTTAATGAAGGCCCCTTGACCCACCCCGCACTAAGGAAAGGGAGCCTTGACTGCTGGACACTTGGAAACCAAGCGGGGCGTCAACCTAATCATAGAGTCGGAGTGGTTCCCTTGGGACTGGCTACAATGGCATGAGGTGACAGGGTGGGGCCTGAACTCTAGAAAAAGCTACACAGAGGCACGTCCCACTACTCTCCGGAGAATCTGACGTCACAAGAGTTGCCCGTACACCCACCCGCCCGTTGTGTGTTTCGTCACAGCTTCATTGGCAGTTTTACCTTGTTTTTACTTTATGGGCTAAGCCCTCAAGTTGAATTACGGGGTAAGTTTAATGCCTGTCTCACACTGATGGTGGACATAGGTCTCTTAGACTAGATGGTTTGTTTATAGATGCTCACGGTATAACCATGACCGGCATGGTTATTGGTATTTTGAAGGTTGTTAAATCGATATGTTCAATAAAACTGTGGCCTTGCCCTACTACCAACCTAAAATGGTCTATGTGTAATTTTTTTTGGGGGGGGGGGGGGAGGCAAGGTTTTGTTATGGTTTAAATAAGTAGAAGTTAAGATAAGCCTAAGCTTCTCAGCAGTCATGCGCGTTGAGCCTTTAGCAGTTTTTCTCTGCCCTCTTCTATTTTCCACTCCCAAATCCAATTACTACAGCTTAAAAATGCTTGACACGGCTTATGCAGTATACAGAGTTAACAAGCGTTTAACCGTGTTAAGCTGCTTCAGGGGTTTTTACAGCTGTAACACTTTTGCTCCAGAACGCGCTTGCCCTGTTTTTTTTTTTGCCGCCTGAAAACGCCTATGCCACTTACAGATCTTAAAGCGGGAGTTCACCCAAAAATCAACTTTCTGCAGTTAGATCCAGCATACTGCTGACATATGCAGTATGCTGGTCTTTTTTATTTTATTTTGGTACTTATCGTTTTAGCCGTATTTCTTCTATGGCTCCGAACAGGGAATCCTGCGGGGAATGGGCGTTCCCGAAGGCAAGCAAGTTGATTGACGGCCTTCGATAGCGCGTCACGGCTTCCGAAAACAGCCGAGGTGACACTTGGCTGTTTACGGCGCCTGTGCCTGCCGTGTAGAGCTGACTGCGCAGGCGCCGTAAATTGCCGAGTGTCACTCGTGTGGATTTTCGGAAGCCGTGACACGCTATCGAAGGCTGTCAATCAACTTGCTTGTCTTCGGGAACACCTATACCAGGAAGTAATCCCCGCTCGGAGCCATAGAAGAAATACGGCTAAAACGATAAGTACCAAAAAAAAAAGACCATCATACTGCAGATGTCAGCAGTATGCTGGATCTAACTGCAGAAAGTTGATTTTTGGGTGAACTCCCACTTTAAAAGCCTTTGTGTGATTGGGAGAGCTGATCGGGAAAGCTCTTAACCTGCCAGCATTTATTCCATACCAAACGCTAACATAACACGTATATTCTTTCCTTTTGAGTTATACAAATACATTTGATATTTTTTTGATGTGACTTTGATGTGGCGGTTCACAGAATCAAGTTGCAGGACAGGAAGGTGTCCGTGGGTGCCGTACTCTTAGTTCCAGCAGATGTTCCAGACCCCCAACATTCCCATTCAAGCTTTAAGTGGTCAGTTACAGACATCAGTTTAAGTGTCCCTCTGAGTGACACTAATTGGCATGCCAGCTGACAGCGGAGGATCACAAGTTAGGGGCGAGCGTAGAGCTATGCTTTTATGTGATATCCTGAGAGGAGCCCAGCACACATATTGTTTAATAACGGCTTCATCAGCCCAGCTGTTATCAGACTTGTGGTATGAACGGGGACGTTGGTTCTCTACTGGACGCTGGATTTACTTTAAAGGCTTCTGGTAAAATGTGTGAAACAGGAGACAAAAGATCCAAAGTCAATGAAATGAAATGTGTGTTTGCACCTATTCATTGTGTTTTGGATAGGAAATTGACACAGTGATAAATCGGAAACTGATGTGGGCTTTTCCAAGACACTCAATATTCAAAAGTCAAAGCTTTTTCTTCTTTTTTTTTGGATAGAGTATGAAACGCTTTAGGTTTCGGTCACACTGAATCCGACTTTAAGTCACACGATTTCAAAGTTGCATGTCAGCGCGACTTCAGGCGTGACTTGGAAGACATCTGTGCGACTTTATGCACAGATGTCTATGCACGTCACATCTGAACTTGCAAAAAGTAGTGCAGGAACTACTTTTAAAATCGGTGTGACCCTGATGGAGTCAAAGTCGCACTTATTTGACCTCATCCACTGCAGACAATAGAGTGCAACTTGTCATGGGATTTGAAACAATCAAATCGCATGACAAGTCGCACCGGTGTGACCAGGGACTTGAGCAGCACTAAAAACTTGACAGGGATTTTAACCCTTCCCCGCTCTATCCAGAACTGAAAAAAAAAATAACTCAAAGGGTAGCACTTCTGCCTCGCAGCACAGAGGTCATCAGTTTGAATTCTGGTCAGGACGTTACCTGCATGGCATTTGCATGTTCTGCCTGTGCTTGTGTGGGCTTCCTCCAGGTGATCCGTTTACCTTCCACACGCCAAAGACATATTAATTGGCTCATGTCTAAATTGGCCAAAGTATGCGTGTGTGCAGTGGCGGCTGATGCTTAATTTTTTTGCAGGGGTGGCAAAGAAACCCCAATCACCGCCTCTCGTCCCCGCTCGACAGCACCACCCGCCAGCTCTGCACTTACCCCATCCACGTCATGGGTGGCTTCCCCGGTTTCTCCTCCTGACGAATTTGATTGCTTCTCCTCCTGGCCAAGCTGGTCTTAGGAGCAGCTTCCTGTCCTGATTGGCCCAGGAGGAGAAGCAGGAAGACAATAGCGAATGTTGATTCGCTAATGTCACAAGTGGGAAGGCTCGGCTGCTCTGTGCCCCATGAGCCCAACCTTTTTGAAGCCATCTAGAGTCTCCAATTCTAATCATGTGGTTCACAAAAAAAAACTTGTAGAACTCAATGCGTCTGGTGTCCCGCATGGAGATTAGGGGCTGGCGCATAGAGATTAGGGAAGTGGTGCCCTGCGCCACTTGTGGATGGGCTTCCACTGTGTGTGTGTATGTTTGCTTATGCGATAGGGACTTGTGATATGGGGTGATGAGACTCAGAGGTGGTGAGCATTTTTAAGTGAGATCACATTAGTCTGAACTGGGTTTTTAAAGGCCTGGCAGCCCACTTTTATTGAAAAAAATACAAAGTAAAGTTCACACAGCAGTATAGTTCACAGACAGTTTCTTCTGTATCATAAACGGAAACGGAAAAATGCTAGCCTACCTAGCGCTGCTGCCACTAACACTGGTCTCCAACGCCATTGGGTTCTTCAGGCAAACTTGTCACAGCACCTTGCTGTACAAGCCCACTCCTGGCATCCTGATAGGGTTAGCCTAGCACCCTGGGTTCACACACACTCAGACTCCCTCCAGCCCCCCTGGACTCACTAGTCACCTCAGCTTTCCCAGATACGCCGTCGTATCTCTATCTGAATCTCCCCCAGTATGCTTTTCAAACTGAATGTAATAGAAGCACCCTGCCATATTTGTTTATTTGTAAAAAAAATGCAATAAAAACTATTTAAATACTATATGAAACATCATATAAACGTAAAAAATCAAAGCAAATTTCAATAATCGCTCTCTCTTTAAAAAGAGGAAATATAGATACATTTAAAGATGTAGCAGAATCTGGCACAGTATTTCTATGAATCCTAATGTAATTTGTGTTTTCAGAAATGTCAGTGAAAGATCTGTTGATGGTTCAAAGACAGATGGCAACGCTGAAAATAAATACCTGCATGAATTGCTGAGATTATACAAAGGAAATGGGAAAAGGAAGAGGAGGAAGATGTCTGAGTGAGCGGAGGAAATTCGGAGACAGATAGTATATGGCATTGTTTACTTTTTTATCATTGTACAAAACAAACAAGCGCTGATCTTACAAAAAAAATGGATGGAGTACAGCGCTCAGGGTGTTTGCACAAAGCAATCAACAAAGGGTTAAAAGATAATAATAATAAAAGTAATAATAATAAAATTAAAGGATCAATTAATTTAAGATAAAAGTCACAAACCACATTGGGGATATACGATATGACTGTTCATATTCAAAAGTCCATGATAGGTTCAGTCCCAGCAAAATGCCAAAAAAGGCTGTGATTGATGATAATGAGGAACTGTTGTGGTTGAGGGCAGTAATTCAGGGCTGCTATCCGGGAGCGAAGCCAGCTCAGTGTATACAGGAGAAAGACAAAAGAGAGAAGCGCCTCTGAGTATACTGCTTTTAATTTTAAAACATAAAAATATATCCAGCACTTACATCATAGTAGTATGGTGCAGTCGTGGGAGCTGGTGTACATCTGTAGCAGACAGTCCGCAAAGCATGAGAGCTGGGCAGCCCAGCTCTCATGCTTTGCGGACTGTCTGCTACAGATGTACACCAGCTCCCACGACTGCACCATACTACTATGATGTAAGTGCTGGATATATTTTTATGTTTTAAAATTAAAAGCAGTATACTCAGAGGCGCTTCTCTCTTTTGTCTTTCTGCTGATCTTACAAAAATGTTTAAAAGGAGACCAGGAGTCGCCAAAGAACTTTTGTAGCGGATAAAAAGTGGACCTGTCCTTGTGGTCTCTGTAGCGATGAATATGTGCAGCCAAAGCAGCCTATTTATTAGTCTTTTTTTTTTTTTTATTCAACCAGCAAAATTTGTCTGAATCCCGCTGAACTGGCTGAATTTCAATCTATCTGTGCCAACTTAAAGTGGAAGTAAACCCTCCTATCGTTTTCAGCCAAGGAAGCGGCCATCTTGACTTCTGTTTAATCTGCAACTGTCATGATGCTGTACATGTGACCTGTTATGAAACCAGCCATTGGATGGTTTGGCAGTTTGGTTGAGAGCACAAACAAATGTGACAGCTAGCATTTCCGGCATGCCGGGAATGTTAACTGTTTTTGTAACTACCAAATTGAAGGGTTTACTTCCACTTTAAGTGTGTACCTCCCTGACGTCTATTACTCGTGCCCACTGAACAATGTGCCTTACAAAGGACAGGTCTTGTCACAGTCTGTGTTCAGGCTCATAGACCAGTAGCTATAGCAGTAAGGGGACTCCCACCAACCAGCAGGATTGGTTTACAAGCAGGTCACCCTGGCAAATAACGCAGGCTCAGCTGTGTACTAGCCAGTGTTTACCAAAACTCCTGATGGTAGATATTGGTTTAGCTGTGTGTTAGTATCAGGTCGTGGTCCTCAGGATCGCCCCACCAGGAGGTGAGCAAGCCGGGGTCCAGTAGTGGATATAGCAGGTAAAGATCAAACAGAAGCATATAGCTGGATTCAGAAAGATTTACGCCGGCGTATCAGTAGATACGCCGACGTAACTCTGAATCTGCGCCGTCATAAGTTTAAGTGTATTCTCAAACTGAGATACACTTAAACTTAAACACTGCAATATTTAGGCTGGCCGCTAGGTGGCGCTTCCGTTGAGTTCGGCGTAGAATATGTAAATCCCTAGATACGCCGATTCACGAACGTACGTGCGCCCGTCGCAGTAAAGATACGCCGTTTACGTAAAGTTATTCCATCAAATAGCTGGCCTAGTCAATGTTAAGTATGGCCGTCGTTCCCGCATCGAAATTTGAAAATTTTACATCGTTTGCGTAAGTCGTCTGTGAATAGGGCTGGACGTAATTTACGTTCACGTGGAAACCAATACGTCCTTGCGGCGTACTTTGGAGCAATGCACACTGGGATATGTACACGGACGGGGCATGCGCCGTTCGTAAAAAACGTCGATCACGTCGGGTCACGAGTGATTTACATAAAACACGCCCCCCATCCTCATTTGAATTAGGCGCGCTTACGCCGGCCCCATTTACGCTACGCCGCCGTAAGTTAGGAGGCAAGTACTTTGTGAATACAGTACTTGCCTCTCTGACTTAAGGCGGCGTAGCGTAAATACAATACGCTACGCCGCCTTAAAGATGCGGCGCCCTACATGAATCTGGCCAATAGTCAGTAAACAAGCCAAAGGCCGATAACAAGTAGTTGCAAGTTGGGATCAAGCTGAAGCATAGTTAAGGAATAAGCCAAGGGTTAGTAACGAGTGGTAGAAAAGATATGGACGGCAGCAGGAAAGACATAAGCTATTGTGCTCTCCATCCAGAGATACTGGCTGGAGAGCACAATAATCTGACAAACAGGAAGTGCAGAGAAATGGCTTAAATCAGGAAGTTCATGGGAGAAGCAAAGAGTTTAAGGTTCAAGACAAACAAAGTTCAAGGCAGGATCATTCAAGGAATTGTCCAGGGAACTGCCAAGCATTCCAGATGGCTCAGCAAGAAGACACATTGCCTGACACTGCAGAGGTTTCGGTTTGAAATCCAGGCCCTTATAGGTCTGGCAAGGGGCAAAAGCAGTATTAAAGTGGTTGTAAACCCTTACATATACCCAGTGAAATGACTATTCTGAGGTGATACACAGGGATGAAACAACTCCCCCTATATATGTTGTACCTGTTTAGCTGCGATCCTGTCTTCTCTACAGACGTTTAAAGTCCAGAATTTACACAGCATTTCTGAGCTTTCCAGAGGTAAGGGTTGTGAATTTGACATCACTGCACAGCATAGAGAGGAGAGTTGAGTGTAATCTCAGATCTCAGTGGAGGGGTTGGACACATCACCCTCTACACAAGAAACATGCACAGCTGAGGCTATCAATCATAGGCTGTGTACTGGAGGCCTCTTCCCCCCCTCCCTCTCAATTACTTGGAGTTGGCATTCCAAGCCAAAAGTGAATCATGCAGATTGCAGAGGAAAGAGGTGCTTTGGATTGAGGCAAATACACACTATAGAAGGATATGCTTTGTTAATTTTTCATTTCATAGGTTTACAACCACTTTAAGCTGGCCATACACTACTAGAATTTGGGCCAAACTTTAATTTTATAGTAGCAGTCATGGCAGCTACCACCAAACACCAGCTTTAAACAGGATCATAGGCAAGGTTTAAATAGATAAAGACACTGCATACTCAGTTAGGGGTAGATTCACATACAAATAGATCGGCGCATCGTATGTGAGATACGCTACGCCGCTGTAACTTACATTAGGCCGGTTCGAATCCCCAAAGAATTTGCGCCGTAAGTTACGGCGGCGTAGTGTATCTCAAGCGGCGTAAGGGCGCGGAATTCAAATCGGCGATTAGGGGGCGTGTTTCATTTAAATAAAGCGCGTCCCCGCGCCATATGAACTGCGCATGCGCCGTCCCGAAATTTCCCGCCGTGCATTGCGCTAGATGACGTCGCAAGGACGTCATTTTTTTAACATAGATGTGACTTACGTACGTTCCGATTCACGGACGACGTACGCAAAAAACAAAATTCAAATTAAACGCGGGAACGACGGCCATACTTAACATGGCAAGTCTAACTATACGCGACAAAATAGCAGCTTTAACTATACGCCGGAAAAAGCCGACTACAGACGCCGTAAAAAAATGTGCCGGCCACTCGTACGTTCGTGGCTCGTTGGAAATAGCTAATTTGCATACCCGACAGCGGACGCCGAAGTATTGCATCTTAGATTCCGAAGGCGTACGAAGACGTATGCCTGTCAGATCTAACCCAGAAACCGTCGTATCTTGTTTTGAGGATTCAAACTAAAGATACGACGCGGGAAACAGTAGATACGCCGGCGTACTCGCTCTGTGGATCTGGCCCTTAATGATTAAATCAGTTGCTGAAAGTGCTTAAAAAGCTGAGGGTTTAATATCACTTTAAGTTCTGCCTCTTACTCTGAAGTAGGATGTCGATGAAGCTTTTGCGTAGGTCAGACAAGCAGTGACCAAAAACGAAAGAAGAAAAGGTCTAGAAAAGCCTAGTCTTTATTAATATTTTATTGAAATCATTTTCTTTCATGACACAGTCATCTGTATGCAGCAGAGCTGAAATAATTAATTGCTTTTTGCCTGCTAACTTTTAAATATTGGTTAAATTCTGCAGTGCTTAAAAAGTAATCAGTGGCGGACAAAATTACATGGAATCTGCTTGGCCAGTTCCACTCCTATAATTCATAAATATAATTCTGAAATGAAAGGTTATTGAATTAGCAGCCTTTCCAGGCTTTAACGTTGGTGTTCTAAAAATGAAAATTTGATTTTACATTATGAGACAAATAGCACAAGAGAGATGCCACGGCGGCCGATCAGGCTCAATTCGAGGTTGTTCTCTTTAGCCACATGGCTGCTATTTTTCTGGTTGGCTCCCATTTCGGAAAATACCGGCAAAAATTAAGAATAATCATCACCAAAGCTTAAAGGGGTTGTAAAGGTACAATTTTTTTTTACCTTATGCCGCTTACACACGATCGGTCCATCCGATGAAAACGGTCTGATGGACCGTTTTCATCAGTTAACCAATGAATCTGACTAATGGTCAGTCGTGCCTACACACCATCAGTTAAAAAAACGATCGTGTCAGAACGCGGTGACGTAAAACACAACAACGTGCTGAAAAAAACGAAGTTCAATGCTTCCAAGCATGTGTCGACTTGATTCTGAGAATGCATGGATTTTTATTATGTTTATTATTATGTCTGCAGTCTCTGACCATCTCCTGTATCATGTCTGCAGTCTCTGACCATCTCCTGTATCATGTCTGCAGTCTCTGACCATCTCCTGTATCATGTCTGTAGTATGTCTGAGGGTCTTTCTAACAGACTCTCTAACAGAAGCCCTCTCTGTGTCCATCAGAAAGGCCCCCCTCCAGGTCCCAATAAAGTACTCTGCTTCTCTTCCTGTATTTTGTTTATTGTTAAGAGATCATGTAAGGATCCCAGGGTAATGAAGACTTTGTGGGGGAGCATTTTTGTGGTTGAGTCGTTGCCATAGAAACATTTGTAAAAGGGGAGGAGTTAGTAAAATGACCACACCCATGTGGGAGCGCCAGAAATATTTCTGCACCCAGGCACCTGTGACCCTAGGATCGGCCCTGCTGATCATCCTTACCTTGACTGCTAGTGCTGCCAGGTCTTACCCTATTATTTGACCATCCTCAGTAGCATATTTTAAGTAGCTAAGACTGTTTTTGACTATTATTATCTTGTCTGGTGATGGCACTAAATAGCTTCTAGAGTGGAAGAGAACATACTGCATATACAGAGGGGGATATTAAAGTTGGGGAGGTAGTCATTGTGAAACCAGGGTTGTGAGGATTAGGGATGAGCCGAACACCCCCCCCCCCCGTTCGGTTCGCACCAGAACCTTCGAACGGACCGAACGTTCGCGCGAACATTTAGAACCCCATTGACGTCTATGGGACTCGAACGTTCGAATTCAAAAGTGCTCATTTTAAAGCCTAATATGCAAGTTATTGCCCCAGGGAACATGTATCAATGGAAAAAAGTTTAAAAAACGGTTGTTTTTTTCAGGAGCAGGACTCCTGAAAAAACAACAGTTTTTAAAACTTTTTTACATGTTCCCTCGGGCAAGACCCGGGTTCTGAAAGACGTTTTCACAGGAAAACTATAGACACCCAGCAGGTACAATATTTAAAGGAATTTTTCATTATTTTTTTTTTTTATTTATTTAAGCATCATTAAAATCACTGCTCCTGCATATTGTACCTGCTGGGTGTCTATAGTATGCCTGTGATAACGTCTTTAAATAGCACAATCACCTGCCTGCCAGTAAATTAGGAAGAACTGATCTGGCTAAGCTATACAGTGTATAAATATATGTACAACACCTGGGATGTATATATATCCTCTACACACTAACATTAACTGACTAGCCTGCCTGCTCTATCTACCTACAAAAAATGACTCTCTCTCTGTTAACTGTCGCAACACACTACACAAGGCCGCCCTGCCGGCGGCCTATAGTGTGGGGCGTGTACTAAATCCCCTGAGCTTTGGCCAATTATGGCTCTCCGTTTTTTGCGCGCTGTGATTGGCCAAGCATGCGGGTCATAGTGCATGCTTGGCCAATCATCAGCGCGCAATGCCGCAGTGAATTATGGGCCGTGGCGCGTCACTCGAATTTGGCGCGAACGACCCGTTTTGTTCGTAATTCGACGAACGATCGAACATACGATGTTCGAGTCGAACATATGTTCGACTCGAACACGAAGCTCATCCCTAGTGAGGATGTTAAATACAGAAGCTTATGTGTTGGCCCAATAGAGATTGGGGGATTTATATAAGTGGCAGTGGGTACAAGATTGAAAATCGGGGGCCCAGTGCCCAGGACCGTTAAGCAAGTTCCACTACCAAAAAATAAGAATATACAAGTTAATATGGACTGGCCCTTTAAATTTTGACATTACCATCATATAATCATACTTGCAGCCGAGTTAATTAAACTTTGGTTTGCAAGTCACTTAAAGTTTAGAGAATACGCTCAGATTGTGATGTCTCTAAGTTTTAGTAGGATGAAAATTTGCATGGCCATCTGCTCAAGGGGAAGTGTACTAATTGAGTTCATGCTGCGAGACAAATTAGAGGGTGCACACTACTTCATGTTACTGGTAAAAATAATTGCATTGAATAATTCTTATTTTCTGAGAAACTGAACAAATCAATCGAGAAGTGTTTAAGGAACATTCTATGTTGTGTCCTTTGGTATGTGCAACATTGTCTGTTTGGTATGTGGCCTGGTCTTGTGGAAACCATTTGCCTACTGTGGAAAAAAAAAATCCAGAAAGGTTGTCAGAATGACCCTTAATTTTTTCATGAATCACATTTCTTTCTTAACCACGTAAGACCCGGATCATTACGCAGGAAAAGGACTTGGCCAGTTTTTGCGATTCGGCACTGCGTCGCTTTAATTGACAATTGCGCGGTCGTGCGACGTGGCTCCCAAACAAAATTGGCATTCTTTTTTTCCCAGAAATAGAGCTTTCTTTTGGTGGTATTTGATCACCTCTGCGTGTTTTTTTTTTTTTTCGCTATAAACAAAAATAGAGCGACAATTTTGAAAAAAAAACAATATTTTTTACTTTTTGCTATAATAAATACCCTCAAAAAAGATATAAAAAAACATATTTTTTCTCAGTTTAGGCCGATACGTATTCTTGTACATATTTTTGGTAAAAAAACCCCGCAATAAGCGTCTATCGATTGGTTTGCGCAAAAATTATAGCGTTTACAAAATAGGTGATAGTTTTATTGAATTTTTATTAATAATTTTTTTTTTACTACTAATGGCGGCGATCAGCGATTTTTTTCGTGACTGCGGCATTATGGCGGACACATCGGACAATTTTGACACATTTTTGGGTCCATTGTCATTTTCACAGCAAAAAATGCTATAAAAATCCATTGTTTACTGTGAAAATTACAATTGCAGTTTGGGAGTTAACCACTAGGGGGCGCTGAAGGGGTTAAGTGTGACCTCATATGTGTTTCTAACTGTAGGGGGGAGGGGCTGGAAGTGTGACGTCATTGATCGTCTTTCCCTATATCAGGGAACACACGATCAATGACAGCGCCACAGTGATGAACGGGGAAGCTGTGTTTACACACAGCTCTCCCCGTTCTTCAGCTCCGGGGACCGAACGCGGGACTCCGGGGGCGATCGGGTCCGCGGGTCCCGCGGTCACGGAGCTTCGGACCGGGTCGCGGGCGCGCGCCTGCGACCCACGGCTAGGCACTTAAAGAGGACGTACAGGTCCCAGCCGTGCAATTCTGCCGACGTATATGTGCAGGAGGCGGTCCTTAAGTGGTTAGAGTGTGGCTAAACCAACATCATAAAAAACTGCTCTGTATCTCCAACCTCTGTCCATGTCTTCAATTCAGTTCAGGGATATTGCAGCTGTGGTCAGGGCCATCTTTTCTATTGGGCACGCTGGGCAGTTGCCCGGGGGCCCTGCTTGCCTAGGGGGCCCCACCGGCTACCCAGCAAGTAAAAAAATTGTGGAGAGTGACGGGTTAGAACTGCCCATGCCCAGTTTGCAGAAATCACAAAGAAGATCCGATCTTCTCTGTAAGGGGGGAGTGAATGCAAAAATGTAAGGGGGCACTGATATAAAGGTTCCCCCTCCTATATTAGTGACCCCCCTTACCTTAGTGTATTTACTCTACGGAAGGTGGTCTCTGGTCACCAGAGTGCCCCCCACATCAGAGTTCCCCTTTACATCAGAGTCTGCAGGATTCCCCCTTACAATGCAAGGGGGAACTCAGTCTGCGGACCCTGATGTAAGTGGGAAAGAGAAAGCAGTGGACTCTTATATAAGGTTGTCTCTGGTCACCATAGCCCCCCTCCACATCAGAGTTCCCTCCTTAGATCATGATCTGCAGCGTTCCCCTTTACATACGAGTTCCCTTTCACTGTAAGGGGGAATCCTGCAGACTCGGATGTTAGAGGAAACTCTGTGCTGGCTGGGTTATAGTAACCTGACCTTCATGTCAATGAAGACATTTTTTTTTTTTTTTTTTTTTACTTTTGTTTAACTTAAACACATTGCTAATAGCACTAGCTACTGTATATGTTTATAGTTTAAATACTGACATTTGCATTGTTCGGCACTGAAAACTGTAATTTTAGGTACTTTTTTTGCACTGGCAGTAAAAGACGTGGTTCTGCCAGTAAATTTTATGATTTTTGTCAGTAAATTCTCGTGCGTGATTGTGTAGACATGGCCCCAGTGCACTGTTTTGCCCGGGGGTCTATAATGCTCTTAAGATGACACTGGCTGTGGTGGTAACTCTGCACATGCTCAGTTTTCAGTGAGTGTCTATGCTGAGCATATCACATCTGAGCAGCCCATGTGACTATAGAGTCACACTGTGGGCGTATACACAGTGGTAAATTACAGCCCATTCCCCGACTCCTCCTTTATGCCCACTAACCAGCTAATGAGGGTGGGATATTACATGATTATTTCATAATATTAATGGAGGCTTCACCTCCCTCTTATTCTAAGGCACAGGGTGGAGGGGCGTGATGCAGCCTGTGACTGCCAAATATCTGCCCACACCAAGTTTCCTGCCTAAACATAATGAAGAAGTCAATTTCATATATTTATATATATACATATATATATATATATATATATATAAATATATATTTAACCACTTCAACCTGGAAGAATTTGCCCCCTTAATGACCAGAGCATTTTTTGCGATACGGCAAATCATCGTTTTAACTGACAATTGCGCGACCATGCAACGTGGCACTCAAATAAAATTGATGTCCTTTTTTTCCCAAAATAGAGCTTTCTTTTGGTGGTATTTGATCACCTCTGCGGTTTTTATTTTTTGCGCTATAAACAAAAATAGAGCGATATTTTTGAAAAAAAAGCAATATTTTTTACTTTTTGCGATAATAAATATCCCAAAAAAAGATACATACACAAAAAAAAATTCTTCCTCGGTTTAGGCCGATATGTATTCTTCTACATATTTTTGGTAAACAAAAGCTGCAATAAGCGTATATTAATTGGTTTGCGCAAAAGTTATAGCGTCTATAATATAGGGGATAGATTTATGGGATTACTATTATTCTTTTTTTTATTAGTAATGGCGGTGATCAGCGACATTGAGGCGGACAGATCAGACACTTATGACACTATTTTGGGACCATTGACATTTATACAGCAATCAGAGCTAAAAATTGCCACTGTTTACTGTATAAATGTCCCTGGCAGGGAAGGGGTTAAACACTAGGGGCGATCAAGGGGTTAAGTGTGCTCCCTCAGCGTGTTTAAACTGTAGGGTGGGCTCACTAGGACATGACAGAGATCACTGCTCCCGATGACCGGGAGCAGTAGATCCCTGTCATGTCACTAGGCTGAACTGAGAAATGCCTTGTGTAGCCCATTCCAGCCTTGTGTAGGTGTCTACAATCTTGTCCCTGACATCCTTGGACAGCTCTTTGGTCTTGGCCATGGTGGAGAGATTTGAATCTGATTGATTACTTCTGTGGACAGGTGTCTTTCATACAGGTAACAAGCTGAGATTAAGAGCACTCCCTTTAACCACTTAAGACCCGGACCAAAATGCAGGTAAAAGACCAGGCCCCTTTTTGCGATTCGGGCACTGCGTCGCTTTAACTGACAATTGCGCGGTCGTGCGACGTGGCTTCCAAACAAAATTGGCCTCCTTTTTTCCCCACAAATAGAGCTTTCTTTTAGTGGTATTTGATCACCTTTGCGTTTTTAATTTTTTGCGCTATAAACAAAAATAGAGCGACAATTTTGAAAAAAATGCAATATTTTTTACTTTTTGCTATAATAAATATCCCCCAAAAACATATATAATTTTTTTTTCATCAGTTTAAGCCGATACGTATTCTTCTACCTATTTTTGGTAAAAAAAAATCGCAATAAGCGTTTATCGATTGGTTTGCGCAAAATGTATAGTGTTTACAAAATAGGGGATAGTTTAATTGCATTTTTATTTATTATTTTTTTTTTACTACTAATGGCGGCGATCAGCAATTTTTTTCGTGACTGCGACATTATGGCGGACACTTCGGACAATTTTGACAGATTTTTGGGACCATTGTCATTTTCACAGCAAAAAATGCATTTAAAATGCATTGTTTATTGTGAAAATGACAGTTGCAGTTTGGGAGTTAACCACAGGGGGGCGCTGAAGGGGTTATGTGTTCCCTGAAGTGTGTTTACAACTGTAGGGGGGTGTGGCTGTAGGTCTGACGTCATTGATTGTGCGTCCCTATATTAGGGAACACACAATCGATGACAGCGCCACAGTGAAGAACGGGGAAGCCGTGTTTACATACGGCTCTCCCCGTTCTTCAGCTCCGGGGACCGATCGCCGGACTCTAGCGGCGATCAGGTCCGCGAATCCCGCGGTCCTGGAGCTTCGGACCGGGTCACGGTAGGGGGCCACGGGCGCGCGCCCGCGACCCACCGCTGGGCTTTATACAACCACGTACAGGTACGTGATTGTGCCCAGCGGTGCCATTCTGCCGACGTATATCGTCGTTAGGCAGTCCTTAAGTGGTTAAGCGAGTGCTCTCAATCTCAGCTCATTACCTGTATAGAAGACACCTGGGAGCCAGAAATATTACTGACTGATAGGGGATCAAATACTCCTTTCATTCATTAAAATGCAAATTAATTTATAACTTGAAATGCGTTTTTCTGGATATTTATGTTGTAATTCTGTCTCTCACTGTTAAAGTAAACATACCATTAGAATTATATAGCTGGATTCACATAGGGCGGCGTATGTTTCAGCCGGCGTATTCACAAAGCACTTGCCTCCTAAGTTACGGCGCCGTAGCGTAAATGCGCCTAATTCAAATTGTGAAGAGGTGGGCGTGTTTTATGTAAATAAACTATGACTTGACGTTTTTAACGAACGGCGCATGCGCCGTCCGTGGACATATCCCAGTGTGCATTGCTCCAAAGTACGCCGCAAGGACTTATTGGTTTCGACGTGAACGTAAATTACGTCCAGCCCCATTCACGGACGACTTACGCAAACGACGTAAAATTTTCAAAATTCGACGCGGGAATGACTGCCATACTTAACATTGGCTAGGCCAGCTTTTTGTTGGACTAACTTTACGCCTGAAAACGCCTTACGTAAATGGCGTATCTTTCCTTTTAAAGAGGCAGTAAAAGTTCTCTGAATACTGCAAAGAGAAAAATGCACCTGCAAAAGTTACACGAGACGGTTACAGGATTGCATATGTTTTTGTTCAGGTTTAATTCCAGTTTAAATGAAAAAAAATCTTTAGCACAAAAAATAAAACATTCGTAAGTTAATATTATCTTGTAATTAATAGTAAAAAAGAAGCCACAAACCCTCTTAAACTGGGAACATATTAATTTCATTCTGTAGCAGCAGTATAAAGAAATTAGTATGGTAAATCTCAGCGTAAGCGCGGCTTTAAAGAATGGCTCATTATGAACGGCGGTGTCAGCGGTGTATATCAGCTGTGTAATATTTCAAAAAGTGGAGCAGATTAAAAGAAGCTATGAGACATCATTTGGCAATTTAAAGGCAAGAATAAATTGCAAAACTGAAAGATATTCCTGCAGAGATGTACAGTGTGTACTCTGTGAGCATTTATAGTATTAATATTTGCAGAAAGATCCATTTTTATTGCTAGAGAAGCGATAAGATTCCGCTGCAGGTTTCAGGTGAAAAGAAATTGTTAATTGTGTTCTAAGTAGAAAACAAGGCGAAAGCCATGGGATCGGTTTCTGCTCTAGTGTGGGTAGATAAGAGTCCTGGGCCTGTACCAGTGCTTCCGATGGGCTGTTTAGGTGAAAAACAAGAAGGGAAGTAGAAAAATTGGGTGCATATCAGTTGGTTGTGATTTGATGATATTACATTTAATTTTTATTTATTTTTATCAAATTCAAGACTGTGTGGGGCTCCCAACAAAGAGAACAACACCCTAAAACAACAGAATCGCCCTAAAGCCTCGTGCACACGATCGGACTTCGATCTGACTTTAACGTGGCTTTTTGTGCGAAGGGGCGTTGGCCGTGAACTTGGTATGCATACACACGGCAGAACATTTTTAGCCAACATGCACCAAATCACGTTTTTCAGCTCTTTAGCGTCACCCTTTGGGCAACTTCTGCTAATGTTGTCTGATGGTTATCATTGGTTCGAAGCATGCTTGTTTGTACTTTGGATTTTAGTCCGACGGCTTGTGTGCACACGATCGGATGATCCGACGGAAAACATTTGTTGTTGGACAATTTGAGAGCATGACCATCCAACATTTGTTGTCGGAAATTTCGACAACAATTGTCCGATGGAGCGTACTGACGGTCGGATTATCTGACAAAACTCGTCAATCAGACAATTGTTGTCGGAATATCCGATCGTGTGTACGGGCCTTTAGAAATCACCTGATTCCCTCATCCACACTAAACGGCATAAATGGACAAATCTCTCATGCTGGCTATTGCATACCTCCCAACTTTCTGAGATGGAAATGAGGGACACCCGGGCGTGAAGCCGAAAGCTGTCACGGCCGGGTGCCCACACTTGGAATGAAGACGCCGGCCGGAGAGAGGGGGAGAGGAGCGGAGCCCGGAGCATCTGAGCAGCGACGGGAACCCAGTGAGCGACTGTGTTCCCACCTTTGAGGATCCCAAGCTGTATTTGCTGTTCGGTGGGGAGTCCGTCTGAGGAGTGCCATTGAGAGGCTGGCGATCCAAAAGGACCTCGACAAATGTTCTAGTGATACTCCGGCTGCCAGGTCAGTGAGAGAGGCCTGTCCGGGTACACTAAACCCACTCCGGCAGGAGTGGCTCAGAGAAATGTTTCGCTTGAGAGCAGGACTGTTTCCTTATAACGCCTGAATCTGCTGTTCTCCTTTCTTCTTCAACTTTACTTTCCTCACCACAAGTTTATTGTTTTTACCCGGCTGGGTAATAAAGAGCACCTGTTGTGGACATTCCTTTACTTCTCGTATATGCAATATGCATCATTCACCCCCAGGAATTCGGGGGAGCCATGAGGTAATCGTGCCACCCGAAACAACCAGCAGCTCCTCCAGGGTGCTACATTTGTACACAGACATTTGTTTTATTATATATTTCTAGGTTTTCCTTTCTATTTAGTTAGGCTTTTTTTTTTATAAAAAGAGTCCCTATGATCTTTGATCGCTTTAATGCTGTTCAGGTAGATCTCTACCCCTTAAAGGATAAGTCCAGCGTAACACTAAAATTGCTACATCTATAGACATCTACGATCTAACACATAGCTAGCGCTGTAAAGAAGAAATCAGTATACATACCTTTTCTGAAGCTAATTCGACATGATCCCACACTGAGCTGTCAGCTGCGGCTTTGCTGTGCAGAGGAGGCAACCGACAACGGAAGCCCCATAGTACCTCTATGGATGACATCACTTCCCATTCATTTCACAGCTGTCCGTTGTGTCCTTTGCAGAGCTTCCGCTGCTGAACACCAGGCCGGAGCAGCTTCAAATAGGTATATACAGTGGAACCTCCGTTCCAGGGGAATGCTCGTAATCCAAAGTACTTGCATATCAAAGCGAGTTTCCCCATTGAAGTCAATGGAAACTAAAATTATTAGTTCCGCATTGACTTCAATGACATTCAATAGCGCATCTGGCCAGAGGTGGGGGGGGGGGCGCCGGAGAGCCTCGGAAACAGCCAGAAAGACCTGAGGACAGCTCGGCTGACCTCGGCAAACCTCGAAAAGGCTCAGGAATGTAGTATCCGAGTCTTTCCGATCGCGCCATTCGGCCCCGGTGCCCCCATCACCTCAGGCCAAACGCGGTACTAGACACCGCTATGGCCTGAATCCCGCTTGTTTTGCGAGACAACACTTGCAAACTGAGTTAGGATTCTTCAAAATACAGTGCTCGTATTTTGCGAAACGCTCGTTAACTGTGTTATTTGCAATCCGAGGTTCCACTGATTTCTTCTTTACAGGACTAGATAGGTTAGTGTTAGATCATGGATGTCTATAGATGTAGCGATTTTAGTGTTAGGTTGGATTTCCACTTTGAAGGTTGCCTACCCCTGCTCTACCTTCTACACTTTATGGTAGCACAATAAGTATTGCATCGATCAGATTTTGAAACTGTTTCCTAAAAAAATTATTAAACGTGAGCATACAACACATTTCTTTGTGAAACATCTTTCGCTATCCTCTGTGGTTTGTTCTGGGCTGCTACATTCTTTTCCAGAATCTTCTTATATAATTTATCTTAATTATAAATCGCCAGGGTATATTCAGCCAGCCAGATCTCTTAATTGGCTGAATCCTTCTCCACTGCTACTTCTAATAGAATCATTCAGTTCAGTGGAATGTCAGCTTGCGCTTTCAGTTGTGCCTCAATGGAGGCAATTGTTTTAATATTATATTTCCATTAAGATTATCTAATATCACTGTAGCACTAGAACTTCCTTTATGAGTATTTATTAGCGTTATTTGCTGCTGTTCCATGGGTGATCATAATATATTCTTGTTTGGTTGGGTTGTTAGGCTGCGGTGGGAAGGCATGGTCAGTCACTAATAAAATATTGCGGCAGGTAGTTCCAGTACAGTGGTTTCTCAAGAGCAGACTGTAACCTTCAGCTCGAGGAGGTATTAGGATGAAATTACAGCTGAATTAAAGGATTCTGGTATGTGACGGGGCGCAGCGTAACATTCTCTAACAATTGTGTTCAACCATCTGTGGATGATCAGTAAATTAAGGATTGAAAAAAGTACTTATAGCCCATCTCTAGAATAGAAAATCTCATGTCCATTGAGTTTAACCAAAAGACAAAATAAATTTAAAACCTGCATCCTCAGGACCCTAAACCAGTGGTTGATCCAGAGGAAGACAAAAAGCCTTCAGAAAGCATGGTGCAATTTGGTCAAAGGAGGAATTGAGGTTTAGATTGGAATTAATCCTCCCGCAAAAAAAAATTTAATTGGGCCCCAGGAGCTTTTAGCCATAATGTACTAGTATTTACAGTATATTAGCACATTATGGCAGGCTTTCCTGGAAAGCCTTTCCCTCTAGTGTTGCGCTGTTGGATTTCCTGTTGATTATGAGCGCTTCGATCTTCTCCCAGTCTTCCTTCCAGGTTCCAACTCTTTGACTGTTTAGTTTGCTACCACCTCCTTAAAGCACTCTCAGCCACATACTCACCTCCTCCATGTACAATGCAGGGTTAATAGCCCCTCACTGTACGTGATGTTACAGAGGGGCCGTCCACAACATGGCGTGCCAGGGAAAAGGCAGAGCGGGTATCAGGTGAGTAATACTGTCTCTTCCGAGGCTCCAAGAAATACAAGCATTTAATCCTGGCAGTATGGGGGCCCAGATAACAAGCAATTGTGAGGCAAGTTTTGAAAATGACTTGCCAAGCTATTGCTTGACTTGCCAGGCTTCACAAGTTTGATGCACAATTGCAGAAAGTCCATATTCCATGACTCCGGATCAACATTCTTTGCAAACATTCTGCAAGTCTGCTGCAAGTTCTGGTTCAGTTATGTTATGCAATAGTCATCCCACCACAGGGGTCACTGTGGCTGAATTTTCATGCTGTAGACTTGCAGAGCTTTTGGTGTAGACCAGGCATGTCCAAAGTCCAACCCGCGGGCCAATTGCGGCCCGCTTTCCGGTTTAATGTGGGCCCCCTTGTAATTTGGATATATACTGTATTTATAGGCTTTGCCTTGGAGGGGATAGGGAGGGGACAGGATGAGCAGTGACAGATTACATACAGCATAATCTCCTGTTTACTCAGTGGCATCAGTATTAGGAATTCCCGTCTCCTGGGCTGCCATTGGACAACTGTTCTGTCTATCATAGGAGGCAGGACTTTGTATTAAAGAGGCCACCATGTATACAGGAGATTCTCCTGTATGTAGTCTGTTGGCGCTCATCCCGCCCCCTCCCTGCCCCCTCCGAGGCTGCAGATGGGCATCGATCAGGCTGCACTAATGGCAATGGTGAGGCTGCATTCATAGGCTGCAATCATGGCAATGGTGAGGCTGCATTCATGGCAATGGTAAGGCTGCATTCATGGCAATGGTGAGGCTGCATTCATGGCAATGGTAAGGCTGCATTCATGGCAATGGTGAGGCTTCATTCATGGCAATGGTGAGGCTGCATTCATGACAATGGTAAGGCTGCAGATGGGCACTGATTAGGCTGCATTAATGGGCACTGACCCTTATTTTGTTAAGGGCACTGATCCTTAGTCCTGAGCGGCGCTGGGATTCATTGGGGCCACAAAAGATATATATATGTCCAAATAACACGCCCAAGCTCATCTCTTCACCACACACAGCCAGGAAGGCAAGAGATTTATTTCTTGTTGGGCAGTGTATTAGTGCTCAGAGGAACACACTAATGCCGTGTACACACAATCGGAATTTCCAACAACAAATGTTCGATGGGAGCTTGTTGTCGGAAATTCCAACCATGTGCAGGCTCTATCGGACATTTGCTGTCAGAATTTCTGACAACAAAAATTTGAGAGCTGGTTCTCAAATTTTTCGACTTGTTGTCAGAAATTCCGATCGTGTGTACACGATTTGGACGCACAAAATTCCACGCATGCTCAGAATCAAGCAGAAGAGCCGCACTGCCTATAGAACTTCATTCTTCTCGGGCTCGTTGTACGTCTTGTACGTCACCGCGTTCTTGACGTTCGGAATTTCTGACAACATTTGTGTGACCGTGTGTATGCAAGACAAGTTTGAGCCAACATCTGTCAGGAAAAAAATCAACGGTTTTGTTGTTGGAATGGCCAATCGTCTGTACGCAGCATTAGACCGAATTTTAATGGTTCAAAGAATGTCAGGCAAAATGGTCAGCCCTCACGCATGTTCACTTCATCAAATATGTCCCTCTTTGAAAAAAGTTTGGACACCCCTGGTGTAGACTTGCAGGGGGGGCTATTCAGGGGCTCTGGGCTTCAGCAAAATGGCAGCCTGTGGCAAGAAGGTACATTGACAATGCTGGAGGCAGTTTACAGCAAACACTCATTTTGACAGCATAATTATAATGTGGGATGTATGTTCCTTGCTAAAGAACAATGGGGCAGATCCACAAAGCGAGTACGCCGGCGTATCTACTGATACGCCGGCGTACTTTCAAATTACCCGCGTCGTATCTTTAGTTTGAATCCTCAAACCATGATACGACGGCATCTGGGTTAGATCCGACAGGTGTACGTCCTCGTACGCCTTCGGATCTAAGATGCAATACTTCGGCGTCCGCTGGGTGGCGTTCACGTCGTTTTCCATGTCGGGTATGTAAATTAGCTATTTCCGACGATCCACGAACATACGCGTGGCCGTCACATTCTCTTACGTCGTCTCTAGTCGGCTTTTTCCGGCGTATAGTTAAAGCTGCTATTTTGCGGCGTATAGTTAGAATTGCCATGTTAAGTATGGCCGTCGTTTGAATTCTTTTTTTGCGTAAGTCGTCTGTGAATCGGGATGGACGTAAATCACGTCTAAGTTAAAAAAATGACGTTGTTGCGACGTCATTTAGCGCAATGCACGGCGGGAAATTTAGAAACGGAGCATGCGCAGTTCATTCGGCGCGGGGACGCGCTTCATTTAAATGAATCACGCCCCCTAATCGCCGATTTGAATTCCGCCGCCAAAGATACACTACGCCGACGTAACTTACGGCGCAAATTCTTCCAGGATTCGATTTAAAGCCAGGTAAGATACGGCGGCGTAGTGTATCTCTGATACGCTGCGCTGGTGCAGATCTCTGTGGATCTGCCCCAATATGTTTATTAAGTTGTTATAAGTTCCACTTTAAATGTCACATTTTATTAAACTTCTGGAAAATTCTATTCTCTCTCCATTCTGTGTACAAAATCCATACTCTAAGAAAGAAATACAAAAGTTTAAGCACACTCTGCAAGGCGCTGTGGAATGTCGGCCATAAATAAATAAAAGACATAAAACACAAACCTATCTCTTTTAAACTAGATAATCAATAAATGCACACTTCCAAAATGATACTTTCATGAAAGGTCACAAGGCTCGAAACCCCTACAAGAGAATTTTCATTCTTTTATGTTGTTTGTGTGTATTTCAGGGGAATATATCAAACGATAAAAAAGAAAAGACATTTTACAGCTTTTACCAGCTCGCCGTGGATGAACTGTGAGCCGGTGATAATAAAAGCTTTCTTGATATTGCTATTATAAAGGCACCAATTCTGTTCCCTGTTTATTATGACTGCATTGTAAATACAAGTCTTTCTTCTGCCATGTTGAAAGATGGCGGGCTTCCTAAATGTCAGGCACAATGGAAGCAATGAATGTGTTTTTGTCCCGGATTCACTCATACATTCAAGGCCATAATTCAGTTCTTTGTATCTTAAGGCCACTTTGACAGGTTCACCACCAATGGCCATGGATCTTTGTGGCTGCCTGGTTTTGTGTTATTTTTGTCATTTATTTTTATATTCAGAATCTGGTTACAGGAATTCAGAGTCTGGTAAATCAAGAATCTGATTAATGGCCAATGCATACCTGCAGATTTTATTGATGTTTTTACATATGATCATGCGTGAATAGTTCTTTATTTTAAAGGGATTTTTCATACTTTAGCATTCTGCGTACTGTTCAAAATGCTTTTACAAGAATGGGCTTGGATGTTATTGCCAGGAAAATGGATGTGAAACATCCTATGCTTAGGTTTTACATGCATTTTAATTAGGGCTGTGGAAATTAAAGATTAATTCCTCGATTGATCGTAACATTTTTTGATCGATCAAAATTCTTTTGAACGGTACTATTGGTGCAACGGAACGGGTCACCATATGCGGATTGGCACACCACGTGATCCGCGGAGCTCCGCTGCTGCTTTGGCCATAGGAAAGGCCGTGGCTTCGGCCTAGCTCCTGGAGCGGCGGCCATCTTGGTCCACCCAGCGGCGACCTAGGTGAGCCTAGAGCGACGCACTGACGTCAACACCCGGCCTCAACTGCTCGTGTTCGGCCGGCTTCTCTGGTAAGATTACGCAATCACTAATCTTCCTATACAGTGGGGGAGATGTGGACCATATTACAGTGGGGAGTTGTCTGTGGATATTACAGTGGGGGAGATGTCTGTGGATATTACATTGGGGGAGATGTCTGTGGATATTACAGTGGGGAGATGTCTGTGGATATTACAGTGGGGGTGATTGTGGATATCACAGTGGGGGAGATGTCTGTGGATATTACAGTGGGGGAGATGTCTGTGGATATTACAGTGGGGGAGATGTCTGTGGATATTACATTGGGGGAGATGTCTGTGGATATTACAGTGGGGAGATGTCTGTGGATATTACAGTGGGGGAGATGTCTGTGAATATTACAGTGGGGGAGATGTCTGTGGATATTACAGTGCGGAGATGTCTGTGGATATTACAGTGGGGGTGATTGTGGATATCACAGTGGGGGAGATGTCTGTGGATATTACAGTGGGGGAGATGTCTGTGGATATTACAGTGGGGGAGATGTCTGTGGATATTACAGTGGGGGAGATATCTGTGGTTATTACAGTGGGAAGATGTCTGTGGATATTACAGTGGGGGTGATTGTGGATATTACAATGGGGGAGATGTCTGTGGATATTACAGTGGGGAGATGTCTGTGTATATTACACTGGGGAGATGTCTGTGGATATTACAGTGGGGGAGATGTCTGTGGATATTACAGTGGGGGAGATGTCTGTGGATATTACATTGGGGGAGATGTCTGTGGATATTACAGTGGGGGTGATTGTGGATATTACAGTGGGGGAGATGTCTGTGGATATTACATTGGGGGAGATGTCTGTGGATATTACAGTGGGGGAGATGTCTGTGGATATTACAGTGGGGGAGATGTCTGTGGATATTACATTGGGGGAGATGTCTGTGGATATTACAGTGGGGGTGATTGTGGATATTACAGTGGGGGGATGTCTGTGGATATTACATTGGGGGAGATGTCTGTGGATATTACAGTGGGGGTGATTGTGGATATCACAGTGGGGGAGATGTCTGTGGATATTACAGTGGGGGAGATGTCTGTGGATATTACAGTGGGGGTGATTGTGGATATTACAGTGGGGGGATGTCTGTGGATATTACATTGGGGGGGTGTCTGTGGATATTACAGTGGGGGGATGTCTGTGGATATTACATTGGGGAGATGTCTGTGGATATTACAGTGGGGGAGATGTCTGTGGATATTACAGTGGGGGAGATGTCTGTGGATATTACATTGGGGGAGATGTCTGTGGATATTACAGTGGGGGTGATTGTGGATATTACAGTGGGGGGATGTCTGTGGATATTACATTGGGGGAGATGTCTGTGGATATTACAGTGGGGGTGATTGTGGATATTACATTGGGGGAGATGTCTGTGGATATTACAGTGGGGGTGATTGTGGATATTACATTGGGGGAGATGTCTGTGGATATTACAGTGGGGGTGATTGTGGATATTACAGTGGGGGGATGTCTGTGGATATTACATTGGGGGGATGTCTGTGGATATTACAGTGGGGGTGATTGTGGATATCACAGTGGGGGAGATGTCTGTGGATATTACAGTGGGGGAGATGTCTGTGGATATTACAGTGGGGGGAGATTGTGGATATTACAGTGGGGGGTGATTGTGGATATTACAGTGGGGGTGATTGTGGATATTACAGTGGGGGTGATGTCTGTGGATATTACGGTGGGGACTATATATGGTGGTGATCCGATCAAAAAAAAACAATTATCAAACACGAAAATTCTAATCAGTAACAGCCCTAGTAGTGACCTTATGGAGTCATGGTGAAACACAAAGTCAAGCTCCAGGAACGCTGATGCAAAAATGTGCGTGATGTGCTGTTCGAAGAACTGTCTACTGCTGAATGGAGACTATTTATGTGCGCACAGCGTGACACCCAGGTCCCCTCCAGCATTACGCTGGCGTGGCACGACAGGAGAGGCATCACGAGTGACTACCCATGTGTCAGCCAAGCTGGAAAACACACGTGCGTGACTGGACGCCCCAATGGGACATCATACTCATGACGCAGAAGCGTGGCACCAGTGTTCTGTCAATATCTCCAACCCATCAGAAACTCCAACCACGTCACTTCCGGTTTATTTAACCACTTAAGGACCGCCTCCTGCACATTTACGTAGACAGAATGGCACGACTGGGCACAAGCATGTACCTGTATGTTGCCTTTAAGAGCCCAGCCGTGGGTCGCGCACGCGACCCTGTCCGAAGCTCCGCGCCTGCGGTACCCGCGGACCCCGATCGCTGCCGGTGTCCCGCGATCGGTCACAGGAGCTGAAGAACGGGGAGAGGTGTGTGTAAACACACCTTCCCCGTTCTTCTCTGTGGCAGTGACACTGATCGTCTGTTCCCTGATATAGGGAATGACGATCAGTGACGTCACACCTACAGCCACACCCCCCTACAGTAAGAATCACTCCCTGAGGGCACACTTAACCCCTTAGCGCCACCTAGTGGTTAACCCCTTCACTGCCATTGTAATTTTCACAGTAACCAGTGCATTTTTATAGCACTTTTCGCTGTGAAAATGACAATTGTCCCAAAAATGTGTCAAAAGTGTCCGATGTGTCCGCCATAATGTCGCAGTCATGAAAAAAATCGCCGCCATTACTAGTAAAAAAAAACTATTAATAAAAATGCCATAAAATTATCCCCTATTTTGTAAACGCTATAAATAAACCAAACGATAAACGCTTATTGCGATTTTTTTTAACAAAAATAGGTAGAAGAATACGTATCGGCCTAAACTGAGAAAAAATAAAAGTTTTTTTATATGTTTTTGGGGATATTTATTATAGCAAAAAGTAAAAAATATAGATTTTTTTTCAAAATTGTCGCTCTATTTTTGTAAAATAAAAACCGCAGAGGTGATCAAATACCACCAAAGAAGAAAGCTCTATTTGTGGGAAAAAAGGACGCCAATTTTGTTTGGGAGCCATGTCGCATGACCGCGCAATTGTCAGTTTAAACGACGAAGTGCAGAATCGCAAAAAAGGGGAAGGTCCTTAACCTGCATAATTGTACGGGTCTTAAGTGGTTAAAACCTTAGTAATCAGAGATTTTGACGAATTGGTGGTTGGACACAACACCGACAACCGAATAGAGTCCGGTACAGGAAAACTGGGCTGTTTTGACAGCACAGCGACCAACGAGGACAAAGTTGTCACCGCCTTGGAGGCGGCCATTTTGTTGGCTAGTATCGGAGTGGAGTAAGAATTTCCGCTCATAATATCCTGCACTGGACTCTATTCGGTTGCCATTGTTGTGTCCAACCACCAATTCTTCAAAAACTTCAATTACTGCTGGGTTTAAATAAACCGGAATTTAAGCTGTTAGAGTTTATAACTGGTTGGAGAAATTGACAGAACACTGATGCGCAAGGGGAACGCCCACCCGATCCCCCGCATCCAACGGGTGTGGAGGGGAGGGCGCGCGCGCATCGCAGCTCCGGGGGAATAGAACACAGACCAGCCCACCGGCTGCAGGACACATGGACGTGAACCAGCTAAGTGAGGTGTAGGCAATTGCTATTTACAATGGGCCAGATTCTCGTAGATCCTGCGGTGGTGTCTCGTAAGCTATTTACACTACGCCGCCACAACTTACTGGAGCAAGTGCCGTATTCCCCAAACACTTGCTCCGTAATTTGCGGCGGCGTAGTGTAAATGGCCCGGCGTATGGCCGCGTAATTCAAAGGGGGCGGCTTGTATTCAAATTAAGCGCGCCCCCGCGCCGATTGAACTGCGCATGCGCCGGGCTGAAAAATAGCCCAGTGCGCATGCTCCAGCTCACGACGGAAAACGTCAATGACGCCGACGTGAGCGTCATTGACGTAAAGTCGTATTTAAGAACGACTTAGGAAAACGACGTAACCGACGGAAAAAGCCGATGCGGACCCGACACCATACTTAACATGGCATACGGCGGACTGGCGTAAGGTTACCCCTCATATAGCAGGGGTAACCTTACGCCTACGGAAACGACGTAAATGACGACTACGCGACGCAAATTCGTTCGGGAATCGGCGTATCAGGCTCATTTGCATAGTCAAATGAGACCTGAACGTAAACGCCACCTAGCGGCCGGCGTCGCATTACATCTAAGATCCGACGGTGTAAGTGACTTACACCTGTCGGATATTGGCCGTATCTATGCGAAAATGATTCTAGGAATCACTCGCATAGATACCCGGGGCCAAAAACAGAGATACGACGGTGTTTCCTGAGATACACCGTCGTAACTCTTCTGAGAATCTGGCCCAATGTGTATGTAAATAAAGAGTATGTTCTGTAAATGTATTATGTATAATCTGACCGATTAAGGTCAGCCATTGAATGATGATGGTCCTTAGCCACATAACACACCTCCATTCCTAGAGGCTTGCTATTGGGGGAACTTGGCGGGGGGAGGAGCCAGGATTGCCGTCGGGGGACCCCCAAAAAAAAGAGGATCAGGGTTGCTCTGTGCAAAACCATTTACACAGAGCAGGTAAGTACAACATGTTTTTTATTTTATTTTTTAAGAGTTACAACCTTTACAATCACTTTAAAGGTCCACTTTAACATTTCACAGCACAGTTTCATAAATACGTAATATCTTCACCAATAAAAAATGAGAAGCATCAACCTTCATGTTTTATGGACAGGCCAACTAACCCTCTCGCCTCATTCATGAAAGATACAAAATGTTATCACATGGGATCTGATGAAATCCTCATCACGACGGGATAAAACATAATCTTATTTTCTTTCTCTCTTGTCTCCATGGACCAGCTAGCGGTGCTCTATTGCCTGAAGCTTTTAATCACGAGCAAATCACGACAAGTCTACTTAATGATCCGTCAGTTTAAAGCATACCTCTCGTTCTACAATTTCCTGTAGTGTGTTTATACGGCTGATGATGTTATGATAATTACTATTCGCTCAAGGCTTGCCAGTGCCGCTTTTTGGAAGCTGTTACTTGATTGCTAGGTGACAAGTGGGGCCACTTAAAAGTCATTAGGCTTTTTTTTTTTTTTTCTTTTTTCATCTGAAATGTGAAGC
Source organism: Rana temporaria (assembly GCF_905171775.1). Lineage (NCBI taxonomy): Eukaryota > Metazoa > Chordata > Amphibia > Anura > Ranidae > Rana > Rana temporaria. Next base: position 49,398,337 of record NC_053493.1, read on the forward strand.
AGTAATCAAAATATTTCCCCTGGCATATTCAGTCTTTATTTCATGTTAACTTGAGCAGAAAATTGGCATTTGTGGGGTTTATTTTTACCAAGTGCTGCACATTTGTACTTTGAAGAGCGATGGAATTTTCTGATGAACATTTGTTTCAATGAACTTAATTCATATTTTTTGATCTGATAAGGAATTGCATAGCCCATAGAAGGCTAATGCTTATCAGATGTGCTTTTTAAAGGAATCTATTGAGAAAAATATTGTATGATTGGGTGATGATTATTATTATTTATTTTTTTAATTATCATTTTATTGACACATGCACAAAAGATAACAGGTACAGGTAGATAATCAGCCATGCTATATCACAGTTAGAGCCGGTTCACACAGGGGCGGCGTGACTTTGGGGGCGACTCGGCAAGGCGATCTCAAGACCACTTGCCAAATTACTTCTGTATAGAAGTCAATGCAAGTCGCCCCCAAAGTCGTACAAGAACCTTTTTCTAAGTCGGAGCGACTTGAGTCGCTCCTATTAGAACGGTTCCATTGAACAGAACGGGGCGCGATTTGTCAGGCGGCTGAGTCGCCTGACGAGTCGTCCCAGTGTGAACCGGCTCTTAAGCCTCGTACACACGACCGAGTTTCTCGGCAAAAAACAGCAAGAAACTTGCTGTTTTTTTTTTTTTGCCGAGGAAACCGGTCGTGTGTACACTTTTCGACAAGGAAACTGTCGAGGATCTCGTCGAGCCAAAAAGAGAGCATGTCTTCTTTTTCCTCGACGGGAAAGGGAAAATTTAGCTCGCCGAGATCCTCGACAGCCTAACAAGGAACTCGACGAGCAAAACCCTTCGAGTTTCTCGGTCGTGTGTGGGTCGGCTTCAGGGTAATAACAGTCAGCGTGAATACCACAGTCTAACATTCTCTGATGATTTTTTTTTTTACTTTAACTTTTACTATAAATTAATTTTATCTGCAATTATTGCATTTTAGTGTACAAATAGTTAAAAAAAGACTAGATGTATATGTGGTGGTAGTCACACTATACTGGACTTTTTCTTTAGGCCTCATGCACAGGTTTTTTTCTCTCCATGATTAAACTCTCCATCATGTTACCCTATGTGTCCATGCACACATAGGCTGTTATCAGCAGTTTTGGGCAGTGGCATTTTTGAGCAGTAAAAAAAAACAAAAACGAGTGGGTTCTGAGAGACGTTTTGCAGCTGTAAAAACGCTTTAACGCTGATAAACGCAGATAAAAGCTCAAAAACGTCGCTCACCAGCATTTTTTTTTACGTTTTTGATCCATTAAAAAAATTATAATAATAACAATTTTTTTCTTTAAAGAAACCCACTAAAAAACGCTAACGTGGAAAAATGCTAATAAACGCAAAAACGCTAATAAACATTAAAAAACGCTATTGCAAAAACTTTGAAAAAAGTTGAAAAACTCACTGCAAAGCTTCTGCCGTTTTTATAACATTATTTTAACCTCCCTGGTGGTATGATCATGTCAGATTTTTGATGCTGAAAGCGGTACCATTATTTTGAATGGAAATTTGGCGTTTTATACTGTAGGTCTGTAATTCTTAGGAATAACTCACTTAAATCTGTCCAAACAAGAGTCTAGTAGACATCCCGGGTATGATAAAGTTTGAAACACAAAATCATAAATTATAATATAATAAATAACTATAAATAATTATAACAAATGTAGCGCCACCCCCTCAGGAGCCTCTGGTTGTTTTGGGATCGGCGTATTAAGTTACCTCTAATCGTTGTCCAGGGGTGATAGTAGTGAGTAGAGCAGTAAACGAATGTCCAATCAGTGAAGTAGGCTTTCTAAATGCTTTATTTCATGGCCCAACACGACCAACATCAACATGAGGTAGGACAGGAAAGGTTGATGAAGTAAAGAACTTTGCGGTATCAGGCTTGGATGAAAGAAGAGCAATCCTGCTCTCAGTAGTAGTAGATACAGTTCGTCGCCACTCCAGCCGGAGTGGGTGAAGTGCCCCTGGACAGACTCCTGCCACGAGCCTGGCAGCCGAAGTGTCACTTTAAGGTTGCTGGGGAGAACAAGTCACTGCCACTGACTTGGCTCTGAGTTTTAATAAGATGCCAGATGAGGCCTCTGCCACAGGCTCAATGCTGACAATGGTGAACAGCAAAGCAAATCTTCCCAGTCTTTCACGTGGGGTCACCGACTGACAATGCTAAGGTTATCTGTCAGTCTTCGGTTACCCAGATCCCGATGGTTCGTTCCAGCCCTTCAGACAACCTGCCTCCGGGTTCTCCTTGAGCCGATCCCCCACTGCACAGCACGTAGCTTAGGATCTCTTCAGTAGAGTTGGGGACCCAGTAAGTCACTGGGGCCCCTGACAGCATCAGTCACTCCAGGCCATGAGGGCCCAGAGTCAGGAACTCCGCGTTGCGCGCGACCCCAGGCCAGGTAGGCCATAGTGGTGGGGCCTGCGATGTGGATGCCGCACCGGGAACCATGAACCAGCGAAGAACCAAGAACAATGGCTTCCGCCACAGAAATACTCCCTCCCAGCATGTACAGCGAGGCTCAGCTCCTCTGATTGGCTGCTGGGAAGAAGCGGCTCCGCCTGGACCTCTCTGGTACCACATCCCTAGAACGCAGTCTGACCCACAGAACAATCCAGATTTGGCGACAGCCAAATTTAACACAACTAGGAATGAGAGCAACTTACCTCTCTCATTCTCCCACTAACTTTAGCGTAGCGCCTTTACTGAAAGTAAGGGGGCGACACACATATAATAATGTAATTCTAATAACAATTATTCAATAATGTAATCAAATCAAAAACACAGAAATTTGTTCAGTTGCAGAATTGTCGCTGTCGTTACTTTCATTGTTTGATGACGAATTTCCCCACAAATCGCTATCGCTCAATTCTGCAAGTGATTCTAATTTATTATTGCTGTTTTCTAGCTGGTCTAAAACCACTTTTGACGTAAACAGACACTTTTTGGTTGCTATGGACAATCTCCAGTTTCCAGGCAGAAAGAACAGTTTTTATAATATAAAACTGCATGCAGGACACTGGACAGACCACTAGGGGCAAAGGGGATGTGTAATTATTTGATACAGTAATGTAATCTGTAAAGCCGTAATCTGAAAGATTACAGTATACTGTATCTCAACTGTGTTTTTAATTTTTTGAATTTGCCACCGAACTCCGCCCCCGTGCGTCGCACGCCGCTAATGCATATATTGCATTAGGATAAAAACCCTTTTAGTTTTAGAACAACTTTAATCAAATATGTTGGAAGACCTATTCAGGTCATTATGATCCTCCCTTGATTATTGATGGCGACAGCATTCCCCTCTCCGCCGCATCCTGCCTTATCTTCCCCCCAGCATAGAAGTTTGCAGTAAAGGTGGTCAGGACCTCCCTGATTACCTGACTGCCCTATAAATCTTATAGCTGCCTGTGAAGTAATTTAAAAATACCCTCCTGTCTGTGTACTATTGCAATAATACCTATTTAGCCTTTTGCTACGTTCCAATTCCCCTTCACTAAATACGTGGCAAATTGCATTGTATTTAAAGGCTGTGCATGGCATATACTTAATTAAATGTCATGTATTAAACAAACAACAGAATGCAGCAAATTACCTCTCTGGAATGCCATAGGAATACAAATTTACACCAGCCACTTGGCTAATTTTTAGCATGGCTCAGGAATCCTTTATTTTATATAACATGGCGTGGTAATAGTGACGTGCTTACGAAACTGCTGGGCTCACAGCTGGAGGTATCACTGAACTAATACGCCATCATTTGTACTGATATAAGATAATGAACTTTAATGGCATATATTACCGAGGGGCCACAAGAGACAGCGGGCATAGACGGCAGATGACGAGACGCAGCTCGCTAATGTAAGCAAACAGCTGGGTGTCTTGTGGCTGTTTGTACTTTAACACCAGCCGTGTCACAGCGTTTGCGAGAAAAGTGACCTGGAAAATGGAAATGACTGCGGCTCAGAAAAGGTAATCATTTTTCTCAAGTTCATTAATATCGCAAATATTCCCAGAATGCTTTGGGGTCCACTTAGCAATTCCCAGTACTTTTATATTAGTTATAAAAATTAGATTTAGCCTGACAAAGGGCAGACTGGCTGAGTGGTTTTAGCGTACTATCGCAAATTAACAGTAAATGCGTCGTGAGGAAAATAAACTGGGCTGCCATTTCTGATCTAGGGCCTGGGCTGCCATGCTGACCCTCTGATTTCAATACTTTAGGAGTAATAGACTTGGAAGAAGCTTGCAGGTCAGAAAAGATTAATGAAATTCAGACGGTAGAGTCATAGGTGGCAGGACCTCCAGACGGCGTCACCCGGTGACTCCGTCCTATGCCAATATAAGTAGTGGCACACCGTGCACCTAACATTAGAGCGGGAGAGAGCGTTGAGTCAACATCAAAACAAGAGCAAAAGAGCAAGAAGACAGCGGAGAAGACCCAGCAGAGGCAGAAGACAGCGCACAGAGGGAGAAGAGCCGGAGAGGGCTTAAAGACAATAAAAACCTGTGTACTGCGGTTTACTTTTGACACTTTTTTTTTATCTGAATGGATAGGGGTACCCCATACTCATTCAAATAGGGTGGGGACCCGGGATCTGGGGGCACACTTGTTAAAGGGGGCTTCCAGATTCCAATAAGCCTCCCGCCCATTGAACCCAACAACCAACGGCCAGGGTTGTCAGGAAGAGGCTCTTGTCCCCATCAACATGGGGGCAAGGTGCTTGCCCCAAAGCACCAACCCCCCATGTTGAGGGCATGCAGCCTAGTACGGTTCAGGAGGGGGGGTGCTCACTCATCCCAACCCCCTTTCCTGACCTGTGGCTGCGTGCTCGGATAAGGGTCTGGTATGGTCTTGGAGGGGGAACCCATGCCATTTTTTTTTATTTGGCACAGAGTTTCCCCTAAAGATAAGTGCCTGATATTGTCGGGATCAAAGTCAATCTCTTTTCATTGAAGCCGGACAAATGTCGGACTTCAAGTCATGTTGTACCAGTGTGAACCCGGCCTTAAAGCCCAGCTGAACGTTCAGTTTAAATCAGCTAAATACATTCCAGGTGCATAAATATATAACTTCTAAAAAATCAGTGCACTGCCTCTTTAAACGATCACAAAGTGCACTTAATGATTGAAAATTCTTATCAAACCAAAATAAATAAATCGATACCCAATTCTAATTAAAGAAATGATGAATCGAAAAAAAAAGTGTGTTATACCTTTAAATACTACTGACATTCATAAGATGGATATACTCAAAAAGTTCCTAAGTGTAAAAGTTCCAAAATGTTACCTCAATAATGAACAAAAAATTATAAAAATTATAAATGAGCGCATTATGCCTTTAAATGCCAATAAATTCCAAAAATGTTGGTGTAAGACAGTTCTCTCCAAACTGTGGCCTATGGGCCGATAGCTGCTAGGCTATATGCAGCCCCACTGATACAAGGCGCTATTCCTCCCAGACAACAATGATGGGGGTCATTCCTTCCACTGACACCAATGATGAGGCATTTTTCCTCCCTCTGACACCAATGACAGAGCACAATTTCTCCTATATAATTTTTTTAATCCCACTCACTGCCAGGGCTGGACTGGGACAAAAATTTGGCCCTGGACTTCATCCAGACTGGCCCACTTTGACAGGTCTATCCCATGGCGGCCGGACAACTCCCGCCCCCCCGCCACCCAAGCCCCCTCACCCCCCCCCCCCGCCACCCAAGCCCCCTCTCCCCCTTCACTAGCCACTAGCCACTAGCCGTTCTTCTTTATTAGAGTAGAGCGGCTGGTACTGCTACTGTTATAGGCAGTACCAGTGGGAAAGCTAGACATTTTTTCACCCGGGGCAAAGAATCAGTTCGGTGCTCCCCCTTACGGGACAAGATTAGGCAGAAGTGAGAAACTCCCAGGCCTTAGCTGTCTGTCCCCTCCCCCATGCTCCTCTGTCGTCCCCCCTGCTCCTCTGGTCCTCCCCCTGCTTCTCTGTTCCCCCCAGGTGAGCTCTGCGGGGAGGGAGAGGAGGTGAGCGCTGCAGGAGGGGAGAGACAGAGGAGCGGAGGGAGCGGCAGTCCGCTGTCACTGAAGCCGGCCCACTGAGCCATCGGCCCACCGGGAAACTCCCTGTAGTCCCAATGGCCAGTCCATCCGTGCTCACTGCCAAGCATGAGACATTGTCTAATCCCACTCACACTGGGGCATTTTCTACCCCAACTGGCCACAGTCCGGCTTCAAGTCTGATGAACAGTAAACCAACACTTTGTTTAGAAAGTCTGGAAACCTGTGTTGTAAGACAATCTTGTGATCCAGTCAGCGGTGTATTTAGGTTTTGTGCTGCCCTAGGCCTGACTAAACTTGTGCAACCCCTAATTTAAATATGATCCACCCTTTCCTGTCAAGGTCACACCCCTTGCTGTTTAAGACCTGCCCTGAAATTTTCCAGTGGGGACACTAGTCCTGAGGTCCTTGGGGGGGGGGGGATTCCCTTAAAGGGGTGGTTCCCCCTAAAACACATTGCTAACAATAGATTCGTAAGACCCGTTACACTGCGGGTAGGCTGGCTTTTTTTTTTTTTTTTTTTTAGTACATACCGATATCTCCCCGTCTCGTTCCTTGTCGGTGGGCGTTCCTAGTTGACTCTATACGGCGCATGCGCAGCGACGTTCGGCTTCTTTCGGAAAGTCGTGACGTCACGTACGCGCCCGTCCGAGGAACGTCAATCAACTAGTTCCGCCCACCGCCTAGGGACGAGACGGGGAGATCTCGGTATGTACGAAAAAAAAAAAAAAGCCAGCCTACCCGCAGTGTAACGGGTCTTACGAATCTATTGTTAGAAATTAGTTTTAGGGGGAACCACCGCTTTAATCTGCAGAGATTTCCTCTCACTTCCTGTTTGGCTATGGAGCAGGAAATGAAGGGAAATTAACCCTAGCCCAGTCCACTTCATAAAAGTGTAGCGCAAGCCGGCGGGGACTCTTTTCATGCTGCCCCCCTGCAAAGGCCTAGGCCAAGATACAGTATTGGACCCAGTATGACTTCACATGCTTTCCCACCTCAGGCGTCCTATCACCGGTGTCCTCCTAGAGATGATAGACCTCTAAACAATGGGAGGTTATCTGGGCATTTATCATAAATGATCAGTGATTTCCAGAGCTCCAAAACTCTAGTGTCCGTCACACATGCTCATATAACTGCTTGCACATTATCACCATAGGGGGAAGAAAAAAGAGCCCAGATACATTATAAAACTATTTTTTATTTAGATTTCAACATGTTCATTACTTTTCACATATAAAAGTTACATGCCCATAATATAACTCTAGACTTTCCCAAAATAGGAGCGTAATATGCAAATGTTTTCAGGTAGTTATGTAATCATTTTCGAACAACATGTCCATAAAGTTAGTGACCAGATATATCAGAAAAAGATAACAACTTTTACATGTTTTATTTAAAACACAATAGGGTAATCACAATGTAGCACTCATAACAAAGAGAACAGCACTACTGCACATTGAGCAGCGGACGTGATGACGTTACACAGCAGGCTCCGCCCAACACATTACCTTACAGAGAACCCCTTCAGGGGAAAGGAGTCCTACCCCTGAAGATGTTCTCTGCAACAAAACACACTGGGAGGAGCTTGTTCTGTGACGCCGTGACGTCCGTCGTTCGGTGTGTGGTGTTACTGCAAATACAAACTTATAGAAAGAGGTGTAGCCCGACCGCCACACACCTCACCCGGCCTGAGTGGTAAGCACTTAGAGTAAGATTATATTATATACCTGATCTTCATCCCTATGTATGCTTAGGAACATATAGGGAATGTAAAGGTGGAAAATAATAGCTAAGAACAAGCCGTAAAGAGGAGTTCCACCCAAAAATGGAACTTCCACTTTTTGGAACCCTCCTCCCTCCGGCGTCACATTTGCCACCTTTCAGGGGGGAGCAGATACCTGTCTAATACAGGTATTTGCTCCCACTTCTTGACATCATAGAAGTGAAGCCGCAACGCTTCACTTCCCGATTATGTCACCGAGAATGGCGGTGGGGGCAGCCGAGAGCCGAGCGATCGCTCGGCTTCGGCTACCGACATCGCAGGCACCCTGGACAGGTAAGTGTCCATATATTAAAATTCAGCAGCTGCTGTATTTGTAGCTGCTGACTTTAAATATTTTTTCTTTAGTGGGACCTCCGCTTTAAGGGATCCTTCTGAAATAAGGCTGGGAGGTGATAAAACCCTGCGGTTGAGCCACTGTTTTACCACCCCTTTGGCTGCAGAGGGCAATTATATTCACATGGCGTGACCACAATCCTTTGCTTCGTGGCTGCAGCAGGAATTATACCCCCTGTCCCGTTCCCCGAACACAACACATTGAAGTTCATGGGACCACACTGCAAGCATGCAGGGATCAAGGGGTTAAAGCAGGTGGTGAGGAGGGGAAATAGCGCCGCCTCACCACTGTCAAATTCTCTCTGAAGAGTGATCTGAATACAGATCTCTCTTCAGAGAGCACCACTAGTGTGAACAAGCCCCTAGGACCCATTATAACTGCCCGATGCTTTTTAGGTGTTTTACTGCATGCGTATTAATGTGTAGTATTTCATGTGTTAACAAGCACTGTGTTAAGGCAGTGCATTCATTCTGAATTGGCTGCCAGTGCACCACAACCCATATTTTAATGAACATGTACCCTTTACAAAGAACGCACAGATGCACATGTATCGTGGTATGCTGCTAGGTGCATCTTTGAGATAGACAGGACAACTGAAGTAGGTAGGCTGATGATACCCTGCAAATTGCAAGGCAGCAGGAAGTGCTGTTGCTAAACGGAAATTTGCAACAGATTCACAAAAAATTATTATTATTATATTAAAATTATTTTGGGTTTACATACACCTTAACAATCTATATTTATATAAAAAAATGCTATTATGATAATTTTTTTACGTTGCTTGAAAAAAATGTGGTGTCAGCTTGATTTGGAGGCATCCACCAGCCCTCAAAATTTCCACTCGCCTACTAGCATTTGGCGAGTGGATTTAAGCTGGGGGTGAGTGATGACAGGGCTGCATGACCAATCTCCCTCCAATCTGTGCCTACACTTAGAGTCCCGATGAGATTGGCGGCCGAAGAGGAAAGGTGCATGCTCGGGGAAAAGCAGTCTGGTGAGCCGCGCAGGCAGAGCAGTACACAGGTGCTCTCCTTACAATTCTCATTAAGCCATGGGACCTAACAGTATGACCTCTCTGAGCCTGCCCCCCTCCCCCGGGCCCCGACCAATGTAGCTGGAGAGCAGAAAGTAACGAGTGAGGTGGAGGATTGCAAAAATTACCACTCCGGTGCAGCGCTCACTGAAAGTTGCCCTGACATGAGAGCGGCAGCCTTCTAGTTTGTGCAGTTTTCTTCTCCTTGTGCTCTATGTAAGTGCAGCCTGAGCACTGTGAACAGACTGGTCTCAATGTGCGCTGTGCGCTGTCAGTGTGCGCTGTGCTATGGTGTCAATGGCTGTGCAGTTGTGTGGATTTCAGCGCTGGATTGTACTCCCTCCCGCTGTGCTGCAGCTCCTCTCCTCTCTGCCAGCCTGAAAAAAATGGGGAAGTGGGGACATGCAAGCGTGGAGCCGCACACACAGGCTCCTGATGATGAGATGAATGGGAGAGAGAGAGAGAGGATGGATGGGAGTTGCAGAGGAGACAGCAAGAGAATGGGGAAGAGACCCAGTTCTAGTGCCCTGTCCCTCTGGTCTGCCCTCAGTGCCCTGTCCCTCTGGTCTGCCCCCAGTGCCCCGTCCCTCTGGTCTGCCTCCAGTGCCCTGTCGTTCTGGTCTGCCCCCAGTGCCCCGTCCCTCTGGTCTGCTCCCAGTGCCCTGTCCCTCTGGTCTGCCCCCAGTGCCCTGTCCCTCTGGTCTGCCCCCAGTGCCCTGTCCCTCTGGTCTGCCCCCAGTGCCCTGTCCCTCTGGTCTGCCCCCAGTGCCCTGCCCCTCTGGTTTGCCCCCCAGTGCCCTGTCCCTCTGGTCTGCCCCCAGTGCCCTGTCCCTCTGGTCTGCCCCCAGTGCCCTGTCCCTCTGGTTTGCCCCCCAGTGCCCTGTCCCTCTGGTCTGCCCCCAGTGCCCTGTGCCTCTGGTCTGCCCCCAGTGCCCTGTGCCTCTGGTCTTCCCCCAGTGCCCTGTCCCTCTGGTCTGCCCCCAGTGCCCTGTCCCTCTGGTCTGCCCCCAGTGCCCTGTGCCATTTTGTTAAAGTTGTTGTTAGTAAATATTTTTAATTTTGGGTAACTTGATTCTGCATAAAACATTGTCATTCCATGAGATAATCTACGAGGGCGTGTTTATTAGGCGCAGGGCAGTGTATGAATCAGGTGGGGCAACTGGTGGCGAGTAACTCTTGAGGCCTGGCTAGTAGCTCAGGACTTGAAATTTTGAGCCCTGCATCCACTATACATGAGTAATGTCATCACTAAGGAATATTATTCAGTATAAGCACAGTTCTGTACATGTTACTGGGCCCCTCCTTTCCAATATATTGTCTGCTCGGTTCACAGCTCCATGCAGATTATTTGGGGATTTTGTTTTCCACTTTACAGCTCTCCGAGTCGGCTCCCGTTCTGAGAGGCCTGAAATTTAATCTCATGTGTTATTACTTGTGACAACAGCATCCTACAATGTGTTCCAGATTTATACTCTTAATTTCATACCGCTTGAATAGAAGTGCTTTATTGTGAGTCGCTAGGATTTCATTCATATTCCTGGCTGCCAGCACTTTGAATTACTTTTATTGGATGAACCAACGTTCTTGGTATAATGGGGTTAAATGGACCAGTTGGGTCGAATCAAAGGATAGTTTTGGCTTTAAAAATATTGTTGGTATTGTGTAGGTAAAGTGTGGGTTGTAGAAAAGTAGGTATAATTGTGTACACTTCCTGGTTGTCTGTTTCCTGATAACCACAGTACTGGGAGCTTTCTCTCTGTGGTCACTAATCAAGGTGGTGTGATTACTGTGTAGCGCTACCCCCGCAGGAGCCGCTGGTTAGATTTAGGATCTACTCTCATTAAAGCGGGAGTTCACCCAATTCGTTTTTTTTTCTCTTTTCCCCTTAGCTTCATGCTCGTTTTGTCTAGGGGAATCGGCTATTTGTTTTAAAATATGATCCGTACTTACCGTTTTCGAGATGCATCTTCTCCGTCGGCTTCCGGGTATGGGTCTTCGGGAGCGGGCGTTCCTTCTTGATTGACAGTCTTCCGAGAGGCTTCCGACGGTCGCATCCATCGCGTCACTCGTAGCCGAAAGAAGCCGAACGTCGGTGCGGCTCTATACTGCGCCTGCGCACCGACGTTCGGCTTCTTTCGGAAAATCGTGACGCGATGGATGCGACCGTCTGAAGCCTCTCGGAAGACTGTCAATCAAGAAGGAACGCCCAGTCCCGCAGCCCATACCCGGAAGCGGCGGAGAAGATGCATCTCGTAAACGGTAAGTGAAGGTCATATTTTAAAACAACTAGCCGACTCCCCTAGACAAAACGAGCATGAAGCTAAGGGGAAAATGTGTTCTCTATGGGTGAACCTCCGCTTTAATTGATTCACCCCCTTTAATTGTCTCGAACCCTCCCTTGGCACACCAGATAGATGCAATAGTATTGTGACCCCTACTTGGCTGGGGCCACAATAGCATACATAAAACATGCAATGGTAATACAATAATACTATTACCTTCTCCAGTTGGCGGCTCCCAAGAGTAAACACATCTCACACAATTGATATAGTCAAACCAAAAAAATAGCTTTACTTTGCGTATGGTAAAGAGGATAAAGGGGTTTGAATAACAGGTTAAATATACACAGGTATTAGCATAAAAATTACTCTGCAAGGGCCCTTTACAAGAGTCAACAAATAAAGAAAAGAAAATCCAAACTAAAAGGGTAATATTGTTAAGTATCAGTTATTATAGGCAGTCTATGCTCGCGAGCTCCCCCTAGCAGGCAGTTCTGCAGAACAGCTAATGCAGAAAACCTTTGCCAGGCCTGGCTCAAACAGCTCCCGAATGTCTCCTAAGGACAAAGTCTATGTTGCAACCGTTGGTGCACTTTTAAATTGTAATCCAAAGGGTAAAGAAGGGAATAAACTCAATCAAAAGGGTACGGTGAGCACCAATGCTGATGAACCGATCTCCAGTCAGCGTCAGTCAACTCTGCTGGTATAACTCTCAACTTGTTAGGCCTCTCTGATTCAGTCAGAGATCTATACGTGGCTCCGGTTTATGGAGTAATGTTAAGTTATAAGCTGAAGTGGTATTGAAACTTGGGCATGTGCCCTCTCACCCGAGCAGCCCCGATCCGCCTGAGTCCAGTCACCGCTCCGCAACACACGGTCTCAGGTATCTGACTCTCCACTGCTACGATCGTCAGCTGGCGAGCTTCTCCTGTCTCCTGGAACACGAGCTGGACACCCTTGGTCTTGCTTCCGGATGGTTGGTCTTCCAATGGCTCCAGGCCCAGGCTTCAGGCCTAACAGCTTGGCTGTGGTGCTCTCCACAGCTCCGCAGAGGAGAAGATGCAGGTCCCAAGAGAGCGAAGTCAGCTCCTCCCTGCCTTTAAGTAACCTCCCCCATAAGGCTGTGCGGAGGTGTCATGTGCCCCAAGAAGGCAGGACATTGTGGGAAGTGTAGTCTGTTCCTACTAAATGTCAATGCAGTCCATATCTCCTGGTACTTCTGATCCCACAATGCATTGCTTTTAAAGAAATATAAACACGTATGTACAAATGTAACTGGACTCCGGTGAAGATTCAGGCTATCAATAGTCCATGATAGTATGACCCCGCTACAACTGTGTGTCTAAAACCCCTCAGCACCAATCAGTTTCGTTTTCCAAACCATCACTGCCCTGTATTGGCTCTGTGGCTCTGTACATCACAGAAGCAGGAAACATGCAAAAACTAAACTAGAAACTGCAGGTACATTATATGATTGATTTTTATCTATTTGTAATAGTTTTTAAAAGCAATCAGTTAACTTTTATGTCTCTATACCCTGTAAACAGTCATTTCAGCAAATGCGAGGGCATGGAAGTCCCCAGTGGTTGATCTGGCTTCACGGCCGGGCACCCACTGCGCATGCGCGAGCGTCACTGCGCATGCTCGAGCGGCGCCGTCCGATTGGACAGGCGCTCTCCTACAGGAGGGGCTGCAATAAGGCGATTAAGCTATTCACCTTACCAGCCCCTCGGCGGAAGGAGGAAGTGGGACAGGAAGTCCCACTCCTCCTGACCCCCCCACCCCAAAAAAAATGACATGCCAAATGTGGCATGTAAGGGGGAAAGGAGTGGATTAAGCGGAAGTTCCATTTTTAGGTGGAACTCTGCTTTAATGTTTATTTTCCTCTTTTTATTTGTGTTGTATGTCAAATTGTACACCTTACACTAGTTGGCGTATCTCTGGAATATTGTTCTCTTTATACTTAAATTCAATAAATCCATTCACATCAGGGTCCTCAGTCTCCCCATCCTTCACATCAGAGTCCTCACACCCCCCCCCATCTATCCTTCACATCAGAGTGCTCGGTCCCCCCATCCTTCACATCAGAGTGTTCAGTCCCCCCTATCTTCACATCAGTGTCCTCAGCCCCCTCATTTATTACGTCAGAGTCCTTAGTCCCCTCCATCCTTCACATCAGATTCCTCAGTCCCCTCCATCCTTCACATTGGAGTGCTCAGTCCCCCCCATACTTCATATCAGAGTCTTCAGTCCCTCACCATTCACATCAGAGTGATCAATCCCCCATCCTTCACATCAGAGTGCTCAGTCCTCCCATCCTCCACATCAGAGTGCTCAGTCCTCCCATCCTCCACATCAGAGTGATCAATCCCCCATCCTTCACATCAGAGTCTTCAGTTTCCGCATACTTTACATTAGAGTGCTCAGTCCTCCCATCCTTCACATCAGAGTGCTCAGTCCCCCATTCTTAACACCAGAGTGCTCAATCCTCCCATCCTTCACATCAGAGTGCTCAGTCCCCCATTCTTAACACCAGAGTGCTCAGTCCCCCCATCCTTTACCATCCTTTACTAGAGTGCGCAGTGCCCCCATCATTCACATCAGAGTCCTCAGTCTCCCCCTCACATCAAGTCCCAAGCCTCCCCCCCCCCTTACATGAAAGAGCTCAGAACCCCCCTCCCCCTCTTCACATTGGAATCCTCAGTCCCCCCATCCTTCGAGCGTTCCCCTGTAGTCGTTGTGCAGTTGGGCAGCTGCTCATGTAGAAGGACCTGGAAGATCGTGGCTATCACTATTGTTTCACCGATGACTACAGTGATTCCCAGCTTCCCCAGAGGTCCATCAGTTATGAGTAATGCATACTTACAGTGTGCCAAGCTGGGCCAATGTACAGTAAATATGTAATACAGATAATTTCTGGAGTTCAACTTTAACAGGTACCGCAGCCAATCAGACGAGCCGTGCACATAAATGAGCCAAGACAGCATTGCTCTCTCCTCATCTGCCTGCCATAATATGTAAATTACAGCTTGCAACAAAACCCATTAATTACCAGTCTGAATACCGACAAGTACTCCGACTCTCCATCAACTCCCATAATGTTTTAAAATACAAAGTGAATACACCGATGTTGTTCTTTTTTTTTTATTTCAAATTAAATTTTCCACAAGCCTCTAATGGATTCTCCTGAATGTGAATGCCAGCCTCATGTGATATATGGGGCTTTAAATGTTATGTATAAATGTTTGTTGTGGGGTGCGTTGACAGGTGGCTCTATATTACGGTTTGGCAGATTATGGATGCCGCTTTGATACATGGTAGTTCTTCTGTCATAGTCATTTTGTTCCCATTTAAATTTCGATGAATAACTCATAGCAATATAGACAGCATTCTCGATAAAGAGCTGAAATAATGTACAGAAAAATCAATGAGGCATGGACCAATTTCAGACAATTACTCTAAAAGGCAAATTCATTTTCTACATCTTAGCAAATAAAAGGGAAGGCAATATGACTGCCGTCAAAGTGGTAGAAGAAAAACTTCGTAGAACTTCAGCACCTTCGAAAACTTGGTCTGTGAAAAGCGGTTAGTGGGCAAAACATCAAAATGTGAGACTGGTAAAAGTCCGTTCACACCTGATATATTATTTATTTATTACAGGTATTTTTTTAGCGCCGTCAATTTACGCAGTGCTTTACATACAGTATATATAGTACATTCACATCAGTCCCTGCCCTCAAGGAGCTTACAATCTAAGTTTCTTAACTCACATACATATATACAAGGTAATAACTAGAATCGTAAAAGCAGTTGGTGTACATTTTTATTCTTTGGCTATTAAAAAATATATTTAAAATGACAGTAAAAAAAAACAAAACATGTTGGCTCGGATTCTCAGTGGAGATACGACGGCGTATCTCCAGATAAGCCGTCGTATCTCTATATTGTGCCGTCGTATCTATGCGCCTGATTCTTAGAATCAGTTACGCATAGGCCTCGTACACACGGACGGACTGTCCGATGAAAACGGTCCGCCGGACCGTTTTCATCGGACATGTCCGCTGCCGGATTTTGGTCTGATGGTTGTACACACCATCAAACCAAAATCCCCGCGGACAGGATACGCGGTGACGTGGCCGCGCCGTCGCCGCGACGATGACTCGGCGACGTGCACGACCCTGGAAGGTCGATGCTTCCACGCATGCGTCGAATCACTTCGACGCATGCGAGGGCTTTCGGCTGAGCGGACATGTCCGGTAAGTCGTACAGACGACCGAACATGTCCGACGGACAGGCTTCCAGCGGACATGTTTCTTAGCATGCTAAGAAACATTTGTCCGCTGGAAACCTGTCCGATCTGCCGGAAAATTGTCCGGTCGGACGTACAGACGACCGAACATGTCCGCTGAAACTGGTCTGCGGACCAGTTTCAGCAGACATGTTCGGTCGTGTATTAGGGGCCATAGATATCTGTTAGATCCGACAGGCGTAAGTCTCTTACGCCGTCGGATCGTAGCTGCATTTTTACGATGGCCGCTAGGGGCGTGTACGCTGATTTACGCGTCGAAATATGTAAATCAGCTAGATACGCGAATTTCCCAAATGTACGCCCGGCCGACGCAGTAAAGTTACGCCGTTTGCGTTAGGCTTTTCCTGGCGTATAGTTACCCCTGTTATATGGTGGCGTAAGTACGGCGTAACAATGTTAAGTATGGCCGTCGTTCCCGCGTCCAAATTTGAAAAAGTTATGTCGTTTGCGTAAGTCGTCCGTGAATGGGGCTGGATGTCATTTACGTTCACGTTAAAACCAATGATGTCCTTGCGGCGTACTTTGGAGCAATGCACACTGGGAAATTCCACGGACGGCGCATGCGCGGTTCGGGAAAAACGTCAATCACGTCGGGTCACAGAAGATTTACATAAAACACGCCCCCCTGGTCCAAATTTGAATTAGGCGGGCTTACGCCGGCCGATTTACGCTGTACTCGCACCAGAGTGAGCCACGCTGTACCCACACCACCAGAGAGAGCAGCATGCTGTACTCACACCACCAGAGAGAGCGCCACGCTGTACCCGCACCACCAGAGAGAGCGCCACGCTGTACCCGCACCACCAGAGAGAGAGCCACGCTGTACCCACACCACTGGAGAGAGCCACGCTGTACCCGCACCACCGGAGAGAGCCAAGCTGTACCCACACTACCAGAGAGAGGGCGCGCCATGCTGTCCAGCTCCACCGAAGAGAGAGCAGGTTAGTGTCACTGGGCAGTGTGGGCACAATTAGAGACAGAGTACAAGCATTGTATGGCCACAATAGGATTGGGACATTGTAATATAAAGTGGACTGCACTGTAATCATTGCAGTGCTCCTTTACAGTGCAATCCCCTTTATATCACAGTGTCCCTGCAAATTACAGGTGGAGGACTGATACCAGAATTTTTTTTTCTAAGATCGAATTTGGGGGGTTGTAGCTCGATGACCAGAGGTCACAGAAACCCCACATTTGGGGGTAGGCATGGGAAGAGCTACCCCACAACTGGTTAAAATATGGGACGGCTATCATTTATGGTTCCGGAGATACGGAGATGCTTGCACAGCCTGTCAGAAGCTACATTCAGAGCGGCCAATATAAATACAAGCTGACACACTGCAGCAGACTGATAGGATCACAGTGCTTATAATAATTATTTGTATATTACTTATGGTAATTAACCCCTTGCCACCCAGGCCAATTCTGACACTTCTCTACTACATGTAAAAATCATCATTTGTTTTTTGCTAGAAAATTACTCTATGGTGGTCTTTGCACTTTTTATGTTGCAGGGTACAGAGCTGCACGATTCTGGCTAAAATGAGAATTGCAATTTTTTTGCTTAGAAGATAGATCACGATTCTCTCACGATTGTTGCGGCGTAACATCATCTTTCACATTAAAACAAAAAAAAAATGGGCTAACTTCACTGTTTTGTTTTTATGGTTTTTATTATTCATTGAAGTGGGAAAATGCAGTGTGACATAAAATATTGCAGCAATAGCCATTGTATTCCCTAGAGTCTCTGCTAAAATATATATAATGTTTGGCAGTTCCAAGTAATTTTCTAGCAAATAATATTGCTTTCTAACTTAAGAAACACGTGTTGGACTTTAAGTGGTTACATTTAGTTACAATGTTAGTTAGTTACAATGTTTCATTTTGTTTACAAACTTCGCAGACTGCCCAGATTTGTTCTTTACACACAGAAGTGTATCCCTTTGATCTAAGAAGGAAGTGTTAGTTACAATGTTTCCTGTTAAAAACTTGGCAGACTGCCCAGATATTTTCTTTTGACAGCTGAAAGTCTCTCCACTTGTTATATGAAAGAATCAGCAAACTCTGCATTGAAGATCGTCAGGGGGGTTGAATCGAGATCACAATTTTTTTAACGATTAATTGTGCAGCTCTAGCACGGTATTTGCGCAGCAATTTATCAAACATATTTTTTCGAAAAAATTGTTTCATTCATTAAAAAAACAGTTAGTTAGTTAGTTAAGTTAGCACAATTTTTTTTGGTATCCTAAGCGATGCTTTACATTTTTTTAGGTTACATGTTTAGAGTTACAGAGGAGGTCTAGTACTAGAATTATTGTTCTCGCTCTAACGATTGTGGCGTATGTAACCTGTGTGTATCTGGCTCTGATACTACCAGTGCCTACCCAGCCACTGACTAGTATCTCTCCCCAGCCTGTCCCCACACACCCTCTCACCTGCTGACCTGTGGATGGGGGAATCACTCCTGCAGTGTTATTGTGTTCTGCCAGTGCGTACAATGATCAGTGTTGCTAACTATAGCTGGCAGCACTGATTGTTTTAAGAAAAAAAAAAACAGGCTGGTTGTACTCAAGTTGATTAATAGATTGACTTGTGTAAAACCAGCTAGCCCATACATAGATTGACTATGGCTGGTCTCTGCATAATTGGCGTAATTTCAATCCATGTATGACCCGCTTAACCACTACTCAGTCCCTAAATATCCTTCCACTCCTGTACATAGTGCTCACTGTCATACTCTCCACACTCCTCTCCTGTACATAGTGCCCACTGTCATACTCTCCACACTTCTCTCCTATACATAGTACCCACTGTCATACCCTACACACTCCTCTCCTGTACATAGTGCTCACTGTCATACTCTCCACACTCCTCTCCTGTACATAGTGCCCACTGTCATACTCTCCACACTTCTCTCCTATACATAGTACCCACTGTCATACCCTACGAACTCCTCTCCTGTACATAGTGCCCACTGTCATACTCTCCACACTCCTCTCCTGTACATAGTGCCCACTGTCATACTCTCCACACTTCTCTCCTATACATAGTACCCACTGTCATACCCTACACACTCCTCTCCTGTACATAGTGCCCACTGTCATACCCTCCACACTCCTCTCCTATACATAGCGCCCACTGTCATACCCTTCACACTCCTCTCCTGTACATAGTGCCTGCTGTCATACACTTCTCTCCTGTACTTAGTGCCCACTGTCGCACCCTCCACACTCCTCTCCTGTACATACTGCTCACTGTCATACCCTCCACACTCCTCTCCTATACATAGTGCCCACTGTCATACCCTCCACACTCCTCTCCTATACATAGTGTTCACTGTCATACCCTCCACACTCCTCTCCTATACATAGAGCCCACTATCATACCGTCTACATTCCTCTCCTGTACATACTGCCCACTGTCATACCCTGCACACTCCTCTCCTGTACATACTGCCCCATCATACCCTCCACACTTCTCTCTGGTACGTACTACCCTCTGTCATACCCCCTCACTCTTCCTGTACATACTGCCCATTGTCATACCCTTCACACTCCTCTCCTGTACATAGTGCTTTTTTCTGTACCCTTTGTACTCCTCTCCTGTACATAGTGCCCACTGTTAGACCCTCCACATTCCTCTCCCTCACCTGCACATATTTCCCACTTATATACCGTCCATACTCCTCCCCTATGTCGCTTACCCACAAAAACAGTTCTTTAAAATTATACTGAATATCCTCAATGTTACCAGCTCTAGAATGGACACACTTTTGTTAGTTCAACTAAAGGAAATCTCAGTTCTCATATTTGTTCTGCCCCATTATTAGTACTCATTTAATTTTGTGATTACTACTATGATGTATAGAGGAACATCGGGGATCTCAGCTACTCTAAATATAGCACTTATATAAAAAAGTGGCCCTGAAAATATTTTTTAAATGTTGGCAACTGTGCACTTAGGCACTGCCCAAGGGCCACCGTCCACCGGGTCAGTAGGGGGCCCCATGAGAGGCTCCTGGGATCCTGTGATAATAAAGCGGTAGTAAACTTTCCTGACATTACTACTTTTTAGAGGCCCTGGGGTAGGTTATGCCACAATGTACAAGTATGCACAGCATATTAGCACATTAGTGTACACTTCAATTTTCAGACTGAGCCCTCCAGTGCTGCGATGAATCAGGCGGGGCCTGGACACTTCCATCTTCACCCGGTCTTCCTTCTGGGTTCTGTGCCTTTGGTCACTTGCCTTGGCTGGGCTGCGTTCATGTCATTCCCACGCATTTATTTATTATTTATTAGAACCCATTCACACCTCCGCGACAAAACGCCCGACCCCGGCCGCTCGTGCCGCTGGAGGGGAGAATTCCCATTGCTGTCTATGAGATGGTTCACAATACGCCGCGTACGCGGCGTTACTTGTCGCGGAGGTGTGAATGCAGCCTAAAAGGCCCCACCAAAATCCTCAGCACCAGGCCCATGATGTTCTTAATCTGGCCCTGCCCGGGCCTAGTTTTTGTCCTAGTCTGGGCCTGGTATTAGCTAAGTAAAAAATAAAATAGGCAAGCCTCTTCTATGTTGTAAAGAATCCCTTTAGTAACAGTTGAACCCGAGAGTTCCTGAATTTGTACTTGGTTAATCCGTTGTTGTTGTTGTTGTTGTTGATACACTCTGGTAGCATACCTACATCATTATATTCTGGATGTTTTATATGCAGTGTTGGTGTCCTCTATAATGTAAATAAGCCACCAAGAGGTTTTAATATTCCCTTTAATTAAATCCAGCCTTCCAAACATGCAGTTGGGCTGTAACTCTTTTCCACCGGCACACACTCCTTGTCCTTTCAGTATCTGCTTCTAGCAGATGGTCACTTTCTTCTAGCTGTGCCGACGTTTCCCTCAAGTCCATTAGCAGTATTATTGTGCTGGAAATTATGCACTAGAAGTCTTTTCCAATTAATCCAAAGTTTGTTTCTTGTCTATAATGAAACATTCAAGTGATTTTATTTTTACTCTGAAATGAAAAGCAGACAGATGGGAAATATTTGGGTCATCCAATGTACCTTCTATTTGTGAATTACAGCAGAAAAGTGTTTATTTGGAGCATGACAACCTAAAGCGGTGGTTGTCAACCTGTCTATCATGATCTTGGGCAGGTGACAGGTTAATCGTGACCAACCCCACCATGCAGACTCTCATTCATCGTCTCTAAAGCATGTCACAATTTATCGATGGGTTGTTGTGAAGAAAAAGGTTAGGATAAGGTAGACACTGTTATACCCATGAAGGCTGTGTGCCACGGGAGAGGTCCTGCCTGCCACTGTCCGATGCCATAGAATGTCAATGAGTAACGTGTAATATTTGGATGCAGACTTATGCCCTGTACACACGATCGGTTCATCCGATGGAAACGGTTCCGATAAGCCCCCCGCCCGCAAACCCCGACAACCAACATCCAGGGTTGTTGGGGAAGAGGCCCTTGTCCTCATCAACATAGGGACAGGGTGCTTAGGGGAATGTTTTTTTCTCAACAAAAGTAGGGTTAGGCTTTAAAGACATGAAGAGCACCTAAGGTGTATATCTAATATTCTCCCACAAGTAGTCCTCCACCTACACCACAGCCAGGGTGGATTTGATTTATATCAAGTTGATTTTCTCAAACCTTAGTCCTCTTCATCAGAAAAGTATGGGAATGTGTATATAGCAGGGCCGGACTGGCCATAGGGCAGACTGAGCGTACGCCCGGTGGGCCGGCCCGGGCCACCTGCTCCGTAGCCTGTTGCTGTTCAGGCCGCACAGTGGGAGGTAAGCGGCAACCATGGCCTGGACATGGTTAACACAGGCCATGGGCGCCGCTCGCCGCTACCACTATGCGGCCGTGCGTGTGTCTCCGCGGAACCTTCGGCTGCATGGACTGAGCTGTGTGTCTCTCTCACACACAGCTCAGCCTCTCAGAGCCGCGCTGATAGTTCCGCTCTCTACTCCCAGGTGGAGTCCTCCTCCACCTCCAGCCAAGGTGTCCTGCACGGTGGGGCAAGGGGGAGAGCTGCGGGCTGCTGTCAGGACGTTTTCCCTCGCTCGCCCCCTCCCCTTCTCTTGTCGGCAGCACATGTGTGAGGACTCGAGAAATCTTCCTGCCTATTCTTCACTCACCATTGGCAACAACAGAGGACCATTTGGAAGCAACTAGAGAGGCATTATGGGAAATGTAGTCTTATAGATAGGCCCATTTGCTCTCAGCAGGGAGCTGATTACACTCCCCAACATGCACTCTGCTGGGGGGGGGGGGAGAGAAAACCGAAAACAAGCTGAGGAGTGCTTGTAGCAGCACTACAGGAGACATGAAAAACAAAAGATAGGACTGTGCTTGGGGAACAAATAGCCCCACCAGAGAGAGAGCCACACTGTACCCGCACCACCAGAGAGCCACGCTGTACCGCACCACCAGAGAGAGCCACACTGTACCCGCACCACCAGAGAGCCACGCTGTACCGCACCACCAGAGAGAGAGACGCACTGTACCCACACCACCAGAGAGAGAGCCACGCTGTACCCGCACCACCAGAGAGAGAGCCACACTGTACCCGCACCACCAGCGAGAGAGCCACGCTGTAACCGCGCCACCAGCGAGAGAGCCACGCTGTACCCGCACCACCAGCGAGTGCCACGCTGTACCCGCACCACTAGTGAGAGAGTCACGCTGTACTCGCACAACCAGAGAGACAGCCACGCTGTACCCGCACCACCAGAGCGGCAGTGTGGGCACAATAGGAGACAGACAGTACTAGCATTGTATGGCCACAATAGGACTGGGACACAGTATATAAAGGGGACTGCACTGTAAAGGGGCACTGTAATCATTGCAGTGCCCCTTTACAGTGCAGTTCCCTTTATATCACAGTGTCCCTGCACATTACAGTGTGGAGGACCGACACCAGCCACCCCCGCGAATGTCTACCGACCGCACCCCCCCGGTCCCTGGAAAAGTTGGCTGCTCAGTCTAAAATGCCCGGGCCTATTTTTTGTCCCAGTCCGGGCCTGGTATATAGTGTCATGGATCAGCACGCAGATGCCTCAAAGGAGACTTCAGAGGATACATTCTCACTGTTTATTAACCACTTCCCTACCTCCCCATTGTCATATGATGCCCGCAGGAACCATCTATCCCTCTGGGCGGGCATTATATGACATCCTCGGCTTCCTAGCCACTAAAGGGCACGCGCCACTCGGCAGCCGATGCAAGTGCCCGGCGGCCATGATGTCCGCTGGGCACCCATGATTGCTCATCACAGAGCAGGTACGTTCCTTGTATATAGGAACACCGATAGGTCTCCTCCCTTCATCAGTTCCCCCCCCCACAGTTAGAATCACTCCCTAGGACACACATTTAACCCCTTGAGAGCCCCCTAGTGTTAAACCCTTCCCTGCCAGTGACATTTATAAAGTAATCAGTGCATTTTTATAGCACTGATTGCTTTATAAGTGTCAATGGTCTCAAAATAGTGTCAAAAGTGTCCGATATGTCCGCCGCAATGTCACAGTCACACAAAAAAGGCAGATCGCCACCATTAGTAGTAAAAAATAAATAAAATAAAAATGACATCAATCTATCCGTTATTTTGTAGACGCTATTTTTTTTAAATGGGATATTTATTATAGCAAAACATTAAAAAATATTGTGTTTTTTTTTTTTAATTGACGCTCTTTTTTTGTTTATAGCGCAAAAATTTAAAACCGCAGAGATGATCAAATACCACCAAAAGAAAGCTTCTATTTGTGGGGGAAAAAAATATCACAATTTCATATGGTACAGTGTAGCATGACCGCGCAATTGTCATTCAAAATGTTACAGCGCTGAAAGCTGAAAACTGGCCTGGGCAGGAAGGAGGTGAAAATGCCCGGTATTGAAGTGGTTTTAAGGTATTTGTGACTTCAGTTCTGGTACATCATCCGTGCTTCTCCCCTGGAGACATGTGCATGCTGATACATGACACTATACATGCGTTCCCATACTTTTCTGATGAAGCAACTAAGGTCAAAAAAAGTCCTAAAATCCACCGCCAGTTTGGATTCTCAGCCTTCGTCAGAGGGACTTAATGGGCTTTAAGCGGAGGCGATATTGTGTATCTTTCATAGTTATTATAACAGATTTCCTTTAAACTAAACAGATGTTTCCTCTTTTAGTCGCTCTTCCCAAGACTCCGCAGTTTATTTGTATCTATGTTTACCATCTGTCCCCACTATCGGGCTGAGCCAAGTGTCTGCTGTGTGTCCTGTGGCACCTGAGAGAATAACCTGCGCTCCAGCCTGCCAGCTTTTGTGACCTCCCCGTATCATCTCCTGCAGCAGATGCCCAGCACAAAGTATCACCTAACTTGTGCTCCACATGGAAAGCAGCGCTGGGAATTTACTCCTGAAACTGGATCCCCTTTGCTTTCATTGTGGGTCCAAATGTTGAAATATAAGCTTTGGACCTCACAGAAAGTAATACATTCATGGAACATGCAGTATTGGTTTATTGGGGCATTATGGTTATAGAGGGGGAAAGTGTTTTCAAGTTATAACAGACACAATATCTTAAAGAGTTAGTTCTCCTTTAATTACATTTTTTTATTATTATTTTAAACCTGTGCATTACAGCTTCCCCAGTACATTACTATGCAGTCCTTCGCTTTGTAAATGTTTTATTTTATTTTTTTTCAAGCTGCTTTTTCCATTGGGCTCCATCTTGCCTATAATGTACCACCCCAGCACCTCACGGAGAAGCTCTTGGCTTTCTTCCCACGCAGAACGCCAAGTTCAGCCACTGTTGCGCGAGGGAGAGCATTGTGCCAGAAGGGGCAGGGTACGAAGCTAAGTGCTTGTTCATGAGGTGCTGGGCCACGCATCCCACGGGAGCAATTGGCTGCCAAATGACCGGGCCACTTTTTGCGATACGGCACTGCGTCGCTTTATCTGACAATTGCGCGGTCTTACGACGTGACTCCCAAACAAAATTGGCGTCCTTTTTTTCCTACAAATAGAGCTTTCTTTTGGTAGTATTTGATCACCTCTGCGGTTTTTATTTTTTGTGCTATAAACAAAAATAGAGCGACAATTTTGAAAAAAATGCAATATTTTGTACTTTTTGCTATTATAAATATCCCGATTTTATTTTTATTTTTTTAAAGCAAATTTTTGCTCAGTTTAGGCCGATATGTATTCTTCTACATATTTTTGGTAAAAAAATCGCAATAAGCGTATACTGATTGGTTTGCGCAAAAATTATAGGGCTAGATTCATAAAGATTTAGGCGGGTGTAGCGTATCGCATATACGCTACACCGCCGTAACTTTGACAGGCAAGTCCCGTATTTAGAAAGATTTTGCGCCCAAAGTTACGGCGGCGTAGCGTATATGGGCCGGTGTAAGCCCGCCTAATTCAAAATAGGCTGGTAGGGGGCGTGTGGTATGCAAATCACTAGTGACCCCACGTATTTGACGCCTCTAACGAACGGCGCATGCGCCGTCCGTGAAAGTATCCCAGTGCGCATGCTCGAAATCACACCGCAAATAGTCAATGCTTTCGACGTGAACGTAACTTACGCCCAGCCCCATTCACGGACGAGTTACGCAAACAACGTAAAACGTGAAAAATTTGACGGCTGTCCGACGTCCATACTTAACATTGGCTGCGCCATCTTTTTGGTGGTTTATCTTTACGCCTGAAAACACCTTACATAAATGGCGTATCTTACATGCGACGGGCGAGCGTACGTTCGTGAATAGGCGTATCTACGTAATTTACATATTCTCGGCGTAAATCGACATACACGCCCCTAGCGGCCAGCGTAACTATGCAACTAAGATACGACGGCGTAGGAGACTTACGCCGGTCGTATTTTAGCAACATTTAAGCGTATCTCAATTTGAGCATACGCTTAAAGATACGACGGCGCGGATTCGGACTTACGACGGCGTATCTACTGATACGCCCGTCGTAAGTCTACCTGAATCTAGCCCATAGTGTCTACAAAATAGGGGGTAGTTTTATGGCAATTTTATTATATTTTGTTTTACTTCTTATTTTTGCACGATCTGCAATTTTTATCATGACTGCGACATTATAGCGGACACATCGGCCACTTTTAACATTATTATGGGACTATTCACATTTATACAGCAATCAGTGCTATAAAAATGCACTGATTACTATATAAATGTCACTGGCAGGGAAGGGGTTAACCAGTAGGGGGCGGGGAAGGGGTTAAGTGTGTCCTAGGGATTCTAACTGTTAGGGGGCGTGGCTTACTGTGAAACGTCACTGATCGTCTGCTCCCGATGAGAGGGAGCAGACGATCAGTGCTGTGTCACCAGGCAAAACAGGGAGATGCCTTGTTTACAATCCTGCCGTTCCATGACCCGATCGCGGGACATCAACCGGACATCGAGTCAGCAGGTCCCGCGGGGACGGTCACAGAGGCACCTCCAAAGATAACTCCATTCCACAGAGTCAAACGCTTTTGCAGTGTCAAGCGTCACCACTACTCGCGTTCCTACATCCTCATGTCTTGCCTGCAAATTAATGAAGAGTCTACGAAGATTAAAATAGGTATTACGACCAGGCATGAAGCCCGCCTGGTCAGGGTGAATAAGAGAAAGTATAACCTGGTTGAAGCGTAGGGAAAGAACTTTGGCTAAAATTTTTATGTCTACTTGCAGTAATGATATAGGACGGTAGGACTCTGGGTATCCCGGGTTTTTACCAGGCTTGGGTATTAGAACAATAGTGGCTTCCCTCATAGAGGGCGGTAATGTAAAGGTCCTGAACAGATTATTGTAAAGTGATAGTAGCTTTGGGATAAGTACCTCACTATAGCAGGAATAAAACTCTATCGGTAGCCCGTCCGATTCCGGAGATTTAGAACGAGCGAAACTCGTGATTGCGATGCCTATCTCGTTCAAAGTAAGGGGAGACTCTAATAAGGTGACCTGGTCCTCCGTTAGTTGTGGAAAGGTGACCGTCTCTAAAAAGCGAGTCATGGGCTGACAGGGGGCTGTGGATTTGTACAGGTCCGAAAAAAAATCTCTAAATTTGGAGGTCACTGAGGGTGGATCTATTATCTGGACCTTGCAAAGTGATGACGACTGGAGGCCTATCCTCACAGTGGACCAGGTACGCCAGTAATTTGCCTGCCTTCTCCCCATATTCAAACATTTTTTGCTTGGTGAAAAATAATTTTCGCCTGGCTTTTGTATATTGCAGTTGATCTACCACCTTGGTCTGAAGCTTCAGCGAGGCTGCATTTGACTCTGAGGCCTTGTACAGACGAGAGAACATGTCCGATGAAAACGGTCCGCGGACCGTTTTCATCGGACATGTCCGCTCTGAGATTTTGGTCTGATGGTTGTACACACCATCAAACCAAAATCCCAGCGGACAGACAGCGCGGTGACGTGGCGGTGACGTTGACGGAAGTTCAATGCTTCCACGCATGCGTCAAATCACTTCGACGCCATGCGCGGGTTCTCGGGCCAGCGGACATGTCCGATGGTCAGTACGACTCATCGGACATGTCTGACAGACAGGCTTCCAGCGGACAAGTTTCTTAGCATGCTAAGAAACTTTTGTTCGCTGGAAACCTGTCCGCTAGGCCGGAAAATTGTCCGGTCGGCCCTACACACGACCGAACATGTCCGCGGAAACTGGTCGGTCGTGTGTACGAGGCCTGAGGGTTTGGCCATATAGGCACGATCCACTGTGGATAGTTCCATTATTTCCTGTTCAAATACTCCCACAGAGTCTGACTTAATCTTATTAATGTGGGAAATTAAATGTGAGCGGGCATGTAGCTTGAACGATTCCCAAACAACCGAAGGGGATAAAAAAATTACCCATGCAGCCCAACACACACTGCAAGGGTTAAATGCAGATTTAGTGTAGGGGTAGAGGAATAACCATGAATGGGTATAGCTTCTTTTTCTAATCCCCCTAGAAAAAATAAACATTTAACGCTTGCAATGCAGGAGGGACTCAATGCAATGGTAGTTAAAAAAGAAAAACTTGAATTCAGCTTTACTTGCTTGAATCTGAAACATTTTCAGAGTCGAATGCGGCCGTTATAGATAAATACTCAGATATTACTCCTTGTATTGATTGCAAAACTTCTCCTCAACAGAACCTAAATCTAGATGTCGCGGCACGCCAGTCATATAACAACGGCTTTCAGCTCGCGGCAGAGTTTGTTATGGCAGAATGTGACCTTGCAAGTCTGGAAGAATATATTATTCCGTATCTGGCAAGTAATAGATGGCAAGCCAGGGCAATAGCTCTTGACATTCTCAGGAAATTCTGACAGCAGCCTTGCAATATATGTTCTGGCATAGTGGATCGCTTATTGGTTTCATCACACAAGTTTAGTCACAGCATCTAACTGTTGGCTGGTAGTCTCATTACAAACTGCCAATGAACAGAACGGAGTTAGGAAGGACTGTATAGTGGAGTAATGCAGTACTGTAATAGGATAACTAGTTGTAACTATGGCCAGGTTTTAGTCATGCATCAAACTCATACACACCTAACCTGGACACTTTTTATTGTGCCGTCAGCTATTGTTAGTGATCCATTACTGTCAATGTCAGAAATAATGTTCCATTGCTTATATCAGTGGGAGGAATTATGCCCAATTTGTTGTCAGTGGAAAGGAATAGTGCTCATTCCTTGCTGTCAAAGAGAGAAACAGTGCACTATTGTAGGTGTCAGTTGAAGGAATTATGTCCACTAGACATCCAGTTCTTGGTCACTGATTTGCCATATTTTCTACACTTGATGATGACTGTCTTCACTGTGTTTCATGGTATATCTAATGCCTTTGAATTTTTTTGTACCTTTCTCCTGAATTTTTTTGTACCTTTCTCCTGACTGATAGCTTTAAACAATGAAATCCCTCTGATGCTTTGGAAGCTCTCTGCGGACCATGGCTTTTGCTGTAGGATGTGACTAAGAAAATGTCAGGAAAGACCTACTAGAACAGCTGAACTTTATTTGGAATTAATCAGAGGCACTTTAAATGATGGGAGATGTGTGCTGACTCCTATTTAACATGAGTTTGAATGAGATTGCTTAATTCTGAACACAGCTAAATCCCAAGTTTAAAATGGAGTGTGCACACTTATGCAACCACAATTTTTATTTTATTTTTTATTTCCTGCCCCTAAAAGATATCAGTTTGTTTTTCAATTGAGTTGTACAGTTTATTGGTCACATTAAATGGTGGAAAAAATTCTGAAATTGTTTATCTTTGTCTCATTTTTTTTACATCACAGAAACCTGTCATTTTAACAGGGGTGTGTAGATTTTTTGGGCCAGATTCAGGTACATCTGCGGCGGCGTAACGTATCGCATTTACGTTACGCCGCCGCAGGTTTTACGGGCAAGTGCTTGATTCACAAAGTACTTGCCTGTAAAGTTGCGGCGGCGTAGCGTAAATCCCTCCGGCGCAAGCCCGCCTAATTCAAATGATCCGGGTAGGGGGCGTGGATCATTTAAATTAGGCACGTTCCCGCGCCGAACGTACTGCGCATGCTACGTTTTGAAATTTCCTGCCATGCTTTGCGCGAAATGACGTCGCACCGACGTCATTTTTTGAACTTCGACGTGAGTTACGTCCTTTCCTATTCACGGACGACTTACGCAAAAAAAATAAAAATTCGACGCGGGAACGACGGCCATACTTTAACATGGCAAGTCTAACTATAGGCCACAAAATAGCAGCTTTAACTATACACCGGGAAAAGCCGACTAGCGACGACGTAAGAGAATGCGACGGCCGCGCGTACCTTCGTGGATCGACTGAAAATGCAAATTAGCATACCCGGCGCGGAAAACGACGCAAACTCCACCCAGCGGGCGCCGAAGTATTGCACCTACGATCCAAAGGTGTACAAAGCCGTACGCCTGTCGGATCGAAGCCAGAAGCCGTCGTATCTTGGTTTGAGGATTCAAACTAAAGATACGACGCTGCAAATTTGAAAGTACGCCGGTGTATCAGTAGATACGCCGGCGTACTTCTTCTGTGAATCTGGCCCTTTATATCCACTGTTTAGTGCTTGAGCATTTTATTAATTTCAATGGTCAGAATAAATAAAAATTCTAGTCGATGAAATAAATGAACGCCCAAAGGCCAAAGGCATCTGAAAGCGTTTAAACGCTCATAAATGTGTTTGAAAAATGTGACTAAGGTGCATTTTTAAAGCAACTGTAAACCCCGCTGTGTGATTTTTACCTACAGATAAGCCTATTAAAAGGCTTTCCTGTAGGTAAAATGAATATCTCCTAAACATGCACCATTTAGGAGATATTCACCTTTCATGCAGCCGCTGGCGTCAGTGTCGCATGCACTCTGGCGGTCCGGCATATCGTGCCGGAACTTCTGAGCTTCTTGCCAGAACGATTTTCATTTAATCAGTACAGTCTTTTTTTTTTTTCGGTTAAACATTGGAAAAAAGTCCTCTGTATTGCGTTTCCACACACATCTTATCTTTTGTGTCTAAATGCCATCTAGAATGATGTCCAGCTGAAAAGATTAGAGGGGGAAAGTGCGGCTTGCTAAGGGCATTGTTAAATTACCAATACTAATACCTGGTATGTGTAGGAACCTTGGAGGTTAGAAGCATACAAGCAGTTGCTCTGTCCTTCAGTTCTGTTCCTGTTTCAGTTCTAATAAAGAACTGATTTTAATCAGAACATTCCTTCCAGTGTGCTGACCTATTCCAGCTCCAGACTGCTAAATTACTATCTGTCTCTTATTTTTTGTCACAGCGACCCAAGAGCCGTAATATATATGTGTGGACCCAGAAAGAAGACTTTAAAGTGGTAATGATCCCAAAAACAAAAATGTGTTATATTGCAGGTTACCAATTATTGGATGTGGTGTCTGCATTAGTTTCCTATTTAGATTTTTTTTCTCTTTATTTTCACCTGGTGATCCGACCAGTAAGTCTGTTATTTGTTTACTCCCTTTAACAGACCAAGCTGTCCTCAAAAGTGATACTTACAGGGCTGAGACCAGAGGCGGCTCTCTAATTAGGCAAATTAGGCGGTCGCCTAAGGCCTCGCACTCACAGGGGGCCTCGCGGCCGCCAAATTTGCCTGTGATCAATACTAATGTCAGCGTCATCGGATCTCTCTATTACCCCTCTCTCTTTCTCACCTCCCCCTCTCTCCCCACTCTTGCATTGGCGAAATATGTATGATGGGTGAGGAGGGTTCCCTAGAAGTGGTGCTGATCGACTGTGTGCTAGATCCGTGCATTTTCTGCAGCCATTTCTCTTGCTTGAATTAATTTTCCCGTTATGGGCGTGAGTGGGGCCTCATGTCTAAGTTTTGCCTAAGGCCTCACAAAGCCTAGAGCCGCCTCTGGCTGAGAAAAATCATATAAAGCGAAAACTAAAGTCATTTTAGTAAAGACTGCGCACATGTAGGTTATTATCGCAGATATGCAGTGTTTATCCTGACAAAAAATACAGCTACCTGTCAGCCCGCAGTCTTCTACGACAGGGGTCTTCAAACTTTCTACACAAAGGGCCAGTTTATTGTGCTTCAGACTTTAGGGGGGCTGGACTGTGGCCATTGGGAGTAGAAAATGCCCAAGCATCAAAGGAAGTAAACCACGCCCCATCATTGGTTTTAGTGGAACGACTAGTGGCCTATGTTTGATATCAGTGGGAGGAATAGCACCCCATCCTTGGTGTCAGTGTGTGGAATAGTGCCCCATCATTACTGTTCATAGTGCCCCAAGGGCCAGATAGAGGCAAGCAAAGGGCCACATCCGGCCCCAGGGCCACAGTTTGGAGACCACTGTTCTACGGCATGTGAACTGAGCATGTGCAGCTGGGCTTTCACTTTTATTGTTTCACTTTAAGCATTATTAAAAACACTGCTCTCGAAAAACGGACGTTTTTGAAACCTTTTTTTGCATTGATATGTCCCCCCCTTGGGGCAGGCCTTTTGTTTTTTTATGTGTAGCCCCCTGTTCCTAAATAAATAGCGCTATAATACAAATTTAGTTTTTGGCTGAGCTATAAATAGCTCATATTGATTGTATATAGTTTATTTGGGTTTCTGTCCTGAACTTGGCTGGTTGTGCATTTCTCACTGTTGCCAGTAGGTGTCACTGGTACCACAGGCCAGTAATGAGAATTACAACAAAGTTAAGCTGTAATGAATATTCGCTTTTTGCATCTACAGCCCAGTAGGAGGTTCCTGGCCGCTGTGCATTCTGGGAGAGGGTATTTATGAGACAGACGCCATGTGCTCTAGTTAGTTCTTACCTCATGGCCCTCCTGGCCAGAGGGCACGTTACTGCAAGCTCTACAAGTAGGCCCAGAAGCCTGTCTGGGGCCTACTAATCCTGAGGTGGTCCTAGGCTGTTTCGCCTGCGTGGAAGAAGCCAAGCCAAGCTGAGGAGATCCAGGGGAGGATCCTTTGCTGGAGTGAGCCAGGATGAAGGCCGGTCTCTCAGGAGGGCCCGGTGACTCGTTTGGAGGACGCACCTAAGCTAAACTACCCTCTCAGTACTGCCGGATGGCTCAAAGGTTCTGGTACTGTGAATCTGTTCTACAAATCTACATCAAGGTAACTGACTCCTGGCTGCTAAGTCTGTGAGAGAGACTTATCCGTGAGTGCTACTGGCTGCTATGTCTGTGAGAGAGACTTATCCGTGAGTGCTACTGGCTGCTATGTCTGTGAGAGAGACTTATCCGTGAGTTCTACTGGCTGCTATGTCTGTGAGAGAGACTTATCCGTGAGTGCTACTGGCTGCTATGTCTGTGAGAGAGACTTATCCGTGAGTGCTATTGGCTGCTATGTCTGTGAGAGAGACTTATCCGTGAGTGCTATTGGCTGCTATGTCTGTGAGAGAGACTTATCCGTGAGAGCTACTGGATACTAAGTCTGTGAGAGAGGCCTTTCAGAAAATCATACCGGTTGCTAGGTCTGTGTGAGAGACCTGTCCAGGTATTCAAGATCATCTAAAGAAAGCTGTTATTGTCCTTTGGATTCAAGGAGTCCGTCAGTGATCTGCTAAAGGTATCTGAAACCTCCCATAACCCTCTATCCTAGTACTGCTTCCAAGTTCTCCATTAAAGCATTGAAAAATACTAAAGTGACTGGCACCCACATTTGTTCTAACTTCCCATTATAGCCATGGATAGAGTGAATGTAAGCTCGCTCCCTGTCCCTGGAGGTACGTCTGTGCTCCCAGTTTACCCAGGGGGGCTCTACACATGTTGATCTTCCATAGACTTTTAAACGATGTTCCGTGGCTTTTGAATTTCCTGCGAACACTGCATCGCTATTCGGCGAACAGGTGAACACCCGATGTTCGAGTCGAACTTACGTTCGACTCGAACATCGGGCTCATCCATAGTCAGCACAGCAGGAGTGAAGCCTCGTACACACGCTCGGTTTTCTCGGCAAGAAAACGTAAAACTAAACTGAGCGTGTGTACGAGGCTTTCAGGTTTCTCGTTTGGAAATCTGGCCAGAATCTCGATGAGAGAAATAGAGATCCTGCTCTCTATTTTCTCATCGAGATTCTTGTCGGCCTATTTCCCGACGAGAAACCCGAGAGTGTGTATACTTACATGTCGCCGTGGAAACCCGCGCATGCTCGAAGTGACTTTGACGCATGCACGGTAGCTTCCACGGCATAGGTAGGGTAAAGCAAGATGGCGGCGACGGCATCGAATGTGATGAGCGCATGCTCGTCGTACACGATGACGTCACTGCGTTCTTGCCTTTAAAAAGAACCACGGTTCTACTCCCAATGACCACAGCCTGGCCCCTATAAAGTCTGAAGGACAGTAAACTGGCCCCTTATTTCGAAGGTTTGGAGACCCCTGTTCTAGAGGGTCTATGAGGTGGGAGGGGGTCCCTAATCCAATATTTTTATTCAATATATTTTATACTAGAAAGTAAGTGATTTTTTTTCAACATTTTCTGGCTCCCCCCCCCCCCTAAATATAGTAAAATAAATAAATAAACAGTATTTATTTAACCACTTGCCGCCCGCCAATGACATATTGACGTCGGCAAAGTGGTTGTAGAATCCTGACTGGACGTCATATGACGTCCTCAGGATTCTGAGCCGCTGCGTGCCCCCTGAAAAATAAAAGTCTGGAAAAAAAAAAGATGCCAATCAGTGCCCACAAATGGGCACTGACTGGCAACATAAGTAAATCAGTGCCGCCCCACAGTGTCCATCAGTGCCGCCCCACAGTGTCCATCAGTGCCACCCCACAGTGTCCATCAGTGCCACCCCACAGTGTCCATCAGTGTCACCCCACAGTGCCCATCAGTGCCACCCCACAGTGCCCATCTGTGCCACCCATAAGTGCTGCCCATGAGTGCCCATCTGTGCCGCCTATGAGTGCCCAGTGCCGCCCATCAGTGCCGCCCATGAGTGCCCATCAGTGCCGCCCATGAGTGCCCAGTGCCGCCTATGTGTGCCCATCAGTGCCGCCTATGTGTGCCCATCAGTGCCGCCTATGAGTGCCCATCAGTGCCACATACCAGCGCCGCCAATCAGTGCCACCTCATCTGTGCCCGTCAGTACTACCTCATCGATGTCCATCAGTGCCATCTCATCTGTGCCCATCAGTGCCGCCATATCAGTACCCGTAATTGAAAGAGAAAACGTACTTATTTACAAAAAAATTACAGAAAAAAATAAAAACGTAATTTTTTTTTAAAATTTTCAGTCTTTTTTTAGTTGTTGCGCAAAAAAAACAAAACGCAGAGGTGATCAAATACCACCAAAAGAAAGCTCTATTTGTGGGGAAAAAAGGACGCCAATTTTGTTTGGGTACAATGTAGCATGACCGCGCAATTGCCATTCAAAGTGCGACAGTGCTGAAAGCTGAAAATTGGCTTGGGCGGGAAGGTGCGTAAGTGCCCGGTATGGAAGTGGTTAATACCACCACAAGAAAGCTCTCTCTGTCTCCATAGAAATCATGTAAAATTTATTTGGGTCCATTGCTGCTTGACGGAGTAATTGTCGGTCAAACTACCACAGCTCTGAAATCTGAAACATGGCCTGCTAAAACAACGCATTTTAATTATTATTCCACGTTATAACATGATTTGAATTGAATTGAAAACTGTATGATTTAAAGACACATTCTGGATAAGAAGCAAATGGTACATCATTTTTATGAATAAAATATACGGTTTGGTACATTTTCTTCTTCAGGCTAAATTAGTTTTCAGGGATGCCACGTTAATATCATTAAAATTCAGCCGCTTGTTTTTCTTCGCTCAGAAAATATTGTTAAAACAAAATTAGTTTCGCTTGAATATTGATGTGAGATATGTTCACTGATAAAATTCGGTTGATATTTTCATTAGCTTTAAATATGAAAAGTGCTTGTGGTGTGAAAATGCCGAGAATATTAGGAGCGCAAACGTTGTTAATGGATGTTGTGTTCATCTTTGTAAATGTGACCAATTTTTTTCCTTATCAACAACGTTCGGGGAAAAGATTGAGTTGTAGAGGTGATTATATCTTCTATCTGGAGGTTGATGAAACACGCAGAAGAGAAACCTTCATGTTGACATGTTGGCCACAACCAGAGGCGTACTAAGCATGGGGCGGAGGGGGCGGGCCGCACCGGGTGCCACACACTGGGGGGGTGTCAGGCCAACGCAACCCCCTCCGCGAATGAAGAGGACTACTTAGCGTGCGGCATGATGATGGCGCATCGCACGGTAACAGGGAGGCAGCGCTAGACACAGCTGAAGCGTGGCTTTTCGGGGGGGGTGCCTCTCGGGGGGGGGGGGTGCCTCGTGCGAGCCGTACCCATACCCGGGACCGCAATTATCCCCTTCTCTGTGGCAGCGCAGCGCCCGCGGCTCTGATAGATACGGCTGTGACTGTCTGACACTGACAGTCACACAGCCGAGGAGCGTGAAGCTGCAGCCGCCTCCCCCTGTGCTGTGCTGCCTGTGTGTGTAGACAGTGTAACACGCGGCGCGCTGATGATCATCTGTCTGACGGCATTATGGGTCTGAAGGCAAGGGGGGTGTGTGCACTATTGTAAGGGGGGGGGGTGTTCTGTATATGAGGGGGGGGGTGTGCTGTACATGAGGGGGGGTTCTGTATTCTGGGGGGGGTTCTGTATGTATTGGGGGGGGGGATGTTCTGTATTGTAGGGGGTGGTATCTGTATAGGAGGGGGGGTTCTGTATATCTGGGGGGGTTCTGTATTGTATGAGGTGGAGTTCTGTATTGTAGGGGGGTGGTATCTGTATAGGGGGATTCTGTATTCTGGGGGGGTTCTGTATTGTGGGGGGGGGTGTGTTCTGTATTGTAGGGGGTGGTATCTGTATAGGGGGGTTCTGTATTCTGAGGGGGGGGGGGGTGTTCTGTATTGTAGGGGGTGGTTCTGTATATGAGGGGGGATTCTGTATTCTGGGGTGGTTCTGTATTGTGGGGGGGGGATGTTCTGTATTGTAGGGGTGGTTTCTGTATATGAGAGGGGTTCTGTATTGTGGGGGGGGGTGTTCTGTATTGTAGGGGGTGGTATCTGTATGGGGAGGGGGGTTCTGTATATGAGGGGGGTTCTGTATTCTGGGGGGTTCTGTATTGTGTGGGGGGAGTTCTGTATTGTAGGGGGGAGTTCTGTATTGTAGGGGGGAGTTCTGTATTGTAGGGGGTGGTATCTGTATAGGGGGGGTTCTGTATTCGGGGGGGGGGTGTTCTGTATTGTAGGCGGGTGGTATCTGTATAGGGGGGGGGTTCTGTATTGTGGGGGGGGGGGTTCTGTATTGTAGGGGGTGGTTCTGTATATGAGGGGGGATTCTGGATTCTGAGGGGGTTCTGTATTCTGTAAGGGGTCCAGAGGTGCAGGATGCTGTGCAATGTAAAGGGGTCCAGAGGTGCAGTGTAATGTAAAGGGGTCCAGAGGTGCAGGGTGGTGTGTAATGTAAGGGCTCCAGAGGTGCAGGATGCTGTGTAATGTAAAGGGGTCCAGAGGTGCAGGGTTCTGTGTAATGTAAAGGGGTCAAGAGGTGCAGGGTGCTGTGTAATGTAAAGGGGTCAAGAGGTGCAGTGTAATGTAAAGGGGTTCAGAGATGCAGGGTGCTGTGTCATTTAAAGGGGTCCAGAGATGCAGGGTGCTGTGTAATGTAAAGGGGTCCAGAGTTGCAGGGTGCTGTGTAATGTAAAGGGGTCCAGAGATGCAGGGTGCTGTGTAATGTAAAGGGGTCCAGAGATGCAGGGTGCTGTGTAATGTAAAGGGGTCCAGAGATACAGGGTGCTGTGTAATGTAAAGGGGTCCAGAGGTGCAGGGTGCTGTGTAATGTAAAGGGGTCCAGAGGTGCAGGGTGCTGTGTAATGTAAAGGGGTCCAGAGGTGCAGGGTGCTGTGTAATGTAAGGGGGTCCAGAAGTGCTGTGTAATGTAAAGGG
This sequence comes from Rana temporaria, assembly GCF_905171775.1. Lineage (NCBI taxonomy): Eukaryota > Metazoa > Chordata > Amphibia > Anura > Ranidae > Rana > Rana temporaria. The sequence goes on from NC_053493.1 coordinate 49,435,607, forward strand.
GTCCAGAGGTGATGTGTAATGTAAAGGGGTCAAGAGGTGCTGTGTAATGTAAAGGGGTCCAGAGGTGCTGTGTAATGTAAAGGGGTCCAGAGATGCAGGGTGCTGTGTAATGTAAAGGGATCCAGAGGTGCAGGGTGGTGTGTAATGTAAAGGGGTCCAGAGGTGCAGGGTGCTGTGTAATGTAAAGGGGTCCAGAAGTGCTGTTGTAAAGGGGTCCAGAGGTGATGTGTAATGTAAAGGGGTCCAGAGGTGCAGGGTGTTGTGTAATTTAAAGGGGTCCAGTGATGCAGGGTGCTGTGTAATGTAAAGGGGTCCAGAGATGCAGGGTGCTGTGTAATGTAAAGGGGTCCAGAAGTGCAGTGTAATGTAAAGGGGTCCAGAGTGCTGTGAAATGTAAAGGGGTCCCGTGGTGCAGTTGTGGAGAGGGGGTACACAGTAGTGACAAAGAGATATTGAAGGATGCAGGGGGCACAGTGGGGTGTTTTTACATTTTACCGGGGGGGGGGGGGGGTGGCAGATATTGGATCCGCCCCGGGTGCCAAATGTTCTAGGTACGCCCCTGGCCACAACAACTGATCTTTTCTGTAAAAAGTGAACATGTCTTCTTGAAACATTAAAGGATCAGTAAAGATAAAAAAAAAAAAAAAACATGTTATACTTACCTCCACTGTGCGGCTCGTTTTGCACAGAGTGGCCCCGAACCTGGTCTTCTGGGGTCCCTCGGCGGCTGTCTCGGCTCCCCCCTTCAAGGACTCAACACCTTCATGCGAGCGAGCTTGCATGGTGTTGAGTTATTGCGTGCTCGCTCCCGTGATTGCCGCCGACTGTATTACTCGGCCCCGCCCCCGGCACGCCGCGTCATTGGATGTGATTGACAGCAGCGCCAGCCAATGGCTGCGCTGCTTTTAATCCATCCACTGTAGCCAATCAACGGCGAAGAAGATGTTGGGGGCGAGCGCGGGACTTTTGATGGGTCAGGTAAGTATAATGGGAGGCTGGGGGGGGCCTTTAACCACTTAACCCCTGGACCATATTGCTGCCCAAAGACCAGAGCACTTTTTGCGATTCGGCACTGCGTCACTTTAACTGACAATTGCGCGGTCGTGCGACGTGGCTCCCAAACAAAATTGGCGTCCTTTTTTTCCCACAAATAGAGCTTTCTTTTGGTGGTATTTGATCACCTCTGCGGTTTTTAGTTTTTGCGCTATAAACAAAAATAGAGCGACAATTTTGAAAAAAAAAAATATTTTTTACTTTTTGCTGTAATAAATATCCCCCATAAATATATAAAAAAAAAAAAATTTCCTCATGTATTCGTCTACATATTTTTCGTAATTTTTTTTTGCAATAAGCGTTTATTGATAGGTTTGCTCAAATGTTATAGTGTTTACAAAATAGGGGGTATTTTTATGGCATTTTTATTAATATATTTTTTTTACTAGTAATGGCGGCGATCAGCGGTTTTTTTCGGTACTGCGACATTATGCCGGACACTTCGGACACTTTTGACACATTTTTGGGACCATTGCCATTTTTATAGCGATCAGTGCTATAAAAATGCATTGGATTACTATAAAAATGCCACTGGCAGTGAAGGGGTTAACACTAGGGGGCAGGGAAGGGGTTAAGTATGTCCCTGGGTGTGTTCTAACTGTAGGAGAGTGGCCTCACTAGGGGAAATCCCTGATCGCTGTTCATACATTGTATGAACAGAAGATCAGCATTCCCCCCCCCCCCCCCCCCCCTGACAGGACCGGGAGCTGTGTGTTTACACACACAGCTCCCGGTCTCCGCTCTGTAACGAGTGATCGCGGGTGCCCGGCGGCGATCGCGCCCGCGGGGCACACGCACGGGAGCCGGGGGCGGGCGGGGGGGGGGAGCCCCTAGTGGCCTGCACGAGAACTGACGTAGAGCTACGGGCTCTCGCGCAGGGGAGCCGACTTGCCGCCGTAATATGACGGTAAGCAGTCGGCAAGCAGTTAAAGCAACACTAAGCTCTGGTTAAAAATATATATATTTTTTCAAATAGGTATTCTTTATTTATTTTTTTACCTTAAAGTGATATTAAACCCAAAAGAAAACATTTATTATATTGCAGCTTACCAATTCTTAAGCCTGGTACACACGATCGGATTTTCCACGGACAAATCATAGGACTTTTGTCCAAAGGGTGTTGGCCAGGAACTTGTATTGCATACAAACGGCACACAATTGTTGGCCAACAAACACAAAACTACATGGTTTTTCAGCCCTTTGGCGCCACCCTTTGGCCAACTTTAGCTAATGTTGTGTTATGGCGAGCATGGCTTCTGAGAATGCGTGTTTGTACTTTGGATTTTTTTCAGAAGGACTTTTGTACACACGATCGGAAAATCTAACAAGACACATTTGTTGTCATAAAATTTTAAAGCAAATTCGACATCAATTGTCCGATGGAGCATGCAAACGGTCGGATTTCCCGACAATAGCCTGTCATCACACAATTCCCATCTGAAAATCAGATCGTGTGTAAGGGGCTTTAAATGCGATGGCTGCATTTGTTTTCTTTTTTTTTAGTCTTTCTTTCTTTCTTTCTTTCTTTCTTTCTTTCTTTTATTTTAAGCAGGTAATCCAGCTAGCAAATCTGTTGTTTTTCAAAAGTGCAAGATCTCCAGCAGAATGTATCAGTTACAGGGTTAAGACAAACCATTTACTACTGATAGATAAACTGATCCTTATAAGAACCTCTATGTAAAACATTTATACCCCCCCCCCCCCAAAAAAAAAAAAAAAACAGTTGTAACTATTGATGCATCGATATGAAAATTCTGGACCAAAACAAAAAATTCAGGATGCACTTGGCCAGAAACTGAAACCGAAATAGACAATTTAAAAAAAATATTTATAATATTTGTATACATATAATTGTATTATATTCAACTTTTTAACTAATATCACGAATTTAAATGAATTTGGCGTTATTTTCGGCTATTATCGGCACCTTTTCAGCCTATAGGCTGCCTTCGCACTGAGCAGTTTTTGAAGCACTTTTGCTTTAAAAAAAAAAAAAAGATGTAAGAAAAGCATAAAAAAAATGCATCCCTTTAAATTCTATGTACTGTTTGTCTTCACACTGGTCTGTTGTGCTTCCGTTACCGTGTTAAAAATCTTGCTTGGCGTATTTTTGGTGCATATTTGGTCCTATAACCACTTGAAGACCGGACCTTTTCTGGCACTTTTTGCTTCCAAGTTTAAATCAGTATTTTTTGCTAGAAAATGACTTATGACCCCCAAATGTTATATATATTTTAGCAGAGACCCTAGGGAATAAAATGATTGCAACGATCGTCAATTTATATCATAGTGAGCAGTTTTTCAAACACAATTTTTTGGGAAAAATAACATTTAAATTAATAAAAAAACAAAAAAAATATATACCCCAATTGTTTTTTAGAATATGAAAGATGATCTTATGCCAAGTAAATAGATACCTAACATATCAGTTTTGAAAATTTTGCGTGCTCGTGAAATTGCGACAAACTACGGCACTTAAAAATCGCATTTAAAACGTTTTAAACGCCTTTACAGGTTACCTGTTTAGAGTTGCAGAGAAGATCTAGCACTAAAAATATTGCTCTCGCTCTAAGGTTCAGGTTTATACCTTGCATGTGTGGTTTGAACACTGTTTTCATATGTGGGCATGACTTATGTATGCGTTTGCTTCTGTGTGAGAGCACAGAGGGATGGGGATGCTTTAAAAATCGTACTTTCTTTTTTTTTACACTGTCCCTTTTAATTTTTTTTAAGCACTTTTATTCCTATTAAACTAATAGAAAGAAGGATGACAGGTCCTCTTTATGAAGAGATCTGGGGTGAAAAATACCCCAAATCTCTTCTTTACCTTTAAAAACAAATGATCAAAGAAAAAAAAATATTGTGATCTTTTGCTTTAAAAAAAAAATTGTTAACTTCCACTCTGGACCGGAAGTGATGTTGCTCCAGTCCTCCAAGGCCATAGAGACGATCAAAGCAAATCTACTCTTTGATCGTCTGTGTGACCAGCCGGCGGCAACGTTGGATAATTTCTCGGGTGAACCGGCGGAAATGGTAAGCCAGCGAGAGGCTCGCGCAGGGGGGGGGGGGGGGGGTGTGCTCTCCCATCATTTCGGAATGCTTTTAAGAAAAAAACAATACCTGGTATATGGCTGATATCTTCAACCATAATCCCGGTAAACCACTTGCGAGCCGCAACGTATATATACGTATTGTGGTCGGCAAGTTGTTAAAAAAAACGCACCAAAAAAAAACCTCTCCCCATTGAAATGCATTGAAAACATGGCAAAATAACATGGCATTTTTGCCGCAGTTTTTGAGTCACATGACACGCACTGTAAATGCGGCAAAATCGCACACGTTTTAGAGTCGCCATTATCCGCACCTTTCTTCTATCTATGGGATTTGTAGTATCCTTAGAGCAGTGCACGTGACTGCAAAATGTACTGCTCATTCCAAAAAAATAGATGTGAGGGGGGGGGGGGGGGGGGAAGAGAGACCTCATTGAATCAGTCCACTAGAGGGCGAAACGCGTCTGGAAGACCTCTCCTGTGGGTGGAAAACAGAGCTGAAGCCATCTTACATTTCCTGGTTTAATTTTGATTAAAATGAGTCAACGTCCTGTGTGCGATCATTTGCAATTATATGGGGAAAAAGGAAGGTTCAGGAGTTCAGAGGACTTTACAAAGAGGCAGAAAAACACAGTAAGAAACAATTGAATGAAAAATAGATTGTGGCGCTTTACCCGTTTACTTTCTATTTTGTTCAAACTTTATTAAAATGTCACAAATTAATTTCATCCAGTTCTATTCACTGCGGTGGCGTTGTAATGCTGTACGCTGCTCTTGGATGTATTTTTTTTTTCAGTGCACACCCCTGCAACAAAATGGTGTGACCCGACTTCATAGCAAACATGGCAGATTGCCTTGTCTTTACGTTGGGACCGCACTGGGCAAGATAACCCAACATAGCCCATTGCAAATGGTGAATGGCCCTTAAAGATAACAAAAAATTCTGATGTCCTCCCCGCATGCTGAGTCCCACAGATCAGCAAGTGACCAATTGCATGCGTGACTTAGGGCCTGTTTACACCATTGCATTAGAACATGCACATGCGCCTTCCTCAAAGCTCATAATACATTTTTTTTACCTTGTGTTAAAATGTGATGCAAATCAAGGCATGAACATAGGACTTGAAAAACACACTAATTAGCATAACATACTGCTGGAAGACACAATGTATTTATAGTCAACATTTTAATTCATATATTAATTTTCAGATTGTATTTCAATTTTTTCTAGCCTACTCCTATTAGTCTAAATCAGCAGTCTCCAAACTGCGGCCCGGGGGCCAGATGCGACCCTTTGCTTGTCTTTATCTGGCCCTTGGGGCACTATTTCATCCACTGACACCAACGATGAGGCACAATTCCTTCCACTGACACCAATAATGGGGCACTATTCCTCCCACTGATAGTAAACTGTCCCTTTGTTTAGAAAGTTTGGAGACCCCTATGTTAAATGATATGGACGTTTGTAAATTTACTTTAAAGATCCTTACACATTTACTTTCTTGAATTCTGTGACCCGTAGTCACTATGTCCTGTGGGTAGGCACTGCTGTGTCACACATTTCACAGAGCCTGTCTTCTGACCTACAGAGGTGCTGGGAGGAGGAGCTTCAGGAGGCGGCGGCAGTGCAGGAATCACTGCTTGCAGGCAGAAAGGTACCATGGGATATATAGTTCTTAGAAATGGAAAGTAAACAGCAGAGGAGACGCTGCAAAGCATGAGATGGCCAGCAGACAGACAGAGCTCACAACTTGAAAGTAAGACAATATTGGATTTTGAATTTTTTTAAGTTTGTATTGCTATTACAATACTGATTTTATAAAATGAAAGTGTATACTGTGCTCCATTAGACTTCTCAGGCCTTGTACTCACGGCCAGACATGTCCGATGAAAACGGTCTGCAGACCGTTTCCATCAGACATGTCTGCCCGGGGACTTCTGTTCGATGGCTATACACACCATCGAACAGAGGTCCGTGCGTAAACAATACGCGGGGCGTGTCCGCGGTGTCGCCGCGTCGATGACGCGGTGTCGCCGCGACAATGACGCGGCGACGTGGGCGGCCCGCCTTTAAAATGCTTCCACGCATGCGTCGAAGTCATTCGACGCATGCGAGGGATGGCGGGCAGCAGGACATGTACGGTAGGTCTGTACAGACGAAAATGGTCCGCTCGGGCCAACACACGGCCAAACATGTCTGCTGAAACTGGTCTGCGGACCAGTTTCAGCAGACATGTTTGGTCGTGAGTACAGGGCCTTAAACACAGGGGGGCAGACCCACAGAGCGAGTACGCCGGCGTATCTACTGATACGCCGGCGTACTTTCAAATTACCTGCGTCGTATCTTTAGTTTGAATCCTCAAACCAAGATACGACGGCATCTGGGTTAGATCCGACAGGCGTACGGCTTCGTAAGAAAACAAATAAAATCAAGCGCTCACTAAAATGAAATGAAGGGGATGAAAATATACGTTTAGGAAATGGAATAATGAAATGGTGAAACTCATGAAAAAGCTGAAGGATTAGGAAGTAATGAAGAAAGGGGGGGAGGATTTTTGGAGTAGGGCAATGGTCCTATTCAGCTATCCATAAGAATGTTAATAAAAATAAAGAATTAAAACATTGTTAAAAAAAAAAAAATTGTTAAAAAATTGTTAAAAAAATTGGGTTTTAGAGTTATTTGTGATAAAAGTTCAGTCCATTGAGAAATTCATGGAACAGTAGCACAAATGTTAATAGATTGGGTATATACTCTCTTGCTTGGAGGGCTGCCAGCTGTCAAGAAGAAGCAATTCTGGAGAAACAATAAAAAAGAACAAAAAGCGGCGCCCTCTAAGCGTAGTATGAGGTTTAATAAGGCGGACAAACAACAACAAATCATATGAGGGGTTACTCACAAAGGTAGGGGGAATACAGGTATTTAAATACTGGTGTCATCTGAGGCTGACGTCTGGAAAGCGTAGACTCTGCTGAAAAGGTCTTTATTGCAGGCTTCAGGCAGCGTGATGGTTGATCCACACAGTAATGGCCGTGGGGGGTGTCTCTGGGGGTCCCCGGATGATATCTCAGCGCTGGTACTGGGGGAGACAGAGACGCCACATTCGGCGCGGTGGAGCGCAAAACAGTCGTACGTCACTTCCGGGTGAAGTCTCAGGGTGATGCGCGCGTTCGAGACATGCGTGTCTCTTCGTCAGGCTCTGTGGGGGCCATCTTTGGTGAGGGACAGAAGAACAGCTCAGACGGAGCTGATTGGTTGATGTTACCATACCCGGAAATCAACTTAACATAGAGGGGAATCGAAAAGCAGGCAATCGAAAAGCAATAAGGAGATTAATTATAGGAAATCTCACAATGGACTAATATAAAAAGGGCATAAGCATACAAAATTTATGGTGTTATAACACATTGAGGGAAACTGGGTTGGAACAATAATTTTAGAAAGATAATTCTATAAAACGGACTACCAATAGGGGATGTACATAAATACCATATGAGTAAATGCATAAACATATACAAAACTCACTCATGAAAATTATCAATGTATATAAGACACTAGAGGGTGTGAAAATAAATGGAGTAAATAGGAAAAAAGAAAAGAGAAAATTACTATAATCCAGACTTGATTTTTGGAAAGGTTAAGGCATCAGGATAAGATATACTAATCCGGAACTATATTGGATTTTCAATTCACAGGGGAATACTACGATATTGTTAAAAAATGAGTACAATGATAAGAGTATATATTGTTGTATGATACAAAGAAGTATATTATAATATAATTATAATAATAATCAATTAAAAGATATAAATTAATCGATTGATAAAAAATGGTAAAAATTGTTAAAAAGAAGAAGAGTATTATAATAATAAAAGTATTATAATAAAATATTTATTTCTAGTCCCTCATTCAGGCCTCGGGGCGATAGACAGTCTAGGGTGAAGATCCAATAATTTTCGCGTTCGCAAAGTTTTTTGTATCTCTCAGCCTGGGGGAGAAGTCTGGATATGGCCTCTATGACCCAAACTCGAAGTTCTGAAGAGGATTGTTGGTGGACCTCTTTAAAATGCCTAGCAACACTATACTTTTCTAGGCCTTTTTCGACGAAATTCCGGTGTTCACCAAACCTCTTCCTTAGTGTCCGAATGGTACGGCCCACATAGAAGAGGCCGCAAGGACAGGTGAGACAGTACACCACATATTCCGAAGAACATGTAAAAAAATCTGGTAGGGTATACTGCTTTCCTTTACAAATAAAGTCTTTCTGTCGATGGGTTACATGAGGACAGGTAAGACAACGGGCTTTTCTACATTGATACATCCCTTTAATATGGAAGAAAGTCAAGGAGGCGGTGTTACTATTGCGTTTTTTGTTGTTATTTTTTATTTTACTAGGCGCTATACTTGCCTTTATGTTTTTGGCTCTTCTATAGCTTACTATGGGGCGTTCAGCTAACAAAGTTTTTAGGTGTGGGTCTTCTATTAAAATAGGCCAATGTTTGACTAGGATCCTTTCCATTTGTCTAAATTGACTGTGGAATTGTGTGACAAAACGCACTATTGGAGTTGTCTCATCCTTTTCATCCTGTGTCTTATGCGCTCTAGGGATTAATTCTGTGTGTGAATAATGTTGGAAGGCACCTTCAATAAGATCAACAGGATATCCTTTTTCAGAAAACTTGTCTTTCAATTTTTGGCCATGTGTGATATAGTCCTTTTGTCTAGTACAATTGTGCTTAAGGCGACAAAATTGGCTTTTAGGGATATTTTTTAGCCAACGGGGGTGATGGCAGCTCCGATAGTGTAAAAAAGAATTCCCAGCAGTGGGTTTCACAAAGTTTTGGGCACAAATGGTGGTATTGTCATATGAAAGCTCCAGATCTAAAAAGGCTAGGGTTTTGTCATCAGTGACTGCTGTAAAGGAAAGGCCCATGGTATTAGAATTACAATGTTCCAGGAACTTGGGGATTAGCTCACCGGGACCATCCCAGATGATAACAATATCATCTATGTACCTACCGAAAAATACAAGATGAGAGGCAAACGGATTGTTATACCATATGTGGTGGAGTTCCCAGTAGCCCATGGTTAAGTTTGCATAACTCGGTGCAAAATTAGCTCCCATGGCTGTTCCTTGAACCTGTATAAAGAACTCACCATCACTTTCGAAATAGTTGTGTGTGAGACAATATTTTAGCAAGTCCAATAAAAAGTGGATTTGTCGGGGATTCAGCAAAGGATCTTTGTTTAAAAAATATTGGGTTGCTAGGATACCCACTTCATGGGGTATCGAAGTATACAGTGATACTACATCCAGGGAAAGCCAACGGTAAGACTTTTCCCATTGGTAGGGTTGTAGCATCTGGAGTAGATGTGTACCATCCTTGATGTAGGAAGGGAGGTTCGCCACTAAGGGTTGTAAGAAGTGATCTATGTAGATCGAAAAATAACTAGTGACACTTTCCATTGCTGCCACTATGGGTCTCCCTGGGGGATTAGATAAATTTTTGTGGACTTTGGGTAAATGGTAAAAGTACGGTCTCTTGTAAAAATCATGAAGTAGAAAGGCCACTTCAGTTTTTGTTACCAGGCCTTCCACTTTTGCTGCATTGACTAAGTCGTGGGCTTCTTGTGAGAAAGCCACCAATGGGTCAGTTTTCAATTTATAATAGGTGGTAGTATCAGATAAGAGACGAGAGCTCTCTACCTGATAGTCAGTCAAATTCTGAATAACTATACCTCCACCTTTGTCAGCTTGACGTATAACAATAGAATTGTTTTCAGTTAATTGTTTCAAGGCTAGATTTTCTGCTACTGAAAGATTAGAGGAGTTCTTATGTGTGGCAGTTTGTTCACACATACGTAGAATATCACTATAGACTACTTGATAAAAACTTTGTATAAAGGGCCCTTTCGAATAGGTAGGGTAGAAAATAGATTTGGGTCTAAATTTGGTCTGCACTATTGGTGGTGATGTGGAAAGATGTTGAGTGAGCAATTCGACATAATCGTCGGAATCTTCAGTATACAAAAGTTCAAGGTGATCGAGAGCCATTTTTTCAGGAACACTACAGTTCCGAAAGAGATCTGGACTGGTAGGACAAGTTTCAGTAAGAGGTGTATCAAGTGTGGCTTTGGCGGTTTTTAAATTAAAGAAACGTTTAACAGTGATATTCCGAATAAACCTATTAAGATCTAAAAATAGGGTAAACGGATTGGGTGGGGCCATAGGTGCAAAGGTGAGGCCTCGAGCTAACAGGGACTCTTCAGAAGTAGTAAGATTGTGGTCGGATAAATTGAAGATTTTTATAGTTGTCGTACTTTTCGTTTCTTTTTGGCGTCTCCTTCTGCCCCCTCTTCTGCCTCTGTATCTAATTTTCTTTTTGGGCAAGACAGGGGGGCTGTCACTAAAAAAGGCGGAACCGGAGATGTTAATGAGGATGGTAAGGTGTTGGTTAATTCTAGGTCAGTTTTCATAACCGAAGAGGATGGTTGGGGAGAATAAATTATATCATGGACCGAAACGGTTCCTGGTTTTGGAGACAATATAGGGTCTTCAGACACAGGATTAAGAAGAGCTGGAGATCTTGAGGGACTGGGGTGAAGTGTGAGAGTAGCGTTAGCTGGAACGGGGGAAGTAACACTATTTTCAATAGCGTTTACCTTCAGATGTTCGGAACTCGTGGTAGGACAGACTTGATTTTGGGCCACAAGGTTATCTGACTTGCGGGACATAGAGGTTCTTTTTTTATAGTAATTGTTATTTTGAAGATGTCGATGGGAAAAGAGTGGTCTAATAGTTAGTCTAGGGACACAATCCATAAGTGGTGTAGGACCTGTGTGTTCATCTACACTAGCAAGTTCAGTTTCAGGAGTGGGGTGACCCGATTGGCGATTCTTTTTCCAACAGAAAATTCTGTTGGAATTATAATCGTCAAAGTCTCTCCTGATTTTATGAAGTTTAGTACCTAGTAGGAGGTCTTCTTGATACTTTGTATTTAGTTTCAGCTTCCTCAACCATGAGGACGGTAAGCATGAAACCGAGGTCTGGAGTTCAGAAATATTTTCTTTAATTTTAACTAAAAAAGACTGATACTGAACTTCTCTTTGCTTAATTACTAGTTGCATCCACTTTTGGGTACAAAACTCAGAGATGCCAGCCCACTCAGAAGTGAGGGCTGCATTTAAAAAAGAACAAGTCTTTGTGATTCTCAGGCCCCTTGGCGAGATTTTGTATTTCACATATTGTAGGAGAAAAAACTTGTCCCACCATTGCTGATTGGCGGAGACAATAAAATCTTCTATTTTCCTAAAACGAGCACATATGTGTCTATATGTAGATCTAGGGATGGACGTTGTAGGGTTAAAAAAGGAAGAGGGAAAAAGGGAATAAATTTCATCAAGGGTGTCATATTTAGCTGATTCTATATCAAGTATGATTTCCATGGTGGTAAAAGGATGGAATTGAGAGAGGATGGACCAAGGGAAAAATTATAGCAGGGATCTGCTTTACTCTACTGGGATTTGGGACATGGGGTAAAAACAAATTCAATGAGCTTCGATAAACTCAGTCAATTCATTCAAAGGATGATCAATAGGAAAATAAACTAATCGGCATAAAATGTAAGGACACTTCAGGTAGTAGCAGCTCGATAATGGAACTTCACAAAGAAAATCAAACAGAAAACAAATAAAATCAAGCGCTCACTAAAATGAAATGAAGGGGATGAAAATATACGTTTAGGAAATGGAATAATGAAATGGTGAAACTCATGAAAAAGCTGAAGGATTAGGAAGTAATGAAGAAAGGGGGGGAGGATTTTTGGAGTAGGGCAATGGTCCTATTCAGCTATCCATAAGAATGTTAATAAAAATAAAGAATTAAAACATTGTTAAAAAAAAAAAAAAAAAAATTGTTAAAAAATTGTTAAAAAAATTGGGTTTTAGAGTTATTTGTGATAAAAGTTCAGTCCATTGAGAAATTCATGGAACAGTAGCACAAATGTTAATAGATTGGGTATATACTCTCTTGCTTGGAGGGCTGCCAGCTGTCAAGAAGAAGCAATTCTGGAGAAACAATAAAAAAGAACAAAAAGCGGCGCCCTCTAAGCGTAGTATGAGGTTTAATAAGGCGGACAAACAACAACAAATCATATGAGGGGTTACTCACAAAGGTAGGGGGAATACAGGTATTTAAATACTGGTGTCATCTGAGGCTGACGTCTGGAAAGCGTAGACTCTGCTGAAAAGGTCTTTATTGCAGGCTTCAGGCAGCGTGATGGTTGATCCACACAGTAATGGCCGTGGGGGGTGTCTCTGGGGGTCCCCGGATGATATCTCAGCGCTGGTACTGGGGGAGACAGAGACGCCACATTCGGCGCGGTGGAGCGCAAAACAGTCGTACGTCACTTCCGGGTGAAGTCTCAGGGTGATGCGCGCGTTCGAGACATGCGTGTCTCTTCGTCAGGCTCTGTGGGGGCCATCTTTGGTGAGGGACAGAAGAACAGCTCAGACGGAGCTGATTGGTTGATGTTACCATACCCGGAAATCAACTTAACATAGAGGGGAATCGAAAAGCAGGCAATCGAAAAGCAATAAGGAGATTAATTATAGGAAATCTCACAATGGAATAATATAAAAAGGGCATAAGCATACAAAATTTATGGTGTTATAACACATTGAGGGAAACTGGGTTGGAACAATAATTTTAGAAAGATAATTCTATAAAACGGACTACCAATAGGGGATGTACATAAATACCATATGAGTAAATGCATAAACATATACAAAACTCACTCATGAAAATTATCAATGTATATAAGACACTAGAGGGTGTGAAAATAAATGGAGTAAATAGGAAAAAAGAAAAGAGAAAATTACTATAATCCAGACTTGATTTTTGGAAAGGTTAAGGCATCAGGATAAGATATACTAATCCGGAACTATATTGGATTTTCAATTCACAGGGGAATACTACGATATTGTTAAAAAATGAGTACAATGATAAGAGTATATATTGTTGTATGATACAAAGAAGTATATTATAATATAATTATAATAATAATCAATTAAAAGATATAAATTAATCGATTGATAAAAAATGGTAAAAATTGTTAAAAAGAAGAAGAGTATTATAATAATAAAAGTATTATAATAAAATATTTATTTCTAGTCCCTCATTCAGGCCTCGGGGCGATAGACAGTCTAGGGTGAAGATCCAATAATTTTCGCGTTCGGATCGTAGATGCAATACTTCGGCGTCCGCTGGGTGGAGTTTGCGTTGTTTTCCGCGTCGGGTATGCAAATTAGCTATTTCCGACGATCCACGAACGTACGCGCGGCCGTCGCATTCTTTTACGTCGTCTCTAGTCGGCTTTTTCCAGCATATAGTTAAAGCTGGTGTTTTGCGGCGTATAGTTAGACTTGCCATGTTAAGTATGGCCATCGTTCCCGCGTTAGAATTTTTTTTTTGCGTAAGTCGTCCGTGAATCGCGATGGACGTAATTCATGTCTATGTTAAAAAAAATTATGTCCTAGCGACGTCATTTAGCACAATGCACGGCGGGAAATTTCGGGACGGCGCATGCGCAGTTCATTCGGCGCGGGGATGCGCTTCATTTAAATGAAACACACCCCCTAATCGCCGATTTGAATTCCGCCGCCAGAGATAGACTACGCCGCCGTAACTTACGGCGTGAAATCTTTGAGGATTCGAAGTCTAGCAAAGTAAGTTACAGCGGCGTAGCGTATCTCCCATACGCTGCGCCGGTGCAGCTCTCTGTGGATCTGCCCCAGCGTGCCTAGCCTCAGTGCACAGGTGCAGTGTCCAGCCCCACTGTCTGCAGCCTATGAAAGTCTATGGCAGGAAAGGGGCGCATGCGCGCGAGTGACGGGAATGGCTGCTTGATTCCTCCGCTCCGCGCCGTCGGAACACAAAGACCCGGCTTGCATAATATCTAGCGGGCACACAAGCTCCACTTGTACCTCCGCAGGCTCCGCTTCGTCCCAGGCTCCTGGCGGTTATGTTCCGCGCTACTAAAAGCAAGTCCAGGAACCGCAAACAGGACAAATTCTCTCCAGCCTCAGGCAAAGGCAAATCCAAGATGGCGCCCGAACCCCCGGAGCCAGACGACACTACACAGCTCTCTGCTGCACATTCACCCTCACCTGATGACAGCCTCCACCAATTCCCCTCAGGCCTGGTGAGTCCTCTCCCTGCTATATCTGATAGTCTGCTGGACAAATTTCGTAGCATTGTTAGGGATGAGATCACCGTGGCTTCACGCAAGCTATCCTCAGACCTGGTGCGGGGCCTTAAAGAGATAGGCCACCGCACAAATCAGTTAGAACAGCGCATGGATTTGGCCACTACTGTGTTAGAGGGACATGAGGAGGAGGTTGTCAAGTTGTCAGCTGAGATAGAGGCCCTGAAGGATAAGCTGGAAGATGCCGAAAATAGGGCCCGCAGGGACAATCTTCGTATCCGGGGTATCCCCGAAGCTATCACGGACCTGCAGGGGACGGCTACTGCTTTTTTCCAGGAACTGGCTCCCGAGATTCCGGTGGATAGGTTGGAATTTGACCGTATCCACAGATCCCTGGCCCCCAAGCCCTCGGATGGTCCCCCAAGGGATGTAGTTATTAAGCTGCATTTCTACAGAACCAAGGAGAAGCTTTTACGGGCGGCGCGGGAGCAGCGGGACCTCTCCTTTCAAGGCAACCCCCTTCAGCTGTTTGCTGATCTCTCGCCGGTCACGATTGCCAGGCGCCGGGGTCTCAAACCCTATCTTCAGATCCTGCAATCCCAGGGGATCAAATATAGATGGGGGTTTCCATTTAAACTTTCTTTTTCCCACCAGGGCCGACAGTTCCACGCCACTTCGACGTCTGACCTGAAACGCCACTTCCTGGATCTCCAGATGGACCTGCCCGGGTCCCAGCCTGATGCGCAGTCCTCACCCCCCAGACAGGGGCCCTCACGGTCCTCCCGACAGCCTTCTCAAGCTTCCCAGAGGTCTCAATCCGGATCTCAGGCACTGCGGGACCTGCAAGCCCAACGTTTTCATCTTTCCAACAACGGTTGATGGTACCCCGTTTATTTTTTCTATTTTTTATTTATTTTTTTTCTCCACGTCTGACTGTTTCTTGCCGCCTGGTCCCGTGCTATACTTGACCTTTGTTTTTGATGCCTTAACGTTCCTGCTGTGCACGGGCTGGGGTGGCAAGTTTTGGAAGTTGTCCCCTGCCGTTCCTACACCCTGATTTTGTACTTTTCTGCTGAGCTAGAGGTGGTCCCCCTCGCTATAGGCCGCCCCACCTGTGAGATGGCGGTCCAGGGTGTTTACTATCTCTTCCATGTTTCCATCCAGGGTTTCTGACTTTAGACGTCCCCCCTATACCCCTTTTTGTGCGGTGGCCCCTTTGACGCTCCGACACTGTTTACCAGGCCATATGTTCTTCCTGGTTTCCTGAACTTTGTGTTGGAACGTTGGGGGGAGGGGGGGGGTCGTGTGTATACTTTAATTTTCATTTTTATACATTATTTTTTTATTTTATTTTTTATTTTTTGGGGACTACCTTCCTTTGCTTCTGATATGATGTGGTTCCGTGCTTTCCACCCCCGGCTCTCCATTCCTGTTTTTTGGGATGGCAGGGTTGGGGATGAGGCACTATATGGGTTTCCCGGGTTGCCTGGTGTCATTGGTCTTGTGGCCGATGTTTCTGGGCACCCGGGGGACCTCTTCATCAGTACCTATGTGCATTTTATCTGTTTGTCATTTGCCTTGTTTGTGTGTGCCTGCTAATTGTTGTGCCAATATGTTTTAAGTTGATTTTCATTTGCAGGCCGGGGGTTCCGACGGACTATTGCCCCCCCTATGAGTTGGCACCTGACCGAGACGGCTGTCTTGGTCAGAGTCCCACCCCACTGTGGGTCTAATCGCCCACAAAATTTTGCATCTCCCATGTCAATGTTTATTTTGATTGTCTTGTTTTATTTCCTCTATTCCTTTTCTACCCTTTCCTTCTTCTTTTCTCCTCTTCTTCCCTTTCAGTCCCTGGGGTGGGTGGACGGAGTATTCTATAGGCGTGCATATTTGATCCCATGACTATCCGATGGTTGTCCCTGAATGTTCAGGGCATGAATTCCCCTCATAAGAGAGTAAAGATTTTTAAATATCTTAAACATATGAAAATTGATATAGCGTGTTTCCAGGAAACCCATTTTTCTTCCTCTTCTAGTCCCAAGTACTTTGCTGCTGATTACCCTCAAGTTTATTTGGCCAACGCTTCTACCAAACAGAGAGGAGTCCTTATTGCCATACGCAAGTCGGTCCCATTTATTTGCAGTAAACAGATAGCGGATCCAGATGGTAGGTACCTCCTTTTGCAAGGTACGGTACAGGATAATGAGGTGACCATTATGTCCTATTATGCCCCGAATGTTAACCCGGGGCCCTTCCTGACCCACGTTTGCTCCCTGTTAAAGTCTCATCAGAAAGGCACCCTTCTACTGGCGGGTGACTCGAATGTGTCCTTGAATCCTTTGCTTGACAATTATCCATTGGACCATAAATCTCCTTCTCCGGCCGCAAGGAAATTCCAACATTCTTTGCGAGATCTGGACCTGGTGGACGTCTGGCGCGAGCTCCACCCTCGCGGCAGAGATTATACCCATTATTCCCACCCCCATCAATCTCACTCTAGGATTGACCACATGTTTGTTTTGCGTAAGCATCTTCCCCTGATTGACTCGGTCTCTATCCTAGCTGTTCCGTGGTCGGACCATGATCCTGTATTAACAGTGTGTCATTCGCTGCTCAGTAAACCGCAACAATCCCCCTGGGTGATGAATGATTCTCTCTTGTCCTTTAAAGAGATCCTTAGTGACATCCACACAGCTTCAGTGGAGTACTTTGCCCTAAATTCGGGGACGGTCTCATCCCCGGTGACTCTATGGGAAGCGTATAAAGCTGTGCTTCGGGGCCATGTTATTCGATTGGCGTCGAGGCGCAAGAGGGAGAGGGTCCAGGCCCGCCGTGCGTTGGAGCAGCGTCTGGAGGCTTTGTCATCGGCCTTCAAGCAGTCTCCTACACCTACCAATCGTAGGCTATTAGACAAAGCCCGCACGGACTTGGACCTCTGTTTGACTGATGAAGCAGAACGAACCTTACGCTGGACCCGCCAGAAGTGGTACGCCAAGGCTAATAAACCTACTTCGATGTTGGCTACTAAATTGCGTACCTTTACCCCAAAATTTGCTCCCATTGCTCTACGCACTCGCCACAACGTTCTCACAGGTAACCCCCAGCGGGTTCTGGACGAATTCCGTCATCGCCTTACTATACTTTATTCAGCCCCTGACCAAGTATCAACTCAAGGCCTCGATTCTTTCTTGTCAAGCTTGTCCATGCCCTCCCTTTCAGAATCTCACACGTCCCTAATGGACCGGGACATTCAGGTCTCGGAAGTCCTCCAGTGCATTAAGGAGCTAAAGGTGGGGAAAAGGCCGGGCCCGGATGGCTTCACGGCATTATACTATCGGAAATTGGCAGACGTCCTTGCCCCGTATCTCACGGATATGTATAATTCTGTGAAGGCGGGTCACCCCTTGACACCGAGCCTGTTGACCGCCAACATCGTGATGATCCCTAAACCTGATAGGGACCATTCTTCCTGGGCCAATTTTCGACCAATTTCCTTAATCAACATAGACATGAAGATTTTGACGAAGATTCTGGCCAATCGCTTGAATTCCTTTCTTCCGCGCTTGATTAAGAAGGACCAGGTGGGTTTTGTCCCACGTCGGCAGGCGGGTGACGCTATCAGACGCCTTCTTCAAGTTCAACATATAGCTCATAGTAGATCCTTGGAAACAATGTTTTTGTCATTAGATGTTAACAAGGCCTTTGACACATTGTCATGGCCTTATTTGACACAGGTCCTTCTCCACTATGGCTTTGGCCCCTCCTTTTTGAGTTGGATCTCTGCCATTTACGATTCCCCTCGGGCCAAGATAAAATATTATGGTTTTGAATCGTCCACCTTCCCTATCGAAAGGGGTACCCGTCAGGGCTGTCCGCTTTCCCCACTTTTGTTTATTTTAGCATTGGAACCCTTGGCGGAAGCTATCCGATCCCACCCGGACATATCTGGCGTAGACATAGCCGGTACTTCGCATAAGTTGTCCTTGTTTGCGGACGATATTCTGTTGACTGTTACTAAGCCCAGACTTACCCTCCCGAATCTACATTCTCTCTTAAATGATTTTGCTAAGTTTTCCGGCTTATCTGTTAATCCCTCTAAGTCCAAGGCCATGTCAATCAATCTTCCGCCCTCGGAGCTTGAATCCCTTCAGGCTGCATTTTCTTATCAATGGCAGACCTCGTTGCCTTATTTAGGGATCAAGCTCACCCCGAATTACTCGGGTCTATACCAAGCCAATTTCCCTTCGCTTTTTGGGAAATTGTCCGCTATGCTTTCCTCCTGGTCTACTCTCCCGCTTTCCTGGTTTGGCAGAATCGCGACGGTCCGCATGACTTACCTTCCAAAGTTGCTTTATTTTTTTAGAGTCTTGCCGGTCCAGGTTCCTTCTTACGTTTTACGTATACATCAACGTAAGCTACTGCAGTTTGTTTGGGGTTCTAAGAGGCCCAGGATCAAGAAACAGATTCTTTATGCCCACAAAATCAATGGTGGGCTGTCGGTTCCCAACCTGCAGGCTTATTATTTGGCCGCAGGCATAGCCCCCCTTTCTCATCTTCACGAGCAGCAACAAATGCCATTGTGGGCCACTATCGACTTAGTGGACTCTCACCCGATACCTTTGGCTTCTCTCCCATGGCTCCCTCGAGCGCACCGCCCTAGCACTATAGGCCCCTGTCTGGCTCACTCGCTCCGGCTGTGGGATACGATTAAATATTCGGCGGGCCTGATCTCCCCCCATCTTCCCCTATTGCGTCTCCTTCATTGCCCACTATTTCCACCAGGATGCGACAACCCCTTGCAGTTCTCATGGTGGACCCAGAATGGTTTCGTGGACGTTCATTCTCTTTTTACCCCTACTAGGATCGTCTCTTTCGCAACCCTGCGTTCTTCTCATGATATCCCCCTTCGGGAGCATTATAGCTACATGCAACTCCGACACTTCCTTTTGCAACTTATAAAGTCTCAACCTACCCCTTATACGTTGACTCCCTTTGAAAGCCTATGTAGATCGCGACCCCAATCCTCGGGTCTAATTTCCTTAATTTACGCAGCCATAATTTCCTCTAAAAGACCTCCGCTGAGACCTTATCATTTACAGTGGGAGGCGGAATTGGGGAAGCAGCTTGACCCGGAGGATTGGCGGAGTATGACTGTTGCTCTATCCAAATGTTCTAGAAATGTTCTCTTTCAGGAGAATGCTTATAAAGTGTTCTACAGGTGGTATTATACCCCAGCTAGATTGGCAACTTTTATCCCGTCCTATTCTCCCTTATGTTTCCGCGGCTGTTCTCAGGAGGGCACAATGGCACATATCTGGTGGACCTGTCCCAGGGTGTGCAGACTGTGGGTCAGAGTATATACGCTCCTTCGCAATCTTTTTAACACCACTCTCAAGAGGGATCCATTTGTGGCACTTCTTTGGAAACCAATTACGGAACTCCTGCGCCCGGAACGCCAGTTGGCATCGCATATTTTTACTGCAACTAAATTGACCATAGCTAGGGCTTGGAAATCCCCAGCCCTCAGTTTCGAGGCTGTTAAAAACTGTGTGAACGACATCATGATAAATGAGAAGCTGACGGCCGTCTTATCAGATACTCATGATAAATTTCTCAGAATCTGGCAACCTTGGGTGGATCATGACCGCTCTTCGCGATTTGACCCATCACTCCTTTCCCTTTAGTACATCTCGGCTCCCCCCACCCCATGGACTCTTTTTCCCTCCCCCCTTTTTTCTTTTCTTTTCCTTTCTCCCCCTTTTTCCTCCTTTCTATTTCTTTTTTTTTTTTTTTTTTTTTTAAGTGTATTTTGTGCGTGTACTCGAGAGAGGAGCCGGACTGCAGGAGTTGGGAGTAGGCAGGCCTCCCCCAGAGGCAATCTGCCACCTTTCTCCATGCCCCGGGTGGCAATGGCGGGTGTGTGAGGGGGTCCTCCCACACAGCCCGCCCTACCTGCTCCGCTTTGAAGCCCAACGGGGCAGAGGGACTCCCTATAAGGGAGTGAGAGGATTAGCCCGCTCAACCAGCCCCATTAGTCCTTCGCCTCTCTTTAGAGACCGCGTGGTCAATGTGCGTGTGTTAACCCAATTTAGAGTGCGTGTGTAGGTATGGTGGTTTTTGTGGGAGGGGGGTGGGCGTACTAAGCACAGGCTTACCTTGCATTGCACACCCACCGGGAGCCGGGCTGAGACCACCAAACTCAATTCACATGAAGCCGAGACCAGGATCCGAACCTCTAGCTGCAGAGGTGAATGGCTTTTCAGCGCAGTGCCAATCGCGTTGAGCCACCGCAGCTCCATGTTCCTCCTTTCTATTTCTCATCCTAGTTTCTCTTACTCCTTTCTTCTTTGGTCTATCTTCTATACCTTTACATTTTTCTCTGCCCCACAGGCTTAGTCCTGTTGGGAAAGGAAAATTGTTCTGCTGCTCTCTAGGGAAACATTTTTCTTTATTTTTCTTCAGCTATTATCAGTTGATATTTAATTTTGTATGCACACGTGTATGTATATATATATGTGTGTATGTATGTGTGTGTGTGTGTATATGTGTGTGTGTGTGCGTATGTGTGTATGTGTATATATGTGTATATGTGTATGTGTGTATGTATGTATGTATATATATATATATGTATGTGTATGTGTATATTTTTTATTTTTATTTTTTTTTATTTTAATTTCACTGTCTGATACTTACTGTCTGATGTTTCATGTTTTCACTCATGGTCCTGCGAGATCATTGACATGCTAATCTAACCTGTCAGGGTTTTTTACTTACCTGTCTTGTAATCTGATGTCAATGTCCTGCTGACCTCACCTGACTACCCTTGGATTTCCAAGGGGGTTTTTTTTTTTTTTTTTTTTGTTTTGTTTTTCTAATTGAGCATTGTAATGGTCGTTCTACTTCTACTAGTTTATTTATTTTATCCTTATATATGTATATATATGTATATATATATATATATTTTGCCCTTTTTTTTATATATATCTATATATCTTTTTTTGTTTTTTGTTTACACCTATGTTTCCTGCTGGGCTATGTCTATATTTGTTTTGTATCACAATGTTGGATGTGACTTTTCAATAAAACCCTTTGTACAAGAAAGTCTATGGCAGACTGAAATACGCTGTATTCTCAGTATTCTTCTCTGAATGCACAGGGCCCCCAGACTGACAATGCTGCTGTCCAAAGGTGCCCCTGTGCTCCATCATCCAGATTGTGGGCACTCTAATAGAGCAGGTGTGTTACTGGCCAGATCACCAGATGAAAAAAGCCTAAAAAAGAAAACTGATGCAGCCATTACATCTAAAGATTGGAAGCTGCAATATATTACATTTTTGGTTTTTGGGTTTAATACTACTTTAATTTGAATTTAGCAGCATCATGCATAGTCTTTCACAATGTCGGTAATTGGTGACATTTTACAATACACCTTGTGTGCCCTTGTTAATTTAGCTGTAAAAAGTGTTTGCAGTGACTGCTCTGAAAGTAAATTCTGATTTTATAGGAGAACAATAATGTGACTATTAGTTAAGTAGAAGAGGATAAGGTCTTACAACAAGGTTTATGTTTATTTAACAGGCTCTCATAAACTTTGTGTTAAAAGAGTATGGGTTTTCATTTATTTTTTATTTTTTTATTCATACTTACCTTGGTGGATGAAGCATCAGACCAATGCTGCATCTTTTCTCCCGCCTTCTCTGCACTGAGAACCGAGCCACCGAACATTACTGATGGCTCGGTTCTAACTCCTCCCCGAGAGAAAAGCTGCTGACTGTCAGTCAGCGTCTCTCCTCTCTGATCCTCCACGATCACTGGAGCGCTAAGCTGTGGAAGGGCGGGGAGAGGCTGTCTCAATCGAGGCAGTTGGCGGATCCAGACTTGGGAAGTCGGGATGATGCGCTGCCTCGACTGATGGAAGTGACGTCAGTGAAGAACAGACTTCAGACTGCTCTCCACTGAAAATGGGTCACAGGAGTGCAAAACGAATTGCACTCCTGTGACCCTTAGGAGAAGCCCGGCCTAAAAAGCTCAGGCTGGATTTCTCCTTTAAGTTAAATCTTGTCTCTTTCATCATTTCATACTGCTGGCAGTGGTCACTCTTTAAAACCCTGTGTGTTCTTTAGGCCTGGTTCACACCTATGCATTTTTTGGTGCTTTTTGCAGAAACACACTACAGAACTTAGTCTCTATTCCTATTCTTCCCAAAGCCAGTCTCCACTTCTCCTGTGCCCTCTGGAACACTGTTCTGTCTGTAACAAACTCACCACCCTCCACGACCTCTTTTTCACAAATTCCTTTAATCTACTTGCCATTACCGAAACCTGGCTTTGTAAATCCTATGGTGGCCTTCTCTGGACTCACTCCCCCAGACCAAGTGGACAGAAGGGAGGTGGAGTGGGAATCCTTCTAGCCCCATGCAGCACCTATCAGGTACTTCACCCACCCCCATCTCTGACACTCTCCTCTTTTAAGGCACATTTCATTTGTCTATTCTCTCCAATTTCTCTAAGAATTGCTGTCATCTACCGGCCCTCTGGATTGGTATCAACCTTCCTTATTGACTTCTCTGCCTGGCTACTCTACTTTCTCTCTTCTAAAATCCTCACAATCATTCTGGGCGACTTTAACGTTCCTGTTAACGATAACACTACTAATACTTCTAAACTTTACAGTCTAACCTCATCTCTTGACATGAAGCAATGGATACAGGCTCCAACTCACTCCAACGGCAACACCCATGACCTTGTCTTCTCCTATTTGTGCACTTCGTGCAACCTCTCCAACAACCCTCTCAGATCACCACCTTAATAGTTTAGCTCTCTCCCTGTCTTTTACTTCCTCTCCCTCCAACCCTCTAACAGTTAGGCCACGTACACACGGTCGAACATGTCCGCTGAAACTGGTCCGTGGACCAGTTTCCGCGGAAATGTCCGACCGTGTGTACGGCCTAGCGGACAGGTTTCCAGCGGACAAAAGTTTCTTAGCAAGCTAAGAAACTTGTCCGCTGGAAACATGTCCGTCAGACATGTCCGATGGTTAGTACACCTAATCGGACATGTCCGCTGGTTATGACATGTAACCAGCGTCCCGAAATCCCGCGCATGCGTCAAATTGATTCGACGCATGCGTGGAAGCATTGCACTTCCGTGTTTGAGAACGTCGGTGTCTTCTACGTCACCGCGTTCTCTGTCCGTGGGGATTTTGGTCTGATGGTGTGTACACACATCAGACCAAAAGCTCCCAGGAGACATGTCCGATGAAAACGGTCCGCGGACCGTTTTTCATCTGACATGTCTCCTCGTGTGTACAAGGCCTAACCCTTAGAAACATTCCCCACCTCAACTCTTCTCTTCTCTACTCTGCTTCTGATCACCTCTATGACAAAATCTCACCCCTGTCCTGCCCCAACTATACACTTTCGTCTACAACAGCTCACTGTCTTCCCCCCTCGCTATACGCA
Source organism: Rana temporaria (assembly GCF_905171775.1). NCBI lineage: Eukaryota > Metazoa > Chordata > Amphibia > Anura > Ranidae > Rana > Rana temporaria. The sequence goes on from NC_053493.1 coordinate 49,459,373, forward strand.
GAATCTGCCCCCCACCGCTACAGCCCTGGCAAACAGACGACACCAAAAGTCTCAGAAAATGTAGCCGTGCTCTTGAGCTTCTGTGGCATAAGACTAAGTTCCAGGAAAACTTCAACCAATATAAATCTGCCCTCCTAAAATACTATTCCTGCCTGAAAACACTGCCAAACAGACCTATTTTATCACACTCATTAACACCTTCTCATCCAGTCCCCGCCAACTCTTCTCGACCTTTAACACTCTACTCTGTCCTCCACTGCCTCCACCATCTAATTTACTCACTGCCCAAAAGATAGCCAATCACTTCAAAAATAAGATTGATACAATTCGTGAGGAGATCTCCCATGCGCAGAAACCTCCCCCCACTCAACAACCAGAGTAAACACAATTCACCGCATCCAGGAAATGAGTGCTTGTGGGCTTCACATGCCCACAAGCAAAATGGAAACTGCCTTACGCTAATTATATTAGTTATTCTTTCTAAAGAAAACGGACAGCGCATGATTTTGAAAACCAAACCAGTGAGTATTTATCTGCAATGGGGGAAAAAAAACGATTTGCCGCGGAACCTCCACTTGTCGAGAAACTTGACAGGCTTTCTTTGCGTATACACTGTCAAGACCAAATCTCGTCGTTCTCAAACGCGGTGACGTACAACACATACGACGGCAGGGGAAGTTCGATTCCATTGGCACAACCCTTGGGGCTGCATTTGCTAATCCCATGTTACTGCGTGTTAGTAAAAGTTTGGTAAGAGACGATTTGCACTTTTCAGTCTGTTACAGCGTGACGAATGTGCTATCTCCATTACAAACGCTACTTTTACCGAAGGTGCGCTCCCGTCTCATACTTTATTCTGAACATGCGCGGGTTTCTTAGCATAAACACGATTGTGTTTCTCGTCGAAAACCAGCCCGTCGAGGAACACGACGAGGAAATTGAGACTCCCATCGAGGAAAAAGAGAACTTGTTCTCTTTTTTCCTCGTCGAGTTCCTCAACAGTTTTCTTGATGAATAACATACACACGACCGTTTTCCTCGGCACAAAAGCTCTGCCACCAAGTTTCTTGATGGATTCTGTCGAGGAAAACGGTTGTGTGTACCAGGCCTTACCCTCAGCTTCTGGGTTAAAGTGGGAGTAAACTACCATGCATGAATTTTACCTATAGGTAAGTCTATAATAAGGCTTACCTGTAGGTACTGTAAATATCTCCTAAACTTGCACCGTTTAGGAGATATTTACTGTAAATGCAGCCGATGACGTCATCAGAGCATGCGCTCTAAGGGAACGGCATACCCATGCCATTCCTTCAGAGTCCTGTGCAGTAAACGGCAGCTCCCACGCGCGTGCACGGGAGTGACTTCATTGCGGCCCTAGCCACTCACATAGTCGGAGTCCATGAACCCGGAATGAAGACCGGGTGAAGATGGAAGCGCCTTCAGCCTTCAGCAAAAAGTTGCTCGCAAATCAAAACGCTCTCAAACCAAGTTACTATTATGACATTGCCGTGCAGGTTTAAAAAAAAAAAAAAGCCAGCGGTTTACTACCGCTTTAACTTTCTCATCATGCATTGGAAAGTCCAAAAGAAAAGCTGCCTGTATTGCCCAAAGTAACTAATAAGATTGCAGATGTCATTTTGGTGCAACACGTTTGAAATTGAAAACAATCAGGGCTGATAACGTCTATCATGTTATAGTTGTGTATCATCGCATATAATGATTAATGCCAAAAAAAATCCTTTTTCTTCTCACTTCCTGGCCGGGTGACACATGAGAATCTCTAGGGGAATCTCTGGGTAGCATTTCAGGAACACCATTCCAGGGGGAAGTATTTATAAAGTTCTAGTTTTTGTGAAGCCTGCTCCAAAACGTAGCATCATAATTAATTCTAGATCAGATTTTTAATGCAATTATCTCCTTTATTATCATTGCAGTTGAGGCTCTTGACTTGTAATTAGCGCTACGCAGCAGCGTTGAGTTTTTAAAGGAGGGAGGAATACTCTTCTAATTGAATTTCTGTGATGAAAGTAGTAGCGGACTGCGCGCTCTCAAAGGAATAATTACTTTTGCCCGGAGAAGCCTGAAGTAGAGCTAACTTTAAAAGCGGGATTACTGGGAAGCTGGTTGTCCATAAGACCTCAATGCAGGGCTTACAATGAAAAGTGTGGCAGATTTGTCAGTCTGATCGGTAGCTAAACTTGAAGCAATCGTGCCCATTTCTAACTGAGCATAAAGACTGCCTGTCAAAATCATCACTTAAAAAAGTATCCATACCCAGGGCGATCTTAATAGTATCATGGGCCCCTGGGCAAAGTAATGCTCTGGGGCCCCTACAATGGAGACAGTGCAGGGAAACAGACATCAAGTAGGTAGGAGGCAGACAAGCAGAGCTTCCCCTTTTGGATGGAGCCCTGCATTAACTACATGAACAATCATTCTGTACAGGTAAGAAACAGTGGGAAAAAACTTAAGACTCATCTCTTCTGAAGGATAAGGACGACACTGGATGGAAATAAGCGCCTTGCGGCGATTCAGTTCGCATTTGTAGCGCTATACAAGTTCACTCACTCAATAGTACATACATAGTAACAAAGCTTTCCTGTGCATATAATATATCTACTAGATCAGGGGTGGCAAACTCAAATTCATCGGGGGCCGCATCAGCAGTATGGTTGCCCTCAAAGGGCCGGTTGTATAGGACTATGCATCTACTCTTTATTATCATAAATGATTGCGCTACGTACACAGTGGAGGGGTCAGGATTATGCTACGTACACAGTGGAGGGGTCAGGATTGCGCTACATACACAGTGCAGGGGTCAGGATTGCGCTACATACACAGTGCAGGGGTCAGGATTGCACTACATACACAGTTCAGGGGTCAGGATTGCGCTACGTACAGAGTGGAGGGGTCAGGATTGCGCTAAGTACAGAGTGGGGGGTCAGGATTGCGCTACGTACAGAGTGGAGGGGTCAGGATTGCGCTATGTACAGAGTGGAGGGGTCAGGATTGCGCTACGTACAAAGTGGAGGGGTCAGGATTGCGCTACGTACAGAGTGGAGGGGTCAGGATTGCGCTACGTATACAGTGCAGGGGTCAGGATTGCGCTACGTATACAGTGCAGGGGTCAGGATTGCACTATGTATACAGTGCAGGGGTCAGGATTGCGCTACATACACAGTGCAGGGGTCAGGATTGCACTACATACAAAGTGGGGGGGTCAGGATTGCGCTATGTACAGAGTGGAGGGGTCAGGATTGCGCTACGTACAGAGTGGAGGGGTCAGGATTGCGCTACGTACAGAGTGGAGGGGTCAGGATTACGCTACGTACAGAGTGGAGGGGTCAGGATTGCGCTACGTATACAGTGCAGGGGTCAGGATTGCGCTACGTATACAGTTCAGGGGTCAGGATTGTGCTACATACACAGTGCAGGGGGCAGGATTTCACTACATACAGAGTGGAGGGGTCAGGATTGCGCTACGTACACAGTGCAGGGGTCAGAATTGCGTTACGTATACAGTGCTGGATGGGGGGGGGGGAAACTGCCAAAAAAAGCTGCCAGCAATCTCTGCAAATAGGCACAGTCAGTGCATGCAAAAAAGCTGACATCCACATACCAACACACTGATATGCATACATCTTTATGTAGGACAGGGGTGTTTATCCTGCCCCCGGCGCACAACTTATATGCTTAAGGAAAGCCCAGACACCTACCTGGGGCACACGTTGCACTTCAGGGTCACGTTGTCATGTTATGTTGCTTCGTCTGTTTATTATATTGATTGTCAGGATTATTGTCTGCTAGTGTCTTGTTGCATGTATTTATCTGTACTATGTCGCGCCATGTGGCCGTGTCCCTGAATTAAATAAAAAATGTAAAAAAATAAAATAAAAGCTGACATCGCTGGCTGGAGGGACTGGGGAGGCGGGGTGGAGGCGGAGACAGTGCGGCGGTGGAGGCGGGGACAATGCGGAGGTAGAGACAGAGCGTCATTGTAAGCTTAGACAGGGGTGGAGATGCAGCGGTGGAGGCGGAGACAGGGCGGAGACAGAGCGGCATAGTAAGCTGAGGGGGAAGATGTTTATTCCTGTGCTCACGGAGACTGCGCTCATTTGCCGTGGGACTGAGGGGGGATGTTTTCCTTTGCTGGGATACCTGACAGATGAAAAGAGGTAGCGGATGGAGGCTGCTGTGCGGGCCACATTACAAGGCCCGGTGGGCCGGATTCGGCCCGCGGGCCTTGTGTTTGCCACCCCTGTGCTAGATTGATGCCTCCCAAGCACTATGGCCCCTCTACGTCCCAGATATCCCCCCAGCACTCTGACCCCTCTACACCCCAGATATCCCCCCAGCACTCTGACCCCTCTACATCCCAGATATCCCCCCAGCACTCTGACCCCCTCTACATCCCAGATATCCCCCAGCACTCTGACCCCTCTACATCCCAGATATCCCCCCAGCACTCTGACCCCTCTACGTCCTAGATATCCCCCCAGCACTCTGACCCCTCTACATCCCAGATATCCCCCCAGCACTCTGACCCCCTCTACATCCCAGATATCCCCCAGCACTCTGACCCCTCTACGTCCCAGATATCCCCCCAGCACTCTGACCCCTCTACATCCCAGATATCCCCCCAGCACTCTGACCCCCTCTACATCCCAGATATCCCCCAGCACTCTGACCCCTCTACATCCCAGATATCCCCCCAGCACTCTGACCCCTCTACGTCCTAGATATCCCCCCAGCACTCTGACCCCTCTACATCCCAGATATCCCCCCAGCACTCTGACCCCCTCTACATCCCAGATATCCCCCAGCACTCTGACCCCTCTACGTCCCAGATATCCCCCCAGCACTCTGACCCCTCTACACCCCAGATATCCCCCCAGCACTCTGACCCCTCTACATCCCAGATATCCCCCCAGCACTCTGACCCCCTCTACATCCCAGATATCCCCCAGCACTCTGACCCCTCTACATCCCAGATATCCCCCCAGCACTCTGACCCCTCTACGTCCTAGATATCCCCCCAGCACTCTGACCCCTCTACATCCCAGATATCCCCCCAGCACTCTGACCCCTATACGTCCCAGATATCCCCCCAGCACTCTGACCCCTCTACATCCCAGATATCCCCCCAGCACTCTGACCCCTCTACATCCCAGATATCCCCCTAGCACTCTGACCCCTCTACATCCCAGATATCCCCCAGCACTCAGACCCCTCTACATCCCAGATATCCCCCCAGCACTCTGACCCCTCTACATCCCAGATATCCCCCCAGCACTCTGACCCCTCTACATCCCAGATATCCCCCAGCACTCTGACCCCTCTACACCCCAGATATCCCCCAGCACTCTGACCCCTCTACATCCCAGATATCCCCCCAGCACTCTGACCCCCTCTACATCCCAGATATCCCCCCAGCACTCTGACCCCCTCTACATCCCAGATATCCCCCAGCACTCTGACCCCTCTACACCCCAGATATCCCCCAGCACTCTGACCCCTCTACATCCCAGATATCCCCCCAGCACTCTGACCCCCTCTACATCCCAGATATCCCCCCAGCACTCTGACCCCCTCTACATCCCAGATATCCCCCAGCACTCTGACCCCTCTACACCGCAGATATCCCCCCAGCACTCTGACCCCTCTACACCCCAGATATCCCCCCAGCACTCTGACCCCTCTACACCCCAGATATCCCCCCAGCACTCTGACCCCTCACCACCGCAGATATCCCCCCAGCACTCTGACCCCTCTACACCCCAGATATCCCCCCAGCACTCTGACCCCTCTACACCCCAGATATCCCCCCAGCACTCTGACCCCTCTACACCCCAGATATCCCCCCAGCACTCTGACCCTTCTACATCCCAGATATCCCCCCAGCACTCTGACCCCCTCTACATCCCAAATATCCCCCTAGCACTCTGACCCATCTACATCCCAGATCTGACCCATCTACATTCCAGATATCCCCCCCCCCCTGAACTATGACCCCTCTAATTTCGGAGCAGCGTGGGCTCAAAGACCAGCTGCTATGGGGAAAGTTCAGGGCCCCCCATGCAGCTGGGGCCCCTGGGCAGTGCCCAGGTGTGCCCTCTCATTAAGACAGCCCTGTTCATACCCCTTGAAATTTTCCACATTTTGTCATGTTACAGCCAAAAACGTAAATGTATTTTATTGGCATTTTATGTGATAGACCAACACAAAGTGGCTCATAATTGTTAAAGTGGTTGAAAACCGCAGATGTTACAAAAACCCCTGTAAAGAACTGCCAGGCAATGGCATAATGTGCTAGTACAGTATGCATTGCATACCAACACATTATAAAAATACTCACCTTGGAACAAAGCCCTCCAGCGCTGTAATGTCACTGCTGAGAGGGCTGACAGGTTCCCCCGGTCTTTCTTCTGGGTTTGCACGTTCTTTTTGACCAAAAAAAAAATATGTAGTAGAATACATATTGGCCTAAACTGATGAAGAAATTATTTTTTTCTTTTACAAAATTGGGGATATTTATTATAGCAAAAAGTAAAAAATATAATTTATTTATTTTTTTCAAAATTGTCAGTCTTTTTTGATTATAGCGCAACAAATAAAAACTGCAGAGGTGATCAAATACCAAAAGAAAGTTCTATTCATGGGGAAAAAAACATAAATTTTGTTTGGGTACAACGTCCCACGACCGCACAATTGTCAGTTAAAGCGACGCAGTGCTGTATCGCAAAAATGGCCTGGTCATTAATGGGACAAATTGGCACTGCACGAGGTGATAAGGGTGTGCCCTGGCACACCCTGTGCGCACGCCTATGCACATTTATCTCTGGGTTGGGAAAATCTTTTTTTACTTTCCTGATCCTCGGCTTCTGAAGGTTGCCTCCTGACTGCTAGACCAATTCCTGCAGCCTTTTATTTGCTCTGGTTGCTCTCTGTTGTCCTCAAGACTATGTCAGGGTCTCTGGTCCTGCTTAGGACATTAGGATGCAGAGGAACAGTCTACTGCTGGAGCATGGAGGAGCATTGTCTGCCAGGGGAGCGTGGGTCAGGGCCCAGCCCTAGGGTTGCCACATTTTCTTCAAGCCAAACCTGAAAACTTTAGTGGCGCACAGCAAAACATTTTTTAGTATACACTATAGGATTAAAGACCTGGGACACCTTTGGGGGCTCCAAAGAGAATAGTAATGCGGAATGCATAGTGCCTCCTCACCCTCCTGTTAGGCCCTGTTCCGAGCCACATTCCTGTCTGAATAATGTGTACGGGTTTCAGGGGGACAGAAACCCGTAGACATGATTCAAATCCTGGACTGTCCGGGTGAATCCTGGACTGTCTGGGTGAATCCTGGACAGGTGGCAACGCTACTCAGCCGATGGACCTGGGAACATATTGGGGTACACTACCTAGCTTTTTGAGGCTAATTGATATTTTTACTATATCACTTGTGTATTCCATCAGGGAACCCTCACTGACAAAGTGTCTTATAAATCCCTCTGGGTTAGTCATTGCTTCCTCATCCACACCTACCATCTGACTCATTTTTTTTCTTTGTTTGTACAGTCGTATGCAAAAATTTAGGAACCCCTGACAAATTCCAGGATTATCATTTATACATATTTGGGTGTTTGGATCAGCAATTTCATTTTTATCTATCAAATAACTGAAGGACACAGTAATATTTCAGTAGTGAAATTAGGTTTATTGGATTAACAGAAAATGCGCAATATGCATCAAAACAAAATTAGACAGGTGCATAAATTTGGGCACCCCAACAGAAAAATCACATCAATATTTAGTAGAGCAGAAATAACAGCCTCTAGACGCTCCCTATAGCCTGTAATGAGTTTCTGGATTCTGGATGAATTTAACTTGGACCATTCCTCCTTACAAAACATCTCCAGTTCAGTTAGGTCTCGAGCGTGGACAGCCATGGGCGTCTGCTCCATAGGGCAAGGGGGGGGGGATTGACTCTGCCTCTGCGGTGCCACAATCTCCCCCTGCCTCCAATCTCCCTCTGCCTCCAATCTCCCTCTGCCTCCAATCTCCCTCTGCCTCCAATCTCCCCCTGCCTCCAATCTCCCTCTGCCTCCAATCTCCCTCTGCCTCCAATCTCCCTCTGCCTCTAATCTCCCCCTGCCTCCAATCTCCCTCTACCTCCAATCTCCCCCTGCCTCCAATCTCCCCCTGCCTCCAATCTCCCTCTGCCTCCAATCTCCCCCTGCCTCCAATCTCCCCCTGCCTCCAATCTCCCTCTGCCTCCAATCTCCCCCAGGCCCCCTGCCTCCAATCACCCCCTGCCTCCATCCCCCTCTGCGGTGCCACCAACAACCCCTGTCTCCATCCCCCACCCTCTGCAGTGCCACCAACACCTCCTGCCACTAACACCCCCTGCCTCCAATCTCCCCCTGCCTCCATCCCCCTCTGCGGTGCCACCGCAGCCACCATCACCCCCTGCCTCCAATCTCCATGCGCAGTTTCAAGCCGAACCGATCTCGGCTATTTTTACTGGCACATTCTCGCAACCACGGTCATTTATGAACAGGGGGAAAAACTGCCCGTTTTACGAACCAAGGTAATATCTGACCTGGATATACCACACATGTTACAACTTCCATCAATCCAAAATTGCCCACATGTATTTTAATTAATCTTAGCTCCAGTGGGAATTTGAATTTTTTTCCATAGCAGACAATGATACTGAGTGGGCATTATTGGTTAAAATTCAGCAGAAGAACGTGATTGTTCAGGAGGAGTAAATGTCTTACCTTCTGCATTGACAACCTTTACCTAGGGATTTAATTAAACAGAAGTCCAACACATGGACAAGGAGGTTACCCGGTGAATAATGCGACGCACAGCGACTCCACTACCTATGTATCTGTGTTTGTAGATAGGAAATGTTGTTTACCTATTGGATATGCGAGGATTATGTCCGACTTTCACTGTTTACATGTGAATTAAATCTCATGGAATTTACTTCTCAATATTAAGACTTCTGGAGGCTTGAAGGAAATTGGCTGATAGGAATGGCAGTTGAAGTGCAGAGAAGCGACAACTAAATTACTCGTCTTTTGTTATGTCTCCGGGAAGCCAAGTGCACCAGTCAGACAAACTCCTGTGTGCTTTACTACACTGAACTTTTTTTTATAATAAAATAATAAATCATAATAAATGTAGAAGTCTTAAAGGGGTTGTAAACCCTTTACAACCACTTTAACCTACAGGTAAGCCTAGATTAAGGCTTACCTGTAGGTGCAAGAAATATCTCCCAAACCTAAAAGGTTTAGGAGATATTTGCAAAAAATTGCAGCACCGATGTCTACGGCGCATGTGCCATAGACATCGGGCGCAGGCACACTGAGCGTGCCGCTACTAAGGACATCATGCCGTTAGTGGCGGCTCCCACGCACATGCGCGGGAGTAACGTCATTGTTGCTCCGGCCAGTCACAGCGCCGGAGCAGCGATACCCAGAAGTCACTCCGGGTATCATGGCGGCATCGGAGGAGGTGAATGAGGGCCGCTGCGGGGGCTTCGATCTCAGGTAAGTAATTCATAATGTGCTAGTATGATATGCATACTAGCTCATTATGCCTTTGTCTTGCAGGTGATCGTTTTAATGTTTGACAAGAGGGTTTACTTCCTCTTTAAAGGGAAGCTGTGGCCTTTCATAGTGACCCTTATCCAGGGTGTTTCCCAGGAGACATCGGGGGGGGGGGGGGGGCGGGAAGTGGCATAGACTCCCACGGGAGTCTATGCCTGGAAGTGGGTGTGTTTAAGCATTGATGAACATGGGACACAATTAAAAAATTTTTTTGAAGTCAATAGATGCCATTTTGCATTCAAGTCAATGCGATGCGACTTTGCATTCAAGTCAATAGGGGGTGTATTTGCATTGAAGTCAATGGGAAGCAATTTTTGCATTGAAATTAATAGGGGGCTTTTTTGCATTGAAGTCAACGTAACGCAATTTTGCACTAAATTAACAGGTTGCAGCATGTCATTATTGCCACTTTTTATATCGAAAAAACACCAATAACCATACTTTCAGCCAATGTATCAGTATCAGACATTTGTTTTATTTTTTTATTCTTTAACCACTTCCTGCCAGCCGTACGACTTTGTACAGCCGCGGTGTGGATCCCAATTGCCGGGAGGCCGTCTATATGCGCGCGTGCCCGCAGCATCACTGAGATGCCAATGCGCGTGCCTGGCGGGCACGATGTCCGCCAGGCACCCGCAATCGGCGGTTACACAGACAAGGACGTGGATCTGTGTGTGTAAACACAGAGATCCACGTCCTGTCAGGGAGAGAGGAGACCGATCTGTGTCTCTTGTACATAGGGACATAGATCGGTCACCTCCCCCAGTCACCCCCCTTCCCCTACAGTTAGAACATTCACTAGGCTACACATTTAGCCCCTTCCCCGCCCCCTAGTGTTAACCCCTTCCCTGCCAGTCACATTTATACAGTAATTAGTGCATATTTATAGCACTGATTACTGTATAAATGTGAATGGTGCCAAAAATGTGTCAAAAGTGTCCGACGTGTCCGCCATAATGTCGCCGTCCCAATAAAAATTGCAGATCGCCGCCATTACTAGTAAAATAATAATAATAAAAAAAAATAATAATTCTGTCCCCTATTTTGTAGGCGCTATTGCCTAGATTCAGGTACGTTGCCGCAACTTTGCGGCGGCGTAGCTTAAGGCATTTAAGCTACGCCGCCGTAAGTTAGCAAGGCAAGTACATGATTCACAATGTACTTGCCTGTTATGTTATGGCGGCGTAGCCTAAAGCCGGCGGGCGTAAGGGCGCCGAATTCAAATGTGTGTAAGGGGGGCGTGTTTCATGTTAATAAGGCTTGACCTTACGTTTTTGACGTTTTTTTTTACTGCGCATGCGCCGGGCACCTACATTGGCCAGTGTGCATTGCGGCTAAGTACGCCGCACGGGTCTATTGATTTTGACGTGGACGTAAATAACGTAAATCCCGATTCACGGACGACTTACGCAAACGAAGTAACAATTTTGAATTTCGACGCGGGAACGGCGGCCATACTTAACATTACTATTCCATGTAGGGCTAAGCTCTAACTTTAGGCGTAAAAGTACTGCGTCGGCCGGGCGTATGTTCGTGAATCAGTGTATCTACTCATTTACATATTCTACGCCGACCGCAATGGAAGCGCCACCTAGCGGCCATCCGAAATATTGCAATCTAAGATAGGACGGCGCAAGCCGTCGTATCTTAGATATGTTTAAGCGTATCTCTGTTTGAGCATACACTTAAACATAAGTCGACGTCAATTCTGAGTTAGGTCGGATTATCTACTGATAAGCCGGCCTAACTCTTACTGAATCTACCTATATAACTTTTGCGCAAACCGCTTATTGCGATTTTTTTTTTTACCAAAAATATGTAGAAGAATACGTATCAGCCTAGACTAAGAAAAAAAAATGTTTTTTTAAAAAAAAATTGGGATTTTTATTATAGAAAGTAAAAAAATATTGTTTTTTTTTTTTCAAAATTGTCGCTCTCTTTGTTTATAGCGCAAAAAATAAAAACCGCTGTGATCAAATACCACTAAAAGAAAGCTCTATTTGTGGGGAAAAAAGGACGTCAATTTTGTTTGGGAGCCACGTTGCACGACTGCGCAATTGTCAGTTAAAGCAATGCAGTGCTGGAAGCTGAAATTTCACCTAGGCAGGAGGGGGGTATATGTGCCCAGTAAGCAAGTGGTTAATAAATATTTTCAGTTGAGTTTTAGTAACAGATTGATACTGACTCTAAGTGTCTCACACCAAGCAGGAGGGCCACTTGTTAAACAATTCCAACCATACCATTGACAACAAATAACGTTGGCTCTTGTACTGCAATAAAAGAAGTCAAGCAGAAGGATAAAGCTCCGTCCTCTGTAGTTCCCGGCCTGAGGGGGGTACGAGGAGGATTCCTGAGTACATAATTGCTCAATCAGAGGAGGAGGTTGGGGGGCAGAAGCCGTAGCAGTCGAGGGATTATCAAGCCACATTGCCCAGACATTCGTAAACCTTTTAGCACAACCTCTGTTCTCGTAATCATCCTAATATAAGGGCAGACTGGAATTTACAAACTTTTTCCAGAACTCGATGGATGGTGGATCAGATTGTTTTATTTCCAGCACATAGCAATAGCGGGCCAAATCCTCAAAAATCCTGCCTAACTTATCTTTTCCCATTTAAGTTACACTGACTTAAAATTTCTACCTAAGTGCCCGATCCACAAAGCACTTACCTAGAAATTTCAGGCCGTGTAACTTAAATGTCTCCGGCGCACGGCGGTCCTCTTCTGCAGGGGGCGATGACAATTTAAATGAGGCGCGCTCCCACGCCGGCCGTACTGCGCATGCTCGTGACGTCATTTTCCCGACGGGCAGCGCGCGAAATTACGTTACGTCGGGCTTTGTGGATTGCGACGGGACAATAAAGTTGCGTCGGGTAAAAAAAAAGTTACGCGCCGGGAAAAAAAATTCAAAATTTAAAAAAAAAACGCAGCGATCGAAAAAAAGATCTGTTTTTACAAGGTGTTACTAGTTTACACTTTGTAAAAGCAGAACTAATTTTACGTATGCAAACGTAAACTTACGCAGAAAACACAAAGCTGAAAAGCTTTATGGATCTCCGTAAGTCCTCATTTGCATACGCAAAGCGGCATTTCAATGAGAAATGCCCCCAGCGGCGGATGCGGTACTGCATCCTAAGATCTGACAGTGTAAGTGTCTTACAGATGTCAGATCTTCTGCCTATCTTTGGAAAACTGCTTCTGAGGATCAGTTCCAAAGATAGGCACAGGGATACGCAGGCTGAACAGCAGTTCCGCCTGCGTATCCCTTTTGAGGATTTGGCCCAGCGTTTCTAGCGACGTCGGTCTTATTTAGTCAAGTTCTCTTATCTCCTGGTATGGCGTATTTATTCATGAAGACATAGCGACATATTAGGACAGTGATGCAAATAAAAATTTTAGAAATTTGCCTCATGTGTTGCACAAAATTTGCAATGCGACCGTTGCACGCCTTTTATGAATGTGGCGCAAGGGTTCCATACAAACCCATAACACCAAAATTGTGTTGCTGATGTTTATTGGGGGGAAAATGTGACGGTTATTTTCAGCTGAACAAGATTTGAAAATGACAGGCTCAGTGCTAAAATGAAAGATTCTTATCATTAGACCCCTTTCACACTGAGGAGTTTTTCAGGCGGTACAGCGCTAATAATAGCGCTGCTTTACCGCCTGACAAACTCCTGCACTGCATACTCAATGTGAAAGCCCGAGGGCTTCCACACTGAGGCGATGCGCTAGCGGGAGAGAAAAAAATCTCCTGCCAGCAGCATCTTTGGAGCGGTGAGAGGAGCGGCATGTATACCGCTCCTTCCCATTTAAAACAATGGGAAACCGTGGCAATACCGCCCGCAAAGCGCCTCTGCAGAGGCGCATTGCGGGCGGTATTAACCCTTTATCAACTGCTAGCGGGGGGGTTAATACCGCACCGCTAGCGGCCGAATCCCGCGGCAAATCCGACAGTATAGCGGCGCTATACCGCCATCGCGCCTCCCGCCCCAGTGTGAAAGGGGCCTTAGGGTAAAGCTTTGTGAATTAAGCTTGAGGGCGCCCACGTGCAGAGATCCCTCACCAAAGCCAGGAAAGTTTGATAAAGGAGGAGGAGCCTAAAGAACACAAGATGCACCTCAGCACACCTGCACTGCTATAAATAATGCAGAGCAACATAAAACATGGTGGAGGTGTGCGTTGCAGTGCACTTTGTTCTATTGTATATGTACCACTAGGGGGCGCGCGCGTGACGCTGGAGCTAGGGTGACTACGTGTCCCGGATTGCCCGGGACAGTCCCGCATTTTGCAGGCCTGTCCCGGGCACATTCATTCCAGGACAATACAGTGTCCCGATAAGAAAATGACCCCGCCCCCCTGCCCCCCCCCCCCCGGGCCAATCTGATGCCCCCAAAAAAAGCCGCCACATCACTGCTTTACTCACTGACAGTACTTGTCCTGGCCGGGAAAGCCTGGAGGAGCACAATCCAGCCCCCTGCTTGTTATTGGAGAAATCATAAATCCTGACTCTTGCGCCCAATCACTGTGCTGTGATTCGTTACAGCACAAGCTGATTTCTGGGAAGGGAGGGTGTCCCTGAATGGTAGTTTGGAAATGTGGTCACTCTAGCTGGAGCCGATGCGCATGCCCGGCGGCCGCGGTGTCCACCGGCCACCCCCGAGCGCTCCTGAGAGAGACAGAAATGGGATCTATCAATGTAAACAATAGATCCCCGTTCTGTCAGGGGAGGATAGACAGATCATCTGTTCCTAGTGATCAGGAACAGCTTCTCTCTCCTCCTCCAGTCAGTCCTCTCCCCCCACAAAAACACCTTCCTACGGGACACAGCTAACCCTTTGATCGCCCCCTAGTGTTAACCCCTTCCCTGCCAGTAACATTTATACAGTAATCAGTGGCTATCTTTAGCACTGATCGCTGTATAAATGTCACTGGTCCCAAAAAAGTGTCAAAAGTTTTTGATCTGTCCACCGCAATCTTGCAGTCCTGCTAAAAATCGCTGATCGCCGCCATTACTAGTAAAAAAAAAATAATAATAATAAAAATGCCATAAATCTATCCCTTATTTTTTGCAATGCAATATTTTTTACTTTTTTCTATAATAAAATATAAAAATATATATATTATATTATATATATATTTATAAAAATATAAAAAAATATAAAAAAAAATCCTCAGTTTAGGCCGATACGTATTCTTCTACCTATTTTTGGTAAAAAAAATTGCAATAAGCATTTATCGGTTGGTTTGTGCAAAATTTATTGCGTTTACAAAATAGGGGATAGTTTTATTGCATTTTTATTAATTTTTTTTTTTTACTACTAATGGCGGCGATCAGTGTTTTTTTTTCGTGACCGCGACATTATGGCGGACACTTCGGACAATTTTGACACATTTTTGGGACCATTGTCATTTTCACAGCAAAAAATGCATTTAAAATGCATTGTTTATTGTGAAAATGACAGTTGCAGTTTGGGAGTTAACCACAGGGGGCGCTGTAGGAGTTAGGGTTCACCTAGTGTGTGTTTACAACTGTAGGGGGGTGTGGCTGTAGGTGTGACGTCATCGATTGTGTCCCCCTATAAAAGGGATGACACGATCGATGACGGAGCCACAGTGAAGAACGGGGAAGCCGTGTTTACACACGGCTCTCCCCGTTCTTCAGCTCTGGGGACCGATCGCGACGATCGGGTCCGCTAGTCCTACGGTCATGGTCATGGAGCTTTGGACCGGGTCGCGGGTGCGCGCCGTGGGCGCGCGCCGGCGACCCCACGGCTGGGCTTAAAGGACAATGTACCTATACGTTGATGTGCCCAGCCGTGCCATTCTGCCGACGTATATCGGCGTGAAGAGGTCCTTAAGTGGTTAAGGAGGCAGACAGTGAACAATTCCCAGAGATGTGAACTGTGTGCTGCGAGTTTATTGCAAGTTCAATTGAAGCCTATGAAGATAAAATTCGCACTGCTCCATCGAAATTTGCACCAAATTCGCAACGCATAGATGTGAACCAAAGCTCTGCTTTTAACATGACCTGCGAATCTGTGTGTTCCTAAACGCATCAAACCCGCTGTAAATTCGCATCAGTGTGAACCCAGGCTAAGGGCAGGAACTGATGTGAATGTACAGTATGTAAAGATCTGCGTGAATTGTCAGCGTTATATAAATACCTAATATGTAAATAAATAACTTCTTTAGGAAAATTGGGGGTTATTTACAAAAGGCAAATCCACTTTGTACTACAAGTGCAAACTACCAAGTGCAAAGTGCACTTGAAATTGCACTTGGAAGTACAGTCGCTGTAAATCTGAGGGGTAGATCTGAAAGGAGGGGAAGCTCTGCTGATTTTATCATCCAATCATGTGTAAGCTAAAATGCTGTTTTTTATTTTCCTTGCATGTCCCCCTCGGATCTACAGCGACTGAACCTCCAAGTGCAATTTCTAGTGCACTTTACACTTGTAGTTTGCACTTGTAGTGGATTTGCCTTTAGTAAATAACCCCCCATAGCGTAACAATAAAGTGTGAACTTATAGCAGCTCTTCTGATTTTAGATGTCAGATCGCTGAAAGAAGACTTCTGATTGGTCGCTGTGGGTTGCATCGCTTTGCACATTCCTCTTTCCCATCACATTATAAACCCATAAGCGTGCTGGCTTCTGAATTATGAAGGAAGCGGCGCTGCACATTTCCCTGTGAAGGCGGCGCGGGGGTTATAGAAAAGCTCAATGATTTACTGCAAATCAATGGAACATCTGGAATTCGGCGTGGATTCCATCTGCATTGTGTGCACAAGTTTACCTGGGTGGGTTGGGCACTGGCAAATTCTTGTTTCGGTGTAACGATGGTCAGTTCTAGTCTGAGCATGCAGAAGGCTCTTTCCTGCAGTCAGAGAACTCCGGCACACAGCACTCAGCATCTGTTCCCTGCTATAGCCCGCTGCAGAGGAGTCCTAATCCGAAACTCAGGGCACATTTACATTCCACAGGTCTGATAAAGTGCCTGTCTGATTGCCTATTCACCGCCTATTCCCTTCTCTCTGGCTGCAGATTCCTTCTCTGCACTATCCAGCAGCACAGAGGTAGAGCTCGGATCGCTGTCTCTTCTGCACCGCTTGGCTACTATGGCTAACTGAGGATCTCACCTCCTGCCCTGGCTCTGTGGGAATTTTCCTTAGCCCCGCGTTCACCATGTCCAAGCCGTCACGTTTGGCCAGGCCCTTGTCGGCTAACGTAACGTCTAAGCTGCCTGTGAGCAGGATTGAAGATTTCAACAGCCGGTCAAGAAAAATCAGCTTAGGGGAGAAGATTCTCAGGGCTGGCAGCGAGGGGAGTCTTGTTAAGAAGCAACAGCAGGTGCAGGCGGCACACATACCAGCAAAGCCGCCTGGAGCCAACTCTGCCAAAGGTACGTCCTCGCCGTCTTTTCGTTATGATTCACCGTCTTACAATGTAATGATGGGATGATTCTGGATTGCATCTTAAGTTTTCTTAAAGATTGCTGGCTGATGTTTTTTTAGCTTCTCGTGTTATCTATTGGGTTCTTTGGCCTACACCGAAGCAAGGGAAGCTCCCTGAAACTTTTAGATTGTGGCGACTTGATGGAAATGGTAACAACGAACTGGGTTCTGCGGAGTGGCGTGATATATGAAGGGACAGAGTCAGGCCTCGTACACACGACCAAGTTTCTCGGCAAAAACCAGCAAGAAGCTTGCTGTTTTGTTTTTTTTTGCCGAGGAAACCGGTCGTGTGTACACTTTTCAACGAGGAAACCGTTGAGGATCTCGTCGGGCCAAAAAGAAAGCATGTCTTCTTTTTCCTCGAAGGGAATGGGAAAATTTGGCTTGCAGAGATCCTCGGTGGCTTCACAAGGAACTCGACGAGCAAAACGATGTGTTTCACCTGTCGAGTTCCTCGGACGTGTGTACGAGGCTTCACATGTAGCTGGCGTTGACTAGAAGTTGGAGACCATATCTTGAACTGATCATACACGTCACAATCTGATTGTATTATCACCTTTACATCTACCAACAGCTAATTAGTGCAAAGGCCTGCCTGGTTGTATAATTGGTTTTATTAGGTCATCGCGTTACATGATTTTGGTAAACCTAAAGCTGGCCGTAGATGAATTGAAATTCTGGTGGTTCAGTAGGGACCAGACACATTTTCGATCCTTCTATGGCTGTTCCTGTTCATAAGAAGTCAATCTAACGATTGGTTTCGCATGAACATGTAGGACGGGGGTCATAGGGAAATAGTCACATCCTCCATGCTAGGCACCTAGAACAGGGTCACTGCTTTATACACGGGGTACTTTTACTTCAACAGGCAATTAAACTTGATTAAAGGGGTGTTCCAGTCTTTTTTTAAGTTTATTAAAAGTCAGCAGCTACAAAAAGTGTAGCTGCTGGCTTTTAATAAACAGACACTTACCTGCTCCATGGTTCCAACGACGCGCCGGCCGGGGCTCCGCTCCTCGCCCCCCCTCGCCGGCCGGCGTCTTCATTCCTAGTGTGGGCACCCGGCAGTGACAGCTTTTGGCTTCACGGCCGGGCACCCACTGCGCATGCGCGAGCGGCACTGCGCATGCGCGAGGCCGTCCGATTGGACAGGCACTCGCCTACAGGGAGGGGCTGCAATAAGGCGATTAAGCTAATCGCCTTACCAGCCCCTCGGCGGAAGGAGGAAGTGGGACATGAAGTCCCACTCCTCCTGACCCCCCCCCCCACTACCCCCCAAAAAAAATTACATGCCAAATGTGGCATGTAAGGGGGGAAGGAGTGGATTAAGCGGAAGTTAAATTTTTAGGTGGAACTCCGCTTTAAACTCTCCCAATGTACTAAACATCACCTTGGTTACTTGTGCATTTAGGAAGGATGCTCAGAGCCCGTTCCCTCTCCTATATCACTGCTACCTTGCTTCTAGTAACAGTATGGGATCCCTCTGTTCACCTAGCGTGTACTCCATGTGTGCACTTCATTAACTTTTCATAAGGGGTCATAACTGATCACACGTGCAGCACCATGATAATTGCAGATCAAACTGATGGCAGCTTCCTTGGCTGAAAAGGATAGAAGGGTTTAGTTCCGCTTTAAAGAGGAAGTAAATCCTCTTTGAAAAAAAAAAAAACCCTGCAAAACAAAGGCAGAATGAGCTAGTATGCTATGCATACTAGCTCATTATGTATTACTTATCTCCAATCGAAGCCCCAGCAGTGGTCCTCGTCTTCCCCTCCGGCCACCGACATGTCGTCCCAGAGTTACATCCGGGTATCGCGGCTCCGGCCAATCGCATGCGCGCGGGAGCTGCCGGTAAAAGGCATGGAGACTGTAGCAACGTCACATAGGTGCCATTGCTTCAGTTTGCCCCAGTACGCATGTGCCAATGACATCAGCACATGCAGGGGATATCTCCTAAACCGTGCAGGTTTAGGAGATTTCCTCGTTGGCTACAGGTAAGCCTTAATATAGGCTTACCTGTAGCATAAGGTTGTAAAAAAGGGTTTACAACCACTTTAAGGCCTAATGGATTTCAATAGTGTTTTATTTAGTTTTTTAAAGCACATGATTAGAGTCTTAGGCTCTAATTGGCTTAAAAAAAGGGTGGGCTCGGGGCGCAGAGCACTGCTCTGCGCCCTGAGCCCACCCAGTTGTGTGACAATAGCAAATTAGTATTTGCTATTGTCTTCTTGATTCTCCTCCCAGCCAATCTGGAAGCGGGTCCTGAGACCAGACTGGCCCGACTCTTCCTTGGAGGGAGGAGCAGCATCGGTAAGGCCACTGATCAGCGCTGGCCATCTGCAGCATGGGGAAAGGGGGGGAATAATCGTCTCCATCCATCTCCCGTCGGGGGGGCAGATTCCTATTTAGATTGTGGGATGAAACCAAAATACCCAGGGGAAACCACGCAAATGCAGGGAGAACATGTTTATGTACATTTAAAAGAGATTGTATAATCAGATTGTAATGTGTATGAGCAGCTTAAAGGTGTTGTACACTTTCCATGTTTTCATTGTTTTAACTAGGCATTAGTGTAATATATTCACTGTGTTGTTTGTTTGCTTTACCTTGTGATGATGGGCTCACATGTTGTGGTTGCAGTTTGTAGTTTCATGGCTGATTAATTCCCCTATATCCATTGTTTGCTATAGCTAGCTTGTCCCTGTTCGCCAAAGGGACAAGACAACTTCCTGTTCCAGGTCCCACCATAGTGTCCAGTGCATGCATTGCTATCCACACTGTGTCATATAACAAATGAGAGAGCATTAATGTGATAAAAAAAAAACAGCTTCATGGTGAGCTCTCTGTGTGTCTGTTAATGTTCTGCCTGTTTGTGTCTGTGTCAGATCTAATTACTGTGTAGCTCTCACCTGCAGAGCACTACACTGTGAGACCCAGTGATTGTGGGTTGTAACTGTCAGGGGTTAACACTGTTACGATATTCCATTTCACCAATCCAAGACAGCTTCCGACACTCCACAATCCAGCAGACAGGACCCATTGGATTTTCCCCCCAGAATAACGAGACACAGCTCTGTTCTCTGGTTCCAGACAGATAGGATACTTTAATGGTAAACTCAGGCTTGTTATATACAGTTAGAAGCCCCAAGAAACAATGGCTTAACTCCACCCACAACATGACACAACGGGTGCTCAATACACATTCCTTTAGATAATGACATTCAGATAATCTACATTAACTAATTACTAGTCATTTACCCAGACGTTCTGACTCTGCGATAAGCTATTCTCACCTGATACACAATACACATTCCTTTGTAGATGTAATTGACATGCTAATCCACTACAGCTGAAAAGTCAGCCATCTGACCTTTCAGACTGCCAACCCCCAACACATCTATCATCAATAGACTTTCACACAATGAAATATCTTAGGAGCCAGACTCAATTAACACCTCAACAGTATGTGTCCCCACATGAATGAGTCACTCTCCTATTGACCTGTTGGGGTCAGAATTAACCACCTGTAATATTTCAAGATATCCTGCAATACATGAATTATCATTACTGTTCCATCTCATGTAATCCGAGATATCATTTCTCAGTCATCCTATGCCCCTATTGGACATAGGATGACCCTAGACCCAAGAGTCATTGGTGAAGCTGACACAGGAGTACCCCACATCCTTCAAGCGCCTCTGGGTCCCACGGGCCATACCGTTACATGGGTCATGTAGTTTCTTCACAGGAAGTGTCAGGTCTCAGACTATAGACAGAGGTCAAACATTAACCTGTGCAGTGCCATGCCACATGCCTCAAGCCTGAAGATTAACGCTATTATTCATTCAACTCAATAATGAACCCTACGACTAAGACTGGGATGCCATTAAAGTTCATGTGCGTTTAAAGGCAGATGTCCCAATACTATCGACAATATAGTGTATATCTTTACTTGGCACATACAGCTGTGTATGTTCACTTTACGATATTTGTACAGAACGATTGTTCAGCAGTCATACCTTCAGATCCTCGTCTTATTTGCCGTCAGGAAATCTCTGCATTTTTGATCCGTCCTTTGCTGTCAGAGAAATCATTTTTCTGTACTGTGTGTGATCCAAAGATAATGAAACATTAAACAATCCCCGCATCCAAGGTTAGCACAGACCCCATTTGGGAGAACATCAGACTGTGTTATACATCTTGTGAATGGACTTATCAAAGTAACAGATAAATGAACTGTACCCGTGGGCCCGATGAGGGAGGAAACAGGAAAAAATTATTACTCCGATTTCTAGGAAGTTTTTTTCAGATAGCTAAAAATGTTTCCTGGATAAAGAGAATGCTGTAGGCAATTTGTTCGTTTTTAGTTAATGTGCAGCTTGAAAAGGTCACATGATTGGAGTGCAAAGTGCTTCTCTATAGCTGCGGGCGGCAGGCTGTGCGGCTGTTAATTCAGTGCATTAGGCTGTTCCATAGAAAATATTAGACTATACACGGGGAGGACGCCATCACAGGTAAATTGCATGAAACAAGGAGTTTAAAGCTGGACTGCAAAGCAAGCCAAATGCACAGATGAATCACATATAAGGAAGCTGTTTTTGCACCAGTGTGTCTGTATTTTTGTTCATCCAGTTCTGAGATTTACCCAGCCCTGTCATAAATTTGGAAGGATGACAGTGTTCATAAACAATTACAATTGTAGACTGCAGGAGGAATGATGTGATGTCCTCTTTCCACTACCAGCCTTCTCATTCAGCAGTGAAGGAGCAGCAGGAGTTGGAGGAGCTCATCTCCTTGCTCATTGTTCTCTCCTCTTATATTAGGTTTAGGGATCAGGGGAATATTGAAGAGGAAGTTTGATCTGTTATTTTAACTTGTTTTATTATTTTTATTTAGTTTTGCAATAAAAATAAGTTTGATCTTTAAAGTCTTACTAAACCCAGGACTCATAACATAGAAATGCAATAGTTTTAATAAATATAAACTGCTAAATACATTTGCTCATCAGCAATATATAGCAGTCTTGTGACGTCTATCAGTGCCGGGTTAAAGCTTGTAGGAGGAGTTTTCATTCTACTCTGGCTGTCCTATGAGGCTGCAGGACCCCTGACCCTCTGTCTGGACAGTGCTGATTGGCCCTGTGCTGATCACATGAACCCTCCCCAGAAAAAATAAAATAAAAAACTCCCTAGCAATACACACCAAGCTGAGCATGTGCAGAGTGACTCCAAAGGCTCTTCTTATCAGAAGATAGTTTGGGGACAGTGGAAATGGGAGGAACAGAGAAGACAGCCCATGACTAGATACCAAATCACTTAGGTGGCCCTTGGTCTTGAAAAGGTTGAACACCCCAGATGTATACAATGCAATACAGCAGAACCTATATGTACAAAGAATAGAAAATACAGTTTAAATTGACAGTAAATTACATGCAGAACATCTGATTGGCTCCCAGTCCTGCTCCTCCCTCTCCAAATTCCGATGGATTGGTGATGGCAAGAATCTTATACCAGATCAAATTAAGGTGCTTACTGTAGTTGCGTTTAAATCATATATTTAAATTATATATTAGTGAATACAGAACACTAAATCAGGAACAAAGCCACACCACAATGTAACAAACAAATGTATTATTTTATAATAGTTTGAAAACCAGTTGGAGAAAAAGTGAACCCTAACCCTTAAAAACTTCTAAAATCGTTTATTTTGCACAGAAAACATCCTCATCTCTAAGTTTGTATATATATATATATGGGAAAAGAAATAAAATACTCAGTATAAAAATTCACATGGAATTCTCCATTTACTAGTGATGCATGATTAACCGCCCCAATCTATCAGCATAACCTAGTAAGAGCAACACAAAGATGAAGTTATTTATTAATAAAATACAGAGGTGCATTTATTTGTGTCTGTTATACTTGACTGGAGTTTAGCTTTAAAGCCCTTTAAAGCCTAATTGAAGTCACAGAAATGCATTAATGTGACTCTGAAATTTAAAAGTTAAAGGTTTGCTATGGTAAAGGGAACTGAGTCTAAGAAGTGCCCTGAAATATTTACTTTTTCTCTGAAAATAGCAGTGCATTTCCTAGTATGTGAGAGTACCTAGGCACTCCTGCCTCATTACTATCTCTGCAGTGTGAGATCTGAGGCACTGCTCCATCTGAATGCTAGTTTTAGTAGATCTGGAGTGAGGTATGGTGATGTTACTACTGTTCTGCTCAGTGTTTTCCTTGCTGGAGGCTCTGACATGAGGGAGCAAAGCCCTGCCTCTACCAATATGGCTTCCTCCAGACAGGGACACTGTCCTCCTCTTTGCTGACCTATGTTCTGCATTCGCTGACCCCTGTCTTTGGCCCAACTGACTCCTATCCTTAGCTCTGCTGACCCCTGTCCTTCACCTTTCTGAACCCTATCCTCTGCTCTGCTGACCCCTGTCTGGTGCCATGCTGACCCCTGTCTTTGGCCCAACTGACTCCTATCCTTATCTCTGCTGACCCCTGTCCTTCACCTTGCTGAACCGTGTCCTCTGCTCTGCTGACCCCTGTCCTCTGCTGACCCCTGTCCTTCACCTTGCTGACCCCTGTCCTCTGCTCTGCTGATGCCTATCCATCAGCCTTGCTGCAGTTTAGATCTTAGACATGCCTATCTGCAGCAAACAATTCAAAGTGTTCACCTCCTAAAGTGACCATGCCAGTGACCAAAAAACATTTGAAGTAATTGTAAAGTCTTGTTTTAAAAAAAATATATAAAAATAACAAACATGTTATACTTTCCTGCTCTATGTAGTTGGTTTTGCACAGAGCAGCCCAGTTCCTCCTCTTCACGGGTCCCTCTTTGGTGCTCCTGGCCCCTTCCTCCTGTTGAGTGCCCCCACAGCAAGCAGCTTGCTATGGGGGCACGCGAGGGTTGCCACAGCTCCCTGTGTCCATTCAGACATGGAGCTGTGATCTGGCCCCACCCCTCTCCTGATTGGCCGAATTTTTTTGGTTGACAGCAACTGGAGCCAATCCCACAGTGCTGCTGTCTCAGCCAATGAGGAGGGGAGTCCCGGGCAGCTTAGACACTCCTACAACATTGCTGGTTAAAGATGGGCTCAGGAAAGTATTAGGGGGGCTGAGGGGGGCTGCTGCACACAGAAGTTTTTTTTTTATCTTAATGAATAGAATGCCTTCACAATCCCTTGAAAGTAAGGGAAACCCCTTGAAATGTGTTCCCAGGTCCTGCCTGTTTTTTCTTTTCTTGCACATGCGTATTTCTTTTTCGATTTACATTTCTCGCACGATTCTCCCATTATTGATTAGAAATCATTTTTTTTTTCAAAAAATGTCATGCCCAGTTACTCAAATTTGATGGCCGCACACAAATCATCTGTTGCTGCTGCCCACTAATGGTGTGAAATTCGAACGAAAAATTCTTAGAAAGAATTTTTGAAGGAAAATTCTTTCAAAATTCGACCCAGACTTATACTTCCTGTCCTAGGAATTGACAGCTTTGTATGATCTCTCTTAAGCATCGTACACACGATCGGATTTTCGCGTAGGACTTTTTTCCGAAGGTCAGGAACTTGTATTGCATACAAACGGCAAAGAATTGTTGGCCAAAACTACCTGGTTTTCCAGCTCTTTAGCTCCACCCTTTGGGCAAATTCTGCTAATGTTGTGTTGTGTGAGCATTGCTTCTGAGCATGTGTGTTTGTACTTTGGATTTTTGTCCGACAGACTTGTGTACACACGATTGGAAAATCCGACAAGACACATTTGTTGTCAGACAATTTTAAAGCATGCTATCCCACGTTTTCTCTGTGGAAGATCCAACAATTGTCCAATGGACAACAGCCTGTCATCACACAATTCCCGTCGGAAAATCCAATCGTGTGTACGAGGCTTTAGATTAAAGTGGATGTAAACCCCAAATTATTTTTTTATTTTTTTTATGTCACAATGTAGAGAATAAGATTTCCAATCATCTGTGCCCAGTCTTGCCACACATAGGTAATCCAGCTCTGAGCAATCCTCTTTTATTGTTCAGTGAAAATTAACAGACTTCCAGATAAAAACCTGTCTAAATAAAAAGTCCTTTCCATCCCCTTGGGAAAAGAAAAAATGTGAATCTGCGCTACAGAATATTTAAATATGATGATTAGGCTCTCAGGTATTGTAAGGTATATAGTATAATGAGTATGAGGGGCTGCCCCTGCAGAAAAATCCCCACAAAATGGAGAAAGGTGTGAAATAATATAAAGAGCAGGTGGTGGCGCCAACCTAAAGTGTAGACTAAATGTCAAATAATAATTAATGTTGTATGGGTGATACAATAAAAACAAAAAACAAACAAAAAATGTTGCGTGGTGATCCAAATAACAAACAAAGAATTCAAAATACAAATAAACTCAAAAAAGTGTTCCAGTGCTAAAAATCTCATTCCATCTCTGCTTCATGCAAAAATTGAGTGAATCAATGAATATAAATATATATAGTGCAGTGTGCTTTCAACAAACAGTTTTCATACTGTAAGTAAAAAAGTCTTTATGCAAAAAAAGTTCCATGCAGTAAATAAATAAATAAATAATTGAAAGTGCTGTGTGCTTCTTCCACGTGAGAACAACGTAGATATAAATCTTCTGTGCAAAAATCGTGCTCACTCCCTGTGGTCCCGCACTCACCAGATACTTGAACCCCTGCAGGGGTAACAGGCGTTCACAGTATAATATACTGACAAATCCCTGGATCTTCCCAGAATCTAAAAAACTCCACCGCTCAGAAGAGGAGACAAATAGATTGCCCAATAGCGTGATACCGTTTTTAAAATGATGAACAATTTTATTCACATTTAACAGGGTACTCACATTTGGTAGAAAGGTTAATACACATAAAACATAAAAACGTGCTGTAGCTTGGAGTAGCGTCTGCTCTACCGGTTTCGTCGATCTGACGTCATCTGGAGCGCGCCTCCAAGCCCCCAGCACTTCCTTATTTATATGGGACGTTTATGTCTGAAACGTCCGCCATGTTGTAGTTTTTGAGGACAGAAGTCCAGCCGCTAGAGGCCCTATAATTTAAAAAACCGCGTCCGCCATGTTGTAGATTATGGCAGACAGAAGACCAACTTCTAGAGATCCTGTAAATTTCTCTTGGTGCTAAACTGAGCCCAAAAAATACATCCGCCATGTTGTGGTATTAGGAAGACCCAGGAGATACAGAGGCAGACCACCCGTCATGAGAGAAGACAACCGACCTTACAGGTCACAAGGATGGAGACAACCTTTCAGGTACCCACAGAGGAGAGGCCCATACGGAGAACAACAAGGATGGGGCCAGAGAACATACAGACACCCGAGAGGGGAATATTGGGACCAAGAAGAAAACGAGTGGGAAGAGAGGAGAGACCAGACTTACAGACCACAAGGATGGGACAGAGGATACGCAAACGAGGCAAACGAGGGGGGCACAAGAAAAAGAAGGAGAGAATATTAGGAGGAGGCATTTTTAATTTAAGTAATGAAGTTTTTACGGAAGAAGAGATGAGAGTTTTAGATTTAGGATTGAAGTACGCACCGGACAAAGAATTGGATAAGTTTGAAGCATATATAGATTTACATAAATTTGTACGCAAATTGAATATAAAAAAATTCTTCGCAAATAAAACACCAAAACAAATGGATAATACAACACAATATCAGCATTCCAACTTGAGAAATAATTCAACCTTCAATCCCAAGAGTCAACAAAATGAAAGTCTGACAGTTTTTAGAAAAATGGTTGAAGAAGATATAAGAATTATAAAAGTTAATAAATCAAAACGTAACAAAATATGGAAAACTATTAAGGAGCTTGAAAAGAAGAAAGATATTATTATTCGTCCCGCGGATAAAGGAGGAGGATTGGTCATACTTAAGAAAAAAGACTATGAAGAGGAAATGAGCAAATTATTAACCATCCCTAACACTTATAAGAAATTGAAGATAAATCCCAAGAAAGAATATAATAAGAAATTGATCACTTTCGTAGAGAAAGGCAAAAAAATGGGCATCCTTACCAAGAAAGAGGCAAAATATCTAACTCCAAAAACAGCAAAAACACCTATCATTTATTATGTTCCAAAAGTACACAAAGATGAAGTTCATCCTCCAGGGAGGCCAATCATAAGCGGTATTGATTCGCTTTTTTCAAGACTTGGGGCATATATTGATGGGTATTTACAACCGCTAGTAAAAGAAGGACCATCGTACCTTAAAGATAGCAGGCAGCTTATAATAGAACTCAATGACATGGTAATAGAACCTACTGACTTCTTAGTTACCATAGATGTGAACTCTTTGTACACCAATATAGTACAAGAAGATGGCATTGAAGGAGTAAAATGGGCTTTACATAGAGATTCTAAACTGAAGCAGGAACAAATAAACTACATTTTGGAGGGTCTAACTCTAGCTATGAGCCACAATTATTTTTGGAATAAGGGACAATATTATGTCCAAACAAAAGGGGTAGCAATGGGGGCTAAGTACGCCCCCAGTGTAGCTAATATTTTTTTGAATCACTGGGAGGCGGAACAAATACAAGGAGTAACGAGACCACCATTGAAATTTTATAGAAGATACATAGATGATATTCTAATTGTATGGGGAGGCACAGAAATGGAATTACAGATGTTTTTTGACGAAATCAACAACAACATCTATGGTATCACGTTCTCGGGGACCTGGAATACAGAATCTATAGATTATCTAGACCTACAATTATTTAAAATGGGCAATAGAATTCACACTAGAACTTTCTTCAAGAAAACCGACAGGAACAGTTATATCCCTGTAAACAGTTGTCATCACAAGCAATGGATTCAAAATATCCCCAAGGGACAACTCATGAGACTGTTTAGAAACTGTAGTAACAGTGTTGACTTTGAAACACAGGCGACACAAATTATTAATAAATTTGTTGAAAAAGGCTATAAAAGAAAAGAGCTAGAAATTTTGAAAACAAAAGTCATGAGAATGAACAGAAACAACATCATAACAGGCACACACAACAAGAAAAAGAAGAAATTTATGGATACAGCGTTCCTAACAGGTTATAATATACAGCACAAGGACATTGAAAGAATTTTTAAACAACACTGGCCTATTCTACAATCAGACAAAAGTCTAAAAAATCTGTTACCAAACAAACCGAGTTTTATATATCGAAGAGCCCCTAACCTCAGAAATAGATTAGTCCACAATGCAATAGACCCTCCCAAACAAATCCAAATTTTCAAAAACCTGAAAGGTTTCCACAAATGTGGAAAATGTTTACCATGTCGTGTTAGTAAAAAAACTAACAAGAAAAAAACAGAGTTCTTCTCAACAACAAATGGATCCTCACACAAAATAAGAGAACTCATTACCTGTAGCAGTACACATGTGACGTATGTTTTAGAATGCCCCTGCCACAAGCAATATGTTGGCAGAACGACAAGAGAATTACATATTAGAATAAGAGAGCATATTGCCAACATAAAAAAGGGTTTCCACAAACACAGTGTGTCTAGGCACTTCAGGGATTATCACAACAAAGACCCTGGGTGTATGACATTTTATGGGATAGATAAAATAAAAGAACACTGGAGGGGTGAGGACAAAACTAAAAAAGTATCCCAAAATGAAACCCGATGGATCTATACATTAGATACCCTCCAGCCGGCAGGTATGAATATTGACGTAGATCTGAACTGCTTTTTAACCAATTTTTAACAATTATTTTAACGTCATTGGAAATGTGAGCTGACACATTACAATACTTGCCATTTTTACTTATATCTCTATTTATATCTTCATTACATTTTTCATTGCTTTTTATAGCCTCCCCACTTCCAATATACATACATATTATATTACAGATTTATTTTATTATTATTAAAGATATCATATTCTCTTTTATATTTTTAAAGATATTTTATATTAGTATTTATATATGTTTTAACTTATATTGTTTATGGTCTAATTGCAATGACCTTAGAACTATAAATTTTGTATCTTTATGGTCTAATGGCAATGACCTATAGAATTATGAAATTTCTATTGTAGCATTTTATGTCTGAAAGACACTTGCCTTTATGTTTCAAATATTTGCACCATATTACCGTTTTGTTTACAATCGCAAAGTATATTCATTAATATAACAGGGAGATTCATTTCATTCCGCTGTTTAAATATATAGAGTAACCTTAGAACAGGACTCCGGTCTCCAAAAAACCACAACATGGCGGACGTTTTTTCATTAACACAACAGGGAGACTCGTTGATGTATATCCCGCTATCTAAATATATAGAGTAACCTTAGCTCAGGACTCCGGTCTTCCTAATACCACAACATGGCGGATGTATTTTTTGGGCTCAGTTTAGCACCAAGAGAAATTTACAGGATCTCTAGAGGTTGGTCTTCTGTCTGCCATAATCTACAACATGGCGGACGCGGTTTTTTAAATTATAGGGCCTCTAGCGGCTGGACTTCTGTCCTCAAAAACTACAACATGGCGGACGTTTCAGACATAAACGTCCCATATAAATAAGGAAGTGCTGGGGGCTTGGAGGCGCGCTCCAGATGACGTCAGATCGACGAAACCGGTAGAGCAGACGCTACTCCAAGCTACAGCACGTTTTTATGTTTTATGTGTATTAACCTTTCTACCAAATGTGAGTACCCTGTTAAATGTGAATAAAATTGTTCATCATTTTAAAAACGGTATCACGCTATTGGGCAATCTATTTGTCTCCTCTTCTGAGCGGTGGAGTTTTTTAGATTCTGGGAAGATCCAGGGATTTGTCAGTATATTATACTGTGAACGCCTGTTACCCCTGCAGGGGTTCAAGTATCTGGTGAGTGCGGGACCACAGGGAGTGAGCACGATTTTTGCACAGAAGATTTATATCTACGTTGTTCTCACGTGGAAGAAGCACACAGCACTTTCAATTATTTATTTATTTATTTACTGCATGGAACTTTTTTTGCATAAAGACTTTTTTACTTACAGTATGAAAACTGCTTGTTGAAAGCACACTGCACTATATATATTTATATTCATTGATTCACTCAATTTTTGCATGAAGCAGAGATGGAATGAGATTTTTAGCACTGGAACACTTTTTTGAGTTTATTTGTATTTTGAATTCTTTGTTTGTTATTTGGATCACCACGCAACATTTTTTGTTTGTTTTTTGTTTTTATTGTATCACCCATACAACATTAATTATTATTTGACATTTAGTCTACACTTTAGGTTGGCGCCACCACCTGCTCTTTATATTATTTCACACCTTTCCATCCCCTTGCTTCGAGTGACATACATTACCTCTCACAATGAACTGTGGATCACCCCCCAATATTATGATAAACATCCAGGAATTTGCATGTGTCCAAGCTAGTGCACGAGATATGTAAAAACCCTGTCACTGGAAGCAAACATTTTTGGGTTTACATCCACTTTAACTCTTGTGCAGACAGCATGAGGTGACGGCGGTGAATGTGACTATCAGCTTCTGAATGTTCCTCTTAAGCCTCGTACACACGATCAGATATCTAATGGAATCTAATCCGATGGATTTTTTCATCATATATCCGATGAAGCCGAATTTCATCAGTCTTGCCTACACACCATCAGTCAAAAATCCGACCGTGTCCAACGCGGTGACGTAGAACACTACGACGTGCTGAAAAAAATGAAGTTCAATGCTTCCAAGAAATGCGTCGACTTCATTCTGAGCATGCGTGGATTTTTGACCGATGGACTTCCACACAGACGATCGTTTTTTTCTATCGTTTTTTTATCCATAGGAAAAATTTAAAACATGTTCTATTTTTTTTTCCACCGATGGAAAACAAACCGATGGGGCCCACACACGATCGGTTTGTCCGATGAAAACAGTCCAACGGTCTGTTTTCATCGGACAAACCGATCGTGTGTACAGGACTTTATCCTTAGTACCTCAGGACCGTAGGGTATCCTTGTGCAAAATGGAAGAGACGTGCGCTCATAGTGAAGTTCCGTAAAAAAGTTTTTAAGTCTATTAAAAATAAAAGCAATACAACAAAACCAGTTGCCTGGTATGTGTTAAAACAACACAGTGCAGCAAATTCCTATTCAGTGTACTATCTACAGTATGTATGTATCTGTCTCTTCTTCCCGTATATACTGGATGCTCTGTAGAAAGGGGGCCAGATTCTCGTACAGCGGCGTATCTTTGAGCCCGGCGTAGCGCATATGAGATGCGCTACGGCGGGCTCAAAGATACGCCGCTGTACGAGAATCTGGCCCCCTGTCTACAGAGCATCCAGTATATACGGGAAGAAGAGACAAATACATACATAACTTAGAGAGGCTCATACTGTATTCACAAAGCACTTGCTCCCATATTTACGCCAGCATAACGTAAATGGGCCGGCGTAAGCCCGCCTAATTCAAATTTGCAAGGCAGTGGGCGTGTTGTATTATAATGAAGCGCGACCCCATGTAAATGCATGGCCGAACGAACGGCTCATGCGCGCGCATGCTCAGATTCACGTCGCATTTACTCCCTAAGATACGCCGGCTCCATTCATACGACGTGAACGTAACCTACGCCCATCCCCATTCACGTACGACTTACGCAAACAACGTAAAATACGACGCAGTTCCCGCGCCCATACCTTAACATGACTTACACCTGCTTTATGAGGGGTAAAGTTACGCCGGACGTACGACTTACGTAAACAGCGTATCGGGCGCAAGTACGTTCCTGAATCGGCGTATCTAGCTCATTTGCATATTCAATGTGGAAATATACGGAAGCTCCCCTAGCGCCCAGCATAAATATGCACCCAAGATACGACGGCGTAGGAGACTTACGTCCAGGGGTCAAGTCCTGGGAAAAAAAGTGTGGGAACTCCCACCCAAGATCCACTACCCCCACCAAAAAAAAATTGGATACGCTCATATGCATAATTACTAAATTGCATGTTTTTTTTTTTGTTTTTTTTTAGCACGTTCTTTCTAAATACCACGATAACTCGCGGCAGACCTCCGCAATGTTTCCTGGGAACAATGACAAAAGCTCCCAGGAGACATTGCGGCATCGAGGAAGTGACGGAATACCTGCACACTACCTGATGAATCCATATACAGGAAGCTGCCAGTAACAGAAAGAATTTACTAAGGTTCGCCTGCCCCTGACAGTGACTCGAGCTGGGCATGAATGAATGAAAAACTTATAAAGCGCGGCACATGCGAACTGAATCGCTTCTGGGCGCTAGTTGTTCGTGTCTCATGACATCAAAAGAGCAGAGTTTTGATCTGTCTTCTGAAAGTCAGGTGGTTTTCCTCCAAACGAATGCTGGTTGGTAAAGCGTTCCATAGTCTAGGACCCTGAAAAGCAAACCTTCTTTCTCCTTTGGACTTGTATTTGGTTTTTGGAACCTTAACCAGATTTTGGTCGCTGGATCGCAGAACGCGATTAGAATTGTGAGGTTCTATCTTGTCGCAAAGATATTGCGGAGCCTTCCCATGGATGCACTTATGTGTCAGGCAGAGTGCTTTAAATGCAATTCTGTCTTTTACTGGCAGCCAGTGAAGGGTTCTCAACGAAGATGAGATTGATTCCCATTTTTTTTTCCCAGTCACCAGTCTGGCGGCCGTATTCTGAACGACTTGCAGACGGGAGATTTGGTACTTTGGGAGTCCGAGGTACAGGGCGTTAGCATAGTCCAGTCTGGAATTCACGATTGTTCCCACCACGACTGCTACGTCTTCTTTGGGGATAAATGGAATAAGTCTGCGTAGTAGGCGCAACAGATGGTGCGCTCCGCTGACTACTGACCCTATTTGTGCGTCCATTGTCATGAAGGTGTCGAAGATGACCCCGAGACAGGGGCGTACCTAGAGCATTTGGCACCCGGGGCGGATCCTACATCTGGCACCCCCCCCCCCCCAACGTTTACCTGGAAAAACACCCACAATTTTTTTTCATGTTTTCAAGAACATTTATTGCACGAATTTGTAAACTTTACATCAACTTAAAAAAAAAAAAAAAAAAAAACATTGGAAAATAAGTTAACTTACTTAAACCTATTTAAATTATTTATAACATTTATTGAACAGATAATACTGCTTTTTTTTAAACAAAACCATAGCATAGCAAACGCCTGGATTCTGCACATGTCTAAATTCTGCACACTGTAAATCGCACGTGTCTACATTCTGCACACTGTAAATTGCACGTGTCTACATTCTGCACACTGTAAATCGCATGTGTCTACATTCTGCACACTGTAAATCGCACGTGTCTACATTCTGCACACTGTAAATCGCATATGCCTACATTCTGCAACCCTCCCAATCAGGTCAGCTACAGTGTTACACTATACACATGGCAGGGGGTGGCGGACACAGGAATCACCCCCCCAAATCAGGGCCGTCTTAATAGCATCATGGGCCCCTGGGCAAAGCAATGCTCTGGGGCCCCTACAATAGAGACAATGCAGGTAAACTTACATCAAGTAGGTAGGAGATATCTAGGGTGTAGAGGGGTCAGAGTGCTGGAGGGATATCTGGGATGTAGAGGGGCAGCCCAAGGAACAGCTGCTTTGGGGAAAGAGCAGGGGCCCCCATGCAACTGGGGCCCCTGGGCGGGGCCCCTGGGCAGTGCCCAGTGTGCCCTCTCATTAAGACAGCCCTGGGGCAGCTACATACAGTGCTAGTACACATGGCAGGGGGTGGCGGACACAGTAATCACCCCCCCCCCACCAAATCAGGTCAGCTACATACAGTGCTAGTACACATGGCAGGGGGTGGCGGACACAGTAATCACCCCGCCCCCCCCCCCAAATCAGGTCAGCTACATACAGTGCTAGTACACATGGCAGGGGGTGGCGGACACAGTAATCACCCCCCCCCCCAAATCAGGTCAGCTGCATACAGTGCTAGTACACATGGCAGGGGGTGGCGGACACAGCAATCACCCCCCCCCCCAAATCAGGTCAGCTGCATACAGTGCTAGTACACATGGCAGGGGGTGGCATACACAGCAATCACCCCCCCTCCCAATCAGGTCAGCTACATACAGTGCTAGTACACATGGCAGGGGGTGGCGGACACAGTAATCACCCCCCCCCCAAATCAGGTCAGCTGCATACAGTGCTAGTACACATGGCAGGGGGTGGCGGACACAGCAATCACCCCCCCCCAAATCAGGTCAGCTGCATACAGTGCTAGTACACATGGCAGGGGGTGGCATACACAGCAATCACCCCCCCTCCCAATCAGGTCAGCTACATACAGTGCTAGTACACATGGCAGGGGGTGGCGGACACAGCAATCACCCCCCCTCCCAATCAGGTCAGCTACATACAGTGCTAGTACACATGGCAGGGGGTGGCGGACACAGCAATCACCCCCCCTCCCAATCAGGTCAGCTACATACAGTGCTAGTACACATGGCAGGGGGTGGCGGACACAGCAATCACTCCCCCCCCCCCCCCCAAATCAAGTCAGCTACATACAGTGCTAGTTGTGCACATGGCAGGGGGTGGTAGGCACATCAATCACCCCCTAAATCAAGTCAGCTACATATAGTGCTAGTTGTACACGTCAGGGGGTGGTGGACACATTAATCACCCCCCCCCCCCCAAATCAAGCCAGCTACATACAGTGCTAGTTGTGCACATGGCAGGGGGTGGTGGGCACATCAATCACCCCCCCAAATCAGGTCAGCACACACAGGGTGGCAGAGCAGGCAGACACACTCCTCCAGGCTCTTCTTCATACAACCCCTCCTCCCTCACCACTGTTGTCCACCCTCAGGCTCTCAGACTCAGCCTCTGCTAGGGAGTAACTTGGGAGGTCCAGATGGATTCGATTCCTGATCCTGCCTCACTGCCTGTGTCTGTATGTGAAAGCAGCAGCCGAGCCGCCCCAGCGGAGAGAGATGACAGACACAGGCTGAGGCTGCAGTGGTGGGTGGAGGCGGAGCTAGCAGGAGGGAATTCAGTCAATAAAACGAGTGGACGATCTGGACTAGTCCATTGCGGCCGCGGCGATGGGGGTGTTCTAAAAAACACCTAAAGGGAAATGGAGCAGCCAGACCCAGCAGGGATGCCTTGGGATGATTAGACAGTATCACCCGACTTGGGTATGGAGTGCACCCCACATAGTGAAGTCACTCGGCCACTGACACCCCTTCAATGTGTGGCACCTGGGGCGGACCGCCCCCGCCGCCACCCTATTGGTACGCCCCTGCCCCGAGACTTTTGACTTTGGAGCTAGGGGTGATGATTTGGCCCAGAATGGGCGGGGGTGTCCAGGTTGTTGCCAGTTGACTCTTTCGGCTGGCGTGAAACATAAGGAGTTCTGTTTTTGAACTGTTGAGTTTAAGATAACTCTTTGTCATCCAGTTTTCTATCAAAGAGAGACATTTCTCTAAACTGGGATGATGATCCTTTTTATTGCAGATGCGAAAATACAGTTGCGTATCGTCTGCATAAGAGTGATAGAGTAGTTCTTGGCTACTGATAATATCAAAGAGAGGGCGAAGATAGATGTTGAAAAGCACCGGTGACAGGGGGGATCCTTGGGGGACTCCACATGACACGTGCGCTTTTCCGACGTGAAAGAACCCAATTTAACTGTTTGTGATCGGTTTTCAAGAAAGGAAGAAAACCATGGTAAATCACCTTCTGCGACTTCTGCTACCTTGGCTAGTCGCATCAGTAACAGTTTGTGGTCTACCGTGTCAAAGGCTGCGCTTAGGTCCAGCAGAACCAGGAGACAAGATTCTCCTTCGTCTGCGGCCTCGAGGGCATCGTCCCATATTTTGAGTAAGGCCGTTTCTGTCCCGTGTCCGGGACGGAAGCCTGATTGTAATGGATCCAGTAGATTGTGGGTATCTAGATGCTGTTGCAGCTGTTGTACCACTACTTTCTCCATTATCTTGGAGAGAACATTTAGGCCTGTTATGGGACGGCGGTGAGTTGGGTCCTTGGGATTCAGGTTAGGTTTTTTCAAGATGGGCTGGATTGTGCCCTCTTTCAACAGGGATGGCACTGTGCCTTCCTTAAATGACTGGTTTATAAGCTGTGTGATGGGTGGTGCCAGGATGTCGGCACATTCCTTCAGCAGTTTGGTGGGGATGATATCATTGGGCGATGTGCTGTTCCGCAAAGCACCAATGATATTTTTTGTGGTATCGATGGAGATCGGTTCCAGAGTGAACTTTGTTGATTGTAGAGCGTTTCTGTGGGTGTTTTGTGGTTGATTGACGGTGGGGTTGAGGGGGGTATTGTTTTGCAAGATGCTTTCCCGGATTCTTTCAATTTTGTTGATGAAGAAATCCGATAGTTCATTACAAAAACTCTTGGGTGTCTGAGTTGGGGACTTCAAGACATCCTGGATTCATGGTCTGGGTGACCATCTTGAAGAGTTCGCGGGGGCGGTTTAGGGCGCTGTTAATCGCCATAGAAAAATGATGTTTCTTGGCTTTGAAGATTTCTTTATGATATCGTGTTGTTATTGCCTTGTAGATGATGAGGTTATCCTCTGCAGGGCTTCTTTTCCAGGCGGCTTCCGCCCTTCTGCGCTCTTGCTTCAGAAGCGACAGCTGGTTGTTGAACCAGCCAGACTTTCTTTTTCGGATGCAGGCTTTGCGTTTCGGTGCTACTAAATCGGCTGACTGTAGCAGGGCTGCGTTTATGGCATCCAGTGTATCTGCGGCTGTTTGATGTGGATGGATTGTTTTGATTCTGTTTCCCAAGGTAGATTTAAAGAGTTCCGAATGGAGCTTCTTCTGAGATCTAGCCCAGTGTATTGTCACCG
Source organism: Rana temporaria (assembly GCF_905171775.1). Classification (NCBI taxonomy): domain Eukaryota; kingdom Metazoa; phylum Chordata; class Amphibia; order Anura; family Ranidae; genus Rana; species Rana temporaria. The sequence goes on from NC_053493.1 coordinate 49,496,260, forward strand.
GCTTGGGTGCTTTTATCACTGGGGGAATTTTGGAGATTATGAAATTGATTGCATGGTGGTCTGTCCATGGCAATGGTTCATTTTCTAAAATGCTTATTTTCAGATTTTGTCTGAAAATTAGGTCGAGTGTGTGACCTGAAGCATGTGTTGACCCGCATATAAGTTGCTGTAGCCCTAATCCCTCCAGGTGATCGATGCAGGCGTCCGCAATGGGATCCTGTGCGGAGTTGGCCCACAGATTAAAGTCCCCGAGCAGCAAAAGATGTTTGCTGTTAAGGGTATAAGTGGATATGAACTCCGTTAAAGATGGCAAAAACTGCGATTTTGGCCCAGGTGGCCTATAGCAGAGGAGAATGTGAACAGTCTCCTGGGGGGAAGTTTGAAGTTGAAGAGTAAGGGTTTCCATGAATGGAAGAGGATTTTGAAGGGCTGGCTTAGTGATTGTAATGTGATTCTTGTGGATCACCGCCAGGCCTCCTCCTCTTTGCCCTATTCTGTTTTCCGTTATAATGCGATAGTTTTCTGGCACCAATTCTCCGAGAATGGTGTTGCAGTCGTCTGAGAGCCAGCTTTCTGTAATAAAGAGGCAGTCTAGATCGTTTTGTAGTAAGAAATCGTGGATTTCTAATCGGTGTTTTACTGCCGATCTTGTGTTGATCAAAGCACATGATATGTGCTTGAGCTGGGTTAAATAGTTTACATTTTTGATGGTCGATCGTCGATCGAATCTCAAAAGTTGCTCTATTTTTAAGGCCTTTTTGGTGACGGCTGGTAATGCTGTTGCGAATTGTCTCAGACCCCGAATAGAGTCCGCAGAGTATCGCAGATTAGCCATTGTCGCCAGTCACATTGTCGTTAGTCTTTCCTAATTGCGGCGGCCGCAAATGAGGCCTGGTCTGGCGCGGATGCGGGAAGAGCCGCGAGACGCCGGACGTGATGGGTGGAAGACTGTCCAAGTGAGCCGTCACTCGTTGAGTCTTCTCTCCCCAATTGGTCCAGAGGAAGGCGAAAAACCCCAGGCGTGCTGTGCCAATCTGCAGCGAGCGGGGGAAAAAATTCCTTCCTGACCCCTTAACGGCGAACGGTGCAACCCTGGATCAATTGGCTAGGGGGGTGTGGGGGGGGGGGGGGGGGGTCTTAGTCCTGTTTTTTTGTGCTGTGTCTGCAACGCTTAGTGAAGGATTGGCTCGGCTGCTCTAGTCCTGCAAAGGGAACTGAGTTCCTGCTGTGAAAAAAGTGCAGGAGCCCTGCTTACGTCGCTTGTTTCTTGGCCGAATTCAAGCGTAACTGATTCTAAGAATCAGGCGCATAGATACGACGGCGCACATTCGGACATATGACGGCGTATCAGTAGATACGCCGTCGTAAGTCCTTTGTGAATCTGGCCCAGGTTCTCTTGAAGCCACATTCTACTTATCTCCTATCATACTGTGTTTCTCACTGACATTTCCTTTTCCTAACACCATCTTCAAAATCATTACAGCTGATTTCAGTAGGCAGAAACGAAGACCAGAGAATAGAAAACAATACGTTCCTCACTTAGCGCTATCACGCGTAGGAGCAGATGGGATTTTACTAGAAATGCCTTTCCATTTTTCGAATTTAGTTACACATAAAATTTGCAGTAGGGTTCATTTCATGAGAAATGTGACAGCGCTTGTTTCATTGGGAGAAACAGAAATGTGAGACTTCTATTGATTGCAGAAATGAGGTTTCTGTGAATTGCTCCGCTCACCGCCAGCCAGGACCATCGGGAGATGCTCTACAATGAATAAGTCAAGAGGGTCCGCAGTCAATATTTTCACACCTTTGCACATTTTGCTGGCAGTGTAAAAGCCCCAGTGTGAGCGAATACTGAGTTGAGAGCACCTGACACGTACAGTACAATTTAATAAAACCGGTTTGCTTTCACACCGCAGTAATTGAGTTTGCAAAGAGTTAGTCAGAGCTTAGGGAATGTTCCAACAGCAATTCCTCAAACAAAAAGTCAACCAGGAATCGTGGCAAATGTACTGAAGTCAAGAGGTTTTATATTTAATTGAATTTTCTCATGGCAGACAAAATAAGCAATGCAATTTGGTGTAACTGCAGCCTCTTGCTGATGACTTTTGTGCCATGCAGTCTACCTGTTGACTGCAATGGAATAGAGCAGGGGTATGAACAACACTTTCTGAATGATCAGACTCAGCACTCAAGTCCTGCAGGAACGCGTGGGAACGGATTTCCTGCACTTTTTTCACAGCAGGAACTCAGTTCCCTTTGCAGGACTAGAGCAGCCGAGCCGCCCCAGCCAATCCTTCACTAAGCGGCGATGCCCAGCTCGAGTCACTGTCAGGGGCAGGCGAACCTTATTCCGAGTTATCGCGGGATTTAGAAAGAACTTGCTGCTTTCTAAATCCCACGATAACTCGCAGCAGACCTCCGCAATGTCTCCTGGGAACAATGACAAAAGCTCCCAGGAGACATTGCGGCATCGAGGAAGTGACGGAATACCCGCACACTACCCAATGAATCCATATACAGGAAGCGGCCAGTAACATAAAGGATTACTAAGGTACAGTGGATCGAAAAAAAAACCATGCGTATTAGTAATTATGCATAAGAGCGTATATTTTTTTTTTTTTTCGGTGGGGGAGTGGATCTTGGGTGGGAGTTCCCACACTTTTTCACCCAGGACTTGACCCCTGATCAGACTACAGGTAAAATGGTAGGAGGAGTGGGTCTAGGCAGGGGCGGACTGACCATTCGGGCACTCGGGCAATGCCCGAGGGCCCCATGCCACTAGGCGGCCCCATTAGGGTTGCCAACCCTTAGTAAAACCAGGGACAGTATGTCAAAATCTGTGTTTTAAAAAAACAAGAGAGTGTGTATGTGTATTCTGTGTGTATGTATACTGTGTGTGTATATTGTGTGTCTGTGTGTTTATACTGTGTATGTATACTGTACGTGGGTGTGTGTGTATACTGTGTGGCCCCATAATCTCCTATTGCCTGGGGGCCCCATGAGCTGTCAGTCCTGCTGCTCTCTTGAAAACTGTGCGGAGATTGCGCTGGGAGACTTGGATATTAAGTGATTGAGGTATTGTGTATGTCAGGAATTCAACAAAGGGTTCTCACCTCCCCCCATACACCATCAACATATAGAGTTCTCACCCCCCCCCCATATATCATCCACATATACAGTTCTCACCCCCCATACACCATCCACATATACAGTTCTCCCCCCCCCCCCCCCCCATACACCATCTATCCATACAGTTCCCCACACCATCCATCCATTTTTATCTCACGGGTGAAATGTGAGAAATGAACTCTATCTATAACTATATCATACAATCATTTCATAAACACATACCACATACACTGCATATATTATTGAGGAAAATATGCTTATTAAATCGTAAATTTGCCCAAAATAAAAAAATGTCCCTGGATTTCATTTTTAAAATCTGGTCACCTTACTATATAGTAGTATATAAAATCCCCTTTTATCTATCAAAAAGTGTTTCCCAGTACTAAACCTTTCATCTGATTTCTAAATTGTTGCATTTTTAAATTCCAAAAGCCAATATAATGGAATAGTAGTGGTAAAAATAGCACTTGTGGGTTTAACCAATCTTGTTTTTTTTTACAATTCTCCTTTAAGGGGGCGTGGCAAGGGGTGTGTCCAATGCCTGAATACTTTTGCTGATAGGTGTCCCTCATTCCCATTTTAAAAAATTGGGAGGTATGGGTCAGTATTAATTGGGGTAGGGGGGTCGTGGCTGTAAGTGGGTTGGTCATGCATGTTAAAAGGCAACCCAGAAAGTGGGAGTGATGTGGGCAAGACCACCTGAAAGATGGGCATGTCAAGAGTGGACCATGGGCAAGGGTCCTGGCGAGGGGGACTAAGATGTTGGTAAGTATGACATAGGGGTGTGCACAAAGGGTCCAATAAAAACAAGCCACACAGCTGATTTGAGCATTGCTGGTATTTATTAAGATGTGAAGAAGTTGAAGTGGAACTTCACTTTCTCAATCAACATTTGGACTATTTGTAATCCTTTCGTTGCTACCATTAGTAAATAGACACATTTACAAGTCATGATTACTTGTGTCAAACTTTTTTTCTTGCATTTCTTCAGTTACTTCCTGTTTTCTAGGCCTAGGCAAATGATGTCATACATCCCAGGAGTCTTTAGGAGAGGAGGAAGGGTTTTTCAGTTAAGCTCACCCTCTTGCCAGATTGCCTGAGCCAAGGGCAGTTTGCTTTGAATAATATAAATGAATTAAATAGCATTATTAGTTTGTGGAGCTCAGATACAGTGTAGTTCTGCTTTAACTGCTTGACTGAGTATTTCCTTTCAGAGAAAGACCCTTTATTGGACTTTAAACTTGCTATGGAATTTACACGCTAGAATTCCACCAGCATAGCCCCCTAATTGCATATCAAAGTCATTTTCTCTTCTGGGGTGTCTAATTACTGCCTGTGCTGGTGGAGCTCCAACTTTCACCTTTCTTTTAAGTAGAAGGTGGGGGAGGAGTGAAGGGGAATACTACAGTGTGTTCCTTAAGTTACATCTTCAAAGTGATTGTAAAGTCTTGTTAAATTTTTTTTATAAAAATAACAAAAAATTTATATTTACTTCATCTGTGCAGTTGGTTTTGCACAGAGCAGCCCGGATCCTCCTCTTATCGAGTCCCTCTTTGCTGCTCCTGGCCCTCCCCCCTATCCAGTGCCCCCACAGTCAGCAGCATCCTATGGTGGCACCTGAACTGAGTCATAGCTTTGTGTCCATTCAGACAGGGAGCCCTGACCCGGCCCTGCTCCCCCTTTATCCTCTGATTGGCTGACTGTTTTTGATTGACAGCTGCTGGAGCCAATGGCGCCGCTGCTGTGTCTCAGCCAATCAGGAGAAGTGTCCCAGACAGCTTAGACATTCGTGGACATCGCTAGAGAGAGAGATGGGGCTCAGGTAAGTAATTAGGGGGTGCTGGGGTGGCTGCTACACACAAGTTTTAAAGAATGCATTAAGATAAAAAAAACTTCTGCCTTTACAACTCCTTCAAGTCTGGTCATCAAAGATGGTGGCACCCAACACCACTCTCAAGGTTTTTGGATGTCTACACAAGGGAGGCTTATACAGGTTAATAACATGCGTAAAATACAGTAAATGAATATATAATCGGTAGCATTTCTCCTGGCGATTGGCTGGACCTGTTGAGACAGAGGGGTGACAAGCGCAAGATTATCTATGGAAGAAAGGTTCTCATCCAATATTTGACCATACATGACCCCCGTCCATCGTACCTTTGATGTGGTGAAGTAGTCCTGTCCCCTTGGCAGAAAAACACCCCCAACGCATAATGTTTCCACCTCCATGTTTGATGGTGGGGATGGTGTTCTTGGGGTCATAGGCAGCATTCCTCCTCCTCCATACACAGCACGTTGATTCCAAAGAGCTTGATTTTGGTCTCCTCTGAGGCTCTGACCACAACACTTTCACCCAGTTCTCCTCTGAATCATTTAAAAGTTCATTAGCAAACTTCAGACGATCCTGTACATGTGCTTTTTTGAGCAGAGGGACCTTGCGGGCGCTGCAGGATTTCACTCCTTAACAGTATAGTGTTACCAATTGTTTTCTTAGTGACTATGGTTACAGCTGCCTTGATCATTGACCAGATTCTCCTGTGTAGTTCTGGGCTGATTCCTCACTGTTCCGATGATCATTGAAACTCCACAAGGTGAGATCTTGCATGGAGCCCCAGACCGAGGGAGACTGACAGTTATTTTGTGTTTCTTCCATTTGCGAATAATTGTTGTCACCCTCTCACCAAACGGCATGCTGATGGTCTTGTAGCCCATTCCAGCCTTGTGGAGGTCTACAATCTTGTCCCTGACATCCTTGGACAGCTCTTTGGTCTTGACCATAATGGAGAGATTGGAATCTGATTGATTGCTTGCTTCTGTGGACAGGTGTCTTGTATACAGGTAGTTAGCTGAGATTAGGAGCACTCCCTTTGAGAGGGTGCTCCTAATCTCAGCTCATTACCTGTATAGAAGACACCTGGGAGCCAGAAATCTTGCTGATTGATAGGGGATCAAATACTTATGTAGCGCCCACCTTACTTTCAGTGCGGGCGCTACACTAAAGTTAGTGGGGAATAGGAGGATTAGTTTTACTCCCATTCGTGATTTATGGAAACTCAGGCTGCTGCCCACTTCAGAATCGGTCCTGTAGGTCAGTCTGCACTCCAGGAGTATGTTATCACCCCTGGGCGGCAGTTGGCGCTAGAGGGGTTCTGACGGACCCAATTTCTCCCAGCAGCCAATCAGAGGAGTTCTTCCCTAGTTGGGCATGCTGGGAGGGGGATATATCTGGGGCAGCCGTTTTTGGCGGGTTGTTCTATGCGGGGCCCGAGTTCCAGGTGCGGTACCCACCTTCAGCTACGCGCATCCATGGGCCCCGCCACCGTGGCCTGCTTCGCTGAGGTTGTGCACCATGCAGAGCCTCATCCTGACATTAAGAGGGGCCCCAGCGACTTGCTGGGTCCCAACCTTCTGTTGAGAGGATCCTAAGCTGGAGGCTGTGCGATGGGGGATCGGCTCGGGGGAACCTAGAACTAGAGGTTGAGAAAGGAAACTAAGTTTGGGACTTTAGATGAAGCGTGCAGCCACAGAAAATAACGTAGCATTAAACTATAATAATGTCTGATGATAGGGCCATCAGTAGTGTCATATAATACAGTGCATAAACATCATAACCATCGTAATACGGTAATAAAACCATTTATTCCATAACATGGTACATAATAAAGAACAGAATAGCATGATGACACAAAGATGGCCTAGAGCCACAATAGAACTAGAGGTTGTCCAGGAGGCCTAGACGAACCATCGGGGATCCGGTCACCACACCATATGACAGGTATGCTCAAGCTGTCAATGGGTGACACTGATTGAACTAACTGGGAGGATTTGCTCAAATTGATCTCACAAATCCCAAGTTGTCCAGCCTGTGGCAGAGGCCCTGAGTCAGGCCTGTGGCAGAGGTCTGTTTCCTCCCAGTGATCCGCAAGTGACGCTCCGGCTGCCAGGCATGAGATAACCGCCTGTCCGGAGGCACTTTACCCATCCTGATTGGGGTGGCGACGTGTTGAGCTATATCATTGCTGAGAGCAGGCTTGCTCTCTCTTCATATCCAAGGCCTGATACTAAAGTTTTCTCTACGCTCATCAACCTTTCTCTGTCGTGTGCCATGTTGATGTTGGCTGTGTTGGGCCTTGGAATAAAGCATTGAAAACTGAATTGATGTCTGGACACTTGCTCTTTATTCACACTCACAGAAATCACCCCTAGACCAAGTCAAGAAGGTAACTCAGTAAGCCGATCCCAAACTAATCAGCGGCTCCTTCGGGGGTGAGTGCTACACTTATTTCACTCATTAAAATGCAAATCAATTTATAACTTTTAGGAAATGCATTTTTCAGGATTTTTTTTTGTTGTACTGCCTCTCACTGTTAAAATAAACCTACTATAAAAATTATAGACTGATCATTTCTTTGTCAGTGGGCAAACATACAAAATCAGCAGGGGATCAAATACCTTTGTGCTTGAAGTAGAACTATAGGCAATGCTTTTTTTTTTTTTTTCCATTTTGAATAGAGTAAGGGAGGGTTGTGGCACCTGTCAGTTTCTTTTTTACCATTCCTGTCCCATTGCATAGATTTCCCTTCACTTCCTGCCCCCATAGCCAAACAGGAAGTGAGAGGAAATCTATGCAAATTATGGGAATCCAATTCCCCCCCCCCTCCAGGCCCTCAGAACTAGTGTCCCCACTCAAAAATTCTTAAAGTCTTAAATAGGAAGGGGTGGGTAAAATTTAAATTAGGGGGTGCATGAGTTTAGTGAGGCCTAGGGCAGCACAAAACCTAAATACACCACTGGCACACAGACAATGTTTTTCCACGACTATCACAAAAATGTTTTAGCTCTAGATACACTTTACTAGATTAACAAATCAACAAATTAGCAATGCTTTCCATTGCTACAGTCGGCCGGCCATAGGTTAATAGAGATTGTTCTCTGTATCTTGCAGCAGACCCTCCTACTCATACAGCTCCTCAGAACCCGCCAGGGTGAGATTTTCTATACTGAATTGGCTGCTTTTTAAAAGGCCTTGGAGGTGAACATTCCTGGCTGTGCGGCTCTGAAAAGGGTTTTAACGAATGTTTGCAGCATGACTTGTTCTTTGCCACAAACCAAAGGTGATGACACGCTATCTTATCAGCCATGATGGATAAAGTGCTTCATTAGCAGTGTTTGGGCTTTAAGACTGTGAGACAGATGTGGCGGAATAAATCAGACTATGACTCCTGAAAAGCATTTATCTGGGCTGGAGGCTCTGCATAACAGCAAACACACTTTGATCAAACCCTTAGAAGTGGCATACATCAAAAAGACGACATAAAAACACATGAACAGTGTAAAAGCGAGACACTGACCTAGAGGTACTAAACTGTGACTGCTGTTAACTGACATTTACTGAGAAGATGTGCAGCTGAAACCAGCTCATTAATAAGGCTCTTTCAAAGCCGGCTGTGGTGTACTGTGATTATTTTCAGCTGGTCTATGGTGTATAGCTGTTGTAATGGCCAGTGCCCACCTGTAAGATGTCATAATGGCTTATACCTCTTTGAGCGCCTCCAGAGGTGTTGAATGAGCCCTAAACATTATTCTGTGCTGTGCCAATGCGGGCACAGTTACAAGACACTCACACGGCCAGTCGGGGGTGGCCAACGGCAAGAATAGATTTTTGATGGTGGACATATGCTGCATACACACAGTGTGTGCAAAACAGCCACATCCAGCATGTACCGTATTTTCCGGCGTATAAGACGACCTTTTACATCGCAATTACACAGCCAAAAACTGAGGGTCGTCTTATAAGCCGGGTGAAGAGGTCGCAAGGTTGATGTCACCCCGCCGGGTGCTCGATAATACTGTGTACAAACAGTATGCACAGCTCAGCCAATCCAGGCGGCAATGCACTCTTTTGATGACTACAGAGCCTGCTAAGCCTGCTCAGATTGGAGTAACAACCTCTGCCAATCTGAGCAGGCTTAATAGGCTCTGTAGTCATCAACAGAGTGTATTGCCAGCCGGGACTGGCTGAGCGGTGCATATACTGAATACATATAGCTTTACAGAGCACCCTGTAGGCTGCGGCCTCTTCGTTTTTGAACGGTATTACCTCACAAGGGGGGGTCGTCTAATACGGTGAGTAGAGCACAAAACCACCAAACTCAATATTAGGGGGTCGTCTTATATGCCCAGCCGCCTTATACGCCGGCAAATATGTTAAAGCGGAGGTTCACCCTAAAATAATTATATACCATCCCGTCCAGCATACTTGCGTCAGCTACAGTATGCTTTTTTTTGTGCTGTATTTACCGTTTAATCCCTCAGTTTCTTTTCAGACTCCCGCGGGAAGTAGGCGTTCCTATGAAGAGGGGAACATGATTGACGTCTGGCTATGGCGCGTCACGCGTTCCGAATATAGCCGAAATAGGACTCGGCTGTATACGGCGCCTGCGCAGTCAGCTCCTAGTCCCTGCGCAGGCGCCGTATAGCGCCGTGAAAAGCCGAGACCTAGTCCGGCTATTTTCGGAACGCATGATGCGCCATAGCCGGACGTCAATCATGTTCCCCTCTTCATAGGAACGCCTACTCCCCGCGGGAGTCTGAAAAGAAACTGAAGGATTAAACGGTAAATACAGCGCAAAAAAAAAAGCATACTGTAGCTGACGCAAGTATGCTGGATGGGATAGATGTTTTTTAGGGTGAACCTCCGCTTTAAACTCTCATCAGAGGGGTTGCATGCAAATAGAGACCCTGGCCGACAATTTGCGACCTTTGTGTTTTTATGACATTTCTTGCTGCAGCTAATCAGTCAGTTTATGCAGCCATAAAATAGACTGGGAATTAACTAAGCTTCTTCGCCTGTATAACGGCGGAAGTGACATGCACATTAAAAGAGCATATATACCTGTTTCAGGTGTATCTGTGTGACCTGTGCCCAGGGCCACTGTTAAGGCAGTACAGCTGGTCCTGTTCCCAGACCTCATCAGCTAAATTATTGGTAATTTCTGCCTGAATTAATAAATGGATTTTACTAGACCACACCCTCACTCCTACTTTCTTACCAGGGCTTAAATGACATTTCCCTGGGCCCTATCAAGTCAACAGTAGGAATGAGCTTCGGTGTGTTTGCACACTCCACGTGCAGAGCCCGCCAGGAAGTCGGCACGGCGCTGCGCTAATCACAGGCAGGGAGACATTGTCCCGATGCTCGGCTACAGAGATTGGGAAATGTCTCATTGCCTGTGATTAGCGCAACGCCGTGCAGACTTCCTGGCGGGCTCTGTACGTGGAGTGTGCGAACACGCCGGAGCTCATCCCTAGTAAACAGTGGGGTCCAGGAGGTGGGACTTTTTTCTTCTTCATTTTTTTAGGGTGTAGGTGAATAAAGTCAATGGTGCTTCTTTGCTGCACCCCAGGGGGGTGGGTATGGTGTAGGCGGCGGGCTTGGGGCCCCATCATGAAGGCTGTAAAAGAATCCCAGTAAATTCAGTACTCACCTGTTTCCATCATATTTTTTCTTTGTTGTGATTTAGACGCATGTTTCAACTTAGTTCGATTTACTGTTCTTCTAAGCAAGATATCACCTGACCTAAACAACTACAATGTGGATATCATTGGTGCCTTTGATGTTCTTCTCATTGAAATGCCTTTAACAGCCAGATGTGTCTTTTTGTTTTTGTCTTCTTGATATCTTTCATCTTGATCATTATTGTATCTTTTAGTTTAGTCAATAAAAATCATTGAAAGTAAAAATAAATACCAATAAGCGTGTATTGTCTGGTTTGCATGAAAATTATAGCGTCTACAAACAAATGGTGTATATAATGGATTTTTTTATTTGTTTATAATTTTTTATGCTAGTAATGGCAGTGAATAGTGACTTATAATGGAACTGCGATAGTGCTGCGGACAATCTGACACTAGCTGATGCTTGGGGGAACTGACACTGACATTAACAGTGACACTAATACAGTGATCAGTGATAATACTATACACTGTCACTGTACTAATGACATTTAGGGGCAATCAAGGGGTTAACTGTGTGTGCCTATCAATGTTTGGTGTGTGTACTGTGTGCTGTTTTAATAAACAATGTGCCATATTTTTCTCCCTGCTAGCAGGGAGAAAAAAATCAGCAAATCGCTACTGTTTGTTTGTACTACTGTCTCTTCTATCATTTGCTCAACTGATTAGTGGGTGCCAGCCATACCTCATTGGCTGGGACCTGCTGATCAGCTTGTGCTGTAACAAATAACAGTGTTCCCCCTACCCAGAAATGATTTATGGGCGGCACTCGCTAATTGGTCGAACAAATGACAGAAAAGAGCCCTGTGTTGTTTACCAGCACAGGGCTCTCTTCTGTTATTCGCTCAACTGATCAGCGGGTGGTGGCCACAAATCATTGGCCAGGACCCGCTGATCGTCTTGTGCTGTAGCAAATGACAGCCTGCTCCCTACCTTGAAATGCAAATCACGTATATTTACTTGATTCTGCACAGCTAAGTCGCCCAGTAGCAGATAAGCGAAAGGAGGCGATCAGCATGTGGTTAAGCCACAGTATCTTTTCTAGAGGATTAGACTACTATACTTTACTCCTCATGTGCATCACTGAGCCTTGGCTACCCATGACCCTGTCACCGGTTTTCCTTCCTTGGACCACTTTTGGTAGATTCTGACCACTGCAAGCCGGGAACATCCAACAAGAGCTGCCGTTTCGGAAGGAGGACATTGGGAACCTCTACCTCCATTACCCCCACTACCCCACTCCGTCAGTACTGGGTTAACATTAGCTGAGTGAGGGAGAAGAAAAATACCAGTGTGCAAAGTTGTATTTGCTTTTGAAGAATATGTCACCTATAATGTTAGGTGTCCTATGTGTAGATATTAATGCGATATGTAAACCATTCGTTTCATTTTTGTACATTTTAAAATGGGGTGCCTTGTGAAAAATGGTTGAGAAACACTGGTCTAGCCATTACAGTTTGGCCCTTATCAAAGTCGTGGAAATCCTTATACCTGCCCATTTTTTTCTCCTTTCAGCACATTAACTTCAGGGACAACATGTTAACTTGCTGCCTAATATATAACACCTACTTTAACCACTTAAGCCCCGCACCATTTAGTTGGCCAAAGTCCAGGCCACTTTTTGCGATTCGGCCATGCGTAGCTTTAACCGACAATTGCGCGGTCGTGTGACGTGGCTCCCAAAACAAAATTTACATCCTTTTTTCCCACAAATGGAACTTTCTTTTGGTGGTATTTGATCACCTCTGCGGGTTTTATTTTTTGCACTATAAACAAAGATAGAGCGTCAATTTTGGAAAAAAAAGCAATATTTTGTACTTTTTGCTATAATAAATATCCATTTTTTTAAAAAAAAAAGCAAATTATTTCTCAGTTTAGGCCGATATGTATTCCTCTACATATTTTTGGTAAAAAAAAATCGCAATAAGCAGATATTGATTGGTTTGCGCAAAAGTTATAACATCTACAAAATAGGGGATAGTTTTATGGCATTTTTATCATATATTTTTTTACTAGTAAAGGTGGCGATCAGCAATTTTTATCGTGACTGTGACTTTATGGCGGACACATCGGACACTTTTGACACATTTCCGGGACCATTGTCATTTTTACAGCGATCAGTGCTATAAAAATGGACAAATTACTGTGAAAATTACACTGCCGCTGAAGGGGTTGTGTGTCCTAGGGAGTGATTCTAACTGTTGGGGGGAGGAGCTACCAGTGACATGTCCAGGGACCTCGCCTGTGGAATGCACTACCAACCACCATCCAACTGGAGTCGGACCACTTGGCCTTCAGGAGAAAGATTAAAACCCATCTCTTCTGAGGTCAAGGGGTTCCTTACCCATGAAATGGATACAGTGCCCAGAGGCGATTCAGTTCGCATGTGTTGCGCTTTACAAGTCTCTCTCTCTCTCTCTCTCACTGATCACTGTCCCTGATCACAGGGAACAGTATATCAGTCACATGTCACTAGGCAGAACAGGGGAATGCCTCATTTGCAATGGCATCCCCCTGTTCTGCCTTTACCGAATGCAATCATGGGCCGGCTGGGAACATCAAGTTTCTGGGACCGTGAGTGTACTCACGAGGCACACGGCGCGCGCGAGCTGTGCTGCAAATTTAAAGAAACGTACAGGTACGCCCATTTGCCTGCCCGTGCCATTGTGTCAATGTATATGTGTGTGCGGTGGTCGCTATGTGGTTAAGATGCCATTGTAATAAGATAATGTATGTTATCAGTTTTAATAATGTTATGGCTGATAGGCAGGGGTCAAGTCGTTTTTTTTGATTCACTGTACCTTCGTAATCCTTTATGTTACTGGCCGCTTCCTTGGATTTAGAAAGAAGAAATTTCTTTCTAAATCCCGCGATAACTCGCGGCAGACCTCCGCAATGTCTCCTGGGAACAATGACAAAAGCTCCCAGGAGACATTGCGGCATCGAGGAAGTGACGGAATACCCGCACACTACCTGATGAATCCATATTCACTACCTGATGCCTGGAAGAAATACAGTCCTGGATGGGAGCCAATTATTTAAAACTTAATGGCTCAAAAACAGAATGTATTATTATCAGTAATCAGAGCAAAACCAGTGTGACTGATTTTCCTTCTTGGCCGGTTTCGTTTATGCCATCCCCGACCCTGGCTACCCAGGTTCGGAACTTGGGAATCATTGTGGATTCCAAATTGTCACTGAAGGCGCAGGTAAATCAGGTGGTGAGCGCATGTTATTACCAACTGAAACTCCTGCGCTCTACATTGCATTTCATTGACGAGGTGGATAAAGTCCAAGTGATCAATGCTTTTATTGGTAGTCGGCTGGACTATTGTAACGCGTTATACATGGGGTGTCCAAAAACCCTTCTGCATAAGCTTCAACTGATCCAAAACGCTGCAGCTAGGTTATTAACGGGTGTGGGTCGTCGGGACCATATTACACCGTCTCTGAAAGCCCTGCATTGGCTACCGGTGGCTGAGCGTTACGTTCCCAACAGATCACTGAGATCTGCTGATCAGGCCAATCTGACTGTCCCTAAATTTAGAAGAACTAAATGTGGAGGGAGGACGTTGGATGCGCAGGGCTCAATATTCTGGAATTCTCTACCTCTATATATAAGACGTGAGAAGGATCTATTAAAATTCAGGACGTTTTTAAAAACTTTCCTATTTGTTCAAGTGTATGGCCCTAATTAGGGTAAGATAGTAGTATTAGTATGGTATTTTAGCTTTTTTAAATGTTATTATGTGATTTTATATTGTTATCTTATAGTAATGAGAGATGTGTTCTGTATTTTATATGTTGGTTCTATGAGCGCATCGAGGCCTGCTGGTAATGACTGCGCTCTCAATAAGCATTTTAAATAAATAAATAAATAAATAAATATACAGGGAGCGGCCAGTAACATAAAGGATTACTAAAGTTCGCCTGCCCCTGACAGTGACTCGAGCTGGGCATCGCCGCTTAGTGAAGGATTGGCTCGGGCGGCTCGGCTGCTCTAGTCCTGCAAAGGGAACTGCGTTCCTGCTGTGAAAAAAGTGCAGGAACTCCGTTCCCATGCATTCCCGCAGGACTTGAGCCCTGCTGATAGGTGCATATAGTCCAGTTCTAAGGAGGTTAGCAGTGGGCAGCCTGTTAGATGCTGGAAGCCTTACATCCATTGGAGTCCACATGGATTGACTGGTTCTTGTGGACAACAGATTTTCCTTTGCGAAGGTTTGATATACTGAGCCTTATATCCGGATAAATTCCTGTGTTAAATAAATCCACATTGCTTCCGCCTATGTCTACATATTTCACCTCGAGAGTCAGTCGGCTCAGAAGCGGAAGCTTTGCAGACGTTGATGAAGAACCTTTCATGTTCGGTCAAGTTGACTGTAAGATTGCATATCAGAAAATCTGCCGTGATTTTACTTAAATCCCTTTTCAAGTTAAGGTTTTGAGGTTTTTCTGTTTAGGTCAGTTTTTGTTTTCCCGCAGTGATGTGGTCCAAATGATACATGATTAATTGATTAAAAGCAGCTGAAGCATAGGCCTGTGGTCCACGGAATCCAAGGCATTAAAATTAAAAGCAGCGCTCACCGGTTTAATTTCGGGTATGAGTGGACCATTGTGTTCCAGCACAGTACAGGCAAAGTAATGTGCTTGTATTAGATGGGGCTGTGCTGCATTCCTTCAGATAAGCACTAATGAGGCAAAAGTATACCTTGGTATGCCAAGCCCTGATGGAGGACAGCCTATGACCCCCTCCCCCACCAAGATTGATCCACTAAAGCTGATTGTTTCTATGTATGACGTGAAAAAGTCCGTCAGAACTATTCAGTCTGAATGTTCATGCTTCGAAATGGACATTTCACTAATTTCTCAAGTCTGCATGAATACATTCCTAACGTCACAGTGTAAGCAACAGTATCGTTTTCCAAAAGTATCAACCTATCCTCAGCCTTTCCCCAGGGATCAGCCTGCAACATTGTAACTTTCAACACAGATCAGCCTGCAACATTGTAACTTTCAACACAGATCCGCCTGCAACATTGTAACTTTCAACACAGATCCGCCTGCAACATTGTAACTTTCAACACAGTCCCAAGGTGAAAGGCTGCTGCTGTGTGGGACATTTGTGAAAATAGTAAAAAAAACTTCATAGACACCAGAATTTTCATGATTGTGTCCTCAAAGCCGGTGATCTGCCGTGCTGGTTCCAGCTATCGTGGAAGTTCCAGCGCATGCGCAAGCTGATGTGCTGAGATGGTTCCAGCTATCAGGAAAGTTCCTTCAAGGACTGCGCAGGCGCAAACTTGCTGACGGAAATCTCCGAACCGCGGCCAGCATCCAGGGCGACGTGGATTTCTTTTTTTAACATCCTCCAATCCACAGGGATGTTAAAGAATGAGCCTGGATGTCGGACGAGGTTCGGAGATTTCCGTCGGCAAGTTTGCGCCTGCGCAGTCATTGAAGGAACTTCCCCGTTAGGTTAACATTAAGGACAAGTCACCGGCAGCTCCGTCCAGGAAGTAGATGGTGATCCCAGATCAGGGGTGTGCAAACTTTTGAAGAGCAGGGGGCCATTTAAGTGATTTGGTAACTGGTCACAGGCCACAATGAACTATGGGGTCTTACTGCCCCCCAAACTGCAAATGTAAAGGAGCCCTTATTGTCCTGAGCCCCTATGAGGCTGCTCTGAGACTAACGCGCTGCAGTTTACCTGCACTGGTGGTGCAGCACAGTACACCTGAGGGTTAGCTGCACTTTGCCATAGACTTCGAGATCGAAGATTTGCAGTCCAAGGACCCCGCCTGTGGAATGCACTACCAACCACCATCCGACTGGAGTCGGACCACTTGGCCTTCAGGAGAAAGATTAAAACCCATCTCTTCTGAGGTCAAGGGTTTCTTACCCATGAAATGGATACAGCGCCCAGAGGCGAATTAAGTTTGCATGTGTTGCGCTTTACAAGTCTCTCACTCACTCACTTCTATTACATCTTGCGGGTGTGCTTCACTTTCTGAATGCGCACCAAAACTCCTGCATTCAGGAGGATATAATAGAAGTTTATGGCTAGGTAGAAAACCCTCAGGAAAGCTGCAGGTGCACTGCCCATCAGCGTGAATGCAGCACAATAACCCTTTATTATAGGTGCTTATATGCCCATTGCAAAAGCCCAGTGTATGTTTAATACACTGACCTTTTCCAGTGGCGTCAATAGGGTTGGTGTCACTTGGTGCGGTAAAACATGGTAAAACACCCCCTAAACCAAGTATAGTCCCATCTCAGCACAAACCCCCCCCCTCCACTAAATACAGACCCCCCTCCTTCCGTATATAACCACCTCCCTAGGTCCAGACCCCCCCTCTCCACTAAGTATAGACCCACCTCCCTCAGTCCAGACCCCCTCTCCACTAAGTATAGACCCCCTCTCTCAGTACAGACCCCTCCTCTCCACTAAGTATAGACCCCCCATCCCTCCGTTCAGACCCCCTTCTCCACTAAGTATAGAACCCCCTCC
This sequence comes from Rana temporaria, assembly GCF_905171775.1. Classification (NCBI taxonomy): domain Eukaryota; kingdom Metazoa; phylum Chordata; class Amphibia; order Anura; family Ranidae; genus Rana; species Rana temporaria. Next base: position 49,513,415 of record NC_053493.1, read on the forward strand.
CTCAGTACAGACCCCCTCTCCACTAAGTATAGACCCCCCTCTCAGTACAGACCCCTCCTCTCCACTAAGTATAGACCCCGCTCCCTCTGTACAGACCCCTCCTCTCCACTTAGTATAGACCCCCTCCCTCAGTACAGACCCCCTCTCCACTAAGTATAGACTCCCCATCCCTCCGTTCAGGCCGCCTTCTCCACTACGTATAGAACCCCCTCCCTCAGTACACACCCCTCCTCTCCACTAAGTATAGATCCCCCCCATCCCCCAGTACAGACCCCCCTCTCCACTAAGTACAGACCCCCGCACTCAATCCAGATCCCTCACTCCACTAAGTATAGACCTTGTCCCTTACTACACCCCCCCTCCCTCAGTACAGACACCCCTCTTCAATCAGTATAGACCACCCGTCCCTCAGTGCAGAGCCCCCTCCCCACTAAGTATAGACCCCATCCCTCAGTCCAGACCACCCTCTCTACTAACTATAGACCCCCATCTCTCAGTATAGACCCCCCTTACCCCTCCACTAAGTACAGACCCCCATCCCTAATTCCAGATACCCCCCCTCAGTACACACACCCCTCACCACTTATGCTACTAGGATGGTGGTGGGGGGGTCATTTTGAGAGTGGAGAGGACTTGGGCTAGTAGGGAGATGTGGGGGGGGGGTCATGTATGTGCTGGGGGACACTTTGGGATGTGAGAGGGCTTATGCTCTTATGGTGGGTCAGATTTCAAATCCAACCCCCCACTTCTAGCATAGGCAATTTCCCCTCCTAAAGTGCCCCCTAGCACATATTTTCTTAACACCCCTCCCCAAATCACTCCTCTATCTTTTTTAACCCCACCCCATCCCCCTTTCTTCCTGGTCACTCTGCGTCGTTGTCCCCCCCCCCCCAATGTGTACAATATAACAAACTCCAGGCTGTATGGATGTAAACAGCCGAGGAGGGGGAGGCGGCTTCAGTCCGCTCTGCTGTGCGAGGTGGCCCTGCCGATTGGGTGCCACCCCTCTGCAGTTCGCACCCCCCAGCGACACCACTGACTTTTTCCTCTTCTAGTTTCTGCTGCCATCACTTTCCAAGCTGCTAGAAAAGTCCCAGGTGGAGTGCACTCAGTATCACTCCACCTGGCACAGGAGCCGACACTACAAAGGAACCATCGGCTTATGTGGCTCTTGCTCCCTCCGCAGCCACCTGCTTCCTCCGCTGCCGCCTGCCGGTGCCAGGTCCATGCACTCTGATGCTCTGGGATGTCTTTGTCTGTTAAAAAAAGATGAAAAACAACCGATTTACTGGCTGGATCACCAGGTGAAAATAAAAGGGAAAAAATAAATCAAAAGAAAACTAATACAGTCACCACATCTAAGGAACGGTAAGCAGCAACATAATACATTTTTGTTTTGGACTCGCTTTGACTCGCTGTACAGCCGGGTGCACAAGATAAATGTCAGCAGGAGAGCAACATTCCAGAAAGAAAGAAAGTTAATGTTTGAACGGCCTTTAAACGGTCCAGTATGTTAAATTGAAATGAATGATTTTCTAGAACAAATAGTGCTTGATTATGGCTACACAGTTTTATATAGTGAATGATGGTTTTGCAATACATTCTAAAGGAAGGCTTTTCCAGTTTGCTTTAAGCAAGTCACCCATTACGCAATTTTCTTTCCTTCAACCATGGGTTGAAGAAAATAAAGTTGCTTGATTCCACCCATCAAAACTCTGGGCCAGATCCACATAGAAATAGATCGGTGCAGCGTATCAGAGATACGCTACACCGCCGTACCTTACCTGGCGTTCTTTCGAATCCTCAAAGATTTCGCGCCGTAAGTTACGGCGGCGTAGTGTATTTCTGGCAGCGGAATTCAAATCGGCGATTAGGGGGCGTGTTTCATTTAAATGAAGCGTGTCCCCGTGCCAAATGAACTGCGCATGCTCCGTTTCTAAATTTCCCGCCGTGCATTGCGCTAAATGACGTCGCAACGACGTCATTTTTTTTAACTTAGACGTGAATTACGTCCATCCCGATTCACGGACGACTTACGCAAAAAAATAAAAATAATTCAAATTTCGACGCGGGAACGACGGCCATACTTAACATGGCAAGTCTAACTATACGCCGCAAAACACCAGCTTTAACTATACGCCGGAAAAAGACGACTAGAGACGACGTAAGAGAATGCGACGGCCGCACGTACGTTCGTGGATCGTCAGAGATAGCTAATTTGCTTACCCGACGTGGAAAACGACGTGAACGCCACCCAGCGGACGCCGAAGTATTGCATCTTAGATCCGAAGGCGTACGAGGACGTACACCTGTCGGATCTAACCCAGATGCCGTCGTATCTTGGTTTGAGGATTCAAACTAAAGATACGACGCAGGAAATTTGAAAGTATGGCGGCGTATCAGTGGATACGCCGGCGTACTCTGTCTGTGGATCTGGCCCTCTGTACCTTCTTCTAAACCCCTCCCGCTATTGTATAATGACTGTGGGAGGTTTCCCCACCATCAGGATACAATGATCGCTTCTGGCAGCTATAGTCACCACCGGTAATCAAATCAACAATAAACCTGACAGGCTGGTTGTACTGAAGTTGATCGATAAATTTGCTTGCCCATAGTTGGCTTGAAATGTGTCTGGTTCCTGCTGAACTGGCTGAATGTCGATCCGTCTATAGTCGGCCACCTCAAAGTGATACTTTTATTAGGTGGAGAATGAAAGGCCGAGCCGCCTATAGCTTCTTGTATGTCTTGGATACTCTAACAATGAGGGCTCCCTGCCATATTTCCAAGCTCTGTTCCTGTTAACTTGGAAATTTTGATTATCTTTGCTTGTTCAATACCTCCTGTAATATTCTCCATGATATTAAATAGGGAAACTCAACAGGTCCTTCATATTAGCTACAGAAAGTGTGCAGACCCAGGGAATCAGTCACAGAAAACTCCAAAATAGAGTTCCTGAGCAATATAAGAAAGTATCAGGGGGGCCTAAAGTGGTTGTAAAGGCAGAAGTTTTTTCTATCTTAAAACCTTTCTGCATGCAGACCCCCTAATACATTCCTGAACCCCTTGCTAGATACAGCAATGTGTACGAGAGCCAAGACTCCCTCCCTTCTCATTGGCCCAGAGACAGCAGTAGGTGCCATTGGCTCCTGCCATTCACAGCCAGTGAGGGTGGAACGGAGGGCACTCTCTGTGTGTCTTACGGTGACTCAAAGACCTGTATCGTGTGCCACCCAGGCTCATTGAAGGGGGTACTAGTCCTTGATGTCCACCGCTGGGAGTGCTGGTGGGGAGGGAGCTCGTCCTGTCTCCTAAGACTGGGCAGTGTAAAGGAAGGTATCCCTGTGACCGTACCACCGTGTCACCCCAAAGTGCAATGGTAAGTGACAACCTAAGCCTGGAGTTCAGCCTGGCCATACCACCCCAAAGCATTTTTCTCCACCCCTCGTAGCTTAGTTATGGGGAGCGTTGGGGGATGGAGCAAACCACAATGGGGGAGTGGCCTGGCCAGATTCAAGGCTGAAGTTGCCACTTACCATTGCACCTTGGTATGACATGGATGTGCAATCACAGGGATACCTTTCTTTACACTGTGTGTCTTATGAACACACAGAGCAGGGCTCGGGAGCAAGCTTGCTATGGGGGCACGTAGCAGTGGGAGGAGCCAGGCCTGCAGGCAGGGGCTCTGAAAAAAGGAGGATTGGGGATGCTATGCTCTGTGCAAAACCATTGCACACATTAGGTAAGTATGGCAAGTTTGTTATTTAAAAAAAAAAAAACAATGAAACAGTGAACTAACACTGTACATCCTCTCCACCCCAATCCTATACCATTGCACCAGCTGTATGGGAACTGACCAAGGTAAGTACAGGGGGGGGGTATACAGTGATAGTTCACCTTTTCATTTTTCCTAAAAGGGTAAACTAACCCTTTACAGCCCAACGTTGGGCTCCATGTTTCTTTACCCCCATTACCTTTTTGAGGGCACCCACCACTTGAGGGCACTATGCATGGTCATAGGACCATACACTCTCAGTTTATGCTCGGTCCTCTGGGTTAAATACCACCCAGCATTACTCGCCAGCTTGCTCACTCCTCCCGGTCAATCTGGTCGCTTCTCCTCCTGTATAATCCAGTTCTAGGACCCGCTTCCTGTCCTGATTGGCTGGGAGGAAAGGCAAAAAAACTATAGCGAATGTTGATTTGCTAATGTCACATGTGGATGAGCTCGGGGCGCAGTGCTCTGTGTCCCGAGTCCACCCTTTTTGAAGCCAATTGGAGCCTCAGGCTCTAATCACATGCTTCCCAGAAAATAATAATAATAGAAATCTATGGGCCAGATTCACGTAGGGAGCGCGTATTTGTGAACGGCATAACGTATCCAATTTACGCTACGCCTCCGCAACTTTGATAGGCAAGTGCAGTATTCTCAAAGCAAAGTTGCGGCGGCGTAGCGTAAATAGGCCGGCGTAAGCCCGCCTAATTCAAATATGGAACATGTGGGCGTGTTTTATGTTAATTTATTGTGACCCCACGTAAATGACGCTTTTTACGCCGTCCGTGAAAGTATCCCAGTGCGCATGCTCCAAATAACCCGCAAAAAGCCAATGCTTTCGACGTGAACGTAAATGACGCACAGCCCTATTCGCGAACGACATACGCAAACGACGTAATCGACGGAAAATTTGACGCTGGCCCGACGTCCATACTTAACATTGGCTGCGCCTCATATAGCAGGGGTAACTTTACGCCGGAAAAAGCCTAACGTAAACGGCGTATCTGTACTGCGACAGCCGGGCGTACGTTCGTGAATAGGCGTATCTAGCTGATTTACATATTCTAGGCGTAAATCAGCGTACATGCCCTAGCGGCCAGCGTAAATATGCAGTTAAGATATGACGGCGTAGGAGACTTACACTGGTCGTATCTTAGGCCCCATACACACGATAGAATCCATCCGCTGAAAAATCCCAGCGAATGGGTTTCAGCAGATAGATCCTATGGTGTGTACACTCCAGCGGATCTGTTTCCGCGGATATTTATCCCCTGGGATGGATTCCAGCAGATCGAATATTTGCTGACATGCCAAACAAATCTATCTGCTGGAATCCATCCCAACGGATGGATCCGCTGGTCTGTATAGACTCACCGGATCCATCCGTCCGAAGGGATCCCCCGCATGCGTCGTAATGATTCGACGCATGTGTGGAATTCCTTATATGACAGCGTCGCGGCGACGGGGCGACACGTCATCGCCAGAGGATTTCGGCACGGATTTCAATGCGATGGTGAGTACACTCCATCGCATGGACCGTATTCGCGGATAAATCCTCTCGTGTGTATGGGGCCTTAGAGAAATTCTGGCGTATCTGATTCTTTGAATCAGGCGCCAAGATACGACGCCTCAGACTCAGAGATACGCCGGCGTATCTCCTACGTGAATCTGGGCCTATGTGTCTGGCTGTTGAATGTGGGCGAGAGGGGGAGAGATAGATAGCAGAAGAACAGAGAACACAGAGGGGACATATTCCTCTAAGTCCGCCGGACCGTTTTCACCGTACATGTCTGCCCGGGGCTTTCTGTACGATGGCTGTACTAACCATCGTACAGAAATCCGTGCGTAAACAATACGCGGGGCGTGTCCGCGGTGTCGCCGCGTCGATGACGCGGCGACGTGGGCGGGCCTGCCAGTTAAATGCTTCCACACATGCGTCAAAGTCATTCGACGCATGCGAGGGATGGCGGGCGCTCGGACATGTACGGTAGGTCTGTACAGACGACCATACATGTCCGAGCGGGCAGGATTCCAGCGGACTGTTTTAAAACAAGTCCAGACATATTTGCCCGCTGGGAAAAGGCCCGGCGGGCAAATGTTTGCTGGAATCCTGCACGCTCGGGCCTACACACGACCGAACATGTCTGCTGAAACTGGCCCGCGGACGCATTTACAAACCTGTATGTAAAATGTAGCAGCAGGTATTAAATTAAAGTCACATAAAAATTACAGTCTGCAAACTGTTCAAATAACAACTCTAAATGAATACTTACACTTGGGTTTCTTTATAAAGTGATTTTTTTTAGAAGTTATAAAAAAAGTGGCTTCACATTTATGGTGCTTCAAATTAATCTTAACCCCGTCTCATATTTATGAGAAATTTCCTAAACCGTGAAACTGAAACTATTGATCGCGTTTCTTTATTTTGAAAATGGAACTGTATTTTATCAAGAGGGTTTGTAAATTTCCTTTGGTGCCGGGGTGCTGACTTAGGTGCATTCATTTATTCCAGGCTGTAATAGAAGACAATATCTGGAGATGTTTATCTGCTGAATACTAAGCAGGGCAGCCGGAGCTCCGCCGAGGAGCAAATAAAGTGAACTGGTGTTGACAAAAGTCATAAAGAGCATAATAGATGTTCCCTCCCCTCTAATATGAAATTTACAGCGGGATCCTCTAATGTCGCTGGGAAATAATAGACGGTGAAGAAAGTGAAATTGAAAGACTGTTGGAAAATATTTGCTCCATTACATTTTATTTTAATAGTCTGTGTTCTGCCGAGTGCTGATGCACATATCAATAGGAGGTGAGCGTTTGAAGTTCTCTGCTGTATATATTAGGTAAGTCAGCTATGGGAAACTTCTATAGTCAGTTATTAAGCTGCACCGGACCAGAAACTCTTCAGAAGGATCTTCAGCAGCTTATTTACACACAGGCTAGTTGACAAATACTTTCTCCTTTCGGTGTGTTGGGTTTTGGCGTCTCTCAGGAAACCGCCATTCATGAAAGGGAAAGTATATTTTATTTTCATTCTAATAGCCAGATTCAGGTAGGGGCGCATATCTTTAACCACTTAAGCCCCGGACCAATATGCTGGCTAAAGACCCAAGGGGTTTTTACAGTTCGGGACTGCGTTGCTTTAACAGACAATTGCGCGGTCGTGCGACGTGGCTCCCAAACAAAATTGGCGTCCTTTTTTCCCCCACAAATAGAGCTTTCTTTTGGTGGTATTTGATCACCTCTGCGGTTTTTATTTTTTGCGCTATAAACAAAAATAGAGCGACAATTTAAAAAAAAAATGCAATATTTTTTACTTTTTGCTGTAATAAATATCCCCCAAAAACATATATACATTTTTTTTTTCCCTCAGTTTAGGCCGATACGTATTGTTCTACCTATTTTTGGTAAAAAAAATTGCAATAATCGTTCATCGGTTGGTTTGCGCAAAATTTATAGCGTTTACAAAATAGGGGATAGTTTTTTTGCATTTTTATTTTTTTTATTTTTTTTACTAGTAATGGCGGCGATCAGCGATTTTTTTCGTGACTACGACATTATGGCGGACACTTCGGATAATTGGGACCATTGTCATTTTCACGGCAAAAAATGGATTTAAATTGCATTCTTTATTGTGAAAATGACAGTTGCAGTTTGGGAGTTAAACACAGGGGGCGCTGTAACATTTAGGGATCACCTAGTGTGTGTTTACTAGTGTAGGGGGGTGTGGCTGTAGGTCTGACACCATCGATCGAGTCTTCCCTATAAAAGGGATCACTCGATCGATGCGCCGCCACAGTGAAGCACGGGGAAGCCGTGTTTACACACGGCTCTCCCCGTTCTTCAGCTCCGGGGAGCGATCACGACGGAGCGGCTAAAAACAAATAGCCGCGCCGTCGTCCCGGATCGCTCCCCGAGCGGACCCGACCTCCGCATGTACCGGGGGGGTCCCGATCGGACCCCCCACTCACGTCTAGCAGAGGACGTACAGGTACGTGGATGTGCCTGTCCGTGCCATTCTGCCGACGTAAATGTACATGAGGAGGTCGGGAACTGGTTAAGGCGGCGTAGCCTATCGTATTCACGCTACGCCGCCTTAAGTCAGAGAGGCAAGTACTGTATTCACAAAGCACTTGCCTCCTAACTTATGGCGGCGTAGCGTAAATGGGGCCGGCGTAAGCGTGCCTAATTCAAATGAGGATGGGGGGCGTGTTTTATTTTAATGTTTGGTGACCCGACATGATTGATGTTTTTTATGAACGGCGATTGGGCCATCCGTGTACATTTCCCAGTGTGCATTGCGCCAAAGTACGCCGCAAGGACGTACTGGTTTCGACGTGAACGTAAATGACGTCCAGCCCCATTCACGGACGACTTACGCAAACAACGTAAATTTTGACACGGGAACGACGACCATACTTAACATTGACTAGGCCAGCTAGGGGGCAGCTTTATCTTTACGCTGCGTAACTCTTACGGAAACGGCGTATCTTTACTGCGCCGGGCGCAAGTACGTTTCGTGAATCGGCGTATCTAGTCATTTACATATTCTACGCCAAACTCAACGGAAGCGCCACCTAGCGGCCAGCGTAAATATTGCACCCTAAGATACGACGGCACAGGCCGTCGTATCTTAGATAGGTTTAAGTGTATCTCAGTTTGAGCATACACTTAAACTTACGACGGCGCAGATTCCGAGTTACGTCGGCGTATCTACTGATACGCCGGCGTAACTCTTTATGAATCTGGCCATAAGTTACTATTAGTGCTATTCATAAACCTGAACTCCAGGCAAGGAGCAAGAAAATATAGAAAGAAGCTTTACCTGCCAAAGTATTTGTATCCTGTTCATCCAGTCCTGAGATTCTACAGGTCTCTTCTCTACCTCTGGACTATGAATGGACTAAGCAGAAGACTGATGAGCTCATCTCTCTGTCACTCTGATCTCTCCTCTTATCAGAATGGCACTTGTTAGTAGAGCTGCACGAATTATCATTAAAAATCGTGATCTCCATTCAACCCCCCTCATGATCTCGATGCAGAATTTCGCGATTCATTTATGTAACAAATGAAGAGAGTTCTCTGCTCACTCAGCCTGCCAAGTTTTTCATAACATTGTCCACACTGGTAGATAACTAGGCCTCGTGCACACTGGACATTTTTACAGCTGCTGTTTTTGGCTTCAGACATTTTTTTCTACAGTCAAATTTTTTTTATCCTACTGTATGTGTTAATGCACACATAGACTGTTATCAACTGTTTTTGGCTGGGGAGTTTCTTGGACGGAGGCATGTAGGTTTATTTTAACGCAGAAGAGTCATTGCATGTGGTTAGACTTGGGAGACCAAGGAAGTATGGGGGGTAATGGGAGGTATAAATAGGAGGGGGAGAAATGGGTCTGTGGGGGTGTAATGGGGTGAGGTTGGTAGGGAAAGAAAGGGAGAAATCAAAGAAAGGCGTATGAAAATAAGATGGGATGAGCAAGGCAAAGGGTGGGATTGGGAGAATAAGGCTCCTTTGTACACACGGGAGGGGGAGCGGACTGCAGTCAGATTGTTTTGGACATCAAGAGTTTTGCCTTTGTCTGAAAAGCAGAAGTCATTCCAACAGAACCAGATTTTACAGTATATTTCATGCTTATTTTATGAGGACAAGACATGATCCTCCATCCTCCTAATTTGTGTGCTTTATATCTGCCTGGAGTTAAGCTTAAAAGCCAATTCGCATGTATCAATTTACTGACGCGTTTTGCTACATGAAGATGTATTACAAGTACAAGTCTTATTTTTTTTTCATACGAGGCTGACTCGCATCTATTTACTGCAGCTTGCTGTGAAAGCAAAACTATGTGGATCTATTTACACCTATATATATGCACTGTCATGCATGCTACTATGTGGCCCTATTACACCATGCATGAGGAATCAAGCCTTACAGTCATTTATGACTTCACCATTTTTACATGTTTGCTCCTAATTTTTTGTTATTGTTTAGTTTGTTATTGTTAAACATATATTATACTAGTGAAAGTTAAAATATGAGCTCTGGTACAAGGGATATGTACTCCGATACATGAATGCAAACACAAATTTGTATACAACATTATATGTCAAAAATGTTTGTATACCATCTGATGCGTTTCGACCTGTATAAACAGGGTCGGGACTTCTTCAGAGGTTTGTTTTGCAATGAATGATGTATTGGAAGGAATCTCATAACCAGTTATTAGATTCCTTCCAATACATCATTTATTTTAAACCAAAACTCTGAAGAAGGCCCTGTTTGTACGGGTCGATACACGACAGAATTGTAGTGAATAGCGAATTAATTTGCTGTCATCTCCGGCTCTAATCATGTGCTTCTAGTAAAAAAAACTCCCATTGGAATTCATGCGTCTGGCGCACTGCATGTAAATTAGGGGCTGGGCGCATTGATTAGGGGGGCGGCGCTCCCATATGGACGGGCCGCTGCTTCTGCACATGCTCAGTTTGGTGCGTATTGCTAGAGAGGTTTTTTTTTCTTGAGAAGATACGTGTGATCAGCACAGGGCCAATCAGCACTGTCCAGAGAGAGGGTCAAGGGTCCTGCAGCCTCATAGAACAGCCAGCTTAAAATGAAAGCTCCTCCTAGAAGCTTTAACCAGAAACTGATAGAATTCACAAGACTAGTATATACTGCTGATGAGAAAAGGTATTTAGCCATTTATATTTAATAAAATAATTGCATTTCCATGTCCTGTGTACTGTGGAAGACCAGATATAGTGCATGCAGGGTCCTGGGTTTAGTAACACTTTAACCCGCCCTCCTCAAACTGTTCCAAGCAGTAAGTCACAGTGCAGATCTATTTGGTATCTGCTTACCTGAGTTTCTTTAAAGGGGTTGTAAAGGTAAAAAAAAATATCCCTAATAAGTTTCCTTTACCTTAGTGCAGTCCTCCTTCACTTACCTCATCCTTCCATTTTGCTTTTAAATGCCCTTATTTCTTGTGAGTAATTCTCACTTATTCTTCTGTCTGTAACTCCACACAGTAATGCAAGGCTTTCTCCCTGGTGTGGAGTGTCGTCCCTTGGACTACAGGAGAGTCAGGACACCCACTAACACACAGGTCCTTTATCTGCAATGTAGAGAGCGTCCTGACTCTCCTGTAGTCCAAGGGAGGGGGCGAGCACGACACTCCACACCAGGGAGAAAGCCTTGCATCACTGTGTGAAATTACAGACAGAATATTAAGAAGTGAGGATTTCTCAGAAGAAATAAGGACATTTAAAAGCAAAATGGAAGGATGAGGTAAGTGAAGGAGGACTGCACTAAGGTAAAGGAAGCTATTTAGGAAAAAAAATTACCTTTACAACCCCTTTAAGTACAGTCAACAATACTAAGCCCTGATGAAGGGAGAGTGTGCTCGGCCACCAAAGTATGTTGGATTATTTCTGCTCTGAATCATTTTACCATTAAAAACATCGGACCAGTGGACATTTGTTTGACGTATGTTTGGATCGTACGCCTGTGTTTTAAATGACAGTGATTGATTCTACACACTCACAGTATTAAAATAGAACCCTAAGGCCCCGTTCACACGACCGGATCTATCCGCAGGGACTGATCCGCAGATCAGTTCCAGCAGATAGATCCGGTCGTGTGTACGGCCTAGCGGACATTTCCCAGCGGATAAAAATCCAGCAGACGGATTCCCAGCGGATAAAAATTTCTTAGCATGCTTAGAAATCTATCCGCTGGAATCCAGTCCAGCGGACTGATCCGGTCGTCTGTACAGACTCACCAGATCAGTCCGTCCGCTCCCATCCCTCGCATGCGTCGTAATGATTCGACGCATGCGTGGAAGTATTTACCTTCCAGGGTCGCGCACGTCGCCGTGTCATCGTCGCGGCGATGGCGCGGCCACGTCACCGCGGATGTATTCCGCGGGTATTTAGATCTGATGGTGTGTACAGCCATCAGATCCAAATCCGCCAGAGCATTTATCCGCTGGAAACGGTCCGGCGGACCGTTTCCAGCGGATATCCTCTCGTCTGTACGAGGCCTAAGTGTTCACAAATATAGTGGTCATTACAGTATGTGGAGGACTGTGGGATTATTATGACTTTGTCATCCCTTTTAAAAATCTGCTGAGCATTATACAATTTCCAAATCATATAGTGACAGTATTAAAATGACAACCTACCCAGCTAGCAAGCAATTTTTGTACTGCAAGTTTGAAAATGACTTGCTAAGCTTTTGCTAGACTTCCCAGGCTTCACAAGTTTGTTGCACAATTGCAGCAAGTCCACAATGCATGACTCCAGATCAACTTTCTTTGCAAACATTCTGCAAGTCTGCGGGAAGTTCTGGTTCAGTTATGTTGTGCAATAGTCATCCCACCACAGGGGTCACTGTGGCTGAATTGTCATGCTGTAGAGCTGCAGAGCCCTTGCTGTAGACTCACCACTACAACTTTGCTCTTGCTAGAGACTTGCCATGCAAATTTGCTACAAATTGGAAAAGTGTCAATTAGAACCTGCGTATTAAGTGCTCTGCAAGTGTACAACTTGCCAGTGTAAATGTGCAGCAAGTTAACACGACTCATAATTCAACACTGCCACAAATTTGTGGCAAGTTACCCTTGCTTAAAAAAAAAACAAAAAAAACAATGAATAGTCACAATGAGACAACTTAAGGGTCAACTCTGATTCGTCAAACCCTTGACAGATGGCATCTGCAGCATTCCCTAATTCCTGATACAATTAATCATTCATTTCACTGTATTTTGTGTAATGAAAAACACTTCATTCTCAGCCATGACATGAATCTTGATGACAGGCTGAAGATTAATGATTGGAGATGTCAAGAGGTCCATAATTTATCTCACCCGTATCACATGTGCCATATGGCCGGGGCCTTGTAGCCATAAGATCTGGCTGGAGATGTTGATCCAGGGATGGTATCATGCCAAGTAGTATATTCTCTGATGTACAGTAGTTATGATTTAATTTCCTACTCATAATTTGCTGTAAGCTGTTCTCCTATGTGTTTTTTATTTGCTAATCTTTTTATCTGTAGAAAAATGCATATTCAACTGTTTTCTGATGATCTGATAACTTAATAAAAATTTAATTCCAGGCATGGTATATTTTTACATAGTTACATTGATCCATATTGGTCGCAGTGGCTTGTAGTCTAGGCCATATTTTCACGATTTCCACTCAGCCTCACCCAGACGGGTGCAGATGGACTGCAGATGCAACCCACAGCTCATATTCTCCAATAGCACCACTAGTTTGGTTAATGTAAAATTAATATTACATAGTGCCTTTTCATGACCTTGGTCCTGTATTTCAGTATATATTTTAATATATATATATATATATATATATATATTTTCTTTCTTTTTTGTTTATTGTTTTTCATACACTGTAGTTCTCAATGCTCCTGAGGAAGTGGCTCTGATCCACGAAACATGTAGAGCAACTCTTGAGAAACTCCAACAATTGTCAAGATCTTTACGGTGTCGACCCAGGCAATATCAACTCTAACCGTAACGCTCTTTTGCGACAATGTCATCAGCGTTCTAAGTTTATACCTGTGGTTTCGTCACCTAGTCTCATATTCTGACATTTTGTTTTTGCTTTTATTTTTTCTTGTGTTTTATATGCTTCACTAGATGTAACTGACATCTGTGAATTATATTTATTTGTAACTTATTAAAAGTCAACTTTTCATATTTCTAAATAGTGCCTACAAAGTCCATATTTTCCACTATATTTCTCTAAATATTTAGGATGTGGCACTGTATATATTAAGGGTGTTGATTGCCACCCAAGGGCCCAGCAATCAAAATTTTAGCTTGATCCATATTGGATCATTGTGACTATGCATATACCATACTTGGCTGATGCCCCTGGAAGCTGAAAATCCCCAAGTCGAGACCGCTACTCCAGTGATCTTCACTTGCAAGTTGGACCCATGCTGAGTGACCAGCCGTTGGGAATACAGTTCGGTCACTCGGCCCAGGCATCATTCAGAGAATGCTTTGCATTTTCTTAATAAATATACACTCACATTCAATGTAAGTGTATATTCATTTTTAATAAAACAACAGTTTTTAAGGTTTGAAGTGTTTTGTTTATCTACATTATCCATCGGTATCCGTAGCTGCTGTTGTGGATGGTATTGGGAAATGACATTTCTGCCTTCCCTGCGATCCCTACTGGAGCATGAACAATAGGGGAATACCCCATAGCGTGTTTGACCTTCCAATAGGAGGTCCTGGCTATCTGGCAAGAGCATATCTTATCTGTTTGGTGGGGGTGGACCCCTGTGGGGGAGGGAGTTTGATTTGCCTCATCTCTGATCCGTGATTAGAAGACTTTCTACTTCTTTCCATCACCATTTATTTTATTTTTTATTTCGATTTTTGGGGATTTTTTTGGGATTGAGCACTTTGCACAGTTTATTACTTACCGTATTTTCCGGCGTATAAGACGACCTTTTGGATACAAAAAAATGCATCCAAAGTCGGGGGTCGTCTTATACGCCGGTACCAGGCTGCGGGCATCCATGATTTAAAAGCCGTGCCTCCTCCTCAGACTGTTCCGCGATTGGCGGAACACTTATTTTTCCAGCAGGGCCTCTGTTCAGTGTTCCACCAATCACGGATGCCTTCTCATCCTCGTACGAGAGGACATCCGTGATAGACGGAACACTGAACAGAGGCCCTGCTGGGAAAATTAGTGTTCCACCTATCACGGACCAGCCTGAGGAGGAGGCATGGCTTTTGAATCATGGATACCTGCAGCCTGGAAGCCAAAATCTGAAAAGAAAGTAAGGTAGGGAGATTGTCTTGCACAGTGGAGGCATGTGGTGGCACAGTGGAGGCATGTGATGGCACAGTGGAGGCATGTAATGTAATGTAATGGCACAGTGAGGCATTTAATGTAATGGCACAGTGAGGCATGTAATGTAATGTAATGGCACAGTGAGGCATGTAATGTAATGTAATGGCACAGTGAGATCTGAAAAAAGCCTGTTTCTGTCAGCGGTTGTTCTGGCTACCCCTTAGCTTCCAGAAAGACTAGTAGGAAGGGGTTAGTCTTATACGGCGAGTATATCCCAAAACCAACATTTTTCCTGGAAAATTAGGGGGTCGTCTTATACGCCCAGTCGTCTTATACGCTGGCAAATACGGTATTTTAGTTTTAGCGCAACATGATGATCTTTCAGTAATCGTATGGTGTATTTCAGTATAGAGTGATCTGTATCTTCTGATTAGATTGAAAAGAAAATCATCAGGTTGGGGCACACATTTCTTGTCTTAGCTGACTGATGTGGATGTGTGTGGTGTGCAATCATTTTTAAATCATGGCTGCAATGTGTGTGTTAGGAGATATTTGTAACACCATGACATCCAGCATAAAGATCACCTTCTACCGAGCTACAATGAGCCTTTTCCTGCTAATAACACCATGGAGCCACACACAAGTGACATCACTTCCTCCCAACAAGCTTTATTGAGCCAAACACTACATGCTGCAGTTCCCTGCCTAAAGATTGCCCCTCCTAATACATTTCACTTTTTTGGGCTTCGTTGGAGGAAATGAAGTATGTATGGCTCAGGGCTGCCGATAAGGAGGGGTACCACTGGTCATCCTGTAGGGGACCCGGGCAGCAGAGGGAATTGGATGTGGGCAGGGAGGGGGATTGGTATGGCGGGGGGTGCAATTACTAGAACTGATCCCATGTGTTACTCTTTCTGCAGCAGCTGAAATCCGACTATTCCTTCTTCCTCAGGCTGGCTTTCAGCTGCTGCAGAGAAGGCCACATGGGATTGGTTCCTGTAATTCCACCAATCATCTGTTCACCCCTGCTGACATCCAATTCCCCTGCTACCATAGCCCCCCCCCCCCCCTGTGTGCTCCCACCTGGACTTCCTCTCCACTCCCTCCTGCTGCCTGCTACAAGGCACACCGGGGGATCTTTTCAGGATGGAGATTGATTTCTAACAGCAGCCCTAGTATGGCTGGTTGTTTTTGAAATGCATGCTGTAGATCTCTGCCTGGAGACTGCCCCTCTCTAATGCATTTCACCCTTCACCATTGTCTGGCTCTTTGTTTTTGCACTATGACCCCCCAGGCTCATATTTTGGCACAATGCATGCTGCAGATTTCTGCCTGGAAACTGCCCCATTTACCACGTTTCACCCTTCTGGGCATTGTTGGAGGTGTGACTTCATCATTGTGTGGTTCCATGTAAGATGACCTCCCAATAGACTAATAGGTGTACTTTCTGAATGACCTAGTAGTGCATCTACTTGTGTTAGGCTCCCAGGTGCATTACATTCTTAGAGCTGAATCCTTGGCATGTAGTGGGTTAAAACAGGATGGATGTCCCGGTCACTTTAGCATATTTTTCAAGTTTGAGGCACTCAACATCAGAGACGGTGAAAGAATGATATACCGGAAACAACAGGTACATGTGAATAGCGGCCAGTGCGGCTTTATCACATGTAGGTACTTCTATCTTCATGGTAGCTGGGCAAGACAGGATCCCCACCAAAAAAGGTTTTTGTGGTTGCTGGCCATTCTGTATTTAACTGCAGATCAGCCTGGAGGTTCCAGTTTCTTCTCCCTTCTCTCAGCTAGTTCAGCTTCACTTTGTATGTGTGGGCATCTGCAGGTGCTTCCCTCTTGGTTCTCCCGGATAATAAGCTTCCTCAGTCTTAGGGGAGATCTCCTAAGGCTGCATTCACACCCAAGATTTTTGTAGCTCGAAGATGCTCAACAAACAAAATCTCATTCATTTCATTGGCCTCTGTTCACACTCCGATGTTAACAGGTGCCATTGAAATAAATGGGATTTTGCTTGTTGGGGATCTGTGCGCTTCAAATCGAGCTACACAACTCTCAGGAGTGAATGCAGCCTAACTGAAGACAATTGCCAGGCATAACTCTTCTGGATTGAATCAACACAGCTCCTTCTGGACCGAAATCCAGCAGGGAAAGAACATCCAGTGCACATTCCTAAGTAGGAGCTCAGAAGGAAAGAATACTTTGGAAGGTTGGCAATTTATTAATGCCCCCTTGGTGCTTGTCAAATGTCAATACATTGAAAATGCGTTGTGCTGTGGTGATACCCACTGATCACTGCTGAGAAGCTTAGTCTTATCTTAACTTCCACTTATTTAAACCATAACAAACACTGCCCCCCAAAAATACACATAGACCATTTTATATTGGAAGTAGGGCAAGGCCACATATCGGCATATCGGTATAACAACCTTCAAAATACCAATTACCATGCCGGTCACGGTTAATCTGTGAGCATCTATAAATAAACCGGCTAGTCTGATGCCACGTACACACGATCGGTCCATCCGATGAGAGCGGTCTGATGGACCGTTTTCATCGGTTAACCGATGAAGCTGACTGATGGTCAGTCGTGCCTACACACCATCGGTTAAAAAAACGATCGTGCCAGAACGCGGTGACGTAAAACACGACGTGCTGAAAAAAACGAAGTTCAATGCTTCCAAGCATGCGTCGACTTGATTCTGAGCATGCGTGGATTTTTAACCGATGGTTTGCCTACTAACGATCGGTTTTTAACTATCGGTTAGGAATCCATCGGTTAAATTTAAAACAAGATTGTTTTTTTTTAACCTATGGATAAATAACCAATGGGGCCCACACACGATCGGTTTGGTCCGATGAAAACGGTCCATCAGACCGTTCTCATCGGTTTGACCGATCATGTGTACGCGGCATTAGAGGCCTGTCCCTACCATCCTTAGTACGGGCGCGTCAAGGGGCCTTCATCAATGGGTCCATGACACATTGCACATACAAGATGTCCTCAGTTTTACTGAATGAAGTTGGGCGTCATTTTATTTTAATCCCCTGTTGGAGGCCCATTTAAAAACAATTGCCTGGAGTTGGTCTTTAAGACCTACATATTCTACCGATTTTTCTTTGACCTCATTATAATTTTATTTACTGTATTGGATTAATTTTTTTAAATGATCAAAGAAAAATAAGGAAGTGTGTGGCAGTATCACAGGGAATAATCACATCATCATAAATGAAAATAATGATCAAACTGAATTATGATTTTAATGTGCGCTGACATTAGATTTTGAAAATGTTTCAAGATCTTTACTGAAATGTCAGTCCGAACAAAAAGACAAATTGAGCCGCTATGTCTGAGATTCATTGTGACAAATGCTAAAGTGCATCTAGTGCCAAGATTAATCTAGTCAGTTTATGCTGACGACCATCACCACCCGGACAGAAGTGATGGGAAATTTTACAGTTTACACTGGAACAGGAATAGTGGGGAATTCTTTCAATGCAGACACTTTCTTGATCACAAAGGTATAGAGAAGAGTTCCTCTCATTCTGCATCCCCTTTGTCTGCTTATGTGTCTCTTGGAACTCTCCCTGATGGAATACACACAGCACAAAATAAACCTGGCTGGGTTTTTTTCCTTTTTAGTACTTTATCCAAAAGTCTTTTTTTTACAAAGTCTTGTCTTTAGATGCACTTTAAAGCCCAATTCTAGGATTTCTGATTTCACTCCGGCTTTGCTGAAGCCATGGAATAAAATAACACAGAGGCAACCTGCCCAGCGAGGATCTGTGCATTCAATCTCTAATATCTAATACAACCATAGGTATGTGCAGCCTATTGCATTAGGGTGTGCACCCCAAAGCTCCAACACATATAGGTTTGACATATTTATCGGCCTCTTTCCCACTCTCCATCCTGAAACAATGGGAGGAAGGGGGAGCAAGGGAGCACATGGGGGACCCAAGCAACAGAAGGAAGAGGAACAGGGAAAGGAGGGGTGGCATATATTAGTATTGATCCCCTATATTTTTCTCCTGTGGCAGCTGAATGTTGACAAAAGGGAGAGGAGGAGAAGCCTACTTTCAACTGCTGCAGGAGGAAAATACAGATCGGTTCCACTAAATTCCAACCCCGCTGCCTCTCCTGTCCAGGTTCTGAGGGTTGGCAAGGAAGGATTGTGGTTTACCTGTCACCCGCCCACCATTGACAGGTTGCCAACCCCAGTATTAGGCACACCTGGCACACCCCTTGCGCATGCCTATGAATACAACCATTCTTAACCAGGGTTCCACGGAACTCTAGGGTTCCTCCAGAGGTTGCTAGGGGTTCCTTGAGCTGTAGCGTATTGACCTGCCATTTGATGGTGCCTGCATAGTTCCTGGTCTAATGCCCACTGGCAGAGTCAATTGCATGACACCAATGATCTTTCTAGATATCTGTAAGGTAACATTTTTCCCACTGAGCACCAATTAATTGGTTTTAGCAGGGGTTCCTCTAGATCTGATTTTTTTTTCAAAGGTTGCCCTGGGGTAAAAATGTTGAGAAAGGCTGGTCCAGCAGATACTTCGTAGGCTGCAACTTTCTAGCCAGGCAGCTAATACAATCTTTGCATTTTGGGGCAATCTTCTTTTAGGCTGGGTTCCCCTCATCCATTTCGCAATAGCAGGAGATTTTGACCAGCTCTCTATGGAGCCGGTTTACATATCTCCGCTGTGGCTCTGCAAATTTGCACAGGAGCCCTCTGCGTCTTTTTGTCAATTTCAGGTCCGAATTCAGCCGAAAATTAGCTGAAACCGGACCTGAAATGATGAATGGGGATGCACCGGACCCCTGCTGTGAGCCGCATGCGAAGATAGAGTGAACCCAGCTTGAAATACAGGTATATCTTCAGATGAGTTGTCCACTCGCCATTGCTAATACATTGGATTCTCACTTTACTTTATTTTTTTTAGGCAATAAATAATGCAGCAGTAGAAGAAAGACTCTGTGGCTGGGAAGCAGGGTTGCCAACCTCCTGCAACTTTTTTACTGGTAACACATGACATGTGCAGTTCTGAAGCTATACAATTTTTACAAACTGACCATAAATTTATAGGCGGTTGCAGGGCTTTTTTTTCTCAAACAATCGGTGCTGGAACTTAACCACGGCCCCACAAACCCCCCCCCCTTCTACACCCCCCCAATCACATCAAATAGTGGGTGGGTCTTAAAGGGCCATTAACCACTTAAGGACCGCCACCTGTAAATATACGTCGGCAGAATGGCACGGCTGGGCAGATGGACGTACCGGCACTTCCTGTACATCTACCCAGCCGTGGGTCGCGGGCGCGCGCCCGCGACCCGGTCCGAAGCAATCGGCCCCCGGAACTGAAGAACGGGGAGAGCCGCGTGTAAACACGGCTTCCCCGTGCTTCACTGTGGCGGCTGCATCGATCGTGTCATCCCCTTTATAGGGAGACACGATCGATGATGTCACTCCTACAGCCACACCCCCCTACAGTTGTAAACACACACTAGGTGTAACATAACCCCTTCAGCGCCCCCTGTGGTTAACTCCCAAACTGCAACTGTAATTTCCACACTAAACAATGCATTTTAAATGCATTTTTTGCTGTGAAAATGACAATGGTCCCAAAAATGTGTCAAAATTGTCCGAAGTGTCCGCCATAATGTCGTAGTCATGAAAAAAATCGCTGATCACCACCATTAGTAGTAAAAAAAAAAATAATTATAAAAATGCAATAAAACTATCCCCTATTTTGTAAACGCTATAAATTTTGCACAAACCAACCGATAAACACTTATTGCGATTTTTTTACCAAAAATATGTAGAAGAATACGTATCGGCCTAAACTGAGGAAAAAAAAAGTTTTTTTATATATTTTTGGGGGATATTTATTATAGAAAAAAGTAAAAAAATATTGATTTTTTTTCAAAATTGTCGCTCTATTTTTGTTTATAGCGCAAAAAATAAAAACCGCAGAGGTGATCAAATACCACCAAAAGAAAGCTCTATTTGTGGGAAAAAAAGGACGCTAATTTTGTTTGGGAGCCACGTCGCACGACCGCGCAATTGTCAGTTAAAGCGACGCAGCGCCGAATCGCAAAAAGGGGCCTGGTCCTTTACCTGCGGGGCTTAAGTGTTTAAATACTAGGATTGCATTACATACAGAGTGCAGAGCTGTCACTTGTAAACATAGAAACTGGGCTTCTGTGTTTACAAGTGATTGTGGTGAGCAGGCACCAAAGGGTCTGAGCCAGAGGTGGTGGAACTGAGTTCCTACCAAGTTCCCCCTGAAAAAACGCCCTGGCGGTTGGCAATCCTTCTGGAGTAAGTGGAGGGTTCATAGAGATATATAAACTTGTTACTGCAGTCCCAGAGGTACAAGCCGCTTATTTGCTAAATTGTAGGTCCAGTACACTATATAAAGATAAAAATGATGGCACTATAAAAAAAAATATGTATAATTTTATGTTTTTAAGATAGTTCTCTTTTGATTGTTCAATTTCATAATATAAATTATTTTTATTTTTACATCTTTCTTATTTTGGAGTAAATCTGAAACTGTAATGAATATCAAAAAGGAAAATAAATAAAAAAAAATTAGATGGATTTTGGCATAAAAGGCTTCAAACTGAGGCCTTTGGCAGACAGCCACATTTTTTACTTCCAGTAGCTAAACTTTATCCGCTTCAAGACAGAGTATATTTATAGGGGTGGGGGATGAAATAGATATTGCATAACATCATGAACACTGTATCATGTCAGCAAAACCCAGTTGCCAAGTCAGCTTTCATATCTCAGAAACGGACATTCTGGTTCTGAAAGATTTACGGATCGGTAAAAGTATAAACCATCTGTTTACTAAAAGGAAGCGTATAAATCTGTCATCGGAACAGCACACGACCTTTCCTTTTATCTCGTCCTATCAGTCGTGACTGTTTGAGGTCACAACTCATTTTTTATTTTGCATTAAGTAAACAATGAAGATTTCAACCTTTTAGCTTATTTTTCTAAATAAGGCTCCATTCGCACTGGACGTTAAAATAACATTATAAAAACACCAGTAGCTTTGCAGTGAGTTTTTCAACGTTTTTTTTAACGTTTTTGCAATAGCATTTTTAGTGTTTATAATAATTTAAAAAAATATATATATTTTTTTTCTCTTTCAATGGATCAAAAACGTTAATGGAGCATTTATCTGCGTGTTTGGACGTTAGAGCATTTTTTACAGCTGAAAAACTCCTCTCAGAACCCACTATTTGTATTTATTTATTTTAAAGGCAAAAAACGCCCCAGCCAAAAACTGCTGATAACAGCCTATGTGTGCATGGACACTAGGGTTGTCCCGATACCACTTTTTTAGGACCGAGTACAAGTACCGATAATTTTTTTCAAGTACTCGCCGATACTGAATACCGATACTTTTTTTTAAATGTGTCCCCAAATGCAGCCATGTCCCCCACGAATGCAGCGATGTCCCCCACAGATGCAGCGATGTCCCCCACAGATGCAGCCATGTCCCCCACAGATGCAGCCATGTCCCCCACATATGCAGCCATGTCCCCCACATATGCAGCCATGTC
This sequence comes from Rana temporaria, assembly GCF_905171775.1. Lineage (NCBI taxonomy): Eukaryota > Metazoa > Chordata > Amphibia > Anura > Ranidae > Rana > Rana temporaria. The sequence goes on from NC_053493.1 coordinate 49,535,610, forward strand.
CCCCACATATGCAGCCATGTCCCCCACATATGCAGCCATGTCCCCCACATATGCAGCCATGTCCCCCACTTATGCAGCCATGTCCCCACATATGCAGCCATGTCCCCCACTTATGCAGCCATGTCCCCCACTTATGCAGCCATGTCCCCACATATGCAGCCATGTCCCCCACATATGCAGCCATGTCCCCACATATGCAGCCATGTCCCCCATATATGCAGCCATGTCCCCCCACATATGCAGCCATGTCTCCCCATACCTAGATGCCGCCGCCTAGTTAATCAGCGTGCGGGGAATATTACAGCTTTCATTTGAGTAGCTGTCTGTTCCCCGCCGCGTATAGACACTCCCCCTTGCTCAGGATTGGACGGGTGATCTGCACTTTGATAGACAGATCACCCGTCCAATCCCGAGCAAGTGGGAGTGTCTATACGCGGCGCGGCGGGGAACAGACAGCTATTCAAATGAAAGCTGTAATGTTCTCCGTCCGCACGCTGATTAAATAGGCGGCGGGGGCGTTGCGGTATGCAGCGGCATTGCGGCGACGGCGGGGGGGGTAGTATCAGATCTGGCATCGGGGCGGTACACCTGTCAAACGGTAACGCAGGTGTCCTAAGGCGAGCTCAGGTAGGACAGAAACCTCCCGTGGTGCAGAAGGTCCACCAGGATACAGGAGTGGACCACTAGGGATGGCCATCCCACTGGACCACCAGGTATGCCACCTAGACCACCAGGGCAATGCCAATCTGTGCCCAAGCAACTGCCAATCAGTGCCCACACAAAATGCCTATCAGTGCCATCTATCAGTGGCGCATATCACTGCCCATCAATGCCACGTATCAGTGCCCAGCAGTGCCGCCTATCAGTGCCACCTATCAGTGCCCAGAAGTGCTGCCTATCAGTGCCACTCATAAGTACCCATCAGTGCAGCCTTTTAGTACCCATCAGTGTCGCCTATCAGTGCCCAACAGTGCCACCCATGGGTGCCCATCAGAGCCGCCTATCAATGCCGCCTATCAGTGCCCATTGTCAGCTCCAGGAGAGCAGACAGTTGTAAATGGCAAATGCTAGGGTAAGAATTTTAACAAATAGTTTACCGGGGAATTCTTTTTTTCTCAATGTTTTAAAATAAAGATGTCTGAAGGTTTATTACTACAATTGTCCCACACAATTCACTTGTTGCATGGAGTTGCTCTTTAACAACCAGCTGATTTCAGCCACGTTGGTGTCATTTCTACTGTGGTTAAAAACTGCGACTGTAAACCGACTGCTGCGCTCAATTACTCCCAACGTTCATGTGCAGTTTTGGTACATACACTGACATTATTAAATAAATAACAGATTACAGCATCTTCTATCCACACAGCATCAATTGGGAGGACATATTCTGCTTGTCTGTGTGGACGGCACAGACACATAAATGGCTTTCATGAGATAAGCAATGGTTTTTAATCGATGTGGGATCGATGAGTAAGAGTTTGTTTGTTGTGGGGATCTGTGAGTGATGTGGCTGCTATAGAGAACACAATGTAACCACAGCGCATTGACAGTGAAAGTGTTGCGGTTTTATTTAATTGAGTACAGAAATCAGATGGCAATTAATTAGAGATATTCCCACAGTTGAAGACTGCAGACTGGAGAAAAGGAGCATTTTAGCATCTTGTATTAGCTACTTGTTTAACCACTTAAGACCCAGACCAATATGCAGGTAAAGGACCAGGCCCCTTTTTGCGATTCGGCGCTGCGTTGCTTTAACTGGCATTTGCGCGGTCGTGCGACGTGGCTCCCAAACAAAATTGCCGTCCTTTTTTTCCCCACAATAGAGCTTCCTTTTGGTGGTATTTGATCACCTCTGCAGTTTTTATTTTTTGCGCTATAAACAAAAATAGAGCGACAATTTTGAAAAAAATGCAATATTTTTTACTTTTTGCTATAATAAATATCCCCCAAAAATATATAAAAAACGTATTTTTTCCTCAGTTTAGGCCGATACGTATTCTTCTACATATTTTTGGTAAAAAAAAATCGCAATAAGCGTATATCGATTGGTTTGCACAAAATGTATAGCGTTTACAAAATTGGGGATAGTTTTATTGCATTTTTATTAATAATTTTTTTTTTACTACTAATGGTGTCGATTTTTTTTGACACGTTTTTGGGACCATTGTAATTTTCACAGCAAAAAGTGCTATAAAAATGCATTGTTTACTGTGAAAATGACAATTGCAGTTTGGGAGTTAACCACTAGGGGGCGCTGAAGGGGTTATGTGTGACCTCATATGTGTTTCTAACTGTAGGGGGGCGGGGCTGGATGTGTGACATCATTGATCGCCTTTCTCTATATCAGGGAACAGACGATCAATGACAGCGCCACAGTGAAGAACGGGGAAAGTGTGTTTACACACACCTCTCCCCGTTCTTCAGCTCCTGTGACCGATCGCGGGACACCGGTGGCGATCGGGTCCCGCGGCCGCGGTCACGGAGCAGTCACGAAGCTTCGCCCGCGACCCAAGGCTGGGCATTTAACAATCACGTACAGGTACGAGATTGTGCCCAGCCATGCCATTCTGCCGACGTATATCGGCGTTAGGCGGTCCTTAAGGTTAAAAAGGAGAAAATAAAAAACGGTGCTTATGTGTGTCAACTTGCCATTTTATTGCCTTAAAAACTATGATAGGTAGTGAGGAGTGAAATAAAAAATGTATGCCCTTAGAAATCTTGAAGCCGGTGCTTGGTTTTTGGGGTCCCGTACTCGGCTAGGCTCCCAAAAAGTCTCACACATGTGGTATCCCCGTACTCAGGAGAAGCAGCAGAATGTATTTTGGGGTGCAATTCCACATATAACCATGGCATGTGTGAGCAATATACCATTTAGTGACAACTTTGTGCACAAAAAAATCAGTTTGTCATATTCCCGCAACTTGTGTCAAAATATAAAATATTCAATGGACTCTACATGCCTCTCAGCAAATAGCTTGGGGTGTCTACTTTCCAAAATGGGGTCATTTGGGGGGGTTTTGAATTGTCCTGGCATTTTATGCACAACATTTAGAAGCTTATGTCACACATCACCCACTCTTCTAACCACTTGAAGACAAAGCCCTTTCTGACACTGTTTGTTTACATAAAAACATATTTTTTTTTTTTGCAAGAAAGTTAAGTTGAACCCCCAAACATTATATATATTTTTTAAAGCGAAGGCCCTACAGATTAAAATGGTGCGTGTTGCATTTTTTTTTCCACACAGTATTTGCGCAGCGATTTTTCAAACGCATTTTTTGGGGGAAAAATACACTTTTTTTATTTTAAAGCACTAAAACACACTATATTGCCCAAATTATTGCTATAATAAAAAAGATGATCTTAGGCCGTGTACATGGATACCAAACACGACATACTTTAAAATTGCGCACAAACGCGCAGTGGCGACAAACTACATACATTTTTAAAAGCCTTTAAAAGCCTTTACAGGTTACCACATTAGATTTACAGAGGATGTCTACTGCTAAAATGACTGCCCTCGATCTGCCCTTCGCTGTGATACCTCACATGCATGATGCAATTGCTGTTTACATATGACTCCAGACCGACGCTTGCCTCAGACCTCAGACCTCAGAGAACAGCTACATAGTCCACATGCTGTCTCTCTCCAGGACCCTAGACTATTTATCACCTCCCCAGACACCTTCTGGGCACTCCCATCCAGGGAATGGCTAGGGCATGATAAATATTCAGGCTGATAATTTAACTCTCCCAGCCCCAGATCCTGGACAACATTCAAGCTCCCAGCCTGTGAAACCCTGAACAGACCAGACTAGACAATCACTGCTCCCTTGACTACAGCAGGAGCCAAAAACTAAATGTACTCCTATGCTAGGAGGGTGCTTCATCAGATTATATATTTTTCTGAAGTTATGGGTTTGATAAACAGTTGCACTAACAATTGTAACAGACATTATTGAATTCTATGGGTTCTCTGTGTTCAGAAAATGTATAATGTTTTGAGGTTTTAAATATGTTTTCATGTACAAAATGCAAGTTTTAGCATTTGTGTGCAAAATTAAAAAAAAGGGTTAATGATTTGGCCAGTAATGTAATCTTCCCGCGGCAATAATATCTGACATTTTGAAGGATCAAGGAATCCTGATGCAATTCTTTTCAGAAATGTAATAATTTTCCTCTAATATACATATAAAAAAAAAACTTTAATCGCCTCTGGCCACAACTGTGTTATGCCAATTTAGTTCCGCAGTTTTCTAAGAAATGTCTCATTTTGTATTCAGAAATTAAGTACTATTGAGCTGTATGGTTAAGTCTGTTTATAAAGTGGACCAGTCTGGCAGAACTTAAATAGCTGCTATTGAAAGCCAACCCTGGCCAAAACTGAGGTATGCTCATCGGCGGGCATGTCAAATCATATGGTGGCTCCTTATACTTGTCATGGAGCCCAGTGATGAGATACATTGGAACCTCGGTTTACGAGTAACGCGGTTAACAAGCATTTTGAAAGACGAGCAACTTTTTTTTGCTCGGCGGCTCGCGGAAGGAAGGAGGAGAGCTGCCAGTGACGTCATCCTCGCTCGCGGCCGAGAGTGGAGGACACTATCTACATGCTGTTTTATTGTCTGCTTAACTGTCAGTTCATATGCTTTAAAATAAATTGTGTTGTTTTAAGTTACTGCACTATGGAGCCTATCATTGTTCTTTTATTTTGCACTGGGGACCGTGACTTCTCACTGTGAGCCATTAAGCAGTTTCTAGCTGAATTCCTGCAAAGACACCCAGTGAGCTGGATTGGAACACCTGGCAGTGTTTGCGGTGAATCACTGTACCCCCTGCTCTTCTGCCCCAACTCTGTACCCCCTGCTCTGCTGCCCCACCTCTGTACCCCCTGCTCTTCTGCCCCCATCTCTGTTCCCCCCTGCTCTTCTGCTCCCACCTCTGTACCCCCTGCTCTTCTGCCCCCACCTCTGTTTCCCCCTGCTCGTCTGCCCCACCTCTGTACCCCCCTGCTCTTCTGCCCCACCTCTGTACCCCCCTGCTCTTCTGCCCCACCTCTGTACCCCCTGCTCTTCTGCCCCCACCTCTTTACCCCCTGCTCTTCTGCCCCCACCTCTGTTCCCCCCTGCTCTGCTGCCCCACCTCTGTACCCCCTGCTCTTCTGCCCCCACCTCTGTACCCCCTGCTCTTCGGCCCCCACCTCTGTACCCCCCTGAGTGGGGGGTACTAATAGGCTGGGGATGTGCTGAGTGGGGGGTACTCTGTGTCACTACACACTTTGGAAGCTTATGGACTTTTATCTTAATTCTTCAACATTTTTTCTGCATGTTATTTGGACATTTTTATAATTATTTTAGGACGTATACTTTTTTAGTACTTCACATAATATTGCATGAAGTTTGGTTCAATCTTAGCATTCGCACAATTTTGCACTGTTATATTGGATACACCTATTATCTGCACTTAGTGCTTGTCTTAATTTGTATTGCTACCATTATTTATTCACATTGGATCCTTAGTGGGTTTATACACTATTTATTTATTGACATTTGTTACACGGAGGGAATTTTTCATATGTGCACTTATAGCTGGATTCAGGTAGGGTTACGCCTGCGTATCAGTTGATACGCCGTCGTATCTCTGAATCTACGCCGGCGTAAATTTAAGCGTATTCTGGAAACCAGATACGCTTAAATTAGGCTAAGATACGAGCGGCGTAAGTCTCCTACGCCGTCGTATCTTAGGGTGCAATTTTTCCGCTGGCCGCTAGGTGGCACTTCCGTTGAGTTCGGCGTAGAATATGCAAATGACTAGCTACGCCGATTCACGAACGTACGTGCGCCCGTCGCAGTAAAGATACGCCGTTTCCGTAAGGCCTCGTACACACGACGGGACATGTCCGATGAAAACGGTTCGCGGACCGTTTTCATCGGACATGTCTGCTGCCGGATTTTGGTCTGATGGCTGTACGTACCATCAGACCAAATTTCCCACGGACAGCGAACGCGGTGACGTGGCTGCGCTGTCGCCGCGACGCGCGCGACCCTGGAAGGTCAATGCTTCCACGCATGCGTCGAATCACTTTGACGCATGCGAGAGCTTTTGGCCAAGCGGACATGTCCGGTGAGTCGTACAGACGACCGAACATGTCCAACGGACAGTCTTCCAGCGGACATGTTTCTTAGCATGCTAAGAAACATTTGTCCGCTGGAAACCTGTCCGATCCGCCGGAAAATTGTCCGGTCGGCCGTACACACGACCGAACATGTCTGCGGAAACTGGTCCGACGGACCAGTTTCAGCAGACATGTTCGGTCGTGTGTACGAGGCCTAAGAGGTACGCCAGCGCAAAGATAAAGCTGCCTCCTAGGTGGCGTAGCCAATGTTAAGTATGGCCGTCGTTCCCGCGTCTAATTTGAAAATTTTACGTTGCTTGCGTAAGTCGTCCGTGAATGGGGCTGGACGTAATTTACGTTCACGTCGAAACCAATATGTCCTTGCGGCGTACTTTGGAGCAATGCACACTGGGATATGTACACGGACGGCAAAAAACGTCAATCACGTCGGGTTACCACCCATTTACATAAAACACGCCCCCTCATCCTCATTTGAATTAGGCGCGCCTACGCCGGCCCCATTTACGCTACGCCGCCGTAACTTAAGAGACAAGTGCTTTGTGAATACAGCACTTGCCTCTCTGACTTACGGCGGCGTAGTGTAAATACGATGCGCTACGCCGCCGGAAAGATGCGCCGCCGTACCTGAATCTGGCTATTAGTCACTCGCATTGTGACATTGGATGGATGGTTTCACTGATTTTTTATTCTTGTTTTCATTTCACGTTATACATGAAATATAGAGTTAGTGCGGGAGCACTGGGCTCTGGATGGTATCCTTATCATCTGTGCTTATCTATTAATATCACTCTATTCACCCTCCACATCAGTCAGTTGATGTTGGGTGGCTAACATTTTGGAGTGGAACACATTTTATTACTCACATAAATTATTATCACGTTTATTTATTTATTATCCGTTATATAAGTTTATTATCAGTTTATAAGTTTCTATTTAATTTGTTTAGTTCTCAGTGCCCGGGTTAGGTTGGTTTGCGCATTGGTTCCCCCCTTATACATACTTATACAGTAGTAGCGCAGTGCCGCGTCCTAAACATATAATTGGTCAAAATGTTGAAAGTGAAAAGAATGGACTTTATAGGCACCAATTATATGAAAATAAACAATCATTTTATTCACAAATTAATTCACAGTTTAAAAAAAAAAGAAGTGCTAAAAGCTGCAAGAAAACTACAGTGACGACTAAAACTTTCCAATAGGGTCAAAAGGTGTCGCCACACCTCACAGAAGGCGTGTATGACCATATTCAATAGTAGCGCAATTGGTTAGCTCTACATGTTTCGCGAGAATCGCTTCTTCAGGAGCTAGTATAATTTTGTGTCCAAAATATAAAGGCCCAGATTCACAAAGACTTACAACGGCGTATCTCCAGATACACCATCGTAAGTCCGAATGGCCACCGTCGTATCTATGCGCCTGATTCATAGAATCGGTTACGCATAGATTTGGCCAAGATACGAGCGACGTAAGTCTCCTACGCCGTAGTATCTTGGGTTGCAATAATTACGCTGGCCGCTAGGTGGCGCTTCCTTGATTTCCGCGTTGAATATGTAAATGAGCAAGATATGCCGATTCACGTACGTACGTACGTACGTACGTACGTATGCCCGTCGCAATTAGTTACGCCGTTTACGTAAGACATACAGCGGTGTAAAGATACAGCTGGTCTCTAGGTGCAGCCCATGCAAAGTATGGAAGTCGGAACAAGCGTATCTTTTTACGTCGTTTGCGTAAGTCGTACGCGAATAGGGCTATGCGTAGGTAACGTTCACGTCACAGGCATTGAGCCGACGTATCTTTGGGCGTAAATACGACGTAATACTGAGCATGCGCGCATGCGCCGTTCGTTCGGCCATGCATCTACATGGGGTCAAGCCTCATTTAAATACAACACGCCCCCTACCAGCCTACTTTGAATTACGCGCGCTTACGCCGGCCCATTTACGCTACGCCGCCGTAACTTAGGATGCAAGTGCTTTGTAAATACAGCACTTGCCTCTCTAAGTTGCGGCGGCGTAGCATAAATACGATACGCTACGCCCGTGCAACATAGAACGGCCGTACGTGAATCTAGGTCAAAGTGTATTTGGAGGTTAGGAAAAGTTTGTAGTAAGTGACTGATATTTGAGTAGAGCCTTATGCCGCGTACACACGTTTTTCATGACGAGAAAAATGCAATTTTTTAAATTGGTCGTGAAAAACGGTTGTGTGTAGGCTCCAGAGCATTTTTCTCGGCAAGAAAAATGCCCGTTAAAAATTTAGGGCCAGATCCTCAAAAGAGATACGCAGGCGGATCTGCTGTTCAGCCTGCGTATCCCTGTTTCTATCTTTGGAACTGATCCACAGAATCAGTTTCCAATAGATAGACAGAAGATCCGGCATGTGTAAGGGACTTACACTGCCGGATCTTATGATGCAGTACCGCATCCGCCGCTGGGGGCATTTCGAGTCGAAATGCCGCGTCGGGTATGCAAATTAGCACTTACGGAGATCCACAAAGCTTTTCAGCTTCGTTTTTTCTCCGTAAGTATTAGTTTGCAAACGCAAAATTAGGGCTACTTTTACAAAGTGTAAAGTTAGTACACCTTGTAAAAGTAGACCCTTCTTTCCCGCGACGCTGTTATTTTTATTTTTTTTATTTTATTTTTCCTGGCGTATCTTTTTTTTTCCCGACGCAACTTTTTTTACCCGGCGCGATTCACAAAACTCGGCGTAACGTAAAACCGCGCAATGCACGTCGGGAAAATGACGTCGTGAGCATGCGCTGTATGGCCGGCGCGGGAGCGCGCCTAATTTAAATGGGACTCGCCCCATTTGAATAGGAACGCCTTGCGCCGGCCGGATTTAAGTTACACAGCCGAAAATTTCTAGGTAAGTGCTCTGTGGATCGGGCACCTAGGTAGAAATTTTCCGGCAGTGTAACTTAAATGGGAATTTTTAAGTTACGGCGGCTGGCTGTGGATCTGGCCCTTAGAACCTGCTATATTTTTTCTCGTCGTTTTTTACTTCGTTCTTTTTCATGTCGTGAAAAACGGTTGTGTGCACGCTTTAACGAGGGGGAAAAAACATGCATGCTCAGAAGTAAGTTATGAGACTTGTTCTGGTAAAAGTAGCGTTCGTAATGGAGATAGCACATTCGTCACGCTGTAACAGACTGAAAAGCGCAAACTTTTACTCACCAAACTTTTACTAACACGCGGTAACACAAAATCAGCAAAAGCTGCTCAAAGGGTCACGTCATTCGAATGGAACTTCCCCTTTATAGTACCGTTGTACGTGTTGTTGTACGTGTTGTATGTCACCGCGCTTTTCTAGAGCATTTTTTTCACAAACGTATGTATGCAAGGCAGGCTTGAGAGGAATCACAACAAATCATATCAAGAAAAACGTTTTTTTGCATGACGGTCGTGTGTACGCGGCATTGTGTTAAGCTTTAGTAATGAGAAGTTATCATCTGTGGGGTAACCCAAAATAATATGGGTAACGGCCTTGATAAGAAGACCGTAATAAAATGATCTGTGTAAGGGGGGGGGGGCCAGTATGCCAGGTCTATTTATAAACTATCCTGGAAAAATCCCGCGTACACACGACCATTTTTCATGTCATGGGAAAAACAACGTTTTTCTCGACGTGATTCTTGTCAAGCCTGCCTTGCATACACACTATCATGAAAAAAATGCTCGAGCAAAGCGCGGTGACGTACAACACGTACGACGGCACTATAAAGGGGAAGATCCATTTGGATAGCGCCACCCTTTGGGCTGCTTTTGCTGATTTTGTGTTAGTAAAAGTTTGGTGAGAGACGATTTGCGCTTTTCAGTCTTCGTGCTTTTCAGTCTGTTACAGCGTAACGAATGTGCTTTCTCCATTACAAATGCTAGTTTTACCAGAACGAGCGCTCCCGTTTCATAACTTGTTTCTGAGCATGCACGTTGTTTCCCCGTCGTTAAAGCCTACACACGACCGTTTTTCACAACGTGAAAAACGACGAGAAAAATTAGAGCATGTTCTAAATTTTTAATGGACATTTTTCATGTCGAGAAAAATGCTCTGGAGTCCACACACGATCATTTTAATGACCATTTTAAAAATGTCATGAAAAACGGTCGTGTGTACGCGGCATTAGGCTTCATTTCCACTGGCGTTTTTACAGCCAGGTTTCTGAGCGTTTTTTACAGCTTAAAAACGCCTGTCCATGTTATTCTATGGCTTCATTCCCACATAGGCGTTTTTGAGCTGCAAGTGGCATAGACGTTTTTGAGCTGTAAAAAAAACGCGGGACCAGGGCGTTCTGAAGCTCCAGAGTAGAGCTGTAAAAACGCCAGACGTTAAAAAACGCTCAAAAACGCGCATAAACGCTCAAAAACGCTCAAAAACGCGACCGCGGCATTTTTAAAGCTGCAGCTCACAAAAAAAAATTTTTTTTTTTTTTTTTTTACAAAATAAACATGGACAGGCGTTTTTAAGCTGTAAAAAAGCCTAACAACAGTGGCTGTAAAAACGCCAGTGGAAATGAGGCCTAAGGCTTCATTTCCACTGGCATTTTTACAGCCACTTTTCTGAGTGTTTTTTTACAGCTTAAAAACGCCTGTCCATGTTATTCTATGGCATCATGCCCACATAGACGTTTTTGAGCTGCAAATGGCATAGGCGTTTTTGAGCTGTAAAAAAAACGCGGGACCAGGGCGTTCTGAAGCTCCAGAGTAGAGCTGTAAAAACGCCAGACGTTAAAAAACGCGCAAAAACGCTCCATTTTACAAAATAAACATGGACAGGCGTTTTTAAGCTGTAAAAAAGCCTAACAACATTGGCTGTAAAAACGCCAGTGGAAATGAAGCCTAAGAGTCAAAGCAGGCAGAAAAACGAAGGGGGTACAAAGTAGGCTGCCACAAGGGGTCAAAAGCAGGGATCGTCTGGATAGGGAGGTCCTGGGATGGAAAAGTTACGCGTTACCTATATATATTTATATACATTAAACAAAATTAAATTCATGGTCATCCGAAAAAGTTATACTAACTTTTATAATATGGCTGATTGTCTTAATTATAATAAAAGCCCATAGAATTCATGATGGAGGCAGATCTCATTAACAACGTTGGTTTTGAAATTAGAATGGACAAAATGGCTTTAACAGTAAAATAAAAAAGCAAAGAGCGTAGATAAAATTAAACTGCAAATAGAAACTCAATTAAATGAATATTAAATTACATAATATATCCATTAGAACATTATTAGCAACAAATGAATTTTAAAACACATAAAAATCTATCCTATAAAATAAAAATATGAACTATTAAATGAAGAAATAATGAATGATAATTACTGATGAAAAAGTAATTAACGATTCACACAGAGAACCCCTTAATATCAGAAATTTCTATTCAAGTGAATCAAGTTACTGGATGTTTTTCTACTAAAAAACATTGGGCCAGATTCACATACAAATGCGTTACGCTGCGGCGGCGTAATGTATCCCATTTACGTTACACCGCTGCAAGTTTACAGCGTAAGTGCTTAATTCACAAAGCACTTAGCTGTAAACTTGCGGCGGCGTAGCGTAAATCCGCCCGGCGCAAGCCCGCCTAATTCGAATGGGGCGGGGACCATTTAAATTAGGCGCGTTCCCGCCCTGAACGTACTGCGCATGCTCCGTCCCTAAAATTTCCCGACGTGCATTGCGCTAAATGACGTCGCAAGGACGTCATTGGTTTAGACGTTAACGTAAATGGCGTCCAGCGCCATTCACGGACGACTTACGCAAACAACGTGAAATTTAAAAATTTGACGCGGGAACGACGGCCATACTTAACATTGGTTAGACCACCTAGAGGGCATGCTTAGTTTTGCGCGACGTATCTTTACGGAAACAACGTAAATTTCGAGCGATGGGTAAAGCGGATGTTCGTGAATCGGCGTAACTAGTCATTTGCATATTCTACGCCGACCGCGATGGAATCGCCACCTAGTTGCCGGCCTAGAATTGCAGCCTAAGATCCGACGGTGTAAGTCACTTACACCTGTCGGATCTTAGGGCTATCTATGCGTAACCTGATTCTATGAATCAGGCACATAAATACGACAATCGTATGTCAGAGATACGACGGCGTATCAGGAGATACGCCGTCGTATCAGGAGATACGCCGTCGCATCTTTTTTGTGAATCTGGCCCATTGATTTCAATATGTATTGCATGATACATATTCAATACACTTATTTATAGCTGGAGGCAGATATTGCAACTTTAAAGCGGAGGTTCACCCGCACATGACACTATTTCCCCCTAGATGAATGCTCTTTTTGTCTAGGGGAATCGGCTAGTTGTTTTAAAATATGAGCTGTACTTACCGTTTACGAGATGCATCTTCTCCGCCGCTTCCGGGTATGGGCTGCGGACTGGGCTTTCCTATTTTGATTGACAGGCTTCCGAGAGGCTTCCGACGGTCGCATCCATCGCGTCACGATTTTCTGAAAGAAGCCGAACGTCGGTGCGCAGGCGCAGTATAGAGCCGCACCGACGTTCGGCTTCTTTCGGCTACTAGTGACGCGATGGATGCGACCGTCGAAAGCCTCTCGGAAGACTGTCAATCAAGAAGGAACGCCCAGTCCCGAAGACCCATACCCGGAAGCGACGGAGGAGATGCATCTCGAAAACGGTAAGTACGGCTCATATTTTAAAACAACTAGCCGATTCCCCTAGACAAAACGAGCATGCATCTAAGGGGAAAACATAAAAAAAAACATAATTGGGTGAACTCCCGCTTTAAGTGTCGGGTTCACACTGCAGCGACTTGGGATCCGACTTGTCAGACCTCAAGTAGCTTGACATCAGTAATCCCATGTTAGTCAATGGGAGCCGTCTTAATGTACACTACTGAAGTCGCTCAGACTTCAGAAAAGGTTCCTGTACTACTTCAAGGCGACTTCTAGGCAACTTATACCCATTGATTTCAAGGGAAGTTGCCCCCAAAGTCGAATCTCCATCTTAACTGAAGCAGGAAATGAAAATAGTTTACTCTGGCAAACCCCTCCCTCCCACAGAACCAGGGCCGATCCCAGACGGGGTGCAACGGGTGCTCTGCACCCAGGCGCCAGAGGGGAGGGGGCGCCAAAGTGTCAGGAGCATCAAGTGACACCATCAAGTCGGCACTGTGCTTTCCCGCAGCAGCAGCTGCTGAATCGCCCGGGGCTCCGGGCGTCACTAAGCGCCCGCAGCCTCGCCTGTGTGTCCTCTCTCGCCTGCCTGTCGCGCCCGCTGCCGCTATATACACAACAGCATAGCAGTCGTGCCTGGCGCGGCAGATCTATACCTTCTCTCATTTGTGTACACTGACTGTCCCCTCCCCACACTGCCTACACGACCGCGCTGGACAATGGGCGGGACTTTTTAAGTTAAAAAGTGGGTGATTGGTTGCTAGGCAGCGGGGCAGTCCCAGCAATAAATCACTCACTTTTAATGGGAAAAGTCCCGCCCATTGTCCTGAGCGGCCACGCTTCATGTCCTGTGAGTAAGGTAGGTTTTCTGTGGGGAGGGGGGCTGTGCTTTGCAGGATAAGGGTTTGATAATGAGAGAGGACTGCGATGGCAGGGGGAGTCAGCCTGAGATGGGGGGGGGGGGTCAGTCTGCGATTATGGTGGGAGTCAGTCTGTGATGAAGGGGGGGCCGTCTGCGATGGGGGGGTCAGTCTGAGATATGGTGGGAGTCAGTCTGCGATGAAGGGGGGGTCAGTCTGCAATATGGGGGGAGTCAGTCTGCGATATGGGGGGAGTCAGTCTGCGATATGGGGGGAGTCAGTCTGCGATATGAGGGGAGTCAGTCTGCAATATGGGGGTAAGTCTGCGATGGGGGGGTCTGTGATTGGGGGGATCAGTCTGTGAATTTGGGGGTCAGTCTGCGATGGGGGTTCAATATGTAATTGGGGGGGGTTCTGTCTGTGATGGGTCAGTCTGTGATGGGTCGGATCAGTCTGTGATGGGTCGGGTCAGTCTGTGATGGGTCGGGTCAGTCTGTGATGGGTCGGGTCAGTCTGTGATGGGTCGGGTCAGTCTGTGATGGGTCGGATCAGTCTGTGATGGGTCGGATCAGTCTGTGATGGGTCGGATCAGTCTGTGATGGGTCGGATCAGTCTGTGATGGGTCGGGTCAGTCTGTGATGGGTCGGGTCAGTCTGTGATGGGTCGGGTCAGTCTGTGATGGGTCGGGTCAGTCTGTGATGGGTCGGGTCAGTCTGTGATGGGTCGGGTCAGTCTGTGATGGGTCGGATCAGTCTGTGATGGGTCGGGTCAGTCTGTGATGGGTCGGGTCAGTCTGTGATGGGTCGGGTCAGTCTGTGATGGGTCAGGTCAGAACTCTAGGGTTCCTTTGGCACTTTTTCTAGTCTCCTTGAGCAGTGAACAGTTGCTAATTGATTTCCTGCCTTAGAGTCTCTTCATAACTTCAGGACTAACACCACTTACCGAGGACACCTCTACCACTGATCGTCAATGTAACAGAACACTGCACTAAACACCAATGTAAAGGGGGGACCTCGCCAGCTAACCACTTATGTAAGAGGACACCATACTGGGCAATAATGTTAGAAGGTACTTCTCCAACTTGACATTTAAAGCCCCCTCTCTCTGTCCACTACCCTCTCTCTCTTAGCCACTCTCTTTGTCCACTACCCTCTCTCTCTCAGCCCCTCTATTTGTCCACTACCCTCTCTCTCTCTCAGCCCCTCTCTTTGTCTACTACCCTCTCTCTCAGCCCAATTGGTGAGCAATGGTAGGCTGCATTTGGTGGGCACTGGTGAGGCTGCATTGATCTCTTGTACCATGTCTGCAGTCCCTGATCATCTCCTGTTCTATGTCTGCAGTCTCTGACCATCTCCTGTAGTATGTCTGGGGGCTCTTTCTAAACAGACTCTCTAACAGAAGCCCTCTCTGTGTCCAATAGAGAGACCCCCCTCCAGGTTCAATTAGAGTACTCTGCTTCTCTTCCTGTATTTTGTTTATTGTTAAGAGATCATGGGAGGATCCCAGGGTAACAATGACTCCTTAGGGGAGCATCTCTGTGTTTGAGTCGTTGCCATAGAAACAATTGCAAAGGGGGAGGGGTTAGTAAGGTGACCACGCCCTTGTAGGGGCGCCAGAAATATTTCTGCACCCAGGCGCATATGACCCTAGGATCGGCCCTGCACAGAACTGATTATTCTGTGATTGGCCACAGCCAAAGTCACCTGTTCTGGAGGCAACTTTAAGTCACGTTGTAAGTTGCTCCAAGTCACGCTGAAGTCGCCTTGCAAAGTCGCGCTGTAAGTCGGGTTGCCCCTTTGTGAACCGGCACTTATGCAGACTGATATATAGATACTAATGATATATAGATACTAAGGATCTATTATTGAATAAAGGTAACATTTTGTGTGTCAAGAATTTGAAAAATATGAGTGTCAAGAATATGTGAGAAACAAAGCAAGCGTACCTCAGATATTGTATGTACAGTAGCTTGGAGGACTCAAAAATGGCTTAAAGGGACTGTAAACCTTCGTGTTTTTTCACCTAAATGCATCCTATGCATAAAGGTGAAAAAACACCTTGCTGTGTCCGGCCCCCCATTTTACTAACCTGAGACCCAAATTTCCGTGGGCGCGATCCCACGACGCTCTCTCCGCGGCTTTTCGGCTCTTCATTGGATATATTAATAGCAGCACAGCCATTGGCTTCCACTGCTGTCAATCATATCCAATGACGCGGCCACCGAGGGACGGGGGGCCGAGTCATACACTCAGCCGATATGGACGCCGAGTGTATGACACGCGAGCGCGTCCGCAAGGTAACCCCCTCAGAAGAGAGCTTCCCAGAGGGGGCTATCTATTGCAGGGAGGAGCCGCAAGAGCTGCCGAGGGACCCCAGAAGAGGACGATCGGGGCCACTTTGTGCAAAACGAACTGCACAGTGGAGGTAGGTATGGTTTGTTTGTTATTTAAAAAAAAAAAATGAACCTTTACAACCACTTTAATCCCAAGAGTTAATTTTTATGCATGGCCTTCACATGTCACTTTTTTGACGCCTATTAGAACCTGTAGCTCTAATTGGGTGCTTTCAAAACACCCCCCGTCGCTGTAATTCAGGTGCCCAAAAAGGGGTCAGTGGCCTGAATAGAGGGTGACAGCGGCGGCATGAATCTATCCATTGGTCATTGAGGGGGTGACTGGAGAGAGGGGGCGGCCCTAATGGATGCACCACCCACTGGGCAGCACAGTGGCTAGGTGGTTAGCACTTCCACCTAGCACCACTAGGGCGATTAGGATGAGAACCCCTAAAGTACTACAGTATTATTAGTACATACAGAAAGTCATATTCTTGTAGCAAATATCCCAGGGGAATATCACTATTCATTCACATAAGTTTTGTGTTGTTTCCACTTCTTCAGGAGCAGAAGGTACAAAATTAGAAACATTACAAAGAATTGGCTAAAGAGAGAATCCCATTGGCGGTATGACACAAAAGGAACAGTGGACCAACACAGAGTAGCAGATATTAGGTGAGCATAAAACTCAATCGGTGTTATGCACAGGCCATGTATCACGAGGAAAAGTGTGCTTGATTCAACTGTAGTAACAGTATTGAAAGATATTAGATCCAACACCACCAAGGTCAGAAAAAAGGGTTGAAAAAAGTCCCAATCCACTTATGCCATTATAGGGATACAAGGCAGTGCTGGATTTATAAGGGGGCCTCCCTGACAGAGGGGGTCTCCAAACTACCTTTAAAAAAAAAAGTAATAGTTATAAAATTTGAAAAAAAATGTGGCCCAGATTCTCGTAGATTGCCGTAAAACTCGGCGGGCGTAACGTATCTCATTTACGTTACGCCGCCGCAAGTTTTACAGGCAAGTGCTTTATTCACAAAGAACTTGCCTGTAAAGTTGCGGCGGCCTATCGTAAATCACCCAGCGCAAGCCCGCCTAATTCAAATTAGCCGGTTAGGGGGCGTGGAGCATTTAAATTAAGCACGTTCCCGCGCCGAACATACTGCGCAATGCGCCGTCCGAAAAATATCCCAGGGTGCATTGCTTCAAATGATGTCGCAAGGACGTCATTGGTTTCTACGTGAACGTAAATGGCGTCCAGCCCCATTCACGGACGACTTACGCAAACGACGTTAATTTACAAATTTCGACGCAGGAACGACGGCCATACTTAACATTGATTGCGCCTCATATACCCAGGGGCAACTTTACGCCGGGACAAGCCTAACGTAAACGTCGTAACTTTACTGCGTCGGCCGCGCGTATGTTCGGGAATTCGCGTATCTAGCTAATTTGCATACTCGACAGGGAAAACGACGGAGGCGACACCTAGCGGCCAAAAAAAAAAATTACATTTAAGATCCGACAGCGTAAGAGCCTTACGCCTGTCAGATCTAATGGATATCTATGCGTAACTGATTCTAAGAATCAGTCGCATAGATACGACGGCCCAGATCAGGACTTACGACGACGTACATGGCGTTGCGCCGTCGTAAGCCCTTTGAGAATCTGGGCCTGTGTGTGCAAGTGTCAGAATATGGAACAGTTAATCTTGACTTCAAAGGCAAAGAAATGGGATGAGGGCTTCTGGCAGCTGTTTTACATTTCAACGTTTCATAATATTTTACTTTTCGAGATGTTTGTTTTAACATGACTTTGTCGCTGAATTTATTGCCTTGTTACAAGAGAAAAGTAAAAAAATGTTTTGGAAAACAGGGCCGTTGATAAGGCAGTACGGTCAGCCCTCCTGTATTGGGTCCGGGCCATCAGTTCAAAAGAGGGGCCCAGCCACCTTCTGATCAGGAGGTCCAGCTGTACTTATTGCAAACACGATCCTCTTCTGCCTCCTCCTGCAGTTCTGCCAGCTTTGTCATGTCTTTCCCCCTTAGGCTGCACTACAGGGGGATTGCTTCTAGCACATGCTCCTCTTCCATTTGCTGCCCCCTGTGTGTCTCTTTCCCCTGCAGCCCTTCCGGCTTCCCTCTTCTTCTCTTGCGTGGGCAGCTACTTCTCTCCCACCGGCAGGGATGTTTCAAGATGGAAAGTGGGAGAAGGGGCTGGTAAATATGTCATTTACTGACCCCTTCCCTTCCTAAATTAACACAGTGAGAGATTGGTACCAATCCCTCCTGTGTCCATTCATCACTGGAGTATAGTAAACCGTGTTTACTATGCTTCTGTTTGTAAATGAGCAGGAAGCCTCAGCGTGCTTCCTATTCATGCATCTGTGCAGCGGAGGCAACAGAGAAAAGGATTGATAAATCTGTTTCCTCAGTCACTTTCGGCCAGAGGAAGGGGGCCCTATCCGGTAGATTGTATTGGGCCCCATGGTTTCTAACAGCAGCCCTAATGTAAACACAGGAAACAGATTTCAACTCAAATTAAGGTGCTTACACTAGCTGCATTTAGAAAATACATTCAATGATTTATTAATTAAAACCTATCTGCATGCCTATGTTTCTTTTATATATAGAGTTCAGCTTTAATTATATCGACCTATACATTAGATAAAAAGAGGGGCAGTCATGAAGCAAATAGGAACAGAAAAGGGATCTGGGTTTAAAACAGGGACTGTACATTGGGAGCCAGTGTTAATTTTGTCGACTAAAACGACTAAAACATTTTAGTCGACTAAATGAATACTGTTTTAGTCAACTAAAATACGACTAAAACAATTGAGATGACTAAAATCCGACTAAAACTAAAATGCCATTTTAGTCAAAAGACTAAGGGGCAGATCCACAAAAGGATTACGTATCAGTAATCAGTATCAGTAGATACGCCGGCGTAATTTTAAATTTCCCGCGTCGTATCTTTGTTTTGTATCCACAAAACAAGATACGACGGCATCTGGGCTCCATCCGACAGGCATACGTCTTAGTACGCCGTCGGATCTAAGCTGCAATTTTTCGGCGCCCGCTAGATGGTGTTCCCGTCGAAATCTGCATTGAGTATGCAAATTAGCTAGTTACGGCGATCCACGAACGTACGTCGGGCCGGTGCATTTTTTTATGTCGTTTTCGTTCGGCTTTTTCCGGCGTATAGTTAAAGGTGCTATATGGTGGCGTACTCATTTTTAAGTATGGCCGTCGTTCCCGCGTACAATTTTGAATTTTTTACGTCGTTTGCGTAAGTCGTTCGTGAATAGGAATTTGCGTAGAATGACGTCACCGTCGTAAGAATTGGCTTGTTCCGGTTAAATTTCGAGCGCAGTTAAAAAAAACATTGTTTATGTCGGGTCACAACGTATTTACATAACACACGCCCCCATTACATCCATTTGAATTCCGCGCCCTTACGCCGCAAGAGATGCACTACGCCGCCGTAACTTACGGCGCAAATTCGTTGAGGATTCAAAACAAAAACAAGTAAGTTACAGCGGCGTAGTGTATCTAATGCGCCATTGTACGTGGATCTACCCCTAAGACTAAAACTAAATTGAAATTTGACTTCAAAATTAACATTGGTCTGTAGTGCATGTTCATGCCTCAATTCCATAAATAATAACATGAGATTTTTCACTCCAGCAGTATATAATGAGTTTGGAAATTGTAGAGAAATGTTAACTAATGCATTACAATTTAATTACACCCATTAGATTTTAGATGACTAAAATGAGTTTCAATCGACTAAAATATACTGGAGATTTAGTCGACTAAATACAATTAAAACTAAAACAATTGCAGAAGACTAAAATGGGACTAAAACTAAAATGCCATTTTAGTCCTAATGCCGCGTACACACGACCGTTTTTCGGGTTGTAAAAAACGATCGTGTGTGGGCTCCAGAGCATTTTTCACGATGTAAAAAATGGCCATTAAAAATTTCGAACATGCTCTAATTTTTCACGACATTTTTAACGTTGTCGTTTTTAACGTCGTAAAAAATGGTCGTGTGTGGGCTTTAACGACGTGAAAAAAAACGCGCATGCTCAGAAGCAAGTTATGAGACGGGATCGCTCGTTCTGTTAAAACTAGCGTTCGTAATGGAGTTAAGCACATTCATCACGCAGTAACAGACTGAAAAGCGCGAATCGTCTTTTACTAACACAAAAGCAGCCCCAAGGGTGGCACCATCCGAATGGAACTTCCCCTTTATAGTGCCGTCGTACGTGTTGTACGTCACCGCGCTTTGCTAGAGCATTTTTTTTTTCACGATCGTGTGTAGGCAAGGCCGTTTTAACGATCGGGTTGAAAAAAACATATTTTTTTTCTACACCATTAAAAATGTCATTTTTTACAACCCGGAAAACGCGCCATTAGACTAAAACTTAATTGAAATTTGCTGCCAAAATGAACACTGTTGGGAGCTATCCACTGTTATAACATTTTTTATTTCCATTTATATTTTCTACTATTATTAAGCATTATGTCTATGCCGAGTATTAATAGAAGAGTTCTTTTCAATATACCAGCTTGTAGCTTTGACAAAAAATAGATGACTTAATTTTGTATTTTGTCAAACACTGGCATACTATGCTGTGAACATGCTGATAGCGCTTCTCATAATCCATCGTGTAACATTTATTTTATTACACAAATGGTTATGTCTGTGTACTGAGTGGAGCTCTACAGATGGCATTCCTCCTGTTCCATCCAAATGTAAACTCCATGGCAAGTCCACCTACGCCAACAGCAGTATCCAATCTTTCAGGCTTCGGTAAGTATTGATGTAATTGAAATGTGACTCTTTTCGGTTTAGGGAAATCCCAATGTTTCAGTCAATTGTTCTCCTGGGTAAATCCCTGAATGTATGAGGTTATAGAGGGGAATGTTTAGGGCTTCATTATGAAACAAATACATGCTGTGTATTATAAAAACCACAAAGACTAAATGAGAAAAATAGCATACATTACGGGCAAGAACCACTAACAACATTTACAATTATGAGTCATGTACAAAGCAACCCACCGCAGTATGGAAACTGAGAGATCTTTATATATATCTTTTTTTGCAGCAGGCTGCTCAAAATGAGGCAAAAGAATAACAGTTGGTCATTTTTTATGTGGGATTGATGGGCTTGAAAATATTACCATATTATTATGTATGTATGTATATATATATATATATATATATATATATATATATATATATTATATAGAAAAAAGTATAGAGAAAAAAAAAAAATTCTTACGATCAGGAAGTGGATGTAAACCCCGATTTTCATAACATTTGAGCTGGGCACATATATCTGTAGTATTTTATTATCTCTCTCCAAAGCACTAAGTCCCATGGCTTTCTTCTGCTCGGTAGCTCTGTTATTAGCCTGATAGCTTCTGACATGTTCTCTGACATAGGAGATAAAAGCAACCTAAAATTTGTGTCGTTGCAATAAATAGATTAGCAGACAGCTTGCCTTCTCACAGCTAAGCTCTGCACATTCCTTCCTTCCTTCCTTTGCCAATGTGGAGGGGGGTTTGCGCCAGGGCCGATCCACCCTATAGGCTCACTATGCAAGCCGCTTAGGGCCCCGCAAAGCTGCAGGGGCCCCCCTAAATTACTAGAGGCCATGCCTGGTGAGAAGTCATTTTCGCCCCCCCCCACCCCCGCTTCTCAACTCGCTGGCTGCATGGGAGAAGAGGTAAGAAGTCAGCACCCCCGGCTTCTCACTTTAATGTAAGATGTCAGTTCCGATAGCAGAACACCCCCTCCCCCCACTTCTCAACTTTAATATTTAACGTGACATATCACCGTCGGCAGTGCCCCCCTCCCCCCCCCCCCCCGCTTCTCAACTTTAATGTGACATGTCATTTTCGGCAGCCCCCCCACTTCTCAACTTTAATGTGACATGTCATTTTGCTTAGGGCCCCAGGGAGGTCAGGATCGGCACTGGTTTGCACCTTTCCTCCAACCAGCTGTCTTGTATCTATTAATAGATACTAATCAAGTTTCTTTTTTTTTCTTTTTTATGTATAACAAGAAGAGACAAATGTGTATTGTGGTGAGCCTTGTATAATTGTAAATATTTTGTATAAATTAATAAAGATAAATTAAAACACAATCAGGCTGTATGCCCAGACTTCACACTCAGTGCTGAACAGGAAGAGAAAATCTGTAACACATGTACACTTTCTAAAGCATGTATAAAGCTGATAACAGCAGATATACATGTAAAACGTATGTGGGGAGATTTGTTTAATCTCTGTGCATCATCTGAGGCTGTTCATTTCACTGGGTTTATGTGAGGGTTTACATCCACTTTAACCGCTTGCCGCCCGCTGCACGCAGATACACGTCTGCAGCATGGCACAGGCAGGCAAAAGGACGTACCTGCGGGTGCCATACATTCCAGGAGTCTTCATGCGCGCATTTTTTTTTCTTTCATCTGCAGGTGAGAAAAAGTGGCTTTTTCAGCTAAGCACGCCCTCCTGCCTGACCTAGGGGCAGATGGATTCCAGGAGGTAAATGCTACATCAGGATTCACCAAATGGCGGACCGCAGTCCAGATCTGGACCGAGCGACAGTCCTGTCCAGACCACAACCGTGACACTTATCAGCCTGGGTGTTCTCTCTCTCAGGCCTTCTGCCCAGCAGGCGACTTAAAGCGGAGATTCACCCTAAAAAACATCTATATACCATTACATCCAGCATACTTCCGACATCTACAGTATGCTGTTTTTTTTTTTTTTGCCGTACATACCGTTTTATTGTTATTTTTCCCTCCGGCTTCCGGCTCCCGCGGGAGTGGGCGTTCTTATTCAGAGGCTAGATGATTGACGTCTGGTGAAAAACTTCCCCTGGCGCATAAGGCGCGTCACGAGTTTTCCGTAAGTAACCAAACTGCAAGTCGGCTCTATATGGTGCCTGCGCAGTCGGCTCTACATGAATGGTAATAAAGGAAATGTATGGATGTTTTGCTCACAACGTATACCCATTTAGGCAGCCAGCACACGCAGTCCTACTGTTAGCCCCATTTTCAAAGCTTGTGCATGCACGGTTCTCTCTTTTGTTATATATTGTTGCTTCTTTATATGCTTTTGCTATACTGCTTTTTTATTTTTTTTTTCAGATACATTTAAAGCTTTTGTATTACTTGGTGTTTGTATAACTTACTTTGTACACAACCAACTCATATAATAATCATTAATTATATATTATACTGTAGTATATATCATTTATATATATGTTATTGTATTATATATATTTTATGTTTAGCAAACTCTAAAGGATTAGTCATTGGCAGCATCAATATAGTCCTGAGCTTGATCCCTGCCAGGATAATTCTCCATGTTATTTGTATGTTCCTCATGGTTCTCTGCTTTCCGTACACACTGCAGGAACATTCTCGGTATCGTTAAGTGGCTTCCATATAAACAAGCCTCAGACTGTGTGCCTGTATGAATGTGATAAGACATTAGATTGTGAGCTCCACTGGGGTAGGAAATTAAGTGAATGCTTCAATGTTCTGAGCCTACACGTGGTCTGAACCTGGTAAAGTAAATTTGCTTTAAAAGGGTTTGATGGTGCTGACATTCCTTCTGTAATTTTTTTAGTGGTTTGGCATGTGAGACATGGAGTGCAGCTTGTAGACCAACCTATCTGAGTACTGCATGGACTTACTCTATTACTGGAAACAAGCTTAAAGTACACTTGTTCACTCATAACAAAATCTAAAAAGCTTATGTTGGCTTTAAAGAGACTCTGTGACTTCAAGAATATTGAAAGCTGCAGAAAAGTATTAAAGGGTTTGTAAAGGAAATTATCTTTATATCTTCTTTTACCGTAATGCAGTGCTGTTTTCATGTCCTCATTGTTCGTTTTTGCTCTCAAGTTGCTGTAATTCCTCTCTGATCTCCACACTTCCTGGTTGTCTGTTTCCTGATTACCACAGTACTGGGAGCTTTCTCTCTGTGGTCACTAATCAAGGAGGTGTGATTACTGTTAGCCGGATTCAGTAAGACTTACGACGGAGTATCAGTAGATACGCCGTCGTAAGTCCGAATCAGCGCCGTTGTATCTTTATGCGTATTCTCAAACTGAGATACGCTTCACTGTTGCTAAGATACGACCGGCGTAAGTCTCCTACGCCGTCGTATCTTAGCTGCGTATTTACGCTGGCCGCTAGGGGCGTGTACGTGGATTTACGCGTTGAATATGCAAATGACCTAGATACGCTGATTCACAAACGTACTTGCGCCCGATACGCTGTTTACGTAAGGCGTTTTTCCTGCGTAAAGATAAACCACCAAAAAGATGGCGCAGCCCATGCAAGGTATGGACGACGGAACAGCCGTTGGATTTTACGTTGTTTGCGTAAGCGTACGTGAATGGGGCTGGGCGTAGGTTACGTTCACGTCGAAAGCAATGAGTATTTGCAACGTGATTACCAACGGCCCTCATTTACATGGGGTCACGGGTAATTTACATGGAGCACGCCCCCTACCTGCCTATTTTGAATTAGGCGGGGTTACGCCGGGCCATTTGCGCTACGCCGACGTAACTTAGGGAGCAAGAGCTTTGTGAATACAGTACTTGCCTTACTATGTTACGTCGGCATAGTGCAAATGGGATGCGCTACGCCGGCATAAAGATACACCACCATACGTGAATCTGGCTAATTGTGTCTAAAACCCCTCAGCACCAATCAGTTTCGTTTTCCAAACCATCACTGCCCTGTATTGGCTCTGTGGCTCTGGACAGCACAGAGGCAGGAAACAACATGCAAAAACGAAACTGGAAACTAGAGGTACATTATATGATTAATTTTTATCTATTTTTAATCGTTTTTAAAAGGAATCAGTTAACTATTATGTCTCTATACCCTGTAAACAGTCATTTCAGCATATTTTTTTTATTTTATTTACAACTCCTTTAACCTCCCTGGTGGTATGATTCTGTCTGGAATTACGTACCAAAAGCGGTACAATTATTTTGCAAGGAAATTTGGCGTTTTATACTGTAGGCCTGTAATTTTTAGAAATAACTCACTTAAATCTGACCAAGCAAGAGTCTTGTAGGCATCCCGGGTATGATTTTTTTTTTTTAAAACAAAATTATAAATTATAATATAATAAATAATTATAAATAATTATAACAAATAATAATATAATTATAATAAAAATTATTCAATAATGTAATCAACTCAAAATCACTGAAATTTGCAGTTGCAGAATTGTCGCTGTCATTATTATTTTTTTTTTATGACGAATTTCCCCGCAAATCGCTATCGCACATTTCTGCAAGTGATTATAATTTATTATCGCTGTTTTCTAGCTGATCTAAAACCATTTTTGACATAAAGGGACGCTTTTGGACAATCTACAGTTTTTAGGCAGAAATGACATTTTTTATTATATAAAAGTACATGTAGGGCACTGGGCAGACCACTAGGGACAAGGGGGGTGTGTATTTTTTACATACAGTACTGTAATCTATAAGATTACAGTATACTGTATGTAAAGTGTTTGTTTACTTTTTTGAATTTGGCGCCGTTCTCCGCCCCCGTGCGTCGTAACGTCGCAGGGAACGGAGATCGGCGGCACACGGGGACTGTGAATCGAGCGAGGAGGACCCGCTCGCTCACACAGCGGGTGGCATCGCTGGATCCAGGGACAAGGTAAGTAAACCAAGCCTGTGGATCCAGCGAAAGGTAAGCCCGTCCAGCCCGAGCGTGACTCGGGTTTACCGATCCTAACATGAAAAACCAACCCCGAGTCACACTCGGGTTTACCGTCAGGGGGGTTAAGTCCCGGGGGTAAACATACATAAAGCAAATCTCAGTATCATCTGTTTGCCCAAATAGGCTCTGACTTCCAGAGAGTGTCAGAACTTGCCTCTAAAGCCGCGTACACACGACCATTTTTCATGTCATGGAAAAAAAACACCTTTTTCTCGATGTGATTCTTGTCAAGCCTGCCTTGTATACACACGATTGTGGAAAAAAAAATGCTCGAGCAAAGCGCACTATAAATGGGAAGTTCCATTCCATTGGCGACACCCTTTGGGCTGATTATGCAAATTTCCCCTTCTCATAACCTGCTTCTGAGCATGTGTGTTTTTTTCCCCATCGTTAAAGCCTACACATGACGGTTTTTATAGAGCATGTTCTAAATTTTTAATGGCTACTTTTCACGTCGAGAAAAATGCTCTGGAGCATACACACGATCGTTTTTAATGACCAATTTAAAAAATTTCATTTCCTGACTGACTCCATGGCAGCCTACGTGTGGGTTAATCCCGCCTCCTCTCCATTGATAGGACCTCATACCCATAAAGATTTACTCACCGCCCAGTACTGGTGTTCCTTTTTTGTCCTCCTCCATGGATCAAGGAAATACAGAGTTGTTCAAGACTTACTTGGAAAAAGGATAGCACACTTTAAGCGGTGCAGCTCGGATCCCAGCCATGGGCGGGTGGAGAGCTTTGCAGCAACTTTCCCCTCCGCTGTGTGGTTGTTGCTGTGTGTGCTGAAGATCCGGACTTCTGGCTGGCAAGGTCTTATTTTACTCATGGCAGTCACCTATGTGTTGTATATCGTTTTGTTTGTGTATTTTGCCTGTATGGCGGCTGGAGCGCTCCTGCGTTCCAGCGCCGTTTTCTTCCTCTTCCTGGTGTGAGCATCAGAGCCCTTCGCGCATGCGCAATGCCCTCTCTCAGAGCGAGGCTTGGTTCGCGCATGCGCAGTCGGACGAGACTCGCGGCGGCCGCGCAGGCGCCGTTGAGTCATTCACCACTGCGCAGGCGCGTACGTGGACAGCGTCATGACGTCATCGGCGGGGATTTTAAAATCAGCTGCTCGCCTGTGTACATTGGGGTTTTTCCTGACAGGCGAGCAGCTGACACTGTGATCTGTGCCAGGTTAGTGTGAGGGTTATGCCTATGTTTAGGCATGGATCCCAAACCTGCTATTCCTTCTCATGCATTGTTTAGAGATGATTTTAGGTACTGCATATTATTCATTAATTTTCTTAATGTATTGTTTTTTCCTTGCATAGCAATCGTTTAAATTATATTTTCTCTATGGCATTTGGAAAATGTTCCCTCTTCTTAAAGGGGCAGTGTCTTATATTTTTATTTTTTCATCTGGCACCTTAGGATCTCTTCCGCTGTTCACAGTACTATGCAGGTCCAAGACACTATGGACCAGTCACCGTCTACAGGTGGCCAGCCCTCACGCACAAGGTATGTGCGGGTGAGGGGGGGCGTAGGGGTGGAAGTCTCACTTTATATAATTGTCTGACTTATTTCCCCTATATATATTTGTTTTTTCTCAGCCCTTCCGGTCCTGATCCTTATGCCGTTATCGAATCCGCAGACCTTGCCAGGCCGCATCAACGTTCATCTTCCAAATCCAAATCAAAGAGTAAACGAAGATCTCCATCTTCATCTTCCCATCAGAGGAGAAGTTCCCATTCCTCCTCCAGACACCGCTCCCACCGCCACGATAGCCGCTCTGATCACAGAGCTTGCTGGGGATGTGACACTTACGTCCCGGAGGGCAAATCATTATGTGACCGATGCTACGCCCGGGCGGTTGGGGAAAAGGAGACTGAAGATCGTCGTATCGAGTCTCTTGTGGAACGTGTGGTGCAAAAATCTTTGAGAGAAAATGTCTCCCACACACAAAGTCAAACCGGTACCATCAGGTCTGGTTCTCCAATCATTGAGGTCCATGAGGATCCTGGTCCTTCCCAGCCTCGCGCTGCTTCCCCAGATTCCCAGGAGGGTGAACTGGAAAGCGATGTGGAGAGTCTGGAATTCGACTTCTCCCAAGTGACACCACTTATCAAGGCAATCAAAGAGGCTCTCTTATGGGAAGAGCAACCTACTTCTCCAGCTAAGCAAAAGAAATATTTTAAACGCCTGGGGAAGGAACGCCCAAGTTTTCCGTTGTTAACCGAACTAAAGGGCATCTTTGAAGAAGAATGGAGTAGAGTAGACAAGAGGTCCTCTATGGCCAACAAGGCCTCCAGACTGTATCCCTTCAAAGCAGATGACGTTAAACACCTGGAGAATATTCCTGTGGTAGACGCAGCAGTGACACGACTTGCCAAACATGTTACACTGCCACTGGCTGATTCAGTATCTTTCAAGGACGGTCTTGATAGGAGAATGGATCAAGACCTCAAAAGAATCTACGGTCTGGCCGGCACAGCCTGCAAACCTGCTTTGGCCTTGGCAGCTTTATCCAAAGCAATGGAGGCCTGGACGGAAAATGTGGACTCCTTCCTTAAAGGTGTCTCGGAAGAGCTGGCCAGAAGTTCTGCTACTTCAGAACTTAAACTTGCAGTTGCCTTTCTGGGGGAGGCATCCGTTGATTTAATTCGCCTATTGGCAAGAATTATGCTGTCCTCTGTTACAGCCAAAAGGGCCTTGTGGTTGCGCCCCTGGGTCGCCGACCCATCGTCCAAACAAAATTGGTGTAAGATTCCCTTTGAGGGATCATCCCTGTTTGGCAACAAGCTGGATGACGCCATTTCTAAAGCTACAGGTGGTAAATCAGGTTTTCTCCCCCAGGATAGGCGTCAGTCCGGTAAGAAGAAACCTCAATTCCGAAGGTATAGCCCGGACCGCACTAGAGAAGCTCGCGCCTACAGACCTGGCGGTAACTTCAGAAGAAACTGGGGTAGAGGCCGTGCATCTTTTCGTAAACCAGCGCCTTCTAACCAAGCGTCGAGTGGACGCGATCAGGCTAAGTCCTTTTGAGACAACGCCCGCCCAGGCGGATCGGGTGGGAGCTCGACTGCTCCTCTTTCGGCACGTTTGGGCGGCCTCGATCACGGACTTTTGGGTCATCAAGACAATAACATCAGGCCACGCATGGTCGTTCTCCAGCATTCCTCTTCCAAGGTTCATTTCCACCCTTCTCCCAAGATCAGCGGAACAAAGACAGGTCCTTCTAACCTATGTGGATCTACTCAAATCCCAAGGAGCAGTAGTTTGCGTCCCAAAGGACGAACAGTTTCATGGAGTATACTCCCCCCTCTTCTTGGTGCAGAAGAAAAGCGGTGCTTGGCGTCCAGTCATAGATTTGACCTATCTAAACAAATCTATAAAACACAGAAGGTTCAAGATGGAAACCCTGTCAACAATCCAGCGAGCCATACAGCCAGGCGATTGGATGATCTCGATAGATCTGAAGGACGCTTATTTCCACGTTCCGGTGGCAATCGAGCTACAGAAATATCTCAGGTTCCACGTTGGACAAGAACACCTTCAATTTGTGTGCCTACCCTTTGGGCTGACAACCTCACCACGAGTCTTCACCAAAACCCTGTTGGCTGTAGTGGCCCTTATCAGACTGAAAAAGATAAGACTTTATCATTATCTAGACGACCTCCTTGTCCTAGCCCAGGACAAGACACAGCTCTTAAAGCAAAGAGATCAGGTAATCTCGATCCTGTCCGAATTCGGTTGGCTCCTGAACTTAGCGAAAAGCCATCTGGAACCAACTCAGTGCCTAGTATATCTGGGGGCCCAGTTCGACACAGTGAAGAAAACCATCTCTCTTCCGATGGAAAAGATCCCGGTGATTCAAGAGAGGATTTCTCGAGCGTTAGACACGCACCACCTGAAGGCATTCCAGTGTCTAAAGATCATCGGAACAATGGTCTCCACAACCCCCATGGTGAAATGGGCATTGTGGAGACTACGTCCCTTCCAGTCCGGCTTCCTCAAGCAGTGGAAATCAGGCAACAAGAATCAGCAGATTCGCATCTCATCCTCCATGAGGAGCAGCCTCTTTTGGTGGCTTCAGCCAAAAAATCTACGGAATTGCCACTCCATCGCCCCGGTCTCCTGGGTCACAGTAACGACCGATGCCAGTGGCTACGGCTGGGGGGCCCTATGTGGTACAAACATGGCACAGGGCAGATGGGGTGCTCGCCTCCGCAATCCGGGCTCGAATATCCTAGAACTTCGAGCAGCCTGGTGTGCCCTCCAGTCCTTCTCCCAACTCCTGAAGGGAGAGTCAGTACTGTTGAGGATGGACAATACCACAGCAGTGTCCTATGTCAAGAGGCAAGGAGGGACACGGAGTTCGTCTCTTCTACGGGAAGTCGAACCCATCATGAAGTGGGCACAGGAAAACCTGGTCAACCTGACAGCAGTCTTTATTCCCGGAGTACAGAACTCCCAGGCAGACTTTCTTTCTCGCACTCAGGTGGACATCAACGAGTGGTCTCTACACTTTCAAACGTTCCAATGGATCTTGTCTCTGGGAGTCAGTCCCCAAGTAGATCTTTTTGCTTCACAGCACAATGCCAAGATGGAGAAGTTCTACTCGAGAGGTCATTGCAGTCAGGCGATCGGGACGGATGCCTTGACGGATCGGTGGAGTTTCCAGAGGGCATATGCTTTTCCCCCGATCCCAGTAATTCTGAGATTTCTACAGAGACTTCAAGCAGAAGAGGTCGAGGTGACACTAGTGGCTCCCTACTGGCCGAACAGGCCATGGTTCCCTCTCCTGGTCCAACTGAGCTATCGGGACCCAGTACCTCTACCAGTCAGACCGGACCTTCTCTCTCAGGGTTCGCTCCTACACCCTTGTCCGGCTCTGATGAAACTGACGGTCTGGTTTTTGAGAGGGAGAGGCTGGAATCCCTTGGGTGCGCCTCTAGAGTGATCTCCACGCTGATGAGCTCGAGAAGGGCAAGCACGAATAAAGTCTATGGAAGAATTTGGGCTAAGTTTGTGGAATTCTCTACGGTCTCAGGCAGGTCCTTTAGGAATCCAGAAATCCAAGATGTATTGAGTTTTCTCCAAACAGGGTTAGATCTTCCCTTATCCGTGAGTTCACTGAGAGTTCAAATCTCGGCTCTGTCGGCCTTCTCTGGAATTTCGTGGGCAGTTCACCCACTAGTTAAACAATTCTTTCGAGGGGCATCAAGGTTGAAACCTCAAAGGAGGCCAAGATTTCCCAAGTGGGATCTCCCACTAGTCCTGGATTTTCTGAGTGGACTCAGTACGTCGGGGCCCTCCCCGTCCTCTATAAAGGACTTTTCAGCTAAAGTAGCATTCTTGGTCGCTATAACCTCGGCCAAAAGAGTGTCGGAGATTGGTTTCCTGGGTCACAAGGAGCCATTCCTGACCTTCTTCCCGGATCGGGTGGTTTTGATACCCATGCTGGGTTCAAATCCGAAAGTTTCTTCTGTCTTTCATGAGAATCAAGAAGTTGTCCTTCCTACCTTCAGGTCTTCGGATTCCAATGAGACTCACCCTCTAGACATGGGCAAGATCCTTTCTGAATACATCCAGATGACGTCCCCCTTTAGACGTTCAGATCATTTGTTCATCCTGCACTCAGGCAGTAACAAGGGGAAAAAGGCTTCTGCCAGAACAATCGCGGCCTGGATCGTTCAGACAATTCAGCAGGCGTACAGGGCGAAGGGCTTGGCTCCCCCGCAAGCGGTGACAGCTCACTCTACCAGAGGGATGGCAGCTTCCTGGGCGGCAGCTCGTCATGTGGCTCCAGATGTCATCTGCAGAGCGGCCTCTTGGTCTTCTATACATACCTTTATGTCTCATTACTGTGTTGAGCCTGCATCTCTTTCCTCTGTGAATTTTGGTTTATCAGTTTTGTCAGTTGACGGGACAAATTAAAATTTATTTTTTGTTCAGCATACCCACCCGTGTGGTCTGGCTAGTTATTTCCCACACGTAGGCTGCCATGGAGTCAGTCAGGAAAAAGGAAAATTTATTATCATACTTACCGTAATTTTCCTTTCCTGATGGACTCCATGGCAGACGGAGTTCCCACCCTGAAATAATGGAGTCGGGATAGTTACGGAACACCAGTACTGGGCGGTGAGTAAATCTTTATGGGTATGAGGTCCTATCAATGGAGAGGAGGCGGGATTAACCCACACGTAGGCTGCCATGGAGTCCATCAGGAAAGGAAAATTACGGTAAGTATGATAATAAATTTTCCTTTTTTTCTCATCATGAAAAACGGTCGTGTGTACACAGCATAAGTCTTGCCACCACACGTTCCTATTTGCCCACCAGATAATAAAGGTAAAAAATCTGTGCTGTTCCCTACTAATAAGTGAGAAAAAATAATGATGAAAGGGGGGTGAAGAGTTTATGCCACCTTTAGGGTGTGTAGGTGCTGCAATTTAATTAACCTGAATAAGGTTCATATGAAGTGGAAAAAAAAGAGATCAAAATGCCTCTAAATGGAAAAATGGAAGAATGAAAAAAAAAAATGCAAATTGATGCAAAAAAAAATGACAAAAAAAATAGATACTACAGCAATTGTGATACTGCTAACCATATCAAGTGTTAAATAAATGGCAAATATTGATACAAACACAATATAAAACACTCAGAATAATAGGTCTAAAAGGACCCCAAAAAAGTGTTGAGCTAAGTTGAACATTGAGTTGTGAGAGGGCTGGGGAGCCAATCGAACGGTGTCCAGATCCGGAGCCAACGGTTGACCCATCTATGCGGTACCTGGAAAGGAATATTTAGGGGCAGATCAGCCCAGTAACGAGCCCAATGATATCACCTATCTGGTAAGCGGCCATTTCTTATTAGTTACTTTTCAGATGTGATTGTGCTATTTTCACAAGTTTTTGTGCCACTTGAGGATTTTCTTCACAGCAACATTTATTTATATATATTTTTTGTCTCTCTTTTGGCCTATACACACGGTCGGTTTGGTCCGATGAAAATGAACTTCGGTTCATTCTCATCGGTTCGGTCCGACCGTGTGTACAAGGCCTAACATGTTATAAGGCTCTTAACCATCAAAGTCAGTCAAATAACCAATATAGTTTTGTACAGAATTTGATACATATACGTCATACCGTATACCATTTGATGGAGACTAGACTTTATATACAGCATATGTAAGGAACTCTTAGGACATTTAATATTACTAATTAGTTTTCTGTACCGTATAACCTAATATGTTTGATCTCAAATTGTTCACTATTTTCTTCTACATTCGTAGATTTGTTGGTTCACTTACCTTTTCCTTCGATTTCCCTTCTAAATGGTTTTTTTCTTTGTCTGAATTTCTCACTTCCTGTTCCTCCTCAATAAGATGTTCTGGCTGACTAACCCCCAGCCAGAATGGCTCGGATGATGGTGGAAAGCTTAATGAGGAGGAACAGGAAGTTAGAAATTCAGACAAAGAAAAAAAACATTTAGAAGGGAAATCGAAGGAAAAGTTAAGTGAACCAACAATGCACTAGCTTAAAGGAACCTATTTAGAAAATAAAAAACAAACCTTTACAACCCCTTTAACCTGTGGCCCTCCAGCTGTTGGAAAACTGCAAGTCCCATGAGGCATTGCAAGGTTGACGGTTACAAGCATGACTTAAAAAGGCCAGAGGCATGATGGGACTTGTAGTTCCACAACAGGTTGAGCACCCACGATTGTAGTGCTACCATGTTAAGATTTATGAAACATGTCAACATTTTGGCTCTGTGGTAAGGGGTAAACAGACAGGTATGCAGCTGGCTGTTTACTGCTTGTTAAAATATGTATGACATGTCATAAAGATTCTGCTAATAGACGGTTGGCTTGGAATGTCTGCCTAATAGGTTTAATTACCTGCGCCTGGATCGTGTCAGAGATGCAATAAACTAAAATGCTTTTCTGACTAGTTTATGATGTGTGTATTCCAGATCTCTGTGTTTCAGTGCGATTGTTTAAGTGCTGATAATGACCATGTAGATTACTGCTAAAAGTCTTAAAGTGTTCGTTACCCCAATATTTCATATTCCTAAAATGTACCTGCTGTACCATGTACTTGCAGGAAAACATATCCTGTTTTCTTTGCATTGCATCCTTTGAGTGAAATCCCTGGTGTTCCTGCCAGCCCCTCTGCTTTCCTGTTAACAACTGACCACACTAAGCAGGAGAACACATTGTGGTCAGTTCTCTAGCAATGCTGGGAACTCGGCCTGCTCTCCTCCAAAGACCAGGCTTGTCCTGACATGCCCCTGCTGCACATCCATTCACTGTGAAACTTAGGGCCAGATTCACAGAAGAAATACGCCGGAGTATCTACTGATACTCCGGCGTATTTTCAAAGATACGACGCAGGAAATTTACGCCATCGTATCTCTGAGTCCGGCCGTCGTATCTATGCGCCTGATTCATAGAATCAGGTTACGCATAGATATCCCTAAGATCCGACAGGTGTAAGTGACTCACATCGTCGGATCTTAGGCTGCAATTTCACGCTGGCCGCTAGGTGGCGCTTCTGTTTGTTTACGCGAGGAATATGCAAATTAGTATTTACGTCGATTCAGAAACGAACGACAGCCCCGCGCTTTTTTTTTACGTCGTTTGCGTTTGGCTTTTTCCGGCGTAAAGTTACCCCTGCTATATGAGGGGTATGTGCGGCGTATCCTATGTTAAGTATGGCTGTCGTTCCCGCGCCGAGTTTTGAATTTTTTTACGTCGTTTGTGTAAGTCGTTCGCCAATACGGCTGGACGTAATTTACGTTCACGTTGAAAGCATGACGATTTGCCAACGTCATTTGGAGCATGCGCACTGGGATTCAGTCGCGGCCGGCGCATGTGCAGTTCGTTCGGTGCGGGGACGCGCATCATTTAAATGATACACGCCGAATTTGAATTCTGCCGGGGGATTTGCGCTACGCCGCCGCAACTTTACAGGCAAGTGCTTTGTGAATAAAGCACTTGCCTGAAAAACTTGCGGCGGCGTAACGTAAATGAGATACGTTACGCCAGCAGAAAGATCCGCTGATCTTTCTGAATCTGGGCCAATGTGTGTGTGTGTGTATACATATATATATATATATATATATATATATATATTATGCAGGTGGACTCGTTATTTTTATTACATTAACCACGCCATCTTTCAGTGAACTGAGCGGTGATAATTTATCACTGCTCAATAAACTGACATCTCCATATTTCTGTGAATTTCTGGCCCGTTCTCCACTGTTTGAAGCGTTGGAAGATCACTTCACTCCTCCAAGGGTGAAGCGATCTTCTCGGCTTCACAAACAGGCACACAGAGGAGAAAAATCTTCACTGTGAATGCCGGAGAAAGAAGCAGTGAATAGATTTCACTGCTTCATAAACGGACACCTTAACTCCTTGATCGCCCCCTAGTGTTAATCCCTGCCAGTCACATTTATAGAGTAACCAGTGCATATTTATAGCACTGTTCGCTGTATAAATGTGAATGGTCCCAAAAATTTGTCAAAAGTGTCCTATGTGTCCGCCGTAATATCGCAGTCGTGACAAAAATCGCAGATCGCCGCCATTACTAGTAAAAAAAATAATAATAAAAAAAAAGTAATAATTCTATCCCCTATTTTGTAGGCGTTATAACGTTTGTGCAAACTAATTACTATACGCTTATTGCGATTTTTTTTTACCAAAAATATGTAGAAGAATACTATTCGGACTAAACTGAAAAAAAACATGTTTTGTTTTGTTTTTTTAAATGGGATATTTATTATAGCAAAAAGTAAAAAATATTTGTGTTTTTTTTCAAAATTGGCGCTCTATTTTTGTTTATAGCGCAAAAAAACCGCACAGGTGATCAAATACCACCAAAAGAAAGCTCTATTTGTGGAAAAAAAAAGGACGTCAATTTTGTTTGGGAGCCACGTCGCACGACCGCGCAGTTGTCATTCAAAGCGTGACAGTGCTGAAAGCTGAAATTTCGCCTGGGCAGGAAGGGGGTATATGTGCCCAGTAAGGAAGTGGTTAAAGGACACTGTCTTTGTATTGTTTCTTTCTTCTCTTTCCTTAAGGCCCCTTTCACATTGAGGAGTTTTTCAGGTGGTACAGCGCTAAAAATAGCGCTGCTATCCCGCCTGAAAAACTCCTTTACTGCTTTCACACTGAGGCGATGCGCTGGCGGGAGACCAAAAAATCTCCTGTCAGCAGCATCTTTGAAGCGGTGAGAGGAGCGGCATGTATACCGCTCCTTCACCGCTCCTTCCCATTGAAAACAATGGGAAACCGCGGCAATACCGCCCGCAATGCGCCTCTATAGAGGCGCATTGCGGGTGGTATTAACCCTTTATCGGCCGCTAGCTGGGGTTAATACCGCACCGCTAGCGGCTGATTCCCGCGGCAATATAGCACCGCTATTTTTAGCGGCGTTATACCGCCACCGCGGCTCCCGCCCCAGTCTGAAAGGGGCCTTAGAGAACATTTAAGCCATGGGTAAATTTAACAGCATCACAGAGTGGGGCTTTAATATTTTTCAGCGGACTGGCCTTTTAAATGCTCGGAGCGACTGTTTTCATACAAGTAGCAATGCCTGTGTTTTTTATAGACCATTATAACACTAGTCATGTAATAGCTTACCTGTACTTTGTTTCATTCTTGGATTGAATTTGCCCTCCCTGACCTAACTACTTCTTCTGGAAAGTATAACAGGAAGTCGGCACTCTTCCCGTTGTAGACGTCATGTTGAGCATGGCACAAATAAAAGTCTTTGGGATCATAAGATGCTGTTCTGCTCCCCAGCAATTTTCGAAGAAATTCTCTATCTGGCATCTGCTGTTCAAATGAAATGAAAAAATAGAAAAAGAAAAAAAAAAAACAGCCTTTGGCACGCTATCTTGAGTAACTTGTCAAGCAGCATAATCTGTTTAAATCCTTTATGGCTGTAACTGACAGCATGAAAATCCGTTAGGTTAGACTCCATATCAGTAGCTAAAAAAAAAAAGGTTTGTTTTATCCTCATGTACGTACCAAGCTTACCAAGAAAAGAATGTCATGAAAACATGTTCATTTATATTTGATGGTGTGGCTCCTTACCACATGTGGAGTCATTCAAAGTAGAAGACAAATTAAAATCGGACCCAAGCCGTTGATTTAAACTATCAATGCCATGTAGTTAAATCATTTATTTTTCATGGTTTAAAAGGGATGTCACGCTTCTGAGATGCAGACTCTAAAAATATGAAGATATTTGAATTTACAGGGAAAAAAAATAAAAATTTTGATAGTTATCTTCATTTCTTTGAAGTCTTTCAGGACACTTGTGCTAACTCAGCCAGACGTAGAAAATAAGGTCAGGAGAAGTTAACCTTGCTTCATTTTTATTTTTTAAGCCCGGAAAGTTGGTGCTTATCTAACGTTGTGGAGCACATAGAAAAGCTCTGGGATTTTAGCTTACCTATGGACATTGATCAAGATAACGTTAATAAGCCTTGCAAGCATTTTTGTGGCACCTCTGGTTTTTCTAAAGAACAGAAGGGAGAGATTAGCTGTATTTGGCTTGAGAATGAGGAAAAAAATATGAGTTGCGTCCACACTAACTTGATTATTTTGAAACTCGGTTTACACTCTGTGTTGCTTTAGAGAACGTAACTTAACCACTTAAGACCCGGACCAAAATGCAGGTAAAGGACCAGGCCCCTTTTTGCGATTCAGCACTGCGTCGCTTTAACAGACAATTGCGCGGTCATGCGACGTGGCTCCCAAACAAAATTGGCGTCCTTTTTTCCCCACAAATAGAGCTTTCTTTTGGTGGTATTTGATCACCTCTGCGGTTTTTATTTTTTGCGCTATAAACAAAAATAGAGCGACCATTTTGAAAAAAATGCAATATTTTTTACTTTTTGCTATAATAAATATCCCCAAAAATATATATATATAAAAAAAAAGTCCTCAGTTTAGGCCGATACGTATTCTTCTACCTATTTTTGGGGAAAAAAAACGCAATAAGCGTTTATCGGTTGGTTTGCGCAAAATTTATAGCGTTTACAAAATAGGGGATAGTTTTATTGCATTTTTATTTTTTTTTATTTTTTTTTTACTACTAATGGCGGCGATCAGCGTTTTTTTTCGTGACTGCGACATTATGGCGGACAATTTTGACATTTTCACAGCAAAAAATGCATTTAAAATGCATTGTTTATTGTGGAAATGACAATTGCAGTTTGGGAGTTAACCACAGGGGGCACCGATGGGGTTATGTGTGACCTCAAGTGTGTTTACAACTGTAGGGGGGTGTGGCTGTAGGTGTGATGTCATCGATTGTGTCTCCCTATAAAAGGGAACACACGATCGATGACGCCGCCACAGTGAAGAACGGGGAAGCTGTGTTTACACGCGGCTCTCCCCGTTCTTCAGCTCCGGGGACCGATCGCGGGACTCCAGCAGCGATCGGGTCCGCCAGTCCCGTGGTCACCGAGCTTCGGACCGGGTCGCGGGAGTGCGACCCCATGGCTGGGCTTAAAGGACAACGTACCTATACGTTGATGTGTCCAGCCGTGCCATTTTGCCAATGGTTAAAGTGAAAAAACATGAGGGTTTACAACCCCTTTAGACCCCTTTCACACTGTGGCGTTTTTCGGGCGTTTTTCATACCCTTTCACACTGCCAGCGCCCGAAAAACGCTGGTAAAGCCCTGCTAAGACCCCTTTCACACTGGGGCGTATAATCCACTCTAAGCTGTAGAAAAGTCACATGATCTACCAAAAATGTAAACGTGCAAGCAAAAAAAAGAGCATCTACAACAGCAGGACTGAAATTGCCCATGCTTCAATAACGCTGGAAAAACGCTGTTAAAGCGCCCACAGCGTTTCGTTTATTTTACCGCTAGTGCCCTAAAAATGCGGTAATAGCGCCAAAGGCATTTTAGGGCGTTTTTGCAGTGCCTCAGTGTGAAAGGGCTCTAACCACTTCAGCCCAGAGGATTTGGCTGCCCAATGACCGGGCCACTTTTTGCGATTCGTGCGACGTGGCTCCCAAACAAAGTTGACGTCCTTTTTTTCCCACAAATTGAGCTTTCTTTTGGTGGTATTTCATCACCTCTGCGGTTTTCATTTTTTGCGCTATAAACAAAAAAACAGTGACAATAAAAAAAAAAAAAAAAAAAAAGATATATTATTTACTTTTTGCTATAATAAATATCCATCAAAAAGATATATAAAACATTTTTTTTTCTCAGTTTAGGCTGATATGTTTTCTTCTACATATATTTGGTAAAAAAATTGCAATAAGCGTATATTGATTGGTTTGCGCAAAAAGATAGGGGATGGTTTTATGGCATTTTTATTGTTATTTTAGGATGTCAATCACAAGCTGTATGCTGTCACCTTTTTTCCCTTGGTGTCAGGAAAACCTGTCAGAAGTGATTCATGCTGAAAACAGAGGAACGAAGCAGCAGAGAGAAGTTACACTAAGTGCTCCTAATTGAAACAAGTACACACTAAAGAGTGATGTTCTTTGTTCCTATTTCATGTCTGAGGTTTACAACCACTTTAAGTTTATTTACATTGAGAAAACAAAACATTTAAATGGTTTATTCACTTCATCGGACGAGTACATCATGTGCCATTTGTTTTCCAGATGTACCAGATCGGTTATATACAATATAAACATTGCATTTCCAAGTGTTTGCTGCCTGCGTTATTATTTCAGGCTTGCTGTAATGATCTGTGAGACTAGAGGTTATGAAAGAAAAGTTGGAATTCTTCAAAAGACATGCTGCTGATCCCGAGAACATGAAAGTCGCTGGTGTTTTGTGTCGCTGCACTTCTGCATCTGAAAGCACTTTATACTTCCTGGAAATAATCTGAAGAGAAATGAATGTATGAACGCGCCTCTTCAGGAAAAATACAAGAAGCTTAATGTACAGATGACTGTTCTAAGTCATACGTTTATAAAGCGCCCTTTGCTCTGCACATGTTCATTTACACATCCTACATCTATTTTTCATCGTCTTTTACCAAACTTGTTTCCATAATGTTGTCCATCCCCTGTACTGTATATACAAAGAGAGCGCATACAGTTCTTCTGTATAGTAGACCTAAGTTAGTTGGCGCTCCCTTGAGGACACCGCTGCCTCTTGTTCTTTTCCTGTAAAAAATAAATACATTGTTATTGCTATTAAAGTAACTCGGATGAAGTCAGGTTTGTGTAAAGTTAGCAGTGTAGAGGAAAATACTTGTGTTCTGTTTATCTGCTAACTAAACTCTGGGGAATTTCTAAATGAGAAGAGCAGACCTTTATTTCAGTGCTGGTTATTTCAAGGAATGGCAAACCCCCAAGTGACATGGAGAGCAATTTACATGAATGTGTTTTGTTTCATGTACAATCACCAAACTGTTTTCAAACACACCCTTTGACCTCTAGAGCAGGGGTCTCCAAACTGTGGCCCGGGGGCCAGATGCGGCCCTTTGCATGCCTT
This sequence comes from Rana temporaria, assembly GCF_905171775.1. Taxonomy (NCBI): domain Eukaryota; kingdom Metazoa; phylum Chordata; class Amphibia; order Anura; family Ranidae; genus Rana; species Rana temporaria. The sequence continues at coordinate 49,575,841 of NC_053493.1, forward strand.
TATCAGGCCCTTGGGGCACTATTCCTCCCACTGATATGAGATGCTATTCATCTCACTGACACCAATGATGGGACACTATTCCTCTCACTGACACCAATGATGGGACTCTATTCCTCTCACTGACACCAATGATGGGACACTATTCCTTTCACTGACACCAATGATGGGACACTATTCCTCTCACTGACACCAATGATGGGGCACTATTCCTCCCACTGACACCAATGCTGGGGCACTATTCCTCCCACTGATACCAATGATGGGACACTATTCCTCCCACTGATATGAGATGCTATTAATCTCACTGACACCAATGATGGGACACTATTCCTCCCACTGACACCAATGATGGGACACTATTCCTTCCACTGACACCAATGATGGGACACTATTCCTCCCACTGATATGAGATGCTATTCATCTCACTGACACCAATGATGGGACACTATTCCTTCCACTGACACCAATGATGAAACACTATTCCTCCCACTGACACCAATGATGGGACACTATTCCTCCCACTGACACCAATGATGGGACACTATTCCTCCCACTGACACCAATGAGGGGGCACTATTCCTCCCACTGACACCAATGATGGGACACTATTCCTCCCACTGACACCAATGAGGGGGCACTATTCCTCCCACTGACACCAATGAGGGGGCACTATTCCTCCCACTGACACCAATGAGGGGGCACTATTCCTCCCACTGACACCAATGATGGGACACTATTCCTCCCACTGACATCAATGATGGGGCGCGATTCCTCCCAATGACACCAATGATGGGACACTATTCCTTCCACTGACACCAATGATGGGACACTATTCCTTCCACTGACACCAATGATGGTACACTATTCCTCCCACTGACACCAATGATGGGACACTATTCCTCCCACTGACACCAATGAGGGGGCACTATTCCTCCCACTGACACCAATGAGGGGGCACTATTCCTCCCACTGACACCATTGAGGGGGCACTATTCCTCCCACTGACACCAATTTCCGGCCCCCCTCAAGCCTGAAGAACAGTCAACTGGCCCTTTGTTTAGAATGTTTGGAGACCACTGCTCTAGAGCAGGGGTGTCAAACTCAATTTTATCGTGGGTCGCATCAGCATTATGATTGCCCTTAAAAGGGCCGGTTGTATCTGTAAGATTAGATGTCCAGCGCATCCCCTCCCCATACATTAGATGTCAAGAGCTACCCCACCATCAGAAGTTGAGTCCCCCACTCTCCCTTACATCACAGTGCACCCCCCATTCCTTATGCTGCTGCTGGGAAGAAGCTGGATGCATTGCTTGAAAGCAGAAAATATGGGTCTGGAGGAGGACCAGAGGAGGGCTGGAGCTCTCCAGCAGCTGCAGAAGAGGTGCGAGGACCACATGTAATGGCCTGGAGGGCCGGATTCGGCCTGCGGGCCTTGTGTTTGACACCTGTTCTCTAGTGTTCTAATCTCAGAGCTATCTGGAAAAAATTGTGAATGATCAGTGAGAGCGGCTAGGCCATAATAGGCTGAGAGCAAAATACAAAGTGCTGAAAATCACGGCAATCAATCAAAGCTCCAATATTGTGTTCTGACGATATGAAATAAAAGCTGATAGTGACCTCATTCTTTTTCCATGTCTGTGTTTTTATCGGTAGGGATTGAGCAATCAGAAACTTTTAACCGGTTGCCGACCGCTGCACGACTGTTTACGTCGGCAGAATGGCACGTACCTGTACATCCTCTTTAAATCTTGTGATTGCGGGCGCGCAAGCTCTGTGAGTGTGACCGTGGGTCCCACAGACTCTATGTCCGCTGGGTACCCGCGATCGTATCACAGAGAGGCAGAACAGGAGGAAGCCTGTGTAAACAAGGCATTTCTCTGTTCTGCCTAGTGACAGTACAGTGATCTACTGCTCCTTGTGATCAGGAGCAGTGATCACTGTCGTGTCACTGGTAGTTCATCCCCCACACAGTTAGAATCACTCCCTAGGACACACTTAACCCCTTCCTAGCCGCCTAGTGGTTAACCCCTTCCCTGCCAGTGTCATTTACACAGTAATCAATGCATTTTTATAGCACTGATCGCTGTATAAATGTGAATGGTCCCAAAATAGCGTCAAAGGTGTTCGATGTGTCCGCCATAATGTCGCAGTCACGATAAAAATCGCAGATCGCCGCCATTACTAAAAAAAAATGTATAAAAAAAATGCTATAATTCTATCCTCTATTTTGTAGATGCTATAACTTTTGCGCAAACCAATCAATATACGCTTATTGCGTTTTTTCTTTTACCAAAAATATGTAGAAGAATACGTATCGGCCTATAGTGGAAATAAAAAAAAATTATATATATTTTTGGGGGATATTCATTATAGCAAAAAGTAAAAAATATTGCTTTTTTTTTTAAAAATTACGCTCTTTTTAAAAAAAAAAAAAAAACGCAGAGGTGATCAAATACCACCAAAAGAAAGCTCTATTTGTGGGGAAAAAAAGAAGTCAATTTTGTCAACGTCGCACGACCGCACAATTGTCAGTTAAAGCGACGCAGTGCCGAATCACAAAAAGTGCTCTGGTCAGCTAGGGGGTACATTTTTCCGGAGCTGAAGTGGTTAATGTTGCAGTCATATGAAAAAATAAGTACAACCCATGGAAGATCGTTGCTTTTTTTTTTTTTCATTGATTTGAACAGGCAAACGTTAAATCTTCATTCAGATGAAAAATTTGCCATTTCAGTATTTATTCGACAAAATATCTACAAATGAAATGCTGGCCTGTAGAAAAAGTAAGTACTGCCTTGGCCTCAGAAGCTGGCATTGCCCTCTTTAGCAGAAATGTCTTTTTGAAGGCATTTTGCATAACCACCCAACAGCTCTGTGAAATTAACTTTTTTGGTCTATTTTTTAATCCCTTGCCAGACTTAAAGTCGTATACGACCTACTTTCTTGGGTAGATCTTTTGATCTTGAAATCATGACACCACAAACGTCAACAGCAAAGAGAACACCAGACCCAACATAGCTGATGCCGCGTACACCCGACCGTTTTTCATGATGAGAAAAATTCAATTTTTTTAATTGGTCATTAAAAACGGTTGTGTGTGGGCTCCAGAGCATTTTCCTTGACTAGAAAAATTGGCATTAAAAATTTAGAACGTGCTGTATTTTTTCTCGCCGTTTTTCATGTCGTCGTTTTTCTCGTCGTGAAAAGCGTCGTCTGTACACTTTAACGACGGGGGAAAAAACGTGCATGCTCAGAAGCAAGTTATGAGACGGGAAATTAGCATAATCAGCCCAAAGAGTGGCGCCATTCGAATGGAACTTGCCCTTTATAGTGCCATCGTACGTGTTGTACGTCACCGCGCTTTGCTCAAGCATTTTTTATCACGATCGCGTGTAGGCAAGGCAGGCTTGAGAGGAATCACGTAGAGAAAAACTTTGTTTTTTTCCATGACATGATAAATGGTCGTGTGTACGCGGCCTAAGACTTATCCAACAGGTTCCATCTGCATACTCCCCAAGGAAGCTCTAATAATTAGCACGCCTAATCTGCATTTTCAAATATTTATAAAATTTAAATGCATCATGTTAGTTTTATATGTAATTTGTTATGACCTTTATCTGTAGGCACTGTTTGAAAAAAGATTTAAATATATAAAAGTCAACAATTTCCATGGTTAGCGCTTAATTTTTTAAATGACTGTAAGTGTAAAGGCAAAGAAAATGCCCCATGTGCCCCCACTACATGCATCACCACTACATGCATCACAAAGAATTAATATGTAAAAAATTGTTGACTAGATCTACATTTTTTTTTTTTTTTTTTTTTACCATTTCTTTACTTTTATACTGACTTTTAGTAACACTTTTGGTAGTTGAAGTACAACTAAAGGAAAAACTTTTTTTTACGTTTTGAATGGAGTAGAGAGGGATTAGAACATCTGTCATGTTTTATTGCTATCTGTGCCCCCGTTGGGAAGATTCACCCTCTCTATTTGTTCTGTGTACCATTATTACTGAAAGTAAAAGAAAACAGATATGAACCCCATGGATACAATGGGCCAGATTCTCAGAGCAAGTATCTACTGATACACCGGCGTACTTTCAAATTTGCAGCGTCGTATCTTTAGTTTGAATCCTCAAACCAAGATACGACGGCTTCTGGCTTTGATCCGACAGGCGTACGGCTTTGTATGCCTTCGGATCGTAGGTGCAATACTTTGGTTCCCGCTGGGTGGAGTTTGCGTCGTTTTCCGTGTCGGGTATGCTAATTAGCTTTTTCCGTCGATCCACGAAGGTACGCGCGGCCGTCGCATTCTCTTACGTCGTCGCTAGTCGGCTTTTCCCAGCGTATAGTTAAAGCTGCTATTTTCTGGCTTATAGATAGACTTGCCATGTTAAAGTATGGCCGTCATTCCCACGTCGAATTCTGAATTTTTTTTTTTTTTGGCGTAAGTCGTCCGTGAATAGGAAAGGACGTAACTCACGTCTAAGTTCAAAAAATGACGTCGGTGCGACGTCATTTTGCGCAAAGCACGGCGGGAAATTTCGAAACTGAGCATGCGCATTTCAATCGGCGCGGGGACGCGCTTCATTTAAATTATTCACGCCCCCTACCCGCCCAATTTGAAATACGTGCCAAGAAATACACTACGCCGCCGTAACTTACGGCGCAAAATCTTCCTGGATTCGACTTAGAGCCAGGTAAGATACGGCGGCGTAGCGTATCTCTGATACGCTGCGCCAGGGCAATTCTCTGTGAATCTGGCCCAATATGTTCATCCGTCATTGTCCATGGAGAGCAATAACTCATTATAGTAGTACAGAATTGGGGTGCTGGCTTTGGGCATCCCGACGCTCACGCCCCTTCCCCTTATTCTACCTCTCGTTCCCATCCTCCTAGGCCTCGTACACACGATAGGTTAACCAGAGGACAACGGTCTGATGGACCGTTTTCATCAGTCAAAACCGATTGTGTGTGGGCCCCATAGGTTATTTAACCATAGGTTAAAAAAAAGCCAAAATGCTTTAAAATTAACCGATGGATTCCTAACCGATAGGTCAAAACCGATCGTTAGTAGGCACGCCCATCGATTAAAAATCCATGCATGCTCAGAATCAAGTCAACGCATGCTTGGAAGCATTGAACTTCGTTTTTTTCAGCAGGTCGTTGTGTTTTACGTCACCGCGTTCTGACACGATCGGTTATTTAACCTATGGTGTGTAGGCGTGACGGACCATCAGTCAACTTCATTGGATAACCTATGACAACGGTCCTTCAGACCGTTGTCTTCTGGTTAACCTATCGTGTGTACGAGGCCTTACTGTAGACATCCTTCCTTTCTCTTTCCTTCTTTCTTATTTCCTTGTTGCAGATTTTGTTGTTGATTTCAGATTTGACGTCTGGACCTGCTTATTGTTTTATAGCCTGTAGAGATGAGCTCATCGATACTCTAACATACAGGCTACAAGTTTTGTTTTATTGTATAATAAAGCGATTTATATTGTTGGATGTTTTTGCATTCCCGGCAGCTACATTCTTGCTGTCTACTATCTTCTTGACAATTTCAAAAAGTTCTCATATACCATGTTTTGTACTTTTTTTTTTTATAAAAATCTATTGAAAGTAAAAAAAAAGTAATCGAGGGGAAGTCTTCCGATGGGGACACTAGTTCTGGTGACCTGGTGGGTTCTCAAAAAATTCCTCTCACTTCCGGTCTGGCTATGGAACAGCAAGTTAAAGTACATCTCCGCAATGGGACACAGGTCTGACAGAGGTGCTCTATCCAAAATGAAAAAAAAAGTTTTGCCTATAGATCTACTTCAAATAAGAAGCATAGAAAAGTGTTAGCAGAAAAAAGACGAAGGGGTTCCTCAAGTCTGCCCCATTTCTTTTTATTTTATGGAGTTATCTATTTTTATTTGTGTTGAGTATAGATCTATGTTTGTCCCAAGCATGTTTGAATCCACTTACTGTTGACCAACTCACTACTTCTGCTGCAAGTTTATTCCAAGCATCAACTACCCTTTCAGTAAAATAAAACTTTCTAAAATTAGTTTTGAACTTTTCCCCAGTTAGTTTGAGGTCATGTCCCTGTGTTCTTGATTTTGGCTTCATATTGAAAATACCGCCCTTCTATACTTTATATAACCATCTTGATGTAGTTTAAGGTTTCACTCACGTCTCCCCTTCCCCTTCTTTCATGATGAATGTACATATTAAGTTCATGAATTCTCTCCTGATATGTTTTATCTCGTATGCCGCGTACACACGACCATTTTTAATGGTCTAGAAAAAACAGTTATTTTCAACCCGATTCTTGTCAAGCCTGCCTTGCATTCACGCGATCGTCGAACGACGGCACTATAAAGGGGAAGTTCCATTCGGATGGCGCCACCCTTGGGGCTGCTTTTGCTGAATTTGTGTTATTAAAAGGTTGGTGAGAGACGATTTGCGCTTTTCAGTCTTCATGCTTTTCAGTCTGTTTCAGCGTGACGAATGTGCTATCTCCATTACGAACGCTAGTTTTACCAGAACGAGCGCTCCCGTCTCATAACTTGCTTCTGAGCATGCGTGTTTTTTTTTCTAGATGTTAAAGCCTACACATGACCGTTTTTCACAACGTGAAAAACAAAGCGAAAAAATAAAGCATGTCCTAAATTTTTAATGGCCATTTTTCACGTCATGAAAAATGCTCTGGAGCCCACACACAATCGTTTTTAATGACATTAAAAAAATAATAATTTTTCAAGTAGTGTGTACGCGGCATTAGGCCTTTTACCATTTTTGTTGCCCATCTCTAGGCTAGTTCTACATTTTACATCAGGGATCAAATTAGCGATTTGTCTTCAAAGGAGAGACAGTCCCTCCAAATGAGGAACAGTTGGAAGCTATGGCTTGGATGCAGTAAGAGAATAGTTAGGGCCTCCCCCAGAAGCTTTATACCATTATCTACCAATGTGCACAGTATATTAGCACATTATGGTAGACTTACCTGCCAATCGATCCCCTACAGCAGTGGGCATCAACCCTGTCCTCAGGTCCCACTAACAGGCCAGGTTTGCAAGATAACTGAAATACATCACAGGTGATATCATTTGCTGCTCAGTGATTGCAGTATTCTAGTCTGCATCTCCCCAAGGTAATACATAAAACCTGGCCTGTTAGTGGGCCCTGAGGACAGGGTTGATGACCACTGCCCTACAGCACTGCAGTCTCAGCTCTCTCAGCTGTCATGGGCACTTCTATCTTCTCCTGGTCTTCCTGCAGGGATCTGACTCTTAAAGAGGAAGTAAACTCCGAAAAAAAATTCCCTTCCCTGCAAAGTAAAGGCATAATGTGCTAGTATGCATCACATACTAGCACATTATGTGACACTTACCTGCAAACTAAGCTTGCATTGTCCCCGCTGCAGGCTGCATCCATCTTCACCCATCTTCCTTCCGAGACCACAGACTCTGGCTGTGTGACTGGCTGGAGCTGCGTGACGTCACTCCCACGTACGTTTCGAGCTGCCGGTCATGGCCCCACGCTCCTGAAGAAATGGCATGGGCGGGCCGTTCCTTCAGAGCGCATGCATCAATGACATAATCAGTGCAATATACAGTAAATATATACTAAATGGCGCATGTTTAGGAGATATTTACAGTACCTATAGGTAACTCTTATTCCAGACTTACCTATACGTACAAAGTATACAGGATGGTATACAACTTCTTTAAGTCACTTGATTGGCTGGTCTGCGATGTTGTCACGTTTAATTGTTATTAAGGCACCATAGAAAATATTGTGCTCTATAAAATGCACATGTGATCAGTCTTTGCGTCAAACTGAATCATTTTCATGTTCCTCCCACTGTGGTGACATCACTCAGTAAATGTGACTGCTTTTTGTTTCAGTATGCCGGAGTAAACATGTGCTGTGGTGTGACTTTCACAGAACGTTGATTCACTCTTAAGCCCTGATCTTATGTGTATGTGGTATTACTAAGCACATATCTCACGGAATACTACATGTGATTCAAGATGTGTACATTGGATATTTGCAGTTTACATATGGCACTAGTTAGTATAATATAATCTATACTAGCAAGGGGTTTATTTTTTACTATTTATTTATTTTTTAAATTTAAAATGTTACTTTCTTGAACAGCGCACCATTTCCTCTTATCCATTATTTTTGGTGAGTGATTTGAGTTCACCATTTATAGTGGTTGCAGCAGTTCTTTAATAATCCACTTTGTTTCTTCACTCAGATACAGTGCCTTGCGAAAGTATTCGGCCCCCTTGAACTTTGCAAACTCTCTCCAGAAGTTCAGTGAGGATCTCTGAATGATCCAATGTTGACCTAAATGACTAATGATGATAAATAGAATCCACCTGTGTGTAATCAAGTCTCCGTATAAATGCACCTGCACTGTGAGAGTCTCAAAGGTCCGTTTAAAGCGCAGAGAGCATCATGAAGAACAAGGAACACACCAGGCAGGTCCGAGATACTGTTGTGGAGAAGTTTAAAGCCGGATTTGGATACAAAAAGATTTCCCAAGCTTTAAACATCCCAAGGAAGCACTGTGCAAGCAATAATATTGAAATGGAAGGAGTATCAGACCACTGCAAATCTACGAAGACCTGGCCGTCCCTCTAAACTTTCAGCTCATACAAGGAGAAGACTGATTAGAGATGCAGCCAAGAGGCCCATGATCACTCTGGATGAACTGCAGAGATCTACAGCTGAGGTGGGAGACTCTGTCCATAGGACAACAATCAGTCGTATACTGCACAAATCTGGCCTTTATGGAAGAGTGGCAAGAAGAAAGCCATTTCTTAAAGATATCCATAAAAAGTGTTGTTTAAAGTTTGCCACAAGCCACCTGGGAGACACACCAAACATGTGGAAGAAGGTGCTCTGGTCAGATGAAACCAAAATCGAACTTGTTGGCAACAATGCAAAACGTTATGTTATGCCAGGGGTCTCCAAACTGTGGCCCGGGGGCCAGATGCGGCCCTTTGCATGCCTTTATCAGGCCCTTGGGGCACTATTCCTCCCACTGATATGAGATGCTATTCATCTCACTGACACCAATGATGGGACACTATTCCTCTCACTGACACCAATGATGGGACTCTATTCCTCTCACTGACACCAATGATGGGACACTATTCCTTTCACTGACACCAATGATGGGACACTATTCCTCTCACTGACACCAATGATGGGGAACTATTCCTCCCACTGACACCAATGCTGGGACACTATTCCTCCCACTGATACCAATGATGGGACACTATTCCTCCCACTGATATGAGATGCTATTAATCTCACTGACACCAATGATGGGACACTATTGCTCCCACTGACACCAATGATGGGACACTATTCCTTCCACTGACACCAATGATGGGACACTATTCCTCCCACTGATATGAGATGCTATTCATCTCACTGACACCAATGATGGGACACTATTCCTTCCACTGACACCAATGATGAAACACTATTCCTCCCACTGACACCAATGATGGGACACTATTCCTCCCACTGACACCAATGATGGGACACTATTCCTCCCACTGACATCAATGATGGGGCGCGATTCCTCCCAATGACACCAATGATGGGACACTATTCCTTCCACTGACACCAATGATGGGACACTATTCCTTCCACTGACACCAATGATGGTACACTATTCCTCCCATTGACACCAATGATGGGACACTATTCCTCCCACTGACACCAATGAGGGGGCACTATTCCTCCCACTGACACCAATGAGGGGGCACTATTCCTCCCACTGACACCATTGAGGGGGCACTATTCCTCCCACTGACACCAATTTCCGGCCCCCCTCAAGCCTGAAGAACAGTCAACTGGCCCTTTGTTTAGAATGTTTGGAGACCCCTGTGTTATGCTATGTTATGTTGTAAAAGCAACACAGCTCATCACCCTGAATACACCATCCCCACTGTGAAACATGGTGGTGGCAGCATCATGGTTTGGGCCTGCTTTTCTTCAGCAGGGACAGGGAAGATGGTTAAAATTGATGGGAAGATGGATGGAGCCAAATACAGGACCATTCCGGAAGAAAACCTGATGGAGTCTGCAAAAGACCTGAGACTGGGACGGAGATTTGTCTTCCAACAAGACAATGATCCAAAACATAAAGCAAAATCTACAATGGAATGGTTCACAAATAAACATATCCATGTGTTAGAATGGCCAAGTCAAAGTCCAGACCTGAATCCAATCGAGAATCTGTGGAAAGAACTGAAAACTGCTGTTCACAAATGCTCTCCATCCAACCTCATTGAGCTCCAGCTTTGCAAGGAGGAATGGGCAAAAATTTCAGTCTCTCGATGTGCAAAACTGATAGAGACATACCCCAAGCGACTTACAGCTGTAATCACAGCAAAAGGTGGCGCTACAAAGTTTTAACTTAAGGGGGCTGAATAATTTTGCACGCCCAATTTTTCAGTTTTTAATTTGTTAAAAAAGTTTGAAATATCCAATAAATTTCGTTCCACCTCATGATTGTGTCCCACTTGTTGATTCTTCAAAAAAAATTACAGTTTTATATCTTTATGTTTGAAGCCTAAAATGTGGCAAAAGGTCGCAAATTTCAAGGGGGACGAATACTTTCGCAAGGCACTGTAGCAGCGCATAAGTAGTCTACCACTAGTTGAATCTTTTACATTTCCCTGTATGACACTGTGACCAGGACATGCTTTAAATGAGGACAAAACTGCAGTTTTTAAAACCCTTCCTATTTCAGGAAGAGTTTTGAAACTCCAGTGTGCCATGTAAGAGTGAATCAACTTTCTGTGAAAGTCACACCACAGCACATTTTTACTCCGGCATACTAAAAGAAAAAGCAGTCACATTTACTGTGTGATGCCACCACAGTGGGAGGAACATGAACATGATTCAGTTTGACTGACTTACAGACTGATCACATGTGCGTTTTATAGAGCACAATATTTTCCAAGGTGCCACGTGGGTACCTACCGGAGCATGATGGGACGGTGAGGCCTATATAAATGGGATGCAAGGCGCGCTTCCATCATTGCAGTGAGAAGAGGCGTCGTGTCAACATCGGAAGAAGGGAGAAGAAGAGAAGAGAAGAAGATGACGTCACAGAAGACCGCGCTGGCTGCCTGCTAGTAATTGAGCTAACACACGAAGATAGCAGGCAGCCAGCGCTGAAGAAGAAGGCACCGGACAGCTGGAGAAGAACCGGGGTGCGCCGAGTCAACAGCGGAGAGCGGCGAAGATAGAAGAAGACCCCCGGAGAGCGGAGAAGACCCCCCCGGAGAGCGGAGAAGACCCCCGGAGAGCGGAGAAGACCCCCGGAGAGCGGAAGAAGAAGCCCCCCCTGGTATTAGAGCTAAAGAAGACAGGGGGGCCTCCGGAGCAGACTAATAAATGATTTTAAAAACCCTTGTGTTGTGTGTTTAATAACTATCACTTTGCCTCCAGGTGAATGGGTAGGGGTACGATGTACCCCATATCCATTCACTTAGGGTGGGGGGCCGGTATCTGGGGGCCCCCTTATTTGAGGGGACTCCCAGATTCCGATAAGCCCCCGCCCGCAGACCCCGACAACCAACGGCCAGGGTTGTCGGGAAGAGGTCCTGTCCTCATCAACATGGGGACAGGGTGCTCTGGGGTGGGGGGGCCCGCAGTGCGCCCCCCTGCCCCAGAGCACTCAACCCCCCCATGTTGAGGGCATGCGGCCTGGTACGGCTCAGGAGGGGGGGGCGCTCGCTCGTCCCCACTCCCATTCCTGGCCGGCCGTGTAGCGTGCTTTGGATACGGGTCTGGTATGGATTGTAGGGGGACCCCCTACGTCGATTTTTCGGCGTAGGGGGGGTCTCCTTACAACCCATACCAGACCTAAGGGCCTGGTATGCTCCTGGGGGGGGAACCCATGCCGGTTTTTTATTTGAAAATTGGCATGGAGTTCTCCCTCTCAGGAATGCATGCCGAACGACGGTGTAAAATTTTTTTCATTTTTTTTTTCCCGACGCAACTTTTTTTACCCGGCGCGATCCACAAAACTCGGCGTAACGTAACTTCGCGCATGCGCAGTACGGCCGGCGCGGGAGCGCGCCTCATTTAAATGGGACTCGCCCCATTTGAATAGGAACGCCTTGCGCCGGCCGGATTTAAGTTACACAGCCTGAAATTTCTAGGTAAGTGCTTTGTGGATCGCAGCCTTTGACACAGTAGACCACAAACTGTTACTGATGCGACTGGCCGAGGTAGCCAGAATCGCAGAAGGTGATTTACCATGGTTTTCCTCCTTTCTTGAAAACCGATCACAAACAGTGAAACTGGGATCTTTCACGTCGGAAAAACGCACGGTGCCATGTGGAGTCCCCCAAGGATCCCCCCTGTCACCGGTACTGTTCAACATCTATCTTCGCCCTCTCTTTGATATTATCAGTAGCCAAGAACTACTTTATCACTCTTATGCAGAAGATACGCAATTGTATTTTCGCATCTGCAACAAAAAGGATCATCATCTCAGTTTAGAGAAATGTCTCTCTTCGATAGAAAACTGGATGACTGAGGCCTCGTACACACGACAGAGTTTCTCGGCAGAATTCACCGAGAAACTCGGTCAAAACCCGGATTCTGCCGAGAAACTCTGTCGTCTGTACAGTTTTGGCTCGATGGAGCCGCCGAGGAACTCGACGAGAAAATAGAGAACATGTTCTCTATTTTCTCGTTGTTCTCGTTGTTCTATGGGAGAAGGCGGCCCGCCGAGCTCCTCGGCGGCTTCATCCCAAAACTCGACGAGGAACTCGACGTGCCAAGCACGTCGAGTTCCTCTGTCGTGTGTACGGGGCCTAATGCCGCGTACACACCATCGTTTTCTGCGATGGAAAAATGCGACGCTTTATGTGCTTTAAAAAAACGTCATTTTTCAAACTTCAATTTGAACAACGACGTAGCATACACACCATCGCTTTTTCACAACGCTCTAGCACAGCGCAGTTCCGTCAATCACGCACGACGTCACTATAAAGGGTCGTTTCCATGCGGAAGACGGCCTCTTTTGCTGATATCGTGTTGCTGCGTGTTAGTAAAAGTTTGGTGAGATACGATTCGTGATTTTCAGTGACTGTGCTTTAAATTTCGTTTTCTTGTCTATAAGCTGAAAAACACCTTAACGAATGTGCTGATTCCATTCTGAACAGTCGTTTTACATGAATGAGCGCTGCCGTCTCCTAACTTGCTTCTGAGCATGCGCGGGCTTAAATCGACGTTTTTACGTACACACGGTCAATGTTTAGAACACAGAAAACGACGTCGGCCAAAAACGACACATAAAATTGAAGCATGCTTCAATTTTTTTCTGTCGTTTTTTAGAAGACATAAAACGACGTTTTTGCCCACACACGGTCAATTAAATTGACGTTTTTGAAAATGACGTTTTTTTCCATCGCAGAAAACGATGGTGTGTACGCGGCATAAGAGTTATCTTAAACTCAACAGTTCCAAAACAGAACTTCTTATGTTTCACGCCAGCCGAAAGAGTCAACTGGCAACAACCTGGACACCGCCGCCCATTCTGGGCCAAAGCATCACCCCTAGCTCCAAAGTCAAAAGTCTAGGAGTCATTTTTGACACCTTCATGACAATGGACGCACAAATAGGGTCAGTAGTCAGCGGATCGCACCATTTGTTGCGCCTACTACGCAGACTTATTCCATTTATCCCCAAAGAAGACGTAGCAGTCGTGGTGGGAACAATCGTGAATTCCAGACTGGACTATGCAAATGCCCTTTACCTCGGGCTCCCAAAGTACCAAATCTCTCGTCTGCAAGTCGTTCAGAATACGGCCGCCAGACTGGTGACTGGGAAAAGGACATGGGAATCAATCTCACCTTCGCTGAGAACCCTTCACTGGTTGCCAGTAAAAGACAGAATCGTATTTAAAGCACTCTGCCTGACACATAAGTGCATCCATGGGAAGGCGCCGCAATATCTTTGCAACAAGATAGAACCTCACAATTCTAATCGCGTTCTGCGATCCACTGACCAAAATCTGGTCAAGGTTCCAAAAACCAAATACAAGTCCAAAGGAGAAAGAAGGTTTGCTTTTCAAGGTCCGAGACTATGGAACGCTTTACCAACCAGCGTTCGGTTGGAGGAAAACCACCTGACTTTCAGAAGACGGATTAAAACTCTGCTCTTTTGATGTCATGAGACATGAAACATCATGCGCCCAGAGGCGATTCAGTTCGCATGTGCCGCGCTATATAAGTTTTTCATTCATTCATCGGTCCCCGCTATGGTCCGATTCTGCAGACGGAGGAAAATCCTACAGACATTCCGTGTTCATCCAATCCCCCCATAGAGGAGAGCGGAGATCTGACAGGGCGGTCCCTGCACAATCTGCCGGCTCAGCGGGGATCAACGGAACGATCCCCAATGAGCAAGCGACTTGGCCCCCTAGAACGCAAAGTTGAATTAAAGTTGCACTGCAGAGTCGCATTATAAAATGCATCAAAGTCATATCCCAGTTTTGTTAAACAAGCCTAATGCCGCATACACACGATCATTTTTCGGCTTATAAAAAACGACGTTTTTCAGCCTCTTGAAAAAACAAAGTTTTTTCCAACTTCATCATTAAAACGACGTTACCCACACACGATCGTGAAAAAAAAAATGCTCTAGCAAAGCGCGGTGACATACAAAACACATACGACGGCACAATAAAGGGGAAGTTCCATGCGGATGACGCCACCCTTGGGGCTTTGCGCTTTTCTGTCTGTTACAGCATGATGAATGTGCTTACTCTATTACGAACGGTAGTTTTACCCATCTCATAACTTGCTTCTGAGCATGCGTGGGTTTTTCACATCGTTAAAGCCCACACACGATCATTTTTTACAACCCGAAAAACAACATAGTTTAGCCACTTGCCTACTGTGCACATACACCCCCTTCCTGCCCAGACGAAATTTTAGCTTCCGGCACTGCGTCGCTTTAACTGACAATTGCGCGGTCGTGCAAAACAAAATTGACGTCGTTTTTTCCCCACAAATAGAGCTTTCTTTTGGTGGTATTTGATCGCCTCTGCGGTTTTTATTTTTTGGGCTATAAACAAAAAAAGAGCGTCAATTTTGAAAAAAAACACTATTTTTTACTTTTTGCTATAATAAATATCCCATTTAAAAAAAAAAAAAAATTATCTCAGTTTAGGCCGATACGTATTCTTCTACATATTTTTGTTAAAAAAAAAAAAAATCACAATAACCGTATAGTGACTGGTTTGCGCAAAAGTTATATTGCCTACAAAATAGGGGACATAATTATGATTACATATCATATGACGTCCTGTCAGAACAATAGGGTATTCCGCCTGGCGTCATTTGACGGCTTGTGGTTGTAAAGCAGTTAAAACGTCGTTAAAAAATAGAGCATGTTCACATTTTTTTTTTGTCGTTTTTCAGAAGCCCGAAAAATGCTCTGAAGCCCACACACGATCATTTTAAATTACATTTTTAAAAAACTAAATTTTTTACATGCCGAAAAATGATGGTGTGTACGCAGCATTAGTTGTTTCCTTCTTTTGACTTGCGTGCCTCTTTTCATTCAGACATTGCGTAATCCGTAAACACGGGTTACTAAGACAACCCCGTGACACTCTATTTTTCTCTGTTACTCCTAAAAGCAATCCAGAAAGTAAGAAAAAAAGAAATATTTGTGTCATATGATGGGGAAATCATTCCAGGAATAGCAGAAAGTACAATAAAGAAGTCACGTCTCCTAAGACCAGAAATATCCGAGACGGATGACTTTGTCTTTTTATCCTGAATTATGATAAGGCTGAACAGTAGCGGTCTCCTCCCAGGCTTTTCAAGCGAAAATCTTCTGATTCCGAGGCGCACTCACAGCCTATAGCGCACACTGTACATCTTAATGGGGATTGCACAGCAGGAAATCCTCCATATGGTTTCCTTTAAGTTACGGAACTTCTAAGGCCTGTTCCATCTCTCTTCAAACATCTTCACACTGTTGTAAAATTGTAGGAGCTGGGAGAGAGGAAAGAGAGGGGGGTGAGGCAGGAAATGTCACAGCACAGCAATACACAGGGGCTCCCGGATTGGGATGGAAGAGAATGTTCAGTGTTCCTGGCTTACTTATTAGTTCCCTTGTAATTGGATAACAATATCTCTGAACGGATTGTGTACACGCAGATCGCCTGCTCCCGATAGACGACACGCGTAGGATTTCTCCGCCAGCACAGTACGCACACACGTAAGTACATTCCGAGTCTGTGCTTCCTTTAATTATGTGATAGAAGCCATGTTCAGGGAAACCTGTGCTTTGGAATTTGTAAGCTGTCATTGTTTAACTTCTTCTGAAAATGCTAGTTGCCTGGCAGTCTCTCTTTATTTGCTGACTCATTTTACCAGAGAAAACATGTGGCTGCTGATGCAGAACTCCTGATCGGGTCAGTAACTAAGAAAGTAGAGAAGCCAAAGGATCATCATGTTAGGCAGCTGATTAAGCCTATTTATTTTTCTTGGTACTAGTTCTCATACCTGTGTCTGCTGCGCCAGAACCTGCTGTCATGGACTTGGCTGCCAAACAGAAGTCATTACCCAAATGTCCTCCTAAACCTCCCGCTCTCTTCCCTCTTTAGAGCAGAATTTTGCAACCAGGGTGCCTCTGCACCTTGGGGTGACACCTGGGTTCCCCCTGAGTGCTGTGAGCACAGAAACCAGTTTGCCCTAGATCAGCATTATGAGTTGTCATTTATGGATGGGCCTCTGATGTGATAGGGAGACTTCCAACATGATGGGGGACCTCTGATGTGATAGGGGACTTCTGATGTGATTGGGGAACCTCTGAAGTGATGGAGACCTGTGATATAATGGAGGGGACTCCAACATGATGGGGACCACTGATGTGATGGGGGGACCTCCAATGGAGATGGGGACCTCTGATTTAATAAGAAACCTCTGATGTGATGGGACCTCTGATGTAATGGGGAGGACTCTGATGTGATTTAGGGACCTCTGAAGTAATGGGGCACTCTGATATGATGGGGGACCTCCAACATGATGGGGACCACTGACATAATGGTGGGGACCTCCAATGAGATAGGGGACCTCTGATGTAATAAGTAACCTCTGATGTGATGGGGACCTCTGATGTAATGGGGAGGCCTCTGATGTGATTTGGGGACCTCCGAAGTAATAGGACACTCTGATATGTTGGGGGACCTCTGACATGATGGGGACTTCTGATGTAATGGGCAGGCCTCTGATGTGATTTGGGGACCTCCGAAGTAATGAGGCACTCTGGTATGATGGGGGGACCTCCAATGTGATAGAGACTGCTGATGTGATGGGGGGGCATCCAATGAGATGGGGGATCTCTGATGTATTGGGGGACCTCCGAAATGATAGGGACCTGTGATATATTATTAGGGGGACCTCCTACGCGATGGGGACCACTGATGTGATGGGGGGACCTCCAACGCGATGGGGACCACTGATGTGATGGGGGGACCTCCAATGGGATAGGGGATCTCTGATGTAATAGGGGACCTCCGATATAATAAACCTCTGATGTGATGGGGACCTCTGATGTAATGGGGAGGCCTATGATGTGATTTGGGGACCTCCGAAGTAATGGGGGACCTCTGACATGATGGGGACTTCTGATGTAATGGGGAGGCCTCTGATGTGATTTGGGGACCTCCGAAGTAATAAGGCACTCTGATATGATGGGGGGACCTCCAACGTGGTGGAGACTGCTGATGTGATGGGTGCCTCCAATTAGATGGAGGATCTCTGATGTTTTGGGGGACCTCCCTAGTGATAGGGACCTGTGATATAATGGGGAGACCTCCAACGCAATGGGGACCTCTGATGTGATAGGGGGGGACCTCCAATGAGATAGGGGATCTCTGATGTAATAAGAAACCTCTGATGTAATTTGGACCTCTGATGTAATAGTAAGGCCTCCAATGCAAAGGGGGGCTTCCGATGTGAAGGTAATTTTATTAGGACAGTTGTACACGGATGGAGCGTAACCACCGTAGGTGACGTCAGGACCAGAGCTGGAAAGTACATGCGGAGCTAGTCCGTGGAGTCCAGAGGTGGTGAGACCAACATATGTCTATCACACAGAGAGACAGAGCCTGATGTCACCTTTGTTTTATATGCAATCTGATTGTTTTTAATGTGGCTTTCAACTTGTCAATAAATTTCAGTTTATTTGGTTACTATACGATTGGAGGATATCTTTGCTTTTTTCACAGGGTAATGGCCATTTATGAGTCCTTGGGTGATACTTATGCCTTGTTTCCACTGAACGGAATGGTTCGGGTCAGTATGTTTGGAACGGTTTAGAATGGACCGGTCTATTCTCGTGAGTGTTTCCACTGCAAATCGGAACGTCGGGACCATACAGGATTTAGAAAAAATGCCTAGCGCGTCCACCAATCAGTCAGATGTATTTGTAGGTCCGCCCTAATGGAACCGTTTAATTTCTATGGCCCCACATCTGAAGCAGGACCCAGAATGGTCCGGTACGGTTCGCTTTTATGGCACGCTTTCATAATGGAAACACCCAAAATAGCGTACCGAACCGAACCGTACCGAACCGATCCGCTCAGTGGAAACGAGGCATATGTGACATTCCATACCCGAACGGCTGGATATTCACATAAGTGTTTTTTATACCAACCATGAGAGTGGGAGGCATTGCGATATGGTGAGTTTATACCTGCTGGAGAGAGGGATCGCCTGTGCACGCGAGGTGGTGTGTGATTGATACTTACCTCAACGGGAGAAGATCTCAACACTTTTGTGGTGGACTTTATTTATGGACTTTTTGGGTATTATGGGTGAAAACCTATAATAGAGTTTAATCACAGCACCACTTTGGAGTGATAATTCTTTACACTTTGAGTACTGTTATTTGTATATTTGTATATTTGTATGGTGGCAGCAGTGAGAGACTTCACATACACAGCAATATTATTGATATACCATTTTTTTCTTTGTAGATAGATAGTAAATAGCATTTTTTATTTTTTTGTGGATTGTTTTATTTGATCCTCAACAGTGTAGAGACTTTTTTTCACATTGTTCTGTAATTGCAGCGCCTTTCAAGGAATGCAACATGGGGAAATGTGCATGTATTGCATCGATTGCATATGTTTCTCTTTTTTTTTTGTCCTGACATACTCTTTAACACTTCTTTCCCTTCACTTAATAGAAAAGGAAGCAATCAGTGTTTGCGTTAACTGGATTTTCTAACAATCTCTGTGCCTTAAAACACAGCCTGATTGTCATAGGCAAGGCTTGAATTGCGTCAGGTCCAGACTGTGTATATGATGCATTTATATGGACTACTCCTGACTATTCTGCCTGTTTTTAACTTGTACTTTATATCTCTGCAGAAAATATTATAAGCTTTGAGCCATGTTTGACTGATTTTTAGGTCTGGCCATACATGGTTCGAATCTTGATTGGTTCAACGGGAAGCGGCTGAGATTTGAACCATTAATGGGCAGACTGAATGTACCAAGTTGATCAATCGATCAACTTGGGTACAACCAGTCTGCCAGGTTAGCTTACGATTATCACAAGAGGCTGCTATAGCTGCTAGCAATAATCACTGTCTTTTCCCGGCCTGTTCCTGTCACCCTACCTGCCGGGAGAAGAAAATGTCTCAGCAGGAGGATTCCCCTGTCATCCTTGTCTGTGCTGATGGGGGAATCATTTATTTTCTACAACCCGTAGCTGCAGGAAAGAAATTCACACTGTCTATGGTCAGCCTTAGGCCCCGTACACACGACCGAACATGTCTGCTGAAACTGGTCTGCAGACCAGTTTCAGCGGACATGTTCGGTCGCCTGTACGTCCGACCGGACAATTTTCCGGTGGATCGGACAGGTTTCCAGCGGACAAATGTTTCTTAGCATGCAGACTCAGACTCACCGTACATGTCCGCTCGGCCGAAAGCCCTCGCATGCGTCAAAGTGATTCGACGCATGCGTGGAAGCATTGACCTTCCAGGGCCGCGCACGTCGCCGTGTCATCGTCGCGGCGACGGCGCGGCCACGTCACCGCGTATCGTGTCCGCGCGGATTTCTGTCTGATGGTGTGTACAACCATCAGACAGAAATCTCCGGGCTAACATGTCCGCTGAAAACGGTCCGTTTTCAGCGGACAGTCCGTCCGTGTGTACGAGGCCTTAGAGGTACCATTCAGGACAAAGCAAACAGTTTGTTTGTAAGAACCCTGTCTGCTAATAATTTCCTTTCCTGAAATCCCCCTTTGCTCACTAGCGCCCCCAAACTTCAAGGGACATGCCAGGATGCAGAGCTGGAGCCTGAGCAGCCATTCCCTGGGCCTGAACATTGTCACATGACAAGAAACAACATAACCCTCTGTAAGCTCTAAACCACAAAGCAAGGAGCTTACACAGATTTAGGACAAGCAACAGGGGAGCTCTGGAGCTGTGACATTCTCTCTCCTGTCACAGCCGCTGAGCTCACCCATGGCAGCAGGAAAGTGCACTGTGAATGTTCGGGCCTCAAGAGAAGGATGGCACTCTCTCCTGTAACTTGGGGGTGCTCATTGTTATGGCTGGTCCATCCTAGAAAGGAGGAGGACAGAGCTTTGAAAACTGTCAGGAGTTTTTAGGGTAGGCTTCATTCCTTGTGCAATCGGCCTACAGGTATAGAAAGAGCATAGATGCATATTTTTAAAATCTGATTAGTTTAGGGTTATGGAATAGTGTTTATGGACTGCATACAGTATATCTTAATTTTTTTTATAAAAGGTGAACTAACCCTTTAAATAGATGAACTCACCAGATATACAGTGCCTTGAAAAAGTATTCATACCCCTTGACATTTGTTCACATTTTGGCATGCTACAACCAAAAAAGTAAATGTTGTTTTGGGGATTTTATGTGATAGACCGCACAAAGAGTTCCATGACCTGTAGGAAATACACTTGCCTAGGACTCTTGTAATTGTATGTGGTCACTGCACTCTTTGTTCTCTTTCGAATGTACTTGCAAACTGCTGTAGATGTTGCCCTACCTTTCTTTTTATTATTTACATTTTTTTCCTTAAAAGCCAGCAGCTACACATACTGCAGCTGCTGGCTTTTAATAAATGGACACTTACCTGTCCTGGAGTCCAGCGATGTCAGCAGTAGGGTTCCCGGTGTGAAGCCAAAAGGCTACACTGCCGCCGCCTTTGCGGGTAAGGGAACCTGGCAGTGTAGCCTTTCAGCTTCATGCCGGGAACCCTACTGCGCATGTGCGTGGTCCCGCTCCTCTCTCCTATTAGCCTGGTGGCCAGGGGAGGAGGAGGAGGGAGCCCTGCGGTGACATCACTGCCATGTCACGGCCGCGGCTGGACTCCCAGAAGTGGGAGAGGATACCAGCCAAAGACAGGTATCCTGTCCCCCCTCCCCCGAAAGGTGCCAAATGTGGCACCGGAAGGGGGGAGGAATCCGATGAGGGGAAGTTCCACTTTAGGATGGAGCTCCACTTTTAAAGATCATTTTTTTGAAAAGTAAATCCTCCTTTGCGAGTGGGAAGCCCAGCCCTGCAAGGGTTAAATGCTTATTTGTTGCTAGGGTATCAGAAAAGACTTACTCCCTCTGCACTGCTAGACCGGCAGTCCCCACAACCTTGTCTTCTTTATACTCCAGCGGTCGCATGTCCTCTGATGTCCTCTGTACTAGGTGATCGCAGGTCACCGGCGGACATCGAGTCCACGCTCCTGCAGCTTGCAGCGGGCGTGTGCACGAGCAAACGTAAAATGACGGCGATTCGCGCAGGAGAGCCAAACTGCCTTAGTACAACTGCGGCGGGCGGTCGTTAACTGGTAACTGGTACAGTAAATAGGGCACAGACAGGTGTTCTAATCCATTTGCCCTCTAGCTAAAACTGAAGAAATTGCCTTTAGTTGTACTATAAGTTATCTTTGCAAACACACTGGGTTAAATTTACTAAAACTGGAGCACTCAGAATCTGGAGCAGCTGTGCATGGGAGCCAATCGGCTTCTAACTTCAGCTTCTTCAATTCAACTATGACAAAAATCCTGGAAGCTGATTGGTTTTTTTCATGCTCCAGTTTTAGTAAATCAACCCCACTGAGTTTGGCGGTGAAAAGCCTAGCACTGCCATGTTGTTTAATGTGTGCTAACCCGTAACAAAGTAATTAGCACATGCGAATCCTGATTGGGTCTTGTGAGCCTCTGCCATTTGTTTTGTGCCTCATTAATTCATTCCATATTATATTTATCAGAATCTGGATGGGTAGCCTAACGCTTCCTCCATGCTCCAGCTGCAGTGTGTTGAGCAGGAACCAGTTCTTCATCACTTTCAATTACGGTAGTTCATTTTCACTGGCAGGACCCTGGGAAGTGCCGTTCATGGATTCCCATTTCTTGTCAAAATGGGAAACATAATAATGAGAACAAATTAGTTGACAGGGAGTAGCCAGACATTAATAATGAATGTTGCTGTTTTCCTGGATAATGGCTTCTGCCCAACTGGCTGGGGGGACTCCTCGCTCCTCTCTCTTTACACGCAAATAGATATCACCGCTGTCAACTGTTCTTATTATTGCTGAGGTGAGTTACGTAACGCAATGCATTCGTGCTGTTTACTGTTATTGCAGCTCATGCTGACTGATCGGCACTATGATTCTTTTTAAACAATGTATATAAATAGCTAGGATTGAAAGTCCCAGGCAGCGGAAAGCTATCAGTTTGACGCAATGTTATCCAGAAGGCACTACAGCTTGGATATACACAGAATGCACACAACACTGCACAGGGTCACTGGGAGTGTTCTTCCTAAAACCTGTTGGACCTTGTCTTTCCCTCTTACCTGTGTAGCGCCTGGTTACTTTACAGTACCAGTGCTAGTTACATTTAGAGGGAGATCAGAGTGTAGTTAAACTCTGATCCAAATTGTTTTGTGTTAAACAGGGTCTCTGTCTCAGCTTGGCTGTGCTGTGGGCTTAATATGCTGTGCTGGGGTGTTCTTCCAACCCCAGTGCTGTAGGTGGCAGCAGTGGAGTCAAGGTTTGGGTGTTCTTTCCCAGCAGCCAATCAGGAGGGTTTAGCCTCGCTGTGCATGCTGGGGAGGGGTATTTGTGGGCAGACGCCATTGGTTCTGGGTCTTCTTCTTCTTCTTCTTCTTCTTCTTCTTCTTCTTCTTCGAGAGAGAGAGAGAGAGAGAGTGGCACCCACCTTCAGGGTGACCACATCACGGCGCGCCGGCGTTATGGCCTACCTGGCCGGGGCGTGCGTGCCACGCGGTGTTCCTGTTTCCGGGGCCACAATGGCCCGGAGCATCTGAACAGCGACGGGGACCCAATGAGAGACTGGGTTCCCACCTTTGAGGATCCCAAGCTGTATTGCTGTTCGGTGGGGAGTCTGTCTGAGGAGCGCCATTGAGAGGCTGGCGGTCCAAAAGGGCCTCGACAAACCACCAGGGATCAAGGTAGCCGGACACTGAAGGATTGATCACCTGTCAGTCGGTACCTGGGCTACAAGTTGAAGGAGATCCAAAGCAGGAACAAACATTTTCTCTGGACAGCCGCACTGAACAAGTTGTAGCCTTTATTAAAAGAAGGGCAGCACTACAAGTCACAGCAAAATAAAATAAAACCCAACACTGACGCGTTTCGCACTGAAACTAGTGCTTAGTCACACTTCATTAGAGAGACAACAAGGAGCCTGCACTGGGTGTGTTTGGGAATAGCTCCTATGCATCTCCAGCGGGATTTCTCAAATAACCAGATTACCTACAGAAGCGAGTGGGTGGACTGGTGCACAACAGCAATGCCTGCAAAAACTGATGTAGCGCCCTGGTGTTTAGGCAGGGATGATAGTAAGCTTAGTTTGCCAGGCAGTAGTTGCCCTGGTTAATTGTTAGTAGATCCACTGATTCCTCTCTAGTCCTCTGGACTTGCTGCACATTCTCTCATCTGTTGCTAGGTGGCGTTATGCTGGTGACTTTAGATAGACAAGGGCTTAGCAAGGTCAGGTTTCAAATGGATGGGGTGTCTCAGCCAATAGGCAAAATAACAAAAATGCAAACCACAGCAAGGGTACAGGATAAAAACTGACGCGTTTCACACTCTCAACAATGCTTAGTCATAGCTAAAGTATATGTAGTGTCATGTTCCTACAAGCTTTGTAAGCCTAGCTATGATTTCAGACAGGCTTCCCCCCACTCCCCTGATGGCCATCCAACAGCATAAGTAGAAATGTGAACAGCCTCAGCCTTGACGTCCTCCTAAGGCCCCTTTCACACTGGGGCGTTATTCGAGCGTTATTCAATCGTTTTTCGAGCGTTATTCAAGCAAAACCTCATCTGCAATCCCAATGTGCTGGTAAAGCTAAGACCCTAACGGTTTAGGGCATTTTTGCAGTGTCTCAGTGTGAAAGGGTAAGGCGTTTTTACAGCGCTTTCAATTCATTTCAATGGAGAGGGGCGTTTTTGGAGCCTTTTTTTCAGCGCCCAAAAGCTGCTCCAAAGATGCTGCTTGCAGGACTCGGTGTGAAAGGGTCCATTGAGATGCATGGAGAGCGTTTTATGAGCGTTTTAATAGCACTATTTTTAACGCTAAAACGCTGTAAAAACGCTTCAGCGTAAAAGGGGTCTAAGCCATGCCCTGATGTATTTTGCTGCCTGGGCTAGTCATAGAGGTCAAAGAGTGGAGCAAAACAATTCTTTTTTTTCTTTTTATTGAATTAAAAAGGTATGGTTTTAACACAAAACAAGGCCTAAGAACATTATCAAAAACTGATAGGGCCAGATCCACAAAGAGCCGGCGTAACGTAAAAATTCCCATTTAAGTTACACTGCCTTAAAGCGGAGGTTCACCCGTATATATTACTTTTTCCCCTTAGATGAATGCTCGTTTTGTCTAGGGGAATCGGCTAGATGTTTTAAAATATGAACCATACTTACCGTTTACGAGATGCATCCTCTCCGTCGCTTCCGGGTATGGGCTTCGGGAATGGGCGTTCCTTCTTGATTGACAGTCTTCCGAGAGGCTTCCGACGGTCGCATCCATCGCGTCACGATTTTCCGAAAGAAGTCGAACGTCTGTGCGCAGGCGCAGTATAGAGCCGCACCGACGATCGGCTTCTTTCGGCTACGAGTGACGCGATGGATGCGACCGTCGGAAGCCTCTCGGAAGACTGTCAATCAAGAAGGAACGCCCGCTCCCAAAGACCCATACGCGGAAGCGACGGAGAAGATGCATCTCGAAAACGGGTAAGTACGGATCATATTTTAAAACAAATAGCCGATTCCCCTAGACAAAACAAGCATTAATCTAAGGGGAGAAGAGAAAAAAAATGAATTGGGTGAACTCCCGCTTTTCTACCTAAGTGCCCGATCCACAAAGCACTTTTCGGCTGTGTAACTTAAATTCCGCCGGCGCAAGGCGTTCCTCTTCAAATGGGGGCGATTCCCATTTAAATTAGGTGCGCTCCCACCCCGGCCGTACTGCGCATGCTCGTGACGTAATTTTCCCGACGTGCATAGCGCGAAATTACGTTACGCCGAGCTTTGTGGATCGCGCCGGGTCAATAAAGTTGCGTCGGAAAAAAAAAAAAGATACGGCGAAAATTTTTTTTTTAAACAAAAAAAAAACGCGTCGCAAAACAGAAGGGTCTGCTTTTACAAGGTGTAAACAGTTTACACCTTGTAAAAGCAGCCCTAATTTTACGATTGCAAACTAAAACTTACGGAGAAAAAACAAAGCTGAAAAGCTTCGTGGATCTCCGTAAGTGCTAATTTGCATACCCGAGGCGGCATTTCGACGGGAAATGCCCCCAGCGGCGGATGCGGTACTGCATCCTAAGATCCGGCAGTGTAATTCAATTACACATGTCGGATCTTCTGTCTATCTCTTGGAAACTGATTCTGTGGATCAGTTCCAAAGATAGAAACAGGGATACGAGGGCGTATCCCTTTTGAGGATCTGGCCCATAGTTCTTAAAGCGGGGTTATGTCTTTCTGCCGCAAAAGTGACTTTATAAAAATAATTGCAGGAGGATTCCATCTTGCTTGTGGGCACTCTGAAGCCCACAAGCATTTCCTTCCGGGATACGGTGAATGCTGATGTCCCAGCATTCACCGCTCTATCCCGCGCATGTGCAGTGTTGACGGCGAGTGGCGCCGTCAACACTACACAGTTGATTATAGTACAGCGCGTCTCCTGGGAGTCTCGACACATCACTCCCAGGAGACATCGCGCTCAGCCGGGGAAATCGAACGGCACGCCCACTCCCGCGGGGAAAGGAACCCGGAAGCCACACTAAATGCTACAGAATCAAGGTAAAGAATGACATAAAAAATAAAATAAAACGATGGATTCTACATACACGATGGCTGGTGGTGTGAGTAAGACGAAGTTGATATTTAGGGTGAACCTCGGCTTTAAGATGATTATAGACAGCCTGGTAAGTAGAGGCACTCCTCCAGATTTCAAGCATTGCTTTTCTGAACTCCTAGGAGACAATTAGAAACACCTCCAGGTGTTGCGAGAACCTTGTTTAAAAATCTCCAATCTATAAGGCTTCATTTCCACTGGCGTTTTTACAGCCACTGTTGTTAGGCTTTTTTACAGCTTAAAAACGCCTGTCCATGTTTATTTTGTAAAAAAATGAGCTGCAGCTTTAACAATGCCGCGGTCGCGTTTTTGCGCGTTTTTGAGCGTTTTTGCGCGTTTTTGAGCGTTTTTTAACGTCTGGCGTTTTTACAGCTCTACTCTGGAGCTTCAGAACGCCCTGGTCCTGCGTTTTTTTTACAGCTCAAAAACGCCTATGCCATTTGCAGCTCAAAAACGTCTATGTGGGCATGATGCCATAGAATAACATGGACAGGCGTTTTTAAGCTGTAAAAAACGCTCAGAAAAGTGGCTGTAAAAACGCCAGTGGAAATGAAGCCTAAATGTGCTTTGGAGCAGCGAGGAAGGAATGGAAGCACAACGTGTGCGCCGCTGCCACCATCATGTGGATTTTGTGGTATGCTCTGCCACTCGGGTAATCCCCCCCAAGTCTGTTTTCTGCCCATCACACAAGAAGTCTCCACGTGTTGATCCCGGTCGGTTTGGCCCCTTGTGTGGCACTGTTTATTTGCTGACTACATGTCATGTGTTGCAAAGATAAGCATATAACATGTCTACACATACCAAGGAATTTGGTCATTCTAAGTACAAATGTGTATATTTAAAGCTTAAGTGGATTTCCTTGTAAATGATAAAAATCCCTGCCTGTTCTCTGAGGCATCAGGATATTGTGTTTTAAACTGATCATTTGGTGTTTGTTATGTGAACCTGAGTTTCCACCCCCTGCTGAGTTCAAGAGGAGATCTTTGCCCTGAACTTGCACCAGATATGGAGGCCTGGGGTTCTGTCTTAATTACCCCATCAAGGTTTATGAGCAGAAAATCCGAGAGGAGGTTTTCTGTCTTAAAGTGGATGTAAAGCCACTCTCATCCTTTCTAAACTACTGCCATAGTGCTGATCTATAAGGATATACACGCCTCCTGCATGTATCCTTACTTGTCATGGAATGTTGGACCTCTGCAGAGAGACCCCTGCTTCCACACAGAGAGCAAGGGTCTTTCTCTGCAGCATGATGCAATCCATAGGTTGATGCTGTTGACCTTGTTCTGAAAATGCTAGTTCCCTAAAACAGGCCATAGATTAAGGGCCAGATCCTTGTAGATCGGCGTAATTTTAGGCAGGCGTAGCGTATCGTAGTTACGCGCCGCCGCCACTACTTTGAGAGGCAAGTGCTGTATTCTGAAAGCACTTGCGTCTAAAGTTACGGCGGCGTAACGTAAATGTGTCGGCGTAAGGGCGCGGAATTCAAATGACAAAGATGTGGGCGTGTTTTATGTTAATTCAACTTGACCCCACGTAAATTACGTTTTTTTTGGACGGCGCATGCAAGGGGGTATCCCAGTGCGCATGCCCAAAATCACGTCGCAAATAGTCAATGCTTTCGACGTGAACATAATTTACGCAAAGCCCTATTCGCCGTACACGGCGGAAAATTTTACGCTGTCCCGACGTCCATACTTAACATTGCGTACGCCTCAGAAACCCAGGGGTAACGTTACGCCGAAAAAAGCCTTAAACGACGTAAAAAAAATGCGCCGGCCGGACGTACGTTCTGAGAATCGGCGTATCTAGCTAATTTGCATACTCTACGCGGAAATCAACGGAAGCGCCACCTAGCGGCCAGCGTAAATATGCACCTAAGATCCACGGGCGTACTAAGACATACGTCAGTCGGATCTAGCCCCCATTCAGGCGTATCTTGTTTTGTGGATACAAAACAAAGATACGCCGGAGCATCCTAAAAGTTACGTGGCGTATCAATAGATACACCGACATAACTTCTTTGTGGATCTGGCCCTAAGTATTTTTCTTTAATGCAACCACAGGTTGCAGGAAAGAACTTTTTTTAACCGATTCCCGGCCGTATCCTGCACATATACGTTGGCAGAATGGCACAGCTGCGCGAAGTAACGTATATTTACGTTACTTTGAATTTTGCGCCATGCGGGCACGCACGTGCCTCTGCCACGAGCGAGCTCCGTGACCGTGCCCTCCAGACCCGCAGAGTAGATGTCCACAGGTGTCCTGCGATCTGGTACAGAGCGGCAGAACGGGGAGAGGCCATTGTAAACAGGGCATCTCCCCGTTCTGCCTAGTGACAAGACACTGATCGTCTGCTCCCTCTCATCGGGAGCAGCGATCAGTGTCATGTCACAGTAAGCCCCGCCCCCACACAGTTAGAACACATCCCTAGGACACACTTAACCCCTTCCTAGCCTCCTAGTGGTTAACCCCTTCCCTGCCAGTCACATTTATACAGTAGTCAGTGCATTTGTATAGCACTGATCGCTGTATAAATGTGAATTGTCCCAAAATAGCATCAAAAGTGTCCGAAGTGTCCGCCATAATGTCACAGTCACGATAAAAATCACTGATCACTGCCATTACTAGTAAAAAATAAATATATTAATAAAAATGCCATAAAACTATCCCGTATTTTGTAGACGCTATTACTTTTGCGCAAACCAATTAATAAATACTTTTTGAGTTTTTTTTTTTTTTTTTTACCAAAAATATGTAGAAGAATACAAAGCTCTATTTGTGGGAAAAAAAAGGACGTAAATTTTGTTTGGGAGCCACGTCACACAACAGCGCAGTTGTCAGTTAAAGCAACGCAGTGCCGAACCGCAAAAAGTGGTCCAGTTATTTGGCAGCCAAATCCTCTGGGGCTGAAGTGGTTAAATTCCCCCATCCCTCTTAGCTATTGTATTCCGACAGCAGGAGGTTTTCCAGCCTTCAGAATACAATGATCATTGCCGGAAGCTCTAGCCACAGTCAACGATCTTTAGAAAAAAACTGACAGGATGGTCGTACTGAAGTCGATCAATGGGTCACCTTCAGACCAACCAGTCTGCCCCCATAAATGGATTGAATCTCGGCTGATCCCTGCTGAACTGGCAAAGATTTGATCCATCAATGGCTGGCTTTACTTTTCAGACTGCTTAGTCAGAACTAAAGAAGAGGTCGGGGACATAAGATTTGGAAAGCTCATTCTCTGACTCAATGGGGAGGTGTGTTGGATCTCTTCAGAGAGACCCCTGCTTCCACACAGAGAGCAAGGGTCCTTCTCTGCTCCCGCGCCGAAAGTTCTGCGCATGCTCCGTGTGAAAATTTCCTGCCGTGCTTTGCGCGAAATTACGGCGCCCCAACGTGTTTTTTGAACGGCTACGTGCGTAACGTACTTTCATATTCCCGACGTCTTACGAAAAAAAAAAAAAATTGAAATTCGACGCGGGAACGACGGCCATTCTTTAACATGGCTGTTCTAAATCTAAGCCATGAAATAGCAGGCTTAAGATTGCGACGGGAAAAACCGACTAGCGACGACGTAAGAGAATGCGACGAATGCGCGTACCTTCGTGGATCGCCGTAAACAGCTAATTTGCATACCCGACGCAGGAAAACGACGCAAACTCCACCCAGCGGCCGCCGGAGAATTACACCTACGATCCGAAGGCGTACGAAGCCGTACGCCTGTCGGATCTATGCCAAAAGCCATCGTATCTTGGTTTGAGGATTCCAAATCAAGATACGACGTGGCAAATTTGAAAATACGCCGGCGTACCAGTAGATACGCCAGCGTATTTCTGCTGTGAATCTGGCCCATTGTGTATATTTCCAAAATGCCTCATAATGCTGCTGGGCACCGCCATCTTGGATGATATCAGCAGCCACAGCAGACTTGTTGCTGACTCAGGTGATACTCTATAGCACAGGTGTCAAACACAAGGCCCGCGGGCTTAATCCGGCCCTCCAGGCCATTTTATGTGGCCCTCACGCTTCTCTCCTGCAGCTACAGCAACCTCCTCGTCTCTGCCCCCATCTTGTCTCAGTAGTCAGCAGCAGAGAGGAGGACAGAACTTCTCCGCCAGATCCTGCATTTCTCTTTGCAACCGCAGAGAGGCTCATCTCTGCCCCCCCCCCCCCCCCTTCCCTATCTCAACAGTCAGCAGCAAAGAGTTGCACAGAACTCCTTCTACAGATTCTTTGCCACTCTGTGCAACCTCAGCGCCCCCTCATCTCCTCCTCCCCTGGTCTCGGCAATCAGCTGACTCCAGACCTCTGTTCTCATTCTCCTCCAAAGCCTGCACTTTGTGCCTCCCAGCTCTGCCTCCAGCTTCTTCTCAGCAGTAGCAGAAGGTAAGGGGTTGCATTGTGATGTAAGGGAGGGCGGGGGGACTCTTAGCTTCTAATGGTGGTGGAGCTCTTGACATCTGATGTACAACCGGCCCTTTGAGGGCAACCATAAAGCTAATGCGGCCCACAACAAAATTCAGTTTGACACCCCTGCCCTATAGTATTCCCCTTGGCCCCCCCAAGCAGCTACTTAAACCCCATTTTTTGTTTTGCTGTCACAATGTAGAGTATAAGATTTCCTATCATCTGTGCCAAGTCTTGCCACACAGAGTTAATCCAGCTTTGAGCAATCCTCTTTTATTGTTCAGTGAAATAAACGGACAAACAGGAGAAAAATGTTGTCCGTTCTTCCCCCTTGCTGTGAGTGACAGGTTATTTACATATCTCATGCACTAGCCTGGAGACAGGCATTATTTTTGATTTCCCACCCCCACTCCTTTTCTGAAGTCATGTGGTTACTTTTCTGGATTTTGACTGGATGTTAGTGATCATAGCAGAATTTAGTGTAAGGAATACACAGGAGAAAATGCATGTTGACAAGGGGAGTGTAGAGGTGGGCGGAGAGTCTACTGACATCACGACTCCACCCACAGAGCTCCAGACAACAAATCCACCCACAGAATCTGCAGTTTTTCAGTTCTTATAACAGACAGAGGGGAGACATTTGACAGTTGAGGATACATGCAGGAGGCATCTATATCTTTATAGATCAGCACTATGGCAGTAGTTTAGAAAGGATGAGAGTGGGTTTACCTCCACTTTAAAAGGTTGTGGGGGGGGGGGGCAAAGGAGATTGGCCAGCACAGACAGTAATTAGACACTCCCAAAATAGGAAATAACTATTACATGGAATATACAAAGGCACATGTAAGGCTTTTGCCAGCATTTTCTTTTTGTGACAGGTTCTCTTTAACCACTTGACGACCGCCGCATGTATATGTACGTCCACAGAATGGCACGTACAGGCATATGGGCATACAGGTACGTCCCCGCCTTTCCGCGGGTCGGGGGTCCGATCGGGACCCCCCCCCCCCGCTACATGTGGCGGTCGGATTCCCGCGGGGAGCGATCCGGGACGATGGCGCGGCTATTCGTTAATAGCCGCCCCGGAGCTGAAGAATGGGGAGAGCCGTATGTAAACACGGCTTCCCCGTGCTTCACTGTGGCGGCTGCATCGATCGTGTGATCCCTTTTATAGGGAGACTCGATTGATGACGTCAGTCCTACAGCCACACCCCCCTACAGTTGTAAACACACACTAGGTGAACCCTAACTCCTACAGCGCCCCCTGTGGTTAACTCCCAAACTGCAACTGTCATTTTCACAATAAAGAATGCAATTTAAATGCATTTTTTGCTGTGAAAATGACAATGGTCCCAAAAATGTGTCAAAATTGTCCGATGTGTCCACCATAATGTCGCAGTCACGAAAAAAAAATGCTGATCGCCGCCATTAGTAGTAAAAAAAAAATAATAATAAAACTATCCCCTATTTTGTAAACGCTATACATTTTGCGCAAACCAATCGATCGCTTATTGCGATTTTTTTTACCAAAAATAGGTAGAAGAATACGTATCGGCCTAAACTGAGGGAAATTTTTTTTTTATATATGTTTTTGGGGGATATTTATTATAGCAAAAAGTAAAAAATATTGCATTTTTTTCAAAATTGTCGCTCTATTTTTGTTTATAGCGCAAAAAATAAAAACCGCAGAGGTGATCAAATACCACCAAAAGAAATCTCTATTTGTGGGGAAAAAAGGACGCCAATTTTGTTTGGGAGCCACGTTGCACGACCGCGCAATTGTCTGTTAAAGCGACGCAGTGCTGAATTGTAAAAACGCCTTTGGGCATTTAGCAGCATATTGGTCCGGGGCTTAACCGGTTAAACACAACTCCCCTCCCCTTCAATATTTTCAATATGCAGAATAAGCAGCTCATTTTTCTGACACCTTTCCTCATTAAGTATCAAAGCCACGCATCTCCGCAGCTGTTGTGATTGTTAATACGCTCATAAATATCTTTATCTGACGGCTAAACAATATTAAAACCTAATGTGTGGTAAAAGTGCTTAGAAAGCTGCTCGGGAAGGCGTAGGAATATGTTTTTTTTTTCTGGTGGCTTTATTGATGTGTGTCTTTTCCAGCTGTGACAAGTACTTATTAAGCTGTGTTAAAGCAAAATGGCCCCTGCAGGTGATTTCAGTTTGAAGGGCATGGCCTGGAAATTACTGGCGTGACTTAATCCATTTAATGCTACCGTCAGATCTCTGTGGCTGGAGCGCCATAAC
Source organism: Rana temporaria (assembly GCF_905171775.1). NCBI lineage: Eukaryota > Metazoa > Chordata > Amphibia > Anura > Ranidae > Rana > Rana temporaria. Next base: position 49,608,914 of record NC_053493.1, read on the forward strand.
ATATTCAGAGGGAAATTTTATGTCCCGATTGTCATTTTTCTTTCCTTTTCTCACTTTCTTTAGACATGATATTTTCCCCATTAAGTGCTGTTCTGTACAGGAGGTCATTGGTGAAATTTATGATCGGTCTGAAAGCCCGAGCTGATTTTTTTTATTCATACCGTCTACCAGAGCTGCTGTGCGTTCTTTATTATTCCAGTTATATTAAAGGCCGACTTCAGGAGTGAAGAAGGTTTATAACAGGGGTCTCCAAACTTCTCAAACAAAGGGCCAGTTTATTATCCTTCAGACTTTGGGAGGGCCGGATTGTGGCCAATTAGGGGGCAGAAAATGTCCCGGGCCCAGCATCAGCGAGAATAAATATGGCCTCAAGGTTGGGGGTCAGTAGGAGGAGGAGTAGTGCCCATATTAGTAGGAGAAATAGTATCATATCATTGTTTTCAGTAGAAGTGCCCCATTGCTGGTGTCAGTGGGAGGAATAGTGCCCCAAGGGGGCCGGATAAAGGCTAGCAAGGGGCCACATCTGGCCCTCAGGCCGCAGTTTGGAGACCCCTGGTTTATAACCTTCTTTGGGGATTTTTTGCGGTCTCTGTTCCTCTTAAAGTGGAGTTCCACCCAGGAAAAAAAATGTAGCCCAAAAATACAAAAAAAAATTGAATTTTTTTATACTCACCCGAAATACCTGTTGCTATGCGGAAGTCCGTAATCTGCCTCTCCGTTGCCGCGGTCCGTCTTCTTCTTCATCTTCTCCTAGTGAATAGGGCGCACTGCTTTCTGGGAACTGTGTGTGTTCCCAGAGAGCAGCCGCCCATTCACAAGTCGGCGCAAGACTCGCGCATGCGCAGTAGGAAATGGGCAGTGAAGCCCGCGCCGCGCCGCCATTCACACTAAGGGAAACAAGTAGTGACCTGTTTCCCTTAGTGTGAATGGCGGGGCGGGACCTGCACCGATCGAGGGATCGGCATCGGGGGGGGCCATCAGCGCGGGCGAGTAGGATAGGTAAGTGTCCTTATTAAAAGTCAGCAGCTACACTGTTAGTAGCTGCTGACTTAAAAAAAAAAAAAAAAAAATTGCGGGTGGAATCCCGCTTTAAGCCTCGTACACACAATCAAATTTTCCGACGGGAATTTTGTGATGACAGGCTTTTGTCAGAAAATCCAACCGTTTGTTTGCTCCATCGGACAATTGCTGTCGGATTTTCCGACAACAAATGTGGGGTAGCATGCTTTAAAATTTTCCGACAACAAATGTGTGTACAGAAGTCCTTCGGGAAAAAATCAAAAGTACAAACACGCATTCTCCAAAGCAATGCTAACCATAACACAACATTAGCAGAAGTTGCCCAAAGGGTGGCGCTAAAGAGCTGAAAAACCACGTTGCAGGAAAGAAATTCACACGATTCCCCCATCAACACATACAGGGTTGACAGGGAAATCGGCAATTGTCTTGCTGATTCTTGCTAGCGGTTATAGCAGCCGGTGGAGTCCATGCTATCAACCCATGCTGGATGGCTTTATAGGAGATTGCTCTTCTTTTGCTGCGATTATCTACTACCCAGCTCTATACATATATTTTGTGGCCTCTTACTCTTCCATTAGTGAATGTGATAAAAAGCCGCCTCTGTTACCTTTTGCTTGATAGCCATTGTGGCGCTTGAGGTCTGGGTTGGGCTGAGTCCCGTGTGGTCTGCACCACTGAGCCGTTACCTGTCGGTCTGGACATCCAGTCACGTTCATATCTTTGATTGCTTCCTCTTTATTCCCTGATGAAGACTTTATATAAGTTGAAACGCGTTGGATTTACTTGGTGAATATGCAATTTATTTTAATAGTTTCATGTATCCCTGCATTATACAGTATGTATATTGTAGGAATGGTATAAGATCAGGAAGTAAAGCGTCTAGACCAGCCAATTTTAAACCTGTTGTTCCATTAAGTTTTATTTTTTCACTTTTTATACACCAGTTTGTAATTGTGAGATTTCTATTGCTGCAACAAAGTCCTGTGGGAGATATCTTTTGTCTAGTGTATCAGGGATGGAGCAGTCTTCTTCTCATGATATAATTGCTACTGTTTTCTTTCGACTTTCCACTATAAAGAGATACTTGTACAAATATGGTCTTCATGGAAGAGTCATCAGAAGAAAAGCTCTTCTACGTCCTCACCACAAAAATCAGCATTTGAACTTTGCAAATGAACATATAGACAGGCCTGATGCATTTTGGAAACAAGTTCTGTGGACCGATGAGGTTAAAATATAACTTGTTGGCCGGAATGAGCAAAGGTACGTTTGGAGAAGAAAGGGCACAGAATTTAATGAAAAGAACCTCTGTCCAACTGTTAAAGGAGTTCTCTAAGCTAAAACTTTTAACCCCCGCTGTGCCCGGGCTGTAAAACTATACAAAATAAACTTTCACTTACCTGCCTACGATCCCCCGTTGTTCCGATATCGCAGTCCCGTTCTCCGGTCCCGGTCTCTTCCACTTCCTGCGGGTCGGTGACTCACAGTGCGCTCAGTCTATCGGCGGCCGCGACGGGACATTGCTGCGGCCGCTGATAGGCTGAGCGCACTGTGAGTCACCGACCCGCAGGAAGTGGAAGAGACCGGGACCGGAGAACGGGACGGCGATATCGGAACAACGGGGGATCGTAGGCAGGTAAGTGAAAGTTTATTTTGTATAGTTTTACAGCCCGGGCACAGTGGGGGTTAAAAGTTTTAGCTCAGAGAACTCCTTTAAGCATGGGGGTGGTTCAATCATGCTTTGGGGTTGTATTGCAGCCAGTGGCACAGGGAACATTTCACGAGTAGAAGGGAAAATGGATTCAATAAAATTTCAGCAAATTTTGGATGGTAACTTGATGCCATCTGTGAAAAAGCTGAAGTTAAAGAGAGGATGGCTTCTACAAATGGATAATGATCCTAAACACACCTCAAAATCCACGGGGGATTACATCAATAGGCGTAAACTGAAGGTTTTGCCATGGCCTTCACAATCTCCTGACCTCAACATAATTGAAAATCTATGGATAGACCTTAATAGAGCAGTGCGTGACAGACAGCCCAGAAATCTCAAAGAACTGGAAGACTTTTGTAAGGAAGAATGGGCAAAGATACCTTAACCAAGAATTGAAAGACTCTTGGCTGGCTACAAAAAGTGTTTACAAGCTGTGATACTTGCCAAAAGGGGGCAGTGCAAGATATTAACTCTGCAGGGTGCCCAAACTTTTGTAGACGCCATTTTTTTGTTTTCTGTAATTTTGAAAGTGTAAATGATGGAAATAAAATCAAACTTTTTTTGACATATTATAAGAATGTCTAATCTGTAATTTGATGCCTTTTGGAGATTTTTCCATCTTTCCTTGGCTTCGTTATGCACATTAATGCACATTTTTACCTGGGGTGCCCAAACCTTTTGGTGTATATATATATATATTAGTGCTGTCAAGCGATTAAAATTTTTAATCGCGATTAATCGCATTAATGTCATAGTTAATTCACGATTAATCGCGCGATTAAGGAGGTTCACCCTTTAAAACATTTTTTTTTTTTGTTTTCTTATTTATTTATTTATTTTTTATAATATTAAATTGTGTTTTTTTATTTTTTTACATTTTGATCACTTTTATTGCTGTCACAAGGAATGTAAACATCCCTTGTGACAGCAATAGGTGGTGACAGGTACTCTTTATGGAGGGATCGGGGGTCTAAAAGACCTCCGAGCCCTCCTTTGCACTTCAAAGTATTCAGATCGCTGAAAACGGCGATTCTGAATACTGTGTACTTTTTTAAATCCGGCACCATTGGCAGCCGAGAAACCCGGAAGTGACGTCATGACGCCGCTTCCGTGGTTTCAATGCGGAGACTGAATCAAAGCCGCTTACGGCTTAGTGTCAGTCTCCAACCTGGACACAGAAGGCGGCGGATCTAGGATCGGGTCTCCCGGTGGGACGGGAGGCCCGGTCAGAGCGGCGAAAGGCGGCGGGAGGGGGGGGATGTCCCCTCCCGCTCCTCCGGCATAACAACCGAGCGGCTTTTAGCCGCATCGGTTGTTATGTTTGGATAGCCGATCGCCCGCTCTAAACAACGGTACCGGGATGATGCCTGCGGCTGCAGGCATCATCCCGGTATAACCCCCGAACGCCGCCTCGTTAATCGCATGATAAAAAAATTTACGGCGTTAACATAGGTTTGCGTTAACGCCGTTAATAGCGCATTTAACTGACAGCACTAATATATATATATATATATATATATATATATATAGTTTCACGTTAAGGCCCCATGCTCTAGATATGCTGGATTTTTTTCTGCCAGAAAATGTATTTGTTATGTACAGTAGCCCTAACACCCTCTTTCCACAACGCTGCTTGGTACAGTAAACTAAGGACAGAATGTGCGTTTATGGCAAGATTACTAGGTTTAAATAAAAGTGAGAAAAAATAAATCTCCACCACAAACTAAGGACCAGTAAACTGCAATACTATCATTTTTTAATACACTTAAATCTCAATCTAAAACCTAACACTAAACTAAAGTGAACTAACCCCTACACTAAACTCCTTATTCTGCAAACTAACTTTGTTCTGCATATGCCAATGCTGCTTTCACATCCCAGCAGTTGTGCTGACGACTCGATGTCAAAAGATGCTGAACTGTTAGTGCCAAAAACCATCAGCTTCCATCACTGGAGTCCCTGAGAAGTGTAGGAACTTGGTGGGAAGTTGAACCCACTGCCTGCTCATAACTGATTGAGCAATTTTGGGTGGACTTGCCTTTTAAGCCCAGTCTAGTGTAATCAACAGACTGAAATATCATAGCAATCTGTTCTTTATAACAGAGAGGCCAATGTCATCTATATTTATTTTAGTGATTACCCAGTGGATCTAATAATGTTACATTCTGCTGATGAGAATGTCCTGGTATCCATTTTATTTATATGTGTGATATTACTTTTGGATTTAATGGCAGTAAAATCGGACTGGCGATTGCAGAGCGTCATTTAAATTTATGTGGCTGTGTGGTCTACTTCAGCGCCATCAAGCTACGCGGCTGATGGCTGACACCCTGTAACTAAACTGTGTGGCTGTACAGCGGCTTTAATTATACCAGGTCTGCAGAGAGCAGTCCGTATAATATTTATCAGTGTAAGTAGGCTGTAGATATCACTAAATGAGTCAGGTTTATGGCTATACCGAGATGAGAAAAGTAACAACTGTTACATTAAAGGGCATCTGTTGTCTACTCAAAACTCTTCCTGAAAAAAGTTCGACCTTTAAAGTATTACTGCACTAACATAAAATATTTGTACTTGTCCTTTCAGCCTTTAATAAATTCCCGATATGATGTGTAGCACCCTCTAGTTAGTGAGTGCTAGAAGTAAGGATTTTTGACAGTGTCGGAAATTTAGGCAGGCCTAGCTGGTGGCTATGCCTTTTTGTTTTCAATCTGGGCTGGGAGTGGCTTAGGAAGAGTTGCGTGACTGACAGGTGGTATCACCGTCACCTCCCCCTCCCTTCTAGAAGGTCCTGGAAGGAGAGTAGGGGAGGAGAGGTGGAGCTGCCCGAGGTATCTGGGGAGCCTTGACCAATCCCCAACTTGGATTGGCAGGGGGCAGGCCTCCTTAAATGCCTGTGGTCAGCCCAGGTTGTCGGCTGAAAGAGCTGAAGTGAGAGAGTATGGAGGCTGTCATGCCCAAGCGGAGCTCCCCATGGGGGGGGGACCTGGGCTGGGGCTCCGGTGCATCCGGGAAGAGTGAAGAGATCCCGGAACCAGAGGCACATGAGAGAGCAGGAGAGAGAACACTCCAAGAGTCTCCAGGGTGACTACAGGTCGCAGCCAAGAGGGCATGTGAGTGAGCAGAGTCGGGAGGACTGGGGAGGCATGCCTGAGAGAACTGGGAAATTGCAGTTTGAGAGATGGGTGCAGAACCAGTGGAGAAGGGCAGTGGAAAGGTCTTTGCAGCCAGGCTGACTGGCAGGGCCTGAAGAGAGCTATCTGGGAGTGGTAGCTGAGCAGAGGACAGCTAGCACCTGAACTATTCTACACCACAGGTGCCCGCGGCCCCTGCCTGCAAAAGTCAGTTCATTGAGGCCTGGGCGAAGTAGTGCCAGGCCTACCCACGTTGTGCTAGCTAGTCCGGAGGAGTGATAGTCTGCAGCAAGGGAAGTGCTGGAGAAGGAACAGTCTGCAGCAAGTGAAGTGCTGGAGAGAAGACTGAGGCCTCGTACACACGACAGAGTTTCTCGGCAGAATTCACCGAGAAACTCGGTCAAAACCCGGATTCTGCCGAGAATCCCTGTCGTCTGTACAGTTTTGGCTCGATGGAGCCGCCGAGGAACTCGACGAGAAAATAGAGAACATGTTCTCTATTTTCTCGTTGTCCGCGTTGTTCTATGGGAGAAGGCGGCCCGCCGAGCTCCTCGGCGGCTTCATCCCAAAACTCGACGAGGAACTCGACGTGCCAAGCACGTCGAGTTCCTCTGTCGTGTGTACGGGGCCTTAGGCCTTTTTCACACGGGGCGGATCAGTAATGATCCGCCTCCGTATGCTCCGTAAGCTCAGCGGGGATCGCTCCGTTGATCCCTGCTGAGCCGGCGGATGACAGGAAGGTCCCCGCACACTGTGCAGGGACCACCCTGTCTTTTCTGTCTTTTCTCCGCTCTCCCCAATGGGGGGATCGGATGAACACGGACCGTATGTCCGTATTCATCTGATCCGCTCTGCAGACGGAAGAAAAAAAATAGGGTTTTCTTCCGTCTGCAAAATCTGATCTTTGCGGAGGCGGACGATTACGGGTGTCAGCCGCTGACACCTGCAATCACATAGGGACCAATGTATGTCCCTTTTTCATCCGCAAACGGATGGATGAAAAAGCGGACATACGGTCTGCACGTGTGAAAGGGGCCTGAGGTGTATGTACAGGGAGTGTACATAGTACTCCCAATTGACGATCTAAAATTCACAATTTGTTCTGAAATCCTGGGCATCCCAAAACAAGTTATGGACTGATCTGTGTTACTGAGTGACTGTAAAATGGACGTTTCAGCAACCTGCACAAATATTTACAAGGGGCATGGCTACAGGTGGTTTAACTTTACTAAAGATAAATCCTGTTTTCCAGCAACGTGGCCATTCATCTTTGCAGTAAAGAAGCTGCTTCTGAACACCACTAGAGGACGCTGTTTGGAGGCATTGACCTGAACTGATGATTTGTCATCAGTAGATTTTTTTAGAGCACAGCAGGGACTATTTAAAGTCAGGAGGCTGCCATCAGTATTGCTGGAAACAAGTCTTCTCTTCATAAAGGGTAAACAAGTCGTACTGAGGAAGCTGGGCCAGGGAGAAATGAATAATTTTTAGCGAACATGTGAAATGTGGTCACAAAAATTGCACAATAGATGTGATTGGGTATGTTCACCCACACAATTCATTCATTGCAAGTACAGCCAAAGGAATAAATCAAGCAAGAAGAGTGCTTGTTCTCATGGCCCAGGACTTTTTTTGTGCAAAGGCTGTGCTATGCTGGGCAGGATCACACAGTGAATACCTCCATAATGAGGCTGAAGGTAAGTATTTAAGTATGTGGACTATAAAAAAAAAAAAAAATTAGTGTAACCTGGATGTAGCTGTTAACTGCTGCTGAACTTTTTTTTTCTTTCTTTGTTCTTCTGCAGTGTGGACAGGGTTAAACTGAATATTCATTAATGCAGAAGTGCAGAGCCATATTTAAGGGGACCACTTTGCAATGCTTCTGCAGTCTTTAGCAGCCCATAGAAAATTGCTAGAATTTACCATCAAGACAGTTAGAGCTAGATTCACGTAGCTTTTATGTATATGAGATGCGATACGCCGGCCAAAATATACGCCGAGCTACGCAAATCTAGCTCCCGGTCCCTGCTGAAACCTGGCTGGCTATAGTCTCTTGCCAAACCCAATGCTCTCTCTTCTGGGTCTCCAGACACATGCTTTGATTCAGTAGAAGTCAAGTTCAAGTCAAACAGAGATAGAGGTTGCTGTGATAGCTCTCTTTCAATCCTGCTGAGACAGTCCCTTTTTTCCTTCCTTACAAGTGGTGGGGATGCTCTGTGCTCTCTTGTACAGTCTGATCACACCAGGCTTCCAAATCACACCTCATCCTCCCAGGGAGAAAGTTCCCAGTGTCTGAGGCAAGATCCTGCGCTATGAGTAGCCTCTTTACTGTCACCGTTTGTGGTCAGTTATGGCAGGGTTCCATTCTAGATTATAAGCTCTAACGAACAGGGCCCTATGATTCCTCCTGTATTGAACTGTATTGTAACTGTACTGTTTGTCCTAACGTTGTGTGTGCGCTACCCCCGCAGGAGCCGCTGGATAGATTTGGGATCTACTCTCAATAGTTTATTTACCCCTTTAAGTGGCTCGAACCCTCCCTTGGCACACCAGACAAATGCAGTAGTATTGTGTCCCCTACTTGACTGGGGCCACAATAACACATATGAGATATGCAATAACAATATAACAATGTTGTTACCTTTCTTGGACCTGCGGCTCTCCAGAGTAAACACACCTCACACAATAAATATAGTAAAACCAAGGGGGTAACTTTACTTGGCATGTAACAAAGGGGAAGACAGGGTTGGACAACAAGTTAAACACTCTTAAACATTTGTGTAGAACCGACTCTGCAGGCGTCCCTGCAGTAGTCAATGAAACAAGCCTAAAATGATAATACAAATGAGTCTATGGATAACTATAGATAGTCTATGCTCACGAGCTCCCCCTAGTGGGCAGTTCTGCAGTACTGCTAGTGCAGAAACCTTGGCTAGGCCTAGTTCAAATAAATTCAGAGTGTCCCTTGAGGACGAAGTCTATGTAATCCAAAGGAAAAGGAATTAACTCAGTCAAAAAGGGGTATGGCGAACACAAAAGCTGGTGGGCCGATATCCAGTCAACGTCAGTACCCTGCTGGTGTAACTCTCAGTTGCTAGGCCTCTCTGCTTAATCAGGGATCAATGCATGGCTCCGGTTTAAAGAGTACTACTAGTTTATAAGCTGGGGTAGTATTGAAACTTGGGCATGTGCCCTCTCACCCGAACAGGCCCAGTCCGTCTGAGTACTTCATGAAAGACGCGCCAATCAGTCTCTGCTCCACACACACGATCTTCGGTATCCGGCTCTCCACTGCTACGATCGTCAGCTGGCAAGCTTCTCCGGTCTCAAAGAGGGACGGGCTAGAGGCACTTGGTCTTGTCTTTCTACCGATGGCCACCTTCTAGATGGATCTCCTCTCAAGCTTCAGGCCTAACTGTTGGCTGTGATGCTCCGCAGAGGAGAAGGCGCAGATCCCAAGAGAGCGAACTCAACTCCTCCCTGCCTTTAAGTAACCTCCCCCATAAGGCTGTGCGGGGGTGTCATGTGTTCCAAGAAGGCGAGGCATTGTGGGAAGTGTAGTCTATTCCTACTAAATGTCAATGGAGTCCGTTTCTCCTGGTACCTCTGTGAAGGACTTTTATGCAATTGCCTATATGCTTCAGTTTAATTCTCTCCCTGCTATTTTAATGTCTGTGTGTTATGTGTAGAAGGTGATTTCATGTGGACCTGAGTGACTCATTCCTCTGCATAGCAGACTGTTGAAGTGCTAATGTCCCATCACCAGCCAGCTCTCTATTCTAAAGGGTAATTGATCTATTGTGTGTGTGTGAAAAAGACCTGTGTTTACCCTTAAGAGATGTGTATTGTATCGTCAGGCTAAATGATTCGATAATTGGCTCATGTTAATTATTCTGATTGCTTCGTTGTAGTAATTAACTTCACTGATGTCATTATCTAAAGAAATGTGTCTTGTCAGGGTCGGCACCAGAGTGTCTACCTATTATCTGTATGGGAGCCCAGTGTGTGGAAAGGGGGTTGAGATTTCATTGTTCTTTGATTGATGATTAGCTTGTAAACTGTATATAACTAGCAGAATGCTGCCATTAAAGTGTGTCTTGTTCCAGCATTAAGCTTTGGCTCATGTATGGAGTATTCAGCGATTCCAGGGATATTCCTACTCGTGGAATATTGGGTGATTTTCTTTTATGGGAAGAAGGGAATGCTTGACAGGGATATTTTCTACTACCGTCACAAACTCTAATCCCACAATGCATTTCTCTTTTAAGAAATATAAACACGTATGTACAAATGTAACGGGAACTTGGGTGGGGATTCAAGTCTGTACCTTCAGCCTGGTGTAAATTACTGCTGACAGGCAGGACAAAGCATTTATGGCAAAGGGGAGACCATGAAGGTGTCTTCTGTCATTAGAACCCTGCCTTTCAACGTTTTTTTATTTTTAGGTTTAATATGGATTTAAGGTAAATTGTGTGAACTTTCTGATTTTATTGGTTTATACCTATCCAGTTTCAATGACCGGTTACACTTATTGCATGAAATATCCATGTATTGCTTCAGCTAGCTTGTCCCTATGCACCACGGGGACAGGACAATTTCCTGCTCTGGGCCATACAGTGTCCAGTGCATGCCTTGCTATCCCCTATGTGTTGCATCACAAATGTGGGAGTGTCACATCGGCTGGCTGTGTTAATGAGCTCTGTGTATTTGTGAATGCTCTTCTTGCTTGTGTCGGTGTCAGATCAAATTATTGTGTAGCTCTCACCTACAGAGCACCAGACTGAGAGACCCAGGGGTTGTGGGATATGTCGTTTTTTTTTCACAGAAAGTGTTAGTTCTCAGACTACAGACAGAGGTCATGCCATAACCTGTGCAGTGAAATGCCACATGCCTCATGTATGGTCATAAGCATAAACTGTAAAGATTTTCTGTACTATCAAGGTGAAAAACATAAGGTACTGGTAGGAATGTTTTCCATGCTTTTAAAGAGTCTCTAAAAAATCCTACATAAAGTCCCTTTCAATAGAAGACGTAGTATTCTCACCTCTCTAGCAGTCCATGTCTCATATTTTTGCTATGTTACAGCATTGCAGCCTTTGGAAGACACTTCGGTATTCCACACTCAGGGTAGTATTGGATGACTGCCACTCTACCACCACTAGATTTAAATTCTTCCTCTGACCCTCTATGTCCTGTAGTACTGTAGTGATGTAGGGGTCGAAGGATGAAATATCTTGTTGCGGGGGGTATACATCCAATACGACTGGTAATGTTTGCAGGCACTATTGCGCTAAAAATAGCGCCTGCAATCCGATCCTTAACAGCCACTGCTGTGTCTCCAGTGTGAAAGCCCGAGAGCTTTCACACTGGAGCGGTGCACTAGCAGGAAGGTTAAAAAAAACACTCCCGCCCATTGAAATCAATGGGACACCGCGGCTATACTGCCGGCAATGCGCCTCTGCAGAGCCGCTTTGCGGCAGTTTTTTAACTCTTTCTCGGCCACCAGCGGGGGTTAAAACCGCCTACTAGAGGCCGAATAGCGCAGCGAAATTGGCGATAAAGCGAAGCTAAAAATAACGCCGCTTTACCGCAGATGTACCTCCTGCCCCAGTGCGAAAGGGGCCTTACAGAGGTTGGATTTGTGAATATATTACTTCTTCGATTGCAAAAGAAAAGTAGTGTACTCAACTCTCTCGTAAACTCATGTCTTCTATTTTTGCTATGGTCCAGCGCTAAAGCCTCAAAAGACTCTTCAGTATTCAACATTTCCAGTCGTGTTGGATGCCTGTCCCCCCACCACTAAATTTGGATCCTTCCTTTGACCCTCTGTCACTGCTGAGTCTTGTAGTGATGTAGGGGTCAGAGTATGAAACCACATCTCGCGGTGGGGGGAGCAGGCATTCAATACTACTGGAAATGTTGAATACCAAAGAGTCTAATGGAGGCTGCAGGGCTGGAACATAGGAAAAACAGTAGACATTGGCTGCCAGGTAAGTTAGTATACTATGGGGGTGATTTACTAAAACTGATGCACACAGAATGTGGCACAGTTGTTTATAGTAACCAATCAGCTTCTAGGTGTTATTGACAAAGCCTAATTGAACAGAAGAAGTTAAACGCTGATTGGTTACTATGCGCAGGTGCACCAGATTCTGTGTACTCCAGCTTTAGTAAGTACCCCCATCTTCTATTGCAAGAGACCTTATGCAGGATTTTTTAGAGAGTGACAGAGTCTCTTTAAAGACATGGGAAGCATTCCTACTTGCACCTTGTGGAAGTGTTGAATATCAAAGAGTCTGAAGCCTCGTACACATGGCCGGGAATCTCGTCGGGGAAAAAACGTCGGTTTTCCAGACGAGATTCCTGGCAAGCTTTTCTTGCAAAGCCGAGTGTACACACGGCACATTCAAAAGAACGGCCGTTCATTGAGTGGCAAGAATGCTGTGACGTCAGCGACACAATGAGAATGCGCTCATCACATTCGATGCCGTCGCCGCCACCTTGCTTCACCCTACACTACCCTTGTAAGCTACCACGCATGCGTCAAAGTCTCTTTGAGCATGCACGGCTTATGCCGCATACACACCATCACTTTATGTGATGAAAAAAAACGACATTTTCTGTGACGTAAAAAACAACGTTTTTGAAACTTGCCTACACACCATCGTTTTTTCACAATGCTCTAGCAAAGCGAGGTTATGTTCACCACGTTTTTTCATTGAAGCTCGCTTCATAACTAGCTTCTGGGCATGTGCGGGTGTAAAAACGTTGTTTTAAACGTTGTTTTTTGCTACACACGGTCAATTTCTTGTTGTTTTTCACAAGACATAAAACAACGTTTTCCCCCACACACGGTCATTTAAAGTGACGTTTTTAAAAACGTCGTTTTTTTTCATCACATAAAGTTATGGTGTGTACGCAGAATTACAGGAGGACAGGTAAGCCTGTAGCCGCATACACACACACAGTTTTCTCGTCGGGAAACAGGCCGTCGAGAAAATAGAGAGCAGGTTCTCTATTTTTCTCGTCGAGATTCCCGGCAATTTTCGCGATGAGAAAACATACACACGACCGGTTTTCTCGGCAAAAAGCTCTGCCAGCGGTTTTCTAGCCGAGAAAACCGCCCGTGTGTACGAGGCTTGATGGGGGCTGCAGAGCTGTATATTACTTCTTCTATTGTAAGAGACTTTTGGGAACTGACAGAGTCTCTTTAATTATTCTATATACAGCTATAGATACAGAACAGACCATGTAACATATGTTCAGTTACATAAACGACCCCAGAAGGAATGATATCACCATTTCTTTTACACTCCATAATGCACAAGGACGTGATTTCACAATATAGAACATTGTATAAAGATGTTTCATTTCCATAACGATTGCCATCATCGTCTCCAATCTGCACATTGATTTGTAAATACGGTCTTCACAGCTGTGGCCTGTACCATTCTTTTGTTGTAAAATTTCACACAAGTGCTGAAAAAAAGGAAGAAATAAAATCTACCGGGTATTGTACGGCATTTCATTGCTGTAAATACGGAGCCATGATTAGCGCTTGTTCCAATTGCATAACACCAGAAATGTGAAGAAGCCGCCGCAGAGCGTCATAAAATGTTTACTGTTTTTTTACTTATTGATTTATTTTTCCGTATTCGGCATAAAACACAGGAAAGTAGAAAATGATATTAATTTGGGGAAGGTGATTACTATGCCATGTTAGTTAATTTCCATTAAAATTTGCAAATGAGAGCCTGCAGATGAGGACATATGATGAATAAGTAAAATATTCTTTTGTACTCAGGTTTTCAAAGACACTGCTGTGGTTTCTGTGTAGTTTTGTATATTTTTGGAAATGAAAGGAAAATTGTGATACAGAATAGCGATACAAAGACTCGGGGTACAGCAGGATTGTCTATTGGACAGAGCACATAGTTGAAAGACATGAGTTTTATTTTATTTTTTCACATTTCAATATGTTTATAAAGCAGTCATCACTTTCTGAAATAACTTGTGTGGAACACTTCCCAGGATTATCAAGTTTATGTTTGGGCAAAAAATAAATAAAAATTTAGCAAATTTTTCAGCATGCCACTGAGAGCTTGAGCCAGCTGCCCCCACCCCCCTCCAGTGAGCACTGGAGGGGCACAGCAGAGAGCGGTGACTGACATTTGCCATTCTCTGCTCAGTGAAGACCGAGAACGGAGTGATCAATGGTTGTGTGTTCTTAGAGCCAGCAAGGGACCGTTGCTGCATCGAATTTTCCAATCCCACATTTCCCAATCTCAAACTTCAAAAAGATATCAAAGGTTAATATTTTATAATGTTATGTACTCCTTCAAAAGCTATTAAATATATTTAAAATACATTATTTTTAAAGTTTTATAGCTTGCTGCAGTATTTTGCACAGCACTCTAAGGCCTTGTACACACGAGAGGATTTCCACTGGAAACGGTCATTACGACGCATGCGAGGGATGGGAGCGGACGGACTGATCCGGTGAGTCTGTACAGACGACCGGATCAGTCCGCTGGACTGGATTCCAGCGGATAGATGTCTTAGCATGCTAAGAAATTTTTATCCGCTGGGAATCCGTCGGCTGGATTTTTATCCGCCTGAAAATGTCCGCTAGGCCGTACACACGACCAGATCTATCTGCTGGAACTGATCCGCAGATCAATCCCAGCGGATCGATCCGGTCGTGTGTACGGGGCCTTATAGGGCTTATGTCTAAAATGTTCTTGTGAATGTCTTAACTACTTAACCCCCGGACCATATTGCTGGTCAAAGACCAGAGCACTTTTTGCGATTCGGGACTGCGACGCTTTAACTGACAATTGCGCGGTCGTGCGACGTGGCTCCCAAACAAAATTGGCGTCCTTTTTTTCCCACAAATAGAGCTTTCTTTTGGTGGAATTTGATCACCTCTGCGGTTTTTATTTTTTGCGCCATAAACAAAAATAGAGCGACAATTTTGAAAAAAAATAATATTTTTTACATTTTGGTGTAATAAATATCCCCCAAAAATATATAAAAAAAAATTTTTTTCCTTAGTTTAGGCCGATACGTATTCTTCTACATATTTTTCGTAAAAAAAATCGCAATAAGCGTTTATTGATTGGTTTGCGCAAAAGTTATAGCGTTTACAAAATAGGGGGTATTTTTATGGCATTTTTATTAATATATTTTTTTAACTAGTAATGACGGTGATCAGCGATTTTTTTTCATTACTGCGACATTATGGCGGACACTTCGGACACTTTTGACAAATTTTTGGGACCATTGGCATTTTTATAGCGATCAGTGCTATAAAAATGCATTGGATTACTATAAAAATGCCACTGGCAGTGAAGGGGTTAACACTAGGGGGCGGGGAAGGGGTTAAGTATGTTCCCTGGGCGTGTTCTTACTGTGGGGGGGGGGGTGGCCTCACTAGGGGAAACACTGATCTTCTGTTCATACATTGTATGAACAGAAAATCAGCATTTCCCCCGCTGACAGGACCGAGAGCTGTGTGTTTACACACACAGCTCCCGGTCCCCGCTCTGTAACGAGCGATCGCGTGTGCCCGGCGGCGATCGCGCCCGCCGGGCACACGCACGGGAGTTGGGGGCGAGCGGGGGGCGCGCGTGCGCGCCTCCGGCGGCGCGCACGCGCCCCCTAGTGGCCGCTCGAAGAGCGGACGTATAGCTACGGGCTCTCGCCCAGGAGAGCCGACCTGCCGCCGTATAATGACGGTGGCTGGTCGGCTAGTGGTTAAAGTAATTGTAAAGGCAGAAGTGTTTTTTTTTTTAATGCATTCTATGCATTATGATGTGTGTGCAGCAGCCCCCCTAATACTTGTGTTCCCTCTAGATCACAGGTGTCAAGCACAAGGCCCACGGGTCAAATCTGGCCCTACAGGCCATTTCATGTGGTCCTCGCACCTCTCCTGCAGCTGCCTCCTCTGGTCCTCCTCCAGACCTTTACTTTCTGCTTTCAAGTAATGCATCCAGCTTCTTCCCAGCAGCAGCATAAGGAAAGGGGGTGCACTGTGATGTAAAAACTCAACTTCTGATGGAGGGGTGGCTCTTGACATCTAATGTAAGGGGAGGGGATGCACTGGACATCTAATCTTACAGATACAACTGGCCCTTTTGAGGACAATAATAATGCTGATGCGGCCCACGATGAAATTGAGTTTGACACCCCTAATCCAGGGATGTTTCAGGAATGTCTCGGCTGCCCAGGACTCCCTCCCTCATTGTCTGAGACAGCAGCACAGCGCCATTGGCTCCTGCCTCTGTCATTCAAAGTCAGCCAGCCAATGTGGAGAGAAAGGGGGCAGGGCTGGGCCCTGGCTCGATGTCTAAATGGACACGGGGAGCTGTGGCTTGGCTCGGTGCCCCCATAGCAAGCTGCTTGCTGTGAGGGTACTCAACAGGAGGGAGGGGCCAGGAGCGCAGAAGAGGAGGACCTGGGCTGCTCTGTGCAAAACCATTACGCAGGGCAGGTAAGTATAACATGTTTGTTATTTTTAACAAAAAAAAAAACGAGACTGACATCATCAGCTCCATCTAGTGGCCAAAATGCAGTATTTTTTTTAATAAGGTATTTTAGTATGTATTATGGCCTCTAAATGGAACTGATGGTCAGTGGAGATAATCGTATTACTGACAATAGGGCAGACATTTGTGGTGCCCATCAGAATGCTTAAGCCGTCAATGCCGCAAACATTTTATACCTAGACCCTTTAGACTTGGAGAGGGAGAGTAAAGCCTGGTGCACACCACTATTTTTCTTTTTCGTTTAACTCAGCAGGTTGAACGAAAAAAACCCAATAGCTCCGGTCGGAGTTGCTGTACTAACGATCCGACGTTAGTGCAGCAATCTCCCCTGCTGTTCTTTTGTGTTCTAACAGGAGTATGGTCCTCCCTGCCAGAACACTCCTGTCAGTGCTCTCTGCCATTGGCTGAGAGCACTGATCGGGAGGCAGTCGGCTGCTGGTTTTCCAGCATGCTCGTCCGACAGAAGCCAGCCAAATGAGTAACAGCAAAGTGGCAGCGTGTGAAGACCTGGAAACATAAGTATACAGTAGCATCCTTTACAAAGCGTCCTTAGTTTAGTTCTTTAACTTACAGGTAAACTCCAATTTTTTTCTTTCTGAAAATACGACGTACCCACCTTCTCAGAGACCACTACATAGACTGTCATTAGGAAAGTAAAGTCTGTTATTCAAAATACATAGTCATGTGCACCCAAATATTCTGCATGATAAAATAAGGCCTACTCCCTGTTTGTGTTTTGTAAGTAGAAGCATATGTTGATTAATTGCAAATGTCATTCTGAAAGAGTAGATGCTGGCTTCCTGCATGAGCATCTGTTTCTTCAGATGTACCACATACACATTCAACTTCTGCCAGTTATTTTGATTCTCTAATTTCACAAACCCCGTCCTTCAGAAGAAGGGATCTACCTCCAACTTAAAAAGAGCCTGTCACCAGACCAGTTATTTGCATGTTATTTACAAGTGAAAGCCTCCCATGTGTAGGCATCCAAACCTTGAGACTACCGCCATCTTGGATGTGATGGCAGTAAAACTTTTGTGATGGAAGTTACTAAAATGAATATTTTTGTGTTATGTTACTTTTCTCCTGAGCTACTCAAATGTTGCCTTTCTTTCATTATATTATTCTATTTGTTTTATTTGCTTTTATTTCTTGATAAACATATGTATGTGTGAGATTATACTACAAGTATTATTATCCTTAAATGAAAATGACAGATATAATGTTTTAAAGTTCAAACTTAAAATGGAAGAGCTTATATGGGTTTGAAGAGAAAACCCCTGTAAGATTGGGGATGGGCCCCTGTTTATGGACATTCCATAAGGAACTTTTATGCCTGTAATGACACATGGACTGTTTGTGCTAAGAATGGATTTGCAAGAAGAAACCACCCTTATATGAACTGACCTATGAGTATGCTCATGTGTATGATGTCATGTTGTTTATAAAAGACCAATTAAAAGTCCAGCCCCTTCTCTTTGGCTAAACGTTGGAAAGGTGAAGGATGTAGACTGTTTCTCTCTCTCTGGTCTGTGTGTTTCACTATTATGATTTAGGTCCACGGCAGAATGGGGTTCGCCCTGAAATTGTGTCAGGGGTCTCAATCCTTATCACTTTCTGTTAAGTTTTTATTTCTAATAATAATTTATCAAACCATACCACATTCACAGACAACATTCAATCTCCAGGCGGCAAACACGTCCTTTTTCACCCTTCCTACATGTACTACTTAAAGGGGTTGTAAAGGTACAATTTTGTTCCCTAAATAGCTTCCTTTACCTTAGTGCAGTCCTCCTTCACTTACCTCATCCTTCCATTTTGCTTTTAAATGTCCTTATTTCTTCTGAGAAATCCTCACTTCCTGTTCTTCTGTCTGTAACTCCACACAGTAATGCAAGGCTTTCTCCCTGGTGTGGAGTGTTGTGCTTGCCCCCTCCCTTGGACTACAGGAGAGTCAGGACGCTCTCTACGTTGTAGATAGAGAACAGAACTGTGTGTTAGTGGGCGTTCTGACTCTCCTGTAGTCCAAGGGAGGGGGCGAGCACAACACTCCACACCAGGGAGAAAGTCTTGCATTACTGTTTGGAGTTACAGACAGAAGAACAGGAAGTGAGGATTTCTCAGAAGAAATAAGGAGATTTAAAAGAAAAATGTAAGGATGAGGTAAGTGAAGGAGGACTGCACTAAGGTAAAGAAAGCTATTTAGGAAAAAAAAATTGTACCTTTACAACCCCTTTAAGAGGGATTGTATGCCTTGAGATGTAAGCATTGCCTTCTCTTTATCACTGGACGTTACTACCTCACAAACTTTAGCATCTGCTGGTTTACATCACCAGCATAGTTTCCCACCTAGATGTGTGTGCTCCGGTTAGATTATTCTTTCTACCCCTCCTGGATAACGATCGTTGCTTACGAGCAATATATAATGTTGATTACCTGTGGTTGACAATTACCTGACTCTATATTCTGGACTGATTGGTTCTGAGATCCATTTACAGTCCCTTGGCAGTGTTGCTTAGACAATCTGCTTTCCATATCTATGTGCTCCTGAAGAAGCGTACTCCTACGCGTAACATGTAGAGCGAATCTTTGTACGGCCTCATTTTCTGATTCAATCACCCCACGTCGACATTCCCACCTGGTTGCCGCTACTGTGTATTCAGTCACCGCACCATTTGGGTCTATTAAATAATTGTACAGTTTGGAGGTGTTACACATTACAGTGATTATTTGTGATTATTTGTGACTGCTGTGCAAATGCTTGAGGCAATTTTTATAAATAGATCCCAGTGTTTATACCCCTTATCTGTTACCCCTTATCTGTTACAGAAAATGTGTAGGTTTTCCGAAACTGGCTCATCTCGGAGCACTATTGTTATCACTTGTATAGAGCCATCCTCTTTTATGGGACTTTACGAAATAGTTGCTCAAATGTTGTCAAATCATGGATGGCTGACTGCCCTCTCAACAACATGGACAACGTAAAAGGGTATCATATATGGGGTCACTGGGCTGCAGGGCCGAATGCATTTGCCCTTTAGGCCCATTCTATTAATATTGATGAGCTATTGGTCCTAAGTACAGATAATTCACCATTCAGACATTGATCAGAGTGGGACACATGGTCAATGACACATGCTAGGCAGAGCATCTAACAGAAGTTATTCTTCCAGTATTAGCTTCCATTACAGTTCTGAGATGTCATGTGATTTAATGCCTAGGCTCACAACGGAAGTTGATGCTGGAAAATTTGAAAAGTTGTGTCCCAATAAAGCATCTCGTTTAGAAACCCTCACCTTTCACCATGCTCACCAATCATTGGGGCACCATGGTTCCCTTCCTTTTGATCAGTGGTCTCCAAACTGCAGCCCAGGGGCCCTTATTCCTCCCACTGACACCAACAACAATGGGGCACTATTCTTTTTACTGACACTAATGATGGGGTACTATTCCTCCAACTGACACCAATGATGGCGCACTATTCCCCCCACTGATACGAATGATGGGGCACTTTTCCTTCCACTGACACCAATGATAGGGCATTATTCCTCCCGCTAATACCAACAGTGGGACACTATGCATCCTACTGACACCAATAATGGGGCACTATTCCTGCAACTGATACAAATGATGGGGCACTATTCCTCCTTTTACTGGCCACACGCTGTAATTTATTACTCCCACTGACCACGGGACATTTTCTACCCCCACAGGCCACAGTTTGGCCCCCATAAAGCCTGGAGATCAGTAGACTGGCCTTTTGTTTAGAAAGTTTGGAGACCCCTGCTTTAAATCATAGAAAACTCCCTACTACTTTTTTTATGTTCTCAGTGCTCCCCGCTTTTTATATCTGTCCCTTTTTCTCAAAACATGAGACAGGGTATTACAGAGCCGCGGGACCCTTTAAGGCCCTGCAAGCTGATGGCTGTTTGTACCCAAAATAGCTGTTCTGCTGCCAAATGCAATTACTGGCATATGTTCAAATTACAGAAAACTATTCTCCTTATCTGTTCAAGTAATACGCTGGTCCATTTGCATGTGAATTATTAGTTGTTATTTGGCACATGTGTTCTGGTATTTTACCAATTAGCAGGCTGGAAATGGTGCCAGATTCCTGAATATCACATTTGGGATTTGTTTTTCCTTTGCTACATCCCATCCTTTGTATGTAGAGTACATCAGGGAACTTCCTCCCGAGGACGACACTGTCCGCTTTTACAAACTTTATTTTTGAAGTGACCGAATTTGTATGCCTTACGGTAACCTGTTCTAATCAGGAGAAGCAGTGGGACCATTATTGCAGACAATGATCAGTGCCTGATCTGTTTTAGTAGCTTCCTTTGAGTTATGCTGCATTAAAGGGCAACTATCATGAAGGCTTGGAGGGTAAAGTTTGCCTGTTTGCCGAGGACACAAAGGTATGCAATGGGGTTATTATTCCCTGAAGTTTTTGTTGCGTGAAACATGATTAAACATTGCTGGAAATCTTCATCAAAGAAGATGGAAACTGCAGTTCAATGCTTTTAAATGTAAAATAATGTGCTAACGGAAAAAGTATCCTCTCATAGAGTACAATATACAGTGTTATCCAGTACTATAGCAAAAAAAGATTTGGGGATGCTCATTTCAGATGATTTGAAAGGAGCAACCCGTGTGGACAGGCAGTTGGGAAAGCAAACAGAATTTTTTGGGTCCATCACTAGCGAGATCACCAGTAATAAGGAAGCCCTGATGCCACTATATAGAGCAGGTGTCAGGTTTCTATAGTAGTGAACCCTTGTAGAAAGCCAACTTTGGGTTCCTCAGTCTGTAGAGTCTAAGCCCCCATCTGCTTCTTCACCAGGGCCCCTGGTAGTGGGGATGGACTTGCAACAAACTGGAACCGGGACGGGTCCCCCAGGTACAACCAGCTGACAATGTGGGGATCCGGGAAACAAGCCAAAGTCAGGGCGGGCGGTAGGAAGGCAAAACTGGTAGACAAAGCTGGTTTGGTGCATGGGTAGTCACGCACAGAGTAATACAAGGCAAAACGGGAGCACAGAGAAACTAGGAAGTTGCTCGGGCAACTTGGGCTACACTGAGCATGTCTATATGTAGGGAAGCAGCTTGGGAGGTGGGCCAGAAAGTGATAAAAGGGAAAAGGATATAAAGCCACAGTGAGGCCCATAGGTGAACACAGAAGCCAGACTGCCCCTGGACGATGTCAACGTATGACGAAACTCGTAGGGTGTAGCAACGCACTGACGTTATCAATGCTCTCAAGTCCCGGAAGGATGTTTTTTTAAATGTGTGCCGGCCTACACATATGATTTAAGGCACTTTAGTTGCATCTTCACTGTAAGTGCAACTTTTATATTTATGTATAATAACATTTTTGTGGCTTTACACTATGTGGAGACTTGTATGCTTTGGGGAATTCCTATGACATCCGTGTCAGGAAGATTGTTGTGTCAATTTGGAAGATCCTCTGAAGCTATAAAGGCCCTGCCTGGGTTTGGAGCCATAAGTGCTTGTGACCTTTTGTAATGAGAGGTCCATATAATTTGTTATGCAAGCATTTTAACCTTTGGTGGTGGTGTTGACACACAGGATCACATTTCAAAGTGGTGGATGGTGGTGATATCAGGAATATTAGATCACATCACCACATAGCAAAAACTCACGCATGTGTTTTTTTTTGTGAGGACACGTCGCTCTTGCCACAGAATTCTGACCCACTTCAGTCGAAGAATAGTCAGGCATCTGTTTTTGATATAGGGTGTCCTGGTCTCATTTTGGACGCTCTTCACGGTTGCAGACCCTACATTCAACAGGGACTGATTACCTACTGTGACTCCTCCCTCTGGGCACCATCTGGGACTCCCTGGGGATTGGAGCCCTGGCACCACCTCAACGCCACTTCTGCTCTGTGCCATTAGCGCTCCGAACTATGGTCTAAGGCCCCGTACACACGACCGAACATGTCTGCTGAAACTGGTCTGCGGACCAGTTTCAGCAGACATGTTCGGTCGTCTGTACAGCCGAGCGGACAGGATTCCAGCGTACATTTGCCCGCCAGACCGTTTTCGAGCGGGCAAATGTTTCTAAACTTGCTTAGAAACATGCCCGCTGGAATCCTGCCCGTCTGACATGTTCGGTCATCTGTACAGACTTACCGTACATGTCCGAGCGGCCGCCATCCCTCGCATGCGTCGAATGACTTTGACGCATGCGTGGAAGCATTGAACTTCCAGGGCCGTGCACGTTTCCGCGTCATCGTCGCGGCGACGGCGCGGCCTCATCACCGCGTATCGTGTACGTGCGGATTTCTGTATGATGGTGTGTACAGCCATTATACAGAAATCTCCGGGCGGGCATGTACGCTGAAAACGGTCCGGCGGACCGTTTTCATCGTACATGTTTGCCCGTGTGTACGAGGCCTAAGAGATCATCACTGTTTCTATTGATTTAGAATGTTTTTCAGTGCTTATCAACCATACTTGACTGCACCCCAAAAAACCCTGATGAAGCCTCTAGTGCGAAATGCGTCTGGACGAGACGCTCCCTTACCTCTTTACACTGGAATACATGATATTGAATTTGTTGAGATGTTATTTTTATAATAGCATGGTGTATGACTATGTCCATCAGGGAAGTTGCCTCTTTAGCAGGGGTTGCAATACCTAATATGGCTTGCTGTG
The DNA here is from genome assembly GCF_905171775.1 of Rana temporaria. Classification (NCBI taxonomy): domain Eukaryota; kingdom Metazoa; phylum Chordata; class Amphibia; order Anura; family Ranidae; genus Rana; species Rana temporaria. The sequence continues at coordinate 49,632,009 of NC_053493.1, forward strand.
CTACTTATTTGCTTTTTTGGAAATTTGTAATAAAATGTATACTTTTTAAGAATGTAAGTGTAATCTGCGTATTCATTCTAAGAGAAGTATTCAACACATTTAAAATCCCTGTTTATTTTACTATTGGTTTGTTTCTAATATTATCCTGGAGTTCAACTTTAGGCTATAAGAAGAAAGTAAAGAAGAAAGTAAAGATTAGTGACAACACTGCAGAGGTAAACAAATTCTAAATCCTTAAAATGTATTTAAAGGTTGGGGCCTTAGGCTTTAATCTCCAATACCACTCAATTACATTGCAGAGATGCATGAATGTTGGTGAATGATATCACAGTGATGCATCTACAGTCTTGTGTACCAGCTTTGCAAACAAAAATGAGATGGAAACTCTCATGGTACACAACTCATGAGATGTAAAATTGTGATTGCAAACCACCCTACTGCCCAAGAAAGGGTTTCCCCAGACATTGTTGTGTCCTGTGACTATTTGTGTTCTGGCTATGGAAGGGGACAGGCACCATAGACACCGCGACCACCAGCCATATACTGTAAGTGGAGGCAATAGCAATCAGACAAGGTTTTATAAGTCTTATTGTAAATGACAGTAAACAAAAGAAATGGATAAATGACTAAAGTCAAAACAGTTCAATGTGTACTGTAGCAGCGCTACAGACAGAGTGTGCACTCTGAAAAAAGTTCTATGGTGACATAGGTATCCCAAAATAATGGTGCAGGTGGACAGCGGCAATAAACAGTGTCTTCATCAATGTGTGCTTCTTATCACCAGGGAGGTTGTGTTTCACCACGTGGGGGGATATTAGCCCCTTATGGGGATGCACTCACCAGACCAAGAGTAAAAATCAGCATTGGATACATCAGCCTCTGCCACCAGCCTTGCACTCTCCACAACTCCTGCTTAAGTGTGTCTTGCTTGTGTACATATAAAGGAACAAACTTTGGATAGTGTATTACCGTTTAAAAAGTTTATTAACAAACCCACAGGTCCCCTTATAAAATATGCGTACCACAATGCAGTGAAACATAAGCATGAAATGTACTGTGCCTGTTAAAAACAGTTTCTGGCGCTCCAGCGCGTTCCTCTGTTCCTGATCCACCAGGCTGACAGTCTCTGGGTCGTCTGATGTTGGCCACACCCTGACGCGTTTCGTCATTGGTTGACTTCGTCTGAGGGTCTGGATATATACAATATTTATACAATATTTCTTCATTTAAGCGGCTGCTTATTGTGTATCCAGGTGTTCACTTTCCCTATATCATTTACCTTAACTGCCCACTCCTGTGCGCTGAGCAGTGCTTCATTATTAGGAAGGGCGGAGTCAAGCACTTTTTTACATAGTTTATAAGTCTTATGATTAGTATTACTCCCTAGAGCCTTGGTTAGTGGCATCTGCATGGACAACATGGGCAATATATTTGTAGCACTACCCCTGAAGGAGCTGCTGGTTTAGATTTGGGCCTGCCGTTACCTTACTGTTCCATACGCTCGTTTCAGGGGTTCTCCTTGAAGAGTTCATAAGAATGTCTGCACCAAACACAAAGTCTCTTTCAAGGTTTTTATTGAACAAAGTTCTCCAACAGAGGGGTAGAGGGATAGGGAAAGACTCAGGTACCTTTGCTTTGCGGATCACGAGGCAGTGAGGCATGCAGATGGACACCCTAGGCTTATACTCGAGTCAATACGTTTTCCCCAAAAAAAATTGGGTCAAATTAGGTGCCTCGGCTTATTGTTTTTATTGAGTAAGACTGATGTATTTCCATTGTGAGATGCAGCTACTGCGTGGCACTACAATACAGAGAGCACAGCCGGCATATGTAATGAGTAAATATGGCTGCCCCCAGGTATATTTATAATTTTAGATCATACATATAAACATTAAAGCTTTAACATACATTGATCCAAGTGTTTACATCAGAGAGGTTAGTGTTATAGGTATGCCTAGATTTAATAATAAAAAAATATATATAAAATTATATATATTCATTTTTTTTGGGAGAAATAAAGCAGTTTGCATCAGCTGGGTAACTAGAGTTAGAATAAAAACTGTATAAATGCAATTTGTTATAAATGTGCTGTCAGATATGATCGTCCCTATCCATTAAATACCCTGCTCTACGGCAATCTATCATGTTAATCCTCTCCTCTTCACAAGCGGCTCCTGAGACTGTGCACCATTTGTTACTTATAAAAGGCGCTAATCAAAAATAAATTATGTGTAATATAACGGTGGAAGACAAGCTTGTGAACTGACAACCATGCTTTGAAAATAACACCTACGTAGATGGATTTTGAAAGCAAACCCGTCTGTATCTTTCTATATCACCTTAATGCCTTCAGCTGTCAAGTTTTAAAAGCTGAATTTTTAAAGAGGATATAAACCTTAAAGAGGAATTCCAGGCATGGTATAATTTTACATTGGTGCAGCTTGAACCTATGTAACTACTGTATGTATATACCATACCTGTGGGATCACTGTGAAAGCTGGAAATCACTGTAGTAGAGAGGACTTTTTCTGTTTTTTCCACTTGCCTCCGGGTTCCATGTTATAGGGCAGTCGGCAAGCAGTTAATTAAAGATATTAACCGCCAATCGTGAGCAGCCTAGGGGGCATGTGTATGTGCAGCTGCGGGCCGTGAAATGCCTCAGTCGGTTATGATTGGCGGTGTGCAGCGACGGCTCGCTGGCACGTTTTCTCAGGTGGGTTGGGACTAGGGTCTAAACACGCCTGAGCTCATCCCTACTGATAACACACCAAAAATCTGTAAATGAGCCCTTAGTGAAGTTAAAAGGTTACCCCTAGACTTCTGTGAATAGGTGGGATGGCCCCAGCTATAAGAATGAACGGAGTGAGCTGCCCAGTAGATATATACATGGGCATCCGCTGAAATTTTTTCAGGGGGGGCGCTTTTGCAGCGGCTATAAACAGTCGCTATGGTAAAGCGCCGATTTTTAGCAGTGCTCTACCGATAACGTGGCCAGCTGGCAGTGTGAAATAGCTCTTGAGATAATTCAGCTTCACTCCATGCCCATATAAATGTAGCCTAGAGAAAGTACAGACCCGCCTTCAGCACATGTGGACCCTCCTTCAGCACAGATGGACCTCCCCATTCTGCACAGACCCCTTCATTTAGCACAGATGGATCCCCCTTCAGCACAGACCCCTCTATTCAGCACAAATGGACCCCCCCTTCAGCACAGAGCCCTCCATTCAGCACAGACCCCCTTCAGCACAGATGGACCCCCTTTAAGCACAGACCCCCCTTTAGCACAGGTGGACCCCCATTCAGCACAAACCCACCCTTCAGCACAGACGGACCCCCCTCCCCCATCCCATTCAGTACCTCAGATCAGCACAGCACAGCAGGTTCCCTCCCCCCGTGTACACAAACACTGGAGGGGGAGGCAGCTTCACTCTGTTCTCTGTGCCTGTGTGACATCCGGCCCGGGACTGCTCAGACAGCCCGCGGCCACGAGAGAAGGGGATGGTTGGTCACACTCCGCACCAGGACCACCCCCCCGCCCCCCCCTTGCAATGCCATGGCCAGCAGCTCGCCTCTCTCTCCCTGTTCTAACCTGCCTGTCACCGCTGCGCTGTCACTGCTTCAGTTGCGGAGGGGTGTTTTCACTCTTCAACACCTTCTCGATTCAAGGGGGGGCAATTGCCCCCCCTTGCCCTATGGAGCGGACGCCCATGGATATATAGGTGGATTCAGGTACAGTTACGCCGGCGTATCAGTAGATACGCTGTCGTAACTCTGAATCTACGCCGTCGTAAATGTAAGCGTATTCTGGAAACCAGATAAGCTTAAATTAGGCTAAGATACGAGCGGAGTAAGTCTCCTACGCCGTCGTATCTTAGGGTGCATATTTACGATGGCCGCTAGGTGGCGCTTCCGTTGAGTTCGGCGTATAATATGCAAATGACTAGATACGCCGATTCACGAACGTACGTGCGCCCGTCGCAGTTAGTTACACCATTTACGTTAGAGATACGCCGGCGTAAAGATAAAGCTGGTCTCTAGGTGGCGCATCCCATGCAAAGTATGGACGTCGGAACAAGCGTATCTTTTTACGTCGTTTGCGTAAGTCATACGTGAATAGGGCTGTGCGTAAATTACGTTCACGTCACAGGCATTGAGCCGACGTATCTTTGGGCGTAAATACGACGTGATACTGAGCATGCGCGCGCATGCGCCGTTCGTTCGGCCATGCATCTACATGGGGTCAAGCCTCATTTAAATACAACACGCCCCCTACAGCCTACTTTGAATTACACGCGCTTACGCCGGCCCATTTACGCTACACCGCCGTAACTTAGGGGGCAAGTGCTTTGTGAATACAGCACTTGCCTCTCTAAGTTGCGGCGGCGTAGCGTAAATACGGTATGCTACGCCCGCGCAACGTAGATCGGCTTTGTTGCACAAAGGGGAGGGGGAAGGGGAATTTGAAGGGTAATTTAAAGTCCAACTCCAGACCCCCACAAACCCCCCTGCATTTATGAAAAAATATCTGTAAGCTATTTTGGCCAAGTCCTATGATTTTGCATCTTCTCTTCTTCTTCATCTTCTTATTCCTCTTGGCATTAGGAAGAGTCTAAATTCTGCAGGGAATGGCAATGGATAATGAGAGTTCTGCTCTCTGCGGCATTCCAGGGAGTCGAGACTCCATCCTCATCCCAGGCTCACAAGGAAGGGTTTGATTGATTCTGGATGTCATCCAACCCGGAAGAGGTTGAAGTCCTATGATGTTTTTTCTGTATCAGTTGCTTATTAGTGTGAGAAAACATCTCAAACCCGCCTACATGGGCTCAACCCATAAGCTGCTTCTTCCGCTGATAACTTCTATTAATTCTCTGTTGGATGCTCTTATCCAATATTCTGTTACATGGGAAACTCCCGATCTGAATTTTAAATCAGCACGTCTCAGTTTCTGACCTGGATTTATGGGCTGAAATCAAAACCGGAAGCGGATGATGACCTTGGCTCCACTGGCAACTGAACTCGACACTTCGTCTTGTCCAAGATTTTTCGAAGTCGAATGACTAGGATCCAAAACACTGAGTTATCTAGTGTCTGCGGAAGTATTTGTGACCATTCAAGTCATTCATCTGACATCTCCAGCAATTATTTAGCAAACATACACAGGTCCTACAATATGACCCTCTCTATAAGACAGAGAATACTCCACTTCTGGCCTTTTACCATTCTGATTTAAATCACACGACATTTAAACAGATCCTATGTTCAATGACTTTTTTGAATTAGCTGACATTTAAAAAAATATTAAATACAACAGCAAACATTTAGACCCGGTTCACACTGGGACGACTCGTCAGGCGACGCAGCCGCCTGACAAGTCGCGTCCCATTCTAGTGAATAGAACCGTTCTAATAGGAGCGACGCAAGTCGCTCCGACTTAGAAAAAGGTTCTTGTACTACTTCGGGGGCGACCTGCATTGACTTCTATACAGAAGTCATTTTGCAAGTCGCCTCTGAAGTCGTCTTCATGTCGCCTGGCCGAGTCGCCCCCGAAGTCGTGCTGCCCCTGTGTGAACCGGCTCTTATAATATTGCAGCTTACCAATTCTTAGATGTGATGGCTGCATTCGTTTTCTTTTTTAGGCTTTGTCTTTTTTTTTGTATTTTTACCTGGTGATGTGGCCAGTAATGCCTTGTACACACCATTGGATTTTCCGATCGTGTGTCGCCCCATCTGAGTTCTTTAATCGGAAATTCCGATGAATTCTATCGGAGTTTAGATATAGAACATGTTCTATATTTTTCCCATGGAATTCCGATGTGATTTGGCCAGGCAAAAGCACGATCGTGTGTACGCGGCATAAGTCTGTTGTTTTTCAACAGAATATGCTCCTCTGCAAATGTAGCAGTTAGAGAAATCCTGGGAAAATTCCAGCCCTTTAGTTGTCCATTGCCACCCCTCAAAACTTCCACTATCCGCATGCCTTTCAGAGCCTGTCAGCTCAGAGGGGCCATGAGGATCATGATATATGGAATGCAGAATTATAAACCAGAGTTGGATCATTAACAAGGCAATCTAGGCAGGTGAATGTTCACGAGGTCCAGCTGCAACCTTCATGCTTCTGCACAGTTCAAAGCCAGTCACCTGCCTGTCGCTTCACAAGGTAGGAAGTACTTTTAGGCAGTTGGTGTCTTATTGAACCAGGCCAGTAAATATTTTAACCACTTAAAAAAACAAGCCTATTTTTTAAACTTGTTGTTTACAAGTTAAAATAATTTTTTATTTTATTTTTTTGCTAGAAAATTGCTTAGAACTCTCAAACATTATATATGTTTTTATTCAGACACCCTAGAGAATAAAATGGTGGTTGTTGCAATACTTTATGTCACACCGTATTGGCGCAGCGGTCTTACACATTTTTTGGGAGAAAAAAATACACTTTTTTAAATAAAAAAATGAGACAACAGTAAAGTTAGCGCAATTCTTTTCTATAATGTAAAAGATAATGTTACGCCGAGTAAATTGATACACAACATGTCATGCTTCAAAATTGCGCAAGCTCGTGGAATGGCAAAAAACTTACGCAACGTTTAAAAATCTCTACAGGTTACCAATTTTGAGTTACAGAGGGGGTCTTTTTTTAGAATTATTGCTCTCGCACTAATGATCACAATGATACCTCACATGTGTGGTTTGAACACCGTTTTCACATGCAAATTTTGAAAGGATTTTCTTTTGAAAATCAGAAAATGTGTGCGTTTTGTGATCCGATGGCGCCACCGATGATTTCGAAATTCGGCCAAACAAGCCTTCAATTTCACCTCCTGTTGCTACAGAAAATCATTTTCGTGGCTGGGAATCTTCTTTTCTTTCTGGGAATATTATTTTCTTGCACATGCGCATTTCTTTTTCGATTACCGTATTTATCGGCGTATACCGCGCACTTTTATGCCCTGAAAATGGGGCAAATCGTGGGTGCGCGATATATGCCGATACCCGCTTCCTGCGCTGTGTTTGAACCACTGCAACGGCATATACCGAGCGCAGTACACTCGGGTATAGTCGGGCAGGCTCGGCTCCTCTCGCGGTCACGTCCTGTACGTCCTTTACGCGAGAGGAGCCGAGACTGCCCGGCTATACCCGAGTGTACTGCGCTCGGGAAAATGTCGGCGCAGTGGTTCAAACACAGCGCGGGAAGCGGGGATCGAGCGGGGAGGACACCACGATGGCCGCAGAAGGACGCCGGACCGGACGAGGCTGCTGATGGACGCGATGAATGACGGGCAGGACGCGATGGACGACGGGCAAGACACCGACGAGTGGCATCCAAACTTTATGGGTTTTTTTTCAGGAATTTTGCTTTAAGTTCGGGGGTGCGTGCTATAAGCCGCGGCGCGTTATAGCAAGATAAATACGGTACATTTCTCACACGATTCTCCCATCATTGATTAGAAAGTCATTTGTTTTTCCAAAAACATGTACGATTACTGAAATTCGATGGTCGCACGAAAATTGGCTGTTGCTGCCGCCCACTAATTGTGCGAAATACGAACTAAAATTCTTAGATAAGATTTTCGAAATTCGACCCATATATGGCCTGCCTTACCGGTGTATATGATTGGTCAGTACAAAACGGTTGGAACATTTCCTAAGACAAACACTTTCCAGGCACAAATATTCCACATCCTGGGGATCAGGAACACTTTACACGATCTATGTCTTTAATAAACCATCCCTGTACAAAAAAAGAAAAAGTTTGTTGATATTTTCGTAGGCTACACAGAAGTCGGTATGCAGCCCTGTGCTGAGATCTGATTTCCTGGGACTAAAATAGTCATCAAGAAAAGTTCTCATTAGCCCGCTCATTCCAAAGTCAGGTTCCAGACTATAAACAATCATTTCACCTCTACACTGAGCTTAGGAGACCTCATTACAGCTGCCTGTCATTATTGGTGACTTTGTACTCTTCCGGCTCAAAGACATTGAAGGGTTGATTTAATAAAGGAGCTGAGATTGTGCACTTGGCAAAGTGGATGCTGTCTAAGCTTATTTTAAAACAAAAGTGTTCACTCTGGATACCCAATCACATTCAAAGGTTATTTAAAAAAAAATAATAATAATCCTGCACATGATTGGAGGGTTGAGATGAACATTGTTGGACTCAGTGAACACTCACTTTTCCCCATGCCAGTCTGTACACCTGTAGCATGGGAAATTGCCAGGATTCCTTTTCCCTGTAATTGCCCCGCAGCCAGGAACACGATCACAGTCACTTTTTATAATTTTTGCCACTAGTGAAATTTTGTCAAATCAGAAACTCCTAACTTCTCCTATTGGCCGGCTTAAAGGGGTTGTAAAGGTAAATGTTTTTTCACCTTAATGTATCATATGCATTAAAGTGAAAAAACATCCGACAATACCGCCCCCCCCCCCCCCACAAGGCCACGTTTTACTGAGCCCTCGAAAGTCCTGCGCTCGCCACCGCTATCCTCCTCATTTCTGTGTCTGCCCGATGATTGGCTACACTGGATAGATTAAAAACAGCCATAGGCTTGCGCTGCTGTCAATCACATCAAATGATGCGGCGCGCGCTAGGGGTGGGGCCGAGTGATACAGTGAGCGGCAATAGCCGCCGGCTGTATCACGGGAGTGCGCCCGCAGGAACTCAACACCATGCGAGCGAGCTCACATTAAGGTGTTGAGTCCTTGCGGGGGGAGCTGAGACAGCCACCGAGGGACCCCAGAAGACCAGGTTCGGGGACACTCTGTGCAAAACGAGCTGCACAGTGGAGGTAAGTATAACATGTTTGTTATTTAAAAAAAAAACATTTTTACTTTACAACCCCTTTAAGTTGATTTTATTTGGGAAAAAAGTGTGTTTTGAGGGGATATGTTTAGTAATTTACTTTATTTTTGTGTTCTTTGTTCGTTTTTTTTTTTTTTCTTTGTGTATTCTTATTGTATGCTGTCACTTTTAAAAAAAAAACTATTTTGTTTTTACATTTTTTTTTCTTTTTGTGGTAAAAACTTGTGTAATAAGAGCTGCACACACACTTGTCCAGAATAGTTGTAAGGATCGAGCTTCCATAATGTTCAGGACCCATTTTAAGTCCATTCAAAAAACACTTAATTTAACCTTTCCCTTTGACTTTCCCATTTCCCCAAAAAATCCTGGTATTCACCAAAAATGTGGGTGCAAACAAGATCAGTCAGCAGCAAGCCAAGACTTCAGGGGTAGGTCTTCATTAGATCTTCAGCTCATCAAAATGCAAATCAATGTATAACTTTTTTGAAATGTGTTTTTCTGGATATTTTTGTTGCTATTTTGTCTCTTACTGTTAAAAAAAAACCTACCAATAAAATTATAGACTGATCATTTCTTTGTCAGTAGGCAAACATACAAAATCAGCAGGGGATCAAATACCTTTTTCCCTCACTCTATATATTTTTGCATAGTATGATGTATTCAACATATAACTTTTACAATAGGGGAAACTTAAAGCGGGGGTTCACCCTATCGACAGGAAAAAAAAAAAAATTTTTTCTTTTACCTTTAAATCAGGCACTGTAGCGCGAGCTACAGTATGCCTGTCCCGAATTTTTTCCCCCCATACTCACCTTGTAGTCGTCCATCGAAGATACCGGGGAATGGGCGTGCCTCTGGAGACGGAGGATGATTGACGGCCGGCTCTGGCGCGTCACGCTTCTCCGGAAATAGCCGAAATAGGCTTGGTCTTCACGACGCGTGCGCATAGCCTGTGCGCACGCGCCGTGAAGAGCCGAGACCTACTCCGGCTGTCTTCGGGGAGAGTGACGTGCCAGGGCCGGCCGTCAATCATCCTCCCTCTCCATAGGCACGCCCATTCCCCGCGGGAGCCGGAATCTACGATGGACGACTACGAGGTGAGTACGGGGTTAAAAAAATCGGGACAGGCATACTGTAGCTCGCGCTACAATGCCTGTCTCGATGGTAACATCATGGGATTGTGGGTGAACTACCGCTTTAATTTACATTGTAACCTTTCCCTGCTCTATCCATAACTAAAGAGAAAAAGTATGCATCTAGGAGAGGGTAGGTGGGAGCTTAGATCAGATAAGTATGCATCTAGGAAAGGGTAGGTGTGAGTTTAGGTCAGATAAGTATGCATCTAGGAAAAGGTATGTGTGAGCTTAGGTCAGATAAGTATGCATCTAGGAGAGGGTAGGTGTGAGCTTAGGTCAGATAAGTGTGCATCTAGGAGAGGGTAGAGGTGAGTTTAGGTCAGATAAGTATGCATCTAGGAAAAGGTATGTGTGAGCTTAGGTCAGATAAGCATGCATCTAGGAGAGGGTAGGTGGGAGCTTAGGTCAGATAAGAGAGAAAGGAGTTTTTGGGACTTTGAATGAGATGCGTTTTTAAGCAAACAGTAAGTATAAATAAAGTTGTATACAGATAGGTAGATTCACACACATTGGCCTAAATTTAGGGCGGCCTAGCCTAGCCTTTTTAGGCTACACCGCCGTAAATTAGTTAGGCTAGTAGTGATTCACAATCTACTTACCTGCTAATCTACGGCGGTGTAGCCTAAAACAAGCGGGCGTAAGGGCGCCTAATTTAAATGACTTAGAGAGGGGCGTGTTGTATGGAAATGAGGCTTGACCTCACGTTTTTTGACGTTTTTTGACACTGCGCATGCGCCGGGCGACTACATTTCCCAGTGCGCATTGCGGCTAAGTAGGCCGTACGGGCCTATTGATTTCGACGCGGATGTAAACGACGTTACTCCCGAGGAACGGCGGCCATACTTTAACATTGTTATTCCACCTCATAGGTGGAATAACTTTAGGCCGCCTAAGGCCTTACGGAAATGACGTTAATCGACTGTGGCGGGCTCGCGTTCGTTCGGGAATCGTCATAAAAGCTAATTTACATAATCTACGCCGGCCGCAATGGAAGCGCCACCTAGCGGTCAGCCAAAACATTGCAATCTAAGATAGGACGGCGCAAGCCGTCCTATCTTAGATATGTTTAAGTGTATCTCTGTTAGAGAATACACTTAGGCCCCATACACACGAGAGGATTTATCCGCAGATACGGTCCAGCGGACCGTTTCCACGGATAAATCCTCTCAAAGAAATCCGCTGATTTCGATGGGATGGAGTGTACACACCATCCCATTGAAATCCGCGCGGAAATCCTCTGCCGATGACGTGTCGCGCCGTCGCCGCGATTATGACGCGGCGACGGGCGCGACGCTGTCATATAAGGAATTCCACGCATGCGTCAAATCATTACGACGCGTGCGGGGAATCCCTTTGGACGAATGGATCCGGTAAGTCTGTACAGACGAGCGGATCCATCCGTTGGAATGGATTCCAGCAGATGGATATGTTGTGCAGCACAACAAATATTCGATCTGCTGGAATCCATCCCAGAGGAGATTTCTCCGCGGAAACAGATCCGCTGGCGTGTACACACCATAGGATCTATCCGCAGAAACCCTTTTGCTGGGATTTATCTGCGGATAGATTCTATCGTGTGTACGGGGCCTTAAACAAACGCCGGCGTAGATTCAGAGTTAGGTCGGCTTATCTACTGATAAGCCGGCCTAACTCTTTGTGAATCTACCTAAGAATAACCAGGCTCACACTTACCACCCAAACAGTAAGTCAAATTCAACTGTCTAACTGTATATGTTAAAAGCAGAGGATTGGTTGCACGCATTTGCAAATACATGGTTAAGCTGCAGAGCCAGCAACAAGGCTCTCTGCATACTGCAGTCCTAACTAAACTTTTAAAGTCTCCTCAATAGAGGCATATAAATAATAAGTAGATAGGGGGCAGGTGACTGGGGGTGTGTCACGGCCCCTACCTATGATTGGTATAGCAGTAAAGAGCACTGGAAAAAAACGCATAATTGTATAAGGGTATCACAAAACACATCTCCATCCCTGTGTAGTATAAAGAAAACTAGGATTGGGACTTTAAATGAGGCATATGCAAAGCATACACCTCCATCCCTGTTGGTTAAAAGAGAGAAAGGAGTTTTTGGGACTTTGAATGAGATGCGTTTTTAAGCCAACAGTAAGTATAAATAAAGTTGTATACGTAATAACCAGGCTCACACTTACCACCCAAACAGCAAGCCAAATTCAACTGTCTAACTGTATATGTTAAAAGCAGAGGATACCCCTGTGATACCCTTATACAATTATGCGTTTTTTTCCAGTACTCTTTACTGCTATACCAATAGAACCTGTTTTTAACTTTTCTTATGGTTAAAAAAACGATAGAAAAACGTTTGTCTGTGGGGAAATCCATTGGTCAAAAATCCACGCATGCTCAGAATCAAGTCGACGCATGCTCGGAAGCATTGAACTTAATTTTTCTCAGCACGTCGTAGTGTTTTACGTCACCGCGTTGGACGCGATCGGATTTTTAACTGATGGTGTGTAGGCAAAACTGATGAAAGTCAGCTTCATCGGATATCTGATGAAAAAATCCATCGGATTAGGTTCCATCAGATATCCGATCGTGTGTACAGGGCATAACTGTAGTTTTTCTAAAGGTTCAGTTACCTTAAAGATCTCAACATGTTGTTTTGAAGGTATATTTTACGGAATTAAGAACACATGTAAAAGTTTCCCACATTGAAGAATAAACCGGGCTTTGTTCACGCCAGATTCATGTCATTTCTTGCAATCAATGCATCTTGAAATACCGGATTCCTCGGATGTCATAGTAATCCATCAGTGACACTTTTCAAGACATGTCAGTATTTAGAAATTTTGCAAAAATATCAGTGGAATTTAAATTCCCTTTCTACCTATTTCATGCATTTTTTCTTTATCAATCTCGCTAGAGAGTCGGTGATCTTATCATCAGAGAACGCTTGCCTGCACATACAGCACCGCTCAGCAATTACAGCTTTGGGCCTAAAGTACAGAAAACCTGCATCCTTGTAACTTCCTGTGTGCTGTATTGAAATCGCAATGTTATCAGCCTTCCCAGTTCTTTTCTGTGAACAACAAATCACACCCCCATGTTTTGTAAATGAGGCTAGGTTAGAGGTGTTCTGTAGTCCAGTCTTAAAGCGGAGTTCCACCCATATAAAAGTCAGCAGCTACAAAAAGTTTTAATAATCAGACACTGACCTGTTCCATGGTCCAGCGATGTGGGGGAATGAAGCCGCGCTCCTTTCGCCCTCCTCTCTGCAGCGCCGGCATTCTGACTGTGGGCGCCGGGCTGTGGCTTCACAGCCGGGCAAGCACTGTGCATGCGCAGGCCGCGCTACACGCTGTGTTTGGCAGGGCAATCTTCTGGGACCTGTGACATGACTCAGAAGATTGCAGGGAGGGAGGGGGGAGAGGTAAACTTCCTTCTGGCGCCGTCGAGCCCCGGGAGGAAGTGGGAGCTGGTTGCCCCTAAAAAGAGGGTATCCACTCCCTCCCCCCAAAAAAAGTGAAAGCAAAGAAAAAAATCCTGAAAAAAAACTAAAGCCTGAGTAGAAAAGCCATTTCACTGACAGCATGCTGAGAGTAGGACCCTTGCTCTGTGTGTGGAAGCAGTGGTTTCTCTGCAGAGGTTTAACATGCTCTCTGTTGTGTCAAAGCTTGAGCTCTTCAATCAGCAGAGATTACACTCATTAATGATTGGAGAGCTCTAGGTCTGATTTAACAGGGAGTGTGTCAGAACTCTGTAGAGGGACCACTGTTTCCACACACAGAGAAAGGTTCCTTCTCTACAGCATGCTGGCCGTAGATTCTCAGGGAGAAGTGTAGAGAGTCAGCATACTGATCGACCGATCCCTTGATCCTCCACTGACACCCCATTCCTGAACAGAGTGATCTGGAGGAGGGACAGTTTGGAATGGAGGAGGAAGGGACAGTATGCAGCACAAGGAAGCTCTGCATATACTACACTAGCCTGTCTGTATACCCTAGTAGCCTATTTGTATACCCTAGTAGTCTGTCTGTATACCCTAGCCTGTATATATACTACACTAGCCTGTCTGTATACTACACTAGCCTATTTACCCAAGCCTGTCTATATACCCTAGCCTTCCTATATAATACACTAGCTTGTCTATATTCTACACTAGCCTGTCCGTATACCCTAGCCTGTCTGTATACTACTGTCATGCCTTCAGCAAGATTTTCTTATGTTCCTTGTTAATTGTTAAATATGCTAATAGTATGTAAAGTACATTGTAATATCGCCATCTATTGGCTCTTTTACATACTTAGTATCTGTGAATAATTTACTGAAGGTAGATAGAGATTGTTCCTTAAAAGCCACCGTAGCTTCCCATAATTATTGTGGATTATACCATGAGGTCTGAGAGACAGCCCCCAGTATCCAACTTCCTTTTATACCACCATGCATCTGCTCCAGAGGAATCCACACCTATTCAGCTGCAGTTCTAATGTCAGCCTAAGGGCTCTTTCACACGGAGCGGACCGTTTCTGGGTCCGCTCCTTCGGCTCAGCGGGGATCCCTGCTCAGCTGTCGGCGGATAGGGCGGTCCCCGCACACAGTGCAGGGACCGCCCTGTCTCAGCTGCGCTCTGCCCTATGGGGAACCGGATGCAGACGGACCATTTGTCCGTCTGCATCAGTTCCGTTCCGCCGGACGGAAGAAAAATAGGGTTTTCTTCCGTCCGAAAACCGGATCCCGACGGACGCGGACGCTAGCGGATGCTCCATCCGCTAACGGACGCGTTCCCATAGGGATTCATTACAAGTCCGTTAACGGACTTGTAATGAACGGACAGGCGGAACGGACATGTGAAAGGGGCCTAACAGAAACATCACCAGTATGTTTATAACCCCTTTCCCTAGTTAGACTAGTGTGTTAGGGCTGTATATTTTGTATATTGTGTATACTGATTGTATGTTATTTCTTTTATTTTAGTATTACTGTAACTTCCCTGCGATAAAAGTTGAAAAAATTACCTTTGCGCCTGCCTCATTGAGTTGTTAAAGCGGTTGTATACCCGCATTTGTTTTTTTTGTTTTTTTTTTACACCTGAAAAGTAAAAGCCATAATGAGCTAGTATGCACCGCATACTAGCTCATTATGAAATACTTACCTTAAAATGAGGTGTAGGGAACTTACCTGGTCCACGGCGAGCGAGATGTCATCTTGCTCCGGCGTGTCTTCCGGGTATCAACGCTTCAGCACTGTGATTGGCTGGAGCGGCGATGTCGTCACTCCTGCGCATGCGCGCGGGAGATTTCATTCCGGCAAGGGCCGGCGGCGGCCAGCCCTTTAGCCGAGGATCCCCCCTGCGCATGCGCCGCTGCAATCAGTGGTGCATTGCGAGGGGAATATCTCCTAAACCGTACAGGTTTAGGAGATATTCTTTATACCTACAGATAAGCCTTATTATAGGCTTACCTGTAGGTAAAAGTCAAAAAGTGGGGTTTACAACCACTTAAAGGGAGGAGAATTAGCTGTCTGCCTAATTATACCTCATCCACGTATAGTGAGGGCAGAACAACTACAATAGCCTATCTATATACCCTAGCTTGTCCATATGCTACCCTAGCCTGTCCATATACTATCCTAGCCTGTCTATATACTATCCTAGCCTGTCTATATACTAACATAGCCTGTCTATATACTAACATAGCCTGTTCATATACTACCCTAGCCTGTCCATATACTACCCTAGCCTGTCTATATACTACCCTAGCCTGTCCACATACTACCCTAGTCTGTCTATATACTAACATAGCCTGTCCATATACTACCCTAGCCTGTCCATATACTACCCTAGCCTGTCTATATACTAACATAGCCTGTCCATATATTACCCTAGCCTGTCCATATACTACCCTGGCCTGTCCATATACTAACATAGCCTGTCCATATACTAACATAGCCTGTCTATATACTAACATAGCCTGTCCATATACTACCCTAGTCTGTCTATATACTAACATAGCCTGTCCATATACTACCCTAGCCTGTCCATATACTATCCTAGCCTGTCTATATACTACCCTAGCCTGTCTATATACTAACATAGCCTGTCTATATACTAACATAGCCTGTTCATATACTACCCTAGCTTGTCCATATACTACCCTAGCCTGTCCATATACTACCCTAGCCTGTCCATATACTACCCTAGCCTGTCTATATACTAACATAGCCTGTCCATATACTACCCTAGCCTGTCTATATACTAACATAGCCTGTCTATATACTAACATAGCCTGTCCATATACTACCCTAGTCTGTCTATATACTAACATAGCCTGTCCATATACTACCCTAGCCTGTCCATATACTATCCTAGCCTGTCTATATACTACCCTAGCCTGTCTATATACTAACATAGCCTGTCTATATACTAACATAGCCTGTTCATATACTACCCTAGCTTGTCCATATACTACCCTAGCCTGTCCATATACTACCCTAGCCTGTCCATATACTACCCTAGCCTGTCTATATACTAACATAGCCTGTCCATATACTACCCTAGCCTGTCTATATACTAACATAGCCTGTCTATATACTAACATAGCCTGTCCATATACTACCCTAGCCTGTCCACATACTACCCTAGTCTGTCTATATACTAACATAGCCTGTCCATATACTACCCTTTCCTGTCTATATAACCTAGCCTGTCTGTATACTACCCTAGCCTGTCTATATACTACCCTAGCCTGTCTATATACAACACTAGCCCTAGGTTCACACTGTGTATAGTGCAAAATCTGACTTCCTGATAAATGAAGTTTCAGTTTTAATTATCATTATATAAAATGATGGATGTGGAAGCCTGTGGAGTTTATTTTGGGAGGGGGGGCAGCATTTGAATCTTGGAACCAGGCAGCACAATGTCTTGGACCAGCCCTGCAGACAAGCTTATAAATTCAGCACTTTGAATAGATGTAGAGAAAATAAAGTGCAGATAAGCAGGTACTACTTATGTAGGAGGATTTGTATCACCTGAGGCCGGTCACTTCACTGGGTATATGTAAAGGTTAACAACCACTTTAAATGTTGCAGGCATTTATTATGAGTCTGGTAGTCATCTGTAGGACTTGCATGCATTTGTACTGAGACTTCTAGAAAGTATGTTAGTCTCAGAAGAATGGTTCCAGGTAGCAGAGGAGCAGCCAGGTTATCCCTGACCTGACCTCATTTCTATAAACTCTTTGTGTCCGCAGTCTCCGCTGTCTGGGAGTCAGGCCAACTTCTGATACCCAAATGAAAGGATTACTACCTGGAGTTACTGCCGTTCCTATGAAAAGAGCCGTGTTGATAATATCAGGTATTTTTAGATTAGGCCACATATAAAATATTTAAAGTGGACTTATCAAGTGTACACAATGGAAGAAGCCACTTAGTATGTAGACCGATACTGAGCCTACCCATTTGCTAAAAAAAAGGGAAAGTCGCCCTATTATAATGCATGTATTTGAAGTGAAACGCCAGCCAATTTCTTTTTTGTTTTGGATAAAATGGTGACAGGTTTTTATTGTCGCCTGTATATCCATTTTTTTTTCTTATATAGCAAGGTCTTGAACCTCCAAAGGTCTAATGTGACCTCCAGAATCAGGGAAAGCTGACATCCGTCTTTGTAGAGTGGGTTACAAGGCATGGTGGGTGTGATGCAAGATGGAGTGATGGGCGCCAGACACTTTTAGAATGTAAAAGAGATTTATTGTCTCTTAACAGAACTGTGAGAGAGAGGGTTAGAGCCAGGACACCCTTAAGTAGATGCAATGATAACTGGCAGACTCTCAGACTTCTATAGGTAGACAGCTATACAGGGGAAGGCCTCCAGCAGGATACCACTTCTGTATAGGTAGGACCGCTGTCTCCTATGGCAACAAGTCTTGTAACAGTCACTAACGTTGTTGTACTTAATTATTGGCAACACAGAATAGTTCTTCTCTTACACTACAGTCTCTCACTGTAGATTTTTACTCACTGAGCTCCCAGTCGTTCACTAGACTTCCAGACCCAAGTGCCACTGAATCTCATGAGCTCTTCCACAGCTAGCACGCTGTATGCTCCTCAAGCGTCACCCCCACTATCCTGCTGGGTCCCTAGCTTGGTACTCGATGCTCCTCAAGCGTCACCCCCGCTATCCTGCTGGGTCCCTAGCTTGGTACTCGATGCTCCTCAGGCGTCACCCCCGCTATCCTGCTGGGTCCCTAGCTTGGTACTCGATGCTCCTCAGGCGTCACCCCCGCTATCCTGCTGGGTCCCTAGCTTGGTACTCGATGCTCCTCAGGCGTCACCCCGCTATCCTACTGGGTCCCTAGCTTGGTACTCGATACTCCTCAAGCGTCACCCCCACTATCCAGCTGGGTCTCTAGCTTGGTACTCGATGCTCCTCAATCGTCACCCCCGCTATCCTGCTGGGTCCCTAGCTTGGTACTCGATGCTCCTCAGGCGTCACCCCCGCTATCCTGCTGGGTCCCTAGCTTGGTACTCGATGCTCCTCAGGCGTCACCCCCGCTATCCTGCTGGGTCCCTAGCTTGGTACTTGATGCTCCTCAGGCGTCACCCCCCCTATCCTGCTGGGTCCCTAGCTTGGTACTCGATGCTCCTCAAGCGTCACCCCCGCTATCCTGCTGGGTCCCTAGCTTGTTGATGCTCCTCAGGCGTCACCCCTGCTATCCTGCTGGGTCCCTAGCTTGGTACTCGATGCTCCTCAGGCGTCACCCCCGCTATCCTGCTGGGTCCCTAGCTTGGTACTTGATGCTCCTCAGGTGTCACCCCCCTATCCTGCTGGGTCCCTAGCTTGGTACTCGATGCTCCTCAAGCGTCACCCCCGCTATCCTGCTGGGTCCCTAGCTTGTTGATGCTCCTCAGGCGTCACCCCCGCTATCCTGCTGGGTCCCTAGCTTGGTACTTGATGCTCCTCAGGTGTCACCCCCGCTATCCTGCTGGGTCCCTAGCTTGGTTCTCGATGCTCCTCAAGCGTCACCCCCGCTATCCTGCTGGGTCCCTAGCTTGGTACTCAATGCTCCTCAAGCGTCACCCCCGCTATCCTGCTGGGTCCCTAGCTTGGTACTCGATGCTCCTCAAGTGTCACCCCCGCTATCCTGCTGGGTCCCTGGCTTGGTACTCAATGCTCCTCAGGCGTCACCCCCGCTATCCTGCTGGGTCCCTAGCTTGGTACTCGATGCTCCTCAAGCGTCACCCCCGCTATCCTGCTGGGTCCCTAGCTTGTTGATGCTCCTCAGGCGTCACCCCCGCTATCCTGCTGGGTCCCTAGCTTGGTACTTGATGCTCCTCAGGTGTCACCCCCGCTATCCTGCTGGGTCCCTAGCTTGGTTCTCGATGCTCCTCAAGCGTCACCCCCGCTATCCTGCTGGGTCCCTAGCTTGGTACTCAATGCTCCTCAAGCGTCACCCCCGCTATCCTGCTGGGTCCCTAGCTTGGTACTCGATGCTCCTCAAGTGTCACCCCCGCTATCCTGCTGGGTCCCTGGCTTGGTACTCAATGCTCCTCAAGCGTCACCCCTGCTGTCCTGCTAGGTCCCTGGCTTGGCATCTGCTGAAGCCTTCCCCCTTCATCGTCTCCGGCTGGTGAGAAGACTGCTCTGGTACTGGCTTCAGCTTGCTTGCTGTAGTCTCCAGTAACAAGGTGGTTGGTCCCTTAGTGGCAACAGCTTCCACTCTACCTCTAACCACAACTGGTTCCCCATCCGTCTGAACCTTCACAACTCGGTTGGACTCCAATCCTGCATTCTCAACCCTACGCTGCTTTTCTTGCTCCGGAATAGGCCTCAGGTTTCCTGCCTAGCAGTCTGGGAAGACATAACACACACACGTCCACCAAGACAGCCGCCCAGGTGGCACCCTGATCACCTGACTCCACCCAAATAGGCTCTCCCAGCAGGCCAAGGGATCCAAGAAAACCCTGCCGATTGGCACCCTATCCATCCATAGTCTGACCTTGCTACACCCTTGTCAATCAAATGCTATCAGCATGGGCCACCTAGTGACAGAAGAGAAAGGGTACAGCAATCTAGAGTTGGAGAGGAATCAGTGGATCTTCTAACAATCAGCCAGGTTGATTAATACCTGACAAGCTTAATTTATTAGCAACCCTGCCCAAACACCAGGGTGCTACACTTACAGTACAAAATAAGGAGAAATATCGAACAGTGACATAGACAGCAATATGTCGAGGAGAGTAGGACTAGAAACAATGATGGGATTTTATTCATGTCTGTATGGTTGTTGGGGAGAGTTCCCCTTACTTCCTGTCCTGGTGACCACACAGGAAGTGGGGGGAATCTTCCCAACAGAGACATAGATAGTTGAGGTTCTAAAGCTGGCCACATACATTACAATTTGAGTGCAAAAACCCCATTAAACAAAAGTGGGAAGGGGGCACCCTTATTCAATTGAATGGGCCACGTTACAGTGCCGGTAAAGTGCAGTACCACCCATCCAATTCGACAGTTAGGATAATTTTTGCATATGTACACCTGGAGTTAAGCTTTAAAAAAAAAAAAGAAAAAAAAGTTACTTATGGCACACAGTGTTTTAACAAGCTAAACTTCATTCTATAAGTCTGCATTCATATGTTTATATTCATATTCATGTGTTTTGGACGTGTTTTTGGTAGTCTTTTGCAGTAATGTGCTGCATTTTGAAGTGTTTGCGGTGCGTTTTTTCCGTGAACATGTGACCAGACAAAGCACTTCCCACAGGTGCTTTTCTCTTTTCATGTTTTTTTGCCTCTATTGATTTCAATGAAGACGTGCGATCTTTATTTTTTTTTACCGCACCAAACATGCCCCAAAAAATGCAGCAAGCTGTGTGTTTTAGGCTTAGTTCACACCTATGCGTTTTTTATGCTTTTTTCAGAAACTGCAGTTCATATGGTTTCCTAAGAGAAACGTTCACATCTATGCTTTTTTCAGCTGGAAAGGGTCAGCGACTTTTTTAAATGCAAAATGGTCATTTTTTTTGTTATTTTGGTTTAATATACTTATTATTATTATTATTATACAGGATTTATATAGCGCCAATAGTTTGCGCAGCAGAATAAAGGCAGACATTACAGTTACATTACAATTTGGTACAAGAGGAATCAGAGGGCCTGCTCCATAAGGCTCGATTCACACCTATGCATGTTGCTTTTGAGCGTTTATGCAATGCTTTTTGCGGTGCTTGCTGCGTTTTTTGACGTGCATTTTTACCGCGATTTTCGTTTTTGAGTTTTTTTTTTTTTTAAGCCAGTATTTTTTTTTTTACATTTCCTTTAACAACCAGCTATAAACAGGTAAAAAAAACGCAAATCGCCGAAAAATCGCGGCACTTGCGTTTTGGATGCAGGTCCATTGAATTCTATTGCATGCAAAACGCTGCTTTTTGCATGAAAAAAAGTCCCTGACCCTTTCCAAAAACGCAAAGGCACAAAAAAGCATTGATGTGAACATGTTTCATAGGAAACCATGTTAAAAAATGTCCCTGCATTTCTGCAAAATGCATCAAAAAAAGCATTAGTGTGAATGGAGCCTAAGAGCTTACAATCTAAGAGGGAGGGTCAATTGATACAAAAGGTATTAGCTGTGGGGGATGAGTTGATGGAGAAAGTAAAACAGGTTATTAGTTAGAACAGGGGTCTCCAAACTTTCTAAACAACGGGCCAGTTTACTGTCCTTCAGACTTTTGGGGGGCCAGACAGGGGCCAGCATTAATAGGAGTTTATTTGAGGCATTAGTGGGAGTAAATAGTGTCCTATCTTTAGTATTAGGGGAAAAAATAGTGCTCCATTGTTGGTGTCAGTGGCAGGAATTATGCCCCATTGTTGGTGTCAGTGGGCAGAATAGTGTCTCCTATCAATGAGATGAATAGTGCCCCAAGGGCCAAATAAAGGCAAGCAAAGGGCCACATCTGGCCCCTGGGCCGCAGTTTGGGGACCATTGAGTTAGAATCATATACAGTGGAACCTTGGATTATGAGCATAATCCGTTCCAGGAGAATGTTAGTAATCCAAAACACTCGCATATCAAAGCAAATTTCCCCATAGAAGTCAATGGAAACCAAAATAATTTGTTCTGCATTGACTTCTATGGCATGCAATACCGCATGTGGCCAGAGGCGGGGGGCTCCGGAGAGCCTCGGAAAGCATCAGGGACAGCTCGGCTGAACTCGGAAAACCCCGGAAAGGCTCGGGAACTGAGTATTTCCGTGTTTTTATGAGTATTTCCGAACGGCTCCGATCGGCTTTGCTCGGCTCTGGCACCCCCACACCTCTGGCCAAATGCAAGACTGCACACCTCTATGGCTTGAATTCTGCTCGTTTTGCAAGACAACACTCGCAAACCGAGTCAGGATTAAAAAAAAAATGCTCATATTGCGAAACGCTCGTTAACCGCGTTACTCGCAATCCGAGGTTTCACTGTACTTCAATGGAGAAGCTGCAGAAAAGCATGTAGTGCATTTTTAACACGATTTTGCTGCAATTTTCATTTTTTAACCACTTCAGTTCATTTTCATCGGATGGACTGATCGTGTGTACGTGGCCTAAGGCGCCTCTCTTCTCTTTTATACCCAGTTGTGACATGACGCTACTTGTGTATCAAGTCAAAGTTTATAAAAAAAAATCGCTTGTTTTGCAAAACGCTCTCAAACCAAGTTTTCATGTACTTCTAAATGCTATTAAAGTGCCACTTACAGCTTTTATTTATTTATTATTATTATTAGGGTTGTCCCGATACCACTTTTTTAGGACCGAGTACAAGTACCGATACTTTTTTTCAAGTAGTCGCCGATACCGAATACCGATACTTTTTTTAAATGTGTCCCCAAATGCAGCCATGTCCCCCCCATATGCAGCCATGTCCCCCCAGCCATGTCCCTCACATATGCAGCCATGTCCCTCACATATGCAGCCATGTCCCTCACATATGCAGCCATGTCCCTCACATATGCAGCCATGTCCCTCTAGCCATGTCCCTCACATATGCAGCAATGTCCCTCTAGCCATGTCCCTCACATATGCAGCCATGTCCCTCTAGCCATGTCCCTCACATATGCAGCAATGTCCCTCTAGCCATGTCCCTCACATATGCAGCAATGTCCCTCTAGCCATGTCCCTCACATATGCAGCAATGTCCCTCTAGCCATGTCCCTCACATATGCAGCAATGTCCCTCTAGCCATGTCCCTCACATATGCAGCCATGTCCCTCTAGCCATGTCCCTCGATGCGGCGGCGGCAGCGGCGGGGGGGAAAGGGGGGGGAAAGTATTCTATTTAGGTATCGGGGGTATTTGCGCGAGTACGAGTACTCCCGCAAATACTCGGTATCGGTCCCGATACCGATACTGGTATCGGTATCTGGACAACCCTAATTATTATTATTCATGTACTGCAAAAAACTCTAATAAAATGCTAATGTCGCTAAATGCCATTAAAAGCTTCTTATAGCTACTAAAATGCTCATAGAAGCTGGAATGAAAATGCTATTATGCCGCGTACACACGACCGTTTTTCGGGTTCATTAAAAACGATCGTGTGTGGGCTTCAGAGCATTTTTCGGGTTCTAAAAAATGGGCAAAAAAAAAAAAATTAGAACATGCTCTATTTTTTAAAAACGTTTTTAACGTTGTCGTTTTTCGGGTTGTAAAAAATGATCGTGTGTGGGCTTTAACGACGTGAAAAATCCGCGCATGCTCAGAAGCAAGTTATGAGACGGGAGCACTCGTTCTGGTAAAACTACCGTTCGTAATGAAGTAAGCACATTCATCACGCTGTAACAGACAGAAAAGCGCAAATCGTTTTTTACTAACACGAAATCGGCTAAAGCAGCCCAAAGGGTGGCGCAATCCGCATGGAACTTCCCCTTTATAGTACCGTCGTTTGTGTTGTACGTCACCGCGCTTTGCTAGAGCATTTTGTTTTCACGATCGTGTGTATGCAAGGCCGTTTTAATGATCAAGTTGAAAAAAACTCTGGGCCAGATTCACAGAAGAGATACGACGGCGTTTCTCTGAAACGCCGTCGTATCTCTCAGAGTATCTATGCGACTGATTCATAGAATCAGTTACGCATAGATAGCCCTTAGATCCGACAGGTGTAATTGTCTTACACCGTCGGATCTTAGGATGCAGTACCTCGGCCGCCGCTGGGTGGAGTTCGCGTCGTTTTCCAGCTTCGGGTATGCAAATTAGCAGTTACGGCGATCCACAACGGTTTTCGCGTTCGTTACGTCGGCGCAAGTCTTAGTTTCCCGTCGCAAAGTTAAGCAATCTTTTTCATTGCTTAACTTTACACCAGCCATGTTAAAGTATGGCCGTCGTTCCCGTGTCGATTTTGATATTTTTTTTTTTTCGGCGTAAGTACGTTACGGACGTCGCGATTCACAAACACGTCGCGCCGCCGTAATTTCGCGCAAAGCACATCGGGAAAATTGCGAACGGTGCATGCGCAGAACGTCCGGCGCGGGAGCGCGCCTAATTTAAATGGTACACGCCCCATTTGAATTGGGCGGGCTTGCGCCGGACGCAAGTTTACAGGTAAGTGCTTTGTGGTTCAGGCACTAACACTGAAAACTTGCGGCGGTGTAACGTAAAAGGGTTACGTTGCCCCGCCGCAATTGTACCTGAATCTGGCCCGTTGTTTTTTCTAGAGCCTGAAAAACGTCATTTTTTAGAACCCGAAAAATGATCGTGTGTACGCGGCATTATAATCATTTTTCATCCAGCATTTTTTTTCTACTTTTTTATTTTTTTGATCTTATGAAAAACGCTAGTGTGCATGGAGCCTAAAGAATAAAGTGAAGTCCTGATGACTTTTCCTGATTTTTCTCCACGTTTGGAACAAGCACTATGATACAGATGGATCTCCAGTCACCGGAGAGTTAACAAGGCTTTTTATTTGAATTCGCTGCAGTTCTGCGCTGTGCGCTCTGTAATTGTATCTATATGTGGAGCGGGCAGTCCTGGAAAGCATGCAGACTCTGCCTGTACCCACGTCGCAGGCCGTCACCTGTTGGGGCCCTCGCTGAGAGCTGCTCTGGAAACGAACCAACAGAGGCAGAGTTTAGCCCAGCTCCCCAGCCCTGCCAGACTTCCCCGGAGTGGGAGAACAGCCGCCTGCAATGCATGTTTCTTCCATCCCTTCCTGCTTTTTAAAGTTCTGTTAGGAGCCGTCAGTCATCGCTTGCAGACAATGGAGGAGCTCTCAAGGCAGAAGTCGGAGGGGATCATGTCTCTGCTGGGTAGCGGCCAGTTGAATGGTGAGTAACAGGATTATGCCAGTCCTACAATGGCAGGGATCAGTGTGGGTACTCTGCGTTGTTCTGCCGTAACCGACTCCAGACAGGTATGTGTTCCAGCAGGAAAGGGATTCCGTGTGTATTACAGGCTGGTGTATTAGACACAAGAGTTCCCGGGATTATTAGAGAAGAAGTTGACTTAAAACAGTAAAAAAAAAAACGTAATCTATTGCAGTTTACCAATCCTTATGCCCTGTACACACGATCCGGACCGATGGACCGTTTTCATCGGACAAACCGATCGTGTGTGGGCCCCATCGTTTTTTTTTCCCCATCGGTGAACCTGTTTTTAAATTTTCTGATGGTTAAAAAACCGATAGAAAAAAAACGATCGTCTGTGGGGAAATCCATCGGTCAAAAATCCACGCATGCTCAGAATCAAGTCGACGCATGCTCGGAAGCATTGAACTTCATTTTTCTCTGCACGTCGTTGTGTTTTACGTCACCGCGTTGGACACGATCGGATTTTTTTAACCGATGGTGCGTAGGCAAGACTAATGATGAAAAAATCCATTGGTTCGTTTTCATCAGACAAACCGATCGTGTGTACAGGGCATTAGAAACTTTAACGGGCTGCACAGTGGCTTAGCGGTTAGCATTCCTGCCTTGCAGCACTGAGGCCCCTGGATTGGATCTTGAGCCAGGATACCATCCACATGGAGTTTGCCTGTTCTACCTGTAAATGTTTTTTAAGAATAGTTGGCGTTAATCTTTTTTTTCCACTTTACTAAAAAATATCAGAATGTGCAAACAATGGGTTATGTGGGAAGGGCCGCCATCAGGGGGGTACAGGCAGTACTCAAGTAAGGGGCCAGAGCGTCCCAAGGGGCCCGGCTGCCCCCTGTGTAACCTCTGTATATTTGGACTTTAGTTCATCTCCTTTTCCTTGAACGGGACACCTGAGGGCAGATGACAGTTACATTGTGGAGAGGCTCTTCACTATGTAACTTATCCTCACCCAGAGTCATCGTCATCCATTTTCACAATGCAACTCAATCATCTTCATCCCCCACCCAGCATCTACTCCATCCCTCCAGTCTCCACAAGGCATCCCCATCCATGCCCAGCACCATCCATCCCTCTCCACAAGGCATCCCCATCCATAGCCCAGCACCCCATCCATTTCCCAGCCCAGTCTCCACAATGTATCCCCATCCATGCCCAGCACCATCCATCCCTCTCCACAATGTATCCTCATCCATGCCCAGCACCATCCATCCCTCTCCACAATGTATCCCCATCCATGCCCAGCACCATCCATCCCTCTCCACAATGTATCCCCATCCATGCCCAGCATTACCCATCCCTCTCCACAATGTATCCCCATCCATGCCCAGCACCATCCATCCCTCTCCACAATGTATCCCCATCCATGCCCAGCACCATCCATCCCTCTCCACAATGTATCCCCATCCATGCCCAGCATTACCCATCCCTCTGCGGGGCATGTATATGGGGGAAACTTGATGGAGACTGGAGGAATGGGTGATGCTGGTCGTAGATGGGGATGCATTGTCAGGCCCCGGGGGGCCAAGGCCTAAAGCTGTGTAAGGGGCCCCAAAATGTCTGATGGCTGCACGGTATCTGGGGCATGTTGCTGCAGCTTTATACCTTTGCACTTTTCAGCATCCTAGCTGCAGATGGACATCTTTTCCCTGTGATGAAGCAGAAGGTCCATTCTGCAGGAGCCTCTAGTAACACAACCTTTTAGAGAGGAGGTCCAGCCCAACCCTGCCACCCCACGGAAACATTTAAAGTCAGCTGCTACCAATACTGTAGCTGCCTAATTTTAATATTAGGACACTTACCTGTCCTGGAATCCAGCGATGTCGGCACCCCAGCTGATGTTTCCATTGGCTCTTGGGTGCTGTCTCCCCCATTGGCTGTAAGGGAAACCAGGAGTAAAGCCTTGCGGCTCCAAGACTTCATTTGTTCTGTGCTTCGCTTTGTGAATGGCCTGGCGGTGGGGGAAGGAGGAGGAAGGCCGAACTTCCAGGGGACCTTGTCGCATCTCACCACAGCCAGGTCTCCCGGAAGTGCGGATGGGTACCCATCAAAAACAGGTACCTGTTACCCCTCCCCCCCTTAAGGTGGCAAATTTGCACTGGAGGGGGGGCAGATAAGTGAAGCTTCCCCCTTTTAAAAAAAAAAAAAAACATAAAAGTGACAAACAAAGGGGAAACAAAAAAGAAAGTGGGGGAGAAGGAAGATGAGGAGAGTGAAAAAGTGACAATTGTGCAGTACAATATGGCCCATGCAGTACAATGGCCGAAGCTTCCCCTTTTGGATGGAGTTCTGCTTTTAGTAACACTTGCTGGTCGTCATCGTCCCCCCCCCCCCCCGGAGCCTGATACTGGACAGCCGGGATAAGGTCATCTAGCGCCCAGGGCAAAGATACCAAACGGCGCAATTACCCCTAAGCATAAATTCCCTTTGCAAGCCAAACTTTTCCCCAACCGATATCACATGATACCACAGCACCTAGGGCAGCCGTCCCTCCTGCCCACCCCTTGTCCCAGACCTGCACCCTCTTACCAGCATGCTCCTTGCACTGCAGTACAACAGTTTGTATCCTTGTGCTGCTTATTTCTCACTAGTCTGAGCTCTGCTGTACATGTACTGCAGGAGTCCAATATCAAGCCAAATTCAGGTACTTGCACTGCTTACACTAAAAGAAATGGTGCAATAATGAATAGAGAGCTGACTTATTGTGTGTGTTTTATATCTGCCTGGAGTTCAGCTTCAAGCAGTCTTATAAATGTGATCTGGTATGTGTCCGCTGCTGCCGAGCCGAGTATTGGGTGTCAGTGGCATTTAGCATGCAGAATTTGTGCTCCTAAGTACTGTACAAATGATAGCAGTGGTTGGCTAAATGTAAAATGAAATGTCTTCATTCTCGTCGCTCAGCGATTAGCGGAAGGTGATTGTAAAGATTTCAGGCGGCGGGGATCACAGTAAATGGAGAAGCACTTTGGCAGTTGGTTAATGGCATGTCAGGTCACAGGACGGCCATTTAATTAATGTGTGCGCTGCGTTCTGTCTACATTCGAATTCACAACCAACAAAGGCATGATTATTGTAGAATAGAAATTCATAATAAAGAAAAGATACACCATAATCTTCTGTATCCGCTGAACCGGGAGCGCTTTATTTTTTAACAAGACTGACTTTGTCTGAATCAGGAAGCTTGGCCTGTCTGCGTGTGAGTCACCCCCGCTGGAGAGAACAACAAATAAATTGTGAGCTCTTCAGAACCAGGAGATACTTTTCCTGGGGAATTCTATATAGCGCTTATTACTAATACTAATATAGGCCCCCTGTATGGAGGAGGAACTCTGAGAAGCAATACCTGCACCTTCACTGGCCACATAATATAATCCCAGAGCATCTTCAACACCAACCAACACTTTTGATGGTATCGTAATGACTCTAGCAATCATAGACATACACTATATTACCAAATGTATTGGAACGCCTGCCTTTACACTAGGGTTGCCACCTGTCCAGGATTCACCCGGACAGTCCGGGTTTTAGATCCTGTGTCCGGGTTTCATCCCATCTGAAACCCAGACACGTCAGTGGCAGCCCTGCAGCACCAGTCCTCCTATCCCCCTCTCCCCTCCTGTCAGCTACCAGTGCTTTCCTTGTATTGGTGCGGGGAGGCGCTTTAACTGGGGTACAGACTGGCCTGGGGGGATTATACTGGGGGACAGACTGACCTGGAGGGATTATACTGGGGGACAGACTGACCTGGGGGGATTATACTGGGGGACAGACTGACCTGGGGGGATTATACTGGGGGACAGACTGACCTGGGGGGATTATACTGGGGGACAGACTGACCTGGGGGGATTATATGGGGGACAGACTGACCTGGGGGGATTATACTGGGGGACAGATGGACCTAGGGGATGTACTGGGGGACAGACTGACCAAAGAGGGATTATACTGGAGGACAGACTGACCTGGGGGGGGGGGGGGGGACTGTACTGGGGGACAGACTGACCTTGTTTGATCTAACTAAGCTCCTTAACCGCTTCAGCCCCGGACCATTTTGGTGGTCAAAGACCGGGCCACTTTTTGCGATTCGGCACTGCGTCGCTTTAACTGACAATTGCGCGGTCGTACGACGTGACTCCCAAACAAAGTTGACGTCTTTTTCTTTCCCACAAATAGAGCTTTCTTTTTGGTGGTATTTGATCATCTCTGTGATTCTTATTTTTTGCGCTATACAGAAAAATAGAGCGACAATTTTGAAAAAAAATTCAATGGCCCGGATTCAGATACATTGGAGTATCTTTCGTATCTATCCGTTTTCAGAAAGAACTTGCGCCCTAAGTTACGGCGGCGTAACGTATGAGGTCCGGCGTAAGCCCGCCTAATTCAAATCTGGATTATGTGGTCGTGTTTTATTTAAATTTCATGTGACCCCGCGTAATTTACGTTCGTGAAAGAATCCCAGTGCGCATGCTCGAAATTACGCCGCAAATCGTCATTGCTTTAGACGTGAACGTAACTTACGTACAGCCCTATTCGCGAACGGCTTACGCAAAGACGTAAAATTTTCAAAATTCGACACCGGAACGACGTCCATACTTAACATAGGATACCCCTCATATAGCAGGGGTAACTTTACGCCGGAAAAAGGCTAATGTAAACAACGTAAAAAAATGCGCCGGGCGGACGTACGTTTCTGAATCGGCGTATCTACCTAATTTGCATATTCGACGCGGAAATCTACGGAAGCGCCACCTAGCAGACAGTGTAAATATGCAGCCTAAGATACGACGGTGTAAGACACTTACGCCGGTCGGATCTTAGGTAAATCTATGCGTAACTGATTCTCTGAATCAGTCGCATAGTTACGACCACGCACACTCAGAGATACGACGGCGTATCCGGAGATACGCTGTCGTATCTCCTTTCTGAATCTGGCCCAATATGTTTAACTTTTTGCTATAATAAATATCCCTAAAAAAATATATAAAAAAAAAACATTTTTTTTCCACAGTTTAGGCCGATACGTACTCTGCTACATATTTTTGGTAAAAAAAAAAAAAAATCGCAATATGCGTTTATTGATTGGTTTGCGCAAAAGTTATAGCGTCTACAAAATAGGGGACTGTTTTATGGCATTTTTATTAATAATTTTATTTTTTTACTAGTTATGGCGGCAATCAACGATTTTTTTATTGGGACTGTGACATTTTGGCGGACACATCGGACACTTTTGACACCATTTTGGGACCATTGTAATTTTTACAGCGACCAGTGCTATAAAAATGCTCTGATAACTGTAAAAATTACACTGGCAGTGAAGGGGTTAACCACTAGGTGGCGCTGCAGGGGTTAAGTGTTCCCTAGGAAGTGATTTTTACTGTTAGGGGGCGTGGCTACACGTGACACGTCACTGATGAACACTCATGCGATCTGATTCCAGTGCAAGGGGGAAAAAAGGTTTCGCGCTCCTTTTTTGTGCGATTCCAATGCGAGTTCGGCTATACAAACGTATGGCTGAATTCGCATTGCACAGATATCATGCGGTGCGAATCACATGCGATATCTATGTTGGCAATAGTGTGAACCCAGGCTGAAAGACATTTCTCTTTGGGTTCTAGAGTAATTGTGTGCTTGAATTCTAATAACTATGTCATATTATAAAATATTGTGATGGTCATTATTGCATCAAAATCTTGTTATGGGGCCCAATGATCTATAGCTTTGCCCTGGCATATGGGTCCACTTTAGCAAAACAGCCGATGTTTAAACGAGGCATGCCATTGACTCCGCAACCTACGTAAACATTACCCGCTGCTCCCCCCAGGCAGAGGTATTTGGGATTCCTGGGCCGCGTGTCACGTCTGTGTACAGTAATGCAGTGTATGCTCCGCTGGGTGTGTTTTGTAAATGCGGGTGTATTTTATAGATTTCTGCTTTGGGACAAGAGAAGCAGCAACACACTTTATAGGCTTGTCTCTGTGTCTGTGCTCAGTGACCCTTCAACAGCGCTACATACTAGAGTTTAGTCCGGCTCCCCTGTGATCAGACTAAAAGGAACGGCCGGACAGGCCTCAAACCTTCAAGATGGGCCCCATGCACAAAGCCGTATATTATTTACACAGGGATAAAAAAGTATCCCATACTGCATTTCAACTCATATGAATATACATTATGGCCCGGATTCACGTAGATGCGCGTAACTTTGTGCGGGCGTAACCTATCCTATTTACGATACGCCTCCGCAACTTTTACAGGCAAGTGCAGTATTCTCAAAAGAAAGTTGCGGCGGTGTAGAGTAAATAGGCCAGCGTAAGCCTGCCTAATTCAAATTGCGAAGAGGTGGGCGTGTGTTATGTAAATTAACCATGACCCGACGTTTTTCACGAACGGCACATGCGCCGTCCGTGGAATATCCCAGTGTGCATTGCTCCAAAGTACGCCGCAAGGACGTATTGGTTTCGACATGAACGTAAATGACGTCCAGCCCCATTCACGGACGACTTACGCAAACAATGTAAAATTTTCAAAATTCGACGTGGGAACGACGTCCATACTTAACATTGGTACGCAGCATGTACGCCTCATATAGCAGGGGTAACTTTACGCAGGGAAAAGCCTAACGTAAACGGCGTATCTGTACTGCATCGGCCGGGCGTACGTTCGTGAATTCGCGTATCTAGCTGATTTACATATTTCTAGGCGTAAATCAGCGTACACGCCCCTAGCGGTCAGCGTAAATATGCAGTTAAGATCCGACGGCGTAAGAGACTTACGCCGGTCGGATCTAATAGAAATCTATGCGTAACTGATTCTAAGAATCAGGCGCATAGATACGACCGCTCAGACTCAGAGATACAACGGCGTATCTGGAGATACACCGTCGTATCTCCTTTGAGAATCTGGGCCTATATTACCAAAAGTATTGGGACACCTGTCTTTACACGCACATGGGATTTTCTGCAGATTTTTGTCTTCAGATTTACCCAAACCATATAATATGAGGTCAAACCTTAAAAATGTTAATTTGTATGCAAACTGTCATATTGAATTTGAAATTAAATTAAAATATGAAACTGAAAAATGAAAAAGAAACAGTCCTAATAAGACTATATACAAAAAAATGAACAAAGTGACTGGTACTCTTCAAAGTGACTGGTGTCTTCAGAGGTAATGACTTTTCTTGTCCTCTTAATTGTGGTGATGCTAGCGCTTTGTGCTCTTATCCGTATTTCTATTGGAAATGCACTCACCAGATCCCCTTACCCCCACACCGGGGTATTGCACAGTCACAGTATATGCCACTGTAGCACTCTGCCGATCCGTGATCTATTAGTTCCTAATGCGATCCTCCGTTATTATCATATATGGAAGAAGAGAATGCCCATAGCATAATACCGCTTTTAAAATTTTATTTTATCAGAAAATAGTGGAGATATACTCACATTTGTTTTGAAAAAAACACAGACAAATTTAACCACTTAAGGACCGCCTAACGCCGATATACGTTGGCAAAATGGCATGGCTGGGCACAGGTACGTCGCCTTTAAGGCTGCATTCACACCTGAGCGTAGGTCGTTCGGTCGTTTTTGTACTTCGATGGTTTTTATTTTAGCCAATAGGAAAAATGATCATGTTTTCTTTACTTGTTGCTATGTTGGTAGATTTTTTTTATCTTCTGCCTGGGTGAAATGTTCTATTGATTAAAGTGACAAAACGCCCGTAGCAAACGCTCGTTGTCGCGATAGTCATTTGAATCAAGCGTTTCCATTACTTTCTATGGGAAATAGAAACGCTCAAAAACGCCCAAACCGCCCGATTCGCGACAAAAAAGGGTCCGGAACTTGTTTGAGCTTCAGGCGTTCGGCGTCAGGCGTTTTGGAGTGGAGA
Organism: Rana temporaria; assembly: GCF_905171775.1. NCBI lineage: Eukaryota > Metazoa > Chordata > Amphibia > Anura > Ranidae > Rana > Rana temporaria. The sequence continues at coordinate 49,665,143 of NC_053493.1, forward strand.
TGTGAACCATCTCCATAGGGAATAATGTATTTTTTCCCCTCTAGTGTTTTGGAGCTTCACGCTTCAGGCGACAAAACGCTCAGGTGTGAATGCAGCCTAAGAGCCCAGCCGACGGCGTGCTCGCGACCCGATCCGAAGCTCCTTGACCGCGCCCGCGGGACCCGATCGCCACCGGTGTCCCGCTATCGGTCACAGGAGCTGAAGAACGGGAAGAGGTGAGTGTAAACACACCTTCCCCGTTCTTCTCTGTGGCAGTGTCACTGATCGTCTGTTCCCTGTTATAGGAACGACGATCAGTGACGTCACAAGTCCAGCCCCGCCCCCCTACAGTAAGAATCACTCCCTTAGGGCACACTTAACCCCTTAGATCCCCCTAGTGGTTAACCCCTTCACTTCATTTTCACAGTAATCAGTGCATTTCTATAGCACTTTTCGCTGAGAAAATGACAATGGTCCCAAAAATGTGTCAAATGTCGCAGTCACGAAAAAATCGCTGATCCCCGCCATTAGTAGTAAAAAAAAATATTAATTAAAAATGCCATAAAACGATCCCCTATTTTGTAAACGCTATAAATTTTGCGCAAACCAATCGATAAACGCTTATTGTGATTTTTTATACCAAAAATAGGTAGAAGAATACGTAACGGCCTAAACTGAGGAAAAAAAAAGTTTTTTTATATCTTTTTGGGGGATAATTATTATAGCAAAAAGTAAAAAATATAGATTTTTTTTCAAAATTGTCGCTCTATTTTTGTTTATAGTGCAAAAAATAAAAACCGCAGAGATGATCAAATACCACCAAAAGAAAGCTCTATTTGTGGGAAAAAATGGACGTCAATTTTGTTTGGGAGCCACCTCGCACGACCGTGCAATTGTCAGTTAAAGCGACGCAGTACCGGTGCTATTAAAAGTTAAGGGATAATCAGAGTGTAGTTGACTCTGATTGCAATTTTACAGAGGTCTCTGTTTCAGCTGGGCTGTGCTGTGGGCTCATTCTGTTGTTCCCGGTGTGCTATACCACCCCGGGGAGACAGGTGGCGCCAGTGGAGTCCAGGCTGGGGTGTCTCTTGCCAGCAGCCAATCAGGAGGGAGTTTCTCTCACGGGGCATGCTGGGGGAGGGTACTTCTGGAGCAGACGCCATTAGGGCGGGGTTCTTTTCCTGAGGTGGCACCCACCTTTAGGGTGACCACACAGCACGGCCCCCTGGCGAGATGGCCTACCAGGCCGAGGTGCGCGTGCCACGCGGTGTTCCTGGTTCCGGGACCATGTTGGCCCGGAACATTTAAAGCTGTGGCAGGGTCCCAGTATTTGACTGGGTCCCCAATTCTAAGAAGATGCCAAGCGAGATAGCTGTTTGGTGGGGAGTCCACCTGAGGAGAGCCAAGAGAGGCTGGCGATCCAACAGGGCCTCGACAATCCATCGGGGATCAAGGTAACCGGACACTGAGAGGTTGAATGTCAGCAACCTGATTGAAAACTACCTGAAGGCGATTCTAACACAAATTCTACCAAGGAGGATTGTCTCCATGATCTAAGTTCTAGGGAGGGTCTGTGGCAGAGACTTGTTTCCCTCAGAGTTCCGAGTGATACCCTGGCTGCCAGGTCGGTGTGAGAGGCCTGTCCAGGTACGCTATACCCACTCCGGCTGGAGTGGTGACGAAAGTAAAGTATTGTTGGAAGCAGGATTGTTTCCGTATCGTTAGGCCTGAATCTGCTATTTCTTCTCCTCATCCATCTTTGCTATCTACTTCAAGTTTTACTGTTTACCGTGTTGGGTAAAATAAAAGCACAGGAAGAGACATCTGCTGTGTGGACATTCCATTGCTTTGGCTCTCACCAACTACCCTAGACGGCGGAATCATAGAGCTACCAGCCGCCCAATCTATAACCAGCCGGGTGAGCGATACACCTAGATTTTTTACCTGACAGGAAACAGGAAGTGGGCTGTATAAGGTATTTACTGGCAGAAAAATAAATGTTTTACTATCCAAAGTTAAAAACAACAAGGGCAGAAGATTTAATAGATCGAAAGTTGAAAAAAAATGACTCAAGATCCACTTTAAATAGTGAAAGTGTATGGAAGATTTTTAAATAATAAAGATATTGTTTAGTGTCTCTTTACTATATAAAGTAGCTTTTTAGTGTCCACCTCTATCCTTTACTATTCACAGCAGCTACAAATTTCACAGAAAATCAGCACATGGCTCCACTAATAGACATGCTGCGACGTCCATATGATATTTCCTTCACAGTCGGCTGATCTGTTCCCTGATTTTCCACATAATTAAGTGACTGAGGATTGTCACTGCAGGAAACGTCAGCTAAAAATCTACAAGCACATTCCTGGGATTCCTTATGGCTGGGGTCTGTTATGGAAAAATAATGAGCGTGGAGGAAGGCACAAAAGCAACAAGTCAGCAAAAAACTTATACTGTGTAGGAAAACAATAATAATAGTAGTAATAAAAGTTCTGATTTAATAAAGAGGTTTATGAAGGCTCATGTAAGTCATTCAAATATATTACCTGAAAATATGAATGCTATTAATAATTATTAAACTAATAGGCCTGATTTATTCAAATGCTTGATATACAGTTTGTCTAGATCAGCGTTTTTCAACCAGGGTGCTGCTGGGTTCTGCTGGGGTGCCACGAATATAGTTTGTCCCGTATTTTCACACCACGTAATGGGTTGCTATAGTGCGGATGGGATGGTTGGCAGCACTATAACAACAAATGAAGGTCTAGTCTAGGGCCAGGATGAGCAGCATCATTCATTTCTATGGTGCATCAGGGCAATGAATGATACTGATCCAGATCAAGCAGCATGCAGGGCCGCCTCTAGAATTAAGGAGAGGACAAATGTGCACCTTTGCCCGCCCTTTGCCATACTTCTGGAGCTGTGAAGAAAGGCTCTGAAAGGAAAAAGGGACACTTTGTTGGGGGTCTCTGATATTATGAGGATACTCTGATGTGATGGTGGGGCTTTCATGTATAGGGGGGCACTGATGTGATATAGAGACCTTTAATGTGATGACGGGGGACTGTGATGCAATGAATGGGGGGGCCCGAGGGGGGTGTGATGCGATGAAGAGGGGACTCTGATGTGATGGAGGGGGGTTGTCATTTGATGGAGGGGGGACTGTGATGTGATGAAGGGGGGGGGGTCTGTGATGTGATGAGGGGGGGGTTGTCATTTGATGGAGAGGGGACTGTGATGTGATGAAGGGGGGGTTGTCATTTGATGGAGAGGGGACTGTGATGTGATGAAGGGGGGGGGGTCTGTGATGTGATGAGGGGGGGGTTGTCATTTGATGGAGAGGGGACTCTGATGTGATGGAGGGGGGTTGTCATTTGATGGAGGGGGGACTGTGATGTGATGAAGGGGGGGGGGGGGGTCTGTGATGTGATGAAGGGGGGCTGTCATTTGATGGAGAGGGGACTGTGATGTGATGAATGGGGGGGGGGGGCTGTGATGTGATGAAGGGAGGGGCTGTCATTTGATGGAGGGGGGACTGTGATGTGATGAAGGGGGGGTCTGTGATGTGATGAAGGGGGGGGGTTGTCATTTGATGGAGAGGGGACTGTGATGCAATGAAGAGGGGCCTGTCATTTGATGGAGGGGGGACTGTGATGTGATAGAGGGGGGACTAAGATGTGATTGAAAGGAAACTTATATTATGAAGAGGGGACTGTGAAGTGATGAAGGGGGTGGCTGTAAATTGATGGAGGGGGGACTGTGAAGTGATGGGGGGGGGGGGGGACTGCCATATGATGAAGTGGGGACTGAGATGTGATGTGCCGTGCCGCGAGTTTCTAAAGGTGGGGGGATCAGACAAAAAAAAAATGGAGGGGCGCGGGACCCCTGGGGTCCATCGGGTCCCTTACAGGTGTAATGCCTGTACCCCCCTGATGGCGGCCCTGACAACATTTGTGTGACCGTGTGTATGCAACACAAGTTTGAGCCAACATCCCGTCTGAAAAAAATCCACGGTTTTGTTGTTGGAATGTCCGATCGTGTTTACGCGGCATTAGGCTTTTTTCTTTCTGTTTGCACCTGCTGATCTGGCACTCTGGATGAAAGAGCACAGGGGGCACCTTTGGACAGCGCATTCTCAGTCTGCGGGGGTAGGGCAGTGTTAGATGGAATAGCAGATCTAAATACACTAACAAATTTAAGCCAGACTTCAGCCAATACTTTATAAGTAGCTGCAGCAAATAGCTTTGTTCCTTTCGAGATAAATACAGTAAAAGCTAATCATTGTAACTACCCCTGTGAGTGGTAAATGGTTTGTCTCATTTCTGTAACTGCTATATCTGCAGAACAGCTTGTTCTTTAAAAAAACTGACTTACAGGCAAGATCACCAGCTGAAAATAGAAGAAAGTCTAAAAAAAGAAAACAAATGCAGCCATCACATCCAAGTATTGGCAGGGTGCAGTATAATAAAAGTTTGCTTTTGTGTTTAATGCCATTTTAAGTTATAAAATCTCTGTAAAGAGCGAAGACAGGAGGCACTTTTTCAACGTTGACTGTATTTTGAGAATATAACAGAACAGAGTTTGACAATGCAATTATCACCTCCTTTTATGATGTCTGGCAGCCTTCTACATAGCCATATACAGTTTTGCATACTGCCCGCTAATGTGATGTCATGTTTTACATATTTTTCAGGTCAGACGAAAAACAGTTCATTCAGCGGCTCATTAGATGAAACAGAATGTCACCAGTCTAAAGAGAACCTGTCTAATGGAAACATCCCACCTAAAGCTGTACGGAATATTCCTCGGAGACACACAGTAGGTGGGCCCCGCAGTTCAAAAGAAATCCTGGGAATGCAGACCTCCGACATGGATCGCAAGAGGGAGGCCTTTCTGGAGCACCTGAAATACAAATACCCTCATCATGCCACAGCAATAATGGGTCACCAGGAGCGCCTAAGAGAACAGGTAGGACCAGGGCTATCTAAATGCATGGGCGCCCCTGGGCATTGCCCAGGGGCCCCAGGTGCATGGGGGCCTCATGATAATCTTGCATTACATCATACTTGCCAACTGTCCTGGTCTGGATTTTCTGGGACAGTCTTTTTTACTAAGATGTCCCGGGATGGCTGTGTCCCAGACTGGTCCCAGAACCTGTACTGTGCCCTTCTGCCTCCCCATACTGTGGCCTTTGCGTTGTCTTGTCTTTGATTTATGGCATTTTTTTTTTATTGTTTAAAATAGATTTTGTTGAAAGTACTAATAAATACATGCTTAAATCTATTAACTATTTATACTTTGGTGTGTAAATTGGGGCAAGCTGGTAGGGTGACCCAGGAGCATTACTTTGCCCAGGGGCCCCATGAGGCTATTAAGACGGCCCAGGGGCCCCACGAGGCTATTAAGACGGCCCTGGGTAGGACAATGCACCTTCTAGGCCAGTGATGGCGAACCCATGGCACACGTGCCACAGCTGGCACACAGAGCCCTCTCCGTGGGCACGCGAAGATGAAGAGCCATCCTGTATGACAGGGATATGCAATTAGCGGACCTCTAGCTTTTGCAGAACTACAAGTCCAATGAGGCATAGCAAGACTCTGACGTCCACAGACATGACACCCAGAGACAGAGGCATGATGGGACTTGTAGTTTTTCAACAGCTGGAGGTCCGCTAATTGCATATCCCCGCTGTATGAGGTGTATCTCGTCCACACGCACAATTGCCCCATAGAACTACATTTCCCACAGGGCTCTAAGGCCAGGGGTGACATGTCAGGGGTGGGCGTGGATAGCAAGAAGCGGTGCTGCCTGGTTGGATGCCGCATCTCTCGTGGGCTGTCTCACACAGCAGGGTGGTTGTGGACCGAAGCAGTCTCCTCCGCCTCGGCTGTGTATATCTACACAGCGCGGAGTAAGGATAAGCACGCTGTTCTGAGGTCTGTACTACGTTTATTTTTATTGTAGATGGATACAGGAGGGGGACAAAGTGACCAGGAGGGGGGTCTGTACTGAGGGGGGGCCTCTACTGAGGGGGGGGTCTGTACTCAGGTACAGGGACGGTCTGTACTGAGGGGGGGTCTCTACTGAGGGACGGGGTCTGTACTCAGGGCCGGGAACGGTCTGTACTGAGGGGGGGGGGGTCTGTACTGAGGGACGGGGTCTGTACTCAGGGCCGGGAACGGTCTGTACTGAGGGACGGGGTCTGTACTGAGGGACGGGGTCTGTACTCGGGGGCGGGGACGGTCTGTACTGAGGCACAGGGGCGGTCTGTACGGTGGGAGGCGGGGTCTGTAGTGACTTATACATAAACTTTGTTACTAGATATACAGAGGTTTTGTCTCCAGCATAAGAAAAGGAGTCTTCAGAATAGCAACCTTTGGGCAATCGTGGCGTGTTGCAGTTTGGGCACTGGGGTTCAAAAAGGTTCGCCATCACTGTTCTAGGCACAATGACTCTTCCAATGACTCGTCTTTATTGAAGATATGACAGTGTCTAAGGACATCAATATTAATATCTGGGACCTATAACAAAATAATTATAAGAGGGGCATTCCTTGTGTGATAATGATATCATCAAGGGTGAGCATTCTTCTCCCTTGCAATAGTAAAAGCAGATTCCCTATTGTTTCTCACTGGAAAAAACAGGGATCCCCAAAGGAGAAGGGAGACTGTGCTTTATTTCAGTTATTCAATGGGGTTTATTTACTAGAGGCAAATCCACTTTGCACTGCTAATGCACTTGGAAGTGCAGTCACTGTAGATCTGAGGGGGACATGTAAGGAAAATATAAAAAAAAACAGCATTTTTGCTTGTACATGATTGGATGATAGAAATCAGCAGAGCTTCCCCTCGTTTCAGATCTTTCCCTCAGATCAACAGCGACTGCACTTCCAAGTGTACTTGTAGTGTAGAGTGGATTTGCCTTTAGTAAATCAACCCCAACGTGTGAGATGCCGCATTTGCTAAACCACTTTTTACTAACTCACTAATTGGGTGAATTAAATATTCACCCAGCAGGGCGAATCATTTTGTTACTTGCTCATTTGTAGTTGTATTGTATTTTAGAAGTTACTCATAGATGGCCTACAAGGCAGGTGCCAGCATAAGGCTAATTAGACAGCTGCCTTAGGGCATCAGGTTAGAGGGTGGAAAAACCTGAATCGCCGGCCACGTGCTGGAGGTACAGAGTTTTAATATATCTGTCTTCCATTTCCCTAATGCTGCCCACTTTCTTGCCGCCGCGGTCACAGCATCAGGAAAGGCCGCGGCTTCGGCCTAGCTCCGGAGCCGTGGCACCGCTAGCAGCCATGTTAAATATCGGCCTAATTTGGAAAAAAATCGGCCGATGCCGATTTCTCAAACGGCCAAATATCGGCCGATATATCGGCCTGCCGATATATCGGTCAACCTCTAGTTATGACGTGTAACCAGCGTCCCGAAATCCCGCGCATGCGTCAAATTGATTCGACGCATGCGTGGAAGCATTGCACTTCCGTGTTTGAGAACGTCGGTGTCTTCTACGTCACCGCGCTCTCTGTCCGCGGGGATTTTGGTCTGATGGTGTGTACACACATCAGACCAAAAGCTCCCAGGAGACATGTCTGATGAAAACGGCCCGCGGACCGTTTTCATCGGACATGTCTCCTCGTGTGTACGGGGCCTTAGAGTGTAAGCTCTAAGGAGCAGGGCCCTCTGATTCCTCCTGTATTAAAGTGTATTGTATTTGTACTGTCTACCCTCAAGTTGTAAAACGATGCGTAAACTGTTGGCGCTATATAACTCCTGTATAATAATAATAATAAATAATAGAGGTTATCTGCCCAGTAGATGAAATCACTCTGCCACGTGGGGCTGTTTTAACCACTTAACGCCCGCCCACTGTATATATACGTCATCTTTTTAAAGATGGATATCTCGGTAACGGCAGCAGCTGCTGCCACAACTGAGGTATCCATCTTTACAGTGGGCGGCCGTGTAAACGATAACGGCGGTCTCCGCGACGGATTCTCCGCGAGATCGCTGTTATCGGTGGCGGGAGAGGGGCCACCCCCTCCCGCCGCTCTTCCGCGCCCTCCGCCGCTTACCGGAGCCGTCGTTAGCGGGGGAGGAGATCGGATGCTGCTGCCTGGTGTGTGAGGACTTGAGTGAGGGCAAGATGGCCCCCACCCGTCCTCATAGCTTTGCTTGGCGGAAGTGACGTCAAAACGTCAGTCCCGCCCAGCCTCTTAAAGAGACAATTTTTTTGTTGTCATTTTTTTAAATGACAAATTTTCCTTTTTTTTTTCTTGCATTTAAGTCTAAATATGAGATCTGAGGTCTTTTTGACCCCAGATCTCATATTTAAGAGAACCTGCTTTTTTCTATTACAAGGGATGTTTACATTCCTTGTAATAGGAATAAAAGTGATCATTTTTTTATTTTTATTTCAGTGTAAAAAAGAATAAAATCAATAAAAATAAATAAGAAAACAAAACAAAAATTTTTTAAAGCGCCCCGTCCCGTCGAGCTCGCGCGCAGACGCAAACGCATATGCGAGTAGCGCCCGCATATGAAAACGGTATTCAAACCACACAAGTGAGGTATCGCAGGGATTTGTTAGAGCGAGAGCAATAATTCTAGCCCTAGAGCTACTCTGTAGCTCAAAAAATGCAACCTATAGAATTTTTTAAACGTCGCCTATCGAGATTTTTAAGGGTAACAGTTTGACGCCATGCCACGAGCGGGCGCAATTTTAAAGCGTGACATGTTGGGTATCATTTTACTCAGCGTAACATTATCTTTCACAATATATAAAAAAATTGGGCCAAATTTATTGTTGTCTTATTTTTTAATTAAAAAAAGTGAATTTTTTCCAAAAAAAGTGCGCTTGTAAGACCGCTGCGCAAATACGGTGTTACAAAATGTATTGCGATGACCGTCATTTTATTCTCTAGGGTGTTAGAAAAAAATATATATATAATGTTTGGGGGTTTTAAGTAATTTTCTAGCAAAAAAAAATGTTTTAGTCTTGTAAACACCGAATCTGAAAAACACCTTCTGTCCTTAAAGGGGAGTTCCAGCCATTTTTATGTTTATTAAAAGTCAGCAGCAACAAAAAGTGTAGCTGCTGGCTTTTAATAAACAGGCACTTACCTGCTCCAGCGCTCCAGCGACGCGCCGTCTTCATCTTCAGTGTGGGCACCCGGCCGTGACAGCTTTCGGCTTCACGGCCGGGCACCCACTGCGCATGCGCGAGCGCGAGCCTGCGCATGCGCGAGCGGGGCGGCCCGGCGCCGCGCCGTGTAATTGGCCAGGAGATCGCCTAGGACCTGTGACGTGTCCTAGGCGATCGCCTACAGCAGCCACTTCCTGAAGGCGATTAAGCTTAGTCGCCTACAGGAAGGAGGAAGTGGGACAGGAAGTCCCACTCGTGCTGAAGCCCCCACTCCCCCCCCAAAAAAATTACATGCCAAATGTGGCATGTAAGGGGGAGAGGAGTGGGTTAAGAGGAAGTTCCAAATTTGGGTGGAACTCCTCTTTAAGTGGTACATATTACTCACACAGGGTCCACTACTATCACAATCCACATCCATTGCAGTAGTGCATGTAAAAAAAATGTCTGCTGTTTATGATACATAGGGCTATTAGGGTGTACATCTACTTACAGCAAACCTAAGTGAAATCGAATTAGTCACTCTACACATACATATTTCTGTCTCACAAAAGATCAAACGGTAAAAAAAAAAAAAAAGAGAGAGGAAATACGAAGTTTATTATAAACCGCATAACGACAGAAATGGATTGTGTTAACGATTAACCATATGTCTAGTCATGAGCAGAGAGCTCTGTCTTCCTGACGGGAGGACAAATGAATTTGAGAAGCTTTTCTAAACATGCCATCAATTTCCATGCTATGAGAGGATGGTGCAGGCAGTGTTGGATTTCGTGTTCATTTTACTATGCTATTTATTATCGCTGACGCTGTGTTGGCATTCTGCAGTTTGATAACCGGCATTATTATACAGACTGTACAGGTTACAATACAATTATAACCACTTCGCATCCAGGCCATTTCTGACACTTCGTTCCTACATGTAAAAATCATAATTTTTTTGCTAGAAAATTACATAAATATATGTTTTTTTAGCAGAGACCCTAGAGATTAAAATGGCGGTCATTGCAACTTTTTATCTCGCGCGCTATTTGTGCAGCAATTTTTTAAAAGCGTTTCATGCTTTAAAAAAAAAACCCCAGTAAAGTTAGCCCAATTAGTTAATAATTTGAAAGATGAAGATACCTAACGTGACAGGCCCCATACACACGATAGAATTTATCCGCAGATACGGTTCAGCGGACCGTATCCGCGGATAAATCCTCTCTAAGATTTCAGAGGATTTCAATGCGATGGCGTGTACACACCATCGCATTGAAATCCGCGCTGAAATCCTCTGCCGATGACGTGTCGCGCCGTCGCCGCTATTATGACGCGGCGACGGGCGCGACGCTGTCATATAAGGAATTCCACGCATGCGTCTATTCATTACGGCGCGTGCGGGGAATCCCTTTGGACGGATGGATCCGGTAAGTCTGTACAGACGAGCGGATCCATCCGTTGGAATGGATTCCAGCAGATAGATATTCTGTGCATGTCGACAAATATTTATCTGCTGGAAATCCATTCCAGGGGAGATTTATCTGCGGATAAATATCCGTTGGCGTGTACACACCATAGGATCTATCCGCAGAAACCCATTTGATGGGATTTATCTGCGGATAGATTCTATGGTGTGTATGGGGCCTCACGCTTCAAAATTGTACACGCTCGTGGAATGGCACCAAACTTCGGTACTTTAAAATCCCCATAGGCAACGCTTAATTTTTTTTTACTGGTTACATGTTTTGGGTTACAGAGGAGGTTAGTGGCTAGAATTATTGCTCTCGCTCTAACGTTCGCAGTGACACCTCACACCGTTTTCATATGTGGGCGGGACTTACGTAAGCATTCGCTTCTGCGTGTGAGCCACGAGGACAAGGGCGCGTTCAAAAAAAAAATTGCTAATTTTACTCTCATTTTTTTATTTTGACACTTTTACATAATTTTTTTCATTTTGATCACTTTTATTCACTTCACTTTTATTCCTATTACAAGGAATGTAAACATCCTTTGTAATAGGAATATGACATGACAGGACCTCTATACAGTGAGATATGGGGTCAATAAGACCCCACATCTCACCTCTAGGCTGGGAAGCCTGAAATAAAAATAAAAAAATAAGATCACTGGTTCCCAGCCGAGGCGGCGGCGGCGTTTTTTTAATAACATGCAGAAGCCGGACGTGACGTCATAACATCGCGCCCGGCCTCCGACAACCATAGAGACTCTGGCGACCATCTGGTCTGCCAGAAATCTCTATGATCAGCATCCGGGCCAGCGGATCTGTTCTCCGACTCACCGATTGCAGCGGTGAGTCTGTAGAAGCCCTGGAGGGCTGCGGAGGGGGGGGGACGTCCCCTTTCACCGCCCGTAAGAACGATCAAGCGGCGAAGAGCCGCTATGATCATTCCTATGGTGTAGGGAATCGCCGGCTGAAAATGCTGATATCTGAATGATGCCTGTAGCTAGAGGCATCATTCAGATATAGCCCCGCAAAGCCCAGGACGTCATATGACGGCCTCTGGGCGCCAAGTGGATAAGGATAGATATAAAAACAATAATAATAATATTTTAGAAACCTACTGTGCTGAAGCATTGATTCAATTAGGATCTGTTCACACTGTGGCTTTGTGGTAAAGTGCGCGTTACCGTGCAGTTTACTACAGAGCATGTTAAACTTGTCACTGTGATACAGTGCTGTACATGGCACCCCAATGCACCCTCCAATGGACATGGGTTGCAGCAGCGTATCACCGATGTTAGGGTGCCATTTCATTAACCACTTCAGCCCCAGAAGATTTTCCCCCTTAATGACTGGGCCATTTTTTGCAATACGGCACTGCGTCGCTTTAACTGACAATTACGCGGTCGTGTGACGCTGTACCCAAACAAAATTGACGTCCTTTTTTCCCACAAATAGAGCTTTCTTTTGGTGGTATTTGATCACTGCTACGGTTTTTATTTTTTGTGCTATAAACAAAAAAGAGTGACAATTTTTTTTTACTTTTTTTTTTTACTTTTTTCTATAATAAATATCCTCCAAAAATTAAAAAACAAAAACAAAAAAAAAACCTCCATCAGTTTAGACCAATATGTATTCTTCTACATATTTTTGGTAAAAAGAAATCACAATAAGCGTATATATTTATTGGTTTGCGCAAAAGTTATAGCATCTATAAGGCTGCATTCACACCTGAGCGTCGGTCGTTCGGCGTTTTTTTCCGGCGTTTTGTCGCGCGTATTCATGCTTATTTGCGCGTTTGCATACAGCGTTGTCCGACGTTTTTGTACTTTGACGTTTTTTATTTTAGCCAATAGGAAAAACTATCATCTTTTCATCACTTGTTGCTATGTTGGTAGATTTTTTTAATCTTCTGCATGGGCGACAAGTTCTATTGATTAAAGCGACAAAACGCCCGTAGCAAACGCCCGTTGTCGCGCAAGTCGCTTGAATCGAGCGTTTCCATTATTTTCTATGGGAAATGGAAACGCTCAAATACGCCCAAACCGCCCGATACGCGCAACAAAAAAGGGTCCGGAACTTTTTTTGGCTACAGGCGATGGGCGTCAGGCGCATCAGCGTTCAGATGTGAACCATCCTCATAGACTTTCATGTATTTTGGTCCCTCTGGCGTTTGTGAGCGTCGCGCTACAGGCGACAAAACGCCTAGGTGTGAATGGGGTCTAATATAGGGGATAGATTTATGGAATTTGTATTATAATTTTTTTTACTAGTAATGGCGGCAATCTGCAATTTTTTTTAGCGAGACTGTGACATTGTAGCGGACAAATCGGAAATTTGGGACTTTTTTGGGACCATTGACATTTATACAGCGATTAGTGATATAAAAATGCACTGCTTACTGTGTAAATGTCACCGGCATTTACCGCTCCTAAAGTCCCCCTGCCCATTGAAATCAGTGGCAGTGCCGCGAACCGCCGGTGCTTTGTGGGCGGTATTCATTTTTTTTTCGCCCGCTAGCAGCCGAAAAGCCTTACGTAGAACGACGGTAGAGCGCCACTAAAAATAGTGGCGCTTTACCGCTGAAGCCTCAGTGTGAAAGCGGCCTAAGTGTTTGTCCTATGAGGTTACTTCCTTCTTCTTTCTATCATTGGGCTTACATTGCAATGCCTTGTAGTGCAGACTGACTGTTCAGAGGCACTGTGAAAGCCTTGCTTAAGGGAACCTTATATGTTTATGTAAATGTCAACGGGATGGACTTTCTCACTAGCACATTCTTAATGACATTAGTAGTTTGTTGGTTGCTTTGACTTGTTGCCTGGAGATTCCCTTAATTCTCCAGCTTGGCACTGGTTACAGTCTTCATTACCTGGCTGATGTTCAAATTTATATACTTAATACGAAAACAATGAGTGGAAGAACATGAAGGTAAAATTTCACGCTGAATAAAGGTTGTTACTAGGAGGAGCTGTCCCTACAGATTCCAGGCATGCTCTTGTTATATTTATATCACTGCTGGACAGCTCTGAATGTGGTTCTGGAGCAGGAAGTCTGCGTGAAGTCCTGCCCTGGCACCCGGTGACCCCGGAGAAGACAATTAACTGCCACACGATTACCTCCTGCAACATCTGCTTGTTAATCTGGACGCCACTGGCGTGATGCATTCACTGACACATACACATTTCCTCGTCCTTTTTGGACTTTTCCTCCCTTTTTCCTCCACCTTTCATAACTTCTCCTGGTTGTATTCTCAAAGCCCTTACTTGGACCAGGAGAGATGGTCTAAGGCCTCGTACACACGACAGAGTTTCTCGGCAGAATTCACAGAGAAACTTGGTCAAAACCCGGATTCTGCCGAGAAACTCTGTCGTCTGTACACTTTTGGCTCGATGGAGCCGCCGAGGAACTCGTCGAGAAAATAGAAAACATGTTCATTATTTTCTCGTTGTTCTATGGGAGAAGGCGGCCCGCCGAGCTCCTCGGCGGCTTCATCCCAGAACTCGACGAGGAACTCGACGTGTTTGGCACGTCGAGTTCCTCGGCTGTGTGTACGGGGCCTAAAATCTTATTTTCTTCTCTTCTTACAAAAAAAAAGTTTGTGGAGTAATGTAACATCATGATCTGTCCAGGTTGGTTACAAGTGAACTATTTAGAAAATTCTAGCTATTCTTGCTCTTTCACATCGTTTTTGATTAGCAGATGAGTCACAAGTAGACACACATAGGTAGATTCAGGTACGGCCATGCAATTTTAAGACGGCGTAGCCTAGCGTGTTTACACTACGCCGCCTTAAGTTAGAGAGGCAAGTACATGATTCTCAAGGCACTTACCTCCTTACTTAGGGCGGCGTAGTGTAAACGCGGCGGGCGTAAGGGCGCCTAATTCAAATGGGTTGGAGGGGGGCGTGTTGTATGGTAATGAGGCTTGACCTCACGTTTTTTCCGTTTTTTGGGCACTGCGCATGCGCCGGGCGCCTACATTTCCCAGTGTGCATTGCGGCTAAGTACGCCGTACGGGCCTATTGATTTCGACGTGAACGTAAACGACGTAACTCCCGATTCGCGGACGACTTACGCAAACAACGTAAAAAATTTGAACTTCGCGGCGGGAACGGCGGCCATACTTTAACATTGTTATTCCACCTCATAGGCAATGGAAGCGCCACCTAGCGGCCATCCGAAAAATTGCAATCTAAGATATGTTTAAGCATATCTCTGTTTGAGCATACGCTTAAACATACGGCGGCGTAGATTCCGAGTTAGGTCGGCTTATCTACTGATAAGCCGGCCTAACTCTTTCTGAGTCTACCTAAAAGTAACCTAAAAGTAAATTTTTATAACCTAAGGGACCTGAAATAAAATCTTGATACATTTTCTAATGCCGGAGCTGTTTAGATCACTCAAATTAATATAAATTATATAAAAATGCTAATCCATCTGTTGGCCCAATGAGAGCGTCATTACTGGAAATTGAGGCAATCTTATTGGACAGTGGAATGGCAGTTGGTGGCTGTTAGCCTCTAAGTCAGGGAAAGCCGAACCTCCAAAAAACTAGGACAGTTTTTACATAGTTACATTGGTCCAGCTAGGACCAATGTATGTATGTATGTATGTATGTGCCATATCTGGGACAGGGCTCATGTCCTGCGGGAACGCGTGGGAACGGATTTCCTGCACTTTTTTCACAGCAGGAACTCAGTTCCCTTTGCAGGACTAGAGCAGCCGAGCCACCCGAGCCAATCCTTCACTAAGCGGCGATGCCCAGCTCGAGTCACTGTCAGGGGCAGGCAAACCTTAGTAATCCTTTATGTTACTGGCCGCTTCCTGTATATGGATTCATCGGGTAGTGTGCGGGTATTCCGTCACTTCCTCGATGCCGCAATGTCTCCTGGGAGCTTTTGTCATTGTTCCCAGGAGACATTGCGGAGGTCTGCCGCAAGTTATCACGGGATTTAGAAAGAACTTACTAAGGTACAGTGGATCGAAAAAGTAAAACCATGTGGTTTAGTAATTATGCATATGAGCGTATCATTTTTTTTTTTTTTTGGTGGGGGAGTGGATCTTGGGTGGGAGTTCCCACACTTTTTTCCACAGGACTTGACCCCTGATCTGGGGGATCCCTGTGGAAGCTGGCAATCAGTGTAGTAGACACTAGTGTTGAGCAGAATATGCCATATTCGATTTCGCGATATATCTCGAATATATATTCGAATATTCGTGATATATTCGCTAAATTCGAATATTCGTGATATTTTATCGAAATTAAATGATTGCGATTTTTCGCTATTGCGAATGCGAAAATAATTGCGATTTTTTGATAACTGCGGTAGGAGCACTCTGATTGGCTCAGAATATTCGTGATATTTTATCGAAATATCGCAACATGCGAATGCTATATATATTGCGCAATTTCGAGAAATGCTGGAGGAGCGCTCTGATTGGCTCAGAATATTCGTGATATTTTATCGAAATATCGCAACATGCGAATGCGATATTTATTGCGCAATTTCGACAAATGCTGTAGGAGCACTCTGATTGGCTCAGAATATTCGTGATATTTTACAATACAAAATAATTGCGAATATTCGGCAAATGCGGAAGGAGCACTCTGATTGGCTCAGAATATTCTTGATATTTTACAATACAAAATAATTGCGAATATTCGGCAAATGCGGAAGGAGCACTCTGATTGGCTCAGAATATTCTTGATATTTTACAATACAAAATAATTGCGAATATTCGGCAAATGCAGAAGGAGCACTCTGATTGGCTCAGAATATTCTTGATATTTTACAATACAAAATAATTGCGAATATTCGGCAAATGCAGAAGGAGCACTCTGATTGGCTCAGAATATTCTTGATATTTTACAATACAAAATAATTGCGAATATTCGGCAAATGCGGAAGGAGCACTCTGATTGGCTCAGAATATTTGTGATATTTTACAATAGAAAATAAAAAGTGTTTTGCATTGGTGGTGATTCTTTACTCTATCCATCTGTCACAGCCATTTGTCAATCAAACACCTTGAAGATTGAACACGTTCATGCTGCATGCTTTGGACTTTTTTTCACTTCACATATCAAAGACATTTTTATGAAAGATTATTTTTCTATTATTGGGACTATATTTCTTTATATATTTGTTTCACTGTGTATTTCACAAGTTATTTGCGCTTGCTTATTTTATAATTTGCCCACATGTCTTGTCACTAGACATATTTTTTATTCTTGTAGAGCGACTCCATTTTCTGTCTTGTATTAATTTATGTTGTATAACATTTTTGAGTTGCTGCTGTATTCTCCCCTTTTTTAAGGTATGCGCAATTTTTTCCTTCTTACAAAAAATAATAATATCAAACATACAAATATTCATAACAGAAACATACACAAAGCCCCCCCCTTTTGCATCAGAGACAATCAGAGTTCTCCTACCACAGTTATCGAAAATTCGCAATCATTTTCGCATTCGCAATAGCGAAAAATCGCAATTTTTTTTTTTTCAATTTGGCAACATAAAAGGATCGCCTCAGCTTAGCTACTTGGCCCAGGGTCTCTAATCATACCAGCAATGCTTTTAGACGTCGATAGGATGTGATCTGTTTTAAAAATCAAATTGAAAAAATGCGAATATTCGGAATTGCGAATATTCACAGCGAAATTCGAAATATAGCGCGATTTCTCGAATATGCTATATTCGAGTCGAATATTCGCAATGCGAATATTCGTGAGCAACACTAGTAGACACCACTACTACAGCAATCAAGTAAAAATAAAAAATAAAAATAATGTGGTTGCATAAGTGTGCACACCCTCTTACAACTAGTGATGTAGCTGTGTTCAAACTTAAGCAATCACATTCAAACTCATGTTAAATTGGAGTCAGTTCACACCTGCCATCATTTAAAGTGACTCTGATTAATACCAAATAAAGCTCAGCTGTTCTAGTAGGTCTTTCCTGACATTATCTTAGTCGCCTCCTACAGCAAAAGCCATGGTCCGCAGAGAGCTTCCAAAGCATCAGGGGGATCTCATTGTTAAAAGGTATCATCAGTCAGGAGAAGGGTACAAAAGAATTTACAAGGCATTAGATATACCATGGAACACAGTGAAGACAGTCATCATTAAGTGGAGAAAATATGGCACAACAGTGACATTACCAAGAACTGGACGTCCCTCCAAAATTTATGAAAAGATGGGAAGAAAACTGGTCAGGAAGGCTGCCAAGAGGCCTACAGCAACATTAAACGAGCTGCAGGAATATCTGTGAAGTACAGGCTGTGTGGTACATGTGACAACAATCTCCTGTATTCTTCATATGTTTGGGCTATGGGGTAGAGTGGCAAGACTTTCCTTACAAAGACATTTTGCAAAAACACATCTGAAGTCTCCAAAAAGCATGCAGGGAAATGTGTTATGGTCTGAGGAAACCAAGGTTGAACTTTTTTGTCTATAATTCAAAAAAATATGTTTGGCGCAAAACAACACAGCACATCACCAAAAGAACAACATACCCACCGTGAAGCATGGTGGTGGCAGCATCATGCTTTGGGACTGTTTTTCTTCAACTGGAACAGGGGCCTTAGACAAGGTAGAGGTAGTTATGAACAGTTCCAAATACCAGTCAATATTGGCACAAAACCTTCAGGCTTCTGCTAGGAAGCTGAACATGAAGAGAAACTTCACCTTTCAGCATGACAACGACCCAAAGCATACATCCAAATCAACAAAGGAGTGGCTTTACCAGAACAAGATTAATGTTTTGAAATGGCACAGACCTGAATCACATTGAAAATCTGTAGGGTGATCTGAAGAGGGCTGTGCACAGGAGATGCCCTCGCAATCTGACAGATTTGGGGTGTTTTTGCAAAGAAGAGTGGGCAAATATTGCCAAGTCAAGATGTACCATGCTGATAGACTCATACCCAAAAAGACTGAGTGCTGTAATAAAATCAAAAGGTGCTTCAACAAAGTATTAGTGTAAGGGTGTGCACACTTATGCAACTATATTTTATTTTTTTATTTTTACTTCCCTCCACCTAAAAGATTTCAGTTTGTTGTCCAACTGAGTTGTACAGTTTATAGGTCACATTAAAGGTGGGAAAAGTTCTAAAATTATTTATCTTTGTCATTTTTTTTACATCACAGAAACCTGACATTTTAACAGGGGTGTGTAGACTTATCGGATTCAGATACATTATCGTATCTATCGGCGGGCGTAGCGTATCTCAGATACACTACGCCGGCCGTAACTTAGGGCGCAAGTTGCGTATTCAGAAAGAACTTGCGCCCTAAGTTACGTGGGCATTATGTGGATGATGTGGGCGTGTTTTATTTAAATTACTTGTGACCCCACATAATTGACGTTTCTTGCGAACGGCGCATGCACCGTCCGTGAACGTTTCCAAGTGCGCATGCTGCCAAATTATTCTGCAAACTGTCAATGCTTTCGAAGTGAACGTAACTTACGTACAGCCCTATTCGCGAACGACTTACGCAAACGACGTAAAATACGACGCTGTTCGTACGTTTCCGACGTCCATACCTAGCATGAATTACCCCTGCTTTATGAGGGGTAACTTTACGCCGGAAAAAGCCTTACGTAAACGACGTGAAAAAATGCGCCGGGCGGACGTACGTTTCTGAATCGGCGTATCTACCTAATTTGCATATTCCTCGCGTAAATCTACGGAAGCGCCACCTATCGTCCAGCGTAAATATGCAACTAAGATACGACGGTGTAAGAGACTTACGCCAGTCGGATCTTAGGGAAATCTATGCGTAACTGATTCTAAGAATCGGGCGCATAGATACTACCCCGCACACTCAGAGTTACGACGGCGTATCTGGAGATACGCCGGCGTAACTTGTATCTGAATCCGGGCCATCATATCCACTGTATATAAGTTATGTGGCTATAGTCTAATGTTATCTACCATCCAATTAATCTGATATATTTGAATGTCATGTAAACCCAATCATCAGTAAATTAGCCACAGCTTAGTGGGGGAGAGCTTCTACCTTGTAGCACTAGTTAGGGTCATTGGCTTGTATCCTAACCATGACACTACCTGCATCGAGTTTGGTCCCTGGGCTGTTTAGGTTTCCCTTTGATATTCTGATTTCCTCCAACACCGTCCAAGAAATGCTGGTTGATTAATTGGCTCTAGTTTGTGTATGTGTAAGCTCTTTGAGGGTAGTGACCAATGTGAATGTACAGTATATGTAAATTAATAAATACAATTGTTAAACGAGGGCTGTACTGAAAGTATATACACAGAAGGCTACAGAATGTTTACATAGGTGACACCATAGACAATAGTTACCAATGACAAGACATTGCTCTTTTCAATAGTGCCATCTCTGTAAACATTTTGTAGCCTTCTGTGGATGTCAGAAAGCATGCACCCCTCCTTCATCAAGAACTCAATGACAACACATTGCTTCTGCTTGGAATCCATTATGTATCTGCAGTGAAGAAGAGTTAAAGAGGAAGTAACCCCCAAAAATGTTTTCCTGTAAAAAAAAAAAACCCTGCAAGAAAAAGGCATAATGAGCTAGTATGCATAACTTATGTGGCACTTACCTGCGATCGAACCCCCCCTGAAGCGCTCCCCTCCGCCGCCGCCCTGTCCCCTCGGAGCGGTGATGCCGTCACTCCCGCGCGGGACCGGCATGATCCCCGCACATGCGCGGGTTTCCGGCTTTACACCATTGATAAAACCGGCACGCTCAGTGCGCCTGCTCCGTAGACAGTGGTGCAGAGTTTTCTGCAAATATCTCCTTAACCGTGTAGGTTAAGGAGATATTTCTTGCACCTACAGGTAAGCCTTAATCTAGGCTTACCTGTAGGTGCAAGTTGTCTGGTTGGGTTTACAACCACTTTAAGTAAGCCATACATTATGCAATTTTCTTCCCTTCAAACATCGGTTTCCCAGCCATCAGAATACAATGATCACTGCCGGCAGCTATAGCCGCAGGTAGTGATAGCACATAAAAAAAAAAAAATCAATCAATGGATCTACTTCAGTTTAACCAGCCTGCCCATAGATAGATTGAAATTCAGCTGGTTGTGGCTGAATTGGTCAAATTGTAATTCATCTATGGCATTACTATAGAGGAAGAGTTACTCTAAGGACATGTGAAATTTGAACAACCTATGTAAGTTAACCACTTCAGCCCCGGACCATTTGGCTAGTTAAAGACCAGGGCACTTTTTGCAATTCGGCACTGCGTCGCTTTAACTGACAATTGCGCGGTCGTGCGACGTGGCTTCTAAACAAAATTGACGTTGTTTTTTCCCACAAATAGAGCTTTCTTTTGGTGGAGCCTCTGGGGGATTAGTCTATCAGGGGTTATTGGAAAAGCACCCCTTACACAGGTGGAGGTCAGTGGGAGAAATTCTCCACTTGCAGTGGTGATAAAAATGTCATCTTCACCGGCTCTGCCAAGTGGTGTTGGACCTGGAACTGCGAAGGTCGAAGGTCAGAGCTCAAAGAACCCCTAGCCAACCAAGGAGAAACCCTAGGGTTCCACGGAACCCTGGTTGAGAATGGTTGGTCTAGAGTTAGCGTCCTAACAACCATTGATGTCATTGGTTAATAAGGAGGACGCTAGGTGCCTGCAGGGCATCTTTGTTTGCCCCACCTCTACCCCGCTCTGTCTGCACTGGAGTCACATTAGCTGAGAGTGAAGAAGAGAAACCCTGGAATACTAGTCAGTACCGGTGTGCAAAGGTGTATTTGCCTTGGAAGAATAAATCACCTTTAACATTGGGTGTCCTACATGTGTGGATGTTGTTGCATTATGTAAAACTATTAGTTTAGTTTTTTTACACTTTCAAATGGGTGCTTTTTCGAGCATCATTTTAAAGGCTGCCTTGACGGAAAAAAGGTTGAGAAACATTGCTCTTTGCAACTAGACCTTTGGTTGTATTGTCACCTACCAAAAAAAAAAAGAATAAAAAAAAAAAAGATTCCTTAAAGCGGTGGTTCACTCTGTTTTACAACATCTAATCAATTGAACTGCTCTTCAAAAACAATGACCAGACGATTTTTTATTTATTTTTTGGAGTGCTCCTTACCCGTTTGCTGCTCGATGTTTCCATCTGTCAATCATGGGCGTGTTAGTCCATTCTCCCCCGTCCTGTCACTCCAATTTGGGAATTCCTCTGTGACGCGCTCTGCTGTAATCGCGCAATAGCTGCAGCTGATAGCTTGGCTAGAACTCTGCACAATGGGGCGTGAACTTATTACACCGGCCGTTGTTATGGCAACCATGCAGTGTTGACGGCGACGCTCGCCGTCAACACTGCACATGCGCGGGATCGAGCGGTGAATGCTGGGAGGCCAGCATTCGCCCTCTCCCGGAAGAAGACCCTGTCGGCTTCAGTATGCCCACAGGTAAGATGGAAACGTCCATCGCCTCGGGATCAAAAATATAATTTAAAGAAAAACAGCGCATAGCACGGCTTAAGGAGTGGGACACCCTGTTAGTGCGGGCTTAAAGGTAAGAGCTGGGGATTATACAAAAAAAAAAAAAACGATATCCCGCGGAACCACCGCTTTAATCCTTCCAAAATGAGGGGGAAAAAATGCCTTTAGTTATACTATACAGTAAAACCTTGGGTTGAGAATAACTTGGTTTGAGAGAATTTTGCAAAATTTCTTACAAAAATTTGACTTAATATACAAGCAATGTCTTGATATAAGAGTAGCGTCATGTCACAGCGGAGTATAAAAGAGGAGAGGCGCCTCTAAGTGTAGCAATATGGTTACATTTAATGAAGGTACAACATTTAGCAAAGAGGCTCCTGTCTTCTCTTTTATACTCTGTAGCTCCTGCTGGATTTTGCTTCTAATCCATTTGTGGATGAACATTTTTCGGTTACACAATCAAATTGCTATAATCTTTTTATATGGAATATAAACTTAAGGACTTATGAATAAATGGTTGTGGAACGAATCATTAGAGTTTCCATTATTTCTTATGGGGAAATTCACTTTGATGTACAAGTGCTTTGGATTACAAGCATGTTTCTGGAACAAATTATGCTCGCAATCTGAAGCCCTGTACACACGATCGGTCAATCCGGTAAAAACGGTCTGATGGACCATTTCCATCGGTTAACTGATGAAGCTGACTGATGGTCAGTCGTGCCTACACACCATCGGTTAAAAAAACGATCGTGTCAGAACGCGGTGACGTAAAACACAACGACGTGCTGAAAAAAACAAAGTTCAATGCTTCCAAGCATGCGTCGACTTGATTCTGAGCATGCGTGGATTTTTAACTGATGGACGTGCCTACAAACGATCGTTTTTTTTCTATCGGTTAGGTATCCATCGGTCAAATTTAAAACAAGATTGCTTTTTTTTAACCTATGGATAAATAACCGATGGGGCCCACACACGATCGATTTGGACCGATGAAAACGGTTCATCAGACCGTTCTCATTGGTTTAACCGATCGTGTGTACCCGGCCTTAGGTTTTACTGTAATAAAAACATTATGCCCAATTTTGTATTACCGTACTTTCGGTACAGCCCTCGTTTAAATTCCTATAATAAACTAAATTTTCAATTACAAATCTTTACATGTATGAGTACATTTGGACGCACAGCAAGCATGCTTTGCTCCAATGAATGCTCATTTCTCACTTTTGCGATTACTTCTTAATTTTTATACTTACCTGTTTGACCAGCTCCTTGTACCGGAAAGTTCACAAACATTGGGGTAGATTCAGAGAGAATTTACGCCGGTGTATCCATAAATACGCCGCGTAAATTCAAATCTGTGCCGGCGTATCTACTTTCTGTATTCAGAAAGCTAGATACGCCGACATTAGCCTAAGATACGACTGGCATAAGTTTCTTACGCCGTCGTATCTTAGGGTGCATTCTGCCGCTGGCCGCTAGGGGCGCTTCCGTTGTTGTCGGGGTAGAATATGCTAATTTCCTAGATACGCCGATTCACAAACGTAAGTACGCCCGGCGCAATTTATTTACGTTGTTTACGTTAGGCTTTTTCGCCGTAAGGTTGTTCCTGCTATTAGGAGGCGCAGCCAATGTTAAGTATGGACGTCGTTCCCGCTTCGAAATTTTAATTTTTTTACGTCGTTTGCGTAAGTCGTTCGCGAATAGGGCTGGACGTAATTTACGTTCACGTCGAAACCAATACGTCGTTGCGCCGTACTTGGAAGCAATGCACACTGGGATATGTACACGGACGGTGCATGCGCCATCCGTACAAAACGTCAATCACGTCAGGTCATCATACATTTACATAAAGCACACCCCCCCTTCCACATTTGAATTACGCGCGCTTCCCCCGGCCCCATTTACGCTACGCCGCCGCAACTTACGGAGCAAGTGCTTTGTGAATACAGCACTTGCTCCTGTAAGTTACGGCGGCGTATCTTAAATACGATACGCTGCGCCGCCGTATCATTGCGCTCCCCTACCTGAATCTACCCCAGTCTTACTAACTCTTGCAAACCAGCGTATATTTTTAAAGTTTAAGATCTCCCCTCCCCCCAGTAACACGAAAACACGCTGAATGATGGGAAAATAAAAAACAGCAAGAATATCAGCCGCAAGGTGTAAAAAAGAGAAAAACCTGCTGGAGCAGAAAAGCGGAGCCCTCATCCTGCCAGCAAAACATAGTGGCACTGTTCAGCAGATATCAGCATAGTCAGACAGGGAGGGGCAGATAGCGAGGGAGGCCATTGTTCTATTCAAGACCGGTGGCCCTCTGCAAAACTCATCAGAACTCTTCACTAAAGGAAATGCTCGCTGTGAGCCTGCAACCGAGGTGCTGACAAGTCAGGAAGGGCTACGTGCTAAAAAAAAAAAGAATAAAAGATTTAAAAAAAAAAAAAAAAACTTTTTTGCATTGGCCACTTAGAACTTTTGCAAGCCGACTGCCAGGTGGGGTTAAGGTAACCATGGAGACATTATGATGTCATGATTGGAGGAGCATGTCAAGGCAGCCAAACCAACATGTTACAGCGTTAAAAAAAAGTCTCATAAGCTGCAAGCAGTTTTCCAGCCAGTACAGGAGGTAGATGTGGCTAGTTTGGACCTGACTTTACAAAAGGATTACAACTTTCTGTTCATGGTCACACTCAGGACGTCAGGTTGGATGGCTTAAGGATTTTGCTGGATGTCTGATCACCAACACTCAGGTAAACCAACATACCAATGCATGCCAACCTCTGGCAATCCTTTCTTTAATGTGACTGCATTCTGGGCATTCTTATCGAGCAAACATGCGAGATCTTGTTTGCAGAATCAAAGTGTTGCTGTTGAATTTGCTACTTTTTGCAGCTTCCAGGAACACAGACGACCTGAAAAGGGGAAATCTGTCGTTTTTAGATGCACAGTGGCGTGTGGGTTTAAATTTTTACCACCTGCGTTACAGTTAAATAAAGCTTTGGAGGCGTGTAAACATAGGTAGTGTCTAGTTCAACCAGGCGAATCATTTACTGCGAAAGAATAAGAAAAAGGTTATTTTATACAAAAAAAAAATGAAATATTAAAATGGTATATGTTGGTGTTTTCGTCCCGTAATTTAATTTTTTTTATTTAGTTTTTTTCGATCATTGGACAATGGCTAAGGGCCAGATCCACAGACGAAGTATGCCGGCGTATCTACTAATACGCCGGTGTACTTTCAAATTTCCTGCGTCGTATCGTTGTTTTGAATCCTCAAACCAAGATGACGGCTTCTGGGTTAGATCGGACAGGTGTACGCCTTCGGATCTAAGATGCAATACTTCGGCGTCCGCTGGGTGGCGTTTTCCGTGTCGGGTATGCAAATTAGCGATTTACGACGGTCCACGAACGTACGTGCGGCCGTCGCATTTTCTAACGTCGTCTGTAGTCTACTTTTTTCGGCGTATAGTTAAAGCTGGTATTTTTCGGCGTATACATAGACTTGCCATGTTAAGTATGGCCGTCGTTCCCGCGTCTAGATTTGAATTTTTTTTTTTTTTGCGTATGTCGTCCGTGAATAGGGATGGAATGCGCATGCGTCGTCCGGAAATTTCCCGACGTGCATTGCGCTAAATGACGTCGCTAGGACGTCATTTTTTTAACTTAGACGTGAGTTACTCACGTCTAAGTTAAAAAAATGACGTCCTAGCGACGTCATTTAGCGCAATGCACGTCGGGAAATTTCCAGACGACGCATGCGCATTTCATTCGGCGTGGGGACACGCTTTATTTAAATGAAACCCGCCCCCAACCCGCCCAATTTCAAATCCGCCGCCAGAAATACACTACGCCGCCGTAACTTACGGCACGAACTCGCTGAGGATTCGAAAATGCGCCAGGTAAGGTACGGCGGCGTACTGTATCTCTGATACGCTGCGCGGATCTACATGTATGTGGATCTGGCCCTAAAAGTTTGTTTTCTAGAGTTTAAAATCTTTTCCCTGGAAATTTTTATCATGGGGGGGGGGATATGCATGCATGTCAATGTCACCAATAAATGAGTGCTTTCCCTTGAACCGATCTGTAATGTCATAAAGTTTTTTCCTGGTTTGTTACTATTTGGATCAGCGTAACCTATCAATATTGTGCTGACTCTGCACTCTCTAGAATTCAGGCATTGGGTTCTGTCCATAGCACTCTGTACAGTCAGACATGGAAAGGACTGATTTTCAGCTGCTGATTGCAAAATTGTATCAAGAATTGAACCACTTCAGCTCTAGAAGGTTTACCCCCCTTCATGACAAGACCATTTTTTGCGATGCCACACTGCATTACTTTAACTGACAATTGTGGGGTCATGTGACGCTGTACCCAATTAAAATTGATGTCCTTTTTTTTTTACCATAAATAGAGCTTTCTTTTGGTGGTATTTGATCATCTTGGCGTTTATTTTTTATTTTTTGCGCTATAAATAAAAATAAACTAACAATTTAAAAAATAAATAAACATTTTTTTACTTGCTGTTATAAAACATATCCAAAAAAATATATAAAACAATTTAATTTCTTCATCAGTTTAGGCCAATATGTATTCTGCTACATTTATTTTTGGTAAACAAAATCCCAATAACCGTATACCGTATTTATCGGCGTATAACACGCACAGGTGTATAACACGCACCCTAACTTTAAGAGGGACGTTTCAGGAAAAAAAATTTCCATAGCCCCCTGCGTATAACACGCAGGCACCGTTTACCCTCTATTTTCAGATTCTCGTAGATTGGCGTAAAACTGGGCAGGCGTAACTGTAAAGTTGCGGCGGCGTAGCGTAAATCACCTGGCGGAATTCAAATTCGGCAGGTAGGGGGGCATGTTTCATTTAAATGAAGCGTGTCCCCGCGCCGAACGAACTGCGCATGCGCCGTCCCTAAAATTTCCCAGCGTGCATTGCTCTAAATGACGTCGCAAGGACGTCATTGGTTTTGACGTGGACGTAAATTACGTCCAGCAGCATTCACGGACGACTTACGCAAACGACGTAATTTTATAAATTTTCGAAGCGGGAACGACGGCCATATTTAACATTGGCTGCGCCTCATATAGCAGGGGCAACTATACGCCGGGAGAAGCCTAACGTAAACGTCGTAACTTTACTGCGTCGGCCACGCGTACGTTCGGGAATTCGCGTATCTAGCTAATTTGCATACTCGACGCGGAAATCGACGGAAGCGCCACCTAGCGGGGAAAAAAAATATTGCAGTTACGATCCGACGGCGTAAGAGCCATACGCCTGTCAGATCGAATGGATATCTATGCGTAACTGATTCTAAGAATCAGTCGCATAGATACGACGGCCCAGATTAGGACTTACGACGGCGTACATGGCGCTGCGCCGTCGTAAGCCCTTTGAGAATCTGGGCCTATACATTTTGTGCAAACCAAACTATTTTTTTTTTGGCAAATTTTTCTTGTTTTCTGGATAATTTGTACAAACAAGAGGTTATCATACAGCATGTGTCAAATAATGCTTATATTGAAAGAATTTATTTATTTGTTTTTACTGGTAATGATGGTGATCTGTGACTTATAGAGGGACTGCGATATTGCGGCAGACAAGTTTCACCTGCTCTGCGCGTCACTGGAGTGCTATTCTTTAAGGAGTCTTGTGTTGATTGGATAGATTGATAGCAGCACAGCCATTGGCTCCCACTTCTGTCAATCAAATCCAATGACGCCTCTGCCGGGGGGCAGGGCTGAGTCAAACACTTGGCGGCTATGTACGCTGAGTGTATGACACGGGAGCGTGCCCGCAAGGTAACCCCCTTGGGAGAGAGCTTCCCAGAGGGGGTTAGCTATTGCGAGGAGGAGCCGCAAGAGCCGCTGTGGGACCCCAGAACAGGATTTCGTTGCGGGAACAACGGCCATTCTTAACATTGGCTGCGCCTCATAGACCCAGGGGTAACTATACGCCGGAAAAAGCCGAACGCAAACGACGTAAAAAAAAAGCGCCGGGCGGTCGTTCGTTTCAGAATCGGCGTAAATACTTATTAGCATATTCAACACGTAAAAGACACGGAAGCGCCACCTAGCGGCCGGCCTGGAATTGCAGCCTAAGATCCGACGGTGCAAGTCACTTACACCTGTCGGATCTTAGGCATATCTATGCGTAACCTGATTCTATGAATCAGTCGCATAGATACGACCAACGGAAATCAGAGATACGACGGCGTATCAGGAGATATACCGTCGTATCTCTTTGTGAATCTGGTCCCATGTCTCCTTTTTTACTTACAGATTTGCTAAATAGGGCAAAGAGAGGCATGAGAATTCAAATGTGCACTTATCTTTTTAGGATTTTTTCCATTGAAGAATAACATTACATTTCGTAGCCTTCTATTACCTTGTGAGTACTGCTTGGAAGATAATAGGATGAGGAAGGGGGGTCAGTCTTCGTCAAACCTTCTTCCTCTGTTACAAGGGAAGGCAGTACTTGCAATGTGTCCTGCATGCCGCAGGCTTGTCTCTGACTTCTAACAAATCTGTGTATTTCAAAAAATACTGCCTCTGAATTGGGGATCTACTCTGTATAAGGATGTGTGTTTTAGGATATGAGAAGCAGAGAGGTGGTCCCAACACAGGGTCATTTTTTCCTTTAGTAGATATGGACCTGTAGACTGCAAAGGTTAACGGGTGGCCTTTATTTTTCTCATCAGTCAAAAATTTAATTTATTTGCACATTGTTTCAATAATCTAAGCCAGGTTAGTGTTAGGGATGAGCTAAAATAGGATTTTTTTTTTTTACAAAATTTCAACAAAATAAAGACAATTTTTGTGAAATTTTACCATTTGTGAAACGGCTTTGGAGTCAACAGGAAAGTAGAAATAAAAGTGACTTTAACCACTTAAGGACCGGACCAATATGCTGCTAAATGACCCAAGGGGTTTTTACAATTCGGCACTGCGTCGCTTTAACAGACAATTGCACGACGTGGCTCCCAAACAAAATTCGCGTCCTTTTCTTCCCACAAATAGAGCTTTCTTTTGGTGGTATTTGATCGCCTCTGCGATTTTTATTTTTTGCGCTATATACAAAAATAGAGCGACATTTTTGAAAAAAAAAATATTTTTTACTTTTTATTATAAGAAAAATCAAATAAACAAAATTTTAGTCAAACATTTAGGCCAAAATTTATTCAGCCACATGTCTTTAGTAAAAAAAATCGCAATAAAAAAAAAATAGCTACCTAGCGGGAACAGCGACACTAATACAGTGACACACGGGGGAGCACGCGGATTGGCTGGGAGCGATCCGGAGGGGGCGGACAAAAACAAACAGCCGCCCCCTCATCCCGGATCGCTCGGACAGCCACGGGGACTGCCGCAGGTCCCGGGGGGTGTCCCGATCGGACCCCCGACCCACGTCTAGGCAGGGACGTACAGGTACGCCAATGTGCCTGTACGTGCCATTCTGTCGACGTAAATGTACATGCGGCGGTCCTTAAGTGGTTAAAGGGTACAATTTTCAGGCCAGGAAGAATTGACTGCCTAATGACTGGGCCATTTTTTGTGATTCGACACTGTGTCGCTTTAACTGACATCTGCGCGGTCGTGCGACGCTGTACCCAAACAAAATTGACATCCTTTTTTTCCCCACAAATAGAGATTTCTTTTGATGGTATTTGATCACCTCTGCGATTTAATTTTTTTTGCGCTATAAACAAAATATGAGCGGCAATTTTGAGAAAAAAAACACAATATTTCTACTTTTTGCTAATAAATATTCACAATTTTCTTTTCTCAGTTTAGGCCGATATATTCTTCTACGTATTTTTGGTAATAAGAATCACAATAAGCATTTATTGATTGGTTTGTGTAAAAGTTATAGCGCCTACAAAATAGGGGATAGATTTATAGCATTTTTTTTTTCTTACTAGTAATGGTGGCAAATTTTTATCAGGACTGCGACATTATGGTGAACACATCGAACACCTTTGACAAATTTTTGGGACCATTGGCATTTATACAGTGATCAGTGCTATAAAAATGCACGGATTACTGTTAAAATGTCACTGGCAGGGAAGGGGCTAACACTAGGGGGCGATCAAGGGGTTAATTGTGTTCCCTAGTGTGTTTCTAACTGTAGGGGAATGGGACTTACCTAGAGGAAATGACAGATCGTGATTCCTAGTTATTGGGAACTCACAATCTGTCTTTCCTCACAGAACAGAACAGGGATTTGTGTTTACACACACGTCCCTGTTCTGCCTCTTGTGCGCGCGATCGCTCGTGGCCGGCAGTCTTCGCGACTACCGGTCACGACCAATGGCACCCCCGCGATGCAGCGCGCGTGCCTGCTTTCCCGCTTAAAGGGACCGACGTACAGCTATGACGGTTTGCGCCATTGTGCCGACCTGCCGCCTTATAACGACATCCGGCTGGTCGGCATGTGGTTAAATAACAAGCTCCTTTCAACTACATTGTACCTAAGAAAAGCCATAACCCTAACTCTAGCATTAACCCCAATTTTATTTTTACTTATTTCAGTTACTTAGATAGTGCCGTCAATTTACACAGCTCTTTACATATACATTGTACATTCACATCAGTCCCTGTCCTCAAGGAGCTTACAATCTAAGATCCCTAACTCACATTCCTACATACACATACAAGGGCCAATTTAGACAAAAGCCAACTAACCTACCGGCATGCCTTTGGAGTGTGGAAGGAAACCGGTGTACCCAGAGGAAACCCACGCAGGCCCAGGGAGAACATGCAACCTCCAGGCAGGTAGTGCCGTGGTTGGGATTCTCACCAACGACCCTAGTGCTGCTAGTGCTAACCTCTTAACAACTGTGCTGCCCAATGCTGATCCATACACCAGGAGTCTCCAAACTTTCTAAACAAAGGGCTAGTTTATTGCCCTTAAGACTTTAGGGGTCTGGATTAGGGCCACTGAGAGTAGAAAATGTCATGGAGTCCAATGGGAGTAAACAATGCCCTATGATTGGTGTCAGTGGGAGGAATAGTGTCCCATTGTTGGTATCAATGGAAGGAATTATGCCACATTGTTGGTGTCCGTGGGAGGAATTTTGCCCTTTCGTTGGTGTCAGTCGGAGGAATAGTACCCCATTGTTGGTGTCAGTGAGAGGAATTTTTCCCTTTCGTTAGTGTCAGTGGGAGGAATAATGTCCCATTGTTGGTGTCAGTGGGAGGAATAGTGTCCCATTGTTGGTGTTAGTGGGAGGAATAGTGTCCCATCGTTGGTATCAATAGAAGTAATTAGGAATTATGCCACATCGTTGGTGTCAGTGGGAGGAATAGTGTCCCCTTGTTGGTGTCAGTGAGAGGAATAGTGGTCCATCGTTGGTATCAATGGAAGGAATTATGCCACATTGTTGGTGTCAGTGGGAGGAATTTTGACCTTTTATTGGTGTCAGTGGGAGGAATTTTGCCCTTTCGTTGGTGTCAGTAGGAGGAATAGTGTCCCATTGTTGGTGTCAGTGGGAGGAATAGTGTCCCATCATTGGTATCAATAGAAGGAATTATGCCACATCGTTGGTGTCAGTGGGAGGAATTGTGCCCTTTTGATACTGTCAGTGGATAAAATGATGCCCCAAGGGCCAGATAAAGGCAAACAAAGGGCACAGTTTGGAGACTGCTTCCTTACACCAACTCCAACCCTTTATTTATAAACCAAATCATCTAATTGCCATAGCAGTGCTAACATAGTGATTGTGCGGCTTTGTTAATAGTCCAAACTATGTCAGTGACATGGCTTTGTTTAGCAACAAACCTAAGCCACCGAGAAACCGGGTGAGACATGGTTTATGATTAGGAGCACTGCATGTTTGTAGGTTTAAAGTGTAACTTTTTTCGCTTTGTGGTTTTGAAATTTAGCAAAGGCAAAATAAAATATTTCACGGATATAGCACGTTAAAGGGAATCATCTATTAGTCCATTGTTAGTACCAGTAAAACAAGAACTTAAAGTGGAGTTCCACCCATAAATATAACATTACATTAGTAGTTTTAAAAAAATGTCATTAGTCCTTTACAAATTTTTTTTTTTTTTTTAGATGCCTTCAAAGTGTTGTTGCTAGGCAGAATAGTTAATCTTCCCACTTCCTGCACCTAGGTGCTTAAGCTTCCTAACCTACACCGCACAGACTCCTGGGAATGTAGTGGGTGTAACTTTCCAGGAGTCTGTGCACTCCCCAATCTCAAAGAATCATGTGACTTGGACAGCACAGGTGCTGAAACCTGATCTGACACTGCTTGTGCAGCACTGAGCATGTGCGAGGTCTGCAAGGCTGAAATCCAGGAAGTCATACAGTCTGGCTTCATGATGCCCACACTTAAGATGGCCCCAATTTCTATTTTATAAAGTGTCTAAATGCTGTAACAACCTAACAAAACGGACCTTAGTTTACAGACTAACTTTACTAGAATACATTAAGCTTGTGTATTACAGGGGTATTTATATTTAAAAAGTGAAATTGTGGCCGGAACTCCGCTTTAATGAATATTGTGGAAATATCGCGTTCTGCATGATACACACCAGTGACTGGTATCTGGTCCCGTCAACAAGGTTCCTTTTTTATTGTCAACTTCAGTGGCCATGGTTATATAAGAAGACTAAGCTGCTATTTATTTTTCTAATGTAAAGGGGAAGGACCCTCGTATGAGTTACAGCATAAAGTGATATGAAACCCTCAGTTTTTTAAGTACTTTCAGCAGCTTTTTTTTATTTTGTAATCCTTGCCTTTATTCCAATTTACAACGATGCCATGACCACTGCCCCAGGTTTCCTGTTGCAGGGTGGCTCCATTCTATTGCAGCATGCAATAGAGCCACCCTTGCATGCAGGGACTAGAGTTGTGTTTCCATACACTGTGTGCATCAATAGACACATACAGCCCCATAGCCTAGGATGGCAAGGCACGCCTCTGCTTCTTCTTACACCCCCCCTCCATTCTTCAACAGACTGACTGGAGACTACACTGCTCACAGTTAATTCTGTCCTGTGAAGACCAGAAGTTCAGGGAAAAGAGAGCAGGAGTCAGCAGCACTCAAAGTTTAAAATGCAGATGCTGGGGGTACAAATTTTTAACAGATCGTTTACAGAGGAATATTTATTTTATTGTACTCAATGTGTTTAGCTAAACAACGCTGAGAATTTAATGCTACTTTAACTAAAGTTAAATAAGCCTTTGTGCCGTTTACTGATTTTTATTTGCGCCTTGTATGAACGTATGTTGGTTTTTTGGTGGAAAGCCGGAGATTGGGGTTTTAAGGTGAGGCTGAGTGATGCATTGTGATCTGTTGATAATGGGCAGGATGTGAACAATACAAAAATGACAGCCTCGGGTACTGTTCTCAGAGGAGCTGTGAATAATACACATTTTAAAGGCATTAAAAAACCTGGCTTGTTTTCACAGGATTATGAGTTTGTTGGTTTTCGGCTAAACGTTTTAGGATTTCAAAGTAAACAGCATCATGCCTGGCCCGGTCGTTAGTTATCCACTGAATGGAATGAAATGAAGCAACTTTGCAAAAATGGTTATTAGTTTATTTAAAGGACAATCACGTTTTTGTTTATGTTATTTTACATTTTTTATTACAGTTTTATTATTTTTCGAGAAAGTGATGTTTAACCACTTACAGAACGGAAGATTTTCCCCCTTAATGACCACGCCATTGTTTGCGATACGGCACTGCATCGCTTTAACTGACGATTGCACAGTCGTGCGATGTTATACCCAAACAATTTTTTTCCCACAAATAGAGCTTTCTTTTTATGGTATTTGATCACCTCTGCGGTTTTTATTTTTTGCTCTATAAACAAAAAAATAAGCGACATCACAATCAGGGCACTGATCATCAGTGTCCTGAAGATCATCTCCAGCTTTTATATTTAGGGGGGGGGCACATGGGGGGACAGGGACAAAAGTAGGGGGGCCAACTATAAAATGCAATTTTATATATATAATAGAGTACAGACCAAAAGTTTGGACACACCTTCTCATTCAAAGAGTTTTCTTTATTTTCATGACTATGAAAATTGTAGATTCACCCTGAAGGCTTCAAAACTATGAATTAACACATGTGGAATTATACATAACAAAAAAGTGTGAAACAACTGAAAATATATTTCATATTCTAGGTTCTTCAAAGTAGCCACCTTTTGCTTTGATTACTGCTTGGCACACTCTTGGCATTCTCTTGATGAGCTTCAAGAGGTAGTCACCTGGCGCAGCACCCCATCACTCTCCTTCTTGGTCAAATAGCCCTTACACAGCCTGGAGGTGTGTTTGGGGTCATTGTCCTGTTGAAAAATAAATGATGGTCCAACTAAACGCAAACCGGATGGAATAGCACGCCGCTGCAAGATGCTGTGGTAGCCATGCTGGTTCAGTATGCCTTCAATTTTGAATAAATCCCCAACAGTGTCACCAGCAAAGCACCCCCACACCATCACACCTCCTCCTCCATGCTTCACGGTGGGAACCAGGCATGTAGAGTCCATCCGTTCACCTTTTGTGCGTCGCACAAAGACACGGGGGTTGGAACCAAAGATCTCAAGTTTGGACTCATCAGACCAAAGCACAGATTTCCACTGGTCTAATGTCCATTCCTTGTGTTCTTTAGCCCAAACAACTCTCTTCTGCTTGTTGCCTTTCTTTAGCAGTGGTTTCCTAGCAGATATTCTACCATGAAGGCCTGATTCACACAGTCTCCTCTTACCAGTTCTAGAGATGTGTCTGCTGCAAAAGGTGGCTACTTTGAAGAACCTAGAATATGAAATATATTTTCAGTTGTTTCACACTTTTTTGTTATGTATAATTCCACATGTGTTAATTCATAGTTTTGATGCCTTCAGTGTGAATCTACAATTTTCATAGTCATGAAAATAAAGAAAACTCTTTGAATGAGAAGGTGTGTCCAAACTTTTGGTCTGTACTGTGTGTATATATATATAATATATATATATATATATATATATATATATATATATATATCTTGGGGCCCTTTACTACGATCCCACAACGGGCCCTTTGACATGTTCTGCAGTGAGCTCCCTTCCTACTATACTGGGGCCCCCCAGGGTGGCAGAAAACAAGAGATACTGTATATGTCACCAGCACACCAAGAAAATATAAGGGTCCAAAGCAGTGGGAGAACTCTCAGGGTTGCAAGGTTGTCTTGCCACCGGGCCCTGGTGTTCTGCCACTGTGGGGTTCCCCAGCTGTCCTGTCCTTGCTATTGACAGCGCTGGTCTGGCATCTGTCTCCTTGGCAGCGGCTGCAGTCTATTAGTGCTGGTGACATTATGGATGCATGCAGGGGAAGGCTGGCACTATTGGTTATAGAGAGCCGAGCCCCCTAGCCGGTCACCTAGCAGCAGTAATGCTGTATAACCTTCTCTGTTGACATGCTGATCAGGATGTGATCCAGGTGATGCTCCCAGTCAGATCTAATAAACACAATATTTATTATTTATTAGCATCAAGAGTAAAACCACATATATACATTTATATAATATCAACCGTATCTTCAGCAGCCATGTGGGCTCTATGCCTGTAAAGTGTGGGCTTTGATAAATAAAATCACTAATATTTAACACTAGGATTTGACTAAGAGCATCACCTGGATTGCATCCCGATCAGCATGTCAGAGAAGGGTCCACTGCTGCTAAGCAACCTGCAGGGAGCTCAACTGTCTACAACCAACAGAGATGGGCTCGGGTGTGTTTGAAATCCCACATGCCCGATCCTGCCAGGAAGCCGACACTCCACAGTGCTAATCACAGCCAGTGAGACATTTCCTGATCTGTGCAGCTGCGGACCGGGAAATATCTCACTGCCTGTGATTAGCGCTGTGCAGTGTGGGCTTCCTGGCAGGCTCTGGCATGTGGAATTTTGAACATGCCCAGCCCATCTCTAACAACAAATTGTGCTGGCCCTCCTGTACATCAGCCCCATAAAGTAACCAGCACTGGGTTCCAATGTGCTGCCGCTGCCATGGAGACAGAGGCCAGTGCTGTGAATAGCTGGGACAGGACAGCAACTCTGGTTGTTCCAGCACTGGTCCACACTGGGAGGATTCCCCCATCCACCTATAATGTGTAGATGGGAGAATTAGATCTTTTTTTTTTTCATCCTAATAGTTGAATGAAAAAAAGTGATCAATGTATGGGCTGCCTAAGAGCTAAGACCAGCCATAAACAGTTTAAATCTCAGCTGGTTCAGCAGGAACTGGCTGAGATTTGAACCATTAATGAGCAGATTCTCTTATGATTATCACTAGTGGTTGCTGTATAGCCACTAGTGATATCACTGTTTGTCGGAAGAATACAATTGCTGGGCAGGAGGGATATTTCCCTGTCACCACTGTCTGTGTTGATGGGGGAATCATGCAAGTTTCTTTCCTGCAATCTGTGGATGCAGGAAAGAAATTTGCACCGTATTTTACCTGCCTAACTGAAAGTGAAAGTAAATTGTGAATGTTTTAAAAGAACAGGAGAGGAGGAGGGAGACAGATGGGGGAGAGACGAGATGGAGATAATGCAGTTCAGTGATTACAGTGTACTGCAGTCTGCAGTGCACACACTTACCCACTGTCCAGGCTAGACTCTCAGGCATCATTCACACACAGCCAGGAATGTTGCAGATTTTCATATTTCCCGCCCAAATGTTCATTTCTTTGTTGTTGTATGTTTAGCAAAAAATAAAAACACAGTGCTGAAATGAATACCACAAAAAGAAAGCTCTATCTGTCTCAAAATGATAAAAATTTTGTTTGGGTACAGTGTTGCATGACCGCGCAATTGTCATTCAAAGTGAAACAGTGCTGAAAGATGAAAATTGGCCTGGACAGGAAGGAAGTAAAAGTGCCCAGTAGGTAAATGGGTAAAATGTTGTGATTCATTTTTTTACTTACGTCATTGCTGTCCATAAAAGTAAAAATAAAGCATTGTTAGTGATATTTTGAACTATGGCCCAGTGTCACTTAAGCTTTGGAAGTTAAAGGGTCACTAAAGGAAAACATTTTTTTAGCTGAAATGACTGTTTACAGGACATAGAGACATAATAGTTAACTGATTCCTTTTAAAAATGATTAAAAATAGATAAAAAAACAATCATATAATGTGCCTGCAGTGTAGTTTCGTTTTTGCTGTTGTTTGCTGGTTCTCTGATGTACAGAGAGCCACTAGAGGGCAGTCAGCCAATAGAGAGCAGTGATACTTTGTCTAAAACCCCTCAGCACCAATCCAGTTTCGTTTTACACACAGCTCCTTGATTAGTGACCACCGTGAGAAATCTCCCAGTACTGTGGTTATCAGGAAACAGGCAACCAGGAAGTGTCCAGAACAGAGAGGATTTACAGCAACATGAAAGCAAAAACGAACAATGAGGACATGAAACCAGGACTGCAGTAAGGTAAAGGAAGCTATTTAGCTAAAAAAAAAAATTCCTTTAGTGACCCTTTAATCCCTCTCCTAGCAGGCCCACACAGTACATGAATTGTTAAATTCTCAGTAATATCATATGATGCCGACTTAGTATATTATGATAAAAGCTGTGGAGAGTTTAGATGAGGGAGGATGTGAGGCAGGGGGGTGCATGGGGGTATGTTATGAGGAGATGGTCCATGTGGCTTTCTATGATGTACTATGTGAAAACTTCAGTAGATAGAATAAAAAAAAAAAAAGAGATTTTCATATACAGTCATGTGAAAAACAGGGTACACCCCATGGAAAATGTTGACTTTTTCAACATGTAAACAGGCAAACATTAGACCTTCATTCAAACAATGCCTACAGATAAAGGTGATATTCCTGGATAATTAATAACACATGGATAATTGTGTTTTTCAATAATTTATCCCCAAAAAATCAATAGAATATGTAAACCCAACATTTCATATTGGGCAGTACTGGGAAGTGAGTGGGTGGGTGGGGACCAAGGGACAGTGCTCGGTGGAAGGTAGGAGGTGAAACCAAGGGATGGTGCTTGGAGGTGGGTAGGTGGTGCAACCAAGGGACGGTGCTCGGAGGTGGGTAAGAGGTGAAACCAAGGGATGGTGCTCGGAGGTGGGTAGGTGGTGGAACCAAGGGACGGTGCTCGGAGGTGGGTAAGAGGTGGAACCAAGGGACAGTGCTCGGAGGTGGGTAGTGGGTGGAACCAAGGGACGGTGCTCGGAGGTGGGTACGCGGTGGAACCAAGGGACAGTGCTTGGAGGTGGGTACGCGGTGGAACCAAGGGACAGTGCTTGGAGGTGGGTAGAGGGTGGAACCAAGGGACAGCGCTCAGAGGTGGAACCAAGGGACAGTGCTTGGAGGTGGGTAAGGGGTGGAACCAAGGGATGGTCCCTGGAGGAAGGTAGGAGGTGGAACCAAGGGTTGGTGCTCGGTGGGTAGGGGATAGAATCAAGGGACGATGCTCTGAGGAAGGTAGACGGTGGAACCAAGGGATGGTGCTCGGAGGTGGGTATGGGTTAAACCAAGGAACAGTTTTTGGAGGTGGGTAGGGGGTGGAACCAAGGAACGGCACTTGGAGGTGGAACCAAGGGAAGGAGCTAGAAGGTGGGTAGGGGTGGAACCAATGGATGGTGCTAGGAGGTGGGTAGGGTGTAGAACCAAGGGTCAGTGCTCGGTGGTGGGTAGGGGGTGGAACCAAGGAACGTCACTAGAAGGTGGGAAGGGGTGGAACCAAGGGACGGCACTAGAAGGTGGGTAGGGGTGGAACCAAGAGATGGTGCTAGGAGGTGGGTCAGGAGCAGAGACAAGGGGTGACCCGGAAGGTGGGAGTCTCTGCACCTATTCTCTGAGGGGAAAAAAATCCTAATGCTAAGACAAAAAAAGGAATTCTGCCGAAATATTTTTGGCATTTCTCCTCTCCATCATAGAGAGTTGGGAATTATAATTCCCAGGTTTTACCAGTCAGCATGCAGGGGAGGCTGAACAGTAAAAATGGAAACTTTTAACAATGGATCATTTATGCCGATCTCGGAGAGGTATGTGGTCTCTTTTGGAACATTCTGTTTCAGTGATATCTGTTCCCATTTCAGGTCATTACACAGGGGGATGTGCACATGAATATATGTATTTGAACTGTTCCTTTGAAAGATGGGCCCATTTCTACAGTGAAATAGTAGAATGAGAAGGAAATATGTTTTTTAGCTGATGGAATACCCACAGTGCTTTGCACATGTCATCACTTTGAAAATCTTCACAGTTCGCAAAATGTACCGAATTCTGTAGTGATTGACTGCACAGCCCGCCGCGGACCTCTGACATTGTCAGCCTACAGCTGTGCTGTCTGCTATCACCTCGCCGCATTAATTGAAAGGTGCGACGGCCTTTATACATCTGACACATCGGAGCGGGGCTCCAAGTATTATATGTTATGACACATTTTCGTTGGGTTTAATTTGTGAACTTTTTGTGATTCAGTGTAGGACCAATGTGCTAATCTAGTGCCTGCTCTCACCGCCAGGGATTTACCATTACCCACAAGCAATTGCTAGATCTGTTTTACGGTTTTTACACAACCCTAGCGAAGGAAAATTAAAAAAGGAGGTATTATCCAGTGCGACTTTCATGCGACTTTACACTCTATGGCAAGTCGCGTCGAAGTAGTAGAGGAACTTTTTTTTAACAAATTCAGTCCCGGGCACTTTCACCTTCTTCCTGCCCAGGCCAATTTTCAGCACTTTTGCAATTTGAATGACAATTGCGTGAGCATTGCGTCTAGAGCCTACCCAAGTGTATTGCAATAGCGAATGAATATTCACTGTCGTAACAATGATCATCCTCCCGGCCAATCAGGAAGCGGGTCTGAAACCCATCACCCGATTGACTGAAAGAACAGGCAATCCTATTGCATGCCTAGGAGTAGGGAAGGAGACACACAGCAGAAGCGAGGCGGAGGAGAAGACACAGGAGCCCGGTGCCCATAGCTACCTGATGCCCGCCACCTAAATGAGGTAAGTGCCAGAGGACCAACAGGCAGACAGCGAGTGGGGGGGGTTGTTGATGGTTGTTGTTTGCCACCCCCCCAAAAAAAACACCAGCCGCCACTGGAATAGTCACGACTTAATGTGTCCAAAATCGAATGACAAGTGGGACCAGTGAAAACGCCTGTGTATTCAACGTGCATTTTCCTGTGCATATTAGAGCAATGATGTCACAAGCATTCCCGCCGCTTTGTGTATGTCAGCTGGAGGAAAGCTTCCACCCGCAGCTCATTGGTCCACTGCTATCTTATGGGTTCGGATGAACTCGTCACTAGTCAGCAGTCATTTTTCTATACCTGTAGTGTGTTTGAGCCCAGGTTCACACTGACCGCAGGAATGAAATTGTGCAAGTTCAGTTAACCGCGCACGATTTTATTACCCGCATGCCAGTCCCGACTTCGGGGGCGATTTAAGAGACATCTGTGCAGGTTACTGCACAGATGTCAATGGAAATCGCACCCCGAAGTCGCCAAAAGTAGTACAGAAACTACCATTTTTATAAATCAGTGTGGCAACGCAAATGCGGTGTTGGAACCGATTTCGGTGCTGCCATTGCCGGTGTTCTGCCGAGATGTGTCCCCCTGGCGGATAATGCCCGCCCTGGACTGCACAGGCGCAGCGCTCTAGCTCCGAAAATTACCGAACATGAAGAGCTGGGCATGAGCTGGAGACTGCGCAATGAACAGGGCATAGTGACAGTGGTTGACGCACGCTGCTGATGCTCGCTCCACTCTGCAAGGGGGGCCTGTGTATTACAATTATATCGTGTAAGAGGCGGATGCCACAAAGTTGCCCATCAACAGTGCAAAACTCGCCCTACTTTTCATACACCCGCCCCCCCTATCAGACGATATAATAGTAATACACACGCCACGGGGGGCGTGGCGTGTGTATGCCTATTATATTGTCTGTAATATATCAGCAGCGTGCGTCAGCGTGAAGCACAATATTGTGCTCAATGAGCATGCGCCATGTCCAGGCGATTGAGAGATATGTTGAGGTTCGGCAATTTTCGTAGGTTCGCTGCGCCTGCGCAGGACAGAGCGGGTAAAATCCGCCGGGGGACAATTCTCGGCAGGACACCGGCAATTGCCGCCGATTTGACATTTCAAATCGCATGCCAAATCGCTCCAATGTGTACCTGGGCTAAAAGGATAAAACATGGGGAGATTTATATGTTTGACAGAGATATATGAAATACTTTTTTTTTCTATTTCCTTTAATGCCAATCCTGACAATCACTTGAAGATGTTTGTGTTCTTAGGTGATATATTTGGCCAATTTGCCATCTTAATGAAAAGAAGGCAGTGAGGAGGTCCCTATCTGTGGTTTCTTCTCTTACTGACCAGTCTGTCCGGGTGAACAGCCATCTCTCCAGGAGGGTAAGCTGGAGGGTTAGCACAGGGACACGTGACTGCTGAAGGACATAATTACACTGCAGACAAAGCTGCCTGATAATTGAGCCATTTAAAGGTTAATTTGTCTTTTTAACCCATTGTGCTCCTTTCTGAGATTTTCTAGAAAAGGCGTTAATTGCTACATCCTGTCCGCAGCTCCTGCATGCCGTCAGATGTCATTTAGTGCACTCGGTGGAACGATATATAATAAAGGCATGGACCTAGTGTCCCCATTGGAAGATTTCCCCTCTATTCCTGATCTTTGAAGAGCCGAAAATTTGGGATTTTCTTTCAGGCTTTTTGCATTTTGCAGATTTGCACTACAGAACGTGTTCCATAGGAAACCATGTTACATGGACTGTAGTGCAAATCTGCAAAATGCACTAACAAAATGCATAGGTGTGAACCAGGCCTCACTCTCGTTGATTACAGTCACCAGGACAAATAGAGAGGGGGAATCTCCTTAAAGGGGGGCACAGACAAGAATGAAAACCTGACAGGGGTTCTAACCACTCTCTTCTTTATCTACATTATTAAAAACTTACCTTAACCAGACATGTGAAAGAATATTTTTTGGAGGGGGTAGGGAATGGATAACCAGTTTAGAGCTGTGTTCTAAAGATTTTCCTTTACTTCCTTAAAGCGGTAGTTCACCCTCCTTTCCATCATTAGACCATTAAATTCGGCATCGTAGCGCGAGCTACGGTATGCCGGTCTTAAATTTTTAATCCCCGTACTCACTGTGGTATCGATGATTGAAGAATCCGACTCCCGCGGGGAATGGGCGTGCCTATGGAGAGGGAGGATGATTGACGGCCGGCTCTGGCACGTCACGCTCCCCGAAGACAGCCGGAGTAGGTCTCGGCTATTCACAGCGCCTGCGCACAGGCTATGCGCAGGCGCCGTGAATAGCCAAGCCTATTTCGGCTATTTCCGGAGAAGCGTGACGTGCCAGGGCCGGCCGTCAATCACCTTCTCTCACCATAGGAACGCCCATTCCCCGGATTCTTCAATCATCGATAGCACAGTGAGTACGGGCATAAAAAATGTAAGACCGGCATACCGTAGCTCGCGCTACGATGCCGAATTTAATGGTCTAATAAAAAAAAACTTTTTTTTTTTTTTTTAACAGGGTGAACCCCCGCTTTAAGACATAACAGGATGTGAGAGCTCTCATAAGGAAAAGGAAATCTTAGACAGTTGCCCCCCCGAATCAAATGTCTCCACTGGAAGATTTTTCTTTATGCATGTGTGTATGTAGAGGTATAGAACAGGTTTCCAATAACCTTCCATAAAGAAAAAAAATATACATCATTATTATCCCTTAGACCCCTTTCACACTGAGGAGTTTTTCAGGTGGTACAGCGCTAAAAATAGCGCTGCTATACCGCCTGAAAAACTCCTGCACTGCATACTAAATGTGAAAGCCCGAGGCGATGCGCTGGCGGGAGAGAAAAAAATCTCCTGTCAGCAGCATCTTTGGAGCGGTGAGAGGAGCGGTATGTATACCGCTCCTTCACCACTCCTTCCCATTTAAAACAATGGGAAACCGCGGCAATACGCCTCTGCAGAGGCGCATTGCAGGCGGTTTAACCCTTTATCGACCTGCTAGCGGGGGGGGGGGGTTAATACTGCTGGCCGCTGAATCCCACGGTAAATCCGGCGGTATAGCGCTGCTATTTTTAGCGGCGCTATACCACCACCGCGGCTCCCGCCCCAGTGTGAAAGGGGCCTAACAGTTATGAAAGAAAGGTGGAGTCAAAGGCTGGTCACCAACCGATGACTCAATGGAGGGAGTTACTAAATCCGATGCAGCGGTAGTAACCACTCAGCTTATAACTTGTTCAGTAAGGCTTGCTTCACACCTATGCATGTTGCTTTTGAGCGTTTTTGCGGTGCTTGCTGCGTTTTTCAACATGCGCTTTTACCACGATTTGCGTTTTTTTTTATAAAAAAAAATTTCCGCCAATTATTTTTTTTTTTTTAATTTTCTTTAACAACCAGCTATAAACAGGTTTTAAAAAACGCAAATTGCGGCAAAATCCTGTTACTTGCGTTTTGGACGCGGGTCCATTGAATTCCATTACATGCAAAACGCTGCTTTTTGCAGGAAAATAAGTCCCTGGCCCTTTCCAAAAAGGCAGAGGCACAAAAAAGCATTGATGTGAACATGTTTCATAGGAAACCATGTTAAAAAATGTCCCTGCATTTCTGCAAAATGCATCAAAAAACGCATTAGTGTGAATGGAGCCTAAGGCAGGATTCACACCTGTGCATTTTTAGTGCATTTTGCAGGTTCCCACTATAGTCCATATAACATGGTTTCCTATGGAACACGTTCTGTAGTGCAAATCTGCAAAATGCAAAAAAGCACTGAAAATGCATACGTGTGAATCAGGACCTAAGCTTTAATAAAACCTGGAAGCTGATTGGTTACTATGCACAGTTGCCCCAGATTCTGTGTGCTCCAGTTTGAGGCTGGATTCACACCTATGCATGTTGCTTTTGAGCGTTTTTGTAGTGCTTTTTGCGGTGCTTGCCGCGTTTTTTGACACGTTTTTACCGCGATTTGCATTTTTTTTTTTCAATTTTTCTTTTTAGCCAGCTTTTTTTTTTTTTTTTTTTTTTTACATTTCCTTTAGTAACCAGCTAAAAACAGGTTAAAAAACCCGCAAAAACCCGGTACTTGCGTTTTGGATGCGGGTCCATTGAAATCTATTACATGCAAAACGCTGCTTTTTGCAGGAAAATAAGTCCCTGGCCCTTTCCAAAAAGGCAGAGGCACAAAAAAGCATTGATGTGAACATGTTTCATAGGAAACCATGTTAAAAAATGTCCCTGCATTTCTGCAAAATGCATCAAAAACGCATTGGTGTGAATGGAGCCTTAGTAAATGATCGGCTCATATATGGTTATTCCAGCCCTCACCTGTGCCTAGACCTGCCGAAACCACTGATTCCTAGTGCTGGGCGCAATGCTTTACTGCGGGGATGGGGGCGCCTTCCTTCTGTTACAAGGCTGACAGAAGTAGTGACAGCAGCTCTGATCTTGGCAAGTAACTGCTGGGAAGCTTGCACATCATGAACGGGGCGAGGGGAGGGGGCAGTTGGGCATCTTTGCCTTGGGCGCTGGACAACCTTGTCCCGGCACAGGATTTTTATCATCTCTGAGCCAGCATCTCAGTCCAGAAAGTAGATGGGTGACCCTGGGTGATGCTTAACCAGTTAACAACCGCCCTATAGACGATATACGTCTACAAGGCGCTTGCTTAACTCTGGGAGGACGTCCTCTGGGGCACGCACACGGGAATGTCCGTGACCCGGCGC
The DNA here is from genome assembly GCF_905171775.1 of Rana temporaria. NCBI lineage: Eukaryota > Metazoa > Chordata > Amphibia > Anura > Ranidae > Rana > Rana temporaria. The sequence continues at coordinate 49,709,889 of NC_053493.1, forward strand.
ATCACGGATCACGGTAAATCGCCGCTGATAGCGGCGGTTTACCACGTGATCGCTCCGTCCAATGACAAGCTGCTGTGGGCTGGATCTGTGACACATGCAGTCACAGATCCAGCAAGCCATCCATCCCTGCTCAGCCATCCCTGCCCATACTGTGCAATACTCTGGAATACCCCAAACTACTCTGCAATACCCCACAATACTCTGCAATACCCCACACTACTCTGCAATACCCCACAATACTCTGCAATACCCCACAATACCCTGCAACGTCGCCTATGGGGATTTTTAAGTAGCAAAGTTTGGCGCCATTCCACGAGCGTGTGCAATTTTAAAGGGTGACATGTTGGGTATCTATTGACTCGGCGTAACTTCATCTTTCACATTTATGCAAAAGAATGAAGAAAAAATACTAAATTTGCTAAATTTTATAACAGAAACCAAGAAAAATTCATTTTTTTTTACAGAATTTTCAGTCTTTTTTCTCTTATAGCGCAAAAAATAAAAAACCCAATGGTGATTAAATACCACCAAAAGAAAGCTCTATTTTTTGTGAAAAAAAGGACGAAAATTTCATTTGGGTACAGTGTTGTATGACTGAGTAATTGTCATTCAAATTGTGAGAGCAGCGAAAGCTGAAAATTGGTCTGGTTATTAAGGGGGTTTACGTCCCCAGTGATCAAGTGGTTAAACAAAGATGGTTCCGTCTGCGGGGGAAGAAAAGCAGATGAGGGCCTTGTCAGGAGGAGTACTGTGAATAATTAGACTCAGCGTGTAATTATAAATCTCAGAGAGTTCTGTAGCCAAAAATTAGACAACTAGAGAATATTCCGGTCAGCATTGTCTCATGATATCTACACTGAATACAGGAGCCTCAAAGCCCACAAAACATTCTAAGCATTCAGTTTGCATTGTGATATAAAGCATGTTCTTCATTGCATGGTATGTACATCTCGGGGGAGGAAGCTCTGTGATTTCCTATCTCGCCCTTCCCGCACAATTCAGTTAAACTCACACCAACATGAAAAACCAGTTTTCGGGAAAGTTTCTGCAGTAAATAACGAACCTCCAAGGCTGATTTAGTGTTGCAGAACGTGCTGAGTGACATTTGGCGCCTCCAGCGTCTGCCAGTGTGAAGAAATCCAGACCAGCTGCTCTGCCAGAGATGACATTGCCATCTACAGGGAATGGAATATGGCTGATCGCTGGACATTGTCACTGTCTCCACATAGATTTCTAATGGCCTAGAACAAGTATTGAATTAAATTTAAATTTACTTTAGTTAGTAAAATGTTCTTCCAGCAGAGGTCCGAATCACATGTTTGTGTGACGACTCAGATCCGTTACATGACGGCCCCCCGTATTTATATTACCGTTCCCTTCCTACATCAGTGTCCTTAGCCCCCCCTACACATCACAGCCCCCCCCTTTACGTCACAGTCCTCACCCCTACATCAGTGCCCTCAGCCCCCCCTTTACATCACAGTCCCCACCTCCACATCAGTGTCCTCTGCTCCCCTGCACATCACAGCCCCGCCTGCACATCACAGCCCCCACCTCTACATCAGTGTCCTCAGCCCCCACCTCTACATCAGTGTCCATAGCCCCCTCTTTACATCACTTCCCCCACCTCTACATCAGTGTCCTCAATCCCCCTTTATATCACAGCCCCCCCTTTACATCACAGCCCCCACCTCTACATCAGTGTCCTCAGCCCCGCCTGCACATCACAGCCCCCACCTCTACATCAGTGTCCTCAGCCCCCTTGCACATCACAGCCCCCCCTTTACATCACAGCTCCCTTTACATCAGTGTCCTCAGCCCCCCCATTTACATCACAGCCCCCACCTCTATATCAGTGTCCTCAACCCCTCTTTACATCACAGCCCTCCCTTTACATCACAGCCCCCACTTCTACATCAGTGTCCTCAGCCCCCCCTGCACATCACAGCCCCCACCTATACATCAGTGTCCTCAGCCCCCCTGCAAATCACAGCCCCCTTTTACATCACAGCCCCCTCTACATCAGTGTACTCAGCCCCCCTGCACATCACAGCCCCCCTCTACATCAGTGTCCTCAGCCCCCCTTTACATCACAGTCCCCCTCTACATCAGTGTTCTCAGCCCCCCTTTACATCACAGCCCCCCTCTACATCAGTGTCCTTACCCCCTTTTAAATCACAGCCCCACGCTACATCAGTGTCCTCAGCCCCCCTTTACATCACATCCCCCACCACTATATCAGTGGTCTCAGCCCCCCCTTTACATCACAGCCCCCCATCTTTACATCACCGCCCCCTCTACACCAGTATCCTCAGCCCCCCCTTTACATCACAGTCCCCCTCTACATCAGTGTCCTCAGCCCCCCTGCACATCACAGCCCCCACCTCTACATCAGTGTCCTCAGCCCCACCTTTACATCACAGAACCCCTCTACATAAGTGTTCTCAGCCCCCCTGTACATCACAGCCCCCTTTTACATCACAGCCCCCCTCTACATCAGTGTCCTCAGCCCCCATTTACATCACAGCCCCCGTATACATCACAGCCCCCCTCTACATCAATGTCCTTAGCCCCCTTCACATCACAGCCCCCACCTCTACATCAGTGTCCTCAGCCCCCTTGCACATCACAGCCCCCCCTTTACATCACAGCTCCCTTTACATCAGTGTCCTCAGCCCCCCCATTTACATCACAGCCCCCACCTCTATATCAGTGTCCTCAACCCCTCTTTACATCACAGCCCTCCCTTTACATCACAGCCCCCACTTCTACATCAGTGTCCTCAGCCCCCCCTGCACATCACAGCCCCCACCTATACATCAGTGTCCTCAGCCCCCCTGCAAATCACAGCCCCCCCCCTTTTACATCACAGCCCCCTCTACATCAGTGTACTCAGCCCCCCTGCACATCACAGCCCCCCTCTACATCAGTGTCCTCAGCCCCCCTTTACATCACAGCCCCCCTCTACATCAGTGTCCTCAGCCCCCCTTTACATCACAGCCCCCCTCTACATCAGTGTCCTTACCCCCTTTTAAATCACAGCCCCACGCTACATCAGTGTCCTCAGCCCCCCTTTACATCACATCCCCCACCACTATATCAGTGGTCTCAGCCCCCCCTTTACATCACAGCCCCCCATCTTTACATCACCGCCCCCCTCTACACCAGTATCCTCAGCCCCCCCTTTACATCACAGTCCCCCTCTACATCAGTGTCCTCAGCCCCCCTGCACATCACAGCCCCCACCTCTACATCAGTGTCCTCAGCCCCACCTTTACATCACAGAACCCCTCTACATAAGTGTTCTCAGCCCCCCTGTACATCACAGCCCCCTTTTACATCACAGCCCCCCTCTACATCAGTGTCCTCAGCCCCCATTTACATCACAGCCCCCGTATACATCACAGCCCCCCTCTACATCAATGTCCTTAGCCCCCTTTACATCACAGCCCCGACCTCTACATCAGTGTCCTCATCCCCCCCTTCACATCAAAGTCTCCCTTCACATCAGTCCCCCACCCCCAAATCACAGCCCCCCCCTTTATTGTCACAGTCACAATCCTCCCCCCTTGTTTCATATTTAACCCGCCACATCACAGTTTCCCCCACTATACATCACATCCCCCCCTTTATGGTACAGCCCCCCCCCCCTGTTCATAGCAGTGTCCTTAGCCCCCTTTAAAGCAAAGTCTTTAGCCCTCTTCACCCCCCCCGCCCCATAGCAGTGTATTTAGCCCCCTTCATAACAGTGTCCTTAAACAAACATAGAAAAGGAATGCAGCCACCTCATCTAAGGTCTGGTGAGCAGTATATTCAAATTTAAATTCTAGGTTGAAATGCTTGTTACATTTGGACCTGGGTAGACCGCTGCCCTTTTTTTTTAGATGAAGACATTTTCAGGAGGAGTACTTTGATCTCATCTGCAGTTGTTACACTTACACATCATTTAACATGCATGCGCTCCACATGAAAGACACGTTAACATACGAAAAAAATACATCTGATGCTAGATCCGCGTTAAGGAACAATATTTCATTCGGTCTTTTCGCCTGGAGGAGCCTTTATATGTGTTTCATGTACTGTACATTTTGATGAATGTGCTGATTGGGGCATATTTGATCCTGCCCGTAGTGCATACTTATTACTTGTTATGACACGAGCGTACCCTGTACTGGTAGAAGGAGAATGCATTCTGTACGTCACTATGTTGTGAAGCTTTTGCAGGAGATCCTTTCTGCTCCTCCACTTTGATGCTGGCAATCTACAAAGAGGATTAGTGTGGTTTGTATCTGATACAAGGAGCAGCATTAGAAATTCATTATAATGTATCATTCATAAAGACCTTGACTGGAGCAGGAAGACACAGAAACAATAGATCCAAGTACAAGCAGGGATTGCAACCTTGCATTAGTTGTCATATTTAATGGCATGACCCTGGATCAGTATTCACTTTTTATAAGGAACTGTCAGTTTAGTCTTATGAATATGTTATGTGTTGTCAGTGACATGCATGTTAAAGCGAAGGTCCACCTGAATTTTTTTTTTTTAAAGCCAGCAGCTACAAATACTGCAGCTGCTAACTTTTAATAAATGAACACTTACCTGTCCATCACGCCCCCGCAATGTCGGCAGCCGAGGCCGAGCAATCGCTGGTCTCTCAGGTGTCCCCGTCGCCATCCTCGGTGAGGGAATCAGGAACTGAAGCGTTGCGGCTTCACTGCCCGGTTCCCTACTGTGCATGCGCCAGTCAAGCGGCGCATCGTTACTGGTCCCAGCTGTCTCCTGGGACCAGTATGTTTCCCAGAAGAAAGCGGGGGGGGGGGGGGGGCGAAGGGGCGTGGCCCCCATGGGAGCCTATTCCCGAATGTGGGTGCAAATACCTGTATTACACAGGTATCTACACCCCCCTCCCCTCTGAAAGGTGCCAAATGTGACACCGGAGGGGGGAGGGTTGCGAAAAGCGGAGGTTCACTTTTTGTTTGGACCTCCGCTTTACTATATGAGTGCTACACTGTATATGTGGATATATATATATATATATATATATATATATATATATATACATACAGTTGTGCTCAAAAGTTTGCATACCCTGTCAGAAATTGTGAAATTTTGGCATTAATATTGAAAATATGACTGATCATGCCAAAAAAAAATTTCTTTTATTTAAGGATAGCAATCACTTTTCCCTTGTAATAGAAACAAAGCATGACAGGACCTCTTGAATATGAGATCTGGGGTCAAAAAGACCTCAGATCTCATATTGACACTAAAATGCAATAAAATAAAAACGTTGTAAAAAAAAAAAATGTCTCTTTAACGTAACCACTTAAGACCCGGCAGATAAAGGACCCGGCCAGGTTTTGCGATTCGGCACTGCGTCGCTTTAACAGATAATTGCGCGGTCGTGCGAGGTGGCTCCCAAACAAAATTGGCGTGTTTTTTTTCACACAAATAGAGCTTTCTTTTGGTGGTATTTGATCACCTCTGCGGTTTTTATTTTTTGCGATATAAACAAAAATAGAGCGTCAATTTTGAAAAAAATGCAAAATGTTTTACTTTTTGCTATAATAAATATTCCCCAAAAATATATATATATATAAAAAAAATGTCTTCAGTTTAGGCCGATACGTATTCTTCGCAATAAGCGTTTATCGGTTGGTTTGCGCAAAATTTATAGCGTTTACAAAATAGGGGATAGTTTTATTGCATTTTTATAAAAAAAAATGTTTTTACTACTAATGGCGGCGATCAGCGATTTTTTTCGTGACTGCGACATTATGGCGGACACTTCGGACAATTTTGACACATTTTTGGGACCATTGTCATTTTCACAGCAAAAAATGCATTTAAAATGCATTGTTTACTGTGAAAATAACAATTGCAGTTTGGGAGTTAACCACAAGGGGGCGCTGATGGGGTTATGTGTGACCTCATATGTGTTTCTAACTGTAGGGGGGTGTGGCTGTAGGTGTGACGTCATCGATTGTGTTTCCCAATAAAAGGGATCACACGATCGATGACGCCGCCACAGTGAAGAACGGGGAAACTGTGTTTACACACAGCTCTCCCCGTTCTTCAGCTCCGGGGACCGATCGCGGGACTCCAGCGGCGATCGGGTCTGCGGGTCCCGCGGTCCCGGTCACAGAGCTTCAGACGGGGTCGCGGGCGCGCGCCCGCAACCCACGGCTGGGTACTAGCACAGGACGTACCTATACGTGCATGTGCCCAGCCGTGCCATTCTGCCGACGTAAATGTGCAGGAGGCGGTTCTTAAGTGGTTAAGAGCTATGGGCGTAAGTGACGTTTTGACGTTGTTTCCACCCTGCAATGGTGTGGAGACGAGTGGGGGCCATCTCCCCCTCACTCAGCTCCATACCTAATAGGAGACAGGATGCGATCGCCTCCGCCCGTGGCTCCGGTAAGCAGCGGAGGGCACCGGAGCACGGCGGGAACGGGGGGGCCTCTCCCGCCACTGATAAAGGTGATTTTGCAGCAAATCCGCCGCAGAAACCTCTTTTATCTAAAAGCGGATCGCCCACTGAAGAAGAGGATATCGGGGTTATGGTAGCTAGCTGCTGCCATAACAACGATGTCCCTCTTTAAAGTACCGACGTATAACAACGGCAGGCGGTCCGTAAATTGTTCATCTCAGTATAAAAATACAGCTGTTCTGTGAAGCCCTCAGAGATTTGTTAGAGAACCTTAGTGAACAAACAGCCTCGTGAAGGCCAATGAACACGCCAGACAGGTCAGGAATAAAGTTGTGTAGAAGTTTAAAGCAGGGTTAGGTTTTAAAAAAAATAATACAAGCTTTGAACATCTCACAGAGCTCCGTTCAATCCATCATCCGAAAATGGAAAGAGTATGGCACAACTGTAGTAGCAATTAAATAAATGTTTGGAACATTGTATGCTCATTAGCAATTAATTGCTAGAGCACGCTTTTTTTATTTGTCACTTTATGGGGAGTCATTTGTTACATATGTGTAGCAATCACAAATTAGTGATCTATAGCAGTAGTAAACTCTAATTTAATAGCTCTAATTTTAAGCTTATGATAAATCTCACCTGTAGGAACAATGAATATCTCCTAAACATGTGCTGCTTAGGAGATACTTACATCAGCAATAGCCAATGACATCACCTGCACATGTTCAGTGACACTCTGCATTCAAGCTTTCCTTATACCTCCGACCACGACAGGTTCTCCGACCGGCAGAACTGGCACTGTTGGTTGGACTGCAAGCCAGCAAGCTGCAAGCGGCTGCACAGGGTGCCATGGGCAACAGGGGGCGCCGTGCGGCACACACAGCTCACATAATGTGAGTCACATCAGGGCCGATCCTAGATGGGGTGCAGTTCACCCAGGCGCCACAGAGGTGGGGGCGCTCAAGCGCCAGATTGCTCCCCTCCCTCCTCCTCTCTCTTGTTGGTGTCTCTCTCGCAGCTCACAGCCGCCGTGCTGATTCCCAGGTCCGTCCTGCCCCCCGCAAGCCGTGCGGTGGGGGGGGGGCTGCCTGCCTGTAACACTCCCCCATCTAATGCTGTCTCCAATGTCTCCGAAGACAGCCTGAGTTGGTGGGCGTAGCTGGGGGTGTGGCTGCTTCCTCCACTCCTCCCACAGACTCCTTCACTCTGGCTGATCCCACAGCTGAAGGAGAAAGAAACGAGGACACAGCAGCATCTACAGGCATGCTGTAAGCTCTATACCACCCCAACCTGCCCTATGCCACCTCAGCCTGCCCTATGCCACCGCAACCTGCCCTATGCCACCGCAACCTGCCCTATGCCACCACAACCTGCCCTATACCACCACAAACTGCCCTATACCACCTCAGCCTGCCCAATACCACCTCAGCCTGCCTTATGCCACCACAACCTGCCCTATACTACCCCAACCTGCCCTATACCACCACAAACTGCCCTATGCCACCACAACCTGCCCTATACCACCCCGGTCTGCCCTATGCCACCGCAACCTGCTCTATACCACCCCACCTTGCCCTATACCACCCCAGACTGCCCTATACCACCACAACCTGCCCTATACCATTTCAGCCTGCCCTATACCACCTCAGCCTGCCCTATGCCACCACAACCTGCCCTATGCCACCGCTACCTGCCCTATATCACCCCAACCTGCCTTAACTTGACCTTGAAATGTCCTTCCTACATCTGATGCCACCAAGTGCCCGGCCATCTAGTGGCAGAAGAGAAAAGTACAACAAGGCCTTATTCACACTTATGCATTTTTAGTGCTTTTTGCATTTTTGCATTTTGCACTACAGAACGTGTTCCATAGGAAATCATGTTAAATCGACTGTAGTGCAAATATGCAAAATTCATAAAGCACTAAAAAGGCATAGGTGTGAATTAGACCTTAGGGAAAAAATCAATGGATCTCTAACAACTATCTACAGTAGCTACTCCTGACAAGGAATTTGGTGAGAAGCTCCCTGACTAAACCCCACATCTCCATTCTAGTAACAGGTTCTCTTTATTTACCTATTAACAAGCAAAAAGTTCCAACTCAGCTTTAAAGTCACTTCTGTGTGCAAATTGCAGCAGTTTTTTTCTCTTTATTAAAAATTCCGTAACTACTTTGATGAAAAATGAAAATGTTGAATCGCTGACAAACAAAGAAGCAATTTGAAGCTGTGTAAAAATCATTAGACGAAATCCGTGTGAAGAAGAAGGGTTATTTATGGCAAGCTATTATATGACTACGGGGACTGTGTATTACATAAAACTAACAAAGCAGATCTTCAGAAACATTGTTTGGGGTTTAGGGGAATATCGAATGGCTGTAATAAATCCGTTGTCTTAAAAATATAGAAAGTATATGTAGAATCAATTTAGAGCTATAAAAATGGATGCCGAGAGGATAAAAAAAGAGTGTCAGCCGACATCTGGAATTTGATTGGGTGTCGTTTATAACGCCATTAAGTAGGATGAAAACACAAAGGATCATCAATTGCAAGGCAGCCTTCTGCCTGAGATAAACTCATGTTGGGCTGGATCCAGACAACGCTGAGGGCAATGGAGATGACTTGAGATTTATGACATCACAAAGTTAGATAACTTAAACTGAATCTAAATCTGTTGTAGGCCAACTGCACCTAACAATGGCCCAGATTCAGGTACATTTGCGCTTTATTTGCGGAGGCACAGAGCAACGATTTTGCCCTGCGCCCCCGCAAATATTTTGCGCTGCCCTCGATTCACGGAGCAGTAGCTCCGTAAATTGCGAGGGCGCGCCGGCAAAATTGCCCGGCGTAAGCGCGCGCAATGTAAATGATCCCGCCGGGGGCGGGAATCATTTAAATTAGGCGCGCCGAGCGTAGAGCACATGCTCCGTCGGGAAACTTTCCCGACGTGCATTGCGGCAAATGACGTCGCAAGGACGTCATTTGCTTCAAAGTGAACGTGAATGGCGTCCAGCGCCATTCACGATTCACTTACGCAAACGACGTAGATTTTAAATATCGCGACGCGGGAACGTGGGTATCCTATAGCATTGGCTGCGCCTGCTATTAGGATGTGTAACCTTGCGCGAAACCCGACGTACGCAAACTACGTAATTTGCGTACGCAGGGCTCGCGCAACGGTGTGAATCGGTGTTAGTATGCAATTTGCATACTATACACAGATCACAATGGGAGCGCCCCCTAGCGGCCAACGCAAGAATGCAGCCTAAAATCTGCGTGGCATAAGAGCCTTATGCCACGCAGATTTTAGGCTGCAGTCGGCGTAGCGATGTTTCTGAATCAGGAGCATTCGCTACGCCGGAGCAAGTAAGCAATTGCGCTGTGTAACCTATGGTTACACAGGCGCAATTGCTTCTTGAATCTGGCCCACTGACTCTAGTTTTTTGGTGGCCACCCAAAGGGTAAATCGCCAACCGGCTTTTATACTGTAGCTCTCAAAACACATTATTGGATTCTTTAGATTAGCGATTGACGACTTATGAGCTAAAGGGGGCTTCAAATGTGGCCCCTGAAATCACCATAGGGCCACACGTAATATTCAATCTATGTAGTGCTTGAGAGGACTGTCAGAAACTACACCTGGTAAGTAGAGGAAATAAGGGTCAGAGAATGTGGACGCGCTACATATTTGGCTGGGGATTTGCTGACGAAGGCAATACGAAACTGGGAACATGTTACATGAGGCGAGTAGAGATCAATGCTATTACCCTATTCAGTGTTCCCACTACAGACTGCTGAAGTCCAAGGGCCACACATCAAATACCAAAGGGCTGCAGGTTGGGCACCAGGGCTTAAGATCTACCAACAACTGCGTATTACAAAGGCAACAAGATACAAATTACAAGTATAATTTTGGTAGACCACAAAGCTGTTCACGTAAAGATCTCCACGGATTCCTCATCCACACTAAGCAGTGTCGATGGATGAAGCCCCAGCGTGCCACTATTGTATTTTGACATCTGCCATTGGGGCTGTTGGAACACCCAAGCAGTAGCACTATGGATTTGGGCCCCCACCAAGGGAAACTGCACTAGGTCACAATACCAAAGCTTTTTTTCCTGCACACCACGCCTCATGAGCAAGGCTCTTTAGCTGAGACCAGGGCAATTTCTGTTACCAGGACACAAAACCTAGCCATTGCACTGGCACCTGAAGTCTAGTGGGAGGATGTGTGGTCCTTAGGTTACTTCCCTCAATGCATTAGAGGGTGTCTCTTTAGGAGAGCATCTCACCTAGTACTCGTTGATTGACTTTGGCTGATCATGAGAAGTAGGGTTCACCAGGTCTTTTGGCTACGTAAATCTACTGTAATGCCACATACACATGGTCAGAATTTCCGACATAAAATTTGCGATGGGAGCTTGTTGTCGGAAATTCCAACCTTGTGCAGGCTCCATCGGACATTTGCTGCCGGAATTTCCGACAACAAAAATTTGAGAGCTGGTTCTCAAATTTTCCGACAACAAAATCCGTTCTCGTAAATTCCGATAGTGTGTAGACAATTCCGACTCACAAAATTCCACGCATGCTCTGAATCAAGTATGAGATGGAAGCGCTCGGTCTGGTAAAACTAGCGTTCATAATGGAGATAGCACATTCGTCACGCTGTAACGGACTGAAAAGCACAAGGCTGAAAAGCGCGAATCAACTCTCACCAAACTTCTACTAACACGACTGGTATTGAACTTCCCTTTAATAGTGCCGGCGTACATGTTGGACGTGACCGGGTTCTTGGCGTTTCGAATTTCCGACATTTGTGCGACCGTGTGTATACAAGACAAAAATCACGGTTTTGTTGTTGGAAATTTCGATCGTCTGTACTTGGCATAAGTGTGCCTTTCCCCTGTCATCTGTTTAGGCGGTGGTTAATGATGGGATGTGGGGTTCCAGCACCTTGTACCTCTGGACCCCTTTATATTACACAGCACCCTGCACCTCTGGACCCTTTTACATTACACAGCACCCTGCACCTCTGGGCCCCTTTACATTACACAGCACCCTGCACCTCTGGACCCCTTTACATTACACAGCACCCTGCACCTCTGGGCCCCTTTACATTACACAGCACCCTGCACCTCTGGACCCCTTTACATTACACAGCACCCTGCACCTCTGGACCCCTTTACATTACACAGCACTCTGCACCTCTGGACCCCTTCACATTACATAGCATCGCACCTCTGGACCCCTTTACATTACACAGCCCCCCACAGTCTGTCACACAGACACCCCCCTAACAGTTCTGGACCCCCTGTGTGTTATACTGGAGGGAGACGTGACATACGGCCTGCCACGGGCCACCGGGCATATGCCCGGTATGCCCTATCACTTGACCGATGTGTGGCATGAGATTTTGATAGAACTCAAGCACAGTTTCTAAAGAAAAGTCCATCAGCTGAGCTAGATTTTTGCATGCAAGCCTTATATGATAGGGACGATCTTTCCACAAACAGCACATGTTGCAAAAGCAACAAGTATAATATGGACAGCTTTAAAAGATATTAAATAACATATCCAGTCTTACTTAAGGATCCATAGATGGAAAATAGCAATACCACAACACATACTGTACATCTACGCTTTGTCTTGGAAGTAGTCACCTAATAAAATGTATGTAGCTTTTAGATGAGTAAAGGGAGAAATAGTACAATTAGTAAAACAAATAATTATTTCCGCCTAGCAATTGAGCACACAATTATAGCATCTTCTGTTCTTGTCTTAACTGGAGGAGGATTGACTGTCTGTAGCCAGGTTGGGTGACTGTCTGCAGTAAAATCTGGGAAACAATGGTCCATAGAGGCCAGTAATAGCTAGAAAGCTACTCTTAGGGTGCCACAAACTGCATTGTATAGTCAATATGCTCAGAGAAAAAGGAGGACCTGTCACTTTTCCAATATTGACCCTCACCACACGTGACCAAGAAAGTATTTATCCCTGATCAAGCCTTCACCATCTTGAGACAAAATATCTACTGGTTGAGTTTTGGCCAAAGTGGAGAATTTGCTTTGTGTGCCCCATTGGGAAGATCTTCCTTTCTTCTTGGCCTGTAGGCACAACAGGTAAGGCATACACAGAAAGAATTTCAGCCGGTTAAAGCCACAGTTGGCATCCTCTTGCTTGATATCTTTCCATCTAACAATCAAAGGAGCTAGGCATAAAATTGTTGGCTGAACAACAGCTGTATCCAATCAGATGCAGTCACTGTTCAGGTATTCTGACAGCCACAGATGCTGGATGTCAAGAGTACAATAGCTGGTAGCGTGGATTCATCCATCCATGCTGAGGGAATTTGTCTCACTTCAGGGATAATTCTTCTCACTACAGCCTTGTTCACATGGGCATTCTTAAGTATGCATTCATACATATGTTTGCCCTCATGGGACGCACCTGCATGCAGGCAGTCCCATTCATGTCCACTGGCTGCCTAGACACAACTGCTACGTCCAATTAGACTTCCATGTGGGTGCAGATCCATGAACCCAGACACAGGGACACACACCTGCACCCACCTGAATGCCAAGTTTGGAGCAGTGGCTGTGTCTGTCCAGCCCAGGGGCGGACTGACCATTCGGGCACTGCCCAAGGGCCCCATGCCACTAGGGGGCCCCATCAGGGTTGCCAGGCTCAGTAAAACCAGGGACAGTATGTAAAAATCTGTGTTTTTTTTTACGTCTGTCCCTGATATGTCTGAAACCGACATGCTTTTGATGTGAACATCCCGAGATTTTAGCTGCCCGGCCTCTGCACTGCCTCCTGGCATGGTGGCCATCTGTAAGCCCAGGGGCCCCATAATCTTCTATTGCCCGGGGGCCCCATGAGTTGTCATTCCGCCCCTGGTCCAGCCGCTGCCATCCCAATAGACACAAATGGGACTGCCTGCACAAGGATGCTTGGAACAGCTGTGTGAGCAAACACGTCCCCTCACACGGGTACATGCTTAAGTATGAGCTTAATGCCGCATACACACAACCGTTTTTCGGGTTTTAAAAAATGACGTTTTTAAGGGTCTAGAAAAAAACAAAGGGCTAGATTCAGGTAGGGCCGCGCATAGTTACGGCGGTGCAGCGTATCGTATTTACGCTACGCCGCCGCAACTTACAGGAGCGTAAGTTGAGGTGGCGTAGCGTAAATGGGGCCGGCGTAAGCGCGCGTAATTCAAATGTGGAAGGGGGGCGTGTTTTATGTTAATCTATGATGACCTGACGTGATTGACGTTTTGTACGAACGGCGCATGCGCTGTCCGTGTACATATCCAAGTGTGCATTGCTCCCAAGCACGCCACAACGACGTATTGGTTTCGACGTGAACGTAAATTACGTCCAGCCCTATTCGGCGCAGATTTGAAATTACGTTGCCGTAACTGCTACCTGAATCTAGCCCAAAGTTTTTTTTCAACCTGATCATTAAAACGGCCTTGCCTACACACGGTTGTATAAAAAAAATGCTTGAGCAAAGCGCAGTGACGTACAACATGTACAACGGCACTATAAAGGGGAAGTTCCATGCGGATGGCGCCACCCTTTGGGCTGCTTTTGCTGATTTTGTGTTGGTAAAAGACGATTCGCGCTTTTCAGTCTGTTACAGCGTGATGAATGTGCTTACTCCATTACGAACGCTAGTTTTACCAGAACGAGCGCTCCCGTCTCATAACTTGCTTCTGAGCTTCTGCGTTTTTTTCACATAGTTAAAGCCCACACACGACCATTTTTTACGACGTAAAAAAACGACAACGTTAAAAACGACGTGAAAAATTAGAACATGTTCAAAATTTTTAATGGACATTTTTTACATCGTGAAAAATTCTCTGGAGCCCACACAGGATCGTTTTAATGACATAAAAAAAAATGTAATTTTTTACAACGCGGCATTAGAGTAATTCTCCCTAAAGTGAGACACATCCCCTCAGCATGTATGGATGATTCTACACTACCGTCTATTGTGCATCTCCGGCTGTCAGAATATCTGAACAGTGACTGCATCTGATTGGATGCTGCTGCTGTTGAGCCAGTGGTTTTCTGCCTAGCCCCTAGCCCCTTTTCAGAACAAAAGATGACAGGCAGGATGGTGTCGGCAGGGCCAACTGCGGCTTGAACCGGCTGAAATTTTCTCCGTGTATTGCCAGCTTTTGCCAGTTGTCATGTGTCCCCCCTTTTTCTGTTCTGGGGAAAACTCAAAATTTTGGATTTGCCCTCATGTTTAGTTCCTGTGACAATGGTCACCAGGACAAATAAAGATAGTAAATCTTTACAGTGGAGACAGAAAGCAATAAAAACATGACAGGGGTTCTAACCCGTCTCAACTGTTTGTGCAGCTGTAGTCCTGCAAGCTTATCTGCACTCGCTTTCAAACCCCATAGACACCATGGGTGATGTGCAGATCCGTCCCTATCCGTCGTAAGCGTTGGCGGGTACACAGCTAAGGTCTATGTATGGTTAATTGACAGCTTTTGCAGACAAGCGGCTTCCCGCTTCCAGTTGTGGTACAAGCCCTCCTCCAACTTCTGTTCAGCAGCACCATTTATTGTTATTATAGATGTTTGCAGACAGGAATTTCACACCAGGGGGCACCACTACCTACATCTGCCATATGGAAACTGTCAACGAACATTAGCTCATGAAAAGCCGCTGGTGGGATCGTTGTGGTAATTGTATGAGGCGCAATTACACGCAGCTCCTAGGTAGTTCACAGTTCATTTTAAAAAATATGCTTTAATTATTTACTGGTACTTTGTATTTATCCTTGAAGCCACAAAACAGGGAATTAAGGCTGGCCTAAGACTATTGTGTTAGCAGTAACAGGTGGTGAAATGCACATTAGTACACACCTGCCCTGCAGGGCCACACAACCCACCCTGCCCTGTATTGTGGTCACTGTGTTGAAGGTCCATTTTTTCTCCATTACCGTGCATTAAGCAGCTTCTCTAATGTAATGCATGTTAATTTGCACTTTTTTTTTTTTATTCCTTACCCCCATGAGTCATCGCTCATGGATTATAAATCAGCATGTGCTGTCTCTATTATTTGTGCAGCATTCATTACTACATCTATATGCTCCTGATTCAGCACGCTGCCATCGTGACTGTGGGCATCTGAATCCTGCTGGTACTCTCTTCCAGGATTAGGTGCAGCTGGCTACCCAGTATGCACCTCCTGATCTCGCGCATGCACAGTGGGGACGAATTGTGGCAATGCAAAATAATGTGATGCAAGCTGTGGGGGATGTCTATCGACTCCTGGGATCGATGACACAGCTGTCCCAGGAGCCAATGAAAAAGCAGAAATGACGTACCTCGCAAGGTAGGACAGGGGTGTCGCCTAAAGACTCCAGAAGAGGTACAAAATGACAAAAATCCGACAATGAATGGGGGTGTGGTCATCTATAATTAACGGCTTTTTAATGAAACATTTTGTAATTCTAGGTTTTAGCAGCCTCTTGGGTCGCATTTCAGTTACATTTAAAGCAAATCTGAAAATTAAAAGAAAAACGGAAATGAAAAACATTAGCCCAATAAGAGACAAAATAAAAATAGTAGCATTTTCTGTAATATTCATCCTCACTCCCAATACTTCTTGTCCACCACTAGATGTCCTCAGCATCATTCAACCTACATTCTCTGGGTCTGAGTTATGGTGGACCAGTCCTAGCCTGTGACAGTAAAACGAGAAGGAGCACAGTGATGAGCTCATCTCCCTGTCACCCTGATCTCTCCTCCTATCAGCATATGTCTTGTCAGCGCATGAACTGATTTTCTCCTTCTATTGCTTATTACTCTCACAGTCTGATCTCTGTTAACCACTTAAGCTCCAGGAGATTTTACCCCCTTCATTACCAGGCGACTTTTTTGGCTATTCAGCACCGCGCTACTTTAACTGGTAATTGCCCGGTCATGCAATGCTGTACCCAAACAAAATTTATATTATTTATTATTATTATTAAAAAAAAAAAACAGTAAAGTTAGCCCAATTTTTTTTGTATGTGAAAGATTTTATGCCGCGAGAATTGTGAGAGAATCGTGATCTTTATTTTAAGCAAAAAAATCGTGATTCTCATTTTGGTCAGAATCGTGCAGCTCAATATATATAAAGATATATATATATATATATATATATATATATATATATATATATATATATATATATATATATATAAATATCTCTCTCTCTCTGTCTCTCTCTCTCTCTCTCTCTCATATAAATATATATAAAAAATAAATAAATAAATATATATATATATATATATATATATATATATATATATATATATATATATATATATATATATAAACATTATATATCTGCATAGGATCCATTTTAAAATTCAGCACTGCCTATGAAATCTTGCAGAACTGTCACACTGTATACTGCGCAGTGGTCTTTCAGATGCAATTTTTTGGCAAATGAATAAAAAAAAAAAACCAGTAAAGTATACAATTTTTTTTGTATAATGTGAAAGATTTTTTTGATGCGCGGATCGTGATCTTTTTTTAAGCAAAAATATTGTGATTCTCAGAATCTTGCAGCTCTAATATATATATATATATATATATAGATATATATATATATATATATATATATATATATATATATATATATATATATATAGATATATATATATATATAGATATATATATATAGATATTTTTTAAATAGTATACCCCTGTATACCCCTGCATAGGATCCATTTCAAAATTCCGCACTGCCTATGAAATCTTGCAGAACGGTGTCAGAGGCAAAATACAAACGTCTGTGTACCCCTAGGGCTCATTCACACTTTAGAGCCACATTAACAAACGCATGTTAACACGCGTTGTTTCACGCATTTGCAATTGTTTTGTGGATGCCAAAAAAACAGACACGCAACATTTTCTTTTTAACGCGTTAGAGGGCTGCTGTGAATAGGTCTGTATGCATGATCCAGTTAAACTGGCTGGTGGTGGGGGTGGGGAAGGTATGAACAGAAATACAATGTACAATGAATCCACCACTGTCCCCCCTTTAAATAAAGTGAATTCTAGCAAGAATAATTTTTTAAACTTTTCATCTGAGTTAATTTTTAACTTTCATAATTTCACAGTGTGATATTGATAGCGTGGCAAACAAAGCTCTAAGGTTACAATAAGGTGGTGCTGTGAAGCTGCAGATAAAGTTACAGCATGCCGTACAGCCTCTGGCAGTGTTCTTAGTAACTCTGGTTGTTCAGGTTTTATTTGTCAGAAAATACCTTCATTCATTTGCATAAAAGAAAAAAAAAAACAGAGCAGGGTGTCTCCCTGTTGCGTGACATTATGACCCCGGGCAGATTCACATGACTGGAGTTGTACAGTGCTTGCTGAGGACTTGTTTTATGTTGTAGGCTCTGTTTAAAGCAACCCTGTCACTAGAAAAAAATAAAAATAATTAAAGGGCCCCATGCAAAGAAGTGTGTTCATACTTACCTCTCCCACCATCCATCCCACCCATTGGAAAGATTTAAGTGCCTGAAGATTCTTCAGAATCTGACACTTCCTGAAGTGTCGGTTTTTTGGTTCTCCTTGCACTCTATGGTTCCACCTGCTGGCCACTACAGGACACAGGAGAGCCAAAGGATAGACCCACTGGGCCAGATCCACGTAGATCGCTGCATCTTTGAGCGGGCGTAACGTATCATATTTACGTTACACCTCCGCAACTTAGATGGGCAAGTGCAGTATTCTCAAAGCACTTGCTCCGTAAGTTGCGGCGGCGTAGCGTAAATAGGCCGGTGTAAGCCCGCCTAATTCAAATGTGGAACAGGGGGGCGTGTTTTATGTAAATGTTATGTGACCCGACTTGATTGACGTTTTTTTTTAACGGCGCATGCGCCGTCCGTGGGGGTATCCCAGTGCGCATGCTCGAAATTAACCCGCAACAAGCCAATGTTTATGACGTGAACGTCATTCTACGCAAAACCCTATTCGCGAATGACTTATGCAAAAATTTTCAAAATTCGACGCGGGAACGACGTCCATACTTAACATAGGATACGCCTCATATAGCAGGGGTAACTATACGCCGAAAAAAGCCTTACGGAAACGACGTAAAAAAATGTGCCGGCCAGACGTACGTTCGTGAATCGCCGTATCTAGCTAATTTGCATACTCGACGTGGAAATTTGACGAAAACGCTACCTAGCGGCCAGCGTAAATATGCAGTTAAGATACGACGGCGTAGGAGACTTACGCCGGCCGTATCTTAGCAACATTTAAGCGTATCTCAGTTTGAGAATACGCTTAAAGTTGTGACGGCGGGGATTCGGACTTACGACGGCGTATCTACTGATACGCCCGTCGTAAGTCTTCGTGGATCTGGCCCATTGAGTGCTGAGGGTGACTAGGCTCCCAGAATGTGCCGGATGCTAAAAATTCATTAGACAATCGTATCTCTCCGGTACAGGGCAGAAGGGTTGGGCGACAGGTCCGCCCATTTGCCTGCCCGTGCCATTCTGCCAGTGTATATCGGTGTGCAGCGTTTGAGAAGCCGTTAAAAAATGAAATGCAATTACACTTACAAAAATAATAATAATTCAAGCATGTATATGGAGTCAGATCGCCGCCTCGGCGTGCGTTCCAATTACCAGAAATAACGTCACTACTCGTCCCTGCTTGACACATTTCGCCCCTCCCCCTGGGCGTCTTCAGAAGTATGTACTGACACCTTGTGTTGCCTTCTTCCCCTTAGGCCAGATTACATTGTACATAGTACAGTGTGCTAGTACTATTTTCTGTTTTTTTTTCTTTAAAGATATTTTCATTACTTTGCATGTAATACAATATTAACATCATGCAAAGAAATGACTTACAACTTTTGCATGCGTCATTTTTCTAGGAGTCGTTATGAACAGACATAATAGGGCCACATTTGTAGCGGCAGCCGGCATAAAACATTACCAGCGGGTAACAGAAAGAGAGATTATGTAACAGCAGCGTTCTGAGTAGGAAGCGTGCAGCGTGCGCTCGTTTTATTTTACATTTGAAGAACTTTAGAAAGTTTATAGAAACCGTTTAACATTTCATTAAATAGTTTTAAATGCTATTTGCATAATTACCTGAACGTCCCTGCATACCAGAAAGCAGGCTGTGAATGGATGTGCCTGTGTCAGGCTTCTTTTTTCATAGTATATTGCACTGCCGGTGTTACATGTTTCAGACACTGGGGACCAGAGGGGAAGGTATGTGGACAGGCTTACAGGTGGGGGAAGGGATAGTAATTGATTATACAGTCAGCAGGCTGTACTGCCTATTTATATTGGAAAAGCAGGTGGGGGTCACTCTTCTAGCGATGGAGGGCGACAGTAAGGTAGTAATTACAAGCAGACAATCTGAATCTGCAGCCATCAATCAATCAATTCAGAAAATAATACATTTATAAAAGTAAAAAAGATTCATTAATTACAAGGGTTACCCTTTGTAATTAATATATCTTTTTTACTTTTATACATTTATTGTGTTTGGTTCCTATTTGCTGGCACCACAATAATCCCATACTCCTCCATTCCCTCTTTTATTCAGAAAACTGATTTGAAAAAGTTCCCTGCAAAATATATATTTTTTAAATACTAAGGCCCCATTCACACTTGTGCGACTTGCCGTGTGATTTTTGGACCCCAAATTAGCATGATAAGTCAAACCCCATGTTCCCCAATGAGTACCATTTGATACCAGTGCGATTTAAAGAAGTTTCTGCACTACTTTGGTCCAACTTTTATGCGACTCGAGGGCCATAGACTTCAATATAAACCCTCAAAAGTCACATGAAAGTTGCACCTGCATTATATATATATTTTAACACAGGGGTCAACAATATCCGGGCGCCAGGTCGCATTGGCGTCAATTACCGGCCGCCGCGATCGCGCCGCGGGGGAGGTGGGGGCGCACGGAGGCACAGGACCCTGTGTCTCCGTGCGCCCCCACATCCCCCGCCGTGCGATTGTGGCGGGTCCGCGACAGCCGGTAATTGAGGCCGCGGCTTTGCGGCCTTGTGAAGTCCCAAGCTCTTCGGAAGCTTCTGTGAGCTGGCGCCATCTGGTTGTGGCCGTTGGCATTACATTACATTGGCATTGGCATTGCAGCAATTATAATGTGTGTCATTTTTCACTATTTTCACTGCCATCTCCTTCCCTCTGATTAGAACCCACACATATTATATATATATTTTATTCTAACACCCTAGAGAATAAAATGGCAATCGTTGCAATACTTTCTGTCACGCCGTATTTGCGCAGCGGTCTTACAAGCAAACTTTTTTGGGAAAAAAAATACACTTTTTTCATTAAAAAATAAGACAACAGTAAAGTTATCCCATTTTTTTTTTATATTGTGAAAGATAATGTTACGCCGAGTAAATTGATACCCAACATGTCACGCTTTAAAATTTGCGTCTGCTCGTGGAATGCCGACAAACTTTTACCCTTTAAAATCTTCATAGGCGACGTTTAAAAAAAATCTACAGGTTGCATGTTTTGAGTTACAGAGGAGGTCTAGAGCTAGAATTATTGCTCTCGCTCTAACGTTTGCGGCGATACCTCTTGTGTGGTTTGAATACCGTTTACATATGCGAGCGCTACTCACGTATGTGTTCGCTTCTGTGCGCAAGCTCGTCGGGACGGGGCGCATTTTCTGGCTCCTAACTTTTTTTGCTGGCTCCTAGATTCCAAGCAAATTTGTCAAACCCTGTTTTAACATGTATTGGATATATTGTTACATGGTGATGTATGCACCAAGTTTTCAGCAATGTATAATAAACAACTTTATTTTTGAACATATCCTTATATATTTGAGTTGCCCTTAACTACTTCAGCCCTGGAAGAATTTACCCATTCATGACCAGAGCACTTATTGCGATTCGGCACTGCGTCGCTTTAACTGACAATTGCACGGTCGTGCGACGTGGTGCCCAAACAAAACTTACATCCTTTTTCTCCCACAAATAAGGCTTTCTTTTGGTGGTATTTGATCACTTCTGCAGTTTTTATTTTTTTGTGCTATAATAAATATCCCCAATATATATATATATAAATATATATATAAAACTAATTTCCTTCTTAGTTTAGGCCGATACATATTATTCTACATATTTTTGGCAAAAAAAAATGCAATAAGCGTATATTGATTGGTTTGGGCAAAAGTTATAGCGTCTACAAAATACGGGATAGTTTTATGGCATTTTTATTAATATTTTTTTTTACTAGTAATGGCGGTGATCTGCGATTTGTATCGTGACTGCGACATAATGGCGGACACATCGAACACTTTTGACGCTATTTTGGGACCATTGTCATTTATACAGCGATCAGTGCTATAAAAATGCACTGATTACCGTGTAAATTACACTGGCAGGGAAGAAGTTAACCAGTAGGGGGCGAGGAAGGGGTTAAGTGTGTCCTAGGGAGTGCTTCTAACTGGGGGGCTGGGCTACAAGTGACACGACATTGTCACTGCTCCCGATCACAGGGAGCAGTATATCAGTGTCCTGTCAGGGAAATGCCTTGTTTACATAGGCATCCCCCTTTTTTGCATCTCCGTGATGCGATTGCAGGGCACCGGCGGACAATGAGACCGCGGGTCCCGCAAGCATGGTCCCGCAAGCATGGTCCCGCATGGCGGGATTTTCAAACCAACGTACAGGTACGTTGCTTTGCCCATACCAGACATTCTGCCGACGTATATGTTCTTGAAGTGGTCGACAAGTGGTTAAAGTCACTTGGGGGTACCTTGTTTGTTTGCATGATATACATGAGACTTGTGTGCGACTTTGTAGAGCACAAACAATCACATTGGTCAAAGCCAAAGTCGCACTCATCCAAAGTCGCATCAAATCGCACTGTAAAGTTGCAATGAAAATCGCACGGTTTTGAAGTTGCACAAGTGTGAATTGAGGTGACCTCCGGAAGCATCTTCCCATCCATCACGCTTCTGGGTGTGTTGGTTGCTGCATCACTCACTGCATACTATGGTACCATCCGCCTGCCCCTCCTTCATTACTGTGTATGATAGTAAGGTAGATTACAGAGGATGGAACCACAGAGCACAGCGGGGAAGCAAACATAAGACAAGCGTGAGGGATGCCGGAGAATGTTTGGGCAGTGTAGTTCTTGAAGATAGTGAACATCTGAGTCAGTACTTGCTGGAGATATTAATATCATTTGCAGAAGACCTTTTCCCTGATAGCAACAGGGTGACTTTGAAATGTGTCTGCACACTTAAAGCACTAATAATCTCAAAACCCAAAATGTTATATATTGCAACTTACCAATCATTAGATGTGGTGGCTGCCTTAGTTTTCTTTTATTTGGCCTTTTTCCCCCTCTGTTTTCACCTGGTGATCTGTCAATTAACACACCTTCTGTATTAGTGAGACACAACTCTGGAAAATAGGGGATAGATTTATGGCATTTTTATTTTATTTTTTATGATTATTAGTAATGGTGGTGATCTGATATTTTTATTGGGACTGCGACATTGCGGTGGACAGATCGGACACTTTTGACACTATTTTGGGACCATTCACATTTATACAGCGATCAGTGCTATATTATATATTACTGTGTAAATGTCACTGGCAGGAAAGTGGTTAAACACTAGGGGACGATCAAGGGGTTAAATGTGCTCCCTCTGCGTGTTCTAACTGTAGGGGGGATGGGCTCACTAGAACATGACAGAGATCACTGTTCCTGATGACAGGGAGCAGTAGCCCCCTGTCATGTCACTAGGCAGAAAGGGGAAATGCCTTGTTTACATAGGCATTTCCCCTTTAAGCCACTCCTCATCGCAATTTCGGGCCACTGGTGAACATTGAGTCTGCGTGACTTGCGGGCACGTTCCTGTGGCGCGCGCACGCCCGCTAGCCCGGGATTACGAAGGGACGTACGGGTACACCCTTTTGCGCACACATGCCATTCTGCCAACATACATCGGCGTGCAGTGGTCGGGAAGCGGTTAAAGTGGATGTAAAGCCACTCTCATCCTTTCTAAACTACTGCCATAGTGCTGATCTATAAGGATATAGATGCCTCCTGCATGTATCCTTACCTGTCAAATGTTTCCCCTCTGTCTGTTATAAGAACTAAAAAACTGCAGATTCTGTTGTCTGGAGCTCTGTGTCGTGATGTCAGTAGACTCCCCGCCCTCCTCTACACTCCCCTTGTCAACATGCATTTTCTCCTGTGTATTCCTTACACTAAATTCTGCTATGATCACTAACATCCAGTCAAAATCCAGAAAAGTAACCACATGACTTCAGAAAAGGAGTGGGGGTGGGAAATAAAAAACAATGCCTGTCTCCAGGCTAGTGCATGAGATGTGTAAATAACCTGTCACTCACAGCAAGGGGGCGGAATGGACTAAGGTTTTTCTCTGTAAGTCCGTTTTATTTCACTGAACAATAAAAGAGGATTGCTCAGAGCTGGATTAACTCCGTGTGGCAAGACTGGGCACAGATCATAGAACATCTTATACTGTACATTGTGACATCAAAAAAAATTTTTTTCGGGGTTTACATCCACTTTAAGGCCTGATTCACACCCATTCATTTCTGTTGCGCTCAGGCTGCAGTGACATCTAAATGGTTAATACTGCGGCATTATGCAGTCAGTCCCCACAGTTAAAACACACACATAAATTTGTTATACAAATCATAAAACCAATCCAATAACAGCACTACAGTACGTGATGAAAATGTTTTATTTATTGCATCAATATGCCTTCTGGGGATTATTGACATAAATGGTAGCGCAGTTTAATGCACATATAAAGCATGTTAATGTAGTATACCATACAACCAGCAGACCGTTTTCTTAGCATTTATTTCTTGCAGGTGAGAGCATACAAAACCCATGCATAGTAAGGCTCCATTCACACCTGAACGCAGCGTATTGTACCGCGATTTGCCGTGACAAATTGCAGCTTTTTGTCCAGCGATTTGCCGCGTTTTTTACCGCGGTTTTCGCTGGAGGGGTGATTTACACATTGTCGGCTATGGCCGAAGCCACCTGAAAAAAAGGGTCAGGGACTTGTTTTGAGCTTCAGGCGTTTCGGCGTTCGGCGTTGAGATGTGAACCATCTTCATAGCCGACAATGTTAAATCACCCCTCCAGCGTATTTCAGGCTGCAATAGCGTTGTGTGTCAAAACGCCTAGGTGTGAATGGAGCATAATGCAGCAAAAACATGCATTAATGTAAAAAAATAACGTGAAGGTGGGGTGGGATGAAAGAACTTATTGAAATAATGAAAAGACAGTTCAAAATAAACCCGGTGGGAAGACAGACCAACCGCGAACCTTCACAGGTCCAACAGCATGTAGAGAACAGGTTTTAGCCAAACTGACAGCGCCTGTTAGGAGGGGCAAAATTCAGCCTGGCTGTCTCGTGCCCAAACAGGAAGATAGTGAGAGAAGTTGTGAGCCCTAAGCTTTCCCTCCTCGTCATTTTGCCTGCAGCTAGTTCTGTCCCTACAAGGCGGGGTACCTGTCCCTACTCTACCCACTTTCAAAATACATGCCAGGCCTGGGAGCCAATGGTCTTAAATAGGCTCTGCCTGACCTAAGATGGTTGTTAGAGTCACATGGAGTGGCAGAATTCAATTGAATAGGTTCCCCAGTGACTCAGGAAACTATAGAGGAGCTATGTTCCTCTTGACTCTCTCTCCAACGGTAACACCGCTGCAGACGAGCGCCACCTACAGTGGGGAAAGTAGACTGCACCTGCCTACAAACAAATCTGATGACATATGATTTAATGCAGATTTACTACTTACAGAATGCCCACTGCACATATACTGCAGTAGGGCGGCCCGGCTGTGCGAACCAATGTATCTGTACGTCAGTCCATGCATTAGATACAGCGGGCCCACCGCTTGCCGCAGGAGCTCACGCGTGTGTTCGGCAGACTCGATGTTCTCTGGCCACCTACGATCGCGGTAAAGAGAGGCAGAATGGGGTTCTGCCTATGTAAACAAGACTGATCCCCGTTCTGACAGGGGAGGCGAGAGAGATCAGCTGTTCATAG
Organism: Rana temporaria; assembly: GCF_905171775.1. Taxonomy (NCBI): domain Eukaryota; kingdom Metazoa; phylum Chordata; class Amphibia; order Anura; family Ranidae; genus Rana; species Rana temporaria. The sequence continues at coordinate 49,735,396 of NC_053493.1, forward strand.
TGATCAGAAACAGCGATCTCTCTCTACTCCCAGTCAGTCCATCCCCCTGACAGTCAGAAACACCTCCCAGGGAACACTTAACCCTTTGATCACCCCCTAGTGTTAACCCCTTCCCTGTCAGTGCCATTTATACAGTGATGAGCACATTTGTATAGCACTGATCACTGCATTGGTGTCACCGGTCACAAAAAAGCGTCACTTTTGTCCACCGCAATGTTGCAGCCACAATAAAAATCGCTGATTGCGCCATTACTAGTAAAAACAATGAAAAAAATTTAAAGTTCCTAAATCCTTACCCTATTTTATAGACGCTATAAGGTTTGCGCCAACCAATCAATATACTCTTATTGCAATTTATTCACATTTTTTTTTATAGTAGAATCACACTAGGGCGACACGACTTCCAGCGCGACTTTCAGAGGCGACTCCGACACGACTTGAGCATGAACCACAGGGCGATCTGGGGCGATTTACAACACAACTTGAAGTCGTCTCCAGGACAGGAGACTTTCCAGTGGCCAATCAAACAACAATCAGCTCTAGGGGAGGGGACAGGAGAGGTTTGCCTGAGAAATGTATGTTATCTTCCTGGAAAGTTGCTTCAGTTAAGACAGTGATCAGACTTGGAGGCGACTTCCATTGAAATCAATGGGTACAAATCGCCTACAAGTCGGATTGAAGTAATACAGGAACTTCTTTTGAAGTCGGAGCGACTCAAGTCGTGTGTATTAACACCGCTCCCATTCACTTGCATTGTTTTTCTCAACAGCGCGACTTGGGACGACTTGAGGCGACTTCAAGTCGGATCCCAAGTCGCCCCAGTGTGAACCGGCTCTGAAGTATTTATTATAGCAAAAAGGAAAAAATATTATTTTTTTCTCTTTTTCACAATTGACATATTTTTTTTTGTTTATAGCACAAAAAGTAAAAACTGCAGAAAGCTCTATTTGTGGAAAAAAAGGACGGCAAATTTGTTTGGGAGCCACGTCGCACGACTGCGCAATTGTCAGTTAAAGTGACGCAGTGCCATATCGCAAAAAGTGGCCTGGTCATTAGGGAGAAAATATTCAGGTCTGTAAATGGTTAAAGAAAGCAGAAGTTACGTGGTTCGATTTTCTGCCGAGTTGCCTATTTTGTCAGGACACAGGTCCTTGCTGAACTAGCCGAATATCCATCCATCTATGGCCAGCTTAACCAGACAGGGGTTCTAATCCACCTCTACTCTATCCAAAACTAAACAAAAAAAACGTTTTTTCCTTAACCACTTCCTTCCTGCCCAGGCCAATTTTTAGTTTTCTGCTCTGTCACAGTTTGCATGACAATTGCGCGGTCATGCAACACTTTCCCCAAAGGAAAGTTTTATGATTTTTTTTCCCCACAAATAGAGCTTTCTTTTGGTGGTATTTGATCACCTCTGCGGTTAAAATTTTTTGCGCTTTAAGCAAAAGAAGAGCGATAAGTTTGAAAGAAAACACAATATTTTTTACCTTTTGCTATAATAAAGATCCCAATTTAAAAAAAATATATATTTTTTTCCCTCAGTTTAGGCCGATACGTATTCTTCTACATATTTTTGGTAAAAAAAAATCACAATAAGCGTATATTGATTGGTTTGCGCAAAAGTTATAGCGTCTACAAAATAGGGGAGAGATTTATGGTAATGTTTTTTTAATTGTAATGGCGGCGATCTGCGATTTTTATCATGACTGCGACATTGCAGGGGACAGATCGGACACTTTTGACACTATTTTGGAACCATTCACATTTATACAGCGATCAGTTCTATAAAAATGCACTGTTTGCTGTATAAATGTGACTGGCAGGGAAGGGGTTAACACTAGGAGGCGATCAAGGGGTTAATTGTGTTTCCTAGGTAGTGATTTTAACTGTGGGGGGAGGGTACTCACAAGGGGAGGAGACCGATCAGTGTTCCTATGTACTGTGAACATACCCTTGGTTTCCTCTCCTCTGACAGGACGTGGATTGCACACACAGATCCACGTCCCTGACTCTGTTGCTGGTAATCGCGGGTGCCCGGCGGACATCGTGGCCGCCGGGCACACACGGCAGCTCCCATGCGTCGCGCCCGGCGGCACACAGACGGCCGGGAAGCCCAGGACGTCATGACGCCTGCCCAGGATGGGAGATCCCTCCTGCTGATGTCATATGACTATGACTGGGATGGGAAGTGATTAAAGGAGAAGTCCAGCTTGAGTTTGTTTGGCTGGGCTTCTCCTCCGGGTCACAGGAGTGCAATTCGTTTTGTACTCCTGTGACCCGTTTTCAGCAGAGAGCGGGTCACAGGAGTACACAGAAGTCTGCTCTCCGCTGACGTCCCCAGGATCAATCCAAGCAACGTGTCATCCAGACTCTGGTGCCGCGTACACACGATAATTTTTCAGCATGAAAAAAATCAAAGTTTTTAAAAACGTAATTTAAAATGATCGTGTGTGGGCTACACATCATTTTTCGGCTTCTGAAAAACGACAAAAAAAAAAAAATTCGAACATGCTACATTTTTTAACGTAGTTTTAAAAAATTTCATTTTTCGTGTTGTAAAAAATGATTGTGTGTGGGCGTAAACAACGTTTTAAACCCGTGCAGGCTCAGAAGCAAGTTATGAGACGGGAGCGCTCGTTCTGGTAAAACTACCGTTCATAATGGAGTAAGCACATTCATCACGCTGTAATAGACAGAAAAGCGCAAATCGTCTTTTACTAACACGGAATCAGCCCCAAGGCAAATAGAACTTCCCCTTTAGAGTGCTGTCGTACGTGTTGTACGTCACCGCGCTTTGCTCATTTTTCTAAAACGATGGTGTGTGGGCAACATCGTTTTTAATGATGAAGTTGAAAAAACATTGTTTTTTGGACATGCTGAAAAACAAAGTTTTTTTCATGCCGAAAAATGATCGTGTGTACGCGGCATCGGAGTCCGAATCCGCCTGGACTGATAGCCATCTCAGCCTCAGCGAGCCGCCCCTCCACAGCTCAGTGCTCCAATGAGCATGCATGAGCAGAGAGGAGAGCTGCTGATTGACAGGCAGCAGCTCTCTGATTGGGGAGCCGTGAGAACTAAGGGCCAGATTCACAAAAGAGATACGACGGCGTATCTCTGTTTCCATCTATGCGACTGATTCATAGAATCAGTTACGCATAGATATCCATAAGATCCGACAGGTGTAATTGTTTTACACTGTCGGATCTTAGGATGCAGTACCGCGGCCGCCGCTGGGGGGAGTTTGCGTCGTAAACCAGCGTCGGGTATGCAAATTAGCAGTTACGGCGATCCACGACGGATTTTCGCGTTCGCTACGTCGTCCGTAGTCAAGTTTCCCATCGCAAAGTTAGTCGTTATTTGACCTGCCTTAACTTTACACAGCAATCGTATTGCTGTATAAAGTATGGCCAGGGGCGGACTGACAACTCATGGGGCCCCCGGGCAATAGAAGATTATGGGGCCCCTCTGGCTTACAGATGGCCACCACGCCAGGAGGCAGTGCAGAGGCAGGGCAGCTAAAATCTTGGGATCTTCACATTAAAAGCATGTCAGTTTCGGACATATCAGGGACAGATCTAAAAAAAACACAGATTTTTACATACTGTCCCTGGTTTTACTGAGCCTGGCAACCCTGATGGGGCCCCCTAGTGGCATGGGGCCCTCGGGCAGTGCCCGAGTGACTCAATGGTCAGTCCGCCCCTGAGTATGGCCATCGTTCCCGCATCGAAATTTAAAAATGAACGTCGTTTGCGTAAGCCTTCCGGGAATACGGAATTACGCTACGCGCGTCGCCGTTCGAAAAAATGACGTCACTGCGCGCAAAGCACGACGGGAATTGCGAAACGGAGCATGCGCAGTAAGTCCGGCGCGGGAGCGCGCCTAATTTAAATGGCACACGCCCATTTAAATTACGCGGGCTTACGCCGGAGGCTGCCAGCGTAGGTTTTCATTGCAAGTGCTCTGTGAATCAGGCACTTGCGATGAAAACTTGCGGCGGTGTAACGTATCTACGATACGTTACGTCGCCGCACTTCTACCTGAATCTGGCCCTCAGTTCTCAGTGCAGACTGATGCTGCATCCACCTAGGTAAGTATAAAACTGCAATAACCCCCAAACCCATACTTTTCTTTTAAATACACAAAAGTATGTGCTGATGTAATAACTAGGCGAAGGAGTTAAAAAGTTTCCCTGCCATTGATAATGGAGATTTGTTGAGTGTAATATAGTTAGCAGAGGAGAGGATCAGACAAAGTGAGATCAAAGCAGAAGCAGCGATGAGGTTTGCATGCCCCTTAGCATCACTCTTCTGTGCATTAGTCATCTCTGTGGTCGGAGCATTTATGTGGATTTGTGTGCTCTGGTGGCGAGGAGGGGAGAGGATCCCTCTTCTTGTTTAGGTGATCTGGATTTCAGCCTTTGCTCTTTTATGGGCAGAAGTGATTTAGTGAATTTGCACACTTTTAACTCCACCTCCTCCTATTCACTGTGTTTCACCCATGAAAAACCAGTAATGAGACACTCAGGAGAGCTCTGTGCTGTAACATCCGGCAACCTGCTATTAGGATCCAGCTGAACGTGTAGACACAAGACTCCATGGCTGTGCACTGAAGCCTCGGCCAACGCTGAGGGTCCTGACATGGAACAACGGGTGCCCCTGGCAGAGAAGAAGCCAAGGACGGAGAAGAGATTTGTGTCACTCTGCTGTGCGGGAAGCAGACCCCAGACTGGCATCAGCAAGGTAGAACTTGGGCAATAAAACTTGTAAATGTTTAACTTGGGGAACAACTCACCTGATGCTTCAGTTGTGGGTGGATATTGGGGAGATGCCTTGGTGCTTCTCAGAGGGACTCCGGCGGAGAGAGGGATCTACTTTCTGAACTTCCAATCCCTGTAGGATATTTATTTAGGGATGAGCTCCTTGTGACATTTTAGAATCGTGAGATTAACCGCTTCTTGACAACCTTCTCATTTCTGAAATAGTTTAACCACTTAAGACCCGGACCTTTAGTCAGCTAAAGGACCCGGACAGTTTTTGCGATTCGGCACTGCGTGGCTTTAACTGACAATTGCGCGGTCGTGCGACCTGGCTCCCAAACATTTAATTTACCCCCTTCCTGACCAGAGCACTTTTTGTGATTTGGCACTGCGATTTAACTGACAATTTGTCGTGCGACGTTGTACCCAAACAAAATTGGCGTCCTTTTTTTTCCCACAAATAGAGCTTTCTTTTGGTGGTATTTGATCACCTCTGCGGTTTTTATTTTTTGCGCTATAAAGAAAAATAGAGCGACAATTTTGAAAAAAATGCAATATTTTTTACTTTTTGTTATTATAAATATTCCCCAAAAATATATAAAACATTGTTTTTCCTCAGTTTAGGCCGATACGTATTCTTCTACCTATTTTTGGTAAAAAAAAATCGCAAAAAGCATTTATCGGTTGGTTTGCGCAAAATTTATAGCATTTACAAAATAGGGGATAGTTTCATTGCATTTTTTTTTTTTTTACTACTAATGGCGGCGATCAGCGATTTTTTTTCGTGACTGCGACATTATGGCGGACACATCGGACAATTTTGACACATTTTTGGGACCATTGTCATTTTCACAGCAAAAAATGCATTGTTTACTGTGAAAATGACAATTGCAGTTTGGGAGTTAACCACAAGGGGGCGCTGAAGGGGTTATGTCCACAAATTACCTAATTTGTGTTTCTAACTGTAGGGGGGTGTGGCTGTAGGTGTGACATCATCGATTGTGTTTCCCTATAAAAGGGAACACACGATCGATCACGGCGCCACGGTGAAGAACGGGGAAAGCTGTGTTTACACACAGCTCTCCCCGTTCTTCAGCTCCGGGGACCGTTCGTGGCGATCACGTCCACTGGTCCCGCAGTCACGGAGCTTCGGACTGGGTCGCGGGCGCGCGCCCCGCGACCCACGGCTGGGCACTTAAAGAGGACGTACCTGTACGTGCTTGTGCCCAGCCGTGCCATTCTGCCAACGTAAATGCGCAGGAGGCGGTCCTTAAGTGGTTAAAGGGGTTGTAAAGGTACAATTTTTTCCCCTAAATAGCTTCCTTTACCTTAGTGCAGTCCTCCTTCACTTACCTCATCCTTCGATTTTGCTTTTAAATGTCCTTATTTCTTCTGCGAAATCCTCACTTCCTGTTCTTCTGTCTGTAACTCCACACAGTAATGCAAGGCTTTCTCCCTGGTGTGGAGTGTCGTGCTCGCCCCCTCCCTTGGACTACAGGAGAGTCAGGACGCTCTCTACGTTGCAGATAGAGAAAGGAGCTGTGTGTTAGTGGGCATCCTGACTCTCCGGTAGTCCAAGGGAGGGGGCGAGCACGACACTCCACACGAGGGAGAAAGCCTTGCATTACTGTGTGTAGTTACAGACAGAAGAACAGGAAGTGAGGATTTCTCAGGAGAAATAAGGACATTTAAAAGCAAAATGGAAGGATGAGGTAAGTGAAGGAGGACTGCACTAAGGTAAAGGAAGCTATTTAGGGGAAACAATTACCTTTACAACCCCTTTAAGTCTCAATAGTACAGGTATGGCTACTGTCATCAAAATGTCAATCCGATCCTACTAGGCAAGATGGAATGTGAGCCTAAAAAATGCAACTGGGGGAGTGAGACTCCCTTTATAAAGGCTGGAGGGTCAAGAACAAAGGTGCAGATATCCTGACCCTGGAGTCCTTATATAAGGTTTTCGGAAAGGCGCCCTACTAGTTTTGTGAGCATTGATGCTTTCATCCCACCAGAGCTCCTTTGGCAATATTCTGACAATGTTTTGACATTATTATTATTATTCAGGGTTTATATCGCACTAATGCCTCGTACACACGATCCCGATTTCCGACAAGAAAACTGCGTTTTTTTTTCAGCAGGAAAATGGTTGAAACTTGTCTTTCATACACACGGTCACACTAATCTTGGACGAAATTCTGAACGTCAAGAACGCGGTGACGTACAACACGTCCGTCAAGCCGAGATCAATGAAGTTATATTGTCAGTTCGGCTCTTCTGCTCGATTCTGCACATGCGTGTTTTTTTTGCGTTGTAATTACATACAGACGATCGCGATTCCTAATAGGAATTTTTCCTGTTACGAAAATTGAGATCCCGCTCTCAATCTTTTCTTGGCAGGAATTCTCACAGAAAAAGTGCGACGGAGCATACACACGGTCATAATTTGCGACAAAAAGCTACATCGCACTTTTCTCTTCGGGAATCGCGATCGTGTGTACGAGGCATAACCGTTTGCACAGTGCTTTACAATCTAAAGGGAGACAGTACAGTTACAATGCAATACAATAGGGGTTGGGAGGACCCAAGAGCTTACAATCTAATAGATTTCATTCAGTTTATTTCTTTAAATAATTTTATACCTGAATTTCAATCTGCAAAAAAAAAAAAAAATTGTCCCCTAAAGAAGGGGGGGCAGATTCACGTACAGCGGCGCATTATTCCGCTGGGCGTAGCGTATCTAAGATACACTACGCCGCCGTAACTTTTTTTTTTTCGAATCCTCAAAGAATCCGCACCGTAAGTTACGACGGTGTAGTGTATCTTTGGCGGCGTAAGGGCGCGCAATTCAAATCGATGTGATGGGGGTGTGTTTTATGTAAATATGTTCTGACCCGACGTAAACAATGTTTTTTTTTGAACGGCGCATGCGCCGTCCGTGGGGGTATGCCAGTGCGCATGCTCGAAATTAAACCGGAACAAGCCAATGCTTACGACGGTGACGTCATTCTACGCAAATCCCTATTCGCGAACGACTTACGCAAACAACGTAAAAAATTCAAATTTCGACGCGGGAACGACGGCCATACTTAACATTGAAACGCCACCTAGCGGCCAGCGTAAATATACACCTACGATCCGACGGCGTACTAAGACGTACGCCTGTCGGATCGATCCCTCATTCCGTCGTATCTTGTTTTGTGGATACAAAACAAAGATACGACGCAGGAACTTTGAAATTACGCGGCGTATCAATAGATACGCCGGCGTAATTTCTTTGTGGATCTGCCCCGGGGACTTTAGTTTTTGGGGAACTAAAAGTCTCAGTGTGCATTACTTGAATGCTAGAACATATTGTAAGTTTGACAGCTGGTTCACATCAGAGTTGCACAGAAACGGCGTCCGTGTTTGCGTGCAATTCCTGTGCGATACCCTGCAATGCGATTTGGCAGCCTTTTCATTTAGTGCATGCACTACTTGTGAAAAACGCACCGCACCAAATCGCATGGTACTACATGTATTGGCACCCGCAGCAGATCGCAAAGGCAATGCACTTTGAAAGTGGTTTGGAAAACGCGTGCAAAGCGTTCTTTTTCTGCACCGCGTTTTGGTGCGAAGCTTAGGGCCAGATTCACCAAAGAGATACGCCGTCGTATCTCTGTTTCTATCTATGCGACTGATTCATAGAATCAGTTACGCATAGATATCCATAAGATCCGACAGGTGTAATTGTTTTACACTGTCGGATCTTAGGATGCAATACCGCGGCCGCCGCTGGGGGGAGTTTGCGTCGTAAACCAGCGTCGGGTATGCAAATTAGGAGTTACGGCGATTCCCGACGGATTTTCGCGTTCGCTATGTCGCTGCTAGTCTAGTTTCCCCTCGCAAAGTTAGTCGTTGTTTTGGGTGCCCTAACTTTACTCAGCAATCGTATTGCTGTTTAAAGTATGGCCGTCGTTCCCGCGTCGAAATTTAAAATTTAACGTCGTTTGTGTAACACGTCCGGGAATACGGAAGTACGAAACGCGCGTCGCCGTTCGAAAAATGACGTCACGGCGCGCAAAGCACGACGGGAATTGTGAAACTAAGCATGCGCAGTAGGTCCGGCGCGGGGGCGTGCCTAATTTAAATGGCACACGCCCATTTGAATTGGCCCGCCTTGCGCCGGAGGCTGCCAGCGTAGTTTTCATCGCAAGTGCTTTGTGAATCAGGCACTTGTGATGAAAACTTGCAGCGGTGTAACGTATCTACGATACGTTACGCCGCCGCAGTTCTATGTGAATCTGGCCCTAAGTTTCTATTTTAAATGTCCCACTGCTTAAAGAACCGTCAAGTATACACTCTCCTCCGGGTAGTACCAAACTCATGATGTCATTAACAATGTATTGTCACCATCCAATTTGCAATGCTAGAGATGTAATATAAGTACTTCTACTCATCTACATGTTTATATTGGCCCCAGATGTTTCAGTGTTTTTACGACAGTCCGGGACCTTTTTATGTTTTATGTTAACTAAAGACATGCTAAATGAAGCATTGACTATCTTTACACTCAATCCTGAATTCCAGCAGAAATTCTTATTCCTAGATCCTAGAGAACTTTACAAGTTCCTTCTCTGAGAAAGTGGAAAATACCTGAATGTGGAAGAAATATATAAAAATGCTTCAGGGAAAGTTCAGATGATGAAAATGTGACAAATGGTTTTAACAGTTGCTACATACAAGCCAAGGAGTTTAGATTCTTCCTAAAGTAGATATGAAATCGAATGAAAATTTAGATTTGCCATCTTATAAGGAACATCTAAAAATGTTAAATGTGCCTATGTGGTACCCTTAAAGTGGATGTAAACCCGAAAAAAAATGTTTATTTTTTTGATGTCACAATGTAGGGTATAAGATTTCCTATCATCTGTGCCCAGTCTTGCCACACAGAGTTAATCCAGTTCTGAGCAATCCTCTTTTATTGTTCAGTGAAATAAAACAGACTTACAGAGAAAAACCTTAGTCCGTTCCGCCCCCTTGCTGTGAGTGACAGGTTATTTACATATCTCATGCACTAGCCTGTGCACTAGCCATGCACATCCTGTGTAAAAAGTTCACAATTCACATCCCTCTCCCCTCCCCTCCTCTCCCTTCCAGCTCGACCAGGATTGGCTGTATTTACTGTGTTTTGACTGGATGCTTCATATCATGGGGTGTGATCCACAGTTCAGTGTGATGAGGAAATGCATGTATATTGCAGTGAAAACACAGGACAGAAAGCAGAATATACACAGACAAGTGATCTGATTTAGGTTAGATGTATCTAGTGAGAGCTGGGCAGAGGAGAAGCTTGAGTGATCTGATTGGTATATTGCAGTGTGTGTGTCTGAGGTCACCTGATCACAGTTGCAACATCAGGTTATTTACATATCTCATGCACTAGCCTGGAGACGGGCATTATTTTTTAATTCCCACCCCCACTCCTTTTCTGAAGTCATGTGGTTACTTTTCTGGATTTTGACTGGATGTTAGGGATCATAGCAGAATTTAGTGTAAGCAATACACAAGAGAAAATGCATGTTGACAAGGGGAGTGTAGAGGTGGGCGGGGAGTCTACTGACATCACGACTCCACCCACCAAGCTCCGGACAAAAGACCCACCCACAGAATCTGCCGTTTTTCGGGTCTCATAACAGACAGAGGGGAGACATTTGACAGGTAAGGATACATGCAGGAGGCATCTATATCCTTATAGATCAGCACTATGGCAGTAGTTTAGAAAGGAAGAGAGTGGCTTTACATCCACTTTAAAGCTGAGGATTAGGTATGACTTTTATAGCACTGTTACATTGGTCTTGCTTGGACCAATGTAAGCCAGGCCATAGATTATTTGATTTGTTTATTTAAGGTACTTACTGTATATAGTGCCGTCAATTTACGCAGCACTTTACATATACATTCACATAAGTCATGCTATTTTATTTCCGTCCAATATAGATGGAAAGAAAAAACATTGTTTGATTCCTCCATGAACAGTCAGTGTTGATAGCAGAATCGATCCTACGGTGCTATTGTGCTCTGCTAGCAGGGAGCTTTCCCTGCCGGCAGAACACAACTATTAGCATTCCCCCTGAGGAAGACACATTCCTAGTGTCGACACGCGTTGGGGAGGGGACATGATGGTGTTTGGCAGCAGCTGGAACTCTGGAGCTTGCTGCGGAGACTGCTACACTGATTGATAGGTTCACGGGCATGCACAGATATACCTGTTGTAGTATGGTGCGCTGCAAGCACCTTGTACATGTGAGTACCCATCTTGTTTTTTTTTTAAATAAAGTTTTTTTAAAGTGATATCACACTATCCAGCTATTTTTTTTTCTCCATTACTATAAGAATACCACTATAGGAGGGTCCAGGACACCTGAGCAGTTTTTCCCATAGAACCCAGGGGTGGTTCGTCAGCGTGTATTGACCAAACTTAGCTGTGCGGTCACATGCTTCGAGGTGAGGGCAACCACAAAGGGGGAGTACTGGAGTTCCGGAACTTACCTTAAAGTCTGTAACACTTTTCACTAGGAACTTCTCTATTTATCCAATTTGCACTATTAAGCATGTTTTGCTCCCTGTATGTTATGTATGTAAAGTTGGAGCACATAAGCACTTTTTACATTGATATGGTATGAGTTTTTTATATATGCATTTATGAATTTACAAAGCAGTTTATTTATGTATATTTGCACGCTATTTATGATTGCTTAGCACGACACTTTTTTTGTTAGTATAATTTTTGCACAATCTGGGACTGTGAACATAGTGTCAGCGGCTGAATCGTTATATGCATCTCCGTTCAAGCCAAAATTCACACCAAATTCCGACCGTCCAAAAGGCGGTGACGTACAACACCATGACGAGCCGAGAAAAATTAAGTTCAATGCTTCCGGGCATGCGTCGACTTGATTCTGAGCATGCATGTTTTTTTCTCCGTCAGAGTTCCATACAAACAAACGGAATTTCCGACGGAACCCCTGTTACCATGCTTCCATAACACTGCTTTTACAGTACTTTGTTTTCTAAAGTAAAGGGTATGGCAGTAGCTGTTTCTTGTCAGGCTGTCTAAATGAAAGTCAGTTCAGAAGGGTGGAGGAGTCACTGTTCTGACTTTTTTAACCTGTAGCTGTAAGTTGAGCTTCAGCTATTGAGCTCTGTAAACAACAGGCTGTTTTCAGCAACAAGGGGGCAGATTCAGGTAGCTTTGCCCCTTTTTTACGGAGGCGCAGCGCACCGTTTTGCCGCTGCGCCTCCGTAAATTTCCTGCGCTACGCTTGATTCACGGAGCAGTAGCTCCCTAAATTGCGTGTGCGCTCCGGAAAACTGCCCGGCGTAAGGGCGCGTAATTTAAATGATCCCGTAGGGGGCGTGGATCATTTAAATTTGGCGCGTTCCCGCGCTGAGCGTAGTGCGCATGCTCCGTCGGGAAACTTTCCCGACGTGCATTGCGGTAAATGACGTCGCAAGGACGTCATTTGCTTCAAAGTGAACGTGAATGGCGTCCAGCGCCATTCACGATTCACTTACGCAAATGACGTAAAATGTAAACTTCGCGACGCGGGAACGACGGGTATATGTAGCATTGGCTGCCCCTGATATTAGCAGGAGCAGCCTTACGCAAAAACCGACGTACACAAACAACGTAAACTGCGTACGCAGGGCGCGCGTAGGGTAGTGAATCGGCGTTCGTATGCAATTTGCATACTATATGCTGACCACTACGGGAACGCCCCCCTAGCGGCCATTATAAGAATGCAGCCTACGATATGACTGGCATAAGAGCCTTATGCTAGTCATATCTTAGGCTGCAGTCGGCGTATCGAGGTTCCTGAATCAGGAGCATTCGAAACGCCGGCGCAAGTAAGCAATTGCGCTGCGTAACTATGGTTACGCAGACGCAATTGCTTCTTGAATCTGCCCCAGTGTTAGGATTAGCCTGCTAAGCATGTGAACGGGAGTCTAGATCTCCAGCTAATTGTATCAAATGAAAATTTAACATTCTGTGTTTGAAAGTGCCATGAATCTATTTGCTTAACATCACCCGACTGTGGTTTTTACAGAGGTCATATAAAAGTCTGTTTTTCTTTTCATTCTGGCTGCATGACATGAAGGCTTTTTGTGGAATGTAATTGTGTACTTTGTCACGGGTCTTTATGGCTGTAAAAAAAACACTTTTGGTTTTCTTTCAGCTGTTACCTACTGAATGTGATCCGTATTATGTGTATTTACAATCATGGATTTTGAAAAGGGCAGCAGTAGTCGCTGCTAATAGTAGGAATTAAATATAACATTTCTTCATGATCGCAGTTTGTATATTAATGTTCCCAGGCATGGTAGGCTTTGCTAAGAGAATGCTAATCTTAGTTTTACCTTGCAGTGTGCACCTCTGAAAGCTGCTAGATCAGAGACCATGCTATCACCGCAAGTCACAAGTACTTGAAAAAAGTATCGGTAATCAGTATCGGCGAGTACTTGAAAAAAAGTATCGTATTGGTACTCGGTCTTAAAAAAGTGGTATCGGTGCAACTAGGGTTGTCCAGATACCGATACTAGTATCGGTATCGGGACCGATACCGAGTATTTGCGGGAGTACTTGTACTCGCGCAAATGCTCCTGATGCCTGATAGAATACTTTTTTTGTATTTATCAACATGTTCTATGAAAATTCTTTGAGTTTTTTACTACTGCGTGACAAGCAAATAAAACATTTTTATTCATTTTTACTCATTTTTATTTTTATAATGTCTTAGAGTTCTTCATAATTCTAAAGAAAATATCCTTAGTCTGTATTGTGGTTTGAAAACTGTCACATGACATTTAAAAAAAGTATCGGTATTCGGTATCGGCGAGTACATGAAAAAAAGTATCGGTACTCGGTCCTAAAAAAGTGGTATCGGGACAACCCTAGGTGCAACCCTAGTTGGCGCTATATAAATCCTGTATAATAATAATTAGAATAACGCACTGGCCTGTCTTAGAAGGAAGGAGAAAAAAAAAATATAACCAAAATATTTTTTTTTTGTATTTTTGTTTGACAACTTATAACTTTTATTTATGGAAAGAGAGAATCAAGAAAAAGTCTAATATGTCCAAAGTGAAATTATTTGGATGGACACATTAGTCTCAGGCCCCGTTCACACCTAGGCGTATATACGCCTGTAGTGTGAACGCCGCTGCCGCCCGACACGCCAGAGGGATGCTTTAGCATTGCCCTCTATGGAGATGGTTCACATCTCCACGCCGAACGCCGGACGCCTGACGCCTGCCGCCTGAAAAAAGGTCCCGGACCTTTTTTTCAGGCGTCTTTCGGCGTTCGGCTAGGAGATGTGAACCATCTCCATAGAGGGGGTCACAGGCTGCATTCACAATCGCGGTGTTTTGTCGCCACGAATCGCGGTACAAAACGCCGCTATTTGCCGCCGCAATTCGCGGGACAAAACGCCGCGATTCAGTACGCTATAGTGTGAATGCAGCCTAAGAGCTACCTAATACATACTGAAACCACTAAGGCTGGATTCATACCAGTCCGGTGCGAATTCCAGCTCCGTTCTCTGTGCAAAGAGAGAAAGCATCTGTTCAGCGCTTCCTCTCCATTGTAGCTGCGGATCAGCTGAGCAGGAAGAGGGGGAGGTGTAGTGAGGAGGGGGTGCATGATGTCATAAGCCTAGGCCAATGACCAGACAAGAAACAGGAAGTGAGATGTATAAGGTATTTCCGGGCAGAAAAATGTTTTACTGTCCAAAGTTAAAGGGGAGTTCCAGACTTTTTTTTATGTTTATTAAAAGTCAGCAGCTACAAAAACCATAGCTGCTGGCTTTTAATAAACATACACTTACCTGCTCTACTGTCCAGCGACGCGACGCACAGAGCTCCGCTCCTCTTCCCCCCCCCCCCCTCTCCGCCGGCGCCTCCATTCTCACTGCATATGCGCAAGTGGTACTGCGCTACCTGATTGGACAGGCGATCGCCTGGGACCTGTCACGTGTCCCAGGCGATTACTTACAGGGAGGGCCGGCCAAAAGACGATATGACGTATCACCTTAGCGGTCCTTGGGCGGAGAGAGGGAGTGGGAAAGGAAGTCCCACTCCTCCTGAAGCCCCCACTCCCCCCCCCCCAAAAAAAATTACATGCCAAATGTGGTATGTAAGGGGGTGAGGAGTGGATTAAGGGGAAGTTCCACTTTTGGGTGGAACTCTGCTTTAAAACAACAAGGAAAGAAAATGTAACCACTTCACCCCCGGAAAAATTTACCCCCTTCCTGACCAGAGCACTTTTTGTGATTTGGCACTGCGATTTAACTGACAATTTGTCGTGCGACGTTGTACCCAAACAAAAATAACGTCCTTTTTTTCCCACAAATAGAGCTTTCTTTTGGTGGTATTTGATCACCTCTGCGGTTTTTATTTTTTGCGCTATAAACAAAAATAGAGCTACAATTAAACAAAAAAAAATCAATATTTTTTACTTTTTGCTATAATAAATATCCCCCAAAATATATATATAAAAAATAATTTCTTTTTCAGTTTAGGCCGATACGTATTCTTCTACATATTTTTGTTAAAACAAATCACAATAAGCGTAAATTGATTGGTTTGCGCAAAAGTTATAACGTCTACGAAATAGGGTATAGTTTTATGGCATTTTTATTATTATTATTTTTTATTAGTAACGGCGGCGATCTGAGATTTGTATCGTGACTGCGACATAATGGCGGACACATCGGACACTTGACACCATTTTGGGACCATTGTCATTTATACAGTGATCAGTGCTTTAAAAATGCACTGATTACTGTGTAAATGACACTGGCAGAGAAGGGGTTAAACACTAATGTTAAAGGGGTTTTAAGGCTGCATTCACACCTATGCATTTTTTGTGCTTTTTGCAGATTTGCAGTACAGTCCATTTACCATGGTTTCCTATGGAAAATGTCCTGTAGTGCAAATCTGCAAAATGCAAAAAGCACTAAAAATGCATAGGTGTAAATCCAGCCTAAAGGTACAATTTGTTTTTCCTAAATAGCTTCTTTTACCTTAGTGCAGTCCTCCTTCACTCACCTCATCCTTCCATTTTGCTTTTATATGTCCTTATTTCTTCTGAGAAATCCTCACTTCCTGTTCTTCTGTCTGTAACTCCACACAGTAATGCAAGGCTTTCTCCCTGGTGTAGAGTGTCGTGCTCACCCCCTCCCTTGGACTACAGGAGAGTCAGGATGCTCTCTACGTTGCAGATAGAGAAAGAAGCTGTGTGTTAGTGGGCGTCCTGACTCTTCTGTAGTCCAAGGGAGGGGGTGAGCACGACACTCCACACCAGGGAGAAAGCCTTGCATTACTGTGTGGAGTTACAGACAGAAGAACAGGGAGTGAGGATTTCTCAGAAGAAATAAGGTTTTTAAAAGCAAAATCGAATGATGAGGTAAGTGAAGGAGGACTGCACTAAGGAAACTATTTAGGAAAAAAATGTGACCTTTACAACCCCTTTAAGTGTGTTCTAGGGAGTGATTCTAACTGTGTGTGTGTGGGGGGGGGGTTGGCTACAAGTGACATGACATTGATCACTGCTCCCGATGACAGGGAGCAGTAGATCCCTGTCATGTCACAAGGCAGAACAGGGAAATGTCTTGTTTACATCTCCCCGTTCTGCCGCTCTGTGACACGATCGCGGGACACTGGCGGACATCGAGTTTGCGGGTCACGGTCATGAAGCTCAGGGCGTGCACGCACCCACGCACATCGGGATTTTCAAAGAAACGTACAGGTATGTTGCTTTGCCCAGCCGAGCCATTCTGCCGACGTATATGTTCGTTAGGCGGTCGGCAAGTGGTTAATAGATTGAAAGATGAAAAAATGACTGAAGTTCTGCTTTAATGACACATCTTGAGAAATAAATATCAGCCAGGGATCTGGACAGTTCTATTACCGTCTGTGAGCACCAAACTTCATGGCCGCTCCATTGTGTACATCTCATATAATGAGTGCTGGCTACATGTGTCAGTTTCCTGTTGTTTTGTTCGGGATTCTTATAAGATACATTCGAATTCCACATGTTGAAACATTGTAAGATGGTAACATTTTTCCTGTCATTGTTGCTTTGTCAAGGCACAACATGTTTCATTCCGCAGCTGAGCCTCCATGCTGATTGGCTGTTGTGGACGAGAATGCCTAAAGAGAAACATTTTATCTTTAGGGTACAGATATCTCCCAGATAGCGCAGTCCATTGTTCCCGTGTACCTTCACACCCCTATATTCTGCCATGGATGTGTATGGGTCATTATCGCGCTCTTTCTGCGGGAATGTGGCGTGGATGGATGATGTCTTTGTTTTGCGGCGCTGATCCTCATGAAAATGTCAAGTAATTACCAGAAGCATCTCCAATAGTGGATGTCCTAAAATGTGACTCTGTTGTCTGACTTTTAAATAACATTCATGTTTCATTGCGGTGGAAGATAATTGGCCGCGAGACACGGTCCAGGCGCTTTCTTGTCATTGTTTTTCCACAATTGACTTTGTATTATAAAACTAATGATTGTGCTTCTGTGTGTGTTAAAGGGTCAGTGTTCCCCATATTGAGATTTCAGGCCTGAATGTTGCCGGTGGATGTCACATGCCCCGGCAATTCACATGTTGGAGGGAAGCAATGGTCAGCAGAGTTTTTCATTGATGGTTAGATCTGGAAAAAGACAGCAGAAATTAGGTAAGAATGTCGACTTTCCTGCAAAAGTCAACCTTGGCTCCCACCGGTGGCGGCTGATGATTATTTTCTTTGGGGGGGGCAGCAAACAGTTCCCACCCCGTCAGTCAGCCGGCGGGTCTGGTGCACTGAACTACCCAATCTAATCGTCACTTCTCCTCTCCCAGGCTCTCTCAGCACCGGCTGTCCCACAGTTTCCTCGCTCCTGGCTCTGGCTTCTGTTTCCTCCGTATTTCCTTTGCTCTCTACAGGCGGCCAATCCGGAGTTTTCTCTTCTCGGCCAATCAGAAAACAGTTCTCAGACCCAGGGCCGGTGCTACCACTAGGCAAACTAGGCAGCCGCCTAGGGCGCCCTGCTGCCCAGGGTGCCCGGCCACTGGTGTCCCTACTCTCTTCTCTCTGCAGCAAGCAACAAAAACCCTGTACACACGATCGATCCATCTGATAAAAATGGTCTGATGTCGTGCCTACACACCATCGGTTAAAAAATCGATCGTTTTAGAACGCGGTGTGGTAAAACACAACAACGTGCTGAAAAAAACAAAGTTCAATTCTTCCAAGCATGCGTCGACTTGATTCAGAGCATGCGTGGATTTTTAACCGATGGTCGTGCCTACTAACAATCGTCTTTTTTCTATCGGTTAGGAATCCATTGGTTAAATTTAAAACAAGTTGGCTTTTTTTTTACCGATGGATAAATAACAGATGGCGCCCACACACGATCGGTTTGGACCGATGAAAACGGTCCATCAGACCATTCTCAATAATTTAACCGATCGTGTGTACGCGGCCTTAGTCTCAGCATCAGCAGGCAGCCCCCGCTCTGTTCGCACATAGTGTCAGAGGCACGGCAGCGGAGGACTGTTTCTGTATCCCGACTCCTGAATGAATGGAAGCAAGCAAACATTCATTGGCACTGGTAGGCTGCATTTGATGGGCGCTGGTGAGGCTGCATTTGATGAGGGGCGCGTCATTAAAAAGTTGGGGTATACATAGGCAGGGCAAAGTGGTTGGAGTCAGGGGTGGAGCCAAGGGGGTGGCAATATGATGTTTCGCCTAGGGCAGGGATATGCAATTAGTGGACCTCCAGCTGTTGCAGAACTACAATTCCCATGAGGCATAGCAAGACTCTGACAGCTACAAGCATGACACCCAGAGGCAGAGGCATGATGGGACTTGTAGTTTTGCAACAGCTGGAGATCCACCAAATGCATATCCCTGGCCTAGGGTGTCAAAAATCCTTGTACCAGCCCTGCTCAGACCTGCTTCTGATTGGCTGGATTGAGGATCAGTGTTACAACAGCAAATATTAATTCAGTGTTGTAACAGCTGGGTGAGCTCGTAGCACAATGCTCTGCGCCACGAGTGCACCTTTTTTTTAAGCCTAGAGCCTATGGCTCTAATCAGGTGCTTCAGAAGTACACCCCCACTACTGTAATTCAGGTTCCTGGCATACGGAAAGGGGCTGGACGCCTGAATAGGGGGTGGCAGCGGTGGCTTTATTCATATGGGGGGGGGGCTGGAAAGGGGGGCTGGAGAGGGGTGGCGGCGCCTGGGTGCCTCTAATGGACGGGCCCCGCCACTGACTCCTACCCACCTTCTGAGTATCAACAGTACAAACAATTGGCCACACCCCTCACCTATAACTGGCCTTTGCAGCAAGGAGCACATGGAAGGGCAAAACATGCAAAACAAAGAATCTCCCAGCTCAACTTACCGACCAGCCTGCTAACCAACCTAATAGTCCTGTCTAACAGTATATGTTAAAAACAGGGTTTAGTTTACAAAACTTTACATACATTTGCAAATACAAGTGTAAGCCCGTCAAGGCACCCCAGTATTATCTGCAGTCCTAACTCAAAATTTTGAGAACCTTCATAGTAGAGGCACATGCATTATAATGGATAGGCAGAGGGCATGTGATCCTGGAGGGAGGCACAGGGAGGCACTGGACACCCAGCATATAGCACAATGGCAGTGAAGGTGTCCAGTGCGTTCCCTCACCACTCACTAGTATTCCAACAGTACAAAAAATTGCCCTCTGCCCTTACCTATAAGTGGCAATCGCGACAAGGAGCACATGGAAGGGCGACAAACAATCCAAATGAATTTTAAGTGCAGACTTTCAGCTTTAATTCAAGGTGATGAACATAAATATCAAGTACAAATTTTAGGAACTGCAACCATTTTTATACACAATAACAATATAACTGATACCTGTGTTTCCCCAAAAATAAGACCGGTCTTATATTAATTTTGGCTATAAAAAAAACACTAGGGCTTATTTTCGGGGTAGGGCTTATTTATTTACTGTATTAATACTGTATACATATACAGCGTGCAATAAGTCTCAAGTCTGTCTAGCTGACAGTCTTAAAGTGGTTGTAACCCCTAAAAAAAAGCATGAAATAAATCAATAAAATATTTTATAACAATTTCCTATGTCCTCTGTCTTCTCTCCCCCCCCCTCATTTTAATCATTATGACATTATGTAGTCTGTTTTACTGGTATATGGTGCAGTGTGCCCACAGTTTTATATAAGTTACATTTTATAACAGCTCCCTTGTCTTCTCTGAGGAGAGGAGGAAAGAGACGAGCCGAGAGTGTCGCTGACATCAGCCCGCTCCGTGAACTGAAGAGGGAGGGGCGGGCGACATCAGCGGGGAGGAAAGAGAAGAGCCGAGATCCCCTCTGACGTCAGCGTGCTCCGTGAACTGAAGAGGGAGGGGCGGGCATCATCAACGGGGAGGGGCGACATCAGCGGGGAGGAAAGAGAAGAGCTGAGGTCTGACGTCAGCCCGCTCCGTGAACTGAAGAGCGAGGGGCAGCAGACGTCAGCCGGGAGAAGAGAAGAGGACCTCCAGCGGGTCAGTGGTGGGTGTAAATAAGGGATTTTTTATACAGCAACAAACAGACACTGCCCCAGTTTTACAAAACTGATTACATGATTTTTTATGAAATTTACTAGGGCTTATTTTCGGGGTAGGGCTTATATTGCAGCCCGCTCTGATAATCACGCTAGGTCTTACTTTCGGGGGAAGGGGTTATTTTCGGGGAAACACGGTAAGGGTGCAGCACAGGCAGAGAGTTCAGGACATTATCAGCTAAGAGGATTTCTGGCAGGATCAACAGATATTTTTTGCACTTATTGAACAGATTAGTACAATTATTGTACGGGTTTACATACACTTATGCCTTGTACACACGATCGGAATGTACACACCAAATTTTGACCGTCAAAAACGCGGTGACGTACAACACTACGACGAGCCGAGAAAAATGAAGTTCAATGCCTCCGAGCATGCGTCGACTTGATTCTGAGCATGCTTGGATTTTTTTCTTTGTCGGAGTTCCATACAGACGAATGGAATTTCCGATAGAAATCTTTTCCGTCGGGGAAAAAAAGAGGACATGTTCTCTTTCTAAGTCCGTTGGAATTTCTGAAGGAAAAACTCCGATGGGGCACACACATGGTCGGAATATCCAATGAAAAAATTCCGTCTGACTTTTTTCGGAAATTCCGATTGTGTGTACAAGTCATAAGAATTTCAACAGTAAAAGTGAGACCACATCAGTGCCAGAATTAGAGTTAACATTAGGATGCAGGATTGCAGTAGATGATTCCGGGCGCTATCACAGTATCGAGTGACTAGCATTTCACAAAAACGAAAACTTTGGTTTTGTGAACTGACCTTTAACCACCTGAGGCCCACGCTATAGCGGAATGACGGCTACAGCGCGGATCTGAAAATCCAACTGGACGTCAATTGACGTCCGCCCGTTTTGGCGTTCCCCGCACGCGCTCCCGAGCGTGCAGCGGGGAAACTCTGTGTTGGCCGTGTCCCTTGGACACAGCCAATCACAGATCGCGGCGAACGGCAAAACAGAGTGGCCGTTTGCTATGCGATCTGTGCGGCCAATGAGAGATGATCTCAAATGTAAACATTTGAGATCATCTCTCATTGCCGGCTCACACAGCGTCCTGTCTCTGGAGAGGAGACCGATCTGTGTCCCTTGTACATAGAGACATAGATCGGTCACCCCCCCACCTACAGCTAGAACACTATACAGGGAACATATTTTAACCCCTTCCTCACCCCCTAGTGTTAACCCCTTCAATGCCAGTCACATTTATACTGTAATTAGTGCATATTTATAGCACTGATCGCAGTATAAATGTGAATGGTGCCAAAAATGTGTCTGATGTGTCCGCCATAATGTCGCCGTCCCAATAAAAATCGCAGATCGCCGCCATTACTAGTAAAAGAAAAATAATAAATAAAAAACAATTCTGTCCCCTATTTTGTAGGCGCTATAACTTTTGCGCAAACCAGTCGCTAATTGCGTTTTTTTTTTTTTTTTTTACCAAAAATATGTAGAATACGTATCGGCCTAGACTGAGAATTTTTTATTTTTTTTTATTTTTTTTTATTGGGCTATTTATTATAGCAACAAGTAAAAAATATTGTATTTTTTTTTAAAATTGTCGCTCTTTTTTGTTTATAGTGCAAAAAAATAAAAACCGCACAGGCGATCAAATACCACCAAAAGAAAGCTCTACTTGTGGGGAAAAAAGGACGTCAATTTTGTTCGGGAGCCACGTCGCACGACCGCGCAATTGTCAGTTAAAGCGACGCAGTGCCGGAAGCTGAAATTTCACCTGGGCAGGAGGGGGGTATATGTGCCCAGTAAGCAAGTGGTTAAATATTTGCTGTAGTTGTAATGTTGTCGTAAATATTTAATTCTACTCTACAAGCATTCTGGATGGTTACTATCATTTTAATTCCACATATTATTTTTTTAGTGAGGGTGGCAGATTGGTCAGGTCAGCACAGCCTGTTCTTTGAATTCCAAGGGGTGTATTTATAAAGAACTTGCATAGCAGTTTGCCCAGTGAAAGTGCATTCACATTTATTCTGTGTGAACAGGACCAAAACATTATTCCTATTAGGAGAGATATATCCCCCTATGCTGTATGTTCTAGGTTGGTCTCAGTGGTTCAAACTTTGCCAAATGGTGCTTTCCTGGCAGAATCTAGTTAGGATGCGGAAAACACTCCTATCTAATGGCAAAGAGCATTGACTATATTTCTATGAATTTAACATTGTTTTATTATTCTTGTATTGTAAGCAGCACAGTGACTCTGACATTTTTTGGTTGCCTGTCCGAAGTATTATTCTGAGGTTAAGGTCAGACACATGTAATGCCGCGTACACACGACCATTTTTAATGGTCTAGAAAAAACAACTTTTTTTTCAACCCGATTATTGTTAAGCCTGCCTTGCCTACACACGATCGTAAAAAAAAAAATGCTCTAGCAAAGCGCGGTGACGTACAACACGTACAACGGCACTATAAAGGGGAAGTTTCGGATGGCGCCACCCTTGGGGCTGCTTTTGCTGATTTCGTGTTAGTAAAAGTTTGGTGAGAGGCGATTCGCGCTTTTCAGTCTGTTACAGCGTGTTGAATGTGCTATCTCCATTACGAACGCTAGTTTTACCAGAACGAGCGCTCCCATCTCATGACTTGCTTCTGAGGATGCGCGTTATTTTCACGTCGTTAAAGCCCACACACGGCCATTTTTTACGACGTTAAAAACAACGAGAAAATTTAGAGCACTTTTTAAAGCCCATTTTTAACATCGCGAAAAATGCTCTGGAGCCCACACACGATCGTTTTTAATGACATAAAAAAAATCACATTGTGAAAAACGGTCGTGTGTACGCGGCATCAGACCAAACAGATTAGGAATTCTGAGCTGAACAGTAGGATCTGAATTAGAGCTGGGCGATTTTGGCCCCAAAAAAAAAAAACTTGATTCACGAATCAAATCGAGTTTTTTTTTTTATCTGATGGACACCGCGCCGGTCCTAAGGAGCTGCGGGCAGGAGTTTTTAGGGGAGGCTGCGGCTTCGGCCTAGCCCGCCACGATCCTGGGAAAAGGCCGCTGACTAAGCCGAAGCCACGGCCTTGCCTAAAAAATCCTGTCCGCAGCACGCCGCGATCCTGGGAAAAGGCAGAGGACTAAGCCGAAGCCACGGCCTCGCCTAAAAAATCCTACCCGCAGCGCACCGCGATCCTGGGAAAAGGCCATGGCTTCGGCCTAGTACGCAGCATCCAGCCTCGTGCCCTTTTCCCAGGATCACGGCGAGCTGCGGGCAGGATTTTTTAACGAGGCCGTGGCTTCGACCTAGTCCGCGGAGCGCTGGTCCTATGGAAAAAAAACATCAAAAAAATCGATTTGGTCAAAATCTGAATCGATTTGACCTCCCAGCTCTATTCAAGATTTAAATCGATTTTTTCCCCAGCCCTAATCTGAATATATCTTTTGTATAGCTGAAATCTTTTTTATATGGTTGCTGTGTCCTAATGTATTATCAGACTTAGCAAGCCTTGTTTTTGTATTGTAATCTTAAATTTGTTTCCACACATAAAATATGACCCACTGAAAAAAACAGAACTGGTCAGCCATCCAGTTCATTCTAAATTCCCTCGATTACGTGAACTGTGGCCTTTTAGAAGGTCTCTGTCTCCTTTTATTGGTAATAACTCTTAATACAGAAAGTTAAACATGTTCATACTTATAGTTTTACACTTGTAGTATCTACATTTTATTTTTAAGGGATAACATACAGTATATTATGATATCTTGATACACAGCTACTCTGGAAGATATATGCCTAGATCAGCGTTTTTCAACCAGTGTGCCGCGGCACACTGGTGTGCCGTGAAGAGTCCCCTGGTGTGCCGCGGCAAAATGACCCCCAATATAGGCAGCTATGGCTGCTATCTGATGTAACAGCTACTGCTGGGCACTTTGTTATTATTCGCCTTTACAGCGGTGCCAGTGCGCTGTGTAAAACTCACTTCCCGACACTCGGGAAGCTGTGCTAGCTGTGCGGGCCTCCCGACCGCGTCTTGCCAACCGAATACGTCATCGGTTGCTATGGGAGGGTCGGGCGCACGCACTGTTACGTGTGACGTGAGAGCCGCGGGTTCCGGGATCAGACTCTGCCTGGCGCGCTTTTCCCTGAGGGGGAAGAAGAATGAGTGAGTAATAGAGGTGAAAGTATTTGTACCTGTCACTATGAATGTGAATGTGAATAGTTTTATTGCAGGCATGGTGTGTATAAAAAACAAAAACAAAAAAACTGCATAACACTTGGCACTTTCACAGTGACTCACTTTATTGCAGGCATGGTGATTTATTTTAAATGTAATATATTTACATGGGCTATGTGGGTTATTATTGATAATGATAACTATATACTTCAATACTGCAGTTTGGCCGCAGTGCAGGTGTAGCGCAGTGTACCTGCGGTTTCTCAGACTTATATTATGTCCCTCATTTTTGGTGTGCTTTCAGAAAATGTACCAAAAATTAATAGACATAATAGAAGTTTATGAGAAACCACATGAAAACCGCTACACCTGCGCTGTGGCCAAACTGCAGTATTGAAGTATACAGTTATCATTATCGATAATAACCCACATAACCCATCTATAATATATAAAAAATATATTAAATCACCATGTCTGCAATGGAATGAGTCAATGTAAAAGTGTAACAAGTGTTATGTAGTTTTTTTTTATTTCACAAGAGCACAAAATTACAGATTTTAAATTGTTTGCCTGGGGTTATGGCTGAAGATATCAGCCATAACCTTGGTATTGTTTTTTTACAGACAGTGGCTGGCTTTCTCATGAAAACTTTCCGAGCAGCTCTTGAGCCACTGGAACGCTTTCAGAAGTGTCGGGAGGGGATGTCCCCCCCTCCCACTGTCTCGCCTGAGAAACAAATAAAAATAAAAAAATCTTTTGCTTTTAAAGGTAAAGGAGAGAGATGAGGTCTTTTTGACTCAGATCTCTCCATAAAGAGGACCTATCATGCTTATATATATTACAAGGGATGTTTACATCCCTTGCAATAGGAATAAAAGTGATATTATTTTTTTTTTTTTTTTAAAGGGACAGTGAAAAGGAAAAAAAAAATTATAAATAAGACAACATTTTTTTTAAGCACCCGCCCCATCCCTACGCAAGTTGATGCGCAAGTCGCACACGCATATGTAAACTGTATTTGCACCACACCTGTGAGGTATCACAGGTTTGGTGTGCCTTGAGATTCTGACAGATTTTAAAGGGTGCCTTGCTTAAAAAAAGGTTGAAAAACACTGGCCTAGATAGATATTAAGGGCCAAATTCTCAAAAGAGATACGCAGGCGGAACTGCTGTTCAGCCTGCGTATCTCTGTGCCTAACTTTGGAAACGATCCTCAAAAGGATTTTTCCAAAGTTAGGCAGAAGATCTGACATCTGTAAGACACTTACACGGTCAGATCTTAGGATGCAGTACCGCATCCGCCGCTGGGGGCATTTCTCATTGAAATGTCGCTTTGCGTATGCAAATGAGGACTTTAGCAGATCCACAAAGCTTTTAAGCATTGTGGTTTCTGCGTAAGTTCAGATTTGCTTGCGCAAAATTAGGGCTGGTTTTACAATGTGGAAAGTTAGTCCACCATGTAAAACCAGACCTTTTTTTCGATCGCCGCATTTTTTTTTAAAATTTGAATTTTTTTTCCCGGCGCGTATTTTTTTTTTCACCCGTCGCAACTTTATTGTCCCGTCGCAATCCACAAAGCCCGGCGTAAATTACGTTCGCGCGCTGCACGTCGGGAAAATTACGTCAGACGCATGCGCAGTACGGCCGGCGCGGGAGTGCGCCTCATTTAAATTGTAATCGCCCCCTCGAGAAGACGACCGCCTTGCGACGGAGGCACTTAAGTTACACGGCGTGTAATTTCTAGGTAAGTGCTTTGAAGATCGGGCACTTAGGTAGAAATTTAACGCCTGTGTAACTTAACTGCTGAAAGTTAAGTTAGGCGGCGTTTTTGAGAATTTGGCCCTAAGTTACTAATATGATTTCATGAAGACTATTAGGAGCCATTAAAGTTTAAATATTGAAGGCATAAATCATCTGCATATAAATAGAACAAATATTACAACAGAACAATGTATTTTGTTATATCCGTGACCTGTCGATCTTGTCATAAACCTTGTGAGCTCATAACATCATGTGCTGTATGTTATGGTATGATTGTTCCCAGCTTTTTCTGGGAACTACACTATATTACCAAAAGTATCGGGACACCTGCCTTTACACTCTCATGAACTTTAATGGCATTCCAATCTTAGCCTGTAGGGTTCAATATGGAGTTGGCCCACCCTTTGCAGCTATAACAGCTTCAACTCTTCTGGGAAGGCTGCCCACAAGGTTTAGGAGTGTGTTTGGGATTGTTTGACCATTCTTCCAGAGGAGCATTTGTGAGGTCAGGCACTGATGTTGGATGAGAAGGTCTTGCAGTCTTCATTTTAATTAATCCCAAAAGGTGTTCTATTCGGTTAAGGCCAGGACTCAATGCAGGTCAGTCATGTTCCTCCACCCTAAACTGGCTCATCCATGTCTTTATGGACCTTGCTTTGTGCACTGGTGTGAAGTCATGTTGGAACAGAAAGGGGCCATCCCCAAACTGTTCCCACCATAGGCGTGCACACAGGGTGTGCCAGGTGTGCCCAGGCACACCCTAATCATCCTGTGCAGCACAGATCCCCCCCTAATGCCCTAGTCCTTCCCCCCCACAGCACTTCCCGCCAGCTATTGCTGCAGGGATGTTTCAGGGTGAGTGAGGGAAGGGGCCGATAAATATGTAATTTACTGGCCCCCTTCCATTCTGAATGAACAGCGTGAGTGATCGGTAGTGTGTGTTTGAGCTTTGGGGTGCACACCCTAATGTTTTCGGTTGTGCACACCTATGGTTCCCACAAATTTGGGAGCGCGAAATTGTCCAAAATGTCTTGGTATGTTGACACCCTAAGAGTTCCCTTCACTGGAAATAAGGGGCCAAGCCCAACCCCTGAAAAACAACCCCACACCATGTATGACATCATTTGTCTAGGCATGGAAACCAGAAAGTAACTGAAGAAATGTAAATAACAAGTTTAAAACAGGAAAATATAATATATTTCCCTATACATTTACTAATGCTCGCGGCATAAGTATTAAAATAGTCAATGTTGATTCAGGCAGTGAAGTTGCACTTTAAGTCCAAGGAGCTGCATGACATCTTCTGGGCTTATCTCTATTTACATTTGACATGTTGTCTCTCCGGGGATCTAAGAGGGGAGAAACGAATAGAAATCTATGCCTGCTTCTTTCCTTCTGCTGCCCTTTCACAGAAACCTGAATGTTTTCACAAAATACTAAGGTTTCTGTGATTGGGCAGGAGGAGGGGTGAAGCGGGCATTGCAGCTGCAGAGACTATTCTGTTGAAGATGTGGAATTCAGAAGGATAAGTGTCACTCTCCTCTAACTACAGAAATAACTTGTTTCCGGGAGTACTATAAAGCTGTCAGATATAAATAATAGAGTTGGCCCAGGAGGTGTCATGCACCTCACTGGACTTTTTTTTTTACAAAGGAGCTGAATTCCTGGAATTCAGCTTTAAATTCAATGCCAATGGAAAAGTTTAAAAGGAGAGTGAGCCTTATTGACATTTGTTGGTGGTGGACAATACAAACATGGTACACAGGGAGTCACATAACCCAAGACCAGTCAAATTCCGGCTTCCATCCTCTTGAGCAGTTAGCTCCTAGTTGTTTCTTTATTTTTTTTATTTTTATTTTTTTATTCCTTGCAAGGATCGATAATACTTTCTTTTTTTTCAGTGATAGGTTCCTTTTGGGTGTAGTGGTCATGCATGCCATGGAGAGGTTACTGGGTTGTCAAAGCTCAGGTAATCTTCTGTTCTGGGAGCGAATCCCGCCTTCATTCTGTATCTGCAGCCTAAGATTAAAAGAAGAAAGAAATGAGTCTAATTGCAAATACCTATAATTAGTCACTTCACACGTAAACAAGGTTAAAGGGCATTTTCATGTTTAACACACCTCACCTCTTATTAGATTGGACAGTAAGACAAGAAAAACAAGATTCCAACACTTTCTCATTGTGTTGGCCAGTCTATGATTATCTCATTTGCAGGAACAAGGGGCAATAAGTGCCCAATTCTTATCCCTCTGTACATGGAGAACACTTTGGTGACCACTGAAGACACTCTTTTTAGGCCTTAGCTCCGAGGTCGGGGAAAGCAGATATCTGTAATAAAGTGATACAAAAGAGCATTTATCCTATTAAGATACCAACAGGCATTTTTTTTAAAAGCTCAGGGCCAGATTCACGTAGAAGTGCGGCGGCGTAACGTATCGTAGATACGTTACACCGCCGCAAGTTTTCATCGCAAGTGCCTGATTCACAAAGCACTTGCAATGAAAACCTACGCCGGCGGCCTCCGGCGTAAGCCCGCATAATTCAAAGGGGCGTGTGCCATTTAAATTAGGCTCCCGCGCCGGACCTACTGCGCATGCTCACTTTTGAATTTCCCGCTGTGCTTTGCCCGAAGTGACGTCATTTTTTTGAACGGCGACGTGCGCAGCTTACTTTCGTATTCCCGGACGTCTTACGCAAGAAAAAAAAATTTGAATTTCGACGCGGGAACGACGGCCATACTTTAACATGGGCTGTGTAAAGTTAGGGCAGCTAAAACAACGACTAACTTTGTGACGGGAAACTAGACTAGCAGCGACGTAGTGAAAGCGAAAAACCATCGTGGATCGCCGTAAGTACTAATTTGCATACCCAACGCTGGTTTACGACGCAAACTCCCCCCAGCGGCGGCCGAGGTATTGCATCCTAAGATCCGACAGTGTAATTCAATTACACCTGGCGGATCTTAGGGCAAACTATGCGTAACTGATTCTATGATTCAGTCGCATAGTTAGGAAGCCCCTAAAACAGAGATACGACGGCGTATCAGGAGATACGCCATCGTATCTCTTTTGTGAATCTGGCCCTCAGTTACAGACAAAACTTTTTTTGACTTTTGCATGTATTCGGGAATGATTGTAACCTTTGTCAATTTTATAAAGCTGTCATTGGGTAATTTGCCCTAACTCAGGAAGAACAGGAAGTGGGGAACATCTCCCTACCTCCTGCCTCTATGGTGGGTGGGAGACAGAACAGTGACTCCCTCTCCTACAGACAGCAAAAAAAAAACATGGCAGCATGTGTAGTATGTAGTATGTATGTAGTATGCCTCCATGGATTGGTGCCAGTAAGTATTTCATACAGTTTTCCTGTCGCCAACATGGCAGGATACTACCACACGTATGCTGCCATGGATTGGCACCAAGAGGGGAAAATTACAGTAAGGCCTCGTACACACGATAGGTTAACCAGAGGACAACGGTCTGAAGGACCGTTGTCCTAGGTTAACCTATGAAGCTGACTGATGGTTCCGTCGTGCGTACACACCATCAGTTAAAAAAACGATCGTGTCAGAACGCGGTGACGTAAAACACGACGACGTGCTGAAAAAAACAAAGTTCAATGCTTCCAAGCATGCGTCGACTTGATTCTGAGCATGCGTCGATTTGGTTAAATTTTAAAGCAAGTTGACATTTTTTTATCTGAAGGTTAAATAACCTATGGGGCCCACACACGATCGGTTTGGACCGATGAAAACGGTCCTTCAGACCGTTGTCCTCTGGTTAACCGATCGTGTGTACGAGGCCTAAGTATTTGATGCAATTTTCTGTTTTCTAGCTAAGTGAAATAGTTAGAACCTTCATCTCTAAAACTGCCCATACGTTAGTAGATTTTGAAGGAACATTTGTATCAAAATTACATTTGATGACTTGTTAAATGTATTTAGAAGATTAATTAAATTAAAAATGTGTTTGCTTTTGACATTCAATTTTGGTATGAATGGACTTTCTCGAACACAAAACACATTCACTGTCAGATATTTCTTCATTTTACAAACAATTTTCCATCCTTTTCATTCCAATTTTCTTGTCACTGCAGTCAAAAGCAAACTTTAATTTGACCCTGCTAACCATTAAAAAAATTAGGGATGCACCGATACCATTTTATTTACAAATACGAGTATCATTTTTTTTTAGTACTCGCCAATACCAATTGCCGATACCGACTGCAACTGTTTTGTTTACACTTCAGCTGTCAGCAATGGTACAAAGCATTAAAAAGTTATTTACAAATTAAATCTTTTTTTCAGTCACACGAGGCGGACTCCGTCGCTATCAGTCTGCAGATCTCCGCTGAGCTGGCAGATGACAAGCTCTTCTCTGCTCACTGAGCGGGGAGGGGCTTGTGCAGAGCTGCTGATTCCTATGGAGCGATCTGATGAAAACAGACAGCATGTCCATTTTCATCAGATCTCACCCGATCCGATCCGCCATCGACGGATGGGGACGTATCACCATACGTCTGATTTTGGCAGATCGGATCGGGTGGAATGTCAGCGGACATGTCTCCGCTGACATCCGACGCTCCATAGGACTGCATGGAGCGGCCGTTCAGGTCCGCCGTCAAAACTGACAGGCGGACCTAAACGGTCCGTCCGTGTGAATGAGGCCTAACATTTTGCACTTTTTTCAATGTAAAACATGTAACTATATGTTAAAGTTGTAGAAATATTAATGAACAAAGCAAACTAATTTTTTTTTTAATTCTTAATAGTTTTATTAAATAAAAGTGAAAAGTGAAAATTTGCATGGAAATAATAATTTAGTGGATTAGAATAAGGAGTTAATTAAAGTGGAGCTCCACCCTAAAGTGGAACTCACGCTGATCGGAACCCTCCCCCCCTCCGGTGTCACATTTGACACCTTTCAGGGGGGAGGGGGGTGCAGATATTTGCACCCACTTCCGGCCACACAGCTTTGGGTTTTCTCCGGGCATGACGTCACCTCCCGTTTCGCTCTGGGAACACTCGGCTCCCAGAGCACAGCGGGAGCCAATCAGTGGCGCAACTCGCGCATGCGCCATAGGGAACCGGGTAGTAAAGCCGGAGCGCTTCACTTCCTGGTTCCCTCACTGAGGATGGCGGGGGGAGCCCACAGAGAGACGAGCGATCGCTCGTCCTCTGCTGCGGACGGCGCTGGACTTCAGGACAGGTAAGTGTCCTAATATTTTTTTTTAGTGGCACATCCGCTTTAAGGATGATTAGAGCAAATTAAGGGTTAATAAGAGATTAAACAGAGGAACATTAATTTAAAAACACAAGTTTTTATTTATTTTTTCCCTTGGTAGGTTGCTTTAACCACTTCATTACTGGGCACTTAAACCCCCCTTCCTGCCCAGACCAATTTTCAGCTTTCAGCGCTGACGCATTTTGAATGACAATTGTGCGGTCATACAACACTGTTCCCAAATTATATTTTTATAATTTTTTCCTCACAAATAGAGATTTCTTTTGGTGGTATTTGATTACCTCTGCGTTTTTAATTTTTTGTTATAATAATATCCCAATTTTTAAAAAAAAAAACGTTTTTTTTCCTCAGTTTAGGTCGATACTTATTCTTCTACATATTTTTGGTAAAAAAAAAATCGCAATAAACGTTTATTGATTGCGCAAAAGTTATAGCGCCTACAAAATATGGGATAGATTTATGAATTTATTTGTATTTTACATTTTTTACTAGTAATGGCGGCGATCTGCGATTTTTGCCAGGCCTGCAATTTTGCGGCGGACACATCGGACACTTTTGACACTATTTTGGAACCATTCACATTTACACAGCGAACAGTGCTATAGTAATGCTCTGATTACTGTATACATGTGACTGGCAGGGAAGGGGTTAACACTAGGGGGCGAGGAAGGGGTTAAATGTATTACCTGGAAGTGATTCTTACTGTGGGGGGAGGGGACTGACTGGGGGAGGTGACCGATCTGTGTCCCCATCGGTCTCCTCTCTCCCTGACAGGACGTGGAGCTCTGTGTTTACACACAGAGATCCACGTCCCTGCTCTGTCACTGCCGATCGCAGGCACCTGGCGGACATCACGGCCGCCAGGCACGCGCATCGGCATCTCAGCGATGCGCCGGGTACAGTTTTTCCCCGCGGCGCGCGTGGGGAATGCAAATAAAAGGACGTCCACCCGGCAGTTGAGAGCCGCGCTGTGGACGTCTTTGTTTTTTATTTTCTAAATAGGTTCCTTTAAGCTAGTGCATTGTTGGTTCACTTACCTTTTCCTTCGATTTCCCGGTATAGCGCCGCTATTTTTACCGCCACTGCGGCATACATCGCGTCACGATTTTCTGAAAGTAGCCGAACGTCGGTGCGCAGGCGCCGTATAGAGCCGCACCGACGTTCGGCTTCTTTCGGCTACTCGTGACGCAATGTATGCGAGCGTCGGAAGCCTGTCAATCAAATAGGAACGCCCAGTCCCGAAGACCCATACCCGGAAGCGGCGGAGAAGATCGCTCTCTAAAACGGTAAGTACTGCTTCGATTTTAAAAAAACTACCCGATTCCCCTTCACAAAATGAGCCTCAATCTAATGTTAAAAAAAAAATTCGGGTGAACTCCCGCTTTAATCTAATAGAACACTGTTCTTTTTTTTAAACTTGGAAATAACATGCAGTTTTACTCCATTGAACAATCCAGGCTGAAAAAAGTACATGAACTAAAGTTGCCACCTCATCCCTTTAAAGCTGAAGACATACGAATTTTACTGATTCTGTGGCTGATTAAGGTGGTAATTGAACTCGCTTAGTGACTTATCTGCATTTAATTAGCCTCAGAACCTGTGTAATTCATATGTTTTTGGTTTCAAAGGGATGAGGTGGCAACTCTTTGTGAACTCGATTCTGTAACTGGAAGAGCCACTTTTATCAGATGTGATTCCCTTAAAATGTTTTCTGCATCTTCTGATCAGACTTGTACAACAGTCGGATATTTTAAAGCGGAGGTTCACACAAAAGGTGAACCTCCGCTTTTCGGACCCCTCCCCCCCTCCGGTGTCACATTTGGCATCTTTCAGGGGGAGGGGTATTTGCACCACTTCCGTGTTCTGACTCCTGCGGGAGTCCCGCCCCTTCACGTCACCCCCCCCTCGCTGTCTTCTGGGAAACACTGTTCCCAGGAGAGAGCGGGGCCCAGTGACTGCGCGCCGCAATACTCGTGCATGTGTAGTAGGGAATTGCTCAGCCTCGTCTGCTGACATCTCGGGCGCGCTGGACAGGTAAGTGTCCATTTTCTAAAAGTCAGCAGCTGCAGTATTTGTAGCTGCTGGCTTTTTTTTAAAAAATCGGGTGGACCTTCGCTTTAAGACCAATCACTCCATACAAAAGCACTTTAGTTCAAGAGACACTTTTATCAGCAATGACTTCCTTTAAAAGTTTTCTGCAACTTCTGATCAAAGTTGCAAAACGAATTAACCCCTTAACGCCCGCCGCACGACTATATACGTCCGCAAAATGGCACGGACAGGCAGATGGGAGTATATATACGTCCCTGCCTTCTAGCGGGTGGGGGGTCTGATCGGGACCCCCCCCCCCTCTGCGTGCGGCGGGCGGATTCCCTCGGGGAGCGATCCGGGACGACGGCGCGGCTATTTGTTTATAGCCGCTCCGTCGCGATCGCTCCCCGGAGCTGAAGAACGGGGAGAGCCGTATGTAAACACGGCTTCCCCGCGCTTCACTGTGGCGGCGTATCCATCGAGTGATCCTTTTTATAAGGGAGACTCGATCGATGACGTTAGTCCTACAGCCACACCCCCTACAGTTGTAAACACACACTAGGTGAACCCTAACTCCTACAGCGCCCCCTGTGGTTAACTCCCAAACTGCAACTGTCATTTTCACAATAAAGAATGCAATTTAAATGCATTTTTTGCTGTGAAAATGACAATGGTCCCAAAAATGTGTCAAAATTGTCCGAAGTGTCCGCCATAATGTCGCAGTCACAAAAAAAACGCTGATCGCCGCCAATAGTAGTAAAAAAAAAAAAAATTATAAAAATGCAATAAAACTATCCCCTATTTTGTAAACGCTATAAATTTTGCGCAAACCAATCGATAAACGCTTATTGCGATTTTTTTTTTACCAAAAATAGGTAGAAGAATACGTATCGGTCTAAACTGAGGAAAACATTTTTTTTTGTATATGTTTTTGGGGGATATTTATTATAGCAAAAAGTAAAAAATATTGCATTTTTTTCAAAATTGTCGCTCTATTTTTGTTTATAGCGCAAAAAATAAAAACCGCAGAGGTGATTAAATACCACCAAAAGAAAGCTCTATTTGTGGGGAAAAAAGGACTCCAATTTTGTTTGGGAGCCACGTCGCACGACCGCGCAATTGTCTGTTAAAGCGACGCAGTGCCGAATCGCAAAACCTGGCCTGGGCATTTAGCTGCAAAATGGTCCGGGGCTTAAGTGGTTAAGATCTTTCCTCCATACGAAACTCTTGTCCATCTTGGCTTCTGCTGTCTCTTCAGGTCATGCGATAGCATCTCGTTTGGGCTGAGGTCTGGACCTGGCACATTTTCACAATTTTGTCTGGAGTCATTGCTTTGATGCATCACCCAGCTTCTGTTAATCCTCAGATAAGGTTTTTTAATAGTGGTTTCCAGGGCTTTTTTTTTCTCAAACAATAGGTGCTGGAACTGAACCACGACCCCCCAAAACCCCTCCCCCCACACACACCCTCCAAATCACATCAAATAGTGGGTGTGGTCAGTCAAATTTCACGAACAGTAGGAGGGGCATTCAATACCAGGATTACATTACATTCAGAGTGCAGAGTTCAGGGGGGTTACATACAGAGTGCAGGGCTGTCACTTGTAAACACAGAAACCAGACTTCTGTGTTCACAAGTGATTGTGGTAAGCAGCCCCCCCCCCAAGGGTCTGAGCCAGAGGTGGTGGAACTGAGTTCCACCAAGTTCCCCCTGGAAAAAAACCCTGGTGGTTTCACTTGTTTCCCCATTATTACCAGCTATCCTGGCCCTGACCCAGCAAGCAGCCCCAAACCTGATATTCATTACACCACACTCGATTTGGATGAGGTTTTGGGGTTGTGTCTGTGTGAAGTTGTGTCTGCATATTGCTTCCAAAGAGTTAAACTCATTCATTCTAAGAAGACTTGTTCAGAAGCTTTGAGGAACACCCTGGTACTTTCTTACAAGTTAGAGGAATTTTTTTTTGTGTAGAGTTTCTCCTCCTTTAGGCACACAAATTAGGCCCTGTACACACGAGGAGACATGTCCGATGAAATCGGTCCGCGGACCGTTTTCATCGGACATGTCTCCTGGGAGCTTTTGGTCTGATGTGTGTACACACCATCAGACCAAAATCCCCATGGACAGAGAACGCGGTGACGTAGAAGACACAGACGTTCTCAAACACGGAAGTGCAATGCTTCCACGCATGCGTCGAATCAGTTTGACGCATGCGCGGGATTTCGGTCCGCTGGTTAGACGTACTAACCAGCGGACATGTCCGACGGACAGGTTTCCAGCGGACAAGTTTCTAAGCATGCTAAGAAACTTTTGTCCGCTGGCAACCTGTCCGCTAGGCCAGGAAACCTGTCCGATAGGCCGTACACATGACCGAACATGTCCGATGAAACTGGTCCGCGGACCAGTTTCATCGGACATGTTCGGTCGTGTGTACGGGGCCTTAGACTTTGGCCAGTTTAATAGCTATCTGCAGGTCCTTTACTTTTCATCCTATTTACCAGGGTACGGTTTTGCTTTTTTTACCCTCTTCAGCCTTTCGCTTTGTGCTGTCACAGTAATCTATACCAAACGTTCCGTCTTAGGCCCCGTACACACGGTCGGTTTGGTCCGATGAGAATGAACCGAAGTTCATTTTCATCGGATCAAACCGACCGTGTGTATAGGCTATCGGTCTGGTTTCCTTCGGTCCAAAATTTCTAAACATGCTTCAAAACCGAACCGATGGACCGCTGCCCCATCGGACCAAACCGATGGTTAGTACAGAAAGCATCGGTTCAAAACCCACGCATGCTCAGAATCAAGTCGACGCATGCTTGGAAGCATTGAACTTTGTTTTATTCAGCACGTCGTGTGTTTGACGTCACAGCGTTCTGACCCGATCGGATTTTGGACTGATGGTGTGTACACATATCTGGCCGTATGGCCACTTCAGAGGTGAACCGATGAAAACGGTCCGACGGGCCAGTCTCATCGACCGTGTGTACGGGGCCTTAGGAAGGGTAGCAACCACACCATGTATGACCCAACAAGCACTCTAGTTCACATGAATAGACCTTGTTTAAGAAGAAAAGTCTCAGCCAAATGATTGCTTTCTTTTATGGGACAGGAGACCTTCAAAGCATACTTCTAATGTCAACTGATTGATTGAAGTACCTGTGTACAATTACCCTCTTCTGAAGATGTCATTCTGCAAGAGATTTATTTACTCATATAATCAAGGACCTTCATTGTTTACACCATCTATCTGATAAAGATATAACCGTGTAAATTGATGTGCGTATTTGTTGAAGTCAACCTGTCACTTATTAAAAAATACAGCTGATAACAAGTACAAAGTGCAGGGACCCAGAAGCATCTGAATATCATTTGGCAGCCTTTATTTCTCCTCTACACCCACAAGTTTGTGGGTAGGGTGCAGCGTGGTGCGCCGACGGCAAGAATGCACTAAGAAGCCAAGGAAACAGTATATTGTGATTTCCAACAATGTATAAACAGGCCGGGCAGGAAGGCACAACCGACTGAGGCCACCAGGGCCGGCCCTACCATGGGACCCGATGGTACCATTGTACCAGGCAGCACTTTCAGGGGGGCAGCAAATTTCCTGCCCACACGCCATCCCATTCCACCAGCTCCACTCTCCACTTCACTGTAGGGCTAATTGCTGCCCGACCACTCCTCCCGTTACGCTCTCTGCTCCACTGTGGGGTTAATTGCATGAATAGAGCCATAACAGGTCCTTTTTATACTCCTATATACATGTATAGAGCCATGATAGGTCCACTTTAGTTATCATGATATAAAATAATGGATGCGGGGGCATTTTGGTGGGCGTAATTTTTTTGGGGGGGCAGCATTTCATTCTTGGTAGCAGGCAGCACAATGTCTTGGGCCGGCACTGGAGGCCACTTACAAGCAGTAGCGGAAGATCGAGATCAGTTTCTGCAGCGAGGAGTGGTAATGTGACCTGGCTGGTTTCACACACAGATGGGAGGCTTCTTATGAGGAGATGACAGTCCTTGCACTTCCCTTACTCAACAGGAACCTTTTCCTGTCGTTAAGCACTGCCCCTGCTGAACATGAAACCTGTCCCTTTGCTAGCCACTTGCATAAAGCATGTCAAACCTAAGAGCCAGAGTCTTAAATAGATTCTGCCTAATCCAATATGGTGGCCAAAGTCACGTAGGGCTCCAGCATCCAATCAACTGTCTCATTGTGATGGTAGGAAGTCGTATGGGAACCCACAATTTCCTTCCACTTCTGCATAGTCGCTTCGGTCAAGCGCCACCTACAGTGGTGCCTACACGCTGGTCCTTCCTGATAGGTAAAAGCTCCAACACTTTCTGGTGATGTGGGAGCTTGCTTGTCTCTTACATTCTATTGGCCCATCACTATATTGGGGTTGCACTAGCTTCAGTACTAGCAGAGACTTACCCTATTAAATTCTTAAGAGCATTGGAGGAGCTGTGAAAGCTGCTACTGGTATGTTTATATGGAGTGCTATCTATCTATCTAGCTATCTGGCTTCCAATAATCTTTTCACCAAATTATTCACCGTGGCCCGGATTCAAGAAGCAATTGCGCCTGTGTAACCATAGGTTACACAGCGCAATTGCTTACTTGCCCCAGCGTTACGAATGCTCCTGATTCAGGAACATCGTAACGCCGACTGCAGCCTAAAATCTGCGTGGCATAAGGCTCTTATAGCATAAGGCTCTTATGCCACGCATATCTTAGGCTGCATTCTTGCGATGGCCGCTAGGGGGCGCTCCCATTGTGCTCAGTGTATAGTATGCAAATTGCATACTAACACCGATTCACAATGTTGCGCGAGCCCTGCGTACGCAATTTACGTCGTTTCCGTACGGCGTGTTTAGCGTAAGGCTGCCCCTTCTAATAGCAGGGGCAGCCAATGCTGCACGCCATTCACGTTCACTTTGAAGCAAATGACGTCCTTGCGACGTCATTTGCCGCAATGCACGTCGGGAAAGTTTCCCGACGGAGCATGTGCTCTACGCTCGGCGCGGGAGCGCGCCTAATTTAAATGATTCCCGCCCCCTACGGGATCATTTACATTAGGCGCCCTTACGCAGGGCAAGTTTACACAGCGCACACGCAATTTACGGAGCTGCAGCTCCGTGAATCGTGGGTAGCGCAGGAAATTTGCGGGGGCGCAGGGCAAAAACGCTGCCCTGCGCCTCCGTAACTAAGGGGCAAATCTACCTGAATCCGGGCCCTTGTCAATTAATGCTAAGTGAGAATTTTGCCTCTGGTGGTGCCCTCTAAGGTGGCTCCTTGACTCAGGGCTCTCAATTGTCTTCCTCTAGTATAAATACTGGTAAAATCACTGAAGTGTTGTCACCGTTGTTGCTGCTGTAGCTGCTAAGATGTTGGTACTGTTGCTTACCCTATCAGTGAATAGCAATGCCTAACTCCACCCACAGCACTTTAGATTCACAGCACATTGCTGTATTTGTTTTTTTATTATTAATACAGTAATACAGAATTGTTATTTATGGTCTTGTTCCATGGCTATCACCACACTATATAATCAGAATAGTGGAAGGAGGGGGTGTCAGTTTAATTGATGGCACAGCTCTGAGCCTAAAACAATTCTGAATAGAAAGCTGGGAAAAGTTTTTGCAATAGTTCAGATACGCTTGACATATCAGTTCAACAAGACATTGTGTAACTGTACTTCTTGCAAAGGGAGTCTGTTGTCAAGCTGTTTGGCGTTGTTCTTGTTTATGAGCTTCTGTGTACATTGTTTAGTCATTTCACACTTCGAATGTTTTTTTTTTCTGTGAAAAATACAAAAAAGACAAAAAAAGTTTAGTAATCCCAAGAAATAAATTCAATACTCCGTCGTATCTCGGCTGTGAATCTGGCCCTATCTTCCTGGAAGTCTTGAATGGGGAGTGATAATTGGGTAGCGCACTGCATCCTGGTAAATGATGACACACATTTCCCAGGAGCATTAGAGGGAGATGATGTCAGAATCCTAGGTGGATTCAAAGGCAGATTTCATGGGACCGCAAAGCAACAGGCATTTCCAGATGAGTAAAAAAATAAAAAATTATTTCTTTTTTTCTTTTTTAGTCGTAAGCTACAGTTTAAAGCAAAATTGTTTTTTTGATGGAACCTCCACTTTAATGTGTTTCCCGTCCGAACTTTCTGCACTAGGTAAATGTAAAATAAACAAACCAATTTTTTTTTATTTATGTCCACTGAACGATTTATCGGTCATTACATGATGACAATATCGTTTGCGCTCGCGACCGAATGTTCGTTTTTCGAAAGTTCGTTCGGACGATTTTTCGCGGAGTGTATGGCCAGCATAACTCGCTCCCACTGTACTGACGCATAGAATCCCATTAACCAATACATTGATGCACAGTACCCTATTAAAGGGTGACAGCCAGACAACTAGCATTTTCCTAAG
Organism: Rana temporaria; assembly: GCF_905171775.1. NCBI lineage: Eukaryota > Metazoa > Chordata > Amphibia > Anura > Ranidae > Rana > Rana temporaria. Next base: position 49,775,408 of record NC_053493.1, read on the forward strand.
GGGAGCACAGCAGCAATGTCAGCCTTAATGTTGCTCTCATGACAGGTTACTTTAAAAACAACTTCATTGCTCTGAATTCTTATGTTAAATAAAGCACTCCAATCATCTCCATATAGATCAGAATGTATCAGAGGATGCTTCATAGAAATATCTACACTTGAATTGTGAGTGGCCCTGTAGAACAGGTATTCCTTCTGCTGGGTGTAATGAATTGTGCAATAACAGGATTATTATGAATTAATTGAAATGGCAAACATATATGAATGGCTTAATTGTGATACGCTTTCAGTCATTAAGTTACACCTTTTATAATGCAGGACAGGAAGTCCATAAACTGTCATCCGAACACGTCATGACATCAGTATTTCATTATAAGCCGTTGTATTTAGATTTGGATTTTTAAAGCGGGAGTTCACCCATTTCTAAAAAAAAAATTTTTCTTCCCCTAGATTCCTGCTCGTTCGGTCTAGGGGAATCGGCTATTTGTATTAAAATAGGTGCAGTACTTACCCGTTTTCGAGCTGCATCTTCTTCTGTCGCTTCCGGGTATGGTCTTCGGGAGCGGGCGTTCCTTCTTGATTGACATTCTTCCGAGAGGCTTCCGACGGTCGCATCCATCGCGTCACTCGTAGCCGAAAGAAGCCGAACGTCGGTGCGGCTCTATACTGCGCCTGCGCACCGACGTTCGGCTTCTTTCGGAAAATCGTGACGCGATGGATGCGACCGTCGGAAGCCTCTCGGAAACCTGTCAATCAAGAAGGAACGCCCATTCCCGAAGCCCATACCCGGAAGCGACGGAGAGGATGCGTCTCGTAAACGGGTAAGTACTGCACATATTTTTAAATAAATAGCCGATTCCCCTAGTAATAACGAGCATCAATCTAAGGGGGAAAAGTGCCCTCTAAGGGTGAACCCCCGCTTTAAGTGAGGGTGGGGGGTCAGGTAATGAGGTCAGCAGCAAACACTGTTGAGCTTATGCAGTACTATAGTTCAAAATGCTATAAATGACGTGACTAGCACAGTGACTGGCAACAACCAATAAAAAGGATTACGGATTGGTTGCCATAGTCTTCTAGACATTTCGCTTTGCTTTATTATATAAACCCTTTTATTCATGATCAGGTCTGGACTGGTGATCTCACAACAATGGCATTCGCCAGAAAGACTGATATGCCTGAGAAAATCTGTGGTCTGGTTGTTTGAAAAACTGAAAAAAACATGCAAACTATGCATAAATAATATGTTCCTATACACCTTGGGCCAGATCCACATAGATCGGCACCCGCGCAGCGTATCTAAGATACACTACGCCGCCGTAACTTACTTGACTTTGTTTCAAATCCACAACGAATTTGCGCCGTAAGTTACGGCAGCGTAGTGTATCTCTGGCGGCGGAATTCAAATCGGCGATTAGGGGGCGTGGATCATTTAAATGAAGCGTGTCCCCGCGCCGAATCAACTGCGCATGCTCCGTTTCCAAATTTCCCGCCGTGCATTGCGCGAAATGACGTCGCAAGGACGTCATTTTTTAAACTTAGACGTGACTTACGTCCATCCCGATTCACGGACGACTTACGCAAAAAAAAGAAAAAAATCAAATTTTGACGTGGGAACGACGGCCATACTTAACATGGCAAATCTAACTATATGCCGCAAAAAAGCAGCTTTAACTATACGCCGGAAAAAGCCGACTAGAGACGATGTAAGAGAATGCGACGGCCGCGCGTACGTTCATGGAAATAGCTAATTTTCATACCCAATGCGGAAAACGACGCATCGCCGTTCGGCTCCTTTCGCCAATCGTGACGCGGCTTACGCGACGGGGGGAGCTCGTTTTTTGGTCAAAACGTCAATCACCGCCATGTTAGGAACGCCCACTCCCGCGGGACTCGCAACCCGGAGGCCACGGGTGAATAGCTGTACCCAGGTATGTACAGCAGCAAAAAAAAAATTATAGGCATAATCGTATTGTAATGTGGGGGGGCAGTGTAATAGGGGAAAGTCGTTTTTAGGGTGAACCACCGCTTTAAACAATGATAAAAATTGTCTAAAAATAATTATACAACAAGTACATAAAGTATAATCCTTATGGGTAAAGCAAATTAGATGGAATTCCCAACATGTTTCGCCCACAACCTGGGCTTCCTCAGGGGATGATGTGACTGTCCAATGAGCTAACTCAGGATGTAGTGAAATTCAGCCATAAAAAATAGTAAGGCCAACCTGGGACATATCAAAATTATCTTCCTGGCCAGAAGATCTGCATGATCACAAAATAGCTGGACAAATTGGCAAGCCCAATGGCTTTAAAAAAAAGCAGTAAACATACTCTAGCCGCTTAGAGTTTCAGCATAAAAATATGTCCCGAACGCCACACACCACCATGCCCAACAAACGCTTCAGTACAAACAGCCTCAACCCAGCTCTGCCCTGGCCACGCCAATGCATTTCATCCTGCCCATAAGGCTTATGGATTATACACATGATCTGAGTTTCCGTCTGGAAATAAACTCCAACGGGTTTTACCGATCGGAATTCTGTTCAAGCTGTCTTGCATACACACGGAGACACCAAATTCCGACCATCAAAAATTACGTACAACACTACAACGAGCCTAGAAAAATGAAGTTCAATGCTTCTGAGCATCCGTTGAATTGTTTCCGAGCATGCATTTTTTTTTCTCCGTCGGCGTTCCATACAGGTGAATAGAATTTCCAATAGAAATTTTTTCCGTCTGAGAAAAAGAGAACATATTCTCTTTCTAACTCTCAAAAGTCTGGTGGGGCATACACACGGTAAGAATATCCGATGAAAAAATTCCATCTGACTTTTTCCATCGGAAATTACGATAGTGTGTACAGGGCATAAGTCATGACTAAGTCCCATGGGTGAGACAAAATGCGTCAGGGTGTGGCTTGGACAGAACTGGGCTGAGGCTGCTTTTACTCAAGTGACTGTTGGGCATGTTGATGTGCAGCGTTTCGGACATCTTTTTTTTATTTTGTAATTCCTTTATTTTTTCAAAGATATATTATATAGAAGACCCCAAGACATACCCTATTTATCGGCATATAACACGCACCCTAACTTTAGGAGGGAAGCTTCAGGAAAAAAACTTTCCACAGCCCCCTGCATATACATGTAACACGCAGGAACAGTTTACCCTCTATTTTCAGGGTAAAAAAGTGAGTGTTATACGCCAATAAATACAGTATATGTAGCACCCTGCTCCTATTGAGTAGGCGCTATATTTAAATTTAGAGTTATCTGAGCTGTAGTTAGCTCAGAATGATTATGTTAATGGGTGGTTTCTGTGTCAGTTCAGCTGCGTTGTGCATTTTCCACTTGGCTGAAGGTGTCGCTGTCACCACAGGTCAAGGTTGGAAATACAGCAGGCTGGATGCATTGAGTACTTTTTCCCCCAGAGACAACCCAGTGGGAGTGTTCCTGTCACTGGGCATTCTGGGAGAGGGTACTTAGGGTACAGACCATGTTTGATTTGGTCGCTCTGACCTGATGGCCCTCCTGGCCTAAGGTGTGTCATGGCAGTTCTTCTGCCTTGGGGCCTTCTGTCCCGAGGCTGAGCTACTGAAAGTAGGCCTAGGAGTTCCTGGGGTCTACTGGTCCAGGGGTGGTCCTGTGCTGTCTTGCCTGCGGGAAGAAGCCGAGCAATTGGAGAAACCAGGGGAGGACTTTTCTCAGAGAGGACCGAGCAACAAGGCTGGTATCTCAAGAAGAGCCTGGAGACTCAATTAGAGGATGCACCCCGGCCAATCTACCTCACAGTACTGCCGGATGGCTGAAAGAAACTGGTACTGTGTAGCTGTTCTTTGACTTTGCAAAGGATTACTTGGTCATACAAGTCTGTGGCAGAGGCTTGTACAACAACCCTATTCTATTCATCAAGTCTGTGGCAGAGACTTTGACTGAGCATCTCATCGGCTGCTAGGTCAGTGAGAGAGGCCTATACAATCTTTGCTAGATCCAGTGTGGAAGCTGTTTGTCCTCTGGATCCAAGAGAGAACCGTGATCCGCAAAACCAGGTATCTGAATCTCCCCTAACCCTCCAGCCCTCTGATTGAAGTTGCTAATAAAAGCATTGGAAAATGAGACTTAGGGCCAGATTCTCAAAAGAGATACGACGGCGTATCTCCAGAGTCTGACCGGTCGTATCTATGCGCCTGATTCTTAGAAGAAGTTACACATAGATTTCTATTAGATCCGACCGGCATAAGTCTCTTACACCGTCGGATCGTAACTGCATATTTACGCTGGCCGCTAGGGGCGTGTACGCTAATTTTCTCGTCGAAATATATAAATCAGCTAAATACGCGAATTCACGAACGTATGCCCGGCCAACGCAGTACAGATATGCCGTTTACGTTAGGCTTTTCCCGGCGTAAAGTTACCCCTGCTACATGGTGGCGTAAGTGCGGCGTACCAATGTTAGGTATGGCCCTTGTTTCCGCGACGAAATGTGAAAATTTTACGTCGTTTGCGTAACTCATCCGTGAATGGGGCTGGACGTAATTTCCGTTCACGTCAAAACCAATACGTCCTTGCGGCGTATTAGGAGCAATGCACACTGGGAGATTTCCACGGACGGCGCATGCGCCGTTCGTGAAAAACGTCAATCACGTCGGGTCACAGAACATTTACATAAAACACGCCCCCCTGTTCCAAATTTGAATTAGGCGGGCTTACGCCGGCGTATTTACGCTACGCCGCCACAACTTACGGAGCAAGTGCTTTGAGAATACAGCACTTGCCCGTCTAAGTTGCGGAGGCGTAACGTAAATAGGTTACGTTACGCCCGTACAAAGTTACGCCAAACTACGAGAATCTGGCCCTAAGTGTTTGGTGCAGACTTTTGGTGGACAACTCTCCAATGTGAACCCCTAGTGCGGATGTGGTGAACAGTGAGGTAATGGCAGGCACAAAATGTAATCCAGCGGCTTGAAATAAAGTTGATAACTTGACTTATATTTAAATAGCACACTTACTGCTATTAAATCGATCGTGAGACAGATTCGTGAATAAAAAAACGTGTGTTTAATGTACACACTTAACATAAGTACAAAAACAGTTTAAATGTATCAAATAACTTCAAATAAGAGTTCAAAAAATAAGAATTTCAAATGAATGATGTGTGTTCCAAGACTTGCTTCCGTATGTTTGCAAAATGAGCGTGTCTGAATGTCTCCTCTTGATGTTGACTGAGGGAGTCCTTGAAGATGGCTGAAGAACGAGTTCTGCCCCAGCTGGCAGACCTTCAGTATATATATCAAAGACATTTCTTTGTCTGAATTTCGCGCTCAGAAATATACCCTCCCAAAGGGCGTGATTTATAATGAAAACCTGATACAACATCTGTTTTACATCTATCTCAACCTTTACATAGGAAATGTCTCCCGAGAACCTAGTCTAAATATTCTGTAGATCTCAAGAGGAAATGGCTTGTTTAGGTAAGAAAAGGTGAAAGGTCTACACAGCTAAAATCACAGTCTAAACAGAATGTGGCCTAACTAATCAATCACTGAGAAACAGCCATATGAATTACCTCAATAGGAGAACACATTCCAATCAAATACAATTCTTTACTTAAAACATTAAACATTTCAAATGAACATATATATATATTTCATATTCAAACTTATACGTTTTTGGAGTTTCAAACATCGAATCCAGCGAATTTACAAAAGAAAATTAATAGCTCAAACAGTCTCACATTCATTCATATTAACAAGAATATATATATTCTTTATAAAATCCTTCCGGAAGGGATTTTAGAATATAACATTCCCCTCTGAAATATGAATAATGACCATATTTCCTAATCATTTATACACCCATTTATGTCACAAACACTCTGACTTTGATCTAATAACTCCAAATGCATTGTCACCTGTCATCGAATTTGCAACTCCAAAACCTAATCTCCTTTTAAGCTTATTTTGCAACATATCGTCACCTTTCTTGATTTCATTTCTGATTTGCTTATACAGTTTTTTCATTCTAAACATTAAAAATAATTGATATATAATGCATAACATAATAATAATAAAAATAATAACTATAGGATGTGATAAAATATTTCCTGCTGCGGAAGTAATTGAAGTTTTTCCCCAAATAGATATACTGTTTTTAAATTGATGCCACCAGCTGGAACCAGTTAAAGTGGACCATTGGTGAACTACCTCTTGCAAATTCCCTTGCTCATGTTTAAACGATATCTCTGCATTCCTGAGTTCTTTAGCTAGAGCCATTAATAAACCTTGATCCTTTTGAATTATGTTAACCCATTCTCTCCATGGAAACTCATCTATTTGAGACAAATTATATAGTGTCGGACTAACACTAACATTTCTCAATGATAGATGAGATAAATTAGTTCTTATACCATTTACATGTATGGCCCTTAAATCACCTTCTGCACAATACAATCCCCGTTTTAGGTTTACTGTGTTTGTGCAAGAGGAAAAGAAAGTCTGAACCCTTTCTGTATCTTTCATGATCTGAAAACAAACTTTCCTTTTATCTACAAGAGTAGTTAATTCAGAAGAAGCTTCAAATGTTTCTATTCTTGCAGAACATAATGTATGATTATGATAACAAGAATGAAATATACTTTTATCTTGATTAGGTAAACAAAGAACTTTAGACTGAAATTGTAAACATGATGACAAATCTAATTGTTCTAATTCCAAATTATCCTTATTAAGCGCAAAATCTGTATACTGCAATTTATAAAATAATAATTGAATATCACTAATTGGTAATCCCAAAACAGTAATTGGAACCAAAATTTGTTCTCTCCCTGCTATAGGAATCATAGAAGAACTGTAACATACATCCTGACTACATCCTAACCATTTATTTACCCATAAATCAGTATGATTTCTTGCATATGCATATTCTCTGGGTAAATTCTGCAATATACCAAGAGGGGTAATTCCACTCTGAAAAGCTTGTGCAATTATTTTAAAATTAGTGGAATATTCTGTTTGAATTTCTAAACATAATCTGGCAATATGTGAATGTTCTTCACTAGTCATTAAATTGAGAGTAATATTCTGAAGATGTAGTATGGATGGACCCATTACATTGGCTGTTTTAATAACCATATCTTCTAATATCTGATTTAAGTTTCTTTGGATCTTAAAACCTTTACTTCCCACTAAACCTGCTGACTCAAGATCAGATTTTAACGTGTTAATATCCATACTATTTGCAATGCTGCCAATTACACCTATGCCCCCTAGGGCTCCTTCAACAATACCACGTTTATTTCTGTTATGACTATTGATTCCAAACCATCTTTCAATACCCAATTCCATATTAACCAAATGTCTTTGACATTGTGGAAACCTTGTAGAAATTTTCCATTCTGAAATATTAAAGTTCCATAATATAATGACGAATGTTACTTCTCTCAATAGAGCTCTGGATTGTAAATGGTTAATCTGGAAGGGATTAGCAAAAACACTGTTTTTACCAACACATGGAGTTTTCCCTGGGGACATGACAATTATACTTGCATTAGCACATTTCAAGGGATAGCCTTCTATTAATATGCAGCACTCATATATACCAGTATCATTTAAAGATACACCTGATTGATGATAAATAAATTTATCATTGATCCAATTCACATTACCAAAAATTCCTTTGTGAATTATATTAGTTATACTGTGGAAAAAACTACCCAAAAAATCACCATTCCTTCTCCAAGTTAACAATGAACTTTGAGGTAAATAAATTTGAGTACTACACCTCAAATTCAATCCATCTTCACCTTCAATGACTTTTAAAGACTGTGGTGACACTTTTATCTCTGGAACAATAATATCTACCACAGTAATGCTAATTTTGACTCGTAATTGAGCAAACTTCCTTATCACTCTAAAATCCCATTTTCTTACAATGTCTCCCTTTTTATCTCCAATTATTTTTAAATGTTTTGGATTTAATATTTGTACAAAACTTTGAAAAAGGTAATAATCCTGTTCTACTGGATAAAATATTTTTCCAGACCTTGACATATCATTATTAATGACATCTCCAGACCAAATTGTTGAATCATTACCTTTTACAAATAATGTCCAAAAAGCTATTTTCAGTATATTACATTCAAAAGTCTTGGTTATATTATTAAACCTATAAAATCCTTGCATTTTAACAAAACTTGTTTTCGACTCTATTTTAACTTCGATTTCCACCTCATTACTATGAATGAAATATAATTCCATACAATGCTCATACCCCTGTCCTACAGCTATATACCCAATCAAATCATCAGCTGTATTGACATTGGTATATCTAAACCTATCCAATTTGTTATCTACATTAATATCATTGTCCACATTTCTTTTGCTTCTTAATACTGTAATGTCTTTGAGAAAATTGTCAATCCTGTTAACCTCTACATGGCTGGAACAGTTTGTGATATATTTTACCACTGATAAAAATGTCAATAGGGAAAAAAAATGAATCCCTTGACGATGACGATGATGATCAACTTTCTTTCTTTAAGATTTTTCATCTCTTTTGTAGTCATCTTTCCTTCTTTGATCAATTTTTGTAAAAATCATTCCTAGAAAAAAGAAAAGCAGTATCATTTATCTCAAAATATAAATTTTTATCTCATAAACTAACATTATCATCTCATAATATACCATTTTCACTAATCAATGTATATCCATATTTTTGTTGTCTACGTGCATATTCCACTGAATTGAGAGGTCTTTGAACTTCCACCATTAATCATTATGTTTTCTCTATTGCCCCTCTGTGCATCGTAGACAAAAAAAAAATTCATTGAAAAACCAAATGACATTTTCCTTCCTGTCATAAAATTCACAGTGTTTCAGAAGATGCTATACTTCTGACACTACTCAAAAAAAACAAGATTAAATTACACTGTCTGTTATGTATTCCATTTTGTCCCACTAGAACTTTACTATAAGAAAATCAAACAGTTTTTCTTTTACCAAAGTGACCTAAACTCTCATGAATGAATTTAGTGAATTCCCTAAAGGTGTTGAGGTATAACAAGACACAAAAACCCATTGAAAGTCATGACGCAACATCAACGTTCTCATGAACCATAGAAGATGTCAAATCAACCTGTAGAGGAACAAAAATTCCTTTTCCTGTTCTTCAGCAAATTAGGGTATCTGTGTGTTTGTTTTCCTTGCAACAATTATACCAATTCAGGTTGAATCACCACTTCACCATGTAAAACCTACTTCCTTTGCTAAAGTCTCTTAAATAGAAACCTCAAAATACTAATAAAAATAGTATAAATATATATATATTGTGCGTATGTGTATCAAACTGGATCAACTTCCTTGTGTGTGTGATTTTTCAAAAGTGTGTGTGTGTGATTCCTATCAGGCTGTCAGCACGTCTGCATGTCTCCCTTTGGCCCCCACCTTTTCTTACAAAGGAGAGCTTTGGAAGCAAAACCCCGCAAAATTTAAATCACAAGGATGTATGTCACTTACTCCAAAATTACTAAGGATGGACTGTGAAGAGCTGAGATAGGAATAATATATATTGTACTCAATGTTTGAAACAAATAACACTACATACATACACATATATAAATTTCTTCCTTATTAATACATATTCTTTTATCATTAAAATCAATTCCCTTCATATCTTAAAAAGACTTCAATATGATCTGTTACATTTACTGCACAATGCACATCCACTACACTATACAAGTAAAGAAACAATAAATTCTGTCTCTTTTTCTAAACCAATTAATATTCCTTAAAATTTCACTTCACTTTTCATGAGCTAGACGTTACATATATTCCACTTAAAATCTCTTCTTTCAGAATTGTCTGCAATTCTGCCAGAAAAATAAAATATTCAACTTTCTGATTCCCAACATGAAATCTGTCGAACTTACATCAAAACCTTATTCAATAATCCTTATGCAATACCAAAAATCATAGCCAAAAAGTCATAACCAAAAATCATAAATTCCATGCCGCTCACTAAGGAACATGCCTATTTTTTCCTCCCAGCGTAACATTAGAAGTAACAAATGGCTTATTGTACTTTAAATAATATTGTTCTTCTTGTCTAACTTGAAAATTATACCTCCTATGATTACTCCATCTTACAGAGTAAACTTCATAACGCCTTGGAGACGTTTTGAAATTATGTGACTTCCTGTCACTCACTGACCAACAAAATTTTGCCATATGACCTTTCCTGCGACATAAAGAACATTTGAAAACTTGCTTTCTCTGTGCATATGACGATGGATAAACACATTGCTTCTTAGAATGAACAAACGTAACACATTGCTTGTCACTATTGCCTGAAATGCTTTCAAAAACATTCACTGTGTTTTTAGTAATGTCTGCTGCAATAATATTATCCTGTTTCCCTGCATGTGGTATCTCCTCCATTTTATCTGAGGACTGAGCAAATTCTGTTAATACCATATCTGACTGCGTTCCTATTTCACTCTGCTCAACATAATTACATACAGTTCCACAATTTAAACAACTAGCTGCAGTAGATACATTCTCATGTGTTTGCATATTGCCTGCATTACCCGAAGTGTCCTCTGAATGTATTTCTGTTACCTCAGAAATCATTGAATTAAAATCTGTAACTAGTTTCATTACATTACTTAATTTCCTTTTAATTTTAGCTAACGAGAATCTCTCTGCATCAATAGCCAGATTAGATTCTAAACATTGCAAATATAACGACTTCCATAAAACAGAATAACAAATCTGTTTCGATAAACCTTGACATTCATTTGCTGAACATTTAAAACATTCCATGATTTTACTCACCGAATAAGAAGTCTTCCGTGTTCTACGAATCTTCCAGGTCATTCACGATACATCAATACTTCTAGGCTCTCGTCAAACTCTTTGCGTAGTTTCTTTCAGTACTAACATGTTCCCCCTTTCGATATAAGGGACAGTTGTAAAAAAACTGCGACAAAATGAGCGACTGGCTGATTGTTGACTTCTAGGTTCTCGTCAGACGTTTCAAAAATTACTCAATACTCTACTTCTCTGCCCTTCGATAGCACTTTGAGAAAGTGGTATAATATTTGAAAATCGTCCAAAGCCTGGCTGGCTTAGCCAATGAAATAAAGTTGATAACTTGACTTATATTTAAATAGCACACTTACTGCTATTAAATCGATCGTGAGACAGATTCGTGAATAAAAAAACGTGTGTTTAATGTACACACTTAACATAAGTACAAAAACAGTTTAAATGTATCAAATAACTTCAAATAAGAGTTCAAAAAATAAGAATTTCAAATGAATGATGTGTGTTCCAAGACTTGCTTCCGTATGTTTGCAAAATGAGCGTGTCTGAATGTCTCCTCTTGATGTTGACTGAGGGAGTCCTTGAAGATGGCTGAAGAACGAGTTCTGCCCCAGCTGGCAGACCTTCAGTATATATATCAAAGACATTTCTTTGTCTGAATTTCGCGCTCAGAAATATACCCTCCCAAAGGGCGTGATTTATAATGAAAACCTGATACAACATCTGTTTTACATCTATCTCAACCTTTACATAGGAAATGTCTCCCGAGAACCTAGTCTAAATATTCTGTAGATCTCAAGAGGAAATGGCTTGTTTAGGTAAGAAAAGGTGAAAGGTCTACACAGCTAAAATCACAGTCTAAACAGAATGTGGCCTAACTAATCAATCACTGAGAAACAGCCATATGAATTACCTCAATAGGAGAACACATTCCAATCAAATACAATTCTTTACTTAAAACATTAAACATTTCAAATGAACATATATATATATTTCATATTCAAACTTATACGTTTTTGGAGTTTCAAACATCGAATCCAGCGAATTTACAAAAGAAAATTAATAGCTCAAACAGTCTCACATTCATTCATATTAACAAGAATATATATATTCTTTATAAAATCCTTCCGGAAGGGATTTTAGAATATAACACGGCTCCTTTGGGGGTGAGCGCTACATATATATTTGAGTGCTGAAAAAAAATACATTAAGATACAATAAAGTGGACTAACTTAGATTAGAACCTGTCTAACATAACAGGAGTAAATGCTTCCCTAAGGCCTGTTTAGTACAGTAATGGGATAATATAAAGGTCGAAATGTAGGCAGGGATATACACCAGAACGATGGAGGAGAGAAAGCCGCCAGAGGGGGAAAGGATTAGGGGATTAGATGTCCCCATAACAAGAAAGGAGTGGGATAAGGGGGGGAGAGAAAGAAGGAATGCAGAGGGGGCCTCTCGCCCAGGGAGTGGAGTTTAATCCAAGTAGGACATCTTTTTTGCTGAATTTATTGCTCGGACCTGGGACAGGCTCTCCTCCGATAACCCCCACAGTCTAAGCCCCCGGATTGTGATGAAGAGGCCTGGAGGGGCACCTCTAGATTTCTATAACAGCTGCCTAGAGTTCCACTTTAACAAATTTGGCTCTACACGACCAGTCATTCAGCTCCTTGGTTGAAAAAAAAAATCATTATATTATTACCCTATTCACAGGTGGCCACTTTGAAAGCGGATTCACCCTTCCGCCTGAATGTTACAAGTGGATAATGATTGGACAAGTTATTGACAATTTCAAGTCCAGATGATAATGAGCCTATGCACGTGTTAAAGGATTCATATTACATTGCGGTAAATAATAATTGCATGTAGGTTAAGCTTTGGAGGTTAATGATTCCCCGGACAGCTGATGAGGTTATAATATACACCCCGCATTTACTCCAACTGGGAGCTTTATTCAGGACAATTGTCTTGCTGGTAAATAGATAACACAGATTTTGCCTGTCTGAATCACAAAACACACAATCACAGTAATTATGTTCTCTTTGTTTGCGGTTCCAGCGAAAGCATGCATGGGGACCCCATGGAGAAAAGAGATATTGCAGCTGAGTTCAATGATGATGAAAGCACTTTTTTATGAGCAGAATTTATTATCTTTCTGTATTACCAAAATTCACAATTTTATAAGGAAATTATTGTTTGCTTGTTTATTATTTACCATATTTATTCTGAATTGACTTGACTGCTGAGGCGCAATGGGTCCAGGTACAATTTACTGTAACATAGATGTATAGAAAACCTTCCCCCTTGCCCCCTCACACCATTAAATAAACACATTTACAACCATTAGATTGGAAAGGGCAAGGGCAAGGCCAAAGCTTTATTAAAATCCAACACATAACGTGTGAACACTTTTCAACCGGTGCCAGTCACAGTTGAACTGTGAGCACACAATTGCAAAAGGGGGCCTGTCCTTACCATAAGTGCTGGACAGGCCGCCTACTTCCTCTTTCCATCAAGGGCATAGCCCATTACAGCCATTTTATCCTGGCAAGGTCAAGAAACCACAGCAGGCTGTGACATACCATAGAAAAAAGGGACGGGAGGGTGGGCAGCTCTTCCAACCACGTTTCTTGAAAGACCCAGAATTCCCTGGGGCAATACTTTTACAGAACTCAGGCCCAGCCCATCCCGCCTAAACAACCAATCCTTGGTGACCACTCAGCCACCTTGTCCTGCACCTGGCCATGCCCCCATCAGTCAAGGCTATCTTTCCCTTAGGCCGCATACACACGATCAGTCCATCCGATGAGAACGGTCCAAAGGACCATTTTCATCGGTTAACCAATGAAGCTGACTGATGGTCTGATGTGCCTACAAACCATAAGTAAAAAAACGATCGTGTCAGAACGCGGTGACGTAAAACACACGACGTGCTGAAAAAAACGAAGTTCAATGCTTCCAAGCATGCGTCGACTTGATTGTGAGCATGCGCGGCCCTTTGACCGATGCCTTTGCATACTAACGATCGGTTTTGACCCATCGGTCAGGCGTCCATCGGTTCAATTTTAAAGCAAGTTCTCTTTTTTTTGACAGAAGGATAACTGACCGATGGGGCTCACACGCGATCGGTTTGGACCGATGAAACGGACCTTCAGTCCGTTTTCATTGGTTTTGACCGATTGTGTGTACGCGGCCTAAGGGGCTCAAAAGTCCTTCATTTTTATTCCATGAGCAAAAAAACTGCTTGTTTTCATCTACAGACATCCCTTATCTGCCCAGGCATGGTTTTCTTTTGGTAAAGGTTAACTAACCCTTTAAGAAACAAGTAGAAATGGTATTGTGCCCAAGCAGTATCCTGAAAAATCTATCTTTTTTGTCTTGAATTATTTCAGAAAAATATGAGGTACCTTGAGTTTCCTAAATCTGCAGTATGGGGTCTAAAGCACTTCTGCCTGCTAGTCTTATGAGATTTGGAGTCATATTTGATAATGGCACTACTGTGCTTATTGTTCTCCTTGCTGGGGAGGAAGTTGTACCTGAGGACCTGCAGTGCAAGGATACCCCTGCTTCTGCTTTATTCATCCCAGGGATCTGTGCTTCATCAACCTCCTCTGTTGCTCCTTGAATTTTAAGCCACCAGTCATTAGATGAAAATTCATTGGGGGGGGGCGAACGAGGTAGCTGTGATGATAGAAAGTAAAGTCCTGTATCTACCAAGATGGTCATCTACACACAGAAATTCATTGTGGTATGAAGCATGATGTCAGCAATGGAGAAAAGCTCTGCTGCAAGGGCTGCTGTTAGAAATTTTTGGGGCCCTGTACAGCCTTCCAGACGGGACCCCCCAAACCTTATCGACAGCCCTGGGGAGACCACAGGCAGTACTGGGGACTAAGACTTTGCTCTCTACTTGCTTTTTTGGCACAATTTTCACGGTCTAGGTCCTTTTTTTAAGTAAACCTGTCACAGACTAGGTCAATTTAAACTGAGCACATTATTAAAAACATATGCAAAGGTTATATATATTGAAAAACACATCCACAAGTAGATTTCTTACTCTCCTTGAGTTGTCTATGCCCAGGCAATAGCTAGCACAAACAGGCCCTAATAATAAAGTGAAACTGAACAAAGAGGGGCAAGAGGAGGTTTTCTTGCCTTTTTTTAGGTAGATTCAGGTAGGGGCGCGCTAATTTGTGGCGGCGTAGCCTAGCGTGTTTACACTACGCCGCCTTAAGTAAGAGAGGAAAGTACATGATTCTCAAAGCACTTGCCTCCTTACTTAGGGCGGCGTAGTGTAAACGCGGCGGGCGTAAGGGCACCTAATTCAAATGGGTTGGAGGGGGGCGTGTTTAATGGTAATGAGGCTTGACCTCACGTTTTTGACGTTTTTTGGCTACTGTGCATGCGCCGGGCGCCTACATTTCCCAGTGCGCATTGCGGCTTAGTACGCCGTACGGGCCTATTGATTTAGACCTGGACGTAAACTATGTAAATCCCGATTCGCGGACGACTTACACAAACAACGTTAAAATTTCGAATCTCGCGGCGGGAACGGCGGCCATACTTTAACATTGTTATTAGGTGGAATAACTTTAGGCCTCCTAAGGCCTTACGGAAACGGCGTAAATCGACTGCGGCGGCCGGGCGTACATTCGTGAATCGGCGTACAAACTAATTTACATAATCTACGCCGACCGCAATGGAAGCGCCACCTAGCGGCCATCCGAAAAATTGCAATCTAAGATTGGACGGCGCAAGCCGTCCTATCTTAGATATGTTTAAGCGTATCTCTGTTTGAGCATACGCTTAAACATACGTCGGCGTAGATTCTGAGTTAGGCCGGCTTATCTACTGATAAGTCGGCCTAACTCTTACTGAATCTACCTATAAGTGTCTGCGATTAGGCACAATATTTACTTTGTAAAGTTTAAACTGGAGTGCAGGTTCACTGTCAACACTCAACAGCAATCGACTGTTCAAGGCATGGACCGTGCTGTATTGCCTAAGCGGTCCTATTGTCCAGTAGTGGGTCTTATTGGTCAAAACAAGAGGACATCAAGCCCTTCTTCCCTCCATGCCAGCCAACGCATAGTTTGTGTAGGCGATCGTTGTGAATGGTGACAGTGACATGATCTTGCCTTTTCCACAGTAATGGAGTTAAAGAGGTGTTTTATTGAATTGAACTTTAAAGCCTTGTCTGAGTCACCCCACAAGGAACATCTTTCTAGTTAACAAATAGACAAAGAAGACATCTGACATTTACTGCTGACTAAGCAATCACAAGTGCCCAGTATCTTTTCAAGAGGTAGCTTACTGAATGCTCATGTCACCCATGAAATGCCTAGGTTGTATTTTTATTAGGTCAAGTGTGTAAAGTGGTCATTTTTTAAGAATTCCTTCCCTTAGAAACAAAGATCATTCTGTCTTTACTGGACTCCTTGTTTATAACACCCAGCTTTCCAAGGTGGGAAGGAGGGGCACCTCTGAGCACATACTGTCCTTGTTGTCACCCTTGATGTCCTTGCCACACTCTTAGTCACACTTCAATTATCCTACATAGGCCATCAACATGTAATGATGAGTTTCATGCATTTACTACCACAATGGTCTTCAACATGATTGGGATGTCCATAGCAATCAGACTTTGTAATGGTCAATGAATGCTTTAGAAATGTAATTCAAATATCTGTTTGCTCTGGACAATTTCACATTTTATATTTGATAAATATTCAAAACTGTTATTTTCATGGTATGGTGTAATAAAGCTACACACGAGCAGTTTTCCTGTAAAAAAAAAAAAAGGAATGGTTTTTCCGACCGAAATCCGCTCAAACCTGCCTTGCATACACACGGTCACACAAAAGTTCGGTGAACTTTTGACTGCCAAGAACGCGGTGACGTAAAAGACTACGATGAGCCAAGAAAATTAAGTTCTATGCTTCTAAGAATGCGTCAATTTGAATCAGCTAAAGCAGCCCCAAGGGTGGCGTCATCCGCATGGAACTTCCCCTTTCTAGTGCCGTCGTACGTGTTGTACGTCACCACGCTTTGCTAGAGCATTTTTTAAAAACGATGATGTGTGGGCAACGTCGTTTTAATGATGAAGTTGGAAAAACTTTTTTTCTACATGCCGAAAAACTTCGTTTTTTTTCATGCCGAAAAATGAAAAATGATCGTGTGTATGCGGCATAACACTGCAAGTGATCACTGGACATGGGATAGCTCTCATTATCGGCAACATTATTTTGCAGTCATAAAAAATAAATAGTAAAAAGTGTTCAATGGTATATTTAAAGCAGAACTTAAATCTTTGTTGCAACATGTTTTAGCTTTGATAATCCCTCGTACAAAAATGTAAAAAAAAAAATGATATGGATTTGTACCTTTGGGTGTTTTTTGAGCTGCAAGGCTTTCTTGTTTTCAGCCCAGGCCAGACCCCACTGCCTTCTGAGGTTGCTACATCACAGCTACCCCAGGAGGAAGTGTGCTGTAACTCTGCATGAGCACAAATGCAGCCGGCAACTAAGGGGGCCATATATTAGAAATGGGGGGCATTTGTGCACATGCACGTAAACGTTTCAGCATATGTGCAGATGCTCTGCCGTTCCCTCCCACGTCCCAAATACCTGGCAGAAACCAGTAGTGCATGTGTACATGCACTGGACCTTGCATGATGGCGGCACAGAAGAGAGACATGGAGGCAAGGAATGCAGTGGTAAAGTTTCAATTTAATAGACCAAAACTTTGTAAATAAGAGAAGTTCATTGTTACGGACTATGTACACTTTAACAAGTGCAATATTTCTGGCAAATACTTTCCTCATCTTTTGAGAAAGGTGGGCTGTAATTTTATACTTGATTTTCAGGAAAAAGTCAGTTAAAAAAAAAAGACTTTTTGTTAAACCCCAGGAGGCAAACAATTAAATGGACTGCCATTGTTTGTATGTCAAACAAGAGGATATTTGATAGGTCATTATTTTGTTGGGAGGGGCAGCAGGAATAAATGTTTTGGGTGAAATCTGAGTCAGACGTGTGCTTTGTCTCTGTGACCTTGAGCGAGGTGCTTCCATATAGTGATTACACACCGCCAGGCATTTATATGATAGTTGTACTTTTACAGCTGCCAGCCATGCAGATCGGAGGAGCATGTTGCCCATTAGTAGCATATTTCATAATATCTTTTATATTTACCATTTACCTGTATAGCTTGTATTCTTCTCCAGTTGCCTAGCTTCGCTTTGACACGTGTTTTTGAAAGAAATGACTGAAATGGGAAACTACAAATGAACGCACACAAGTGCAGCATGCCAGACTTACAACACATTACTGGGAACAGACAATGGATTTGCTCTTGTGATGTCAAAGCATTAAGGGCCAGATTTATGTAGAAGTGCGGCGGCGTAACCTATCGTAAATACGTTACACCGCCGCAAGTTTTCATCGCAAGTGCCTGATTCACAAAGCACTTGCAATGAAAACCTACGCTGGCGGCCTCCAGCGTAAGCCCGCGTAATTCAAATGGGCGTGTGCCATTTAAATTTGGCGCGCTCCCGCGCCGGACCTACTGCCCATGCTCCGTTTCGAAATTCCCACCGTGCTTTGTGCGAAGTGACGTAATTTTTTCGAACGGCGACGACGTGCGATGTGCGTAGCGTACTTTCTTATTCCCGGACGTTTTACGCAAGACAACATTTTTTTTTAATTTCGACGCGGGAACGACGGCCATACTTTAAACAGCACATACGTGTGCTGTCTAAAGTTAGGGCAGGTCAAACGACGCCTAAAATTGCGACGGGAAACTATACTAGCGACGACGTACCGAACGCGAAAATCCGTCGTGGATCGCCGTAACTGCTAATTTGCATACCCGACGCTGGAATACGACGCAAACTCCCCCCAGCGGCGGCCGCGGTACTGCATCCTAAGATCCGACAGTGTAAAACAATTACACCTGTCGGATCTTAGGGCTAACTATGCGTAACTGATTCTATGAATCAGTCGCATAGATACTCTGAGATACTCCGTCGTATCTCCGCTGTGAATCTGGCCCTAACATTTTACTTGCAGTACTATAAAAATCATGACATTGTATTTGGCAAATTTGAGGAAATGTTCCTTGTTCCTTGTCTTCCTTTCCCAATATCCACTCGAGAATGATGGCTCCCCAACATGGACACTTATACCTGTAAACATATACTGAATGTTAGAGGTCCTACAAACTTGGTCCTCTGTTATACCTTTAGTACATCCCTCATATCACCATTGGACTCCATGGATGTGCGGAATCAGGGATCGTTCCTCTCTCCTTCTCATGATATTTCAAACTTGGTCCTCTGTTAAAGGATAATTGTACCTTTAGTACAATCATCATTTAAAGTATATGTACTAAGCTCCGAGGGGTGGAGAGAAACACATTGGGGGCAAGGCCTGGTGGGAACCCAGGCTAAGGTTGTCTCCCTCATATCACCATAGGACTCCATGGATGTGTAGCACCAAGGATCGTTCCTCTCTTTCTTCTCGTGATATTTCAAACTCGGGCTTCTGTTAAAGGATAATTGCACCTTTAGTACAATTATCATTTAAATTATATATAAACCCTAAGGCCTCATGTACACTGCTGCTGGTAAACAGACATTTGGGAGCAGTTGGGCATTTTTTTCAACTGTTTCTGAACTCTCCTCTATGTTATCTTATCAGTACATGTACACAGGGTCGTTTATAGTCGTTTCTAGGCAGTTGAGTTTGGAGGCTTTTTCTGGAACCCCAAAAAATGCATTCAGAAGCTGTGTTTAGAGGCATTTAAAGTGCCGAACACTGCTAAACGTGGCAACTTGCATTTAGCAGCGTTTCGTTTATAGACATTTTTCATTTTAACCCGACTTGTTCGTTCCCCTCTTAGTTGGGGTAGTCGGTACACTTTGGTGGGTGTGGGTCAGCCACGCCTCGTGACCTTTGACCTCTGGGAACCCGCCTTTTGACCTCTGGGGGAGGTCCCTTTTACAAACCCTGAGTTCCAGCGTTATTCTTCAAAGGAAAACCCCAACCCGAACCCCTTACCCTAATTGACCTATGAACTTTAACCCTAATTGCATCTCCACTCAGTGACTCTCCCCACCCTAAAACCCCTACCTTTCCTAGATCCCACTGGGATTGTCGGAAAAAGGGCAAACATTTTTTTTTTCAAATGCTTCTAGACGCAAACGCGGCTAAAAGCAGCATATAAACGAGGCTAAACCAACGTTTTAGACACCGATTTCTAGCTGTCAAGTTAAATTGTTCAGGAGAGGTTGAACAACGTCCCGTGTACATGAAGCCTAACAAAGATGTTCTCTTATTTTTGCCCTTTTGGTCTGTTAAATATACCATTGAAAACGTTTTATTATATCTGTTTTTTAAGTGCAAAATAAACCTGTTGATCATGCTAGAAATTCAATGCTGTCCTGCGTCTTGTGCATACTTCTAGTGTTATCTCAGAGAGTCTGTTTATCTCTCAAAGTTCCCAAAAGTAAATTCATACCTATGCTTTGAAAATTAAGACAAAGGTATGGATTCAGTGGTTTAGAAAAAAAATAAGCAGGGCTGACCTTACTTAGTCTACAAAAATCCTGTGCAGTTTCATCTCACATTAAAAAAATAAGAGCTGAGTGCTTTATTGGCAGATCAACATGTATTTTTCGGTACCTGTAGAGTCTTTAAACATCCGAGACGAAGTGTTGTGACACGAAACGCGTCGGGAGGACTCCACTGCCACCTCACTTTGTATATACAAAACGTGTGATATTCCAGCTACATGTAAGTGCAATAGCTGCAATAAATCTGTTTAATTTATTTAAGCAAGATTACGCTATGTGGCCATTTTTCTTTTCCATCTTTTTACTACATTGATACACTTGAGAAACCAATCTGGGGACTGAGTTCTCCACCGCAAGTCTCGTTTATTCCAATCATCGCTCATCAGAGGTTATGATGTCTATCTGAAACCACAATCCTTCCATTCACCGTCTGTGATTGTACTCCATACAAGCTTATTCCGACTTCTGGTGACGTATGTCCCCTTAAGTCCATTTCATCTGGTAAGCCAGCATGTTTTCTGGTGGCGGGTCATTATCGCACACAGAAGAAGTCACAAATTGACTTTTTTGATATTTTTTCACTTATTCACGTGGTGGAATATTCATTTTTTATTGTTTTCTAACATCTAGTTGATGTATATCAGCTATTTATATATGCACGATCATTGTTTCTTTGATTGGTATATTCATTTTGCAATACTCATTTTCAATGTTTTTTGTCATGATTAACATTGTCTAAGCGCTACACATATATATATATATATATATATATATATATATATATATATTGTAGAGTCTTTAAAGGCAAAAACAGATGGAAATGTGCATGTATTGCAGCAATGTACTGCATATTTTTCTTTATTTAACCTTGAAATACACTTTAAATCACTCTCCCCTGCAAACCCCCTCTCCCTCTTCGTAGGTCTAAAGCTGACCATAGTTGGTGGTTCAGCAGGGACTGGGTGAATTTAATTTCATGTGCACCTGCCCCAATAGTATGTTGGAAACCCTTTTTTAATCAGCAGCTAAAGTATATTCAGAGCAGTGTATTCTAACAGCAGAGAGTCCTGCTGTCAGAATCGGAGGGTGTGGGGGGGTTCCTCCATCCACCTTCCTTGAGTGGAGTGGATGTAGGAATATGATCATGTTCTTTCAGTCAACCTGCTGGCTGAACACCAAATTAAACAAAATCAACCCTTCTATGGCCAGCTTTACACTTACCTGCCGATGGAAATGTGAGCTTGAGCTATTGAGGTCTGCCAGCAAACTTTTTTTCAGGCAAAAGTCTGGTAAACATGTGGGGCAAAGACTAGAGCTCCACTTTAAATTACAACATATATCTGTAACATATCTAATAATGACCTGACTAAAAATATGAATACATTTAAATAAATATATATATATATATATATATATATATATATATATATATATATATATATATATATTTAACAGAAATTAAAGACAATGTGCAAAAACAATATTTATTCCCATTAGGCTAAGTAAAAAACAAATACAGTTGACGTTGGGCATATTGCCAGGGCCCACAGCACCTTAAGCAGCATCAGTTAATATTACAGCAGTGGCCATTTGGGTACCGCCTGAATGAAAGGTTTAGTTCTCATCTGTTTGTATAAAGGTATGTTTACCAAGCACACCTCGCTTGGCTGCTCTGCTTGCACTTATATGGGTATTTAATGGTAATTACAAAGATGCTCAATTTGGTGTCTCAGCAGGAAAGCCATAGGAGGCCCTGGGGCGACTGTTATGCTTTAACAATTAGCATTCACATCATAAGCACCATTAAGAAGAGATAATCGAGCTAGCACATGAGTTTTTACGAGGATCACCACCAGGCAACAAGACCCCCTGCTCAGAATGATTTGTAGGTAGATGGCCTGTTTACGCCTAGAAGTTCTCTGGAAGTCTAAACTAGACAATGACAAGTCTCTCTGAGGAAAGCTATTACTTCTTTCTTTAAAGAGCAAGCTAATTATCTCACAGTGACAAGCTAGTGTTCAATAAACCGCCAGTAAAGCTGCCCACAGCCTGAGAATCATTGTTGTCTGATCTGGCCAGCTATGGCAGAAATTGTTGTATACCTGTATTTGTGGGCAGCCTGGGACCTCTATGGATACCATCTTAATGAACAATCTTAAAGCGGATGTGCCATGGGAACAAAATATTAAAAGTCAGCAGCTACAAATACTGCAGCTGCTGACTTTTAATATTAGGACACTTACCTATCCTGGAGTCCAGCGCCGATCGCAGCAGAGCACGAGCGATCGCTCGTCACTCTGCTGCTCCCCCCGCCATCCACGCTGAGGGAACCAGGAAGTGAAGCGCTGCGGCTTCACTGCCCGGTTCCCTACGGCGCATGCGCGAGTCGCGCTGCGCCCGCCGATTGGCTCACACGCTGTGTGCTGGGAGCCGAGTGTTCCCAGCACACAACGGGCGACAGACGGGATGTGACGGAATGCCCGTCTTTCGCCCGTATCGTGTGGCCGGAAGTGGGTGCAAATACCTGTCTTTAGACAGGTGTCTGCACCCCCCTCCCCCCTGAAAGGTGTCAAATGTGACACCGGAGGGGGGGAGGGTTCCGATCAGCGGGACTCCACTTTAGGGTGGAGGACCGCTTTAAGAAAACATTGGTCGTGATGACATTTTTCAGCCGATCACCATTTCTCTGGTGTGCTGATAATTAGAACATCTTCCTGCTCTTCTCCCTTCCTCATTTCTAAGCCTAAACATGCATGCTCAGGCAATGAACGTGTGCTTGTTCACGTATATATGGATGTTTTGAGAAGCAAGATCATGCCTGCTTGTCTGACTGCCCTCTATGAATTGCGTAGGGTGCCCCTTTACAATAGACTAATGGCAAGGGATGCACCAGTTTCAAGCGGATGATTATAGGGTTTAGTAGTGCTTAAAGGGGTTGTAAAGGTTTTTCTTTATTTTCTAAATAGGTTCCTTTAAGCTAGTGCATTGAAATCAAAGGAAAAGGTAAGTGAACCAACAATGCACTAGCTTATAGGAACCTATTTAGAAAATAAAAACCAAACCTTTACAACCCCTTTAAGACCCGGTTCACACTGGGGCGACACGACAGGCGGCTCAGCCACCTGACGTGTCGCGTCCCATTCAATGCAATGGAACCGTACTAATAGGAGCGACGCAAGAAAAAGGTTCCTGTACGACTTTGGGGGCGGCTCTGGGCGACCTGCATTGACT
Organism: Rana temporaria; assembly: GCF_905171775.1. Classification (NCBI taxonomy): domain Eukaryota; kingdom Metazoa; phylum Chordata; class Amphibia; order Anura; family Ranidae; genus Rana; species Rana temporaria. The sequence goes on from NC_053493.1 coordinate 49,799,024, forward strand.
TCTATACAGAAGTCGTTTTGCAAATCGCCTCTGAAGTCGTTCTCAGGATGACTTGCAGAGTCGCCCCTGAAGTCGTGCCGCTGCTGTGTGAACCAACTCTAAAGATCAACTCTACAGGTTTTTCCACAATACCACACATTCTTCCCCAACTATTGCCACAAGGTTGGAAGGGCAAAACATCTAAATGTCTTTGTATGGTGTAGTATTAATTCAATCTTAAACTTTTTAGCCCAGAGAAACTCCTCAACTATTTTAAAATATCCAAGGAACCCTTACTAAAACAAGTTAATCCAGAGTCATTGGCCCCTTACATTGGTAGGAAAAATGCAACTGTTACAGACAGCTAAAAAAAGATAATTGATGTCATGTTTCTGGCAATATCAAATGTTGTTAAGCCTGGAACTATGCAGGCACCATCAAATGCAAGGTCAACCAGCCACAGCTCAAGCAACCTCTAACATCTTCTGGAGAAACCATAGGATTCCACATAACCCTAGTTGAGAATAGCTGTATAAAATGGTATTTCTAAACAACATTTTTTTTCCCGTTTTTGGATGGCGTAGGGAAGGGTTAGACTCTCTGTCAAGTTTTTATTGCTATATGTGTCCCAATTTGGGAAAATTCACCACTCTGTTTGTTCTGATGACTTTTGTCACTATAACAGAAAATAAGGGGGAAATCCCAAATGTTATGCTACGTACACATGATGTGAAAAATGCAATTTTTTAAATTGGTCATTAAAAATTATCATGTGTGGGCTCCAGATCATTTTTCTCGATGTGAAAAATGGGCATTAAAAATTTAGAACATACTCTAAGATTTTGTGTCGTTTTTCACGTTGTCTTTTTTCTCACGTCGTGAGCTTTAACAACGGGAAAACAAACACGTTATGAGACGGGAGCACTCGTTCTGGTAAAACTAGCATTTGTAATGGAGATAGCACATTCGTCACGCTGAAACAGACTGAAAAGCACGAAGACTGAAAAGCGCGAATCGTCTCTCACCAAACTTTTACTAACACAAAATCAGCAAAAGCAGCCCAAAGGGTGGCGCCATCTGAATGGAACTTCCCCTTTATAGTTCCGTCATACGCGTTGTACGTCGCCACGCTTTGCTCGAGCATTTTTTTTCACAATCGTGTGTAGGCAAGACAGGCTTGACAAAAATTGCGTCAAGAAAAATGTTTTTTTCCTAGGACAAGAAAAATGGCTGTGTGTACGTGGCATTTGTTCTGATGACTTTTGTCTCTGTAACAGAAAATAAGGGGCAAATCCGAAATGTTAGGCCGAGTACTCACGAGCAGACATGTCCGATGAAACCGGTCCGCGGACCGTTTTCATCGGACATGTCTGCCCGGGGACTGCCCGGGGACTTCTGTTCGATGGCTGTACACACCATCGAACAGAGGTCCGCGCGTAAACAATACGTGGGGCGTGTTCGCGGTGTCGCCGCGTCAATGACGCGGTGTCGCCGCGACAATGTCGTTGAAGTCATTCGACGCATGCGAAGGATGGCGGGCGGCAGGACATGTATGGTAAGTCTGTACAGACGACCGTACATGTCCGGGCGGACAGGTTTCCACTGGAAACCTGTCCGATCCGCCCGAAAATGGTCCGCTCGGGCCTACACACGGCCAAACATGTCTGCTGAAACTGGTCCGCGGACCAGTTTCAGCAGACATGTTTGGTCGTGAGTACGGGGCCTTAGAGTTGTTCCCATAAAAAAAGTTAAGGGGAAATTTTCAGTGATGATAACTGTTTCAGGAACATCCATCTAAGGTTGAAATTTCACCTCACGGAAGAGTTTTAACTCTATCCAAAACAAGAATTGGCTGTACATACATCTTAGGCCTCGTACACACGACCGGACATGTTTGCTGAAACTGGTCCGCCGACCAGTTTCAGAGGACAGATCCGATCATGTGTACAGGCTAGCGGACAGATTTCCAGCGGACAAATGTTTCTTAGCATGCTAAGATACATGTCCGCTGGAAAGCTGTCCGGCGGACATGTCCGCTGGTTAGTACGTCTAACCAGCGGACCGAAATCCCGCGCATGCGTCGAATTGATTAGACGCATGTGTGGAAGCATTGAACTCGCGCGAGAGAGAACGTCGGTGTTGTCTACGTCACCGCGTTCTCTGTTCGCGCGGATTTCAGTTTGATGGTGGGTACAGCCATCAGACCGAAATCTCCGAGCGGACATGTCCGCTGGTGTGTACGAGGCCTCAAAATAACTCTTCACTGGAAACACCTTAAAGGAAAAGTCCAGTCAGGACCTAACCACTCCCACCCCCATTCTAAACCGCATACTAACTACCCTGTAAAGGGAAGATGTGTATACTTAATCTAAGAGTGCTCCAGCGACTGGCTTTAGCAGGAAGGAAATAGCAGCGACAACACTGCAATGCCTGGGTAGTGATGTCACCCATAGATGTCCTATTGGGCATTTGTCATCCACTGTCCCTACTCTCTCCTGAAGCTGGTGCTGGGCATCAATCACATGGAGGGACTTGAGCTCCCTTACATTTGTTAAGTATACACATCTTTCCATTACAGAGTAGTTAGTATGGGGCTTAAAATGGGAGTGGGAACAGGTTTAACCATAATTAGGTTTTGACCAGACTTACTCTTTAACTCAAAAATTTGGAGAGGTGTTCGCACACTTTTAGCCATATAGGTAATATGTGGTAGTATGTTTGGCCATATTGTCTGTATGGAGCCTCCTTTAGGTATCATGGGGAAATAAGTCTGTTTTAAATGATTGTTATAAGGGAAAAGCTCCCCAGATCACCAATAAGAGGAAATGTGTTGCACTGATGTGTGTTGATGGAAAATGGAATCTGTAAACAGGTAGACTGTGCTTCTCGTATGCATTGCCAGGCTTTACTTCCAGCTTTGACTTGAATGTACTTTAAAGTGGAAAGCACTCCTGGCAATCATCAATAGGTGAATATTGGCAAAGAGTGGGGTCTGCAGCCACGGGGATAGAAAAGAGATAAAGGCAAAACAGATGGCTGTTGTAGGTAGATGGTTTAGATGTATCTTGCCAAGACTGTGGATTGAATTATCAATAGCAGCACAGATGGCACTCAGACATGTCAAAGATCATGATGATGCTACAAGACCATCAGAAGTTTGGAGAGGACAGGCTTGGGCACCCTCAATAAGATGGCTGTACTTCCTCTGATCATTCTGAATCTAACAGGTTTTTATCTGTGACGCCAGGGAGCTACAAGCACCGAGGAAAACATCCATGAAGACAGAATACAATTTATTGTGGCAGTGGAAATCTACTTTCCTTCTGGCCATTTCCACTCGGCTGTTTTAGTTTACAGCAGATGTGTACTATTTATATGAAAGCTGTGAGTAAATGGTGAGGATTAACAGGGGTCAGCAGAGAATAATAACAATAATACAGGAAAAGTCACCTATCATTACATGAGGAGAAGACACAGGATACAATTGTACAAATTGCCAACAATTGTCTTTTCTGTTATGCTTGTGCATATTGTGCTTTTAGTGTAATTTCTCTTTTTCCAATAACATAGGCAAAGACTAAGTTTCAAGAGATGAGTTAGTTATAGCCAAGACAACTTTTTTCATTAGGAACCCAACAAACCTGTTTTTTCAATGTGGCAATATGATGTCCTTGTGGACATCGATTATTACCTTATAGAAAGTGTTATACCACCAACAGTAAGGTGTGAGTATTCATCTCCAAATATAAGTGGGAGTTTAAATGTACTTTCCTGACCGTAATTACCACTCACACAATCACCAATGGGCCCTAAAGGTATTATATTGATGTTAACCTTTAGAATTTTTTTTAATAGAGTCGCATACATTTTTGTTGCCAAAAAAATAATAATTTTTGATTAAGGCTTGACAAACCCCAAGAGCCTGTAGGTAATGCACCTAAAATGACAGTTTATACCTAACTTTTTCAAATTGAAGTTGGCTGGTGCACACATTCCTTAGCTTAGTGCTGCCATAGAGAAAAGCCTTTTTTATGCAAGAAGATTCACCAGACTTTTTTTTCAATAGATGACAACTGGTTCTATTCATGAACAGAAACATTCAGATTGAGGAGCTGGCAGATAAAGGATGAAAAATTTATTTTTAGCTGTCAGTACAAATGTTCAGAGTGGTACAACACTGTCACTATCTTTGGAGGGATCTTACAAAGTTATTCGTACAACATTGTCAAATCTTTGTTGGTTTGATCAAAAGTCATCTTGTCTATGGCCAGCCTAATGTCCTGTACACACTAATGACTCCTTTCTTTTCCCTCTTTTGAAAGGGACTATACCCCTTTTGAAACTAAGTCCCTTTGTCTTTCTTTGTCTTTCTTTCATCTCCAGGTTACTTTTCTTTTGGGTCTGATGTATAGATCAACATCTAAACCATGGGTGTCTAACCTGTGTCCCAAGATGGCTATGAAGGCACAACAAAAAATCGTAAATTTACTTAAAGTGGTGCTAAAGGCAGAAGTTTTTTTTATCTTAATGCATTTTATGCATTAAGATAAAACCGCTTCTGTTTGCAGCAGCTCCCCTCAGCCCCCCTAATACTTACCTGAGGTCCATCTAGATCCAGCGATGTTGGACGAGATACTCCGCTGTCCGGTACTCCCCTCCTCATTGGCTCAGACAACATCACAGTGCCATTGACTCCCGATTCTTTGAGTCAAAGTGTGTGAGCCAATGAGGAGGCGGGGCGGGGCTCCGTGTCTGAATGGACACACAGAGCAGCGGCTTGGCTCAGGTGCCCCCATAGCAAGCTGCTAGCTGTGGGGGCACTTAACAGGAGGGAGGAGTCAGGAGCCCCCGATGAGGGACCTAAGAAGAGGCTGCTCTGTGCAAAACCATTACACAGAGCAGGTAAATATAACATGTTTGTTATTTTTACTGAAAAAAATGAGACTTTAGTATCACTTTAAATATGTCACATTTTTTGGGGATTTTTTTGTAAAAATGCATTTACACAATTTTACAGTGTCTCTTTACTGGACGTTTATAAGTTTTATCTTCACAAAGAAAAATATCCCACTCTTCACAATTGAGCCTTGTTCATGTTATCACCTGTATTTGTGGGCAACCATTTTCAAGGATGAAGCACACAAAGGGCAAAATTAGAACCAAAATATCTGATGAGCACCTTGAGAATTCATTGAGAATTGATACTACATCCATCCAATCAGATATTGATGCACCTGTTTAACAAAAGTAAGTGTCACTCGTTTTATGTTGCCCTCATTCATTTAAAAAAAATGAAGTTTTATTCCTCAGATATGTACAATATCGGCCTGACTTTTTGTTAACGGCCTGACTTTTTCTGCTCATCAGCTATGTTAGTGTATTTTATGTGTTGCCCAAGACAATTCCTCTTCTTCCAATGTGGCCCAGGAAGGTCAAAAAGTTGGACACTCCTGATCTAAACTTTTTCATTTATCCATTTAAAAAAAAACAGTATGGAGGAAAAGTAATATTTTTTGGTATGTTAATCTTTTATGGTCTACTTTGGTTTTAACTGGGTCCCTCTTTCCAATCCCATAAAATTGGATGGCATGCTTTACACCCGGTGTCTTTTCCAAAGTGTTGCACTTTTTCTTGCGTCTTGTCCACTAGCTTTTATTTTCTTCTGCTGCCCCTTTTTTGTCATTGTGACAACATTTTTAGTACCTCGCTTTATCTTTACTGATTTTCTTTTCAGTGCTTTTTCGATTACTGGGAAGAGACTCGTGAAATCGGACTATGTACAGGGGAAACGCAGCGCAGAAAAATGACATCTGTTATAAATAAGCCCCTTGCTAATCATTTGTGCCATATGTTGAGAGCTTACTGATGCTTGCAGCCGAAAAGGAAGGTATTACAGCCTGGATGGACCTTTAAAGTGTCTGCAGCGGTTTCTCTTGTTGAGTCTTGGCACTTACTTTATAGAAGCCTCTGAGGTTGCAGTAAAATCGATGCCCTTGCTGCGCAGTATATTATATCTTGGTAATTATCCTGTTGTCAGTAGCGGGCAGGCCCTCCTAGTCATAATTTACTGCCAGGTGTCAGGCCCAGGTGAGAGAGCGCCATCAATCACCCGGACAGGACCTCTTAGCTTGTCGCCAGCTATTAGAGCATCCAGATCCTCAGCAGGACAGATCCTCAAATAAATGCAATAAACAGTCAAGTACAGCGATTAATCTGGTGATTTCATCTTTTCACCTTAGGGATCAGTAGGCTGACTGGCATAGAGCTGTATCACCACTTTCTGTTCCCCCTGCTTTGGCGGACATTTTTAGAGATTAGAAAACAAGATGAATAATTTAAAAAGCTTTCATCTCTTAACCAAACAGAACAGGGTTAAATACTTGTTCAGGATGGCAAGCTTTTATATATGTGTGTGTAGCAGAAAATAGTACTGTTGTGGGAAAACAGCAACACTCAAAGAGTGTCTAGAGATGGGGCAACTGACTTACTAATTACAGCTGTTTTCATATGGAAACTGACAGAGTGATTTACTAATGCTGTGCATTTATCTGCTGGGACTCAGGAGTGACGAGAGGTGTTAATTAGATGTTAAAGCGGAGTTGAGTTTCTTTTTTTTTCTCTAGGGACCCTTTCACACCGGCCATGTCTGGTCTGTTCAGCGGGGGGATCCGTGAACAGATCTTCTGCTGAATCAGAGCAGAAAAAGATGAGTGTGAGTTTTGTGACACCCATGCCCATTGTTTTTTTTTTTCTGCATTGTGACATCGGACCTTTCCGGCACTGTGTTCGATCCATGGGCATCCAGATGGAAAGAGACTGGCATCCATTTATTTCTGGAGAACTGCGATCCATCACATTTAGGTCTTTAAAAACCCAAAAAGGATGTAGTACTTTTCCATTTTTTTTCAGACCTGAGTTAAGCGGATGTAAACCAATGCATGTCTGTTTACATCTACCTGCCCATAGACTTAAATGCAAAAACTAAAATCCCTGCATCTATAGACACCACGGATCTAACACTAACCTCTCTATCCCTGTAAAGAAAAAGTTAGTATACATACCTTTTTGGAAGCCGATCTGACCTGCTCCGGCCCAGATCCCATGCTGAGCTGTCAGCTGCGGGCCCCACTGTAGAGGCGGGTACAGAGGAGACGGACGACAAGGGAAGCCCCATAGTAACTCTATGGGTGACATCACTTTCCATTCATTTTACAGCCATTGTCAGCCGTGTCCTCTGTGGAGCTTCCACCACTGGAGATCGGGTCGGAGTGGGTCAGATCAGCTTCCAAAAAGGTATGTATACTAATTTTTCTTTACAGGGATAGAGAGGTTAGTGTTAGATCAGTGGTGTCTATAGATGCAGGGGTTTTAGTGTAGCGCCTATGTACTATATAGTACTGGTGCCATCTAAATTTATGTGTAGATCAGAGTGTAGTTAAACTCTGATCCTGATTGTTAGAGCAATTATGTGGTCTCTGTCTCAGCTTGGCTGTGCTGTAAACCCATTCTGCTGTATTGGGGTGTATTTCCAGCCCCGGTGCTGCAGGTGGCAGCAGTGAAGTCAAGGTTTGGGTGCTCTTTCCCAGCAGCCAATCACGGGGGTTTGTCCTCGCTGTGAATGCTGGGGAGGGGTATTTATGGGGCAGACGCCATTGGTTCTGGGTCCTCTTAGTCGAGTGTGGCACCCACCTTTAGGGTGGGCACATCACCGCGCCCCGGCGCTATGGCCTACCTGGCCGGGGCGTGCGTGCCATGCAGTGTTCCTGGTTCCAGGACCATGCTGGCCCGGAGCATCTGAACCAACGATGGGGATCCAGTGAGTGACTGGGTTCCCTCTTTTGAAGATCCCAAGCTGTGTGGTGTTCGTGGGGAAATTGGTCGCTATTGAGAGGCTGGCGGTCCAAAAGGGCTTGAATAAAACCACCGGGGATCACAGGTAGCCGGACACTGCGGGACTGATCACCTGTCAGTCGGTACCTGGGCGACAAGCTGAAGGAGATCCAGACGTAACTCAATTAAGGAGGCATATCTCCAGGAATTCAACCCAGAGGGGACCTGTGGCAGAGGTATATTCTGAGGCTCTTTGAGAGGGGCCTGTGGCAGAGACTTTCTCCCACAATTGTCTGAGTGATACTCCGGCTGCCAGGTCAGTGAGAGAGGCCTGTACGCTAAACACATTCCGGTGGGAGTGGTGATAAGAAGTGTTACGTTTGGGAGCAGGACTGTTTCCTATTATTACGCCTGCATCTGCAATTCTCCTATCTTCCTCAGCTTTACTTTCCTCACCACAAATTTACTGTTTTTACCCGGCTGGGTTATAAAGAGCATTGCAAAGAGCACCTGTCTGGACATCCCTTTTACTTCTACTAGATGTACTATACATCAATCACCCCTAGAAATTTCAGAGGTGCCAAAAGATAACATGCCGCCCAAAAAAAAACCAGCAGCTCCTCCGGGGGTAGTGCTACATTAGTTTTTGCATGGACTTCCACTTTAAGGTGGCCATACATGGATTGAAATCTAGCAGGGAACTAAGGGATGGATAATCCCACCCCTTCTGCTCCACTCAGCTCAGGGCCACTGTGCCCAGACACGTGTTGCCATTTCCGGGCACCAGGTGATGGATGTTTTTGCATTTTTGTTTTGACTAACCCACCAAAAAAGTGTTCCTTTGCCTATGTCAATCCCTTGTGTGGGATTTATATGCTCAGCTTGTATTTTGCTATGATGTTATTCTCAATAAAAACTATTATACCAGACAGGAAATTTCAATACAGGTGGTCAACCTCCCTGTTGGATAAAAGCCAGGGGATCAGCAGCTACAGCCAATGGCTGAAGTGATGATCTGGTTATTCTGGCAGCAGGGGAGTCTCCCTGCTGTCAGAATACAATAGCGCAGTGGGTAAGATTCCCCCATGTACCTTGAGTGTGTGGATGGGGGAATTGGTTAAAAAAAATATTTCATTCAGACCACTGGCTGAATGAAAATAACTGAACCATGTATGGCTAGCTTTACAAGGAGCTTCCTATTAGTCTCACCGGAAAAACTGACAGCTGGACCTGATCGGAAAGCCCATGTGAAAGGGGTAAGCACTAAAAATGTAAGCTAAAAATAGTGCATGCATGCATATTTGCAAATTGTGTGTTTCTTGTATTTTTTTCAATATGTCTCCTAGCTGATGTCCAGGCATTGCAGTAGCACCTGAAAATCTCCATAATTCCTGGTTTGATCTCTGTTAGCTTTACAGCTCAGAGGTCATCTCTCTTATTGCATCATGATGCTCTTAAGCAGCCCATAGATTATGCATTTGTATTTCCTCCTACCAAAGGTTGCAGGAAAGGAAATAACTTGATTCCCCCAAAACACAGTGAGTCTCGATTGGAGCCTTCCGTGCTGTCAGAACACGATGATCGCTGCTAGCAGCTATAGCCACCATCAGTGATTACATGAAAAAAATCAGACAGGCTGAACCAGCCGAGATTCGATCCATCTATAGCAGTCTTTACTTTTGCATAAGGAGGGGACCTTCAATGCACAGAACACAGATGTGGCTTCTACGAGCTCTGCCCTGTGTTCTGTCTTTTCATTTTACTGATGGTTGCATATAGTAAATCAAGTATCTTGGCAGATAAATGAGTAGGAGAGAGGGAGAGTTTGTTAAGAAGAGATTTGGCCTATTACATGTCAAGTTCCTGGCAAAGAATAAAAGTAGTTCCTAAGGAGAATGATACCATCCCTTCGCTCAGTCAACAGGATCACTTTTATCAGCTCCTGATAATACTGAGGATTGCAACTCTGTATGCCTGCATGCATTACGTAATAGTGCTTGCATCAAAAATTACTTTAGATCTGCTTTAGTGCTCTTTTCACACTTGCAGTGGTGTATGGTAGACATTTAATTTTACCCTGCCCCAATTCCCATCTGAAAGAGATCTTAGCTGACCTCCAGCAAAATATTTTTGGTCATACAGCAAGTTACCTCTGATAAATGTTTTGCTGGCTAAAACCCAAGTGCCATTTAGAAGAGGTAACATTTTTGGGGGTTGGTTTGAATTTTTGAGGTTGGCTGAAAATGGAAATGACTGCAAGGCGGTTGTAGCATTTGTAGTAAGATCCATTATTTTCTGGGTGTTGGTTGGAAATGACTGGACAAGTTGAAACATTTTCATTTTTTTACAAAGTGGTTGAAACGTGTGGAAAGATAATGATGTTTATGTATCAGTCTTTTTAGAGCATGCTTTAAACCTATGGTGAAATGAAAATTCAAAGGGTTGAAATTGCAGTTGCAATTTGGGTTTGTTGTGCATATAGTCTGTATTTTTCCTGAAAGAAGCTACTAAAGCATTTGGATGTCCTTGATACAGGATACAGATATGTGCTGATGTAAGGACATTAAGCAGTGATTTTACGGCACAGCTGTCATGTCGCTTGCCACGTTCTTTTGGGGGTGTTGCCTATCATATGTAGGGGAAATATGTTCACATGGTTTATTTGGTCTCTGGCAGGCTGGAAGTGGCATGTGTGAAGAATGCCGGGATGCAAAAACTTGGTGTAGGGGTACCATAGACACCTGAAGAGTTTGACCCTAAAGCTGGCTATAGATGGATCAATATTTGTCCGGTTCAGCGGGAACCAGTCAAATGTTGATCCATCTATGGCTGTTCCTGCTTGACAGCATCTGTCAAGCAGGAACAGCCATAGATGGACCAACATTTGACATTTGATCACAATCTAGTGTCTAATGGGTTGTTGTAAAATTTTCAGTCCCCGTTGTCAGAATACAATAGCACAGCAGAAAGTATTCCTCCAGCCACCTTGCTAGTATGGAATCTGTGTTCGCTTGGCTGATTAAAAAACAATCCATCTATAGCCAGCCTAAAACCCAACTCATGCTAAAATGTTTTTTCTAATAGCATGGGAAAGGTTACAGCCTGTCGGGACAGTAAATGATTGGAAAGCTCTCCCACGGAAGTTTTGAATAGAGCAAAGACGAATATGACCTTCAAATAACATCTTTATTGCTGTCTGTACCTTCCTGTCCTAGTGACAACTGCTCCCCCTAATTTCTTGTACTGGTGTCACAGGGACAGGGAATATCTCCCCAACACAGACACAGGCAGAAATAAAAAACTTGACAGAATTCTGCATTCTACCAAAAATGTAAAAACAATTTGCTGAAGTTAGGCTTTAATGCAAGAAAAAAAACAAGAACAGACATGAAGATATGGAAATATGATTTCTATGCTGTGTATATAAAATATTTATATTCATTATTTGGATAATTGTGTCCTCTTACTGTTAGGAGGATGAAGACCATAGATCTTGACTTCTATTAGCTTCAAAGCTGAAATCATTTATAGCAGCTAGCTGCTAATACAGAATGTCATCCCGGTTATATTTAGGCGGTAGTATCCGAGTTATAAAGAGACATGAATTTCTCCTTGAGAGATTAAGATTGAGGATAAGCACGGCTCTAGTGTATATTTATGCCCAGAAGGGTAATAATGCTGTTTAGCTTCATAAGTTACAGTCTCATATATTAAAAAGCTCTCTATGTGAATCTTCACACTATGCGATGGATCACTGTGCTGTTAGGATAATAGATCACCCCTTGTTTTCCTTCCATATTTTGTTCATTAACAGGAAAATATGGCAGTCACAGTGTTCTGTCAGCGATGTGACCACTTACTTAATTCATTTTCTTTCTTTCTCTCTTTATTTCTCTCTTCCTTCTTTCTTTCTCTTTTTTCTTCCTTCTTCATATTCTTCATCATTTCTTTACCTCCCTTCTACCGTTCTATTCTTGCCTCCTTTCTTCTCTTCTTTCCTGTTTTCATCTCTTTTTTCCCCCTTCTTTCCCTTTTGTCCTTCTTTCCTCCTTCCCTCATTCCATCCTTCCATTTTTTTTTCCTTTTTTCTTTCCCTTCTTTCTTTCCCTCCTTCCTTCTCTACGTTCTTCCTTCCTTATTTATTTCTTCCCCTTCCTTCTTTCCTATTTTCTTTATTCCACTTCCTTCTCTTCTCCTTTATTTTTCCCCTTCCCTCTTTCCTTCCTTCTTTTCTTCTGTCTTTGTTTCACTTCCTTCTTTCCTTCTGTAATTCTTTCCCTTCCTTCTTTCTTTATTTCAATTCATTTTTTCCTCCTTTATTTATTTTCCTTCCTTATTTCTTTCTTTCTCTTCCTCCTTTCTCCTCTTTCCTCTTTAATTTCTCCTCTTTCCTCCTTTCTTTCTTTGCTTTTCTCCTTTCTTCATTCTATCTCTTGTTTCTTCCTTCCTTCTTTTCTTTCCTCTTTCCTTCTTCCACCTTTCCTCCTTCCTTCCCTTCTTCCATCTTTCCCCCTTTTTTCCTCCTTCCATCTTTCCTCTTTTCTTTCTTACCCATCCTTCTTTCCCTCCTTTCTTCTCTTCTTTCTTCCTTCCTCATTTATTTCTCCCCTTTCCTCTTTTTTTTTTTCTTTCTTTCTTTCTTTCTTTGAACCATGATTCTACGCAACATCATTCGTGCAAAACTGAAATACTTTTGCTGGGTGAATTGATCCTTTAATGCAAACTACTGCTCTTTGTACCATTGTTATTATTTTTAGTAGATCCTGTTGGGTTCATGCACCCACTAACTTATATGTGTTAGGTAGCCTAGCTGTAAAATCACAGCTCCACCAACCTGTTGAGTCCATTACAATCAGCAGGAAAACATGTGAATGAATGGGGAAAGGAAACCCAACTATAGATGATATACTACTGAATTCCCCAAGAGATTTCCACGAGTAATCAAAATATGGGTCTTGGGTAGAACCAACTTTCTGAATGCCAGTGGTATCATTATAGTACCCAACCTCCAGTTTCAATTCAGTATCAGACCGCCATGTATGGGAAAGATAATTGGCGGCGGTGCAATGAACACCTTCCTGCAATCTCTGTGTTATTTTCATCTCCCTGGACGTCGCTCTCCATTATGCCATCGCTGATCTGTAGCTCCTGTAATAGAAACAAATACACATGTTGGTTTCTACTTAATGAGATACTTGAATCCTTGTCTACTGCCATCAACAAGAGATTGGATTTCTGAATGTAGCTAAATGTAGTTACAGACACAGTGTGGACTGATTATTGCAACAGAGTGAATTAGATTGCAATTCATGAAAGTCAATGAATTAGATTTCACAGCTAGTTAAAAAAGCTCAGAGTTACATGCCGAAAAATGTTTTCTGCAGAAAAAGGAATATGTATCAGTTCTGCAAATTAAATTATTAGTTATTGTCAAGCCAAATTTTTTTTTTTTTCTAGTGTGGGATAAAGTAAGAATTTTTTTTTACTACCCTGGGGCTCCATTAAAGACACCCCCCCCCCCCCACACACACACACACATAATTCCTTTTATGCTGACAACCATGTTGGAGAGTTCCCCTCCCCTCCCCTCCCACTGCCTGTTAAAACATTATTAGGACAGGAAATTAGTGCAAATCTCTCCAACAATGTCCCGGATAGCAGTAAAAATCTGGCAGAGGTTCTAACTCTTCCCCATGCTCTGTCTATCTGCTTTCAGTTTAGTAGTGGTTACCTGCAATTTTCTTTACATGAAAGAGCTACAGGCATACCCCCCAACTTTCAGAGATAGAGAATTGTGTAGGAAAATGAGAATCCTGTGCCGCACTTGCACTTACATGGACTATGGGAGGTAATAATCCAAATTGTCGCCCTTTTTTGGCTTATAGCGCAAAAAATAAAAAAACGCAGAGGTGATCAAATATCACCAAAAGAAAGCTCTATTTGTGGGCGGGGGGACACACATGGGTAGATTCACACACAATGGCCTAAAATTAGGACGGCCTAGCCTACTTTTTTTAGGCTACACCGCTGAAAATTATTTAGGTTAGAAGTGATTCTCAAACCACTTACCTTCAAATTTTCGGCTGGGTAGCCTAAAACGAGCGGGCGTAAGCGCGCCTAATTCAAATGACTGGGAGGGGGGCGTGTATTATTGTAATGAGGCTTGACCTCAAGTTTTTTTACGTTTTTTACACTGCGCATGCGCCGGGCGACTACATTTCCCAGTGCGCATTGCGGCTAAGTAGGCCGTACGGGCCTATTGATTTTGACGCGTACGTAAACAACGTAAATCCTGATTCGTGGACGACTTGCGCAAACGACGTAAAAAATTCGAACCTCGCGGCGGGAACGGCGGCCATACTTAACATTGTTATTCCACCTCATAGGTGGAATAACTTTAGGCGGCCTATCGCATACGGAAACGACGTAACTCGACGGTGTAGGCCCGGCGTACGCTCGTAAATCGTCGGGAATCGGCGTATCCCCTCATTTACATAATCTAGGCCGGCCGCAATGGCAGCGCCATCTAGCGGCCAAAAAAAACATTGCAGCCTAAGATAGAATGGCGCAAGCCAGCCTATCTTAGGTATGTTTAAGTGTATCTCAGTTTGAGAATACACTTAAACATAGGCCGGCTTAGATTCAGAGTTAGGTTGGCTTATCTGTAGATAAGCCGGCCTAACTCTTTGTGAATCTACCTAACACATTTTATTTAAATACATCGTTGCACAACCCGCACAATTGTCATATAATATAACGCAGAGCCATATAGCAAAAAAAATCCTAGTCATGAACGGGGAAAATCTTCCAGAGGTCAAGTGGTTAAGCACAGTCTTCATCTGGTTACTAAATTATTTAAACAAAGTTTTTAAGAACTATGATAATCAATTTTGTCCTTCCAGCCTGGCAAGAACGTTGTGTGAAATAAGCCCAATATAGTTTGAAGTTTAGAAACTGAAAACAAATAGTACTTTCTTCTGCTGACAGGACAGAAGGTAGTTTGCCATATAAAGCAATGCTGCAGGTTCAGCCGAGGTTCTGTTTACACCGAGAATCAAATGTGGTGTCTCTGTGCTCCTCACAGGCCTACGAATAAAGTTAGCTGTGAACAAAGAACAGGTCCTATCTACTCTTCACACTCTGACGATAAGCCATAAAGTTCCTCTTCTACAAACAGTGAGCTAATCCCAATAACTGCTGACTGCTCTCAGGGTGATGGATGTTCCAATTTCACTCCTTCTCCAGGAAGGGAGAGGCGGGCCCGTCCGCGGGGAGATGAGGACTTCACAAGTACATTTCCCTACCACATTAATGCCTTCCAACTCACGCTGCACTTCTAGAAATTAGGACAACTTTCAGGAAGCCGCAACTTCGCAAAAGGTCACTTGACCGATACAATCCCATTTTTCAGTATTAGGAATTAATGCCAAACGATAAGTTCTTCCTCAAGTAAGGTGGTCAGTAAAGTTCTGGGATGGGAAGGGAACATTTTGAGTTATTATTAAAGACCAGTTGAAGCCGGGTGTTTTATTCTTTTATCTATTCCTTTTATCTATTCTTCTATTTTTGTCCTTACCCGGTTCTTCTTTTGCCCTTTATCAACCTGCTAATGAAATGTTTAAATAAAATAATTTCATGTTCATTACATGCTTTATTTTATACTAAGTGACATTATCACCGGGTCCCTGTGCTTATCTATGCAATACAGACCGATCTTGGCTGGTAGGAGGTTAACCACAGATGGTGATTAAAGTGGAGTTCCACCCAAAAATAGAACATTCACTTTTCGAAACCCTCCCCCCTCCGGTGTCACATTTGACACCTTTCAGGGGGAGGGGTGAGGGTGTAATACAGGTATTTCGCTCCCACTTCCGGGCATAGATACCCTAGCCACCCGCGGGTATATACGCCCCCCCGCTGTCTTCTGGGAAACACACAGGTCCCAGAAGATAGCCGGGACCAGTGGCATCGCGCACCGTGAGTCGCACACATGCACAGTAGGGATCCAGGAAGTGAAGCTGCAAGGCTTCACTTCTTGATTTCCTTACCGAAGATAGCGACAGTCGAGGGAGCGATCCGCTTCAGGTGCCGACATCGCAGGCGCCCTGAACAGGTAAGTGTCCTTATTTTAAAAGTCAGAAGCTGCAGTATTTCTAGTAGCTGACTTTTAAAAAAAAAATAATAATTTGGCGGACCTCCGCTTTAAGCAGCAGTAATATTGATCATGTAAGTAGTATTCCACACGTGGGTCTCAAACGCAGTGACATACAGTCCACTCCCCTGTGTGACAAACACCATATGACGCCACCACCAGGTTGCCTGCTTACCAGCAGTACTGGATCTTTTAAAAGGCCAGTAACACTTGTGGCTGATTACCCCGCCAGGGCTTTTTTGGATGGAAATCCGACCAAAGCTTGATGGTCCTGTAGGCGAATCCTCTCTTCAAATGATCCAGAATGTCCCACTCAAAAATAAAGGAGGCTCCACATGCGTAAAATACCTCACATAAAAGGAGGATAACTTGTAAAAATAAACAAAAACGAGCACCCCGCTTCCGGGAGCGATGATGTCAGCACGTTGTCCGCCCTACGCGTTTTGTCAGAGGTTGACGTCGTACTGGGGCATGCCATCACCTCATATAACACAATATTACAACCAAGCCTTGTTCTGATTTCCGAGGACTCAGCTAAACATCAAGCCTCATTCTGATTCCCGAGGGCTCAGCTGGACACCAATCATATCACCTTCAGCGTAGACGTTTACCGCTATTAAAACTCTAATAAAAGAGTATAGACTACTCTAGCATATGTGCACAGAATTAATTGCACAAAATTATTGCTCCATATGTCAAGAGTACTTAATATGCTAATATCTTAACCCTGCCCCCCCCCCCCACCCAAAAAAAAAGGTAGGAGGTTCTGGCAGGGTGCTGTACATGGCTTCTTGAAATCATGACACCACCATGTTTTTAGCTGTCATTTGACACTCTACTTACGCCCATATGTGTTACTCTATAGTCACATGGGCTGCTCAGATGTGAAAGATATGAAATGAGGAAATGCTTAGCATAGAAACTTACTGAAAACTGAGCATGTGCAGAGTTGCCACCACATCTGCAAAATCCCTTGCTGAATTAGAGAGATGAACAGAAGGTGGAGATAGAGAGCAGCGGGATAAAGCAGTTAGTTTTTGCAGAATACAGAACACTAATCCCATAGTGACATAGTGAGTGACTGAGTAAGAACAGCATGTAATACACCATGTATTGATAGTTTTTAAGATTGGGGTTTAGTAAAATTTGAACAGATTTGTTTTTTTCTCTGCTGTATCCAAAGTAAAAAAAAAAAATAGGAGGTAGACTGTAAGGAAATCTAAGTATTTATTATACCTTTCACTTGTTTTTAGAGCATATACTGTATGCCCCTTGATAGAATGTTATATAGTAAAAACAAAAATCAAAGGTAAAAAAACACATATTTTCAAATAAAAATACACTTTTCATTCCTGTTTAAATGGTTAAAGGTTCAAAACTTGGATCTTCTTCCTATGTACTTAATCATTTTGCAGATGTGAAACGTCAATATATTTATCTTTCTGAATGGAGACAATAAGCGTTGCCAGGCTTGGCTCACAGCCTACTATGCGGAGTCTCAGGACTATGAAGGCCAGCTTGGCCTCAGCCATGTTCGGGAGATGATCCAGCTTGTGTGGTCCACTGACTATTTTAAGTAACATCTACTCACAACTGTTCTTTCAATTCATGTTTATTTAAAAGAGTGTCTGGAAAGTGAAAAGCCAGAGATGGGATGAAAATAAATATTGAGTCTCATAGACTATGTAGCTGATGCAAAATATAAGGCCCTGGTGGCCAATATTTCAACTCGTTCTTCCTAAATTTTACTAAGCGCATCATGAATAGTGATGAAAGAGTGGGTCACATTAAGGCTGAGATTCGACAACGAGTCAGTTCAAAATACACCCAAGTTTAGTAAATTAGTTGTAGTGCTACTCCTGAAGAGTCATCATAGTTTCCACAGATTCTTCCCTGAAACCGTGCAAAGCAGCCAGGCACACAGCAACAGTTCGTTTACTTCGGCTTATTAATCTGTCTAAGGACGTTTTTGGAAGTTAATTTGCTAGTAGAGACTTGGGAGTGGATTACGGGTGATGCAGTTTACTCCAAAACAAAATGTATTGCTAGTAGAGGACATTCCCTACTTAGCTAGTGTATGTAGACTGGAACCAGGGCTGGTGCAAGGATTTTTGACACCCTAGGCGTAACCTCATTTTGCCCCCCCAATGGCTCCACCCCTGACCCCTCCCCCTTTGCCCAGCCCATGTGACAGGAGGTGGCGCTATACAGGAAGCATCAGCTCTGCTTCCTCTAACGCTGGACGGAAGAGCTGCCTGAGACTGAGTTAGTTACATGCTGCAGCCTGCAATGCACGCAGATGTGGAGGGAAACCAGTGGCCAAGCGACCCTAGGCAGCAGTGCGCCCTAGGCGATTGCCTAGTTTTCCTAGTGGTAGCACCGGCCCTGACTGGAACAGTCCATGGTTCACAGCTGGGGACCACAAACATACCTCCCAACATTTCTAAAATCCGGGGATCAAAGTTTGTTGAGCGGGGGGGGTGATTGTCGCGATCGAATCGAAGTTGTTGAGCGGGGGGGGGTTGCGCTCATTGGTGATGTGGTTGTCTCCTACCTGTGCCAACAGCCTGTCGGGTTCTCCTCTTCCCTTCACTTGACGCAAACCACACACCGCTCCAGTTAGCATGTCTCCCCTCTGACCTTGTTCTTCTTGCTGTGCGGGACTGCGGGAGGCTACAGTGTGTGCGGGAATTTCACGCAGAATCCGGGTGGGTTGGGAGGTATGCACAAAGCAGTTTGAGCACAAGTAAAGGCAGACTGAAACAGTCCATGGTTCACAGTTGGGAACCACAAAAGCAGTATGAGCCCACACATGGGGAAAAAGACAATCTCCAGAATATTTAACAGCAGCCCAGCCACCATCTGGGCACACCTCCAAAGGGATTGGTTAATCTCTGATTAATTTTCAGGCTGGACATTTGAATTCTCCCACCCTAAGCTCTAGAAACGTCTTCTAGAGGAGAGGAAAGTAATCAAAATCTCAGCCTGTGAAGGTCCGAGCAGACCAAATTAATCACTGTTTACTGATTACAGCAGAAGCAAAAAACGTGTCTAGCAGCCTAACTAGGAGGGTGCTAAATAGTAGAGCCATACATTCACACCAGGTGGTGCAGTAGAACACAGCTATTGGTGTGCATTAGGTTGACAGCATGCCAGTGAATTGATCCTATGCGGCACATTGGTTTTCCTTTTTTTTGTTATCTTTTTTTAAATGGCCAAAGCACAGGCCAAGACAGTGTGATCCGTCCCCCACAGCTTCCTCTATAAACTACATCTGGCCGTGAACCCATTATTAGCTCTGTGTTGTACGTGATGGGAGTCAGAGAGAAAAGCGCTGGAGCAGAGAATAGGGTAAGTAATAATGCCCGTTCCCCTACCCCCTGTACATAACGAGCATTTACTCCCTTACAGTGCCAGCGGGCCCCACTGCTAGGGCAGATTTTTTTTTCTAATTTCTGGAGTTTTGAGCTCTACACATGCTCTGAGCTCTACACATGCTCTCTTAAGGTCCAGTGACTAGGCTGGTGATCAACACCTGGAATTCAGGAATTGTGAAGAGAGGTTTCTGAATGGGATCATTTGATTGGTCTTATATATATTCCTTGTGTTGAAGGATTAAAAAATATCCTTCTGTTTTCCTTCTAATTCTCCCCAACTTCTTCACTTTTTAGAGCGTTGAAGGAAAATTTGTGGTGGCTTCATTTTGTGGGCGCATATTTAGGCTGGACGCTCCCATTGTTTAGCCATTCAAATATGCAAATGAGGGAAATACGGCGATTCACGAACATACGTGCGCCCGACGCAGGCTACGCGCTGTGCGCGTAAGTTGTATGTCCGGCCTAAAGTTAAGCCCCATAAAGCAGGTGTAACCCAGCAGCAGACATGCAAAGGTCTGCACCAGGGAACTCTAGCCGACGTATTTTACGTTGTTTACGTTGGACGTGTGTCTGGCTGGGCGTAGATTACGTTCATGGCGTACGCAGTGATCCGGCGTATCTTAGGCAGTTGTTCCGACGTGGTTGTGAGCATGTGCAGAGGGATGCGCCCACGTCCCGGCGCATGCGCAATTCGTGATACGTATCTGTCTGGCGCTCGGACCATCATTTGCATGGGGTCACGCCTCATTTGCATGGCTCACGCCCACTTCCACCTATGCCGACTTGCGCCTTTGAAACTCAGCGCAGTTTTGGGAGCAGTGGCTTTGTGAATTCCATGCTTGCCTCTCTGCGCTGCGTCGGCGTAGCGCACAGGAGATACGCTACGGCGGCATAAATGTGCGCCGCTTTCTGTGAATCCGGGCCTTTGTGTTTACCCGCGCTTAGGTGCGGTAAGTTTTAGTTGTGTTTAGATAAAAAATATTTTATTATAAGCTCTAAAGACATGTAAAAACGGCTAAAAGTGGCTATACTTTAAAACAGAAACATCTAAACATACAAAAAAAGCGATTTTGAAAGCATAAAAACATTTTTACTTCCCAGATAACTTGCGTTTAGAAAAGCTAAATAAGAGAACTACAAATGTTAGTGTAGCCTAAAGACTGCCGTCACATAGCAGTGTAAATATTCTCTGGCTCTGGGTGTGCCTTGGCTGTTGGAATGCTGACTTGTGTACATTTGAAGTCTGTTTGACAGTTTGATGAGTGAGGATTTTTTTTAAACTGCAGTTACGTTAGAACTAAAGCTGGTCATATGCTAGTTAGCAGATTTTCAAATGTTCCAACAAATATTAATATGAATGTTTGTTCAAATATTTGTGTGAATGTTTGTTTGTAAATCTCCTAGTATATGACCAGCTTTAGTCCTAACTTAGGCTAGGTTCACATCTGTGTGGGGGGGTGCCGCAGCGAGACCCTCACAAATACCAGCAGCCGCAAGCACCCACACAGAAAAGTGCGGGACCTGCGGGTGGGTGCCATATCCCAATGGCACGCCGCTCACACTGGAAATCGCACTTGAACTGAGAACCTCTGTTTCTGTGTGGGCTGCGATTTCAAAAATAGTGCAGGGACTTCTTTCATGCGTGTTACAGGGCACAGCAGCCCATTCAAATGAATGGGCTCTCGTGCCCGCTCAAGCTGTGGCCAGCACAGCTGCACAAGTGAGAACCTAGCCTAACTGCAGTGTAAAAAAAAAAAAATCTTTGAGGATTCGATGAATGTTTTTTGAAAGTACTTTAACGCTCGATTTTGGACTGAATGTAACTGTCTCGAAGGAAAACCGCATATGCTGTTGGAAATTTTCCATTCTGCTCCTTTGAATTTTCTCATCACTCTGGTTGAAAAAGAATGGCAATTTGAGCCCAAAAATGTTTACCTTAATGCATAGAATGCATTAAAGCGGTGGTTCACCCTCCATAACAACATTTAAGCATAAAATGAGGCATAGTAGCGCGAGCTACAGTATGCCTGTCTTTATTTTTTTATCCCCGTACTCACTGTGCAATCGTAGAGACAAGATTCCGACTCCCCGCGGGGAATGGGCGTTCCTATGGAGAGGGAGGATGATTGACGGCCGGCTCTGGCACGTCACGCTCCCCGAAGACAGCCGGAACAGGTCTCGGCTCTTCACGGCGCTATACGGCGCCTGCGCACAGACTATGCGCAGGCGCCGTGAATCGCCGAGTCCTATTTCGGCTATTTCCGGAGAAGCGTGACGTGCCAGAGCCGGCCGTCAATCATCCTCCCTCTCCATAGGAACGCCCATTCCCCGCGGGGAGTCGGAATCTTGTCTCTACGATTGCACAGTGAGTACGGGGCTAAAAAAATAAAGACAGGCATACTGTAGCTCGCGCTACTATGCCTCGTTTTATGCTAGAGGAAAAAATTTTTTTTTTTTTTATTAATAGGGTGAACCCCCGCTTTAAAAGGGAAGACAAGTCAACACCAAACTAAACTTAAAGTGTTACTCCCACAGTACACAGAAAATGGAAATGCAATTATTTTAGTAAAAACTGCTAAACTGCTAACTGCTAATATAACACCTTAAGTAGGAGGAGTTTGTATTGGCTGGGGGTTAGTCAGTGTGCTCGCCCCCTCCCTTGGGACTACATCCGTCTCCCTGCAGGGATGTAGTCCCAAGGGAGGGGGCGAGCACGCTGACTAACCGCCAGCCAGAACGGCTCGGATGATGGGGGCAAGCTTACTGAGGAGGAACAGGAAGTGAGAAATTCAGACAAAGAAAAAAAACATTTAGAAGGGAAATCGAAGGAAAAGCACTAGCTTAAAGGAACCTATTTAGAAAATAAAAAAATAACCTTTGCCCTTAAAGGAGTTGTAAAGGAAAACAATTTTTTGCCTAAAATTAATGTCTGCAAGGTAGACAGACAGAATAGTGTAATGATTCTGTTAAAAAACGAGTAAATACCTATTAAATTCTTTCATCTATATCACCTCCGGCATTTTAGTTTCTGTTCTCTCATTCACTTCCTGGTTTGCACCGCTCGTTCATGTAAGAACTACATTTCCCAGTATGCATTGCGGCACACCCAGTAATTCACACCTCCTTGAAGTCTCTAACACGTAGAGAGCGTCCTGCCGCACCGATGTAGTTCCCAGGAGGGGGTGAGCGCATTACTGACCACCGCAGTAAAGCCTCCCATCACGGTGGTCAGTAAAATCAGACAAGCAGGAAGTGAACAGAACAGAGAAGAAATAGAGCAACTTCTGAGCAAAAACGAACAATGAGGAAGTGAAAAGAGGAATGTCTGCAGGTAAAGAATGCTTATTATGAAAAAAAAATGTTTTCCTTTACAACCCCTTAAGGAGTGTATAAATAGTCTACTTGTGGAGTCAGAGGACAACTTACCGGTAAAAGAAGTGCAAGGACCAAGGCCTTGAAGAGAACTTATAAGAAAATACTACTATTTCTGTATTATTTTTAATATGGGGTCTCTAAGGCTTTCATTGCACAACTGACCCTGAACAATCATGAAGCCAGTGAAGTACTTGGACACCTGATTTACAGCAATGTAAATAAAAGAGGAAGATGAGAGTCCTGGAGCAAGTCCCTACAAAACATGTCAGCATTAGCGTCACTCCTCATTCTCCCCTGGCAGGTTCCTATTATAAGCAGTCAGACTGCAGACAGGAGTGCTGAGATGACAGTTATTTATGCTTTGAACTTCTCTCATCTTACTTCACTGATTGGCTCTAAGTGAGGCTGGCCTTTAAAAGACAGGTTGTCCATGCAGGACAGACGTCATGGCTATTAGATCTCATGTACTCAAAACAGTCGCCAATTGTCTTCTCTTGTAAGGACGATTGCCCTTAACACAGGCAGCGCTCGCTGTCAGTGCCTGAGCAGTGAAATGATTGCATCCTGTCTCTATGCAATTGGAAACCATCAAAGGTCACTTACCTGAGCCGGCATGCGATGTCCGCACATGTCAGTTGTTAGAGACGCTCCGAGAAGAATCATGGTAGAAATAAGTACTGTGTCAGGGATGGCAGCTTTGAGGCTTGTATAGGGGCAGATTACAAAGCGTCATATGGTGCTTTTTTACTGCCCTTATTTCGGGGCTGCAGGAAATGTATCATCTTGTTTGCTTATTTTTATATCATATGTACAGAATTTGCATCCGCAAATGTGTAGTTATTGCACTGGTCCTTTAACACTTATGTAGCCAAGATTTGCTACTGTGCTTATGTAGCACTACCCCCGGAGGAGCTGCTGGTTTGTTTTGGGTGGCACATTTACCTCATGGCTCTCCAGATTCCTAGGGGTGAATGGTGCGTATAGCAGTAGTAAAGGAATGTCCGCAACAGGTGTCTTTTACTGTGCTCTGTATTACCCAGCCAGGTAAAAACAATGAACCGGTCATGAAAGGATAGAGATTCAGGCATAGTAGTTGGAAACAGTCCTGCTCCCACATGTAACACTTTCCGAACCACTCCTGCCTGAGTGGGCTTAGCGTACCCGGGCAGACCTCTCTCACTGACCTGGCAGCCGGAGTATCACTCGAACCTTCTTTCGGGAAAAGTCTCTGCCACAGACCCTCCTGGAATGGACTCAGGGAGAAACCTCTGCCACAGACCCTCACTGATTACAATTACAGAGACAAGCCTCCTTATGGAATTGCACCTGGATCTCCTTCTTAAAGAGGAGGTTCACCCACAAAATTTTTTTTAGGATTAGATTGATGCTCATTTTGTGAAGGGGAATCGGCTATTTTTTTTAAAAACGAAGCAGTACTTACCGTTTTAGAGAGCGATCTTCTCCGCCGCTTCCGGGTATGGTCTTCGGGTCTGGGCGTTCCTTCTTGATTGACAGGCTTCCGACGGTCGCATCTATCGCGTCACGATTTTCCGAAAGTAGCCGAACGTCGGTGCGCAGGCGCCGTATAGAGCCGCACCGACGTTCGGCTTCTTTCGGCTACTCGTGACGCGATAGATGCGACCGTCGGAAGCCTGTCGGAAGCCTGTCAATCAAGAAGGAACGCCCAGACCCGAAGACCATACCCGGAAGCGGCGGAGAAGATCACTCTCTAAAACGGTAAGTACTGCTTTGTTTTTAAAAAAACTAGCCGATTCCCCTAGACAAAATGAGCATCAATCTAATCTTAAATTTTTTTTTGCGGGTGAACTCCCGCTTTAACGTCGCCCAGGTACCGACTGACAGGTGATCAATCCTTCCGTGTCCGGCTACCTTGATCCCCGGTGGTTTTTCGTTTGGTTTTTGGATCGCCAGCCTCTCATTGGCTCTCCGCCTCAACATGGTCCCGGAACCAGGAACACCGCGTGGCACGCACGCCCCTGACCAGGTCGGCCATAACGCCAGGGGGCGTGATGTGGCCACCCTAAGGGTGGGTGCCACACTGGAAGAAGACCCAGAACCAATGGCGTCTGCCCCATAAATACCCTCCCCCAGCATGCACAGCAAGGCTCAAACCTCCTGATTGGCTGCTGGGGAAAAGCACCCAAACCTTGACTCCACTGCTGCCATCTACTGCACTGGGGTGGGAAGAACACCCCAGTACAACAGAATGAGCCCACAGCACAGCCAAGCTGAGACAGAGACCTTGTTTTAAACATAACAATTAGGGTCAGAGTCTACTAATGCTCTGATCACCCTCTAAATTTCAATAGCACTGGTACTTGGAAGTAACCAGGCGCTACACCTATGATAAGGGACAGTTTTTCGTTGTATATTATATATATAAAAAAACACCAGCTGCCACTGGGGAGCGCAGCCATCAATAAAACTGTATTACAGCTCATTCACAAGAAAAGCCAACGTACCGCGTGGGCAGTCCTAAAAACGTAAGGTTCCATTTAAAGTGCATAAATGTAAAATGTGAACAAAAAGTGCAAAACCATGCCAGGAAGTGAACGTTTTTGTACTTTTTGTTTGTACTTTACAATGTTGCACTTCAAAATGGAACCTCAGGGCCAGATTCTTAGAGGAGATACGACGGCGTATCTCCAGATACGCCGTCGTATCTCTGCGTCCGGCCGGTCGTATCTATGCGCCTGATTCTTAGAATCAGTTACGCATAGATATCTGTTAGATCCGACAGGCGTAAGTCTCTTACGCCGTCGGATCGTAACTGCATTTTTAAGCTGACCGCTAGGGGCGTGTATGCTGATTTACACGTCAAAATATGTAAATCAGCAAGATACGCAAATTCCCGAACGTACGTTAGGCTTTTCCCGGCATATAGTTGCCCCTGCTATATGGTGGCATAATGCGGCGTATCAATGTTAAGTATGGCCATCGTTTGAAAATTTTGCGCCGTTTGCGTAACTTGTCCGTGAATGGGGCTGGACGTAATTTACGTCCACGTCAAAACCAATACGTCCTTGCGGCGTATTAGGAGCAATGCACACTGGGAGATTTCCACAGACGGCGCATGCGCCGTTCGTGAAAAACGTCAATCACGTCGGGTCACAGAAGATTAACATAAAACACGCCCCCCTGTCCTACATTTGAATTAGGCGGGCTTACGCCGGCCGATTTACGCTACGCAGCCGCAACTTACGGAGCAAGTGCTTTGAGAATACAGCACTTGCCCGTCTAAGTTGCGGCGGCGTAACGTAAATCGGATACGTTACGCCGCCACAAAGATACGCGCTCCTACGAGAATCTGGCCCTCAATTTTTTTTTTTGGGGGTCTAACTGTGTAGTGTGTTGACTTTTCCTGTGAATGGATTCCAGAGACTGTCTGACTGGAAGAAGACGGATATGTGTAGACAAAGGCATTATTCAGAAGTATGAGGAAAAATCACATGACATATGTGTCTGAAACACGCATCAATATTTACACAACTAGGGCAGATCAGTTCATAGTCATGGAAGTAAAGTCTACATACACTGACTGAACACAGGCCTCTGACATACAGGAGACAGAATACAGCACTTCATGACACCGGGGCCATGTACAGCACATAGAGATGAATGGCTTAGTACACAACACAGGCTTTGAAAATCTTTATTGCCGAGTCACGCCGTGTCTAAAATAGTCTGCCAGTGTCACATTCTTGTTGCATTTCCCAGCAAATCCCCTTACTGGGAGACCATCTGACACTGGGACGAGATTCAGGGATTAATGTATCTATAGACAAAAATGTTTCTGTTTTTGTTTTGGTTATAGTGGGGAAGGATTAGAACTCCTGTGAGGCCTCGTACACACGACAGAGTTTCTCGGCAGAATTCACCGAGAAACTCGGTCAAAACCCGGATTCTGCCGAGAAACTCTGTCGTCTGTACAGTTTTGGCTCGATGGAGCTGCCGAGGAACTCGACGAGAAAATAGAGAACATGTTCTCTATTTTCTCGTTGTCCTCGTTGTTCTATAGGAGAAGGCGGCCCGCCGAGCTCCTCGGTGGCTTCATCCCAAAACTCGACGAGGAACTCGATGTGCCAAGCACGTCGAGTTCCTCTGTCGTGTGTACGGGGCCTCAGGTTTTACTGCCAAAGTTGGCTCTGTTGGAGAGACTTCTTCACTTCCTGTCTGATAAGAAAAAGTCACAGAAAGTGAGGGGAAATCTCCTTGAACAGCAATACAGTCAGTAGTGTTTTAGTTAAAGTATGTCTAAATACAAAACTTTTTTATTTTTTTTATTTTGGAGTAGGCCAAACGACATGCACCATTTTTTTAATGTTAGTGCATTACTAGGGTTGCCACCTGTCCGAGATTGACTGGGTTTTGAATCATGTATCCGGGTTTCAGGCAAACTGAAACCCGGACACATTATTCAGGCTGGGTTGTGGCTCCCCATATGTAACCAAGATAGTCACACACATCTGTTCCTCTACGGGGGCTGAGGGCAGCTGTCTGGGGGTAGGTTTGGCATCATAGGGTGGGCAGGGCAATGATTTCAGCAAGAGCAATTTGGCTGCACCCACTGTTCGCTGCTGCAGGCTATATGCACCACATTACTAATCTCCCTGGAGCACCCAAAGGTGTCCCAGGCCACTAAAGGCTGCATTCACACCTGAGCGTCGGCCGTTCGGCGTTTTTTTCGGCGTTTTTTTCCGGCGTTTTGTCGCGCGTATTCATGCTTATTTGCGCGTTTGCATACAGCGTTGTCCGACGTTTTTGTACTTTGACGTTTTTTATTTTAGCCAATAGGAAAAACTATCATCTTTTCATCACTTGTTGCTATGTTGGTAGATTTTTTTAATCTTCTGCATGGGCGACAAGTTCTATTGATTAAAGCGACGAAACGCCCGTAGCAAATGCCCGTTGTCGCGCAAGTCGCTTGAATCGAGCGTTTCCATTACTTTCTATGGGAAATGGAAACGCTCAAATACGCCCAAACCGCCCGATACGCGCGACAAAAAAGGGTCCGGAACTTTTTTTGGCTACAGGCGATGGGCGTCAGGCGCATCAGCGTTCAGATGTGAACCATCCCCATAGACTTTCATGTATTTTGGTCCCTCTGGCGTTTGTGAGCGTCGCGCTACAGGCGACAAAACGCCTAGGTGTGAATGGGCTCAAAGTGTTTGGGTTTTGCCTCCTGAACCCCCCCCCCCCGGCACCTCAAACTCATCCTGCTGTCTGCCGGTCCACCAGCACTTACCCCATTGGCAGCGGGGATCGGCGGGCACATCGGGGATCGGCGGGCACACCGAGCAGGGGATCAGGCTTCTCTTCTAAGATCACCATGGAATAGGGGGTGGCAGCGGCAGCCATGGATATATTTATGCTATGGGGGAGGCGTGACTAGAGTGGGACAGCCTTTAATGTCTAGAGGATTGGAGAACAGAGATATACTTACCTAATCCTTTGATCCTCCCACACAAGATTGGTCCCTGTAGCCATAGACTGTTCTTGATCTCATCACGCCCATATACCTGCTCTGGACGTGAAGACGTCAGGAAAAGTCCACTGCTAGATCATAGGGGAGTGCTGTTTGCCGGTGGATTCGAGGATCAGGTGAGTATACAGCTTTCCGCTCTCCCCTGGACAAAACAAGCAGTTGACTTATGCAGTGTGGACACTGCATGTGAAAACTATTTTTTTTGCCCAGAGTTGAGCCTTACAATTTCCCCTAACCAAGCTGCTTCCAATATGCTGCAAAATCTTTCTTATACGGGATCTTCATCTTGTCGCTTCGCCTAGCGAGGAAGCAGTTCCATAGGTAAAGTAGGTGGCCTCTTACAGTGGCGGTCTGTCCATTTGGGGTAAATGGGCGCCGCCCCCTCATCCATGTGTCCGGCCCCCTGATCTACATATAGGGCATCAGACTATGGATTCCAATGGTGAGGGGTATGTTTTTTTGAAGCACATGATTAGAGCCAGAGGCACTAATAGGCTTCAAAAAAAGGGTAGGCTCGGGCACAGGGTGCTGTGCCCGATCCCACCCGGTTATATGACAATAGCGAATGAATATTCACTATTTTCACACTATTAGGTAGATTCAGTAGGAGTTAGGCCGACTTATCAGTAGATAAGTCGACCTAACTCAGAATCTACGCCGACTTATGTTTAAGCGTATGCTCAAACAGAGATACGCTTAAACATATCTAAGATAGGACGGCTTGCGCCGTCCTATCTTAGATTGCAATATTTCGGATGGCCGCTAGGTGGCGCTTCCATTGCGGTCGGCGTAGATTATGCAAATTAGGAGATACGCCGATTCACGAACGTACGCCCGGCCGATGCAGTACTTTTACGCCGTTTACGTAAGAGATAGGCCCCGTAAAGTTAGAGCTAGGCCCTAGTTGGAATAGTAATGTTAAGTATGGCCGCCGTTCCCGCCGCGAAATTCGAATTTTTTACATCGTTTGCGTAAGTCGTCCGCGAATCGGGATTTACGTCGTTTACGTCCACGTCGAAATCAATAGGCCTGTGCGGCGTACTTAGCCGCAATGCACCCTGGGAAATGTAGGCGCCCGGCGCATGCGCATTAAATGAAAACGTCAAAAACGTGAGGTCAAGCCTCATCACCAAACAACACGCCCCACTCCAAGACATTTGAATTTGGCGCCCTTACGCCCGCCCGCTTTAGGCTACGCCGCCGTATATTAGCAGGCAAGTACATTAAGAATCATTACTTGCCTAGCTAACTTACGGCGGCGCAGCCTAAACAGGCTAAGCTACGCCGCCGCAAGTTTACACCCAGGTACCTGAATCTGGCTACTTATTTCCTCCCGCCAATCAGGAAGTGGGTCGAGAGGCCTGTTTCGCGATTGGCCAAAACATCAGGCGATCCCTTTGGACGCCTAGCACCTTGGAGGAGGAGAGAGGAGACGCACAGCGAAAGCCGTCGTGCTGGAGATGAGGAAACTGGAGCCGCCACTGGCCTCTTAGCAATATGTTGCTGATGAATGAAGTACATCAAAAAAAATATCAACATATGTTCTGTATCTCATCTGTTTATGTTCCTATTTTTTTAGATCAATTTACATTAACTGCCATTTTTTTCTTTAGCCTTGTGTAATCGCTCCGTGGTGGGTGTTTTTTATTTCTACACAATTTAGATGTTGTCATTGTTATAACCAAGTTAATAACATAATGCAAACCGTGCGCCCCGGATCCTCTTTGAAACCTGTTTTATGGGCACATTTACAAGGACACGGTGTTGCAATATAGTGCTTTACAGCACCTTTCCACTTAGTTAAACCGCACTTTGTATGCCGTCTGCTACCAGGGGACATGAAGGCTCCATCCCTATAATGTTAAACCTCTCATAAATTATACAACGTTTCTGCCAGTGGATGCAATTAATATGACAAAAGAGATGCGTAAATCAATGAAAAAATATAATCCCCACCGTTCAGCTGTTGTTCGGCTTTGTAAACAACTTGCGTTATACAAACATTTTGGGGGGAAAGTTGTCTTGATTCCAGCCCAGGCCAGCTGTTCAGCCTGAGCGCTGCCTACAGGGAGACAAAGTGGGACAGAGAAGTGAGGAGATCCGACCGGGGGAGGGGAAGAGATCCAAAATGTTTGATCTGCCCACTGCGAAATATCAAATTCAAGTTCATGCAAGAGAAAGTGTAAAGTACTTTCAGTAACCATGTTTTATGGGTCACTATTGTATACCATGCATGTAAATGCAGCGCAGCTGGTAGCTTTTGTGTGATGGACACTAAGGTATTGTTCACACAGGGTGCATCAATGTGCAAGGACTGTGTTTATCCACATAGGGACGCACAGGTGTTCCATTTATGCCTGTGCAGGCAGTACCATTGATGTCTGGACACAGCGGCTGCACAAACACAGATACTGCTCCCGATGTGACATCTGTGCAGGTGCAGTGCCCAAAGCGTAGACCAGGGAGGCATTGTAACACACTGACATTCACAGACATGACTAGGCATGATGGGAATTGTAGTTCCTGAACAACTGGAGGGCCGTAGTTTAAAGACCCATGGCGTAGACAGCGTGGCCCAGATTCTCAAAGGGCTTACGACGGCGCGACGCCATGTACGCCGTCGTAAGTCCTTATCTGGGCCGTCGTATCTATGCGCCTGATTCTTAAAATCAGTTACGCATAGATATGCATTAGATCCGACAGGCGTAAGTCTCTTACGCCGTCGGATCTTAAATGCAATTTTTTTTTTGTCCGCTAGGTGTCGCCTCCGTCGTTTTCCCCGTCGAGTATGCAAATTAGCTAGATACGCGAATTCCCGAACGTACGCGCGGCCGACGCAGTAAAGTTACAACGTTTACGTTAGGCTTTTACCGGCGTAAAGTTGCCCCTGCTATATGAGGCGCAACCAATGTTAAGTATGGCCGTCGTTCCCGCGTCGAAATTTATAAATTTACGTTGTTTGCATAAGTCGTCCGTGAATGGGGCTGGACGCCATTTACGTTCACATTGAAACCAATGACGTCCTTGCGACGTCATTTGGAGCAATGCACCCTGGGATATTTTACGGACGGCGCATGCGCAGTACGTTCGGCGCGGGAACGCGCTTAATTTAAATGCTACACGCCCCCTACCCGCCTAATTTAAATTAGGCGGGCTTACGCCGGGTGATTTACGCTACGCCGCCGCAACTTTACACGCAAGTGCTTTGTGAATAAAGCACTTGCATGAAAAAGTTGCGGCGGCGTAACGTAAATGACATACGTTACGCCGCCGCGGAGATACGCCAGATGTACCAGAATCTGGCCCAGTGAGTTTAGGGACACACACCTACAGCTGCTGTGTCCCAATAGACATCCATGTGGGTAAATATGGCCCTCGAATGGGTTACACATTGATACACATGATTGAGGCCTATGAGACCATTCCATGCTCTCCTGATTAAGGAGCTTACACAGGACTTTCTAGTTAGAGCTGCTTTCGGGAACCGTGACATAGTTACTGTGCAGACTACTGAACAGTAATACAAGTTTGTAACTATAGCAAGCAAATATGGCTGCCCCCATGTCTAACTATCATTTAAAACCATACACAGAATCAAGATTATTAATGAACTTGCATTAAGAAAATTGGGGGCCGGATTCAGATAGATTTGCGTAATAATGTGCAGGCATAACGTATCTCCGATACGTTACGCCGCCGTAAATTAGGGCGCAAGTTCCGTATTCAGAAAAAAACTTGCGCCCTAAGTTACGGCGGCGTAACATATGTGCTCCGGCGTAAACCCGCCTAATTCAAATTGTGTGGGCGTGTTTTATTCAAATTTAGTGTGACCCCATGTATTTGACGTTTTTTACGAACGGCGCATGCGCCGTTCGTAAAATAATCCCAGTGCGCATGCTCGAAATTCCGCCGCAAATCGTCAATGCTTTAGACGTGAACGTAAATTACGTCCAGCCCTATTCGTGAACGACTTACGCAAACGACGTAAAAAATTTAAAATTCGAAGCGGGAACGACGTCCATACTTAACATTGCGTACGCCTCATAGAAGCAGGAGCAACGTTACGCCGGAAAAGCCTTACGCAAACGACGTAAAAAAAAAATCCACCGGGCGCACGTACGTTTGTGAATCGGCGTATCTAGGTCATTTGCATATTCTACGCCGAAAACTACGGAAGCGCCACCTAGCGGCCAGCGTAAATATGCACCCTAAGATACGACGGCGTAAGAGACTTACGCCAGTCGGATCTTAGCCTAATTTCGGCATATCTTGCTTTCTGAATACAGAAAGAAGATACGCCGGCGCAGCTATGAATTTACGCGGCGTATCTATCGATACGCCGGCGTAAATTCTTGCTGAATCCGGCCCTGAATTTTTTGTGTATGCACACAAGCTGTGAAGAATGAGAAGCTTTGGCGTATTCTTTGACCATATCCATTGCAGAAAGCAAGGACGGCAGCTCTGCGCCTGGACGCCACACGTAATCATTCAAGGTGGCCTCACCCGGTGTTCAGGCTGCCACATAGACATTAAATTGTCACCCAATCCGAAATATAAAGGACTGTAATCTATTGACTATGGCAACAGTTAAGCTTCCAGACAGTTTTCCATAACCCTGTGACATGACCCCCTCCCCTAGGAACAATCCGGACTCTCAGTCTGCAGCACAGAAAGTCAGTAAGTAGTGATGGTGATGAATGGAGCGCAGGGGACACAGCCCGCAGCACAGAAAAATTACAAAGCTTTAAGAGGCGAGCAATAGCGTGTTCAGAGAGAAGTGTGAAGTGTCCCCCGAGGTGACAGCTGACAAAAGACGTGATGGACTTAGGAAATGAACCTGCACTTCACTGCCTCCAAAATCTGCTGTGTGTGTATACATATATATATTGGGACGCCTGTCTTTGCAATGCACATGAACTTTAATTGTATCCCAGTCTTAGTCCATAGGGTTCAATATTGAGTTAGCCCGCCAGCTGTCGTCATTATACCGCAGCAGGTTGGCACGGCTGCGCGAATCCCCATATGTGTACATTGGCCACTTTAAGAGCGATAAGGGGCACGCACACGCCCGTGGCACGACGCCAGAGCCGATGCGCGTGGCCGGGGGCCGCGATGTTCGCCGGCCACTGGCGATCACTCCTCAGAGAGCCAGAATGGGGATCTGTGTATGTAAACAAGCAGATCCCCATTCTGACAGAGGGGTAGAGACAGATCTGCTGTTCCTAGTGATTAGGAACAGCGATCTCTCTCCTCCTCCAGTTAGTCCCACCCCCCCTCCCCCACATTTAGAAGCACCTTCCAGGGAACACATTGAACCCCTTTATCGCCCCCTAGTGGTAACCCCTTCCCTGGCAGTAACATTTACACAGTAATCAGTGCATTTTTATAGCACTGATCGCTGTATAAATGTCAATGGTCCCAAAAAAGTAGATTGCCACCATTACTTGTAAAAAAAATGGCATAAATCTATCCCCTATTTTGTAAACGCTATAACTTTTGTGCAAACCAATCACTATACGCTTATTTTTTACCACAAATATGTAGAAGAATACATATTGGCCTAAACTGGAGAAAGATTTTCTTATAACAAGTTGTACTTGTTTATCTGCAGTTTTCTCCTCTCTACATCCGTTCGCAGTCAAGAATTAATCAAGTTTGTCTGAGCATTTAGAAAAAAAGAGGCGGAGAGCTGAAGTTACACTCTGCAGAGCTCAGTGAGGATAACTCTGAAGCCTTGTACACACGACCGAACATGTCCGCTGAAACTGGTCCGCGGACCAGTTTCCGCGGACATGTCCGACCGTGTGTAGGGTCTAGCGGACATTTTTCCGGCCTAGCGGACAGGTTTCCAGCGGACAAAAGTTTCTTAGCATGCTAAGAAACTTGTCCGCTGGAAGCCTGTCCGTCGGACATGTCCGATGGGTAGTACGACTTATCGGACATGTCCGCTGGCCCGAAATCCCGTGCATGCGTCGAATTGATTCGACGCGTGCGTGGAAGCATTGAACTTCCGTGTTAGAGAACGTCGGTGTCTTCTACGTCACTGCGTTCTCTGTCCGCAGGGATTTTGGTCTGATGGTGTGTACACACATCAGACCAAAAGCTCCCAGCAGACATGTCCGATGAAAACGGTCCGCGGACCGTTTTCATCGGACATGTCTGCTCGTGTGTACAAGGCCTGAGAGCTGTTTTGAGGGAAGGGACACACACCCCTTCACACACCACACAGGAAAAGAGCTGAGGCTGTCAATCAGCTGGAGGTCCCTCCCCAGTCACCTTGTTTCTCTTGGCGTCATGCTGATCACAGGGGAATGGGGTAGCCAACAGAAATTACACTTGGTGCTCTGGATTGAGACAAGTACACACTTTATAGTGTGTACTTGTCTCAATCCAGAGCACCAAGTGTAATTTCTGTAAATTACAGAAAGATATGCTTTTTTCATTTTTCATGTCTGAGGTTTACAACCACTTTAAAGCTGACGTCCAGGAGAATACAAGAGACATGAGTGTTCTTCCTTGAATGTTGGTGTGATTTGTGTATTGCGTCCAGGTCTGTGCAGTAATCCAGTATGATACGTTCCCTCTGTGTAGGAACTTCCTGTAATAAAGACCGGTCGCTGCTGCTCTCTCTCCTTGTGCAGGGTGACTGGTCTTGTCTCCGCCCCCTCCTGCAGTTTTCTGCAGGCAGCCTGTAGTAGGTGGAGTTTTCTGGGCCCCTCCCACAGCTCTGCTCTCTGCACAATCTATGTACAGTACAGTGATGATGCCACTGCTACTTTTACAAGGTAATAATTTAGTTTGCAAAGTGGATTTGGGTCCACAAATTGTGGCGATTGACTAATATGATTGAATGAATGTTTTTATGACTGGAGTCCAACTTTAAATACAAGTGCACTTTGAGATACAGCACATACTTACCTGAATGGAACATTGCAGCAGGCCATGAGGAGAAGTTTGGATACTTTATCGGAAAGTGCGCTCATCCTCTAAGGCCTCGTACACACGACCGAGTTTGATATTTTTTTGCCGAGGAAACCGGTCGTGTGTACATTTTCGTCGAGGAAACGGAGAAACTTGCCTTGTCGAGTTCCTCGACAGCCTAACAAGGAACTCGACGAGGAAAACGATGTGTTTTTCGCCCGTCGAGTTCCTCGGTCGTGTGTACGAGGCCTCAGAATCTTATAGGGTGTCTACCATAAGAGCTGATCTTGAATCTTGTGGGGGTGGGGGGTGTAGGTGAGTTCAGACAGGCCTCCCATCTGTTATGACATTTTTGTGGGAACCCCTGTGTTGGTAGGTACTTTTTTCTCTTTCAAGTAAAAGAGTTAACAGTATTTTTCCATTCGCTATATGTTGGTGGGGTCAATCTTTGGGCTAAAAAAATAGTCTTACTCTGAGAACTTGGATGGGGTATGGGGTATGAGACTAACATGCCCAGACAGGCCCTCTTTAAATGGAACATTTAGGTTCTCGTGTAATTGGTAGGAAGTTCCAAATGTCAGGCCATTTTAAAATCCTTGTCGGCATGTATCGCTCTTATGATAATCATTTTGCATTGTTGGAGTTTCCCCGCAGTTAGGAACGGGGAATATGTAATGTGTAATATATGCAGCAGAGATCGCTTGTATAATACATTGTTAATGCCGCATCTGTGCAGGGACACGGGACTGCGTAAAGTCACTGCGCCAAGTTGCCATAGCGCCCGTAAGTTATTCAGGGAGCCTGAAGTGCTTGGCATGGCTTATGTTTTGCTTGTTAATTTAAGACCCTGGAATACGTTCGATCACTGGGCTAATTTTATTCTCAGCGTGGCACTCTACATAACGGAGGAGTTTTTCTTCTTTTATTTCTTCATTTAGGTGGAACTAAACCCTCCTCTCCTTTACAGCCAAGGAAGCTGCCATCTTAGCCTCTGATTGATCTGCAGTAGACATAGTGCTGTACATGTGATCAGTTATGATGACGTCAGTCATTTGATGGCTTGACAGTTCACCTGAAAGCACAAGCAACTGTAATGCCGTGTACACACGACTATTTTTCAGGATGTGAAAAATTATTATTTTTATTTATGTCATTAAAAACGATCGTGTGTAGCCTCCAAAGCATTTTTTGCGACGTTAAAAATGGTCGTGTGTAGGCTTTAACTACGTGAAAAAAAAGTACTAATAAGACGGGAGCGCTCGTTCTGGAAAAAAATAGCGTTCGTAATGTCGTGTGTACGCGGCATGAGAGTTGTCATTACCAGCATACCTTGAATCTACTGTTTTGGGAAACCATTAAAGAGGTTCTAAAGTCAAAGGGATGTTTTTACCTTAATGCATTAAAGGGGTTGTAAAGGTTCGGTTTTATTTTCTAAATAGGTTCCTTTAAGCTAGTGCATTGTTGGTTCACTTACTTTTTCCTTCGATTCCCCTTTTAAATGTTTTTTTTCTTTGTCTTCCTGTTCCTCCTCAGTAAGCTGTTCTGGATAACTAACCCCCAGCCAGATGATGGGGGCAAGCTTACTGGGGAGGAACAGGAAGTGAGAAATTCAGACAAAGAAAACATTTTTTAGAAGGGAAATGGAAGGAAAAGGTAAGTGAACCAACAATACACTAGCTTAACCACTTAAGGACCTCCTCCCGCACATTTACGTCGGCAGAATGGCACGGCTGGGCACAGGCACGTACCTGTACGTCCCCTTTAAGTGCCCAGCCATGGGTCGCGTGCGCTCGCCTGTGACCCGGCCTGAAGCTCCGTGACGGCGGCCTCGGGACCCGCGGACCCGATCGCCGCCGGTGTCCCGCGATCGGTCACAGAAGCTGAAGAACGGGGAGAGCTGTGTGTAAACACACCTTCCCCGTTCTTCACAGTGGCAATTTCACTGATCGTCTGTTCCCTGATATAGGGAAAGGCGATCAATGACGTCACACGTCCAGCCCTGCCCCCCTACAGTTAGAAACACATATGAGGTCACACATAACCCATACAGCGCCCCCTAGTGGTTAACTCATAAACGACAAATGTCATTTTCACAATAATCAATGCATTTTTATAGCACTTTTTGCTGTGAAAATGACAATGGTCCCAAAAATGTGTCAAAATTGTCCGATGTGTCTGCCATAATGTCGCAGTCACGAAAAAAAATCGCTGATCGCCGCCATTAGTAGTAAAAAAAATGTATTAATGAAAATGCCATAAAACTATCCCCTATTTTGTAAACGCTATAAATATTGCGCAAACCAATCGTTAAACGCTTATTGCGATTTTTTTTACCAAAAATAGGTAGAAGAATATGTATCGGCCTAAACTGAGGAAAACAATATTTTTTTTTATATCTTTTTTTGGGGATATTTATTATAGCAAAAAGTAAACAATATTGCATTTTTGGTGATCAAATACCACCAAAAGAAAGCTCTATTTGTGGGGAAAAAAGGACGCCAATTTTATTTGGGAGCCACATTGCACGACTGCAAAATTGTCAGTTAAAGCGATGCAGTGCCGGATCGCAAAAAGGGGCCTTTACCTGCATATTGGTCCGGGTCTTAAGTGGTTAAAGGAACCTATTTAGAAAATAAAAAACAAACCTTTACAACCCCTTTAAGGTAAAAAACCTTCCAGTTGCTGTTTCTCCTCCCCCCCTTCCTAAAATACTTACCTGGGTCCTGTATCGATCCAGTGCTGTGTCCATCTGCAGGTATTCTCTCCCCTCTCACAATATAAATATTAGTACCCAGTTATATTAGTTTTTTTTTTTAAACAATCTACTGAGCTGGCCAGAACCACCTCTGGAGGGATTCTATTCCACATTTTCACAGCTCTTTCTGTGAAGAAACCTTTTCCACCAGACGTAGAGTGTTCTCTTGTCCTCTGTCATGACTTTAAAGTGAAAAACTCAACACCAAGTTCTATATGGACCCCTTATGTATCTATTCATGTTTATCGTATCCCCCCTTAATCTCCTCTTCCCAAGAGAAAATAATAATAATAATAATAATAATCTTTCCTCATAGCTGAGCTCCTCCATTCCTCTTATCAGTTTGGTTGCCCTTCTCTGCACTTTCTCCAGTTCCCAGATATCTTTTTTTGAGAACTGGAGCCCAAAACTCAACTACATATTCCAGATGAGGTCTTACTAATATTATGTACAGGGGCAACATTATATCTCTCTCTCTCTGGCCCCATAACTCTCTTAATAGAAGAAAGGACTTTGCTCACTTTGGAAACCGCAGCTTGGCATTGCATGTTATTATTGAGCTTATGATCTACCAAAACCCCCAGATCCTTCTTCACTATGGATCCCCCCAGTTTAAGGTGACCAGATTTTTAAAATGAAATCCGGGGACATATTTTTTCTTTACTAGCAATGGCAACAATCAGCGACTCTCTGCCCGTCGCCACCCGCCGCACAGCCTCTGAAGTCTTACACTTCGGGCCCCGGCTACTACTGGATGGGAAGCGGAGGAAGATCTCTCCGCCAGGGAAGGCAAGGAGATAGGTAGGTGGCTGGCCAGGATTTGAGCCAAGGCAGAAGAACATGTGAGCGAAGCTGAATGGGCAAACGCCCGAAACTGAAGAAATATTCCCTCCGCTTCGACCAGCACATGATCATCAGAAGGGGGCACAGATAATGGGAAAAATACAACCCCCCTATGCTAGTAGGCACGGCGGAGCGGGTGTGTGTAATTCAATTTTTTTTATTTTAATTCTGCACTGACTGTTTTTGAAATTGCCCCTGCCCCCTATTAAATCCAATCTGGGGACAAAACCAGGGACAGACTTGGTCCGGGGACAGTGTCCTCAATCAGGGGACTGTCCCCTGAAACTGGGGATGTCTGGTCACCCTACCCCAGTTGTACTCCTAGTATATATGATGCATTATCGACTGGTCATGTGACCTATGCCTTGGCATAAGTCACAAGTGCATTGAAAAGGTTGTTAAAAATTATTATAAAGAATAGAAAAAAAAAGAGAAAATAGTTTATGTCATAACCACGTCTTTAAAATGTAAACTTGTTTGAAGTGTTGCACCCACATTTGTTATCCCGGTAAACAATACTGAGTAGGCCCAAATGCTGAAAGGTCTCCCTAGCATAGGGTGACCAGACATCCCCGATTTCAGGGGACAGTCCCCGGATTGAGGACAAAGTCTGTCCCCAGTTTTGTCCCCGGATTGGATTTGAACAGGGGCTGGGGCAATTTCAAAGACAGTCAGTTAAAAAAAAAAAACAGAATTACACCCCCCCGCTCCACCGTGCCCAGTAGCTTTGGGGTGTATTTTTTTCCATTATCTGTGCCCCTTTCTGATGATCATTTGCTGGTCAGAATAGAGTGAATATTTCTTCAGTTTCGGGTGCATGCCCATTCATCTCCGGTCGCATGTTCTTCTGCCTTGGTTTGAGTCCAGGCCAGCCGCCTGCCGGTTTATCTCCTTGCCTTCCCTGGCGGAGTGATCTTCCTCTGCTCCACACCCAGTAGTAGCCGGGGGCTGGAGAGTGAGACTTGACAGGCTGTGAGGGGGGAGGTGGCGTGCAGAGAGTCGCTGATTGCTGCCATTACTAGTAAAAAAAAATATGTCCCCTGATTTTATTTAAAAAATCTGGTCACCTTACCCTAGCAATGTAACAAACTAATAAACAATCACTCCCTCTTCTCCGTAGACAAATGATCAATTTGCGGCACATGTGCGGGGGATTAATTATCGCTCATATATAGGGCCCCTTCTGTTTCCTGCATACTGTCGGGAGCTCGGTAACGTCGTCGTAGAATTCACCAGCGTATGTTCAGCCCACACTTTGTCGGGTGGGAGAGTTGAGCGGTGTACTAGCCTGTCATCTCCTCAACTCTAAATTATTCAGTCATCGTGACAAGTCTTCGCAGCTTGTCTTGAATGGGATGCCATGCTAGACCATGGCAGCCAAATTCAAGCTAACACATACTGTGTAAATGATGACG
The DNA here is from genome assembly GCF_905171775.1 of Rana temporaria. Taxonomy (NCBI): domain Eukaryota; kingdom Metazoa; phylum Chordata; class Amphibia; order Anura; family Ranidae; genus Rana; species Rana temporaria. The sequence goes on from NC_053493.1 coordinate 49,839,177, forward strand.
GGTGCTTGTTCCGGAGATGGTACAGTCTGTACTGAGAGAATCCTGAGGATTTCCTGAGCCTGTTCTTTCTTACATACACATTTTATGCATTTGGTCTCCCTAAAATTAGTACAACAATATATATATATTATGGTGAGGCTTCTTTGGATGAATATATGAATATATACAGTGTGTATATATATATATATATATATATATATATATATATATATATTCATCCAAAGAAGCCTCACCAATTTCTGATTATATGTGATTTTTTATTTGGTACCCTAGGCAAAAAAAGTAAATTTAACCCATGCAGCGTAATGCAATTTTTTTTTATCTTTTTACTTCCTTTGAGCTCAGTTTTATAATTCAGTTTAAATTGCGTATTTGCCTTTTTTCATTACGCAAAATACATTGTTCACGGAATAAAAAAAAACGTGATATAATGAAAATTGCTTTCTTTTAAGAAATCTTGGGAAATAATAATTGCTTCTATCATCTGTAAAAGTTTTTTCTCTGAACTGGTATATTGTATTGTTTTTAAAAACTAATATTGGCGGCTCAGGTGAACCAAATATAGGGGTTCATTTACTAAAGGCAAATAGACTGTGCATTCTACAAGTGCAGTGGCACTCTTTTTTTTTTTCTTAGTAAATGTAAATGAGGCCAAACTTCACAAAGAATACCCAATCAGGAAAATATATATATATATATATATATATATATATATATATATATATATTTGCTTGCACATGATTGGACGATAGAAATAAGCAGAGCTTCACCACATTTACTAAGCTCTGGGGGAAATAAGTGAAACTACACTTGCAAAGTGCACAGTCTATTTGTCTTTAGCAAATCAACCCCATAGCCTGCTTACGCTCTTAACCTCCCTGGCGGTATGATTCTTTCACATTTTAGATGCTGAAAGCGGTACCATTATTTTGCATGGAAATTTGGCGTTTTATATTGTAGGCCTGTAATTCTTAGGAATAACACACTTAAATCTGTCCAAACAAGAGTCTAGTAGACATCCCGGGTATGATAAAGTTTGAAACACAAAATCATAAATTATAATATAATAAATAACTATAAATAATTATAACAAATAATAATATAATAATATTAATAAAAATTATTACTTTCAGTGTTTGATGACGAATTTCCCCACAAATCACTATCGCTCAATACTGTGATTCTAATTTATTATCGCTGTTTCCTAGCTGGTCTAAAACCTCTTTTGACATAAAGGGACACTTTTTGGTTGCTATGGACAATCTACAGTTTCCAGGCAGAAAGAACAGTTTTTATTATATAAAAGTGCATGCAGGACACTGGGCAGACCACTAGGGACAAAGGGGGTGTGTATTTATTTCATAAAATACTGTAATCTGTAAGATTACAGTATACTGTATATGTACTGTGTTTTTTTTATTTATCGCTGATCTCCACCCCCGTGCGTCATAACGTCGCAGGGTACGGAGCTCGGCGGCACTCGGGCACTGTGTGAATCGAGCGAGGAGACAGCTTGATCACACGGCGGGAAGACATCGCAGAATCCAGGGGACAAGGTAAGTAATCTGTGCCTGGATACTGCGATGCGATCCCGCGTCTGGCTCGGGGATACCGCTTATGGTACTGGATTTCCACCCCGAGCCAGACTCGGGAATACCGCCAGAGTGGTTAATTAAGATGGCCTATGACTGTGTTTGTGCCCCAGGACCCCCAAGGTCTAAATCTAGCCCTATGGCGACTAGAAGAAGGCACCTTGTTACAATAGTAATCAATAGGAAAAAGGCCCCTTACATTAGTGGTCAGTGTAGTGCCCTCTCACATTGATAGCAACTGCTTTCATGCCGCTGGGGGTAGGAGATCAATCTGCTCAAGGAGTCCTCAGAAATTCTTGGAGGAACCCTGTTGGGGAAAGGCTGGTGTTACTCAACTCCAGTCCTCAAGGCGCCCCAACAGGTCATGTTTTCAGGCTTTGCATTATTTTGCACAGGTGATTTGATCAATTTCACTGGCTTAGTAATCAGAAGGAAATCCTAAAAACATGACCTGTTGTGGGCGACTTAAGGCCTGTAGTTGAGAAACACTGGTTTGTAGGGTCTATCTTACACTTTTCTAACTAGACCATCTAACACGGGGGGTCTCCAAAATGTAAAATTTAATGGGCCGGTTTACTGTCCTAAACCTTCAGGTCTTAGTGGGGCCAGACTGTGGCCAGTGGGCGTAGAAAATGCCCCATAGTGCCCCGCCATCAATGTCAGTGGAAGGAATAGTGCCCCATCATTGGTGTCAGTGGAAGAAATAGTGCCCCATCATTGGTGTCAGTGGAAGAAATAGTGCCCCATCATGGGTGTCAGTGGAAGGAATAGTGCCCTATCATGTGTGTCTATAGGAATAATAGTGCCCTATCATTGGTGTCGTTGGGAGGAATGGTTCTGCATCATTGGTGTCAGTGGGAGAAAAAGTGTCCCATTACTTTTATCAGTGGGAAGATTAGTGCCCTATGGTTGGTGTCAGTGGATGGAATGGTGCCCGAGGGCTGAATAAGGACAAACAAAGGGCCACATCTGGCCCACAGGCCACAGTATGGAGCCCACTAATCTAACATGTACCAATCACATTGGGAAGCTGACAGAATATGGAGTTTTTGAGTATCAGAACATTAATAGTTCCTGTAGAAGGATGGAAATGCTCTCACATTGCTCAGTACAATAGAGAAACCTCAAATCAGAATGCATTGCATATAGCATTACCGCAGGGCAGACAATAAGGGGCTGTGAAGTTAATCCTGGTAGATTGTCTTCTTGTTCCTCACTAAGATTGGTTCTGAATACCTATCACAAAGGAGCCTTTTTAATACCAGCACAGCAGAAGTGATATAAATAAGGTGATCAGAGCTGATACAATGTACTTTTTACAGGAGAAAAAAAAAAAAGGAGAGTCCGGATTAGCGTAGCCGAAGAAATGCCATTAATGTATACAAAGCAAAGGCTCAGATCAGTGAGTGTTATCAAAATGAGCTTAGCCGTTCAATCCCTCTTAGAGACGTCTATTTATTCTACAAAATAAAAACAGTCTGGTTAAAGTAACAGCTTACTTATTACTTACATTCCCAGCTTTTGAAACAGCAGATAGAAACATCACGCTAATAAATGTATAGTGAATTGCACCGCAACTTCTAATGCCGCGCACACACGACCGTTTTTCATGTCGTGGAAAAAAACAATGTTTTTCTCTACGTGATTCCTCTCAAGCCTGCTTGGCATACACACGATTGTGAAAAAAAATGCTTGAGCAAAGCGCGGCGACGTACAACACGTACGACGGCACTAAAAAGGGGAAGTTCCATTCAAATGGCGCCACCCTTTAGGCTTGATTATGCAAATTTCCATTCTCATAACTTGCTTCTAAACATGCGCGTTTTTTCCCCTGTCGTTAAAGCCTACACACGACCATTTTTCACGATGAGAAAAACGACGATGTGAAAAACGTTGAGAAAAAATAGAGCAGGTTCAAAATTTTTAATGCCCATTTTTCTCGTCGAGAAAAAGCTCTGGAGCATACACACGATTGTTTTTAATGACCAATTTAAAAAATGCCGGGCCAAATCCTCAAAAGGGATACGCAGGCGGAACTGCTGTTCAGCCTGCGTATCCCTGTGCCTATCTTTGGAACTGATCCTCAGAAGCAGTTTTCCAAAGATAGGCAGAAGATCCGACATCTGTAAGAGACTTACACTGTCGGATCTTAGGATGCAGTACCGCATCCGCCGCTGGGGGCATTTCGAGTCGAAATGCCGCTTTGCATATGCAAATGAGGACTTACGGAGATCCACAAAGCTTTTCAGCTTTGTGTTTTCTGCGTAAGTTTACGTTTGCATACGTAAAATTAGTTCTGCTTTTACAAAGTGTAAACTAGTAACACCTTGTAAAAACAGATCTTTTTTTCGATCGCCGCGTTTTTTTTAAAATTTTGAATTTTTTTTCCCGGCACGTAACTTTTTTTTTACCCGACGCAACTTTATTGTCCCGTCGCAATCCACAAAGCCCGACGTAACGTAATTTCGCGCGCTGCCCATCGGGAAAATGACGTCACGAGCATGCGCAGTACGGCCGGCGCGGGAGCGCGCCTCATTTAAATTGTCATCGCCCCCTGCAGAAGAGGACCGCCTTGCGCCGGAGACATTTAAGTTACACAGCCGGAAATTTCTAGGTAAGTGCTTTGTGGATCGGGCACTTAGATAGAAATTTTAAGTCAGTGTAACTTAAATGGGAAAAGTTAAGTTAGGCAGGAAATTTGAGGATTTGGCCCGCCATTTTTCTAGTCATGAAAAACGGTCGTGTGTACGCGGCATAAGGTGCAAAGAAGGGGTAAGTGGTTGGCAAATCTTATCATTTACATGTTTATTTTGTTTTAAGTCTATTGAGGCAGTTAATAAAAGAATGATCAAAAAGGGAAATTAAAGGAAAAAAAACTCCCCCTCCCCCCCCCAAAAATATCTAGACATCCTAGAAATGTGGGTACTTTATTAACCAGCGAGGGCTGGAAATGAAGGAAACTAGACTCTAAAAAAAACCTGGGAGCTCATTATTGCAGAAGAGTCATGCAATGTTATTATTTAATCAATTGGAGGACCTTTTACATACATTCTAGCTAATGCTTTAAGGAGCTGTTTTTAATGAAGTACCTTGTTGTCTTTAGGTCTACTTTTAGTCCTTTAATTACATTTACAGATGACCAGTATCATCTTCGTTTTCCATCAGCAGTCACCCTTCCTTTCCCACGGGGCGGGGGGTGTGTGGGAGACCTTGGATCGGGACAGGACTTATCATGCTGAGCATTTCTTCCTTTAGCGTGATACTTAATCAAGGACTTTTCCTTCCTCACCTCCTGGGCTATCATCCTCCATCCGCCCTGACACTCAGCTCGGATCGGATTATATTAGATGTGTTTTTTCCCCTCTAGCTGTCTCCTGGTCTCTTCTTTCTGCTGGCAGGGAGCTGTGGGTTGGGTTTAATTTAGGAAACTTGCTTCAATAAAAAGTTTTCCTGCACTGGGACCTTTAACTTAGGTATTCACATCTAAATGTACACGCGACCGAGTTTCTCTGCAAAAACCAGCAAGAAACTTGCTGGGATTTTTTTTTTGCCGAGGAAACCGGTCGTGTGTACATTTTTCGACGAGGAAACTGTCGAGGATCCCATCGAGCCAAAAAGAGAGCATGTCTTCTTTTTCCTCTACGGGAATGGAGAAACTTGCCTTGTCGAGTTCCTCGACAGCCTAACAAGTAACTCGACTAGGAAAACAATGTGTTTCGCCTGTCGAGTTCCTCGGTCGTGTGTACGAGGCTTCAGGACATGCAGGGTTGCCAACTTTCAGTAAATTTACAAACAGTTTGTAAAATCCGTAATTTTTGCATCTCTCCATAAATGTCCATTATGGACGTGTAGTCTGTATGTCCGTAATGGACATTTATGGACAGATGCAAAAATTACGTATTTTACACACTTTTTTTAAATTCACTGACGGTTGGCAACCTAGGCTGAGAACCACTCACAAGGGATAACAATCCTGAGGGACTGAGAAAGGCCATTGATGGGCAGCCATAGCTTGAAAACAATGGATAAGAAGATATCTGCCAAAAGGTTTTTTTCGGTTTGAAAAGAGTGGAGAGGGATAAGTACACCTGTCCGGTTTGTATTGCTGCCTGTGTCCCAGTTAAGCCTAGTACACACAAAGAGTTTATCGGACGATAATTTTTTATTTCCTTGGATGATATTCTCCATATCAAAAATGAATAGGTTACTAATGTAGGAAAATTCTCATACAACAGAATAAAAATTCGAAAGTGATGTAATGTGTTGTAGTGAATTGGTATTATATGTCCAGACAAAAACTGTACTGATTAAACGTAAATCATACGATCTGGTATCGTACGAGAATCATTTTTGTGTTTCGGACGACAGCTGTGTACTAACGATCAGATTATAGTACGATCACTTCAAAAGTGGTATTTTTTGTACGATATTCTGATCACGTGTACGTGACTTTAGAGAAGATTCAGCCTCTCTATTTGTCAAATTTACTATTATCACTGAAAGTGTAAAAATACCCAATTTTGCATTTATCCCAGGACAGTAATAGAGGGGAAATGTCACTAGTTCTGGTGACATCCACTTTGGAGGGATTTCCTCTCACTTCCTGTTTTGGTTATAGGACAGAAAGTTAAGGGAAGTCTCTCTAACGAGACACAGATGGTAAAAAAAATTATAAATAAACTGACAGGGGTTACCTCCCTTACGCTATCCAAGGTTTCCCTTTAACTCTACTTATGCCGCGTACACACAATCAGATTTTCCAACAACAAATGTTCGATGGGAGCTTGTTGTCAGGAATTCCAACCGTGTGTAGGCTCCATCGACAATAATTTGAGTTCTGGTTCTCAAATTTTCAGACAACAAAATCCGTTCTCGGAAATTTCGATTGTGTGTACAAAATTCCATGCATGCTCGAAATCAAGCAGAAGAGCCGCACTGGCTATTGAACTTCATTTTTCTCGGCTCGTCGTACGCCTTGTACGTCACCGCGGTCTTGACGTTCAGAATTTCCATCAATATTTGTGTGACTGTGTGTATGCAAGACAAGTTTGAGCCAACATCCGTCGGAAAAAAATCCATGGTTTTGTTGTCGGAATGTCCGATCGTCTGTACGCGGCATTAAAATTAGCTGTCTTAGTCCCAGGACCTGCAGTGCTTCATGGCCACGAGTGAGAGTGGTTCAGTCATGGTTCTTTACTCCTTTCTTCATCATCATAGCAGAGAAGGAAGAATCAGGTCACATGTAAAAAGATTTTTCAACAAGCTGGAAAATTTTCCTGTGCAAATACATGCCTCAAGCCAGTAGCATTGCTTCAGATTATCAAGGTATCTGTAGCTACCCTAAATCAGTAGTAGGGATCTCTGAATGAATGAATATAACAGGAACACTGCAAGTAATCATAGGTTTGTCCACGTGCTCATGGCTTGCAGGCTTCTTTGACAGGAGTTTTTGCATCAACTGCTCAGCTTTGAATTTTCTCTTTAGCACTCCACCAACAACAGGTGCCGACACAGGTCTCGTTGGGTGCGGATTTATGTTTCATATCAGAACAGGAATCTTACTTGACCTACTCAAAGGAAGCCCCCCACATCTCCCTCAGGGGAACACACTTTCTTTCTTGAACACACTTGCTCCCCTCTTCTCACTTCTTAAAGTGAACCTGCACCCAGGCTATGAACAATCAAGTATTTACATATTCACAAGCAGCCCTTACTAACCTCTGTAGTTATAGGCACTGTGGAGTAATTGCACTAAAGTCACCCAAGCCTTTCTCTCAGCAGCTTGGATCAGCCTGCTCCCCCACCCAGCAGTTCTGACTTGCTCAATAAGTAAAACTTGCACAGGAGTCTCAGACCGGCAGTGGATTAAAGTGGAAGATGAGTGGAAGACACTGACCACCTCCTGGCAGGAAACACAAGCTCACCTAAGCGGCAGAGTCTATGCATCAGCCAGTTTTTACCAGAGCTCCTGATGGTGGAGCTGTGTTTACTGTGTGCTGTGGTACCAGGTCACGGCCCTCACAATCACAATCACCCCACCAAGGGATAAACGAGTACAATGAGGGTGTGGTGCACATACAGGAGACTAGAGGATAGTTGAGCTCAAGCAAAGAGTCTTGGCAGGTGGCATGTAAAGAGTAGTCACGGTCCAGGGCGGCAATGAGTAAGCAGTAAACAAGGGTGGCGGTGAGAGAGTGGTCGAGTTGAAGCAGGGGTGGCCCCCTGGGTGGGGTGGTCTTGGTCTTGGAATGGTGCTTAAGGGCAAGCAAAAGGCCACAGTTTGGAGATCACTGATCTAGAGCCTGGCACTAGACACCTGCTCTAAGCCTCAGGCTAGGAAAGTTTCCTGTAAGATTAGGCAGTGTACCTGTAAAGAGACCCTGTCACCCATTTGCGCATGCATCATACAAAACTCAACATGTAACTTAAAGCGGAGTTCCGCCGAAAACAATAAATATTAAAAGTCAGCAGCTACAAATACTGCAGCTGACGACTTTTAATATATGGACACTTACTTGTCCTGGGCGCCTATGATGTCGGCACTCGAAGCCGATCTGTCCCTCGGTTCACGGGTGCTGCCATCGCCATCTTCGGTAAGGGAATCAGGACAGCCTTGCGGCCTCACTTCCTGGTTCCCTACTGTGCATGAGCGAGTCGCGCTGCATGATCCCACTGGTCCCTGCTGTCTTCTGGGACCTGTGTCTCTCCCAGAAGACAGGGGGGGGGGAGTAGGCGCCGGATGTGGCGTAGGTCACTGCAGTGATCTATGCCCGGAAGTGGTAGCAAATACCTGGATTACACAGGTATCTGCTCCCTCCCTCCCGCTGAAAGGTGCCAAATGTGACACTGGAGGGGGGGGGGTTCCATTTCTGGGTGGAACTCCGCCTTAAATTCTGTAATGGAGAAAGTGGGCCAGTCTCAGGTGAAGAAGATGATAGGAAATCCTTATTAGAGAAATGTAAATTCTAGTAGCTATAAAATCTAATTAGATGCTACATATGCTGCAATAAGCCAGCGCTGACCCGGGATGTCAGTATAGCAGATGACGTGCTAAGTACCCTTTAAGCCACTCACAAGCTCTGATAAGACACATTATCGCTTTGTGTAGCATTTCAAGCAATACTCTGATAAATAAAAGCGCCAACACATTGCAAACTGCCACCTGCGAGCTGGCAAATTCCTCCAACAATAGTCCTGGTAGGTTTTCACCTCCTAGCATCCTTTCCTATTGAATTACAATGGAAGTTGATATTGTTGTGTTCTGTAATCTGTCTTTTATCTGGTGTTGGTTCAATGTTTTTAATCCATATTGACACTTGGAGACACCCCTCTTTATTGTGGCCTATTGTGGGGAAGATAATGACAGGGATAAATAGGCGGAGCAGATCATTTTATTTTCAGCTACAAATTGCCTCTTTCTGTTGTCTTTTGTCTCTTTTCTCCATCCACAGGCTGCACAGTGTATGCTGGCCTCCTTCTATTCAGAACTTGACATTCAAAGGTACTTGATGAAAATTGAATCCTCTCGGAGAGTTAGTACATTATTCCTTTTTTTTGTCTTGTTTTTTTCTTTAACTCTTTTCCAAAGTCTGCGGTGTTTAGCTCTAACTGCGTGTAGCTATGCAGTGTGTTTGTTCCAGCTAACAAGGATGACAATAAATGATGACCCTTCGCATGCATTAACACAAAGGCCGTTTCACTTGTAGTAAAGTCTGCAGTGTTTGAGTGTCAGCATGCTCTTTTTTTTCCCGTTGCTGAGGTGATTTTAGAAAATCTTAAGGGCTCTTGGGCACTTGCACATAATTTTGTGCCCAAGTTGCCATGCATTTTTTTGGCCATTGGTATGCATTGTGTTAAGTATGCATGTTCATTTTCAATAGGCCCTCCCTTTGTGTTGATGGGCCAAAGACTTACCTGTCTTATTTTATGCCAACGCCTGTGTTACATAGTTAAATATGTTGAAAAAAGACACAAGTCCAACCAACAGAAAAGAAGAAAACTGTCATACACACATCCTGGGCCAGATTCAGGTACAATTGCGCCCGTGTAACATAAGCCGTTTACGTTACACCGCCGCAAGTTTTCAGTTTCAGTGCCCGATCCACAAAGCACTTACCTGGAAACTTGCGGCGGTGTATCATAAATACGTCCGGCGTAAGGCGTTCCAAATCGAATGGGCGGGTACAATTTAAATTAGGCGCGCTCCCGCGCCGGACCTACTGCGCATGCGCCGTTTCGAAATTCCCGCCGTGCTTTGCGCGAACTGACGTAATTTTTGCGATCGGCGACGTGCGTAGTGTACTTCCGTATTCCCGGACGTGTTACGCAAACGACGTGAAATTTTAAAATTTCGACGCGGGAACGACGGCCATACTTTAGACAGCAATACGTTTGCTGTCTAAAGTTAAGGCACCCAAAACGACGACTAACTTTGCGACGGGAAACTAGACTAGCGGCGACGTAGCGAACGCGAAAAACCATCGTGGATCGCCGTAACTCCTAATTTGCATACCCGACGCTGGTTTACGACGCAAACTCCCCCCAGCGGCGGCCGCGGTACTGCATCCTAAGATCCGACAGTGTAAAACAATTACACCTGTCGGATCTAAGGGATATCTATGCGTAACTGATTCTATGAATCAGTCGCATAGATACTCTGAGAGATACGACGGAGTATCTGACATACTCCGTTGTATCTCCTTTGTGAATCTGGGCCCCTATACTTAAAGCGGAGGTCCACCCGTTTTTTTTTTAAAGCCAACAGCTACAAATACTGCAGCTTCTGACTTTTAAAAAATGGACACTTACCTGTCCAGTGCACCCGCGATGTCGGCAGACGAGGCTGAGCAATCGCTCGGTCCTCGGCTGCTTCCTCCGCCATCCTCGGGGGAGGGAATCAGGAAGTGAAGCCTTGCGGCTTCACTGCCCGATTCCCTACTGCGCATGCGCGAGGATCGCGGTGCACCATCACTGGTCCCCGCTCTCTGCTGGCATCAGTGTTTCCCAGAAGACAGCAGGGGGGGTGACGTGACGAGGCTGGACTCCCGCGGGAGTCAGAACCTGGAAGTGGTGCAAATACCTGTCTCAGACAGGTATCTGCACCCCCCTCCCCCTGAAAGGTGCCAAATGTGACACCGGAGGGGGGGAAGGGATCCAAAAAGTGGAAGTTTACTTTTTGTGTGAACCTCCGCTTTAAAGGGGTTGTAAAGGTAAAAAAAAAAAAAATCCCTAAATAGCTTCCTTTACTTTAGTGCAGTCCTCCTTCACTTACCTCATCCTTCCATTTTTCTTTTAAATGTCCTTATTTCTTCTGAGAAATCCTCACTTTCTGTTCTTCTGTCTGTAACTCCACACAGTAATGCAAGGCTTTCTCCCTGGTGTGGAGAAAGCCTCTTGAGGGGGAGGGGGCGAGCAGGCAACTCAGGACACTCTCTACTTTGCAGATAGAGAAAGGAGCTGTGTGTTAGTGGGCGTACTGACACTCCTGCTCGCCCCCTTCCCCCTCAAGAGGCTTTCTCCACACCAGGGAGAAAGCCTTGCATTACTGTGTGGAGTTACAGACAGAAGAACAGGAAGTGAGGATTTCTCAGAAGAAATAAGGACATTTAAAAGCAAAATGGAAGGATGAGGTAAGTGAAGGAGGACTGCACTAAAGTAAAGGAAGCTATTTAGGGATTTATTTTTTTTACCTTTACAACCCCTTTAACTCAGTTCACACTGGGGATTCCCGACAGGCTGGGGGAGAGAGGGGGAGAGAAGACAGCACATTACATGGTAAGACCTACTCCGAAAATAAGCCCTACTGTGTCTTTTGTTGCCAAAATTAATATAAGACCCGGGCTTATTTTCGGGGAAACACGGTATGTCACTATCATGGGCGTGCGCACAGGGTGTGCCAGGTGTGCCTGGGCACACCCTCATCACCCTATGTGGAGCGTAGTCCCTCTGTTTGGACCCCTGATATTTCACCAAATAAAAAAAAATCTCCCTTTTCTGCCCAAAAAAATATATATATATATATATATATATATATATATATATATATATATATATAATATATATATATTTTTTTTAATCGTAAAAAATAATAAAAATAAAAACTACTGACACCATCTACTGCTCTACTGACACTGGCCCAGATTCAAGAAGCAATTGCGCCAGTGTAACCATAAGTTACACGGCGCAATTGCTTACTTGCTCCTGTGTAACGAGTGCTCCTGATTCAGGAACCTTGTTACACCGACTGCAGCCTAAAATCTGCGCGGCATAAGGCTCTTATGCCTCGCAGATTTTAGGCTGCATTCTTGCGTGTGCCGCTAGGGGGCGCTCCCATTGTGATCAGCGTGTAGTATGCAAATTGCATACTACCAACTGATTCACAAACTTGCGCGGGCCCCGCGCAAGCCAGGTACGGAGTTTCCGTACGGCAACTTTAGCGCAAGGCTGCCCCTTCTAATAGTAGGGGCAGCCAATGCTAAAGTATAGCCGCCGCTCCCGCGACGTGAAATTTGAATTTCACGTCGTTTGCGTAAGTGATTCGTGAATGGCGCTGGACGCCATTCACGTTCACTTTGAAGCAAATGACGTCCTTGCGACGTCATTTGCCGCAATGCACGTCGGGAAAGTTTCTCAACGGAGCATGCGCTGTACGCTCAGCGCGGGAGCGCGCCTAATTTAAATGATTCCCGCCCCCGGCGGGATCATTTACATTGCGCGCTTACGCCGGGCAATTTTGCCGGCGCGCCCTCGCAATTTACGGAGCTACTGCTCCGTGAATCGAGGGCAGCGCAAAATATTTGCGGGGGCGCAGGGCAAAATCGTTGCCCTGCTCCCCCGCAAATATCGCGCAAATGTACCTGAATCTGGGCCATTGTCAGTATATATACACATGCACACACACATATGTGTTTGAGCTTTGGGATGCACACCTATGGTCACTATATTGGAAAACAATATTCATGCCTTCAGATGAGGTTCCTGGTAATTGCAGAGTGAGCATGAGCAGCCGATTTCACAGCGGGGAACCAGATTACGCCTAATATTGTACAAGTGACATGACACAGACGTGACCTCCAGATGGTCCCTTTCAGCGCTGGTTATTTCTGTGATATAATTATCATTTAATAGCCGACAACGGTTGGAAGGCAGCGCGCTCCGCTAATGAAAATGTATCTATTAAAATGGAAAGTATTCTTAGAATCCAAGACATAAAAATATCTTTAGTAACATAATTCATCTGGTTAAACAATGCAGCAATAATCACTGTCATTGTTGTCTTCTGGGGATCTGTCACACACTCATCTGTCACAGCTAGGGGGCGCCATACTATGAGCTGCATTAAAGTGAGACTCCATCTAAAGTGTATGGACACCCCAACCATGGACTTCCCTTATTTGTTCCCTTTTGGTCTGCTAGTTTTACCATTAAAATGCTTTTAGTATATCTGTTCAATAAGTGAAAATAAATACCTGCCAGAAATCCTGTGAACTCCAAACTTCCTGCAATCTTATCTCAAGCCCTTCAAACTACAGAACACCCCACCTCCTATGTTATTTTGTGATGAGGAAGGGTGGTTTCTGTAGTCATGTAACAAGCCCTGTCCTATGATGATTACACTGCCTCTTTATAAATAGATACAATACAGTGTGCGACTGATGTCACACTTAGACAGGAAGGCTTCTTTCAGACTTTCAGTGCTGCTTACCGCCCTCTGAAAAGCAGTCCACAGTGTATCGGTTTTTAGAAGGTGGTAGAGAAGTAGCTTATTGTACACAGATGTGGGCCACTCAGTGTATATAGGTTTTGGTTGATTAGGCCCAGTTCACACTTGTGCAATGCCAGACATTGCATGTATTTCGGATGTAATCCGCAGCGCACTGCTGTTCACATTACATGTGATGTCTGTGCGGTGCGATTTCAGACATACAGATAGTATGGTTGATATCGCATCGCATTCGGTCCAAAGACGCACAGGACCCGTTTTTTCTGTTTGGACCAGAAATGCGATCCGATTTATGTCTGAACTCTAAGTGCGCACTGCGACACGCGTGCTGAAATGGGGGTGTCGTTTAGATATAATGACACTCCCCAGCAGTTCGCATTTGGCAGTGTGAACTGCCGTGCACGTCGGGTGCTATGTGGCAACCCGCAGTGGATTTGCGATGTTCTCGCATTGCACAAGTGTAAACCGGGTCTTAGTGTACACAGGTTTGGGCTGCTTAGTGTGCACAGGTTTGGGCTGCTCAGTGTGCACAGGTGTGGGCTGCTCATTGTACACAGGTTTGGGTTGCTTAGTGTGCACAGGTGTGGGCTGCTCATTGTACACAGGTGTGGGCTGCTCATTGTTCACAGGTGTGGGCTACTCATTGAACACAGGTGTGGGCTACTCATTGTACACAGGTGTGGGCTGCTCATTGTACACAGGTGTGGGCTGCTCATATTGTACACAGATGTGGGCTGCTCATATTGTACACAGATGTGGGCTGCTCAGTGTACACAGATGTGGGCTGCTCATATTGTACACAGATGTGGGCTGCTCAGTGTACACAGATGTGGGCTGCTCATTGTACACAGGTGTGGGCTGATCATATTGTACACAGGTGTGGGCTGATCATATTGTACACAGATGTGGGCTGCTTATATTGTACACAGGTGTGGGCTGCTCATTGTACACAGGTGTGGGCTGCCCAGTGTACACAGGTGTGGGCTGCTTATATTGTTCACAGATGTGGGCTGCTCATATTGTACACAGGTGTGGGCTGCTCATTGTACACAGGTGTGGGCTGCTCAGTGTACACAGGTGTGGGCTGCCCAGTGTACACAGGTGTGGGCTGCTTATATTGTTCACAGATGTGGGCTGCTCATTGTACACAGGTGTGGGCTGCTCAGTGTACACAGGTGTGTGCTGCCCAGTGTACACAGGTGTGGGCTGCTCATATTGTACACAGGTGTGGGCTGCTCATTGTACACAGATGTGGGCCATACCGGTACATACTGCTTTGTTGTAACTTTAAGTACAGAATTTTGTAATCTTGTGTTGTTTTAATTTATTTTCCAGACAAAAAGCCCGAAGCTGTCCTCCAGCCCGCAGTCAAGCCTGGGAGATCCGGCTGAACACAACCTCTCTGAACCATTGCTGGACTCAGGAGACGCCATGTTTGAAGGGGAATCCACATTGCCTTTTATCAGAGGCAGCCGGACAAGGGCCAGCCTCCCCGTCGTCAGATCCACCAATCAGACGAAAGAGCGATCTCTAGGTAAGACTCTTTATCATTCACCACCTGTGATCACTAATGATGGAAATGTCCTCCAAATGTGGGCGGTCATCACCGATGAAGTTACCCGATAATGAGAAGTATTGTGTGATGTCATAGTGTGATGTCATGGTGTGATGTCATGGTGTGATGTCATGGTGTGATGTCATGGTGTGATGTCATGGGGAGAGTTCTAAGATTCGCACATCCCTGAAGTGACTACTATTTCTAAAGATCGATTTACAGGCTTATCACTGTTTGGTGAACTAAATAAATATTTTATTGTAGCTCAGAAATTGATTGTCAACAAGCCTGGACTTTACAGTGCCTTGCGAAAGTATTCGGCCCCCTTGAACTTTGCGACCTTTTGCCACATTTCAGGCTTCAAACATAAAGATATAAAACTGTCATTTGTTCTGAAGAATCAACAACAAGTGGGACACAATCATGAAGTGGAACGAAATTTATTGGATATTTCAAACTTTTTTAACAAATAAAAAACTGAAAAATTGGGAGTGCAAAATTATTCAGCCCCCTTAAGTTAATACTTTGTAGCGCCACCTTTTGCTGCGATTACAGCTGTAAGTCGCTTGGGGTATGTCTCTATCAGTTTTGCACATCGAGAGACTGACATTTTTGCCCATTCCTCCTTGCAAAACCGCTCGAGCTCAGTGAGGTTGGATGGAGAGCGTTTGTGAACAGCAGTTTTCAGTTCTTTCCACAGATTCTCGATTGGATTCAGGTCTGGACTTTGACTTGGCCATTCTAACACCTGGATATGTTTATTTGTGAACCATTCCATTCCATTGTAGATTTTGCTTTATGTTTTGGATCATTGTCTTGTTGGAAGACAAATCTCCATCCCAGTCTCAGGTCTTTTGCAGACTCCATCAGGTTTTCTTCTAGAATGATCCTGTATTTGGCTCCATCCATCTTCCCATCAATTTTAACCATCTTCCCTGTCCCTGCTGAAGAAAAGCAGGCCCAAACCATGACCATTTTTCAGTTTTTTATTTGTTAAAAAAGTTTGAAATATCCAATAAATTTCGTTCCACTTCATGATTGTGTCCCACTTGTTGATTCTTCAAAAAAAATTACAGTTTTATATCTTTATGTTTGAAGCCTGAAATGTGGCAAAAGGTCGCAAAGTTCAAGGGGGCCGAATACTTTCGCAAGGCACTGTATATCTTGTGTCTGAATATATAGATTGTTTTATTGATTTTGGCTTTGGATTCACTTTAATTTGAAAATGATTTACAAATCTGCTTTAATCCCTTTAGCACAATATGAGCTTTACCCACAGCGGGTATAGAAAAGAACCCCCCCCCCCCTTTAACCACTTCAGCCCCAGAAGATTTGGCTTCCCAACGACCAGGGCATTTTTTGCAATACAGCACTGCGTCGCTTCAAGAACGCTTTCACACTGGGGTGGTTTACAGGTGCTATTGTGCTAAAAATAGCGCCTGCAAAGCGACCTGAAACAGCGGCTGCGCTGGCAGGACGGTAAAAAAAAGTCCTGCTAGCCGCATCTTTTGAGCGGTAAAGGAGCGGTGTGTATACCACTCCTCCACCGCTCCTGCCCATTGATATCAATGGGACACCACGGCTATACCTCCGGCACTGTACCTCTGCAAAAGCGCATTGTGGGCAGTTTTAACCCTTTCTCGCCTGCTAGCGGTAAAACCGCCCCGCTAGGAGCTTAATAGCGCTGTGAAATTAGTGGTAAAGCGCCGCTAAAAATAGCATCGCTTTACCGCCACCGCACCTCCTGCCCAGTGTGAAAGGGGCCTAACTGACAATTGCGTGGTCATGCGATGTTGTACCCAAACAAAATGTATGTCCCTTTTCCCCCACAAATAGAGATTTCTTTTGGTGGTATTTGGTCACCTCTGCGGTTTTTATTTTTTGCGTTTTAAACAAAAAAAGAGCAACAATTTTGAAACAAACACAATGGGGGTTATTTACGAAAGGCAAATCCACTTTGCACTACAAGTGAAATTGCACTGAAATTTCACTGAAATTGCACTTGGAAGTGCAGTCGCTGTAGATCTGAGGGGTAGATCTGAAATGAGGGGAAGCTCTGCTGATTTTATTATCCAATCATGTGCAAGCTAAAATGTTGTTTTTTATTTTCCTTGCATGTCCCCCTCGGATCTACAGCGACTGCACTTCCAAGTGCCTTCCGTAAATAACCCCAATTGTGTTTTTTTCAAAATTATCGATATTACCACCCCCTTAACAAGACATTACCACCCCCATAACAGGATATTACCACCCCACAACAGGATATTACCACCCCACAACAGGATATTACCACCCCCACAACAGGATATTACCACCCCCTTAACAAGACATTACCACCCCCATATCAGGATATCCGCTTCCCCATAACAGGATATTACCACCCCCATATCAGGATATCCGCTTCCCCATAACAGGATATTACCACCCCCCATAACAGCATATTACCACCTCCATACTTTACTGTAGGAATGGTGTTATTTGGATGGTGAGTTGTATTGGATTTCCGTCAGACATATTGTTTGGTGTTGAGGCCAAATATCGAAATTTTACTCTCATCTGACCATAACACCTTTTATCATGTCCCCTCAGAATCTTAAGGTGCGTTTAAGGTGGTCAGATGAGACTAAAATGTTATTATTAAGCCAAACAATATGTGAATGTGATTATTTTAAAGGGGTGATTGTTTTCTATACTGACTGTATCTGGACATCCCTGCAAAGGGCCATCTTTTCCCGGGTAGGATGCACAAGTGTTCCATGCATCTGAGTGCAGGCAGTCCCATTCATGTCTATTGGGATGCAGGAGCTGGACAGACACAACCAATGGACCCAATTTGACAGCTGTGTGGATGTGTGTCCCCTAATGCAGACAGTTTGCTTATTGGGGACACACACACATCTACAGTCACACCACTGTCATATTGGGACACAACAGCTGTGTATGTGCATCCTCTACATCCCAATGGACATGAATGGGACTGCCTGCATGCAGATGGGGCTGCACCTTCACTGCAAGAGGTGATTGCTCGTTCAGTCTAGGGGAGAGATTTTGCACTTACCCTATCCTTAGCTCTCCCATGCTCTGGCGGTGGACTGTCCCTCAACATCATCACCTCCAATCCAGAGGTATGGACTCTTTATTAGTCTTGATGCCATCTTGATCTATCTTCTTTTCTATGTCCCCTAGAGCTAATAGACCGGGGATATGCAATTAGCGGACCTCCAGCTGTTGCAGAACTACGATTCCCATGAGGCATAGCAAGACTCTGAGGCCTCGTACACACGGCCGAGTTTCTCGGCAAAAACCAGCAAGAAGCTTGCTGGGTTTTTTTTTTTGCCGAGGAAACCGGTCGTGTGTACACTTTTCAACGAGGAAACCGCCAAGGATCTTGTCGGGCCAAAAAGAAAGCATGTCTTCTTTTTCCCCAACGGGAATGGGAAAATTTGGCTCGCCGAGATCCTCAGCGGCTTCACAAGGAACTCGACGAGCAAAACGATGTGTTTTGCCCGTCGAGTTTCTCGGCCGTGTGTACGAGGCCTGACAGCCACAAGCATGACACCCAGAGTCAGAGGCATGATGGTACTTGTAGTTTTGCAACAGCTGGAGGTCCGCTAATTGCATATCCCTGTAATAGACCATTCAATCTGCACAATGTGGGTGCAGTCCAAATGCACGGAATAACTTTTAAGTTTCCTGGAGTTGGGCTTTAAGCTGCAGCAAAATTGCAAGCAGCCCATAGAGATTAATTATACCCACAGAGGTTAATCTATTAAGAGACAAGGATTTTTTTTTTCAACATTATTAATAAACAAATTAATAAATCATAAGTATATTAGCTAGAGGCCCTTTACATATCTGACTTTTTTTCTAAACATGTCCACACAGGCAGCAAAAGTGCTCCTCGGATATAATGCACCACACTTAAAATGCATCTTTATGTATGACATATGAAAAGAATTTCTGTTAAGATGTTCATTTGTAAACCCCAAAAGTGCTTTCTTACGGCTTTTGAAGAATATTACTGTATCTGACCACTAGATGGCACACTTCATTCAATCAGTCCGTATACATAAGAAAGTAATGTACTATGACTGGGCTTCAATATCAGGATGATGTATCTGTATCATATACTAGTCGCTGGCTTATTTAATAAGAATAGTGCTAAGATTTACATAGCTCCCAACTGTCCCTGATTTTGAGGGACTGTCCCTGATTTAGAGAAATGTCCCTCTGTCCCTCTTTCCTCCCCATCTGTCCCTCATTTTGGTCTGATCTATATAATTGTATATAAAAGCACTTTTTATATTTCAAAAAGTGTTTCCCAGTGCTAAACCTTTCATCCAATCTCTAAATTGCTGCATTTGTATATTTTAAAAGACAATATAAAGGAATAGTAGTGATAAAAAAGCACTTGTGGATTTAAATAAAACATTTTTTTGGTTAATTCTCCTTTAAGGGGGTGTGGCAGGAGGCGTGTCCTGTACCTACATACATTTGCTAGTAGGTGTCCCCCATTCCCATCTGAAAATGTTGGGAGGTATGCTAAGAAGTAGACATGTGCACTGCCAAAAAAATCGTTATTTTCGTTTTTTTAATTTTTTTGGAAATTCAGGAAATTTTAAAAAACGTTTGTTCATTTTTGCTTCATTCGTTATTTTAATTTTTTTAGTAAATTCGGGAAAATCGAAAAAAAAATGTTTTCCGTTTTATTCGGTTTTTTTGCTTTTTTCGGAAATTCGTAGATTCGTAAATTCGGGAAAAACGGAAAAAAAACGAAATTTCCGAAAAAAAAGAATATAATTCTAAAAATTCAGAAATTTTCCATTTTTGATTTTTAGATTTTCAAACTTTAGATTTTTGAATGTTACAATTTCGAAATTTCGATTTTTTTTTCATTTCCGAATTTTTTCATTTCGGAATTTTCGTATTTACGAATTTCGGAAATTCTGATTTGTTTAATTTTCAAATTTTAGAATTTTAGAAATTCTGAATTTTAGAAATTTCAAATTTTTCATTTTTTATTTTCGTTTTTTTTTTCAAATTTCGAATATTCAAATTTTCGAATTTTTTATTTTTCGAATTTTCATTTTCAAATTTTTTATTTTTCGAATTTTCCAATTTTTTATTTCAAGTCCGAAAATTCGGAAATTGAAAAATTCGGAAATACGAAAATTTCGGAAATCTGAAAATTGAAATTTTTGGAAATATAAAAATGTGGATATTCGGATATTCAAAATTTTCGGAAGTCTGAAAATTCGGAAATAAAAAAATTGTTAATACGAAAATTCGGAATTAACGAATTTTCGTTAAAAAACTAATTAGAAACTAAACGAATTGCACATGTCTACTAAGAAGGTCACAGTAACCAATCAGATTTTATCCAAATGTAATCAAGTCAGTTGAGGTGGACCTAGCATCAGATATACATTGGGGTTGATTTACTAAAACTGGAGAATGCAAACTCTGGTAGCCAATCAGCTTCCATCTTTAGTTTATTCAATTAAGCTTTGACAAACAAACCTGGAAGCCGATTGGTTTCTATGCAGAGCTGCACCAGATTTTGCACTCTCCAGTTTTAGTAAATCCACCTCTGTATGTTTTTAGGTTAACAACTTCAAGGCATTTCATACTTCTCACTGCCAACGCCTTTATCTGCTCTTCTCCCCAGGATGACGGAGCAATATTTATTTAGGCATCATCCAGAGTCACTATTAACCTCCTGCACTGAGATGCTGGCTAAGAGAGGACACAATTATGTAAATTCTGTTGCCGGTGCATTCTGCACCCTCTCATCCTGTGACAGAGGACGAGGAAATGCTTCTGAAGGCACCATCTGAGCCTAGGCAAAGTCACTTCAAGGCCAGTTTCACGCAGGCTTCAACTTCTACAAGAGCAGTGTGAACAGCCAGTTTTGACAAAGCATTTGCAGATTTTTGAGTAAGCAGAGCTTTCAGTTGACGGGTTTCACAAGCTATGGCTTGTGAAACGCGTCGACTGCTGTCCCTGTGTTTGTCTGACCCATTGTGACAATAAAGATGACAATTTGGAGTTCCAGTGTGCGTCCAATCCTTTGTTTCGTTCATCTTCTACGGTGGTGAGCCGAGGTCTGCACCTGTGATCTGCCTTTGCGCCTGATTTTTGCCTGAAGCGGTATGCTTCTCCTTGGTCTCTGCTTTCAGTAAGCTTTGTTGAAGCTTTTAAAGTACCATTCAACTCCATGATGAACAGTAGATCCTAATGGGAGTGTTGATTGTGGCAACCACTTGATCTCTGGAAGATTTTCTCCACTTCATTACCAGGCCAATTTTTGGGGCACTGCTATTCTTTAACTGACAATTGTGCGGTCCTGCGACGCTGTACCCAAATAAAATGTACCGTAATATTCTCGAGTATAATCCAAGTTTTTCAGCCCTTTTTTTAGGCTTATACTCGTATCAGTGTACCTGAAGGGCTGCGAGCATCCATTGTTTAAAAGTCGCGGCTTCCCCCTGGTCCCTTCTGTGATAGGCGTTTCCCAGCAAACACTGTGTTCAGTGTTCCGCCTATCACGGATGTCTTTTCATCCTTGGACAAGAGAACGCCTGTGATAGGCGGAACACTGAACACAGTGTCTGCTGGGAAACCGAGTCCGAGGATGAGAAGACGTCCGTGATAGGCTGCTGGGAAACGCCTATCACGGAACGGGACCAGGAGGAGACCACGACTTTTAAACAACGAATGGACGCCCGCAGCCTGTAAACATTTCAGGTACACTGACTCGAGGACGCCCATGTATATATATATATATATATACATGGGCGTCCGCTGAACTTTTTTCAGGGGGGGGGGCATAATTTTAAGGTCATCCATGGTCGGTCCCCTTTTGACTCAGTGACACTGTGCCAGTTAAGAGGAGAATATTATATATTGCAATTTGCTGCTTGTAAAATTGGACAGCTGAGCTATTGCTGGAAAAATATGTGTGTGTGTAACAGTGTATGCGGCACTGCTGCTGTTACCTGTGGTTCTTCAGCGATCGATCATAGGCCCAGGGCAGGCACTGGCAGCGTATTCTCTCTCATCTTGGCCACTGCACGCCACGCACCTGTGGGAGGAGCTGGCGCCACGCCGGCCGGATAGGCATAGCAAGTGGATACATTTACACAGACAGGCAGGCTGAGGCAGCCAATCACGGAACAGAACAGCCTGGATGTTAAGCAGAGGCCCGAGCGGCAGAGCCAATCCGATGCGCGGGACGGGGGTGAGGAGGGAGGGACAGATGTGTTTGTAAGTATCACGGTGAATATGTCGGAACAGACTGAGAGCAGCCCCAGCCCCCAGGCCAGCAGCAGACTTAGAAAAAAAAGTCCACGGCTGCCGCAGAGGCGGCCGTGGCGGCCATTGCAACACAGAGGGCAAGTCAAGTGTCTTCTTTTATGATTTCAGGGGGGGCAATTGCCCCCCCTTGCCCTATGGAGCAGACACCCATGTATATATATATATATATATATATATATATATATACACACACACACACACTTGTTCGTCTGATGAAAACGGGCCGATGGACCGGTTTCATCGGACGAACCGTTCGTGTGTGGGCCCCATCGTTTTTTTATCCATCAGTGAAAAAAAATAGAACCTGTTTTAAATTTTTCTTATGGTTAAAAAACTGATAGAAAAAAATGATTGTCTGTGTGGAAGTCCATCGGTCAAAAATCCACGCATGCTCAGAAGCATTGAACTTCATTTTTCTCAGCACGTCGTTGTGTTTTACGTCACTGCGTTGGACACGGTCGGATTTTTAACCGATGGTGTGTAGGCATGACTGATGAAAGTCAGCTTCATCGCATATCCGATGAAAAAATCCATCGGATTAGATTCCATCAGATATCCGATCGTGTGTACAGGACTTAAAAGAATAAAAAAAGAATATTGACCCCAAATCATTAGTTTCCCTTTAATAACACCTTTCCAAAACACACATAAATCTGCGTAGCTGAAAATCTCGAATCCATTTCTTGTCTTCCCCGCCCACGTCCTGCACAGCATACCATTTTCTGTACAATGACAGGCACATAACACTGAGCTGCTCAGGAATTTCCTGTAATATTACACACATCTCATTACATTGGGCTATTTATGTAACGCCGCAGTCAACAAACGAGGCTGTTTTCTAGGAGGAAGTCGGTGAGAACTGTTATACCGATGTCCAAATGAGACATCACTCAGAAGGCCGATTCAGCAAAAATGTGACAGCTTATGATTGGAGCGTTAGTCCGATGTTATTTGTTGAATTAGATAACATTCTTTGCATACCTGCAACTGTAATTTCTGAATCCTGCATAGTTATTAGGCCAGGCGCTGCCACATCGGATTGAATCATAGTTAATTAAACAGGAAGCCAGGATCCTGCAGCCGGAGCAGACTTTTTGTATTCATTAGAAGCTGGCCTGCTGTGACTGGCAAGGTGTGTGGGCTGCTGTTTGATGTATTCCTGTAGAAAAGCAGCGCGGTGGCGGCACACCTCTTTGAAAACTTTATCTGACGGAACAATTCCAATCCCTTACATGAGGGATGGCGATTCTGATAGATAAGGATTAAGACATGCAGGGATGCATCTTTAATAACCCCATTTTGTTAAAAAGAACACGATGTGTCTTTGTGAATATTTAAACAGTACGGCCTGTTTTGTTTTCTTTGCATTATTATTGAGCTGAGGCAGAAAACATTGTAAACAGAGCAGAACCTGTTAAAGCTTAAAGGGATTGTAAAGGAATTTTTTTTTTAATCTTAATAGCTTCCTTTACCTTAATGCAGTGCTGTTTTCATGTCCTCATTGTTCGTTTTTGCTCTCAAGTTGCTGTAATTCTTCTCTGATCTCCACACTTCCTGGTTGTCTGTTTCCTGATGACCACAGTACTGGGAGCTTTCTCTCTGTGGTCACTAATCAAGGAGGTGTGATTACTGTTAGGTAGATTCAGGTACATTGGCCTAACTTTAGGGCGGCGTAGCCTAGCCTAGCCTGTTTAGGCTACACCGCCGTAAATTAGTTAGGCTAGTAGTGATTTTCAATCTACTTACCTGCTAATCTACGGCGGCGTAGCCTCAAACGAGCGGGCGTAAGGGCGCCTAATTCAACTGACTTGGAGGGGGGGTGTTGTATGGAAATGAGGCTTGACCTTACGTTTTTTGACACTGAGCATGCGCCGGGCGACTACATTTCCCAGGGCGCATTGCGGCTAAGTACGCCGTACGGGCCTAATGATTTCGACGTGGACGTAAATGACGTAACTCCCGATTTGCGGACGACTTGCGCAAACAACGTAAAAAATTCGAACCTCGCGGCGGGAACGCCGGCCATACTTTAACATTACTAGTCCACTAGAGCATAGCTCTAACTTTAGGCGGCATATCCCTTACGGAAACAACTTAATTCGACTGCGTCGGCCTGGCGTACGTTCGTGAATCGGCGTATCCCCTCATTTACATAATCTACGCCGGCCGCAATGGAAGCGCCACCTAGCGGCCATCTAAAAAATTGCAAGCTAAGATAGAACGGCGCAAGCCGGCCTATCTTAGCTTTGTTTAAGCGTATCTCTGTTTGAGCATACGCTTAAACAAACGCCGGCGTAGATTCAGAGTTAGGTCGGCTTATCTACTGATAAGCCGGCCTAATGCCGCATACAGACGATCGTTTTTTGTGATGAAAAAAAATGACCTTTTTGAAAACGTCATTTAAAATGATAGTGTGTGGGGAAAATGTCGTTTTATGTCTTCAGAAAAACGACCAAAAAAAAATTCGAACATGCTCGAATTTTTTGTGTCGTTTTTCAAAATGTCATTTTTTGTGTCAATGAAAATGATAGTGTGTGGGCAAAACAACGTTTTTAAACCCGCACATGCCCAGAAGCAAGTTTTGAGACGGGAGGTAAAACTACCATTCATAATGGAGTAAGCACATTCATCACGCTGTAACAGACAAAAAAGCACGAATCATCTTTTACTAACAAGTAACCAGCTAAAAGCAGCCTCAAGGCGAATAGAACTTCCCCTTTAGAGTGCCGTCACTTTGTTCATCATTTTTCAAAACGATGGTGTGTATGCTACATCGTTTTTGAAAATGAAGTTTCAAAAATGTCGTTTTTTTTCATCACTTCAAACGTCATTTTTTTTTCATCACAAAAAACGACCGTCTGTATGCGGCATAACTCTTTGTGAATCTACCTATGTGTGTCTAGTTTCTAGTTTTCCAAACCATCACTGCCCTATATTGGCTCTGTATGCTCTGTAAGGCAGAGAGGCAGGAAACAACATGCAAAAACAAAACTAGAAACTACAGGTACATTATATGATTGATTTGTATCTATTTTTAATCGTTTTAAAAGGAATCAGTTAACTATTATGTCTCTATACCCTGTAAACAGTCATTTCAGCAACAAAAAAAAATGTTTTTTATTTACAACCCCTTTAAGGTTAGTAAAATACTTAAAGGGGTTGTAAAGGTAATTTTTTTCCCTAAATATCTTCCTTTACCTTAGTGCAGTCCTCCTTCATGTTCATGTTCTTACATTTAAAAGCAAAATCGAAGGATGAGGTAAGTGAAGGAGGACTGCACTAATAAAATCAGATATAAAATAGGAATAAAACAAAAATCTAAAAATAAAGAATAAAAAACAAAAAATATAAAGGGGAAGGAAAAGTAATGACTGAAACCAACAGTTTCAGTCATTTAGAGGTTTAATTGAGTAGATGCATTTGGCAGCGACAGCCGGCTACACACTTTCTTATAAGTGGGATTTTACTCTGCATGGAGCTTTTCATCCGCCACTCCTTCATCTGTGAAATTACACAGATAGCCTCCTGATCACACTGGATGAGGCTTAGTAGAAGCATCTGGATGACAGCCCATATCAGCACACTTCATGCATTCTTAAGTGAGTATCTGTACTTATAATGGCTCTATAAGCTCAGTCAACATTAAAGGGTTTGTAAAGAATTTTTTTTTTTTTTTAATCTTAATAGCTTCCTTTACCTTAATGCAGTGCTGTTTTCATGTCCTCATTGTTAGTTTTTGCTCTCAAGTTGCTGTAATTCTTCTCTGATCTCCACACTTCCTGGTTGTCTGTTTCCTGATAACCACAGTACTGGGAGATTTCTCTCTGTGGTCACTAATCAAGGAGGTGTGATTACTGTGTGTCTAAAACCCCTCAGCACCAATCAGTTTCGTTTTCCAAACCATCACTGCCCTGTATTGGCTCTGTGGCTCTGTACATCACAGAAGCAGGAAACAACATGCAAAAACGAAACTAGAAACTGCAGGTACATTTATATGATTGATTTTTATCTATGTTTAATCATTTAAACAGTTAACTATTATGTCCCTATACCCTGTAAACAGTAATTTCAGCAAAACATTTTTTTTTTCCTTTACAACTCCTTTAATACAATGTGAGGGAGTAAATCCATAAATCATTCCTATGGCAAAAAAGCCAAATGCAAAAAGAAAAATGTTTTTTTTTTTTAATATTAAATAAAATATAATATATTAGATACATTTATATATTGTAGATTAGTGAAATTAAAAGTCTTAATCACCCCAAATTTCTGTGAAAATCGGGAGAAATGTTTCCATTTTGGAAGAATGCATTGGAGCGAATCAGTGAGGATCCATTCACACCTGAGCTCGCTACATTTTACTGCTTTTGCAGCTTTTTACAAGTGTTTTTAAAGCGTTTTTAGAAGCATATTACAAGCATTTTATAGCCTCAGGCATTTTTGTTTAGCCAATAGAAAGCACAAGGGGAATGAGAGGGGGAGGAAATTAGGGGTGGGGAGCTGCCATTAGAGCAGAAAACGAACGACAAAGCGCTTGTAAAACGCTCAAGTTCTACTGACTCGTTCTCTTGTATCACAAGTCTCTTGTATCACCTCTAAGGTCTCTGACCATCTCCTGTACCATGTCCACAGTCTCTGACCATCTCTTTTATATTTACAGTCTTTGACCATTTCCTGTATCATGTCCACAGTCTCTGACTATCTGTTGTATTATATTTACAGTCTCTGACCATCTATTGTATCATGTCCACAGTCTCTGACCATCTCTTGTATCATGTCTGCAGTCTCTGACCATCTCTTGTATTATGTCTACAGTCTCTGACCATCTCTTATATCATGTCTACAGTCTCAGACCAATCTCTTGTATCACCTCTGCAGTTTCCGACCATCTATTGTGTTGTGTTATGTTCACAGTCTCTGACCATTTCCTGTATCATGTTTGCAGTCTCTGACCATCTCGTGTACATGTCTACAGTCTCTAACCATCTCTTATATCATGTTTGCAGTCTCTGACTATCTCTTGTATCATGTCTCCAGTCTCTGACTATCTCTTGTATCACGTCTCCAGTCTCTGACCATCTCTTGTATCATGTCTGCAATCTCTGACCATCTCTTGAATCATGTCTGCAGTCTGACCATCTCTTGTATCATGTCTGCAGTCTCTTACCATCTCTTTTACCATGTCCACAGTCTCTCACAATCTCATGTATCATCATGTATCAGTATATTTCCTCTTTCACGGTCCCCCCCTCCCCCATGACTTTGCCATTAATATCAACAACACAACCATTGGTCCCTCCACACATGCCAGGGTGCTGGGTTTAATCCTTGACTCTGACCTCTCCTTCAGCCCCCACATCCAATCCTTGGCTGAATCCTGCCGCCTTAACCTCCGCAACATCTCCAGAATTCAACCCTTGCTGACTAATGACACCACAAAGAAACGTATTCACTCCCTGAATATTTCCCGCCTTGACTACGGCAACTCTCTCTTTAATGGCCTACCCTTACGCAGGCTATCCCCCCTTCAGCCTATTATGAATTCTGCTGCTAGACTAATACACCTCACTATCCAATCCATGACTGCTGATCCTCTCTGCCAATCCCTTCACTGGCTTCTCCTACCCCACTGTATAAAATTCAAAATGCTAACCACAACATGCAGGGCCATTTACAAAAACGCCCCCATCTACATCACCAACCTCATCTGCAGATATCGCCCAAATCTCCCCCTCCGCTCGTAGGCGTGTGCACAGGGTGTGCCAGGTGTGCCCAGGCACACCCTAATCCCCCTGTGCAGCATAGATTCCCACTACTTCCCTAGCTCCCCCCCTTCCTGCCGCACCTCTGTTGGCTTCTCTTCTCTCCCAGCGGCGGATGCTGTGGGATGTTTTAGGATAAATGGGGGAAGGGGCCGGTAAATATGTACAGTAATTTACTGTCCCCTTCCCTTTTTGAATAAACAGTGAACGATCAGTAGTGTGTGTTTGAGCTTTGGGGTGCACACCTAGGGTTGCCAACTCATCCCTTTAAAAAGGAACACATCTGAATTACACAGGTTCTGTGGCTGATTAAGGTGGTAATTAAACTCACTTGGTGCCTTATCTGCATTAAATTAGCCTCAGAATCTGTGTAATTCAGATGTGTTCCTTTTTAAAGGGATGAGGTGGCAACCCTATGCACACCCTAATGCAATAGGCTGCGCACACGTATGCCTCCGCTCCTCCCAGGGCCTCCTGTTCTCTAGCTCCCTTGATAACTCCTCCCATGCTCGCCTTCAGGACTTCTTCAGAGCCTCTCCCATTCTCTGGAACTCCCTGCCCTGGTATGTCCAATCAGCCCCTACCCTGTCTACCTTTAGGAGAGCCCTGAAAAATCATTTATTCATGGAAGTCTAGTCTACACCCACCTAACAACTAACAACGAGCCACCTCCATCAAATCATTCTCTGCAGCTATTACCTTTTGTACCACCACCCCCTACCTTTAGAATGTAAGCTCTACGAGCAGGGCCCTCCTGTTTCTTCTGTATTGAACTGTACTGTAATTGTGCTGTCCCCCCTTATACATTGCAAAGCGCTGCGTAAACTGTTGGCGCTATGTAAATCGTGTATAATAATACAGGGCTTTTTTCAGGGGGAACTTGGTGGAACTCAGTTCCACCACCTCTGGCTCAGACCCTTGGGGGGGGGGGGGTGCTCACCAAAATCACTTGTAAACAGAGAAGTCCGGTTTCTGAGTTTACAAATGACAGCTCTGCATTCTGTGTGTTACCCCCCCTAAACTTTGCACTCTGTGGCCCGGATTCAGATACAATAATGTATCTATCGGAGGGCGTAACGTATCTCAGATACGTTACGCCGCCGGAAATTAGGGTGCAAGTTGCGTATTCAGAATGAACTTGCGCCCTAAGTTAAGGCGGCGTAACGTATGTGGTCCGGCGTAAGCCCGCGGAATTCAAATGTAGATGATGTGGGCGTGTTTTATATAAATTAATTGTGACCCCACGTATTTGACGTTTTTTACGAACAATGCATGCGCCATCCGTGAAAGAATCCCAGTGCGCATGCTCGAAATTACGCCGCAAATCACCAATGCTTTCGACGTGAACGTAAATTACGCACAGCCCTATTTGCAAACGACTTACACAAACGATAATACACAATACGTAATCGACGTAAAATTCGACGCTGGCCCGATGTCCATACTTAACATAGGATATGCCTCATATAGCAGGGGTAACTTTACACGGGAAAAAGCCTAACGTAAACGACGTAAAAAAATGCGCCGGGCGGACGTACGTTTCTGAATCGGCGTATCTACCTAATTTGCATATTCCTCGCGGAAATCTACGGAAGCGCCACCTAGCGGCCAGCGTAAATATGCAGCCTAAGATACGACGGTGTAAGAGACTTTCGCCGGTCGGATCTTAGGGAAATCTATGCGTAACTGATTCAGTCGCATAGCTACGACCCCGCAACTCAGAGTTACGACGGCGTATCCGGAGATACGCCGTTGTAACTCCTATCTGAATCCGGGCCTGTAATGTAATGCAATCCTGGTATTTAATGCCCCTTTAAGACTCTCCTACTGTTTGTGAAATTTGACTGACAACACCCGCTATTTGATGTGATTTGGAGGATATGTGTGGGGGGTTGTGTTTGAGTTCCAGCACCTAATGTTTGAGAAAAAAAAAACCTGTAATAATATCATAATAATAATCATCCCCATAGTCTATATCCTTTTATGTGTCACTGAATCTTTACATCATTGTATGTGCCCTTTGGTAATGTTGGGGGGCACACTTGAGGCCCCCATTATCTAGAAAGTTGACCACCCTAAATGATCTCGGGAGTGCCTGAAACTGATCTGAAATGTAGGCAGAATACACCGGCAAGCAAGCTACATTTTTCTCAAAGGCCAATGCCCGCTGACATGTGCCCTGCTCAGACTAGACACTAAGGGCCAGATTCAGAAAGAATCGCCTATCTTTAGGCAGGTGTAGCGTATCTCAGATACACTACGCCGCCATTACTTAGAGCGGCAGGTCCCGTATTCAGAAAGAACTTGCGCTCTAAGTTACGGCGGCGTAGTGTAAAGTGTAAATGGGCCGGCGTAAGCCCGCCTAATTCAAACTAGGCTGGTAGTGGGCGTGTTGTATGTAAATGATTCGTGACCCCACGTAAATGACGCGCTTTACGAACGGCGCATGCGTGCGCATGCTCAGTATCACGTCAAATTTTCTCCGTAAATTACGCCCGCTCAATGCTTAGTCGACGTGAATGTAACCTACGCCCAGCCCCATTCACAAACGACGTAAAACGTGTAAAATTCGACGCTGTTCCGACGTCCATACTTAACATTGGCTGCGCCTCATATAGCAGGGGTAACTTTACGTCGGTCAGACGCCTTACGTAAACGACGTATATTGATACGCCGGGCGCAATAACGTTCGTGAATCGAAGTATCTTACTCATTTGCATATTTTTTAATGGGAACGCCGAATGCGTCCAGCTGGACGGCTGAAGCCATGTTTTCAGGCGTATCTAGCTTTGTGAATCGGCGTAAAGATGCGACGGCGCACATTTGAAATTACGGCGGCGTATCTGGAGATACGCCGCCGTATCTCCTTTCTGAATCTGGCCCTAATATTTGTAAAACCTCTACCTGAATAGCTACCTTTGTTTTGTGGAACTTCACACTGCAGTCATTTAATACTACTAAGGCATGGTAATAACGTGACAGGTTCTCATATGGACCCCAGACTGTTCACGTGAAACTGACAAACGATCATACTAGCATGAAATCCTCAGGGCATATACAGGACACGCTCGCTGTACCATAATGAGGGAGAGAAAGAAATATGCAGAACAGAATAAATCATAAGGAGGCTGAAAGATCTCGGTAATGGTAATGACAGAGCAGACACACCAGTTCCCCCTGGGCAGAGGAGAACACACCCAGACATGCAGAGGATGAGAACAATTACCTGAGGCCATCCTGCCAGGAAGACAACTCGCCAACATCTCCTCTCTGTATGTGACTGCTTACAAGTCATTAGAAATAGGTCACGTTATGTTCCCAGCCTATTCCCCAAGCCCCGACTATGAACCAGAACTAGTTACTTCCAAGCCTTTAATTACCCTTCTGTGAACCATAACATTAACGTTACCCCAAACAGACATTTTTCGTGTTTGGATAGGCGAAACACTTCCTTCTCTTTAATTTCATTTAATTGGCCTTTAATACAAAGTCTTACAACCGTGCATTTTATCTATAAATTCTGGCTAAATGTAAAGCTGAGCTCTAGGCAGATATAAAAGACACAATATAACAGCCTTGGATTCATTCATTCATCATCATTGAAGTGACACATTAAAGCGGATCTCCACTCTAAAGTGAAGTCGCGCTGATCGGCACCCTCCCCCCCTCCGGTGTCACATTTGACACCTTTCAGGGGGGAGGGGGGTGCAGATACCTGTCTACAGACAGGTATCTGCACCCACTTCCGGCCCTACGATGCGGGCAAAAGACGGGTTTTTTCCTTGCTTCCCGTCCGTCCCCTGTTGTATGCTGGGAACACTCGGCTCCCAGCACACAGCGGGAGCCAATCGGCGGGCGCAGCGCGACTCGCGCATGCGCCGTAGGGAACCGGGCAGTGAAGCCGGAGCGCTTCACTTCCTGGTTCCCTCACCGTGGATGGAGGGGGGAGCAGCAGGGTGACGAGCGATCGGTTCGTCATCTGCTGCGATCGGCGCTGGACTCCAGGACAGGTAAGTGTCCTTATATTAAAAGTCAGCAGCTGCAGTATTTGTAGCTGCTGGCTTTTAATATATTTTTTTAGTGGCACATCCGCTTTAAGAAAAAATATATTTAAGATTGTATTCTTAAAGCGGTATTAAACCCAAAATCAAAAATGTAATATATTGCAGCTTACCAATCATTAGATGTGGTGGCTGCATTTGTTTTATTTACTTTGGCTTTTTCCACTCTGTTTTCACCTGGTGATCTAGCCAGTATCACACCTTCTGTATTCACAGACAGCAGCATTGTCAGCCTGGGGGGGGGGGGGAGCAAACAGTATCTCCGTGTAAACTGATACATTCCGCTGGAGAGCTTGAGCTTGTGAAAAACAGCAGATTTGATGGCTGAATCACCAGATGGGTTTAATACTGCTTAAATCCATGTGCAGTCATGTTGGAACCAGGAAGAGGCCATCCCCAAACTGTTCCCACAATGTTTTAGAGCAAGAAAGTGTCCAAAATGTCTTGGTATGCTGACGCCTTAAGAGTTCCCTTCACTGGAACTAAGGGGCCAAGCCCAACCCCTCAATAACAACCCCACACCATAATCCCCCCTCCATTAAATGATTAGGACCAGTGCAGAAAACAAGGTCCATATAGACATGGATGAGCGAGTTTGGGGTGGAGGAACGTGACTGTCCTGACCTCAACCCGATAGAACACCTTTGAGATGAATTAAAGTAGAACTATAGGCAAAACTTTTTTTTTTTCAGTTTGGATAGAACACGGAATGTTATAAACCCTTTAATTTATTTATTTTTTGCCACCTGTGTCCCATTTCAGAGATTCCCCTTCACTTCCTGCCCCATAGCCAAACAGGAAGTGAGAGGAAATACCTGCATATTAAAGGGAATTGCTTGGGGACCCCCAGGTCAACAGGACTAGAGTCCCCATGGGAAGATCTCCCCTTTTCTGGGGACAACCCAAAATTTGTGATTTTCTTTTACTTTTACATGATAATGATAAACAAGACATAGAGGGTGAATCTTCCAACCAGGGGGCACAGACAGCAATAAAAGCTGACAAGTGTTTTAATCCCTCTGTTCTCTATCAATAGCTAGAAAAAAAAATTTCTTGCACCTTTAGGTAAGCCTTAAGCCCTGTACACACGACCGGTCCATCCGATGAGAATGTTAACGGTTAACCAATGAAGCTGACTGATGGTCAGTCGTGCCTACACACCATCGGTTAAAAAAACCATTGTGTCAGAACGCGGTGACGTAAAACACGACGACGTGCTGAAAAAAACAAAGTTCAATGCTTCCAAGCATACGTCGACTTGATTCTGAGCATGCATGGATTTTTAACCGATGGACGTGCCTACAAACGAACGTTTTTTTTTCTATCGGTTAGGTATCCATCGGTTAAATTTAAAACAAGTTGGCTTTTTTTTAACCGATGGATAAATAACCAATGGCGCCCACACACGATCGGTTTGGACTGATGAAAACGGTCCATCAGACCGTTCTCATCGGTTTAACCGATCGTGTGTATGCGGCCTTAATCTAGGCTTACCTGTAGGTGCAAGATGTGTGGTTGGGTTTACAACCACTTTAAAGCAGAGACTGCGAGCCAGGCCTTCTCATCCATATCAGTGCCTGACCTCACAAATGCGTTTCTGGAAGAATGGTCAAACATTCCCATAGAATGTTTGACACTCCTAAACTTTGTGCACAGCCTTCCCAGAAGAGTTGAAGATGTTATAGCTGCAAAGGGGGGGGGGGCAACTCAATATTGAACCCTACAGAATAAAGCCCTGTACACACGATCGGATATCTGATGGAATTTAATCCATTGGATTTTTTTGTCGGATATCCGATGAAGCTGACTTTCATCAGTCTTGCCTACACAACATCGGTCAAAAATCTGATGCGTCCAACGCGGTGACGTAAAACACTACGACATGCTGAGAAAAATAAAGTTCAATGCTTCCGAGCATGCGTCGACTTGATTCTGAGCATGCATGGATTTTTGACCGATGGACTTCCACACATACGATCGTTTTTTTTCATAGGAACATTTTTTCAACGATGGAAAACAAACCACGGCCCACACACGATCGGTTTGTCCGATGAAAACGTTACATCGGTCTGTTTTCATCAGACAAACCAATTGTGTGTACAGGGCTTAAGACTGGGATGCCATTAAAGTTCATGTGTGTGTAAAGGCAGGAGTCCCAATACTTTTGGTAATATAGTGTATCTCCATTAGGGGTGCAACAGATCGTGCCCGATCCGTGATCCGAACGGGTCGACCTGTTCGTATCGGCACAGAATGCGATCCGCGGAGCGCACCTAAGGCCGCGGCTTCAGCCTAGCTCCGGAGCGGTCGGCCATCTTGGTACACCCGGCGGCGGTGCGCGCTGACGTCATCACCCCTCCCTCTGCTCGTGGATCTATTCTGCAAGAGCGCGTACTGTCTGCAATCGAGTACAGTGAGACTGAGTACAGTGAGTTGAATGTTGGCTATTATTACAGTGTT
Source organism: Rana temporaria (assembly GCF_905171775.1). Taxonomy (NCBI): domain Eukaryota; kingdom Metazoa; phylum Chordata; class Amphibia; order Anura; family Ranidae; genus Rana; species Rana temporaria. The sequence goes on from NC_053493.1 coordinate 49,873,646, forward strand.
ACTGTTTACTAGTGTGGGGGCAATGTTGGATATTATTACAGTGGGGAAAATGGCTATTATTACAGTGTTATTGTTTACTAGTGTGGGGGCAATGTTGGACTGGAACAATGATGGTGATGGCGAGTGGGGGACAATGGTGGACATTACAGTGCAAGTACAGTGACTTGGATGTTGGACTGGCTATTATATTACAGTGATTACGGGAATTACAGTGATTACTAGTTAATTACAATTACTAGGTTTGCTGCGGCTTTTAAAGTTTAACATTAAAACAGTCCGTCAGATTTCCAAACACTGTATTTAAGCACATAAGCTCCGTTTTGTGTTGAAAATAAATGTGAAATTTAAAACTCTGGTGGGTGTAGCAAGATTTGTAATTTTTTTTTTTTTGCTGAGCCGAAAATAATCCGATCCGTGACTCCTGATCCAAGGATTGATCCGATCCATGAGTTTTTTGATCCGTTGCACCCCTAATCTCCATGTGTGTGAAATGATGATCCACCCAGAGGATGAAAAGACAAAAAATGAAATATATAGTAATAATTATCTCCTCATCTGTCATGGATGCAGTCCTAGGTTGGGAGGCGTGTAAATCAAGCTCCACCTGGCCCATGGGGGGGACCCTCAGGGACTCCACAGACACTATAAAAAGAATGGAGAAGAGGATTTCATGTTGTATAATAAATAATAGGAAAATGGACTCCCATACATTACTTAACCTGCCTGGCGGTATTCCCGAGTCTGACTCGGGGTTAGATTTTCATGCTGCGAGCGGTAACCCCGAGTCAGACTCGGGCTCGCCTCGCTGGATCCACAGGGAGTGTTTACTTACCTTGTCCCTGGATCCAGCGATGCCACCGCGCTGTGTGAGCGAGCGGGACCTCGCTCGATTCACACAGCGTCCTCCTGTGCCGCCGATCTCCGTTCCCTGCGACGTTACGACGCACGGGAGCAGAGAACGGCGCCAAATTCAAAAACGTAAACAAACACATTATATACAGTATACTGTAATCTTATAGATTACAGTACTGTATGTAAAAAATACACACCCCCCTTGTCCCTAGTGGTCTGCCCAGTGCCCTACATGTCATTTTATATAATAAAAACTGTTCTTTCTGCCTGCAAACTGTAGATTGTCCATAGCAACCAAAAGTGTCCCTTTATGTCAAAAATAGTTTTAGAGCAGCTAGAAAACAGCGATAATAAATTATAATCACTTGAAGAATTGTGCGATAGCGATTTGTGGGGAAATTCGTCATAAAAAAAAAAAAAATGACAGCAACAATTCTGCAACTGAGCAAATTTCAGTGATTTTGATTTGATTACATTATTGAATAATTGTTATTAGAATTATATTATTATTTGTTATAATTATTTATAATTATTTATTATATTATAATTTATAATTTTGTTTTTAAAAAAATGTCATACCCGGGATGCCTACTAGACTCTTGTTTGGTCAGATTTAAGTGAGTTATTTCTAAAAATCACAGGCCTACAGTATAAAACGCCAAATTTCCTTGCAAATAATGGTACCACTTTCAGCACCTTTTTTCTGAAAGAATCATACCGCCAGGGAGGTTAAAAGCACCCAGGAGCTCAACCTCTCCCCTCAATTTTTTTATAGATATCGAACAAACCACCATGTATTGTGAAAAGTCACATCTTGGTTGTCCAGTGTATGCCGTGTGGCAGTTGGATGTTTTTGTTTTCACATCTAAAGCATAATTAAGTGAAGGCACCCGGAGAAGCGTCTGACAGGTGACTATCTAGCCGTGTTCTCTGACACCTGAAATCTTGATCTATTATGTGTATATTTGTAAAGCTTTCCCAAACTCTGTTATTTCTACCATCTCTCTGTGATTAGTCAATAATTACTGTTATTTTTTGGTTTTACGGCAAAATGTGCAGCCAGTAGCTGTGCATCATTATTGATAAATGATTGTGATTATTCCTCATTAGGCAGACCACAGCACCTCTACACACACATTACTCTGTGCACGCTTCCTCTCATCTCTACAAATGTTCCCTCAATGTCTCAAGTTCATAAAGCCATTAGAGGTCTTATTTGCATAGCGAGCTTATTATCGTAGGAGGTGTAATCAAAAGTAGATCATTATCTTTATTCTTTTCTCTAGAAATAATCATTTGTTTGCCTGTTTGCATCTTTTTCATTTATATTGAAAACTGCCAGGATGTCATAAAGATGTCAAATATTACGGCAGTTTAGCACAAAACGTGTTGCGTTTCAAGCAAGACGCCTGGTTAGCAGAAGCGGCTTTGACAGAGTATTCTGGCAGTAGCCATGTTTGCCCAAAAGGGCTGGTAGGCAGACAACCTTTTTGTGTGCTACGCAGCACCCATCTTGTAGGATCACCTCTTTACAATGTTTTTTTTTTGGTTTTATGTGTCCTAGTTTACTATACGGTGGAACCTCGGTTTATGAGTAACGCGGTAAACGAGCATTTTTTTTTAAAATCTGACTCGGTTTGCGAGTGTTGTCTCGCAATATGAACAGAATTCAATCTAATAGAGGGTGTTTCCGAGCCTTTCAGAGGTCAGCCGAGCTGTCCTCGGGGCTATCCGAGTGTTACCGAGGCTCTCCGAAGCCCCCCCCACCTCTGGCCACATGTAGTATTACATGCCATTGAAGTCAATGCGGATCAAATTATTTTAGTTTTCATTGACTTCTATGGGGAAACACGCTTTGATATGCGAGTACTTTGGATTACGAGAATTCTCCTGGAACGGATTATGCTCGTAATCCGAGGTTCCACTGTACTACCAAAGGGAAATTGACCCACAGAGATTTCATGAGTAAACAGAGAACGTGTAACACAAGTATTAAAGAGTAAAAATGGTTTCATACTCTGTAGAACCTAGGGGGTCTTTCACTAGATTGTTTACCAAATGGTTTACAGGGTCTGTGTATGTTATAAGTATTGTTTTTATGCTATTTAAGAGCCGGTTCACACTGGGGCGGCACGACTTCGGGGGCGACTCGGCAAGGCGTCCTGAAGACGACTTCAGAGGCGAATTGCAAAATTACTTCTGTATAGAAGTCAATGCAAGTCACCCCCGAAATCGTACAAGAACCTTTTTCTAAGTCGGAGTGACTTGCGTCGCTCCTATTAGAACGGTTCTATTGACTACAATGGGACGCGACTTGTCAGTCGGCTGAGTCGCCTGACTAGTCGCCCCAGTGTGAACCAGCTCTTATACTTTATGATGAATTTATTATTAATAAAATTGTATATGTAATACTCTTGTTACACATTCTCTGTTTACCCACAAAATCCCTGGGGGTCAATTTCCTTTTGGTATTGTTATTTTGGGATATGGGTTCATCGTAGGGTTGGTTTCTTCCTCCCATACATTTTTGCTAGTTTACTATTCTGGTACAATGTTTAAAATGTTTGTCTGGGCAAAATATATATTAAAAAAAACACATTCATGCATCTGCAATGCATGCACATATCTCCACATTCTTTCACTCTAAAAATGCTGCAAGCACAAAAAAATACTTGTTATCCTGACAAAAATTCAGCAAGGTCATAACTTCCCAAGTATTCAGATAACACAGCACTTCTGCTGTATAAAAGAAAGAAACAACACAGAGTGCAGCACACCATCAGGACCCGACAGTCACTATAGTAGAAGCAGTCTCAGCCCGCCTCCATCCAGGCCAGGCCTCACTGACGTGTTTCGTCCTGCCCACAGGGCTTAAAGCGGAGTTCCACTCCCCCTCCAAAAACTAAAAGTATAGCAGCTACAAATACTGAATCTGATGGCTTTTGCTATTAGGGCACTTACCTGTCCTGGCATCCAGTGGTGTCCTTACCTGAACCGATTCTTAAATCAGCTCTTGGGGGCTGGTGCCGCCATCTCAGCTAAGGGAAACCAGCAGTGAAGCCTTACAGCTTTAATCCTAGTACACAAAAAGATTATCGGACGAATGATCATTTGTTTTTTGCATGCTAGACTTGCATGCTAGACTTTTTTGCATGCTTATCGAACATTATTAGGTTACTAAATTTTAGTGCTGTCAAGCGATTAAAATTTCTAATCGCGATTAATCGCATTAATGTCATAGTTAACTCACGATTAATCGCGCGATTAAGGAGGTTCACCCTTTAAAACATTTTTTTTTTGTTTTCTTATTTATTTTTATTTTTTTTATAATATTAAATTGTGTTTTTTTATTTTTTTACATTTTGATCACTTTTATTGCTGTCACAAGGAATGTAAACATCCCTTGTGACAGCAATAGGTGGTGACAGGTACTCTTTATGGAGGGATCGGGGGTCTAAAAGACCTCCGAGCCCTCCTTTGCACTTCAAAGTATTCAGATCGCCGAAAACGGCGATTCTGAATACTGTGTACTTTTTTAAATCCGGCGCCATTGGCAGCCGAGAAACCCGGAAGTGACGTCATGACGCCGCTTCCGTGGTTTCAATGCGGAGACTGAATCAAAGCCGTTTACGGCTTAGTGTCAGTCTCCGCCTGGATACAGAACACGGCGGATGGAGGATCGGGTCTCCCGGTGGGACGGGAGGCCCGGTCAGAGCGGCGAAAGGCGGCGGGAGGGGGGGGATGTCCCCTCCCGCTCCTCCGGCATAACAACCGAGCGGCTTTTAGCCGCATCGGTTGTTATGTTTGGATAGCCGATCGCCCGCTCTAAACAACGGTACCGGGATGATGCCTGCGGCTGCAGGCATCATCCCTGTATAACCTCCCAACGCCGCCTCGTTAATGGCGCGATAAAAAAATTTACGGCGTTAACATGGGTTTGTGTTAATGCCGTTAATAACGCGTTTAACTAACAGCACTACTAAATTTACAAAAATTCTCATGCAACAGAATAAATTCGGAAGTGATGTAATCTATTGTATTTGTATTGTACTGATCAAAAAAAAATTGAGAATTCTTTGGAGTTTGTCCCTTTGGATAGATTCAGACGAATTGTTGTGATCGGCTTTCGAAAGCTGTGTACTAACGATGAGATTATCATATCAGCGCTTCGAAAGCAGTATATTTTGTCTGATTTTTAGCCAAACCCTGCTTGTTATAGTTTTCTTTTAGGTACTGTACATGAAAAAAAGTAAATACTTCTTGCATGGGATTTTTGGGGAGTTTTAGTGGTAATTAACCTGATGTGACTTTATTTAACCAAATTTGAGCCGCACATTTATAGAATGCCAAGGGGGTTCTGTCCTTGTGTTTTATGTCTGGTTTATAAAATAGTGTGGATAAAAAGAAAATGAACTGAATTCTGAAAGTGGTTTATGTTACTTTATTATATACAGTTCTCCATATGACCGTAATTTCCTACTTGGATACCTCTGCGCTGATATGATCAACTACAACGTTTTCTTGCCAATACATACTGCCTGGAGATGTATAAAACATAACAAAGGAAGCATTTCCCATCGGTCCTCCAAGGATGAGCTTAGCCAAACATTTAGCAAAATACTTGTTTTACATTGAAACCTAATCTGCTTTTGGTTAATTATCAAGAATTTAGGCAGCCTCTCCCTGTACTAAAACAATGAGGGTCCTAAATGAGTAAACTTAAATTCAATCTACCAGCGAGGATTTGCTCTGCTTGTAGAGTGGTACAATCATTCTCACTAATGCATGGATCTCTCTGCTCCTCTACACAGGTGGGCACAGCCGTGTTCTCTGGTCAGTCTTTGACATTGGTGATCACCAAAAAAAAAACCTTAAAGGCAGAGTCTCCCAGTCTTTGGTAGATGCTGTAGTGTTAAACTACCTGGCTATCGATGAGCAAATGTAAATTTATTGTGAGACTTCAAGTCGTGTGACATGTGAAATCCCATTTTAGTCAATGTGAGTGGTCTTAATTAGCACTACCAAAGTCACTTTGACTTTAAAAAAAGGTTCCTGTACTACTTCAATGCAACTTCTATCCGACTTGTGCCCAAAGACTTTAATGGAAGTTGCCTACAAGTCGGATCCTCATCTATATCGATGTGATTTGGTCCAACATTACAGGAAGATTACCCAGCCATTCCCTGCAAGTCGCATCAAGTCACATCATGTTATACTCAAGTCACCAGAAAATCGATATGAAGTTGCGCCATAAATCGTGGCAATGTGAACCGAGCATTAAAGTCAAGAGAGTTGGGTGAAGTTTCAACATTTTGGTGATTTTGGTCAGTAGGAAAGGGAAACATTTTGGTGGTTGTTGAGGGTACAGTGTAGAGCTGCACGATTCTGGCTAAAATGAGAATCACGATTTTTTTGCTTAGAAGATCGATCACGATTCTCGCAGCGTAACATCATCTTTCACATTAAAACAAAATAAATTGGACTAACTTTACTGTTTTTTATTTTTATTTTATTTTAACTATTGAAGTGTATTTTTTCCCCAAAAATTGCATTTGAAAGACCGCTGGGCAAATACGGTGTGACATAAAATATTGCAGCAATTGCCATTTTATTCCCTAGGGTCTCTGCTAAAATATATGTAATGTTTGGTGGTTCCAAGTAATTTTCTAGCAAAAAATATTGATTTTAACTTAAAGCGGAGGTTCACCCTAAAAAACATCTATGTACCATCCCATCCAGCATACTTGCGTCAGCTATAGTATGTTTTTTTTTTTTTGCGCTGTATTTACCGTTTAATCGTGCAGTTTCGTTTCAGACTCCCGCGAGGAGTAGGCGTTCCTATGAAGAGGGGAACATGATTAACGTCCGGCTATGGCGCGTCACGCGTTCCGAAAATAGCCGGAGTAGGACTCGGCTTTTCACGGCGCTATACGGCGCCTGTGCACAGACCAGGAGCTGACTGCGCAGGCGCTGTATATATCCGAGTCTTATTTTGGCTATTTTCGGAACGCGTGACGCACCATAGCCGGACATCAATCATGTTCCCCTCTTCATAGGAACGCCTATTTCCCCGCCGGAGTCTGAAACGAAACTGAGCGATTAAACGGTAAATACAGCCGCGAAAAACATACTATAGCTGACGCAAGTATGCTGGATGGGATGGTACATAAAAAAAAAAAAAAGTTTTAGGGTGAACCTCCGCTTTAAGAAACAAGTGTCAGAAAAAGATTTGGACTTTAATTGGTTAAGTTTGCTCTAAGAAGGAAGTTTGTTACAATGTTTCATGTTGTTACAAACTTGGCAGACTGCTTGGATTTTTTCTTTACACACACAGAGGTTTATCCCTTTGGCCCCGTACACACGGCCGAGGAACTCGACGTGCCAAACACGTCGAGTTCCTCGTCGAGTTCAGGGATGAAGCCGCCGAGGAGCTCGGCGGGCCGCCTTCTCCCATAGAACAACGAGAAAATAGAGAACATGTTCTCTATTTTCTCGACGAGTTCCTCGGCGGCTCCATCGAGCCAAAAGTGTACAGACGACAGAGTTTTTCGGCAGAATCCGGGTTTGACCGAGTTTCTCTGTGAATTCTGCCGAGAAACTCTGTCGTGTGTACGAGGCCTTTGATCTAAGAAGGAAGCATTAGTTACAATGTTTCCTGTTAAAAACTTGGCAGACTGCCCGGATATTTTCTTTTGACAAGCTGAGTGAGCAGATAAAGTCTCTCCACTTGTTATATGAAAGAATTGGCAAACTCTGCATTGGAGATCGTCAGGGGGGTTGAATCGAGATCACGATCTTTTAACGATTAATTGTGCAGCTCTAGTACAGTGGGATTTAAATGGCTCCTGGGGGTTACATAAGCTCATTTCAACTATCCTTGATCTGTTCTTAGGTCAAAAATTGACCCCTCTTTAGCCTATTTTTTTTTTTCCTCCCTAAACAGTTCAGTGAGATAACTGATTTTTCACTTTAACCAAATATGTGTAATCTGTAATTCTTCACCAAAATCAAATTCCATTGTCCCAACATTTTGCAGATACTTATTTCTCTTATTGCTGAGAGCTTTGTGCTGAGTTGCTAGGTTTGTTGAACCATTGTGAAAGGTACCCACTATACTTGCGTTGTTTGATATTTATTTTATGTAATGGAGAATGTGAAAGGTGTAGCTAGAACACAGAAAGGTGGGTGGAGACGCTCAAAACTCTGAGTTTCAGGAACTGAATCAGGGATTATGGCAGTGAAATCTTGCTGTTGGAAAATTGAAGACATAAGAAGCCAAGGGCTGACTCAACCCCACAGGCTCCATCTATAACTAAAATATTTCTGTTGGATGGACTGACCCTTAAATATTTTTAAAGAGATCCATTTAGTGTAAAGTGACATGGTGAGTGTAAAGCCATAACCTCAGCCATGACTGGTTTTCTTTAAAGTGATTATAAAGTCTTGTTTTTTTTCTCCTATAAAAATAATAAATATGTTATACTTACCTGGATTTGCACAGAGCAGCCCGTATCCTCCTCTTCTCGGGTCCCTCTTCTGTGATCCTCGCCCCTCCCTCATGTTCAGTGCCCCTACAGCAATCAGCTTGCTATGGGGGCACCCGAGCCAAGTCACAACTCCCTGTGTCCATGCAGACACGGAGCCCCAACCAGGCCCCACCACCTCTCTCCCTTGATTGGCTATCTGACTTTGATTGACAGTAGCGTGGACATTACTGGACAGAGAGGGACCTCAGGTAAGTGTTAGGGGGGGCTGCTACACACAGAAGGCTTTTTAGCTTAATGCACAGAATGCACTAAGATAAAAAAAACTTCTGTATTTACAGTACAACCACTTTAAATATCTCCTGTACACTTAACCCAGCTATACATGGATCGAAATGCAGCCGGTTTAGCAGGGACTAGCCAAATTTTGATCCATGTATGGGCTAGCGGGTTGTACACAAGTCAATCTGAAGGTTTTCCCGAATGATCAATGCCATCAGAGCATAAGGACACTCACACCGTTCCGGGCACACGTGCTCCCCCACTTGTAAACACTGCTCCGCCTCTGTATAAGGGTGCCAGCCGTACATCAGAAATGAAATAATATTCCAGATGGCTGCACTCCTAAATGACTTTTATTATCCAAATGGGTTAAGGCTTAAAACATCAAATGTTAACCTCCCTGGCGGTATGATTCTTTCAGAAAAAACATGCTGAAAGCGGTACCATTATTTGCAAGGAAATTTGGCGTTTTATATTGTAGGTCTGTAATTTTTAGAAATAACTCACTTAAATCTGACCAAACAAGATTCTAATAGGCATCCCGGGTATGACATTTTTTTAAAAACAAAATTATAAATTATAATATAATAAATAATTATAAATAATTATAACAAATAATAATATAATAAAAATTATTCAATAATGTAATCAAATTAAAATCACTGAAATTTGCTCAGTTGCAGAATTGTTGCTGTCATTATTTTTTTTTTTTTATGACGAATTTCCCCACAAATCGCTATCGCACAATTCTGCAAGTGATTATAATTTATTATCGCTGTTTTTTAGCTGATCTAAAACTATTTTTGACATAAAGGGACACTTTTGGTTGCTATGGACAATCTACAGTTTGCAGGGAGAAAGAAACGTTTTTATTATATAAAATGACATGCATGAGACAGGACAGACCACTAGGGACAAGGGGGGGTGTGTATTTTTTACATACAGTACTGTAATCTATAAGATTACAGTATACTGTATGTAAGGTGTTTGTTTACGTTTTTGAATTTGGCGCCGTTCTCCGTCCCCGTGCGTCGTAACGTCGCAGGGAACGGAGATCGGCGTCACACGGAGGCACTATGTGAATCGAGCGAGGTCCCGCTCGCTCACACAGCGCGGTGGCATCGCTGGATCCAGGGACAAGGTAAGTAAAAAGTGCCTGTGGATCTAGCGAGGCAAGCCCGAGACTGACTCGGGGTTACCGCTCGCAGCATGAAAATCTAACCCCGAGTCAGTCTCGGGAACACCGCCAGGCAGGTTAATGGAGGAAAGAAGAAAACTGATGCGTTTCGCCATAGTTGGCAACACTAATCATTGTATTCTGCGGGTGGGGAAGACTTCCCACTGACAGAATATAATAGCCCAGCGGGAATGATTCCCCCATCTACATTTGTTCAACCCGCAGGTTGAATGAAACAAAAGAATGAATCATGCCTTAGACCCCATAAACCATGGTGCTTAGCCCAAAGGCATGGGGCTCTGGTGTTTAGCTGCTGGTGGAAGACCAATGCACCCAAGGACTAATACCCAAAATGCTGACTTTTTGTGTTCTGGACATTCAATCCTGGGACCATATTGCTGTGGGTGGGAGGCATAGGTAACCCATTCAGCCCCTTGGGCCTGTTAAACTCTGTAGGAAGCTGACATCTGCTGCAGCTGGGTGGTGCACCTAGTTTTACCTATGTTTAGGGCTGTATGTGCCCAGGGATCAGTGTCTGGTACAGAAATTTCTTGTGTTCTGGGCATTCATTCTTAGGCGTATACTGCCCTAAATGTTCATACCACTAGGTGCACCGCCCTTCCACATCAGTTGTCAGCCTATACTAGAGTTTGACAGGCTGCAGGCCCTCCGCCTGCAGCTACATGACAGAGCCCCATGCATCAGGGGGTAAATGCATAGAATAAGCCTTTTGAAACTGTTCACATTTATTTTTATTCCTGTTCACACTCATGAGCTTGGACTGCTGCAAGAGGATAATAGAAATCTGCTTACAAGAACTCCAGACATACAGTAAGTACACCCCCATTTTTGTAAATATTTGATTATATCTTTTCATGTAAATTTGCTGTCCCCTCAAAATATCTCAACACACAGCCATTAATGTCTAAACCGCTGGCAACAAAAGTGAGTACCCCCCTAAGTGAAAATGTCCAAATTGGGCCCAAATTGTCAATATTTTTTGTGGCCACCATTATTTTCCAGCATTGCCTTTAACCCTTTTGGGCATGGAGTTCAACAGAGCTTCACAGGTTGCCCGCTCGAGTCCTCTTCCACTTCTCCAGCTGGTGGATGTTAGAGATCTTGTGCTCCTCCACCTTTCATTTGAGGATGCCTCACAGATGCTCAATAGGGTTTAGGTCTGGAGACATGCTTGGCCAGTCCATCACCTTTACCCTCAGCTTATTTAGCAAGGCAGTGGTCGTCTTGGAGGTGTGTTTGGGGTCGTTATCATGTTGGAATACTGCCCTGCTGCTGCTCAGTTTCAGGGTCTTGGCAATCTTCTTGTAGCCTAGGCCATCTTTATGTAGAGCAACAATTCTTTTTTTCAGATCCTCAGAGAGTTATTTGCCATGAGGTGCCATGTTGAACTTCCAGTAACCAGTATGAGAGAGTGAGACCAATAACACCAAATTTTACACACCTGCTCCCCATTCACACCTGACACCTTGTAACACTAAGGGCCCTTTCACACGGGACGGATCCGTGATAATCCGATAGTCTTACCTACACACTGTCAGTTAAAAATCTGATCGTGTCCAACACGGTGACGTAAAACACAACGATATGCTGAGAAAAATTCTTCCGAGCATGCGTTGACTTGATTCTGAGCATGCGTGGATTTTTGACCGATGGATTTCCCCACAGACGATCATTTTTTTCTATCGTTTTTTTAAGCATAAGAAACATTTAAAACAGGTTATATTTTTTTTCACCGATGGGAAAAAAACTGATGGGGCCCACACACAATCGGTTCGTCCGATGAAAATGGTCCATCGGTCCGTTTTCATCAGACGAACCGATCACGTGTACAGGGCATTAGAGGTGTACTCACTTTTGTTGCTAGCGGTTTAGACATTATTGGCTGTGTGTTGAGATATTTTGAGGGGACAGCAAATTTACACTGTTATACAAGCTGTACACTCACTGCTTTACATTGTAGCAAAGTGTCATTTCCTCAGTGTTGTCACATGAAAAGATATAATAAAATATTTACAAAAATGTGAGGGGTGTACTCACTCTTGTGAGGTACTGTATATCAGTGTGCATACCGACAGCGTATATGATCATGAATATTAATGAGAGCTCCATGTATTTATGTATGTATGCCTTTTTTATTTTATGCTTTAATTAAAGGAAAAATATGGGTTGGATTACAAAGTACATTTATTGCTCCTTGATTGCATAGGTATATCTCCAAGTGACATAGCAGAGTTAATATTCTAATAGATACAGTGACAATTATATTCGATTTTGTACATCATAAAGTACTGAAGAATTTGTTTTTATTCTTAATATAGTTATTTATTTTTTAGCGGAATGATAACACCAGTTAATTATAATAAAATATGAATCGCTGGCATATATTACTGTTTGAACTCATTATTGTGACACGTCTCTAAACTAAAGTAATTTATAATAATAAGGAAAACACAATTCAGCATTAATATTGCAATAAAATATTGTTACAATAATGTAATTCTCTTCTACAATCCCCGTTTGCGTTCTATGGAGATGAGGGGAGGTTGATGTGTGCTCGGAAATACATTATAATGACCATGGAGATGTGTGTTGGCTTTATCGGATTTGCATGCAGATAATCACGAGCTGGGTATACACTGCTGGAACTCCTCTGAGGTCTACCAGGGAACAGGCTGGCACCACTCCAATCCTTCCTGTACCTGACTCATCCACCTCTTCCCACTCATATGCTGCTCCTCTCAGTTAGCCTTTCCGCCGGCTGACAACTTCTCAGAAAATAACGTTTCTAACTTAAACCTACATACATTGTACAGTCTGCCGCCTCCATATGCAGGGCCGCTGATAAGGCAATACAACCAGCCCTCCTGTACTGGGCACAAGCCTCATCAGTTCAAAAGGGGGGCCCGGGCACCTGCCAAGCAGGAGGCCCAGCAGTACTGCCTTATTGCTGATACTTGTGACTCTTGTTCAGTGCTGCTGGCTTCTTTTCTTCTCTTCTTCTGGCTGCACTGCAGGAGGATCGATTCTAGTATCTGTGCCCCCTTCCCCTGCTGTCTGGGACTTTTCTTTTCTTTTCTTTTCTTCCCCTGGCTGCACTGCAGGAGGATCGATTCTAGCATCTGTGCCCCCTTCCCCTGCTGCCTGGGACTTTTCTTTTCTTCCCCGGGCTGCACTGCAGGAGGATCGATTCTAGCATCTGTGCCCCCTTCCCCCTGCTGTCTGGGACTTTTCTTTTCTTCCCCTGGCTGCACCGCAGGAGGATCGATTCTAGTATCTGTGCCCCCTGCTGTTTGGGACTTTTCTTTTCTTCCCCTGGCTGCACTGCAGGAGGATCGATTCTAGTATCTGTGCCCCCTTCCCCTGCTGTCTGGGACTTTTCTTTTCTTCCTCTGGCTGCACTGCAGGAGGATCGATTCTAGTATCTGTGCCCCCTTCCCCTGCTGTTTGGGACTTTTTTTTTCTTCTCCTGGCTGAACTGCAGGAGGATCGATTCTAGCATCTGTGCCTCCTTCCCCCTGCTGTCTGGGACTTTTCTTTTCTTCCCCTGGCTGCACTGCAGGAGGATCGATTCTAGTATCTGTACCCCCTTCCCCCTGCTGCCTGGGACTTTTCTTTCCTTCCCCTGGCTGCACTGCAGGAGGATCGATTCTAGTATCTGTGCCCCCTTCCCCTGCTGTCTGGGACTTTTCTTTTCTTCCCCGGGCTGCACTGCAGGAGGATCGATTCTAGCATCTGTGCCCCCTTCCCCTGCTGTCTGGGACTTTTCTTTTCTTTTCTTCCCCTGGCTGCACTGCAGGAGGATCGATTCTAGCATCTGTGCCCCCTTCCCCTGCTGCCTGGGACTTTTCTTTTCTTCCCCTGGCTGCACCGCAGGAGGATCGATTCTAGCATCTGTGCCCCCTTCCCCTGCTGTCTGGGACTTTTCTTTTCTTTTCTTCCCCTGGCTGCACTGCAGGAGGATCGATTCTAGCATCTGTGCCCCCTTCCCCTGCTGCCTGGGACTTTTCTTTTCTTCCCCTGGCTGAACTGCAGAAGGATCGATTCTAGTATCTGTGCCCCCTTCCCCTGCTGCCTGGGACTTTTCTTTTCTTCCCCTGGCTGCACCGCAGGAGGATCGATTCTAGCATCTGTGCCCCCTTCCCCTGCTGCCTGGGACTTTTCTTTTCTTCCCCTGGCTGAACTGCAGAAGGATCGATTCTAGCATCTGTGCCCCCTTCCCCTGCTGTCTGGGACTTTTCTTTTCTTCCCCTGGCTGTACTGCAGGAGGATCGATTCTAGCATCTGTGCCCCCTTCCCCTGCTGTCTGGGACTTTTCTTTTCTTCCCCTGGCTGCACTGCAGGAGGATCGATTCTAGTATCTGGCTGCTCTCCTCCAATGATCAGACTTGTCCTGACACGCCCCCCCTCCCCTGCACAGCCTCTCACTGGGAAGCTCAGTGCACTGCTGCTTCTCCTCCCCTCAGCTTTTATGCAGCTGAGCACAGGTAATGGCCTCACTTAAAAAATTGTATTTTGTTTTTGTTTTTATATCTATACACAAATGTTGCCTTTCATTTCAGTGATAATGTTCAGTCACTTTATTCAAGGAATGTGGACTGATCCTGTAAAATATGAGTTGTTTTTCACCTGTTGTCTCTCCTGGTTCTCCTTTGTTGGACATAAAACCTTTACATAAATCTCTGTGAAGTGCACTCATCATAAAAACACTTCTCCTGAATCAATAGGGAACACACCGGCATAATCTATTAACTTTATATTTCTAAACCTCTTGCCATAAATCAAAAATGGTCTCTGGCTATTAAATACTGTTGTTTTCAAAGACATGGGCCTTATCTGTAAAAAGTGAGTGGATCAGCAGAAAGACTTTACCAAATGTGTCTGTTCCCTTGAGTATTTCTAATTACAAACTTCCAGGAAACATCATCTTTGATAAGATTATTATTTAGCACATCTGTTTCACATGTATGTAAGAAACATGAAAAAAGATGCGAGTCAAAAAATTATCCATTGAAGAAATGGATGTACAACGTTTACAAAAGGCAGTTTCTAATGTTTCTTTTTTTATTTTCTGGGCATAATTAGCATTTGTTGATTTACATGAGCGGGCGGCAAAAATAGATGGTTGAGCTGCTTTTTTACCACCGTTCCCCTTCCCCCCGACCGCCCACCCAAAAGGTAACGTGGCCAGCAGCCATATTAGTACACAGTTCCACAGTAGATGTGCTATGCGGCAATATTTATACAACAGATCACATTCTGCAGATTGTACCACCACCGAATGTTACCCATGCAGGCAATGCTGTAGCCTGGCCTAGGCCAACAAGGCCCAGGCCTAGGGCAGCACTTTGCAGGGGGGGCAGCACGGAAAGAGTCCCCGCCGGCATGTGCTACACTGTTAGTGTAACACAAGCTGCTTCTGATTTTGACTGTCCTATCATCCTGGACCACAAACCTTCCTCACTGTGCTATATGTTTTCTGCTGCACCATTGGCATGGTTATATCTTCTTAGTTCTCTCCATAAAATGATCAGTAATTTGTGCTTAAAGTAGAGGGAGGGTTAGAGCCCCTGTCAGTTTATTTTTTACCATCCCTGTCCCATTGCAGAGATTTCCCTTCACTTCCTGCCCCATAGCCAATCAGGAAGTGAGATGAAATCTATGCAAATGAAGTGAATCCAGCTGCAAAACACCTGAGCATCAGCTACATCAGATTGGATGCAGTTGATGTTTGGTCAACAATTTTTCACCCCGGATCCTTCAATTTTTCATTTGAAGGTTGATGGGCAGTAGGGGGCCAAGAGGGTCACTCACTAATACTTTACAAAGATTTTTATTGAGTTTTGCAATGTAAAATAACTAAAAGTATAAAAGTAAGGGGTACAATAAAATGAGAGACATACCGTATTTATTCGAGTATAACGCGCACCCCTAATTTTCGATTAAAAATCGGTATAAAAGTTTGTTTCACACCAAGCATTGTAATTGACAAAAAGACGTTGAATTACCGGTAACAATATGTATTTAAAATGCTTCAAAGTCAGATTCATCATCAGATACACTAGCTGCTAGCTGCTCGATTTCCGTGAATTTCAGCATGATCAACAACTTTGAGCTTGAATGAAGCGACATATGCAGAATGTTTTCTCTTGATACCCTGAGTTGCCATCTAACGGGTACCAGTATATCAATTAAAATATGAAGAACACTGAATTACGGTACGCAAAACACTGAATTGTACAAAAGCAATGCTTACCGTAATGTGTGGGCGAGGCGAGGAAATGAAGCGGCGACCATACAGCGGATAATAATTCTCACCCCCAGTTCGGGCCGCCCACTGTACGCGACGTGGGGACATTTTTTTTTTCTTCGCCCTCGCGTACAGTGAGCGGCTGCAGCCCGGAAAAGGCGCAGTGCGAACTCACAATTCGCCTGCGCCCTCAATGGACCGGCCGCCACTGCCACCCCACCCCAGCCCTCGTTTATAACGCGCACCCAAACTTTGATTTCTTTTTTTGGTAGAAAATTTTGCGCGTTATACTCGAATAAATACGGTAGATAGGATTACAGCATTTAACACGAAGACATGAGACCAAGCCTAAACGGTCACATGACTATACTCGGTCTTCTCCAACCAAGGGCAAGGTCGCAGATTTAAAACTGTGGAGGCCCATGACGTGGATTGGTAAAAAGTGTTGCCTCCATGGGGAGGCAAAAAAGGAGAGAGAAAAAAAAAAGAATAAAGAGAAAAAGGGGACGAGAGGAAAAGAGAGGGAGATGCAACAAAAAAGCCCCCACCTCCCAAAAAGGCAGCCGATAGAGTGAAGACAAGGGGGAAGAAGAGGACCAGAAGGAGAGAGGGAAAATGGAGTTTGCCTGGTGAAAAAGGAAGGGAGGAAGAAGTATCCCATGTGGTTTAATCTATCGTGCTGTCCCAGATCAGGTCGTAACAATAGTCATATCGACAGCAGGGAGCGTTTCAGACCCATGTGGTCATTGTAATTTATCCAAGGGTCCCAAACCTTCGGGATCTTGGGGTGGGTATTCATGAGGATAGACCTGAGCTTCTCGCACACCATATTTGCCCATAAGGTGCTGTTTAACCTCAGCAATATTAAAAGGCTTTAGCTATGGTCTGCTGTGCTGCTAGAAAGACAAACCCCACCAGCTTCTTCTGAGCTGTGGTCAAGGAAGGAATGGACTTGTGCAACAAGTCTTCCCAAGGGTGAGTTTTACCCACTGATTTGCACAGTGTATTGCCACAAGAGACATGGCCTCCAGTGAGGTGAATATAAAGCCCCATACACACGGTAGGACTTTAAACAAACTGTTCCGTGGATTTTTGTTTGAAGGGCGTTGGCCGGGAACACCCATAGCATACACACGGCAGGACTTTTTCTGCAAACTTTCCCAAAATTACGTGGTTTTTCTGCTCTTTTCTGCTCTTTACTGCCACCCTGTTGGTTGATTTTAACATTGGTTCTGGGCATGCGTGTTTGTACTTTGGACTAAAGTCCGATGGATTTCTGTACACATGATAGGACTTTGCACCGTAGGACTTTTGTTGCCGAAAAGTTTGTCTGTTTGCAGAGCGAACTTTTGTCCGATGAAAACTTGCTAATTTTGAAGTTTGTTGTCAAAAAGTCGGATCGTGTGTATGGGGCTTAAAGCCCGAAAACTCCAAATTTTTTTTTTAACATTAGATTGATGCTCATTTTGTCAGGGGAATCGGGTATTTTTTTTTTAAATCGAAGCAGTACTTACTGTTTTAGAGAGCGATCTTCTCCGCCGCTTCCGGGTATGGTCTTCGGGACTGGGCGTTCCTATTTGATTGACAGGCTTCTGACGGTCGCATACATCGCGTCACTAGTAGCCGAAAGAAGCCGAACGTCGGTGTGGCTCTATATGGCGCCTGCGCACCGACATTCGGCTACTTTCTGAAAATCGTGACGCGATGTATGCGACCGTCGGAAGCCTGTCGGAAGCCTGTCAATCAAATAGGAACGCCCAGTCCCGCAGCCCATACCCGGAAGCGGCGGAGAAGATCGCTCTCTAAAACGGTAAGTACAGCTTCATTTTTAAAAAAACTACCCGATTCCCCTTGACAAAATGAGCCTCGATCTAATGTTAAAAATTAACTTTTCGGGTGAACCTCCACTTTAAGACCTTGTATTAGAATTAGGATTTTAAGACTGACAGGGTCATTTTAAGGTTAAGTAAATGCCAAATGTTTCTATATTTCTCTCTCCATCTGGATTTTTCTTCAACAAATGGTATAAATTGTGTTCAGCACCATTCAGTACGATATTTGGTTTCTGCCTTAAATATTACCTTTCCAACTACACCCACACATGGCTCAGGCCAAAGGAAACATCCCGACTCCCTTTACTAGTCAAAACTTTCTTGGCAGAGCGTAATTACATGGATCTGAAAGTAAACATCACTTTAGAGAAAGTAGACCCCAGATTACCTGTTGATGATATTGTATTGCTGCCTGAAAGAATAATTCAGCTGACCTGCACTATGCAGTAGAAATGAAGATATGTCTGTGTTCAGGTTCCAGATAGCTTCCATGTATATACATGAGATACTGAAGAGATGTAACCTCATGTTAACCCTTACAGAGCTCTAGCAAACTCTTGTTTAACCATTTCCTGACCGCACTATAGCCAAAAGATGTCTAGAGTGTGGTAGTCCAGTTCTGGTAGGGCGTCCATGGATGTCCACCCAGAACCCCCCCCCTTGCGCCCCCTCAAATGTGCATCTGGCCCACTCTGTGATCGCTGTGTCCTTTGGACACAGCTGATCGGATCATTCTAGGGGGTCAATCACAACAGCCCTTTACCATGTGATCAGCTGTGTCCAATCACAGCTGATCACTTGTAAACAAACTTGCCGCTTTAGGCATTCCTTTCTTCATGTGCTGTCACAGTGTTAGGAGAGAAGAACCAGTAACTGGCAATTCTGACATGGGAAATGTACGCTGGTATCAGGGCGCTGATCATCAGTGCAGCCCCAATCAGCGCCATCAGCGCCCCTATCAGTGTACATTAGTGCTGCCTATCAGTGTCCATCTGTGCTGCCTTTCAGTGCCCATCGATGCTGCCCATCAGTGCCACATATCAGTGCAGCCTCATCAGTGCTGCCTCATCAGTGCCCATTAGTGCAGTCTATCAGTGAAGGAGAAAAATTACTTATTGGAAGCAGGAGCTGTTCTGTTTTCGACTTCTGTCGAGACAAAGTCGAAAACAGAAATGTTTTAACCAATTCAGCAGGAATAAATTGAGATTTGATCCAAGTTTGACCAGCTGAAACACCAGAGCTCTAAGAAATAGTGAGGTCTGGCTTTCAGGTAAGATGTGGATCAAGTCTACTAAAGGCAAATAGGCTGTGCACTTAGCAAAGTGGAGATGCATGCTGCAAGTGCAGTTGCTCCAGAGCTTAGTAAATGAGGTAAAGCTTCACTTTGCAAAGACTACCTAATCATGTGCAAGGGGAAAAAAAATGCTTGTACATGATTGGATGATGGAAGTAAGCAGAGCTTCTGCTCATTTACTAACCTCTGGAGCAATTGCACTTGCAGAGTGCACAGTCTGTTTGCCTTTAGTAAATCAACCCCATTGTGTGCAATGAAAAATGAGATCAGCTGAACTGACCATGCCCTGTCACTGGACTCGGTTACATAAACTCTGTGCTGACATCACTCGCGATGATGATAAAACATGGGTGTGGTTATGTAAATACAATTCTAAATATATTTAAAGTTGTAGTAAAGTAAAAAAGAAAATCTACAGCTTAAAGTGGTTCTAAAGGCAGAAGTTTTTTTTACCTTCATGAATTCTATGCATGAAGGTAAAAAACCTTCTGTATGCAGCTTCTCCCCAGACAAGCCCCCTCTCCCAATACTTATCCCAGCCCAATCGCGATCAAGCCATATGCACAAGAGCCTCTGCTCTCTTTGGTCTCTTCCTCCTCATTGGCTCCTGCTGCTGTCAGTCACAGTCAGGGAGGAGGGAGCAGGGGGTGGGACTGAACCACGCTCTGGTACAAGTTTAAAAACAAAGTTTACTACTGCTTTAAAGTGTCTGCACACCCTAATATCGAACTTTGGTATATCTGTTCAATAAATAAAAAATAAAAAACTTGTTACGCTTCTCAGATATCCAGTGCGGTCCTTTGTTCTGTACACATCCCAGATAGCAAGGATAACTTGCCACACATTTGTGACAGTGTTGAATTGTAAGTCTGTTATCTTGCTGCACATTTTCACTTTGCTTGGGGCCCCCGAGCTGGCCTGGGGCCCCAACTTCCCCTTTCCAGGCTGTAGCGTGGCCGAGCTCCTCTTCCTTCCTCCTGGAGTCCTGTCAGTCCGGCCAGGTACCGCGCGCGGTACTGGAGATTTAGGGGGTAATCCACAAAGGGCATACGCCGGCGTATCTACTGATACACCGTCGTATCCCTGTTTCTATCTATGGAACTGATCCACAGAATCAGTTTACCATAGATAGGCAGAAGATCCGACATGTGTAATTGAATTACACTGTCGGATCTTAAGGATGCAATTCTAGGCCGGCCGCTAGGTGGCGAGGCCATTGCGGCCGGCCTAGAATATGCAAATGAACACTTACGGCGATCCACGAACGTTCCGACGGGCCCGTCGCGCTAAATCTACGTTGTTTACGTCGAGTTACGCTGCGTAAAAATAGGGCTGAGTCCTATTTAACTAAGCCCTATTAAGTATGGCCGTCGTTCCCGCGTCAAAATTTTAAACTCTACGTCGTTTGCGTAAGACGTTCGTGAATGGCGCTGGACGCCATTTACGTTAACGTCTAAGCAAATGACGTCGGAGCGACGTCAGTTAGCGCAATGCACGTCGGGTAAGTTACCCGATGGAGCATGCGCAGTACGTCCGGCGCGGGAGCGCGCCTAATTTAAATGGGACTCGCCCCATTAGATTCGGCACGCCTTGCGCCGGACGGATTTGAGTTACACCGCCGCAAATTTCCAGGTAAGTGTGTTGTGGATCGATACCTAACTTAGGAAATTTGCGGCAGTGTAACTTAAATCACTTAAGTTACGTTGCGCTGCGGGGCTGTGGATTTGGCCCTTAGTTTCCTGTTCCCGGCCGGTCTGACAGGAAATGCACACTGAGTGCTCACTTCCTTTCAGTCCGGCCAGGAACACAGCAAACTGAATCTCCTGTACCGCGCGGTACCCGGCCCGGCCCGGGCACTATCTGATAGGGGACTGGGGACCCATAATGATAGAACACCGAACTGACAGGAGGAAGAGAAGCTCAGCCACGCTACAGCGGCTGCCTACAGGGAAGAAGGGAAGTTGCGAATAGAAAAACATAGGGACTAGGGAGGGGGGGGGGAGTAAGAACATGAGTGTAAAAAATGAGTGAAGCTCTAACGTAGGCTCTAACGGGGGGGTGCTTAGGGGCCCCCCATTCTGCTTGGGGCCCCCAAATTCCTTCAAATGGCCCTGCCCACACACACATACACACACACAGGGGGAAGGAGCCCAACCCTGTGGGCTTACAAGAAGCCACACCGGCGACGCCTGCCAGAGGGCAGGAGAGGACAGGAGAAGCGACACCTGTCTAGCAATAGCTTAGCAAGGCATTTTCAAACTTGCAGCACAGTTGCTTGCTATCTGGAATTAGGTGCACTGGCCAAAGCAATGAAGAACCAGAAAAATGGAAGTAATTTCGTACTTTTTCACATTTGTAAAACCCGTCTGAAAAGTGACCCGCTGCTCTACTGGAGAGAGTAGAAGAGTGGCTTCCAGGCATTCCAGAGGTGATACTGGCACCTCCTGAATGCCTGTTTTTTTAATATGAGCATTTTGCTCTGAATTTCTGTCGGCTTTAGCGGTGATGCATGCTGTGTATTGCTTCCTTCCGGTACAATTAGATATGCTTTGATTATACAGCTATGTTTTTTTCTTTACTTGCCCATTACAATTACAGGCAAAGTGCAGGAAAATATCAAAACTTGGGGGAGAGAAGCGTTATTTTAGAATAAAGCTTGTCGTGTTTATTATTCTAAATGACTTCAATTTTCCCGGCTCTTCCTTGCTTTTGCCAGCGCATCGATTTTATTTGGTTTCAAAGAAAAAAGAACGTACAATTTCAACAAAAAAAACAAAAAAAATTACATAAACACCGGAGAAACGGCTGCGAAAGACAGAACAAAGAGAAAAGTTTAGGGACAATCTTGTCAAAAAAAAAAAAGAAAACAATTATATATTTTCAAGCGGTTCTACAACAATAGCAACTGTCTGTAAAATATAACATCCCCAACCAAAAAAAAAAAAAAAAGATACGCTCATGTGCATAATTACTAAACCGCATGTTTTTGTTTTTTTTAAGTAATCCTTTATGTTACTGGCCACAAGTTCTTTCTAAATCCCGCGATAACTCGTGGCAGACCTCCGCAATGTCTCCTGGGAACAATGACAAAAGCTCCCAGGAGACATTGCGGCATCGAGGAAGTGACGGAAAACCCGCACACTACCCGATGAATCCATATACAGGAAGCGGCCAGTAACATAAAGGATTACTAAGGTTCGCCTGCCCCTGACAGTGACTTGAGCTGGGCATCGCCACTTAGTGAAGGATTGGCTCGGACGGCTCGGCTGCTCTCAGCTGCTTTAGTCCTGCAAAGGGAACTGAGTTCCTGCTGTTAAAAAAGTGCAGGAACTCCGTTCCTACGCGTTCCTGCAGGACTTGAGCCCTGGTGCATAGTAATCAATAAAAGCATTCCAAAAAGAAATGCCTGAGGCTGGGTTCACACCTATGCGAATTGGATGGCTGGTTTCCCCGCATTCAATTTGCATAACGGGAGATTGTGTCCTGCTCTCTATGGAGCGGGTTTACATATCTTCATTGCGGCTGCACAGAAACGCGTGTGCATCTTTGGCTCTGTTTTAGCCCTGATTCATCCCTGAAACGAAGAGCAGGGACGCACCGGACCCATAATGCGAGCCGCATCCATTAGAGATGTGAACCCATACCTCCCAACTTTTCAACTTCAGAATGAGCGGGGGGGGGAAATCCGCGGATCAAAATTGTTGAGCGGGGGGGGGCACAGATAAAAGTTGTTGAGTGGATTCACCAATCGCGGTAATAGCAGTGCTCGCGGGATCACAGGATTTACAGCGAGTCGCAGGACATTACCGCAAAATCCAGGACGGTTTGGAGGGATGCTTAAAGGGGTTGTAAAGGTAATTTTTGTCCCTAAATAGCTTCCTTTACCTTAGTGCCGTCCTCCTTCACTTACCACATCCTTCCATTTTGCTTTTAAATGTCCTTCTTTCTTCTGAGAAATCCTCACTTCCTGTTCTTCTGTCTGTAACTACACACAGTAATGCAAGGCTTTCTCCCTGGTGTGGAGTGTTGTGCTCACCCCCTCCCTTGGACTACAGGAGAGTCTGGACGCCCACTAACACACAGCTCCTTTCTCTATCTGCAACGTAGAGAGCGTCCTGACTCTCCTATAGTCCAAGGGCAAGCACGACACTCCACACCAGGGAGAAAGCCTTGCATTACTGTGTGGAGTTACAGACAGAAGAATAGGAAGTGAAGATTTCTCAGAAGTAGGGTGACCACATTTCCAAACTACCATTCAGGGACACCCTCCCTTCCCAAAAATCAGTTTGTGCTGTAACGAATCACAGCACAGTGATTGGACACAAGAGGCGGGATTGATGGTTTCTCCAATCACAAGCAGGGGGCGGGGTCTGTGCTCCTCCAGACATTCCCGGCCAGGAAAAGTACTGTCCGTGAGTAAAGCGGTGATGTGGCGGCCTTATTTTGGGGGCATCAGATTGGCCCGGGGGTCGGCTGTGTCAGTTTCATTCCGGGACACTGTATTGTCCTGGAATGAAGGTTCCCGGGACAGACCTGCAAAATGCGGGACTGTCCCGGGCAATCTGGGACACGTGGTCACCCTGCTCAGAAGAAATATCTATCCCACATACCGGCTCCTTCCCCGTTCTCCATCCAGATCCCCCGCAGCAGCCGGCGGGAAAGGGGAGGGGCGAACCTGGCAGCGCTGTGGCCGTGAGAGGAGGGGGTGGCAGGGAGAAAGAAAACACATAAGGGCCCAGAGACATCACTGGGGGGCCAGGAGAGAGGACAGGGGTGGCATTTAAAGGGAACCGATCCGTCCATTTCTCTCCTACTGCCACTGAATGCCTGCAGGAGGGGGAGGAGGAGAAGCGGCATTCAGTGGCTGCATGGACAGATCGGTTCCTCTACATGCCGCTGCCCCTCCTAGCCAGGTGCACAGGGGGGCCGCACGGACCTCCTGGAGCACGAGACCGGGTCCCAATCATGATCCCTGTACGTACACCATTGCTGAGACTTGTAGTTCCCTGTGACCATGGGGTCTACAGGTTGCCCATCCTGACTGTTGAGCAGCTGCCTGTACATCACACAAGGTTTGCTGGGAGAATGCCTCGGAGATAAACCAAACACAGACAGACCACCTTGCCTGATGAAGCCTGACCTTCAACATTTCAGTCTGACAGATGAATGTCAGATGTTCCCCATCTGTATTTCATTTCAGTTCCCATTTTAATACAAACTTCTTAATCCCTCACCTATTTCAAAGTCTTTGTAGACTCTCTCCTAAAACCAGAGCATGCTTGTATCTTACACAAGGGAAGAAGTGTTTATCTGCAGACAGGCAGCCGGGGAGCAAAACATCATCAAACCGAGCTTCTATCTCCATCATACGAATGGTCATTGGAACCCTGTCACCTTTTATAGATTCCGTAATGTCAAGCCTCGTACACACGACCGAGGAACTCGACGGGCGAAACACATCGTTTTCCTCGTCGAGCTCCTTGTTAGGCTGTCGAGGAACTCGACAAGACAAGTTTCTCCATTCCCGTCGAGGAAATAGAGAACTTGCTCTCATGGGCGTCCGCTCCATAGGGCAAGGGGGGTCGTTTGCCCCCCCCTGGAATCGCCAGGGAGAGCCAGGAGCAGGGCCAAACTGGCCCTGGGGCCGATTTAAGCAGTGACTGCAGCGCTCCCCTCCCCTCTAGTTGTCCCTTATTTAGCGTGCCCGTCCCTCTTCTGGGATCAAATCCATTTGTCCCTCATTCCAAAAGGTTCCTCTTTTAGACCATAAATAAATATACTGTCAATATAGTGTAGTGTTTCAGTCAAGGGAAAGGGGTGTTGTGTAATGTATGGGGTCCAGTGGTACAGGGTGCTGTGTAATGTAAAGGGGGCCAGTGATGCAGCGTGCTGTGTAATGTAAAGGGGTCCAGAGCTGTGAGGTGCTGTGTAATGTAAAGGGGTCCAGAGCTGTGAGGTGCTGTGTAATGTAAAGGGGGCCAGTGATGCAGGGTGCTGTGTAATGTAAAGGGGTCCAGAGCTGTGGGGTGCTGTGTAATGTAAAGGGGTCCAGAGGTGCAGTTGTGGAGAGGGGGTACACAGTAGTGACAAAGAGATATTGAAAGATGCAGGGGGCACAGTGGGGTGTTTTTACATTTTAACGTGGGGGGGGGCACTTTTAACCCCTGCTAGCGGTCGAAGAAAGGGTAAAATGCGACTGTGTATCACCGCTGCCGAAGCGCCCCCCTCTGAAAAAATTTCAGCGGATGCCCATGCATGCTCTCTTTTTGGCTTGTCGAGTTTCTCGACAGTTTCCTCTACGAAAATGTACACACGACCGGTTTCCTCGGCAAAAAAATATCTCCTAGCAAGTTTCTTGCTGTTTTTTGCTGAGAAACTGTGTGTACGAGGCCTCACAGTGTTGTCATATGATCAGAGGTGGTGGGCAGCACTCGTTTTTATCTGTCCCTAGAAAAGGCCGCGACTAATGTTGGCCCCACACCTATCAATATGATAATGCAACAAAAAGGATCAAACCGCACGCAAATCATCCCGAAAAAACTCACCACACAACCGATCACAAATCAACTGGCCATGGATGGATTGAAATTCAGCTGGTTCAGTAGGGACTGGGCAAATTTCAACCTATCTATGGCCATTCCCACTCTACAGAAGTCGATCTAAAAGGGACTGTTTGAAAACTTTCATTCGATCAGCAACTGCAGCCAATCATCTGCAGGACTGATCGGTGTATTTTGACAGCAGAGGAGACCCCGCTGTTACAATACCATAACACGGTGGGGTGGATTCCTCCACCACCTAAGCCCTCTATTGGCAGCCTAAAAAGTGACCATTGTCAACCTACTGTCTCGGTCTAGAGCTACACTTTAACCACTTCAGCCCCGGAAGGATTTGCCCCCTTAATGACCGGGCCGTTTTTGGAATATGGCACTGCGTCACTTTAACTGACAATTGCGCGGTCGAGCGACACTGTACCCAAACAAAATTGATGTAATTTTTTACCCACAAATAGAGCTTTCTTTTGGTGGTATTTGATCACCTCTGTGGTTATTATTTTTTGCGCTATAAACAAAAAAAGACCAACAATTTAAAAAATATATATATTTTTTTTTTACTTTCTGCTTCAATACATATCCCAAAAAAATAAATAAAAAAATGTATCCGTATCAGTTTAGGCCGATAAGTATTATTCTACATATTTTTTATTCTCTAGGGTCTCTGCTAAATATATATATATATATATATATATATATATATATATATATATATATATATATATAATGTTTGGAGATCCTAAGTAATTTTCTAGCAAAAAATACAGGGCCAGATTCACGAATAATTACGGCGGCGTAACGTATACCCTTTACGTTACGCCGCCGCAAGTTTTCGGCGTAAGTGCTTGATTCACAAAGCACTTGCCTGTACACTTGCGGCGGCGTTGCGTAAAGCCGTCCCGCGCAAGCCCGCCTAATTTAACCATTTAAATTAGGCGCGTTCCCGCGCCAAACGTTCTGCGCATGCTCCGTTAGGAAATTTTCCACCGTGCTTTGCGCGAAATTACGGCGCTCCGACATGTTTTTTGAACGGCGACGTGCGTAACGTACTTTCGTATTCCCGGACGTCTTACGCAAAAAAAAAAAAATTTGAAATTTGATGCGGAAACGACGGCCATACTTTAACATGGCTGTTCTAAATCTAAGCCATGAAATAGCAGGCTTAAGATTGCGATGGGAAAAACGGACTAGCGACGACGTAAGAGAATGCGACGAACGCGCGTACCTTCGTGGATCGCCGTAAACAGCTAATTTGCATACCCGACGCTGGAAAACGAAGCAAACTCCACCCAGCGGCCGCCGGAGAATTACACCTACGATCCGAAGACGTACGAAGCCGTACGCCTGTCGGATCTATGCCAAAAGCCGTCATATCTTGGTTTGAGGATTCCAAATCAAGATACGACGCAACAAATTTGAAAATACGCCGGCGTATCAGTAGATACGCCGGCGTATTTCTGCTGTGAATCTGGCCCACAGATTTTAACTTGTAAGCAACAAGTGTCAAAAAAAGGCTCAGGGCCGGATTCATGTAGGCCTGCGTAATATTGTGCGGGCGTAACGTATCTCCGATAAAAGTTTCTTAGCAAGCTAAGAAACTTGTCCGCTGGAAACCTGTCCGTCGTACATGTCCGATGGTTAGTACACCTAATCGGACATGTCCGCTGGTTATGACGTGTAACCAACGTCCCAAAATCCCGCGCATGCGTCGAATTGATTCGACGCATGTGTGGAAGCATTGGACTTCCTTGTTTGAGAACGTTGGTGTCTTCTACGTCACCGCGTTCTCTGTCCGCGGGGATTTTGGTTTGATGGTGTGTACATACATCAGACCAAAAGCTCCCAGGAGACATGTCCGATGAAAACGGTCCGCGGACCGTTTTCATCGGACATGTCTCCTCGTGCGTACGAGGCCAGATAAACGCAGCTAAATACTCAAAAATCTTTAAAAAAAAACGCCAACATGGAAAAACGCTAATAAAAGCTAAAAAAACGCTATTGAAAAAACGTTGAAAAACTCACTGCAAAGCTACTGCCATTTCTATAACGTTATTTTAATGTCCAGTGTGCATGAGGTCTTAAGATCGGGAGGTGGTTAGAATCGCGATCTCGATTCTTTAACGATTAATTGTGCCGCTCTACTTCTCGTTCTGCATGTAAATGCAAAATGAATTGTTACTAGACTATTTTCTGTCCAGTTCAAATGTTATTGGTTCATAAAGAATAGGAAGATACAGCATTATGGTAACTAGATGAAGCTGCTGATCATAGGAAATAAATATTTATGATTGTCAGCGCCATCTAGTGACCATAATATGGTATTTTATTCCTTTTATTCATTATGAATGAATAATATTTGACCTGGAAAGAAAATAGCCTAGTAACATTTGATTTTGCACAGAATGAAGGCACACGCAGATTAGCAGGATGAAAAGCTCTGTACATTTTAAATAAATGCGCCCTTAGTCTTCCAAACCCTATGTGTACTGATAACTATCAAACCATATTCCCAATGCTCATGTTTGCACTACATACATATTATATCAGGCCATATTTATTGTATATTTCTCTTTATAGTTACAAAATGGTCATACTATTGAATGCAGAAAACAATATGTGTCTCATTATTTTTTTTATTTTTGTAAAAATCTCTGCGCCTGTTGGTTGCCCAGATACGGCAAAGGCCAGTGTGGGGCTGTAATACAAGTCGTCTTAGCTGAGTACACAAGTCTTCTAAGCCTCCTGGCCTTGGTATGACCTTGGAGGAAAATAATCCTTACCTTTCTGTGACATTCCTGAAAACCAGATGTACTCTTCATCCTCGCTATATTACTTGCTGCAGACGGGAAAACATAAACAAGTTTTTTATTGTTGACTTAGTTTTATGCACAGTCTTATTTTATTGTAAAACCTTCTTTATGTTTGTGTCTATATTTGCCTGTTTGATATGTTTATGGTTGTTTTTTGTGTTTGATATATGGATTGCTATGGATTCAATAGATGCTTTTAGTTTTTTTTCCTGCATAAGGCCAAAGCCAAATATGTTCCTTTGAGATGCTGTTGAATCCGCATTTTGCTATGAGACAGTGTGGACTTATAGCTGAACTCCAAGTACATATAAAAAGCACACATTGATGCAACTCTGTATGTATTAACCACTTAAGGACCGGACCAATATGCTGCTAAATGACCCAAGGGGTTTTTACAATTCGGCACTGCATCGCTTTAACAGACAATTGCGCGGTCGTGCGACGTGGTTCCCAAACTAAATTGGCGTCCTTTTTTCCCCACAAATAGAGCTTTCTTTTGGTGGTATTTGATCACCTCTGTGGTTTTTATTTTTTGCGCTATAAACAAAAATAGAGCGACAATTTTGAAAAAAATTCTATATTTTTTACTTTTTGCTATAATAAATATCCCCCAAAAACATATATAAAAAAAAAAATATTCCCTCAGTTTAGGCCGATACGTATTCTTCTACCTATTTTTGGCAAAAAAAATTGCAATAAGCGTTTATCGATTGGTTTGCGCAAAATTTATAGCGTTTACAAAATAGGGGATAGTTTTATTTTTTTTTTTTTTTTTACTACTAATGGCGGCGATCAGTGATTTTTTTCGTGACTGCGACATTATGGCGGACAATTTTGACACATTTTTGGGACCATTGTCATTTTCACAGCAAAAAATGCATTTAAATTGCATTGTTTACTGTGAAAATGACAGTTGCAGTTTGGGAGTTAACCACAGGGGGCGCTGTAGGAGTTAGTGTTCACTTAGTGTGTGTTTACAACTGTAGGGGGGTGTGGCTGTAGGTCTGACGTCATTGATCGAGTCTCCCTATAAAAGGGATCACTCGATCGATGCAGCCGCCACAGTGAAGCACGGGGAAGCCGTGTTTACATACGACTCTCCCCGTTTATCAGCTCCGGGGCGGCTAGAAACGAATAGCCGCACCCTCGTCCCGGATCGCTCCCCGCGGGTTTCCGACCGCTGCATGTAGCGGGGGGGGGGGGGGTCCCGATCGGACCCCCGACCCACGTCTAGGCAGGCACGTACAGGTACGCCAATGTGCCTGTACGTGCCATTCTGCCAACGTACATATACATGCGGCGGTCCGGAAGTGGTTAATACAACCCTATATATATATATGTATACACACACACTATATTGCCAAAAGTATTGGGACACCTGCCTTTACACACACATGAACTTTAATGGCGTCCCAGTCTTAGTCCATAGGGATAAATATTGAGTTGGCCCACCCTTTGTAGCTATAACCGCTTCAACCCTTCTGGGAAGACTTTCCACAAGGCTTATAAGTATGTCTATGGGAATGTTTGACCATTCTTCCAGAAGCACATTTGTGAGGTCAGGCACTGATGTTGGACAAGAAGGCCTGGCTCGCAGTCTCCACCCTAATTCATCCCAAAGGTGTTCTATTGGGTTGAGGTCAGGACTCTGTGCAGGCCACTCAAGTTCCTCCACCCCAAACTCACTCATCCATGTCTTTATGGACCTTGCTTTGTGCACTGGTCCAAATCATTTGGTGGAGGGGGGATTATTGTGTGGGGTTGTTTTTCAGGGGTTGGGCTTGGTCCTTTATTTCAGTGAAGGGAACTCTAAGAGCCCATTCACATCTAGGAGACAAAACGCCCGACGCCGGACGCTTGTGCCGCTAGAGGGGAGAATTCCCATTGCTGTCTATGGAGATGGTTCACATCTCATAGACGCCGTACGCCTGTCACCTGAAAAAAAGTCCCGGACCCTTTTTTTCAGGCGACATTGGCGTTCGGCCATAGACAGCAATGGGAAGGCTTTGTAAAAAAAAAAAAAAAAGTACACACTCGCGGCAAAATACGCCGCGTACGCGGCGTATCTTGTCGCGGAGGTGTGAATGCAGCCTAAAAGAGGAGGTCCGGGAAAAAAAAATTAAAAGCCAGCAGCTACACATACTGCAGCTGCTGGCTTTTAATAAATGGACACTTACCTGTCCTGCTGTCCCTCGATGTCGGCAGTAGGGTTCCCGGTGTGACACTGCCGCCGCCATTGCGGGTAAGGGAACCTGGCAGTGTAGCCTTTCGGCTTGACGCTGGGAACCCTACTGCGCATGCGCGAGGCCCCGCTCCTCTCTCCTATTAGCCCGGCGGCCGGGGGAGGAGGAGGAGGGAGCCCTGCGGTGATGTCACTGACGCGTTTCGGCCGTATTACCGGATTACCAATTGTGGCACCATGGGGGGTAGGAATCCGATGAGCGGAAGTTCCACTTTAGGGTGGAGCTCCGCTTTAAGGTGTCAGCATACCAAGATTGTAAATTGTAAGCTCTAGCGAGCCGGGCCCTCTGATCCCTCCTGTATTGAATTGTATTATAACTGTACTGTTTGCCCCAAGTTGTGACGCACTGCGCAAACTGTTGGCGCTATATAAATCCTGTATATATAATAATAATAATAATAATATCATGATGACAATATTACACTTGACCCCATTATGTACTGTATATATATCCTCAATGGTGGCTCTCCTAAATCAGTGCTCCTCATGACCCCCAAAATTCCACATGGCCTATACCAAACCAGCAAACCCCTTGTAAATGGCAGCGGAGGAAGGATATTGAGAGTGACTGCTTCCAAAGGATTCCAATAGATCAGAACTTTCAGTACATCCTGCAAATAAGCATACAATTATGGCAGGCAATGGTACCAGAACAATGTATAAGGATGGGAAGTGGAGGATTCTGGTGGGGAGAAGCTCTACAATAGGTTCTGCTGTCAGGACACACAGCAGTCTTGTAGGCTATGATGGCAGTAGACAGTGGCGGCTGGTGCTCAAAATTTTTGGAGGGGCGCAAACAAACTGAAAAATTCTGAAACAAAACCCCATCAATTGCAGCCTCACTGTGCCATCAAACGCTGCCACTGTGCCATCAAACAGCAGCCACTGTACCAAACGCAGCCACACAGTGCCCATCAAACACAGCCACTGTGCCCATCAAACGATGCCACTGTGCCATCAAACGCTGCCACTGTGCCATCAAACACAGCCACTGTGCCATCAAAGAGCAGCCACTGTACCAAACGCAGCCACTGTGCCATCAAAGAGCAGCCACTGTACCAAACACAGCCACTGTGCCCATCAAACACAGCTACTGTGCCCATCAAACGCTGCCACTGTGCCCATCAAACGCTGCCACTGTGCCATCAAACGCAGCCACTGTGCCATCAAACACAGCCACTGTGCCATCAAAGAGCAGCCACTGTACCAAACGCAGCCACTGTGCCATCAAACACAGTCACTGTGCCATCAAAGAGCAGCCACTGTACCAAACGCAGCCACTGTGCCCATCAAACACAGTCACTTTGCCCATCAAGCGTAGCCACTTTGCCCATCTAACGCAGCCCCTGTGCCCATCAAATGCTGCCACTGTCCCCCAAATGTTGCCACTGGGCCCCAAATGCTGCCACTGTGCCCACATCTGTCTGCTGTCTGCCTGGCACTTACCTTGTCTCTGGTGGGTAGTGGGTGATGGCGGCAGGTGGCGAGTGGTGTCCGGTGTCCTCCATTTCTTCCCTGACCCCGATGTCTTCTCCTGCCCGCTTCTCTTCTCGTCCTCTATGATTGAATGCCTTATAGGCGTCCAATCACAGCGCCTGTCGTTTCAGCCAATCAGGTGACAGGTAACACAGACACAGTGCACCTGATTGGCTGAGAGGCTGTTCAATGTTAGGAAAGCGAATTCCTTCGCTTTCCTAACATACAACTGAGTGAGAAACGAGCGCACAGCGTTGTGCCCGCTTCTCACATTTTTGGGCGCCTATTAGAGCCTATGGCTCTAATCAGGTGCTTCCAAAAAACACTCCCACCTCTGTATTTCAGGGGCCGGACACCTGAATAGGGGGTGTCAGCAGCGACCATAGATTCATGCAATGCATGAATCTATCTATGGTAATTAGAGCGGTGCCAGGAGGGGGGGCGGCACTCCTGCGCCCTTTATGGACGCGCCGCCGCTGGCAGTAGATACATCAATGGGCCACACAGAAGACTGGCTATGATCACAAGCAAGGTCCTGTTACATTCTGAAGACCATACAATTAGGAGGTTACAAAAGAGTATCAATAAATGTGATTGTTTGTTGGGTTTTCGTGTCACTTTCATCTTCTTCCTCACATGATTATCCAGAAATCGCAGCTGGCGGCTGACTGATCTCAGGTCTGCAGCTTTTAGTACAAGTTGATGAAGTGCGCCGTTAGTTATAATAGATACAAAGAA
The DNA here is from genome assembly GCF_905171775.1 of Rana temporaria. Taxonomy (NCBI): domain Eukaryota; kingdom Metazoa; phylum Chordata; class Amphibia; order Anura; family Ranidae; genus Rana; species Rana temporaria. Next base: position 49,906,655 of record NC_053493.1, read on the forward strand.
TGTCGTTTATTACCAAAATTGGAAATATTTTTATTCTCAGCAGAGTAATGCCGGACCAGATGTCTGAGGAAATTGGCAGAGTCCACCTCATGTAATTGACTTCTCTGGCATTCCTTTCAACCTTCAATGCATAGAAAATCTTCTGTAATCTCTTGCCACAATTCCCATTAAGGTGGTTTTATTATTTTTTATTGTTAGATTGTACCAATTAGTGGGCAGCATCGTGGCTTATATGTTAGCGCACAGTGACCTTGCGGCACTGAGATTCTGTGATATTAAACCCTCATTTTTAATCAATTTCAGCATCTGATCAAATCACCTATGGAGTATGAAGTTTCATTGGGCCAGATCCTCAGAGCGAGTACGCCGGCGTATCTACTGATACGCCGGCGTACTTTCAAATTTCCCGCGTTGTATCTTTAGTTTGAATCCTCAAACCAAGATACGACGGCTTCTGGGTTCGATCCGACAGGCGTACGTCTTCGTACGCCTTCGGATCTTAGATGCAATACTTCGGCGTCCGCTGGGTGGCGTTCTCGTCGTTTTCCGCGTCGGGTATGCAAATTAGCTATTTCCGACGATCCACGAACGTACGCGCGGCCGACGCATTCTCTTACGTCGTCTCTAGTCGGCTTTTTCCGGCGTATAGTTAAAGCTGGTATTTTGCGGCATATAGATAGACTTGCCATGTTAAGTATGGCTGTCGTTCCCGCGTCGAAATTTGAATTTTTTTGATTTTTTGCGTAAGTCGTCCGTGAATCGGGATGGACGTAACTCACATCTAAGTTAAAAAAAATGACGTCCTAGCGACGTCATTTAGCGCAATGCACGGCTAGAAATTTCGGGACGACTCATGCGCAGTTCATTCGGCGCGGGGACACGTTTCATTTAAATGAAACCCGCACCCTAATCGCCGATTTGAATTCCGCCGCCTGAAATACACTACGTCGCCGTAACTTACGGCCCAAATTCTTTGAGGATTCGAAATTACGCCATGTAAGGTACGGCGGCATAGCGTATCTCTGATACGCTGCGCGGATCTAATTCTATGTGGATCTGCCCCTTTATCTTTTAATCCTTCCCCATGTTCCAGTCTAAGATGGTACTATGACCACCGCCCCAGGTTTCCCGATTCAGGGTGGCCCCTTTCTCTGTGGAGCCACCTTTGCACATAGGGTGTGTCTCCCTGCACTGTGTGCATCAATAGAGCCCCATAGCCTAGGATGGCAGGGCACTTCCCTGATCTTTCCTTCTCCCTTCTCAAAACTAACATACTGGTTCCGGACTGCAGTGTTCACTAGAGCTGCACGATTCTGGCTAAAATGAAATTCACATTTTTTTTGCTTAGAATAAAGATCACGATTCTCATGGCATAACATCATCTTTCACATTATACAAAAAAATTGGGATAACTTTACTATTTCATATTTTTTTTTTTTTTTTTAATCATTCAAGTGTATTTTTTCCCCAAATTCAAAATATTGTTGCACAAATACAGTGTGACATAAAATATTGCAACAACCGCCATTTTATTCTCTAGGGTCTCTGCAAAAAAAAAATAATATGGGCCAGATTCAGATAGATTTGTGTATCTATCTGCCGGCGTAACGTATCTCCTATACGTTACGCCGCTGTAACTTTAGGCGCAAGTTCTGTATTCAGAAAGAACTTGCGCCCTTAGTTACGGCGGCGTAACGTATGTGTTACAGCGTAAGGCCATGTGCTATGACTAGGCGTTACAGTTCAATGTGAGACGCATCAGCTGTTTATTTCCCACTGTGTGCTGTTTTTTTGTAGTGCATTTTCTTTTTACCCAATAAAGGGCACGTCTTTTTTAGACTTGCTGGAGTGCGGCTGTCCATATACGTTTCTTCCTTTGCATGCTCTGTGCATTGCCAGCACCCGTTGGTTCCTGAGTGGACAGTGATTGCCTTAGGTGCGCTCACCTGGAGCGGCAGTTTTCTCTACCTGTTCGTTGCAGCGTAAGGCCGCCTAATTCAAATGGGGATGTTGGGGGCGTGTTGTATTTAAATTTAACTTCACCCCGCATTTTTGACGTTTTTTTGGAACGGCGCATGCGCCGTCCGTAAAATTTCCCAGTGTGCATTGCACCAAATTACGTCGCAAGGACGTATTGGATTCGACCTGAATGTAAATGACGTACAGCCGTATTCGCGAACGACTTACGCAAACGACTTAAAAATTTCAAAACTCGGCGTGGGAACGACGGCCATACTTAACATTAGCTACGCCTCATATAGCAGGGGTAACTATACGCCGAAAAAAGCCGAACTTAAACGACGTAAAAAAATTCGCCGGCGGGACGTACGTTTCTGAATTGCGGTATCTACCTAATTAGCATATTCCTCAAGTAAACATACGGAAGCGCCACCTAGCAGCCAGCCTGAAAATGCAGCCTAAGATACGACGGTGTAAGACACTTACACCTGTCGGATTTTAGGGAAATCTATGCGTAACTGATTCTCTGAATCAGGCACATAGATGCGACCTCCCGCACTCAGAGATACGACGGCGTATCAGGAGATACGCCGTCGTATCTTGTATCTGAATCCGGCCCACTATGTTTGCGGGTTCCATGTAATTTTCTAGCAAAAAATACAGATTTTTAACTAATGTCCGAATCCGTGCCGTCGCAACTTTAAGCGTATGCTCAAACTGAGATACACTTAAATGTTGCTAAGATACGGCCGGCGTAAGTCTCCTACGCCGTCGTATCTTAACTGCCTATTTACGCTGGCCGCTAGGGGCGTGTATGCTGATTTACGCCTAGAATATGTAAATCAGCAAGATACGCCTATTCACGAACGTACGCTTGCCCGTCACAGTAAAGATACGCAGTTTACCTAAGGCGTTTTCAGGCATAAAGATAAACCACCAAAAACATGTTAAGTATGGACGTCGGAACCGCGTCAAATTTTTCACGTTTTGCGTCGTTTGCGTAAGTCGTCCGTGAATGGGGCTGGGCGTAGGTTACGTTTACGTCGAAAGCATTGACTATTTGCGACGTGATTTGGAGCATGCGCACTGGGATACGTTCACGGACGGCGCATGCATCGTTTGTTATAAACGTCATTTACGTGGGGTCACACTAAATTTAAATAAAACACGCCCACAGCTTCAACATTTGAATTAGGCGGGCTTACGCCGGCCCTAATACGCTACGCCGCCATAACTTCGGCCGCAAAATCTTTGTGAATACCATACTCGCCTCTCAAATTTACGGCGGCATAGCGTATAGGAGATACGCTACGCCCGCCTAAAGGTATGTGAATCTAGCCCTTAGTCTTTAAAGTGGGGGTTCACCCAAAAATTACCTTTCTGCCATTAGATCCAGCATACTGCTGATATCTGCAGTATGGTGTTTTTTTTTGTACTTATCGTTTTATCAGCGTTGTTATCCGGCTCCGAGCGGGGATTCCTGCGGGGAATAGGCGTTCCTAAGCCAAGCGGAGTTGATTGACGGGCTGCTAGAGCGCGTCACGCCTTCCGAAAATACCTGAAGTGACACTCGGGTGTTTACGGCGCCTGCGCAGTCAGCTCTACACGGCAGGCGCAGGCGTCGTATAGCGCCGTAAACACTTCGGGTATTTTCGGAAGGTGTGACGCTTTTAGCAGCCCGTCAATCAAATCCGCTTGGCTTAGGAACGCCTATTCCCCGCAGGAATCCCCGCTCGGAGCCGGATAACAACGCTGATAAAACGATAAGTACAAAAAAAAACCCACCATACTGCAGATATCAGCAGTATGCTGGATCTAATGGCAGAAAGTTGATTTTTGGGTGAACCTCCGCTTTAAGTGTTTAACCACTTGCCTACCGCCGTATTGTAAAATGCCGGCAGCAGGCACCCTTCCTCCCTCCGGGCGGACATCATATGACATCTTTGTTTTCCTGGCATTCTGGCGAGTGCCCGCTGCATCACTGTGTACTGCCGTGATGGTCGCCGGGCACCCGCGATTGCTCATCACAGAGCACACAGATCCACGTCCTGTGAGGGGAGAGGAGAACTGATCGTATGTTCCTTGTATATCGGAACAACGATCGGTCTCCTCCCCCCACAGTTAGAATCACTCCCTAGGACACACAATTAACGCCTTGTGTTACCCCCCCTGATCGCCCCCATAGTGTTAACCCCTTCCCTGACAGTCACATTTATACAGTAATCAATGCATTTTTTTAGCACTGTTCGCTGCATAAATGTGAATGGTCCCAAAATAGTGTCAGAAGTGTCTGATGTGTCTGCCGCAATATCACAGTCATGATAAAAATCGCAGATCGCCTCCATTACTAGTAAAAAAAAAAATAATAATAAAAATTACATGAATCTATCCCCTATTTTGTAGACGCTATAACTTTTGCGCAAAGCAATCAATAAACGCAATTTTTTTTTTTACCAAAAATATGTAAAACAATACGCATCGGCCTAAACTGAAGAATAAAATAGTTTTTTGTTTTTTTTGTAAATCGTGATATTTATTATAGCAAAAAGTAAAAAATATTGTGGTTTTTTTTTTCAAAATTGTCGCTCTTTTTTTGTTTATAGCGCAAAAAATAAAAAATGCAGAGGTGATCAAATACCACCAAAAATAAATCTCTATTTGTAGGGGGGGGGGGGGAATGATTAAAATGTAATTTGGGTACAGTGTCGCATGACCGCACAATTGTCATTCAAAGTGTGACAGCTCTGAAAGCTTAAAATTGGCCTGGGCAGGAAGGGGGTGAAAATGCCCTGTATTGAAGTGGTTAAACTGCCCTCATTTACAGACCAAAGTTTATCCTTTTGATCGAAGAACATTGGGCTAGATTCAGGTAGGGGCAACGTAAATTTGTGCGGGCGTAGCGTATGTTATTTGCGCTACGCCGCCGCAATTTAGAGAGGCAAGTGCAGTATTCACAAAGCACTTGCTCCGTAAGTTGCGGCGGCGTAGCGTAAATCTGCCGGCGTAAGCGCGCCGAATTCAAATTGTCAAGAGGTGGGCGTGTTTTATGTAAATAAAACGTGACCCCACGTAAATTACGTTTCTCACGAACGGCGCATTCGCCGGCTGTGAACGTATCCCAGTGCGCATGCTCCTAATCACGTCGCAAATAGTCAATGCTTTCGACGTGAACGTAATTTACGCAAAGCCCTATTCGCGAACGACTTAAATTTTTCAAAATTCGACGCAGGAACGACGTCCATACTTAACATTGGCTATGCCTCATATAGCAGGAGTAACGTTACGCCGGAAAAAGCCTTACGCAAACAACGTAAAAAAATCTGCGGGGCGCACGTACATTTCTGAATCGGCGGAATCTTGTCAGCTGTCAGAAGTGAGCAGAGAACTTTCTGCACTTGTTACATAGAATCGGGGAAATGCTGTTTTAAGATCGGAAGGGGAGTAGAATTTCAATTATTTAATGATTAATTGTGCAGCTCTACTGTTAACTCTTTCCTATGAAGCCTGGAAGTTCAGAGAAGCAGCACTGAGAGAACAGTGTTGAATATTGTAAACCGCATGTGCTGGAGTAGGAATTTTAACAAAGTTTAGTGTGGTATGTTTATTTTATTGTGCTCAGTGTGTTAAACGAAATCACTGAGTGTTTAATTCTACTTTAAGATGATATTTATGGAGAAAAAAAAGAATTCTGCCAAGCGACAGAATTTATCTGTGAAATTATCCCGGCAGTCAGAAGCTCCTCTTCCCCCGAGGACAGTGACAGAGAAATTTGTAGATGTTGCTGCTTTAATCACTGCATAATTTACTTTATTATTGTGTTCAGCATTACGTTATGGCTGCTTTTGTGAATAAATGAATGCGTTTGTTATACTCGCTCCATGTAGATCAGGCATGTCCAAAGTCCGGCCCGCGGGCCAAATGCGGCCCCCCTGTTGATTTAATATGGCCCCCCTGGGGATTTGGATATATATATTGGCCCGGATTCAGGTAGATTTGCCCCTTATTTACGGAGGCACAGGGCAGCGTTTTTGCCCTGCGCCCCCGCAAATTTACTGCGCTACCCGCGATTCACGGAGCAGTAGCTCCGTAAATTGCGTGTGCGCTGTGTAAACTTGCCCTGCGTAAGGGCGCCTAATGTACATGATCCCGTAGGGGGCGGGAATCATTTAAATTAGGCGCGCTCCCGCGCCGAGCGTAGAGCGCATGCTCCGTCGGGAAACTTTCCCGACGTGCATTGCGGCAATTGACGTCGCAAGGACATCATTTGCTTCAAAGTGAACGTGAATGGCGTCCAGCGCCATTCACGAATCACTTACGCAAATTACGTAAAATTCGAACGTCGCAACGCGGGAACGACCGGTATACTTTAGCATTGGCTGCCCCTGCTATTAGAAGGGGCAGCCTTATGCTAAACACGCCGTTCGGAAACGACGTAAATTGCGTACGCAGGGTTCGCGCAACATTGTGAATTGGTGTTAGTATGCAATTTGCATACTATACGCTGAGCACAATGGGAACGCCCCCTAGCGGTCATCGCAAGAATGCAGCCTAGATATGGGTGGCATAAGAGCCTTATGCCACGCAGATTTTAGGCTGCAGTCGGCGTTACGATGTTCCTGAATCAGGAGCATTCGTAACGCCGGGGCAAGTAAGCAATTGCGCTGTGTAACCTATGGTTACACAGGCGCAATTGCTACTTGAATCCGGGCCATTGTTTGTGGTCCCCCGGGCCACAAAAGATATATACCGTTTTTATCGGCGCTGCCTTGGAGGGGACAGGACGAGCGCCGTCAGATTACATGAAGAGAATCTCCTGTTTACTTAGCAGCATCTGTATTGGAAGTCCTGTCTCCTGGGATGCCATTGGACGACTGTTCTGTCTATCATAGGAGGCGGGACTTTGTATTTAAGAGGCCACAGAGTAAACAAGAGATTCTCCTGTTTGTAATCTGTCGGCACTCTGAGGCTGCAGATGGGCATCGATCAGGCTGCACTGATGGCAATGTTAAGGCTGCATTTATGGCACATGTGAGGCTGCATTTATGGCACATGTGAGGCTGCATTTATGGCACATGTGAGGCTGCATTGGTTGCAATGGTAAGGCTGCATTGGTTGCAATGGTAGGGCTGCATTGATTGAAATGGTAAGGCTGCATTGGTTGCAATGGTAAGGCTGCATTCATGGCACATGTAAGGCTGCATTCATAGCACATGTGAGGCTGCATTTATGGCACATGTGAGGCTGCATTGGTTGCAATGGTAAGGCTGCATTCATGGCAATGGTGAGGCTCCATTCATGGCAATGGTGAGGCTGCATTCATGGCAATGGTAAGGCTGCATTCATGGCAATGGTGAGGCTGCATTCCTGCAATGGTGAGGCTGCATTCATGGAAATAGTAACACGGTATCTCCAAATAACACGCCCAAGTTTCCCCACAGTAGGTCAACCGTTCTTTCATCAAGCCTCCCCAATTGGCTCAGCTTTGGACTGCCATACAAAATGTGACAACACTTGTGCATAGCCAACTTGTACACACATACCAGTGACAATGTAGACAGGAGCCAGTTAACCGACCAGGAATGTGTGGAGGAAACCAGCATAAACCACACAGACATGCAAACTCCATGCAGATAGCATCTTGGATCAAGGACCCCCCGAGCTGCAAAGCATAAGTGCTAACCACTAAGCCACTCGTCACCCCATTAGTGGTTTCCTGTCTTCTTATGTACAGAGTAGATGCTTCATATTTTCTAAAAACCTTGAAATGTGTATAATCCAGAGGACTGTTTGGTTTTCTCAACAAAAGTGGAGTTACTCCTTAAATATGCGGCTATAAAGAATCTATAACCCATTGGAACGATCGATACAAAAAAAAGGCAATTTTTCTCAGAGGAATATCTCATTTCATTTGTTTCTGAAAATAGGACTGCTAGATAAATGTCTTTTAATTTTAAAGACTCAAGTGAAGAGACTAATTCATTGTTGTAATTGCACACATAAGTCATTACATATCAACAAGCCGAATCGATGGGGATGCAAACAGGCAAGAACATTTCAGTCTATAAAGAATCCCATCCATACCAGAGACAGATTAGGGTGGGGAACTTTCTTTTTTAATATCCCTCTTCCCACCTACTGGCTGGCTGGGGTTGTTCTGCTCTGATCTGTTGACACGGGTTACATCTGCCAGGTGAATTGCCTGCCTTAGGTGGCACATTCTATTCATGGCCAGGGAGGCATTGGGAGTTTAACCACTTAAGCCCCGGACCAATATGCTGGCTAAAGACCCAAGGGGTTTTTACAGTTCGGGACTGCGTCGCTTTAACAGACAATTGCGCGGTCGTGCGACGTGGCTCCCAAACAAAATTGGCGTCCTTTTTTCCCCACAAATAGAGCTTTCCTTTGGTGGTATTTGATCACCTCTGCGGTTTTTATTTTTTGCGCTATAAACAAAAATAGAGCGCCAATTTAAAAAAAAATTCAATATTTTTTACTTTTTGCTGTAATAAATATCCCCCAAAAACATATATAAAAAAAAAATTTTCCTCAGTTTAGGCCGATACGTATTCTTCTACCTATTTTTGGTAAAAAAAATCACAATAATCGTTTATCGGTTGGTTTGCGCAAAATTTATAGCGTTTACAAAATAGGGGATAGTTTTTTTGCATTTTTTATTTTTTTATTTTTTTTACTAGTAATGGCGGCGATCAGCGATTTTTTTCGTGACTGCGACATTATGGCGGACAATTTTGACACATTTTTGGGACCATTGTCATTTTCACAGCAAAAATGCATTTAAATTGCATTCTTTATTGTGAAAATGACAGTTGCAGTTTGGGAGTTAAACACAGGGGGCGCTGTAACATTTGGGGATTACTTTGTGTGTGTTTACTAGTGTAGGGGGGTGTGTCTGTAGGACTGACACCATCGATCGAGTCTTCCCTATAAAAGGGATCACTCGATCGATGCGCCGCCACAGTGAAGCACGGGGAAGCCGTGTTTACACACGGCTCTCCCCGTTCTTCAGCTCCAGGGAGCGATCGCGACGGAGCGGCTATAAACAAATAGCCGCGCCGTCGTCCCGGATCGCTCCCCGAGCGGACCCGACCTCCGCATGTACCGGGGGGGGGGGTCCCGATCGGACCCCCCACCCACGTCAAGCAGAGGACGTACAGGTACGTGATTGTGCCTGTCCGTGCCATTCTGCTGACGTATATGTACATGAGGAGGTCGGGAAGTGGTTAATAGGCCTCAAAGATCTGCACCGGCGCAGAGTATCTGAGATACGCTACGCCGCCGTAACTTACCTGGCTTTGGTTTGAATCCAGAAATAATTTGCGCCGTAAGTTACGGCGGCGTAGTAGGGGTCGTGTTTAATTTAAATGAAGCGCGTCCCCGCGCCGTACGAACTGCGCATGCCCCATCCGTCAAAACTCCCAGGGTGCATTGCTCCAAATGACGTCGCAAGGACGTCATTGTTTTGGTCGTGAACGTAAGTGGCGTCCAGCCCCATTCACGGACGACGTACGCAAACGACGTAAAATTTTCAAAATTATACGCGGGAACGACGGCCATACTTAACATTGAGTACGCCACCAGATAGCAGCTTTAACTATACACCGGAAAAAGCCGAACGGAAACGACGTAAAAGAATGCGACGGCCGCTCGTACGTTTGTGGATTGTCGGAAAAAGCTAATTTGCATACTCAACGCGGATTATGACGTGAACGCCACCCAGCGACCGCCTTAAAATTGCATCTTGGATCCGACGGCGTACTAAGGCGTACGCCTGTCGAATCTAACACAGATGCCGTCGTATGTTGTTTGGTGGATACCAAAACAAAGATACGACGCGCAAAATTTTAAATTACGAGGCGTATCAACAGATACGCCGGCGTAATTTCTTTGAGGATCTGCCCCAAAGTGTTTTATGCATCCTTGGTATACAACTTATATTTCCAAAAAATAAACAAAATGTAAAGAGAAGACTTGATGGACCTACTTAGTCTTTTATGTTGCTACACTTATTTTGCTGGTTATACATTGTAAGATTTCTCTTAAAGAAATCAATGGATTCCCCCACCCATACTAAACAGCATGGGTGGAGGATTCTTCCCTGCTGATTATTGTATTTTGATAGCTTGAATTTGTGGCTGTCAGAATACCTGAACAGTGACTATATCCAGGGCTGTCTTAATGCATGGGGACCCCTGGGCACGGCCCAGGGGCCCAAGGTACATGGGGGCCCCATGAAAATCTTGCATTACATCATACTTGCAAACTGTCCCGGATTTGATGGGACAGTCACGGTTTTTATTAAGCTGTCCCGGGATGGCTTTTGTGAAGCTTCCTGGGAACCTGTACTGTGCCCGTATTGTGCCCTTCTCCCCCTGTACTGTGCCCTCCTGATTCCAGTATTGTGCCCTTCTCCCCCTGTACTGTGCCCTCCTGATTCCAGTATTGTGCCCTTCTGCCTTCTCCCCTGTACTGTGCCCTTTCTGTTTATTAGTCTCTCCCCTGATTGGCTGACTGAATTTGATTGACAGCCGTGGAAGTCAGTGGCGCAGCTGCTCTGTCCCAGCCAATCAGGAGGAGTGTACTGGATGGCTGACGGGATCGTGGACTTTGTTGGAGAGAGAAAGAGCTCAGGTAGGTAATGGGGGAGTTCTGGGGGGGGGGATGCATTAAGAATGCATTAAGATAAAAACCTCTTCTGCCTTTACAACTCCTTAAAACTGTTTTCTGCAGGCAGCCGCAATAGAAAAGGAGAGAGAAGAATACAAGCCTGAGCCTCCACCACCTTTCACATCCGTGGGAGTGGGTGGGACAGCCAGTGGGCAGATTCAGTTGGATGGCCAGTGGGCGGGCGCTAGGGAATGTTGGCGGTCAGGCCACGTCCTAAATCTGTGTAAGGTGCCCCAAAATTTTTGATGGCTTCCCTGGGCACAGCAGGGGGTCCAGTGCATCCCCGTTCACGGATTCAGGTTTGGTCTATATTTTTGCCTGCATTCAGACCTGAAACAGAGCCAAAGGCGCACAGAACCCTTTCTGCTGGGCACTCCACGCCTGCCCCGGAGATATGGGAACCAGCTACATTGAGAGTCGGTCACACTCTCCTGTCATGCGAATTGGATGCGGGGAAACCTACATCCAATTTCCATAAGTGTGAACCCAGCCTTAAGCTCCCCTTTTTACATATGTGTAATATGTTTACACTGCATTCTTCATTTCTCAACTATTTTAACCACTTCCTTACTGGGCACTTAAACCCCTTCCTAACCAGAGGACTTTTTGCGATTCGGCACTGCGTCGTTTTAACTGACAATTGCGCGGTCGTGCGACGTGGCTCCCAAACAAAATTAACGTCCTTTTTTCCCCACAAATAGAGCTTTCTTTTGGTGGTATTTGATCACCTCTGCGGTTTTTATTTTTTGTGCTATAAACAAAAATAGAGCGACAATTTTGAAAAAAAAAAAAATTTTTTTACTTGTTGCTATAATAAATAGCTCAATTTTTTTTTCACGTTTTTTTTTATCCTCAGTCTAGGCTAATACGTATTCTACATATTTTTAGTAAAAAAAAAAAAAAAAAAACGCAATAAGCGACTGGTTTGCGCAAAAGTTATAGCGCCTACAAAATAAGGGACAGAATTATTATTATTTTTATTTTTTTTTACTAGTAATGGCGGCGATCTGCGATTTTTATTGGGACTGCGACATTATGGCGGACACATCGGACACTTTTGACACATTTTTGGCGCCATTCACATTTATACTGCAATCAGTGCTATAAATATGCACTAATTACTGTATAAATGTGACTGGCAGGGAAGGGGTTAACACTAGGGGGTGAGGAAGGGGTTAAATGTGTACCCTAATATTAGTGTTCTAACTGTGGGGGATGGGGGGTGACTGGGGGGGGGGTGACCGATCTGTGTCTCTATGTACAAGAGACACAGATCCGTCTCCTCTCTCCCCTGACAGCACCGCTGTCTGTGAGAGCCGAGAATGAGAGATGATCTCATATGTAAACATATGAGATCATCTCTCATTGGCCGCACAGATCGCCTAGGAAACGGCCGCTCCGATTGGCCGTTCACGGCGATCTGTGACTGGCTGTGTCCAAGGGACACGGCCAGCACAGCAGTTCCCCGCTGCGCGCTCGGGAGCGCGCGCGGGGAACGTGCAAAGGGGCGGCCGTAAAAAGACGGCCTGTTAGAGATTGGGAGCCGCACTGAGGCACAAAGTCGTACGGCCGTCAGCAAGTGGTTAAAGCGTTACAAAACCCAAACGGATCCGGATCACTCAGGTGTGTATGGAGCCTAGTACCAAGGCTCAGTACAGCTCACAGAAGCCTAAGCAGCCCAATGGCCTTATTAGGTCAATGATGTCACAAGCATCCAAACCCCCCTTGTGTATGTGCAGCTGCAGGGTGTGCTGCATTTGATTGGACAGCAGTGGATGAGAGTAATAGACCAGCCTAAGTTTGGAGCAGACCTGGGCCCATCTCTGCTTGTTATCTGCAGATGTAATAGACAAGTAACATTACATAGCTCCCAACTGTCCCTGATTCGAGGGACTGTCCCTGATTTGGAACAAAGCCCCTCTGTCCCTCTTTCCTTTTAATTTGTCCCTCATTTTGGTCTGATATATATAGTTGTATATAAAATGCACTTTTAGGCCCGGATTCAAAAAGAATGGCGTAACTTTCGGCGGACGTAGCGCATCTCATATACGCTACGCCGCCGTAACTTAGAGAGGCGAGTACGTAATCAGAAAGAACTAGCGCCCAAAGTTACGGCGGCGTAGCGTAAATGGGCCGGCGTAGGCCCGCCTAATTCAAATTATCAAGGCAGTGGGCGTGTTGTATTACAATGAGCCGTGACCCCATGTAAATGAGGGGCCAAAGCGAATGGCGCATGCGCCGTCCGTGGACGTATCCCAGTCCGCATGCTCAAAATCACGTCAGCTAGAATGCCCAAGATACGCTAAACACTGCCTACGACGTAAACGTAACTTACGCACAGCCCTATTCACGTACGACTTACGTAAACGACGTAAATTTCGACGGTCGTTCCGACGTCCATACCTTAACATGACTTACCCCTGCTTTATGAGGGGTAAAGTTACGCCGGTCGGACGCCTTACGTAAACAGCGTATATTAATACCCCGGGCGCAAGTAGGTTCGTGAATCGGCGCATCTAGGTCATTTGCATATTTATAATGGGAACGCCGAATGCATCCAGCGTAACTATGCGCCCACGATACGCCGGCGTAGGCAAGTTACGTCGGACGGCTGAAGCCATGTTTTTGGACGTATCTCGCTTTGTGAATCCAAATCCTAATTTTCTGCATTTGTACATTTCAAAAGATAATATAAAGGAATAGTAGTGGTAAAAAAAAAAAAGCACTTGTGGGTTTAACTAATTCTTTTTTTTTTTTATAATCCTCCTTTAAGGGGGCGTGGCAGGGGGTGTGTCTTATGCCTGCATACTTTTGCTAATAGGCGTCCCTCGTTCCCATCTCAAAAAGTAGGGAGCTATGACATTACTCTGTATCTCTCTATCCTGCGTCCGAACAGTGTTATAAACATTGTATCAGACGGCCTGATTTTATGACAGCAGCAGCTTCTACAGCTGCTATATTTAGTCTGATGACACACAGGCGACTCTGCCGCTAGCGATCCTGCTGCTGGCAATTTGTCAAAATCAACAGTGGCAGGATCGCTAAGAGGCTGTCTGTTTTGTCCCTGTGGAATCGCTTTCTCTGTAGCCGAGGCAGAGAGATGTCCCTCCCGTCGCTAGCAATTGAGGTTTCAGCAATTCCATAGGGACAGACAGACAACCTTTTCAGTGATCCTACTTCTGGAGATTTGAAGCTGGTTGCATAATCTCTTATATATCAAGTCCATCATTTTGACTGCCAGAAATTGCTGGTAAGCACAAGGGGCTTGGGTAGCAGCAACGGGGCAGAAGGCCAGGGCATACTACATACATCCTGTGTACAGCAATTAAGGGGCAGATCCACAAAAGTATTACGCCGGCGTATCTCCTGATACGCCGCGTAATTTCAAATTTCCTGCGTCGTATCTTTGTTTTGTATCTTCAAAACAAGATACGACGGCATCTCGACTAAGACGTACGCCTGTCGGATCTAAGCTGCAATTTTTCGGTGGCCGCTAGGTGGCGTTTCCGTCGAATTCCGCATTGAGTATGCAAATTAGCTAGTTACGGCGATCCACGGACGTACGTCCGGCCGGCGCATTTTTTTACGTGGTTTGCGTTCGGCTTTTTCCGGCGTATAGTTAAAGCTGCTGTTATGAGGCGTACTCAATGTTAAGTATGGCCGTCCTTCCCGCATAGAAATTTGAATTCTTTACGTCGTTTGCATAAGTCGTTCGCGAATAGGGATTTGCATAGAATGATGTCATCGTCGGAAGCATTGGCTTGTTCCGGGTTAATTTCGAGCATGCGCACTGGGATACCCCCATGGACGGCGCATGCGCAGTTAAAAAAAGAACGTTGTTTACGTCAGGTCACGACGTATTTAAATAAAACACGCCCCCATCACAGCCATTTGAATTCCGCCGCCAAAGATACACTACGCCGCCGTAACTTACAGCGCGGATTCTTTGTGGATTAAAAAAAAAGTAAGTTATGGCTGCGTAGTGTATCTTAGATACGCTACGCCTGGCGCATAAATGCGCCGCTGTACGAGGATCTGCCCCTATATCTTTACTGGTGTGTGTACCACGCCCAGTGCCCACACAAAGGCTGAGTTCACCTTTAGAACATGTTACATATTTCACCTGTAATGAGGGTGATACAACAATTCTAGTGTATATGCCATAGTTTGTAGTTACTGTGGGGGCTATTTACTAAAGGCAAATCCACTTTGCACTACAAGTACAAGTTGCTGTAAATCTGAGGGGAAGATCTGAAACGAGGGGAAGCTCTGCTGATTTTATTATACTATCATGTGCAAGCTAAAATGCTGTTTTTTATTTTCCTTGCATGTCCCCCTCGGATCTACAGCGACTGCACTTTCAAGTGCAATTTCAGTGCAATTTTCAAGTGCACTTTTCACTTGTAGTTTGCACTTGTAGTGCAAAGTGGATTTGCCTTTCGTAAATAACCCCCGATACTTTTTGTGCAAGCCAATCATTATACACTTATTGGGATCTTTCTTTATCAAAGATACCGTATTTTCCGGCGTATAAGACGACCTTTTACACCTAAATTTCACAGCTAAAAAACGGGGGTCGTCTTATACGCCGGGTGAAGGGGCCGCCAGATGGATGTCAGTGCATCGGTAATACTGTATACATACAGTATGCAATGCACTCTGTTGATGAATACAGAGCCTGCTAAGCCTGCTCGGATTGGAGACAACCTCTGCCAATCCGAGCAGGACACATTACAGTGAGTCAGAGTGGCGCGGGCTGATGATGTCACAGCCTCTGCCAATCCGAGCAGGCTTTGTGTTCATTACTAGAAATACACCGCTTGCCGTGATTGGCTCAGCGCCGTTTGGCTCCAAATTCGATTGAGAAGAAGGAAATCTAATCAATAAGAAGCCTCAGAAGGGGGGTCGTCCTATACAGTGAGTATAGGCAAAAACTTAGGAAAAACAGTAGCATTAGGGGGTCGTCTTATACGTCCGGTCGTCTTAGGCCGCGTACACACTATCGGTCCATTCGATGAGAATGGTCTGATGGACCGTTTTCATCAGTCCAAACCGATCGTGTTAGTTAACCTTCAGTCAAAAAAATAGGAACTTGCTTTAAAATTTAACACCTAACCGATCGGTCAAAACCGATCGTTAGTACGCATGACCATCGGTTAAAAATCCACGCATGCTCAGAATCAAGTCGACGCATGCTTGGAAGCATTGAACTTCGTTTTTTTCAGCACGTCGTTGTGTTTTTACGTCACCGCGCTCTGACACGATCGGTTAATTAACCGATGGTGTGTAGGCGCGATGGACCATCAGTCAGCTTCATTGGATGGACTGATCGTGTGTACGAGGCTTTATACACTGGAAAATATGATATGTACCAGAATACATTTGTCCACAATTTATGAAGAAACCAGATTTTTTTATATATATATTTTTTTTTACTGGATATATTTTGTAGCAAAAAGTAATTTTGTACTAATTTGTTTATATCGCAAAAAAAGCAAACCCAGTGGTAATCAAATACCACCAAAATAAAGCTCTATTTGTGGGAAAAAAATTATATAAATGTTGTTTTGGTAAAGCATTATATGACCACGCAACTTAAAATGTAAGTGGCTAAAAACAGTGCGTCTATCATTTACAGATTCCTGTGAATAAATAAACTACAAGTACCACAGGGGCAGGCGCACTTGTAGTTTCAATGGGCTGCAGAGGCGCTGGCGAGCGCTAACGTCGTCCACTCACATGGCCTTTGCCTTTCAAACAGAAAGCCCATACAGAGGTACATGCTGAAAGCCGGAGGACATGTCTGTAGGAACCCACCTTGCACCCCCTGATCTACTGATCACAGGTGAAATGCTTTCCAGGCTCCTGCAGGAAAAAATAATAAATTCTCATTTTTTTATACAGCAAAAATATTTGCATTTATTATTTTTTATATAAAGGTGAACTTATCCTTTAGGCCGGGTTCACATATGTGCAAATTGGATGTGGTTTTCACTGCATCCAATTTGCATGACATGCGAGTGAGACCGGCTCTTAAAGTTTACACATGCCCGTGGCAGCCGCCGTGCGAGTTCCAAAAGGGTCCTGTGCGTTTTTGGGTCCAGATCAGGTACGAATTCCGGCAAAAATGTGGACCTGAATCGCACCTGAACCAGTGAACAGAAACGTACCGGATCCAGGGCTGGAAAACGCGTCCGCACATATTTAAACCTGGCCTTCAGGAATATGGTGTTACCATCCCACATCCATCCAGCCTGCTCATTAGAAAATGAAGGATCAGCACAACACAGATATGCGATTTCTTTGTATTTCTGGGTTATCATGTCATTCTCACATTGTGAAAAGGGGCATCACTTTAAAGTGGACTGAATATAGTCATCATTATCTAATGGCCTTCTTTTTATTGTTGCAGGTGTGCTCTTTCTGCAATATGGGGAGGACACCAAAAAGCTGCAGATGCCGAATGAAATAACCGGTGTAGACACCATACGTGCCCTGTTCGTAAGTGCCTTCCCTCAGCAGCTTACAATGAAGGTACTGGAGTCCCCCAGCACAGCCATATATATCAAAGACGACGGCAGAAATATCTATTACGAATTAAGTGATGTCAGGTGAGCAAAACACTTCACGTTGTTTTAAATTATGTGTATCGTTGTGTATGTGTATGTACACTCTATTGTCAAAAGTATTGGGACACCTGCCTTTACATGCACATGAACTTTAATGGCATTCCAGTCTTAGTCCGTAGGATTCAATATTGGGTTGGCCCAACCTTTGCAGCTATAAAAGCTTCAGCTCTTCTGGGAAGGTTGTCCACAAGGTTTAGGAGTGTGTCTATGGGAATGTTTGACCATTCTTCCAGAAGCGCATTTGTAAGGTCAGGCACTGATTTTGAACAAGAAGGCCTGGCTCACAGTCTCTGCTTTAATTCATCCCAAAGGTGTTCTATCGGGTTGAGGTCATGTCTCATGTGCAGGCCAGTCAAGTTCCTCCCCTCCCAATCTAGCTCATCCATGTCTTTATGGACCTTGCTTTGCGCACTGGTGCGCAGTCAAGTTGGAACAGGAAGGGGCCACCCCCAAACATTTCCCACAAAGTTGGGAGCATGAAATTGTCCAAAATGTCTTGGTATGCTGAAGTCTTAAGCCTCGTACACAGGACCGAGGAACTCGACGGGCGAAAAACATCGTTTTCCTCGTCGAGTTCCTTGTTAGGCTGTCGAGGAACTCGACAAAGCAAGTTTCTCCATTCCCGTCGAGGAAATAGAGAACTTGCTCTCTTTTTGGCTCGTCGAGTTTCTCAACATTTTTCTAGACGAAAATGTACACACGACCGGTTTTCTCGGCAAAAAAATATCTCCCAGCAAGTTTCTTGCTGGTTTTTGCCGAGAAACTCGGTCGTGTGTACGAGGCCTGAGGGATCTTTCACACGGCGGCCCGTTCAGGCCCGCCTGCCAGTTTTTTTTTTTTTTTTAGGCGGACCTGAAGGGGCGCTCTGTGCTCCTCTATGGGGCCGCGGATGTCAGCGGTGACATGCCCGCTGACATCCGACCCGCTCCGATCCGCCAAAGTGTGACGGAGGTCCGTGTTCTTTCGATCCCCCCATAGGGGAGAGCGGAGAAAAGACAGGGCGGTCCCTGCACAGTGTGCGGGGACCACCCTGTCATCCGCCGGCTCAGCGGGGATCAACGGAGCGATCCCCACTGAGCAAGCGGAGGTTCACGGGGCGGATCATTACTGATCCGCCCCGTGTGAAAGGGGCCTTAAGAGTTCTCTTCACTGGAACTAGAGGGGCCAAGCCCAACCCCTAAAAAACAACCCCACACCATAATCCCCCCTCCACCAAATGATTTGGACCAGTACACAAAGCAAGGTCCATAAAGACATGGATGAGTGAGTTTGGGGTGGAGGAACTTGACTGACCTGCACAGAGCCTTGACCCCGATAGAACATCTTTGGGATGAATTAGAGCAGAGACTGCGAGCCAGACCTTCTTGTCCAACATCAGTGCCTGACCTCACAAATGCGCTTCTGGAAGAATGGTCAAACATTCCCATAGACACACTCCTAAGCCTTGTGGATAGCCTTCCCAGGAGAGTTTAAGTTGTTATAGCTGCAAAGGGTGGGCCAACTCAATATTAAACTCTATGAACTAAGACTGGGATGCCACTAAAGTTCATGTGCATGTAAAGGCAGGTGTCCCAATACTTTTGACAATATAGTGTATCTATGTTATATTTTCCATGCAAATTCCTACTAGACTGAGAAAGTTTTTTCACTTTGTAATAGATAGCTTGCTCTTCCAAAGTGTTTTTTCTCTAAACTAGAATGTCCTGGGTAATCACCAGCACCAATGTGGAGGTGAGTTCTATAGCAGGGGGAAGTTGGGCCCAGGAAGGGTGAGAGCCTGATATCATTACATCCCTAGGCCGTATCACATCCCAGCATTCCTCCTGGTAGGAACAGCCTTTTCTTTCCAACTCACACTGACCCTCTGACTTTTAGAAAGGGAGTGGAGGGAACATTGTTTATAGTGAGTCAAGTGAACACAGTATTTTTTTTTTTCAAATGCCTGAAGCAATCCTTGAAGTGTATCATATCATTATGTTGCTGTAAAATTTTAAAAAGCCTGTTAGTCTTACTTCTCTTGGTAAACTTCAGAACATGCACTGTAAATGCTTCCTCCCCAGATTTATCGCGTTTCGGTTATTCCTCTACACGCGTTGGAGCATACACTGTCAACACTAGATCAGAATAAATGATGATTATTAATATTCCAGGCATTCACAGCCCTTGATACTAAGTCAGCCATCATGGAGGGTTGAGGCAATTTAAGTACTGCAGCAAAGACATTAATATTCTATAATCTCACCCCTAGGACTCATTCTGAGTACCTCATTATCATTATCATGTGAAATTACAGCATTACACCAGGGCACATGATTAAGATCGTGAGGCATGTGCAAATAATGTGAATTAACTCTAATGACCAATTTTGTATATATATATATATATTTTTTCATTATAACTTGTATTTCGTTGTTTGTTTAAACTTTTATTTTCTGATGCTTAAAGGGGTTTTGACCTGTAAACTATTCCTTACAGTGCACCTGTTGTCAGGCTATGGACAGTCACATATTTGCATACACTTAACAAACAGTAAATGAGCATTATAGCAAGCTCAGTTACCTCTGCAGCTGCAATCACTGTGAAGAAATTCATCCTCAAATTTCACAAAGAAGCACTGGAGTTGCTTATGTCAGGTTTTAGCATTTTGCACTTCCTCTATGTGTATTTTACTGAATAAAAGGATTGTAAACTGCTTTTAGAGGGGAGAAGTGTCTCTGCTTTCAATTTTGAGGATTAATTTCTCCACTGTTTCTGCAGCTACAGGTCAGTGAGGCATTGGTTTAAAGCTAAAATCTGATACAAATGATATGTATATTCTGCATTTTATGCAAATAATATAAATGAACTGTGTGTGTGTGTGTGTGTGTGTGTGTATATATATATATATATAGATATTATATATAGGTATATATATATATATATTGTGAGGGGTTAGCTCGGTAGCGGGGTGTGTGACCCCTTGGTTGGGTTCACCACACACTGAATTTATACAGACTGGCAGTCGAAGACGGTTGAAAACAAAGTTTCTGGTTTATTTTTCCATCTTGCTGGAAAACAATTGCAAGCATCCAAACAGCATAAACAAAATCAAACATAAAATAAATCCTAGCCACTCTGGGCGTCTACCTTCCACACAGGAACCTATCTATGAAGTCTAACTACTGCTGGGTAGACAGTGCTGGTCATACAGCACTAAACAATAGTCTATGAAGTCTAACTACTGCTGGGTAGACAGTGCTGGTCATACAGCACTAAACAATAGTCTTTTGATTTTTATCACACAGAAAAATCAATCCTCTTCTCACCTTCACACGAGGCTTTCTGGCACTGCTCTCCTACTCACACAGACTCAGGATGATGCCGCCAATTAGTGGTAATCCTCTGGGCTACTTTATAGAGGCCTTTAATTGCCTCACTCTGAACAGCTGGAGTCTTCCAACGGCCCTTAGCCTTCCTGGCCACATTTGTAGCTGACGCCCGATAACCATCTGTGTATCGTCTAAACAAGGCAGAAATGTATGTTCCGTCTGGGACAACACCCACAGATTTACCTGATTTCCTGTCACAATATATATATATATATATATATATATATATATATATATATATATATATAGTTTGTATAGTTTGACCTGTAAATAATTCCTCACAGTGCACTTGTGGCCAGGCTATGGACAGTCAAGTATTTGCATACACTTAACATGCATTAAATGAGCATTATGGCAAGCTCAGTGACCTCTGCAGCTGCAATCACTGTGAAGAAATTAGGACTAAACCTAAAACAATTGAGATGACTAAAATACAACTAAATCTAAAATGAAATTTTAGTGAAGTTACTACTATACGACTAAAATTAAATCGAAATTTGAAGTCAAAATTAACACCGATGACTGGTCTTGTACCTCCTACACTGTAGTTTTATCCAAGCAGTCTGTAGTAGGAGGACCTGCCGGGTTCTAAACCACAGTTCTGCTCAAGCTATGTGCAGGATAGTGGTGATGTCTCTGCTACTTTAGTAAGATGGGTTTGTAAGAAAATGTCATCATTAGTGGCTATTGTTGAATATATTTAAAGTGATTGTAAACGATCACCTTGTAAAACAACTCATTCAGTTTAAAATAGAAAGGCAAAACATTTTTATATAGATACATATGTAGCACTACCCCCGAAGGAGCTGCTGGTTTGTTTTGGGTGGCATGTTACCTCATGTCTCCTCCGTCGTCTAAGGGTGTATGGTGTTTCTGTGCTCTTTATTACCCAGCCGGGTAAAAACAATAAAACTTGTGGTGATAGAACAGTTGAAGTAAAAGGAGAAATAGCAGATTCAGGCATACAATAGGGAAACAGTCCTGCTTCCAACAACACTTAGGCCCCTTTCACACTGGGGCGGGAGCCGCGGTGGCGGTATAGCGGCGGAAAAAATTGCGGCACTATACCGTCGTAATTGCTGCGGGATTCGGCCGCTAGCGGTGCGGTATTAACCCCCCGCTAGCGGCCGATAAAGGGTTAATACCGCCCGCAATGCACCTCTGCAGAGGCGCATTGCGGGCGGTATTCCCACGGTTTCCCATTGTTTTAAATGGGAAGGAGCGGTATACATACCGCTCCTCTCACCGCTCCAAAGATGCTGCTTGCAGGAGATTTTTTTCTCTCCTGCCAGCGCATCGCCTCAGTGTGAAAGCCATCCGGCTTTCACATTGAGGTTGCTGGGCAGTAGTTTTTCAGGCGGTATAGCAGCGCTATTTTTAGGTCTTTAGCTGTACCGTGTGAAAAACTCCTCAGTGTGAAAGGGGTCTTAGTCTTCTTCGCCACTCCAGCCGGAGTGGGTATAGCGTACCTGGACAGGTCTCTCTCACTGACCTGGCAGCCAGAGTATCACTCGGAACTTAGAGGAAAAGTCTCTGCCACAGACCCGGAGCAGAGGTAATCCCCCTAATAGACTTTGGCCTGTATCTCCTTCAGGTAGTTTGCAGGTTACCGACTGATAGGTGACCAATGTCCAGCCTTTCAGTAACCGGTTACCTTGATCCCCGGTGGATTGTCGAGACCCTATTGGATTGCCAGCCTCTCTTGGCTGTCCCCCTCCATGCTGCTCCATGTCCCCCTCTCTTCTCTGTGTCCCCCTCCATGCATCTGTCCCCCTCTCTTCTCCCCCTCCATGCATCTGTCCCCATCTCTTCTCCCCCTCCGTGCTGCTGTCCCCCTCGATATCTCAGGATGGAGAGCAGAGGTAGGAGCCAGTAAACCTGGCTCCTTCGTTTTCTAAATGGACAGAGTCAGTGATCACTGACTCTGTCCATTCACATAACTGAAACATCGTAACCTTGTGTGATTACGATGTCTCAGTTAATGAATGAAGAGGAGTCGCTGTCTTCTCTCCATTCATTTTCAGTGCAGCGGAGGCTACTGAGAAAGGGACTGGGGAATATGTGTCCCTAGTCCCTTTCCCTGTCTCAAAGGGGAGATGCCAGAGGTCTGTTAAGACCCCTGATATCTTACCATAGCCCCCCAACAGGGCTGATAAAAAAATAATAATAATATTCTCAATAAATAATAAAAAAAAATTAAAATAATAATAATTTAAAAAAAAACACACTGACACTGTCCCCACATCACCCCCCACCCCCCTTAAAAAATAAAGCATTGTAAAACTAAAAATAAATAAATTGTAAAAAAAATAAAAAATACTGACACATGTGCCACTGTCACATGAGATTAAATAAAAGTATCGGTAATCTGTATCGGCGAGTACTTGAAAAAAATTATTGGTATTTGTACTCAGTCTTAAAAAAGTGGTATCGGGACAACCCTAAGTGTTACTAAACCCAGGACCCTGCATTCACTATATCTGATCTCCCACAGTACACAGAACATGGAAATGCAATAGTTTTAGTAAATATAAACTTCTAAATACCTTTGCTCGTCAGCAGTCTTGTGACTTCTATCAGTGTCTGGTTAAAGCTTCTAGGAGGAGTTTTTATTCTCCTCTGACTGTCCTATAAGGCTGCAGGACCTCTGACCCTCTGTCTGGACAGTGCTAATTGGCCCTGTGCTGATCACATGCACTCTCTAAAGAAAAAAAAAAACTCTCTAGCAATACACACCAAACTGAACATGTGCAGAGTAACTCCAATGTACTATAAGGATGTGAATTGGGGACTGTGGAAGAAGGGGAGGATAAGCCTTTTTACACAATGCAGAGGATTAACCCCTTAGGCCGAGTACTCACGAGCAAACATGTCCGATGAAACCGGTCCGCGGACCGTTTTCATCGGACATGTCTGCCTGGGGATTGCCCGGGGACTTCTGTTCGATGGCTGTACACACCATCGAACAGAGGTCCGCGCATAAACAATACGCGGGGCGTGTCCACGGTGTCGCCGCGTCGATGACGCGGTGTCGCCACGACAATGACGCGGCGACGTGGGCGGCCTGCCTTTAAAATGCTTCCACGCATGCGTCGAAGTCATTCGACGCATGCGAGGGATGGCGGGCGGCAGGACATGTACGGTAGGTCTGTACAGACGACCGTACATGTCCGGGGGGACAGGTTTCCAGCGGACTGTTTTAAAGCAAGTCCTGGAAACAGTTGTCCGCTGGAAACCTGTCCGATCCGCCCGAAAATGGTCCGCTCGGGCCAACACACGGCCAAACATGTCTGCTGAAACTGGTCCGCGGACCAGTTTCAGCAGACATGTTTGGTCGTGAGTACGGGGCCTTAGGTTCCACAGTGAGTATAACAAGCATGCTTTACTGCATATACAGACTGATTTTACTGTTGTGGGTTTAGTAACACTTTAATGCTCCATTCACACCTTTTGCTTCTGGGACTTACATTAAAAAGACACACAGAGAAGACGTGTTTTGCTGTGCGTTTCGCAAAACCCGATGCAAGCTCTCATTGTGGTTGCGGTGCCATTAATTGTTAATGGCACCCCAAGTGCGGGTAGTAGGCGTGCTTTTGCCGTGCAACAAACGCGCTACAAACAAAAACAGAAGTGCAGTGAAAAAAAAAGGTGTCTCTGTTCCTGCTGGGGAGATTCTCTTTCACTTCCTGTAGAAGTTACCCAGGCAGGATGGGGCAGGAAAAAAAAGAAATAGATCAGACTGAATTTCAAACCCTTCTCAACTTTGGGAATGAAGATTGGGCAGACTTCAACTTTAAGTTGAGGTTCTGGGCAAAATAAATAATGGAAGACAAATTAAAAAAACTTTGGAGATTGGAACCTTAAAGTTGTTCTCCTTCTCCTGTATAGTGCATTGCCCTGCGTTGGTATGCAGAAAGTGAGTCTTCAATCACATACTTTCATTTGCATAATAAGTTTGGATAATTACAGCGGTGGCTGTGCGCTCCCTGTAGATTTTACACCGTTGTCCTCAGAATCCATGCAACTATTAGCGGAACGCACTGATTTACATTCCCATCTGTGTCTTTGACCCATAAAGTGCAGGTCTGACAGGCTTATGTGAAATTACCAGCCTGGTGAGTCCCATATAACCTTTTCTAGAATTCATCATAGGAGGTCTTGTGACTTTACTTCTTGATCCTGCCTGCTGCAGAGCTGAACCTCTCGTAGCTCTTAAATCTCTTTATAAATGTCTTTCTGCACATGATAAAAAGTCAGGCCATATAAGTGAGATCTCATTTTCAGAGGTAGGCCCCCGTATTACACAAACCGCACGGCTTCACCCTGAAGTGCCCACTGTAATGGAAAAGTGTGTATTCTGGTTTTTCTATGGGATTAATATTCAGTATATGAATGATTTCTTTTGACATGCCGTTATTTATATGTAGCGCTACCCTCGGAGGAGCCCCAGGAACAGTCTCAGCCCCTCTGGCACGCCTGGTGAGAATGTTAGTGCAACAGCAGTAATGAAAGACACACGTAATAAAACACAAAAATTGTCTTTACTGTGAAGTATCTTTGAAGTATTAACAAACAGTAGCAGTATATCTGAACAGTAGGCAAGTATATCCAGGGCCGCATTCCAAGCAAGGCCAACAAGGCCAGGCCTCGGGGCGGCAGTGGGTGCAGGGGCGGCACTGCGGCTCAGAATAGAGGACACTTTTACTTACATATCGGGAGTTCCCCCCTGTCATGCGGATGGTGAGAGGAGAAAAAACAGAGGGAAGAGGAGGTGAGATAGTTCTTGGCAGCAGCAAACCCCCTCCCGGTTCTCAATGTCATTTTGTCATTTTCGGCAGCAGCACCACCCAATGCTCAATGTCATTTTTGGCAGCAACACCCCCCCCCCCCCCCGCTTCTCAGTGTCCTGCTGAAAAAGTCCCCCGGTGGATAATGTCCCCCCTGTACTGCGCAGGCGGCATTGAAGGACCTGGCCTTGGGGCGGCAAAGGGAATAAATCCGGGTCTGAGTATATCTCAAGAAAATTAACTGTATAGTAGGGTTGTCCCGATACCACTTTTTTAAGACCAATACGATAAGTACCGATACTTTTTTCAAGTACTCGCCGATACCGATTACCGATACTGTTTTTAAGCTCATGGGACAGTGGCACACAAGTCAGTTTTTTTTTTTTTTTTACAATTTTTTAATTTATTTTTTGTTTTGTTTTTTACAATGTTTTATTTTTTAAGGGGGGGGGGGCAGTGTCAGTGAGTTTTTTTATTTATTTTTTTATAATTTTTTTTACAATACATTTTTTTTACAATACATTTTTTTATTATTTATTGCAATTCTTTTCTTTTTTTATCAGCCCTTTTATAGACCCCTTACATCTCCCCTTTGAGACAGGGAAAGGGACTAGGGACCCAGATTCCCCAGTCCCTTTCTCAGCAGCCTCAGCTGTGCTGAAAATGAATGGAGAGAAGACAGAGGCTCCTCTCCATTCATAAACTGAAACATTGTAAACACAGTTTACAATGTTTCAGTTATGTGAATGGTCAGAGTCAGTGATCACTGACTCTGTACATTCAGAAAAGGTAGGAGCCAGATTTACCGGCTCCTACCTTAGCTCTCCATCCTGACAGATCGAGGATTTGGAGGCGGGAGGAGAAGAGAGGGGGACAGCAGCACGGAGGGGGAGAAGAGAGGAGGACAGCAGCATGAAGGGGGACACAGAGGAGAAGAGAGGGGGACATGGAGCAGCATGGAGGGGGAGAAGAAAGGAGGACAGCAGCACGGAGGAGAAGAGAGGGGGACACGGAGGAGAAGAGAGGGGACACACGGAGGAGAAGAGAGGGGGTCAGCAGCATAAAGCATAAAGGGGGACACGGAGCAGAAGAGAGGGGGACATGGATCAGGTATTACTAGTCCGGTATCGTGACAACCCTACTGTATAGTAATGACTGAGGATCATGAGCAATAAACTCAATGGTACCATCAGGCTGAATTCAGGGGATTCTTCAACAGCGAATAACCCAGAGAGCAGAGACAAAACTCTTTATCAATGAAAGATCACAAATTGGCAAACACTATGATGGATTGGTCACCTCACCACCATACTTAACCTCTTCCTGCCCACGTTATAGCTGAAAGACAACTACAGCCTGGCCTAAATTGCTAGGAGAGCATCCATGTACGTCCTCCCGTGCATGAGCTGCCTGCGCGCCCCCTGCGGGGCGTGCGCGACTCGCTCTGTGATCAGCGAGTCAATGAGACTCAGCTGATCACAGCTCAAAGTATGAGGCCGATCCCGGCCCCTTACCACGTGATCAGCTGTCAGCCAATGACAGTTGATCATGTAATGTAAACAGAGTCGGTAACCACTTCAGCCCCGGACCATTTGGCTGCCTTTTGCGATTCGGCACTGCATCACTCTAACGGACAATTGCGCGGTAGTGCGATGTGGCTCCCAAACAAAAATTACGTCCTTTTTTTCCCACAAATAGAGCTTTCTTTTGGTGGTATTTGATCACCTCTGCGGTTTTTATTTTTTGTGCTATAAACAAAAATAGAGCGACAATTTTGAAAATAATTCTATATTTTTTACTTTTTGCTATAATAAATATCCCCCAAAAATATATAAAAAAACGATTTTTTTCCTCAGTTTAGGTCGATACGTATTCTTCTACATATTTTTGGTAAACAAAAATCGCAATAAGCGTATATTGATTAGTTTGCGCAAAAGTTATAGCATCTACAATATAGGGGATAGTTTTATGGCATTTTTATTAATATTATTTTTTTTTACTAGTAATGGCGGCGATCAGAGATTTTTATTGTGACTGCGACATTATCACAGAACATATCGGACACGTTTGACGCTATTTTGGGACCATTCACATTTATACAGCGATCAAGTGCTATAAAAATGCACGGATTATTGTATAAATGTGACTGGCAGTGAAAGGGTTAACCACTAGGGGGCAGGGAAGGGGTTCAGTGTGTCCTAGGGAGTAGAAAATATGTCACCAGCGCCAAGGAAATGTTAAATAAATAGTAATTCTGTCTGCTGCAATCAGAAAATAAAGCATGCAGCCTGGTGGGTTGGATGCTGTACCTGAAAAATGTGAATATGTGGATCGTGCTGACTTACAAAAAATATGTATATATACCACTTGCTTTTCCCTTATTATGCCAGAAAAATATATAAAATAAAATTAATTAATTAACTTACCAAATATTATGAGCTAGTTGCTCTATATATATATGCCTGCTATTCAAGTGTTACTATGAAAATATACATTCCATAAGTGTTTTAAATAAAGTGCATGTATACATTCCATAAGTGCATGTGCCAAGAATGCAAAGTGCATGTGCCAAATAATATGAATGCAATGTCCTAGGGAGTAATTCTAACTGTGTTAGGAGGCGTGGCTACAAGTGACACGTCACTGATCACTGCTCCCGAGCAGTGTCACTAGGCAGAATGGGGAGATGCTTGTTTACACTTGCCTCTCCCCGTTCTGCAGCTCTGTGACCCGATCGAGGGACACCTGCGGACATCGAATCCGCGGGTCCCACGGACACGGTCACAAAGCTCGTGGCAGGGGCGCACAAGGGCCCGCACGGCGGGAATTTCAAAGTGATGTATATATACGTCACTTTGCCCAGCCGTGCCATTCTGCCGACTTATAAGTTTGTGAGCTGGTCTTTAATCCGCTTTTTTTTCCCCCTTACACTAACAGCGTGAGAAGAAGAAAAAAGCAGAATACTGTCTGCTAGTAAACAGGACAACGGTCCTGCACACTCCAGACCCACTGCTGCTAAGCAGTGCCCACCAGTGCCACCTACCAGTGCCCTCTACCAGTGCATATGAGCACTGCTAAAGCGGAGCTCCACCCTAAAGTGGAACTCCCGCTGATTGGAACCCTCCCCCCCTCCGGTGTCACATTTGACACCTTTCAGGGGGGTGCAGATACCTGTCTAAAGACCGGTATTTGCACCCACTTCTGGCCACACAGTTTCGGGTTTACTGCGGGCAGAACGTCACCCCTCCGTCCTCCCCCCGTTGTGCTCTGGGAACACTCGGCTCCCAGAGCACAGAGGCAGCCAATCAGCGGCGCATCGCAACTCGCGCATGCACCGTAGGGAACCGGGTAGAGAAGCCGGAGCGCTTCACTTCCTGGTTCCCTCACTAAGGATGGCGGGGGGAGCAGCAGAGTGACGTGCGATCGCTCGTCCTCTGCTGCGGACGGCGCTGGACTCCAGGACAGGTAAGTGTCCTAATATTAATAGTCAGCATCTGCAGTATTTGTAGCTGCTGGCTTTTAATATTTTTTTTTCGTGGCACATCCGCTTAACCACTTAAACCCCGGACCAATATGCAGCCTAAAGACCCAAGGTGTTTTTACAGTTCGGGACTGCGTCGCTTTAACAGACAATTGCGCGGTCGTGCGACGTGGCTCCCAAACAAAATTGGCGTCCTTTTTTCCCCACAAATAGAGCTTTCTTTTGGTGGTATTTGATCACATCTGCGGTTTTTAGTTTTTGCGCTATAAACAAAAATAGAGCGACAATTTTGAAAAAAAAGCAATATTTTTTACTTTTTGCTGTAATAAATATCCCCCAAAAACATATATAAAAACATTTTTTTTCCTCAGTTTAGGCCGATACGTATTCTTCTACCTATTTTTAGTAAAAAAAATCGCAATAAGCGTTTATCGATTGGTTTGCGCAAAATTTATAGTGTTTAAAAAATAGGGGATAGTTTTATTGCATTTTTATTTTTTATTTTTTTTTTACTACTAATGGCGGCGATCAGCAATTTTTTTCGTGACTGCGACATTATGGCGGACACTTCGGACAATTTTGACACATTTTTGGGACCATTGTCATTTTCACAGCAAAAAATGCATTTAAATTGCATTCTTTATTGTGAAAATGACAGTTGCAGTTTGGGAGTTAACCACAGGGGGCGCTGTAGGAGTTAGGGTGCACCTAGTATGTGTTTACAACTGTTTGGGGGTGTGGCTGTAGGAATGACGTCATCGATCGTGTCTTCCCTATAAAGGGAATGACGCGATCGATGCGCCGCCATAGTGAAGGACGGGGAAGCCGTGTTTACTTACGGCTCTCCTCGTTCTTCAGCTCCGGGGAGCGATCGCGACGGAGCGGCTATAAACAAATAGCCGCGCCGTGGTCCCGGATCGCTCCCCGAGCGGACCCGACCTCCGCATGTAGCGGGGGGGGTCCCGATCGGACCCCCCACCCGCTAATAGGCGAGGACGTACCTATACGCCCATGTGCCTGTACGTGCCATATTGTGGACGTATATGTACATGGGGTGGTCCTTAAGTGGTTAAGCAGTGCCACCTACCAGTCTCCAAATGTCTCCAAGTGGTCACCAGCGCCCTTGCACCTCTGGCCAAATGTGGTACTGCACACCCCAGAGGATTGAATCCTGCTCATCTTGAGAGACAACGCTCGCAAAGCGAGTCAGGATTTATTTTTAAAAATAGCTTGTTGGCGGCTGGTGCTCCAAATTTTTTTTGGGGGGGGGGGGGCGCAAACGAAAAAAAAAAAAAAAAACAATTGCAGCCTCACTGTACCTATCAATTGTCACCACTGTTCCATGCCATCAAATGCAGTCACTGTGCCATCAAAACGCAACCACTGTGCCATCAAAACGCAGCCACCGTGCCATCAAAACGCAGCCACTGTGCCATGCCATCAAAACGCAGCCACTGTGCCATGCCATCAAAACGCAGCCACTGTGCCATGCCATCAAAACGCAACCACTGTGCCATGCCATCAAAACGCAGCCACTGTGCCATGCCATCAAAATGCAGCCACCGTGCCATCAAAACGCAGCCACTGTGCCATGCCATTAAAACGCAGCCACCGTGCCATGCCATCAAAACACAGCCACTGTGCCATACCATCAAACGCAGCTACTGTGCCTTCAATTATCACCACTATGCCATCAAACACAGCCCCCAATTGTTGCCACTGTTCCCCCAATTGTTGCCACTGTGCCCCCAATTGTCGCCACTGTGCCCCCAATTGTTGCCACTGTGCCCCCACTTGTTGCCACTGTGCCCCCTGATAGGCACTTCCACACAGCCAGTCAGCTGCCGCTATTCAGCTGACTGGCGCTCAACATCCGGCCAGCTGAATAGTGGGCGGCAGCGGCGAAAATATACAGATTCATAAAGTGTATGAATCTGTATATTTTACTGGCTGTGAGCGAGTCAGAGGGGGCGGCGCTCCTGCGTCCCTATGGACGCACCGCCACTAGGGTGACCACATTTCCATACAGCCATTCAGGGACACCCCCCCCCCCAGCAAGCAGCGGTCGGTGACATCACAAGGAGGCAGTGCTGCCATATGACGTGGCTGAGAGGCCCCACCCCTTACCTATTTAAGCATTTGTTTCATGTATGGAAGCCCAACATTGCAGCTGCAGGCAGCCACTTAGATTCACAGAGTGTAATTGTTCTTGCGATGTTGGGCTAACATACATGAAACAAATGCTGTTTATATCTAAGGCACTAAAGTTGTATATAAAACCCTGTACTTTATACCACAAAAGAAATACAAATGACACAAGGGATCTGGGGTAAAAACTGCACATACACTGACCTACCCGACTACTACACTGACCTACTGTACCTGATTCCTACACTGACCTACCGGACCACTACACTGACCTTCCTGATCCCTACACTGACCCAATTGATTGCTGCATTGAAATACCTGACCACTACACTAACCTGATTCCTACACTGACCTACCTGATCATTACACTGACCTACCCGATTCCTACCCCATCCATTGGGGGAGCATGTCAGATCCTCAGCTCTAAGGGACTAATGCTGGGACCTGTAGTCCTTCATTAGGA
The DNA here is from genome assembly GCF_905171775.1 of Rana temporaria. Classification (NCBI taxonomy): domain Eukaryota; kingdom Metazoa; phylum Chordata; class Amphibia; order Anura; family Ranidae; genus Rana; species Rana temporaria. The sequence continues at coordinate 49,938,175 of NC_053493.1, forward strand.
GGATGAGGCCAGTGGCAGACTGGCAGTGCTGGGGGCATGGGTTAAGTGGCAGTGCTTGGGAAGGGATGGGATCACTAACTCTCACTTGCTGTCACCTGTTAGTGTCGATTTGGGAGGGGAGAGGGGCTTGGTGAGGGTGGGAGAGAGAGAAGGGGTGGGAGAGAGAGAGAAGGGGTGGGAGAGAGAGAGAGAAGGGGTGAGAGAGAAGGGGTGGGAGAGAGAGAGAAGGGGTGGGAGAGAGAGAGAGAAAAGGGGTGGGAGAGAGAGAGAGAGAAGGGGGGGGAGAGAGAGAGAGAGAAGGGGTGGGAGAGAGAGAAGGGGTGAGAGAGAAGGGGTGAGAGAGAAGGGGTGAGAGAGAAGGGGTGAGAGAGAAGGGGTGGGAGAGAGAGAGAGAAGGGGTGGGAGAGAGAGAGAGAGAGAAAAGGGGTGGGAGAGAGAGAGAGAGAGAGAGAGAAGGGATGGGAGAGAGAGAGAGAGAGAAGGGGTGGGAGAGAGAGAGAAGGGGTGGGAGAGAGAGAGAAGGGGTGGGAGAGAGAGAGAAGGGGTGGGAGAGAGAGAGAGAAGGGGTGAGAGAGAGAGAGAGAAGGGGTGGGAGAGAGAGAGAGAAGCGGTGGGGTAGAGAGAGAGAGAAGGGGTGAGGGAGAGAGAGAGAAGGGGTGAGGGAGAGAGAGAGAAGGGGTGAGAGAGAGAGAGAGAAGGGGTGAGAGAGAGAGAGAAGGGGTGAGAGAGAGAGAGAGAGAAGGGGTGAGAGAGAGAGAGAAGGGGTAAGAGAGAGAGAGAAGGGGAGAGAGAGAGAGAGAGGGGATGGGAGAGAGAGAGAAGGGGTGGGAGAGAGAGAAAAGGGGTGGGAGAGAGAGAGAGAGAGAAGGGGTGGGAGAGAGAGAGAGAAGGGGTGGGAGAGGGAGAGAAGGGGTGGGAGAGAGAGAGAGAGAGAAGGGGTGGGAGAGAGAGAGAGAGAGAGAGAGAAGGGGTGGGAGAGAGAGAGAAGGGGTGGGAGAGAGAGAGAGAAGCGGTGGGGTAGAGAGAGAGAGAAGGGATGGGAGAGAGAGAGAGAAGGGGTGGGAGAGAGAGAAAAGGGGTGGGAGAGATAGAGAGAGAAGGGGTGGGAGAGAGAGAGAGAGAAGGGGTGGGAGAGAGAGAGAAGGGGTGGGAGAGAGAGAGAAGGGGTGGGAGAGAGAGAGAGAAGGGGTGGGAGAGAGAGAGAGAAGGGGTGGGAGAGAGAAGGGGTGGGAGAGAGAGAGAGAGAAGGGGTGGGAGAGAGAGAGAAGGGGTGGGAGAGAGAGAGAGAAGGGGTGGGAGAGAGAGAGAGAAAGGGTGGGAGAGAGAGAGAGAGAAGGGGTGCGGGAGAGAGAGAAGGGGTGCGGGAGAGAGAGAGAGAAGGGTGGGAGAGAGAGAGAATGGGTGCGCGAGAGAGAGAGAAGGGGTGAGGGAGAGAGAGAAGGGGTGGGAGAGAGAGAGAGAGAAGGGGTGAGGGAGAGAGAGAAGGGGAGAGAGAGAGAGAGAAGGGGTGAGGGAGAGAGAGAAGGGGTGGGAGAGAAGGGGTGAGGGAGAGAGAGAAGGGGTGGGAGAGAGAGAGAGAGAAGGGGTGCGGGAGAGAGAGAGAGAAGGGATGCGGGAGAGAGAGAAGGGGTGCGGGAGAGAGAAGGGGTGCGGGAGAGAGAGAAGGGGTGCGCGAGAGAGAGAGAGAGAAGGGGTGCGCGAGAGAGAGAGAAGGGGTGAGGGAGAGAGAGAAGGGGTGGGAGAGAGAGAGAAGGGGTGAGGGAGAGAGAGAAGGGGTGAGGGAGAGAGAGAAGGGGAGAGAAAGAGAGAAGGGGAGAGAGAGAGAGAAGGGGTGAGGGAGAGAGAGAAGGGGTGGGAGAGAGAGAGAGAGAGAAGGGGTGAGGGAGAGAGAGAAGGTGAGAGAGAGAGAAGGGGTGAGGGAGAGAGAGAAGGGGTGGGAGAGAGAGAGAGAGAGAGAGAGAAGGGGTGCGGGAGAGAGAGAGAAGGGGTGCGGGAGAGAGAGAAGGGGTGCGCGAGAGAGAGAGAGAAGGGGTGTGGGAGAGAGAGAAGGGGTGCGGGAGAGAGAGAGAGAAGGGGTGCGGGAGAGAGAGAAGGGGTGGGAGAGAGAGAGAGAAGGGGTGAGGGAGAGAGAGAAGGGGTGGGAGAGAGAAGGGGTGAGGGAGAGAGAGAAGGGGAGAGAGAGAGAGAAGGGGTGGGAGAGAGAGAGACGGGGTGGGAGAGAGAGAGAGAAGGGGTGAGGGAGAGAGAGAAGGGGTGGGAGAGAGAGAGAGAGAGAAGGGGTGAGGGAGAGAGAGAGAAGGGGAGAGAGAGAGAAGGGGTGAGGGAGAGAGAGAAGGGGTGAGGGAGAGAGAGAGAGAGAAGGGGTGAGGGAGAGAGAGAGAAGGGGTGGGAGAGAGAGAGAGAAGGGTGGGAGAGAGAGAGAGAGAGAGAAGGGGTGGGAGAGAGAGAGAGAAGGGGTGGGAGAGAGAGAGAGAGAGAGAAAGGGTGGGAGAGAGAGAGAGAAGGGGTGAGGGAGAGAGAGAGAGAAGGGGTGGGAGAGAGAGAGAGAGAGAGAAGGGGTGAGAGAGAGAGAGAGAAGGGGTGGGAGAGAGAGAGAGAGAGAAGGGGTGAGGGAGAGAGAGAGAAGGGGTGAGGGAGAGAGAGAGAAGGGGTGGGAGAGAGAGAGAGAGAGAGAGAGAAGGGGTGGGAGAGAGAGAGAGAGAGAGAAGGGGTGGGAGAGAGAGAGAGGGGGTGGGAGAGAGAGAGAGAAGGGGTGGGAGAGAGAGGGGGTGGATGAGAGAGAGGGGGGTAGATGGGAGAGAGAGGGGGATGGGAGAGAGAGGGGGATGGGAGAGAGAGGGGGATGGGAGAGAGAGAGGGGGGGGTGGTGAGTGAAATTGACCCCCTAAGCTGGCCTGCAGTCCTTCCTGTACCCCCTGCCCCAGCCCCTGTCTGTGGGTAGGTGTGTGTGATGCACCTACCTCCAGACCATCCTTGTCCTCTCTGTCAGCCTTGATGACAGGCACAGCTGGAGCAGACGTTGGGAGAAGGTGTGCAGGCTCTGGGAGGATGTCACTGCTGCTCAGGTCTTCTCTCACTCCCTCTCGTGCTGTTCCTTCCAGTCAGCCTCCTACTGCTCCCCGGGGCCCCCACTCTCTGTTGTTCTCAGATTATGCTGCTGCTCTCCCTCTCACATCAGATGCTGTGAGACTGTCCCTCTCTGGTATGTCAGGGGGCAGCCTCGGAGCTCAGCTGCTTTGGGTCCTAGGAGGCAGACAGAGCAGAAGCGCGGAGGAGGAAGTGAAATCCTCCCGCGCTTTCAGTTGAATCAGTTCTGAACAGAGGGGTGCACTGCAGCCGTGATGTCACTGGTTGCTACACACCAAGCGGCTGTAGCAACCAGTGAGCACAATGAAAGTCAGGTGGAGGTGGTTCTGCATGCCGCAGACAGCGCTACCGTGGCTCAGACTCTGCCGAATTCATCATGACTTTACCCAGTGCTTCATTCCGGGACATTGTATTGTCCCGGAATGAAGGCATCCGGGAACAGGGACACAGATGCCAATTAAGGGACAGTCCCGGGCAATCCGGGACACGTGGGCACCCTAACCGCCACTGATTACAAAATGTTCGTAAAACCGCGTTACTCGCAATCCGAGGTTCCACTGTATATGTAAATTTATATTTTGTCCATAATTCCACTTTAACTGGCATATAACTACAGTGATATACTGTATATGCTCTGACTTACTACATAAAAACTGAATTACTTGTCAGCATATTATATATCTCAGGGACTCCGGAGTTGCTGTAAATTGTGCTTTCTCTCACAAGGCTATAATGAAAGTGTCTTCCAGCTGGCCTCTAATTATTTCAACAGTCTGGAAAAAAAAAATTGCGAGTGTGACGCCATCATTTGGCTTTGTAAGGCTGGATTCACACCTATGCATTTTTAGTGCATTCTGCAGGTTTGCACTACAGTCCATTTAACATAGTTTCCTATGGAACAAATTCTGTAGTGCAAATCTGCAAAATGCAAAAGCACTAAAAATGCATAGGTGTGAAGCCAGCCTAACAAAAAAAAAAATAACTTGCTTGCTGCACTTTCATGAAAATACAAAAGTTCAATGGCAACTCAGTGAAATGCATGTAAAAGATGTGAACACAGATGTGAAGCAGCCAGTTATGGAAGCTGAGAAGAAGATTCTAGTGAATATACTTACTAAAGAAAAACACAGGGACAGGAGCTATAAGTCAGCATTCGATTGTAAATGCTACAAACTATACACAATTCAAATTTTAGTGGACTTTATTTGGGATTTGAATTTAATAGTGGCATTGTATTTCCGTTCCTAAGACTTGAAGCATCTTAAAGTGGGGGGTTCACCCAAAAAAAAAAAAAAAATGAACATTAGATTCAGGCGAGTTGTTAGAAGCACAATCGGATGTTTTTTTTGTTTTTTTTTTAATCGTTGCCGTACCTCCGCGGCTTCCGGGTATAATCTGCGGGACTGGGCGTTCCTAATTGATTGACAGGCTTCCGATGGTCGCATACAGCGCATCACGAGTGGCCGAAAGAATCCGAACGTCGGTGCGCAGGTGCCTTATAGAGCCGACTCGCAGTTTGGGTTCTTTCGGCAACTCGTGACGCGCTGTATGCGACGGTCGGAAGCCTGTCAATCAATTAGGAACGCCCAGTCCCGCAGATTATACCCGGAAGCCGCAGAGAAAATATATCTATAAAACGGTATGTACGGCAACGATTTAAATAAAAACACCCGATTGTGCTTCTAACAACTCGCCTGAATCTAATGTTAAATTTTTTTTTTTTCTTTAATTCATCAAACTGCATATCACTTAAACTACTTTAGCAGCCCTTGAGCTCCTGTGAAATGACTTAAGCCTCGAACACACAACCGGTTTTCCCGGCAGGAAAACTGCCAGGAGAGCATTTGGCCAGGAATCTCGGCCATGTGTATGCTCCCTAGCAGTTTTCCCGCTAGGAAACCAGCCGGGAATCCTGCTCTCTATTTTCCCGTTGGGATTCCCGGCAGAATGTTTCCTGCCGAGAAAACCAGTCGTCTGTATGCTTACCTGAGTGTAGAAAAAACGTGCATGCTCGATAACAGTTCGATGCATGCGTGGTAGCATACAACGTTAGTCTGGGGTGTAGCAAGATGGCGGCGATGGAATCGAATGTGACGAGGCACCAGCTCGTCCTAGTCGATGACGTCACCACGTTCTTGCTATTCAAAAGAACGGCGGGTTTTTTGTGTGGCTGTGTGTATACACGGCTTTTTAGGGCAAGCCTGCCAGGAATCGCATCTGGAAAACCAACGTTTTTTTTTTTCGACGGGATTCCAGGTCGTGTGTACAGGGCTTAAGGTTGGCCACACGGTTTGAATCTCGACCAGTTCAGCAGGAACCAGACAAATTTGAACCATTAATGGGCAGGCTGAATGTACCAAGTTGAACGATCACTGTCTTCTCCCAGTGGCGACAGTTTTAGGCTGCCCATAGAAAGACACAAGTAAGCTGGATGGAGGAATCCTCCTCACTGTGCCATTGTATTCTAATAGCGGGGTTCCTCCGTTGTCAGAATACACTGATCTTTGGCCAGCTTAAAGCGGGAGTTCACCCATTTATTTATTTTTTTACCTTTTCCCCTTAGATTCCTGCTCGTTTTGTCTAGGGGAATCGGCTAGTTGTTTTAAAATATGATCCGTACTTACCCGTTTTCGAGATGCATCTTCTCCGTCGCGTCCGGGTATGGGTCTTCGGGAGCGGGCGTTCCTTCTTGATTGACAGTCTTCCGAGAGGCTTCCGACGGTCGCATCAATCGCGTCACTCGTAGCCGAAAGAAGCCGAATGTCGGTGCGGCTCTATGCTGCGCCTGCGCACCGACGTTCGGCTTCTTTCGGAAAATCGTGACGCGATGGATGCGACCGTCGGAAGCCTCTCGGAAGACTGTCAATCAAGAAGGAATGCCCAGTCCCGAAGACCCATACCCGGAAGCGACGGAGAAGATGCATCTCGTAAACAGTAAGTACAGCTCATATTTTAAAACAACTAGCCGATTCCCCTAGACAAAACGAGCATCCATCTAAGGGGAAAATGTGTTCTCTATGGGTGAACCTCTATTAAGCCTATGTTGTATTGATGTGATTGGTCTGCTACAGGCATGAGGAAGCATTTCCACTCCTGTCTCCCAATGATCATACTGCAATACTGTTACTCTCTGAAGCAAGGGATACAGTGGAACCTCGGATTGCGAGTAAAGCGGTTAACATGCGTTTTGCAATATGAGCAATTTTTATTTAAATCCTGAGTTTGCGAGTGTTGTCTCACAAAACTAGCTGGATTCAAGCCACTGCAGTGTGCAGTACCACATTTGGCCAGAGGTGCTCCGTTCCCGAGTGTATCCGAGAGTTTCCAAATGCAGCCGAACGGTCTACGAGTATTTCTGAGTCTCTATGGCGCGCCCCCCCCGGAGGCCATGATTGCAATGTGTCCAGGGCCAGTCACTTGCATGTGATCACTACATGAGAGATCACATGCGAGTGGCCACGATTAGCTGCGGGAGCTGTTATCCTCCCATTTCAATGTGACTGCCTTCTGCAGCTAGGGTTCTCTCATCTAATTCGAGACAGGGTGCATTTGCAGGTGTAATTGCACCCTTAAACAATCTGTTAACTTTGTTTCTCACTCTATTACACACATTCTTTGAATATTTGTTGTAAGTGTAAATTTAAGCCTAGAGGCCCAGATTCACAAAGGGCTTACGAACGCGCAACGCCATGTACGCCGTCGTAAGTCCTGATCTGGGCCGTCGTATCTATGCGACTGATTCTTAAAATCAGTTACGCATAGATATCCATTAGATCCGACAGGCGTAAGGCTCTTACGCTGTCGGATCTTAAATGCAATTTTTTTTTTCGCTGCTAGGTGTCGCCTCGGTCGTTTTCCCCGTCGAGTATGCAAATTAGCTAGATATGCCAATTCCCGAACGTATGCGCGGTCGACGCAGTGAAGTTACGACGTTTACGTAAGGTTTGCGCGGCGTAAGGTTGCCCCTGCTATATGAGGGGCAACCAATGTTAAGTATGGCCGTCGTTCCCGCGACGAATTTTAAAAAATTACGTAGTTTGCGTAAGTCGTCCGTGAATGGGGCTGGACGCCATTTACGTTCACGTCGAAACCAATGACGTCCTTGCGACGTCATTTGGAGCAATGCACCCTGGGATATTTTCCGGACGGCGCATACGCAGTACGTTAGGCGCGGGAACACGCTTAATCTAAATGCTCCACGCCCCCTACCCGGCTAATTTGAATTAGGCGGCTTGCGCCGGGTGATTTACGCTACGCCGCCGCAACTTTACAGGTAAGTTCTTTGTGAATCAAGCACTTGCCTGTAAAACTTGCGGCGGCGTAACGTAAATGAGATACGTTACGCCCGCAGAGTTTTACGCCCATGTACACCATCATTTACCTTCTTCACCAGAATCTCTCTCTAAAAAACAAAAACAAAAAAAACACACACAACTCCTGTGGATAATGTAAGCAGTATGCATATCTCCCAACTGTCCCTGATTTGGAGCAATGTCCCTCATTCCTCCTCATTTGTCCCTCATTTTGGTCTGCTCTATATAGTTGTATATAAAATGCACTTTTTATCTTTCAAAAAGTGATGAACTTTTAATCCAACGTCTAAATTGCTGCATTTGTAGATTTTAAAATGCAATCTAAAGGAATAGTAGTGGTTAAAAAAAGCCCCTTGTGGATTTAATCAACCTTTTTTTTTGGTTAATTCTCCTTTAAGGGGGTGTGGCAGGAGGCGTGTCCTATGCCTGCCTACATTTGCTAGTAGGTGTGCCTCATTCCCATCTCAAAATGTTGGGAGCTGAATAATTTGATCTTTTTGCATATTTCATGCTCTTAAGTACATTAGCGCAGTGGTCTCCAACCCCCGGTCCACGGCCCACTACCGGGCCGCAGCCTGTTTGCTGGTGGGCCGCGAAGCCTGCGCTATCTGAGGGTGGCGGGCGAGCACTGAGATCGCCGCCATCACCGCACTTCCGCCCACACAGTTAGGGGTGAAGCAGGCTCGCCCGCATCACCGCTGTACAGCCCAGCCCCCCCCCCCTCCGCGAGTGAAGCCAGGCAGCAGCGGCAGCGCTCGGACAACAGCATCAGCGCTCGGCTGTGACATCCAGGGCAGGGAGAGCAAGAGGTAAGCTGTGGGGGGGATCTGCATCTGGTGGCATGTGGCTGGCACTCTGCATCTGGTGGCATGTGGCTGGCACTCTGCATCTGGTGGCATGTGGCTGGCACTCTGCATCTGGTGGCATGTGGCTGGCACTCTGCATCTGGTGGCATGTGGCTGGCACTCTGCATCTGGTGGCATGTGGCTGGCACTCTGCATCTGGTGGCATGTGGCTGGCACTCTGCATCTGGTGGCATGTGGCTGGCAATCTGCATCTGGTGGCATGTGGCTGGCAATCTGCATCTGGTTGCAGATTCTGCATTATGGTGAGTTTAACTATTTAATTTTATATTACAATAGAATAATAAAAATAATGTGCTTCAATCATCCTGATTAACCATGGTGTTGTGATGATTGAAGTGCCATATTGGCCGCGAAAAAACGCATCGTCGGCCCGCATCATCGGGCCTTGGCACATTTTTCATCCACAATGCCGGTCCCCGGTGCCAAAAAGGTTGGGGACCACTGCATTAGCGTATAAATCCGATGTCGGGTAAAACAGTCTCTTTAGATATGTTTCAGCTGTTTATGTGTTTGGTTGGAGTTTGCCCTTGAATTAGTCTCCTTGTGTGGGGTGGGTGTTTCTGGGTGATCAGCGCCTTCTGATCAGACAGCGTGCTCTGGCATTGGTTTTCAATAAACCCTTCTCGATTCTCTCAGTAGAACGCCTCTTGCCTGACCTCAGCACCATGTAATATTTAATGAGCCGCTCTAATCTCCTCTGCAAGTTTCCACTGGTTGGTGCTAAAGAATTTCTCTGTATTTGAAGGTCTGGTGCAGCCAAATAATCTGCTTTATTTCAATTCATCTTGAAATCCCCACTGGGAGAATCCAGGGTTGAAGGTCAAGTTGTTCATTGAGATGTTCAGCACACTTTATTACAGCCTGTTCACAGATATGAATGAAAAAGTTTGAATAAACTCAGATAAAGTAAAAAGATGTCTAGGCAGAACTGATTTGTAGGCAATGACCATGTGAATTAATAAATCAAACAATATTTTGTTAATGAAATTCATTCTAATGATCCTTAACCACTTAAGCCCCGGACCAAAATGCTGCCTAAAGACCCAAGGGGTTTTTACAGTTCGGGACTGCGTCGCTTTAACAGACAATTGCACGGTCGTGCGACGTGGCTCCCAAACAAAATTGGCGTCTTTTTTTCCCCACAAATAGAGCGTTCTTTTGGTGGTATTTGATCACCTCTGCGGTTTTTATTTTTTGCGCTATAAACAAAAATAGAGCGACAATTTTGAAAAAAATGCTATATTTTTTACTTTTTGCTATAATAAATATCCCCCAAAAACATATATAACATTTTTTTTTCCTCAGTTTAGGCCGATACGTATTCTTCTACCTATTTTTGGTAAAAAAAATCGCAATAATCGTTTATCGGTTGGTTTGCGCAAAATGTATAGTGTTTACAAAATAGGGGATAGTTTTTTTGCATTTTTATTTATTTTATTTTTTTTACTACTAATGGCGGCGATCAGCGATTTTTTTCGTGACTGCGACATTATGGCGGACACTTCGGACAATTTTGACACATTTTTGGGACAATTGTCATTTTCACAGCAAAAAATGCATTTAAATTGCATTGTTTATTGTGAAAATGACAGTTGCAGTTTGGGAGTTAACCACAGGGGGCGCTGTAGGAGTTAGGGTTTACTTTGTGTGTGTTTACTAGTGTAGGGGGGTGTGGCTGTAGGAATGACGTCATCAATCGTGTCTTCCCTATAAAGGGAATGACGCGATCGATGCGCCGACACAGTGAAGCACGGGGAAGCCGTGTTTACATACGGCTCTCCCCGTTCTTCAGCTCCGGGGAGCGATCGCGACGGAGCGGCTATAAACGAATAGCCGCGCCGTCGTCCCGGATCGCTCCTGAAGCCACGGGGACCGCCGCATGTACGGGGGGGGGTCCCGATCGGACCCCCGACCCACGTCAAGCAGGGCACGTATATATACGTTGATGTGCCTGCCTGTGCCATTCTGCTGACGTATATGTACATGAGGCGGTCCTTAAGTGGTTAAAGTGGATGTAAACCCACTCTCATCCTTTCTAAACGACTGCCATAGTGCTGATCTATAAGGATATAGATGCCTCCTGCATGTATCCTTACCTGTCAAATGTCTCCCCTCTGTCTGTTATAAGAACTGAAAAACTGCAGATTCTGTGGGTGGATCTGTTGTCTGGAGCTCGGTGGGTGGAGTCCTGATGTCAATAGACTCCCCGCCCTCCTCTACACTCCCCTTGTCAACATGCATTTTGTTTTGTGTATTACTTACACTGAATTCTGCTATGATCACTAACATCCAGTCAAAATCCAGAAAAGTAACCACATGACTTCAGAAAAGGAGTGGGGGTGGGAATTAAAAAATAATGCCTGTCTCCAGGCTAGTGCATGAGATATGTAAATAACCTGTCACTCACAGCATGGGGGTGGAACGGACTAAGGTTTTCTCTGTAAGTCCGTTTTATTTCACTGAACAATAAAAGAGGATTGCTCAGAGCTGGATTAACTCTTTGTGGCATGACTGGGCATAGATGATAAGAAATCTTTTACTCTACATTGTGACAGCAAAAAAAAAAATTGGGGTTTACATCCACTTTAAAGTGAACCTTTACGTTCTCAATGCAACTACACATCCATTTTAATACCAGCCCCACCATCTGGAGATACCTACCTCCCTTTGCGCCTTTGCCAACCTGTTTGGCAATGGGAGAAAGGATGACTTAGACAGGCCATAGATTTTTTAATTTCTTTCCTATAACCACGGGTTGCAGGAAAGAAAATCGTCACAGTCAGTGTTGATGAGGGAATTCCTCCTGTGGAGTTATTGTGTTCTTCTGGAAGGGGAGCGCTTGGGGCCCTTCCTACCGGGAGAACACAATGATTATTGCAATTGACTATAGCTGCTGGCAATAATCGCATTCTAGAAATCTAGCATGCTGGTTGTGCCCAAGTCGATTGATGAATCAGTTTTGCTACAATCAGCCTGCCCATAGATGGTTGCAATCTTGGTCGTAACCTACTGAACCGGCCGAGTTTCGAGCCATCTATGGCTGGCTTAAAGCGGAGGTTCACCGGTAAAATGCTGTTTTTACCCTTAGATGAATGCTCATTTAGTCTAGGGGAATCGGCTAGTTGTTTTAAAATCCGAGCATTACTTACCTTTTTAGAGAGTGATCTTCTCCGCCACTTCCGGGTATGGGCTGCGGGACTGGGCGTTCCTTCTTGATTGACAGTCTTCCGACAGGCTTTTCCGTTCGCCTTCTTTCGGCTACTCGTGACGCCCAGTCCCGAAGACCCATACCCGGAAGTGGCGGAGAAGATCGCCCTCTACAACGGTAAGTAATGCTCGGATTTTAAAACAACTAGCCGATTCCCCTAGACTAAATGAGCATCCATCTAAGGGTAAAAGAGCAAAAAACAGCATTTATGGGTGAACTCCCGCTTTAAGGCTTGCCATAGATGGCTAGCATTTTTTTAGTCAGCCAAGATATGTTTGTATTCTGCCACCCAAGCAAGCGAGGTGGGTGTAGGATCCTCCCTGCTGTGATATTGTAGTCCAACAGTGATACTCCTGCGTCGTCAAAATACACTGATAATTGGCTGCAGCCCATTCGCTGAAGCCACTGATTGAGAATTTTTTTCCAAGCCCACTCAACAGAAATTGACGTTAGATCGACTTCTATCGAGCAGGAGCAGCCACACATGGATTAAAAATTGTCCAGTCTCTGCAATTTCTCTATGGTCAGCTTAAAGGGGTTGTAAAGGTGTAAAGGTATATGTTTTTTCACCTTAATGCATAATACCTAATACCTAATACTCCATCTCCAGTTCTTCCTCCCGAATAACTCCTCCCCAACTGGGCTGACTCCAGGTATTTAAGGAGGCCAGCCCCCTGCCAAACCAGATTGGGGATTGGTCAGGGCTCCTTAGAACACTCCAGCCAGCTCCACCTTTCTTCCCCTCCTTCCTTCCAGAAGCCTCTAGAAGCAGAAGGGAGGTAACTGAAAGAGGATGCCATCTATGAGTCACCAGCCTACACTGAGCCACTCCCAGCCCACACAGATCAAAACAAACAGGCTTAGGTTATAGCTAGGCCTGATAAAATTTACCTGTACTAACAAAAATCCTACTTCTAGCACCAGATAATGTAGAGGGTGCTACATAAAGATAAACATACAAGACACATAGCTTTGCAGAGCAGAATTCAGATTGAGAAAGGGAGGTCCTGAGTTTATTCTCCAGTGCCACCAGTTTAACCTTCCAGAACTTGCTTACAGAAGTGATGAGCAAAAGGATAACCTCATTAGTAAGATGCTCCTTCTTTGTCCAGCCATCAGGAAGCAACCAAAGGAGTGGGACCTTGGCAGCAATTTTTCCCTGCAGCCACCCATCATTTGGGTATTTGCCTTTTTGGTGTATTTCTATGTTCATTTTATGCTGCAGCCACCACAACTTCCAGTCAGATCACAGCCAAGACCATGTCGATTACTGGGATTCAATAAAGGTGTAGAAATTTAATTTAATTCAGGTGGCTTCCTTACTCAGGCTGAAACCTTTAGCCATTGTAAGTATACTTAGCGGTGCTTAATTTTACTTATTTCAGTCATCATGGGCCTACTTGAGGTATAAACGGCAGATTACAGTGTGGAAAAGCAGATGTAAAGGAATGGGAATGTGCTGCTTTATTCTATACAGTATGAGATGTGTGAGCACAGTTGACGTATGAATGGAATGGCAGTAATAGTTGGGTCTTCTTTGCACTTACATTGTAATAAACCACATACCCATGCTTCATTCATCAAGTGAGAATGAAATTAAAGAACTAACATGCACTATATCTGATCTCCTGCAGTGCATAGAACATGGAAATGCAATAGTTCTATATTATAAACTGCTAAATACATTTTCTCATCAGCAGTATATAGCTTTGCACCCAGGCGCCTGCAGAGGTGGGGGGCGCCGAAGTGCCAGAGTTCTGCCCTCCCTCCTTCTCTCCTTGTTTGTGTCCATCCAGAACTAGTGTTCTGAGCATAGGTGTGTGTGTGTGTGTGTCCGTCCAGAACTGGTGTGTGAGCAGCCCGTCCAGCCTAGCAGTGCTCGGGGGAGGGGTCGCTCCTCTTCCTGACACAAGGGTTCTAGTTTTCAGTAGCTGCTGAGTGCTGATGTGCAGGAATGAATTCCTCACACTGGGAGTCTTGGATCCCGCACTGTCTCCACCAACTCCAGTTGGAATGCCTCCCCCTCCCATCTCTATCTCGGGCTGCACAGAGAGAGAACCAAGGTAAGTCAGTGTTCAGTGTGCTGTGTGCTGGGGGATGGCATCCCCAGCATCCCTTTACACGTGCTCTGGGCTGCCCCTGCTCTAGATGTTTTATGGCATGATAGATTGTATAGGATACACAGCCCCTGTCCCTTCCTGTGCCACAGTAGTCCATCTACAGATGTGATGTATAATGAGATGTACTAAGAGCCCTTTTTACACTGACAGTGTGGTAAAGCACTGCTAGTTTTAGTTTTTCTCTCCAACAGAAGCCCCCTCTGTGTCCATCAGAAAGCCCCCCCTCCAGGTCCCAATAAAGTACTCTGCTTCTCTTCCTGTATTTTGTTTATTGTTAAGAGATCATGTAAGGATCCCAGGGTAATGAAGACTTTGTGGGGGAACATCTCTGTGGTTGAGTCGTTGCCATAGAAACATTTGCAAAGGGGAGGAGTTAGTAAAATGACCACGCCCATGTAGGGGCACCAGAAATATTTCTGCACCCAGGCGCATGTGACCCTAGGATCAGCCCTGATGCAATGGATCCTGTACTTGGCCTTCTTTTGCTGCGCAAGAACTGTGAATAACTGTACCTCTGTTTGTTTTTCTTCTCAAAAATTGATTAAAAAAAAAAAGTTGCGAGATATGAATAAGCATGCAGCAAGGACGTCAGGTCTTCTGGCCTCGGGGTCAGCCACTCAGAAAACTTTAAAGCCGTTGGCCATACACTTCTTGAATTTTGGCCACGATTGCTCCTGAATTGGTCAAAATCCATGCACAATCCGGGTCAACAAAAGTCAGATTAAAAATCGGCTGAGCTGGATGGAAACATTTTGGCAAACAGCGACTGCATTCTATTAGATGCCGACGCTGCTGCTGTCTAAATACAATAGCAGATAGTGGAGTTTCCTCCATCCACGCTGTTTATTTTGGATGGGGAAATCCATTGATTTGAAACTTGTATGGATATCTTTAGGCAACTAGCTTTTTTAGAAGGAGAAGTCAGTAGTGACAGCTTAGGTTTCTCTCAGGTTTTCTATTTCCAACTAATAAAGGAAGGACGGCATTTTTTCCGTTATAAATCTGGAAACTCCATTTTCAAAAGGACCAAAACAAGACCAACCCAGAATATTTTTTTTTTTTCCTCCTTAAACACAATCCCTTTGGTGAAGCTCAGCCCACTAAAACTCTGCTCCTGCACCTGGAGCAATGGAATTCACTCCTCATTTAGAAGGCGTCCTAATTCACTGGCTCCAATCTTAGAAGGAATGCCTTTCCTGGAGGCGTCTGAATCAGACCTAGTCTTTTTTCATCTCTTTGTTCCTCCTCGGAGCTGATTACATTTTTTTTCTTTTTTTTTTGCTCCGAAAAGCCGTTCAGTTTTCTTTTTTTTTTTTTCTGCAGGAGTTGACATTGGCTTTCTTTTTTTTGTTGTTGTTGCCGTCAGTCTGTAAGATGTCTGGGAGCTGTAATGCAAGAAGGAGCTAGAGACTGCAGACAAAGCTCAGCGTAAGTTTGCTTTCAGCAGGTCAGCCACCGCCGCCTCAAGACTCCTGATCTAATTTATATTATTTAAAGTAAGAACGCGGCTTGCGAACAAAGGCGTGCTTGTGTTGCGTCCGCCGCGCATAGCTCAGATCGGCAGCGAGGTACCTCCTGTGTTTGCTTTCCTTTGCCAGGGAGGCATTTAAATATTAACCAAAGCCGAGTGCGTGTATGGTTAAATGCTTTTGCTTAGACTTCCCTTCCTGCGTTTACTCTGATTCAAATTACAGGCTGCATAGTCCAGCTCCACCTGATTCCACTGGGTGTGGAGCTGTTTGGACAGGCTGAAAGTTCTCCGGAGGGACAGAGGGCTGGAAAAATTCAGGGCTTTCTTGACTTTTCTCTGATCAGCGATGGTAGACGCTTCGTCCTCCTTGTCCTTGACCTGAGAAAAAAAAAAGTGACATTTGACGTTGTAATGATATGGTGAAAATGTGAAAAGGGACATTTTGCGTCTCCAGCTGTTACACCTATTCATGATTTTGCTTTCAGGAATATTCAAGACAGATCTTTCCTCAAAGTTTACCACAAAGATCCGGCTCAAGCATTCAACCACACGCCCCGGGCGGTCAATGGAGACGTAAGAGTGAGTACCTGATTTTTATTGTCATTTATTTCTGAACAAACACAACTGTGAATGAGCGACGAAAACGATATTATTCATTTACTGTGTAGCTTTGCAGTGCTGCCCGTGACTGTGCTAGCCAAAAGGTGGTAGTTGCTAGTTTTCTTTTATGGGATCACTAGACAGGAAGTTAGCTGTGCACTGGAGAGCTACGTTCCCTATTAGATCACCTTAATTTCGTAATATACTATGCTGTGATCACCACCTGAAGCTTTAACAATATCTTCAGATATTAACCACCTCCAGTCCAGGACAATTCTGACATTCTTCTCCTACATGTAAAAACATTTTTTTTGCTAAAAAAGCTACTTAGAACCCCATAACATTAAATCTTTTTTTTAATTGAGACCCTAAGGAATAAAGTGGTGGGTGTTGCATATTTTTATAGAATTTCTTTATTTTAAAAACAGCCCTGTGGTTACAATACAGAAGCATGGTTGCCTCTACCTGTTTCACCACAATCGTGTCTTCGTCTGGAGCTTCTGTGGTACCTTTACATACAATATCAGCCTTAATGATTACCTCCAGGACCTCCTGGAGGGGTTTAGGGATTATTTGGAACCATAATCATTAAGGGTAATATTGTATGTAAAGGTACTACAGAAGCTCCAGATGAAGCCACGATTGTGGTGAAGCATGTAGAGGCAATAATTCCTCTGTATTGTAACCACAGGGCTGTTTTTGCCCAAATATTTTATAGTAATTTTATATTGTCTTTGTAATATAATAAAATGTTTATTTGTTTTGATAATTTGATGTCGATCAATTTTTCTGTACCTCAAAGCTCCATCTTTCTGCCCTTTGGGTATTCTTTGTTCTATATAATTAGGAGGTGGTGCGTTTATAATATCACTAAGCTCCAATATTAACATAATATTTAGCATATTTTTATGTCACACAATATTAAGAGATGGTTCACACTGGGGCGACTCGTCGGGCGACTCAGCCGCCTGACAAGTCACGTCCCATTCTATTCAATAGAACCGTTCTAATAGGAGCGACGCAAGTACGACTTCGGGGGCGACTCGGGGCAACTTGCATTGACTTCTATACAGAAGTCATTTTGCAAGTCGCCCCTGAAGTCGTCCTCAGGACGCCTTGCCGAGTCGCCCCCGAAGTCGTGCCACCCAGTGTGAACCGGCTCTTATAGTGTTACTAAAGTCAATAAAAAAAAAATAACAAACATGTTAAACTTACCTACTGCTCCTCTTGGGTCCCCCACCAGTGAATCTGGCTCCTCCTCGTATTTTCTTCATGTGTGCCCATAGCAAGCCGCTTGCTATGGAGGCACACAGGGGTTGAGTTACTGAGGGCAAAAAGACTGTGCACTTTGCAAGTGCAGTTGCTCCACAGCTTAGTAAATGAGCAAAAGCTCTGCTGACTTCAATCGTCCAATCATGTGCAAGCAAAAAATTATTATTATTTTTTTTTAATTTTCCTTGCATGTGATTTGGTACACTTTGCAAAGGGAAGCCTTACCTCATTTAGTAAGCTCTGGAGCAACTGTACTTGCAGAGGGAAACTGCACTTTGCAAAGTGCACGGTCTATTTGCCTTTAGTAAATCAACCCCACAGTGTCTGCATGCTCCGAGCTGTGTGTCTATAGAGTCACGCTCCATAGACTTACACAGTGGGACTTCACCCCGCCTCCCACTTCCCCTTCACTGCATTTGATTGACAGCGGGAGGAGCCAATTGGCTCCTGCTGCTGCTAAAGTGCTGGGTAAAGAGGAAGAGAGGGGAGAATAGGTGCAGCCATGCACAGAGTTGGATTTATTCTCTCGTCTCTTCCCCTTCACACAGGGAAGGGTGGGACAGAGATATAGAAAACGTTTTTTTACCTTAATGCAAGAAATGCATTAAGGTAAAAAAATGTTTTAGCTTTAGTATCACTTTAAGCAGGAGTTTTTCCAAATGCAATTTTTTTTGTTGAAAATACACTTCAATTATTTTATTGCACAAAACACAATATAATACAACATGTTTTGGTAAAATAAAAAAGATGATTTTACAGTGAGTTAATAGATACTAATCATGTCTTTCTTTAAAATCACATCTGCTATTTACTTAGTGTGTAGTGCGATCGCTGTTTACATATGCGTGAGGGACCCACGTTCGCATTTGCGTGTGATCAGGGGAATGGAGGCACTTTACATTTTTTTAAATTGTATTTATTCATTTTTTTAATCTTTTTTTATTGCTTTTATAAGGGATGAACAACATCCTTTGTGATAGCATGGACCATGACAGATCCTCTATATGGAGATATCTGGGGTCTATTAGACCCCATATCTCTCCTCTGGCCTCCAAGGCATCTGATCAAACCAAGATCCCAAGATCAGTCTGATCAGATGCTTGCTCAAGCCGGTAACGGCTTGTTTACATGAGACCGAAAGCATAAGTGACAAAATCTTTGTCACTTTGGTTTCTAACATCACACAATTGGAGGAGCAACATAAGTTTCTCTCACTTTGTCCCAAGAACCGGATGTTGCTGGTTGCATTCATACCAGGTTCTCTGATCACACAGGAGAGCCCGGTAAAGGTGGTGGCGTGAAGGGGGTGGGACCCCTTTTCACCGCCTGAAAAAGTAATTTAGGGGTTTCTTAGCCGCTAGGGTTACTTTTACAGTGAAGGGAATTGTCATCAGAATAAAATGCTATCTTGATCATTGCTGCAGTGATGACCGAGATATCACCCTTCCAGTCCAGCAACGTACTGGATGGGAAGCAGTTAGAATGACTGTGATGTTAGAATAAACAATGCAAAAAAAGTGCCCCCTCATGAAAGTCCATTAAACCTGATCTCCAGGCAGATATAGAATAAATAAGTTATTATTTGTATTTTTTAAAATAAAGGTACCTGAATCAGCCGCTGTAAAGCAGAGCACAGATTGGTGGAGGGAAAAGCAGCACAAGAAGCCAACCAGTTGTTCTACAGTGCTCATATGCTAACAAGGAATTTGCTGATAGGGAAGAAGGCAGGAGGAGAAGGTCGCTGCTTCTCCTTTCATTGTTCAGTCATAGAATAAGGGAAGGACAAGACCTATGTGACCTACTGAACTGAAGCAGAGATAACTCAGGTCTTCATCCTGTCAGACATGGCTGTGCTGTGCGGCAAATCTTTGGCGGGTGAAATGGCTGTAAAAATTGTGGGGCAGATCCACATACATACGCTGCGCCCGGCGCATATGCAAGATACGCTATGCCGCTGTAACTTACTTGGCTTTGGTTTAAATCCTCAACGAAGTTGCGCCGTAAGTTACGGCGGCGTAGTGTATCTCTCGCGGCGGAATTCAAATTGGGCAGGTAGGGGGCGTGTTTCATTTAAATTAAGCGCGTCCCCGCGCCGAACGAACAGCGCATGCGCCGTCCGTAAAAACTCCCAGGGTGCATTGCTCCAAATGACGTCGCACATCAACGTGAACATAAATGGCGGTCAGCCCCATTCACGGACGACTTACGCAAACGACGTAAAATTTTCAAAATTAGACGCGGGAACGACGGCCATACTTAACATTGAGTACGCCACCATATAGCTTTAACTATACGCTGGAAAAAGCCGAACGGAAACGACGTAAAAAAATGCGACGGCCGGTCGTACGTTCGTGGATCGTCGGAAATAGCTAATTTGCATACTCAACGCGGATTACGACGGGAACGCCACCTAGCGGAAGCCGAAAAATTGCATCTAACATCCGACGGCGTACGAAGACGTACGCCTGTCGGATCTAACACAGATGCCGTTGTATCTTGTTTTGGGGATACTAAAACAAAGATATGACGCGCAAAATTTGAAATTACGCGTCTTACCAAAAATACGCCTGCGTAATTTCTTTGAGGATCTGCCCCTGTGTATCTTGATGTTTGTCTGGAACTGATAGATCTCCCCCCCCCCCCCCCCGTGTTCTTTGGTTACTCCAACTGGCACCTATGTCACTTCAGGACAGAATCATAATGTAGACCAGTGTTTCTCATCTATGGTTCCTCCAGAGGTTGCTAGGGGTTCCCTGAGCAACGAGAAATTTCAGCCTCTCAGATAAGTTCCCACTGACACCATTGATCCTTTTATCTATCTGTAAGGGGGTAATTCTTTCCAGTGACCTCAAGTAAGGAGCATTCTTCACACTGACCATCACACTAATGTATCATGAGTTGTAGATATAGTCATTTTTAGCAAGGGTTTCCCTGAGACTAGAAAGTAATTTCAAGGCTTCATCTGTGTTGAAAAGGTTGAGAAAGGCTGTAAGGGGTGGCTGAGCAAACGATTGATCATTTCCAGGAGTGTTGAATTCTGCCCTAAGGCCCCTTTCAGACGGACGGATAGAATGGTGCTTTTAGCTGCGGATTTTCTATTTTTCTACCGCAGCTAAAAGCACACAATGTTTTCCTATGGCCCCATTCACACACAGCGTTTACGCACGATTACGTTACATGCGGTTTGGTGCGAATAGAAAAAATAGAATTGAATGCGTCCAGGTGCGATGTAGCGCAGCTAATTGCACATAACCGCAGGTAATCGCAGTCTTTTTTGTCAACTGCGGATAGCAGCGTTTTAGAATTCAAGGGACCCAAACAAAAATAAAAAAAATAAAAATGGTTGCTATGGAAATGAATACCGCAGCTAAACGCAGCCGCAGTTAAACGCACGTAAACGCATGTAATCGCAATGTGCAAATGCAGCTAATCGCAGTGCCTGGAGCCTTGAATTTCACAAAACATTTGTAGTGCTTTTAACTGCGGCAAAACAGCCGTCCGTCTGAAAGGGGCCTTAAGGATATGCTCATCTTTTCACAAAAAAAATGTAAACTACCTTCAAATATCCTGTCCCCTCTGGACTACGTTGGGCATGGTAGCTGTGATGACCTGTACTGCTGGTGCAGCAGTCCATACAGTCTAGTAGAAAGCAAAGCCAAGCCGCTCCAGGTGAGAGCAATCCCACGCTTCAACCTCAAGGCGCAGATTCAGGCCGCAATCTTTATAGGAGCCACTGGAACAGGAAAAGATTTGACCGCACTCACAGGTTTGAAGCAAAAGTAAAGACTTGTAGACATCAATGTAGACCTGGCAGAGATTAACGCGTTTCACAAATTTGAATTTGCTTAGTCCTAATCTCATTATGTCTAAGTAAATTCTAATTTGTGAAACGCGTTAATCTCTGCCAGGTCTGCATTGATGCCATGATGTCTACAATGTTGTTTGATGATTTTTACCTTCAATACAGTCTTCACTTTTGCTTCAAACCTTTGAGTGCGGTCAAACCTTTCCCTCTTCCAGTAGCAGTCCATACACTGCAGTGCACAGCCTTGGCATGAATATCCATCATAGTGCTCCCCATGGCTAGGGCTCATTGGTGAATGCTTCTTTCTTTTGAGACTTCTTACTGCCTGGTTTTATGGTTTTACCGCCCCCTGGCTGCACATGGGAAGGAAGCCTTATATAGATAGACTGTACCCTGCTGGTTTCAGCAACTGAAGCTCTTTATCTGCTTTCAGCTTCTATTTCCGTAATAAGTCTTCCGCTGCGTTGGATATCCTTATTTCTTCTACGCACTCTATTCTCAGTGTTATGCAGCTTTTCTATTTTAGGTGTTGGTGTCCCTTTAAGAGCAGCTGAAAAAATAAAAGTTCAGATCATTCCACCTGTTGGGTATGTGTGTTCACCTCCCCGCCCTCCCTATGAATAACCTGTTCACTGTGATCACTCTGCTGATTCATACAGGCCTCATGCCGGGGAGAATGTAAACAGGCTGAGCAGACGGCTGCCAGCGTCAGAACACTTGTGTATTGGCAATGTGCAGTGATTTGTTAATGAGTCAGGTAATGACATGGTGCAAAGAGCACTGGAGTGTTGTACCTCATAGAAAACCATCACCGAGGAGCACTTAACTGGGGACAGACTAATTCCTGCTGATTCCTAACCGGCTGCCATTTAAATAAACCTATATTTAGTACATGTTTGCTTAAAAGAAACTATAACGCATAGAAAAATAAAGTAGATAAAAAAAGTGATATATATATATATACATGGGCGTCCGCTCCATAGGGCAAGGGGGGTCATTTGCCCCCCCTGGAATCGCCAGTGAGAGCCAGGAGCAGGGCCGAACTGGCCCTGGGGCCGCTTTAAGCGGTGACTGCAGCGCTCCCCTCCGGCGCTCGTATCGTATGTCATGGCGCTGGGTCTGTGTGCAAGGTCCCGCCCCCCTAGTTTGGCTCGTCTTATAGTCTTTTAGTGTTCCGCCTATCACACAAGCCGAAATAGGGGGGGGGGGCGGGACCTTGTGTAATTTAAAGGGGGCCAGTGATGCAGGGTGCTGTGTAATGTAAAGGGGTCCAGAACTGTGGGGTACTGTGTAATGTAAAGGGGTCCAGAGCTGTGGGGTGCTGTGTAATGTAAAGGGCTCCAGAGGTGCAGTTGTGGAGAGGGGGTACACAGTAGTGACAAAGAGATATTGAAGGATGCAGGGGGCACAGTGGGGTGTTTTTACATTTAACTGAAAGGCAGGCTTGATCCTGGCTTGTATGCAATTTTTAGGCAATTTTTAAGAGTTTTGCCAAGGCACCCCTGAAAAAAACCTGAAGGCACCCTGGTTGAAAAAGGTTGTGCTAGATCAGGGGTGGCCAACCAGTGGCCCGCGGAGCCCTCTGATGTGGCCCGCGACCTTCTGCTCTGGAATGGCAGGTTGGCAAGCCCAGATCGCAGGTTGCCGACCCGCCATACCGCAGCATCAGTGTTGTGAATGAAGCTGGTGGTAGAGGAAGAAAGCGGCTGCTGAGCAGAGCCCCATAAGCCGATGCATCCTCTACAGCGCCAGCTTTTGCCACAGGCGGAGTCTTTGGCAAAGTTCAGCTAACCCGCAGAATAGACCCAGGTGCACTACGCGGCACCCGTGGTGTGGGTAAACCGCAGCACATCAGTGTGAAAGCAGTCTTAGGCCCTTTTCACACGATTAACCCGACCAAATGGGACCCTCAATTCACTGCTATAGAGCGACAGATGTCCGTTTACGCCCACCTACCTCCAATCCGAAAAACAGTAGAGAATGCGTCCCCTTTCATCTGGGCGGATCAGAGGGCCTATACAGTAGCCGTGACCTGTCATCTGCCCTCTTCGCTCATTGTGGCCCACAACTGGTTACCAAGTTGCTTATGTGGCCCTCGCTCTTTAAAAGTTTGGGCAGATCCTTCTTATTTTTTCATGTTCCCCCAGTCAGTGTTAGTACTTCACATAGACAGAGCTTAGGAAAGTCGTTGTCTTTTTACACTTTAAAAGACTGGAAAAACATCCTCTGTACTGCAATTGTTCTGAAGTAAAATTGCGTTGGTTTCCATCGTGCCTTATTGAACTGCCTACGGATGGTTGGAGTCAATTACATACTCAGACTGCTTGTTTGACTCTCCCAACCCACTATATTCTGGAATCTGGAATCCTCCAGAAAACAGGGGGGAGCAATCAAGCCTACAGAGCCCAGAACAGCCCAAAGCAATCGCTATCTGCTCAACTGATTACAGAGAGCCATAAGAACTAAATTTACCTAACATAAGTAGCATCCTATCTAGGAGGGTTACACACTCAAGACAGGAAGGAGCATTTTTTTGTTTTACTAAAAAAACATTTTGTTAATGCTGACATGTGCCCTTCTGATTTATGGGGTAGTGTTGAGTGATTTTGTTTTTTAAATGATTGGTCCTCTTTGAGTTATATAGAATAATACCATTATATTTGGCGTTTGTTGACATAGAAACAGTAACATGCAGTCCATGTCTGGATGACGTGCTTTGGGTTTGATTACCCCAATTTATAAGACATGGGTGCCTGTGAACCTGAGAGCTGTCTCTGCCTGGCCCCTGGTAGTCCGCAGGCCCAGCGTGAGAGCCCGCTGTCATGTAGAAGATGAAACACTTCTTGGAATATAAGAGAGGTCCTTTGAATCAGTCAGTCTTATAACCATTCTAGCAGGCTAGGGCCATAGTCCTTGCTGGAGTCCCAGCGGCGTCAATCCACAGCTCGCTTGACAAGACATAAATATAAATAAAACCTAAAAAATATAGATTTTGTTGATTTGGAATTCTATACCGATTTAAGTTTGTCACACACAAAAAAAAAAAAAATAACACAAGAACGATTCATGCATTGTCCCCATTGTTAAAGCGCATGAAAGCGGCATAACATCAAACAGCGGAATTCTTTAAAGCTCAACTTCGGCAGCTCTTTAATCATTAATACATCACAATTCTAACACTGGCCCTCCTGCGATTAGATAAATTATCTGGGAAGTAAGAAATAAATTTTATACTTCCCAGATCATTTTCTCCTGCATTGAGATTGACTTTTTTTTACATTGGTTTAGCTGCGTTTATATGTATTCATATACGTTTACATGCATTTACCTGCACCAAGAGCTTCTAATGGGACCCCAGATACACAGAATTCAAATTTTACTAAAAGCAGCTAAACGCAAAACATAATTAAATGAAAACATGGAAAAGTTTAAATAAATCTAGAGGACATTTCTAAATGTAGGTTTGACAATATGTCAGTGTGAATGAGACCTAAGCCCAACTCCGGTAGAACTGTATTCATTAATGCATCATAAGATTTATTTATTTTAAAAGCCCCAGCCCCCCTTTATACTTACCTGAGTCTGATCTCGATCCAGCCATGTGCAAAAGCGCAGGTTTGCTGCTCTGTCTATCCTCACTGGTTCAGAGGCAGCAGCAGGAGCCATTGGCTCGTGCTGCTGTCAATCACAGTTAGTGAGGAGCAAGTGGGGGTGGGGCCAGGAGAGCTGACAGGTACCCGAGAAGAGGAGAATCAGGGCTTTTCTGTGAAAAACCATTGCACAGAGCAGGTATGACGTTTCTTTTTCTTGTTATATTTTAACTTTTTACAATTGCTTTAAATGCAAGCAGTGTACAGTGCATTGAAAAAGTATTCATATCCTTTGAAATTTTCCACATTTTGTCATGTTACAACCAAAAACTTAAACGTATTTTATGTGATAGACCAACACAAAGTGGCACATAATTGTGAAGTGGAAGGAAAATGATAAATGGTTTTCAATTATTTTTTTACAAATATGTGAAAAGTGCGGTTGCATTTGTATTCAGCCCCCCCTGAGTCAATCCTCTCACTACAAATACAGCTGCAAATCTTTTTGGGTATGTCTCTACCAGCTTTGCACATCTCTGTCAGATTGGATGGAGAGCATCTGTGAACAGCAATTTTCAAGTCTTGCCATGGATTCTCAATTGGATTTAGGTCTGGACTTGGATTGGGCCATTCTAACACATGAATATGCTTCGATCCAAACCATTCCATTGTAGCTCTGGCTGTATGTTTAGGATCGTTGTCCTTCTGGAAGGTCTCGAGTCTTTTGCTGACTCTAATAGGTTTTCTTCTATGATTGCCCTGTATTTGACTCCATCCATCTTCCCATCAACTCTGACCAGCTTTCCCTGCTAAAGAAAAGCATCCCTACAACGTGATGCTGCCACCACCATGTTTCACGGTGGGGAGTTTTTCTCCACACATAGCGTTTTGCCTTTAGGCCAAAAGTTCAATTTTGGTCTCATCTGATTAGAGCCCCTTCTTTCACATGTTTTCTGTGTCCCCCAGATGGCTTCTCGCAAACTGCAATCAGCACTTCTTATTGCTTTCTTTTTGCCACTCTTCCATAAAGGCCAGATTTGTGGAGAGCACAACTAATAGTTGTCCTGTGGACAGATTCTCCCACCTGAGCTGTGGATCTCTGCAGCTCCTCCAGTTACCATGGGCCATTTGGCTGATTCTCTGATTAATTTCCCATGGGTTTGGTCGGTCGGACACTTACATACCCACACATACAAGCCCCTCCCCCCGGTCTGTCGGTCTCGCATTTACCCATCTAGGTTTTGGGCAGCTCCTTCTCGGCTCGCTTTACCCAGCGTCTCGTGCTTCACGGCGGCTACCTTCATGGCAGATTTTTTCTCTGCGGCTTCCCTCAGCAGCCAATACAATTGCTTCTCCTCTCGGCCAATTGAGTCTTAAGACCCGCTTCCTGATTGGCCGGGAGGAGAATCAGGAAGACAATAGCGAATATTAATTAGTTATTTTCACACAACAGGGTGGGCACCTGTGTTTTAAGCCAATTAGAACCACGTGTTTATAAAAAAAACATTGAAATCCATGTGTCCAGCGCCCTGCATGTAGATTACGGGCCAGGGGCATGGATTAGGGGGGCGTCCTTATGAACGGCCTTCCACTGGAGGTTGGTGTGGTAGGTACTGTAGGTTTTATGTCTTATGCATGTCTTTCTCTATAAAAAAAAAAAGGGAGGTTGGGTCCTCTTTAAGCACAGTCACATTATTTTCTGGATAGGTTTGACTTGTTGCCTGAATGTTCTGTCTAGCCACAGTTAACTGCTGCAGTTATCTTACAATTACCCACCTATTTTCCCACAATGTCCTCTGTAATGTTTATAAATTATATTTTATTAACATTTTATGAGTCAGTCAATATCTACAAGGTCACAGAGTCAGGTTTGTTTGCTGTGTATTTCCTATCCGCCATCCACAAATTGTGTTTGCATTATTTGTCAGTTTTTAATTTTCCATTTGCAAGTAAATGTAGACTATACCAACCGCCTCCTATGCAAACAATCATAGCAATATAGAACATTCTGCCTCAGTAATAAGCTCTGGAAAAAAAATAACAGTGACAGCTGCTGAACTCAAAGAACAAGACGTTGTGTTTGTTCAAAGCTGAAATCCGGGAAAATTGTAAAACTACCCCTGCAGTGGAGCTCCCTTGACATTGCAAGGGTTAAATGCTTGTTTTTGTCAAGGGGAATATTAAAATAATAATAATAATTAAAAAAAGGAAATATATATATATATATATATATATATATATATATATATATATATATACATTATATATACAATGTGTGTGTGTGTGTATATATATATATATATATATATATATATATATATATATATATATATATATATATATATATATATATATATATATATATAATGTATGTATAAAAAAATGAAAGGAAAAAAAAAAAATACCGTATTTATCAGCGTATAACACGCACCCTAACTTTAAGAGGGAACTTTCAGGAAAAAAACTTTCCACCCCCCCTGCGTATAACACGCAGGCACAGTTT
Source organism: Rana temporaria (assembly GCF_905171775.1). Classification (NCBI taxonomy): domain Eukaryota; kingdom Metazoa; phylum Chordata; class Amphibia; order Anura; family Ranidae; genus Rana; species Rana temporaria. The sequence goes on from NC_053493.1 coordinate 49,965,010, forward strand.
ACCCTCCATTTTCAGGGTAAAAAAGTGAGTGTTATACGCCAATAAATACAGTATATTTGTTTCTGTTTTTTTTGTTATAAGTGATCACATACCCTCCGTTCTCAGCTGCATAAGGAGCTCAGAGAGCTGGGGGTAGAGAAACAGCAGCACACTGATCTTCCCAGTGAATGGCTCTCTGGGGGGGGGTTATTAGCACAAGTCTTATCATTGGAGCAGAGCAGGCTGAGTTTCCAGCACAGCCAGAAAAATTACAATGCTGTCCTCTCATGCCTAAGTGTGGTCAGTTTTTAAAAGGAAAACAGAGGGACTGGTAGGATCATCAGAGATTTCACATAAAGGAAGCAATACAAAGAGAACAGGATCATTTCTTATACAAGTACACGGTACAGTAGTCACATATCAGGAATATGAAATGTTGGGTTTACATATTCTTTTATGTTATATTCTCTATTATTTTAGCTCTCTGTCAGACTAACTTTACTTTAGCAAACCCAGCTGTTGCTTGTCTGTCAAGCTGTACTCTGTGTGAATTAATGTTTGCATTACCTTGTTTGTTCGACCTTAGGCTAGCCATACCGAGCCTGATAAAAGCTAGCAATGCAACTGATCCCAAGACTGCTTGTTACAGTCAGACTGTGCAAAGACAAGATTCTGTTACTTGTCTGATTTTGTGGCTGAAAGCTGAATGTTTCCTTATTACTTATTACTCCCCATGCACACTAAGCGTTTGGCCCTGGTACATGTGATCCTGGGGCCAGATTCACAGAGCGAGTACGCCGGCGTATCTACTGATACTCCGGCGTACTTTCAAATTTGCTGCGTCGTATCTTTAGTTTGAATCCTCAAACCAAGATACGACGGCTTCTGGCTTCGGTCCGACAAGCGTACGCCTTCGGATCGTAGGTGCAATACTTCGGCGCCTGCTGGGTGGAGTTTGCGTCGTTTTCCGCGTTGGGTATGCTAATTAGCTTTTTCCGTCGATCCACGAAAGTACGCGTTGCATTCTCTTACGTTGTCGCTAGTCGGCTTTTCCCGGCGTATAGTTAAAGCTGCTATTTTGCGGCGTATAGATAGACTTGCCATGTTAAGTATGGCCGTCGTTCCCGCGTCGAAATTTGAAATTTTTTATTTTTTTTGCGTAAGTCGTCCGTGAATAGGAAAGGACGTAACTCACGTCTAAGTTCAAAAAATGACGTCGGTGCGACGTCATTTCGCGCAAAGCACGGCGGGAAATTTCAAAACGGAGCATGCGTTCTGCGATCCACCATTCAAAATCTCCTCCAGATACCGAAAGCCAACTACAAGTCCAAAGGAGAAAGGAGATTCGCGGTCCAAGGGCCTAGACTATGGAACGCTTTACCAACCAGCATTCGGTTGGAGGAGAACCACTTGGCGTTCAGGAGAAAGATCAAAACTCATCTCTTTTGATACCAAAGGAGACAGGAACAACAAGCGCCCAGAGGCGATTAAATTCGCATGTGTTGCGCTATATAAGTTTTCATTCATTCATGCGCAGTTCATTCGGCGCGGGACGCGCTTCATTTAAATGAATCACGCCCCCTACCCGCCTACTTGAATTCCGCCGCCAGAAATACACTACGCCGCCGTAACTTACGGCGCAAAATCGTTGAGAATTTGACTTAAAGCCAGGTAAGATACGACGGCGTAGTGTATCTCTGATACGCTGCGCCTGTCCATTTGTATGTGAATCTGGCCCCTGGTGTTTTGGTGTGGGTGGAAGGCACAGGGGAACCATCCAGCCCTACTGCAGGCAACCTGTAAAAGTCTATGAGGCCAAAAGCTGTTGTGGCTGGAAAGGGCCGGACTGGGCACCAAGTGGTACTAACATATAGGGCAGTATGCACCCAGGGATGAATGCCCAAACTGCAGCCTGACCTGTCCAATCACAGCAACTTAGCCTCTTATAAGAGTTTTTCAGGCTGCCCACAGCGGGCCTGGATGGTGCACCTGTGCCATCCGCCTGCACCTAAACCCTGGAGTCTCATACACCGGGGCTAAATGCCTGGTATGCATGAGGCCTCCTTTGAAAAGTAAACCAGTATCGGCTCCCTGTGCACCATATTTATATGTTGCCTGCGTTAGAAAAAAGATTGGGGTGGGTCTTAGAGGGTATGCAAGGATGGATGGATTTTACCACCTCCCAGATCCGAAAGACATCTGTGTGCTAATCAGGGCGGGAAAAAATGAATGATTTTTAAATAAAAATGAATAAAAATCTGATTTTTTTTAAATTTAAATCTGATTTTTTTTCTTTTTTCAAATTTATTTTAATAAAATGCTTTTGGAATAAAATCTAGCTAAAGCTAGTTTCCTATTTAAGATACCTTTCTAACTTAGTTTATTCAGCATGAAATGGAGCTTAGTTATGTAGCATGAGGCTGTATATTCTGCAATATTCAAATTTTTGGTAAACTCATTCAATGAATCGAAGCTCTGCAAGCTGAGAGAACATGCGCTGCATTGATGCATTCACACAATTTCACAGTAACCATGAGATAAAACCGGTCAGGAATATTCCTTTATCCCATTGTTTTGCAAATCTATGTACACTACAAACTGTATGATTGAATCGGTTCTGATATCGCTATTTTACTTACCTGACAGCTTATTATTCTAAAAAGGAAACCTTCATTTTGTTTGCAAATATTAAAGATTGTAAATACAGGTGAGAATAAGTCCTTACATTTAAAGAGCACCTGTCATTTCAGATCCATCATGGCAGCACCTGTTAGCGGGCATCCACTCACCTGCTGCCGCTACGTCCCTCACCTTGGTGTGTCACTGCCGCATCACCAGCCGTCCCATTAAAGTGAATGGGACTGTCGGTGAGTCAACAGCAGGCCAGAGGAGGGACAGAGATGACAGTTGCTCTTTAAAAATTATAAATTTAAATTGAATTGATTTAAATGAAGCCTTTTTACAAGTAACTAGTCAATGAAATGGTGATTTAAATCGAATTGATTTTAATCAAATCCACCCTGGTGCTAATGGAAATATTCACATTTAAAACATAAAAAAAAAACTTTTAGCAATAGAGCATATAGCTACCGGCACAGATGTGAATGGGACCCGTAGGAAATAAGGTTAAATGGATTGAAGTGCGTTTCTGCAGATCTACAAGCGCACTAATTTACGCATAGAAGTGAACCTAGCCTCAGGCTGACCATAGACAGGTAATCTTTTTTTTTTATACAGCTAGGAGGCTAAATGATATAATCAACATTAAATAATTGACTTCTGTTGAGCAGGGGAGGCCACACACTGATCAAACTTCAGCTGACAGCTGCCCGCACAGTAACCCAACATCTTTTAAGGTTGACAGTGCTGCTCTCCAAGGATGACTCCGCTGCTCCTCCATAGATACAGTGGAGGGGTGAGCGTTGTCACTCTAATACAGGAGGTGTGTTACTGGCACAATCACCAGGTGAAATAAAGGGAAACAATGCCTAAAAAGAAAACTAATGCAGCCATCACATCTGAAGATTGGTAAGCTGCAATATATGAATTTTTGGTACCCGGCTTACATATACTTCAGCTAAAAATAGAATACACAGAAAACCGCCTACGTTTTACAGGGATCAGTGGTTTTTTTAAAAAAAAGGTTGAAAACAGGTTTTTCTGTTATTTATTTTTCCTTTGGATGAGAATTTCTATTTAAAGAATCTTTCTTTGTTTCATGACACAGAAGATAAAATAACAATGTCTCTGTTGTGCACTGAGAATTCCTCACTTTTACAGTTTTGTTTGTATGAAAGAAGAATTTAGAGGTGAACTTTGTGTATTATAAGAACTACAAATCTATCTTTAGAGCCGTCGGCTTTTACAGCCTCCTGAGTTTATTAATGTTTGATGACTATGCATTATTATTCCCAAAATGTTGTGTCTTGAGGGGACTTTCCACATTCACCCAGGAAAATATACACCCTATGATGATGATGATGATGATGTCACTCCATTGAGGCCCCAGTTACACATGGCAGAAACGTGGGACGAAACATGCTTGGAGTGTTCTTTCTTAATGGCACTCCAGATGCGCGTAGTAGTCGTGCATTTTGCACCACGTTTTCTGTGCGACAAATCGTGCAAAAAACACGCTTGACTCACACCCAAAATTTGGTACATGAGCTTCTTTGGTACATTTTTGGAGACAAAGGAGGCCCCTTTTAAAGCGGTGGTTCACCCACACTAACAACATTTTACCATTAAATTAGGCATAGTAGCGCGAGCTACAGTATGCCTGTATTGATTTTTTTATCCTCGTACTCACTGTGCAATCCTCTATAGAAGATTCCAACTCCCCGCGGGGAATGGGCGTTCCTATCAAGAGGGAGGATGATTGACGGCAGGCTATGGCACATCACGCTCCCCGAAGATAGCCGGAACAAGTCTCGGCTCTTCACGGCGCTATACGGCGCCTGCGCACAGACTATGCGCAGGCGCCGTGAAGCGCCGAGTCCTATTTCGGCTATTTCCGGAGAAGCGTGACGTGCCATAGCCGGCCGTCAATCATCCTCCCTCTTGATAGGAACGCCCATTCCCCGCGGGGAGTCCGAATCTTCTATAGAGGATTGCACAGTGAGTACGGGGATAAGAAAATCAATACAGGCATACTGTAGCTCGCGCTACTATGCCTCATTTAATGCTATAAATATAATATAATGCTAATGTTTCATTAGGGTGAACCACCGCTTTAAATGAATGGTACTGCTCCAAAAACACGCAAAAAATTCACAAAAAAAGACCCAAAAACGCATTAACGCCGCTCAAGTGTGACTGGGGCCTTAAAAGCTGCTGATCTGCTGTTCTGCCTATTAGAGTATAACCTCAGCTAAGACATTTTCTTTTTGGAAAGCGTGAGATGATTTGGAACCTCTGACAAGTTTCTGTTGCTAATACCGGGACAAGAAGTGAGATAGAATCTTCCCAGTGTGGCTGCCAGAAATAATTAAGAAAAAGTAAAAATTGCTGTATATGTCCCCACTGAAGATTTTTCCTTTCACTTCCTGTCTATCACCAACATCGGTGGCACAGAGTGTGAACAAAGGCGGATCTTTAATTAGGCAAAATAGGTGGTTGCCTAAGGCCTTTCGCTCACAGGGGCCTAATTTGCCTGACGCATTAGACCAGTTTTGAGGGATGGGGGACCTTAATGCTGTTGTGTTCTGCCCCCGCCCCAAAGCACTTCTTCATGTTGAGGGCATGTGGCCTGGTATGGTTCGGGGAGCTCCCCCCATTTCCTGGTCTCACGGGCTGCATGCTTGGATAAGGGCCTGTAATGGATTTTGGGGGGACCCCATGACATTTTTTTTTACATTTTAGCGTGGGGGTTCCCCTTGAAATCCATACCAGACCTAAGGTCTATGTTAGAGCGCACACTGCAGGCTGCAGTCACTTCCCTAGCATAGCCCTCTCCCCCTTGTATTGTATAGCCCTCTCCTCTTCTTGGAGTATCTAATTACTGTCTGTGCTGGCCCAGCTCCTCCAGCCCTTTCCTCCACAATCTAAATGTCCCTCGCCTGCCCCTTTCATTCATTGAATTCAGTTCTTTCCATCATGGAGACTCTGCAGTAAATGTGGGTGTTACCTAGGAGGGTCTGCATGCAGATGAAACCTGACATGACATCCACTCATAACTCATATCCTACTGCTTGCAGCAGGACTGAGGAGTACTGAGGCAGGGGGCAGTGAAGTTCTTCGGAATATATGTACAGCACCTTTCTGGCCCTTCCCACCAGCCATGATCTGCCCCATTTCATAGAGAAACACAGAGACTCATGACATCTCCAGGCAGGGCCGATCCTAGGGTCACAGGCGCCTGGGTGTAGAAATGTTTTTGGCGCCCCCACATGGGCGTCGTCATTTTACTAACTCCTCCCCTTTACACATGTTTTCATGGCAATGACTCAACCACAGAGATGCTACCCCACAAAGTCTTCATTACCCTGGGATCCTTACATGATCTCTTAACAATAAACAAAATACAGGAAGAGAAGCAGAGTACTTTACTGGGACCTGGAGGGGGGCCTCTGTGATGGACACAGAGAGGGCTTCAGTTAGAGAGTCTGTTGGATGTTCGGCGCCCCCACCTCTGCAGGCACCTGGGTGCAATGCACCCTGTGCACCCTGCCTAGGATCGGCCCTGTCTCCAGGTAGCTGCCATGTGCTTCATATAAAGTCCCACCCTTCTCGCTCTTCTTTTGACTTCTCCAGGTATGTAATGAAAAAAGGTATTACAGTGGAACCTCGGTTTAAGGCCTTGTACACACGGGCAAACATGTCCGCTGAAAACGGTCCGCCATACCGTTTTCAGCGGACATGCCCGCCCGGAGATTTCTGTATGATGGCTGTACACACCATCATACAGAAATGAGAGACAATCTGCGCGGACAGACAGTGCGGTGACATGTTTGCGCCGTCGCCGCAACGATGACGCGGCGACATGCGCGACGCTGAAAGGTCAATGCTTCCACGCATGCGTCAAAGTCATTTGACGCATGCGAGGGATGGCGGCCGCTCGGACATGTACGGTAAGTCTGTACAGACGACTGAACATGTCCGACGAACAGGATTCCAGCGGGCATGTTTCTAAGCAAGTTTAGAAACATTTGTACGCTCGAAAACAGTCTGGCGGGCAACTTTTTTTAATTCTGACTCGGTTTGCGAGTGTTGACTCACAAGACGAGCAGAATTCAAGCTAAATAGGCCTGCAGTACCTCATTTGGCCTGAGGTACGGGGCGCAGAAGCTGAGCAGAGACGGAAATGGGCCTGCAGTACCTTATTTGGCTTGAGGTACGGGGGCGCAGGACCCGAGAAAAGCCGAACATTGGCCTGCAGTACCTCGTTTGGCCTGAGGTACGGTGGCGCAGGAAACAAGCCGAAGTGTCCTCGGGCCTTTTCGCCCATTTTCGGCACTCTTTGGCGCCCCCCACCTCTGGCTGCATTCGGTATTGCATTACATTTAAGTCAATGCGGAACAAATTATTTTGGTTTCCATTGACTTCAATGGGAAAACTCGCTTTGATATGCGAGTACTTTGGATTACGAGCATACTCCTGGAACGGATTATGCTCGTCATCCGAGGTTTAACTGTATTTAACAATTTCATTACAGTAAAACCTTGGTTTGAGAGTAATTTGGTTTGAGAGCGTTTTGCAAGACAAGCACATTTTTTAATACATTTGACATCACCATCCGCTTAGAGGAAAACCATTGGGCATTTAGGAAAAAACTAAAGACCCACCTCTTCTGAAAGACCGGTACGACGCTGGATTCCAAGCGCCTTGAGGCGATTAAGTTCGCAATTGCTGTGCTATACAAGTCACTCACTCACTCACTGACTTGATATACAAGTGATGTTTTGATATACAAGTAGTATCATGTCACAACGGAGTATAAAAGAGAAGAGAGGCTCCTCTAAGTGTAGCAATATGGTTCCATTTAATGAAGGAACAACATTTAGCAACTTATTGCTACACTTAGAGGCGCCCCTCTTCTCTTTTATACTCTGTAGCTCCTGCTGGATTTTGCTTCTAATCCCCTTTGGGGAGGCTTCCATTTGTGGATGGACATTTTATGGTTACACAACCTATCACATTGCTATAATTTTTTTATATGGACTATAAACTGAAGGACCTAAAAATAAATGGTTCTGGAACAAATCATTTGAGTTTACATTATTTCTTATGAAGAAATTCGCTTTGATATACAAGTGCTTTGGATTACAAGCATGTTCCCGGAACGAATTATGTTCACAATCCAAGGTTTTACTGTACTATGTTGGGGGGGGGGGGGTAAGGCAAAATATAAGCGAATTAAACTTCTTTAGCTCTATGGCGCGATCTTCCTTTTTGCTCTTCTATCTTTCCTCCATATCTGTGTGTAGAAAGGAGCTCTTAACGTTCCGTGCCAGCAGTTTTGTCGGTCATTGAGAGAAATGTTAAGGTCGTTGTCAGAGGCTGGATGTGAGTGCTGAAGATGTCATCTTGACTTAGAAGGCACAAGCTGCTGTCAGAATGGTGGACGGGACCAGACAGGAGAAGCTTCTTTCATAATGAAATCACACACTCCGAGCTGTGCACAGAGGAGGAATACAGGGGAGGGAGGGAGACCTAAAGGGGAACTCCTGGCACAACACATACCGTATTTATCGCAGTATAACGCGCTCCCGCGTATACCGCGCACCCCTAAAGTGGCCCCCAATCCTGTGGAAAACACGTTTTTTTTGTACTTACAGTTTTGGTGTCTTGCGCGGCGTCCATCGGCGGCCTCGTCGGGTCCGGCGTCCGTCTGCGGCTTCGGGTGTCCTCTTCGTCGGGTATGGCGTCCTTCTGCAGCGTCCCCGCGTCCTCCTCGCTCGTTTCCCGCGCCGAGTTTGAATACTGCGCCGACATATACAGAGCGCAGTACACTCGTGTATTGTCGGGCAGGCTCAGCAACACACGCGCTCACGTCCTGTACGTCCAGGACGTGAGCGCGGAAGGAGCCGAGACTGGCCGACTATACCCGAGTGTACTGCGCTCGGTATATGTCGGCGCAGTATTCAAAACTCGGCACGGGAAAGCGGGTATCGGCGTATACCGTGCACCCACGATTTTGCCCCCGCGGTATACGCCGATAAATAGCCACGGATATACAAAGTGAACAGTTCTTTATCTTCCCACACCAAAGTAAAGGAGACCCTGTTCAAAAGTGTGGTGCCTAAACCCACCAATGTCCCCCACACTGAATGCTTCTGGTGTAAGAATCAGGTGACGCCTAGTACAGCTAGTAGGCCAGCCATTGATAAATCTCTCATTGAAAACTTCCTCACATGCCAAGTTTTGTCCAGGTAAGGAGGAAAAGTTGCAGCAATTGCTAGATGTGATAATTTCCATAGACATCAACAGGGCTTTTTTTTTCAGCTGAAACTTGTTGGAACTCAGTTCCACCACGTCCCACTCAGCTCAGGCCCTCTGCTCCCTGCTCACCACTATTACTTGTAAACACAGAAGTCCGGCTTCTGTGGTTACAAGTGACAGCTCGTCTCCCAACGGCCCCTTTGTCTGCTCACCCACACTCCAATCCCCGGGTTTCTGTGCCTCAGGAAAAGGATGTGTGTGCTGGATATTTGAAGCTCAGCAACCAGTAGATACATTGCGGATGAAAAGTGTTGATGCCTGAACCTCCATCCTCGGGTGGGTGAGCTCACCATCCAATGTCTGTGACTGAAGTCTCCCTCCCTTCTCTAACCTGCCTCCGAGCGAGTGAGTACACTAAGGTAAGGGGGACTCCGATGTAAGGGGAGCTATGTGGACTCGGATGTAAGGGGGGCATTGGGAGCCCTAATTTAAGGGGGAATTCTGGGAACTTTGATGTAAGTGGGAGGTTTGGTGAGCAGAAACCCCTTTACATCAGAGTCCTATGATAGACAGAACAGTCGTCCAATGGCATCCCAGGAGACAGGACTTCCATTAGAGATGCTGCTGAGTAAACAGGAGATTCTCTTCATGTAATCTGACAGCGCTTGTCCTGCCCCCTCCCTGTCCCCTCCAAGGCAACGCCAATAAATACAGTATATATCTTTTATGGCCCTGGGGGCCACAAACAATATATATATCCAAATCCCCAGGGGGGCCATATTAAATCAACAGGGGGGCTCATTTGGCCCCCGGGCCAGACTTTGGACATGCCTGCTTTAGATTTACTAAAATGAAGTTATATGAGGACAAACCTAGCTCCATGCAGGCCTGGCCCTTGCACTACATACTTGTTGGTAGATTGTACAATCAGATCATGGTAAGCTTTAGGGGTAACGCTGATATTTATACCGAGTCTTCACTCCCCTCACGGCACTACTAAAAATAAAATATGTGAGTGGAGAATCTTTTGAAGCAATTTTGTATTTTCCTGAAGCCCTCTGTGCTCCTCTACCACAATGCACAGCGATGACCCACTTTATTCCCCTTCTCCACCGTGACCTTTAGAAAAATTCACATTAGGTTAGATCACAAATGTATTTATTTGAATTCCACTCGGTGATTATGACATATCTTGTCTGGTTCAGGGTTGTTGAAGTGCCGGCTATCCCCCCTCCATGTGTGCAGGCGCGCTGCGTATCGCCGCACACCGCAGTCTGCTTAGAGGAAAGTTACACAGCAGACAGTCAGCGGCTTCCAGGGCAGGAGACGAGCAACGATGGCTGCTGTGCTCGGCTTGGAAGCTGGCTAGGAAAAACATCATGTCGGGAGGGGAATGTGGTTTGTGTCGAGTGTCTTAAAGCAGGGAAATGAAATGTTTCTGCTCTGGCATGCCTTTTCCTTGTCAATGAGAGGTTACAACAACACTAGGAGTGTTGTATTTTTAAACATCACGTGTTTCCGTGCTGTGTGGATCGTGGGTTTAGACGGCCTTGTATTACCGCCGCTTTTGTATGGATTTTGGCTTCCATGTATCCCCAGCAATATAACATGGACTTTGGCTGCCTTGTATCCCTACTGGTAAAACACAACATTTGGTACTCCTGTATTTTGTGTTACACGCAGTTTGGTATCCCTGTAACCTTGTCTAAAGTGGATTTTGGTATACCTACTGGTAAACCATGGAAGTTGGCATCTCTGTATCCCCACATTTTACATGTGGTTCAGTATTCCAGCCAGGGCCGGGACAAGGGGTGGGCAAAAAGGGTGGTTGCCCTGGGTGCAGTGTGTATTGTAGGGATGGGCGTGTTGCAAGTTCCTTCTACTGTAAGCTTGACAGGACTAGTGACAGCGGCATCACTACTTATGTCAGCCCAGCGGTGGAAGTGGAAGATAGAAGAGGATGGAGCCAGGAGGAGGAGTGGGCTGTGCTCTCTCTCCCCTTTCTCCTCATAGACTTGCACATAATGAAGGTTGGGGGGGGGGGGGGTGCAATTTGGCATTTTTGCCCTGGGCACTGGATGATCTTTGTCCCGGCATTGATTCCTGCATTTTACCTGGAGGTTGGCATCCCTGTATCCTTAATCTTAAATAAAGTTCAGAATTCATGCATCTTACATGGAAGTTGGCATCTCTGTATCCCTATGTCTTACATAAAGTTCAGAATTCATGCATTTTACATGGAAGTTGGCATTCCTGTATCCCTACGTCTTACATGTAGTTCACAATTCATGCATCTTGCATAGAAGTTGGCATCCCTGTACCCCACCAGGAGTTCATGACAGCCTGGACTTGGAAAAAGGGTTGAATTATGCCGGCTGTCATTCAACTCAGATCACTGAGGATTGAAGTTCTGCTTTAAATCAAACTGCTTGCTGCTCCCCCCACACTAAACTTTCTATCTACGCTGGATCTAGGTCCTTCAGAGTTAAGCAAATTGCTGCTTCTTTGATCCTTCACTTGTTCATACCACTGGTAGGTAGAAACACAGATTGGGTGTGGGTCAGTGGTTTTCAAGGATAAATCCTTCATTGCATGAGGGGCAGTCCCTGTAAATTAGGTGCAGCTGACAACCATGAAGTTCATCTGCTTATGTTTGACCCTGAAGCAAAAGTTGTCTATACGATGTAGCACCCTCCTAGATAGGCTGCTAGTTAGGTATTAGTTTAGCTCTTGTAATCAGTTGAGCAGTGTGCGATTGTTCTGGTCTGCTCTGAGTTTCACTGGTTGTGGGATAGATTGCTTCCCTCTGCCTTCTGCAAGAGATAACTGTGTGAAAAGAAATGACACAAATTTCATTTGCGTACAGCGTTGCATTACCACATGCAATTGCCAGTTAAAATAGCGCAGCGCTAAATAGCAAAAAATGGCCTGGTAATGAAGTTATTAGTCACCATGTTGTATACACATTTGTTGTCTTCAGTGTCATTTTTTTAGGTTCAAAGTTTGGAAGGTACTAATAACATACCAAGTCATACAACTCTGTCCCAAGCTATATCACCAAACTATTATTTTTGCTCCTCCTAAGACTTCCTGCTCTGTAGCTCCCTCGTCACTTCCTCCACTCCTCGGCCCCAGGACTTCTCCTGAGCCTCTCCCATCCTTTGAAACTTCCCTACCCCAATCACTATCTTTGACTCTGTCTGAGCATTCACTTTCTCCAACAACTCATCCTTCACAGCTATTTTCTCTTATATCACTTGATCCTCCTTTTTAGATTGCCAGCTCTCATGAGCACAATAAAATTGCAACAAAATTCAATAGAAGAAAGAGTTATTGAATTCTGTTGCAATTCTATTTTCTCCCTTAATTTTGTAAAACTGTTGGTGCTATATAAATCCTGTATTATAATAATAAGGTATACGGGAATGACACACTCTTTGGAGTGCTAACTTCAGAATGATGCCTGCATCCAAGGATGCCAAATTCCTTGTTACCCTGCAGGCTGCATGGGGTGAATGAGAAACAGTGCTGCCTGCAGCGATCGGAGTCCGCCTCTCTCTCTGAACTCTGTATATGTGTGTATATGTGTGTGTGTGTGTGTGTGAGCTGCAGTATAAGGAGAGAGCAGAGATCACATGTTGGAGCGCATATCACCGTCTGCTCACTTCATTCTAGCACTATGCTCAGTCAGTCTGCCTGTGCTCTCCCCAGCCTGACATCCGACTGATATGTAAGGTGAGTCTATGCATTGCTTTGTATACGTTGTCTCCTGCACTAGCACTCTGTCTTTGTTGTGGGTTTTTTTTGCCTACAGCTGTTATTATATAACTGGGAATTCCAGATATTTGTCCGGGGGTTCCTGCCTTTTATTTGTTAAAAACCTAAAATATGTTCACGATTAGATTCACAGCAACTCGGGAACGCTGCAAAAACCAGAGCTGCATTGACCCTCTCAGTGACTGTGAAGATATCTATCGACCGGCTGTATATGTATGCTAACTGTGTTAGCTGGCTATATTTGCATGATATATTTATGTTTTTGTGGTTTTGTGTATTGGTCTGTTGAATATTATTGTAGTAGAAAAAAATTAAAATTTTTAAGATCATCTATCAACATGCTGCATTTCCATAGCTTCCATCAGACCTAGTTTGCAGGACAGTCCCTTTCTTGGACCAAAATACCTCCATCCATCTGTCCTTCATAACTGCCCCTTGTTTTGATCTGATGTATAGACCAGTATAACCTGTAAGTGGCGGTTCACACAGGAGCGACCTGTCAGGTGACTTTGACTATATACACACACATACAGACATTTATTTTTTATATGTTTGGGTACTATACACACCCATATATTTCCCACCAATTATCACCAAAAATGTTGCACCTATTTTACCTTTCATATGGACTCTATTTTTGTGCTGGTTCAATTTGTGCTTATCTTTGTACTTTAAAAACAATGCACACCGATTGTGGTTATTATTTGTGTGTGTGTGTGTGTATGTGTGTGTGTGTGTGTGTGTGTATGTATGTATATATATATATTTACTGTATACCATATATACTCAAGTATAAGCCGACCCGAATATAAGCTGAGGCACCTAATTTTACCACAAAAAAAATGGGAAAACGTATTGACTCACTTTGTCTCACCGTGTACATATCCATGCCTCACTGTGCCCATACCTCACTGTGCCCATGCCTTACTGTGCCCATGCCTCACTGTGCCCATGACTAGACTGACGTTTAACATGGGAGTCTATGGAAGGGGTGCCCGGCTTTGAACAATCGGTGCTCCCCAGCCTTAGGTCCCTTAGACAACAAACTTTGCAGACTTATAGGGGAAGAGTGGGGCTAAATGTGTGCCAAGTTTAGGGGTCCAGAGAACCTATGGCCGGCCGGTACCGGGTCCCAAAAAATTCGGGAGATCGGGCGCAAAAAGGTGACTCGAATATAAGCCGAGGGGGGCATTTTCAGCACAAAAAAAATGTGCTGAAAAACTCTGCTTATACTCGAGTATATACGGTGTGTGTGTGTGTATATATATATATATATATATATATATATATATATATATATATATATATATATATATATATATATATATATACAGTGGGGATCGAAAGTTTGGGCACCCCAGGTAAAAATTTGTATTAATGTGCATAACGAAGCCAAGGAAAGATGGAAAAATCTCCAAAAGGCATCAAATTACAGATTAGACATTCTTATATGTCAAAAAAAGTTAGATTTTATTTCCATCATTTACACTTTCAAAATGACAGAAAACAAAAAAATGGCATCTGCAAAAGTTTGGGCACCCTGCAGAATTTATAGCATGCACTGCCCCCTTTGCAAAGCTGAGACCTGCCAGTGTCATGGATTGTTCTCAATCATCGTCTGGGAAGACGATGATTTTAAATGCCCAGACTCATCTGACCCTGCTCCAACAATCAGCACCATGGGTTCTTCTAAGCAGTTGTCTAGAAAACTGAAACTGAAAATAGTTGACGCTCACAAAGCTGGAGAAGGCTATAAGAAGATAGCAAAGTGTTTTCAGATGTCAATATCCTCTGTTCGGAATGTAATTAAGAAATGGCAGTCATCAGGAACAGTGGAAGTTAAAGCAAGATCTGGAAGACCAAGACAAATAACAGACAGAACAGCTTGCAGGATTGTGAGAAAAGCAATTCAAAACCCACGTTTGACTGCACGATCCCTCCAGAAAGATCTGGCAGACACTGGAGTTGTGGTACACTATTCCACTATAAAGAGATACTTGTACAAATATGGTCTTCATGGAAGAGTCATCAGAAGAAAACCTCTTCTACGTCCTCACCACAAAAATCAGCGTTTGAACTTTGCAAATGAACATATAGACAAGCCTGATGCATTTTGGAAACAAGTTCTGTGGACCGATGAGGTTAAAATATAACTTTTTGGCCGGAATGAGCAAAGGTACGTTTGGAGAAGAAAAGGCACAGAATTTAATGAAAAGAACCTCTGTCCAACTGTTAAGCATGGGGGTGGATCAATCATGCTTTGGGGTTGTATTGCAGCCAGTGGCACAGGGAACATTTCACGAGTAGAAGGAAAAATGGATTCAATAGAATTTCAGCAAATTTTGGATGGTAACTTGATGCCATCTGTGAAAAAGCTGAAGTTAAAGAGAGGATGGCTTCTACAAATGGATAATGATCCTAAACACACCTCAAAATCCACGGGGGATTACATCAAGAGGCGTAAAACTGAAGGTTTTGCCATGGCCTTCACAATCTCCTGACCTCAACATAATTTATGGATAGACCTTAAAAGAGCAGTGCGTGACAGACAGCTCAGACATCTCAAAGAACTGGAAGACTTTTGTAAGGAAGAATGGGCAAAGATACCTCAAACAAGAATTGAAAGACTCTTGGCTGGCTACAAAAAGCGTTTACAAGCTGTGATACTTGCCAAAGGGGGCAGTACAAGATATTAACTCTGCAGGGTGCCTAAACTTTTGCAGACGCCATTTTTTTGTTTTTTGTAATTTTGAAAGTGTAAATGATGGAAATAAAATCTAACTTTTTTTGACATATTATAAGAATGTCTAATCTGTAATTTGATGCCTTTTAGAGATTGTTCCATCTTTGCTTGGCTTCGTTATGCACATTAATACAAATTTTTACCTGGGGTGCCCAAACTTTCGATTCCCACTGTATATATATATATATGTGTATATATAAATATATATATAAATACATTTTTAGTGCTTACGCACTAGCCCTGACCAAGGGGGTGGCCATTCCCCTGAAACCTGCTTAATGTACATGTTTATACTTTTAATAAACGTCCTATGAACCATACATCAAAGCAGCAGTTTTCTGGACACCAGGCGCTCCTTCAATCCCACTCAAGATTCCTCAAAAGTTGTAGACGTGCTCCTTTTGTATTGGTGGTCAGGGTAGACGTGCTCCTCTTGTATTGGTGGTCAGGGTAGACATGCTCCCCTTGTATTGGTGGTTAGGGTAGACGTGCTCCTCTTGTATTGGTGGTCAGGGTAGATGTGCTCCTCTTGTATTGGTGGTAAGGGTAGACGTGCTCCTCTTGTATTGGTGGTCAGGGTACACGTACTCCCCTTGTATTGGTGGTTAGGGTAGACATGCTCCTCTTGTATTTTTGATCAGTGTAGACGTGCTCCTCTTGTATTGGTGGTCAGGGTACACGTGCTTCCCTTGTATTGTTGGTCACTGGTCAGTGTAGATGCGCTCCCCTTGTATTGGTGGTCAGTGTAGATGTGCTCCCCTTGTATTGGTTGTCAGGGTAGAAATACCCCCCGCCTCCTTGTATTGGTGGTCAGGGTAGACATGCTCTCCTTGTATTGGTGGTCAGTGTAGACATGCTCTCCTGTATTGGTGGTCAGGGTAGACATGCTTTCCTTGCATTGGTCGATTGGTGGTCAGAATAGACCTTCTCTCCTTGAATTAATGATCGGGGTAGACGTGCTCTCCTTGTATTGGTGGTCAAGGTAGAAATGCTCCCCTTGTATTGGTGGTCAGGGTAGATGTGCTCTCTTTGTATTGGTGGTCAGTGTAGACTTGGTTCCCTTGAATTGTTGGTCAGTGTAGATGTTTAACATCGTCTGCCTGAAACATCTGATACTTAGAGTGTTCCTGTTTCCCATTTTTGAAACTTAGGAGATATGCATATCTATCTTCAGTGTTCTGTAAGGGAGTGTGTAGACAACCTTATAAGCAAAGGGCCTTTTTCCTTTTAAAGGAAGGTATGGAGGCTTCCCTTTGTGATCTCTTTCTGAAAGTACTAGTTTCCTGGCTGTCATTGTGATCCAGTGATTTCGCTCCTCTCTGATGCAGAACAAGTTGTGACATCACTCAGACTGTCCTGATTTATGTGATTGTTGCAGGTCGATGTCTTAAAGTGTTCAACACAGAGACAGCCAGTTGTCCATTTTCAGAGGGAGGTCACTGTTTGCAGCCTTCTTTTACCTTCTGATTTCTTGAAAAATCTACTCTTTTCAATCATCCACCCTCCCCCCACTGCAAGGGTTAAATGCTTAAGTCTGAAGCCTCGTACACACGACCGAGGAACTCGACGGGCGAAACACATCGTTTTCCTCGTCGAGTTCCTTGTTAGGCTGTCGAGGAACTCGACAAGGCAAGTTTCTCCATTCCCGTCGAGGAAAAAGAAGACATGCTCTCTTTTTGGCTCGACGGGATCCTCGACAGTTTCCTCGTCGAAAAATGTACACACGACCGGTTTCCTCGGAAAAAAAAAAATCCCAGCAAGTTTCTTGCTGGTTTTTGCCGAGAAACTCTGTTGTGTGTACGAGGTCTGAGGCTTTGTTCACCCTGACACCCATGCACATAGCTTTCCTAAATGCAGACGTGATATGAGAAGTATAAAAAACGTTAGTGAATCCCTTATCACTTCCTCCTGCAATTTAACACGTATAGCTGCATTTATTTGTGTTTAATCAGGCTTAGCGTGTCTGATCGGATCTTGGATACACAGAATTCTAGTTTCTCTATACACCGCTAAACAAGGCCTTGTTCACTTGATGCCTGTATAATGTGAACGGACTATTTTTTGCAGCATCTGTACCTTCCAGGTGCTGCGTACCGACCGCCTATGGAAACCTATTAAGACACAATGGCTGCACAGACACAGCCGCTTGTCCTAATGTGACAGGACCAATGTCTTCCATGGACTGCCAGTAGGGTGACCACATTTCCAAACTACCATTCACGGACACCCCCCTTCCCAAAAATCAGCTTGTGGTGTAACGAATCACAACACAGTGATTGGACACAAGAGGCAGGATTTATGATTTCTCCAATCACAAGCAGGGGGCGGGGACTGTGCTCCTCCGGGCTTTTGAGATTTTGAGGGACTGTCTCTATTCACCTCCATGCTGAGAGAAGACTATCTTTTTCACTAATGAATGAGAAAAAATTACTAAATGCCAAGGCCAGTCTGTTCCTGTGCTGCCACTGACCACACATTGGCCCGGATTCACAAAGCACTTACGCCGACGTATCTCGAGATACGCCGCGTAAGTGTAACTATGGGCCGTCGTATCTTTGCGCCGTGCCCACAATCTGAGATACACCTAAAAATAGGCTTCCTACGACCGACGTAACTTACCTACGCCATCGTATCGTGGGCGCATATTTACGCTGGGCACATTTGCCGCTCCCATAGATTTTCTATGCACATATGCAAATAAGGGAGATATGCCGATTCACAAACGTAGTTGCGCCCGGCGCATCATATACGCAGTTTGCGTAAGTCGTACGTCCGGCGTAAAGTTATTCCCCATATAGGAGGTGCAACTCATGCAAAGGTATGGACCAGGGAACACAAGCCGTCGTATCTTTTGTCATTTACATTGTACGTGAATATGACTAGGCGTAGGTTACGTTCACGTCGTAGGCTATGATTCGACGTAGTTGTCTCGACGTGATTCTGAGCATGCGCACTGGGATGCGGCCACGGGACGGCGCATGCGCCGTTCATTTTAAGTACGCTTGGCCCATCATTTGCATGGGGTCACGCCTCATTAGCATGGCTCACGCCCACTTCCACCTACACGGGCTTACGCCGAGGAAACCCAGCGTATCCTTAACAGCGAGTGGGAGCAAGTGCTTTGTGAATCCAGTGCTTGCCTCTGTGCGCTGCGCCGGCGTAGCGTAAAAGAGATACGCTACGGCGGCATAAATATGCGCCGATGTATGTGAATCCGGGCCATTGTTTATATCTCAGTCCTGGCATCGGCAAACGTTTACATGTGTACAGAGTAAAATACGCTCAGAATCAAACTGTTGGCGCAGAATTTTCTTATTGTGGTTTAGACAGCTAAATAGAGCCATGTACATGGGCCCATAGTATATTATACTACTGTATTCAAATCTATTTAATTACTTCAAACATGCTTGTGACAAACATAGATCAGACAAAAAAGTAAAAAAAAAAAAATACAAAACCATGTATACTACTTTTTCTGATGCCACTTTTCTATGTTTAAATTATGAGTCTGGGCACTGCGTATTGTATGCCCATGTGCATGAGCCTTTATTCTACTTATGAGCTCTGTAGTTCTAAGGACTTGTTTACACAACTTTCCACTGTGGGCTGATGTCCGCACTGTAGTGCACATATGTCAAGCACAAGGCCCGCGGGCCGAATCTGACCCTCCAGGCCATTTCATGTGGCCTTTGCACCTCCCCTACAGCTGTGGCACCCCTCTCATCTCCGCTCCCACCTTGTCTCAGCTCCTCCATCTCAGCTCCTTCTCCAGATCCTGTGATTTTTCATGCAGCCACAGAGAGGCTTGTCTCTGCGCCCCCTCCCTCCAGTCTCAGCAGTCAGCAGCAGAGAGGAGGGCAGGACTCCTCCTACAGATCCTGCGCCTCTCTGTCCAGCTGCAGCATCACCTCTTCTCCACCTTTCCTGGTCTCAGCATTCTGCAGACTACGGTATCTGACTCCAGCCCTCTTTGAGTCCTCCTCTAGACCCTGCACTTTCTACTTCCCAGCTCCACCCTCGATTGTTCACCGCAGCATCACAAGGTAAGGGAGGTGCACTGTGATGTAAGGGTGGGTGGGGGGCTCTTGACTTTTGACGGTGGGGGGCTTGCTCTTGACATCTAATCTTACAGATATAACCGGCCCTTTGAGGGCAACCGTAATGCTGATGCAGCCAGTGATTATATTGAGGTTGACACCCCTGCCGTAGGGGATTCAAGGGACGGTCTTTTGCATTTTTACAGCACAAGGCATTGAGAAAAGGAAAGGGGGGGGGGGGGGAGAGGTCACATGCTTCGGGATTTTAACTGTGTCAAAAAATTCAGTAAATTAATAAAAACATGAGACAGTACATATCAAAAAGCTTACTTGTTCCTGTGAGAGTACGTATAATACCATTTCTCTCGACATGTTTCGCTCACAAAGGAGCTTCTTCAGGAGATTAATTTGTGACGTTTTAATGCACAAGAAGTAACAAAGAAACGATATGAACGCTCATGTAATGAATAGAGAAAACCACACATTTAGATATATATAATATACGTATATCTATATGCATTCATACATAAATTTGAATGCTAAACAAAAATATTAAGGCAAATCAAAAGAAAATCAATCAATAAGGACATATTAGAAATAGTTGCATCTAATTGCATTTTATTATTTATTTATTTATTAATTGCTCATTCTCACTACCTTAAGAGCCGGTTCACACTGGTGCGGCACGACTTCGGGGGCAACTGGGCAAGGCGTCCTGAAGACGACTTCAGAGGCGACTTGCAAAATGACTTCTGTATAGAAGTCAATGCAAGTCGCCCCCAAAGTCGTACAAGAACCTTTTTCTAAGTCGGAGCGACTTGCGTCGCTCTTATTATAATGGTTCTATTAAACAAAGCAGGACGCGATTTGTCAGGCGGCTGAGTCTCCTGACGAGTCGCCCCAGTGTGAACCGGCTCTAACTCAACACAGGGCGTTGTTTTCCTTTTTTCCACTAAGTTTATTAAGTGCCGGTTCACACTACAGCAACATGAAAGTCGGCAAGACTTTGCGAGGCAACTTCGAGGCAACTTCAATTAGCCTCCAAGACAGGCAACTTTGCCAGTGGCCAATCAAACAATAATCAGCTCTGTGGGAGGGAGGGGTTTGCCTGAGAAAACTATTTTTTCTTTCTGTAAAGTTGCTTCAGTTAAGACAGGGATCCGACTTTGGAGGCAACTTCCATTGAAATCAATGGGTACAAGTTGCCTTGAAGTAGTACAGGAACCTTTTCTGTCGGAGTGAATTCAGTAGTGTACATTAAGACGGCTCTCATTCACTTCAATTTCTCATGTCGCGCGACTTGAGGCTACACCAGTCGGATCCCAAGTCGCGGTAGTATGAACCGGCACTAAAGGAGAAGTGTGATGCGTCGTACACACGACCGTTTTTCATGACGAGAAAAATTTCATTTTTTTAATTTGTCATTAAAAAACGATCGTGTGTGGGCTCCAGAGCATTTTTCTCGACGTGATGTCCGCGAGGTACCCGCGATCGGCGGTGACAGCAGGGACGCGGAGCTCTGTGTGTAAACACAGAGCTCCACGTCCTGTCAGGGAGAGTGGAGACCGATGCTGTGTCCCTTGTACATAGGGACACAGCATCGGTCACCTCCCCCAGTCAGTCCCCCTCCACACAGTTAGAATCACTCCCCCTAGAGTTAACCCCTTCACTGCCAGTCACATTTATACAGTAATCAATGCATTTTTTAGCACTGTTCGCTGTGTAAATGTGAATGGTCCCAAAATAGTGTCAAAAGTGTCCGATATGTCCACCGCAATATCGCAGGCCTGACAAAAAAAAAAACGCAGATTGCCGCCATTACTAGTAAAAAATAAATCATAAATCTATCCCCTATTTTGGAGGCCTTTAACTTTTGCGCAAACCAATCAATATGCGCTTATTGCGATTTTTTTTTACAAAAAATATGTAGAAGAATACGTATCGGCCTAAACCAATTTTTTTTTAAATTGGGATATTATTATAACAAAAAGTAAAACATTTTTTTTTTTTTTTTTAAATTCTGTTTTTTTGTATATAGCGCAAAAAATAAAAACCGCAGAGATGATCAAATACCACCAAAAGAAAGCTCTATTTGTGGTAAAAAAATGTAAAAACATAATTTGGGTACAGTGTTGTATGACCGCGCAATTGTCATTCAAAATGCGTCAGCGCTGAAAGCTGGAAATTGGTCTGGGCAGGAAGGGGGTTTAAGTGCCCAGTAATGAAGTGGTTAAAAACAGTCGTGTGTACTCGGCATGAGAATAAAAAAAAAAACGAACAAACACACATACTCCCCTCCATGCTGCAGTATTGGTGTGATGGTGTAGCTGTCCCCTTCCGGCCCTACGCCTGAGAACTGAGCGATCAATCACATGACTGCTGATCGTTCAATTCTTGGTCCGCTCTGAGCAGAGAGCAGATACTGTCAGTCACAGATCTTTGCTCCATCCAGTTCTTGCTGATTCACCGGGCAGTAGAAGGGGTGGGAGCGGCTGTCAGCAGGATGCTGAAAAGCTAGGCCAGCTGCCAATCAGAGCATCTGGGTGGATCATGACATTATTGTCAGGATTCTTCCATTGTCTAGAGCAGCTCTGTGATGCCAGCTGACAACAGACTGATTCTAGGTCAAAGAAGAGCACAAGTAAATGCACTCCTGTGACCCAAGAGAAGTGAAAAAAACTTTGGCCACTTTTAAAAAGTCACAAAGTTCAGCTGTGATGCATAAAATCGCATGGACAGAGAAGTCTTGTACTGTGTACTAAATTGCAGCTGTGCACCTGCACCACACTTCTAATGTGAATAGGACACATAGAAAACTTTTGGTTTTTAGGCCTCAGCACCAGGGTGAAGCAATTCTAGAACTACTGTTTTCAGATTATACCAGGGCAGTGCCCCCCCGGTTGTTACGCCAGTGCAGGGCACGCCAAAACGTAGTATTTCAACATTATCTATAAATGGCTTCCATCTGTGCAGAAGTGTACCATGACATATCTCAATATAATTTGTTACTAACAATTTGCAGCTTGTTTTCTGAATGTTACAACACCGTAGGATATCATTTTGGCTGTAGTCAGTACTTGACTGATGCTCAATGACACATTCAGGATCAGAAAGATGTTTAGTGCTGATTTAAAATAGCCCCAGACATGGATCATATTCTCCGCTCGCTTCCTGGACATGACGGCCTTCACGTTATATGGCAAAATGTCGAGTGCAGTTATCGCAGCAATCAGTGATGCCTTTTCTCAGTTGTGACTTCCCTGCATTCATGACAGGTGAAATTTGCTTTCTATTGCTTAGAGCTTATAGTGAATATGGTATCTGTTCAGCAAGAATATTATTTTTACTCTTACTATGCTGTCCACCCAGGGCCGGACTGGGACAAAAATTTGGCCCTGGACTTCATCCAGACTGGCCCACTTTGACAGGTCTCTCCCATGGTGGCCGGACAACTCCCGCACCCCCCGGCCACCCAAGCCCCCTCTCCCCCTTCACTAGCCACTAGTCATTCTACTTTAATAGAGTAGAACAGCTGGTACTGGTACTCTTATAGGCAGTACCAGTGGGGAAGGTAGACATTATTTCACCCGGGACAAAGAATCAGTTAGGTGCCCCCCCTTATGGGACAAGCTTAGGCAGAAGTGAGAAACTCCCAGGCCATAGTTGTTGAGTCAGCTGTCTGTCCCCTCCCCCATGCTCCTCTATTGCCCCCCCTGCCCCTCTGGTCCTCCCCCTGCTTCTCTGTTCCCCCCCCCCCAGGTGAGCGCTGCGGGAAGGGAGAGACAGAGGAGTGGAGGGGGGCGGCGGTCCGCTGTCACTGAAGCCGGCCCACTGAGCTATCGGCCCACCGGGAAACTCCCTGTAGTCCCAATGGCCAGTCCATCCCTGTGTCCACCGTCTCCCTGCAGTCTAGTTCTGCAAGATTTTTTATGCTGGGTTCACGCCAGTGTGAATTGGATTCTGGTTTCACCGCATCCAATTCGCATTGCAGGAGATTGTGACCGGCTCTCTATGGAGCCGGATCACACATGTCCGGAGCGGCTTCGGTGTGAATTGCACAGGAGTCCTGTGCGTTTTCTGGTCCGTTTCAGGTCCGAATTCAACCAACAATTCTTGCTGAAATCAGACCTGAACCGGTGAAAGGAGACACCCCGGACCCCCTGCTGTAAGCCACTCCGTTCCTCAATGTGAACCCCGGCCTCAAAGCTGAAGCTTAGGCCTCATGCACACTGGGCATTTAGCCCGATGCATGAGACTCTGGCATTTAGGCACAAGACCCTCCAGCCTCGCTGCTGGCAGCCTATAGAAGTCTGTGAGAGGGTGATGGCTGCTGTGGCTGGACAGTGCACCGAGCAGTATAGTGCAGTATGCGCCCGGGGGGGAATGCCCGGAATGCATACTGCTTGCATTTCAGGCATTAGTTCCTGGGTGCACATTGCACTAAAACAGAAGTTACACTAAGTGCAACCCCTAGCTGCAGCAGCTGTCAGACTCTCATAGTCTTTTACAGCCTGCCAGCAGCAGGTGTCTGCAAACTCTCTAAAGAAAGGGCCAGTTTACTGTCCTCCAGACTATAGAGGGGCCACACTGTGGCCTGTGTGTAGAAAATGCCCTGACATCAGTGGGAATAAGCCATACCTTATCTTTGGAATGAGGGGGGGGGTAGAGTGCCCCATCATTGGTATCAGTGGAAGGAATAGTGCCACTTTATTGGTGACAGTGGGTGGAATAGTGCCCCTTCATTGGTATCAGTGGGAGGAATAGTGCCCCTTTATTGGTATCAGTGGGAGGAATAGTGCCCCTTTATTGGTAATAATGGGAGGAATAGTGTCCCATCATTGGTGTCAGTGGGAGGAATAGTGCCCCTTTATTGGTATCAGTGGGAGGAATAGTGCCCATTCATTTGTTTCAGTGGGAGGAATAGTGCCCCTTCATTGGTATTAATGAGAGGAATAGTGTCCCATCATTGGTGTCAGTGGGAGAAATAGTGCCCCTTTATTGGTAGCAGTGGGAGGAATAGTGCCCCTTTATTGGTATCAGTGGGAGGAATAGTGCCCATTCATTTGTGTCAGTGGGAGGAATAGTGCCCCTTCATTGGTATTAATGAGAGGAATAGTGCCCCTTTAACTACTTGCCGACCAGCCTCCGTAGTTCTACGGCGGCAGGTCGGCTCCCCTGTGCGAGAGCCCTTAGCTCCCGTGCGCGTCGCCGCCGGGCACCCGCGATCACTCGTTGCAGAGTGAGGACCGGCAGCTGTGTTTGTAAACACACAGCTCCCGGTCCTGTCACACATTGTGTGTTGTGACAGTGTGCTCATTGACGCACACTGTATGATAATAACCCACCTACTCCATTGATTATGAATGGCACCTGAATGTCCTGCACAGTAGAGTACACCACAACACACATATTGTTAATGGAGATTTGCCAGCACAGTATAAAGTTATATTTCACATAATTAACGCCCATTCTTAACATTACATAGAAAGAAAATCTAAAGCCGCGTACGCACGACTATTTTTTCATGTCATGGAAAAAAAAAAATTTGCAACGTGATTCTTGTCAAGCCTGCCTTGCATACACACGATCGTAAAAAAAAAAATGCTCTAGCAAAGCGCGATGACGTACAGCGCGTACGACGGCACTATAAAGGGGAAGTTCCATTTGATTGGCGCCACCCTTTGGGCTGATTATGCAAATTTTCCTTCTCATAATATGCTTCTGAGCATGTGTGTTTTTTCCCCCCGTCGTTAAAGCCTACACGCGATCGTTTTCCACGACGTGAAAAACAACGAGAAAAAATAGAGCATATAGCAATAGAGTTCTAAATTTTTAATGCCCATTTTTCACGTCGAGAAAAATGCTCTGGAGCCTCCACACGATCGTTTTTAATGACCAATTAATGCGGCATAAGGATTTTAAAGCACATAAAAAGGTAAGCAGCCATTTTTAAACATTTTTAAGTGGTGCTATTTAAATGGCAACAAATAACATATAAAGTAAGTGTTATCCCAATTTAGCTACAAAAGTGGAAATACACTTTAATTACTTCTTCTAATCTCTGTATTATGAACTAGGCCTCCATCAACAAGGGGTTAATCCCATGCCAAGAAGAGATTAAAAATGGCCCAGCCGTTAAGCCCCCGGAGTTAATTTGTGTTGATTTCTGATATTGGTGCGGAATGTAAAGGCGGCCAATCTGCAGCATTCACAGAGCTGACTCCAGTACAGCGTACAGCTGACAAAATACCTCGGTGAGGTTGAACACGACATTCCAGGACCCCGCAGCACAAAGAGGCCTTTCATTCGGCCTGTTAAAATACTCCAACCTGAGGGTTATGTTTTTTCCAACAACTTGTGTTAATCACAAGGTACAGCTTACTTCCTATATGGTATTGGGAATATAGGAGGAAAAAGCCGCAGCAAGATAAAATGGGTTTATGTTTAAAGAAAAGCTATCAGGAAAGAAACGCAGAGGCTTCTGTCATCTGAAAATGCTAATTGCCTGGCAAACATGCTGGTCCAATGGCTTCGATACATTGGGTGGGTATTTACGAACACTGGCTCACACAGAACCTGGTGCAGCTCTGCATAGTAACCAATCAGCTTAGAGGTTTTAATGTCAAAGCTTAATTGCACAAGCTGAAGTTAGAAGCTGATTGGTTACTACTCACAGATGCAACAGGTTCTGTTTTCCGTAACCCCCCACTGAGTCACTGACTCAAGCAAGCAAGCAGAGCAAGATTCCTTAGGCCCCTTTCACACTGGGGCGGGAGGCGCGGTGGTGGTATAGCGCCGCTAAAAATAGCGACGCTATACCGTCGGAATTGCCGCGGGATTCGGCCGATAGCGGTGCGGTATTAACCCCCGCTAGCAGCCGATAAAGGGTTAATACCGCCCGCAATGCGCCTCTGCAGAGGCACATTGCGGGCGGTATTGCCGCGGTTTCCCATTGTTTTAAATGAGAAGGAGCGGTATACATACCGCTCCTCTCACCACTCCAAAGATGCTGCTTGCAGGAGATTTTTTTCTCTCCTGCCAGCGCATCGCCTCAGTGTGAAAGCCCTCGGGCTTTCACATTGAGAAGGCTGGGCAGGAGTTTTTCAGGCGGTATTTAGGCGCTATTTTTCCCGCTGTACCGCCTGAAAAACTCCTCAGTGTGAAAGGGGTCTAAAAGTGGACCTTAACCACTTCAGCCCCGGAAGGATTTAACCCCTTAATGACCAGGCCATTTTTTGCGATGCAGCACTGCATTAGTTTAACTGACAATTGCGCGGTTGTGCGACATTGTACCCAAACAAAATTGACATTATTATTTTCCCATAAATAGGGCTTTCTTTTGGTGGTATTTGATCACCTGTGCAGTTTTAATTTTTTGCACTCTAAATAAAAAAAGGCCGCCAATTTTGGAAAAAAAAATATATTTTTTACTTTCTGCTATACTACATATCCAGAAAAAATATATAAAGAAACGCATGTTTTCATCAGTTTAGGCCGATATTTATTCTTCTACATATTTTGGGTAAAAACAATAACTGTATATTGGTTTGCGCAAAAGTTATAGCGTCTACCAAATAGGGGATAGATTTATGGATTTTTTAGTCAGTGCATATTTTTTATTTTTAGCGGGACTGCGACATTACGGCAGACAGATCGGACACCTAATTGATATTTTTTTGGGAACCAGTGACTATAATACAGTGATCAGTGCTAAAAAAATATGCACTGACATTGTACTAATGACACTGGCAGGAAAGGGGTTAACGGGCAATCAAGGGGTTAAATGTCTTCACTGTTTGTGATTACTAACTGTATGGGGTACTTTGTGAATGGGGAAACACACAGATCAGACAGATATCAGTGTCATCCCCTGACAGAATGGAGATCTGCCTTGTTTACTTTGGCAGATCCCCGTTCTATCACTGCAGGGAACGACCGCGGCCGGCCGGCTTCCCAGCTGACCAATCGGAGTGCGCTACCACAAATGCTGCAAGTCAGTGCAGTTGCTCCAGAGCTTAGTAAGTGAGGAGAAGCTCTGCTGACTTCCATCATCCAATCATGTGCAAGCAAAAATGCTGTTTTGTTTTGTGTTTTTCTTGCATGTGATTGAGTGTTCTTTGCAAAGTGAAGGTTCACCTTTGATGCAACTGCACCTGCAAAGTGCGCAGTCTGTTAACCTTTAGTAAATCAACCCCACTGTGTTACTAAGCTGCAACTGGGCAGTATATGTGTTGGAAGCTGGTGGCATAGATCCCAACTGTCCCTGATTTCAAGGGACTGTCCCTAATTTGGAACAAAGTCCCTCTGTCCCTCTTTCCACCTCATTTGTCCCTCGTTTTAGTCTGATTCATATAGCTGTTTTTAAAATGTACTTTTTATCTTTCAAAAAGTGTTACCCAGTGTTAAACCTTTCTTCCATATTCTAAATTGCTGCATTTGTACATTTTAAAAGAAAATATAAAGGAATAGTAGTGGTAAAAAAAAGCCCTTGTGCATTTAATTAAGCTTTTTTGGTGGGTTAATTCTCCTTTAACCACTTAAGACCCGGACCATTATGCAGGTTAAGGACCTTGCCCCTTTTTGCGATTCGGCACTGCGTCGCTTTAACTGACAATTCCGCTGTCGTGCAACGTGGCTCCCAAACAAAATTGGCGTCCTTTTTTCCCACAAATAGAGCTTTCTTTTGGTGGTATTTGATCACCTCTGCGGTTTTTATTTTTTGCGCTATAAACAAAAATAGAGCGCCAATTTTGAAAAAAATTCAATATTTTTTACTTTTTGCTATAATAAATATCCCCAAAAAATATTTAAAATTTCATTTTTTTCCTCAGTTTAGGCCGATACGTATTCTTCTATATATTTTTGGTAAACAAAATCGCAATAAGCTTTATTTATTGGTTTGCGCAAAAGTTATAGCGTTTACAAAATAGGGGATAGTTTTATGGCATTTTTATTAATATTTTTTTTTTTACTAGTAATAGCGGCGATCAGAGATTTTTTTCGTGACTGCGACATTATGGCGGACACATCAGACACTTTTGACACATTTTTGGGACCATTGTAATTTTCAAAGCGAAAGTGCTATAAAAATGCACTGAATACTGTGAAAATAGCAATGGCAGTGAGGGGGTTAACCACTAGGTGGCGCTAAAGGGGTTAAGTGTGCCCTAAGGGAGTGATTCATACTGTAGGGGGGTGTGGCTGTAGGCGTGATGTCACTGATCGTCGTTCCCTATATCAGGGAACAGACGATCAGTGTCACTGCCACACAGAAGAACGGGGAAGGTGTAAACACACCTCTCCCCGTTCTTCAGCTCCTGTGACCGATTGTGGGACACCGGCGGCGATCGGGTCCCGTTGTCGCGGTCACGGAGCTTCGGACTGTGTCGCGCCCGACCCACGGCTGGGCTCTTAATGGCAATGTACAGTTACGTGCCTGTGCCCAGCCATGCCATTGTTTCGACGTATATGTGCAGGAGGCGGTCGTTAAGTGGTTAAGGGGGTGTGGCAGGGGGCGAGTCCCACTCCTACATACGTTTGCTGGTAGGTGTCCCTCATTCCCATCTCAAAATGTTGGGAGGCATGTGGTGGCACTTTTGCACCTATATGAGTGCCATCTGCATTTGCACAGATGTGCTGCTGGTCTCTTCCAACTCCCAAATACCTGAAAGAGACCGTGGCGAATCTGTGCATGTGCCCGCTTTTTGAAAATGGCGGCACAGAAGATGGGCAGAGGGAAGGCAATATAGGCACGGGTAAGTTCCACTTTAATAGAGCCATACATAGCTTGAATTTCAGCACATTCCTGCTGAATGGGCTGAGATTTGAGACAAGGGTGGTGCTTGACAAAAGTCAGTTTTTAAAATTGAAGAGCCAGTTGGAAAATTGCGATATTTCGACAGCCATGGGAGCTGTGACTTTCTATATACAATGGCTGGCAGTGCTGATTTTCCACCCATGTGGTTTAATGGGGATGGGGGAAATGATTGATGTTATTTGTTCAGCCCAAAGGCCAAACATTAGAAATGGAAGCGTGTATGGCTAGCCTTCCATGATTAAGCTATCTTGCTACATACGACTTACGGTCAGTGACGACATGAAGGCAGGGACAGCCAGACAGTTAGGGCCAGATTCACAGCAGAAATACGCCGGCGTATCTACTGATACGCCGGCGTATTTTCAAATTTGCCACGTCGTATCTTGATTTGGAATCCTCAAACCAAGATACAACGGCTTTTGGCATAGATCCGACAGGCGTACGGCTTCGTACGCCTTTGGATCGTAGGTGTAATTCTCCGGCGGCCGCTGGGTGGAGTTTGCGTCGTTTTCCAGCGTCGGGTATGCAAATTAGCTGTTTACGGCGATCCACGAAGGGACGCGCGTTCGTCGCATTCTCTTACGCCGGTTTTTCCCGTCGTAAAGTTAAGTGTGCTATTTAGATGGTGTAAAATGACACCATCCATGTTAAAGTATGGCCGTCGTTCCCGCGTCGAATTAAAAAAATTTTTTTTTGCTTAAGACATCCTGGAATACGAAAGTACGTTATGCACGTCGCCGTTCAAAAAACACGTCAGGGCACCGTAATTTTGCGTAAAGCACGGCGGGAAATTTCCAAACGGAGCATGCGCAGAACGTTCGGCGTGGGAACGCGCCTAATTTAAATGGTACACGCCCCATTTGAATTAGGCGGGCTTGCGCCAGGCGGCTTTACGCTACGCCGCCGAAAGTTTACACGCAAGTGCTTTGTGAATCAAGCACTTACGCTGGAAACTTGCGGCGGCGTAACGTAAACGGGATATGATACGCCGCCACAAATCTACATGAATCTGGCCCTTCGTACTTTCAGAAGGTCAGCAATGGCTGCTTGAATATTTAAATCAGCACAGATCCAAATGATTGTCTCTTTATGATTCACAATGAAGGCATGTTTGCTGATATATAAAAGAAGCAGGCCTCAAATACCCACCACCCTGACTATTACTTCCAGTGCCGCCATGTCTGTGTGTTACCATAACAGAAACTCGGTGTGCAAAGAGACCAGAATTTTACAATTGTTTGAATCACCACCAGCATCCCCGACATACATGGCACCCCCATTAATAAACAACAACATTGGACTTGTAGAAAGACGAGCATTCATTGCAGTGCACGTCAACTGTGTTCATGTCAGAAGGAGTCGTGTATATTGTTTGTGAAAGATTTACAACTGTTCTAGGCCAAGGCATGTTTATTGACAGGTACATAGTGGTGCTGCAGTAGAACAGAGGTCCCATGGTCTGCTGGTGTTGTGGGGGTGGGGAGGGAGACGAGCAATTTACTTCCGTGTCTAGTGCAGTCACACCCATAGAGCGCGGCTGTGTGATCGTTGGCTCTTGACAATCTTTCAGGCCTGGGGGCTGTGGGCCAGTTGGTTCTTGTCAAAAATGTTTAGCAAATATACTTTTCAAAGTTAGTAAGTGTCAACCCTAAAGTAGTTCTGAGGATACTTTAATTCTGTAAAAACACCAGGGAAGACTTTATCTACTATATACCTACAATGTATCAAATGCAAAGTAAAGGACTACTGATTGACTCCCTCACACCATGTGCAGAGACCTACCATCGGGTCCTGGCAGAGTCCTTTGGCACATCTGTGTATCTATAGGATTTTGTACACAAAGATGGGGATGTTTTTGGACTTCTGTGCTACTTGTCTTTGCGCATGCTCAGATATACAGGGAAACCCACGCATATACAAATATGCTGCAGGGCTGTTGGGACCCGAACCCCTGTGGCACACCTGCATCTGTGCATGCCCAGATGAAGTGGCGGCTGGTGCTAAACGTTTTGTGGGGGGTTGCAAACACTCTCCCAGGTCCGCTTGTATTCAGCCCCTCCAAAGATGACTGTCTCCCGCACTCACCCCTCCACGGTGATGGTCCCCCGCACACTCACCCCTCCTGGGAGACAATCCCCCGCGCACTCAGCCTTTCCAAAATGATGGTCCTCCTGCACTCAACCCCTCCACAGTGACAGTCCCCCCCCCCCACTCAACCCCTCCATGGTGATGCCCCCCTTCCAAACTCAGCCCCTCCAAGGTGATGGTCCCCCGCACTCACCCCTCCACGGAGACGATCTCCCCGCCCTCAGCCTTTCCACAGTGACGGTCCCCTGCACTTCACCCCTCCACGGTGACAGTCCCCCCGCACTTCACCCCTCCAGGGTGACGGTCCCCCGCACTCACCCCTCCATGGAAACAGTGCCCTCACACTCAGCCCCTCCAAGGTGTCAGTCTCCCGCACTCACGCCTCCACGGTGACAGTCCCCCCCGCACTCAACCCCTCCATGGTGAATCCCCTCTTCCAAACTCAGCCCCTCCAAGGTGATGGTCCCCCGCACTCACCCCTCCACGGAGACGATCTCCCCGCCCTCAGCCTTTCCACAGTGACTGTCCCCTGCACTTCACCCCTCCACGGTGACAGTCCCCCCACACTTCACCCCTCCAGGGTGACGGTCCCCCGCACTCACCCCTCCATGGAAACAGTGCCCCCGCACTCAGCCTCTCCAAGGTGTCAGTCTCCCGCACTCACGCCTCCATGGTGACAGTCCCCCCCACACTCAGCCTTTCTGCGGTGACAGCCCCCCCACACTCACCCCTCCATGGTGATGGTCCCTACACTCAGCCCTTCAATGGTGATGGCCCCCTGCACTCACCCATCCACGGCTTTCTCGGCTTCTCCTCTCGGTCAAACCGATCCACCTCCTGTCCTGATTGGAGGAGAACTCGGAAGTCACAAGTGGGTGGGTTCAGGGCTCAGTGCTCTGCTCCCTGAGCCCAACCTTTTTTAAGCCTATTAAAGCCTCAGGCTCTAGTCATGTGGCTTGCAAAAAAATAAAAGCTCATGCAAACATATGAGTCCTAATGGACTGGCCGTATGAGGACATTGGGTGTAAGCTAGCCATACGTAGATAAAAATTTGTCAGGTTCAGCAGGGACTGGCTGAATTTCAATCCATGTGTGGGCAAGAGTGATTGTATGGAAGTCGATCTACTAATTGACTTACAAACTGTACAAACCGCTTTGTCACGTTTTCTTTCTCGTACATCACGGGACACAGAGCAGCATATTCATTACTATGTGGGTTATATGGAGTACCTTCAGGTGATGGACACTGGCAATCTCAAACAGGAAGTGCCCCTCCCTATATAACCCCCTCCCATAGGAGGAGTACCTCAGTTTTTTCGCCAGTGTCTTAGGTGTTGGTCATGGAATAGCTTGTCTCCTACATCCTTGGGATCAAGGCAGGCTAACCGGATCTGTCCAAGGTGCCTCAGAGCCAAAGTGGACAGTACCCGGGCCCCAAACCGTGGGGTTTTGCCCATAATGCTTCTCTTTTTAGAGAGCTGGACCCTGGGCCCAGGACTTAGAACCTCTGCGGTACCTAAGGTAACCTGTTTGCCAGAGTGCTATATGGGCCCAGGACAGTGGGTTCCTTTTAGGACCCCAGGGCCTGAAGGTCTAGTACGCCACCCACGGAGATGGGGGAAGATTGGACCGCTTGCTATGCAAAGTCCTGCGGCATGGAGCAGGTAAGAAAGGGGGGGCCTGCGGGACTTGGTTCGTCGGCAGGCTCTCTAGGGAGATCTTTGGGGGATGTGCCTGAGTATGCTCTTGCATTGGCAGTTTTTGGGCCACTATGTCTATCAAAGAGACAGGATGGTCTATGTATGGGCTCCCATGTGTGATCTTCCTAAAGATAGGTGTTGCATTGTAAATTGTCTGCTGGGCGCTGGGTTGGGAAAGGAGCTGTGTGTTAGCTATGCTTTCCCAGGACTGGGGGGTCAGTGACTCACCTGAGGCCTTACCTGTCTGGGTGCCGTGCGGTGTCCTCCTCCAGCATGTCAGACGCTTCCGGCGTGGCCCCGTCCTCCGCAACACGGGCGCGCGCGCGGGCGCGCGCCCTGTAATATAGGCGCAGGGTGATGATTCGCGCCGTTGTGGAGAAAGAGGGGCGGGACATCTAGTCTCATAAAAGGAAGGGGCGGCCCTTCCTCTATGCTGGGCACAGGAGGAGGCTGAGCTTGAAGGAGGAGGACGCAGAGCGGCTGCAGTGCGGCTGAGGGCACCCAGTGGCGCAAGGAAGTATTGCAGTTCTGGTGAACAGAACTAGCTGTGTGGTTACTAGCCTAAAAAATTCCTTATACAGCAGATGGATACTTGCAATTTTTTGAGGAAAGACAGCATGTTTTCATAAAAAAAAAAAAAAAAAAAAGGTTTTTGAAAAAAAAAAAAAAAAATATAGGAAACATACTGGTCTTCCCGTTTTGGTTTTTGGACGTTAATTATTAATACCGTTCCCTAAAACCGTACTATTTCTTTCTCCTAGCTACAACCATCAAGGGTTGTAAGCAGGGGTACCTCGGTATTGTACCATGGCTTCCAAAGGTTCAGGATCAGGGGGTACAAAAGAAAGGGGCCCCCCCTCAGATTCTGACGGTTCAGATCGGCCTATGCCGGTACTTTCCCCACAGGTTATTACACCATTGGGCACCTTGGTTAAGCCATTAGGGAGATCTGGTGCTGAGGCTACATCAGATCCACCCAACCCTGTGTTTATCACAGAGAGTATGCTAGCCGCCTCCTTGGAGGGGCTAGAGAAAAGATTGGCGGCTATGATAGCCAAATCTACACCGGGTAAAAAGCGGACTAGGTCTCCGTCGCCTGAGTGTGGACCCTCAGATGCTGAGGTTCTCTCCCCGGGGGGATTTGAGTTGCAGGAGGATCATTTGGACCGGGACCAAATTGGTTCAGAGGTTGAGGGTTCGGCTAATGAAGAGCCTTGCTCGGCCTCCCAAGCGGAAAGCTTCTGGGTTCATTCTCTGACAGACATGGTCCACTTGGCGTTTAATTTGCCTTTGCCGGAACCTCAGGGTCCGGCCGTATCATCTTTAGGCTCTTTGAAAACGCCTCGCAGTAGCGCTGTTTTTCCAGTCCATCCTCTTTTAGAGGAAGTAATCTTCCAGGATTGGGCACGACCAGACAGAATCTTTTTACCACCTAAAAAATTTTCCGTCGTCTATCCTATGGAAGAAAAATTTGCCAAAAAGTGGACTCTCCCAGTGGTGGATGCCGCCATCTCCTGTGTAAATAAGTCCTTGACTTGCCCGGTAGAAAACATACAGGTGTTTAAAGAACCGGTTGATAAGCGTTTGGAGACGCTTTTAAAAGCATCCTTTACTACGGCGGGTGCAGTAATACAGCCAGCGGTGGCTGCTATTGGAGTTTGTCAGGCACTAACAGACCAGACAAGACAAATGCTTAAGGTTATTCCGGCCCAACAGGCGGAAGAATTATCTGATATTCCTAGAGCCATGTGCTTCGCGGTGGATGCTATAAGGGATTCCATCCAGCAAGCGTCTCGTCTGTCACTATTTTTAGTACATATGAGAAGGCTCTTATGGTTAAAGAACTGGGAGGCTGAGCCCCCATGCAAAAAGCTCCTGGCAGGGTTTCCCTTCCATGGAGAACGACTCTTCGGAGAAGATCTGGATAAATACATTCAGACTATTTCAAGTGGCAAAAGTACACTTCTACCAGTAAAAAAGAAGGTCCGGGGACCTGCGTTCAAACGGCAGCTTCCCCCTGCTCAGGGGCCCGCCAATTCCAGGCAGTATCGACGGCCTCCTGCGAGATCATACTTTAACAATAAGCCACCAGGACAAGCCTTTGGAGGCAAGAAGCAGTGGTATCGTAAACCAGCAAAGACAGCCCCTAAGTCTGCCTCATGAAGGGACGCCCCCACCCACGAAGGTGGGGGGAAGGCTGCGTCTTTTTTCAGAAATTTGGGAGACCAACATTCCCGACAAGTGGGTCCGGTCTTCCGTGGCCACAGGCTACAAATTAGAATTTCTAAGAATCCCTCCACCTCATTATCAGGAGTCGAGAGTGCCAGTCGAGCCGACAAAGAAGGCCGCCTTAATGGCGGCATTAAATCGTTTGCTTTACCAAGGCGTGATAGTAGAGGTACCAGCCCAGGAACAGGGGCTAGGGTTCTACTCCAATCTGTTCATCATCCCAAAGCCCAACGGCGATGTCAGGCCAATCTTGGACTTAAAGGGATTAAATGCGTACTTAAAAGTACGCTCGTTCCGGATGGAATCCGTGCGATCGGCAGCCGCCGCACTTCAGAAAGACGACTTTCTGGCCTCCATAGACATAAAGGATGCTTACCTTCATGTGCCAATTTTTCAGCCACATCAAAGGTTTCTACGCTTCACAGTGGCTCGGCGTCATTTTCAATTTGTGGCACTCCCTTTCGGGTTGGCTACGGCTCCTCGAGTATTCACCAAGGTCCTAGCTCCAATTCTAGCCAACCTAAGAATCCAGGGGATCATTGTCCTAGCATATCTGGACGACCTTCTAATCATAGATCATTCATCTCCTGGCCTGGAGCGAGCAGTGGCTCTCACGGTTCGATACCTAGAGAGGTTCGGTTGGGTCCTAAACCGAGAAAAATCAGCTTTCCAACCCACAAAGAGGTTGGAATATCTCGGCATGTCATTAGACACGGAACAACAAAGGGTGTTCCTGCCTCGAATAAAGGTCGAGGCTATCAAAGAATTGATACATCTGGTTCTAAGCAAGAGAGAACCAACGATTCGCCTATGCATGCGATTACTAGGCAAGCTAGTGGCCACCTTCGAAGCGGTGCCATACGCTCAAAGTCACACTCGTGTCCTGCAGGCAGCCATTCTGTCAGCATGGAGCAAGAGGCCACAGGCCTTGGAATTTCCGTTGCCACTCTCATCAAGAGTCCGGCAGAGTCTGTGTTGGTGGTTAGACCCTCAGAATCTACTGAAGGGAAAATCTTTCAGCCCCGTGACATGGAAGATAGTGACCACAGATGCCAGCCTGAAGGGCTGGGGAGCGATCTTGGATGGGTGCACTCACCAAGGTACGTGGGCACAGGAGGAGAGTCAATTGCCCATCAATATCTTGGAGCTCAGAGCTGCTCGGCTAGCCCTCAGGGCTTGGACCTCCAAATTACAGGGGTGCCCGGTGAGGATACAGTCAGACAATGCCACGGCTGTGGCATATATAAATCACCAAGGGGGAACCAAGAGTCAAGCAGCTCAGAGAGAAGTGAGCTTAATTTTCCTATGGGCAGAGAATCATGTGCCCTGCATATCGGCAATATTCATTCCCGGGGTGGACAACCTGCAGGCGGACTTCTTGAGTCGTCAGACTCTGTCGCCAGGGGAATGGTCTCTGCATCCGCAAATATTTCAGATAATTTGCCAGAAGTGGGGAATGCCGGACGTGGATATCATGGCATCAAGGCTCAACAAGAAACTAGACAGGTTCATGTCCCGGACTCGGGACCCTATGGCCTGCGGGACCGATGCATTAGTTTACCCTTGGCATCAGTTCAATCTTCTATATGCCTTCCCTCCGCTCCAGTTACTACCCCGCCTGTTGCGCAGGATCAGGGTGGAGCACAAGCCAGTCATTCTGATAGCTCCAGCATGGCCCAGAAGGGCATGGTACTCACTAATCCTAAAGATGTCAGTGGGAGACCCTTGGACGCTTCCTCTACGACCAGACCTACTCTCACAAGGCCCGATCCTCCACCCTGCATTACGGCGTCTAAATTTGACGGCCTGGCGGCTGAATCCCTGATTCTTAGGGGTAGAGGTCTATCTAGACAAGTAATCTCTACCCTGATTAAGGCTAGAAAGCCAGTCTCCAGAGTAATTTATTACAGGGTTTGGAGGGCCTATGTAGGCTGGTGCGAGTCCAAGAAATGGCTTTCCCGCAAATATACCATTGATAGAGTATTAAGTTTTCTCCAGCTAGGAGTGGATAAAGGATTGGCATTAAGCACAATCAAGGGACAGATTTCAGCTTTGTCAGTGTGGTTTCAGAGGCCGCTGGCCACCCACTCGCTGGTTAAGACCTTCATTCAGGGGGTCTTGCGTATTAATCCTCCGGTTAAGTCACCACTTTGTCCGTGGGACTTGAATCTTGTTCTGTCAACTCTACAGAAACAACCCTTTGAGCCGTTGGCTGAAGTTCCTTTGGTTTTACTAACAAGGAAGTTGGTATTTCTGGTCGCCATAGTTTCCGCTAGAAGAGTGTCAGAGTTGGCAGCCTTATCTTGTAAGGAGCCATATCTTATTCTGCATAAGGACAAGGTGGTTCTCCGTCCTCATCCTTCCTTTTTACCAAAGGTTATATCCAGTTTTCACCTGAACCAGGATTTGGTATTACCATCCTTTTTTCCAAAGCCCACTTCCAGAAAGGAAGGGTTGCTGCATACCTTGGATATTGTCAGGGCCATGAAGGCCTATCTTAAAGCTACAGAGAAGATTCGGAAAACAGATGTGTTATTCATTTTGCCAGATGGGCCCAAGAAGGGACAGGCAGCTGCAAAATCCACCATTTCGAGATGGATTAAACAGTTAATTATTCAGGCCTACGGCTTGAAGAGGTTGCCTCCTCCGTTGTCAGTAAAGGCCCATTCTACCAGGGCCATGGGCGCCTCCTGGGCAGCACACCATCAGATCTCTATGGCTCAAGTATGCAAGGCGGCAACCTGGTCTTCAGTCCACACGTTTACAAAATTTTACCAGTTGGACGTAAGAAGGAATACAGATACAGCCTTTGGGCAGGCAGTGCTGCGGGCTGCGATTTAAGACCCTCAGAATCGGGGACACCCTTGAGTTAAAATTTAAGTTTAAATTTAATTTTCTCAACTAAGTTGGATTTATTATTATTTGAGAGTATCTCTGAATTAAATCCTTGTGTCTTGGGAAGATTTCTCCCTCCCCTCAGTAAAGCATTGCTTTAGGACATCCCACATAGTAATGAATATGCTGCTCTGTGTCCCGTGATGTACGAGAAAGAAAAAGGGATTTTTAATACAGCTTACCTGTAAAATCCTTTTCTTGGAGTACATCACGGGACACAGAGCTCCCACCCCTCTTGTGGGGACCATTTTGGGAGGCATACTGCTTGCTACAAAACTGAGGTACTCCTCCTATGGGAGGGGGTTATATAGGGAGGGGCACTTCCTGTTTGAGATTGCCAGTGTCCATCACCTGAAGGTACTCCATATAACCCACATAGTAATGAATATGCTGCTCTGTGTCCCGTGATGTACTCCAAGAAAAGGATTTTACAGGTAAGCTGTATTAAAAATCCCTTTTTTGCTGCTTGATCAGCGCCACCAGCTATAGCCTGCAGTGCTGATCAGTGTATTCTGATGGCAGGAAAGTCTCCCCGCTGTCGGAATACAAAGGCACAGCGGGAAGTTTCCCCATCCACCTTAAATGTGGGAATGGGTGAATTGAGTCACTTTTTTTTTTTTTTTTAGGTTCGATTCACTGGATGAATTAAAAAAAAAAAAAAAAAACTCAGGTTCATGGTCTGCTTTTAAATATGTAGCCTTGTTCCCATCTTCCAATCTCCCACGAGCCACAGACTCCTCATAAATGTAATTTTTTTAGCATGACGTTTTTATAGGATGTCTGTGCCATGTTATATGGCCGGTTTATATGCTAATCTCTGAGGGCAGTACTCCTACAACAGGCGAAGCCAGGAATCTTGGACCTGCTGTATATAAGGCAGACCACGATGGAGTTCCCAAATGGTCAGAACACCAGGAGATGTGGTGTGTTTGTGGCAGAGTAGTATGGTAAATCGCAGCCAAAATAAGGATCCCTAGGCAGGTAATCCAGGTGCCTTGTGTGCATTTTTTGGCTCTAATATTAAGCGTAAAAGCAAATTCTTAGCACGGTTTGCTTAACCAGTTCAACGCGCAGAAGTTTGTGATGCAGACGCAGCACTTTTTTTCAGAGCTTCTGGCAATACATCATTCTACAGGAGCATATTGGAATTTTTAATGTGCCTTGGCAAATTTGTATTGCATGAAAGGAGTCAAACGGTGTAATGATTGTCAACTCAATCTGCTCATTAATCATCTGAACACCAGAGGCCGATGACTTGTGGTTATTTTTATTTGTTTGTGGAGGAGGCCAAGGGGACAGGAATTTGGATTGTTAAAACCAGGAAAAACAAAATTTACCTTAGGAAATTTAATATGAAGGGCGTATCCTACTGTCTTACCGTCTGAAAGGAACATTTGAAACTTTCGTAAGGATCCATCCATCCAAAAAGGGATATTTCTAAGGGTCCTTTCACACGTGCGGACCGTTTTTTAGATCAGTTTTTTATCATCAGTTGATCCGTTTTTCATCCGTTTTCCATCTGTTTTTCATCAGTTGTCATCCGTTTTCCATCTGTTTTCCATCCGTTTTCCATCCGTTTTCTCATCCGTTTTTTCATCCGTTTTGTTTTGTTAGAACTTTATTTTTATTACATATTTTGATGAAAAACGGATGTTAGCGGATCGGATGTTAAACGGATCGTCCGCTAACATCCGTTTTTCGTCCGTTTCTTTGACGGAAGAAAAATAGGGTTTTCTTCCGTTAAAAAAAAACGGAGCTTAACGGAGACGGATGTTAACGGACGTAAGCGGATGCTCATCCGCTAACGTACGCTATCCCATTGGAAAGCATTGCAGTCCGTAAACGGACGTATGAAAAAACGGACGAACGGTCCGCACGTGTGAAAGGACCCTAAGGATGTGAATGGCTTGTAGCCAACTGGCTTCCTGTATCTCTCGGTGACCTCAACCGTGTAATCCCAAAACTGAGCTTCCCGCTTTTCCTCCACTATGACCCCAGAGTCTCACTTGTTCTATTATTTCTATTGCAATGTAAAATAAATGGAAGAAAAAAAGAAACGGAATAGAAGTCAAGCGAAGAGCCCCCCCGCAATTATCAAAAGACACATTGGGGGGGTTAATCAATAAGGTATTTGCAACACACATCTGACGGTGTTTGTAGTCTAAAGCCTTGTGGCAGATTTATGAAAGCATTTTCATTGTGCCAAATTCATGAAAACATTTTTATTGTAAGTACCGACACATGCGACAAATTCATGTAGTTCTTATCTGGAACACTCTTACTGTGCAGCGCAATTGTTGCAACAAATTCACGAAGAAATACCACCATATCGGTGATAAGGAAAGTGGAGGTAAAAAAGGCCTCATCTATGTTGGTTTCAGTTGTTGATTGTGTTGCATGTATAAGTATTGTGTCGCACCTCTGAGGCCCCGTACACACGACCGAGTTTCTCGTCAGAATTCAGCCAGAAACTCGATCGGAGCCGTATTCTGCCAAGAAACCCGGTCGTGTGTACACTTTTGGCCGAGGAAACCGACGAGGATCTCGTCGGGCCAAATAGAGAACATGTTCTCTATTTCCTCGTTAGTCAATGGGGAAACTTGGCTCGCCGAGATCCTCGGCGGCTTCACAAGGAACTCGAACGAGAAAAACGATGTGTTTTGCTCGTCGAGTTTCTCGGACGTGTGTACGGGGTCTGAGACAATTCTGTGACGAAGTGGGGTTGATTTACAAAAACTAGAAAATTCTAAATCTGGTGCAGCTGTGCATGGTAGCCAATCAGCTTCTATCTTCAGCTTGTTCAATTAAGCTTTAACAATACAACCTGGAAGCTGATTGGTTTCTATGCAGAGCTGCACCAGATTTTGCACACTCCAGTTTTAGTAAACCAACCTCTCTGTCTTCCAGTTCCTCTGGAACTGATATTTGACATGTTTCCAATACTTCCGCAACTTCTGCAAATAGCCTCTCTGCTGGTAAACTTCTGCCACTTCGCAGGAAGGATTCTTGCAACAGTTCTAGACTGGTTTACACTTGTGGTGTTGCTCACCACTCCCAAAAGCGATCCACGGAGACGGAGGACTGTTTTTCAAGATGGCACACGTCTGGGAGACGATGTGGTTCACATGCATTACATGTGATTGCATGTCAGTTGCAGCATGGCCTCATTCACTTGAACTGGTTGTGTTTGGTGGTACTGTCCATTGTACATGACATAGGGTAAACTTTTTGCTATGGTTACAACGCAAAGCATAATGTGTACCATTTCATCTGGCCGACGTGTTAGGTTAAAGTGCAATAAAAGTCCACAACACTTACCTCTCGTTTAAAGCAGTTGCGAACTGCTTGTTGTGTTTTTTTTTTAGGAACCTGCAAGGTAGAGGCATAATGTGCTAGTATGCAGTGCATGCTAGCACATTATGTAAAACTTACCTGAAAAGGAAGCATTCCAGCGATGCAATGTAATAACTGCAGGCAGCATCCATCTTCTCCCGGTTTTCCTTCTGGGTCCGCTTTGGCTCTGTGACAGCCTGGAGCTGCGATGACGTCACTCCTGCGCATGCGTGGGGAGCCATCATTCACGGCACACACATCTGAAGGAACGGCCTTTCCTTCAGAGTGCATTGCGCCAATGACGTAATCAGCTGCCTGTAATGTAAGGCTGCTTTCACATTGGGGATAGAGCCACGGTGGCGGTATAGCAGCGCGATTTTTAGCGCTGCTATACCGTCGTATTTACTAGCGGCCGAAAAAGGGTTAATACCGTTTCCCAGTACCGATAGGTAAACCTTATAATAGGCTTACCTATAGATACAAATTATGTACAGAAGTTTACTTCCTCTTTAAAGCGGTTGTATACCCGGAAAAAATATATAAAATAAAAAAACCTGTAACAAAGGCATAATGAGCTATATGCACCGCACACTAGCTCCTTATGAAATACTTACTTTGGAACAAAGCGTCGGCATCACGTCCTGGTCACTGCTGAGGGAGCTGACATTTTCCTCTCAGTGTTTCAAAATTCTGTGTTCACGGCTCCGGCGCTGTGAGTGTCCGGATCCACGATGACGTCACTCCCACGCATCCGCACGGAAGTCTAATTTCCGGCAAGGAGCTTTGATTTTCCTGCAGCATCCGCCAAACCTTCAGACAGCGGCTGCATGCAAGGTTAATACTGTGCAGGTTTAGGAGATATTTTACCTACAGAAAAGCCTTATTATAGGCTTACCTGTAGGTAAAAATATGCAAAAGGGGTATACAACCACTTTAAAGTGGAACTAAACCCTCCTATCATTTTCAGCCAAAGAAGCTGCCTTAATGGCCTCTGTTTGATCTTCAACTGTCATGATGCTGCACATGTGATCAGTTTTGATCCCAGTCATTTCATGGCTTAACAGTTTGATTTAGTGCACAAGCAATGTGACAGTTACATTCACGGAACGTGTCGGTAAAGTAACTGTTACCACTTTAACAGTCCAATGGCATCTTCTACTCATCTTCTTCTGGGTGCCAGGCTGTGGCCATCTTCATTGGACGGTGCCAGGTGACATCATTTCTGCGCATGCGCTGGAGTTCAGTTATTCCGACCAAAGCGTATCTATGACACTTTTTTCGGCATTCCAGGAAATTCGTTTTAAACCACCAGCATCCCTCTAAAACCAAAATGTGTACCCAGGTAGCCATAGCAGTTGACCAACTCGTTTTCTCTTTATTGCCTGGACTTGCTTTTTGAACAGAACATCACTAGACAACCTCTCATTTGTTTCTATGGTTACTGCACTTTGCAAATTATTCTCTGGCATATTAAATAACGTCCTGGAAAGGATATAGTATACCGGTCCTAGTGATTGTACTATTAATGTGGAGGTGATAAAATATTTATCCGGCGTGCAGAGAACTAAGACAGACTTTGGAACATATGCCCAGTTCTGTGGACACGGGCCAGGATTCTTGTGTATATAAATTATTTTACCATCCGCCAGAGATTAAGCAGAATGGGGCTTGGCCTCCTCATCATGTCTTAATTCTCATTCCTCATTAATAGTTTTGTATGAAAGGCTCCAGCGATGATTTCAGTAGATCGTTGAGGAATAATTGCTGTCTAGTCCATGAGAAAAGCATTAGCCGCAGAAGTTTTTTGGCAGGCAAGTGTTAAACACATATGGTGTGGCTTGGAATAGAAACAGATGAATCGCCCAGCCACGGAGTCTCCAAGGTCCCAGCTATGGCTGCTGCTTAAATGTTTAAGTCTAAATATAGAATTGGCGTACCTTTGCCAGAATGCAGCGTTTTTTTAGCACGTAAACA
Organism: Rana temporaria; assembly: GCF_905171775.1. Lineage (NCBI taxonomy): Eukaryota > Metazoa > Chordata > Amphibia > Anura > Ranidae > Rana > Rana temporaria. The sequence goes on from NC_053493.1 coordinate 50,008,462, forward strand.
GTAAGAAGTCAGATCTTCCAACGCCATCAGTCAATGTCCACAGCGCGCTCTGCTCCGCTCCGCTTTTCTCACGTCGTTGAGATTGCAAGTGGCTTGATGGCAGTCAGAGTCGTGAACTGTGATAATCTTTAAACAAAGTAGCGTCTAATATCATCCCGAAACCGTGTTCATTTCTGGACTGTCTTAGCGCTAAAGAATGTATTATGGTGATTCTCAGAAAATCTAAAAACCCCATCAGCAGTGGATGCAGAATTTGCTAATTATAGTCGTAAAATTGTCCCTGATAGACTTGCTTCACAACTACAGGTGCGACAAAACGCAGGTCCCTTTCCACGTTTTTTTTTTATTTTTTTATGCGTGTAGGGCAGCTCATTAATTTCATTAGACTTCCCTATGCTTGAGAAGCGTTAAAAAAAATGTCCCTGAGGCCTCGTACACACGACCGAGTTTCTCTGCAAAAACCAGCAAGAACCTTGCTGGGAGATATTTTTTTGCCGAGGAAACCGGTCGTGTGCACATTTTCGTCGAGGAAACTGTCGAGAAACTCGACGAGCCAAAAAGAGAGCAAGTTCTCTATTTCCTCGACGGGAGTCTCAAATTGGCTCGTCGAGTTCCTCGACGGGCTGGTTTTCGACGAGAAACTCGAACGTCTGTATGCCAAGAAACCCGCGCTTGCTCAGATTAAAGTATGAGACGGGAGTAAAAGTAGCATTTGTAATGGAGATAACACATTTTTAAAGCTGTAACAGACTGAAAAGTGCAAATCGTCTCTTACCAAACTTTTATTTCACACGCAAACACATGAAATTAGCAAAAGCAGCCCCAAGAGTTTAGCCAGTGGAATCGAACTTCCCCTGCCGTTGTATGTGTTGTATGTCACCGCGTTTGAGAACGAGGAGATTTTGGCTTTGAGAGTGTGTACGCAAAGCAAGCTTGTCGAGTTCCTCGACAAGCCTAACAAGGAACTCGACAAAGAAAATGATGTGTTTCGCCCGTCGAGTTTCTCGGTCGTGTGTACAAGGCCTGACTCTTTTCCGAAAATGCACCACACCTAACCGCATGGCGTGCATGAAAACATGCGCATTTTTCAGATGGGTGTCAGTAACAATTAATAGCACTGCCGCCCGCCCATCTGCTTATAGTGGGACTCAACTGTCTCAATCCACATTGACTATTTTTAATCCTTATGCTGCTTCCATTAGTTAATAAACAGGAAAGTACCGTATGTATTGACGTATAAGACGCACAGGCGTTTAAACACGCACCCTAAAAGAGGGAAGTTTCAGGAAAAAAACTTTCCACAGCCCCCTGCGTATAACACGCAGGCACAGTTTACCCTCTATTTTCAGGGTAAAAAAGTGAGTTTTTTACGCCAATAAATACTGTATATCATATTTACTTGTTTTAAACTTTTTTTTTTTTTTTTTTACATTTACTTTCTAGTTTCCAGGCCTAGGCAAATGATGTCCTACATCCCAGGAGTCTTCAGGAGGGGAGGAGGGGTTTTCTCATCTAAGCACAACCTCTTACCTGTGTTCTGCCGAAAACTCCAACTCGCCAAATTCTCCACCCACTTCACTTTAGGGTGACTCTCCAGCAGCATTAATTGGAGATTTTGACGAGTTGTCTGTTTTCTCAGAACAGTGGCAGCGTATACAGTATGGTACACAACAAGTTGGCTTTTTTGACAGAACACAAGGTAAGGAGGAAAAAAGTTGTCACCGCCTTGGAGGCGGCCATGTTGTTGGTTAGTATTGGGCGGACTAACAATTATATGGTGTACCATAGTGTATTTGCTGCCGCTGTTCTGTCAAAACAGCCAACTTGTCCAAATCTAGCAATTATTGGTGCTACAGAGTCACCGGCAGTGACGTGGTTGGAGATTTTGGCGAGTTGGAGTTTTCGGCAGAACATCTGCATGCTCAAGCTATGGGCAGATACATTTCAGGAAGTAAATGCTACATGAATAATCTGCCCTTACTCAAGATGATCACAGCAAGAAATGCTAGGAGGGGGCGGGGATTCAAAGTACTTTCTCTGAAAAATAAAGGATGAAGACATGGATGTATGGGGTAGTGTTTTTGGTGCTCAGATGCAGTATAGTTCCACTTTAAAGTGGTTCTAAAGCCTTAAGGTTTTTCGCCCAATTCAGCAATGCGCAACAGTTCCAGCCACTGTCTCTCTCCTCATTTGACAGATTGGGCTCCCGCTGCTGTTGATCAAATCCAGTGACACAGGAGCGGGGGGCGAGTCTTGCTATCTGTGTCAGCCCGCCCAGGTGCCCTCAGGGAAATCTGCTTTCAGTGGGTGCACAAAGGGTTAAAGTGGTTGTAAACCTTCGTATTTTTCTCCTTAATGCATCCTATGCATCCTATGAATGTCAATCACATCCAATGACGCGGCCGCCAGGGGCCGGGGCTGAGTCATACAATTGGCGACTATGGATGCCGATTGTATGGCACGGGAGCGCACCCGCAAGCTAACCCCCTTGGGAGAGAGCTTCCCAGAGGGGGTTAGCTCTTGCGGGGAGGAGCCGCGAGAGCTGTTGTGGGACCCCAGAAGAGGACAATCGGGGTCACTCTGTGCAAAACAAACTGCACAGTGAAGGTAAATATGTTTGCTTTTGTTTTTTTAATAATAGGGGAACCTTTACAACCCCTTTAACCTAGAACCTGCCCGAGAGGTAAGTATCTTCTTTTACAGGCTGCTTTCAGTTTTATTTTGGAGAGTTGACAATGGGGTCATATATTATTACCAGGGGAAAAAGAAAAAAGCAATAACCAAAAACAAACTAACCTCTTCTGTTCGAAGCCAGACCCACAGAAAGCCACGGTTTTGTCTAGCTCTAATAAGGATTGTTCACAAAGCTCCGAGTTATAAGTCTTATTACTTGGCAAGAAGCGGAGAAAGCTCAGGGATACGTTTTGGGTGGTAATTTTATAGAAATATGTATGTATGTAATTATTTTTCTTCTTTATTGAGCTTTCTATAAGCACTATTTAAAGGTATTTAATCCCCTTTGACTCTGACAAGGATGGTGCATACCGAAATAGAAGATTTTACAAGAGAATAATGTAATTCAGGGATCCAGTTGGCCGAGCAGACATTTCCAAAAGACCAATAAGCCTAAATTACACTTTTGATTTATATAAAAGAACTCTCACAAAGATGTGCATTTAGAATTTTTCCAAAGTTTGAGCCATCTCTCCCACTTTCCATGACCAAAGGGGAAGAACCCGCACATAGGAGAGATGGGATAGAGGCAGCCAAAGCAAAAGCTAACCTTATTTATCCCACCACACCAGTTATAGGTGATGTCAGCCCTTTATAGCTGTGCTCAGACATTTTTCCTTTTATGCGTCAGGCTTGGACCGGCGCCAGGTTTAAGGTGTTTGGCTCTGAAAAGGTTTTCAGGCCTGAGTGTGGAATTTTCAAAGTAAATGTGGTCCTCAGGAAAGGTAATATTTTTTACAGCACCAGCAGTCCTTGAAATGTGAGTTAGCAAGGGCTATAGCATCTTATTAAATGGGCAGCTTGTCTTTTGTCAGAGGAAGGCTTAATGTGGAAAGTAAGGTGGTGGTTGATTTTATTGCCCTATTACCAGTGCCCGTAGACTTTCAGGTGCAACAGAATTCTTATTAACTCAAATGCAGGGAGGTATTCAGTTTAATAAATGTAAAAGGTATCCCACCTTGTGTAAGCCATTTTCAAGTTCCAATAAATTAATTTAGAACTCCAAATAGAGTAGGTAAGGATTAGAACCTCTGTGGATTTGATTGCTATCCAAGACTCCATTGGAGAGATTCATCATAATTTCCTGTTCCAGATACACAACAGGAAGTGAGAAGATCCACCCCTCCCCCCCAAGTGAAAATAAATGCCACCTTTTGATAGCCATTGTCAATACAGGTGTCTCCTTTGGTAAATGTTCCCACTACTATTTCAGAGTTGAGAACTTGGAAGCATTGGTAGCCTCCTCAATGATTCAGATCAGATCAGTGAATTATGAAGAATCCCAGTCAGCATTGACTGTTATCCGACATAATGATGACATAATGATAGCAGTAAAAATTATAGCTAGTAGTGTTGTATTGTCAGAGAGCCTATAGTGTGTGAATGAATGCTCATGGATAGTAGAGGAAAAGTGGTAAGTGGTAAGTAATAAAGGTCTTCTGTATTAAAGCAACCTGAAACCTCGTATACACGACCGAGGAACTCGACGGGCGAAACACATTGTTTTCCTCGTCAAGTTCCTTGTTAGGCTGTCGAGGAACTTGACAAGGCAAGTTTCTCCATTCCCGTCGAGGAAATAGAGAACTTGCTCTCTTTTTGGCTCGTCGAGTTTCTTGACAGTTTCCTAGACGAAAATGTACACACGACCGGTTTCCTCTGCAAAAAAAATATCTCCCAGCAAGGTTCTTTCTGTTTTTTGCCGAGAAACTCGGTCGTGTGTACGAGGCCTCAAAGTAAGGTATAAGGGAGGAAGAAAGAGGTATCATATGAAGAAATGATAGAACAGGAAGGGCAGGGAGAAGTAGAAGAGTCAAGGGCAGAGGAAAGGGTGCATGGGGTTCCAATGGGGGCTTACATCAGGACATTTCAGTAGCATTTGCCATTCTGAAAGTATTCCCTACCCCCCCCCCAGTGACCAGGTGGACCATCCAACCAGCACTTTTCCAGCCAGGTGGAGATGTATTTGGGAAGATACTTTGGGGTTGATTTACTAAAACTGGAGAATGCAGAATCTGGTGCAGTTGTGCATAGTAGCCAATCATCTTCTAACTTCAGCTGGTTCCATTAAGAATTGACAAAAAAAAATGGAAGCTGATTGGTTTCTATGCAGAACTGCACCAGATTTTGCACTCCAGATTTAGTGAATCAACCCATTTGAGTCTAAGTAAGAATGCAATATTTAGTTTGATCTTTCAAACAATATACTAATCATGTGCATTCGAAAATAAATATCTTGTTCCTATGACTTTTTGCTTTTTTATATGCAGTGTTCCAACACGTTTCCAAATTTTGCACAATAATAACCCTTCACCAGCCACTCCACATGGACAAAACTTTCATTTCTTTAGTTACTTCCCTATTATGGAAAGGTAAATCATGCTTGTGGACTCTTCAGCTCTAATTCCATTTTGTATGTAAGACTGGCCAATGATAGATTGTCTTTTTTCCGTTTCGATCACGGACAAACATTATTCTCTAGCCACACAAGCGAGCTTCAGCCCATTGGCCCAATCGAGGAACATTTTCTAACAGGCAGTTCTACAGAAGTTGTAGCATGTAGGTGGGGTGCAGCATGGTGGAATGGCAATAATTCACACAGTGAGGTGCAATAAAAAACTTGTATTGAAGTAATGCTACAACAGTTCACAATAGACCTGGTGGGACAGCTACTCAGCTGAGCACACTCAGTTTCCAGTAATATGAAGAAGCAGGTTCCAGGAGAACTGACAGCATCTGTTAAAAGGGGACAGAATGGGGCCTGGCCATCTCGTGCCAAATCAGGAAAGTATCCAGAGACATGCAACCCCCCCTTGTCAGGAACCATTCCTTATCGCTAAAAAATGGGGTACCTTTCCCTACTTTATCCACCTGCATAAAGCACGCCAAACCCAGGGACCAGAGTTTTAAATAGACTCTGCCACAGCTAAGATGGCCACCAGAGTCACATGGGTTGCCAGCATCCATTTGGATCGTGGCCCCAGTGATTCAAGAAACCATAGAGGATCCCTTTTCCTCGTGACTTCCTTCCTCTCGCTCTGCTTTACCGCTGCAGTTGAGTGACACCTGCAGTGGAGACCTGCAGACTGCACCTGCCTACAAACAGAAGCAGCCACACGTGGCTCAAAACTTGTCCGGTTCCTGCTAAACTGGCAGAATTTCGATTAATTTTTCGGACAGCTTAAAGGATAACTAAACCTTCCTTTTGTTTATTTAATTTTTTTAACACAAACATACTTTACTTCTCAGTTGGTTTTGCACAGAGTGGCCACTATCCTCCTTGTCTGGAGTTCCTCAGTGGCGCTCCTGGCTCCTCCTCTTCTCGAGTGCCACGTTGGAGAAGAGCTCAACCTCGGGGCACCCCTGCAGGCACGCTCCCATGTCCTGCTGCTGCGTCCATTGACACAGACAGCAGGACTCTGCTCCGCCCCCATGTCATTGGATTTGATTGAAAGCAGTGGGAGCCAATGGCTGCACTGCTATGAATCTTTCCAATCAGGACCCCAGACACCAGCTGGAGTGCAGGCACAGGAACGATCGGGCTCAGGTAAGTAAAACGGGGCCTCTGGGGGGCAGCTACACAAAAGGTTTTTCACCTCAATAAATACAATGCATTAAGGTGAAAGACACCGAAGGTTTTCAACCCCTTTAACTACCACCTGAAAGTGCCAACACTGTCTATGAAGCATCAAATATCTTCTTTCTATGACTTTTACAATATGCAAAAAGTGTTCCAACACCCACGGTCTTCATAATACTATTAGCAGAACTCAGCAAGATTTTCTTACACTACGCAATAAGATCATTTGATAAGATTTAAATGGCCGGGGCTTGTCTCAAATATCTGCGCTATCAACATGAAATGCAAACATTCCTGCTAAGAAAAACCCTATAGCAAGATAAGCAGGCTTTGTATGAATAGTCAACCCGCTGCTGCTTTGTCTGTCGCTGCCGCTTTTGTTGTATACGCCGCTTCTCTGTTAGGATTCCTATACGCACTCACAGAAGGCGCTGTGCCAGGACAAAGGGGCTGAAGTACTGCGGATAATGACACCAAAAAAACTATTTCATTTGATAGTTTTATTTCACCTTAAAGGCGCTGTCTTTTTTTTTTTTCTATAGAAACATATTATCTGACTTCAACATTTTGGTTACTGTTAAGGCAAATAAGCATTGCTTAGCTTCATATTGAGAAATAAATAAAATATCGACTGTTATGTGGCTTATAAATCGTTATAGTAGTTATGAACAACAAAAATTAGAGTGGACCTTTCAGCAACTTTAGAAGTCTACATGAAACGTTCCTAACATGTCACAGTATAAGTACATTTGCTTCATCTGAGATGATGTCATTAGTCTGCTGCAAGTGTTCTGATGAAATGTCGAACCCGGCAGAATATCAAACCACGTCTCTTCCTGTGACCTGGAATCAGCTGTTGTAGAAAACCACACGTCCTGCACGCTGCGTCATCTGCGCATGCACACTGCATGTCAAATTTGTCGACCGGCGGCCATCTTGCTGCACCCCGCACTCGGCCGTACTAAGCCTGCCGTCAGAAGGCAGCAGTGGACATCTTTTTACACCCACCCAAGTCTTGCATTCCACACTTATTTTTATCAGTAAACTCTTGATTGTGCCGGTGCTCCAGAGCTTAGTAAATAAGGTAAAGCTTCACTTTGCAAAGAATACCCAATCATGTGCAAGGAAAATAAAAAAAAAACAGCATTCTTTGCTTGCATGTGATTGGATGATGGAAGTCAGCAGAGCTCCTGCTCATTTACCAAGCTCTGGAGCAATTGCTCTTGCAGAGTGTAATTACACAGCCTTTTTGCCTTTAGTAAATCAACCCTTTTCTCTAGCCCAGTAACCAAAATACATTACCTTGATAGGGATTAGCAGCTGCAGAAAGAGCCTGCAGCTGCTAATGCAATACATTTGAGATCCACTGATCAGGGTGGAAATCCTTTCCAGGCTCCTGTGCAGGCAAGTTACTACACATGTTTTTATTATTATGGGTGCACATTTTTTGCTAATTATTTTTATTGTATGTGTAACAGGAACAATACATTGGGATTTCCTTCTGGAGGAGCAATTGATGTGTATGGTGCTACATTCTAAATTGGTTATTCATTTATTAGGTCCCATTTACACGAGGCGGCCAGCTCAGCAGGAGATCAGTCCGCAGATCTCTGCTGAGCCGACGGATTACAAGCTCCTCTCTGCTCACTGAGCGGGGAGGGGCTTGTCGGGCACCGCTGTCTCCTATGGATCGATCTGATGAAAACAGACAGCATGTCCATTTTCATCAGATCTTACCTGATCCGATCTGCATGGACGGATGGGGACGTGCCCCCTATACGTCTGTTTTTAGCGGATCGGATAGGGTCGGATGTCAGCGAACATGTCTCCGCTGACATCCGACGCTCCATAGGGATGCATGGAGCCGTCAAAACTGACAGGCGGACCCGAACGGTCCTCCGTGTGAATGAGGCCTTACAGGCATCTATATGGTACCATCCATTTATGCAGCACTTTACATACAGTACATCTGGAAAGTATTAACAGCGCTTCACTTTTCCCACATTTTGTTATGTTACAGCCTTATTCCAAAATGGATTAAATTCATTATTTTCCTTAAAATTCTACAAACAATACCTCATACCCCCATTTTAAAGAGGTTTGTTTAAAGTCTTTGCAAATTTATTAAAAATAAAAACCCCCAAAAAATCATGTGTGCATAAGTATTCACAGCCTTTGCCATGACACAAAATCAAGCTCAGGTGAATCCTGTTTACACTGATCATCCTTGAGGTGTTTCTACAACTTGATTGGAGTCCACCTGTGGTAAATTCATTTGATTGGACATGATTTTGAAAGGCACACACCTGTCTATATAAGGTCCCACTGTTAACAGTGCATGTCAGAGCACAAACCAAGTCATTAAGTTCAAGGAATTGTCTGTAGACCTCCGAGACAGGGTTGTATGGAGGCACAGACCTGGGGATGGGTACAGAACATTTTCTGCAGCATCATCCGTAAATGGAAGAAGTTTGGAACCACCAGGGCTCTTCCCAGAGTGGGCCACCCGGCCAAACTGAGCAATCGGAGGAGAAGGACCTTAGTCAGGGAGGGTGACCAAGAACCCGATGGTCACTCTGGCAGAGCTCCAGCATTTCTCTGTGGAGAGAGGAGAACCTTCCAGAAGAACAACCATCTCTGCAGAACTCCACCAATCAGGCCTGTATGGTAGAGTGGCCAGACAGAAGCCACTCCTCAGTAAAAGGCATATGACAGACCGTCTGGAGTTTGCCAAAAGGCACTTGAAGGACTTTCAGACCATAAGAAACAAAATTCTCTGGTCTGATGAAACAAAAATGTAACTCTTTGGCCTGAGAGGCAAGCGTCATGTCTAGAAGAAACCAGGCACCGCCCATCACCTGGCCAATACCATACCATTTGTCAGCGGTAGGAACTGGGAGACTGGTCAGGATCGAGGGAAATACGAATGAAGCAATGTACAGAGACATCCTTGATGAAAACCTGCTCCAGAGCGCTCTGGACCTCAGACTGGGGCGAAGGATCATCTTTCAACAGGACAACCAACCTTAGCACACAGTTAAGATAACAAAGGAGTGGCTACAGGACAACTCTGTGAAGGTCCTTGAGTGGCCCAGCCAGAGCCCAGACTTGAACCCAACTGAACATCTCTGGAGAGATCTGAAAATGGCTGTGTACCTTCGCTCCCAATCCAACCTGATGGAGTCTTGAGAGGTCCTGCAAAGGAGAATGGGGGAAACTGCCCACAAATAGGTGTTCCAAGTTTGTAGCATCATTCTCAAAAAGACTTGAGGCTGTAATTGGTGCCAAAGGTGCTTCAACAAAGTATTGAGCAAAGGCTGTAAATACTTATGTACATGGGATTCTTCTCTCGTTTTTTTATTTTTAATAAATTTGCAAAGATTTCAAACAAACTTCTTTCACATTTTTTTATGGGGTATTGTTTGTAGAATTTTTAGGAACATAAAGAATGTAATCCATTTTGAAATAAGGCTGTAACATAAAAATTGTGGAAAAAGTGAACAGATGTGAATACTTTCCGGAAGCACTGTAGTTTACATTCACGTCAGTCCCTTACCTCAAGGAGTTTACAATCTAATGCCTCGTTTCCACTGAGCGGATCGGTTCGGTACGGTTCGGTTCGGTACGCTTTTTTGGGTGTTTCCATTATGAAAGCGTGCCATAAAAGCGAACCGTACCGGACCATTCTGGGTCCTGCTTCAGATGTGGGGCCATGGAATGGAACGGTTCCATTAGGGCGGACCTACAAATACATCTCACTGATTGGTGGATGTGCTAGGCTTTTTTTCTAAACCTTGCATGGTCCCGGATGGTCCGATTTGCAGTGGAAATGCTCTGCAGAATAGACCGGTCCATTCTAACCCGTTCCATTCTAAGCGACCCGAACCGATCCGCTCAGTGGAAACGAGGCATAAGGTCCCTATTTTACATACATACAAACATACACATACTAGGGCCAATTAACACAGGAACCAGTTAACCTACCAGCATGTCTTTGAAGTGTGGGAGGAAACATGCAAACTCCATGCAGATGGTGTTCTTACCAGGAATCAAAGCAGGGAAGTGCTGCCCCTTGTGTAATAGGTCACAGCATTTGTAAAGAACATTTGTAATCACAGCATATGTAAAGAATCAGGAGCTTAAATGGTGCTGTTTAGTTCCTGGGGGGTGTTTATAGCTGTTATATAGAGAAGCTGTTTTTCTGCAATAATAATTTCAAGACGGTACAAGTAGAGGCTTGTCACACAGACACTCCGAGGCTGAATTTGGGTGGAAGCCAGTTAACTTACTAATATGCTTTGGAAATGTGACAGAAAACTAGAAGAAAGGCATGCAGGCACAGAAGCTACAACTGGCTGCATGTAGACAAGGGCCGCGGTGGGATTTGCACCCAGAACCCCAGAGCTTTACAGCAAATGTGTTCCTTCAATATAACGTTCTATAGTTCACCACGACACCTTCATCCACAGGCGACTCCTCAATTGGTAAAAAAAAAATAATAACCATTGTATACTTCCTATACTAAGCCTATACAGGCATAATGGAACAACAACGGATTTTTGTGTACACATGGGATTATACAGAGGAACCATATTGGCTTAATCCCAGTAAAGATCTCTGTATACCGGGTATTTCCTGATGATGTTCTTAGTGTGTAACAAGGAAATGGTTGCCTTTGCCAGCCCCTTTGATGTTAAATTAGCCTTTTTAAAACCATAAATAGTTTTATTAACGGTTCTGATTTTTTTTTTTATCCTAATGAAAGGACCATCGCACTCAAGCCCACACAATTGCTGCAAACATATACTGCACATTCAACACCCCACAACTAAAGGCTGGTACACACCACTAGTTTTTTTGCTTTTTTTTTTCCGTCCAACCCAGCAGGTTGAACAAAAAAAATGGACTTGGTCAGAACTGCTGTACTAACAAGCCAACGTTAGTACAGCGACCTCCCCTGCGTTTGTGTTTTGACAAGGGGATGGCCCCCCCCACCAGTACACTCCATTCAGGAGCTGGTCAGCTGCTGGTTTTCCAGTATGTTCGTCTGACAGAAACTGGTCAAATGGCCGGCTTCTGTCGGACTGGCTGCCTTAAGCCTAGTACACATGAGCCAAATATCGGGCGACTTTGGCCGGTTCAATAAAAAATTGCCGACATTCGGCCCGTGTCTAAGACAGCTGGAACACCAGCAGCTGACCAGCTACTTATCAGTGCTCTCAGCCAATGGCTGACTAGAGTGTTTTGGCGGGGGGCCGTCCCCCTATCAGAACACAAAAGAACAGCAGGAGAGATCGCTGTACTAATGTCAGATCATTAGTACAGTGACTCTGACCAGAGCTTTCAGTTTTTTGTGTTCAACCCACTTGGTTGAACAAAGAAAAACTGGTGGTGTGTACCGGGCTTTACACACAGGCCCAATGTCGGACGGTTTTTATTGAACCGGCTGATATTCCCCTGATTTTCGGCCCGTGTGTACTATGCTTAACCATTTGCCAACCAGCCGCCGCCATTATACAGCGGCAGGTTGGCTCTATTGCGCAAATCACCATAGCCGTACGTCGGTTTGTGCAAAAGATACAGTGGGCGCATGCACGGTGCCAGAGGCGTGCGCGAGCGCTAATGCACGTGATCGGCAGCCACAATGTCCACCGGCCACCCGTGATCGCTCCACAGAGCCAGAACGGTGATCTGTTAAGGTAAACAAACAAATCCCCGTTCTGACAGGAGAGTAGAGAGAGATCATCTGTTCCTAGTGATCAGAAACAGAGATCTCTCTCCACCTCCAGTCAGTACACTTCACCCACTGTTAGAAACACCTCCCAGGGAAGACATTTAACCCCTTGATCGCCCCCTACTGCCCTTCCCTGTCAGTGACATTTATACAGTAATCGGTGCATTTTTATAACACTGATCTTTGTATAAATGTCACTGGCCCCAAAAAAGTTTCAAAAGTGTCCAATCTGTCCACCGCAATGTCGCAGTCCTGGTAAAAATCACTGATCACCACCATTACTAGTAAAAAAAAAGAATAATAAAAATGCCATAAAGCTATCCCCTATATTGTAGAAGATATAACTTTTGCGCAACCAATCAATATACGCTAATTGCAATTTTTTTAACAAAAATATGTAGAAGAATACATATTGACCTAAATTGAAGACGAATTATTTTTATATATATATATATATATATATATATATATATATATATATATATATATTTTTTTTTTTTTTTTTTTTTTTGGGGGGGGGGGGGGGCGGGGGGGATATTTATTATAGCAAAAAGTAAAAAACATAAAATTGGCGCGCTTTTTTGGTTTATAGCGCAAAAAATAAAATCCCATAAAAAGAAAGCTCTTTTTATGAGGAAAAAGGGACAGAAATTTTGTTTGGGTAGAATGTCGCACGATCGCGCAATTGTCAGTTAAAGCGACGCAGTGCCGTTTTTCAAAAAATGGCCTGTCATTAAGGGGGTAAATCCTTTCCGTCCTTAAGTGGTTAAAGAGGAGGTCAATGAGTTAGGTCATATCCAAGCCTTGGACATGCCTGGAATTGACCTCTTTTTATAATCATTCCCCTAAGTTTTGTACATATGACCAGGCAGGTCTCAACTCTTGTCACAGGTTTATAGTGTTCCCAAGTTCAATGTAAAGAATGGCAACCATGAAACCTATCCTACCCTTTACAAGTACATGCTAAAATTGGCACACGCTCTAGGGCTCACATAGTGCTGCCGAAATGCTTAACAGCCTTATAGATCCTCCTCCAGCGGTGCCCTGGCTGTGCAGATCAGTGCAGGGGAGAATGGACAGACTCACCTCTATTTATGTAAGTGCAATACTGGGGGGGAACTGCATGTATTTTCTTTTAGTAAATTTGGATTTAATTTTAACTTTTGTTACGTGGGCTTTCCCTGCTACCTGTTTTATACCTTTGATTATTTTAGATGGGATGACCTGGTGCTAAATGACTAGAGCATGTGTGACTCTAGTGAGAGCATTGCCCAATGTCTTCTACACTAAGTTAATAACAGAGATTTTCATTAAGTGACTTTAAATGTAAAGTTCTGAAAAGGCCTAATTAAATTGCAATTTCTTTTGCTAAATCAAATTATGTAATCCACTATCAAATTAGTTTATCCAAAAATGCACATTCTCCTTTTTTTGTTGTTGTTGTTTTTAAGTTTTATCATATAGAGGTATCCACTCTGTTTATTTGTCCTGGTGACAATGGGGTTGATTTTCTAAAGGCAAATAGACTGTGGGCCAGATTCTCGTACGCTCGCGTAACTTTGTGCGGGCGTAACGTATCTGATTTACGTTGCGCCTCCGCAACTTAGACGGGCAAGTGCTGTATTCTCAAAGCACTTGCTCCGTTAGTTGTGGCAGCGTAGCGTAAATCGGCCGGCTAAGCCCGCCTAATTCAAATTTGGTCAGGGGGGCGTGTTTTATGTAAATCTTCTATGACCCGACGTGATTGACGTTTATCCAGAACGGCGCATGCGCCGTCCGTGGAATTTCCCAGTGTGCATTGCTCCAAAGTACGTCGCAAGGACGTCATTGGTTTCGACGTGAACGTAAATGACGTCCAGCCCCATTCACGGACGACTCACGCAAACGACGTAACTTTTTCAAATTTCGACGTGGGAACGACGGCCGCACTTATGCCACCATATAGCAGGGGTAACTATACGCCGGGAAAAGCCTAACGTAAACGGCGTAACTTTACTGCGTCGGCCGGGCGTACGTTCGGGAATTCACGTATCTAGCTGATTTACATATTTCGATGCGTAAATCAGCTTACACGCCCCTAGCGGCCAGCATTAAAATGCACTTAAGCTCCGACGGCGTAAGACACTTACGCCGGTCGGATAGAATAGAAATCTATGCGTAACTGATTCTAAGAATCAGGCGCATAGATACGATGGCTCGGATTAGGACTTACGACGGCGTACATGGCGCTACGGCGTCGAAGGGTCCTCTGAGAATCCGGGCCTGTGTACTTTTCTAAGTTCAGTTGCACTCTGCAAGAGCAGTTGCTCCAGAGCTTAGTAAATGAGCAGAAACTCTGCTGACTTCCATCATCCAATCATGTGCAAGCAAAAATGCTTTTTTTTCCCTTGCAGGTAAAGTGAAGCTTTACCTCATTTACTAAGCTCTGGAGCAACTGCATTTGCAGGGGGCAACAGTCTTCTTGTCTTTAGTAACTCCCAATGTTTACAATATTTTACAGTTTACACCAGAATAGGAAATTAGGGCAAATCATCTTTTGGGTACCTGTGCTGGTGATAACTGGACTTCCCTTCATTTTGGGGAGATGTGTACTCCCATGTTGTTGTGTCTCCAAAACAGGAAGTGAAAGGAAATCTCAGGGGCTTTTACCATTCCATGCTCTATCCAACAGTTAAAAATTGGATCGATGCTACATGCAGCTAGGTAAGTATGATTCTTAGAAAAAACAAACAAAAAAAAACATACTTCTTTTTTGAGACAAGGACACGCTATAGAGGGATATGCTTTGTTCATACTTCATATCTGAGGTTTACAACCATATTAACTTCTTACATCCTTACCTAAGACATCACTACATACAGTGTATTTCTAAACTCATATATATATATTACTAAAGGCAAAAAAAATTTAAGTTTTAGACATAGAGTGGAGAGGGATTAGAACACCTGTCAGGTTTTTGTACCTTGGTTAGGGAGATCCACCTTCTCGATTTGTCCTGTATACCTTTACCACCAAGAGTGAAAGTGAAAGAAAATCCCAAATTTTGGGTTATTCTTTGAACTAGAATCCGGTGACACCCACCAGGAATTCCCTCACTTGAAAAGGATTACCCCCCACTTCCTGTTTTGGTATGGGACAGGAAGTGAGGGAAAATCCTCACAAAAAAACAAAAAACTGGCAGATTATAACTCTCCCTTAGGCCCTTTTCACACTTCTACGTCTTGTCCCACGATTTGTGATAGCAAAGTAGCATGACAAGTCGTTTCCCATGATTTCCAATGACAACCATTCATATTAGTACGACTTCAAGACGTTTCCGACTTCAAAGTAGTCCCTGCACTACTTTGGTACGATTTTAATGCCATTTTATACTGGCATTTCCTTGAAATCTCGGCAAAATCGTGCCACTTTTAAGTCGCAATAGTGTGAAAGGGGCCTTAGTATGTCTGATATGCCTTTTTAGTTCTACTTTAAGCTCTTGAAAAACTGAGTTATGGAGTTTGGTGGTAATTCTGTGGTCAGGGAGCAGGGAAAACAGCCATTCACAAGGGCTTTGCACTTGTGTGGATGGCATCAATTGTTATAATTTTGGAAATCTTCTGAGATTATTCAGAATCTACTGATAGGGGCATTTGACCTGCAGTTGCTTTCTGATGTGCATATAACCTACTTCAAACAGGTTTTGCATTGCCAAAAACTTGTATTGGAATGCCAAACCCTCCCTGGCAAGCAAGTCCATCAACACAGGCCCTTATTCAGCTGGTCCAAAGAGCTCATGATTGTAAGTCATTTTTAAATAACTTAATTCAGATGAAGCTCTGAAAACTCATGTCTCAATCTAGCTATAAGGTCGCATCAGAACAATTTTTTTTTTTTTATTCCAACCTGAACACTGCATGATCATACAGTGGGAAAGTAGCGAATATGTATAGGAAAGCATTGGTACTGTACAACATACAATGGGTTTTGAAAGAAGATTAGTAGACCTCAGTTACCAGAAGCTCTAGTGTGACCCTATTTCAGGTTTGCCCCAAATTGACAGATGTCTTCTTAGAAACAGTAGACAGAGAAACATCTGTCCTTCCTCTGTAGCACTGGAAAACCCTTCTGTATCTTGTGTAACTTGCCAGATGGTGTGAAGCTATGCATGTGGGAAATACAATAGGAAAATTGGATTGGGGATTTTTAAGGTGCCAAGTATGTCACAAAACCATTTTATATATGATTTATGAGATACTTGGCACGTTAAAAATTCACAATCCTGTTTTCCTATTGTATTACAGCTTCTTTTGGGATGTGGCGCCCTTGATCTCCAGACACCTGGTAGCCTCTATATTTCTATGCATGAAGGGAGTTAAACCTTTCTTTGCAATTCTCACTAAGAAGAGATAAATCTCAGGCCTCGTACACACGATCGAGAAACTCGACGGGCGAAACACATCGTTTTGCTCGTCGAGTTCCTTGTGAAGCCGTCGAGAAACTCGACAAGCCAATTTTCTCCATTCCCGTCAAGGAAATAGAGAACATGCTCTCTTTTTGGCTCGTCGAGTTTCTCGACAGTTTCCTCAACGAAAATGTACACACGACCGGTTTCCACGGCAAAAAAATATCTCCCAGCAAGTTTCTTGCTGGTTTTTGCGGAGAAACTCGGTCGTGTGTACGAGGCCTAACAGCTCACACTCAAGACTCTTAACAACAGTTAGTAAACTTAACAATATATGGTGAGCTTCCACCACCTGATGTCAACAAGGGCCATGCATAACATTAGCATCATTACTGTCAATTTATGCAGCACTCAACATATATATGGCACATTCACATCAGTCCCTGCCCTTAAGGAGCTTACAATCTAAGGTCCCTAACTCGCATTCATACATAAACGTACTAGGGCCAATTTAGACAGGAGCCAACTAACCTACCAGCATGTTTTTGGAGTGTGAGAGGACACCGGAGTCCCGAGGAAACCCACACAGGCACAGGGAGAACATGCAGGTAGTGCCGTGGTTGGGACTCAACATATTACAGGACATGTTCACAGAATGTGGTCAAGCTAAAGAGACGGTTAGAGACTGGATGCAAGTTAAATTGCTACTGACTTCTGGGGTCCAAGGACCACAGGTTGGGCACCAGGGTAGGAATAGGCTTGTGTATTGCCACTGTCTGACAACACTGACTGTATGACTTGCCTAGCGGTGATCCTCTTAGTTACTATAAGATGTGGTCCCTTGTGATAAATGTAGAATACCTTATTACGACTACAGGGATGAAAAATCTTTGTGAATAGTGACAGCTGGAAGAACTTCTCATTGTCCTCTAGGGCAACCATCTAGGATGAGATTGGACTGTTTATGGCCTTAAGTGTAATATTGAGCCGTTGTTTCCAGCCTCCACAGGGATGGGCCTGATATGGAATGTGCATACATTGGTGCAAGCTGGATAGACGTAACTGTGCGAAAATTTCTATATATGGAATATCTGAGACGTGTTCGTTTACCAAGTCACTTTTTGTGTAATTCTTCATAGTCTGCATAACAGGGACGTGGCAAGGGGGTAATTGACCGCTGTCGACATATTTTGTATTATCTTTGATAGGTATGTATAGGTTGGTGAGATTATCAAGTCTTACAATAATATGTTTTTTTCTTAAGTAAAAAAAGAAAACCAAGTAAAAGTATGTTCAGTATCCAGAATATAACACATCCATTCCTGTTCTGTGATTTGAGCCCTTTGTGGTTTTTCTTTAATCTAAGCCAAAGAGAACCACACTGAAAACCAGTTATTTTCTGATTCCCGAAGTTGCAGCCTGCGGTTAATGTCATACTAACAATGTTAGTGGTTAAATGAGTAGAGGAAAAGACAATGATTTGCCATCAGGAGGTGGACTTGGTTTTGCAGCAAGCAATATTACTTCAGATGAACAGAAATAGACACAAATTCCTTTATTTCACCAAAGCTCTTGAACAAACAAAAAATACTGTTCAGTACACAAGTACCTAAGGCAAACGATGTCATTGTGTTTCTGCTTTGAGTTTCCCCTTACCTCCAGCACTGATATGGAAGCTTTGGAAAGGATCACTCAATACTGGAAACTTTGGCCACGTTTTTCCATAAAGCATATCACGCTTGGATATGCTCTCAGCCTAACTTTTTTGACGCTATAATTGTATACCGTTTGCATGTCCATGGAAATTTAACTTGAGTCAGGATCCCCAGTAAATTTTATCGAGTGGTTTGGGGCTAATAATTTCTTTAAAAAAGGAAATATTTCTTACTTTAAAATCTGTTCCTATGGCCTTCTTCAAAGTACAACGCAATGAACAAGGCAAAATAACCATAGCAACCAACCAAAATTCCCATGTTGAAGTCAAACCAGGAGGATATGGTTTTTGGTTGATTGATTGTAGTTGGTTGCAGTTGGCATTTTCCCAAATTAGTTTTTGCTGAATAAGTCTGTGAATTTCCACTACATGACAACACCTGAAGGACTTGTCTGGCAGTGGTCTTCATAGAAGCAAGAAGACATGGATCTTTGTGATATAGGATAAATATTCATACTACTGTTAAGCAAAGAACAAGGCTTCTTACAAAGTTACTATGGAGTTTATAGTGTTTCTAAAAAAAAAAAACGTTTTTCTTTAGTTTCTGCTAGTGTGGTGAATGGTAATTAGAACCTATGCTTCGCTTGTATTGTGGTCTGTGTTCTCTAAGGTTGAGTCACGCACTTTATTTGTCTTGATAACCAGTTCCAACAGTTGGCAAGGGGAAATCTTCCAATGGGAACATCTATTCAGGGAGCAACTGTTCAAAGGAGCATTCTCCTCCCATTGAAGAGATATCATCTCACTTTCTGTTATGATTTCATTGGGACAGGAGAAGAAGGGGAATCTTCCCAATGGGACACAAACAGAAAAATAAATAAATAAAGGAGTGTTGTTAATTTTTCCTTACGCCAGCGTTTCTCGGCCTGGGTACTGATCCACTCTAGTGCGTCATCTGGGGCTTCTAGGGGTGTCTAGTATTTTTGCACAGCATCATTTCCATGGTGTAGGCAGCCTGGCCACCAGCACCATGGAAATGCATGACACTAATCCAGGGCAGGCAATATTCAGGGCAGCCTGGTAGGACTCTCTTATAGAAAGGGGGGGGCGACGACGACTGAGGACTCTGATATTAAAAATGGGGGGACTGAGGACTCTGATATAAAGGGGGATACTGAGGACCCTTATGTAATGAGGGGCAGAGAACTCTGATGTAAAAGGGTCAACTGAGCACTCTGGTGCTCCTTAAAAGCTGGGGATGGGAAGAGGACTCTAATGTGAAAAGGAGGGTGGGAGGAACTAAAGATGACGGTTCGAACCTCAGCCAGTTAAGCAGGGACTGGCTGAGATTCGAACCGTGTATGGGCAGGCTGATTGTACCCATGTGGGCAGATGGACGACTGAGGACTCTGATATAAAAGGTGGGGGGAGTAAGGGACGTGTGACGTATTGATGTGGGCGCAGACACAGCCACCATCTTGTTGGAAGGAAGCGCTGAACGCTTTCCCTTTTGCTTGTACCATCTTATCAAATCCAAGTTTTGCTGAGATTAAGTTTGTGCATATCTGGTGGGCCAGTGGTGGAAGGATCTCTTCACATATATCGGTTTGGTTCAATGAATAGGAGGAACCGTGAATTTCGCCTTTGAATTATATGCTTATTGTGTATACCCTATACACTAACGGTAAGGGTCAGTTAAATCGGGTGTTGGTGACGGCTTCTTCCTCTTTTTTTCTTCTCATTGAACTTCTACAGTGGTGGATTATGCTATGGTCAATCTGGCATCCTCACATTATTGAATTTACTGTATATGGATGGACTTCTTATTTATTACTATTTTTTAGCGCTACACTTTACCACATATAAAAGATGGGGGGACTGAGGACTCTAATATAAAGGTGGGTACTGAGGACCCTTATGTAATGGGGGAAGAGAACTCTGATGTAAGAGGGGCAACTGAGCACTCTGGTGCTCCTTAAAAGCTGGGGATAGGGGGGGGACTCTAATGTGAAAAGGAGGGTGGGAGGAACTAAAGCCGGCCATAGATGGTTGGGATCTTAGTCAGTTCAGCAGGGACCAGCTGAGTAGGGTTGCCAACTCATCCCTTTAAAACAGAACACATATTAATTACACAGGTTCTGTGGCTGATTAAGGAGGTAATTAAAGCGGAGGTTCACCCATGGAGAACACATTTTCCCCATAGCTGGATGCTCGTTTTGTCTAGGGGAATCGGCTAGTTGTTTTAAAATATGATCCGTACTTACCGTTTACGAGATGCATCTTCTCCGTCGCTTCCGGGTATGGGCTGCGGGACTAGGCGTTCCTTCTTGATTGACAGTCTTCCGAGAGGCTTCCGACGGTCGCATCCATCGCGTCATGATTTTCCGAAAGAAGCCGAACGTCGGTGCGCAGGCGCAGTATAGAGCCGCACCGACGTTCGGCTTCTTTCGGCTACTAGTGACACGATGGATGCGACCGTCTGAAGCCTCTCGGAAGACTGTCAATCAAGAAGGAACGCCCGCTCCCGAAGACCCATACCCGGAAGCGACAGAGAAGATGCATCTCGAAAACGGGTAAGTACGGATCATATTTTAAAACAAATAGCCGATTCCCCTAGACAAAACGAGCATCCAGCTATGGGGAAAAGATAAAAAAAAACACAAATGGGTGAACTCCCGCTTTAAACTCACTTGGTGCCTTATTTGCATTAAAGTAGCCTCAGAACCTGTGTAATTAATATGTGTTCTGTTTTAAAGGGATGAGTTGGCAACCCTACAGCTGAGACTCAAACCATGTATGGGCAGGCTGATTGTACCCAAGTTGATTGATCGAATAAACTTAGGTACAACTAGCATGTTGGATTTTTTGTGGGATTATTGCCATCAGCTATAGCCACTAGCAATAATCACTGTGTGCTCTCCCGGCTGGTACAGCTCCCCTGCCCCCTGCCGGGAGAACACAATAGCTCAGCGGACGGGATTTCCCTATCTATACTTCATCAATGGTCAGCTTAAGGACTCTGATGTGAAAGGGAGGGACTGATTAATATGATGTGTAAGGGGGAGCCTGAAGAATTCTGACATGAAAGGAGGTGGGAGAACTGAAGACTCTGATGTGAAAGATAAGATTCTAATATGTGACGGGGGATGTTAGATTGGGGTGCCTCAAGATTTTGCATGCTTTCAAAGGATTACAGAAAAAAGGATGAAAACGCTGCTCTACTCTATACATTAAAAATTGGCTTTAGATACACTTTGCCAAATAATAATAAAAACAACAGTGTGTTGCACCTTATAGAAAATCTATCATGAAAGAAATGTGGAAGCTGTCATTGATGACCTCTCCTCCTGAAAAATCTGGACTGCTTCTTGATATGTTGTCCAGTTTGAGCTGCTAACCTGGAGCAAATACACAGGCAAGAACCATCTGACTTTCCCGATCTGCATAGATGTTCTGGCCTGGGTCAGTGACTCAGAAAGTACTGAAGCCAATGAGACAGCATAACAACCAGGCGGTTAGATTTTCAGAATGAGGTCAGCAGTGACTCCCCTCGTATTTCTGTCTTGACAGGTTTACTTTAACTATGCATGTCTGAAGGAAGGGTCATTTTAAAGCTGTTCCTTAGCTGGCATGGGACCTTTGATATTAATGTCTATGTGCAGGATGTAGCTTGTGTAACTTGAGCCCCAGGTCTTGAAAGAGAAACAAATAAAATTCCCGGCCTAATTTTACCATCTCGCTTTCTCTGAGCGTCACTCGCAGTAAATATTCCTTGCGGTAAGTTCCACATGATCTGATTCTTTTTCAACAGCATGTGATATTTTGCTGCAGTCATATTGTACTAAAAAATAAACAACTTTGACCGCTGTCAGCTTGGATGCACCTACTGCGCAAACATAACTCTGGTCACAAGCCGTTGATCTAACATTGGAAATAAAGGAGATTGTAATGTTTAAATGTTTAAAGAAAATCCAAACTCATACTGGTATAACTGCTTTCTACAGTACTTTGCATCATATATTTTCATAATTTCTTACATTTCGGTGCTGCTAATCTACTACAGCCCTTTTCAGCCATGTCCGGTTGACATGCGCTCACTCCAACATTGGCATCACATTATTGCTCTGGACTGGCTTTGCCTTTGGAAAATGTTTCTGCACAGATGCTCATATTCTATACCTGGACGCATGTGGAAGGGTGACAATGCAGGGGCACAAGTGGAAGATGTTGTCACCCCATAAAAGAAAGTGCCTTCATGGCAGGATCGCTGGTATTATTTTTTGGGACGTTACAGATTTAAAAAGTTTTCAAACAAATTTAACTCAATGTTAAAGGTACTCTAAGATTTTTAGGATTTAGAACTACATTTTAAAAATATATATACATTTTTTCAATAAGTTGACAGGTCAAGAAGCAAATTCTTATTAATTTAAAATAAGAAACTATTAAATTGAATAACATTAAAAAGTATACAAAGTCTATAAATCTTTAATGTTTAATGTAAAAATGGATCAGCTGAGAAGGTGTAAACAGGTAAAACTCCTGAAAAATTTGAGATTTGTAGGTTCCCATTACTGACATCCTGCTTAAAATGCTAATTGTACCACTGTAATGCTGAGCCTTTGATTTCAATGCTTTCTGTGTGTGAGAATTAGGAGTCAACCTGAATGGTTCAATGTTTTTTGTAAAGTAATACAAAAAGTTCCAGTATAGTATGATTTACTAAATTAAAGTATATCTAAATCCATTTTTTTTTTTTTACGTTTTGGGTACTGAAGGGAGAGTTTGGAACTGCTGACTAGTTTTTTTGTTTTTGCTTTCAGTTGTCTGTCTGTTTGGGGACATGTCCCTTCACTCCCAGCCTTGAGACATAACAGGAAGTGAAAGGAGATCTCCCCAAATGAAGTCCTCTCCTGGACAGTTTTTTCACCAGAAACTGTGTCCCTATTTTGAGGTTTCTACTTTTTTACTGCTCCAACAATGGCACAAAATATTGGATTTTCCATACCGGTGAGAAAAGTTTCCATATGAATCTATCTAGTGGGGACATAGATGGCAATAGAAAATCTTAAAGAATGTAAAAAAATGAACTTGATATAAATCATTAGGTAAAATTATTCTTTCTTTTTCCTTGTAGATGCAAAGAGATATTGCATACTCCGTTCGAGAGGGCCCAGCAGTCCACCGACCTGGGTCAGCAACATATCCCTCTCATGGAGGCCCGATATCTCCACCTCCCACTCCTGTGCCGCATTCAATGCCACCATCTCCGTCAAGGATTCCCTATGGAGGACGACCTCTGGTGGGGCAGAGCAACACCACGATACAAAGAGAAAGGATATCCAGCTTACCAGTCTCGAGATCCATATCACCAAGTCCTAGTGCCATCTTGGAAAGGAGGGATGTGAAACCAGATGAGGATCTGGGTGGCAAAAATGTCCAGTTAATGCGCAATGATGGCATGTATGTGGATCCTTACATGTATCATGAAGGTCGCATGAGTATTGCATCTTCCCATGGTGGGCACCCAATGGACATGCCAGACCACCTTATTGCTTTCCACAGGGGAGCAATGAGATCTTCAAGCACTTACTCAAACTCTTCTATGCAAATGGAGATGATGGAACAATCAGTTTATAGACAAAAGTCTCGGAAACACTCAGACAGTCTTTTGCCAACACTTGGCTCAAAAACTCCTCCAGCCTCTCCTCACAGGGTGACTGATATAAGGATGATGGAAATGCACGGTCACAACGCCCACGTGCCTCCCCATGGTATACAAAGCGAGAGGTCTTCTCCAATCCGACAGTCATTTAAAAAAGAACAAGGACCTGGAGTTTTTGTGGAGGCCAAAGTCCGGAACACAGGTGGAATAATAGGCATGGCTGATATTGTACCATCCCCCACTGAAAAACAAGTATTCGGTGGATATGGAGTTCCTCATGTAGCACAAAAAGAAATTTATACTCGGTGAGTAGACTATGTAATGGTTTTGTTTTCTCTTTGCCCCCTTTGTGATCAATTAACAAACTCTTAGGCCCCGTACACACGACCAGTTTCCTCGGCAGAATTCAGCTTACGACCGAGTTTCTGGCTGAATTCTGCCGAGGAAACTGGTCGTGTGTACACTTTCGGCCGAGGAAGCCGACGAGGAGCTCGACGAGGAAATAGAGAACATGTTCTCTATTTCCTCGTTGTTCTATGGGAGCTCTCGTCCCGCCGAGCTCCTCGGCGGCTCAGGGCTGAACTGGCCGAGGAACTCGATGTGTTTGGCACGTCGAGTTCCTCGGCCGTGTGTACGAGGCCATAGTCATTAGGTCCAGTTGGGTTTCTGTTGTGACAGTAATAGTTCATAGAGGGCCTAATTTCTAAAAGTGTACTAGCTTAACCAATGGATTCAGAAACTTGGAGCCTGAATGTTAGCTATGGGCAGTTAAAAACTGTAAGGGCCACCGAGACATGCAAACTAGGGGCTCTAAAACACAAGAGCCATACCCAATATAATCAAACCTCCATAAAAAACTACACTGCTAGGATGTAATACAGCCATTTTTATTTCAAATAAGAAGAAAACACTTTTTTTTAACATCTCCAAAAGCCCTAACCCTAGCCATAATTAATTTTGGGTTATGGTTATGGGTTTTTGTTATATGAAAAGGGTTTGTACTATATCCTATATCAGTGTGGCTATTTATGTAGATTTTGTTCTTGTGGGTATGGGTATGGTTGGTTGGGATCTAAAACTTTTATAAATGAGGCAGAATTTATAGTGCCTGAATGTAGACCTCCCAACTTTTGATGTAATTTTAGGACTGTTGAGAAAACGTTTGGTTTTACTTTGTAGAAGAGTGGATAGACATATCCGGCTGGGGTTTGGGAATTTGTTTTTTTTCTCTGATTTTACATCATACTGCATTGGGTGGTGTGTATTCAAGCACAAAACATTGTTTCTATTGTACTTATTCTTGCAATGCATAACTCATAAAAAAGTCAACCATTTTGTGATTGGAAGTAAAAACGCAGCCTACAAATTCAGACTGTGACATTGTGAACATTTATTTATTCCTCTTATTTCTTATATTGTTGAATTAAAATGCTGCATTCACATGTTTACTTGTTCGGTAACAAAATGGAACCCAACAATATTTGTTAAATGCCTACAGTTTATTATGTTTTTTGCTATTCTGTAAGGAGATGCATGTATTTTACATTTTCTAATGGACAACTAACTCAACTGCATGTGTGTTAGAACATTTTAAGAGGCTATTCATGGCTGTGCTGTCAATGGGGAGATAACTAACGATGGTTGAAAAAAATATATTGCTGTGGTTTTGCAGAATGCCAATGTTGGTTTGCTTCAGCTTTTTTTAGCTTCCATTCCTGACCTTCCCTTAAAATGTAATGTCACTTTCCTAAACCTGTAGATATACACTCTGATACAAACCTATGTATAATATTAGGTAATATAACAAATTAACACTTGTACATGTTTTACTTTTAATGGACAAGCAGTTGATGTCTAAACCAGGGTCTAAATATGTAATATCTGCTCCTGCCCTACTTTTAAATCATGCTATCATCACAGCTTACATGGGGAAGAATAGTGGTTGCTCCTATTGCATTGTGCAACCGGAACATCCTAAAGTTCTGAAGTCTGCTGCCTGTGACTTTGTCTCTAGTAAGAGTACAAACCTGCAAAATAAGATGAATACTATCTTCCTGTTAAAGAGGACCTGAATTCTGGAAGGCGTGCTCAAAAAAGGCAAGCAGGAGGCAAAAGGGGCAGTTTATCATGATCCCATTACTGATTTGCCTTGTTCTGCGCTGTTTCAACAAGATATCTGCCTTCTACCAGACACCAGGAAGGCATCTCCAAGAAGAGGAAACCAACATCTGCATCTACTAAGATGTCTACCTCCACACAGGCACACTCCACCTGCGTAAAGGCAGACATCTTGGTAGATTCAGAGTTTCTCTTCCTCTTGTCGGAGCTGCTTTCCTGATGATTGGTAGGGTTGCCTCTAAGTGGTAAAATAAGCTTAGTATCAATGTAACTAATTGGAAATAAATCATCAGTTGAGTATTTTTAGTTTGGAAAAGTTTGCAACTATAATAGCTTTTGATCTGATGATCGTTAGGGAACTTATCAACAAGACGCCGGAGAAGTTGAGGCAGCATAGACCCACAGAATAAGTGAACCAGAAGCAGGGAAAATCTGGCCTTGCAGGTCCCTTATGTACAGTTTCCCCTTCATCAAGGAGAACAGCGAGCAGGACAGTAGTAACATCACCAAATCTGACTCCGAATCTCCAGAGACTTAACCTGCCCATACACTTGTAGAACTTTGTTCTCACAATTTTTGTTTTAGTTTCTAATGGTGAGTGGGGATAACTGGACAATTGTTTTTCACTTGAGTGATGATTTTTTTTTACATATTTTTGTTTGTAAAACATCTGACATTTTGTAAATCGGGTTCCAGGCATAAAACAAAGCTTTTTCATTTGTCATAGATTTCATTCAGGTAGCAGGTATGGATGACATTTTAAGGGCTCTCAAAATTACGGTAGTTGACTCAATGATGGCAAAATTTTATTGCCTGATGAGCAATATTTATGAATTTTCATACAAATGTTTTAAAAAACTCCTCCCAATGTATAGCCAACTTTAAGCTGGCCATAGATGGATATAAAGTCATCCTGTTCAGCAGGGACCAGACGAATTATGATCCATGTGAAATCAAAGTTCAATAGAAATCAATCGTTAGATGAACTTCTGTCAAACAGGCTTGTCAGAAAACTTTTCTTGATCAGCCAGCTGCCGCTGATCAGTGTATACTGACAGTGGAGAGTCCTGCTGTCAGTATACATTGTCCCAGCAAGAAGGATTCCTCTGTCCACCCTGCTTGTGTGGATGGAGGAATACTTTTATTTTTTTTATTGTTCAGCCCTCTGGCTGATCAAAAAAAATGAGTCCTGTATTACCAGCTTTAGTTCCTGAGATTATCTAAGGCCTTGTACACACGACCGAGGAACTCGTCGGAAAAGACACATCGTTTTCCTCGACGAGTTCCTTGTTAGGCTTGTCGAGGAACTCGACAAGCTTGCTTTGCGTACACATGGTCAAGACAAAATCTCCTCGTTCTCAAACGCGGTGACGTACAACACATACAATGGCATGCGAAGTTCGATTCCACTGGCACAACCCTAGGGGCTGCTTTTGCTAATCTCATGTTACTGCGTGTTAAGTAAAAGTTTGGTAAGAGACGATTTGCACTTTTCAGTCTGTTACAGTCTGTTACAGCGTGAAAAATGTGTTCTCTCCATTTACTCCCGTCTCATACATTATTCTGAGCATGCAAGGGTTTCTTAGCATACACACGCTCAAGTTTCTCGTCGAAAACCAGCCTGACGAGGAACATGACGAGGAAATTGAGAATCCCGTCGAGGAAAAAGAGAACTTGTTCTTTTTTTTCCTCGTCGAGTTCCTCGACAGTTTCCTTGATGAAAAACGTACACACAACCGTTTTCCTCGGCAAAAAAGCTCTCCCACCAAGTTTCTTGATGGATTCTGTCGTGTGTACGAGGCCTCATAGTGAGGCTCAACGCACACTTCTAGATGTTCCCAATAAGATAGCAAATCTTCACTTAAGCTCAGGTCCACTTTAGAAAAAAACCATCATAACCAGGATCCTTGCTATATTACATGCCACCTGCAGCAGCATTTGAAATGCCTTCACACCATCCCTAAAGTGGAGGCTGCCCAGTGTCCTAGGCCTCTAGTTCTGTACCTCCTCTAGAGGGTTATAAGAACCGCCTACAAAGAGTGGCGCTGCTCATGGCTTTCTCACATGCCCTAGAAGAGCATATATCCCCCAGAGCAATATACAATGAACTAAATAATGATGGTGGCTATGAAGTGCAGACCTTTGTTTTGCAGCTGCGTACTTGTCACCCGCCAAATCTTCTATACACAGATGTTTTCTCTCAACTTAACGTATATGACTATAGCGATTATTCTGTTCAGTCCAATGCAAGTGTACTGTGGCTTCTTTCTAATGGCATTGTGCCTGGAGTATGTGGACAGGGATTGGTATGCACAATTTTGCTAAGCTATGCAAGTGTAAATAAATAAATCATATATTATGTGTTAAGGCAGCAGTGCTCTCATCATTTGGCTGCTTGTTGAGTCAGGAGATCTCAAGCTGGCCAAAAACCTGTAGATCGGGCCACCTGAGGCTTCCCCTCGCCAACAGAATGTCCGATCAGAGTGACTGCCAAATCTGACAAATATGGGTGGACCAGGTGGGAGCGAGCTGTATATATCATGGGGGGGAATGCTAGAAACAGCTAGTCAGGAGCTGCATAAATGCACAGATGTGGCTCCTAAATGATTTCACTTTCCTTAAAGGAGATCTTACCCCTATTTAGTTTGCCAGGACACTGTGTAACTTAAACTGTTGCAATTTTTCACCCTAAGCAAAAAAATATTTATTCTATTTTTTCATCCCTTTAGAAATAAGTTAGACTTGTGTAGATTGGCATGTTAATTGCCATCATCCCTGATTAAATGGAAAAGGTATCACCTCAAATATTGGGATTTTTAAGGCAATTTGGACAGTAAAGAAAAAATGATTATATAAAAAAATATATTTATACAAAAAAGTAAAAAAAACAGTAATCCTATGGATAAAACCAAAGGCAATGTGGTATTCAATGCATGAATATACATAAACATAGACATAGACAAGTGGTTTATTCAACTACATCTGACAAAGAAACCATAATATAATATAGCTCTAAGTAGTAAGTAGTTGAAGTGTCGCTCTTCAACTACTTACTACTTAGAGCTATGTTATATTATGGTTTCTTTGTCATAAGTAGTTGAATTAACCACTTGTCTATGTCTATGTTTATGTATATTCATGCATTGAATACCACATTGCATGTGGTTTTATCCATAGGATTACTGTTTTTATGACTTTTTTGTATTAATTGATATATATTTTTATATAATTATTTTTTCCTTACTGTCCAAATTGCCTTAAAATCCCAATATTTGAGGTCATACCTTTTTCCATTTTTTCATCCCTTTTACCTTTATGGTGCTGTTTATATCCTCTGACCTCCTTATTTTTTAAAATAATTAATTTGTATTGCTTTTAATAGAAAAGTACACTTACAACAAAAACACACCCCAAAAAAAATACATACATGACCTCAAGGCCCATGAAAATGCTATGGCGTAAAATGCCGTGAGGTCACATTTTCCCACCCCCTCCTATTCCACACAACCCCAACCACATGAGGTATACTACCCTGAAGGAATCCAGAGACCCTGATGGGGCCTCAGTAGAATATATTTGCATAATATCGGCTGAACAGGAAGACAATGGTACTAGACATGGTACTACATTGTTCCATGGGCTAGTCTATCACCAGACTGGGAAGACTTAAAAAATAGCCATATAAGCACATGTGAACAAGCAGCAGAAGGACACTTTCTAGAATGGAGTAGGCAGACAAAGTGGCCCGAATATCTTTCTTCAGCCTCCATGGGCCTCCATGGGCACTTGTAATCTCTTCACCTGGGGTACATGTGATAGGCTGACAATACAGTAGTACGGCTGGGAGACCGTTGTCGCCCCATAACAGGAAGTGTCTGAATAAAGACTTTTATGGCAGGTTCACCAGATATTATTCCAATAAAATACTGAGAAGCTTATAAGAAATTTTAGTGATTGGGTTTAGATTTATTTAGTTTTCTGCAGGCAGCCTGTAGTGGGTGGAGCCCGCTGAGTCCCTCCCACAGCTTTGTTCTATACTCATGTGCTGCACAGGGTTGATGTCACTGCTACTTTTAAGGTAGCTGTTTTTTTTTTTTTTAAGGCATCAGCATTATGCTTGCCCTCAAAGGGCCGGTTGTATCTGTAAGACTAGAAGTCAAGTCCCTCCACCATCAGAAGTCAAGAGTCCTCCACCCTCCCTTATATCACAGTGCACCCCCCTTACCTTGTGCTGCTCCTGGGAAGAAGCTGTGGGTGGAGCTGAGCAACAGAAATGCAGGGCCTGGAGGAGGACCAGAGGAGGGCTAGAGTCAGCTGCTAGAGTCTGCTGAATGCTGAGACCAGGGGAGGCAGAGACGAGGGGGTGCTGCAGCTGCACAGGGAGGTACCAGGATCTGTAAGAGGAGTTCTGTCCTCTCTGCTGCCAACTACTGAGACGGGAGGGCAGAGACCAGCCTCAATGCGACTGCTCGGAGAAGCACAGGATCTGGCAGAGGAGTTCTGTCCTCCTCTCTTTTGCCAACTGCTGAGATGAGCTGGGTGCCGCAGCTGCGGGAGAGGTGCGAGGGCCACATGAAATGGCCAGGCGGGCCGGATTCAGACCACAGGCCTTGTGTTTGACATGTGCTATATTACTGTAGCGCTCACCCCCGAAGGAGACGCTGGTAATTAATTTGGGATCAGCGTATTTAAGTTACCTCTGGAATGTGTCTAGGGATGATGACAGCAATGAGAGCAGTAATAGAATGTCCAGGCTGTTGGTTGACATTTTCAATGCTTTATTTTTCTGGTCAACACGACCAACATGTCAACTTGAGGTAGACAGGACAGGTTGGTGAAAGAAGGACGAACTTCACAGAATCATGCTATGGATAAGTAAAAGCAGTCCTGCTTTTACAGCAACTCTTTCCTCGTCGCCACTTCAGCCGAAGTGGGTAAAGTGCCCCTGGAGAGGTCCCCCTCACGAACCTGGCAGCCAGAGCGCCACTTAGAACTTCTGGGAAGGAACAAGTCTCTGCCACAGATTAGGCTCTAATTCGATTTTTGGGTTTAAAGATGAGACCTCTGCCACAGGCCTAGTACTGGAAAGTTTGAACGGTAGAGCGAATCCTCCCAATGTATCTTTTTGGGGTCACCGACTGACAGTCTAAATACAACCTGTCAGTGTCACCCAGATCCCCGATGGTTCGTTCAAGCCCTATTTGATCACCTGCCTCTGGGTTCTCCTCAGACCGATCCCCCGCCGAAAAGCACCAGGCTTGGGATCTTCTTAATAAAGATGGGGGATCCAGTAAGTCACTGGGCCCCCTTTGTAGCATCAGTTGCTCCGGGCCTTAGGAGCCCAGAGTCAGGAACTCCACATAGCACGTGCGCCCCGGCCTGGTAGGCCATAACGCCGGGGCCCGTGATGTACGCACACCCTAAAGGTGGGTGCCGCACCTGGAACCCGCGAAGAACCCCAAACCAACGGCCTCCGCCACAGAAATACCCCTCCCCAGCATGCACAGCGAGGTCCAACTCCTCTCATTGGCTGCTGGGAAGAAGTGTCTCCGCCCGGACCCCTCTGGCGCCATCTGCCGTCCAGAGATGAAACTGCCTCCCTGGACGCACAGACTGACCCACAGGACAATCCAGGATTGGCGACAGCCAAACTTAACAAATCAATGAATGAGAGCAAGTGACTCTCTCATTCCCCACTAAATTTAGTATAGCACCTGTACTGAAAAGTACACAGGCGCTACATTACATGTTATTTTATTATATTGTCTTGCATCCAGCTCCATTCTCGGCATCTTAATTTGCTTTTGAGACAACCAATATTAAAATGATTACATTCCTACTATAATGTTATGTCAGTTTGAAAAAATCTAATATTACTGTGTCTACAGTATATAGTGGGAATAATTGCATACATA
Source organism: Rana temporaria (assembly GCF_905171775.1). Taxonomy (NCBI): domain Eukaryota; kingdom Metazoa; phylum Chordata; class Amphibia; order Anura; family Ranidae; genus Rana; species Rana temporaria. Next base: position 50,040,242 of record NC_053493.1, read on the forward strand.
TTATGAACCTTCATCATAGTTTGTAAACTAACTGCCCCCCCCTTCGAAGATTCCCCTATATTATTCCAGCTGAGCCAACATAAACACCCCTAATTGAAGTTTTGGTTTATGAATAATTTATATTAGAATATTCATTCTCGCTTTGCACTCGTCTTCCTTCTCAACCTGTTATTTTACCAATAATCTGCCTATAAAATATTTTATCATTCAAGTGTTTAATTCATACCTCTGCTACAAAGTAGAGCTGCTTAGCTATTTTTGTTGTTGGGCTTGGAGATAAAATGAAATCAGTATATGTAATCAGTATGCAGAATGATACCTGATTACATTCATGAGAAATAAACCGTACACTGTGTTTACTCAGAAACTGGTAGAACATTTTCTGCTCTCCATAAAATCAATACTTTTTTTTTTTTTTTTTTTAATAAAGCAAAGGTGCAGAATAACTCCTAACAACCAATACAAATAAATCTTTTTCTGATCTGACTATCGGAAATCTGATTCATGCAAGTGACTGCATCATTGTTTTACTTTATGCTATGGTAATGATGCACATAACCACTTGGAGCCCAGGGCAATTTGTTCAATTTTTCACACACGTTAAAATCAGCATTATTCACTAGAATAACCCTTGTCAGATTTTTTTGTCCCATTGGGGAATTTTACCTTAATTTCCTGTTCCATAGCCAAAACAGGAAGTAAGAAGAAATCACTGCAAATTAGTCACCAGAACTAGTGTCCCCATTGGAAGATTTCCCCTCTATTACTTTTCTGGGGAAAACACAAAATTTAGAATTTTCTTTTACTTTCACTTTCAATTATAACTGTAAACAGGACAAACAGAGAGGCTAAATCTCGGTAATGGGGGCACAGACAGCAATAATAACCTAATAGGTGTTCTATTCCCTCTCCACTCCAAAACTAACAAAAAAAGTTTTGCCTTAAGTCATACCTAAGGCTCTGTTCACATCTACGCATTCTGGATCGCGGGCAGAATCGCGGGGCGCCTGTGCGATCCCCATCACTTCCAATAGCACTTTGATTCTGCCGGAATCATGGCAAATCTTGGGACAATCGTTTGATCGTCCCCATCACTTCCAATGGCGTGATTTTGCTGCGATTGACACCCGATGAATTGCAGTAAAATCGCACAAACAGAATCGCGGGATGCCTCACGCCCAAAAGAAGTGCCATTGGAAGTGAGCGTCTCGCGATTTGCCGTGATTTGGGATCGCGGGCAGAATTGCAGTGCTTCTGCCCATGATTCGGGATATATGATGTGAATGGAGCCTAATGGTGATACACTAGAAAACATTTATTGTGATCTTTCAATAAGTCAAAGTCCTTTTCAGCAATAAGGCCAGAAGCTGGATTTAGCAGTAACATTTCTAGATGTTTAAGCTGTTATTTATATTTGGTCTCTTCTGTGACGTGACATGCTAAGAAGTAGAATGCAGAAGTACTTATTAGCAAGAAAACAAACCCAAATTTGTGCCTTGGCTGAAATCAGAGCTCAGACTTTACCCTGTGATTATGTGCTGTGTTAGATAGCTGATTTTGGTATTGGAAGTAAACTTAACATTCCGGCATAGTTTCTGCATGTGCCCTTTTTTTTATCTAAAGCAAATACTTGTATATACCCTGTTGATCACTGCCAGCACACAGATATGCATCTAAGTACTGGCTGTCACATATGTGCTCACCACCACTTCTCCAATAAAGGTGAACTTTAACAACTTGAAAATGAGGCTGGCTTAGGCTGTCTTTTGAATTGCTTTGCTTCTGGATCCTGCTGGTCACTGGGCATCTGTCAAATCCTCAGGCAAGCTTTCTTCTCCATGAATTTGCACCCCCTCTTTCCAGAATGGGAAATAGGATGCTAACCCTTGCAGATGCTTGTACTTGCCTCTTGCATCTCCGATGCGTAGGTGCAGGAGTTGGTTTTCCAGGGCTACAAATTTGGGATTTGCTCCCTTCCTGTTTCTTGGTTTCTTGTCTCCAAACTTCCTAGGTCTCTGCACAGATCACCAGATCTCCATTAGGCCTGCTGGACCAAAGTGTCTTTGCCCCATTTCCTGTGGCAGAACTGTTTTAAAGGTATACTCAAACCTGCTCACTGTTCCAAAACCCAAAGTTGGCTTCCAGCCCATCTTTGATTTAAAAAAATTGTTAATTTGATTTCAGAATGTCTGCATGAAATTCACTAGGTCTGTCATTGCCTTCCTTCCCCGGGGAGACTTTTTGGCTTCTGTGGACCTCAAGGATGGACCTTCTGTGGACCTTAAGGATGCATACCTGCATGTTCCTAATGCATCAGTATTTCCTACATCCTGGTGTGAGGCATCTACATTACCAGTTCATGGCCATGCCCTTAGTCCGATTCTATGCTCCTCAGAGGTTCACCAAATACTAACCAGAGTACTAGCCCAGCTGTCTTCTTGTGGAACCCCCATTGTGGCATACTTGGACAACTTGCTGTTGAGAGGTCAGTCCCTGTGGGCTTTGTTGAACGATGTGGTTCTGACTATCCAGATGTGTCAGAGGTTCAGATGAATCCTGAACCATCGAAAATCGGTGCTGGAACCCACTCATCATTTGGAGAATCTGGTTTAGTCCTAGACACATCTCAGGGTCCTTCTGTAATAAGAGAAACTTAAGCTTCTCCAATAAAAGATTCACGCCTACTCCTCCCCTTGAAGAACCAGAAGTTCCAGGAGATCATAAGGCTTGTTATGACTTGCAGATTTGTGTAAGCTATAAATGGAGTAGCTTTAAGATTATGCAGAGCACCCAGTGGCAGAATATTTTGTCAAGGCGTAAAGGAAAGATGAGTATGTGACGCTGGGGATGAAATTGTTGCTTTGCTCTACATGGACAAAGTGCGCGTTCCCTATAAAACGTTCAGAGAAGAGTTCAGAAACAAGGGTACTGTTGTCCACCTTCACTGCCATCTTACTTTTCATCTTCGCACTCGGTTCAAAACCTACAGGTCTACCTTACAGAAAGACCATTGTCTCCTTAGCTGTGTTCTGTCAGCAACTTATAAAAACATCCTGAACTTTTCCATACCTGATAGAATAAAACATGAGATATTTTAGCTTGCTCTCCTTTCATCTTCACTCAGCGCATCTCACATAATAGAAATCGCTGGAGGAAAAAAAAATGTTTTTGTACATCCCCTCCAATTTCAGGCTCTTTTCTTTGTGTATGATATATGCTGTGGTTTACCAGACTAAGCCAAGATCATCCTTGAAAAGTCATAATTTACTTAAAATTCACAATTGTTTCCAGACTACCCAACCTAGAAATAGCTGGAGATCTCTGCTCTTCCGTTTAGAAAACACACATTTTACTCTCCATCTGTATTTTATGACATGTTCAAGATGTTTTAACGAGAATGTGATCTCTTTATTATTGAGTTTATAATCAAAATTAAATTAAGACTTATTTTGGATAAACTTAGTCTGAAAAATACATTACATGGTCAGAATAGAATGAAAAGCATCTGTAAATGATATGGTATGTTTAAAGTTACTGTTTATTGGTAGTCTAAATTTGGGAGCTGCAGAATGGTCCAAAGAGACCCTGTCACTGGAAATAAGGACTGCCCGCTACATCATTATGTGTGTGCCATTCACGGCAGAAATAAGGACTGCCCGCTACATCATTATGTGTGTGCCATTCACGGCAGAAATAAGGACTGCCCGCTACATCATTATGTGTGTGCCATTCAGGGCAAAGGAAGGACTGCCCGCTACATCATTATGTGTGTGCCATTCATGGTAGAAATAAGGACTGCCCGCTACATCATTATGTGTGTGCCATTCACGGCAGAAATAAGGACTGCCCGCTACATCATTATGTGTGTGCCATTCAGGGCAAAGGAAGGACTGCCCGCTACATCATTATGTGTGCGCCATTCAGGGCATAAGTAAGGACTGCCCGCTACATCATTTAAGTCTGCGCCATTCAGGGCAGAAGTAAGGACTGCCCGCTACATCATTATGTGTGCGCCATTCAGCGCAGAAGTAAGAACTGCCTGCTACATCATTATGTGTGCGCCATTCAGCGCAGAAGTAAGGACTGCCTACTACTGCCACTGAAGAAGTGGAAGGCCAGAAGACCTTTGGTAAAAAAAAAAGTGTGGGGGTAGACATTTGACCAGTAGACATCCCCCATAGATAAGACAGATTTAACTGCAGAGGGGAATCAAAAAGTGCTAAATTGGTGATTCTTCTGGTTCGATTATCAATATAAATCATTTTTGTTCTATCTTTTCTTTCCCAATTCAGCAGCCGGGGTCCCCCTATAAAAATATAGTGTGTTTCGCAGAGGATGGGTAGCAATAAATGCAAAGAAGTAATGCAGGAAAATATGCAGATTGGTTTATGTGTAAATACAGGGAATGATGCTGACCTTGCAATACTGGTTCCCTGGGTCAAATTCCCACCGCAGAGTTTGTCCATTTTCTCTGTGGTGGGTGGGTTTTTTATCTCTGGTTTTCTTCAACAACCCAGCAATGGAGAGTGATTGATGTGTGATCTGGCCCCACAATTTGTGTGTGTGTATGGTGAGATCATTGGATTGTACACGCCTCTAGAGAGCAGAGATTGAAGTCTATGGTCCCTACTACTCTGTACAGTGCTACATAATATGTCAGCACTATATAAATGAGCTAAAGTTTTGTTATTTGCCTGGAATCATTTAAAGGGGGGCTGTCACAAAGCAAACTACCTGTGTGAAAAGCTCTGATGGAAGTTTTTCTTTTTCTGGCTCCCGTGATGAATGGTGGCAGAGAAGGTAAGCCTTTTGCGCTTACCAGCATGTGATTTTTCTTGATCCAAAGCTAGTCTGCAGCCCCGAAAGTTTTAGGATGGCAGCTTCCACCCAGTGCTTTAGTCAAGGTATTTTGGCTTGTGACCAGTTCCCCTTTAGCTCAGTTTTGCTGTATTCTCACAAGCACATAGACTAGTAATTGGCTGTTCCCTTGTTTTACAGAGACAGAATGCATGCCATGGAGAAACAGATAGCCAGTCTAACTGGCCTTGTTCAGACCGCACTTATGAAAGGGCCCAGCCCAAGCAGCAGTAAGGATGCACCTGGGTAAATATATGAAACCTTTCCATGTCGTGCACTACTAGCTAAAACCCAGGTCTGGTGTCACTAGGTCGACAGAACGGATGAAGTGTGGGGAGGGCATCCATTGCCTGAATGTGCATTGTCACATACTGAGAAAAGCGAGCTGGGAGCCAATGGCTCCCTAGTCAGACATCCTGACCGAAAAAGAAAGAATATTGTAACAGGTTTGCAGTTGCATTTTAAATGAAGTACCTTTTTTTTTTCCTCAAGTGCCATCATGCTGGGGGAATACAGCTAGAGCATACGGATAAGAGGATTGAGTGTCTGCTTTGCATAAATACCCTTAAAAACTGATATTCATAGGAGAATTCTTAAAGGTCACCAATAGGCTGTGTTGTCAACAGCAGAAGTTGTTCACTCTAATTGAGCTTCGGCAAAGAGCGAAATGCCTAGATGAAATACATATATGTACCTGGCAAAAGATTTGTAAATCTGTTCTGCCTGTCTTGTGATTTACACAACTCCTCCACAATTCACCGCCAGGGAAGTGACAACAATTTGTCCTGGTTCAGCTTTGTGGATTGCTGCGTCACCCCTCCACCTGCTTGCTTGCACAATCAATATAACCGTACTAATGATTTATTCTGTGGCGAGCATCACCAGAAGCTGGAAATAGTAGAGCGATCTTTTTGGTGGGGCATTGTGGGAGAGATGTGCAATTCTCAAGAAAGGTGTGCAGTTCTTAAGAAAACGTAATTACAAGTCTGGTAGAAGGTAAACCTGTTCACATTATAAGTATTTCAGCTTGCGTTCAGCCTTTTCCTCGTCTATCCACAAGGAGGACATTTTTTTTTAAAAGGACTGAATGATGATTCAGTTTGATGATAAATAATCTTTTTCTTTTTTTAAGGCTGGCTTTAGATCTGTGTTGTGGTTTCATGGGGTAAAATACATTTTACCACATTACCACAATGCATGGCAGGGCATGGCGCTCTGTACAACTGGCCGACCAGCACTGAAGCCTGCTATTAAGTACATGCGGTGAAATAAAAGGAAATAATTAAAAAGAAGGGACAGTTTTTCTTCCATTGCTGTGTTTTGGCAGCCCCTTTTAAATGAATGGGCTTCATTAACACAACGCATGTTAATGTGCAAAAAATCAAATGTTAATGTGAAAACACGCTACGAAGTCCACTCACTTTGCATTGTATGTCAGTGTGCATACAAATCTACGCCAACACATACAATGTGTTCAATTGACTGGCCTTCATTTGATGCATTTTTGTTGAGATGACATGAGATCTTCAGAAAATCAGACTGCGAGCCCCATATTTATTAATGTCATATAATATTTTACTTTTAACATCATTTTAAACTTAAAAACCTACATTTTTGTAATGTAAAATCCTGACATGTTCCTCTCCCTGATATTATGAATCCTGTGCTGTTTAAGGCTGTTATTCTTTAAAAGGAAGTTTTATTTGGCAGTTAACCAGCTTTTATTTACTGCATTTATTTGTTCATTCTTTTTCATATAATTCCTGCTTTGCTTAATAAAACTTGTTTTCTTCCTTGCAGTTGCTCTGCATGCATAGATAAATACAATTTATGAAAATGTCCATTTGCTACAAAAGAACTAAAATGCATGTGTTTTTCTAACTTGTCTAACAAGCACCTAGCATGCTAATATACTGGCTTTAAATTTTATTGTGGGTATTTTGTGTTCACATTTATTAAGTTTAATGAAAAGCAGTAATAATGAGGTGATAAAGAAGGTTCTCTAGAAAAGTTTGCATACGTTTATTCATAATAGAGGAGGACTACTCAGAAATGTACAGCCCTCGGCTCAATAGTGATTCACCGAAGACCTGAGGGCTGTGTGTTGTCAAAGCCCTTATCAGAAATCAACTGTTCTGATAAGAAATGGTTATTAGGTGAGGTGCTGTGTAATTCAGCAGAGTAATTAGGACAGAACACTCCCTAAAGATATTTTTAGATAACCACTCAGGCTTTCATAGCCTTTGCTGCAAGTTAATCATCTGTAGATTTTACATCACTAAACCACCATAAGGTGTAAAAACTAGAAAGAGTTAAAGGAGATATCCAATCAGTAGACATGACTAGATGGCGGTAAAGATAAGAACTTTTAGATCTAAGTGGCCAGGGCAACTTGAGTCCTAACACTTTATACAACCTCTTGGTTGGGGACTAGGTTGTTAAGGGCTACACTTAAGCCTCGTACACACGACCGAGGAACTCAACGTGCGAAACGCATCGTTTTCCTCGTCAAGTTCCTTGTTAGGCTGTCGAGGAACTCGACAAGGCAAGTCTCTCCATTCCCGTCGAGGAAATAGAGAACTTGCTCTCTTTTTGGCTCGTCGAGTTTCTTGACAGTTTTCTCGACGAAAATGTACACACAACCGGTTTCCTCGGCAAAAAAATATCTCCCAGCAAGTTTCTTGCTGGTTTTTGCCGAGAAACTCGGTCGTGTGTACGAGGCCTAAGAAGCAATAATAATCATGCTCACAGAATTTTTCCTGTGTGTTTCTTCGCCAATCTAAAGCAAGTCCAAGTTTATACAATTTTCTTTCGCTTGACTGCTCAATTTCCCCATCAACACAGTCAGTGTTGATGAGTGAATCCCTCCTGCAGTGCTATTGTGCCAAGCACCTGCAGAACATAATGAACACTGCTAGCAGCTATAGCCACCAGCAGTGATCACATACAAAAAATCCAAGGATGATTGTACTAAAGTCAATTAATGGATCGACTCCAGTACACACAACCTGACCATAGATGGATTGAATTTTGGCTTGTCCCTGCTGAACTGGCCGAGATTCCATCCATCTATGGCCGGCTTTAGGAAAACAGGAACAAAGGTGTTTGTGTTTGCATTAGCATGTATATAATGGTTAAAATATCAGTTTTACTGACAATGTGCCTTTGGGCAAAGTTTAATGTTCTTCCCGTCCTGGAGAGACAACAGGAAGTGAAAGAAGGTCTCTTCACAGTGTCACCAAAAAGGTGGTCCTCGCTCTGGTAGGAACTGTGGAATTTTGGATGTTCCTTTACCTTATGTTGTGGTGACAATTGTCACTGGGACAAACCGAGATTGGAAGTAGGGACACAGATCACAAGGCTTGACAGAAGTTCTAACCTTTCCATACTGTGTCCAAAACAAACAACAAAAAAGTTACGGCTTTAGATCCACTGCATTTAAAAACATGCATTGCTGTAGTTCATCCGACAAGTCACATTGTCTCGGTGGTGCAGACACTTACCACCCGGTCATTGTCAGAGATCCACCTGCCTGTTAATATGCGGCTTTATTCACTTACCTTCTCCAGGACATCTGTTGACTTGATATTACTACATTGAGTACTTTAGCTCGCTCCACATGCTGCTATTTCTGAATGTCAGGATAATTCCTGATTGCTGAGTGGGTCTGCTATTAGGATTTTCCATGGTCTCCCTTTTTGTGCCATCATTTGTTTAGTTTTTCTAAAACAAAAAAAAATTCAGTATGTTGGATCAGGCACTTTCTTTTGTAGCATGAAAATCGCATGTCACAGCTGGCACACTAATGATGCAAGAATTTTCATTAAATTTTTGACTCATCTATGGCCTGCTTTTATGTCACCTCTGTAGTCTCAAAGACTTGGGGGCAGGGGGGGAGGCAAACAACTTGGCTCAAAACGGTAAGTGGCTGTGCAGCCAAATGCAAGGGAATCGGTGGAGGCAGGAAGTAAAATTGTAAAACATACAAGATGCCAAAATGAGAGAAGAATACCTGGAAAGACTTCAAAATGTATTTGCAAAAAAATCATATTTTTATTTACAAATTGGAGTTCTGCTTTAACTGCTTGAGATGGTTCAAATGTTATTAAAGATGAACTCCAGGCAGACAGTTTGCATTGGTACACAGCAGCCAATCCAAAACTTCACTGTCCAGTTATCGTTTTCTAGCATAGATTTGAATCTGGTTGGTTACTATGAAGGCAGAGGTAACACAGACTGTCTGACACCAAACTTCCAACAGACATTTTAATAAGGGCAGATTATATGGAAATGTTTGACGTCCATGAGCAGACAACACTGAGCACTCCAGCCTGTAGGTACATTATTTGCATAACTAGGTTGAGAAGGAATCATAAATCCAACCTTAAAAAGTTATGTTAAGTTGATGATTAACCATGCTTTCCGTGACACCTTATACTATCGATCGTGTTGTCACCCATTTGACTATTCATTCATATGTCTACTTCCTCAAATAATAATTAACTTTTTTCTTCGCATTACAGTGAGAAAGTCATTAAGTCTGCAAGCAGCACTCCTCCCATCACAGACAGTCCAGGTACGGTATAGAGCTCGGTGGTGATTTATTTGCTTCGGACAGTTTGTTCCTCTTTAGGTATATGTCACTGAGTAAACAGAGCAGGCTGTTAAGTCCATCCTCTGACTTTAGTGTACTGCTCCCTCCGCCGTCACTCAGCAACAGAAGGATCCAGCCAGCCGCTCACCTTGCAGATAGGACACGCTGGCTTCAATCCAGCCTCAGTTCAGCTTTTCTATTCTGTTTCATCAAGATTGTAGTACAGACTCGTGTTCAAGCCCTGAAGAAAGGGGGGTCCTTTTACCCTGAAATGCGTTGGTTTTATTTGTTGTTTTTAACACATTTTTTAAACAATTTTTAAACAAAATGGAAATTTGTGCTAGGGGCTCCTAATCACATACCCAGAAGGTGTCAATCTAGACAACAGCCTAGGCCCAAACAGTGGCAATGCTATGGAGGTGCGGACCACACCCTGGTAACACCAGCCAGAGGGGTGATACCATTAAGTAGGAAATAATATCCAACCGCAATGGTGTAACCCCCATCCGTGATAGGGAGTGCCACCTGCAGGGCACTGTGGCACACTAGACATGAGAGAGCACGACGGGGGATGGGAAGGGTGTTGTTGGGGGTGACACTATATTTTAACACACCAGGTGGCACTGACCCTAGGGATGCCACTGGGCCCAAAACCTGGATACCCACCTTGACCACAAACTAAACTCTGGTTCAGAAAAAACATTTAATTCCAATTTGATTGAGTTAGTCTCTAATATTAGTCTATTAGACTACTAATATTGGTCCAGTGCTATCACACACCTGTCAGATTCCGCAAAAGAAGTCCTAGAGACACATCTAATGGAACTACAAGGCTGGCGTAAGGAGCTGTTTCCTCCCAGTGTTTTCTCTTATAGTTGGAGCTTGGTGCGTTGTGTCACCCTCTTGCTTGTAATATCTTTTTGGAAATCCAGCAACAAAATCTCTGTTATATAATTTCTAGCTCAGTTCCAGGCCACCTTAACATCTCACTTAAAATGCTACAACAGGAATGTCCCCATTTTGCCTAAACCTTTCTTACACTGATAAATTTGCTATGATATGCATTAGGGTAAAAAAAAAAACTTCACCCCCTTATTCTTACCTGAGCCTGATCTGATCCAGGGATGTCAATGAGAGCAGTGGCTCCCCCTGCTGTCTCCCTCCTAATTGGGCAGATTGATAGCCATTGGATTCTGCTGCTGTCAATTAAATGCTGTGATGATGGAGCGGGAGACGGGGCCCAGTCTGTGTCAATAGACACAGATTGGGCGGCTCGGCAGCAAGCACTCACGAGAAAATGGCTTTTCCTGGGGGAACTCGCTGGAGAGGAGGGGCCTAAAGCGCCATGGGGAACCCAGTAAACGAGAATCAGGGCTGCGCGGGGCTGGAGGAAAGTATAACATGTTTGTTATTTTAGTTTAAAAGAATATGAAAGTGTATTATCACTTTAGACTGGCCATGCATTATACAATTTTCTTGTACAATTGCCAAAACTATATATGAGGTCAAACCTAAACACTTTCAATTTGTATGCAGTCAGGCACATCCTTGCCCTACATAGTTGAAGGTAAATCTAAAGGAAATTGAATAAGAAAATTGTAGAATGTATGGCAAGCTTAAAACTGGCGGCACTGACCTGAACAGTGCTCAAAATTCTGGCGCTTAAACAAAATGATTTAGCATTTGGTGCAGTAAGCATCAAATTAACTTTGCTGCTCAGTTGATATTATCTCTTGGATCAACATTTTGTTGTTCCCTGACTCATCAACTACTGCTTCGTCCCAGAACATCTAAATTACAATTCCTCATGAAAAAGCCCCCATATATCCAGCTTGTTGATGTTTTTATTACAAAAGTATACTTGGCAGGGTTTCCAAACAATGACCAGGGGTAAAAGTAAGCTCCACAGAAATAAACCCATAATTCACAATGTTTGTCCTGAAAAGGCCCATTGGAATCCATCAGAAATTTGGCCCATTTAGTAATTCTGTTTACTGCCACAGAAGGGGACCAGGAGGCTTCTTGGTATTGTGTTGGAGGCCACTAGTAGCCATTTGAACGTTCATTTCATTGACCAGAATAGTAATATATTCTGGCCACTGTTATAAATGAACACTCAAGCGCTAAACATGTTTGATGCGTTTACACGCACTTAGCTGCATTGGGCTTTTTTTCCAGCCAAATGTTCCTCCCCTGAACACCCCTGCATCTATATGCCTGTAAATGTCTATCTGTGCATTGACATATAGGCGAATATAGGGGGTGTTTAAGGGCAGGAAGAAAACATGTCAAACACCTGTGCCTTTGTGCTTTACTGATCTCCAACCAGTACAAGATAAATTCTGATTGGTTGGTTTGGATTTTGCACTTTTTTCGCAAATTGTCCTATACAGTAAAAATACAAGACATGCCCAGTGTTAATTTTTGCAGCAAATTTCGATTTAGTTCTAGTCATAGGTCTAAAATGGCATTTTAGTTTTAGACCCATTTTAGTCTTCTGCAATTGTTTTAGTTTTAGTCGTATTTAGTCAACTAAATCTCCAGTACATTTTAGTCGACTAAAACAAATTTAAGTCGTCTAAAATTGAATGAGTGTAATTAAATTGTAATGCATTAGTTGACATTTTTCTACAATTTCCAAACTCATTATACACCGCTGGAGTGAAAAATCGAATATGTTATTATTTATGTTATTGAGGTATGAACATGCACTAAAGACCAGTGTTCATTTTGAAGTCAAATTTCAATTTGGTCGATGCGGAGAGTGCCACACCGCATACAGTGGCTAGGCGTCCACCTATATGCACCTCTAATAGTTACCTGTTATACACCCTTGCATGTGAACGGAACCATTACGGCACCACGTGATCTCTGGCCTTGTTATTAGTCCATCTTCACTGACCCGGCTGGGTCTAGTAGGGTGGTGGCTATCCCACCCGTGAAGAGTGCAGCATTGCCGCAGCATCTTATCCAAAACACCATTGAATTGTTCCAAAGCTCCCGAAGAAGTGGCCACATCCCGCGAAACTAGTAGAGCAATCCTTGGAACTCTCTGAATGTATGTCAAGATTTGAACAGTGTTATCCCAGGCTGGACTAGTCCTTATCAGTGACAACAACAACAGCAATCACTACCTGGTGTCTTTCTACCTGGTTTCATATTCTTACAACATTTTTTAATATGATGTATTTATTGATGCACTAGCATCTGGTCTGGTTGAAACTGTATGTTTTTTCTCATTTATTAAAAATATTTTTTACTTTTTCAACCAGTGCCTACAAAGTCCATTTTTCTTTTTCCACATATTCCCTATACAAATTATTCAGGATGTGGCACTGCAATTATTAAGGATGTTGATTGCCATCCAAGGGCAAAGCAATCATTCTCTAACAAATTTCAATTTAGTTTTAGTCTTAGTTTTTTTACTATGCCATTTTGGTTTTAGTCGTATTTAAGTCATCTCAATTGTTTTAATTTTATTTTAGTCTACTAAAATAGTATTCATTTAGTCGACTAAAATGTTTTAGTTGTTTTAGTCAACTAAAGTAACACTGGACATGCCTTTAGCTATCCTCTCAGAAATATATTATCAGAACCATACTTTTGTGTTGAACTAAATCCTGCCTTGTATGTCCAGTTTATAATATAAAAAAAAACAGCTAAGAACAGAAAATAATAATAAGTATGAAAATAGTTAACCATTACAGGAGAAAATGTTAACAAACATTTTGTCAGCTGTTATTCATAGCTGCAAATGATATAAATCAACTCGTACACGAGGCTTTCTGGTCATTTAATCCAGAAGCGAATGTTCAGTAGGCTTCGTTTTCATTGGCTGCTTTCACCTAAAGCCGCTCAGCGGTTTCCAGCAGATCGAAAATTCTCACTTATCAAGAGAATTGATATTGTTTGCTCATTGTTTGTGTACCAGAAAGACAAGCTCAGTGAAAACAGCCGCAGAAATGCTGTTTGCTGTCCAAAATAAATTTCCTGTCAGCAGAAACAGAAGGCCGTATTGTTGTGTGAAACACAATGAACCCGCAGTGTGTGATTAACCCATATTGTAGGAGTCGACACAATTTGTGCTTAAACTGTGGAGAGTGAAGTGTTTTCTTCCTCTTCCTTCACTCTCTCATTTGCCTGCTTTGAAGAGCTTCTTCAGCCATTAAGATCATGACATCATCGTAAGCACTTCAGGAAGGGCATTCGTTTCCGCGTGTTTATGTGGTGCCAAGATATTAAACAGCATTTTACAAAATTGGAAGCCCTCAGCACTAGCACTAAAGAGTGTGGAGACATGCCACGCACAGCCATTTACATCTGTCCCCGTAGGAGATTGCAGTCTGATATCCTTGTCGCACTCATACACACTCTGGGGCTGGTTTGATTAAATGCTAATTAACCTACCAATGTCTTTTCTGACGGAAATCGCCTTAAACCCATCAAAAGCATACCGATTCAATGCAGATTGAGTCTTTGGTGGGATTTGACCCTGTACCCAGACAGAGTGCTGCAAGGCAAGGTTAACCTCTCAACCTCCATACTGCAAACTAAAGTCAGGGATGGGCTGAGGAGTGGGCAGAAAGTGGGAGTTTCAGCAGAAGTGGGGAGCAACAACAACCTATTTTTCTGAAGTTCACAGTTCATGGGAAAAGCAGCGCTCTTTGGCCTTTTCTCCTTAGGTGCTAAAGGACCTGGTCTTGGCACTGGCTGAAGTATATGTATGTATGGCCACCTTAAAGCGAATCTAAGCCCACCTATTTCTTACATCCAAGGAAGCTGCCATCTTAGCCTCTGTTTGATCCAAAGTTGCCATGGTGCTGTACATGTCATCAGTGATGACATCAGCCATTTAATGGCTTGACAGTTAGGTTCAGACCACAAGCAACTGTGAGGCCCCGTACACACGTCCGAGAAACTCGACGAGCAAAACACATCGTTTTGCTCGTCGAGTTCCTTGTGAAGCCGCCGAGGATCTCGGCGAGCCAAGTTTCCCCATTGACTAACGAGGAAATAGAGAACATGTTCTCTATTTGGCTCGACGAGTTCCTCGTCGGTTTCCTCGGCCAAAAGTGTACACACGACCGGTTTCCTTGGCAGAATACGGCTCCCATCGAGTTTCTGGCTGAATTCTGCCGAGAAACTCGGTCGTGTGTACGGGGCCTGACAGTTATCATGGACAATATACCTTGATTCTAACTGTTTTGGAAAACACAAACAAATTGAGTTTAGTTCCGCTTTAAATGATCACCTGTTCATTCTCTTAGGCCTCCAAGGCCTCGTGCATATTAGCGCTTTGGCCCATGTGTATCAATTCCCAACATTCTCTGGTTACCACATCCAACCCTGCTGCCAGTGGCACGTGAAAAGCTATGGCAGGCTAAAATATGTGGCGATTGTAAGAGGCTGGACTCTGTACCAAGTGGTACTCATGTTTAAGGCCGTATGTATTCAAGGGTATATGCCCAGAATGCAGAATTACTTAATTCCATGCATATGTCCCTGAACTTATACCTCTCTAAATGTGAGTACCACTTGCCACAGCATCCAGCCACTGTATATTTAAAGACATTTGTACAGGCTGCTGGCAATGGGGCTGGATGCCCACTTTTACTGGGGTGGAAACCAAGTGTGAGGTGTGGCCAAATTGGGCTAACAGTGGGAGGGACTTAAAGGTGTATGATATAATTACACGTGAGACCACTTTGCTCTGGGTCAAAAATGCAGGCCCATGTGTGCACTGCAGGTCACCATCACGAGCAAGGGCAAGGTGGCAAATGAGCCACATCCCTACTTACCACAACAAAGTCATCACAAGGTGATAGGTAAGGAACTGGGAAAAAACACATAATATTGGCATGTGACATCATCAATAAGCCAGTGCACAGGTGGGAGCTGGCACGCCCCTCCTCTCCCTCCTCCTGCTCCAGGCCAACCACAGAAATATTGCCAAGATGGATTACCCTGCAACCGTTTGGGCCAGGTATTATTAAAGCAGGGATACATTCTCTTACTGTGACATTCAGATGGCAGAGTCAGAATTTGTAATGGCGTGGGGGTATTTTATTGGCACACTTTGGGCCCCTTTGTACCAATTGAGCATTGTTTAAATGCCATGGCCTACCTGAGTATTGTCGCTGACCATGTCCATCCCTTTATGACTACAGTGTACCCATCTTCTGATGGTTCCTTCCAGCAGGATAATGCACAATGTCACAAAGCTCAAATCACCTCACAACTGGTTTCCTGGACATGACAATGAGGTCACTGTACTCCAATGGCCTCCAAAGTCACCATATCTCAATCCAATAGAGCACCTTTGAGATGTAGTGGAACGGGAGATTCGCATCATGGATGTGCAGAAGACAAATCTGCAGCAATTGCATGATGCTATCATGTCACTATGGACCAAAATCTCTGAGGAATGTTTCCAACATCTTGTTGAATCTATGCTTCGAAGAATGAAGGCAGTTCTGAAGGCAAAAGGGGGTCCAACCTGGTACTAGCAATGTGTATCTAAGTGGCCGGTGTGTGTGTGTGTTAGAGCTGCACGATTAATCGTGAAATGATCGCGATCTCGATTCACAACCCCCCCACGCGATCTCCAGGCCGGGTGACCCGTGATTTTCGGGTGTGGCCATAGGAAAGTCCCCGACTTCGGCCTAGCTCCGGAGCGGCGGCCATCTTGGTACACCCGGCGGCGGCTGTCTCGTCAGGAAGTGACGTTTCGTCGCCGCCATCTTGCTCCACCCCACACTCCTGCACAGTAATGTTAGTGAGAAGGGGGCAAGCGGACATTTTGTTACACCCAACAGAGTTTTAAATTTCACAGTTATTTTCAACACAAAACAGAGCTTATGTGCTTAAATACAGTATATGTAACTCTGACAGACTGTTTACATGTTAAATTTTAAAAGCAGCAGCAAACCTTACATGCTTACTAATGTGACAGAACACCTCTGATTTTCACATTTAGTTAAATGTGAAAATCAGAGCTGTTCTTTCACATTAGCAAGCATGTAAGGTCAGCAGGTTTGCTGCAGCTTTTAAAATTTAACATGTAAACAGTCCGTCAGATTTACATATACTGGGCTAGATTCACATAGATTAGCGGATCTTTAGATCCGCGTAATCTATGTGATTTACGATCCGCCGGTGCAATTTTGCGAGGCTAGTGCAGTATTCACAAAGCACTTACCTCAAAACTTGCACCGGCGGATCGTAACTCCCCCGGCGGAATTCAAATTCCGCGGCTAGGGGAGTGTACAATTTAAATCAGGCGCGTTCCCGCACCGATTTAACTGCGCATGCGCCGCCGGCGAAATTTCCCAGTGCGCATGCTCCAAATGACGTCGCTAGGATGTCATTGTTTTCGGCGGCAACGTCAATTGCGGCCATCCGTATTCCAGACCGACTTATGCAAACGACGTAAAAATTTGAAACTCGGCGCGGGAACGATGGCCATACTTAACATTAGCTACCCCTCATATAGCAGGGGTAACTATCCGCCGGAAAAAGCCGAACGCAAACGACGTAAAAAAAAAACCAAGGGCGGGCGTTCGTTTCTGGATCGGCGGTTCTCCTGATTTGCATATCCAACGCCTAAAAGACCGAGGCGACACCCAGCGGCCGGCGGGAGATTGCAGCCTAAGATCCGACGGTGTAAGTCACTTACACCAGTCGGATCTAAGGGAGATCTATGCGGAACTGATTCTTATGAATCAGTCGCATAGATCCGACCGTCGGATCTCAGAGATACGACGGCGGATCAGGAGATCCGCCGTCATATCTCTTGATGAATCTGGCCCACTGTATTTAAGAACATAAGCTCCGTTTTGTGTTGAAAATAACTTTAAATAAAAAAAATTTGGAGACTCGTGAGATAATCGTGATCTTCATTTTATGCAAAAGAATCGTGATTCTAATTTTTCCCAGAATCGTGCAGCTCTAGTGTGTGTAAATATATACACAGGCGGCCCCCAGGTTACAAACAAGACAGGTTTGTTTTTAAGTTGAATCTGTTTGTAATTAGGCACATATACATTTTTTAAGCTTTTTGGAAAGCCTAGGGAAGGGTTATCACCCCTATAACATTTGTTTTGCGGTCTGTGACCCTGTTCAGAAGATTTCACCTCACTTTCTGTCCCAATGACAATTGGATTTTTGAAAATTTTAGGTTATTAGGGAAACAAGGATTGGTAATAAAACATCAGCGGAGACACCTTTTTCCCATATTAACTGTATGTACTTTATTTTATTGAAATTTCATTGCCTCATACATAACATGCAACTCAACCACCCACATGACATACACAAACATGGGCGTCCGCTCCATAGGGCAAGGGGGGGCAATTGACCCCCCCTGGAAAATCAAGAAGGTGTTGAAGAGTCTCGCGGCCGTGGGCTGTCTGAGCGGTCCCGGGCCGGATGTCACACAGACACAGCGAGCAGAGTGAAGCTGCCTCCCCCTCCAGTGTTTATGTGTACACAGGGGGAGGGAACCTGCTGTGACCCAGCCATGCTGATGGCTGATCTGAGGTACTGAATGGGATGGGGGAGGGGAGGTCCATCTGTGCTGAATGGGGGTCCATCTGTGCTGAAAGGGGGGGTCTGTGCTGAATGGAGGGGTCTGTGCTGAATGGGGGTCCATCTGTGCTGAAAGGGGGGTCTGTGCTGAATGGGGGTCTGTGCTGAATGGGGGTCTGTGCTGAATGGGGGGTCCATTTGTGCTGAATGGAGGGGTCTGTGCTGAAGGTGGGGTCTGTGCATTCTCTAGGCTATATTTATATGGGCATGGAGTGAAGCCGAATTATCTCAATAGCTATTTCACACTGCAGACTGGCCGCGTTAATCGGTAAAGCGCCGCTTTACCATCGTAGTGGGACGCTTTTAACCCCTGCTAGCGTTTGAAGAAAGGGTTAAATGTGTATCACCGCTGCGGAAGCGCCCCCCTCTGAAAAAATTTCAGCGGACGCCCATGTACACAAAGTTTGAATAGAGTAAACAATCTTAACAAAAAACGATCTCCTTTTCATGCCAGACGTTATTGGCACCCATTACAAAAATGAAATACAACCATCTTGTGCAAAACATTTTTAATTCTGCTCAAATCTACTACTACTAGAAAATGAGAATTAGCACTTGCTATTATAGAGTGGAACAAGATGGCGGTTGGGCAGAGAACGATGATACAAATTTAAACATGGGCCGACAATGAGTCAAGAGACGCTTAGCAGTTGGTTTTAAAAGCATAGACCCCAGGTTAAGGACCCTGCTCTAGATTCATTTTTCTACAGTTTACCTCACATAACTTTAGTTTGTTCCGCAGCAAAGCTTCACCAACATTGTAGAGACCCAGCATATAAATGCCAGGGAACATCAGTAAAACAACAGAGCGTGGTATGTGTCTGTGGGCGCAGTGCTGGTGAATATATAACGCTGTGTTCGCCGTTCCTCACCTGAAACAGAGACGGCTTTCATGCAGCCAGACTTGTATTTGCATGTGAGATTCACCAGAGATCCGCTCATCTGTCATTTCTATTTGCATTCAACAACAGCCAACATTTTTCCCCAACTATATTTTTGTACAGAGACTTGGTAAAACCACCCGCTGAGTTTTCAAACTGCGCTATTATATGAAAGCAGCTACACAAACTGTGATTGATTTTGGTAGTAATACTGAATAGTACTGGATGCTACATTGTTGTTCTGCAGTCTCCTGAGGCTTTAAAGGCCCATGTTAGAAATAAATAAATAAATACCTGTGATGACATAACTTGGTATATTCTTATTTTTACGTCTTTATTTTTATTTTTATTCCCACTTACAACTTACAACAGACCAAGCTGTTCAATGAAAGAGAGTTAGGACAAACCATATAATTTCTAATTAATATTCATAATATTTCTAATAAGTGCATTTCGAGTAGAAATTCTATTTATTACTATCTGGATAGTTGACATCTTTGTGACTTTTAAACATAATAGCTCCCGCAATTGTTTGTGTTAATCAGGCCCAGTTAAATGCATTATAGGCACATAAAAATGCCATTATTGAAGGTCTTGTGAAGGTCTTGTGCTTTTTATAGTATTTGCGCTATAGAAAATCTCTAGCTTTAAATGTTACTCACCCAAAGATAAGCAACGTCTGACTATATCATGCAACGGGTTGGGTACAATTTTACAAATCCTATCTATAAAGCTCATGTTGGTGTAATGACCAGCGTGCTGCACCATAGTAAGACTGGCAGAGGCGGCTCTCTAATTAGGCCTCAGGCCTCGCGCTTTCAGTGGCCTCACGGCCGCCTAATTTGCCTGATGTATGTGATAGAATGGGAGAGAATGTCCCCGGTCAGTGTCCCCAAGCTGGCAAGGTGAGTGGGCCGGGCTGGTAAAGGATTACCGTCTTTCCTATAGAGCTCTGCAGACAAATTGTAGAGGTGGAGACAGAGCTGCCGACCGCTGCTGAACCCGCCAGGATGGTATAGGCGGATTGGGGGGTGGGGGGCGCATGGATTTCTCTGATGCCTTGTAAAAATGGCACTCTTTTTTTTATTGCTTGAATTATTTTTGCCATTGTGGGTGTGATTGGTGCCTCATGCATACGTTTTGCCTAAGGCCTCACAAAGCCTAGAGCTGCCACTGAAGACTGGCCATACATTATACAATTTTCCAAAACCATTTAATATGAGGTCAAACCTAAACACTTTCAATTTGTATGCAATCAGGCAGGCCCTTTTACTACATAGTAGAAGGTAAATCTAAAGCAAATTGAAAGAAAATTGTATAATGTATGGAATCTAGAGAACTGCATATTATTCCTGTGCTATGGTTCCTTCAGTTGATCCTACAATGTTTGAGGGTCTGTAAGAAAATAAAAGAATTTCAACATATCTCTTATATACAAAAATTCTATGCATATGTGTATATACATATACTAATTGAATGTGTGACTCTTTCCTACCATTCTATAATTTCTTGTTTTGTTACTGCAGTTCATACTATATCCAGTGGAAAGAATATATTATCCATTATTGAATCTACAGCTGTCAGTCATGCGCCACCTGCTGGTTCAGAAATGCAAGTTAGCCTGCACAACATGCGACGTAATGTGGCTGAGCTGCGTCTTCAGCTGCATAAAATGAAGCAGCTACAGGTAGGTGATAATCTGTGTTTGCTTCACCTTTGCTATGATTTCATATTGTCTTTTTATTCTTTTGCTTTTGTAAAGTTAAGCTACCCAGAAGGAAATAGATTAAACCTAGCTGGTGATGCTCATATTTTTATTTAATGATCTGAAAAGCTAAGTTCATGTTTACAGAGAAAAACAATGATTGCATATAAAAAGGGGGGCGAGAGGCGGCACTTTATATGATTCACATGGGAGCAGATGAATAAGTTGGATAAAAGACAGCCTTTAATTAGTTCAAATTGTCATATAATATCATATCTAAATCTTATGCATTTTACTATATATTAATATTTTTTACCTTTCATTCGAACCAAGTATTGCACATTAATTAACATTCCAACAAAGAAATGTCATATAATTACAGATAGATGGAATAGCTGATGCCTATTTATATACATTGCAGTTGATACCTGTACAGATTATTGACCTACTGAAATATCTCTTAATGGAGATGGAAAAAAGATGAAATATGTTAAAAGAACATCCATAAAAAGTTTGATGAATATATACACATATCGGTAGTTATTAGCTCTACGTGTTTCAGGGCCTTATAGCCACTCATCAGGAGCAAAACTCTAGTGATCATCTATAAATAAAAAAAACAGTCATATTTCAATGATCTAAACAAGTTAAAGGAACATATAGGCAGGTATAGAATAGGAGAACCCCCCCCCCCCCCATATATATATTGCCTACGGACGTACAGATACATCTGCGCAATGGTGGTGCGGCAATGAGAATCACAGACCAGACGAAAAAGTCACCTCCGGGAGCTGAAGGGGCGTGCAGGGCGACAGCAACCAACACAAACAGCACCCCACCATTTTGGTAGACCAGAGGCAGCCGGGTGTAAACCGACAGCAGAGTCCATTTGCACCCAGCTGCCCATAGAGCAGAGTGGGCTCTGGCCATGTCTGCTGTGCATAAACTGAGCAGACCTGTCATCAGCCCTCAGATCCCTTGCCAATCGGAACAGAAGGCACCTGTGTGAAAGGTGTTCTTCTGTATCAAAGTGCTTATCACAGCTGTCAATGTGCTTGTTGTATCACCAGGCCGATAGAAACTTTCAAGGCAGGTTTTGATCTGACTGGTGGTACCATAGAGATCATTTACACAGCACAGGCTTCAGGAAGCAGACATCCACAAGCGAGGAGCTCTATGAAATATGCTAATGTATATTATATAGCAGGGATAAGCAATTAGCGGACCTCCAGCTGTTGCAGAACTACAAGTCCCATGAGGCATAGCAAGTCTCTGACAGCAGCAAGCATGACACCCAGAGGCAGAGGCATGATGGGATTTGTAGTTTTGGAACAGCTGGAGGTCCGCTAATTGCATATCCCTGTTATATAGGATTAAGATTGAGATAAAATGTGTGGACTGTGACTTTATCATGGTTGCAGTGTTTGAATGTGCATCAAATATGTTACTAGTAGCAAAAGTAAAGTTCTCTCTAACTTTTCCCAACATGCCTTTCACCTCTGCGACTGGCTGGGCATTTCCATCTACGTGACATTGCATGGTTTGATATTTAGATATAACATTATTATTATTAGTGGTATATCCTGTGTATTCTATTCATGGAAACAGCTGTGACTGCCCCATGTATTATGAGTATGATGATTATATTAAGTCACATATTTAGCACAAAGTGACCTTGCATACATTCTAATTTTATACGATCAAAGCTTTGTTTTGGATATCTTGATTGAAGGACATGGGAAGGCACTGTCAATGCCGAGGCTACCTAAAATCTCTCCATCTGACACTATTTTCAAAGGGAAGACATGTCTTATGTAACAGTGCATTAAACCTATAATTGTACAGGACAGCATCTAACTAAACACATGCTATACTGACTGGCAGCAACAATAGCAAGCTACGACTAAGGCCTCGTACACACGGCCGAGGAACTCGACGTGCCAAACACATCGAGTTCCTCGGCCAGTTCAGCACTGAAGCCGCCGAGGAGCTCGGCGGGGCGAGAGCTCCCATAGAACAACGAGGAAATAGAGAACATGTTCTCTATTTCCTCGTCGAGCTCCTCGTCGGCTTCCTCGGCCGAAAGTGTACACACGACCAGTTTCCTCGGCAGAATTCAGCCAGAAACTCGGTCGGAAGCTGAATTCTGCCGAGGAAACTGGTCGTGTGTACGGGGCCTAAGGCTATTGCCAAAACGCGTCAGCTTTGTTTTTTTATTGTCACTTTGATGTAACAATAAACGACACTTCAAGGGCTACAGTTTTGCCGACTCTTCTTACTACTGTTGCATTGGAGTGTGTTGGGACACATCGAGCCTCGGCACCTGGGAGTGGAACTGGTGTATGGATTGGGTTGTCCCTACAGAGAGCGCTGTTACCTTTTTTCTTTTCCAATGACAATAGCATATTTCATTTTTTTTCTTCACTGCTTTACATGTTTGCCATCATCCAGGCAGTTAAGAATATTCGTAATGCTGGCCATTTACTTGGCAATATGTGAAAATTTGGGAATTTTTCCATCAGCATTTAATCTAATAATGTTACGGAAATAAATTATATCTGGGCATTGGAGACAGTTCTAGCAGTAGCACTTATTATTCCCAAGCTGTGGTCAAGTCACTATGGAGTAGTGGAAAAAACTGATCAACAAAATCTGGAGAGCCAAATTGGCTACTTATGGCAGAAAGTAGCCATTGTGGGTTGATTTTACTAAAATTGGAGAGTGAAAAATCTGGTGCAGCTCTGCATAGAAACCAATCAGCTTCCATGTTTTTTTTTTTTATTAAAGTGGTTGTAAACCCCATTCATGAAATCTGATCTGGGCACATATATATGTAGTGTTTACTTATCTCTCTCCAAAGCCCTAAGCCCCATGTCTTTCTGCTGCTCCTTTCCTCTGTTATCAGCAGAGTCACTTCTGACAAGTTCTCCAACACTGAGGGGAGGTAACTTAGAAATTGATAAGCAGAGAGCTTGTCTATTCACAGCACAGCTGTGCAAGTTTCTTAATTCCTCTGCCTATGTGGAAGGGGGGGTGCCTTTCCTCCAATCAGCTCACACACAGTATATGCCCAGAATCCACACCCACTGCTGAATGAGGAAGAAACATTGCTAACATGATGTGCACTTTCTAAAGCAGTGGTCATCAACCCTGTCCTCAGGGCCCACTAAGGCCCCATACTCACGAGCAAACATGTCTGCTGAAACTGGCCCGCAGGCCAGTTTCAGCAGACATGTTTGGTCGTGTGTGGGCGCGAGCGGGCCGAATTCCAGCAAACATTTGCCCGCCGGGCCTTTTCCCAGCAGACAAATATTCCTGGACTTGTTTTAAAACAGTCCGCTGGAATTCAGCCCGCTCGGACATGTACGGTCGTCAGTACAGACCTACCGTACATGTCCAGGCGCCCGCCGTCCCTCGCATGCGTCGAATGACTTCGACGCATGCGTGGAAGCATTTTAAAGGCGGGCCGCCCACGTCGCCGCGTCATTGTCGCGGCGACACCGCGTCATCGACGCGGCGACACCGCGGACACGCCCCGCGTATTGTTTACGCGCGGACTTCTGTACGATGGTGTGTACAACCATCGTACAGAAGCCCTCTGGCAGACATGTATGGTGAAAACGGTCCGACGGACCGCTTTCACCATACATGTTTGTCCGTGTGTACCCGGCCTAACAGGCCAGGTTTTATGTATTACCTTGGGGAGATGCTGACTAGAATACCTGAGCAATCACTGAACAGCAAATTATTTCACCTGTGATGTATTCCAGTTATCTTGCAAACCTGGCCTGTTAGTGGGACCTGAGGACAGGGTTGGTGACCACTGTTCTAAAGTGTCTAGAAAGCTGAAGACAGCAGTTATGCAAGTAAACATACGTAGGGAGATTTTTTTCATCTCTGACGTTAGAAGCCGATTGGCTACCATGCACAGCTGCACTAGATTTTGCATTTTGTCTCCAGTTATAGTAAATCAACCCCAATGTGTTGTTCCGTAGTGCTCCGTACATATTCTCAGTCCTTTGGCTATCTTAGACCTGGTATGTGAGCTATTTGTGCAAACACACACTAATTGTGGCATGAGTCATCGGGGTGGATTTACTAAAGGCAAATAGACTGTGCACTTTGCAAGTGCAGTTGCATCCGTTTTCCCCAGAGCTCAGTATATGTGATAAAGCTCCTCTGATTCCCATCACCCAATTGTGTGCAAGCAAAAATGCTTTTTTTTTATTTAATTTGCACTGGGTATTCTTTACAAAATGAAGCTTCACCACATTTACTAAGGAAAATGCATGCAACTGCACGTGCAAAGTGCACAGTCTATTTGTGCCTTTAGTAAATCAACCCCAACGTCTCCACCTTTTATATTGGCTTTTCAAATGCTGTAATATAGAGGTTGGATAAAAAAGTTTGGAGAAGCATAACACTTTGGTAGTAAATTGTCACATTGTAGTGTAGAGCCTTACACATCCGACCAAAATGATGGACAAGTGGGGCTGCATGAGGGACACAGGGACTTGGTCTCAAAAAAAGGAGGGAAAGTCCCTCCAAATGAAGGACATGGAGCTCTGATGAGAGAGGCTGTAATAAGATGCTGCCAGTAAGGATGGAAACTATGGCAGAGGGTAATAGCAGACGTAATGAAGTAAGCAAAGGTTATAGAAGGAGAAAGTCCAACACAACTCATACAGGGAGTAACCGAGGCTCAGTTAATAATCTTCAGTTCTTAGGAAGGCCTTTGCCTGGTATGAACTACTGAGCCTTCTGTCTCCTTGCGTCACTCTTTAACCATAAACCAGCAAATACACAAGACGTGTCCCGATACCCGGTATGTCCATCATGTTTCTTCAGGATCAGTCATTCGCCAAGCAGGGAGGAAGATGAGAATAACAACTACTTTCAGAAACACATCGGCAGTGGAGTTTCCATCCCAAATTATTTTTTTCATTATTGTGCTCATTAGACCTAAAAAAGTAAAAAATATATATATATTTTTTTTTACTCATCTGGAAATGCCTGTTGCTATGTGGTCCTACGAAATCTGCCTTTGAAACCACCTAGGATTCTGACATCATCTCCCTCTAATGCTCCTGGGAAATGTGTGTCATCATTTCCCAGGATGCAGTGCGCTGTCCAATTATCACTCCCCATCCAAGACTTCCAGGAAGTAAGGGCCAGATTCACGTAGGGGAGCGGCGGCGTAACGTATCGTAGATATGTTACACCGCCACAAGTTTTCATCGCAAGTGCCTGATTCACAAAGCACTTGCGATGAAAACTACGCCAGCGGCCTCCGGCGCACGGCGGGCCAATTCAAATGGGAGTGTGCCATTTAAATTAGGCGCGCTCCCGCGCCGGACCTACTGCGCATGCTCCGTTTCCTAACTCCCGCCGTGCTTTGTGCGCTGTGACGTTATTTTTTCGAACGGCGACGCACGTAGCGTACTTCCGTATTCCCGGACGTGTTACGCAAACGACGTTAAATTTTAAATTTCGACGCGGGAACGACGGCCATACTTTAGACAGCAATACGTTTGCTGACTAAAGTTAGGGCACCTAAAACGACGACTAACTTTTCGACGGGAAACTAGACTAGCGGCGACGTAGCGAACGCGAAAATCCGTCGGGGATCCGCCGTAACTCCTAATTTGCATACCCGACGCTGGTTTACGACGCAAACTCCCCTCAGCAGCGGCCGCGGTACTGCATCCTAAGATCCGACAGTGTAAAACTATTACACCTGTCAGATCTTAGGGATATCTATGCGTAACTGATTCTATAAATCAGTCGCATAGATAGAAACAGGGATACGACGGCGTATCAGGAGATACGCCGTCGTATCCCTTTTGTGAATCTGGCCCTAAGTGCTTGTAGGCTTCACAATTGCCACAAGCAAAATGACAACGGTGTAGACATAGTTTTATAAACTATCTTTTCTGAATATCTATTCGGATCGGCGGCGGATTGTAAAATAGTAAGTGACCGTATTTATATTATAAAAACACAGGATGAAAGGACATACATTTAAAAAATGCAAATTGTGGTTGGAACTCCGCTTTAAGTATTGCCATCTTTACAGATTCATTTTAAAAATGCTGTGTCGGATACAAATGTGCAGATCGCCCCCTACAGGTTATAACTAGAATGGATCAATTTTAATGAAAATATTGATTTACTTTATGGTGAAGTATAAAGGATTAACTCTTCCCGGTCACTTTTCAAGTGGCAATTGTGAGTTTTCTCGACCAGCCCACTCCACCACACCAACTGCAAAACAGAATAGCTCATTTATGTGATGGTTAGTGTATGTCGGTAAATCAAAAGCTGTCTTGGGGCTTTACGAGCAGCGTACTATATCCAGTCTTATATGACTTGGTAGCCATAGACAGGTGTTTTTGCATGCAAGGTTAGAATAAACATGAGAACTCAATAGGAGTTTATTTTATTTTTTTCCACAAAGGGATCTGGACACTTTTTCCCCTAGATTTGTTCCCATTCAGAATTGACATGTCGAGTGAGTGAGCACACGGCCGTTAAAGTAAACCCAGGCAATTCACGCAGAGTTTTAAATTAAATAGGAGAGAATACTTTAGGTTCGAAGTATATAATATGTATCATGTCAGAAATGACATGTCGAGTGAGTGAGCACACAGGCGTTAAAGTAAACTCAAGCAATTCAAGCAGAGTTTTAAATGAAATAGGAGACATTACTTTAGGGTCGAAGTGTACAGCAAAGCAATCAGTAGATTCAGAAATTAAGGCAACTAAAGTTATAAGCAAATCTTGACATTTCCTCTTAAGTCTGAACATTCCCTCCTGATCAGTGACAGTCCCAAAATTACTTTAATCACTTGCCCTCTGGATGGTTTTACCCCCTTAATGACCAGGGCATTTTTTGCTATTCAGCATTGCACTACTTTAACTGGCAATTGCGCAGTCATGCAACACTGTACGCAAATGAAATTTATATTTTTTGCACACAAATTCTTTTGGTGGCAATTGATCACTTTATTTTTTTATTATATAAATGGGAAAAAAATGAAAATGCTGGGAGAAAAATTATATTTTCTACTTTCACAATAAATTTTTTCATTTTTCATAAATTTAGGCCAAAATGTATTCTGATTCATGTCTTTGGTAAAAAAAAAAAAAAAAAATCCCAATAAGTGTATATTAATTTGTTTGTGCGAAAGTTAAAGAGTCTACAAACTATGATATATATATACTGGAATTTTTGCAGCTAATGGCGGTGATCAGCGACTTGTAGTGGGACGCGAGCTGTTTGGCTCCAACAGACATTTCCTGGGAGGGTCATTAATTGACACTGACATCACTAGGGACACTAATACAATGATCAGTGATAGTACTGTACACTGACACTGTACGCATACCTCCCAACTTTTTAAAATGGGAATGAGGGACATCTATTGGAAAAAGTATGTAGGCATATAGGACACACCCCCTGCCATGCAGCAATGTAGAAATTGGATGAAAGGTTTAGCATTGGAAACCACTTTTTAAAAGGTAAAAAGTGCATTTTATATACATACATATATAGATCAGACCAAAATGAGGGACAAATGAGGAGGAAAGGGGGACCGAGGGACATTGTTCCAAACCAGGGAAAGTCCCTTGAAATCAGAGACAGTTGGGAAGTATAACTGTACTAATGATATTGGCTGGTAAGGGGTAATCAAGGGGTTAACTGTGTGCCTAACAGTGTGTAATGTATGTTGCTTTTACTTTATTATGTGGCTGTTTTTTTTCCCTGCTTTGCATGGAGAAGAAATAGCCAGATCACGGTTCACAGTATGCAGAGTTCTGTGATTTTGTAAACACAGACTTCTGTGTGTGATTGGACACAGCCAATCAGCTGATTTCAGCCAAGATAAAAAGTAAAAAATGTTTAGGCGTCAGCATCCCCCCGTTTACTTACCTGAGCCCTCAATCGATCCAGCACCATGCATGTCTGCAGATCTTCTCTCCCCTGGCTGGCTGGCTTTGCTGGGGCACCTGGAGCCATTGGCTCCCAGTGCTGCCAATCTAAGCCAGTGATGAGGGAGCAGGCGGCAAGGCTGAGTCCCGCTGTCTGCGTCAATTGACGCAGCAGCATGGCTCGGGTGCGAGCACGCACAAGTGCTCTCATAGGAAGCGGCTTCACATGGGGGCACTGGACAGAAGGGAGGGACCAGGAGCGCCAGCGGGGAACCTGAAATGAGGAAGTTTGGAGGAAGAGGAAATTCCATTGCACAGAACAGTTAAGTATAGACATGTTTGTTATTTTCTATTTATTTTTTTAATTACCTTTACAATCACTTTAAGACCCGGGAATCTTGTAACTGCACAAACAAAAAAAATAAAACAAAAGGCACAAATGCCTAGTGCATTATCTGCAGTGCTTTTTTAAAGTATAAAAGAAAAGCAGTTCTGCCCTGAAGAAGGTGACATGTCCCCCGAAACCCGTCAGCTTACTTCTGGTTTCTGGGTTTCATACAACGCTATTATTCACACTGGTTTTGCAAGTGCAATTTGTATCTTTTAATAAAGTGCTGGAGATAATGCACTAGGAATTTGCGCCCTTTGTTTTGTTTTATTTTTATTTTTTATTCATGTGGCAGGGTGCAAAGGCTTCTGGCTGTAGTAGGGATCATTGGAGATGGATTAATGCAGAATAGGTCGCTAGACACAATAACAGCTTTGCCTCTATTGGTAAGTATAGAAATAGGCACAGAAAAGCTGCCCCATTGTGCACTGTCTGTTCTGGTTCATAGTGCGCCCCATCAGGTACCAACTGCCTGCTAAAGTCACAGGCAGGTAGGACATCTTTGACCACTTTTGACCCCCTTAGTTTATTTAGCTTGTCTCTGGGCCCCCTGGACATCTTCCAGGTCCTAGGCTCCTGCCTAGGTTATCTTGATTTAGCTCTGGACTATCATTGAATTATGTCAATATAATTGTCAATATATTCTTCTACAGTTACACATTCACAATGAATTTCCTAGGGCTGAGGAAACGTGGCTGCTGTTTAATTACCGTAAAAGCCATGTTGTTTTCCCCCCTCAGAGGGAATTAGCACTCTTCTTCTCTGAAATGTAACTGCGTTTAATTAAAACATTAAAAGCAGGAGAGAAGCACACATTCCCTTTCATATATTTAGTATTTCAAATGAATTCTGTCTTATTTAATTGGCTTTCTGCCACCAAGAAGGAACTTTCAGACTTCTTCTTCCCAAAGACTCTTTATCAGGGTGGCACATACCATTTATTTACAGTAATTGGCGAGAAATAATTACATGATTCTCCCGCGCATAATTATACTTTATTAATATTTTTTTTTAATTATAGTCATTCTCTCACATTTTTCCATGTGTACAATCCACGCCAAGTGTTAATGGGAGAGAGTTAATAATTTGTGAGCACAGCTAATGTGAGGCGTGAGGGCAAGTAAACTAAAAATGCAATTTTTATTTTTATGTAAGCTGCTGGCAGTGATACTGAAGAATGTTTAAGTCTTTATGAAAACAGGAGACTGTTATGACAGGGAAAAAATGTTCAATGCCAAAACGACTTTCATTGTCAGACGGCACTTGCTTGAGGTCACATTAAACGTTAAAAACACATTAGTTAGGAGAACTGGAATTAGATGTTGGAATGGTCAGGGGTTACCGTCGTTGACGATATTCCATTCCACTCAACAGCTTATCGACACTCCTCAATCCAGCAGACGAACACGGCCCATAGGATTCCCCAGAAAACGAGACACACAGCTCTGTTCTCTGGTTCAAAACGGATAGATAGTTTAATGGTAAACTCAGGCTTTTTATATACAGTTTGCAACCAAATAACAATGGCTCAACTCCACCCACAACATGACACACGGAGCCCAATACACATCTTTAGTCAGACTTTCTAGCACCGATATAATCCACATGAGCTAATTAGCTACAGCTGACAAGTCAGACATCAAGACTCCAGCTTTTCTCATGTGCTATACAATACACATTTATCATTAATAGAAATTCACACAAAACAGTGTTAATTAGCATCACACAATGGAAAGGTCTTTAGAAGCCAGACTAAGGCTAGTTTACATGACAGTAGCAGACTTATTTACCCCCTTAACAGTCTATGTTCCACATTGAATGAGTCACTCTCCTATTGACCTGTTGGGTTCAGAATCAACAACTTGTAATATTTCAAGATATCCTGCACATACTGTCCTATCTCATGTAATCCGAGATATCATTTCTCAGTCATCCTATGCCCCTAGTGGACATAGGATGACCCTAGATACAAGAGTCATTGGTGAAGCTGACACAGGAGAACCCCACACCCTTCAAGAGCCTCTGGGTCCCACGGGCCATACCGTTACAGATGTCCTAAACTTTTTAGTTAGAAGGAGTTAGCCTAACCGCTTAATTAGCAGATGCCTTCAGCATTTTCCTGGAATTTGATAGGCGGTTGGAATGCCAGCAACATTTCACAAATGTTGGGCTTTAGCAAATAGAAAATTGTATCACATACTTACTGTAATTTTTAATTTTCCTGGCGCCAATCCATGATAGCATGCATGTAGTAGCAGGGGCGGACTGAAAATTCGGGCACTGCCCGAGGGCTCCATGCAACTAGGGGGCCCCATCAGGGTTGCCAGCCTCAGTAAAACCAGAGACAGTATGTACAATTCTGTGTTTTTTTTAAACCCCAAGATTATAGCTGCTCCGCCTCTCCAGTGTGTGTGTATGTGTATTCTGTGTGTGTGTATATTGTGTGTCTGTATACTGTGTGTGTATATTGTGTGTCTGTATACTGTGTATGTATACTGTATGTGTGTGTGTGTATACTGTGTGGCCCCATAATCTATTGCCTGGGGGCCCCATAATCTCCTATTGCCTGGGAGCCCCATAATCTCCAATTGACCGGGGGCCCCATGAGTTGTCAGTCTGCCACCTGTGTAGTAGACGGAGATACAACCACATGCATACTGTCATGTTGGTTTCAGGAATAAAGAAAATTGTATCAAATACTTACTGTAATTTTCCTTTACTGGCGCCAATCCATGGTAGCATACATGTTGTAGTACCCTGACCTTCTACATGTATGCTGATTCCAGGGAAACAAAAAATCATATCAAATACTGAAATGTTTCTTTCCTGGCGCCAAGCCATGGTGGGTATCCCCACCTACTACATGGTGCCAAACCATGGTAGAATACATGTGGTAGTATCTTGACCTTCTACATGTATGCTGCCACGTTGGTGCCAGGAAAACGGAAAATCATATTAAATACTTACTGAAATTTTTCTTTCCTGGCACCGAGCCATGATGGGTATCCTCACCTGCTACATGAATGCTGCCATATTGGCACCAGAAAAATTGGCTATCTGCTTGGAAACCCCTGTTGGCAGTTAGAGCAGCTGACATTTAGATAACAAAATAGAAGGATTGTGGGGTACAGCCCCCGAAAAAGAAAGTCACTGATGGACCGTGCAGCTTAAAGGGGTTGTAATGGCTTGTGTTTTTTCACCTTCATGCATCATATGCATGAAGGTAAAAAAACACCTGGCAGTGAGGGAGGTGCTTCAGATTTCTCTGCCTATAGGGTCTTGAAATGTAAATCCGGCCCTGGATGATGTCACTGGGACTATGGTGCCTAATAAAAACAGGTTTTATTTGAAAATGTCACTAGCATGTTGATGAGAATGGGAGCTGGGGAAGGAAAAATCAGCCTGATAACTCCTGGTCGGTTCTCTATCACATATGATAAAAGCAGCCGGAGTTCTGTGTTTGGGAGGGTGTTAGATTAGGGTATAGAGAATAGATTATCAGTGCTCTGAACTATTCAACAAACAGTTCTGTGAGTCTCTACCTATGAGGAGAGGGGAGGTGTTTGCCTTTCCTCCAATCAGCTGTCTTGCCTGTATGTCCAGACTTCACTAAAGTACTGAACAGGAAGAGAAAATCTCCTAACATGATCTGAACTTTCTAAAGAATATTTAAAGCTGAAGACATCAGATATACATGTAAAACCTATGTAGGGAGATTTGTTTCATGTCTGTGTATCATCTGAGGCTGTTCACTTCACTGGGTATATATGAGGGTTTACATCCACTTCAAGCTTTGAGCAGGTGCAGAGAAATGTTATCAGAATAATGTTAAAGAATCCCACTGGTAATATTTGGAGATGCATATTAATGTTCCTGTTGTGCACAGCATTAAACACTGAGCTCCTGAAATATTTTACACAGTTAAGTACAAACTAATATAAAAGGGATACTTCTGAATGAATGACATATTCTCATTTCCGTCTCCGCTTAGTTCCTTTGAACTGAGACCAAAGAACACCATCAAATGAGATTTACTGGCCGCAGCCAATCACTCCTCAATTGTCCATTGGTACATACTTATAACGCAGCTGTGGGGTTTAATCCGGAGCCAAAGGCTAGCTTAACAATGAACATTATTTAATCAGGGCTCCTTGTAGAGGCACGTCTCTGGAGTCATGGAGGAATTGTATGGTTAGGATTCTTGGGAGGCAGAAGGAAGAAATGGAAACTGATTTCTTTTGTGTCACAGCTGCAGAACCAGGAGATGGTGCGGGCGATGATGAAGAAAGCAGAGCTGGAAATTAGCAGTAAAGTGACAGACATAGTCAGGAACCTGGAGGATCCGGTGCAGCGACAGCGCGTCCTAGTGGAGCAAGAGCGGCAGAAGTACCTCCAGGACGAGGAACAGATTGTTATCAAGTTAAGGTGAGCGCTCCGTCTATTTTCACACTGGTTTGCAGGCCTGGATTTAGGCTAACATGGTAAAGTTGTCCATTGCTTTAACAAGTTTAAAGTGATTGTAAACCCTTTTAAAAAATAAATAAGAAAATACCAAACATTTTATATTTATCTTTCATTCAAACCACTGCGCAGAGCAGCCCCCATCCTCCTCTTCTTGGGTTCCCCACTCCCAGCTTCTCCTTCCTGCCGAGTGCCCACCAGGGCTGGGATAAGGGGTGGGCAGGGGAGAATACATTAAGGTAAAAAACTTTAGGGCCAGATTCACAAAAGGGATACGACGGCGTTTCTCCTGATACGCCGTCGTATCCCTGTTTCTATCTATGCGACTGATTCATAGAATCAGTTACGCATAGATATCCCTAAGATCTGACAGGTGTAATAGTTTTACACTGTCGGATCTTAGGATGCAGTAACGCGGCCGCCGCTGGGGGGAGTTCGCGTCGTAAACCAGCGTCGGGTATGCAAATTAGGAGTTACGGCGGATCCCCGACGGATTTTCACGTTCGCTACGTCGCCGCTAGTCTAGTTTCCCGTCGCAAAGTTAGTCGTCGTTTAAGGTGCCCTAACTTTAGTCAGCAATCGTATTGCTGTCTAAAGTATGGCCGTCGTTCCCGCGTCGAAATTTAAAATTTAACGTTGTTTGCGTAACACGTCCGGGAATACGGAAGTACGCTACGCGCGTCGCCGTTCGAAAAAATGACGTCACGGCGCGCAAAGCACGGCGGGAGTTAGGAAACGGAGCATGCGCAGTAGGTCCGGCGCGGGAGCGCGCCTAATTTAAATGGCACACGCCCATTTGAATTGGCCCGCCTTGCACCGGAGGCCGCGGGCGTAGTTTTCATCGCAAGTGCTTTGTGAATCAGGCACTTGCGATGAAAACTTGCGGCGGTGTAACGTATTTACGATACGTTACGCCGCCGCGATTCTACGTGAATCTGGCCCTTAATTCCTAGGAGCGTGATTCTAAAGCCTTCAAGGGGTTGCAAAGGTTCATGTTTTTTTATGTTTCTTTTTTTCATGTCTTTTCACCTTAATGCATTCTATGCATTAAGGTAAAAAAAAATCTGTCGATTACCTGCCCCCGATTTACTTACCTGAGCTCTGGAAAGTCCCGCGGCGCGAGCACGCTCGATCTTTGCCCGGTCAAATCCAATGACTCGGGCGCCGGTACACGGGAACGAGTCATACACTCGGCACCTATGTACGCCAGGTGTATAACACAGGAGCGCGCCAGCAAGGTAACCATCTTGGGAGAGCGCTTCCCAGAGGGGGTTAGCTATTGCAGGAAGGAGCCGAGAGAGCCGCCGAGGGATCCCAGAAGAGGACGTTCTGGGCCACTCTGTGCAAAACAAACTGCACAGTAGAAGTAAATATGACATGTTTGTTACTTAGAAAAAAAATAAAAACTGAACCTTTACAATCACCTTAAAGTGGATGTAAACCCAAAAATTTGTATTCATTTTTTTGATGTCACAATGTAGAGTATAAGATTTCCTATCATCTGTGCCCAGTCTTGCCACATAGAGTTAATCCAGCGCTGAGCAATCCTCTTTTATTGTTCAGTGAAAATTAACAGACTTCCAGAAAAAAACCTGTTTAAATAAAAAGTCCGTTCCTCTCTCCTTGCTTTGAGTGACAGGTTATTTACATATCTAGCTTGGACATGTTTATCATATGTTATGTTATTTTTATCATAATATGAGGTGACCCACAGTATAAAAAGTGAGAAATCCACCCCTCCCCCACATAACACATCCTGGTAATATACAATGAACTGTGGATCACCTCATATTATGGAAGTCTGTTGATTTTCACTGAACAATAAAAGAGGATTGCTCAGAGCTGGATTAACTCTGTGTGGCAAGACTGGGCACAGATGATATGAAATCTTATAGTCTATATTGTGACATCAAATGAAAAAAAATGTTGGGTCTACATCCACTTTAATGCATTCTATGCATGGGTGCCCCCATGGTAAGCAGCTTTCAGTGGGGGCAGCCAACGAAGAGGAGGGACCTGGAGCTCCAGCTCAGGGACCCCAGAAGAAGAGGATCAGGGCTGCTTTTGTGCAAAATAATTACATAGAGCAAGTAAGTATGACATGTTTGCTATTTTAATACAAACAAAAAATGCTTTAGAACTACTTTAAATTAAATAAAATGTTCCAATAATTATGTGTACTATACACTTGATATTTATTTAGTGCAATGTGTTGGGAACTATGTGTTAATCTAGAAGTCCCAATATTAAACCCAAAACTAAAGATCTAATATATTGAAGCTTTCCAATCATTAGATGTGGTGGCTGCATTCGTTTTCTTTTTTAGGCCTTTTCCCTCTGTTTTCAGCTGGTGATCTGGCCAGTATCTGGCGAAGAACACGGCGCTGTATACTGCCAAGGCTACATACAGTTAATACAGCAAGCGCACCTGTTAGTGCAGTAAATACACTCTATTGCCAAAAGTATTGGGACGCCTGCCTTTAAATGCCCGTGAACTTTAAAGGCATCCCAGTCTTAGTCCGTAGGGTTCAATATTGAGTTGGCCCACCCTTTGCAGCTATAACAGCTTCAAATCTTCTGGGAAGGCTGTCCACAAGGTTTAGGAGTGTGTCTATGGGAATGTTTGACCATTCTTCCAGAAGTGCATTTGTGAGGTCAGACACTGATGTTGGATGAGAAGACAATTTGCATTTATAATTGATTTTTCTTTTAAATGCTTTTTCTGTGTCCACTATTTTCTGTTCACTTTGAAACTCCACGTGAGATAATAGAGGTATTTAACATCATTAATAATTCTAAGGTAATTGGTGGCAAAATAATATTATTAATTATGAGTATAATTTCCATATGATGATATTACCTTTGCTTTAGCTCATATAAAAGATTTAATGTATGTACTTTCTCCATCATGCTCCAGTTCTGCGAAGTTGCTTTCATTATATTGTCTTCTCGCAGTTTTATATTTCGGATTCCGCTCTTGCAGAGGGGAAATTTGTCACTGGAGACGCATAATGTGGCCATATTTACTGCCCACTTTCAGTGCCCTTGGTCTACATCCAGAATCACGGCAGAGTCTGTGCGATACAGACGTTTTTATAGCTCTGTTCCGTTTTAGCTTTTTTTTCCCCCTTTATTATTTTATTCTCAGCTATTCGGTTTACGTTGACAGCAATTTCAGCACCTATTCCTTCCTGAAACATCAGCATCTGTTGTCTCAAAGCGTTCCCGTAAGCAACAGCTGGGACTCGTCCAAGAGAAATCAATCATCCATCTTGTGAAAGCCGCTAAATCCATTTCTCTTTTTTTCCCACTGGTGAATTTTACTTTTATAAAGAATGCACTTTTATTGTACAAAATAAGGATTTTGGTATATAGTTATACGAAAGTCATTATGCACAAGGAATATGTATTACGCAGGTTTTGTAATGTCAATGTTAAATCTGGAATTTGGTGATGTCAACACTTGTTTTATAAAAAAAAAAAAAAAAGGAGAGCCACAACAATGGATTAGAGTCCAACAAGTATTTATTCCTTCATGGATGAAAGTCAAAATACAAATCCACTAACACATTTTGGGGCCTCCCTTCATCAGGGCTTGCTTTCTGGGTAAAATAAAAGGTGGACATCAAGGGTCTGGAAAAGTAATATATTCAAATATGAAGAAGCAAGCAATGTGTTAAAGTGGTTGTAAACCTCAGACATGAACAAATCCTATACCCCCTATAGTGTGTACTTGTCTCAATCCAGAGCACCAAGTGTAATTTCTCTCTGCTGTTTTGTTCCCCTGCTATCAGCATGAATCACTTCTTACAAGTTTTCCCGACACCAAGAGAAAAAAGGTGATAGGGGAGGAAGCTCCAGCAGATTGAGAGCATCTGCTCTGTTTCTGTGTGAAGGGGGTGTGTCTCTTCCCTCCAATCAGCTCTCAGAACTCTCCTCACTGAGCTCCATAGAGTGTAGCTTCAGCTCTCCGCCCCTTTTTGACATGTTTCGCCACTATAGCTGCTTCAGGAAGAGTTGCTTAGACCAAGAGAAGCAACACCACTCCAGGAACAGGCTGAAGAAGGAAATTTAGCTACCTACAAATTCACCCTTGGACCAAGGGGAAGATGGAACAATTAGGCATCATCTAGTCTGTACTTAGGGGTGTACCCAGGCGGAGTATAATCAACCAATCCAATAAATGTAATCAAAATTATCCACATGAATGCCCAAATCTCCCCTTGACTTCCCAATGGCAATTTAAAACCCTTTGCATAACTTTCGGGGAAGAATTGGTGAAGCGTGAACATTCTTTATTACCTTCATATCAGATTTTTTTTATATAGTTTATTGGATTGGACAATTCTACTTCTCCTGTATTGTACCACAGGCTGCCTTGATCCTCCCATGAGTACAGACTAGATGACCCCTAATTGTCACATCTTGATTTTATAATAGGAGACTTTGAACATCATGGACTACAGGGAGTGAGTGGAGCGGGTTGGACAGGGACAGTATAACACCGTTCGGAAATAAGGTAATAGTATGTTGTTGGCCTTGGGATGAAATTTCCTGTATAACAAGATGAGTTCCAATCTTCTCGGGAAACGGTTCCATAAGTAGAGGGAATATTAGTGGTGAGAGTGGGGCCCCCTTGATGTGTGCCGGTAGGCTGTGGAGTACATGCTTTCTGCAAGTACGTAAGCCAAGGGGGTAGAGTTCAACGCTTATATTGCTGAATGGATGAAATCACAAAAACCGAATTTGTCTGGTACCTTAGAGCGATAATCCCAGTGAATTCTGTCTTAAAGCCTTCTTTGCATCCAGGGCGAGAAGCAGAAAAGCCTTCCCCGACTTTTCCATCAAGTGAATGAGGTTGATCATCTGCTTGGTAGCATCAGGGGCTTGGTGACCCAATACAAAACCCACCTGGTCCTTCTGCACTAAGGATGGTAGAAATCTGGCCAACCTATTTTCCAATAATATGGCATGTATTTTCACATCCACGTTTAATAATGTAATCAGGCAAAAAAAATTGAGGTGCATTAGGTTCTTTCCCAGGTTTGGGTAACGTAATGATGGTTAGCAGATAATATTTCAGATGGTATGGAAGCATTAGCGGAAATTTATTTTTATTGATGACATTTTTGTACTCGTATGATTTTGGATTTTTTTTTTGTTATAGACGCAATTGTTCAATTTATAGTAATTTGGTGTATTTCTATTGGTATCAGAAAAATCCCACTGAATATATGGTTGTTTTTGGAGTTTAATATTACATGGCTATAAAGAAATAGCTGCATTGCTAAAGGGGGTTGTTTCTACACCTCGGCACAAGCGTTAACCCGACCATCAATACGCTCAGGATGTCAGTCTACACAGAAGTGTGTCATGTTTGTCCTGCAGGAGGTGTGATTTGTGCACTGAGATGGAAGAGGCAGCTGGGAAATGAAGAGATGAGAAAATCTGTTATTTTTATGCATTTTCCTACATCTGGGCTTTGCTGATAGTTCCTGTGACTAACATTACTCTCCTGTGTTAGTATTACAAATCAGAAAGTAAAATACAGGCGCAGGAGCTCTCTGTGACTTCCTAAATATATTCAAAGGCTTTGCCAAATACTGGCGTGCACAGAAAGCTGTGTGTTTAATATGCATCCATCCCTGGCACTGCTTCATTTAATAGTGTCTGCTTATAGCTTAGATGTTGGGGAACATAATGTTATAAAGCGGAGTCTGCCCAAAATGGGTATTTCTGTCACTAGCTAGACTTGTTTTCCTGAATATAAAAAAGCTTAACATTTTTTTTTATGTATGTTATGCCATGGCAATATGTTGTAACCAGTGTGGTGAACACTAATCAGTCAGGTCAGTGAAAGATGGATTCTGATTGGTTGTTGCTGCACATTGTACATTGCTCTTTGTTATGATAGCTAATTCCGATGGTTTTCTCAATGGGTTGTGTATGTTTTATTTGCAGTGACCTGGAGAATTTTGTAGAGAAGGACTCCGCCTCTAGAGTTGTTACATTGAAGGACGTTGAGGATCGAGCGTTTGTGCTGCGCCAGATTGGAGAAGCAGTGTCTAACTTAAAAGGTATGTAGCGTTACCCCCATGGGGGGCTTCTGATTGATACCCCACTGGCCACCCCGACTCTGCAGACCTTCTCTTACCTCTGACACATTGGGTTCCATTGTAAAATACCACGTTAGTAATGAGAAACTTAGACAGTCACTGAACCACTCAAAGAACGTTTACTATGGTAAAAGATAACACAAGGAAATGGTACAATTAAACACTGCATGAACACAGGTTATGATTGTCAGAGGTATCGGTTCAATGCAATGATATCATACACTTGCACACAGTAGCAACCTGATGAGGGTTTATGTGAACAGGTGCTCAGGGAGATAGATCTTCAATACTTTTAACACATGTATTGAATACCTTCCCACTGAGGCCTCAACACACAGACCAATGCACTAAGAAAATGCGCCGACAGTGAATACAGTAATACAAACAAGCTCCAAACGTTCCCTAGTGGACGGGTGTCTATGAATTTGTGTTCCGGCCGGCACATCAGATTCAAGGCGATCTTTTTACTGCATTTCTGTAAGTGCATTACCTTTTTAAAAATAAATCTTTTTACTCATTTAATACACTATGTGGAGCCTTTATCATTGTTTTTACATGGTGGATATTGCTGTCATCACTGAATGAGACCCAATTGGATCACATACGTCTGAACCACATGACTGGGAGTGATTGCCCTTTATATACTGTTCATGATCCCCTGTAATAAGGGATCATGGAGTTCTGGTAAGAATCCAATGATTTGACTGGTGGAGGATTGTATCACCGTTTCTTTTTGGTCACGTTATCTACTACATGATATTTGGCACAACTCACGGGTGTTCTGATGAAATCTTCGTCAAGAATTTATGGACTTTTTCGTTACAGTTCTAAATTCAATATACTTTATATTTACTTGCTTTGTTTACTTTGATTTCAGTTTTTGTTCATATATGTTTATTTGAAATGTATACACTGTTGGTATCACTATAATAATGTATAATAACATTGATGGGTATTGATATGGTCATCTAGTGCCATCTAGTGGCTACCCACTCCCATCACACAATATATATATTTTCTGACACAGCTATATATAGCATTATATATTACTGGTCTTTAAATACCACTGTTTGGTGCCTTTAATAGGCTCATATGTTTAGAGTTAGCGCGATTTTTATTTTTCTCACAATTTTCTTCTTGTACTTATTGTTTACTTGTTTATCGCAGCTCTCAGAGTAAATAGGCCAGGATTGGGCCGAAGGTCTCTTTTCCTTTTTTTCACTCCCTCTTGTCAATGGTATCTTAGTGCGGTTTCTTTCCTTTTTTCTGTATTACAATACAAGATCTAACTATACCTCACTAAATGGCTCCCTAAAGGTTGCAGTTCAGAGCGCTTCTCCAATGTAGAGGAGTAAAGCCTTGTAAAGGAATAAAGCGGTAAATGTTCCTCCAGTTCCAGTTTGTCTTCAGCTAGCTTATTTTATACTGCAGTGTTGAGTTGGGTGATTATTTGTAATCCAAAAGAAACAGAGAAATAGCAATAACTGTAGAATATGATGCTATGGATTCCTTAGCTGAAGAACTATTTCCACTTGTAATTCCTTTTATGTGTGAGTAATACAGTACTGACCTTACAGTGCAGGGAAGAAAGACAACGCCCCAAAGTCTGGTTGTAAGATGCTCAGGTGCAGCAGAACCACAGCCGTGGAACTACAGATCTCAGCAGCAGTCTGTAGGAAAGAAACTCACTCAGCAATACTGCAGTCACTACTTGGATAGGCAGGTGCCCTCTCACCACTGTGGATCCCAGCTGGCTGGCAGACTCCGTCCGGAACCTCCCGTAAGCGCCGCCACGCCATGCTGCTCCTTCCGGTGTGCTGGTAGGCAGATGGCTTCAAATGTTTTGAAGCGCAGGCCAATCCACCTGCTTGATTAGCAGAGCCGTCCTGCAAAGATCCCTCTGGGGCAGATGATTTGGCTCTCCGCTGTAGGCCGCAGTTTCTCACTCCTGGTCACACACACAGACCTCCTGCTGGCAGTTGAATGTGATCCAGAGAGGCCGAAAGCAGGCCACGCCTGTCCTTGTATCTCTCTTCCCAGCAGGCTGTTCTGTGACTTGGCATTTTGGGTCTGTAACTCAGCATTGTGGGTCCGGTAGTCCCCAGACTGATTTAAACAACATCAGTCACTTCCTCATCAAACTACATATCCCACAATGCATAACTGTTTGTTTCCTAAACAGAAGGAAAGATCCTGATAAAGTTCAGCGGTCACTAGAGGGAGCCAAACCTTAACTTAAGAAACAATACATTACTCAACAAAACAACTTAAGTAGCAACCCCTGGCTACAGGTATAATTCTGGCTTGCCAAACTTGTGCCATATTCAGACACTTTGCCATTCTTTGTAGACATTGCCAAACCTGAAGGAAGCCATTCCTGAGAGGTTTACATTAGGAATAACCATTTAAAAAAGCCATAAATTGTTCTGAAGGTCTTCTTGCCTACAATTGGTGCAGGCTGTGTAAACCCCCCACCACCTGCCCTCCCCACTCCCAAATATTTAAACTACAGACATTTTCCCCCAAGTGTCTCCTGTGAAGTCTGATGATGTCATGGGTCCTTCCTCTTTTTCAGAAGTGGAAGAGGACTGCTGCACTGGTCAGCGTTCAAATAATGATTTGAAAGCACCGTTCAGTGCAGTATTACTTTGACAATGGGGTGTGTAAGACAACCCCCAGGGGTCAGGTACAGCCTGGGCTCAAGGGCAGCAGGTTGAGTGATACTAGCTGTCCTTCAGAAGCCTTAGGACATCTCATGGAGGAAAATTATTACTTCGGGGGACAGCTCTCTAGTGAATGTATCAAAAGCTGTGTTTTTTTGCTGACCGTCTCCAGCTCTCTGCTCGTGGAGCTGTGAGAACCGAGCAATCAACAGTGTTTGATTGCTCGGTTGTCAGTGTTCGGGAACAGATGCAGCATTGGACCGATCCTGCATCCACCTAGGTATCTTAAAAAGAAAAAAAAACGTGCACCTCTTTTAAATCTGAATGTATTAATCACACAAATGTATTGTGAGGCATAATTCTCCCAGAACCAAAAAATATTTATTTTACAAAATTATTTTATTAGTAGAAGAAAATAAGTTCAACAGATTAGTGTGATGGTTACATCAAGCATAACATGAATAAGATCCCAACAAAGGGATGCAATAAACATGGTACATTATTCTCCAATACAACAGGAAACATCAGCTTTAGGTCGCAATTAAGAACATTTAATGCCTCAAATTATACTGTATGATAGGCAAAAACTTGGAAATTACAGGTGGTCATAGAGAGTGTATACATTTATGAATTGTATATTAGTTCTGTAACGAAAAAATTATAATTGTAACCATCTTCACTAGACCGACTCCTTGGAACCAGGAGTGTCAGAGAGAAAGTTGTACAGTAGAGGCGAGGAAGTGCTTAAATATGAAGTGGAAAGCAAGAAGGAAAGGAGAGAGAAAAGGGAAGGGGAAGAGAAAAATAGGGAGGAGTCCATCTGGGGGTGAATCGGGAGACCCTTAAATTGAAAGAAGTAGATTATTGAACCTGTGCAGTTGGTTGCATGTTATCCAATCGGTTGCTAAACCCTAAGAAATGTATCGTGAGTGTCATTGGCAAGGGCTGCCAGTTTTTTTATTAATCATAATGTCATTCATGCGGTTTTTAACTGCTTCAAAACTGAGCACAGGGGTTTTTCAAGCCCTTGCAATGGTCAACCTAGTTGCATTAAAAAAGGTTCAAAACCAGTTGGCGTTTCGGGTGAAGGAGTTCAAGGATAGGTTTACACAGAACAGGCAGAAAATATTTAAAGTGTTTCTCGGGGGAACCTCAGTTTGAAAAGGGTTGGTTTTGAATATTAGTCCCAATAAGCGTACAAGAATTTTCTGAGCTAATCCTACGGACAATGCTAGTTGCCTGAATATCATGGTTATCCTCTAGTTTTAGTACCTTCTAACCTGGAGAAAATAGGGAGCCAGAGTTAATGAGCTCAGTGAGTTCAAAACAGAGGATTGGTGCGATCAGGTAGCTGGCATCCATGATCTCAATATCCTATGTATTTAAATTGACAGTTTATTTAAGATTGAGATGGAC
This sequence comes from Rana temporaria, assembly GCF_905171775.1. Classification (NCBI taxonomy): domain Eukaryota; kingdom Metazoa; phylum Chordata; class Amphibia; order Anura; family Ranidae; genus Rana; species Rana temporaria. Next base: position 50,083,841 of record NC_053493.1, read on the forward strand.
AAAAGGCCAAAAGGAACAAAAACCAATGTCTGTAAGATTCACCCCCCAGACTAGATGTTGCATACCATGCACTGATGAGAGCTAAAAAAAAACTTGAATCCACTTTGCAAGAGCAAATACCTCTATATTTAGGTTGTATCTTTACTATAGCTTAATAAAAGATCTTTTTTTTTAAACTCAAAGAGCAATATGCAAAGTGCAAGAATCCACATAAACCACTAGTCACCTTTTTTTTGAACTGACTATATTAAAATGAAAACGGACGGGATAGTCTTTGGCCTCATGCACTTTGAACAGAATCCTTGTCCTCTGACAAGACCTTATTAAATCAGCCTGTATTTGTTTAATGCACTTTCCATTTTGTTTGTTACATTGCTTTTTAGAGTAGAATGTATGATAAGGTCATCTCTCTTGTTCCCAGGGGAGTTTCCATACTTACAGAATAAGATGAGAGCGGTGCTGCGGGTGGAGGTGGAGGCAGTAAGATTCCTCAAAGAAGAACCCCACAAGCTGGACAGCTTATTAAAGAGGATCCGAAGCATGACGGATGCCCTATCATCCTTAAGAAGGTGACACCCAATCACTGACCTCTGTCTATATATTTGTAATAATGTTCATCAAAACACCGCCAGGCTGAGATATAGGGGCAGGTTGACAAGACCAAGACATTTGATTCTGCTCTGCCTCTGGTAGGGATCAATATTGCCACTCACTGAATAGTAATTAATCAGTATGTTCAGGCCCCAGAGCACCTTTTATAGCTCTATAATGAAGGGACTGTTTCAAAGCTACAGACATCAATATAAACCATACCCTAGTGTCTAATCAAACTTACATCTCATTTTGGCATCATTTAGTTAACATGTGAGTGAACATATCCATATTCATTAAAAATAATATGCAAGCCAAGTATAAAGTATAAATTACCTTCTGTTTGTTTTCTGGTTCCCCCTAGGCAAGTTAGTGATGGACCCTCTAAAGTTGTTGACTTTAATCAGAATAACCAATTTATTATCACCGAGAAAGTTACAGAAACAGATATTACCCAACACAGAGAAGAAAAAAGTCATGCCTATCTTCAGCCAACGCAGACAGAAGCGGTAAACGTGACGGAATCACAGACGGTGTCTGTAAAGTCCGAGGTGGTGCCTCTGTCCGCTGGGGTCAAAGTTCACCAAGTACAAAGCTCACCTGTCCATATGCGGCAATCTCAACACTCTTCAGCACTGATTAACCATGTTCATAACTCCATTAATCAGACGGGTCACGGAACAGAAGTGTCAGCCAACTATCATTCAACAAGTTTACCAGCCCATGCTGCTCAAGAGCTGTCTCCAGCAGTACAGACCACTCAGCATAATGGGTCTTCTGCGCAGAGCCTATTTATTGAAGAAATTCAGCATGTGGCCTACAGGAATCGAGCAGTCTCTATAGAGGTAATAAGTCCTCATTGGCTACATGTGGTTTAAAGTGAGTCTGTGCTTTGCTCATGCAGGGCAAAGAAACAGTTTGATTTTAAATGGCCCAATCTCCTGAATATGCTTACCTTTCCTACTCTGCCCACTACTCTGTTTTCTGCTGGGGGACAGGAAAATTACCAGGGACATTCACACACGGAGATCATGCGACTCACTCACCTTCTGCCATCATGTGATAGTACTAATTCTTGGAAATTGGCCCATTGCTGTCACATTACGACCGAGACAAAGTCCCCTCCCCTGTGTAAGCTTGGCCTTTTGGCAAACAGAGCAGCCGGTTAGTAAAGGAAAGTTATGTACCAGATGCTATGGGGGCTGTCTTTAAAGGTGAACCTATTTTCTTTTCTCCCTCCTATGGGTTATCCTCCAAACCGATACACTCAGGCCCCGTACACACGTCCGAGGAACTCGACGGGCAAAACTCAACGTTTTGCTCTTCGAGTTCTGTGTGAAGCCGCCGAGGATCTCGGCGAGCCAACTTTCCTCATTGAACAACGAGGAAATAGAGAACATGTTCTCTATTTGGCTCGACGAGGAACTCGTCGGCTTCCTCGGCCGAAAGTGTACACACGGCCGGGTTTCTCGGCAGAATTCAGCTCCGATCGAGTTTCTGGCTGAATTCTGCCGAGAAACTCGGTCGTGTGTACGGGGCCTCACATCCAGTAATCCGGCTGTAATCCTCTGAAGGCAACCACACACCGGGTCCTGGGCTGAAATCTCCTTCAATTACATAATCAGGGGGCATGTTGTGTTTTCTTGCAGCCTAGCTCTTGTTCATGTGCAGTAGCACATTTTCAACAGCACATCTTCAGGGTGTTCTAGAGTTCCCCCAGCCTTCTGTGATGCATGATGTGAGTATCCAGAAAGCTTTAGGCAGCTGGGCACATCATTCTTGGGGTGTATGCAATATTCAAAGAAGAAAAAGAGAGTAAAGCTGGGTTCACACTATTGCGAATTGAATGCGACTTACACTGCATCCAATTTGCAGAATGTTTGAAAACATGTTGTTTTCAATGGACATGGTTCACATATGTGCATTGCATCCACACTCCGCTGCTCAAAATTAGTGTGCGTTTTCTAGGCACTGCGGTTTGAATTGCAGGCACATAATCTTCAATGGGAACGCATCTGATTCACAGATGTGTTCCGTTCTGAACAGGCATTCTCTCCCCCTCCTCCTATACCTTTCCCTCTCTCCGGGTCTGCTGATCCGCAGCTACAACAGAGAGGAACCGCTGAATGAATCAATTTTCTCTTTGCAAGGAAAATGGAGCTGCAGTTTGCACTGGACTAGTGTTAATCCAGCCTTAAAGCGGATGTGCCACTAAACAAATATATTAAAAGCCAGCAGCTACAGATACTGCAGCTGCTGACTTTTAATATAAGGACACTTACCTGTCCTGGAGTCCAGCGGTGATCGCAGCAGATGACGAGCCGATCGCTCGTCACCCTGCTGCTCCCCCCTCCATCCACGGTGAGGGAACCAGGAAGTGAAGCGCTCCGGCTTCACTGCCCGGTTCCCTACGGCGCATGCGCGAGTCGCGCTGCGCCCGCCGATTGGCTCCCGCTGTGTGCTGGGAGCCGAGTGTTCCCAGCATACAACGGGGGACGGACGGGAAGGGGAAAAAAAACCCGTCCTTTGCCCGTATCGTAGGGCCGGAAGTGGGTGCAGATACCTGTCTGTAGACAGGTGTCTGCACCCCCCTCCCCCCTGAAAGGTGTCAAATGTGACACCGGAGGGGGGGAGGGTGCCGATCAGCGGGACTCCACTTTAGAGTGGAGATCCGCTTTAAGGTCTGCTAGAAATCTACTAAGCACTACTATCACCTCCAACTATCGCTGGTTATGTGGAGAAGTTTGCATGTTGCACCTGGGTTTAGCCACGCACCTCTCTCAAGCTGTCATAGCTTAATAGGTCTAATGCCGCGTACACACGACCGTTATTCATGTCATGGAAAGAAAACGTTTTTCTCTACGTGTTTCCTACCAAGCCTGCCTTGCATACACACGACCGTGAAAAAAAATGCTCGAGCAAAGCACGGTGACGTACAACACGTACGATGGCACTATAAAGGGGAAGTTCTATTCAAATGGTGCCACCCTTTGGGCGGCTTATGCCAATTTCCCGTCTCATAACTTGCTTCTGAGCCTGCGCGTTATCTCCCCTCGTTAAAGCGTACACACAACTGTTTTTCACGATGAGAAAAGCGATAAGAAAAAATAGAGCAGGTTCTAAATTTTTAACGGTGAGAAAAAGGCTCTGGAGCCTACAGACGACCGTTTTTCACGACCAATTAAAAAATTTGCATTTTTGTCGTCATGAAAAACGGTCGCGTGTACGTGGCATTAGCTAGGAAAATTGCTCAGCTCCCAGACTCCCACACAGCAATGCAATCTGGGCTTTGCTTTGTGTAAGATGTACTGTTAATCAGCATGGTGTACTGGAAGGGCATGGGCATAGACATAAGAAACTACCAGAGATGTAAGGTGATCTCAAATTAGGTGACCTCCTGGGATACAGAAAATAAATAAGAATGTGAAATCATTGTTTTCTTGTGATTTCAGCAGATTTAATACAATACTTTTAATTTGCTCAGTTTTTTTACAATTTGAAATGCATTTATTATTTTATTACAGGTACGTGTATAGCACAGACAATTTATGCAGTGCTATCTATCTATATATATATATATATATATATATATATATATATATATATATATATATATATATATATATATATATTGTACATTCACATCAGTCCCTGCCCTCAAGGAGCCCTCACATTCATACATGCACAAATGTTTGTTTTTCTACAACTCCCATTGTGTTTTCTGGCAATTTGTTACCATTTGCCAAGATTCTGGTTTACTTGCATTTCTTGTCTTACTACAGGAAGCAGAGAGAAAGTTTGAAGAGAAAAGACAAAATCTGGACCATTATAATGGAAAAGAGTTTGAGAAGATGTTAGAAGAGGCACAGGCCAATATCATGAAGTCCATCCCCAGCCTAGAGATACCAGCTCAGTCTCTGAAAGTGGACAGCGGAGAAAAATTAGAGGTCATTGGTAAGAGTTCTGTTAAACCCTTGCTTCGCATTATGCCTCGTACACACGACCGGGTTTTTCCGACAGGAAAACTGCCATGACAGTTTTTCACCAGGAAAAACGGCCATGTGTATGCCAAATTGCAGTTTTCCCGGCAGTAAAACCGCAGAGAATCCCAGCAGGAAAAAAGAGAAAATGTTCTCTATTTTCCTGCCGGGATTTCCTGGCGATTTTTTCTCTGCAGTTTTCCAATGGTAAAAACTGCGAGGCAGTGCCAATGGAGCATACACACGGCCGGGATTCCCGACCAAAGCTCTCATGGCAGTTTTCCTGTTGGGAAACCCGGCCGCGTGTAGGGGGAAAAAGCTACCGAGCAGGTTCTTGGTTTTCCCGGCTGATCGTGTGTATTTATTTATTTTATTTATTACTATTTGTTTGGGAAGCGCGCATATACCACTGGTCGGTGGTGCCAAAGCGCTTTGTGACAAAATAGCCCGGATGTTCTGGCGAGGGGAGTATAAATAAAAGAGAAGGGAGAAAAAGACAAGAAATCAGCGAAGAAAAATTGGCCTAGGATTGAAATGCTTGGCAGAATAGCCAGGTCTTCAGCTTCTTCCTGAACGTACAAGGCATTAGAGATACATCCAGCTGTAGCCACAAGATGTTTGTAATATCTTGTGCATGATTGGACCTCCATACCTTTTAGTATCCATCTAGATAAGCACATTTGTAAATCTTGAGCTTGCATAGTCTGTGTGAATATTATGGGCACTATTGCCCACAGTTCACAAACATGAGCTTCCCCTCATTTCAGATCTACCCCTCAGATTTACAGCGACTGCACTTCCAAGTGCACTTTCAGTGCAATTTTAAGTGCACTTTGCACTTGTAGTGCAAAGTGGACTTACTTTTAGTAAATAACCCCCCCCCCAGTGTTATTCAGCCTACTTCCTGTGAGCTCAAACTGTCATGGATCTGACCCCTGGGGAGGCTTCATCATTTGGCCTCAGCTCAGGGTATTAGTGCCCCAATGGGCGCTTACATGTTGTTAAAGGAGGAAAAACCACCCACTTCTGCCATCGGAAGAAGGACCCATGACGTCATAGGGTTGTTGTCTTAAATAGTCTTAAGTTTTAAAAAGGCTGTTAATCAACACTCTCTGTGTTTTAGAATTTTCTTCATCAAATATATATATATCATTGTGTATATATTATTATACATTTAATAAAAACAAATGGTATGTGCTTGCTCATATACTAAAATTGGAACAATACAGAGAAGATTAGCATGGCCCCTGTGCAAGGATGACTCACAAATTCGTGACGGGTTCCATATTTTATTATGTTTCTAACCATTGGTTTTCTTGGTGGGTTTTCAAGCATCCCGTTTGCCACAGGGTTATTTTACATCCTTGGTATTATTTCAGTTCTAGATATCCTGTACAAATATGCATTTCTGTTATGGTATTGTAATCACACACCAATAATTTGAAAAGATTCTTGAATAAACTGTTATTTGATGAAAAAAATAAAAAAAGTTTTATCCAATAAGAAATCAGTGGGATCCATCGTATGGCAGAGTCTCAAATTAATAACATGTTATCTAAAACATATGGTATAGATTTGTTTATTTCGAGAATGCAGCGATTTTGTCACTAACATTTAATTTGTTCTAGAGGGTAACAAAGAAATTGAGCAAGAAAGCGATAAATTAATCAAATCACCTCCTCCTCCGCCTCCTCGCCGTATATACCCACCAGGGTCCGGAATGAGCACCTCATGGGGTTCGGAATGGAGAGACAGCAAGGTAAAGGCATGTGTATTGGAAAATATCAGATTACATTCAAGATGTCACTGAGGATGTGCAAAATGCAGCCACGAATAGTAAACAGTGACTGTGATTTATGGTTTTTGGTCTTCCACAACATTAGTGAGTCACTGATTAGTCAATTAAAATTAGTGACTTGATTGGATTGATAGATAAAGATTAGTAGTCTATGGCTTGTGAGTGTCTGTGGTGCTGTTTGAAATGGGGCCATCACCTTGCCAATGACAAGCTACCTTTACATAATTTTGTCTGTACACCCCCCCCCCCCCATGGCCCTTTTATTATATCTGCTTATCAGTCCATTCATTATGTTCAGTCCCATTGCAAGGTTTTAATCATCCCCTAAAACATGGGTGTTCAACCTGTGGCCCTCCAACTGTTGTAGCGAAACTACAATTCCCATCATGCCTCTGCCTTTGGGAGTCAAGCTTGTATCTGTCAGCAGCTTGCAGTGCCTCATGGGACTTGTATTTCCGCAACAGCTGGAGAACCACAGGTTGTGCACTCATGCCCTAAAGGTTTGTTTATCCCTGGCTGCCCCCTGTGTTAGCTGTCAGTCACTTACACATTAATTTGCTTTTTGTTCGGGATATCATTTTTGATTATACCAATTGCCTGGATTTGTTCTTTACGTTGTACATAGCAAATTTATGTCTTGGTCATCACAGGGAAAGTTCCAAACTCCAAAAGCTTCCATCAAATTGCATATTCAGCTAAAGAATAAAGGTCTAATGTTTTCTTATAAGAGACAATGAAGCTAGGAAGTGAATTAAAAGTTTTCCAAACATCATTAATTGCTATGGCTTACAAGTATTTTATAACACCCCCTTTTGTTGTTCAAGTGTCCAGCACTTTTGCCTTCCAGCACATGGGTCTTGTGTTCCTTCAACACCAGACACACTATGTGCAGCACTTTGTATGTTCTCCCTGTGCTCGGTTTTCTCCAAGATTAGCTGTTGTGCAGGTTCAGGTCCACATAAAAGTGCTCTGTGGCAGCGAGTAGCTTTTTTTTTTTTATATATATATTTTTGAAGTAAACAACATGAATGAAGCCAGCTTGACTGAATTTTGTTATGCCATTTTTTTTTCATATAGGATTCTGAGGAGGTACTTCCATCCAAGGAAGCAGAAATTCCCAGAGGTTCCTCAGCAGTGACCACAGTTATGTCTTCTGCTGTGAAGGATGAAGAGGAGGAGGAAGGGGAGAGGATCATGGCAGAACTTCAGGTAATACTCCTATACTGGCAGAACTACTCAGGCATTCTTCTAAGACTGAGTGGCACTCACATTATCATTTCTGCTTTACTGTGAACCCAGACTGTCTGATTATGCACCCCATAGAGGGCTTGTAAATGTCAGGCTAGACTCACAAGAAATGGACAGAATGGCATGGTTGCCATTCTGCCTGAAGAGAACTGCCGGTATTGAACCAAGAAAGGAGTCAGGGACCACACTGAAGCTTGGAGAGGGTAAGTAAAATGCCAACCAATGATGTTGTTTGCATTGGTTGTCATACAATATTATCAGTGACCTCTTGAAAAGGTGCAGACAGAGACATAAATTCTAGAAGTTAAATAAACTTTTCATAGCATACTCTACTACTGCAATAGTCGGGTCACCAGCCTGGCTGTAAATCTCGGCACTGGATGGACAGAAATACAGATAGTTTGGCAGAATAAAAGAGCTCCCTTAAGCCGTGTACACACGATCATTTTTTCCTATGAAAAAAGTCTGATGGACTTTTTTCATCGGACAAACCGATCGTGTGTGGGCCCCATCTGTCTTTTTTTCATTGGTGTAAAAAAATAGAACATGCTTTAAATTTTTCCGATTAATAAAAAAACAATAGTAAATTCCGATCGCCTGTGTGGAACTCCATCGGAGAAAAATCCACTCATGCTCAGAATCAAGTCGACGCATTTTCGGAAGCATTGAACTTCATTTTTTTCGGCTCCTCGTAGTGTTTTACGTCACAGCGTTTTTGGCACAGTCGGAATTTAGTCTGATAGTGTGTATGCAAGACTGATGAAAGTCAGCTTCATCGGAATTCTGACTAAAAAATCCATCGGATTTTATTCCATCAGAAATCCGATCGTGTGTACATGGCTTTAGTGTATTTCACTGCTATTCATTGTTTTCCTGGAGAGGCCTTGCTAGGGTGGGTGGGGTAGTTACAAGGAATACCATTGTAGAGAAGAGTTATTTACAAAGAGTCAGGCCAACTGCTCTTATAGAGAGCGGGAACACTGAAGATGGAGAATTGTGTGCTGAGAATCTATGTTAGAAATTATTTTACCTAATAAGACATTTCAAAAAAGGCACATCAGGACCACATTTATATAATAGCAGTGAACCAAGGGCTTCCTTAACATTTCAGTGACTTAGCCCACTAAACTGCTTTTTTTGCAGGAAATCAATGAAAAAAGCAGCATCCTAAGTGAGACTACTAGCTTCCAGAAAAGAGCCGTCCTTCATTATATATAACATTTTCCATCTTTTAGGCTTTCCAGAAGTGTTCGATAGTGGAAATTAATTCAAAGGTGCAGTATGAGCCCCCTAAATCAGAAACACAAGAGAGAGATTTCAAACCACCAGGTTTAGCTCTGCCCAAGGAGAAGAAGGTAATTTAGTGTGTAAGGCTTAACTTTAACCTTCTTGGCTTATACTAACTAACCCGGTATTACTAAACTACCCACATTAACAATCAATGCTTTATAGAGGTCAGCTATAAAATACATTCCTTCAAAAAACGTTACTTTAAAAAAAAAATGATACCTTTTAAAATGCCTTTCTAAAAAGAAAATGATTGTTCGATGGTTGGTTAGTATTTCTTCTACACTTTAATATTTAATCATAAATTCTAAAGGCTAAAAACAATTAAAACACACCCAGCCATGTGCAGTTACACTCTTATCTGATCTTTTTAAGACACATGTTGATATGCCTCCAAAACAAATTGGAATTGGCCACATCGAACAATTCATGCTCTAGCCTCTTGGCAATTGCCGATGTACCTGCTGTCCCTGTGTTTGTTATCATTCAAGCTGCAGTAATACGTTTCAATATTACATATATTTCTGCCTTTCCTGCTTGCATGCTTCCTTTAACTGTTTTTTACATGTATATGTCTATGAAATGATTTTCTTTTTTAAATTTCGGGCTGAATGTTTAAAAAAATAATGAAGTAATTTTTGTTTTGCTATTGGAATTTTTTTTATATAAATGATTAATTACTTATGTGCACACAGTTGTGTACACTCAAGAAGGGTCAGGTGAAGGGGGAGAGGTTTTTAATTATTAGTAATAATTAGTTATATTTATAATTAGTATTAGTAAATTATAGCGAGCGGGTTGACTGTGTAGTAAAAAAAACAGTAGATTATAAACAGATTGTTCCATTTCTGCGTGAATTAGCTGACTGTTCTTGGAGTCCTGTCTGTGACCACACTGGGGAGATTTTTGTCTTGTCCTCATTTCAGCAGGACAAGAAATAAGGGCAGTAGTTGTCAATGGAACAAGAAGTCACTGACAGTAATAATAACAAGACAGAGGTTCTAACATTTAGCAGTTTTAGTGAAAATTTGTATATTTTGCTGCACATATCCCCAAAAGAGGGATATTTCATCACAAAAAGTGATGACAAATCTGTCTAATGGGGACACAGCCTTAATAAAAACCTGAAAAGGGTACTATACCTTACCCACTATGCCTTCCCCAAATTTTTGGCAGGAGTTAGGTTTTGTTAGTGCTTCTAAAGAGCTTTGACAAGAAAATGTACTTTTCGATTTACGTTGTAATATTTTCCCATAGGTGTCATGCACTATTTCAAAAGAAAGTTTAAGGCCCGAAAGCCCAAAACTTGTTGAAAGTACAGAGGACAAGTGGAGATTTCACTTTCAAAGTTCTGCACCTGATTCTGCTAAGCATAGGCAGGAAAACAAAGTTGTTGTTAATGAACAGTCTACATACAGTCTGTTCATAGGTAGGGATGAACATAAAAACAATGAAGAACAAAAAGAACTCAAAGGAGAAGAACACACCACTATAATTAGTTATCCAAAAAATCAGGTTTTAAACCAGTTGAGCGCTCCTGTACTTCCAGAAGTGGGTAATGGAAGAATAGAACACAAGACAGAGTCTTCAAGGTCAACAATTGTTAAGGTTTCTAATGTAGAAAAAGTTTTAGAGAACCAGGAACCTAGCAAAGCTTTGCAAGAACAGGGAATGCCCTATTTAGATTTAGGTCAGAGAGTTGTACTACGACAGAAGAACTCAAGGAGGACTGTCAGCCAACCGTCTGAGGACACAGATCATCCCGCAATATCCCCCACGTCGCCAAATGAACCAAAGTCTCCAGCAGATAACATTGCCTTTATGATAACAAACACGGAAGTTCAGGTCTTGTCTACAGGTGAGGTCCAAGATATTGTAAACCGAAAGGGAAGCGAGTTCCAGACAGTCAACCTTGATCGTGAGAACGTAGAGAAGGTTAACTTGAATACTTCTACCAATGCTGGGTCAGAAGATCCTGTTGTGAGTACAGATAAGAAGCCAGTCATTATTATATTTGATGAGCCAATGGATATTAGGTCTGCTTATAAAAGGCTTTCAACCATATTTGAGGAAGGCGATGATGATTTAGAAAAAATAATGTCAGGGGCAACGATTGATGAGGAAGAAGAAGAAGAAGAGGAGGAGGAAAAGGAACCTGATGCACCTGCACCACAGCACAAGGTTGACTTAAATAAAACAAAAACTACTACAGAAAATGTCAAGGATCAGAGCAGATACAGATTTAACTATCCTTCTCTAGCAGAGATGAAACAGACTATGTTCAATGATGGCACCTCTCAGACAATACTCACAGATGAAGACCGGTCTGATGTCTCTGATTATCAGTTTGGTCAGAGACAAGATGTAAAAAAGAAATTCAAGTTCAAATTCCCTAAAAAGCAGCTGGCAGCTTTGACCCAAGCCATACGTACTGGGACGAAGACTGGCAAAAAAACTTTGCAGGTGGTAGTATATGAGGACGAAGAAGAGCTTGATGGAACAGTAAAGCAACACAAAGAAGCAAAAAGGTTTGAAATTGCAAGATCCAGTAGCAAAGAGGAAAATACAAACCCTGCACTTGAAAAGCTAGAGGTCCACAGCCTTGCAGAATCAGATCAAGTGTCCAGAACAGATGAAATCAGGCAAAACACTTACAGAACTTTAGATAGTCTTGAGCAAACCATCAAGCAGCTGGAAAGCACGATGAGTGAAATGACGCCAAGGCCAGGGTCTGATATTACTGAAATAAAAGAAACCAAAACATTCTCCCAATCTCCTGTCTTGGCTAAAGAACATGTGCTTGTGGAGGAAACAAAACTTGTCATAGAGTCTCCATCATCCCTACCCATTTCAGCACGTAAGGTATCTGTGCATAAAAAGCCAAAGTCCTGAGTGTGTTCCAGCGGTGCCTAATCATTTGACTGTGGTTCTGGTGGTTGGCTTTTCCTGTAGGTGCCTAACAAACTTTTAGTTTAATATGTTTGATTACTTGGTGATGGGCAAATGAAGAGCAAAAACTGCTTGTCTCAACCTGTTTTTGTATCCTCCCTAAGAATCATTTACATATTTTATTTTTGACAGTAACCTCTGCATGGCTAAAGGTTCGTTTGATTTTGGTGGAGCATGTCGTGTGAACTCTCAGTGAAGTCACTTCTCTTGTATGATTCATGTGTTATCTCTGTCTCTCTCTCCCATTGGCTGTCCCTGTAGGGTTCAAATGGAGCTCCACAAACCAGCCGAATGCCAATACCAATGTCTTCTAAAAGTAGACAAGGAACCCCGGAAAAAACTAGCAAACAGCCAAAGCTTCAGGAGCCACAACGACAGTACAGACAGGTAGTTTTACCTTAGAGCAAAACTTTGGAAGGACAAGCCAAGTAATTGACTAATTGTAGCCAAAATAAAGGATGTCGTACTTTCACGCTTGTTTTTAGTTAAAATATCTGGATCTGGTGGCATGAAAAAATCCTATAGTATTTTTTTGCCTCCCTGTCGCCATCTCTGCATGCCTGCAATAAAACACCCTCCTGCTTTGTTCCACTTCAAGACTCACAGCTAAGATGAAAGGAACGCGGCTTATTGTGGTAAAACATGGGTAGACATCAGAGCGCACTTGACGACACCGAGCACTAACCATATGTATGTTCAATGCACTCCATTAACAGCTTGCTATTTCACTCCCATTCTAATCACACGGCATGACCCATGCAGCGCACCGTGCTCTAAGTGACTGTTACCGCACGCCTCTTCACCTTTCCCGTTCTATAAACCTTTCTGTGCTCTGTGGATTCTGCCAGGTCCAGTGAACTTCAGCAAATACTTTTAACTATTTGGGGGTTTGTCACCTGTGCCCGTGTTGGTGTTTTCATTGTTCAACGTTTTGACCGACTTGTCTCCCTGACATCTTTATTTGCAGGCTAACGGAGGTACTAAGAAAGCTGGTGGGGATGTTAAGGCTGCTTCCCCTACTTTATCTACTTCTAAGATTCCAGCTCTTTCCCTTAACACTGGAAAAAGCAGCTCTGTTCCCGCTCAGTGTATTGACACCCCTAACTCCCATAACCCTTTGGTGAAATCTCACATCCCAGTAACCAGCTCTAACACTCAGTCCAGTCGTGCTATTAACTCTTCTTCCCTTATCCGTCCTGTTCATAATGGCACTTCAAAGCTGCAGAGTCCTTCTTATGCAGGTAAAGGTCACCATCTCTCATTTTCACCGCAGAATGCGAACGGCAGGCCATCTCCTGCTGCTACTGCTTCCTCCTCCTCTGCTGCTGCCTCTCCCTCTACTTCTGTCTCTCCCACTTCACTGACTCAAGGTATGAAGAGCATCCGTACCATTCACACGCCTAGCTTCACCAGCTACAAGTCACAGAACGGAATTTCCAGCAAGATCACCACTCCCAAGGAGGCCTCATAACTCGTGCTAACCCGCCACTATCACTGGATGTGCCACGGTTGCGTCTTCGCGTGCAATCACACCTTCTTCAGTCTCTCAAAACTTACTGTTCCTGTCTTTGTACATAGCAGGCCTATAAATTCTTGTTGACCCTGTTGCTGTTGTAATTATAACATTGCTCTTGTTTTATTGGTCTTTAGGGCTGATTTATAAGATCTGGGGTAAGGAACGCGAGTTGCCAATATCAATTAGTCAAGTTGCAGATACCATAGTTTCGGTTGGAATATGGGAGCACCTAAGCAAATGATAGTTCTCATTTTCCAAAGTAATGGCTGCTATTGGCAATACTTGATTCGTTCCTCTCCTTAAGCTCTCTTAAATTGACCTTCTTGTTTTTATGTAAATTGAAAGTCTGTGTGTGTGATTGTATATATTCTAATACTGTAAGTTCGCATGTGTGTGTGTGTGTGTAAACTAGGAAGGCTGGAAAAAATTTAAACTAAAAGGAACTTAGTGTGGATGCAAAATATTTTGTATAGACTATTTTTCATTATGGAACCTGCCAGAGATAAAAAAAAAAAATCTAGCACAAAGTTTTATTCTTTATTTTACATCATGCTGGCTTTGACTACAGATTTCTATTTTTGTCAACTAGACATCTTTGTTGCTTTTATTTTTTTGCCAATATATTTTCTTACAAAGCTAACGTGTCTTAAGGCTCCTGCCAGGTCACTCTACAATGGGTGGAGCCGATCAGAGTGAACTTTGCTTAAGGGGAATCTCTCATCAAAAATATGTTGCATTGAAAAGGAATTTACAAGAAAACTCGAAACCTCTTTGGGGTGACCCCCCCGTGCAGTAATACAGTGGTTCTGCATATGAACAGAGGTGGGCACTCACACATTGATACCCACTGAGCTAAAGGAAAGCTTCATGAAACCTTTCTTTTTACAAATTGTCTTTATTTAACTTATTTTATATATATATATATATATATATATATATATATATATATATATATATATATATATATATATATATATATATATATATATATATATATATATAATAATGTCAGGCTGAATAAACTAAAAAACACAGTATACCTGTAAAAGAAGGTCAGTTTTTTTTCAAAATTTTAATGTACTGTACATAAAAAATGTTCTCACATTTCATAAAAAAAAAAAAATGTGTATCTATCAATCATAATAATGGATTAGCTGTATTTACTGCCCTCTTGGGAAACCTCTTCCAACAACAGCACCATCAACCGGTCAAGTTTGGCTTTTCAGGCAAGTTACCTTTCTTTAGATATGGGCAATTACTGCAATTTAGTAATGAGTTGAAATTCAGACAAAATTTTCTTTACTGGGATTTATACGAATCTTGGAATCACAATAGTAAAAATTTAATCTAATGCAAAATAAGTTATAAGGAAACATGATTCGGATGATATGATTCAATAGTTTGGACCTTTTGTTAATGTTTAAAGCATTCACAATAAAGTAACAACATACCGAATGATCTGGATTGATTCTGATCCATTTTGTTTTTATGTTGCATTAACGTTTTTCATTATTATAAAAAAATGCACTACATATGAAATTGAATCATAGTGCAATAAGTACAGTAAGGTATAAAAGCCAAATAAGATGGTGATTCCAACATATTTAGCCAGATTCACGTAGAGCGGCGTATGTTTAAGTGGGCGTAGCACATCTCATATGCGCTATGCCAATGTAACATAGAGAGGCAAGTACAGTATTCACAAAGCACTTGCTCCCTAAGTTACGTCGGCGTAGCGTAAATGGGCCGGCGTAAGCCCGCATAATTTAAAGTAGGCTGGTAGTGGGCGTGTTGTATTGAAATGAATCGTGACCCCATGTGAATGCATGGCCGAACGAACGGCGCATGCGCGCGCAAGCTCAGAATCACGTCGCAAATACTCCCTACGATACGACGTCACAATGCGTACGATGTGAAACTTCACTTACGCCCAGCCCCATTCACGTACGACTTACGTAAACAACGTAAAATCCGACGGCACTTCCGACGTCCATACCCTAAACGACTTAGACCAGCTTTTTGGTGGTTTAACTTTACACCAGAAAAACGCCTTACGTAAACGACGTAGATTACAGCGACGGGCGCAAGTACGTTCGTGAATCGGCGTATCTAGCTCATTTACATATTCATCTCGTAAATCTACAGAAGCGCCCCTTTCGACCAGCGCAAATATGCACCCAAGATACGACGGCGTAGGAGACTTACGTCGGTCGTATCTTGGAAAAATTCAGGCGTATCTGGTTTCCAGAATACGCTTAAAGATACGACGGCGCACATTCGGACTTACAACGCCGTATCTACTGATACGCCATCGTAAGTCTCTCTGAATCTGGCTAATTGTGTTTTGGTTGGATGGAGGTAGATCCTTCAGAATCTCAGAATCACAACATAATAAACAAATCTGAAATTATTTTTTTACTATTCATTATTCTAGGATTTGGAGTTTCTGATGGATTCACCTCCATCCAAACCCAAACAGAGTCCATAAGTAATCTCACATTAAAACAAATATAGCCAATCTCCTGAAATATGAATAGTTTTGGAACAACGAATTTACAAAACAAACCCAAATATACAAAACTAATTCTGAAAATGAATTGTTCTGAGATCATGAATTTGACCAAACGAAATGATTAACTTAACTAAGGAATCTGAAACAAAACAGATTTTTCAGTCGTGCACATCTCATCGCTTCATATATTGCTATGGAGAATACACTAGAGCTCCCACTATATACAGCATTTCTGTGTCTTGCACCCTCCATTCAGGTTTGTCAAACTCAAATGAAGCAGTGGGCTGATTTGAGTGGAATTATTCTTCAAGAAGACACAATGGAGTTGATTTATTGAAGTAGGCTGTTCACTTTCTAAGGGAATGTATCCTTATCTTAGTGAATGTGGTAAAATTCACTTTGCAAAGGATATCATGTGTAAGGATAAAAAAAAAATTAAAAAAATTGTGTTTTCTGCTTGCACATGGTTGGACAATGGGATTCAGCAGAGCTTCACATCATTCACAAAGCTAATGGAAAATTCCTTTGCAAAATGAACAGCCTTTCGTAAATCAACCCCAAATTGGTCTACTGTGGGTCACCGTTGTCCAATTCCAGAAAAAGATGATAGAGCTTTAGTAGATGACAATATAGTATCATCACCGAGTTGCAACATTATATCCCAAAGAACCAAAGAAAGAGACCTTAAGCCCTGGTCCACACTGGTGCATTTCGACATGCAATTTGACATTCGCATGTCAAATCGGCGGCATTTGCCGGCAATGGCACCGTCCTAATCGGTGCAACGCCACATCTGCGGTGCTGCACTGATTTCAAAAAGTAGTTTCTGTACTACTTTTTGCGATTTCGGGCCGCGATTTACATTGACATCTGTGCAGAAACCTGCACAGATGTCTCTGAAATCCAGGCCGAAATCGGGACTGACAAGTGTGAGTTCAGCTGAACTCGCATGGCTTCATTCCCACAGCCCAGTATTAACCTGGGCTAAAAGATTTCCTGAAGCATTGAGTTGCACAGAAGTGTAGCTTTTGTCAGATGCCAAACACTTCAGTTTAAATTTGCAAACCCTTGAATGGCTCAAATGGGAAGTGAATGGGCCACTCGTGGCCCCAAAATGGCTGCTGTAATGAGTCCTAACACTATGCTTGTAACACTAGCACTAAACTATGCTTGTCACATCTGATAATCCAGGTGAATTCGGAGAGGAGGGAATTAAACGACTCTCCTCCGCCTTCTAATTAGTATTACTAGCCAGGATTTAAAAAATCTTTATTTTATAAAATGGCTTTCTGAACTGAAATTTAGAATGATACTATGTTTCATCTATTTTTGATAGTGGATTCCCTTTAAGGTCACACCTAAATAGCACCAAGGCACAGCCGTTTGGTTATACTTAAAAACCCAATATATGTCAAATTCATCTGTCATTGGTAGAATGACCCATTTCTTGATTCTGATACTTTTTTTTTTTTTCAGAGTGACTGTCTACCATTGCCCTTACTCTGGGTTAAAAAACATTAAAACTCATTGGGCTTATGTGTAAAAATTGGGCATTAGAAAAAAAAAATATGTTGGAAGTTGCAAGCATTTCAGCAGCATCCTGGTTGGTTGCAAGCAGTCACTTCCTCTTCAGTTTTTACACATCAAGCCAGTTCTAGTCTTATAACAGTGTGTAAATAATACATATGCTATATTTCTACATACAGAGATGTGCTAAAGATTTACGGCGGCGGTAAGCAGCGGGTGTGTGCCATTGCAGGCGCTATATATGCGTGCTGCTTCCCGCCCCCCTCTTCAGTTATGCATGCTTTCACACAGTGGCAGCCTGGAAAGAAAGAGTTTGCACAGATTTTGTAAATTAATGAATTTGTATAACTACTGTAACAAATATCTATAAAAAAAAAAAAAAGCAGAGATCACTTTTCAGAAAAAATAAATAAAATAAAGTGATGCATGCTGTCGGTATGTTGTGTATTTTATTTTACGGCTCAAGAGACCTGTAAATGTAAAAAAATAAACATGGAATTCAGACCAAGTAAGGGGGGGGGGGGGGGGGACACTTATTAACTTCAGAATTTCAGACTGACCATCAATGCTTCATTCATCCAAAACGTTATTCTTTATTAGAGATGCTGATATTAAAGTTTTTTTAAATAACAAACATGTCATACTTACCTGCTCTGTGCAGTTGGTTTTGCATGGAGTAGCCCTGATCCTTCTCTTCTCGGGTCCCTCCCTCCTGCCGGGTGCCCCCACATTCTATAAATTCAATACATTTTCAGAGCCTCCATATTAGGAGCACGTATGTAATAATAGATAGATTGAGGGCAGGTGTGCCCAGGGGAGGGCTGGCAGCCTTAGGCCTGGGGGGCAAGTTCAGTCAGGTGGCCATTGAACCGCCAAATCAGCTCACCATCTATGACCCATCTGGTTTTTCAATGCAGCCTCACCAGTGCAGCCAACTCCAGTGCCCATCAATTCAGCCTGATCATTGGGGCAGGTTACATGGGGTGTATGGGGGGGGGGGTCAGCTATGGGTTGCAACAGTTAGCGGTCGGCCGCCGTGGCCATGCCCCCGGCCCAACTTCCTAGACCAGAATAAAAAAAATGGTAGCGGGCTGCGCCTGCCAGCCATTTTGAACATAAGTCAGGGCGGCCCGGGAGGCAATTGCCACCCTGCCCCCTGGCCCAGCTCTCCCCTGGGTGTGCCTAGAGGGAGCCCACCCCTCCTTAAAAGTCACAGGGGGGACTGGACACCCAGCAAGAGCACAATGGCAGCAAAAGTGCCTCTATTAAAAAATAAAATAAAATGTAGAGCGTTAGGACTGCAGATAATACTGGGATGCCCTGTCACGGCTTCTGCAGCTTACGCATATATTTGCAAATGTGTGCAAACTAATCCCCTGTATCTAATGTGAACTGTTGGGCAGGAGAATTTGGTTAGCTGGTAAGTTGAGCTAGGAATTGTTTTGTTTTTGTTTGACATGCGTCACCCTTCCATGTGCTCCTTGCTGTTAAGGCCTGTTATGGGTGGGGCAGCTGCCATTTGTTTGTACTGTTGGCTATTTGGTGGGTGGGGGTGTGCACTTGACACCTTTGCTGCCATTTTCAGAACACAATGGCACAGGGGGAGAGATCACTGCACTAACATTGCTTAGTGAGTAAAGCAACCTCTCAAGCTGGGACTCAAACATTCGGGACTCTTACTTTTTAGTATCTTTATAAATGATATAGAGTCTGGGATTAAAAGTACAATTTCAGTCTTTGCAGATGACACCGACCTATGCAGTGGAATAAAGTCTTTACAGGATGCCTCCAACTTACAAGCTGACCTCATTGCATGGTTTAATTGGGCGACTTTGTGGCAGATGAGGTTTAATATTGATAAATGTAAAGTTATGCACTTGGGGGCCAAGAATATGCATGCATCATACATACTAGGGGGAGTAATACTGGGGGGATCTGTAGTGGAGAAGGATCTGGGGGTGTTGGTAGATCATAAACTCAATAATAACATGCAATGCCAAGCTGCGGTTTCCAAAGCGAGCAAAATCCTTTTTTATATTAAGAGAGGTAGGGACTCCAGAGAGAGAGAGAGATATAATTTTGCCCCTGTACAAATCATTAGTAAGACCTCTGGAATGTGTAGTTCAGTTTTGGGCACCAGTTCACAAAAAGGATATCAGGGAACTGGAGAAAGTGCAGAGAAGGGCAACCAAACTGATAAGAGGCATGGAGGAGCTCAGCTATGAGGAAAGATTAGAGGAACTGAATTTATTCTCTCTTGAGAAGAGGAGAATAAGGGGGGATATGATCAACATGTACAAATATATAAGGGGTCCATATAGTGAACTTGGTGTTGAGTTATTCACTTTATGGTCAACACTGAGGACAAGGGGGCACTCTTTACGTCTAGAGGAAAAGAGATTTCATCTCCAAATACGGAAAGGTTTCTTCACAGTAAAGCCCCATACACACTATCAGTTTTCCTGATGGTTTTCTCTTCAGGTTTACCAAAACCATCGAATATGAGGTCAAACCTTAAGCGTTTCAATTTGAATGCAATCAGGCAGGTCCTTGTACTACATGGTTTTGGTAAACCTGAAGAGAAAACCATCAGGAAAACTGATAGTGTGTATGGGGCTTAAGAGCTGTGAAACTGTGGAACAGACTCCCTCCAGAGGTGGTTCTGGCCAGCTCAGTAGAATGCTTTAGAAAAGGCCTGGATACTTTCCTAAATGTACAGAATATAACTGGGTACTAACATTTATAGGTAGACTTGATCCAGGGAAAATCTGATTGCCTCTTGGGGGATCACAAAGGAATTCTTTCCCCTGCTGTAGCAAATTGGATCATGCTCTGCTGGGGTTTTTCGATCAACTGTGGGTATATGGGATTGTATGATATTATTTTTCATTTATTTATTTTTATGGTTGAACTAGATGAACTTGTGTCTTTTTTCAACCCAACTATGTAACTGAACGTGTGTACCTAGCATTAGGCTGGGGGTGGGGATTTGACCTAGCTCTGTTGCTTAAAGGGTAAATCAGATTTCAGGCATCCCCTGCAACAAAAATTTCATTTTTGGTGAGATACTCCCAATAGGAAATCATGTCTAAAGAGATGCAGGCCCAGCAGCTTTTCTCATTTGAGCCCTGCAGGTGCAGCAGCTGATAATAATTATGAAGCCACTCCCATACAGATTCACTGTGCACATGGACACAAACAAACATATATTTCTTCAGAATAAAAAAAGGTAGGAATCTGCAAAAAAAGTTTGTTAAAAGGTCAAGTTACTGGGCTGGTGGCGGTCTCTTGGCCGAAATGCAAATGACAGGTAATACTGTACATAGTATTTTGGTGGTATTTGTAGCTCATTGTTTGGACTTCAGCTTTAAGAGCAGCATAAACTCTTTTGAAAGCTAATACGTTTGGCTAAGAGGCAGTTATAGAGAATGAGGGAACATTGGGTGCAATGGAAACATTTAGGAGTCTATAAACCCATTTTATGAATTATTTTGCTGGAGTCGCTTTGTAAAATGCTTGCAGCCATTCAGAGCTGTTTTGCTATGTTGTAGTGACACCTAGTGGCCAATGTACAGAATTTCACAAAATTACCCAAATGTCAACTTCTGACTTTCAGGCACAAATTTGGAGGATTCCTTCCTAGAAATGTATTCAGTTCTGACAATCTGCAGTAGAGAAATATTTATCATCCTATAATATGAGACAGCAATGGGTATTACTGGATTCTACAGCATTTGAAATATGTCTTGAGGCTACGTTTGCATCTGAGCAGCGTTTTAACGTTGCACCCCAAATGCGAGTAGCAGCAGCCGTGTGTTTTCCATGTCACAAAGCACGCATCGATGAGCAGGTTGGTATGTGCGCTTCTTTGGCACATTTTTCATACAACAGACGAACTACTACCCGTATCTGGGGTGCCATTTAAGATAATATCTCAAACAAAAGGTTTTTATTGAACCAAAATGACAGTACAAGTAAAGAGCTCCAGCACAAAAACATTACCCATATTCGACGTGGCGCAGCACATCCATACATCAGAAAATAGGTACCCCACCAAAAGCATTTACATGAAACAAGAACCAAGGAAAAACATTAGATACATTTGTACCGACACAGTCCACGTCCCCATCAGTCAAATCTCAATTTCCCACATAGCCGCCCCCCCCCCCCCTACATCCCAGCACCCCATATCCTGTGCTAACCAGCCAGTATTTTATCTGAGTCTAAAAATTCATTTAAAATAATATCACCGTAAGCATGTTGCATATTTCAGTGCATTTTTGTGGGCAGAAATATGCGTTTCTGCTACACTCAGATGTGAATGGGGCAAGTGAAGCACTCATTCCCACTAAACTGTCATTTCCATGCACACGTCCCAGAGCAGCTGCTCCTCTCTAAACATCAAATGAATGTAGTAGCTGGATTTATCATTGGGTCTGCTGCTGATTTATTCCTTTTTTTTTAACGTAATATGGCATTTTAATTGAGCAAGTGTGTTTATGTACAAGTTGTTTTTATACTGCATTGCTACACCGTGGCTGAAATTGGAGTTAGGTCTGCAGTAGGAGCGTCTGCTGTATACAGTGAATTTAAAAAGTATTTGATCCCCTGCTGTATTTGTACGTTTGCCCACTGACAAATAAATGATCAGTTTATAATTTTAATGGTAGGTTTATTTGAACAGAGAGAGACAGAAAAACAACAAAAATATCCAGCAACACACATTTCAAAAAAGTTATAAATCTATTTGCATTTTAATAAGTGAAATAACTATTTTACCCCTTTGCAAAATATGACTTAGTACTTGGTGGCAAAACCCTTGTTGGCAATCACAGAGGTAAGACGTTTCTTGTAGTTGGGCACCAGGTTTGCACACATCTCAGGAGGGATTTTGTCCCACTCCTCTTTGCAGATCCTCTCCAAGTCATTAAGGTTTTGAGGCTGACGTTTGGTAACTCAAACCTTCATATTTTCTATGGGATTAAGGTCTGGAGACTGGCTACACCACTCCAGGACCTTAATGTGCTTCTTCTTGAGCCCTTGCTTTGTTGACTTGGCTGAGTGTTTTGGGTCATTGTCATGCTGGAATACCCATCCATGACACATTTTCAATGCCCTGGCTGAGGGAAGGAGGTTCTCACCCAAGATTTGAAGGTACATGGCCCCATCCATCGTCCCTTTGATTTGGTGAAGTTGTCATGTCCCCTTAGCAGAAAAACACCCCCAAAGCATAATGTCTCCACCTCCATGTTTGACGGTGGGGATGGTGTTCTTGGGGTCATAGGCAGCATTCAGCCTCCACCAAACACGGCAAGTTGATGCCAAAGAGCTTGATTTTGGTGTCATCTGACCAAAACACTTTCACCCAGTTCTCCTCTGAATCATTCAGATGTTCATTATCAAACTTCAGCCGGCCTGTACATGTGCTTTCTTGAGCAGGGGGGCCTTGCGGGCGCTGCAGGATTTCAGTCCTTCGTGGCGTAGTGTTACCAATTGTTTTCTTGGTGACTGTGGTCTCAGCTGCTTTGAGATCATTGACAAGCTTCTTCTGTATAGGTGTATATACAGATGTAGGTGTATGTAGATAAATCAGAAAGGAAAGTGGAATCCTTTCTCCTATGTCTACTCCTGCTCCTTCTGTCGCTTCTCAGCTATCCTTGCCTCAGCTGGCCGTCCCATTTCTCCACAGATCAAGAGTCAGTTACTGCTCATAATACAAAGACCCTCAACAACTATGGTGGGGACCACCGTATAGGTATGTTTTCAGGAAAAGAGTGCCCTCTTGTGCGGATTGCTTTGATTTGCTTCAGCCCCGCATGCCCACGCTCTCAAAAGGGCCGGGCCAAGGCAACGCAGACGTTCTTCAGGGGAGAATAGCCTGGATGGAGCTCCCACTCAGGAGAACATTTCCAAGGAAGACGTCTTTGCTCCTCTTCCCCAGAGCCGGTGCCCCAGCAAGAGTCCTGCAGGGCCTATGGCGCAGTACCTATGCCCAGGAAGCTGGTGAGTAGACACTGCCTGGAGGAGTATGCAGCTAACAGGTAATGCCAAATGTCTTTATTATTGATAAAAGTGGCACAAGATTCTGTTTTGAACTCACCTTAATTACCTGGAGCTACTGTTACACTTGTATTGTAAACTGTTGTAGACTGTTGCCATAGGAGACAGCGTTCCTATCAGTGCAGATGTGGCATCTTGCTGGATGCTTTTACCTGCGTGGCTGTCCTTCTGTAGAAGTCTTGGAGTCCGCCGGGTTGGTGTTGCGGCTGCCTGGCCCTAACCCTCTCTCCCAGAGTTCTGTTTAGGAGAGATGACATCTCTTTGCAGACTGAGGCCCTGACACATGATTCAAATCCCAAATTATCCTGGTGAATCCTGGACAGGTGGCACACCCTAGGTGTCTGGCGCCCATGAATCTACTTTGCACTGCACCCATGCACTGCACTGCACCTTACGACCCACTCTATGTGAAGGGATGTCAGCAACTCATGGCTCTGGAGGTTCTTGTCAGACTGAAGGAGGCCTGGGTCTTTGCTACATATATTACAGATACAGATCAGCAGTCTGCTACTCAGGATATGGAGGCTGCACAGGAAGTCCCACATAGTTGCTTTTTAAACCACTGGAAGAGCATCCTGGCACTTTGGTGGCTAGGGAGGCCATACGGTTGAGACCCTGGGCTGAGTATTGCTTCCTAGAAACAAAAGTGGGAAAGAATGGAAGGAGTTAGAGAAAAATGCCCATATAAACAGGCTGGCAAAACTGTATACCCTGAACAAGCTAAGGGTCAACCTGCTCCTACATACTGTAGCATCTGCAGGTGCCAGCAATAACCAGCCCATGGGTTGGGCGAGTCTAATGGGAATGGTTTAATAATTATAAAGCAGCTGCTGCACCTGCAGGACTCTGAGGAGAGTGACAGGGTCTGCATCCCTTTAGACACGATTTCCTTTTGGAAGTATCTTGCCAAAAATTAAATTTTTGTAGCAGTGGGTGCAAAAAAGTCTGACTTGTATCTTAATGCAGACTTCTGGGAAAAATCAGTCACACAAGTGCATGCCCAGACTCTAGGGCTCAGTTTCCTTTAGTGCGACTTGAGACTGGAAAGTCGCATGACAGGTCGTCCCCCATGATTTCCAATGAGTATCGTTTATATCTGTGCAACTTCAAGCAGCAGCGACTTCAAAATAGTCCCTGCACTACTTTGGTCCCACTTTGTTTCCAGTCACATCAAAATCGCAGCAAAAAAAAAATCGCAGCAAAATCACGCGGCTTTGGGGTTGCAATAGTGGAAACAAAGCCTTAAGGTAAGACCTAGAGGGCACACTTTACGTGTTTCTGGACAGCATGTGGTACAGGTCCTTGGATGAAGGTTTCAGGCACTCATGGTCACTTCGGGAAATTCATCACTGCTCCTCCTCCAGACCATTTCTCTCCCACGGATATGCCAAGCCCACCACAATGCTACAATGCTTACAAACACTTCAGACTCGAGGGATTGCAGGTTTTCTATACAATCCTGTTGGGAGTTTGCAGAGGATGTTGGCTAATGTCCAGTAGCAGATCGGAAGAGGTCGAACCCTTCTGGGCCCTCTGTGAGATCTTTAAGATGAAGTCCATTAAACAGTACAACCACATGGCTGGATGCTGTTGCTGGATTGTCAGGATGCCTATCCTATTCTCACACCTTAGAGGGAAAGCAAAGCCAACTGTCTCCATCCTAATGGTTAGTGTACCCTGGGGGTGCTCTAGTTCCTCTTATTTCTATCAGAGGAAGTCGTGACAGTCAGGAACAGAATTCTGAGGAAGTATACTTCCGCTTGTTTGATGGTTTCTCAGTGCCTCAGTCATCTGGGCACAACGTCATCATGCATACAGATGATTCCTGTGGTGCATGGGCACCTGCGCAAATTTCAATTTCAAGAATTCTGCAAGGGAGGAAAAAGGATCGAACACCGTTAATAACAGTGTTACTCAGTATGAGTAGCGGTCCGCAGTGATGGAAAGTCCTTGAGGAAGTCTCGATCCGTTAGGACCTGTACACTGGAGAATTGCTACAAATCATGTCTACAAGACACTTGGGAAGATGCACTGTGAAGGACTTTCAGTCAAGGCAAGCAGAGATTCCCAGCCAAGGAGGGTAATCTTGAACGACACTGGGGTTCAAACAGCCCCTTTTAGAACTTTGGCCTTACTACACAGAGTCAAGGAAGACCAGTCTCCTTGCAGTTGAGCAACAGGGCAGTAGTTGCCTATATTCATCTCCAGGGTGAAACTCACGGCAATATGCTAGTGAGAGAGATAAAACCCATAACGCCTGGGACCGAAGACCTCCCGGCGGATTTTTGGAACAAGTACAAGCTTCCCAGAGCACAACGAGGGTCTGTGTCCCAGGTCTTCTCTGACCTGATCCACAGGTGGGGCCTACCACAGACAGACCTCCTCGTTTCCCACAATAATCGCAAACCTTGGATATGTCTGACTTTGTTTCCGCACCCCAAGGCGCAGGGGGCAGATGCTCTGGTCTCTCCATGGGACTGCAATCTAACCTATATATTTTTTTCCCCAACATTTCCTGTAAATGAGATTCCTCTTGAGGCGGTCAACAGAGAACATAGTTGTCATAGCCAGTCCTCCATATTGACCAGGAGGCCCTCGGTTTTCCCTCGCCATTCATTTCAGGATACAGAAGACATTGCCCCTCCATAACCTATGCAGACTGGGGCTGTAAGCAGGGGTACTAAAGGGCGACTCCTGTTGCTCCAGTTTCACTCCAGAGTGATCTTTACTTTGTTGAGTGCGAGAAGACATTCTACTTACAACATCTAGGCCTAATTCTGGAACAAGTTTGCTTTTTCTTGGTAGAGCGAGACATTCATCCTACTGCCCTTTCAGTGCCAGCTGTTCTATACTTCCTCCAGGACTTAGCCTATCCTCACATAGCTCACAAGCGTTGGCTGTATTGGCAATAACACATTTAAATGGGCCAATAATCCTTTAGTTTGCACAACTTTTGATTTTTTGGAGAGTAGGTCACCAAGGAAAAGATATATTGAAGTTGCTGGTTTTCATATCAGTTCAACCGTTCGTTCCAACAGAGCAGTGTTCGGTTCAGGCCATCACTTAAGGCAGTATCAATTGCAAGAACTTAAGGCAGAAGGTTATCGGAGATTCAAGCTCTTGGAGCTTCTAAGTAAAAACAATATATATATATATATATATATATATATATATATATATATATATATATATATATATATATATATATATATTGTTTTTACTTAGAAGCTCCAAGAGCTTGAATATATATATTCTTTTCTTTCCAGAAGGAGCAGAGTTGGTCTTTTAGATCATCTTGCCACAAACATAGCAACAGCCTGCTATTTAACAGACAGCTGGACATTGCCTAACTTTCCAGAACATCACACAGGAAAGTCTCACAAACTGATCATTTTCATAACTTTAAAGTAGTATCTGTCCACAATTGTGCCTTTCACGTCATCTAAATAAACCGTTTGTCATTCCAGCTGGGAATCAAGGGAAAGGGGTTACTGCCTGGACCCTAGCAGGCTTGGTTGTACATATAGGACTAGGGGTCGCGAGCCTCAGTCAGCGATGGCGGAGCACTCTACCAGAGCAGTTGAAGCCTCATAGGCAACACATTCAAAAGAATCTATGGTGCCCATCTGTAGAGGGGTATAGTGGTCTTCCCAACATTCCTACTCAAACTTGACAGAATAGAACTGGGGGCCCTGTCATCAGGGAACTTTGTAGGAAGGACTATTCAGTCCTCTGTCTCATCCTAATTAGAAGATTGTTTGGACAAGTAGATCCCACCCTGTCAGCTAGTTATTTATCACTAGTATTCTGCCATGTTGGCGTATGGAAAATGGTATCAAATACTTACCGTAATTTTCCTTTCCTGACGCCAAACCATGGCAGCATATAAGCCCACCCATGTGCGTTCGGTATGTGGCTTGTTACAAAGAATAGGGTGGCGGCTAACCATGCCTTAATTTATGCTATTCACTGGTCCTGAGGGAGTGGTGAAGAGGCGGAGCTCTATCACTAGTATGCTGCCATGGTTTGGCGTCAGGAAAGGAAAATTACGGTAAGTATTTGATACAATTTTCCATTTTCACTCATTAAAATGCAAATCAATTTATAACTTTTTTTTAAATGCGTCTGGATATTTTTATTGTTATTCTGTCTCTCACTGTTAAAATAAACCTACCATTAAAATTATAGGCTGATCATCTTTGTCAGTGGGCAAATGTATAAATCAGCAGGGGATCAAATACTTTTTTCCCTCATTGTAAGCAAGAAGAAAAGTATACCTGAAATAGTTTACAGGATGGGAGTTCAAAGTGAGAAGCATGGTACTTCAGCCCCGGACCATTTGGCTGCCCAAAGACCAGAGCACTTTTTGCAATTCAGCACTGCGTCGCTTTAACTGACAATTGCGCAGTCGTGCGACGTGGCTCCCAAACAAAATTTACGTCCCTTTTTTTACCACAACTAGAGCTTTCTTTTGGTGGTATTTGATCACCTCTGCGGTTTTTATTTTTTGCACTATAAACAAAAATAGAGCGACAATTTTGAAAAAAAAAATCAGCAATATTTTTTACTTTTTGCTAAAATAAATATCCCCCAAAAATATATAAAAAAAAAATTGTCCTCAGTTTAGGCCGATAAGTATTCTTCTACATATTTTTGGTAAAAATAAAAATATTGCAATAAGTGTTTATTGAATGGTTTGCGCAAAAGTTATAGCGTCTACAAAATAGGGCATAGTTCTATGGCATTTTTATATAAAAAAAATATATATATATATATATATTTTTTTACCAGTAATAGCGGCGATCAGCGTTTTTTTTTTATCGGGACTGCGACATTATGGCGGACACATCGTACATTTTTGACGCCATTTTGGGACCATTGTCATTGATACAGCGATCAGTGCTACAAAAATGCACCGATTACTGTAAAAATTACACAGGCAGTGAAGGGGTTAAGTGTGTTCTAACTGTGGGGGCGTGGCTACGTGTGACACGACACTGATCCCAATTACAGGGAGCGGTGATCAGAGTCCTGTCACTAGGAAGAATGGGGAAATGCTTGTTTACATCAGCATTTCCCCATTCTTCCTCTCCGTTAGACGATCGCGGGTATCCCCGTGGACATCGAGTCCGTGGGACCCGCAGTCAGACTCATGGAGCTCGCAGCGGTGTGCCCAAAATGCCGCATTTTAAAGTAGACCTGTACGCCCATATGCCCAGCTGAGCCATTGTGTGGATGTATATCGTTGTGTGGTTAAGGATCCGGGTGATGTAGGGCAACAACATGGAGTTTGCAGACTTGCACGCTATAAAAAAAAAATGGCGTCAATGAGGGATCATGAAAGTATGCGCATTACTGTACAAATCTTTAGAGTGTTCAAGTTGTTGTAGATCACTTGAAGTTATGGATTTGCACACAAATGTTGTGATGACAAAATTCAACAATGGTACAAAAAAATGGTCAATGATGGTGGAACGTTCCAACTGTACTTTTTCTGAAGACAATCACCAAGGATGGATTTACACACCTAACACTTTGGGATGAAGTTCGGCTTTCTGGCAAATTCCCAGGATTCTTGAAGGTTGCAAACTAAGCTTTTGTCTGAAAATTTGTAAGCTGACTGTCAGAAATAAGAAACAATCTAGAACACGTCTAGCCTTACCTCTGCTCAGCTGAGTCACAAGAGCCAAAAATATAAAAAGGAGCCGATACTTTTTGTACAACGACCGTATGAAACTGTTTGTGTTGTTTTTAATATGTGACTTTATGTTTATATAAAATAAAAATGTGTTTTATATATTTGTCTCTAATTTAAACAATATGCACCAAAAAAACTCCCATTCCCTACTTCTCTATTTGAAATTCTATAAAGGAATGGATAACCCAGCCCCTTACTATAAAAGGGTGGGCTCACAGCAGTCAAATGATCAGTGTATAGCCGGACCTGCTTGGCGAGGTTGCCAAATCATAAGTGTTCCTGCAACACAAAATCACACAATATTCATTGTACAGGCGCATGGTGGTGCCATTATGTTCTTGATGCCACCCCAACGCATCATTCGTGTGAGCCAAGCCACATGGTAACATGCATTTTAGTGGGGCACAATGTATTTATTTTATTAAAAAGGGTCATCCAGTACTATTGTGCACATTTTCTTATGTAGGGCAGCCTATTGAAATGAAGGGGGCTATCACATAGGTGTAAACAGAGCCTTACAGACAGCTGACAACTTTGAAGGGAGAGGCGCCCCTTTTTCTTTTTAGTACTACTATTTTTACATGATGCCATCGGTATAATCCCATGGCAGTGTCTGGATCCCTATGCCTTTTGATTTACAGTAGCTTGCTTTTTAGGGCTTATTCACATATACAGCAGGGGAAGGGGTAGTTTAAAAAAAAAAAGGCATTTGGCTTAACCTAGCACAGCAATTTGGGGGAGGGGGTTGTTGTGTACACATATTGTGGCCATAGCAAAAGTTATACACCCAGATTTGTTTATCTTATCTAACAGTAAATTTGTGCACATCTTTCGCCCTCCTTTCCTGTTCCTGAAATCCACACGAATATAGAAAAGATAACTTTCCAATCTTTACATATATTAAAATGCATTGAACAACTTGCTACTTAGCTTTTCTTAGAATGCTGCAAAACAATACACCAATTCCTAAAGACTGGTGCAAACAGAGTTTGCAAAAGGGTCTCTCCTGCGGTCTAAAAGTGGTTCAGCGTGCGACAAATTCATGGACCTTTCTAGAATTTATACCGGACTTTGGTGCATGCTGTGCCACCCTTGCAAAGTCTGTCAGTTTCTCTGTATGCCAAAAGAGATTTGGTCTTATGCCACGTACACACGACCGTTTTTCGGGTTGTAAAAAATTAAGTTTTTAAGGGTCTAGAAAAAACTATTTTTTTTTTAACCCGATCATTAAAACAGCCTTGCCTACACACGATCGTGAAAA
Organism: Rana temporaria; assembly: GCF_905171775.1. Taxonomy (NCBI): domain Eukaryota; kingdom Metazoa; phylum Chordata; class Amphibia; order Anura; family Ranidae; genus Rana; species Rana temporaria. The sequence continues at coordinate 50,114,268 of NC_053493.1, forward strand.
AAAAAATGCTCTAGCAAAGTGCGGTGACATACAATACGTACGACGGCACTATAAAGGGGAAGTTCCATGCGGATGGCGCCACCCTTTGTGCTGCTTTAGCTGATTTTGTGTTAGTAAAAGACGATTCGCGCTTTTCAGTCTGTTACTGCGTGATGAATGTGCTTACTCCATTAAGAACGGTAGATTTACCAGAACGAGCGCTCCCATCTCATAACTTGCTTCTGAGCATGGGTGTTTTTTTCAAGTCGTTAAAGTCCACACACGACCATTTTTTACAACCTTAAAAACGCAGTGAAAAAATAGAGCATGTTCGAAATTTTTAATTGGCCATTTTTTAGATCGTGAAAAATGCTCTGGAGCCCACACACGATCGTTTTTAACGACATAAAAAAACAGCATTTTTTACAACCCGAAAAACGGTCGTGTGTACGCGGTATTAGTCCTGTAAACTGTTTAAGAGTCAGATGGAGGAAATATGTCACTGAGAAAATAGTAAAGTGACCGGTTTGCACTAAAGGAAAAGATGAAATATACGATTAATGAAACAAATTCTCTAATGCAATGTCACCAGCCCAGAAAGCATTGTCCCCATACAGAACATGTCTCCTGAGGGAGGTGAAGCTCGTTCAGTCTCAGTTTTATTCCTGAGCACACCCTGTACTAAATGATTTCTAAGAATACAAATGGGATATAATAAACATTCAAAACACCAGTTTTATAAAGTTTAAACAAAATAAAAACTATTTTAAAACTTAAAATCTTGTCCTTTCACACGGATTCAGCTTATATCAGTTTACACTTCAGTTCTCATCACGGGCCACCTAAGTGACTTGGTAACTGGTCACAGGCCACAATGTGCGGATGTCAGGTCCATGTCCACTTTGCATATGCAGAGCAGACACGGACACACCCCACTCTACTCTATGGGCCCTCCCATCTGCCCAGACAGGTGATAGATCCCCCTTCTGTTTTAGCGTGGGGATCGCCAAACTACAGCCCTACAGCTGTTGTGGAACTACACGTCCCATAAGGCCGCCCCCCCCCCCCCAGTACTGTAACTGCTGACTTTTAATATATGGACACGCACCTGTCAAGGGAGCCCGCAATGTCAGCACTCCAGCTGATCTATCAGGTGCAGCCGACGCCACTGGTAAGGGAACCTGGCAGTGAAGCCTTTTGGCTTTACAGCCGATTCCCTACTGGGCATGCGCAAAGCCTGGCAGCAGGGGAAGGAGGAGCAAGCTGAAATTCTGAGAGGTGGCACCGTCTCCAAAAGTGGGGGAACAGTACCTGTCAAAAACAGGTATATGTTGTTCCCCTCCCCCCCTTGAATTGTGGCACTGGGGGGGGGGGGGGGGAGACGGATAAGCGGAAGTTCCACTTTAAATAGGTAAAATTGTGATTACCTTTTTAGATGCTCTTTTCTGGAACTTCCAGCAATGAAAAAAATTGACTTAGTTCTCTGTTATGAGGGACTGTGAAGTTGTGCTTGCCATAATTGACTCTGATTAGATATCTGCCTGCACAATACAGACAGTCGTACAAGAACACCATCTGTCCTACAAAGGGTAAAAGGTTTGGGAATTGACTTCTCCATTGTATGGTAATGAGAACTGGACTTTGTCATGTGTGTTGTGTGACTGAACACATAACACAGATATAATACCGGGGTCTTCAAACTTTTTAAAAATGGTCCATTTTACTGTCCTTCAGACTTTAGGGGGGCCGGACTGTGGCCATTGGGAGTAGAAAAGGTCCCGACGTCAGAATAAACAATGCCCCAGTGGGAGGAATTGTGCTCCATCTTTGGCGTCAGTGGGAAGAATTGTGCTCCATCTTTGGCGTCAGTGGGAAGAATTGTGCTCCATCTTTGGCGTCAGTGGGAAGAATTGTGCTCCATCTTTGGCGTCAGTGGGAAGAATTGTGCTCCATCTTTGGCGTCAGTGGGAAGAATTGTGCTCCATCTTTGGCGTCAGTGGGAAGAATTGTGCTCTATCTTTGGCGTCAGTGGAAGGAATTGTGCTCCATCTTTCCCCCGTGTTTGGCATCAGTGGGAGGAATTGTGCCCCGTGTTTGGTGTCAGTGGTAGGAATTGTGCCCCATCTTTGGCATCAATGGGAGGAAATGTGCCCCTTCATTGGTGTCCGTGGGGAGGGGGGGGGGTCTATGTCCCATTGTTGGTATCAGTGGATCAAAATATTTCCCCAAGGGCCAGAAAAAAAAAAACAAGCAAAGAGCCGCATCTGGTACCTGGGCCACAGTTTGGAGACCACCAATATCATAGGTTGTTCTCAAATGTGACTGCAAGGGTATGTGCAAAACACTTTAAATCCCAATTTCTGAAAGGGAAGGAGGCTGTACAAAGTCAAAAGAATACTACAAAACTGTGTGGATAGAAAGAATGCCCTAACACTTACACCATAGGCTTGATGTTCACTAAAGTGGTTTTTGTTGGAAGAATTACCCATTTCTAAAAAATCTGGTGTATTTCTAAATCTATAATCTGCATCAAACATGTTTAATAAAAAAACACTACAACAAGTGATCCTCTTAAGAAGACCTTATACAACTTTGAAAAGTAAATGCCCTGCCTATGAGCAGACACCACAAGTTGGCCCTTATCACTTTCAGTATTGAGAAAAGCTTCTTCTGTGCACTCCCGGATTTAGATTTATTTTTACTGGAACTAATAGATGGTGGCTAAAGCTTCGCTAGCTGGCATTCCACAGTGTAGTGTGTGTGTGTGCAGTTACTGGCCGCAGACATGAAATATGAACAAAGCATATCCCTCTATAGTGTGTACTTGTCTGAACTAAGACCACCAAGTAATTTCTGTCTGCTGCCTTGTTCCTCTGCCATCAGCATGAATCACTTCTGACACCAAGAGAAAAATAGTGACAGGGGAGGGATCTCCAGCTGATTGACAGCCTCGGTTCTGTTCCTGTGTGAAGGGGGTGTGTCCCCCTACCCTCCAATCAACTGTCAGAGCTCTCCCCCCTGAGCCAAAATCAATTTCATTACTGGCTTCATCAGCATTATGTCTGCCCGGAAAGAGCCGGTTGTATCTGGAAGACTATAATTTTATCCAGTGCTTTTTCCCCCAGAGAATAGGTGCAGCAACTCAACCCCCCCCCCCGCAACTGGTGGGTGTGGACAAATACATTATAGTGGGAAAATCTTAAAGGGGCAATAAATACCAGGCGGGTGTTATGTACAGAGTTGAGCATCAGGGCTGTCTTATGCACAGAGTTGCACCCTCAGGGGTGCACTCCTTACATGTGCAGGGGTTGAGGAGTGTGCTACATAGAGTGCAGGGTTTAGGGGTGTGTTATGCACAGGGTGCAGCATTCAGCTCTTTGACAGGCTGTCCACATCTGCTCCACTCTTCCCTAGCCCCCACCTCTGTCTACATCTCCCTCCACAGCCATCATTCCCCCACCCCCATATCTGTGTGGCACAGTGAAGGCAGCTCTGACTCTCTCGCACTAGCAGGGAGATCACTGGTTGGCATTTGGGCACAGATAAGAACCACAGTGCAGCTTACCACGTGATGCCCGATCCCACAATGCACCTGCAATCTGCATGTCCCTTATCCCTGCTGTAAGTGCAGGGTAGGCAGAGATCTGTGAGAGCCACAGAGAAGAAAGCTATCCTTGTAAACACAGAAGTAACAGTGTAGAGCGGAGAGTGAGAGCCACATTCCGCCACGTTCTGTTTAAAAAAAAAAAAAAGCCCAGGGTGCAAGGGCCACATGAAAAAACCTGGAGAGCTGGATTCAGCCCGCGGGCCTTGTGTTTGACATATTTGCTGTAGATGGAGGTCCAGATCCGAAGTCCCATCTAGAGAAAAATACAGACTTGACCCTGAATCTGAGGACTAACCTTTTTGCTTCTTGATCCTGTTTGAGCTGTGCTGATTAGAGTTTCTGCTGAGGACACCAACCAGAGCTGCATTTACTAAATGATGCCTCTTTTTAACACTGACGGTATACATCAGGGGTGCCCAACCTTTTGAAGCGCGAGGGTCCCTTAAGTGGGCCACAATGAGGGGAGCAGGTGGATGACAGGTCACATGTACTCTATAGGCCCTCCGATCCGCCCAGATGGAAGGGGACGAGTTCCCTTCTATTTTTTTTTTTTGAGGATTGAAGGTAGGCAGGCGTAAACGGACAAAAGTCTGTTTACATCTGCCACTCTGTAGATGTGAATTGAGGGTCAGATTGGGTAGGGTGGATTGTGTGAAAAGGGCCTAAGACTGCTTTCACACTGATGTGCTGCAGCTTACCCACACCGTGGGTGCAGCGTAGTAGTGCACCTATGTCTAACCTGAGGGTTAGCTGAACTTTGCCATACACTCTGCCTGTGGCAAAAGTTGGCACTGTACAGGAAGCATCGGCTCCATTTTCTTCCTTTACCACCAGCTTCATGCACAACACTGATGCTGTGGTATGACGGGTTGGCAACCTGCGATCTGGGCTTGCCAACCCACCATTCCAGAGTAGGAGGTCGCGGGCCACATCAGAGGGCTCCGCAGGCCACTGGTTGGCCATCCCTGGTATACACCCTTATGGAAGCCCACTTCAAGTTTTTAGAGTAAGACATACTGATGGCCAATTTCCCTGAAGGGCAACAGGGTTGCCTACGACTTACACCCCCCCCCCAATTTTGTAGACGCTATAACTTTTGCGCAAACCAATCAATATATACGCTTATTGCTTTTTTTTTTTTTACCAAAAATATGTATAAGAATAAATATTGGCCTAAACCAATGAAGACTTTTTGGGGGGGGGGGGGATATTATAGCAAAAAGTAAAAATAGGATTTTTTGTACTCACCGTAAAATCCTTTTCTCTGACGTCCATGGACGGACACAGCTCCTTAAGTCTTGACAAGTGGGTTATGTTCCCTGTTTACAGGAGAGGACTAGGCAGAAACATGTTAAATGGTTAAATACATGTTAAATTAACAGAGTTGAACAGCCCCGCCCAGGGGGCGGTCCCTCCAGACATAACCCTCCTCACTGCAGCATGCAGCCTCAGTTCGTAACAAGCAGTACAAACCTAAAAAGGAGGGGTGGGAGCTGTGTCCGTCCATGGACGTCAGAGAAAAGGATTTTACGGTGAGTACAAAAAATCCTATTTTCTCTTATCGTCCGTGAACGGACACAGCTCCTTAAGTCTTGACAAGTGGGACGTCCCCAAGCAGTGTCAAAACGAGGGGTGGGAAATATACCAGTAAAACCAATTTTAACTTCACCCCAAAACAAGCAGAGCTCCTCAAACAGAGGAGATGCAACTTAAAAACGGCCGCCTGCAAACGCTAGCGGGCGAAAGCATCATAAGATGCATTCACAGCAACCAGGACATTTTGAAAAACAAAAACGTGAACGGACGACCAAGTTGCCGCCCTGCACACCTGTGACACTGACGTATGAAGTCGGAAAAAACCTCGGAAGCACCAGGTGCCCTGGTCGAAAGTGCCGCGACCGGAACAAGGGGGGCCTGCCCCCTAAGAGCATAGGCCTGTATGACGGTCTGTCAGATCCACCGAGACAGGGTGGTCGACGAGACCGCCAGGCCCTTTGTGGGCCAGACACGGACACAAAAGAGGGTCAGATCTCCAAAACGGAGCCGTAGCAGGTAGATACACCCGCAAAGCGCGTACCACGCCTGAAGTATGAAAAGCAACCTCCGCAGGATGCGCCGGCCGAGGACAAAAAGGACGGACGGAACAATGCCCCTATTCAGGCGAAAGTCCGAGACCACCTTCGGAAGAAGGGAAGGTCGCGGGCGCACCACCACCTAATCCTTATGGAGGATCAAGCATGGCAGCTTGCAAGACAAGCCCACCAGCTCAGAGACCCCTCTAAGGGAAGAAAAGGGCCACCTTTCGAGATCGTGTTAAGAGAAAATCTCTCTGAAGTTTCCAAAGGGAAAGCTCCTGAGGAACCAGGAGCACCAGAGTCAAAACTCATTGGGGAAGAGATGGGCCAAGAGGGGAGCACAAAGAGGTACCCACCAGGGAACGGGCCCCAAAGGGCCACTGAAAGAACACAGCCAAGGCTGAACTCTGCTCCCAAACGGTGCTTAAAAGTAATTTGAGATCCACACCAAGCTGTAAAAAACAGCAGGACCCTGGCCATCGAATACGTCCGTGGACGTCACTTCATCTCTTCGCACCAAGAGATGTAGGTCTGCCAGGTGTGACTGTAGATTCTCCTGGAAGAAGACTACCATGCCCTCAACATGGTTGAGATGACCGAGTCAGACAGACCCCGGTCTCTTAAAGTCTGGCTACCAATAGCCATATTGAGTAAGTTAGTGACTGTACAACAGAAGGAAGTATGGAACCTCGAGACAGAAGGACCTCTCGCCCTGGCGACGGCCAGGGTACCTCCGTTATGAAGCGCCCGAAAACGGCGTACCAAGGATGTCAATGTCAATCTGGAGTGATTAGGAACATCGGGATCCCCTCAGCCTCCACTCTATGGAGCACCTGAGGAAGCAACACAAATGGAGGAACGGTATAAGGCCGCTGATACAGACCCCCACAGGGTCACCAGCGCAACTTACGCGTCAGTACCAGAGCACTAGACCTGGTCACTACTTCGACACCCTTGTGGTGGAGGGGAGCGGCCAGGAGATCCACGAGTGGAAAAAAACCAAGGCGAGCCCGAGCCGTGTAACGACACAGATCTTCCTGGGCTTGAACCCAGAGGCAACTGCCTGCAGGGCAGGCAGTCTACCGCTGAGGCATAATCTCGCCTGCCCTGTGAGACTCACTTCCTGCAAGGGAGCCGAAACACCCCCGGGCACAGAAAACCAGTCACCCTGGTCCAGCATCAGGTGACTCCAGTAGTCCGCCTGCTGGCATACCCATGGTAGACCGAAGCCACAGTCGTGGCGTTGTTGTCTAGTACCTTGCAACCGCCTCGAACACGAGGAGAATCAAAGCCTGATCATGGGACAAAGAACGGTAGACAGGGTCCACAGCACCCAGGCGGCCTCCTACCTAGGTACTAACCAGGCCCGACCCTGGGTAGCCACCAAGATCAGAAGAGAGCAGGCACATTCAGGAAGTTGTGGCCGTAGGTCCATGCAAATCCAGCGACTCTGGGCCGACTGGACCCCCCCAGGGGTCCCCACAATCCGTGAGGCCTGCATCAGTCTTAAACAACGACCACTGGAAGGAAGGAACAACTTCCCGGGCCGAAGATCCAGGGATCTCCGTCCCAACTCAGAAGACTCCGACTAAGTGGCGCACCTGAATCTGCCGATTACAGAGACAAGAAATTTTTTACCACCTGGACAGTATTTCCTGGAAAGCCCAAGTGTGGAACTGGGCATACAGTACCGCCTTGAAGAAGGCTACCCATAGGTCCCGAACCAGCATGCACCCGGAGAGAAGACCGATAGCGTGATGCCAATACCCTCACTGCAGACTGAAGAGTCTGCAATTTCTCCAGGGGAAGAAGGACCTTCGCTCCCTTTGAGTCGGACTCAGGACCGGCTCCAAATGTTTAGCACCCACCCGAGACTTCGGGGGGTCTGAATGGCTATAAACAGCTCCATTAGGTCTGAGACAGAAGCTGCCCTCAGAAGAAGGTCGTTCAAGAAGCCCACGAGGCAAAACCTCACTGTCCCAACAAAGTTAGGATAATTGCGAGCTCCTAGGTGAAAGCCCTCAGTGCCAACGCCAGATCAAGAGGGAGGGCCACAGACTGACAGAAGCCCTCCCCCATCATGGAGCACAGAAAATTCTGTGACATGTGCAAAACGGGACATGCATGTATGCGTCCCTGCGGGACTTACAAGTCCCACACTGTTCTCAGGCAGACCAACAAGCCGGGCGAGGAATAAACAAGAAAAGAACTCCAAGGCCGAGAAGCGGTATTCTGAGCATCCCAATGGCAATCCCATTGACTGGGAAGCACTGGCTGCAACAGACACAGCTTCTATGGTGACACAACTTGGATGTGTTTGAGCCTATGGGACACCTGCCTTAGACCGGCCGGACGAGTCACAAGCGATCAACAATGCACAGATATTCCAAACTGCCCTCACATCTTGTTCTATGGATAGGCGTAAACCCTATCTAGGACTCTGAAGAGACCACCTCGCAGACCCATCAGTCAGAGAGCAGGGAGATTCACTGAATTGTGAACCTGTAAGCCGCCCCCCCCCCCACCTAGAGCAGGGAGGGAAGACGACTGCATAGGGCGATTACGCACCCAGGGACAATTGAGTCCCCCAGCTGAGCCATTGTCGGCCCCCGTAATAATACATACACAAAGTTTGTATGTATATTATGGAAGTGTATGCACACATGTCTTTGGAGGGTGGGAGGAAACCGGAGTACCCGGAGGAAACCCACGCAGACACAGAGAGCGACAAAGTAAGCTCCAGCTAGATTGGTGTCAGTGTCCGGAATTCGGACCGATGATCTTGCTGACAAGTAATGAAATTAACCACTACACCACCGCGTACCATCTCTGAAACAGAAGCCCTGGATAACAAGGACGCAGCATTCAAAGAAGCATCACAGACCTATATGAGGCCCTGGACCAACGGGTCCACTAGCCTAATATCCTTGGTACAGAGACGGTGCTCACTCAGAAATCGACTGAGACTCCAGAGTAGTAGCCACAATAGGCCGCAAGACGGACCCCAGCATGGTAAACATGACAAGGGCCAGTACCTCGGATCTTCTAACAGCCAGATCCATACAAGCGGGGACTCCCGTAATAGGGAGAGTGGTCAGCTATACATGACACCCGGAGGATCCCCTGAAAGGGTTCTCCTCAAAAGGGCACTGAACCGCCAGGCGGTGAGGGACTACCTCAGCGGCTTTTCTCATTCCGCATCTTAGAAATTATCAAAGAAGGGCAAGAAGGAGAGAACCTACACAGAGCGGTCTGATTTGTGAGATCCAAAAAAAGACAGAGCCCTCGGCGGAAACACAGCTGCACTATACAGCTTAAGAGAGTCCCTTACAGCAGTGAGAAGCGCACCCATAAATGCCTTATCCTGCTCTTTTTACTACCCAGGTACCTGGTCCATGGCTTCATAGCAGAAAAACAAAAGTACCCCCCTGAGGGTGGGACTTTAAAAGGTGACACACAAAAAAAAAAAAAAAAAGTGTCATATAGACCATAGAAAAAAGATAAAAAACACATATGGTCACAAATTCAATAATACGGAGCATTCCCCAGGGGGTAACGGAGGGAGGGGGCACTCTTTTAACCCCCGCCCATCCGCATTCCGCCCCCAGCCTGGCCCAAAAGTGTCCAGGGCTAACAAAGAAGTCTCTGTGGAGATCCCAGGTGCTAACACCTGCCGCTGAGCATGTTGGGGGGAAGGACCAGATACTGACTCCAAATATAAAAGACATTTACATGTGTATGTAATACCTGTCTTAACATAAAAACTGACGCTCCCAGGGCCCTATACAGGGCATCTTAACTCCCCGGGTCAGCGCAGCGAGTGGGTAACAACTTATCCCAATATAAGTCTGTTAGCATAGCCAGGGGACTCACCTCAGGAGGAGACTGCCCAGCGCTGCCGACCGCTCTCATCACACAGCGTGTGGAGAGGAAAGAAACCATGAAGGAACTGCGGCGTCTGCAGGGACCTGTGTGCGCCGTAGATACAGCACTAGGGGTCAGGACTGCACAAAGATGGCCGCCCGCTGCACATGGGACAATGGGAGTTTTCAATGTAATTGAAAACCTCCCAAAAAATGGCGCCAGCGTCGGCCAAACGCCACATTTTAAACAGGGAAAGCCTCCTAGAGCCTTTACAGTGAAAACCCCCACAGGAAAAACCCAGTATCAGACAGTAAAAGGTGCCAGATAACACAGCCCTCTCAGGAAAGCCCCCCCCCCGGACAGCGTGCCTTAGCAATGCAGCAAGGGAACGGAGCAGGGAAGGGAGGAGTGCTCCTCCACTGTCAGAGCACCTCCGAACCCCAGGAATGCCCAGCCGTACCAACCCACCGAAGTAGGAGGGACTGTACTTACCCGTCCGAGCGAGGACTCGCTGACGCATTCCTGACAGACATACAACCGCAATGGAGGTAGCTGTCGGCCCGGTCCACTGTGAGTGAGGCAACACCACAGCCACAGCCACAGCCCAGTCATATGTGGACCTCAGAGCAAAGCTCACGGCCACCTCAGGAGTCATGAGGTACGGCGTGGCAGACCAAGCCTCTTTGCATAGGTGTGTCCACGCTTGCTGGTCGGACTGAGTAGACTACAAGGATCTATAATATCCAGCCTGTCACTCAGCCGACAGTTGAAAGAAGATTCTTCAAGAAAAAGTGAAAATAAAATAAGATAGAATAAAATAAAATTTCTCCTCAGGGCGCTGGGCCCAAAGGGAGCCATACGTCCTTCTCCTTTGCTAGGCAGAACGAAACTGAGGCTGCATGCTGCAGTGAGGAGGGTTATGTCTGGAGGGACCGCCCCCTGGGCGGGGCTGTTCAACTCTGTTAATTTAACATGTATTTAACCATTTAACATGTTTCTGCCTAGTCCTCTCCTGTAAACAGGGAACATAACCCACTTGTCAAGACTTAAGGAGCTGTGTCCGTCCATGGACGATAAGAGAAAAATTGTTTTCTTTCAAAACTGTCGGTCTTTTTGTTTGTTTATAGCGCAAAAAATAAAAACCAAGAGAGATGATCAAATACCACCAAATTAAAGCACTATTTGTGGGGAAAAAGGACATACATTTTGCTTGGGTACAACGGCGCACAACTGCGCAATTGTCAGTTAAAGCGATGCAGTGTCATATCGCAAAAAATGGACTGGTCATTAAGGGGGTAAATCCTGTCGGAGCTGAAGTGGTTAACTAAATTCTACACCACACTTTTTTTTAAGGTTATTATCCGAATAATCAAAACAATAAATCAGCAAACAAATTAATCATGAAAATAATCGTTAGTTGCATCCTTATTCACACCAAATATTAATTTGAATTTTCTCTTCTGTTCATTTAATTTCTATTTTGTTAATTGATAAAAAAAACACAAACAAAAACACACTTCTATTTTTAAAGTCATTCTTACTTTACAGCTTTTAACACGGCCTAAAACTTTCTGTGATTCTCAACCTCAGTCCTGAAGTACCCCCAAGAGGCCATGTTTTAGGAATTTCTCTTAAATGGCTGTCCAAAATACCAAGCCATTGACTGATCACCTGTGCAAGATAAAGCAAAACCTACCCGTTGGGGGTACTTGAGGACTAAGGTTGAAAACCACTGGTGTACATGGATCGAAATTTGGCCACTTCAGCAGGGACCTGACAAAATTCATCAGATATAGGCAGGTGGATTGTACACAAGTCGATCTAGTTGTGTACAACCAGCCTGTTGGGCTGTAGCTGGCAACACTGATCATTGTATTCTGATGGCAGGGAAGGCTCCCCGCTGTCAATCTATAATAGCACAGTGGAACAGATTCCCTCATGTGTGGCTGGGAGAATCGGATAATGTTTTTCTGTTCAGCCCGCTGGTTAAATGAAGAATATATGGGCTGCCTTACCTTTCCCGAAACATGTCACATCTTCTGCTGGAGGCTTAGATACCCTTGAAAATGCCATTCACCACCATGTCTCCTGTTACGAGTCATCTGCTCTACCCCTTTCACAACTCTCATTTTCAGTCGATTGTATTGTTTCAATGTAAAATAAATTATTTTATACCTTCCACAATCGGTATGTGATTTATTCTGTATTTGCCCTTTTTGTATATTTGAATATTCATTTTTCTGAATTTTTCAAAGAAATAATCTAAATGATATGTTAACAAAAATGAGTGTATAAACCTTCTGCGCTAACTGTATCCACACCGCCAAACTAACACAAAACATATCCAAATCTATAACTGAAACTCTTAACCACTTGACCACCGCCCCATGTCAAAAAGACGTCCTGTTTTTAAAGTTGAATATCTCGATAACGGCAGCAGCTGCTGCCACAACCGAGATATTCATCTTTTCAGGGGGCGGTGGTGTACACGATAACGGCGGTCTCCGCGGCGGATTCGCCGCAAGATCGCCATTATCGGTGGCGGGAGAGGGGGGCCCCCCCCCTCCCGCCGCTCTCCGCCGCTTACCGGAGCCGTCGGTAGCGGCGGAGGGGATCGGATGTGTCCGGCAGCTGAGCGGGGACGGGACTGAAGGAGAAATCTCCTTCACCCGTCCTCATAGCTCTGCTGGGCGGAAGTGACGTCAAAACGTCAGTCCCGCCCTGCCTCTTAAAGAAACATTTTTTTTTTTGTCATTTGAAAAAATGACTTTTTTTTTTTTTTTTTTGCATTTAAGTCTAATTATGAGATCTGAGGTCTTTTTGACCCCAGATCTCATATTTAAGAGGACCTGTCATGCTTTTTTCTATTACAAGGGATGTTTACATTCCTTGTAATAGGAATAAAAGTGATCAATTTTTTTTTTTTTATTTCAGTGTAAAAAATTATAAAACTAAATAAAAATAAATAAGAAAACCAAAAAAAATTTTTTAAAGCGCCCCATCCCGACGAGCTCGCGCGCAGAAGCAAACGCATACGCGAGTAGCGCCCGCATATGAAAACTGTATTCAAACCACACAAGTGAGGTATCGCCGCGATCGTTAGAGTGAGAGCAATAATTCTAGCCCTAGACCTACTCTGTAGCTCAAAAAATGCAACCTGTAGAATTTTTTAAACGTCGCCTATCGAGATTTTTAAGGGTAAAAGTTTGACGCCATGCCACGAGCGGGCGCAATTTTTAAGCGTGACATGTTGGGTATCATTTTACTCGGCATAACATTATCTTTCACAATATATAAAAAAATTGGGCAAAATGTATTGTTGTCTTATTTTTTAATTCAAAAAAGTGATTTTTATCCAAAAAAAGTGCGCTTGTAAGACCGCTGCGCAAATACGGTGTGACAAAAAGTATTGCAATGACTGCCATTTTATTCCCTAGGATGTCTGCTAAAAAAAATATATATAATGTTTGGGGGTTCTGATTAATTTTCTAGCAAAAAAATTGTGATTTTCACATGAAGGAGAGAAGTGCCAGAATTAACCCGGTGGGCAAGTGGTTAATATCCCTGGGTACACCCTACATGCAACAGAAAGCAGCTAGCACTGACATGCATTTATCCACCTGTGCAAATTCAATAATATTTCATAAAAAGTACAGCACTATCCATCAATGTGTGTATATATATATATATATATATATATATATATATATATATATATAAAATAGATACATATAGTGTTTAAAGACATACGTGACCATGAGATAAATGTATTAAAAATATGCAAAAAGATGTATATATATTATTCAGAATAAGTCCATCTTTAATTAAAGTCCATTAAATCAGCAGCATCCAATTTCTGGAGTATCCAGTCCCATACACCATAAGAATATTGACTGTAAAAAAAACACACAGTGCCCTTCACCCCACTTATGGGCACCCTCTCACCTTACAGGAGGTCAACTGCTCTTTTATAGTGGCACTGCACCACTACCTGGATGATCACAGTCCGCATTTCCCTGCGTGGTGTAGCTCATATGGAAAGTAAGCGGACAATACTATAGTGTAGATCGCTTATAAAGTAATTTTATTCAAATATAGGTAAACTCACATTTCAGAAGTTAATATACAGCATGGCTCAGTACAATCTCAGCATCCACAAGTTCCACCTGGCTCCACCCAGCGCGATTACGTTCCCGTCAACTTTACACGTTGCACCCAATGAGCTTTCTCAAAGGTTCAGGCTGCTGATGGACTTATTCTGAATGATGTATACCATCTGTTTGCATATTTTTAAGCTATGTCTTTAACTACTTGAGCCCCTCCAAACACCAGGGGTGTTTTTGGTGTTTGGAGGGGGGGGGGGGGGAGCCGCGGGGAATAAGTGAGGGTGGGGGGGATAGTTTTTCTCCCCTTTATTTTTATCTCTATTTCCCCGGGGGGGGGGGGGGGGCGGGGGACCGGGATACAGATAAGGATGTTTATTGTATAATGGTGTGATATAATGTAACATATTGTTAAACTGAAATGCTGAAAAATTTATAAAAAATTTTGATAATAAAAAAAAAACTACTTGAGCCCTGGCATATAGTCAAATGACGGCAGCAAGGTGGCTCTATAAATCCCAGCCGCCGTCATTTGACGTCTTCGCGTCCTCCGGCCACTGGGGGGGCGCGCACGCACCCAGTGCCTCCCCGAGATGCCGATGCGCGTGCCTGGCGGCCGCGATGTCCGCTGGGTACCCACGATCGGCAATGACAGAGCAGGGACGTGGAGCTCTGTGTGTAAACACAGAGCTCCACGTCCTGTCAGGGAGAGGCGACAGATGCTGTGTGTCCCTTGTACATAGGGACACAGCATCGGTCACCTCCCCCAGTCAGTCCCCCTCCACACACAGTTAGACCACACCCAGGATACACATTTAACCCCTTCCTCACCCCCCCCTGGTGTTAACCCCTTCCTTGCCAGTCACATTTATACAGTAATTAGTGCGTTTTTATAGCGCTGTTCGCTGTATTAATGTGAATGGTCCCAAAAATTTGTCAAAAGTGTCCGATGTGTCCGCCGCAATATCGCAGTCCTGACAATTTGCAGATCGCCGTATTACTAGTAAAAAAAAAAAAATAATTAAAAAAAAATGTCAGAATTCTATCCCCTATTTTGTAGCCACTATAACTTTTGCGCAAACTAATCACTATACACTTATTGCGATTTTTTTTTTTTTTTACCAAAAATATGTAGAATACATATCGGCCTAAACTGAGAAAAAAAATCTTTTTTTTAAATTATATTTATTATAGCAAAAAGTAAAAAATATTTTTTTTCAAAATTGTTGCTATTTTTTTGTTTAATAGCGCAAAAAATAAATATGCAGAGGTGATCAAATACCACCAAAAGAAAGCTCTATTTGTGGGGAAAAAAGGACGTCAATTTTGTTTGGGAGGCACGTCGCACGACCACGCAATTTAAATGTAAAGCAACAGTGCTGAAAGCTGAAATTTCGCCTGGGTAGGGAGGGGGTATATGTGCCCAGTAAGCAAATGGTTAAGCACTATAGATTTCTAGGTTTTCCTATTTTTTACATATACTCGAGTATAAGCCGAGATTTTCAGCCCTTTTTTTTGGGCTGAAAACGCCCCCCCCCCCTTATATCCTCTTATCCAAGGATGAAAGAATGTCCGTGATAGGCAGAACACTAAACACAGTGTCTGCTGAAAAAATGCGTGTTCTGCAGGGGTCAAGTCCTGGGGAAAAAAGTGTGGGAACTCCCACCCAAAATCCACTCCCCCACCAAAAAAAAAAAAAAAAAATGATACGCTCATATGCATAATTACTAAACCGCATGTTTTTTTTTTTTTTTCGATCCACTGTACCTTAGAAATCCTTTGTTACTGGAAGCAAATTCTTTCAAAATCCCGCGATAACTGGCGGCAGACCTCCGCAATGTCTCCTGGGAACAATGACAAAAGCTCCCAGGAGACATTGCGGCATCGAGGAAGTGACAGAATACCCGCACACTACCCAATGAATCCATATACAGGAAGCGGCCAGTAACAAAGGATTACTAAGGTTCGCCTGCCCCTGACAGTGACTTGAGTTGGGCATCGCCACTTAGTGAAGGATTGGCTCGGGCGGCTTGGCTGCTCTAGTCCTGCAAAGGGAACAGAGTTCCTGCTGTGAAAAAAGTGCAGGAACTCCGTTCCCGCAGGACTTGAGCCCTGGTGTTCTGCCTATCACGGAACAGAACGAGGAGGCGCGACTTTTCAAGAATGGCCGCCCGCCGTCTGACTCTGCAGCGCACCATAATCAGAACGAGGAGGCAGCGCGACTTTTCCACAATGGCCGCCCACCATCCGACTCATCATAATCAGGTACACAGTCAGAAGTATAGAATCATGTATGGCGATCGGCAAGGCTGCAATGGGCACAGTGAGGTGAGATTGCAATGGGCACAGTGAGGCAAATGGGCATTGTTGACCCTCTTTTCCACTTGCAGTAGCTGCTGCATTTCTCATCCTATGCTTATACTCAAGTCAATAAGTTTTCCCAGTTTTTTTTTTTGGGGTAAAATTAGGTGCCTCGGGTATATACGGTACATTGAAGGATAGTGCGGCACTTTTAGGAAATCTATATTTACTTAAAAACTAACTTTCAGCTGCACAAAAGATGAATTGAACTTCAGCCAAATATCACATAACAACCCATTAAAACAAAAAAAATACCAACTTTAGCCTTCAATACAGGGATTCACCACACAGTTATTTTTCTTCTCTTTATGTGCCCGGTCTGATGACCACCATCATTCAACTCACTTCCTCTAGGCTGAGCTCACCATGGCCTAGCCCACCATGTGACCGGACAGTGATAAGGATAAGTAGCACATTGACAAACTCATCTCTCTAGCACTCTTTAATTTCCATTTTTTTTTCAGTATGCTTCTTTTTAGCATGTGGACGGATCGGCTCCTTCTACTACTTCATCTTACAATCTAGTCCTGCTGTGCAGGAACGCCAAGAGGTGGAAAGCAGGTAAAATGAAGAGCACACTGCTTGCAATTGAACATTTAATGATGCTTTAATGATTCTAGAGCTGCAATAATTTGTGTAATTTACAGTATTTATCAGCGTATAACACGCACCCCAACTTTATGAGGGAAAGTTTCAGGAAAAAAAACTTTCCATAGTCCCCCGCGTATAACACGCAGGCACAGTTTACCCTCTATTTTCAGGGTAAAAAAGTGAGTGGTATACGCCAATAAATACAGTATATCTGCCTAGAGTTCAGGGTGAGAGGGTTAGAAGTACTATCAGATTTAAACAACAAATTGAAGATTAACTCCAGCTAATCAACTACAGCAAAAAAAAAATTCTAGTTTTGCGATAAAGGTATTAACTAAATAAAAGCTAGAGATGCAGCGAAATTTCAGCAGCCAAAACATATGGGCTGAAAACACAATTTTCAGCATTTTGCCAATACAAGAAAAAGCACATCAAAAACATAAAACAGGTGCGTTCTTGCTGCGTTTTCAATGCATTTCAACCGGGAGGTGTGTTTTTTTGTTTTTTAAACTGATGAAAAATGCAGCAAGCAAGATTCTTAACACCACCACGGAAGTACAACGGACCAGTGTGAAGACATACATAGAATTTTAAGGGATGCGTTTTTCTTGAACTTTTCTTGTGCTAAATGTGCAGATAATAGCTGAGAAATTCATATTCATTTAAATATGTGATATTAATACAAAAGTCGAATATAATACAATTGTACACAAAAAAAAACTATATATTTTTTTTAAACTGCGATTCAGTTTTCAGCCAAGTGCATCCTGTATTTTCGGCACCAAAATTTCCATTCGGTGCATCTCAAAAGCACCCCTGCCAGTGTTAAATGGTCTGTCTCATCCCTGTAACAAGAGCCTTTTCTTTTTGAAAAAAAAAGACTTATTGGCCGGATCACTAGTTGAAAATAGAAGAAAAAAGCCTAAAAAATAAAAATTAAGTAATACAGCCATCACATCTAAGAATTAGTAAGCTGCAATATGTTTGCTTTTGGGATAAGAACTGCTTTAAGTTTTATTAACCTGTCCATTCCTAAATCCCCCATACACTCTATTCGATTTTCTGTAGATTTTTGTCTTCAGATTTACCAAAACCATGTAGTGCAAGGGCCTGCCTGATTGCATACAAATTGAAACTCTTAAGGTTTGACCTCATATTATAAGGTTTTGGTAAATCTGAAGACGAAAATCTGCAAAAAAAAAATCAAATAGTGTTTATAGGGCTTAATCTTAAAGCCTAGGCACAATTTTGCCATGTGTTCGTAAAACTACTTTGTGCATCCAGCTGGATTATACCTTGTTTTTTTCAGGACAAATTGGGCTTTAATTTATTTTTTATCAAACTGGCCCAAAATAGTAAAAATAAAAAAATGTAAATTGTAAATGTATCTGTATATTCTATTTTACTACCATAACCTACTACCAAGGAACAGCCCAAAATAATGTCTCCTGCTGATCGCAGCAATACCACATATGTGTAGGTTAGTAGTTGTTTGTACCCTTGGTACAGCCCAGAAACATAAGTGTCCATTTTGCTTTTTTTTTATCCTACCTAAAAAAAAAAAAGCTTTTTATCCTGCCCAAAATATACTGAAATGACCTTTGACATTTACTTGACCCAAACACTAACCCTGGCATGGACCTTAATAAAACTTTGGTCTAGGTATTTTTTTCTTTACTAATCTTTTATACACGTTTATGCAACTTCCCTCTCTTTCCACAGAGAGAGAAACACGGGTGGGTTTCACAGTGACTGATCACTGTGGTAGCCAATAAGAGGCTATCACAGCAATCAGGTGACCCCCGAATCAAGAGTTCCGGGTCCCAATCCTTTATATGGGACCCAGGGGTCTTGGTGAGACCTCGGTCTCTGCTTGGCGAGACCTCGGTCTCTGCTTGGCGAGACCGGTCTCTGCGGTCTTTTTCCCTCCCACAAAAAAGACAGATATGCAGCCCCATAAAAAAAAAGGCCAGTGCAGTGAGGCTGTATATCTCTGTACTGTCTGCATCAAGGGGTTAAAATTTGTACTGAACAGGAATTGCATATTGTACTTGCTGCTATAATATTATTATGAGCCGAATACATTTATCCAATTTGGATAATCGATATGACCTTTGTTATCACCTCTGTTGTTGCAAGTATGTTTGTTACCAATAGAAAACTAAAAAGGAAAAACTAGAGACCTCTCAAACACTGCTTAGGAAGCAGCTGAAGAACACTTTAAAAAATACTTTGTACAACCAATAAAATAGATATATTTACCATGTAATTTTAAATGAAGTAAAGAAAAAATAAGAATAAAAAAAAAAAAAAAAACAACAAAACAATTTTATTTCCAGTGTTTAAGTAGGTATGCACACAGGCATGGTACAAGGTGGTAAAAGATCTTCATGCAGAATTGTATTCTTTTCAATGAAAGAAACCAGTTCCACCCAGGATTTACTATCTACATGCCTATCATACAACATTTATATCAAATCTGGTATCTGAAGAAAAGATACACAATGTAATATATACATTAAGTTACTGTATCTTACAGAAAAAGATTAAAAATTCAAGTCACATAAAACTCAAAAGTCCATATTAAAAGTCGGTATATATGTATATATAAAACTCGAAGGGTCTATTGGAATGTGTAACCAATGGAAGCTCTGAATCCCAACTGTTAAAATCTGCAAATGAAACCTGGAAAGTGAGAGAATGGTCTATTTTTGTTCACAGTAGGTTCCTCTAATTAGCCGGTAACAATATGGCACCCTAATACACCACATGATTTCATAATGAGGCACTTTTTCGAGTGACTAAATAAAAAATAAAAAAACAACATTGTTAAATGGTGAACATCTGCTATTGAGAAAACCTCAGGTTACAGAAAGAAGGTATGTACAACAGCGAAGGATAAAAAGCATGTTTGTTCGACTCTGGTATGCGCTTCCCATAGAGAAGGTGTTGTGTTATTCTGGCTGTAGCTGAGCTCTGCAAAGACGTTCCACAGGGCCAATGAATGAATTCAGCCTCAATATAGGCTGCAGAAAAAAAAATATATACATACATATATCTATAAAAATAATTCAGGCACAAACCTAAACACACTGGAACTTTACTTCAAATGTAGGCAAAATGTTGCTCAATGTTGTGGAACAATAAAGGTTCCATCAGCAACTAAGACAGACAAGTTTGGCCATCTCAGAACATTACAGGATCGCTCGGGAGGAACAAACCATAACTCATCGGGCATCAGGCCAAGTGAAAACGATTTGCCTATCTCTGAAGTTATAAGGTATGTCTGGGCAAAAAAAAAAAAAATGATTATACACACATTATGTATGTATATATAAATTCCCAAATGTTATCCCTTTATAAATGCAAGGTCAGAAAAATGCCTGCTGCTCCTGCCAAAATTCCTGAGAGTATCTAATATCCTGTAGTGAGCCGACAAGGTTACCTCTGCCCGAATGAAACCTCAAGCAGTGTCGTCAACCCTGTCTGAGTTTTCTGCTGCTGAATTAGAAAACACCCCCCTTTTATTATGGAGTAAGGGGTAGGTGTTCTGTAGTTCAGAAGAGGAGAATTGGGCAGGTGTGACAACAAAGCTTTGGGAATTCAGTGCAGCACAGGCAATGTTGACAAGAAGTTAACAGGACACTGGATTTAAGGCAGATCACCAGATATTTTTCAATAGCATTTTTAAAGCGAGAGAAAAAAAAAAACACAGGGAAACGAGTACATACCGCAAAGTTGTGCTTTTTTTTTATTTGCCCGTACATACACATTTAGCAGGACTGCTTTAGATATTTTTTTTCTTTGTGAGTGTAATGAAATGTGGAATTTCTTTTATAGGTACTGGTAGAACCGGGATCGAACTACCTGAGTACCTGACAACTTGTGCGGATGAGCATCTACAGCAGAACTAAAGTTGCTCTTTGCTTTGTTCTGGCAGTTCTCCCCATTAAGCTGATCAGCTGAAGAATGGGGCGTAAGTTCGGACTGGTTTTCCGTTACGCCGCTGGTATTGGTGGAGCTGACCAGGGATGACGATGACAAAGGAGGAGCCATTGATGTTGTTTCAGTTAACTTTTTGTTTTCTAAAACCAGCTCAGTGGGGCTAATGACGTTGAGTTCCGATGTGCTAGTGCGTAAGCGTTCTCGTTTGAGCCATGCTGTGATCGAGTGGTCTTGGGATGTACACTTTGGCTTCAATCGATCCACGGCAGAAAGTTCTGACTCCTTACCTCCCTCATAAATTTTTAATGCATTTAAAACACTTAATTCGGAAAAGTCTCTCTGTCCCCCGAGCGTGTGCCTCCGCCGAATGTTTTTCTTTTTCCGGGTTTCAGCGGCTTGTGCCTTTTGGCTATCTAGTCCAAACATGTCGTCTGCTGAGGTTTTCAGACGCAGTTTAAGCCTATCTGTGATCTTAAGCTTCCAAGCAAGCTCCGGCTTTTCCAGCTCACTTTTTAACGCTAAATCCAAGTCACTTTTTACCAAGTCTAAACTGCCAGATGGCACTCCAGTTCCGGCCGCCTCCGTGACAGGAGATATTGCGGAGGTGTCCACATTCTTGCCATCAGTTGAACATTCACTATCTGTCTTTTGTCGTGGAGACTTTTTCCTTGCTAAAGTGTCACATTCTATAAGTTTATGAGAGCTAAACCGCCGACTGTCCATTCGGGGAGTGGAGCTTCCCTCCGTACAGCTGGCACTTCCTTCAGAGTTCCGTCGGCTACTTCGAGACAGTTCTTTTACTTTACCTTGGCTCTGTCTGTCATAAACATTGCTGGGACAGTCGCTTTCGCTGTCCGTTTCCATGGGCCTCCCTTCGCTGATTAATTCGCTTCTTTCATCATCTGCATCTTCGCCTTTGCTCTCCGCTACAGACTGAACCTCTGGACTTATCAAGTTTGGCTCCAGGCCAGCTGTATAGAAGGCGGATGAAGTGGTGGAGTAGTCAGATGTAACAGAGCTCACCTCTGCAGACAAGAAGTCGTTGCCTTTTACTTCAGGGGCAATAAAAACACTAGGTTTTGGTTTGTGCATGGAGGCCTGGGATGAAGTGCTAAGTACAGTTCCTGAATCGGAGATGCTTTCTTGGGAAGGAAACAGCTTTGTGTCATCAGATGGTACGGTGAGTCTTTGCATCAGAATTGGAGATTTGGGGGGTTTCGGAGGACAAGGAGTGATCTCATGGGAAGGCGTACTGTCCTTCCTAAGTTTATCATCTGTATACAGACTTGCATCTGTGTCCTTTGATGTCAGTGCTTTAGGTTTTCGAGGGATGATGACCTCTTTTTTAGTTTCTCCTTTTCTGCTGTCAGGATTCCGAAGCTCCACTGGGGAGAGATCCTTTTTATAAAAAACGCTATCCACCTCATCCTCTGAACTGCTTGGATGGGGCTTGTCTTTTGGTTTCCTGCGTTTTCGACTGGCAGCTGCAAAGATGGAGGACACTAGCAGCTCCCGACTATACTGATCTTTTCCGGATCCCCAAGAACCCTGTGAAATATAAAAAAAAAAGAACTTACTATGGCATATTGCATTGTCTACATTACAAAAAAAAATGAATAAAAAGTGACGGAATCTCTTCAACCACTTGCTATCTGGGGGAATTTTAACATTTCTCACACACACACAAAAAAAAAAAATCTGCATTTTACTTAGAGCCCCCAAACATTATATAATGTGTGAAAGTAGAGAACCTAACGAATAAAATGTTTTTTTAACATTTTTGTGTCGTATATTTACACAGCCATTTATCAAATGCAAATTTTTAGAAAAAAATACAATAATTTTACTACACACAAATATAAGTTTATTGCATTGATTAAATAGATACCAAACATGTCCAGTATTAAAACTGTGCATGTCTGTGAAATGGCGACAAACTACGGTACCTAAAATTATCCACAAGTGATGCTTAAAAGCCTTTACAGGTTACCAGTTTAGAATTCACTTTAGATCTGTTTGATCAGCTGCTTCCCCAGCTGTACTGGCCAAGGAAACACTGAACTGAAACCGGAAGAGACCAAATCCTTGTTCCTTTCTGCTTCATTCATCACAGAAGATTTGATTGGGCAATGGATGTTCCTCCTCCTCTGTGTGTAGTTGACCTGACCACTAATAGGATGTCCTGGGCTCCCTGATGGATTGGGAGAGCCCGGGAACGGAGGTAGGAGTCTGTTTAGAGCTGTGTAAAAGTAATCAGGTGACTGTAGAGCCATTCAAATTCCCTTCACCTAAAAGTCGGTCACAGGCTTAAAAAACAGATACCAGAATAATGGATGCATAACCACTTGATCACTTGGCCTAGAGACAGTGATTAAAATGAAATGACATGACATTATGAATGTATAAGTCATGTGCAGTCAAAGGCTTGGTTTTTCTTTCCTTCTTTAATTACACGGTCAAGTACAACAAATTTCTATAACCCAGAACACAAAAAAATTACAAACCCCCAACATAGAAAAATCCCGACATACCTTAGATTTTGCTGAGTCACTAGTAGCGGAATCTGCAGGACAAGAGAAAAGAGATCGGCTGTCAGTTGCGTATGATGGTGAGGAACACAATGGCGACAAATAATGCAAGGCTTCATGGAAAGGACAAGCACAGAACATAATGTGTCAAAGCAAAAGAAAACAAAGGGGATAGTCATAGCTCACAAAAGATGCAAGCTCCACCACAGAAAGCCACCGCCATGAAAGGATGCTGTGAATTGTAGGCAGAACCAGCTCAATGAGAGGAATGGCAAGGAACCCTGTTCTTAAAAATAAAAAACAAAAACAACAACACTGAAGTTTAAAAGATCCATCTAAAGCGTACTAATTTTTGTGACAGGCTATGAGCTCTAAACACTAAACACACAAGTCTAAGTCTAGCATGGGGCTGGCCGTGTAGATCCAGGTCACCGGAACACGCAGATAGGCTCAAGTAGCATTATTACACTGCAGAGCTAATCAATCACCTCTGATTGCTGACTGTCAGCCTAAATCTAAGGGAACGTGTGACTTGCAAATACAAACTGTTCTAAGGTCAGGATGGCCACAGAGCACAGCTAATCCAAATAATGCCCTCTTCAATATGCTTTGGTTTGACGAGCTATGCAGCATTAGCTATTTGGCTCTCGCGTCCTGTTGTGGTAACAGATAGGATGTAAAATCTCCCAAACAGGACACACAAAAAAAAAAAAAAAAGCCTGAGATGGGCTTTAACCTTTTCTTTACTCCATCCAAAACTAAAAAAAATGCCTTTAGATATACTTTATATAAAACCTGTTGTAAGACTTAGGTGTCGTTGCTGATTTTCTTCTTTCTTTGATAGTCTAAGCATCAATGACCAGAACAGGCATACAGATCAGAAGTGTCAGGGATACCCCTCGTCTGCATTCTAATTCAGAAAGCAGCCAAGGGGGTAACAGTTAGGCCTCATTCACACAACGGACCGCTCGGGTCCGCCTGCTCCATGCATCCCTATGGAGCGTCGGATGTCAAATGAGACATGTCCGCTGACATCAGACCCTATGCGATCCACTAAAAACAGACGTATGGGGGCCACATCCCCATCCGTCCATGCGGATCGGATCGGGTAAGATCTGATGAAAACGGACATGCTGTCCGTTTTCATCAGATCGCTCCATAGGAGGACAGCGGTGCCCAACAAGCCCCTCCCTGCTCAGTGAGCAGAGAGGAGATTGTCATCCGTCGGCTCAGCGGAGATCTGTACACTGATGTCCCGCTGAGCTGGCGGGAGCAGGCGGACTCCGTAGGAATGGAGTCTGCCTCGTACACGTCTGAAGGACCGTTTTCATCAGTCCAAACCGATCCTGTGTAGGCCCCATAGGTTATTTAACCTGCTTTAAAATTTAACCTATGGACTGGTAACCGATAGGTCAAAACCGATCGTTAGTATGCAAAAGCATCGGTTAAAAACCCGCACATGCTCAGAATCAAGTCGACGCATGCTTGGAAGCATTGAACTTTGTTTTCTTCAGCACGTCATTGTGTTTTACGTCACCGCGTTCTGACACGATCGTTTTTTTAAACTGATGGTGTGTACGCACGACAGACCATCAGTCAGCTTTATAGGTTAACCTAAGACAACGGTCCTTCAGACCGTTGTCCTCTGGTTAACCTATCGTGTGTACAAGGCCTAAGAGTCAGGCAGAGAAGGAAAGGTCAGCAATGCCATTGTCCATGTTTCTTTCAAGGCAGGTTACCTTTAGGCTGGGTTCACAGTGTGGAGTCCAGTGAGTCCCTGTTAACCGAATCAGGTCTGAATTTTTGCCTGAATTCACACCTGAATCGGTACCAAAGACACACAAGATCCTTTCCAAATACTGGAGCTGTTTGAACCGCCTCCATTCTCCTGTCATGAGAATTGGATGTGGGGAAACCTGCATTCCAATTCACATATGTGTGAACCTGGCCTTAAATCACAACTGCCAGTTTTTGCTTCGTGAACATACTGGGCACTGAACAGCTTGGAGTCTAATGGCCTATCGTGGTTTGTGGGCATAACTGCAAACTAGAATTTTCCTCAATTACACTTGCTATAGCCTACAATTAAAGTGTTTGGAAACCCCCAAAAAAATGTATCCTGCTCCTTTAAAAGCATGTTCTACAGCACAGTGCTTGTGCGGTGTCATTTGGCCCCCTGTAACACCTGCAATACCTTCCCCCCTGTAAACTGACCACAGTTTATTACGGCTGTTGACACTGTGGTCAGTTTATGTGCCTCCGTCATCCGCAGGCCTGCTCTCAGTCTCCTGTGTCCTTTCCTCCCCTCCCTGTCAGCTCTGTATGTGTACAAGAGCCTCCCCTCTCCTCCTGCCACTACTAGTAGGCATTTAAACATTAAAAAAAACGTACTGCCAGTCTCTTGTATCCGGGTAGAACACTCGGTATAGGTTTCCAAATACCATTCTTGCAGATCTCTTCAGAGCGGCAAGCACAGTGGTCACGTGACTTCCCGGCTGATGTCAGCGGGAGACCTTGGCTCCTACCACTGAAGCCCTGGATTGTAGTAGAAGAGCAGCCGGGAGTCACGTGATTGGTCTGAAGAGACCTGCAAAAAAGGTATATAGAAGCTCTGTTGGCCACATACTTACACTGTGTGTTACAGGTAGATACAAGAGAGGGGCTGACAGAGTAAAACAATTTAGGTCAACAAACACTTTAAAGCTGGCTACACACTATACAATTTTAACCCCTTCATGACCAGCCGCCGCAGTTACACTTGGCTCCCCTAAGTAACCCAACGTAGCTGTATGTCGGTTAGCCTTTTGACCACTAGGGGTGCAAGCGTGCAGCCGGAGACGAAGTGCGTGCCCGATGGTTGTGATGACTGCCGGGTATCCGTGATCGCTTCACACAGAGACAGAATGGAGATCTGTCAGTGTAAACAGACTGCTCTCCTCACCCCTGACAGCACCAAGATCTGTTGGTCATACTAAGTAAAAACAACAATCAGTCTCCTCACCCAGGCAGTTCCATCCCCAACCCCCCCCCCCCCAGATAGAATCATTCCCTAGGACACACATTTAACCCCTTGATCGCCCCAAAAATGGGTACCCCATTCCCTGTCAGTGACATTTACACAGTAATCAGTGCATTTTTATAGCACTGATCGCTGCCAATTGTCCCAAAAATGTGTTAAGTGTCAGATCTGTCCACCATAATTCCGCAGGCCCGATGTTTATAGCACAAAAAATTTAAACCGCAGAGATGATCAAATACTAACAAAAGAAAGTGGGATTTGTGGGAAAGAAAGGACGTCAATTTTGTTTGGGTACAGCGTCGAACGACAACGTGCAATTGTCAGTTAAAAAGACACAGTGCCGTATCACAAAAAAGGGCCTGGTCATTGAGCAGCCAAATCGTCCAGGGGGTGAGGTGGCTAATACAATGTTCTTGTACAACTTTCCTTTAGGATTTACCAAAACCACATAATGAGGTTTAAGCCAAACACTTTTAATTTGTATGCAATCAGGCAGGCCCTTGCAATACATAGTTAAAGGTAAATCTAAAAGTAATTGAACGAAAAGTGTGTAATGTGTATCCAGCTTTATTCTACAATTTCTGCGCACAATGGACCTTGAGAGCTGTACCTGGCACAAAATTTGTGCCCTTGCCGTAAATATGTTAGAAATGCAAAATAATGCTTAAAAATACATCTAAAGACTTTCAGTTAGTGTAGGTAACGGCTAAAATTCCAGTCTTTCTTTTTTGCTGGGTCTTGTTGGGGAGATTTTTCATAAAAGGCATAAAAAGGAAACTATCCAAAGTGAAATCCATACTAAACTGTTGCAATTGGAACAGGTGTCCCAGTTGTAAGATTCCCCCCTTTTTCTTTTGCTTCATTGACAAAAACTTTGGATTTCCCATCACTTTCCGTCCCACTAATAATGGTCACCGGTATAAATAAGGTAAACCTCTCCAGCAGTGACACAGACTTGACACTGCTTTTAACGTTTCTTTACACTATCCAAACTAACTGGCTATAGATGCACTTTAGGGTTCCACCTACAGCTTTAAAATAGAGTTGAAATTAGAGTTGCTGAGGACCGCATTATTCAGAAGACTTCCATGCAGTCTGACAGCTAGAGCTAGGTGGAATCCCCACAATGCAACAAGTGTATATAAACCTGTATGGAGACAAATATGGAGACCACCATGGCTGAACTGTCCTCATTAAAATACTACCTTCCTGGATGTCATGCTGAGCCAAAGATCTCAGTGTTCACCAAGTCACTTACATAGAATAAGCATGCAGATTACGAGTTTTGACTTGTATGCTTGTTCCACGTCTGTGTTTTAAGGTATTGAAGTCATAAACAACCAGGCAACTAGTAAAGACGACCAGCAATGGCAGCCTTCGTATTTCTCTCAGTACAGGTTTCCTTTAAACATCAGTACTAAGAACTGTAGTAAATTTCCCTACAGCCACCAATCCCATTCAAATTCTCATACCAGCGGTCATTTCAGAAATGTGATTGGTGGCTTTGGAAAAAAGAAAAAAAAGGATAGATTTGAAGAGTTGGAGGTGTAAGGCCCATAAAGCATATATAAGATGATTGCCCATTCTCTACTACTGCCATTATGAAATGGATAATGAACACCAAGTACTGTACTGCAGGGAAAGAAAACTGAGGCTAGACAAGAATAAAGAGAGCAGAGGGGGCCAGCTAATGGATCGACAACGTCAATTAATGCGTTTTTTTTTTCTTTTTTTTGCAGCTAAGCCCCATGCCACACCCCTTATAGACACATGGCTAATGCTTATGACCAGAAAGACTAGTAGACCATACCATGCTATCTCTCCTCAGGGTCTGCTTCAGAAATAACAAGAGATGGCAGAAAGACTTTTAAGAAAGTAGCATTGATCTGTTTAAAATACGCTGAGCAGAAACAAAGTTGTACACAGTGCAGATTTTCATTCAAATTCAAAATGAGGAAATTAAAAAAAAATCTGGATAAGGTAAGGTCCATTTCACAAAAAACGGGGGTTTCTGCAGACAAGGCAGCTACATTGTGGACAGCAATCCTCCTTCTTCCTACAGTTCCAGCTGTCCACCACTGACATGACAGAGTCCACTAGTGACATCACTGTGTGGTAGACTCCTCCCATTTCGCCTGTTTCAACATCGGTATAAAAGATCTCATAAGACAGGGAACAACAAAACAAACAAAAAAATATAAAACACAAAACAAAAATTTCCCCCTGAAACTGGACAGTCGTATGCTTACATATGTCTATACACTCTAAGGGATACTACTGAAGAAAGGGAGAGGAGCATGCTTGGTTAGTGCAGCAGCGGGTAGGCAGAAATATGCTAAGATTGCCTGTGATACTAGTACTTAGCCAAGGAATAGGTGGCAAGTGGGGAAACGGAACAAAGAATTACTTTAGTACATGTCATTGCTGTAAAACAGTTCTAAATCTTGAATGGGGCATATAAAGCAGTCAATGATAGAGCCAACCTAGACTACATTCTAATTAGCTCAGTAAAGGATTGTCATGTGACCAATTACCAATCAACTGTTAGATATGTTCTCTGCTAGGATACTCAATGTGTTGTCTATGTGATTTATTTAGAAGACATTCTAGAGCAGGGGTAGGCAAACTTAAAGAGGTGGAGATCTACCTGAACAACATTGGAAAATTCAAAGATCACCGGGCACAACGTCTCCTCCTCACACCGGATTTAAACCTCCAGTTGCCCTACTACCATGTTGCAATCGTGTTGATAAACTATCATGGGTTTAAATCAGGTGGTGAGGAGGCTTCCTCACCACCTGTCCAACACACTTGGATTGCTTTTCAGGAGTAGCAGAGTAGTGCCTGCTGCACTTGTGAATGAGCCCTTGGTTGCATTTGGAAGCAGCACCCTCAGGGCTCATTCACACAAAGTTGGGGACAGGTAAATGTCACGGTTTTACCACCCCCAATCCCTACCCTCTTTAGCTGCTGAGGCAGCAGCCAAAAGGTGTACAAATGCGCAGCAGAAATTAAACCCCCTGTTGCTTTTAGGTGGGTACTACCGTCTGCTAATCATGACCCATTCAAGTAAATGGGGCCACTCTGCATGCTTCTGTGGTGTCCAAGGAATTAAAGCAAGTGGTGAGAAAAGCAACACTGCCTTCTTTAAACCCTTGTCTGCTGTACTGCACAAAGGTTGCAGGGCATTTGCACAGCAGCTTCATTCACTTCAATGGCTCATGCTTGGCAGGTGCTACACCCATCCAACTATGGCAGGATGTATAACTCTTGCTGTGGCATGTGCACACCCCTGGTCACTGCAGCCAAAAGGTGGTCCCTTCCCTCCAATCAGCTATCAGCTGTTCTCATTGAGCTCAGCAGATTGCAACTTCAGCTCCCTGCCCCCTGCTTTCTGGATGCTCAGACAAGCTGTATAAGTTCAACTCACTGTAGAGAGGATTACAGATTTGGAGGATTTGTTTCATCTGTTTATCACCTGAGGCCAGCCACTTCAATAGATATATGTAAGTGTTTACAACCACGTTAAGGTGAACATGTCATGAGACAAAACTGGGGAATACATTAGTTCAGCCCTCAAAATTTCCACTTGCCTGCTTGCGTTAGGCGAGTAAAAATAAGCTGAGGGCAAGTGTAAAGTCGCATCAGAGGGGGCACCGGCGGCAGGCGGGGTTGAAAGAGAGCAATTTCTCCTTCCAGCCTCCGCCCCTGTCATTCTCTTAGCAGGGTTTGGCATACAGCGGGAGTCAGTAAAGAACAGGGCGGAGGGATGGACGTATGCTGCCAAAGTTTACTTTTCCCATTATCAAGCTGGTGATTGGTTGCTAGGCGGTCTGAGTAACCAATCATCAGCTTAATAGGAAAAGTTAACTTCGGCAGTTCTCGCTCCCATCTCCAGTGCTGTGTTCCGTAGTAAGTCTCTCTGCAGTCTAAATCTGTGAAAGTATCTACGTCATTTAATATAGCATTAAAATATTTACTAAACAAGGCAGTAATGATGTGTACAGTGCCTATAGCAGACAATCATATTGTATCCTTATTTTATTTATCACAGTCAGATCAATAAAATATGATTTATGTTAATATTTATTAACAAGAAGTTGTTAATATTTATTTTTGTAACTTAATTCTGCATAAAACATTTAAGTGTGTCATTTCATGCGATAATTCACGAGGGGTGGGATTAGGGGTGGGGCAGGAGTTGGGTAGGGCAATTGGCGGTGAGTAACGCTTAAGGACTGGCTAGTAGATCAGGACTTGATATTTTGAGCCCTGCACTAGTTGATTGCTAGGCAACTGGCATTGTCATTCAGAGGCTGATGCTCTTGGCTTCAATGCCGACCCCTAACAAATAGAGATGAGTAATTCTAACAATCATTTACAGCATCTTTGTGTCGGGGTAGTGACTCAAAATGCTGAAAACAGTTTGACATTTTTAGTAGGTGACCAGCAATGGCAGCCCTCATGACCATGTCATTTTAAAATCTTCAGACTACATAAACCTATTTTATGCACTACCATAAGAAAACTTTGGCACACGAAAATTTTAAAAATATGTATAGCAATGAAGAGGCCTTTGCTTTGGGATAAAATGCTGACCAGTCATGCTTGGTGATCTTTGGAAGAATGAGCAGGTAGTGGATCATCCATTGAGTTAAAAAAGGTATGCCTGTATATGATCTGCAGTAGACTAAATAGAGCCCTGTGGTAGATACCTGTTCACATGCTGCCCCTGTGTAAAACTTGCAATGTTCCCCACTCATTAAACCATCTCCATGAGGGTAACACAATGCAGTCTGCCCCCATTTATATGCAATATGGTGTAAAACAAAGCCTGTGTCTACAATGCACTCTTACACCTAATAAATGTAATGCAATGGGGTTGATTTACTAAAACTGAAGCGTGCAAAATATTGTGCAGCTCTGCATGGTAGAAAATCAGCTTCCGGGTTTCTTTGCCAAAGCTTAATTGAACAAGCTGATGTTAGAAGCGGATTGGCTACCATGCACAGCTGCACCAGATTTTTCATTCTCCCGTTTTAGTAAATCAACCCCACTTTGTAGTGTTGAAAGTTCAGCAATACCTCCCCACTACACCTTTTATGTGTATTGAGCTAGAAGGATACACCTTAATAAAGCAAAGCCCCTTTATACTGTTTCACATCAAACATTTGGAAGATTTCAAGCAGGAACAAAGAACAGTAAGACCGCAGAAAAAGAAGTCAGAAGAACCTAGAGAAAAGAGAAGAGGAAGAATGCGCTGGGTTAGCCTGCAGGGTTAGACTGTCTGTGCAGGCAAGGGTTACCTGATATCTCGCCAGGGGACAGCCCAGTCCGTCCGATGTTCGGGAGTAAATGGTCAATATTGGGCAATGGCTGGCTGTCTATTGTGCCCTCCTCCTGGGCTGATGTCTACAGTTAATAAACAGAGATCTCTTGAACATCGTTAAACGCATTGACTTAGTTCTATTCTTAAGAACTGAACATAATGGATGCCAGAAAACATACGATCTATCTATAGTGCCAGATAAATGCAACCTTACAACTGATTGAACCATTCAACAGTTTATTTCCACATATTAAAAAAAAATAAAGAATACAAATAAAAGTGTTATCGACATAATTTACCACAATACCAAAAGAAGGCAGGAGAAAAAAATTAACAATAAGAATTTAAAACAGATATACAGCAACATAAGAGGCAGTGCAGTCTTTGCTGGCAAAAGAATCATCTTTGCTGGAGCTTGGCTCTGCCCCGCCCACTTCCTGAATTTTTCTTATTCAATGAAATGCCCATGGCAAGAACCAATAAGGTGATGGGAGGAGCAAGTCCAAGCATGACTAACAGGAAAAGTCAAGATCTGCATTGAAATTTCAGCTGCCTATATGTCCGAATCTAATGATCATTATAACACTGATGACAAGGTGTACTAAGAGCGGTTTCATTCTTTTTACCTACTCAACACATTAGTGTGTCCACATATATACACTGACTATCATTAAGCCCTACTCCAAGAACTTTAAGGCTGGGTTCACATCTCCGTGAGGAGCAGCTCACAGTAGGGGTCCAGTGCACCCCCGTTCACCGTTTCAGGTCAGAATTTTGGCCCGAATTCGAACCTGAACACAGACCAGAAGACGCACAGGACTCCTGTGCAATTTGCTCCGCAGTCGTCCCAGAGATGTGTGAACCGGCTCCATTGAGAGCCGGTCACAGGGTCCTGACATGCAAATTGGACGCGGAGAAAATTTGCATCCAATTCGCAATAGTGTGAACGTAGCCTAAAAAAAAAAAAATCAACCTTGTAGTGGGCCCCCCTCCTCTCCCCTGCACTGCATTGCAAGGGTTAAATGCTTGTTCCATCTATAGATTAAAGTCTGTAGTACGAGTCCCTACACCCCCTGTTCTCCTCCTCAGCCCAACACTCTGGACTGTGGGTCACTGTCACGTACAATACAGGCATATTAAGGCTGGGTACACAAGGGCCAAAAACATATCGGTTTCAGTCTGTGTGTATGTAGCTCCCTGTCCAACAAAAAACGGTCTCATGCGCATGTTGGAAAGCCAGCATCTCAGCGCTGATCAGTGTGTTCTGGGTCAAGGAGCCGCCTCCCTGTCAGAATACAAGAGCTCAGCAGGAAAAATTGCTGCACTAACATTGATTGCGTTAGTGCAGTGATCTCTGGGGGAAAAAAAATCCATTCAGCCCTTAGGGTTGAAAGAAAAAAAAAAATATTTGAATGTGTACCCCGCGTTACTGTATTGTATGCTCAGCAGACTGAAGTGTAACTAAAGCCATTCACAGCCTATGAAGGCGGCTATGGGGAGAGGTTTGAGCACTAGAGGGACCATGCAGGAGCAAGGAGTAAGGTAAGTATTTATACCCTATTCATGCACTCCTAGACAGAATGAGCATTTAACCCCTGCTGTATGGGTGAGCACCACTGCAACAGTGTATTTTTTAATAGTCTTAGGCTTGGTGTTTAATTTATAGATGGCCGACAAGAGTATGGGCAGTGTGCAAGTCTTATGACTGATCAGCCTGTTTACCTAAGGCTTCAGCGCCAAAATGTGTCTGCAAAATCATCAACTCTGCCTATCTGTCATCTACATCTGTCTCAAGCTCTATTTACAATAAGAAATTTGTCAGAAAGCAGGAACATTTTGGTTTTGTTTTTTTCCCCATGTAGCAATTTGTCCTCTCCTTACCATTGGGGCCGTTTTTTGCCTCTCGCCTATGGCTCAAAGATTCCAGTTAAATATACATCTATAGTCATTTCAATTTCCATGTTTCTACATTATGATCAGAACCTTTGCATAAGATGTTACAATTCCCTTGTGCTGTTGAGGCTTTGGGTTACTAAGGGGATTTGTTTAGCTTCGGACTTTGAGATTTGCAGTTTTTGCAACATATGACATGATGGTTAATCATTTTTGTTACACCTATTTTCTTGAATATGCCCCCTGCCATACTGTCCATTTTATCTACTCATCAGCCATCGTTAGGTCTTGTATTTCACACAAATGTATTATGTTTATCAGTACTGCAGCTATCAACAAATTGCAAACAATCCCCCCAATTAGTCATGAAGTTTGAGACGAGCAATTATCCAGACATTGCCTCTAAGGAAAAAAATAAAAAAAATAAAAATAAAAAAAGAACACAAACCCACTACAATACTTACAATTGGCTCATCTCCACTCTCCTCCCCGAAAAACCAGTCATGCTGAGAACAGGAAGAGAAGAAGATCAGTTAGACCCCTCATACCCAGATACGGAAATGCTAGCAATAAAGATTATTGACTGACTTACACGCAGAATGAGGGTCTCCACTATCTTGTACTGGTCGGGCATATGGGTGACCATGTGGGTCATATTATCTTCTGATGCTCTGACCAGAGTTGGACCGAATACAATAGCCAGGTTTTTGGGCTCCATCTAGTAAATGAGAACGAGTTTGAATGAATTGCAGAACATTTTGCAAAAAGATATGAATGAACGTACGCCTAATACATATGCACCAGGACTGACACCTCCCTGCTTGCCATTTTATTTTGCCAAGACATATACTTTAATTTAATACCCCATTTGGGATGCAACCTTGGCAAGAGGTGTTGAGATAAATTACTAAACAGAAGCTGCCCCCCCCCCCAAAAAAAAACAAGTAGACCGCACCATATACACTACGATGATTTTTTTTTTTTTTTTAAAGGGCATGGTTCTCCTTGCCACCTTAAAGCCCCATACACACGGTCGTCAAGTTTTCCAAAAAACTTCACGATTAGGAAGTGGCAGAGGCAGCCGTGCACATCGCTAGATAGGGATGGGCTCAAGTAAGTATTAGGGTGGCTGCTGCACACAGAAGGTTTTTTATCTTGATGCATAGGATGCATTAAGATAAAAAAAAAAAACTTCTGACTTTACAACCACTTTAATGGTTTTATTTATGATCTACAACACAGCTGCCAGATGTTAACAAGTATTTAGAGATGGCTTTGTGTGGATTTTAATGAATTTTTATGTAAACTTTTGCTTTTATACATTTCTTCAAGCCCTTGGCTGACTATATTTATTGTATTGACCTTTATTGGATACCCCAAGAGACATTTCTGTGGAATATTGATGGTCCTAAGCCCTTTTAGAGATACCCTTTGTTTGTGTTTATTCCACCTTTCAAGTGGTTTATCTCCAGCAGCTGTGGAACATTTTGGGGTCTTACTGTTCATTTGTACTTTTATTGAAGTCCATCGGTCATCTGCCCCAAGGAGAAGTCTCTGTCAGTAGAACACACAGTGATTTTTGCTAGTGGCTATAGCTGCTGCCAATAAAATCACATGAAAAATCCGACATGCTGGTTGTACCCAAGTCAATTGATGGATCGACTTTGGTACAATCAGCCTGCCCATGCATGATTCGAAACTCGGCTGGTCCCTGCTGAACCAGCTGAGATTCAAACTGTATGGCCAGTTTCCCTCTCACCGACATGCTGGCGAGAATGAAAAGGCTTCGGGTAGTAGTAAAACGACAACTATCTTACCTTGTTCTTTTCTGAATTTTCTGCCACAGTTTTTAAGTGGGTACAAAGGAATCTGAGGGTTTGGTAATGATGTGCTGGCAATTCGCGGATCTAAAAAGGAAGAAAAAGCAGGTCAGTAAAATACAGCAGGAGAGGAAGGATTTTGGTCTTGTACCATAAACCTTAACAGCAGTCAATCAGAAATCCAAAGCTGCCGAAAGCAGATTTCCGATTGGTTACACAGACATTTTAAAATGCACCAGAATTAGTGTCCCCATTGGAAGATTTCCCCTCTATTCCTGTTCCGGTAACAACTCAAAATTTGTGATTTTCTTTCACTCTGGGTGAGAACAGTAAAACGGAATAAATAGAAATGGTGATTGTCTCCAACGGGGACACACAGAGAAATAACAACTAACATCTGTTCCCATCCCTCTCCACTCTATCCATAATGAAAAAAAGCTTTTGCCTTTTGTTAAACTTTAAGAATATATTAGCCGCTTGTCTGCCATGCTGACCATTTAGCTATAGTTTTTTTGAGCCACTGGTCCAAAATGAGCACATAGATACATCCAATTCTAGACGTATATGCATTCTAGTTCTGGGTCAGTGACACAAGATACTAAAATCAGTTGAACAGCAAATAGCATTTCCAAAAGGGGGGTCTGCAATGGCACCCCATTTATGTCTCAAAAATTTCTGCTTTAAAATAGTAAGCTGCAGATGCAACTACCTACCCACACTGATAAAAAAAATGTGCACACAGCATTAAACATCATTATGAAGGCTGTAGTGATAAATGGACAGGACCTGCATGAAAGGTAGGCATCATTTACATATGTAAAGGACTGTGTTGGATAAATATGTCTACATCACACACACTGAAGGGCTTTATGCTTGTTACAGGTGAGTGACTAAGCAGACAGACAAGCAACTAGCATTTTCAGAAAGAGGCCACGGCAACCTGCACAGGTCTCATGACAGGTGCACTTCACATGTTTAAAAGAAAGAATACAGTAAGACAACACTCACCAGATTTCTCAGAGTTTTAAGCCTCTCATTGGGGTCTTCTTTGCGGTTTGCTTCAATGAAGTCATTGTATTTTTCTAAAAAATGGGAAAAAAGGCAGGTTAATAAGGAAAGATGTAAGGAACAGTAAAATATTTCAGGACCTACAAGAATAAACAAAATTTAAAATGTAACTTCTGATTATATAAAAATTTAAGGAACTCAACCTCTGAATGTCTGAAAACTGATAAAGATTTTCTATGTAATAAATGTGCACACAAGAGAGAACCACTAGGTGGCAGTAAAGCATGAAAAAAAAAAAAATGTACTTGCTTTTATGTTCTAAAAACAGTTAAAACCTTTTTACCCATCTACTGGTGTTAGAACTTTACCTTGTAATGGATTTGTTATAAACATAATAAATCCCCTTTGATATAATAAAAACAAGACCGACATGAATCTTTTAAAACAGACAAAAATAAAAAACGATCAATTACATACTGTACGAAGAAAAGAAAAAAAAAAAAGAAGGAAAGATGGAAAATTCTTACCATTGGTGAAAAGGGGTTCTGGCAACTTTCGGAAAAATGACTTCAGGAGACTGCTGATTACATTCAAGTCTCTCCATTTCTGGAATAATAAACACGTCAAATTACCTCTATGACCCTCCCACACAGCGGTCATATATATAGAATAAAATCACATTTTCCAATACTTCCAGTCTACACAAGGAATGTGTTAAAAACACCATTAACATACATTTCTATTGGTAGGTGTTACAAAATAAATGTAAACACATAGCTAATGTCCTTCTCTAGTAATCCAATGGAACACCACTGCCAACTCACTTTAAAGGGGTTGTAAAGGTTCGTGTTTTTTCACCTTACATCCTATGCCTGGCAAACACGGAAAAATCTGCACTTGATACCAGTGCTACAGTAAGTGTTGTTACAGTAAAACTATAATTGAGGCTTTTTTTTTAGTTTTGGATAGAATGGAGAGGGATTAGAACACCGGTTTGTATTCATTGCTGTCTGTGTCCCTCTGTTGGGGAGATTTGTTCTCCATTTGTTCGGTTTACCGTTATCAAAAGTAAAAATAAAAGAAAGAAAATCCCAAATTTTGGGTTGACCTCAGAAGACCAATAGTGGGAAAATTGGGTCATATAATTACATGAGAAGAATGGAAGAAAGCTTTCTTGTTAACTTTCAAATCTAGCTCTTTAACCTATATGAAAGAAAAGAATTATAGAATATTAACTAGATGGCCGGCGAAGCTACATAGAAAATCTCCAATCTATCCGGAGGAGTGTTGGCGCTGCAGAAAAGATGTAGGCACAATGATCCACATATGGTGGACCTTCACCAAAGCATTCTGGGAGTCTGTGTTTCCAAATTTGCTCTTCTGTCATTGGCACGCCTTAAATCAGAAGTCTCCGAAAATGGCTTTACTTTCTACATACGCGGGCCCCATATAAGAGGTTAAAAAGGGGACTTCTCCCCTCCCTTATTTCTGCAGAACAGACACTTATACCCAGACACTGGCGTACACAAGCTGCCCCCATTATTAAAGAGTGGGTAGCTGAATTGAACCAATTAAAGAGAATGGAGGAAATAATGGCGAGTATACAGGGACGCTACCATAAGTACATGGATTTGTGGACACCCTGGAACGATTTTTCTTGAGCACCAACATGCTGAGATCCTATCTGTGAAAAGTCACTACTTACACTTGGCGGTGGGGACCTAGGTTGGTGGCTCTGTGGTCGTGAAGGTGGTTTCCCAGATATCTGTGCTGAATGAATGTGTATCTTCATTTATTTATTTTCTTTTTACCCCTTGTTTTCTCTTTTTTTTCTCTCATTCTTTACTTTCCTGGGGCAGTTCTCAATCCAAGGGGAACACTCAATAGCACAACATAGAGGCTATGGAAGAGCAGGTGGAAAATACACACCTACACTGATTCTATTTAGAGCGTGATTTAATGGTTTGATTTAATCACTGTTCTTTTAAAAGAAGTATAAATAGGCGCCTGCCGAGGGAGTGATGTTCCTGGTGTCTCTGTGCTTGAGGTGGGTCTCACATAGTGAATGCATAAAGGTATTGAATGTCTATGAATATTGTATAATATTTTATTGTCTTTTTGTAGACGATTGCTGTAATGTCTTCATAGGCCATCATGAAGCAAAGTCTGGCGAAATGCATCAGCATATGAGGACCTGTTATAGCAGCATTCTCTTTTTGGTGTAAAAGTATACACCATGAATTCTATTCCGCACTAGTATGGTTTTTAACCAATATGTATATTGGATGGATTTTTTATCTTTGTGATCAATAAATTGTATAATTTTATTTCAAATAGTTTTCTCCTTGTGTGGCCCGTACAGTCCAAAATTGTGCTTTGCTTACTTTCCTAACTATACAATTCAGATGATGGCCATGAGTGGCACCTAAACAATAGATTCTACTTTAAGCCAATTATTTAGCTTGGCTAGGAAAAACTGATATTCTT
The DNA here is from genome assembly GCF_905171775.1 of Rana temporaria. Taxonomy (NCBI): domain Eukaryota; kingdom Metazoa; phylum Chordata; class Amphibia; order Anura; family Ranidae; genus Rana; species Rana temporaria. The sequence goes on from NC_053493.1 coordinate 50,152,877, forward strand.
TTATTTACTTTGAGTTGTTCTTCCAAACTTGGGTTCGAATAACTAGATTTCATCTGCAGGGCCAACAGCTGGGAAAAAATATTACTGATACACAACCATACAAGACAGTGTTTTTTTATGGTAACCATTGCATTTGATGAGGAGAGGCTTCAGTCTGGCAAGTACTGCAAACAGTGGGATGGGGGTCCTTTTGGTGCTTACAAAGGGACTATAGGTAGGTGGTGGCGGTTTCACTACTGGAAACCAGACAATTAGTAGAACTCCTTCTAATAAACTTACATCATCATCCAGATCAATATCTGTCATTCCTTTGTTAAGTTCTTCTTGCATGCTTGCAATAGCTGCATTATTTCCAGGGACCCTGTATATGCCAGTGTTCTCCAGGCCTCTTTCTTCAACGAGCCGACAGCAGGTGTCTACTATCCATGGGATAAACTAAGAAGAAACAGATTGTGGTTAGCTCAGGCCTTTCTGCGAACAAATCAAATTAAGTGTGTGCAATAAGTTGGCAGTTACTCTATTAGATTGTGCTGGGGGACAATCATCCAGTCGAACGCCAAAGGTGCCACCACCTGCAGGCTTCTTCTCAAAAGTCTTCCTCATCATGTTATTAAAACCTTTTCTCCATGTACCTTTGTCTTTAGGTGGGCTGGTGTCATCTATGAGTTAAAAACAAGGAGAAGAAGTTTATGTAAACCTTCTGTCCTTACAAATGAAAATAATAATTCAATTATGAATGAGTCAAAAGATAAACAGAGAGCAATTTATGAGTCAACAGCGCGCTCGGTCATGGGAGAGAGGAGTCTGAGAGTCTCTTCAGACACACAAAGGCTTGGATCCAAGGTGGAACTCATGACTCAAACACAAGACTCCATCATACAATAGAATCCATTTTTACAGGGCAAATACGGTCAATTCCTTGGCATCTCACCCTAAAGAGACATTTAAACTTCAAAAGGGTAGGGATGGAAAACTAAGTAAATTGCAAAGGGGCACACATGGTTTCCAAAAAAAAAAAGGCAGAGGAGCTTTTTAGCACCTTTCTTATTTTATCATTCACTGCATTGGGAATGAGTTATTGTACACGTGGGTACATTCCCACGTAGCAGTGTTTGCTGAGGGCAGGAAAAACAACCGTCCATTTTAGGAGAGGACATCCAGTACACAATATAGGGCTTTAGACAGATATTTGGTCTAAGGACACAATAAGCAATAAGTACATATTATGGCCTGTGTGGGGGGGGGGGGGGGGCAAGCAAGAAAGAACTTGACACTGAAAGCTGCAGCACTACAGCCAACATTTGTAATTACATGGACTTGCTCTTTCAGGTAAACGTCACCACAATTCAAAAACCACCCTTTGAAAATATTCTACAGCAAAATGGCAAATTCACTTTTTGATTTGAAGTAGCTCTCGGGAGTTGTGTGTCAGACTTGCATATGGATTTAACTTTAGAGCACACAAATTTATTTTAACATGAAAAAAAGTTCAGAATGCATCCCTGACAAACCTTTAGTGAGCAGTTTGCGCTCCAAGTCCTGCTTGGGGGAGTGGGGACTCTGCAGTTTGGAATCCGATTTTGTGCCTAGGATATTCTGGAAACTCAAAGGCTGGCGAGTGGGCTTGGGCGAGGGTTCCGATTTGTTGTTGGACGATCTGAAAGACAAACGATTATAATAAAGAAAACTTGCGCTACATAGTGGCAAGACAAAATTGTCTTTTTGACTTAATACTTACTTTGTTGTGTTGTAGCCACCAAGTCTATTTAAAATATTCTCATTTGCTTTGTCTGTCTGCTGCGGGAGAAAAAAAAAAATAGCCACTTGTAAATGAGCTCTTTAAAAAAAAAAAAAAACCATGCACTAGCAATATATTTCACTATTCATCTTGTATGTTAATTAAAGGGGTTGTAATGGTTTGTGTTTTTTCACTTTAAGGCATTAAGGTGAATTAAACACCTTGCACTCTCCCCCCCACTCCCTGAGCCCCCGTTTTACTTACCTGAGCCCCAAACTTCAGTGGGCGCGATCCTGCGTCGTTTTCCAAATGGTTTGTCGACTCTTCATTGGTTAGATTGATAGCAGCGCAGCCATTGGCTCCCGCTGCTGTCAATCCAATGACGCGGCATGCCGGGGGCGAGTCATACACTTGGCCGCTATGGCCGACCCGACTGTATCACACGGGAGTGCGCCCGCAAGGAAACCCCCTCGGGAGAGAGCTTCCCAGAGGGCGTTATCTGATGCAGGGATGTGGGACCCCAGACAGCTGCTGTGGAAGAGAGCGTTCAGGGCCACTCTGTGCAAAACAAACTGCACAATGGAGGCAAGTATGACATGTTTGTTTTTTAAAAACTGAACCTTTACTATGACTTTAAATAAAGCCAATAGCAGGTATCTGTATGTACCTACATGATATGTACCCAAGCCTTAGGAAAACTGTAAACTTATGCTGGGATGGAGCAAATCTCCACTCTTTTAGGCAAAAGCAGAGATCCAGCCTGCACTATTTTATCTTCTAAACCAGTAGTCTCCAACTTTCTAAATCAAGGCCAGTTTATTGTCCTTAAAGCATTAAAGGGGCCACACTGTGGCCAGTGGGAGTAGAAAATGCCCTGGCATCAGTGGGAGTAGAAAATGCCCTGGCATCAGTGGGAGTAAACCATGCACTATCTTTTGTTTAAATGAGAGGGACAGTGCCACTTTCTTAGTATCAGTGGGAGCTGTGGCGCCCCATGGTTTGTAATCAAGGGAGGAATAATGCCCCATCATTGGTGTCAGTGGGAGAAATGGTGGCCAAAGGGCTGGATAAAAGTCACATCTGGCCCACGGGCTGCAGTTTGGAGACTACTATTCTAAACAATAAGATTGGTCCTTCCCTGCAATAGCCAGGAACTGACCAAAAGAGGTGGTCAGGAGGGGGGAAAAACATGTCTTGACATTGAGATTTGCATAATAGAATGCCAGGAATATTCCAGACATTCTAGGAATGGCCAAAAAGACAACATTTTGGCAAGTCATCTTACAGGGTGTTTACCGAATTGATATCACCACCAGAATTCACAGTTTAGCCCAACAGCCACAATCATTAAAAAGTCAAAATGATGGTGTCAGACCTACTGATGAATACTCAATGCAGAAGACACATAATTGGGGATTCCTGCTATAGAGTAATAGCCTTGTGAGGAAATCTTGCTATTGGAAACTCACAGGTGCTCACAAATTCTATGAGGAGTTAAATGTGAACAATACAAAAGATTAGAGTGCCATACCTCATCATCCACACTGCAGTTCTCCCGTATGGCATTAATCCAAGCCAACATATCATCTCTGTCTTCAGCCTGGAAGAGGTACTCGTGATCGACAGTTATAATGCGAAATACATTCTTGCGCTTAGTTTCACTGTATGATATATCCGCTAAACATCCACAGAGATGGATGGTATGCTCCTCGTCAGACTGCGAAGACCAAAGTCCAGCTTGATTCTTTTTGTCTTTGTGCAAATATAAGGAGTTGTTCCGTAATATGACATACATCTGTTTCCAGGGCTTCATAATTCGCTACAAAACACAAGTTAACGTTACAAATTGCACAAATGATCACATAACTAAATGACACAATCCATAAAATAGGTTAGACAATTTTTTTCTAAAGCCAATAGCGAATAGTGATTTTTAAAATGTTTTTTCCTTTATTCTATTCTGGAATAACAAAATGAGACGTTTTTATTGATAAAATATGGTGTATGAAATACAATTTTTTTAAACGACCAATTATTTTATGTATAATTGTATTGAGGTATTGTTTTCCCACTTTAAGGAAAATACTACAATACCAACTTAAATATGTGCCCACAAGAAATCAACCAAATTTTCCCTTTAAAAGCCTAACCTACCGGTGCTAAACGTTGAAATGAAATTCTCTGTTGCTTACCTTTCCTTTATCAGTGACAAGCTGTCGGAAAAACAAGTAACCCTCTTTGTTTGAATCGCTGAACACATCGGAGGAAGAGCCTTTCCTGGACTCTGAGTCTTCAGAAGACTGTACGCTCTCTGGTGCCTGGAGGAAATATTTGGGGAAAAACCGATTTAGTTGGCGTTGTCTGAATAGTCAAGAAATATAATAAAGTCTGGACTTGCTTGCTGCCCTTTGTCATTTACATGGAAGAAAAGGTGAGTTGTGTCATGTGGGTTAGAGGATGTAGATGACATAATATTTAACTTTACCTCCAGGGGTACCTAAGATCATCGTGCTGGCAGACTATAAATTCACCTCTTTTTTTTTTATATATATTCAAATATTCTATTGAGCAATGCAAAAGGCATGACATGCAAAAGTACCGTCTATTGTTAGTAAGGATTGAGGCAGAGAGAGATACAGGAATAAACATTGTTAACAGGTAGGATCAAACAGTAACCCCAACACAGGGGAGCGATCGATAGATGGGTAGTGAAAAATCTGACAGATGATAGCAGCCAGCAACAATTTTAAGATAAAGGAGGCTAGAAAGCCAACAGTTGGATGGTCCGCCCCAGCCATGGCCCGGGCGTAGTGGGGACCAGGCAATGTTGGTGAAATATGCAGCAAACCTCAAGCCAATAAAAGGGGGTGGATAGAAAAATGGTAGGAATAAAAAACAAAAGAGGGTGGTTAAGGGAAAGAAAGGGTTCTGGAGGTTGAACTGGCAACAGTCCCAAGAACGCAATCAAAAGGCAAGAGTCAATTAGGAGAAGTATAGCCAAAGCTTGTTTGGCTGTACTTCTCCTGTGGATCACAGGCGTGCAGATGGTTCTGAACTCCTGTGACCCAGTTTCAGCAAACAGCGGGGTGAAGCCTGCTGTCAACTGATGTCACAGAGCCAGTTCAGGCTTGGGAAAGATAATGGCCATATTGGTCAGTATCCGTCCAAATGCCTGGAATCAACGAGCAGCTGAGAGCCAAAGGCGGCCGTCCGCTCCTGCCCCATACACAGCCCAGAGATCCAGTAAGCACGGGGGCAGAGCAGAGAGACAGTGAGGAGCACTAAGAACCTAAGCAATCAGTGGTGTCTGATCGCTTGGTTCTTTTTCTCTAATTTTTGTACTAAAACTATTCTAAAAGGGTTTCATTTTTTTTCCTCATTAAAAAACATTAGCAGTGTCTTTGAGATATGTATACAGAGGATACCAAACATTTGGGGGTCCTTAAGATAATGTATCATTCACTGGTAGCACTATGTAAACATCTTCTATAGCTGACAAACTACATTTGTCCATGACAAATGCAAATGATTCTCGCATTGCGGTGGATAATCCGCTAGAAAAGTATGATGCAGCCCTTCTATGCCATGAACGATTGTGTGCATTTACCATAAGAATGTATGAATTACCATGGTTGGTGATCGTGCTAATTTGGCCACATACAGCTGCTCTGGGGTCTGAAACGCTAAAACACTACACCAAAAGCCAAGACAATTTTAAAAAATATATCTTTCCAAGAAAGAGTTAGTTGGGTAAAGCCCTCAGCTTCTAAAAAGAGTGGGATAGCTGCTCAGCCATGTTGGCATAGACCAGTTGCCAATGATGTTCTTCTCTGCAGAAGTTAATGAGCTTTTCTTTGCCTTAACCTGACCCCTGTAAAATATCTTTGAAAATATCTCAGAACGCCCATGGCATGCATTTTTGTTTTTACACACATATTGCAAAATCTGGACATATAGCACTGATCTGGGTTGTGTATCCCATCATGATCAGCCAGAAAGTATTAAAAACCTCAGACCACAAAGCAGAACAATTTGATTTTCACACGCTATGGTTTAAGCGCTCTGAAGAAACAATTTACAGAAGTCCAGACAACTTCAAGAGGAGCCATGCCGGCTTCATAAGTCAACACAAAAAGATAATCAGACATCCACAGACAGTCAGCAAACAAGTTAAACCCCCTACTTGGCATCCCTACATTTATGGTAGCAGGACAAATACAACAAAAACAAGTAAAGGAACATAGAAAACAAACCTTGATGCCCTTTAGGCTGGAGACATGTTTCAGATTACGTCTGGAAGAAAATAAAAATATGTGAATACAAGGGTGTAGCCACCCTGGCGGTATGATGTCAGATTTTTGCGACTCAAATCGGTACAATTGGTTTGCATAGAAATTTGGCGCTATATAATTGTAGGCCTGTAATTCTTAAAAATAACATATTTAAATCTGTCCAAACAAGAGTCTAGTAGAGATCCCGGGTATAATAAAGTTTGAAACACGAAATCCTAAATTATAATATAACTATAAAAAATATTATAATAATATGATTCACCATCGCTCAAGTGTTCTAATTTACTATCGCCGTTTTGTATGGACAAAGCACTAGGGACAAAAGGAATGTGAAATGATTTCATACAGCAATGTAATCTATAAGATTACAGTGTACTGTATGTGTTATGAATTTTGTACTTTTTGAATTTGCCGCCAGGCTCCGCCCCTGTGCGTTGCAACGCTCACAGGGAACGGAGCCTGGCACACAGAGGCATTGGGTGGAAGAACACTGCGGAACCTGTTGACACAGCAGGGGGACATCGCAGGATTCTGGGGACAAGGTAATTAACCTGCACCAGGATCCTGCAATGCAATCCTGGGTGTGGCTCAGAGTTACCGCTAATGGTACTGAGATTTAACCACGAGCCACACTCTGGAAAACCGCCAGGTTAAGGTGGAAACAGAAAGAATGGAGAAAGTTTAACAAACTTACACTCTCCCTTCCTCTTTATAGTCATCCAGACCCTCATCACACGATTTAGACCTCTCTGTCTTGGAGCCAGCATGCACTTCAAGAACACTAGGTCTTGTCGACTCTGAAATGAAATTGTCAAAAAAAAATTTAAAAAAATTATGAATTGTTACAGCTTGCAGACCAATATTTATTTAACCCTTTTACAGCAAGTCATGTAACTTATACAGCACCAATATAAGCTACCCACAAAGCCAACAAGATGCCCATAATACAATGACTTTTCTGATTACTTCTGTGCCTTGTAGGGGTTCAACTGCATTTGAGGCCCCATTCACCCCTGAGCAGAGCGATTTTCAGGTATTTTGTTTTAAGTGTTTTGCAAGTGTATTACAAGCATTTTAGAAGGCTTTTACATGTGTGTTCAAGCTTCAGGTGTTATTTTAGCCAATAGAAAGCACTAGGTGGGGAGATTAGGGGTGGAGAGCTGCTGTTTTGCCAGAAATGTGACAAAACGCTTGTAAAACACTTATGTTGAGCATTGGGTGTCCCCAATGAAGTCTATGAGGCCAATCTCCCACCATTCTGCCCAAAAGAAGCTCATGTACTTTTTATGAGTGACAAGTGTTTTGCTACATGCAACAAAACACTCCGATCTGAACAAGGGCATTGAAATGAATAGGATTCCGTTTGTTGAGCGTATTAGAGCTACAAGCAAGACCATTCGGTCCCCACCTTACAGCAATCCCACTGGGTCCTGGGTGTTAGACGCACAGGTGCAATGCAATTTATTCTGAATGCCACCTGAACGCACGTTCCAACTAGCGCTGGTCCCATCGCACACATTCCTGTAGAAGTGGCTTTGTGTATAAGTGGGTGCTGAAGCAACCACCAGCTAGAACCATGAGTAACAAGAGCGACTAATGTCACCAGCACACCATGGGTCTCCAAAATGGGTTCAAAGCTTTATTCAGTGATCGCATCATTACAGCAACGTTTTAGAGCCTCGCAGGACCCCTTAATGAGGCATGCGTTGGAGTGTAGCACAAGACAATTCACTAATGTGCGTGGGGGGGGGGGGCTGGACACTGCACCACACACTGCACTGCAACAAGTGTCCATCAGTAAGGTGCATTGGTTTGCCATTGAAATGAATTGTTTTCACGACCCATTAACACTGCATGGATTGTAGATAACCTCACAAATATAAAAGGCAGGGTAATGGGCGTCTCAGCAACACCATTTAGGTTGCCAACCCAAACACGTCAACAAAACGACCCCAAAAGATTGTGGTTTGGCCTCTGGGCCAATTTAATTTATTCCAATTGAACTTACCAGTCTCGTGAGAGAGATGACGACAGAATAGTGTCACCGGGGACGTGGGGCTGGGAGGAACAGTGGTTATGGTAGGAGGAGGCTGTACAGATATGGAGATTACAGCTGAGGCAGGAATGTTGCCAATCTCATGGTCAATGCTGGGGCTGGTGGGTTCATCTGCAAGAAAAAAAGTTCAAAATTATACATGGATAACATCAAATAAATAGATGCCTGCAGTAAACAGAGCTTTAAACTCCTTAATTAGAAGTATCACACTTTAACTGAATACTGCAAGATAAAACTCAGATTGTGCAGACTGGCTGTTAGGGATACAATCAGTAGGATCCTTTATTAAAAAGGAAGAGTACTGTGGGCTTCATTATCTGATTGACAGCCTCCGAGGTCCCGTCTCAAATGTTCTCCCCCACAGCAGTTACCACCCATACAGCTGCATCATTCATTCAGAGATCTGTGATTGAATAAACTAGAAATCCCATCTTTCACCACTGCAAACAGACTTGTAGGTCTCAATGAAAAACAAGTGTTGTAATCGATGTCCATGGACATTTCCTCCAGTTCTCCGACTGAATGTCCGTGCCTCTGTATGGACAGGGAGCTGGAGGAGTCGTCAGCCTGTTGCAGTTGTAATGCTTAAAAGGCTGATTTGCAAATACTGTATATGTGCATTTATTAATTGTTTATAAAAAAGGAGGATTTTAAAAGAATTACCCAAGGCAAAATAAAAAAAATCTGCAGAATACAACTGTTGGATAACAATGGCTCTAAACTGCAAAAAAAAAAAAAAACTTGACTGGTTCCTATGGCCTTGTTCACAAGCGTACAGGTGTTCGCTGCGTCCTCGTGCAGGCATTCTCATGCATGTCAATTGGGGGGGGGGGGGGGGGATACACAGCTGCTGCTCCCAATCTGACAGCTGTGTGAGTGCAGGTGAATGGCCGTGAACGCAGTGTGTGTTTGGGGCTGCGTACCAGTATGGATGTCAAATTGAGAGCTGCGACTGCATCCCAACTGACCTGAATGGGACTGCCTGCACAGAACATCTGTGCATCCCATAGCAGGCAAACAGGGCCCACGCACAGGCAGACACTTAAAGTGGTTGTAAAGCCACGTATGTTTCCACAATCCCCTCTGTTAGATAACATGTGCCCCATTGTATGTCCTTTATTTAAAAAAAACAAAACATATTTAAGCCTTATATCAGAGCATCTCCCGGTGCTCACACGACTCCTCGACTCTCTCCTTTGCCAGTCTGACAAATATAGTGGGAGGGGCTAGAAGTCAGCCAGGAGAAGGGATGGAGAGAGCCAAGGAATTACGTGAGCGCTGGGAGACGCTCTGAAATAAAGGGAGATCGTTTATTGTTTCACTAGGGCATACAGTGGGGCACATGTTATTAACAGAGGGGATTGTAGAGACATAACACTATTTTACTAGCAGGTGGGGAGGATCGTGGACGGAGCCGACAGGCGGGAGGGGAGATTGGGGGAGAGGGGAGACACAGCAGATGATGGAGGGATGTATACTGACAGTGTCAGGGCTCAGCAGCCATGATAAACCGTGGTCAGTTTACAGGGGGGAGGGCAGAATCAGGCAGGATCAGCCAGGTATTTTAGGTGATCCAAGATGCCAAATGACACAGCACAAGCACCATGCTGTATAAAATGCTTTAAAGGAACAGGATCCATATTTTTATTTAGGGTTACAATCAGTTTAAGTACACCTATGTGAATGAGAGCCAAGGGTGATAGAGTGATTTCACTTCCACATTGCTGCTTACTGCAGTGTGTGAGCCCCCTAAAACCTAAAATGTCCACATAATGAACCATGTAAGGGCTGCCATGCCTAAAATAAGAATTACGCCAAATTCTATGCATTATATAAAAGCACACAAACCAACCTGTGAAAGAACTAAAATGAACAAATCTGCACCTAAAATAAAGTTAAAGTGCATCCGAAGCCAATTTTTTTAGGGGGGGGGGGTGGGATAGGGAAGGTTTACATTACAAACTTATCAAGTTATTATCATATAGATTTACCCTCTTTGTCCTAGTGGCCATTGCCCTTGGCACTGAAATTAGGTAAAATCAAACATTGTAGATTTATAATTGGGTCAAAAATCTTCCATTGGATACACTTGTTCTGGTAGAAACTGAGAATAGATTTCTTTAAAAATTATGCTGTTTCTCATAACAGGAAGTTATGGAAAAATCACCCGAATGGGATTTAATATGCACCTGTGCCTAGAAAATGGCCATTTAAAACACACATAACGTGCTGCATCCCAATGAGCAATGCAGATTACTTCTGGCTGAATTTGCTGACTGTATCACAAACGTTTTGGACCAATCTGAATTAAATAAAACGATGCGTTAAAAATATTGATTGGCAAGCAAGTCATTTCAGGAACTGAGAACAGAATATATTTAAACCATGGCGGTAAAGTGGGCAGCCATGTTTTCCAACACACTCCCATAGAGAAGACCAAAAATTGGCTGCCTATACTTGCATTAGGCCGATGTCACACGAGCAACAACAAATCTGCTAGTAGGGCTGCAACTAACGATTATTTTCATAATCGATTAGTTGGCCGATTATTGTTTCGATTAATCGCCTTAAAAAAAATGCATTTTTTTTTAAATATTGTTGGGCCAATTTGTTGTTGGGCAAATTACAAAACACAAATACGCAGCAGCTGAAAAAAAATCATGGATGTGAACGTGTCCCATAGAAAAACATTGTAAATGAACTGTAGTGCGTTTCTGCAAAAAGCACCAAAAAACAGAGGTGTGACCCCGGCCTGAGAAGTTTAATAACATAATGGGGTTAAAAAACTAAAATAAGTACAAAGAGAGAAATTAATCGCTACTGTAAGGGGTTCATTTTTTTACTGTGGGACAGTGAAAGTAATATTTACAGTAGCGATTTGCTTTTTTTTTTTACTATAAAAAGGGCTAATTTTAGTTTTTTTAACCCCATTATGTTACTGGCCGATTATTCAATTATGAAAATTGTAATCGATTAATTTAATAATCGATTAGTTGTCGATCGATTCGTTGTTTCGACCCTATCTGCTAGTTCACCTACTCTTATACTGCTGTTACCTCACTGGCCTACGTCACATGACACTCAATGGCTGGTCTCTTGCTTGGCATCAAAAATCTGTTTTGGCCAGTTAGGGAGTGACTTCCATTGTGTACAGTGGTGACTCTGCAATGAGCCGACAACTAAAACTGCAAAATGGAAAACAATGTTACCTAAACCTCAAATACATCAGTTTCCTTAATTGTGTGGGCAGATAGAGACATTTACAAGCCCAAACACAACACAAAATGCTACTTTTTTTTTTTTTTTAGTAAGAGTAGTTGATGCTTACAGACTTCTGGCAGAGGTAGCGAGTTAGGGCTGGTTCACACTGATGCAATTTCAAATGAGACTTGGGTCGCACTAAACTGCTTCCAATGGTGCCTGTTCACATCAAGGCAGCACAGCAATTTGGGAAAGGGTCCTGTGCTACTTTGGTGCGATATTTGGCCCCACAGAATATGCAAATCACATCCAAAACGCAACCAAGTTACACAACACAATTGCACTGCAAATTACATCAAAATCCCATTCCAGTAGTGTGTACTGAGCCTTAGTCAATAGAGAAGCCCAAACATGACTAAGACAGAAAAGATAAATCCAACAAAAACAAGGGGCACGCTTAATGGACAACATGTGTAGTCTTCTTCCATCACTCTTCTAATCTTCTATGTCTCAAGCTAACCCAAATGTCTACAATCCAAAAAAACTTAAAGTATACAAAAAAACATTCACAGCTAAAACTGCACAAAGCACAATTTTTTTACACACCAGAAAGATAATGTGTAAGCAGAACATACCAATGCCATCTTCTACTAACAGCTCATAGAAGTCATCACAGTCCAGACAAGTCCAGCAAACTCCGGTCTCCACAGCCAGCAGTGCCATGCTACATGTTGTATCATTCACAGACCCTTCAATACAAGTGCGGAGGTTCACCAATGCATGGCAATGGAAGAAACAGGTGCCATTACTGTAAAGAACTACGTTCCAAAGCCATCCCTGAGAAGTCCAAGTACAAGCTCGCTAAGTGAAGTACAATGCTTCATCTCCCCAGTGCATCCCTGGTGATTTCATCTCGATGCGTGAGGCTTTCACATCCAGCCCCGGGAATATTAACAAGCAAACGTTTGTTCTAGACTATGCTGGAGATGCATTGTGCCTCTTTGATGGGTCACAAGTCGCTCTGTATAAAGCTGCAGCATAATGCTGGTGTAGACAATGAGGAGAACCATGGACTGCAGCACCGCTTGGTACAAGACATTAAATAAGGAAATGAATTAAAACCAGTTTTCTGCATCAGTATGCATATAACCGCACGTTACCTTCCACTAAAAAACATTTATCATTTCCAAACTGTTGGCAGATTTTCTGTACTATGGGCTACAAATGACACCATGAAACTACATGATCAATGCACATCTTATGCAGGTGCATGTTTTAGGTTTGGAAAGCTTTTAAACAGAGGAGAAAGGATGGAGCCTTTGATCATTGTTTATCTGCAGTGTGTCCCCAACAGGGAGAGTTCATTACTTCCTGTCGGGGACAGGAAATGTAAAGTAATTTCCATACCTGGAATTCCTCTTTAACCACTTAAGGACCAGACCAATATGCTGCTAAATGACCCAAGGGGTTTTTACAATTCGGCATTGCGTCGCTTTAACAGACAATTGTGCGGTCGTGCGACGTGGCTCCCAAACAAAATTGGCGTCCTTTTTTCCCCACAAATAGAGCTTTCTTTTGGTGGTATTTGATCACCTCTGTGGTTTTTATTTTTTGCGCTATAAACGTCAATTTTTTTTTTTTATTTTTTTTTTTAATTATTAACAGAATTTTATACAGGATATTATTTTTCTGGTAAAGTCTTTTCAAGTGTTTTGAAACTTAGATAAAAAAAATTGAAAAATCCTGCTACATAGGCTTGCGTGCAGGCATAGGTCGCTGAATATACTTCATGCTGGCCGACTAAAGTCGATCATTCACAACAGCTGCATCTTTTAAAATTTCTGGATCTTCTTGAGGCAAGCTTTCCTTTTTCTCTGTAGTGAAGTGAATGTAAGCGACGCAGGCGACCGTAAACCAGGAGCTCGCGGAGTAGAACATCCAGTGCTTTTGCGGCAGCTTTGGACTTGCCCACCGGAAAAAGTTTGCGAGCCTCCCCATCGCCATAGCCCCTTAGAGCTGAAGGGCAAATTCACTTGAGCGCTCCGAAAAAAGCTTGAGGACCTTTTCAAAACGTCAATTTTGAAAAAAATTCTATATTTTTTACTTTTTGCTATAATAAATATCCCCCAAAAACATATATAAAAAAAAAATTTCCCTCAGTTTAGGTCGATACGCATTCTTCTACCTATTTTTGAAAAATCACAATAATCTTTTATCGGTTGGTTTGCGCAATATTTATAGCGTTTACAAAATAGGGGATAGTTTTATTTTATTTTTTTTACTACTAATGGCGGCGATCAGCGTTTTTTTTCGTGACTGCGACATTATGGCGGACACTTCGGACAATTTTGACAAATTTTTGGGACAATTGTCATTTTCACAGCAAAAAATGCATTTAAATTGCATTGTTTATTGTGAAAATGACAGTTGCAGTTTGGAAGTTAACCACAGGGGGCGCTGTAGGAGTTAGGAGTGTGTGTTTACAACTGTAGGGGGGTGTGGCTGTAGGACTGACATCATCGATCGAGTCTCCCTATAAAAGGGATCACTCGATCGATGCAGCCGCCACAGTGAAGCACGGGGAAGCCGTGTTTACATACGGCTCTCCCCGTTCTTCAGCTCCGGGAAACGATCGCGACGGAGCGGCTATAAACGAATAGCCGCGCCGTCGTCCCGGATCGCTCCCCGCGGGAATCCGACCGCCGCATGTAGCGGAGGGGTCCCGATCGGACCCCCGACCCGCGGAAAGGCAGTGACGTACAGGTACGCCAATGTGCCTGTACGTGCCATTCTGCCGACGTATATCTACATGCGGCGGTCGGGAAGCGGTTAAAAATAAAATAAAAAAATGTATAAACATAAAAAAGAAAGACAAAAAATGATTAGGTGGGCATTCTCCTTTGTGTATGTATATAAACTCACTATAAAGCAGTGTTTCTCAATTCCAGTCCTCAGGCCCCCCCAACAGGTCAGGTTTTCAGGATTTCCCTCAGATGAAAAGGCTGTGGTGATTACTAAGGCAGTGAAACTGATCAAATCACCTGTGCAAAATAATGGAAATCCTGAAAACCTGACCTGTTGGGGGGCCTGAGGACTGGAATTGAGAAACACTGCTATAAAGGGAGAGGTTGGTGTTAAAGCGGGAGTTCACCCATAAAAAATTTTTTACCCGTAGCTTGATGCTCATTTTGTCTAGGGGAAACGGCTAGTTGTTTTAAAATCCGAGCAGTACTTACCGTTGTAGAGAGCGATCTTCTCCGCCGCTTCCGGGTATGGGTCTTCAGGACTGGGCATTCCTTCTTGATTGACAGTCTTCCGACAGGCTTCCGACGGTCGCATCCATTGCGTCACAAGTAGCCGAAAGAAGCCGAACGTCGGTGCGGCTCTATATGGCGTCTGCGCACCGACGTTCGGCTACTTTCGGAAAATCGTGACGCGATGGATGCGACCGTCGGAAGCCTGTCAATCAAAATAGGAACGCCCAGTCCCGAAGACCCATACCCGGAAGCGGCGGAGAAGATCGCTCTCTACAACGGTAAGTACTGCTCGGATTTTAAAACAACTAGCCGATTCCCCTAGACAAAATGCCCAGTTTCGAACGCCCAGTCCCGCAGCCCATACCTAGAAGCGGCGGAGAAGATCGCTCTCTACAACGGTAAGTACAGCTTCGATTTTAAAACTAGCCGATTCCCCTAGACAAAATGAGCAGGAATCCAAGGGTAAAGAACGCTATTTCCGGGTGAACTTCCACTTTAAGATCTTATCTAAGAAGCAAATGGGGAAATATTTGGTGTTCTGCTTTTCTAAGCATAAAAAGATTCTACATAGAGAAATGAAGGATGTGAGTAACCTACCTGTCTTATCATGGTCTACCTGATGACACTACAACCTGCCTGTATGAATGAGTCAGTGACCAGCACAGACATAACAAGGTGAGCCAGGCAGAGATGACTCTGTGTGTCACAAGCTTTATGGCTCCCACCTGTATGTCAGATTGACTTTGCAGGTCTATGATTTATAACAGAACGATGCAGACAATCAGCTTTACCGCAATACGGCAGGTATTTTCAGCTCTTACCAAATTGATTAGTAATATTGGGAAATAACTAGAACTAATGCTAGCCATACACCAGTTGAAAAATAGTTTGAACCCGTTTTAGAAAATTGAACACGTGGTCCAGAGAGCAAACGGTATTGCCATTGCGTAATAACTGAATTTTGAACGATAAACCGTTCAATGGTCATAAATTAATCGACATAAATAAATCAGTTTTGTATGCACAGTACTAACAGTTACATTTTAAAGGGGTTGTAAAGATTAGTTTTTTATTTTCTAAATACCGTATATACTCGAGTATAAGCCGACCCGAGTATAAGCTGAGGTACCTAATTTTATCCCCAAAAACCGGGGGGAAAACTCGAGTATAAGCCTAGGGGGGGAAATGCAGCAGCTACTGTAAGCAGAAAAGAGGGTCAACAATGCCTATTTGCACGCCTCACTGTGCCCATTGCAACCTCACTGTGCCCGAGTCAGTGTACCTGAAATACTTGACAGGCTGCGAGCGTCCATTCATTGTTTAGGAGATGGGCAAGCCTTGCTCAGAGTTGGTGAGCTCCATAAAGCCATCTTCTTCATCTCCAATGTTGTGGCTTTGTGAGACAGAGGGGAGAGGGGAGAGAGGCAGGCGCTGCAGCTGCGGCGCCATTTTGGATTTGTCCGGCGGCTGGCTGGGTCAAATAGGCCATTATTTTCTGGGGGTATCCGTCACCGTTTGGCAGACATCATGCCATGCTGCAGGGGGGTGAGGGTCCCTGGATGCTATTCTGGTCCAAAAAGGAGGTCCCGTTGTGCTGGTATGTGTCGCTGAATCCCGGGCTGCCACAGAGATGAGAAACTGTCCATTCTGCTCGGATGTTTAAATGTTGCGGTCTCCTCCTGGTCCCGTTCCGTGATAGGCGTTTCCCAGCAGCCTATCACAGATGTCTTCTCATCCTCAGACTCAGTTTCCCAGCAGACACTGGGAAACCGAGTCCGAGGATGAGGGGATATCCATGATAGGCTGCTGGCAGACGCCTATCATGGAACGAGACCAGGAGGAGACCGCAACATTTAAACAATGGACGCCCGAAACCTGACAAGATTTTCAGGTACACAGACTCGAGTATAAGCCAAAGGGGTGTATTTTCAGCCCTAAAAAAAGGGCTGAAAAACTTGGCTTATACTTGAGTATATACGGTAGGTTCCTTTAACTTCCCTTAAGTGGTACAGCGTCTCCCCGCAGGGATGTAGTCCCAAGGGAGGGGGCGAGCAGGCTGACTAACCCCCAGCCAGAATGGCTCGGATGATGGGGGCAAGCTTACTGAGGAGGAACAGTAAGTGAGGAATTCAGACAAAGACAAAAAAAACATTTAGAAGGAAGTCGAAGGAAAAGGTAAGTGAACCAACAATGCACTAGCTTAAAGGAACCTATTTAGAAAATAAAAAGTGAACCTTTACAACCCTTTTAATGGGTGAGAAACACAATCACAATTTATCATCCATTCAGTAGAATTTTCCAACCTGTTCCTGAAATTTTTTGGGCTCAAAACTGTCACAATCGATTTTCGATTCATGCCCATTAGAGCGGCTGTAAACCACTGGACAACTTGCTTCCAGGTTTGCGGGCTCCAGCTCTGTGACTGGCTGGAGCTGCCATGTCGGCACTCCCGCACATGTGCGTGGTAGCTGCTATCCACAGCACAGGGCTTGGAAGGAACGGCGTTTGGCTGTATCTTCAGAGCGCATGCGCAAGTGATGTCACTGGCTGCATGTAATGTAAATATCTCCTAAACGGCGCACGTTTAGGAGGTATTTACACTACCTATAGGTAAGCCTTATTATAGGCTTACCTATAGGTAAAAGTCAGCAAAGGAAGTTTACTTCCTCTTTAGCTGGATGAAAAACAAACAAACTGCCCAAATTATAGATATTAAAACTATTTTTCGTCATAAGATGACCATCAAGTAAAATGTAAATCCCTTGATGGCTTGGGGCCCATTCAGGTCACCCTCTTCTACCGTACCTTAGCCATTTCCTTCTATTGCTTGGAGGATTGAAATCCTCATACCGAAGCACTGTACTGTTGGAGTCAAACAATACAAGGTTTCACCATCAGATGGCACTGCATGTGAATGTCTTTTTACAATGCATAACGAAAGCAGAGGACAGGTAATGACATGGTCATTATTTAACTGCTCTCTGGCACTAGAATACAAGTGAACGACAAACATACTTGGACATTTGCATTCGTTCTATGAGTAGGTACTTCTGGAGGAGGAAATAAACCCTCAGAAATGCATGAAAAAAAATCTGACCGTGTCTAAAATGTTCTCCACTTTTGCTCTGTTACATAAAGGGCACCTAAACCAAAGACTAAAATGACTGCTTAAGATGTACAGCCAGAAAAAGGGAACCATTGGCAAAATAAAAGACCGCATATGTATGACGCAGTCTGTCAGCAGCACATGAACAGTTATGCCACAGGTCTCAGCCAGGTATATAGCAGACTGCAGAGACCTGCGGCATGTATGTGCGAATACACAAGATCTTGTTTCAGGATGGCAGCTGCAAGAATGACATTGCTGGATTCCATGGACAGTAAGGGACGGTTATCAGAGAGTTGAAATAAAGGGTTAGTTAAGGATACCCTTTCAAAGACCCCCCCCCCCCCCCCCCCCATGGCCAGTGTAGTCTGGGGGATTTGAAATTACTGATCTTCTTTCTGCAGAATCCCAGGACGGGTCAGAGCGATTCTGATTGGTTACGCCGACACCGCTTTGATCTGTCCTAGAAGCCCTAAAGAAATAGGAGGGAGAAGAGACAGAATTTCAAATCCCGGACTGTGGCACCAGCTGGGTGGGCACCAGAGAAGATGAGTTGTTCATCTTTCTGAGAAGGTGAACTTACACACGTTAGGTTTTCACCAATTTCCTCAGTCCATCCAAGTCTACCGTATCCACAGGTAATAGGACCATATTACAGGAGGGGCTCAAAAACAAAAACTGCAATGTTTATGCTACAGCCAAGCAATAAATATGGCATTTTTGGTTATAGTTGCACTTTACCTGGTTGATATTTTTTAGGACAAACCCCTCTAACACATATACCTGTCTCCTGTGGGATTCCCCACTAATAAAGACTAGGGGCCAGATTCACATACCTTTGCGGCGGCGTAACGTATGCCTTTTACGTTACTCCGCCGCAAGTTTTCAGTGTAAGTGCTTGATTCACAAAGCACTTACCTGTAAACTTGCGGCGGCGTAGCGTAAAGCCGTCCGGCGCAAGCCCGCCTAATTCAAATGGGGCGTGTACCATTTAAATTAGGCGCGTTCCCGCGCCGAACGTACTGCGCATGCTCCGTTTTGAAATTTCCCGCCGTGCTTTGCGCGAAATGACGTCGCCCGACGTAATGTTTTGAACGGCGACGTGTGTTACATACTTTCGTATTCCCGGACGACTTACGCAAAAAAAAAAATTTGAAATTCGACGAGGGAACGACAGCCATACTTTAACATGGGCTGTCTAATATTACACCACCTAAATAGCAATCGCAACTTTACGACGGGAAAAGCCGACTAGCGACGACGAACGCGCGTACCTTCGTGGATCGCCGTAAACAGTTAATTTGCGTACCCGGCACGGAAAACAACGCGAACTCCACCCAGCGGTCGCCGAAGTATTGCATCCTAAGATCCGAAGGCGTATGAAGCCATACGCCTGTCGGATCTTAGCCAAATGCCGTCGTATCTTGGTTTGTGAATTACAAATAAAGATACGACGCGGCAAATTTGAAATTACGCCGAGTATCAGCAGATACTCCGGCGTACTTTTTCTGTGAATCTGGCCCTAGGTGACAGATTGTTACAGCTTTGTAGTGTAGTGGAGTAGGAGACAATAAGGGGAGTAGGTGTGTGAGACTCATTCATCCATAATAGAAATCCATCTTTGGTGGACCAATCAGACAGCAATACAAATAAGTGCACAGAACCTTCCTCATGTGGCAGGAAAATGTCAACATTTAAAAATAAGAATTTGTTCCACACAAATGGCCTTTCAAAAGATTAAAGATTTGAATATATACCTGAGCGATATCATCTCAGATAAAGATCTTCTCACAAGGAAGAAAATGCTGCACATGCCATATTTCTAAATTTTGAAATACCTCTCAACTTTAAACCCTTCGCACCAGAAAATACTTATTTACATGGGTGTCCAAGCTGCGGCCCTCCAGCTGTTGAGAAACTTAAAGTCCCATAAGGGATTGCAAGGCTAACAGCATCACTTTCAGGCAGAGGCACGATGGGACTTTTAGTTTTGCAACAGCCGGAGGCCATCGGTTGGACCCCCATAGACTAATAAATATAAGGACAAAATCGGTGACCATGCCGACTGTTGGACATTTTTTTGCTTCAGGCGTGTTTTGCATTCCCTTACAAGGCAATGGGAATGCAAAACCTTGAAGGAGCTTGTCTACACCTCTATGTGAATTCTGAATAATCTCAGATTGGCTAAAACTGATGCCACCGACACCAAAGCCCATCAACACAGGCCCTTACCGTTTATAAAATGCTTTTCGGTCTGTGGGTCAAAGACTTCCTGGGAAGGTTTTAATTGGGCTGATAGATAACCGATGATCACTTAGATTTCTTAAAAAAATATAAATCTATAAAACCTGAGTTTTTACTATAGGCCTGTTCCCATTTACTACAGCAGGATCTATACTTGTGACCAACAAAACTACCCCTAGAATGTGTGCACACAAACCTACCTGAAAAGGAGGAGCCATCTTAAACAGAATTTTCATGCAAGGCCCCTTACACACTGGCGGTGCCAGCAGATCTGCCTTGTCAGCAGGGGATCTCTCCACTAAGCAGGTGGGTGACAGGTCCGTGTCCGCTCCGCTTATGCAGAGCGGATACAGACACAGCCCACTGTGCTCTATGGGCTGTCAGATGGAAACAGACTGTCATCTGTTCCACCAGATGGATGGAGAACAGATTCCCCATCTGTTTTTATTGGACAGGATCAGATCGCATGTTGGCAGGTTTTAACGGACATGAGGGCAATGGATGATTCTCCTTAAAAAAAAAAAAATAAGGACTGGCAAACCGACCCGATCAGTCCCATCGCTGTGAAAGGGGCCTTAGAGATGTATGCACATTAAAAGGTAACTCGTTTTAGTAGTCCTACTGCCTTGTCAACAAATGTTAGGGGCTGCTGCCATCTTGTAAGACACTGTTAAGACTGCTTCTAATTTACAGAAGCCATGCTAAAACACAAAGCAAGCTTCCTTGATCATATTTATGCCTTAATGACTTGGACATTGAGGCCTGTACACCGCGAACCGGCCATTAATTTATGTGACTAAAGCCGGCACAGAAGTCTATGGGGACACAGCAGCTGCGCTAATTTGTCAGGCATGCAGGTGCGCAGCCCCTAACACACACTGTCCATGTTACCTACACCCGTGTCAAATTAGGATGCCTGGATGTGTCCCTATATAGACCTAAACTGGCCATAGATGGTTCGAATCTTGGAACCAGCTCTCAAATTTTTGCTGCCCTAAATTGACAGAAAAAGATCAATGGAGCCTACACACGGTCGGAATTTCCAACCAAAAGCTGACATCAAACTTTTCTTGTTGGAATTTCCGATCGTGTGTACGTGGCATAAGGGTATGGAAGCTTAGTGAGCAATTGCTTCACAGAATTACTGAAAACATGACAATAACTCCACTGGCTATAATCAGGAACTGGCAGCAAGTGTCGCTTTGGAAGCACAAGCGTTCCCATAATAAGCATTTTTTGTGGTAAGGACACATACCAGCGCCATAAGGGTGTTTATTCTGCACTGCAGATGTTCATGGGGTCTCATAGCCACATCTAAGTGAAGGCCTGGCCTTACCAGGTCATGAGAAGCTATGTCTAGATCTATGGAAGTGCAGCCTCCCTCCCTCCCTCCCCACCACTACTGAGTGCATTGCTTGTTCCCAGGCATTCTTAGGACAACCTGAGAATGTTACATAAAAATATATAATAATGTAAGGCATTGGCACTGAACATTTCCTGTAGCAAACATCTGCTTGGAATGTGATATTTTAAAATTACACAAATGTGGAAGCGCAATTCCAACCAGTGAAGCCAGCGAGCTACTAATGCCATAAAAAAAAAAAAACACACTACAGCAGTGCGAATGTCAGAAATTAAACTCAAATTATTTTTTTCTTTCCCTGCAAGTCACCGTATCCCTGTATCGATCACATTGCAGCTTTTAGGACAGGTGATTGACAGGCCATTTTTCATCAAACTTCGGGTATGGGCCGCCAATCAAGGAACTCGCTCTCTGTGTGTTTTGGAAATCTCTCCTGCATCATAAGCAGGCGACCTGTAACCGATTATTATAATGTATAAAGTTGTCCTGGAAAGAATTTCTCTCTCAGGAGTGTCACTTCCCCATTCCTGTGTATAGCTCTCGGTTTC
The DNA here is from genome assembly GCF_905171775.1 of Rana temporaria. NCBI lineage: Eukaryota > Metazoa > Chordata > Amphibia > Anura > Ranidae > Rana > Rana temporaria. Next base: position 50,174,682 of record NC_053493.1, read on the forward strand.
TGACATATTTATTAAAACCGTGCAAGAGGCAAGGTGCTAGGTAAAGGACGTAAGTCCTAACAGCCAATCGTAAAGCACCTCACATTGGTCTGAGTTAAATAAAGGCTCATTCATGTAAAGAATGTCTTAGAGATTTTTTTTGGGTTAACAAAGGATTTTGTTCCTTTAACTGACAGGTCTGTTAGGACCTAAAAAGTGCCTGCAGGTGGCCAAGTCCATATGCCATACGGACCTAATTTCTCCCTCTCCTATAAAGCTTATGGTCACTTCAATGACCATAAGCTTAGATCAGAATTGTTCAGCAGACTCTGCTGAACAATTCTATAACTGATCAATAGATTAAAACCCACTGATCAGAGTTATTAACCCCTAATGTGACCGCGCCCCGCCAGCTTCCCTGCCCACTGCTTCTCCAAAAAATCAGTGGAACCTTCTTTTTATTCTAGAGGTCATATGCTTTCAGAAAATACATGGTTTTGGGGGTCTTTCGCAAATTCTAAAATCTGTAGGGAAAAAATTAAAACCTTCCGATTTTTAGAGCAATTTGGATATTTACATTATTTGGTGCGTTCGATTTTCACAATTTTGCAAAAAGGTGCATTGTAAAAAATAAATGTTTTTTGTTATTTATTAAAGGGGTTAAAAAAAACATCTGATGATTGCCGGCACCCCAGCCCCCTGGTTTACTTACCTGAGCCCTCGAAAGACCCACCTCGAGAACGCACTTGGCGGTCTTCTCGGATCATCATTGGATAGATTGATAGCAGCGCAGCCATTGGCTCGTGCTGCTGTCAATCAACTTCTATGATGCGAGGGAGCACTGCGATTGGCACTGCGCTGACAAGCCATTCACCTCTGCAGCTAGGTGTTCGGATCCCGGTCTCAGCTACATGTGAATTGAGTTTGGTGGTCTCAGCCCGGCTCCCGGTGGGTGTGCTATGCGAGGTAAGCCTGCGCTTAGTACGCCCACCCCCCTCCCACAAAAACCACCACACTTACACGCACTCGAAATTGGGTTAACATGCACGCACTTTGACCACGCGGTCTCTAAAAAAAAAGAGAGGCGAAGGACTAACGGGGCTGGTTGAGCGGGCTAGATCCTCTCACTCCCTTATAGGGAGTCCCTCTACCCCGTTGGGCTTCAAAGCGGAGCAGGTAGGGCGGGCTGTGTGGGAGGACCCCCTCACACACCCACTATTGCCACCCGGGGCATGGAGAAAGGTGGCAGATTGCCTCTGGGGGATGCCTGCCTACTCCCAACTCCTGCAGTCCGGCTCCTCTCTCGAGTACACGCACAAAATACACTTTAAAAAAAAAAAAACTATGATGCAAGGGCCGGGGGCCGAGTCCTGTAGTCAGCGGCTATTGATGCTGAATACAGGACTCGGAAGTGCGCCCGCAAGTTAACCACCGAGGGACCCAAGAAGACTAGGATCGGGCCACACTGTGCAAAACGAGCTGCGCAGTGGAGGCAAGTATGACATGTTTGTCATTAAAAAAAAAAAAAAAACATTTGAAGCTTTAGTATTACTTTAACTCAATACAGGATAAGCTTTTATATTTAGCAGGAATTTTGTAAAATGTGCTGTGTATATCTGCTAATCATGATTTTAGTGGATTTTTAGCAAAAATATTGTTTTGATAAACATTTGCGCAAATATCGTGGGACCTTAAAAAAGTAGCACCTTTTTATTCTACTGGTCGTGTGCTTTCAGAAAATATGAGACATGACTACTGATGATGTCAAACAACGCTGACAAAATGGGACACGTCACTTTTGCTAGTTGGAACGCAAACTGCGTCCCTGCAGGGTTCTGAATTGGGCCTATTGTTTTTATGGCAACTACATGTATGGAAAAACTATCTTTTAAATACTACACTATGAGGAGCTCCTTCTTGTTCCTTTGACATATGACCGTTCGCTGGGGAGTCTATCATGCCGTGAACCAGTCCTTCACCAGAAGATACATTTCCACCGATTTGACTACCCGTAATAGGTGTCAAATCGGTAGGTCTGGTAGGTAGATTGTTTTGCCTGGTGGTGGTGGTAGAAGACTGCACCCATCTTACCCAGTCCCTAAGGAATATTATCACTCGGATCGAAGAATTGGTGGTGGTTTATGGACATTTTAATAATCATTGTTTATATGGACATTTAATTTCATTACATTTATATATTGTTTGATTGTTTAGGTATTCACACACTTTTCACATTGTAAAAAAAAAATTGAAACCCATTTATCATTTCCTTTCCATTTCACAATTGTATGCCACTTTGTGTTGGTCTATCACAGGAAATAAACTTATGTTTTTGGTTGTAACATGGCATGTGGGCATGAATACTTTTCCAATGCACTGTGGAACTGCAGCGCCATTCTTCGAATGCCCATTGTGTGGAACCTGTCCATTGGCGGGGTATTCATGGGTCCTGAAGCCTCTGGAGAGTCCTGACCACAGCAAGACCACACGACACAGGCTTGGGTGAGCAAAATAAAACGGCTCTGACGGAATAAAAAAAAATGTTTTGGTAACAGTGGGACTGGGGGCCAGATTTTGTTTGCAGATGGGCTTTAATGGCATTTATAAGAACTGCCAATATTTAAAGTTAATATAATGTAATTGATATTTTTCAACACAGCCGACTTTCTTTCCTATGTCGGACTTCTAACAATTGTCATTTTGTCCCCTCCCTTTGTGCAGTAATGACAAAACCGATGTAAAATGTTTATTGTACACGTATGCAAACTGTTAAATATGTAGTTGTGACCATTAAAGAGCTTTGTCGGATGTCAGTTCTAGGTTTTTGATAACGGTGCCCTTTAAGACATGAGCTGGCTGTGGGGGAAGATACTATAATTGTTCAGTAAATACTTACCATTCATTACTGTAATATAAAGGCTCTCCAGCTGATAGGGAACACAAACATTCGCCATCATGAATGCCTATCCAATGCATATCTTTACATAATCACTTAACACACCTCTGCTGATTTCATCATTTGTGTTGAGGGTCACAGCACACCCTGTGTAGGAGTGTGGATCCAAAGAAAAGACCATTTTACAAGCAGGTAACCAGACAGAGTCCTGCAGATTACAGCCACCTCGATATGTAGGCATGTAACACAAAAGGCAACCATGGAGAGCCAGCTCCTTGGATCTGCACAGCCCTGATCCATATTGGGTGTAATACTGATGCCGCATACAGACGGTCGTTTTTTGTGATGAAAAAAAACGATGTTTTAAATCATGAAATAAAACGACGTTTTTGAAACATCATTTTCAAAAACGATGTTGCCTACACACCATCGTTTTTTCACAATGCTCTAGCAAAGCGAGGTTACGTTTCACCACTTTTTTCCATTGAAGCTCACTTCATAACTAGCTTCTGGGCATGCGCGGGTTTAAAAACGTCGTTTTAAACGTCGTTTTTTGGTACACACGGTCAATTTCTGTGAAACAAAAAACAACACAAAAAATTCGAGCATGTTCGAATTTTTTTTTGGTCGTTTTTTTGAAGACATAAAACGACGTTTTGCCCACACATGATCATTTTAAATGACGTTTTTTAAAACGTCGTTTTATTTCATCACAAAAAACGACCGTCTGTACGCGGCATAAGAACATGGGATATATAGCTCATGCAACAGAACCTGTTCTGCCTAATCAGGAAAAGATGGTAACCATCCACAAATGTACAAATGTAAAAAAGTGAAAAAACAAAACAAAAACTTTTTTTGCATGTCAGCCATGTACAAACTTTAAATCTGATGATCCAAAAATGTATTTGTTGGTATTACCTGGTAAACAGATGGAAATGTCTTATATATTTAGTAGGGATGCACTGATAATTTTGTTGACTAAAACATTTTAGTCGACTAAATGAACACCATTTTTTTTGGCAAAAATACGACTGAAACTAAAACAATTGAGATGACTAAAATACGACTGAAACTAAAATGCCATTTTAGTCAAAAGACTAAGACTAAAACTAAATTGAAATATGACTTCAAAATGAACACTGGTCTGTAGTGCATGCTCATACCTCAATACAATAAGTAATAACATATTAGATTTTTCACTCCAGCAGTATATAATGAGTTTGGAAATTGTAGCGTAATGTTAACTAATGCATTACAATTTAATTACACTAAAATGTAGTGGAGATTTTAGTCGACTAGAACGTAGGACATTTTAGTAGACTAAAATGTAGTGGAGATTTAGGCCCAGATTCACGTACAGCGGCGTATCTTTGTGCGGGCGTAACGTATCCTATTTACGTTACGCCTGCGCAACTTTTACAGGCAAGTGCTGTATTCTCAAACGAAAGTTGCGGCGGCGTATCGTAAATAGGCCGGCATAAGCCCGCCTAATTCAAATGTGGGCGTGTGTTATGTTAATTTTATGTGACCCCACGTAAATGCCGCTTTTTACGAACGGAGCATGCGCCGTCCGGGAAAGTATCCCAGTGCGCATGCTCCGAATTAACCCGCAGGAAGCCAATGCTTTCGACGAGAACGTAAATGACGCCCAGCCCTATTCGCGAACGACTTACGCAAACAACGTAAAATTTTCAAAATTCAACGCAGGAACGACGTCCATACTTAACATTGGTACGCCGCATGTACGGCTCATATAGCAGGGGTAACTTTACGCCGGGAAAAGCCTAACGTAAACGGCGTATCTGTACTGCGTTGGCCGGACGTACGTTCGTGAATTCGCGTGTCTAGCTGATTTACATATTTCTAGGCGTAAATCAGCGTACACGCCCCTAGAGGCCAGTGTAAATATACAGTTAAGATCCGACGGCGTAAGAGACTTACGCCGGTCGGTTCTAATACAAATCTATGTGTAACTGATTCTAAGAATCAGGCGCATAGATACGACGGCTCAGACTCAGAGATACGCCATCGTATCTCCTTTGAGAATCTGGGCCTCAGTCGACTAAATACAACTAAAACAATTACAGAAGACTAAAATGGGACTAAAATTAAAATGCCATTTTAGTCCCAAGACTAAAACTAAATCGAAATTTGCTGCCAAAATTAACACTGGTGAACAGGCCATTTTTTCAGGCGCTTTAGCATAAAAAAAAAGTGCCTCAATAGAAAGGGGCGCTTTAGGAGCGGTGTATTTAATGCTCCTAAAGCGCTGCAAATAAGCTGCTTGCAGGACTTTTTGACGCCCTGCCAGTGCAGCGCCTCCGTGTGAAAGCACTCGGACTTTCACCTTGGTATTGCAGATGAGGCTTCTTTCAGGTGCTTTTTTTAATGCCAAAGCACCTGAAAAACGCCCCAGTGTGAAAAGGGGTCTTATTGTGGGGGGGGGAAAAATACATAAATCTTATTTGCAATTGTCCGTTAAAAAAACGCAGTGTTGCATCGCAAAAAAATGGCCTGTTCACCAATGTTATTTTGGTAGCAAATTTCAATCTAGTTTTAGTCTTCTAAAGCGCCTGAAAAAAACACCCCAGTGTGAAAGGGGTCTAAGAGCTTTATTGTTCTGCTATTTAATCACCACTGCAGCGTCCCCCCCCCCCACCCCAGAATTTTGAAGCAGAAAATAATAATATTTTTTACTTTTTGCTGTAAAATCTATCCAATAACATTTAAAAAAATGTAATGTCGTCATAAATTTAAGACAATATTCTGCTACAGATTTTTGATCCCAATAAGCGTATATTGATTGGTTTGTGCAAAAGTGCAACGGTTAAAGCGTCTACATTCTAAAGTTAGAGCCCCTCTAGATTATACTGCTATCCAGGACTCAGAGACTCCTCTTTACAGCTTGTTTTGCTGAAAACCGTTTCATCAGAGAGAAAGTGGGAGAAAATAAGCAGCCACAAATAGCTGACAATTCTAGAATTCCCCTAATCCACGCTGTAAAAACCAAAAAAAAAAAAAACACAGAACATTTTATTCTGTTTGTGCTGCCATTTCACCAAACAATTCCTGTCTGGTGAAACCGTCATTGGCAGAACACAGGGGGAATTTCTCTAATGCAACAGATGCTCTAACCCAGGGGTAGGTAGGCAATCCGACCCTCCAGCTGTGGTGAAACTACAAGTCTCATGAGACATTGTAAGACCCTGACAATCACAGGCATGACGCCTAGAGGCAGAGGCATGATGGGATTTGTAGTTTCACCACAGCTGGAGGGCCGAGGTTGCCTACCCCTGCTCTAACCCATCCTCATGCTATCAAACCCTATTCCTGTTCAGTGATTCATAATAGAAGATAAATAGGACAGCCAAGTAAGAAGCACTTTCAGAAAGGGATTACCAATAGAAGCCTCAAGCTTTGCTGAAGCTGAGCTGTAAACAACTCTCAACATGTAACAGACAAAAGTTACAGGTTGGTAAATTATTGTTAGCGTTACTGTTATGTTGCCAAAATGATATCATACAAGCTTACCGATTAAAAATGTTGAAAGGAAAATTAGCACAAAAATGGCGTCATTTTATCTAATTTTATTTTAAGTGAATCCTGATCAATTACTATTAATAACAATTCTATTTTGAGACATTTGTTATATGGGGTCATTTTATTTTTTACTTGCTGTCATTGTGAGCTGCTGTCCCATGACTTTTAAAGCAGTAGGCTTTAAGGTTAAACTCCAAACAAATAACTAAACACACACACAAAATACATATCTAGGAGTGCTTTTTACCTGTTAAAAGGATTTTAATTTCTGCCCATCCAGTACAGAGATTTACCTAGCTCTGCCAAACAACGCACAGCCTGGCAAGGGATGAGACCTGATCTTTTTCTGCCAAAGTTTAGTAACACTTACCGTATTTTCCGGCGTATAAAACGACCTTTTACACCGGAATTACACAGCCAAAAACCGGGGGTCGTCTTATACGCCGGGTGAAGCAGCTGCTCGCCCATTTTCAGGCTGCCGGGCGCTCTGTATTCTGTGCCGCTCAGCCAATCCCGATGCACTCTGTTGATGACAGAGCATGCTAAGCCTGCTTGGATTGGAGTAATAACCTCTGCCAATCCGAGCAGGCTTAGCATGCTCTGTCATCAACAGAGTGCATCGGGATTGGCTGAGCGGCGCATATACAGACAACATACAGCACCCGGCGGCGGCATTTTCGTTTTTAAAAGGCATTACATACAGCCTTACAAATCACCCGGCGGCGGAAGCGGCCTCTTTGTTTTAAAAGAATTACTACCGCAGAAGGGGGTCGTCTAATACGGTGAGTAGATCCCAAAACCACCGGTTTAAGCAATATATTAGGGGGTCGTCTTATATGCCGAGTCGTCTTATACGCCGGAAGGTACTGGTCTGGCCCCACCCCCAGCCTGTATAAGGACTGTAAAAAGAGAAGCAGGATGCTGATGAACTTGTCTGTCGCTGCTCCTTTCTCCAAAGTCAAATTCAGGTCCCTAAAGTGGTCCTAAGAGCAGAAGATTTTATTTATTTTTTCACCTTGATCCAATCTACGCATCAAGGTAAAAAACGTTCTGCAGGCAGCTCCCCCCCAGCCGCAATCTCAAACCAGCAATGTGCAAGAGAGCAGAAATTATGTCTGCGCTCTCCCTCCTGATTGGCTCAAAGACAGCAGTGGAAGCTGTCAATCACAGTCAGTGATGAGGGAGTGTGGTTCCAATGTCTGCGTCAACAGACACAAGACCGTGAAGCTTGGGAGCCTGCAGAAGTGCCCCCATAGCAAACAGCTTGCTGAGGGGGGTGGAGCCAGGAGAGAAGACGGGGGACCTGAGAGGATAAGGATCGGGGCTACTTTTTTTTTTTTTTAAAGGAGGAAAAAAAAATTGCATTTAGAATTACTAAAATTTGTGCACAAAAAAAAGAAAAAGGGATGTATTAATAAAAACAGAGCTAGGCTGATTGGTTTATTATACAACTGCCAGGAGAATAGCTATAAAAAAAAAAAAAAAAATTGTTTTGCAATGCTGTTTTCAGCTCATATAATACTGCCAGATCTTTGTACATGACTACAAACAAGTCAAAATAGATTTTTTTTTTAATCTCTCTTTTTTTTTTAATAGAAAAGATTTTCTTTACCATCATCCCACCACATGTGAAAGTCTTAGTCCTTAGGGGATTTTTCTGGAAGCTCCGTAAAAGCTCTCATTCTACTGCAGTTGTTTGGAATTTAACAAGGAAAACAGAACACCCACAATCCTGTCATCCTCATTGCGGGAACCTTCATATTCCATTATCAAGGACCTTCTTCCGGCACAGTGTTCGATGTGAACATCAGGTGGGAGAGAATTCAAACTCTAATGTCTGCTGAGGTTCTAAAAAAAAATGCACCGGTCACAGAGTGACACCCCCAGAATTAACTTTAAATGTGTATTTAAAATCAATTTTTTGGTGTGTCTGACTTGCTGTATACAGTTTCTTAAAGTAGAACTAGACGCAAAACTTTTTTTAAATTTTGGTAATAACCCCGGTCATATTTTTTTGGGGGCATGTGTTCCATCGGGGAGATTTGTCTTCATTTCCTGTCCTAATCATTCTTTAACTGAATCTCTGTTTTAAAGCATCTCATCTGGAGATCCTGCCTATAACAGCACTTCCTGATTACGCTGAAAATGGTAAGCCGCTGCAATTCGCAGCTGTGTTGTCACCCTCCTGTGCAAGATTCTTCAGTTGGCGGCTGGGCCGCCTGTCTAAAAGAGCTGAAAGAGAAAATCAACATCCACAGCCAGGCTGGTGCCAGCCACGTACCTACTCGTCTTTTTCTTTTTAAAACTTGGTAATATTTGCCCTGAAGAGCTGCTAATTATTCTCTTCTAATTAGAAAGATATTTTGCCATGTGGTGATGATCTCAGGAAAATTCTTCAGCCAAGTATTGCAAACCGCCCAAAAAGTGGAACTGTAGCCCAGGGTAAGCTCTGATGTCACCAGCGATCATTTGATTCCAGGCCCATTGCTGTTCACTATGCAATTACTGACTATGCTATGACGGCCATTACTTTTCCCTGAGAAAGAGCAAGTCTCCAAAACCGTGTTAAAAAAATATGTTCATCTACAAAATTAACACAATTTTAGTCGGCTAAAGTTCAACCAAGGCCCCTTTCACACTGACGTACTGACAGTTTTACAGGCAGACCCGATCAGACCATACATTGCTCTCTATAGAGTGGCAGAGGTCAGCAGAATTGTGTCCGCTGACACCCACCAACATCCGATCCGCTAAAAACAGGCGCATGAGGATCGGTTCCTCATCCGTCCCACAGGTCAGACGGAAATTGACAGGCAGTCCGTTTCCATCAGACAGTCCATAAAAGTAGAGCAGGCTGTGTTTCCGCCTGCTCTGCATCAGTAGAGCGATCCCCTGCTGAGCGGGCGCACTCCGCCAGTGTGAAAGGAAGAAAATTAAAGAATTCAGATGACCAAAATACAACTAAACCTAAAATGGCATTTTGGTCAGAAAACTGACTAAAACTAAAGCCAAAATGAACACTGGTTATATATCATACGGCTAAATCTGTGTCTGTAGTCAATGTTCAAATCGTAATACCATAAATAATGTTATTCGATTTTTACTTCAGGAGTATATAATGAGTTTGGAAATTCTAAAGAAATGTTTAAATAATGCATTACAATTCTTACAATATTGGGTTCAATAGTTGGCCCACCCTTTGCAGCTATAACAGCTTCAACTCCCCACCCTTTGCAGCTATAACAGCTTCAACTCCCCACCCTTTGCAGCTATAACAGCTTCAACTCTTCTGGGAACGCTGTCCACAAGGTTTAGGAGTGTGTCTATGAGAATGTTTGACCATTCTTCCAGAAGCGCATTTGTGAGGTCAGGAAGAGAAGGCCTGGCTCGCAGTCTCTGCCCTAATTCATCCCAAAGGTGGCGTTTGATTGGGTGAGATCAGGACTTTATGAAGGCCAGTGAAGTTCATCCACCCCAAACTCGTTAATCCATGTCTTTATGGACCTTGCTTTGTACACTGGTCCAAATCATTTGGTAGAGGGGGGATAATGGTGTGGGGTTATTTTTCAGGGGTTGGGCTTGACCCCTTAGTGTTGTGTTTTGCGTCTAGAAACATTTAAAAAAAAAAAAAAAAAATGTTGTTTTGCTTAAAATGAAAAACGTCTGTAAACAAAATCGCTTGAAATGCCTCTAAACTCGGGTTCTGAACGCATTTTTTGGGGTTCTAGAAAAAGCCTCTAAACTCAACTGCCCCGAAACGACTATAAATGACCCTGTGTACATTTACTGATAAGATAACATGGAGGAGAGTTCAGGAGCAGCTGAAAAAAATGACCAACTGTTCCTAAATGTCCGTTTACCAGCAGCCATGTGCATGAGGCCTAAAGGCGTCAACATACCAAGACATTTTGGACAATTTCATGCTCCCAACTTTGTGGGAACAGTTTGGGGATGGCCCCTTCCTGTCCCAACATGACTGCGTGTACCAGTGAACAAAGCAAGATCCATAAAGACATGGATGAGCGAGTTTGGGGTGGAGGAACTTGACTGGCCTGCACAGAGTCCTGACCTCAACCTGATAGAACACCTTTGGGATGAATTAGAGCGGAGACTGCGAGCCAGGCCTTCTCGTCAAACATCAGTACCTGACCTCACAAATGCGCTTCTGGAAGAATGGTCAAACATTCCCATAGACACACTCCTAAACCTTGTGGCCAGCCTTCCCAGAAGAGTTGAAGCCATTATAGCGGCAAAGGTTGGGCCAACTCCATATTGGACACTAAGGACTAAGACTTGGGATGCTATTAAAGGGCATGTGTGTAAAGGCAGGCATCCCAAAACTTTTGGTAATATAGTGCATTTGCTCCTTTTGACAATGTAAGATCTGCTAATATGCAGATCAAGACCAGTCCCACCCTGAAAACCCCATTCTACAACATAGTACTGACACCACTTACATTGGGAACAATGGGGGATGTTAGCATAGCATAACGTGAATAGAGCCCAGATTCTTTCAGATTTGCCCAGATGTTACGCAATAAGCATTGTACACAGTGTGTTTTTTTTTTTTTTTTTTTAAAACACTCATAATGTATGTGCTCAAATTTTAGAGGCATATAAAAAACAAACAAAAAAAAAACAAACACATGAAATATTTTGATTATATGATTTATTAATTTTAATGGGACTGGTCTAGATCTATTTGTAAACACTAGTGGCGTTTAGTAGAGTCATCCTTGATACATACATATATACATATATATATATATGTATCAGGGTTTGACAAATTTGCTTGGAATCTAGGAGCCAGCTAAAAAAGTTAGGAGCCAGAAAACACGCCCCGTCGAGCTTGGGCGCAGAAGCGAACACATACGTGAGTAGCGCCCGCAATGGTAACGGTATTCAAACCACACATGTGAGGTATCGCCGCGATCGTTGGAGCGAGAGCAATAATTCTAGCCTTAGACCTCCTCTGTAACTCAAAACATGCAACCTGTAGATTTTTTTAAACGTCGCCTATGGAGATTTTAAAGGGTAAAAGTTTGTCGTCGGCATTCCACGAGCGGACGCAATTTTGAAGCGTGACATGTTGGGTATCAATTTACTCGACGTAACATTATCTTTCACAATATTAAAAAAAATTGGGATAACTTTACTGTTGTCTTATTTTTTTATTTAAAAAAAAGTGTCATTTTTTCCCAAAAAAAAGTGCGCTTGTAAGACCGAAGCACAAATACGGCGTGACAGAAAGTATTGCAACGATCTCCATTTTATTCTCTAGGGCAGGGATAAGCAATTAGCGGACCTCCAGCTGTTGCAAAACTACAAGTCCCATCATGCCTCAGCCTCTGGGTGTCATGCTTGTGGCTGTGAGCGTCTTGCTATGCCTCATGGAACTTGTAGTTCTGCAACAGCTGGAGGTCCGCTAATTGCATATCCCTGCTGTAGGGTGTTAGGATAAAAAATATATATAATGTTTGGGGGTTCTAATTAGAGGGAAGGAGATGGCAATGAAAATAGTGAAAAATTACATATTAGAATTGCTGTTTAACTTGTAATGCCAACGGCCACCACTAGATGGCGCCAGTGATCGCGGCGGCCGGTAATTGAGGCTGCGGCCTCAATTACCGGCAATCGTGGGCGACAGGTCATAATTACGACCTGGCACCCGGATATTGTCGACCCCTGATATATATAGATTATATATATATATATATATTTTTTTTTTTTTTTAACCAATTTAGGTTTAGATTTCGGCTATATATTTTAATTATATATATATATATATATATATATGGTTTGGCGCCCATGTGAACAACCAAGCATAAGCATAAATATCCCCATCAACAGATTCACATTCTGTGTTAAAGTAACTGCCAATGAACTTTGCAATCTGCACTAGTAAGGAGGAACAGCCCAGTGATAGGAGTGGATTCACCTTTATCTGGTGTGGCTGGGTGCCAGGACACAGGAGCAGAACGCTTTCCTTCAGTGAACCTGGCCCGCTGCCATACTTGTCAGGATCTATGAAATATTTCTGTATAAATAGAGCCCAGCCCCTTACTACGCAATCTTCTACCTTTGAGAAACTTACAAGAGCTTGTTGTAGCATGTCTGGTGGTGCAATATAGTGATCTAAGCTTTTCATCAGAAGAAATCTTTCTTTCTAATTTTATGTAGACAATGAGTAACAGGCTGTAGGAAGTTCTGGGGAAATACAAAGCACTGAGATTTTTTTTTTTTAGCATGTGGTTGGACTTCCCAGAATTAAAACTGCAGGAGCTACAAAAAAAATTAAACAACCCATGCAGTTTAAAATAGAAAATGAAAAGGCAAAACAGTGTGCAGATATAAAAAAAAAAATATTGTAATCCTCTGTTCTCCGCTGCATGGGTTTTTTCCTGCCTAGTGTGGTCAGCTTTTAACCACTTCAGCCCCAGAGGATTTGGCTGCCCAATGACCAGGCCATTTTTTAGATTTGGCACTGCGTCGCTTTAACTGACAATTGCGTGGGCGTGCGACGTTGCACCCCAAAAAAATTAATGTTCTTTTTTTCCCCACAAATAGAGCTTTCTTTTTGTGGTATTTGATCACATCTGCAGTTTTTTTTTTTTTTGCGCTATAAACAAAAAACGAGCGTCAATTTTTTTTAAAAGAAATATTTTTTTTACTTTAATATCCCCCAAAAATATATATAATAAAAAAATAAACACATTTTTCCCTTAGTTTAAGCCAATTCTACATATTTTTGGTAAAAAAATACAAAATAAAAATCGCAATAAGCGTATATATCGATTGGTTTGCGCAAAAGTTATAGTGTCTACAAAATAGTGGGGAGGTTTTGTGGCATTTTTTTATTATTATTATTGTTTAACTAGTTATGGCGGCGATCTGCGATTTTTATCATGACTGCGACATTATGGCGGACACATCAGACACCTTTGATGTTATTTTGGGACTGCCGTAATTTATACAGCGATCAGTGAGTGCTATAAAAATGCACTGATTACTGTGTAAATGAGACTGGCCGGGAAGGGGTTAACCACTAGGGGGCAAGGAAGGGGTTAGGTGTGTCCTAGGGAGTGATTCTAACTGTGTGGGGGCTGGGCTATTAGTGACACGACATTGATCGCTGCTCCCGATGACAGGGAGCAGAAGATCAGTGACCTGTCACTAGGCAAAAGAGAGATATGCCTTGTTTACACAGGCATCCCCCCGTTCTGCCTCTCCATAACACGATCACTGGCCACCAGCGAACAGAGTTTGCGGGTCCAGCGGTCACGGAGAGTGGGCAGGCGCGCTCACTTGCCACACGACTTCTTAAAAGGGGACATTCAGGTACGCCCATTTGCCGCCCGCTGCCATGCTGCTGACGTATATCGGCGTGCAGCAGTCGGCAAGTGGTTAATACGAAAGCAAAGAAAACAACAAAGGAAGCACACATACAAGTACATGGTACAGCAGGCACATCTCAGGAATATAAACTGTTGGGTTTACATATTCTTTAACCACTTAAGGCCTGCCCCACACAGATATAATGTGGCAGGGCAGCCCTCCTGCGTGAATCCGCGTACCTGTACGCGATTTTGTGCACAGGGTCTGGGGTGGATGCGCACACCGCCAGGGACATGCTCCCACCGTAATTGGACACAGCGGGAGCCAATCAGCGGGCCCGGCAGATGCAGTGTCCGCCGACCGTTGACAGGAGAGGCAAAACAGCAGTCTGCCTATCTAAACAAGGCAGATCGCCGTCCTGTCAGAGGAAGATGGAGATCGTGTGTTTCTGCCAAGCAGAAACACAGAACTCGGTCTTCCTCCAGTTAAGCCATTCCCCACACATTTAGAAAGCACTCCCTAGGAGCACACTTAACCTTTTGATCGCCCCTTTCCTGCCAGTGTCATTAGTACAGTGAGGGCATATTTTTAGCACTGATCACTGTATTCATGTCACTGGTCCCCAAAAAAAGTGGCAGCTAGGTGTCCAATTTGTCTGTCGCAGCCCCTCAAAAAAATAAATAATAAAATAAAAACCTGCTGATCGTCGTAGTTAAAAAAAAAAAAAAAATTATATCCCAGTTTGTAGACACTAACTTTTGCGCAAACTAATCAATATACTGGGATTTTTTTTTCTTACCAAAAATATGTAGAAAAATACAGATTGGCCTAAATTGATGAAAATGTTTACTTTTTTTTATTGGGCGTGTTTTATAGCATAAAAGAAAAAAACAAGGTGCGCTACACTTAAGTGAAGTAACAAATTACCATCCAAGAGGCAAATAAAACTAATATATATCCATAAATAATAAAATTATGCATATGGAAAAATAAAATAAAATGTCCAAAGTCCTTTGAAGAAGATCCTTTCACCAGTGAATGAAAAAGAAAAAGTCCAAATTAATTAACATAAATAGACGTGATAATCCAATAGAGAAGATCCTCCACCAAACGAGTAATGAATCTGCTTACCAGATTCCCAGTGGTCTCTTAATTAAAAGAAGACCCCAGGTAGCGTGTAGTTTAATGATGTAGAGGATATGGAGTCTGTATAGGCATATCCAGAAGTCGATCACTGTGACACTCCCGTAGTGGAAAACTCGGTAATCGTACCACATGAAAGACACATAGGAAGCCGCAATAGTGTAAAACCGTATAAAATATTTATTAAAAATAAAGACAAAAACACACTTACAAATTAGTGGTTTTAACAGGCTTGTCAAGCTGGAGCTCCGGCCGGAAGCAGACCAGACAACCCATCAATGGTGTGGAATAGGTGCAGTCAACGGGGGGTGATACCGCTGTGAATACACGTGGGCGGAACGTGTATTCACAGCGGTATCACCCCCGTTGACTGCACCTATTCCACACCATTGATGGGTTGTCTGGTCTGCTTCCGGCCGGAGCTCCAGCTTGACAAGCCTGTTAAAACCACTAATTTGTAAGTGTGTTTTTGTCTTTATTTTTAATAAATATTTTATACGGTTTTACACTATTGCGGCTTCCTATGTGTCTTTCATGTGGTACGATTACCGAGTTTTCCACTACGGGAGTGTCACAGTGATCGACTTCTGGATATGCCTATACAGACTCCATATCCTCTACATCATTAAACTACACGCTACCTGGGGTCTTCTTTTAATTAAGAGACCACTGGGAATCTGGTAAGCAGATTCATTACTCGTTTGGTGGAGGATCTTCTCTATTGGATTATCACGTCTATTTATGTTAATTAATTTGGACTTTTTCTTTTTCATTCACTGGTGAAAGGATCTTCTGTCTTCAAAGGACTTTGGACATTTTATTTTATTTTTCCATATGCATAATTTTATTATTTATGGATATATATTAGTTTTATTTGCCTCTTGGATGGTAATTTGTTACTTCACTTAAGTGTAGCGCACCTTGTTTTTTTCTTTTATGTTATCACTGTTTATGTATGCAGTAAGGTGCAGCTTCACCAAATCACATATGAGCATCATTTCAGTAGTATTAGTTTGTTTATTGTTTAATATATTAGCGCGGTTGCTCTCTCTGTTTTTCCATAGTGTTTTATAGCAGAAAGTAAGAAAACGTTTTTCTCAAAATGATCTTTTTTTGGTTAAAGCGCAAAAAAAAAAAAAAAGATGCAGAGGTGATCAAATAACACCAAAAGAAAAGCTCTATTTGTGGGTGGAAAAAAAAGGACATCAATTCAGGTACAGAGTCGCACGACCGCGCAATTGTCAGTTAAAGTAGCACAGTGCCTTATCGCAAAAAATGACCTGGTCATGAAGGGGGCTAAACTGTTCGGGGCCTAATGGGTTAAAGTTAAGGCTGCATTCACACCTCCGCGACAAGTAACGCCGCGTACGCGGCGTATTTTGCCGCGAATAGTGTAACTTTTTTTTTTTTACAAATCCTTCCCATTGCTTTGTATGGCCGAACGCCAATGCCTTCCTGAAAAAAAGGGTCCGGGACTTTTTTTCAGGCGGCAGGCGTACGGCGTCTATGAGATGTGAACCATCTCATAGACAGCAATGGGAAATCTCCCCTCCAGCGGCACGAGCGTCAGGCGTTTTGTCGCGGAGGTGTGAATGGGGCCTAAGATCCAAGGATCTGCAACAGACAGTCTTTTCATATTAAACTATGTAACATTGCCTATGACAGAGGACCTTACTGCATAGAGTAGTTCCATATTATCCTTCAATCCAGTCTTATATTGTGAAGAAGCTTTCCATGTTTGTTGTGTGTCACCAGCACATGGTGTTGTGGGGCTCTTCTAAACACAATGGGCCAGATAAACTATACATGTTACTGTGTTCTTTGGTCTGCCATGTATATTTGTGTGAACAAAGCATGTGCACAGTGGCTCCAAGGGGGGCCATACATGGATCAAAAGCCGGCAGGTTCAGAATTTTGATCCATGTTATGGGCCGGCTGGTTGTACACAAGTCAATCTATCTTGTATACAACCTGCCTGTCTGTTTTTTCCCCTAAAAAAACTGTGCCGGCAGCACTGATCATTGTATGTATTGTATGTCTCCCCGCTGTCAGAATACAATAGCACAGCGGGAGGGATTCTCCCATTCACCTCAAATATGAGGATTGAAGAATCAGATCATATTTTTTTTTGTTCAACCCGCTGGTTAAATGAAACAAAATTATTAAATGTATGACCAGGCTAAGAAACGCAGGGACCTTTAGTTATTGGGCACACCTGACGCACTGTCACTGTAAAGGGAGAGTAACAGGAAGTGATCGCTGGCGGAGCAGAAGAGCAAGCTGCAGAGCTGCCCAAAAACCTTTCACAGAATGTACATGGACCCAGTCAGAAGAAAGAAAACCCTCTTGGTGTAAAACCCTAAATTGCTTATTAAAAAAAAAAAAACTCTACCATACACTTACATATTTCATCAGTGCCACAATGGACACTGGTAAAGCGCGCACAATCTTGTCTTCTATTGCAGACCAGCTGCACTCCCTGGCTGCAAGCACAGCCCTGGCGTGCACGGTGATGTCACATCTAAAGCCACACCCTATGTGTTTCGTCGCCTGACGTCTTCCAGCACATAGTTATGGTGATTTAAAGGGGTTGTAAAGGTACAATTTTTTCCCCCTAAATAGCTTCCTTTACCTTAGTGCAGTCCTCCTTCACTTACCTCATCCTTCCATTTTGCTTTTAAATGTCCTTATTTCTTCTGAGAAATCCTCACTTCCTGTTCTTCTGTCTGTAACTCCACACAGTAATGCAAGGCTTTCTCCCTGGTGTGGAGTGTCGTGCTCGCCCCCTCCCTTGGGCTACAGGAGAGTCAGGACGCCCACCAACACACAGCTGCTTTCTCTATCTGCAACCTAGAGAGTGTCCTGACTCTGCTGTAATCCAAGGAGGGGGCGAGCACGACACTCCACACCAGGGAGAAAGCCTTGCATTACTGCGTGGAGTTACAGACAGAAGAACAGGAAGTGAGGATTTCTCAGAATAAATAAGGACATTCAAAAGCAAATATTTAAGGATGAGGTAAGTGAAGGAGGACTGCACTAAGGTAAAGGAAGCTATTTAGGGAAAAAAATTATACCTTTACCACCCCTTTAATGCATTTGATGGTGGAAGTTTGGAAGGAAAGTACAACTTTTTTTTACACTTAATTGTTAGAATGGAAATTGTTGTCCCCTCTTGCACTGGACACTTCATACAATGAGAGAAAGACGACTTTTGTATAGTTATGATTTGGGACTTTTTTTATTAGATTTATTGATATTGTGAGCACAGGACACTTGAGGGTTATTGCACCTTATTTGATTTTCACTTTTGAGCACATGTGCAGTTCTGCAGTTTATTGTTTATGAAATTGTAGTATTTACTTATTGTATGAATTTGCCATTATGGTGGGCATTTAATTTTTGGTCACACCAATGTATTCATTTGGTGGGTGATAGCGCTGCTTTATGAGTAGTTAGCCTGGTGGGTGGATCTCCGTCTGGTCAGACCACATTGTAACACAGATGTTGTACATTTGAAATTTCAACTTTTGTACAACTTGACAGTTTTTAGCTCACATGTCGCAAATCCTCTTCCACATAGGTGCACTATGTTGCTTATTTGAGGGATGCTCAGTGCGCCCCACATGGAGCATGATGACAAAAATTACGATATTGTTTCACAGCCCAGAGTGTGTCACAGAGGCCAAGACTAGATATGTCACACTTTTATAAACTGGACTTGCAGCAAATTATGCTTTTATGAACTGTTTTTCTTACCTTACAAATGTAAGACCTAATAAAATTGGATAAAAACACCATGGAACTCTCTTAGAGCTGAGGGATGTAACTACAGAAAGATTTTATAGGTTGAGTAGGTGCGGTAAGGAGGTGATGAGGCAAGGCTGTTTCATCAATGCTCGTCATATGAATAATGTTGTGCACGACCTGTAAAACACATGTTGTTATCAGTGATGCACAGTGTGGGCTGAATTCCAGGAGAAGCTGCACTGCAGCACGCCACTTTCACAAGCAGTCTAATTTTAAAGGGACACGAGCAGCTAAAAAGCACGGGGCTGACTACATCAAGCTGCTGCATCTTCAGACCAAGCTTAGAAGGCCGGGACTCAAGCTCCCCAATTCCTAACATTAC
Organism: Rana temporaria; assembly: GCF_905171775.1. Classification (NCBI taxonomy): domain Eukaryota; kingdom Metazoa; phylum Chordata; class Amphibia; order Anura; family Ranidae; genus Rana; species Rana temporaria. Next base: position 50,193,707 of record NC_053493.1, read on the forward strand.
ATATATTGATCAGCACAGACTCACAAATGAGTCTTAAAGAGGAGTTCCACCTAAAAATGGAACGTCCGCTTAACCCACTCCTCGCCCCCTTACATGCCACATTTGTCATGTAATTTTTTTTGGGGGGGAGTGGGGGCTTCAGGAGAAGGGGACTTCCTGTCCCACTTTCTCCTTCCGCCGAGGGGCTGGAAAAACGATTAGCTTAATCGCCTTTTCACAGCCCCTCCCTGTAGGCGAGCGCCTGTCCAATCGGACGGTGCCGCGCTGCTCGCGCATGCGCACTGCCGCTCGCACATGCGCAGTGAGTGCCCAGCTGTGAAGCCGAAAGCTGTCACTGCCGGGTGCCCACACTAAGAATGAAGACGGGGCTAGGGGGGGGGGCGAGGAGCGGAGCCCCGGCCGGCGCGTCGCTGGAGCCGTGGAGCAGGTAAGCGTCTGTTTATTAAAAGCCAGCAGCTACACTTTTTGTAGCTGCTGACTTTTAATAAACTTAAAAAAAAGGTGGAAAACCCCTTTAAGGCAACCATGATGAATGGCAGAATATTAGCTTAGACTCAACATGCTTGCACCCTTCACTGTAAAATGGCTAGTAAAAGCAGCATTGGGAGTACAACTCATTGTACCATCAGGCAGTGGCACTGGCTGACGCAGGGGAGCAGAATCACATGACTGGACTGGAACATCCTGAAATGAAGAATATACATCTTTCTTACACAGCTTAGTAAGCAGAGATGTTGGGAGGCGGAGAGGGCAGTTTTAAGAGCAGTTTATCCCAGAGATCCACTTTAAGACCCCCTTTGTCTGTGCATACTGTAGTATGTAATAATGGCACACAAATAAAACTCTACTTTATCCATTTAGAGCTGAGTATAAGACTTACTTTAGAGCAGGGAGATTTAGAAGCCCTTCCATATGCTCCCCAAGGCGCCCCCCCCCCCATACCTTGTTGTGCATGTTCTACCGAAACACCCAGTTATCCAGGTTCACACTGGGCTGCGGGAGTGAAGCCGTATGAGTTCAGCTGAACTTGCACGATTTCCCTCCCACTTGTCAGTCCCGATTTCCGCCGCGATTACAGGAGACATCTGATGTCAATGTAAATCGCAGGCCGAAATTGCAAAAAGCAGTACAGAAACAACATTTTTAAATCGGCGCAGATGTGGCATCCCACCGATTAGGACGGTGCCACAATTTGCCGCCAATTTGAAATACGATTTGACATGTTAAATCGCACCAGTGAGAACCAGGACTCTTCCCCAAGTGACAATGTTTGGACCAATCATTATGCTCTTCAGGCATGAGGTGTGGGTTTTATGGAGGGACAGAGTCATGAGCACATCCATAGCAGAAACGACCGGGTTTTTCTCCAGCAGGTGAACAGAATGGTGGGGGGAGCAGATAGAAAGTGCTCTTTATCCTCCAGGCTCTGACGCTAATCTGTTAACTTTGAGGGATTTTAAAGGCAGCCACAGATATTAGATGACTTCTAGGAAACGAATTGTGATTTCAACGAACACATTGAATGAACAACTGGGAAATGTGTATAGCATGAAGTCAAATGGTCTAAAGCTGGTAAATAAATCAATCATGTAGAAAGGTTTTGCAAATTTCTCACCAACCATGCACTGTACTGGCAACCAGCAGCCAATTTGTATGCTGTACACTGAACTGTATGTATGTATATGTGAACACAATGCATCTTTTATCCAAACGAAGCATCCATGAAAGCATCTTTTATCCAAATGAAGGATCATGCTCTAATTGCTATGGCCAACTACACAACCTAGGTTTTCCTTCACATCGAATGTCAACCAAACACAAATGACAGTCTTTTCATTGGCTTAACCTATTCTCGCAGCATGAACCATCAAACAACAAATGTCACCAGTTTTCTAGTAAATGCATCGGTTACAACGGCTAAGCCCCAAAACGGTTGTTTTAATTATGTGTGGGGAACAGGTGTACTTTCGGTAAGGAATGTTATCCACTACCTTTTCGTATTTCTAAGGGATTCCTGAGCTGGGATTCGCCTTTCGATGGCTACTAACCCTGTACCATTCCACAATGAATGTTACAGCCCACATCAGGCAGTACCCACCTCATCTTGTTAGACGTGAGTAAGTCCACCTTGTAAATGACATTGTTAGGTGGTTTAATGGTCGTGTGCTGGTCTGCGTGCCATCTTGAAACATCAAATGTCTTCACCAGTATATGAGGGGTGTGGTATTTAAAATGTCTTCTATATTTTAGTAGCTGGTTACGAATAGTGGGACTTTAAAACAAGTCTACATATCTACATACTGCAGACTAACATAATCAGTCAATATATATATGTGTATATTTACATAATATATATATATACATATATATATACACATAGTAAATATATATATGTGTATATTTACATAATATATATATATATATATATATATACACATATACATACACATAGTAAATATATATATATATATATATATATATATATATTACACACACACACACACACACACACACACACACACACATATATATATATATATATATATATATATATATATATATATATACATACACACATATATATACATACACACATACATACATACACATATACACACACACACACACAATTATTATCAGTCATCCTAGCTTCATTATAAGGAAGGCACAAGTGAAAATAATGTAAACCCTTTTCCAGGGTCCCAGAAAAAGCGCCTTCAGCTGTAGGGCACTCTGGACTTACATCTACTACCAGATTCTCCACTTATCTATACTATGAAAAATTGATGTAAAATGTTGGGACTAAAATGAAAGCCAAGCAAGGGTACAATAAAGCTGGAGAAACAAAAATTCAAAAGCAAAAAGTGCAGAAAAATAAAAAATAAAAATGTACACACAAACATGGCTTACCTATAAAGGGGATGGAGGCCAATGAATCCCCAGGTGAACTGGAAGTAGAAGCTTTCTTCTGTTCTATTCTTTTGATGTGAACTTCTCGTCTGGCATCATTGGGTAACCAGCAGGTAGTGTCAGTTGCAGGTGCAGGTGCAGCGTCCGGGTCATTCACAGCAAAGATGTAAGACTGCTGTCTTATAGGCTGTTGGGTCTGATGACCACTTGGGGATTTTTCCCTTAAAACCACTGGATCCACGGAATTAAATTCCATGCTCAAGTCATAGTCTTTAGCTTTGGGGCTTTGCCCATTTTGAACATCCACTTTATCAGAGGTAGCTGAGCCAGCAGTCACCTGTTTCACAGGCTTTGTGGGAATTGGCGTAGAGGAGGTAATTGGGGATCTGATGATGGAATCAAAATGGGAACTAGGAGAGCCGTCTGCTGGGGACACTGTCTGCAGGTTTAATACACCACTTTTATTAATGTGGTTTACCACTTTTTGGTCTTCGACAATTCCATCATCTCCCTTTTTACTAGGATAGGGTTTGGGACCATAATTAGAAGAGCTTCTCACAGAATTAGCTTTAGAAATTGGAAATCGTTCAGACTGGATTTGTCGGGAGTTGGGTGATCGAAAAGAAGAACTGTGAAAGTCCCTTGAGACGGGGGTGCTTTTCAGGTCAGTGGGAGCTTTTTGCAAGGGATGTGCTGAAGGTAAAACACGGCCACTCACTCGTCTAGTGTCTGGACTATAGGCAACAGGTCCCATCGGGAAGTTTGGAGAACGGAGAGACATGTGAAAGGAATGTTGCCTAGATCGTTCATAAATGCCCCGTCTGTCATCTTGTTCAGTAAATCCAGTCCATTTATAATTGTGCTTTCTTTCGCCATTATACTCCGGAATATCTGCATTATAGAGGTCTAATCTGCCCCCTTTTCTGGATGTAAAATCCCATGACTTAGATTTAGGGCTTCGGGGAAGCATGGCTGGTAATGGTATTGCATCCTGGGAAGCACTGCGAGGCCAATCTTTCATCAGTGCTGGATCCTCTAGCCGTTCCTGGGAAATACTCCGCTGCCTTATCTGTGCATGGTGTGTAACCCTGTCATGAGAAGTACTTCTACGTCGAACTTGAACAGAAGAGCGGTTTGGCAAAATTTGATTATAGTCCGTTTGGTTTTGAGAGGCTGCTCGAAGGCTGTCCAACCTCTCCTGTATTGTTCGACAGCCATACATATGCATACGTCTATTGTCAATGTATTCTTTATATGTTTTGTAATTCCTCCAGTCTATTTGCTGGTGAGAAGCGTAAAGATTGGTAGGGGAAGGTGATTCGCCGTGACCAAGCACCCTTTGACTATCCATATTGTCGGATTGCCCTCCATACATTGGGGGTTTCCCAATTAAACCGGAACTATCCATTTGTCTGGAGTCGATAGGCATTGAGGAAGCAGCAGCAGAGGGTGATGCTGTGGTTCTTGGCGTTGTTATAAATGTGCATTTCTCGGTTCTGTGCAAAGGCACAGAACCATTAGACGAGAGGTTAAAAGATAGAAAATCTTCTCCATGCAAACTTTCCCTAGGACTATCCATGGCAGCCGTTTGTCCACCATAGCTTAGAGGTTTGCCAATGAATCCAGCATTGTCCATTTGCCTGACTTCCACTGGCATTGATGGAAGTCCAGCAGAAGGCGGTGTTGTGGTCCTCGTGCATGGCTCAGTCCTATGTAAAGGACCAGTACAATTTGTTGTAGCCAGTGACAGATCTACAACTTTCCCAGAAGGCACAATAACAGTTCTCACAGATTCATTGATGACACATACAGCAGTATTGGACTTAACAATGTCCGATGGTGATGGAGGCACTTGTATTTCTACATGGTGGTTTTTGTCCGGCTGCACAGGTTGTTGCTTAGACAGTGATGTGCCTGGAGGTGGAATCTCAGCCGGTTGTGCCATCACTGAAGATAGAGATTTTCTTCGGGGATAGCATATAGGTGGGGGTTCTGGGATATTATTTGCTTTACCACTAAAGACATAATTTCCTTTTCGGTAAGCATCCTGGGAATATGCCTAGAAAGACAGAGAACAAAGTTAGAAACTTTGGACAACAAGGAACACAAGCATAACAAGAACTGAAAGGTCTTCAGTTTTTGGTGAAAGCTACAGGTTGGAATCGCTGATTAGCTTCTTAATCTTGGTGGCAACAGTGGAAAGATCTCTTCCCTAGAGAACTTGGCTCGTTCAGAGCCATTACTAGGGTTGGCCATACATTATTTGATTTTCTTATTCAATTTCCTTTAGAATTACCTTCAACTGTAGTGCAAAGGGCATGCATGATTGAATACAAAGTGTTTAGGTTTGATCTCGATATATGGTTTGGGTAAAGCTAAAAGGAAAATTGTACAAGAAAATTGTATAATGTAAGGCCGGCCATAGATGGAGCAATTTAATTTCCTGAAACAACCCACTTAATTCCCCATCAACACAAATCTTGTTGATACGGGAATTCCTCCCACAAAGCCATTGTGTTCTCCTGGTGGGGATGGTCCCATCAAGACAGTGATTATTGCTAGTGGCTACAACAAACACTAGTGTAATTGCAACTTGGGTACAACTGGCCTGCCCATACATTGTTTGAATCTCGGTCAGTTCAGCAGAAACGGTCTATGGCTGGCCTAAGCCAAACAAGAGGTCTCACATCTACTGCTGGATTTCATCAGCTGTAACATGGAAAGTCCAACAGCGTGGGCAGAAACGCCTTGATAAAACCACAGCAGGTAAACAGTGCTTGAAATTATAGTGGAGGGATCTTACTACCAGAGATTGGTTATTGGAGTAGTTGGGTGAGGGCTGGTTCACACTGGTGCGATGTGAGAACCCTGCAAATCCACTGCGGGTTCCCGCATCGCACCCGACTTGCACGGCAGCTCACACTGCCATATCTGAACTGCTGGGCAGTGTCATACAATGTTAGGGAGTGTCATACAATGTTAAAGACTTCCCCAGTTCAGCTTGCATATCGCACTGCGAACTGACAGTTCGGACATGAACCGGATTGCATAGGGGCAAAAACCCATGTGATCCAATTCAGCTCCGGAAAGAAATAAGAGTCCTGTGCACATTTGGACCGTATGCGGTGCGATTTCAGCCATAATATCTGTATGGCTGAAATCGCATCACACAGACATCGCATGTGATGTGAACAGCAGTGCGCTGCGAATCACATGCAATGTATGGCATTGCACCAGTGTGAACCGGCCCTTACTGAACCTGTCGGTAACCACCAAAAAAAAAAAAAAAAAAATTCTATGGATTTGCCATTTAAAAGGTCTGCTCCCCCACTGTTCTAAAACATCGTATTGGAAAACACAAATAAACCACAAGCTCTATACATAACACAATATCACAAACGTATGGTTTTAAAATGATTAAGGTGTAACTGCATGCAAAGTGCTGGTGTCACCATGTTACAAAGTAAACACAAGTTAAAACAAACCAGCCAAAGGAGCAGGATGTAGTGACGGATCAGTTAAACAGCATTAAACGAGAGCCACCAAGAGCAGTTAAGAAATTGTCGTTAATGGGATCCAAAACAGATACAAGTAATCTGTTAGCTAAGCTTACCTTGAGCCTCAGAGACCGACTACGTTGAAAAAGAGTTAAACTAAATTCTCTCCGCTTTGCCCATTTCCCTTTAGCATCAAAATGCATTTCAGCAATCATGTCAAAATGAGCGCAGCGCACGTAGGGATTACAGAAACAAGGGAAATCGCAGTCGCTGGAATGCAAGACCGGCTCACAGAAGCATAGCAAGACAGGTTTAAAGGTTCCAGTTGTGAGCAATTAAGAACGGACTGACTGCAGTGACTGTCAATGCAGTAAAGAAAAAAATCTATTGGCTTGCCGGAGGTTTTTATATAGTACAGGTGTGGTATCATATTACAGCAGTTCCTGCTCTGCCTGCCTGTGACATGCTTACTGCAAGGAGCGACCAGCCTGCCTTTTTCTTTCCTCACATTTGCATTCAGAAGGTTATAAAGCTCAATGTTTGCAGTCATAAACACAGCGAATACTACTACAAGGCAGGGGCGAGGTTTTTTTAGCCTCCTGCAACATACACAGACAACACAGGGTTTCCAAGCACAATTAAAATATTAAAAAATAAAAATAAATAAAAACAAACAAAATTAAATCAATCTGTACAAGGTAGTGCATGCACATCTACACTTAAACAAGACAAGGATTCAAGAGACAGGCGTAGTTACAAGCGGTTCCGGTGTTAAGGAGCTGAGGGTGTCAGACATATTACATCAAAATGAAAACATTCCATAGAGAGACAAGGCTCATGTGTGTGTCTTACCAGAGCTGTGACATCCTTTGGAAACTGCAGCTGGGCAGGAAATAAAGCATAGTAAGAAAGGAAAAAGGAATGAAAAAGCGGCTTATTGATGTAAAGACTGAATTATGTTGTCATATTGATGCCGGCTACAGAGAGCTAAAAATACATGTACACCGATTTCTGTGGAAGGTACCAAAAGAAGCACAAGGGCGGTGGAGCAGATTATGCATTGCTATATCCTCCTATGGCTGCTCGGTTCTCGCACACATATGCTCATTGTGAGGATTGCTCTCTGCTGCTAGAGGACGAAGAAAAAAAAAAAAATAAAGAAAAATAACACCTCTCTGGCACTGCTGATGTGCATCCCCTCCTGCAACATGTAGGTTGCCCCACCGCTTCATACAGATCCTTCCTTCCACTACAGCAATTAAAGCCTTTCGCTCCCAGAAGCTCTCAGTAGCATGCAGCTTGTGGATGACGACAGTGATGCTCTATTATGCATCCCGAATAGTGAGGCTTCTCATACAGACGTGGCTATAGGCTCAGCTCTCAGCTGACTGCAAGCTGCCCCTTTTCCACATTCCAGCTAAAATTAGAAAGATGCTGTGGAGGAAATTGCTTCCCTATACCCAGATCCCGGAAAAATGCCTGTCCCAGACGTTATTAATCCAATCTGCGAATGTGGCAGCTGGAAAACGGAGGCGGCTGCAGCTGGACTACACATCCCAGCATGGCACAAATGAGGAAAGTTTTAGGCAATTTTGGCTGGCCAGTTATCATGCAATATTTACAAACTGGCCATTTCAAGCTTGGGGCAGCTGCACTATGTAAAGGGTAGGGTGAGATTCTTAGAACGCAATTCTTTTTTTTAGAATCCTCAATATATTGCCGAGAAATGTACTTGGAATGTTAAATAGGAAGGGTTTTAAAGATTTGGGAGGTTGCCGAAAAAAATCCACCAGAAGGATGGCAGAAATCGCTAAACCAATCTTTGGTTGCTTCTTTATACTCAGGAAAATGGCTCATACCATTTCAATGGTGTGAGTGGCAAATGTACACAGCTACTCAAGTTAAAGTGGATGTAAAACCTCCATACACCCAGTGAAGTGAACAGCCTCAAATGATACTCAGGGATGAAACCAATCTCCCTACATAAGTTTTACATTTATATCTGCTGTCTTCACATTTATATACAGTTTAGAAAGTTGCGATCGTGTTAAAAGATTTTCTCTACCTGGTTAATACAGAGTTTGATCTCTGGGCATACAGCCAAGATGGGTAACACTGCTGATTGGAGGAAAGGCACACACCCCCTCATCCTAGGCAGAGGCTCTAAGGAGTTTTGTAATAGGACCAGCTCTCTGCTAATCTATTATAGCAACCTCCATGGACAGCAGATTCAGGCTGCATTTGTCTAAAAAGACTGAGAATTTGCCAGGAGTTACCAGGCTGATAACAGATGAACAGTTCAGGAGAGAGCTACTGGACTTGGCTCATTGCAGATATATGTGCCCAGCTCAAATTTCATAAATTAGGTTTACATCCACTTTAATGATGACTGTGGAAGGAACGGATGAGCGCCATGAAGGCTGTGGAAGGAATGGATGATCGCCATCAAGGCTGTGGAAGGAACGGATGAGCGCCATGAAGGCTGTGGAAGGAACGGATGAGCGCCATGAAGGCTGTGGAAGGAACGGATGAGCGCCATGAAGGCTGTGGAAGGAACGGATGAGCGCCATGAAGGCTGTGGAAGGAACGGATGAGCGCCATGAAGGCTGTGGAAGGAACGGATGAGCGCCATGAAGGCTGTGGAAGGAACGGATGAGCGCCATGAAGGCTGTGGAAGGAACGGATGAGCGCCATGAAGGCTGTGGAAGGAACGGATGAGCGCCATGAAGGCTGTGGAAGGAACGGATGAGCGACATGAAGGCTGTGGAAGGAACGGATGAGCGCCATGAAGGCGGTGGAAGGAACGGATGAGCGCCATGAAGGCGGTGGAAGGAACGGATGAGCGTCAGCAAGGTTGTAGAAGGAATGGATGAGTGCCATGAAGGCTGTGGAAGTTATGAATGAGTGCCATGAAGGCTGTGGAAGGAATGGATGAGCGCCCTGAAGGCTGTGGAAGGAATGGATGAGCGCCCTGAAGGCTGTGGAAGGAATGGATGAGCGCCATGAAGGCTGTGGAAGGAACGGATGAGCGCCATGAAGGCTGTGGAAGTTATGAATGAGTGCCATGAAGGCTGTGGAAGGAATGGATGAGCGCCCTGAAGGCTGTGGAAGGAATGAATGAGTGCCATGAAGGCTGTGGAAGGAATGGATGAGTGCCATGAAGGCTGTGGAAGGAATGAATGAGTGCCATGAAGGCTGTGGAAGGAATGAATGAGTGCCATGAAGGCTGTGGAAGGAATGAATGAGTGCCATGAAGGCTGTGGAAGGAATGAATGAGTGCCATGAAGGCTGTGGAAGGAATGAGTGCCATGAAGGCTGTGGAAGGAAGGAATGAGTGCAATGAAGGCTGTGGAAGGAAGGAATGAGTGCCATGAAGGCTGTGGAAGGAATGAATTAGTGCCATGAAGGCTGTGGAAGGAATGAATGAGTGCCATGAAGGCTGTGGAAGGAATGGATGAGTGCCCTGAAGGCTGTGGAAGGAATGGATGAGTGCAATGAAGGCTGTGGAAGGAATGAATGAGTGCCATGGTGATCGATATGAAGACAGTGGCCGGAATTGATGAGCTCATTGTCCATTTCAATTTTGCAAAGTGGATTGGCTGCGGTAAAACTGTCGATGTTTAGGACAAATCAAATATCTCGATGTGCAGCAGAGAAACACAACATACAAACTATTTTCAAATTATTATTAAGTGAGGCCGTCTAAATATTTGGCACTGCTTCAGAATCTTTTAATTAACAATGAATCCCTAGTTTGCGATCGCTCGATCGATGCTCGAAACGGTCAGAAAAATTATATCTGCACCTTCATAACCTCATACTGCTTCATTAGGACTTTCATTCAGGGTAAAAGCAGACTTAGCCATTACATACTGAGGGCATACACCAGAGTGTCAAGTTTTGCCACAAAGCGATTACAGCTAAACCCCAACACCTGGCTTTTTTATACCCCCTGGCTGCAATACTCACCTTTAATCAGGAGCTGTCCCCCACAATACCTCTCCTGCCACAAGAGGTCCTCAGTCTTCTAGGTTGATGGTGGGGGTGCACCAATGGAGACAGGGCTTTTCAACACAGATCTTAGGCCCCTTAGAACTGGCTCCAAGATTTGTCCAGGCCTGCAGCCAATCCAAAAATCCAAGAAATCAATGTGCCTAGGCTGTTCAAATAGATGTTAGCTGGTGTATATTTCCATTGGCTACCCACTATTATGTGTTTCCTCCTGAATTCATGAACAATCTTGTCCTCCTATCTTAGCTTGATTTGTGGATAAAAGACAGAATAATTTATACTTGTGATTCAGAGTCTGTAAATGATGGAGTTTGTTCTATTGCCAGATCACACCCATACAGGGCACAGAGGCCATGTCCATGTAATCACAGAGCGGTAGGATTAAATGGCCTGTAATCTGTCATTTGTGTATAGGGAAACACTGCACTGCTACTACTGAATATGTGCAGGAATCAAACAAGCAAGGCCATATCCCTGCATTCTTATTTTATGTTAGGGGTTCATCTATTTTCTTAAAGCTGAACTCTACAGATCTAAAAGACACAAACTAACATGACACCAAGGGGGTTATTTACTAAAGGCAAATCCACATTTCACTACAAGTGCAAAGTGCACTTAAAATTGCACTGAAAGCTCACTTAAAAATTGCAGTCGCTGTAGATCCGAGGGGGACATGCAAGGAAGATAAAAAAACAGCATTTTAGCTTGCACATGTGATTGGATAAAAAAAAATCAGCAGGGCTTCCCCTCATTTCAGATCTACCCCTCAGACTTACAGCAAGTGCACTTTGCACTGGTAGTTTTTAGTGGAAAGTAGATTTGGCCTTTTGTAAATAACCCCCTAAATATCCTTATTCTAAAAAAAAAAAAAAAACACACAACAAAAAACAAAAGAAAAGAATATGCAACCACTACTGGAACTGTAATGTATTATTTATAACGTTTCTAATGTGTTTTTTAAACCTCTAATTTTCTTCCTTATTCTGCTTGTTTGGGATGAGTAGTGTTTGTGGGGATTGGGGTAGTGTTGGTGATAAAACAAATGTAAAGGCAGCCATACAGGTGTCTACAGTTTTAAATACAGCCAAAACTTGGCTATAGTTACATAGTTAGGGCCCTTTCACACCAGCGGACGAACGGTCCGCTTTTCATAAGTCCGTTTATGGACTTACAATGGTTCCCTATGGGATCACGGCCGTTAGCGGATGGAGCATCCGCTAACGGCCGTAATCACCCGCCTCCGCCAGGATCCGGTTTTTCAGACGGAAGAAAACCCTATTTTTCTTCCGTCTGCCGGATCGGATTGGATGAACACGGACATACGGTCCGTGTTCGTCCGATCCCCCATAGGGGAGAGCGGAGGAAAGACAGGGCGGTCCCTGCATAGTGTGCGGAGACCGCCCTGTCAGCTGCCAGCTCAGCGGGGATTTTACGGACGATCCCCGCTGAGCTTTTGCGGACACACGGAGCGGATCATTACAAATTAGCCCGTGTGAAAGGGCCCTAATAGGCCAGGTTTGCAAGATAACTGAAATACATCACAGGTGATATCATTTGCTGCTCAGTGATTGCAGTATTCTAGTCTGCAGCTCCTCAAGGTAATACATAAAAACCCTGGCCTGTTAGTGGGCCCTGAGGACGGGGTTGGTGACCACTGCTTTAAAGTGACCATCACAAAAAATAAAAGAAAGTCATTGTTTACTTCTCATGCTGCCATCAGGAATAATGGTACTGCAATTGCCACCAGCATACAGGAGTTGTATAGAGCCGATTGTCAAGTAAATCTATTGTGGGGGGGGGGGGTACACACACACACACACGCTGCCTTCAAGTCATATCCATCTACTCAGGGCCGATTTTACCACTAGGCAGCTGCCTAGGGCACACTGCCACCTAGGGCACAGCCATGCCCTGTGCTAAATTGCTCTCATGTCACCTCCTCCCCCCCCCCCCCAGGTTTGATGTCACCACTACAGCCGCCGTCCCGCAGAAGTGAGCTGAGATTCTGGCACCAGACAAGGTCATTCACTGGATGATGATGATGACCGCCACTCAATACAGCTGAAGCCAGCCCAAAGCCCTGATTGCTGCCCGTCTTCGCCAGCCAGCATGAAGCTTGGGGTGGAGATGTCAGTGGCAACACACATCACAGGGGGTATAGTCTATACAGAGCAGTGTGTGCTGGAAGCCGGGCAGTTTGTGTGGGAAGGGGGGTGTAGGGTTAACGGTGGGCAGTGTATACAGGAAGGGTAGTGTAGGGTTAAAGGGGGGAAGTGTATACAGGAAGAGGGTGTAGGATTAAGGGGGGGGGGGGAATGTATACAGGAAGGGGGGTGTAGGATTAAAGGGGGGTGTGAATGTATACAGGAAGGGGGGTGTAGGATTAAAGGGGGGCGGGAATGTATACATGAAGGGGGGTGTAGGGTTAAAGGGGAGTGGGAATGTATACAGGAAGGGCGTGTAGTGTTAAAGGGGGGAACGTGTATACAGGAAGGGGGTGTAGGGTTAAAGGGGGGAACGTGTATACAGGAAGGGGGTGTAGGGTTAAAGGGGGGAATGTGTATACAGGAAGGGGGGTGTAGGGTTAAAGGGGGGCGGGAATGTATACAGGAAGGGGGTGTAGGGTTAAAGGGGGGAATGTGTATACAGGAAGGGGGGTGTATTATTAAAGGAGGGAAGTGTGTGCAGGAAGGGGGGTATGGTGTTAAAGGGGGGCAGTGTGTGTTTTTTATTTTTTTTAGGGGTGGGGTGCAAGTAGCTGGTCTTGCCTAGGGGCCCTGCATCTACCAATTTCTCTGCCTTCTGAATCACCGACATGGAACAGGTACATAGATTGGTACAGTCAGAAGTCCTTAGCTCCAATATATTCCTTGATCAGTGGCTCAAAGTAATGAATTCCTAGAATCTGCATGACAGCCAGGCAACTGGTAATTTTAGGAGGAAAGAAGAGCACTTGCCGCCTTAATGCTTCTCTGATGACAGGTTTCCTTTGTTACTTTGCCCAGTAAGATGAGGTTAATTAAGTACAGGAGAAGCAGATGGAAGTAGGAAGACCCAGACTTATTTTTTAACAGTGTTCATCTCTGCGCGCCTTATACGCTGTGTGAATGACTCCACATTGCGAGGTTACAGTAACCATGAAGAATCCGTTATTTCAGCCTAATGCATAATCACACAAAACATCAAGCATGGCAGTTGTAGGATCATAATGAGAATATTGTCTATGAAGCCGCTTGGTTCTATCACATGAGGATTACTTATTCAAATTCAACACTCTGGAAGTTGTTTAGAACCTAGGAAACCTGTGAGGATAAAAATATGGGAGATGCCATTGCCGAATTGGTTTTAAAGCTGCTGGCTCCAAACCCGTCAACCGAATATTGATTTCACTACCTAATAAGTCACCAGCACCAAACAAGATTGCAGGTCAGTAGTTCAAAATCTTAAAAACTTTGCTGGCTGCATGCTTGCTCCATGTTGGTTGCTCACTAGGTAGTAAAGTCCACTTTAACACTGAACTTATTTAAAGAAGGGAGTATCAGGAACATACAAAACCACAGAACCATGCACGACTACATGCTAAAGCGCTGCGTAAACTGTTGGCGCTATACAAATCCTGTATAATAAAAATGATGATGATGTTGATCGATGATGAAGAGGACACTTCTAAGGTCCCTTTCACACGGTCGGACCGTTCGGGTCCGTCTGTCAATTTTGACGGCAAGGCCTGACTGGCCGCTCTATGCATGCCTATGGAGCGTCAGATGTCAGTGGAGATATGTCCGCCGATATCCGATCCGCCAAAATCAGACGGATGGCGATATGTCCCCATCCGTCCATGGATCAGGTGAGATATGATGAAAACGGACATGCTGTCCATTTTTATCAGATCTCTCCATAGGAGACAGCGGCGCTGCACAAGCCCCTCCCCGCTCAGTGGAGATCAACGGAGAGATCTCCCGCTGAGCCGGCGGACTCCATAGCGACGGAGTCCACCTCGTGTGGAAGAGGCCCAAGGTGTACTGGATTTGCACCAGGAGAGCCGTCCTTTGCCAACCATATGGGCAGCCATGAGGAGTGGCTCCAGCCAACAACACAGCTTTGGATAGCAAAGGGAAGGGATTAGAACTCCTGTCAAGGTTTTACTACCATCTAGGAATCTGTTACTTAGATTTCCCCTCACTTCCCGTCCTAGAGCCAATCTTTCACCATATAGGAAGTGAAGGAAACTCTTTAACCACAACACAGAAATAGCGGGGAAAGGCTAGAACCGCTGCCAGTTTTTCATTGTGGTCCATTTTCATGTTGCCACTTTTCCCTGACTTTCCTGGGGAAAACTCGGAGAGAGCCACAAATAGAAGTAAAATCTGACAGATTCTAACACGTCACCACTATGAAAAACGAAAAAAGCTATAAATACAATTTGAGCCTAGGTTCACACTGCTGCGAATTAAAACATTTTAATTTTGATTTGCGATTTTGCCGCGATTTCGGCCGCAATTTTATGTAAATCGCGGCCCGAAATCACAAAAAGTAGTACAGGAACTACTTTTTGAAATCGCAGATGCGGCGTCGCACTGATTAGGACAGTGCCATTGCCGACAATTGCCGCCGATTTGAGATGCGATTTGACATGTCAAATCGCATCTCAAATCGTTCCAAATCGTACCCAGTGTGAACCAGGGCTAAAGGATAAATTTGTGGCATATATGTGAAAAAAAACAAACACCCAATGAATGTAGCTGTGTGTGCCATGATCACCCTTAGTGTTGATCCTAGCTTGATTTTCGAGTCGCAATACAAAAGAAATGTATAAGCGTACAATATTGGTGACAATTACAATTCTATTGTGATCTCTGACAATCGAACACCAGGTAGTGAGTGCATCATAGATGAAAGCAATAAAAAAAGATGACCTGTGTGAAACTATGGGTAAAGTCTAGGGTTGTCCCGATACCACTTTTTTAGGACCGAGTACAAGTACCGATACTTTTTTTCAAGTAGTCGCCGATACCGAATACCGATACTTTTTTTAAATGTGTCCCCAAATGCAGCCATGTCCCTCACATATGCAGCAATGTCCCTCTAGCCATGTCCCTCACATATGCAGCCATGTCCCTCCAGCCATGTCCCTCCATACCTTTGCCGCCGAAAGCCGCCGCATGGAGAAAATCACAGCATTCATTTGAATAGCTGTTTTGCCCGCGTGTATAGACACTCCCCATTGCTCGGGATTGGACAGATCACGATCACCCATCCAATCCCGAGCAAGGGGGAGTGTCTATACGCGCGGGAACACTACAGCTATTCAAATGAAAGCTGTGATGTTCCCGCACAGCGTTTAACCCATGCGACGGCTTTCGATGCGGCGGGGGGGGGAAGTATTCTATTTAGGTATCGGGGGTATTTGCGCGAGTACGAGTATCGGTATCTGGACAACCCTAGTAAAGTCCCAAGAAAAAGTCCAACAAAAAAGTGGAAGAGAAGTCTTGCTGCTTCTGGTGGTAGAGAAGAATCCACAATAGATAAAAACTGAGAAAGAATATAAAAACCTCCTGCATTATGAACTACATGGGATGAATAGAAAAAAGAGTCAATCATACACTTACAAGGGAGCCACTTTGATAAGGAGTTCAAAGCACATTATAGATCCTAAAGGTGGACATAGATCCCCAAAATGTTGGAGTTTGAGTTGACCAGCAACAAGCAACCCAAGAGTATTCGCTGCTCTCTCCTTTAGAGGTCACCAGTCCGCTAAGAACACACTACCTCCTACCACCCTGGAGTGGGATCTCTAGTGCATGCCTGCACTTACTGTGCCTTGATCAGCTTTATCCAACTAGTTCACTGCTGGTCACAAATGGCCATATTGGATACCATTCAGGGCCAGTTACAAGCACAAATTCCACAAATAGCCTGCGAGTGCACCACCTTCTTTTAATCATTAAGACCCCTTTCACACTGGGGCGTTTTTCAGGCACGAGAAACGTGATTCTTTTGCATAAAATGAAGATCAGAGGCTGCATCTGCAACTCGGGCTTTCACATTGGGATTGCAGATGAGGCTTCTTTCAGGCACTTTACAGGCTTTTTTTTTTTTATGCCAAAGCGCCTGAAAAACGCCCTAGTGTGAAAGGGGTCTAAATGCACAAGGTTTGTACTCAGTTTTGCACACTGTCACCTAAACTATTATTGGCCTTAAGTGATAATGGATGATTTACTTCAAAGGAGAAGTATGGGAATTGAGTTTTCCCATATTTATACTTCCCTCGGTAGATGGAGCATCAGACTGATGCTCCATCTCTCCCCCACCGTCTGTGCACTGAGAACCGAGCCACCGAACATCGCCGCTGGCTCGGTTCTCACAGATCCTCGAGAGGAAAGAGGCTGACTTGTCAGTCAGCCTCTTTTCTCTCTGCTTCTCCACGCTCATTGGAGTGATGAGCCGTGGAGGGGTGGGGAGAGGCTGTCTTGGCGGCTCGCCGATAGGCTGAGACTGCCATCAATCAGGGAAACTGGTGGATCCCGACTTAGGAAGTGGTGATGACACACTCCCCCGACTGATGGAAGAGACGTCAGCGGAGAACGGACTTCAGACCGCTCTACGCTAAAAAACAGGTCACAGGAGTAAAAAACTAATTGCACTCCTGTGACCCAGAGAAGAAGCCAAGCCTAAAAAGCCCAGGCTGGACTTCTCCTTTAACTCGCATTCCTATAAATCAGCTATTCTGTTTTTGAGCAGATCAATCATAAGAAGGATCTCCACCATTAGGCCCTATAATGTGCTTTGAAGTCCTTATCCAAGTGGTTTCCTTTTGGGTGTAAAATTGTCCCTTTCTTCAGTTCACCACACATACATAAAGTACATACATAGATAATACATAAAGTCTTAAAATGGCTGCCTTGGAACTCTGACAGGTTCCCCTTTAACAGCACTGCAACAAAAAAAAAAAAATCCACCAATTATGAATATTTCAGCTATATCTTCTAGGTTTTCACCTTCAGGCTATTTAAATAAAAATGTTTAAACAGCCATTTCTCAAATATATTCATAAGAGCCGCACAACTATGTAAGTCAGCACAACTATGTAAGTCAGCAAATTGATATTCTGTGCATTTTATCGGCAGTAGAAAATAAAAATTTATTTTTACCAATATATCACCAACCGGTTCTGCAGAACAGAACAGTACAAAGACCAATCGCATTATGTGACTATCCAGAGATTCTTACATTCCATCACCCCCTACCACACTCAGGTGAATAGTCGGTGAAAGCCTGCAAGTAGGTTTGTGGATGCCGGAAGCATTGGGAAGACGGCAAATTTGTTTTTGTTGTGGAGCTTTTGGCACAGAAAAAATATAAAAAAACAAACACAACAAAATACTTTCTAAACCTTCTAACCACCCACCTCTCTCTGTTAATCAAATCCCAACACCTTAAAAATGTGTCTTTAGTTCTTGCAAATACCAGACTGGAGGTGGAAGAATGCCAATAACTATGAATTTGCCAGCATGGAATGGATGTATTCAGAAGAGTTATGAAGATTTTATCACCAAGCAAGCTTAAAGTGGTTGTAAACCTCTGACATGAAATATGAACAAGGCACATCCTTTTATACTGTGTACTTGTCTTAGTCCAGAGCACCAAGTGTCACTTCTGTCTGCTGCTTCGTTCCTCTGCTATCAGCATAAATAACCTCTGACAAGCTTTTCTGACACCAAGAGAAAAAAGGTGACAGGGGAGGGACCTCCAGCTGATTGCCAGCCTCAGCTCTGTTGCCATGTGTTGGGTGAAGGGGCGTGTCCATTCCCTCCAATTAGCTCTCCTCACAGAGCTCTGCAGAGTGCAATTTTAGCTCTCCACCCCCTTTTTTCTGGACTCGCAGACAGCACTTTAAACATTTGAAGAGACGAATAAGGATAAACAGGTACAAATTGGAGTATTTGTTTCCTCTCTGTTTATCACCCGAAGCCAATCACGTCACTAAGTATATGTAAGGGTTTTAAACCACGATTTCAACCCGGCAATGCAGTCCGATTTCAGCAGCGATTTGACAGATATCCGTGTGGATTCCTGCACAGATGTCTATAAAAAAAACATCCCCCCGAAGTCACCAAAAGTAGCGCAGGAACTACTTTTGGGATTCTGTGCAGCGAGTCGGACGGTGCCATTGCTGGCAATAGCCGCCGATTTGGAATGCGATTTAAAATGTCAAATCACATGCCAAATCATTTCAATGTGAACCTAGGCTAAAAGATAAAACTCTAGACCGATATAAAAGACTTAGATTAACGCAGCTCTGTAAACATTATTACATTAGGTATATTTTTACATACTAGCTAGGTACCCAATTTTGACCAGTAGCAGCCTTGTGCAGTCCCTGAAATGAAGAAGCAGCACAAGGAGCCAATCCATTTATGTGCCGACAAAGAGCATGCTGATAGGAGGAGGGATGGATGAGAGATGAGATTTTCGCTATGCTGATTCCCCCTTCACTATTCAGTAACAGCCTGTGGTTTTCCCATGACAGAATGGGCTCAAGGGAAGTGGGATGAAGCATGCTGGACATCAGACTGAGGACATCTTTTGTCAGAAAAAAGGTAGTGCGGGGATAGCTCTGGATTAAGGTAAATATTGTAGAAAATTTTATTTTTTATCTTGCCCAAACTTAATTTTTTTCTTGGTATTTTTGACAGAAGTTCCGCTTTAAAATGTTCTAGCAATCTTGAAACTGACGCGCTGACGTATAAAAGAAGAAGGTGAATGTGAGTAGCAATCTGCAGAGCACTTGCATAATGTACAGGTCATACTAATGCCGGGCACAATTGCATGCTAACAGGAAACGATTATCAGACTCAATCTAATTACTGCCATGCTTTAATGGACAGCCTCTAAGAGGCCGGTGCAGTGTGAGGAGACAACTGATGGATCTCCAGATGTTCCCTTATGATTCTTTCACTAACACAGATCTAGGGGGGGGGGGGGGGGGCGACGACGATGACAAAATGAAGACTATATAGAAAAGGTTTCATGTCACAATTCCTAAGTTTACAATTGGCCAAGGTTCTCATGTCCCCCTAGATGTCCCATGTTTTCAAGGATCCACGTTCTTGAAATCTATCTCTGATGTCTTTGTATGAGGTGCCTAACATACTGCTACTCTGAGCCAATATACATACTTGGGTGAGAGCTGAAATATGCTGTGGCCAAGTTCCACAGAGAAGGTAACTAGACCATGTTTGTTACTTTAAAAACATAAAACATTTCCCTTTACAAATCATTTATTTTTCATCAACAAAAGAAGTAAACGAACAGAAGAGATATCCAAATTAAGTCAATATTTTGGCGTGGCCACCCTTTGCCTTCAAACCACCATCAATTCTTCTAGGTACACTTGCACAGTTTTTGAAGGAACCTGTTCCAAACATCTTGGAGAACTAACCAGAGATCTTCTGTGGTTGTAGGCTGCCTAGAAATCCTTCCGTCTTTTCATGTGATCCCAGACACTCCATGATGTTGAGATCAGGGCTCTGTGGGGGCCAAACCATCATTTCCAGGACTCCTTGTTCTTCGTTACGCTGAGGATGGTGCTTAATGACATTGGCTGTATGTTTGGTGTCATTGTCTTACAGCAGAATACATTTGGGGCAAATCACAAACCTCCCTGGTGAGGCATGATGGATAAGTATCTGCCTGTATTTCTCAGCATTAAGAACACCATTGATCCTGACCAAATCGCCAATTCCATTTGCAGAAATGCAGCCCCAAACTTGCAAGAAACCTCCCCCATGCTTCACTGTTTACATCCACTTTAAGGCAAAGTTTCACCCAAAAATGGAACTTCCTCCATCCTCCAGTGTCCTATTTGGCAACTTTTAGGGGGGAGCAGATACTCGCATAATCCAAGTATTTGCTCCCACTTCTGGGAATAGATCCCCACAGTATCCATGGCAATCTACGCCATGTCTGGCCCCTCCTCTGCCCCCCCCTCCCCCGGCTGTCTTCTGGGAGACACAGGTTCCAGGAGACAACAGGGACCGGTGGGATCGCACAATCTGACTCGTGCATTTGCAGTAGGGAACCAGGAAGTGAAGCCACAAGGCTTCACTTTCCGATTCCCATACCAAAGATGGCGGCGGCAGCACCCAAGAACCAAGGGACAGATCGGCTTTGGGTGCCGATATCGCGGGCACCCAAAACAGGCAAGTGTCCATATATTAAAAGTCAGCAGCTGCAGTATTTGTAGCTGCTGACTTTAAATTAATTTTATTTTTTTGGCGAAACTTTAAAGCGGAGGTCCACACAAAAAGTGAACCTCCGCTTTTCGGAACCCTCCCACCTTCCGGTATCACATTTGGCACCTTTCAGGGGGTAGGGGGTGCAGATACCTGTATAATACAGGTATTTGCACCCACTTCCGGGCCTAGACCCCTGCAGCTTATCTTCTATAACCTCACCTTAATGGCAGAGTTTGGCTCTTCCTCACCCAGTTTTAAGCCTCCTACACAGCAGTTTGTTTGTTAATGACCATGTTTCAACCTACATATGAAGTTGATGATCATTAGCTTAAAGTGGAGTTCCACCCAAAAATGGACGCAAGGCTTCACTTCCTGATTCCCTTACCGAGGATGGCGAAGGCGGCAGCAGCCGAGAGCCGACATACAAACCGCCTTCGGCTGCCGACATTGCGGGCGCCCTGGATAGGTAAGTGTCCATATATTAAACGTTGTTTTTTCCTGGCGGACCTCCGCTGATCATACACTTGCCTCTAATCCTAAAAAAGCCCAGACTTTATTCAGTGTGCATGAGTAAGAATTGATGCTGAGCCAAAAGGGTGGTCACACCAAAATGGATAAAGTCCAAAATAACTTACATAACTTACTAAGGAAAATCAAACAGATTAGTCAATGACAAACACTTGTAGAACCAGTTACATGGAAATGTGACAGGAAGAAGCAGACAAAAAAAAATGTAATGTATATTCTTTTGTTATAATAAGCAAATACATGACAATTCAATAAATGAATCATCGCACATACACCGTAGAAAAAAAGTTCTCATTTAAAACTAACACATGGCCAGATTATCCGATAAAAACAGGCGTCCCAATACTTTTAGTAATATAGTGCATTTCACCCTCTGCTCTTTTTTAATGCATTTGTATGGAGAAAATAAAATTTGCTTAAAAAAAAAAAAAAGGGCCAAATGTAAAAGCTGTGATTTGAAAAGGGCAGTATGAACAGTGATCTCAAACAATGCATCTCCTGGAGCGCGCTCCCAGTCTCCAACAACTCCTATAGAATCTTTACAATCACTGACTAACTTTTTTAGAATGGTAAAAGTTTTTGACAATCTTCTGTTGCATGTCTGCAGTCTGGCAGTTTTCTGTAGTAATACATTACCGATTAAGCACAGCCTTTTGGTTCTGTCAAGGTGCCAGACTTTAAGTGGAACTTTACTCTTCTCATTCGTTGCTGAAGATGGTTTGTATCCAGTTTCAGGATTTTTAGCCATCTTGATTGACCAGCCCAAGATGACCAACCCCCCCCCCCCCCCACATGGAGGTTCATTCACAAAAAGATTGTCAACAGACAGGTCCCAGAAGACAGCAGGGACCAATTAGGATGAGCAGCGCGACTCGCACATGTACAGTAGGGAACCGGGAAGTGACGCCGCAACGCTTCACCTCCTGATTTCCTCACTGAGGATTGTGGCGGGGGCTGCCGAGCGATTGATCGGCTTCCGACATCGCAGGCACCCTGGACAGGTAAGTGTCCATTTATTAAAAGTCAGCAGCTGCAATATTTGTAGCTGCTGGCTTTTAATAAAAAAAAATTAGGTGGAACTCCGCTTTAAACTGAATACACACAGCTGAATATCGGCCAGTTCAACAGAAACAGTCTGACATTTGGCCCATGTGTACGGCAGCCTGTCCATGAGAAGCCAGCCAAACATCCGGCTTCTGTCAAAGGGACTGAAATGACTGAAAAACATCTGCAAATTGGCATTGGATCAGTGCTCTTAGCCAACGGCTGAGAGAACCGACCGTTGTGTTTTGGCGTAGAGGGTGTCCTCATGTCATAACACAATACCTCAGCGGAGAGATCGTTGTACTAACATTGGATTGATAGTACATCGAGCTCTGTAGTTTGTTTTCGTTCAGCCCTCTGTGTTGAAAAAAAAAATGATAGTGTGTAATAAAGAACATATTACTTGTGGTTGACCTGCTATCATATTGCCATTATTAGCCACCTAAACCTTGCAGTTTGGGTCTTGATAAGCATAAAAAAGTTGATACCAATTGATAAAGGAATAAAGAGCAGGAAGCAAAAGGGAGAAATGCATAAGAAAGAAATTGCCGCTCCAAGCCCAAAACCTCTGAAGCACACGCCCTGTTGAAACCTTTAGGTGCAGGTTCTGCAAGGATTTAGGGAACAAAAAGCATTTAAGGCATCTTTATAAAAAATCTTAAATGGTGTGCGGCCGTCCAGGACTGTTCTTTTTGCTGATAAATTCATAAGCACAGGAATATTATGGGGTAACTACAACCAGGTTCGCCAGCAGTTGCTACCCTCAAATAAAAATCAGATCGGCCTTTATATCTGCACTGGAACAGACAATACCAGAATAAAAGCCAGAAAAATATACAAATCCTGCTATTTCGCCAAGTATCTACTTTATTTGGCTTTTGCATCTTCCCAAAAATGCTAATGACTAACGTAGGCAAATAAAAAATTGCAAAACAAACAGATTATAGGGAATTTCCATTAACACAATTATGTTGAAAAAAAAACGTAAATTTTCAAAACCAAATATGAACAAGGAAATACTTCAAAGTATAAAACAAAAAAATGTCATGTTTAATTTCATATATGATAAAATTTGCTTTTGCATACTTTCAATATATTCCAGGAACAGGTGAACCTCCGCCTTGAAGAGAACAGTATTTTTTTTAGTGTTGGAAAGAGAACCTCTGTCAACATTACTGTTGCCAGGGTATACTGAATTCCACAGATTGACAAAGCCTTGCCTGGATTCTAGTATTTATGTTCCTTTAACACAGGGGTCTCCAAAGAGCCAGTTTACTGTGCTTCAGACTTTAGGGGGGCCGGACTGTGGCCAGTGGGAGTAGAAAAATCCTGGTGTCAGTGGGAGTAAACAATGCCACAGCTTTGGTATTCATGCCCCATTGTTGTTAGCGGGAGGAATAGTGCCCCATCATTGGTACCAGAGGGAGGAATAGTGCCCCATCATTGGCCCCACTGGGAGGAATAGTGCCCCATCATTGGTACCAGTGGGAGGAATAGTGCCCAATCATTGGTACCAGTGGGAGGAATAGTGCCCAATCATTGGTACCAGTGGGAGGAATAGTGCCCAATCATTGGTACCAGTGGGAGGAATAGTGCCCAATCATTGGTACCAGTGGGAGGAATAGTGCCCAATCATTGGTACCAGTGGGAGGAATAGTGCCCAATCATTGGTACCAGTGGGAGGAATAGTGCCCAATCATTGGCACCAGTGGGAGGAATAGTGCCCCATCATTGGCACCAGTGGGAGGAATAGTGCCCCATCATTGGCACCACTGGGAGGAATAGTGCCCCATCATTGGCACCACTGGGAGGAATAGTGCCCCATCATTGGCACCACTGGGAGGAATAGTGCCCCATCATTGGCACCACTGGGAGGAATAGTGCCCCATCATTGGCACCACTGGGAGGAATAGTGCCCCATCATTGGCACCACTGGGAGGAATAGTGCCCCATCATTGGCACCACTGGGAGGAATAGTGCCCCATCATTGGCACCACTGGGAGGAATAGTGCCCCATCATTGGCACCACTGGGAGGAATAGTGCCCCATCATTGGCACCACTGGGAGGAATAGTGCCCCATCATTGGCACCACTGGGAGGAATAGTGCCCCATCATTGGCACCACTGGGAGGAATAGTGCCCCATCATTGGCACCACTGGGAGGAATAGTGCCCCATCATTGGCACCACTGGAGGAATAGTGCCCCATCATTGGCACCACTGGGAGGAATAGTGCCCCATCATTGCCACCACTGGGAGGAATAGTGCCCCATCATTGGCACCACTGGGAGGAATAGTGCCCCATCATTGGCACCACTGGGAGGAATAGTGCCCCATCATTGGCACCACTGGGAGGAATAGTGCCCCATCATTGGCACCACTGGGAGGAATAGTGCCCCATCATTGCCACCACTGGGAGGAATAGTCCCCAATTATTGGTACCAGAGGGAGGAATAGTGCCCCATCATTGGTAAAAAAAACACATAACCTGTTGCCCTACCATGTGCTCTAATATCAGCAGTAGTAGGGAGACTGACAGAATCGGTCCCATCATGCCCCGGGACTGTGACGTCATATGGGCGGGGTCACCGGGAGACCACGCCCCATGCCTATATAAATGTTGCACACTGGGCAGCATTACAGCGGCAGAGATCATCGAGTCAACATCGGGACAAGAGAAGAGGGAAGAAGACGGCGGAGAAGACCGGGGCCCCGCCCCCCTGCTAGTAAAAGAGCTGCAAGAATATAGTGGAGGGGCCCAGCAGAAAGCACCAGAGAGTGCGGAGAAGAGAGCGGAGAGTCGGAAGAAGACCCCCCGAAGTCAGAAGACCCCGGAGCTGCCTAATAAATTACTTTACTTTTTTTTTCTTGCCACTTTTTCCCCCAGGTGAATGTGTAAGATGGGGGGGCTGGGATCTGGGGGACCCCTTTTTAAAGGGGGCTCCCAGATTTCGATAAGCCCCCCGCCCGCAGACCCCGACAACCAACGGCCAGGGTTGTCGGGAAGAGGCCCTGTCCTTAACATGGGGACAGGGTGCTTTGGGGTGGGGGGGCTACAGGGCGCCCCATGCCCCAAAACACTCAACCCCCCCATGTTGAGGGCATGCGGCCTGGTACGGTTCAGGAGGGGGGGCTTGTCCCCACCCCCTTTCCTGCGTGCTCGGGTATGGTGTGGATTTCGGGGGATTTTCGGAGTAGGGGCTTCCCTTTAAATCCGTACCAGACCCAAGGGCCTGGTATGCTCTTGGAGGGGGAATCCATGCCGTTTTTTTTAGTAAAAATTTGGCGTGGAGTTCCCCATCAAGATTCATATCAAACACAGTGCTTGGTATTGGCAGGGATCCTAGTCGGATACCCATTCATTGAAAGTCGGACATATATCGGCTTCAAGTCGCGGGGCAAAGTCGGATCCAAAGTAGTACTAGTGTCGCGTCGCACCAATGTGAACCCGGCCTTATGCTACTTTGAAAATGTGATACTTCACTTGAAGTAGTGCGATTTCAAAGTAGCAAGGTCAGCGTGATTTCAGGTGCTACTGGAAAGACATTTGTGTGGCTTCATACAGATGTCTATTGAAGTCGCACCTGAAATCGTCAAAAGTAGTACAGGAACTACTTTTGCAAACCGCAAAATCTGTGTCGCATCAATTGCAACGGTGCCATTGCCGGCGATAGGCTGCGATTTGTCATTCAATTTGATCTCTCAAATCGCATGACAAATCGCCCGTATGTGAACCTAGGCTCAGATGATTTTTGATAGGCAGTAAGTGCAGCCAATTATGATGCTGAAGTAGTGGGTATTTAGAGTTTGGACATACTTGCATCTGGAGAACAAAAGGATTTTTTTTTTTAAGTCAATTTGTACTACAAGTGAAAACCACGGGCAAGGTTAATAATGAATGAGATGACCAGTTTCCATACAGGAATGCGGCAAAACCTAATAAAACAAGCAAAAGGCTAAGTAGCAAGACGTGCATTTTAAGTGTCGGCAATTTATTTAAGAAAAGTATTCATTTATTATTAATGAAAATGTAGTGGTGATGGGCGTTCTCGTTTAATATCATCTAAGTGGTTATGAGAGTAAATTTGTCTTCTACACCTACAAAATACATTTGGACAAAGGCTCCATCCTGCAAGCCCTGCTTCAGTCAGCCTGCAGAGCTGCTGTACATCTGATATCTGGGTAACAATTGAACCAACACAACTAAAGCTCTCTTCGTATAAGGGCGTAGGAGCACTTACATTCAACTGTCCACGATAGGCTGCAGGAACCAGAAACCTACCACTGCTTTCAATTTGGATGCTTCCCACAGCTACTCACCGGGAACCTCTGCTGCGGTTCTAGCATTTAATGCATTCACAGGTGTAAATGTACTAGGGCTGCAACGAACAATTATTTTCATAATCGATTAGTTGGCTGATTATTATTAGATTCATTTAGATTAAATCGGTTAACCTTAAAAAAAAAAATAATAATTTTGCTGGAATTTGCATTTAAAAAAATAAATAAAATTTTGACCAATTTGTTGTTGGGCGGTTTAAAATACACAAATTGTCGCAAAAATGCATTACATGCTTTTCTACAGCTTCTCAATTGAAGTATATTGAACCAAAAAAACAAAATGGCACCATTTTGCGGTAAAAAAAAGTCATTGCCATTGCCAAATACACAGCAGCTGAAAAAAGCATTGATGTAAAATGTGTCCCATAGGAAACCATGTGAATGAACTGTAGTGTGTTTCTGCAAAAAGCACCAAAAAAACAGAGGTGTGACCCAGGCCTGACATTTAGTAACATAATGGGGGTTAAAAAAACTAAAATTGGTACAAAAAGAGCAAATAATCGCTACTGTAAGGGGTTCATTGTTTACTGTGGGACAGTGAAAGTAATATTTACAGTAGTGATTTTCTTTTTGTACTATAAAGGGATAATTATATTTTTTTAATCCCATTATGTTACTGGCCGATTAATTGATTATAAAAAGTTGATCGATTAGTTGTTTCGGCCCAAGTATGCACCCTAAAAACGGCCATAGATGGTTCAAATCTTGGTCAGGTCGGTAGATACCGGCTAAAAATCAAACCATGTGTGGGCAGGGTGATTGTACCCAAGTCGATCCATCGATTACCTCGAGTACAAGCAGTATGTCGGCTTTATCCCTCCATGAAGACACAATAGCCCCGCAGGAGGAATTTGCAAGAAAGAAAATCAAATGATTCCCCCATCAGCACAGTCAGTGTTGATGGGGAATCCATCCATGTTCTTTCCTGCAACTCATGGTTGCAAAAAAAAATTGCACCATCTATGACCAGCTTAAGACTATGCCAACTCTACATTTGTATGGTTTTGGATTGCCCAACAAGCTTAAAGTTTTGATGGTCAATCTCCACAGATCATAACAATCATGAATGTGTACACAGTGAATTCCTTATAGAGTTGTTTTACCACTGGAATACTACACAATGAATTCCCCTTTTATTACATGCAACCCAAACTCCAGTATGCTGGCACATGAGGGACTAAAAGCAGTTATATAGGCAAAAATGTAGATCTGCAAATATCAAAAGCGGATGCAGCATTCTGACAGCCGCAGGTGTGGATGTCGCAATAAAATTTTCAACAGGTTAGATTCCTCCTTTCACACTGTTGAGCATAAATGGGAAAGTTGAAGAAAGTCATAATTCCTCATCTCTAAACTCCTTCTGGAAAAGGTTACAAAAACCTATTAGGTGATGCCAGCGTGCACTGGTCCGAATACTCTGAAAAGGTTAAAATCCAGGGCGGATGACAGCATAGCACAAGCAGTCAGCAGTGAAGATTATGCACCAACATTCATGTTGTATAGGCTGAAGTACAAAACATATAACACTAGACCATAATTAAACACAGAGAAGATGAGGCCGTGCATTGCCATGGTTACAGGTTGGCTGATTGGCAATGAACACGCAAGTGATCGGATCCAGCCTGCTCTCTTAGGGGGGAGTAAACGCTCATATCACAGAACATTCCTAGATATCTATAGTCTTTAATCTAATCACTTTCAGCTAGGCAAGCATCTGACAACAGGCTCTGCACAAGACATTATGGGCCCAGTGCATATGGCACACCCCCATTCAAAGCATTAAAGTAAAAAACCTGCGTCTCTGCAGACCCCCAGACACACCCCCCCCCCCCCCATTCCTACAGATTTAGTGATGTGCACAAGAGCAGAGGTGCTCCCAGCTCTCCACCTCCTCATTTGCTTCTGTCAAACACGGCCAGTGAGCAGGGAGTGGGGGAACCAGCTCAGGAATGAGCCTGCATGAGTGCCCACCATAGCAAATTTCTATGGTGGACTACAACGTGGGACACGAGGAGTGAAGTATGATGTATTATTTTTTTTTTAAATATGCCTTTGTAACTTACACCAATTTTTTATTTTTTTTTTATTTAAATCAGCAGCTGACGACT
Source organism: Rana temporaria (assembly GCF_905171775.1). Lineage (NCBI taxonomy): Eukaryota > Metazoa > Chordata > Amphibia > Anura > Ranidae > Rana > Rana temporaria. The sequence goes on from NC_053493.1 coordinate 50,222,383, forward strand.
TTTAAAATATGGACACTTACATATCCAAAGACCTGTGTGTCTCCCAGAAGACAGCAGGAGGCGCCGGACTTGGCGTAGATATCCGCGGATATCTATACCCGGAAGTGGGAGAAAATAGGGGTGGAACTCTGCTTTAATATGTTTACTATATTTTTGGCATATTATGCATTCTCATTTTAGGCCAGCAGGTGGGGCTTTAGGATACATGTCACATTTTCTAGTTTCTTTACCTCCTGTAGGAAACGCTTGCTTAAAGCGGGGGTTCACCCAAAAAAAAAAAATTTTTAAATTGGATCTAGCATACTAATGATACTAAGGACATTTATTATCGGGAGGTCTTTTTTTTTTCTCTCTGTACATACCTTTATATCCTGTTTTTGTCCAGGGCTTCCGGGTTACGATGACTGCGGGACTGGGCGTTCCTATCCTTCGATTCGATGATTGACGGCTTGTGAAACAGGTCCCTTGTCGCACAACGCGCGTCAACAGATTTCCGGAAATAGCCGAGCTGCGAGTCTGCACTATACAGCGCCTGCGCAGTCAGCTCTACACGGCGGGCGCAGGCGCCGTATAGTGCCAACTCGCAGCTTGGCCATCTCCGGGAATCTGGTGACGCGCGTTGTGCAACAGGGGACCGGTTTCACAAGCCGTCAATCATCGAACCGAAGAATAGGAACGCCCAGTCCCACAGTCATCGGAACCCTGAGGCTGGGATAGGAACGCCCAGTCCCGGAGTCATCGGAACGCGGAAGCCCTGGACAAAATCAGGATATAAAGGCAAGTACGGAGAAAAAAAATAATAATGACCTGCCAAAAGTAAATGTACTTAGTATGCTGGCTCTAATGTTAAAAATTAGTTTTTAGGGCGAACCTCTACTTTAATAACTTAATCTGAAATTTACACGCAAAAGTGAGTCAGATGATAAACCATCTAAAGGTCTTCCCACATGCATTGCTGCTCTCCTAGGGCGATCAGGAGCAGTACTGTGCATGTTTAGCAGCCACAAAAAATGTTAAGAGTGATTAAAGCTGTCATTTTATACACTGGGGCTCCAATGTCATGATCGGCTCTTGAAAGATGTGTACGAACGATCAGATTATCACACAATCGCATTCGAAATCGGTATTGTTCATATCATTTTCTGTGTATGGGCCATTAGAGGTCCTGCAACGAAAGTGCAGACCTCAAATGCTACAGCTGTATAGGTTTGTGAGCTCAGCTGAGAACACCATCATTGTTGTTATTCTGAGGAACCATGCTCCGGTATTCAAGTAAATCTGTCCAGTAGGCTCCTCCTTCATCTAAGACAGGGGTGCCCAACCAACGGCCCGCGGAGCCCTCTGATGTGGCCCGCGACCTCCTGCTCTGGGATAGAATAGAATACTTGCTATTAAAGATCAGTTTATTACTAAAATCACAGTGTATATATGGGAATATCTGTTCTCTGGTAGTTACTGGGCTTCTTTCAAATGAGTCAGCAGATGCAGAGCACTGCTGGTGCGGGTTACCTGCACTGAGCCATAGACTTCTATTATTACTTGCGAGTTTGGTGAGATTTCTGAAAGTGCACCAAACCTTCAGAATATAATAGAAGTCTTTTGCAAAGTGCAGAAAAGCCAAATGTACACTGTGTTGCACCCGCGGTGCGAGTAAACCGCAGTGCATCAGTGTGAAAGCCGCCATGGGCCCCTTTTACACGGTCAGTCTGACACAATTGGACCCTCCTCCATTCACCTCTAAGGAGTGGCATCCGCCCGCTCTGCTCATTGTGGCCCGCGACCAGTTACCAAGTCACTTAAGTTGCCCTCGCGCTTCAAAAGGTTGGGCACCCCTGATCTAAGACCTACCTGTCACCCAATGCTCCTAGAACTAGCAGGGCTGGGAAATCAATATTATGTCTATGGGTACCTCAGCCTGGATGATAAAAAAAGGCAATTTAGCTGTTCTGACTATTATTTGTAAAATCAGGCCAAGCAAAGCTTAAAACGCAAAACTCCACATTCACTAAAACACACGTTTATAAATTGCTACACATCATCTTGTAATTTAATGATAATGAAAATGCCATTCCATATCAATCTGCAGCTAGCTTTGATTTTGTGCAACTGGTAACACGTCAACAATGGCAAAAATGGGTGTGTTTGGTACACGGTGTACAGTAGATGCAAGGGAGTCTCCCTACCTTTTGGTGCGATTGGTTCACTGCTATTATGCTATTACAATAGTCAGCACATCATGAGAAGTTAAGGCTAAACTCCAGGCAAACATATAATCAAAAAAAAAAAAAGTGTTGCACTCTGGGGGGTGAGCAGTGGCAGTACCAGTAGCCAAATGTGTGTTGCAAACACATTTTCCCGACAATGAAAATGCTGCTGCTCAGTCACCGTCTGCTGGGCAGGGGCTTGACCTACCTTTATTGCTCAACTTCAAAATATCAATAGCTGTCCTGCCTGCCAGAGCTGTATAAATCTTTGAAGTGATTGGACAGAAATACTAAAACTTTGGTAACGAAACAACCCCTGTGTGTTCAAGTACATTTTTAGCAGGTTGCCAGGAGTTAAAGTGCTACTAAGCCCACAACCGTAAAATCAGTCTGTAAAGCAGGATTGTTATACTCACTGTGGAACCTAAGGGGTTAATGCTCTTTATTGTGTAAAAAGGCTGTATGCACAGATTTGCTACCTCTTCCACCGACTCCAGAACTGGTCCGAATAAGACAGAGCTAATGGAGTCAGGCTGCACATGCTCAGTTTGGTGTGTATTGCTAAAGAGTGTTTTTTTCTTGGGAGAGTGCATGTGATCTGCACAGGGCCAATCAGCACTGTCCAGACAGAGGATGAGGGGTCCTTGATCCCTATAGGACAGCTCAGTGCAGTATGAAAATTCCGTATACAAGCTTTAACCAGGAACTGCAAAAAAGTCACAAGACTGCTATATACTGCCAATGAGGAAAAGGTGTTTAGCAGTTTACATTTACTAAAATAATTGCATTTCAATGTTGTGTACTGTGGGAGACGAGATTAAGTGAATGCAGGCTCCTGGGTTAACACTTTAACCCCTTTCCGACCAGCTTCCACAGTTTTACTGTCTCCCCTGGGCAAAACGACGTTGCCTTACGTCGCTTTGCCTTTCGGCCACTAGTGCATTTTTATAGCACTGATCGCTGTATTAGTGTGAATGGTACCCCCGAAAATTTGTCAAAAGTGTCCCATCTGTCCACCGCAATATCGCAGTCCTGATAAAAATCGCTGATCACCGCCATTACTAGTAAAAAAATAAAAATGTCATAAATCTATCCCTTATTTTGTAGGCGATATAACTTTTGCGCAAGCCAATCAATATGCGCTTATTGATATTTTTTTTTTAACAAAAAATATGTAGAATAATACATATCAGCCTAAACTGAGGAAACATTTGGAATATTATAGCAAAAAGATAGTGTTTTTTTTTTTTTTTTTTAATTGTCGCTCTTCTTTTGTTTATAGTGCAAAAAATAAAAAATGCAGAGGTGATCAAGTACCACCAAAAAAAAAAAGCTTTATTTGTGGGGAAAAAGAACGTTTGGGTAAAGCATCGCACAACCCACCATTTCCAGATGTCTTCTGGTCAGTCACATGATGTAAAGAATCTTCTGTCTCTACTCTGCACTGGGTAATGCCCAATAATGCAGACCACGGGCATTGACGTAGCCAAATCAGCACCCTTTCCTGCAACTCAGATTATTTTTATTCAACGTTTTTTACACATACATAAAAAGAAAAAAACTTACAATTTATAAAAAATAAATAAAAAAAAAAACCTCAACAACCCTCTTTTCCTTTCTAGGTTGCCCAAATATTGGAAATGGCAAAAAAAAAAAAAGAAGACGACAGACAATCACCAATACAAAGTAAACAAATGCTGAACAGTACATCGCATCATTTCTTACAAGAAGGTAAACCATACAATTTAAGAGCCGGTTCACACTGCGGCGGCACGACTTTGGGGGTGACTCTGCAAGTCGTCCCGAAGATGACTTCAGAGGCGATTAGCAAAATGACTTCTGTATAGACGTCATTGCAAATCCCCCCGAGCCACCCCCGAAGTCGTGCAAGAACCTTTTTCTAAGTCGGAGCGACTTGCGTTGCTCCTATTAGAACGGTTCTATTGCATAGAATGGGACGCGACTCGTCAGGCGGCTGACGATTCACCCCAGTGTGAACCGGCTCTTATTGTAGAGTATTGTCATTCAATAAACAATGTGGAATGCAACAGGTTGACTCGAGACGTTTATTTAACAGTATCTCTCTCAAAGAGTTTCGAAATTTCAGGGGAATGTATCCCTAGTTAGTTTGATTTTCCTATAGGGCACAATTGCCTCCCCTGTAAGTGGATGTAGAAAAGTATAGCTCCGAGGAGTATTAGGTCATACACAGCTTGTAGGTGAAGGGAAAATATTCAGACTTCCTGGACCATGCAGGAATCCTGTACAACACAAGAGATCTAGGTGCCATTCCTGGAGTGTTCAACCAGGCCTCCTAAAATTCATCTTTTTTTTTTTTAGCTTGGTATATATCCATTTTTTCCTTCACTATTGTACCATTTATGACCTTTAGCCAATCTGAGTCGGTAGGCCAGTGATGGCAAACTTTGGCACCCCAGTTGTATTGGAACTGCATTTCCCATGATGCTCATGCACTCTGCAGTGTAGTTGAGCATCAAGGGGAAATGTAGTTCCAAAACATTTGGGGTGCCAAGGTTTGCCATCACTGGGTAGGCGTTAAGGGTGCCAAGCACGTCTGAGCAAAAACTTTACAAGTCTGGAAAAGACATTGAAGCACTAGGACTTGTATGGTGGATGGTATAATTTCTTTATCCATACAGCCTAAAAAACAGAGCATGGGGTCCAATGAAAAAGATGATCTCTGCATTATTACATTGAGTTCTGGGTTCCATAGTGATGCCTCCTAAGAGGGACGACTCATAACCTGCACTCACAGTATGTCCTCGGTCTTGTGGATTGAATTATGCTGGGTATCATTCAGCAGGGACGACTAAGGACATCTAGAGCCAGAGTGTAAATACTGCAGGGGGCAGTGCTGTAGAAGGACAAGTACTATAGCCAGAGATGCTTCTTTACCATTATAATTTTTTTTACTACAGCTGGTGCAAAGTTAAAAAAAAAAAAATGGAGTTGTGCTTTAAACATGTGTTGCCAATGAAATAAAGCCTCTCCCGATGCACGCAACACACCATAATGCCAAGCAAATAGGAGAAAACTCCAATGGAGGAGAGATGAGAGGGCCAACAACTGTACATCCTTCTCCAGAGATCATCCTACAAACCGCAGAGACAGACAAGCGTACAAAGTACCGGCTCCAGAAAATCATCTCAAGAAAAAAAGACGCAACACTTGACTATTTACTGTTGGATTAGGTTACTTTTCAGTCACAAGTGGGTGACACGGTTCACAAACTGGAAATGTGCAAGTATTACCACTTTCTAAAAACACAAACGAAATACTTCACAGCTGAATTATTGTGCAACAAAACCACAAAGACTTGTGTAATACTGATAGGCTCCACTGCTAATAAACAGTCATTAGAACTCTGCTAGATGAGATAAAAGGGCTGCATTTAAAAGGATTGAATAACCAATTCTACAACGTACATATACCACTTTATAAGTCAGATGCATTGTATATACACAAAAGTGTTCAGGGATTGTAAGAACTGAAGAAAAATACATTTCTAGTCGTGTGGAGAAACCCCTTCCAATACACAGTTCAATGAAAGGGAAACTATAATGGTTTTTGGTTTGCAAGTGTAGAAACTGACGCTTTCTATTACTGTTTTTAATCAACGGCATAAAACATTCTCTATAAATAAAACATTACGGGGTGCGTTCATGACGCTCAATTTACAAAGCATGCTGGGCTCTGGAACAAGAAAGCCCGGCACGGTTTGCATGCTTTTCGGCAGCCTATGTGAACTCTGCAAGGATAAAGGGGGAGGGGAGATCTGCTATTTAGGATGTCTGTCACAGGGATCCAGATCGTCTATAGAGCTCTAACAGCTACAATATTTTTTACTCATTAAAGCGGAGGTTCACCCTAAAACAATTATATACCATTACATCCAGCATACTTCCGACATCTACAGTATGCCGTTTTTTTTTCTTTGCCGTACATACCGTTTTGTTATTTTCCCCCCCGGCTTCCGGGTTATGGTTCCCGCGGGAGTGGGCGTTCCTATTCAGAGGTTAGATGATTGACGTCTGGTGAAAAACTTCCCCTGGCACATAAGGCGCGTCACCAGTTTTCCGTAAATAGCCGACCTGCGAGTCGGCTCTATATGGCGCCTGCGCAGTCAGCTCTACACGGTGGGCGCAGGCGCGTATAGAGCAGACTCGCAGGTCGGCTAGTTACGGAAAACTGTTATGCGCCTTATGCGCCAGGGGAAGATTTTCACCAGACGTCAATCATCTAACCTCTGAATAGGAACGCCCAGTCCCGCGGGAGCCAGAACCCGGAAGCCGGGGGGAAAACAACAATAAAACGTTATGTACGGCAAAAAAAAAACAGCATACTGTAGATGTCGGAAGTATGTTGGATGTAATGGTATATAATTGTTTTAGGGTGAACCTCCGCTTTAACAAAAGAACATTTCTATTTTTAGAAATGAACATCAAAAAAACAAACAATAGGTTCCCTTTCATTAAGGTGGCCCCTGGTAGGCCTCATTTGGCCCAAAATAGATGATACCATAGAAAAGGTACTGTGCTTCCCCGAAAATAAGCCAGGGCCTTATAATAATTTTGGCAACCAAAAACACAGTAGGGTTTATTTTCAGATTTTTATGTGCCGTCTTCTCCCCCCTCCCTGCCTGTCAGAAATCCTCAGTGCGAACATATTAAAAGTGGTTGTAAAATGCTAGAATCTGCTCTATTATAGGATTATATAAAGGTGTGCAATTCTGTAATACAATGGTCTTAAATACCTTCTTATAGCGCCGCTCAGCGCTTCCATGGCCCGCCATAGCTCTCTTCCCTGCTCAGAGCACTACAGGGAGAGGAGCCGAGATCCCCCGCTGACAGCTGGGAGAAGAGGAGAACAGCTGAGCACCGAGAGGCACTCTACCGAAGGTATTTGATGCAATTATATTACAGAAACACACATCATATACTACTGTAGGAGAGTGGATTCTACAATTTTACAACCACTTTAAATCTAGGGCTTTTTGTTCAGGGGTAGGGCTTATATTGCAGCCATCCCAAAAAAACATAGTAGGTCTTATCAGGGTAGGTCTTATTTTGGGGGAAACACGGTATCATTTGGCTACAAAGAAAATTTAACATGATTGTTTGTGCATGGCGTATCATCTTTTATAGTATACTGGTCCACATTTTCCAGTTACCAAAATGATTTGGCAACATTCTCAGCTTACATATATGAAAATTATACCCTCTTCACTGTACCCCATCTAACGCCATATGCCAGCACATGGGTGCAGTTGATAGAAACCTAATAGTGCCTGTGCCTCACGCTTCTATCACTAGCAAAGCTAGACTTAAGAGAATTGTGGCATTAGAAAAAAAAAATAAACATACATGCTCACCTAGGTGGATGCATCATTGATTCAATGCTGCATCTATCCCCTGCCACCTGTACACAGAGAAGTGAGCGATCAAAGACCACTGAACATAACTTCTTGGTCTCAGTTCTGTGCCCCTCCGGCACTCACAGGAGCACTGGGCTGTGGAAGGGGCGGAAGTGGCTGGCTCAGGCTCTCAGCTTCGCGTTGAGAGGCTGAGCCGGATGCTGGTCAGGCTACAATAAAGTCAGGATCTCTCCAGAGCCTGGACCGCATGAGTGATGTCTGCCGACAGTGGGATTTAGCCCACTGTCAGACAATTACGGGTTAAAGGAGTGCAGAAAGAAGTGCACTCTTGTGATCCCCAGGAGAAGTTGGGACGAAAGTGCTTTGGCCCTACTCCTTTAATGCACAGCTCTCAGTGTATGCCAGCCTTTTAATTTGGAGGAATGCCTAAAATAATATTCAGGCCTTGAATCCTTAGTAAACCAATCAGGGGTCAATAGGAAAAATACTCCTAACATTGGTGGTCAAGAAGAATGCCACTCTTAAGGTGCTGGTCAGAATATCACCCTTAAAGCCCTTTCACATTGAATTTCCGATCAGGTCCACCTGATCGTTTTAAAGACAGACCTGACTGAAAGCTCCATGTGGGTCTATTGGCAGGCTGAGGCAAGCATTGTGTTCATTTACACCCGCTTACCTCTGAGTCTGTCCAGGTCCAAAGAACCATCACAAACCTGCACCTGTCCACTGTCTAAATGCAGATGCAAACTGAATGGGCGTTGATGTGAAAAAAATCCTGTTTAACTTCGATTCAGCAAGGGATCTGCTCACAGATCCTCTGCTGAATGAAGTGGAGCGGCACTGAATGAATGGGCCCTAAGAGACAAAAAATAGGACATTGATGTCCTGCTGCTGGCTCTATCAAGTGGCACTGGCCCTGGAACTGCACAGGCACCATCAGATGGAAAGTCAATCAGCCACAGCTTTAACCACCTCTAGTAACCTCTGGGTTACACAGAACGCTGGTTGAGAAAGCCTGGTCTATGCACTCATCCCCCCCCCCCCCCCCCATTTACTTCAGAATTGCCAAAGGAATAAAAACTGAAGTTCATTTAAATGTGTTCTGCATCAACTATGGAGGAAGGGTACACTCTATATGTTAGCATACACAAAGCTGAATAGTGTGTGTGTGTGACAAAAAATATATTTGGCACATGAACCCTTCTGTTTTCTGGGTTCACAGATCGGCTTGTGATACAACTGTATGGCCAAAGGGTAACATAAATGTGGAAATACATTTTGGACTGAACTACATTGCGTCAGCTCATTAAAATGACCTGTTCATACATTTTTTTTTTTTAAAGGACAGAGATAAAATTTAGAGCAAAGAAGTAATTTCACCAAGTGGTTGGATACTGGCAGCTTAACAATTCTCTTCTGCCAATTCAATAATCCCTGGATTCAGACAAACCTTATTGCTCCGTACAAATGAAAGCCAGAGAGAATTGTGAACATTAAAAACGTAAACAACCAAATGTGCTTCCCATTTTAGATGTTCATTCTCTGTCCATATCTTGAAGGGGTGCACACTTCAAGAGTTCTGGTAAATGAAAACAATGAATTTAAACATATCTACAGACTGTAGAATATCTACATAAATAATGAATGAATTTCCATCTCGGACGCAATTTGTGAATGCCTCTTCCCAAATGTTTACAAAAAAACGGTCCTAGGGTAGTAGCATCAAAAAGGAAGCAAATGATGGTATCCATATCCACACAGGACATTATATATATATATATATATATATGCTTGCAACATACAAAACAACCAGAAATATCCAGCAGCTATCACAATGTTGCTCCCGGACTGTCCTAGCTACCTCATAGGAGGACTCTGATGTTCTCTAGAACACTTAAAGCGGTTGTGTACCCTCTGATACTACTTGCACCTACAGGTAAGCCTACATGAAGGCTTACCTGTAGGTGCTTGCAATATCTCCTTAACCTACTTAACCTATCTCCTACATGGTTAAGGTCAGATTTGCAGAAAAATTGGGCACCGATGTCTACGGTGCAGGCGCACTGAGCGTGCTGTGTCTTATATGTGAAAGCGCCGGAAACTCGCGCATGCGCGGGGATCGTGCCATTCTGTGTGCATGCGCAAAAGGAGACGTCATCGCCGCTCCGGCCAGTCACAGCGCCGGAGCGGCGATACCCGGAAGTCACTCCAGGTATCATGGCGGCGGCAAAGGAGAGGAACGAGGGATTCGATCTAAGGCAGGGGTGGCTAATCAGTGGCCCGCGGAGCCCTCTGATGTGGTTCGCGACATCCTGCTCTGGAATGGCAGGTTCGAAAGCAAAGTTCGCAGGTTGCCAACCTGCCATACCACAGCATCAGTGTTGTGATGTGAAGCTGGTGGTAGAGGAAGAAAGCGGTTGCTGAGCAGAGCCCCATAAGCCGATGCTTTCTCTACAGCGCCGGCTTTGCCAGAGGAGGAGTCTATTACAAAGTTCAGCTAACCCGCAGGATAGACACAGGTGCACTACGCTGCACCCACGGTGTGGGCAAACTGCAGCACATCAGTGTGAAAGCAGTCTAAGGCCCTTTTCACACGATCAACCCGACCAAATGGGACCCTCAATTCACCTCTACAGAGCGACAGATGTCCGTTTACGCCCGCCTACCTCCAATCCGAAAAACATTTGTTCCCTTCCATCTGGGCGGATCGGAGGGCCTATAGAGTAGCCGTGACCCGTCATTCGTCCACTCCACTCATCGTGGCCCGCGACTGATTACCAAGTTGCTTAAGTGACCCTCGCTCTTCAAAAGGTTGGGCACCGCTGATCTAAGGCAAGTAATTCATAATGAGCTATTATGGCGGTTCGGCCACGCATTCATTTCAATGGGCAAGAGCGGTGGAGTGGTGTACTCACCGCACCAAAGATGCTGCTTGCAGGACATTTTAACATCCTGCCAGCGCACCACTCCAGTGAGAAAGCCCTCGGGCTTTCACACTGGAGTGAAAGGAGACGCTCTTTCAGGGTGCTTTGCAGGCACTATTTTTAGCATTATAGCGCCTGCAAAGTGCCTCAGTGTGAAATGGTACTTGATAATGCAGTCTTGGAATAGCTCCCTTCTTCACATTATTTCTATTCTATTAGCAAATCCCAAAAAAGAAAAAACAAGTCACATTGGTATATGGTGCAATATGAATTGTGCACATAACAAATATGATAACGATAAAATAATAATAAAGAGTGGACATGAGATCTTACCAGCTGTAGGATGTCCTCGTCTTTTGGCATCACACTGAGTTCTAACGTGGAATCGCTGCAACACAATTTTATGCATGGTTATTCAACATACAATACAATTTGTAATGTACTACTATACTGTAGCAGCATTAACAAGTACAGTGGGGAAAATTATTTTGCCGACCTACAAAGAATTTAAGGGTCTATAATTTTTTATAAAAAGGTGCATCTTAAAAAAAAAAATAGAGACAGAATACCAAATAATAATAAAAAAAAAAAAAAATTGCAGAAAAAAAAAATTATACAAATGTTATAAATTGAGTTGCAGTTCAGTGAGTAAAAGTAGTATTTGATCCCCCCACCAACAATAATTCTGACTCCCACAGAATGGTTACAGTATGTGCTCATGTGGTACACAGATTAGTCCAGTCAATCTAAAAAGATGCTCCGAGCGACAACTCAAATCTATTTCTTCCATTCAAACCTCACCACCATGGGCAAGACCAAAGAGCTGTCAAAGGACTTCAGGGACAAGATTGTAGACCAGCACAAGGCTGAAACGGGCTACAAGACCATTAACAAGAAGCTTGGTGAGAAGGACACAACTGTTGGCACGATTATTCCCAAATGGAAGAAATACACCAATCACTTTTAGTCTGGAGCGCCATAAATGATTTCTTCTCATGGGGGAAGGATGATCATGAGAAAAGTGAGGTATCAGCCCAGAACTAAACGGGAAGAGCTTGTGAATGATCTCAAGGCAGTTGGACCACAGTCACCAAACAAACCATTGGCAACACAATACACCGCCATGGGTTTCAATCCTGCAGCGTCCGCAAGGTCCCCCCTCCTCAAAAAGGCACATGTACAGGCCAGTGTGAAGATTGCCAATGAACATCTAAATGATTCAGAGAAGGATTGGGAGAAAGTGCTGTGGTCAGATGAGACAAAATTTGAGCTCTTTGGCATTAACTCGACTCGCTGTGTTTGGAAGGAAGAAAAATGCTGACTATGACCCCAAGAACACCACCCCTAAAGTCAAGCACGGAGGTGGGAACATTATGCTTTGGGGCCGTTTCTCTGCTAAAGGTATAAGCCGACTTTGCCACATTGAGGGGCAAATGGACGGGGCCATGTATTGTAAAATCTTGGATGAGAACCTCCTTCCCTTAGCCAGAACATGGATGGGTCTTCCAGTATGACAATGACCCAAAACATACCGCCAAGGTAACAAAGTGGCGGCTCAAGAAGAAGCACATTAAAGTGGTTGTAAACCCTTACAGACCACTTTGAACTACAGGTAAGCCTAGATTAAGACTTACCTGTAGGTACAAGAAATATCTCCTTAACCTACATGGTTAAGGAGATATTTGCAAGAAAACTGCACCAATGTCTATGGCGCACTGAGTGTGGCGCTACCAACGACAATCATGCCCTTAGTGGCGGCTCCGGCGTGCATGCGCGGGAGTGATGCCATTGCTGCTCCGGCCAGTCACAGCGATACCCGGAAGCCACTCTGGGTATTATGGCGGCGACGGAGGAGGTGACCGAGGACCACTGCGGGGGCTTCGTTCTCGGGTAAGTAATTCATAATGAGCCAGTATGCTATGCAATTTTTTTTTTAAGAGAGGGTTTACTTCCTCTTTAAGGTCATGGAGTGGCCTAGCCAGTCTCCAGACCCTTATCCTATAGAAAATGTATGAAGAGCTCTTATGTGGCAACCAATGATGAAGTCACACTAAACAGTTTGTTATCTAATAGCAATGATTGGGGTTTTAATCTACATATAAAATGTGTTGAAGGGGGATACATACCTGTTCTGAATTAGCGCAATGACTTGAGAATAGGTCTTCCCAATGATGCTTTCTCCGTTCACCTTTATGAGTCTGTCCCCTAGAATTACAAAAAGAAACAGTTATTCACTAATATTTCTTAACCAATATGCTACAAAAATATGGAGGAAAAATGAATCTGTGCTGCCATCAGATTCTATCTATCTGTCAGTTTTCCATAAAATCTAAGATAAAGGGCACCTTTGTGATAAAAATAAATTCCAACTGTTCCGCTTCTCCTCATACCAGGCTGAAACAGCAGCTCGTCCTAAAATAATTACTATAGTCAATCCTTTCCCTAGAAACGACAGAGGCTGGCAACTGCAGAGTAAGGGGAGGGTGTGTGTGTGTATGTGTATATATATATATATATATATATATATATATATATATATATATATATATATATATATATATATATATATATATATATATATATATATATATATATATATATATATATATAATTAAACCAAAAATTAAGTCCCATACCTTTTCATCTTTCTAGTTCTTTACCTCAGAACATTTTTGTTAGTTATGCTAGTTCCGACTTTCACAACAGATTACCCGGATCGAAAAAGCAGATTGAACAGCCACATTCTTCAGCTCTCTGCATTGATTTGTATCCAAGACTAGATCCACATACACTACGCAATGAGTCGGCTCTAGCAAAAATTTCAGGTCCAAGGTCCATCTGAACTGCTTTAATGTCTGGACAGTCACAGGCCGCATCATCAATTGCCTCAACAGGACGATGTGTAAATGTCTTACAACAAGTGAATATCGGAGCTAGCATCTTGCTGAACATCCGAGGTACAGATGATAGACCAAAGGATAGGAACATAAATAGTGAAGTGGTCCCAGACAAAATGTAGGAAACGCTTATGCACTGGAAAGATGGGGACATGTACATGCATGCATTCATAATGTCCACAGAAGCCAGAAAGTCTCCATTAAGAAAAGACATTGACAAACCGCAGGGATTCAATGCTTAATTTCTGGGCTCAAATTAGGATTTCCAAAACAGAGATCCAGAATGGGGTGAATGCCACAACTGGGTTTTGTGAACCCAACGGCTTGGGGTAAAGTCTATAAAAATGTGATGCCAAAGGCCAGACTCTGAGGTGTGCTAAATATGTGGTGAAAACAAGGAGAAAACAAGAAGGTGGCAGGGAGGTAAATTTCAGTCTTCAGCCCTTGGATGCCACCACCTGGCCCCAGGAATCTGAAACGCAAGTGTCCGCAAAGGTTAATTACACCCCCTACACTTTGTAATATAAGAGGCACACTATCTGCAGATGAAGCAGTTTCACAATCCGTAGGTCATGAATATTAAAAACGCAGTAGTCACAGGACGTCAGATGCACTCCACCTTTAATAATTGGTGAAAACCAAGACTTTGGCACTTTGAAATCCAATACTGGATGACACCTGGAATGCTCAAGTTTGGGAGCCATCAGTTTAAAAAACACACCTGCTCCCCAAGTCCCCTTTATGTGGTCCTGGCAACACAACTTTTAAGTCATACTGGACAGAGATGATGATAGAAAAGTCTAAATATGACTCAGTGTGGAGAGGCGTAAACATTATCAGAGTGCTGACTGAAGCAAAGTGAAGCCCTCCCCTTTAACCTCCCTGGCGGTATAATTCTTTCAGAAAAAACATGCTGAAAGCGGTACAATTATTTGCAAGGAAATTTGGCGTTTTATATTGTAGGCCTGTAATTTTTAGAAATAACTCACAAGAATCTAATAGGCATCCCGGGTATGACATTTTTTTTAAAAACAAAATTATAAATTATAATATAATAAATAATTATAACAAATAATATAATTATAATAAAAAATATTCAATAATGTAATCAAATCAAAATCACTGAAATTTGCTCAGTTGCAGAATTGTTGCTGTCATTATTTTTTTTTTATGACGAATTTCCCCACAAATCGCTATCGCACAATTCTGCAAGTGATTATAATTTATTATCGCTGTTTTTTAGCTGATCTAAAACAATTTTTGACATAAAGGGACACTTTTGGTTGCTATGGACAATCTACAGTTTGCAGGGAGAAAGAAACGTTTTTATTATATAAAAGAACATGCATGACACAGGACAGACCACTAGGGACAAGGGGGGTGTGTTTTTTTTACATACAGTACTGTAATCTATAAGATTACAGTATACTGTATGTAAAGTGTTTGTTTACTTTTTTGAATTTGGCGCCGTTCTCCGCCCCCGTGCGTCGCAACGTCGCAGGGAACGGAGATCGGTGGCACAGGAGGACGCTGTGTGAATCGAGCGAGGTCACGCTCGCTCACACAGCGCGGTGGCATCGCTGGATCCAGGGACAAGGTAAGTAAACCATGCCTGTGGATCTAGCGAGGCAAGCCCGAGTCTGACTCGAGGTTACCGCTCGCAGCAGGAAAATCTAACCCCGAGTCAGACTCGGGAATACCGCCAGGCAGGTTAAGGGTTGTGGTATTCCGTTATTGTTTCTTTACATTTTCTCTGCTCTTCCTTAGCGCTACATTGTTTCTCCCCCTCTGATGCTAGTACTGCAGGCTAAAGCCAACTACTGTCTTTTTAGAGGAAGTAGAGTGGTAGAGGAAAAAGGGGACGAGCAGGAAGAACTGGTAGCAAAGCACAGCTCTGAAGAGGTAGTAAGGGTGGGCTGCAAGCTCACGCTGGTCTGGACAAAGTTGGCTTTTGTGGCAGGCCAGGTTTAAGGATGTGTTGCCATCGCTCCGCACCTGTTCTTTGCTTGAGCTGGGGCACAAGTGGCTTGACATTAAAATGCAGTGCAAATAGACTGCCCAAATAGTTGGCCCTAAAGCTTTACTATTCACTATCCTTGCTGTTGATGAGGTTGGCAAAGATCCAAAATGTGTGCATATGCACCCTTTTATTTTTTGAAGGCACATCAAGTGCAGCTAGTTAAAAAAAAAAAAAATGGTACAGTTTCCCGTGTATAGTTCCTAGCAGAGAAGAGGGCTCTCATGTGGCCAACTTGCAATGTACAACTTGAAAGCCTGCTAGGTACACAAGAGTGCGTTGCAGAAACAGGACCTGGAAAACTACCTCTGCTCTGGACCAATAAACTATTAGGAAACCCCAGACATACTGGTTCGACCTGAATAGCAGAGTCTTGCTTGATTGGAACATAGATGGGTAGCTACCAACGACTGCAGGACTGTTAGAGAGACCGCCCGTGTAGATAATGAAATGTAAAACGGTGCCCATTGGCTGACGTTAGAGACTTGTAGGATTTTCAGTAGGCGGACCTGAATCTACCAGCAGCTGTTGATGGCTGAAGATTCAGAAATGCAGAGAGATCATCAGTATCCTAATGAACTGGGAAAATATGTGCTCACCAGTTGAAAGGAGATACTTCTATGGATTTCAGTATATTGCATGAATCTACCAGCAGCTGTTACAAATACAAACACATCCACACTCTTCAGGACACTAGCAAAAATCAATGCATTTAGGAGAGAGCAGGATTGCCTCTTGAACACCTGGAAGCCAATGAGGATAGTTTTTCAATCCAATGGAGGATAGTTTTTTCAGAGGGAGGTAAAGACTGCCAGCCATGTGAAAGTGGCTTTCTACTGCCTGAAGGTATGTATGGTGTGGATCTCAATGTTGTGTATGAAGTTAGAAGGCCTCTTTTATCTTTGGAGGATGGTGGGTTGACTACAACACAGGCTCCATCATCTATTATGTTATGTTCTACTCTAGTGGCGTCAAGAAAAGTGACATCATCTAATCCTTACTGCATTTAAAAATTTGCACTTTCCATTATCCAACCCACCAGTAAATTGCGTCGTTTTTGATAGCTGCGGCTGGTGCTCTCCTGGGTCAGAAGGAAAAGTTCAGAATGAATGCCAACCACTCATTTAAGTGTCTGAGTGTAATGCTGAAAGACTGACTGGCTATTTGACGCAAGCAAACCAATTGCATTTCCCTCTATGGTTACAGAAATATAAATCGTTTTTGAAAAAAATAGACCTATAATTCTTAAAACGTCAGACAAAAGGCATAAAAAGTTTTAAGAATACCATTTGACACACTTTAAGACGTTTTCATGTAACAAATGGCATTCTACGTTTTCCAAAGTTGATATCCAAAGAGATCATCTTAAAAAAAAAATACAGTAATAACTCCAATGCTGAACTCAAGCCTTGCCTTCAGTCTTGCATAGTTGTACAGGCATCTTTTCTGTACTGAAATTGGTTACTCCAATTTCACTGCATACTGTGTGCATTAAGCTGGATACACACTATACAATTTTCTGTAGATTTTTTTTCCTTCAGATTTACCAAAACCATATAATATGAGGTCAAACCTTAACCACTTCAGCCCCGGACCCTATTGCTGCTCAATGACTGGGACATTGTATGGACAGACAATCAGGCATTTCTCCCCCTGACAGGACCGGAGCTGTGTGTTTACACACACAGCTCCCGGTTCCCGCTCTGTAACGAGCGATCGCGGGTGCCCGGGGGTGATCGCTCCCGCCGGGCACACACGTCGGGACCGGGGGCGAGCACTCTATTGGCTGATTGGCGAGATGACGTAATATTACGTGATCTCACGCAGCCGAGCCGACCTGCCGCCGTGAAACGGCGGCTGGTCGGCAAGCAGTTAAAGTGGATGTAAACCCACCATACATGAAGTGAACAGCCTTAGATACACAGGGATGAACCAAATTTCCCTACATATGTATTACCTATAGAGCTGCTGTCTTCACATTTATATACTGTTTAGAAAGTTCAGATTGTGTTAGGAAATGTTCTCTTCCTGGTTAACACAGAGTGTGATGTCTGGGCATACAGCCAAGATAGCTAAAGTTACTAATTGGAGGAAAGCCACACACCCCCTCTCATCATAGGCAGAGACTCTCAGAGGTGTTCTGTAATAGGACCTGCTCTCTGCTAATCTTTTTTTCGCAACCTCCCCAGACAAAAGATTCAGGCTGCTTTCCTCTAAAAGTCTGAGAATTTTCCAGGAGTTATCAGGCTGATAACAGAGGGTTCAGGAGAGAGCTATGGGACTTAGCTCATTGAAGAGAGATAACAAAACACTGCAGAGATATATGTGCCCAGCTCAAATTTCATGAATCGGTTTTACATCCATTTTAAGGGTTTCTATTTGTATGCAATCAGGCAGGCCCTTGCACTACATGGTTTCGGTAAATCTAAAGGAAATCCGACAACAATAGTTGTATAGTGTGTATGGGGTCTAAAGCCTCACACACAGTATGGTTGTTGGCAGGGCATTGTCTGTTGACAGACTGTTGTCCTAAAAACTTACCATTAGTACGCTCCTTTTAAAAATAGTTGTCCAATTTTCAGCCAACAAGTGTTGGATGACAGGCTAGTAAATTTTCGTCGGACATTGGCTGCACGTCTGATTTTCGTATGGTCAGTACTCAAATCCGTCAAACAAAGCACAAGTCTAAAGTACAAACATGCATTATCAGAATCAATGCTCAAACACGAAATTAGCAGAAGAGGCCCAAAGGGTGATGCTCAAGAGCTGAAATTCCTCATAGTACGTCACTATGTTCGTGTTTGTGGCACGACAATTGTGTACCGTTAGTATGCAATACAAGATCCAGGCACACGCCCTTTTGACAAAAATCAGACACTCGATTGGCCAAAAATCGTGCCATGTGTACGGGGCTTTAGAGGTGGCATTAAGCCTCTGAAGTAAAGCCTGGTACACACCATTTTTTCCTCTTCAACCCAGCAGGCTGAAGAAATACAAACTGAAAGGCTCAGGAGGAGCCGCTGTACCAACAATCTGATGTTAGTACAGTGATCTCCCCTGCTGAGCTATTGACCTTTATTGGTCATGCCCCTTTAACAAATGCCAGTCAAACAGCTGGCTTCTGTCGGACCAGCTGCCATGCACACAAGCCAAATATCGCCTGGTTTCTATTAAACCGACCAATGCCACCCGATATTCGGCTAGTTTGTAAGGCCTTTAAGATAAAGCCCTTAATATTGCCTGGCTAAAGGACTTAGAGCATCAACTAACCCTTTGCTCCCCTTGTCCATCTTTTTCATCCATTGGATTTACTTTCTTTGGTGGAGAAACCGTATCGTTTGCCCAGATGGAAGTGTAAAAACTTGTACAAAAACAATGAGTACAATATATTACTATCTGTACTGTGTGCTAATGCCCAAGTGTAACAATATCTAATGTTAAAAAGATAAAGCGGTCATTCCTTGTAGTGCCCCCGCATTCTGTATATAAAACGGTGATAATCGCAATGTGTAGAAAAGCGCTATATCAACATAAAGATATGCAATATATCAATAGGCAACAAAAAACTTGCACTGTTGATATAGTGCTTTTCCACACATTGCGATTATTATTAGTTTGCCCAGAATGCCAACTCCTCCAGATTGACACCCACCCATCAAGGTATTTTGATATTTGCATAACCTCTCCCAAGAGTCAGGCCCATACTTAAATGGAAATGGGTCTAAAATAATGTATGTAATGATTTTTTTTTTTTTTTTTTTTTTTCCTTTTTCATTTTTATAATGTTATTAGCATGAAGAAAAAAAAAAAAAAAAAAAAAAAAAAAGGTACAGATCCAATATACAAACAAATAATGAAGTACCTGTACACAATCCTGCCAAGTGTGCCGGACCACTTTCCTTAACTTGCTTGACAAATATGGTGTCCATTGGCTCAAGTCGGTTTCGTTGCCTTCCTAAAAGAAAAAGAAATATATATTTAATATTTTAACATTGAATAATCCACTGCCATAACTACAGGAGTTTTAGAAATATTGCACAGCTCAGAAAGGCAATGCAAGTTCTTGATGGCCGATATGAACTTACCAAATCTAAAGAGAAAGTATATCACACAAACCAAATGATCAGATGAGCTACAATATAGGACTTTTTTTTTGCTTCGATATGCTTTATGATTTAAAAATAGGAAGTATGCAGATGCATACAATCTTTGCAAGGGTGTCAACCAAGGTTTTAAGAAACAGTCCTGATTTCTTAAAGCGGAGGTTCACCCAATAAATGTTTTCTTGACATGTAAAGTATGCTGGTATTTTTTTTTTCTCTCCGTACATACCGTGTAATTGTTATTTTCGCCGGGCTTCCAGGTTCTGATTACTGCAGGACTTGGCGTTCCTATTGAAAGCTTAGCTGATTGACGTCTGGTGAAAATCTTCCCATGTCGCATAAAGCGCGTCACCAGTTTTCCGTAAATAGCCGACATGCGAGTTGGCGCTATACGGCGCCTGCCGTGTACAGCTGACTGCACAGGCACCATATAGCGCCGACTCGCATGTCGGCTATTTACGGAAAACTGGTGACGCGCTTTATGCGACATGGGAAGATTTTCACCAGACGTCAATCAGCTAAGCTTTCAATAGGAACGCCAAGTCCCGCAGTAATCAGAACCCGGAAGCCCGGCGAAAATAATTACACGGTATGTACGGAGAAAAAATGCTGGATGTAATCTTAGAAAAAAAAATTTGGGTGAACCTCCACTTTAACAACGTTCGTTGCATTGCAAGACTGTAGTGTTCACATAAATTAAGTTTTTATTACCGGTAAGTTATATAAATCTCAGAAGAGAAACTAGGGGGTGTTCAAGCGCGCACAATAAAGAAAGTTTACCATTCATAAAGCTCTAAAATATAGTGTCAGACAACCGAAATCTAATATTTTATTTCTGGTTGAAAGTTGAAAGTTGGGAGCATCAAAGTGGTTTTAAATTCTTACATATACCCAGTGAAGGGACTGTCCTCAGATGATACCGTGTTTCCCCAAAAATAAGCCTGGATCTTATATTAATTTTGGCAACCAAAAACACTGTACGGCTTATTGTTGGGGTAGGGCTTGCCATCGAATCCCCAGTGTGAACAGAGTAAAAGTGCTTGTAAACTGCTAGAATCCTCGCTATTACAGTAAAATATAATGTAAAAGGTGTTTCTGTAATAGAATTGTGTCACATAACTTCTTATAGCGCCACTCGGTGCTTCAGTAACCTGCCTGATCGGTCTTCCCCTGGGACAAGCACTGCAGAGGGAGAGGGCCCCCCCAAGATCCTCCGCTGGAGAAGGGGAGAGCAGCAGGGATCAGCTGAGCAGGGCACTCTTCCCTTGGCCTGCCTGAGCTCTGAGCTTTGCAGAGGCAGGGAGGCCCCAAGATGCCACCTGAAAGCTGTCAGAAGAGGAGAGCAGTAGGGATCAGCTGATCGCGGCTTGGCGCTTCCATGGCCCGCCCAACCTCTTTTATTCGCGCCAAGCTTTGCAGGAGGGGGCAAAATCCCCGCCGACAGCTGGGGGGAAAAGGAAAGCAACAGGAAGTCAGCTGAGCGGCGCTATAGGACGGTCGCACACACACACCTTTTACATATAATACTATAATAGAGAGGATTCTAGCAGTTTACAACCACTTTAATCTAGGGCTTATTTTCGGGGAACAGCTTATATTGCAGCCCTCCTGGATAATCAGGGTAGGCCTTACTTTCGGGGAAAGTACAAGCACTTTGATATAAAAGACTCTGTATATTCAATAGGTGCAATGTGTCATATGCGACAGCAATGAGGGAAACAATGCTGCTGCTCCTCCATATACAGCACAGTGTCCTTCTAGGACGGGAAGCCTTGGGCTACATTCGAATTGGGCATTTAGCCATGGCATGAATGGAAGTGGCAGAAATCAGATTCCTGCTGCTGTTTTTGACAGGTGTGAGTGGCTTGCTGCGACCACAGTGCCCGTACACTTCAGTATTGTAGGTGTCCGCAGCCATTTGTGGCAATTCACACAGCCAGCGATTGCCTCCGTTGATCACTGCTGGATGCATACAAAGTGTGACCATTTTCGCTCGACAGAACTCAATCGCTTGATTGACTCATGACGAAGGGGCATGTTGGAAAATTCTTCTAGATTGGCAGGTACAGCTGCTGATCACTGCATTCTGACAGCAGCGGGAGCCGATATCAGAATACAATGTCTCCATCCACCTAATTTTATCCACTGGCTGAACAAAAATAAACAAACAGTGCATGGCCAGCTTTAGAAAGAGACGCACTAAATTAACTACTTGCCGACCGCCCACCACCGTTTGATAGCAGCAGAATGGCTCCCCTGAACGAATCGCCGTAGCTATACGGCGGCCACTTTAAGGGGTATTGGGGACGCACGCCTGCTGTGGTACTGAGAAGCCAATGCACGTGCCCAATGGCCACAATGTCCGCCAGGCACCCGCAATCGCTCCTGACAGAGCCAGAACGTGGATCTGTGTGTTTACACACACAAATACACATTCTGGCTGAGGAAAGGAGACCAATCGTGTGTTCCTAGTATATAAGAACACCGATCGGTCTCCTCCCCCAGGCAGTCCCATCCCCCCCTACAGTTAGAAGACAGTGAGGGAACACAGTTAACCCCTTGATCGCCCCCTAGTGTTAACCCCTTCCCTGCCAGTGACATTTATATAGTAATCGGTGGCTATTTTTAGCTCTGATCGCTGTATAAAGGGTCTGTGGTCCCAAAAAAGTGTGTCAAAAGTGTCCAATATGTCCTCTGCAATGTCGCAGTTCCAATAAAAAATAAATAAAAATATGCCATAAATCTATTCCGTAGTTTGTAGAGGCTATAACTTTTGCGCAAACCAATCAGTATTTCACCAAAAAGCATGAAGAATACAGATCAGCCTAAAATAAGGAAGAAATGTGTTTGTTTTTAAAAATTAGGGATATTATATCAAATAGTGTTTTTTTTCAAAATTGTTGGTCTTTGTTTATAGCGCAAAAAAATAAAACCGCAGAGGTGATCAAATAGCACCAAAATAAAGCTGTATTTGTGGAGAAAAAATGGATGTCAATTTTGTTTGGGTACATCGTCGCAAGGCCGCGCAATTGTCAGTTAAATCGATGCAGTGCGGTATGGCAACAATTTCCCCGGTCAGGAAGGGGGTAGGTAAATAGTTCAGTGCTGATGTGGTTAAAAAAGGTCAGCTGTCACTCCCTATGGAAGTCTCGTGTAGCCCATTACTGGGCAATAACTTCACAGGTGAAGTCCTCAGAACCAGAAAGTACAAAACAATTTCTAAAGTCCCTTTATAATAACTTGGGGTTAACTGCTCTATCAATATTTGTACCGTGATCAGAGTCCACTGACCCATGAGGACCAGCTAATTATTTAATAAAATGTTTTATCTGTAAAATGAACACTTCTTTATTCATTCCCATGTCCTCATCCAAAAAGCACTTTTCACTGCAATTTTAGATGCCAGATTGAGTTCTATGCTCGAGTAGGCAAATGTCTGCCAATCAGGATCCAATTTCAATAGGATAGTCAGCCATGAAGCGGGATGTGGTGTCCAAAACACGGCAAGCTTACTAAATGGCTGGACCTCTTACAAAGCAGGAGAACATTCGGTGCTTGTAAGAGTCAAACAAAGTCCAAGCTTCCACTGTGGGCTTGCAGGTCGTCTTTGAAGACACACCTGTCCTCATGTCATTATTTCCATTATTTAAAGGGGATCAGACCTCGATTTCCAGATATTAAAAATCAGCTTTCATCTAGGAGTAGAGAGACAGAACACTGGGTCAGTGGTTAGCACTGCTTTCCTAATGCTGGTTTCCTGTGTTGGGGTTATACCGGGACACAATAAGCTTAGACATTCCCTGCCAATCCATCTATAAAACAATTATCTTTACAATTTATTTTTGTGAACTGTAAGGCCCCTTTCACACTAATGGACCAATCGCACCAATCTGAGCTGCTAAAAATAGACGGACGGGGTTCCCCATCCGTCCAGCGGATCGGACAACATACGGACTGGACCCCCACAGAGAAGAGCGTGCCGTGTCCGTGTCTGCTACCCAGACCAGTCATCCACCTTCTCAGTGGGGATCAGCGGACAGAGCACACGCTGACCTGGCAGAGTCCGCCTTGTTTGCAGGGGGCCTTATACAGAGTACCCTAGTCACACCAATACATAGTCTGTTAATGTACCTATAGTAAAACTGTATGTGTGGTCATAGGGACATCCGAAAAGCTGACAGTCAGCAATATTTGGTTTTCATCCCTCCATTATGGAATACACTGCAGGCAGGTTGAGTGTCATACCCCAGTTTAACCATCGGGGTTAGACATTACATTCGATACTAGGCAGTGGGATGTGGTGTAATACACCGACGTCGCCACTGAGGGCCTCCACCACGTTGGAAGAATGCCAGCTGCAGCGTCATGACGATGATGCTGCTCTGATTGGATGAGCGGATCAGCTGCATGTTAGCATGGCTGGGAGGAACGTAAGCCCACTCAGCTGCAGCTTGTTAACATCAGTAGGCACGCATCAACACAAGGGGGGAGGGAGGACCCTGGCAACTATATAAAGCGGCACTAGACAGCTGGTACGTAACCCCATGAAGAAATCATTTCGATGAAACATGTCGGGGAGTGATTACTGAAGTCACAACCGCACACCTTAACTTTCTAAGCTTGAACGTGGAATGGTCTAATCTGCCACCAGCTCAATTACCTAAGCAGCAGCTCCAGTACACCTGCACAAGGGCTGTGAGTAACACTTGGGCTATTCGTTGGTCCGCTGTGACCACTAGTTCACCTGGAGGATATCTTTATTTTTTGTTTTACACCGTGTCAGTTTTTGGATTTATACACTGCTTGTAACAAGAGTTACCTTTGTGAGTGCATTCTTTGGGAGATTTGTAGTGTGTTATTAAAAGTTGTGTTACAGTATCACACTATTGTGCTCTCTTTTTCTTATTTGCATATGGCTGTTATCTTGGAGTTTTCTTTCCGCTTCGGATCTCCATCTGTTTAACTGAATGCTCCACTCTATATGAAAAGAAGGAGTTCTATCAACTAAACTGAGGGGGTCAGTTAACAAGCCTGTGTGCCTAAACACGAAAGTGTCAGGACATTTGTTGCGGTGAGTTTGCATTTCTGATGGGTGGTGGAAGCACGCAGTCACTGTGGTGTGGTGAAAGCACTTATTGAAGATCGGGAAGGATTTTTTCTTTTCCTTTGTTCTCCATTTATGAACTATTTATATATAATTTTTTTGTTCACTGGAAGTTCATGGACTTTATTTGCCAACCTGGTATTTTTTGATGCGATTTTTGCACGGATTTTTGGACACTTATATATTGACTCACTTAGAGGGTGGATTATTTATTTATTTTTCACTATGTCACTGTACCAATATTATATTTGTTGATTTACATTTTCACTTATTTTTTTGAGCGCTGTTTAATATCACATTTGGCACCTTATTTATAATAGGTATCACTGTATTTGCATATTAACTTTTTTGGATTCTATAATTTTTAAAGCAGCAGCTCTTGCATATTTATTAATTTATTCATTTATTTTATAAATATCACTAGTGTTCACATTTATTCTCCAGCTACGCGCAGTGAGGGTGGCTCACATTAGACGGCCCTTATCTCCACCCCTTTTTTTCTACAGTAAAACTGTATAACCTGCAACTTTTCAGAGCTTACATATTATGCCAAATGCCTAATTACGGAATAATCAACATTCAGGCTTAGTTTACACTTGCAGTTGGGGGCTAAAAATAGATGGCCAAGTTGTTTTTACCATCTCTCCAGGCTCCAAAGCAAGCAATGGGCACATGGCATGGCAAGACCAGAACTGTCCCCTTCGTCATGCTTGGCAAGCAGTAAAAGTGGCTGCGGCACAGTGGTGTGAGCAATTTAAATTGGTTCTAAAGCCTCAAGGCTTTTTACCTTTATGCATTGGGGTAAAAAAGACCTTTAACGCTGCAGGTGCCCCCCAGACCACCTGAGCCTGATCGCCCCCCCCCCCCCCGAGCCTGATCCGATCCAGTGATGCGCTGCGGTCTCCCTCCTCATTGGGCAGATTAATAACAGTGGCAGCCATTGGCTTCCGCTGCTGTCAATCAAATGCTGTGATGAGGGAGTGGGGGTTAGGAGAGTTGCCTGGTCTGTATCAGACGCAGTGCCCTCAGGGAACGTGGTCAGGACCGCCGGCAGGGGACCCGAGAAAAAAAGGATCGGGGCTGCTCTGTGCAAAACCATCACACAGACCAGTTAAATATGATTTTTTTTTTTTTTTTTTAAACCTAACATAACAAAGATTTAATATCACTTTAATGCCACCTCATCGCCTGTCAAAAGCTATGCGTTTCAGAGAGCTACCGCCTTAAAATGCATAGCCACACCCCCCCCTTCGTGTGACATCGGCCAAGGTCCCATGCGGTCAGATCGACGCCAGAGCTTAAATATCCTCTTATTGTCAGTCTCTGCTCCCTATCATCTTCGCACTGCCTGGGTTTATGGATGATAGCAACAGAGCCAACTACATGCGCTTTTTATACTACTACATGTGAATTTTTATTAATAAATTGGTCTTACATACTGCACTTAGTAGTGCCCTCTTGTGTTTTTTATTAAGAGGCGTTTAACCCTTTTACTGCCAAGGTTACTGCAGAACAGCAGCTGAAGCAACCATGAACTTTAGTAGAATATGGTCCCCTAGACTGATTGATAAAAATCTGTGATTAGCAGATGACAAGTTGCTGATTGCAGCCATTTATAACAAATGTAACAGCTGACTGGCTGCTACATAAACACTGTCAGCAGATTTCTTATTGGTTACTGAGCAAGCATTGCGGTTTTTAACTTTAATAAACCCGCATAGCTATACAGATTTATACTACATGGAGTTCTTCTCTTCCTCCTTCGTGGTTTACGTTGTGGCATATCTACTGAGGTACCTGTGAGAGACAGCCTAAAAAAAGAAAAAGAAAAGAAAAACAAATGCAGCCACCACTTCTAATGATTGGTAAGCTGCAATCTAATACATTTTTGGCTTTAGGTTTACGATATGCTTTAACACTGTAAAAGAACGAAAAGAGGGCGCACCAGCCTTGCACATTACCCAAGTGATGTTTATCAAATAAAAAGATGTACTCAAACACAAATTTCTGAGTCCACAATGGACACAAAGCGAGCCGGAGGACCTTCCAGATGGCTGACACGTTTCGAAGGGAGACCCCCTCTTCCTCAGAACCAGAGATTGGCCCTGAGAAAGAGGGGATCTCCCCCAAAACGTGTCAGCCATCTGGAAGGTCCTCCGGCTCGCTGGATAGTCTCGTGACCTGGTCACGTTGTGTCCATTGTAGACTCAGAAATTTGTGTTTTGAGTACATCTTTTTATTTGATAAACATCACTTGGGTAATGCGCAAGGCTGGTGCGCCCTCTTTTCGTTATTTTACACAAATCTATTTGCAAGTACATCTTTTTATTTTATATTAAAGTGATTGTAACCCTAAAAGAGACTTTCACTGGCAGCCCTTATCCTTTGACAATGACACACTCTGTGTGCTTGTTTAAAAAGATGCCTCTTAATACCTTTTTCCAGGCATCTTGATGCCGGTCATGTGACTCTGGACGGCTCCGGTACTTTGGTCCAGGTCTACAACGGGAGGAGCCGAGATCTCCCTCCGACATCAGCTGGGAGTCCCGTGACCGCTGTGCTGGCCGCTCGGCACCTCCCTGAATCATAGTAGCAGAGAGGGCGGGAGTCACGAGACTAGCCTGAAGATGACTGAAAAAGGGCATTTAGAAGCATCTTTTTAAAAACTTACAGAATGAGTAAAATAAGAAAGGCTGCCAGGATGTTTTGTATTTTTTTTATTTATTTTTTATGAATAGCGACAGGCGTTAGACACAGGAGCTGACAGGGAGGGAGGGGAAGAGCACAGGGGAGAGCTGCGGATGAGGGAGGGACGTAAGCTGACCACTGTAGTCAGGGCTTGGCAGCCCTAATTATCGGGGGACACAGGAAGTGGCAGGATTAGCCAGCTTTTGTACAGTTTAGAAAGGGGCAGATTAGACAGTACAAGCACTGGGCTGTTTTGTTCTGCTATAAAGGGAACAGGAGCTCAATTTTGTTTATTTTTTGGGGGGTTAGAAACACTTTAATAACATCACTTGAGTAATGTGCAATGCTCTTGTGTCCCCTTTTTCATTCTTGTACAGCAATTCCATCTGGTTCCCCCCGACCCCTGGAAGGCAGCAAGGTCTGTGCGTCTACCTGGAGCTATATCCACCACCATTGCATTACCCTTGAGAGCAGGAGACTTCTTTGTGTTGTTATATTGGTTAACAGTATCAAAGACAGTACTCAGCTGTGCACAATGGACAATGATGTCCAGCAGCCCATAGCAACCAATCACACACTTCCTTATGGCAGGCCAGGGCGTGTAGAACATGACAAGGATTTGTCACTGCTGTGGCAATACAATATCACTCTGCAAAGTATTAAATAAGGTGAGCGTGACATGTGTGCAAAATAGCCCAAAGCATCAACAAAAACTGCCCTGCTCTTCTCCAACACGGAGATGTTAAGATGGCACACTTATCAAAACGGCAACAGCTATCCAGCCACACTGCATTCCTGGCATGACAGACTATTCTTAACTGCTACACACTGGAACATTTCTGACATAGGTGGAACGTCAGGCCCCGCAGTCTCCAACCGGCGAGCGATTTCTTATAAACCAATGTCCTTCACTTGCTAAAACCCCGAATGTAAGTAAATTCTTAGTAAAAACAGAGACTGTACAGGAAAAATCTCTTTAGCTACAACTGTAGTGAAAAAGCTTTTTATAGTCATCAGCGGGGACACAGCCAACGTCTCTACTGCCAGGCATACAGCCTTAGCAATGGTGTGAACTGGGCGCCCTCTTGTGGTAGTAATCCCATATTACACAACTGTACCTGTAATGTTACTTATTTAAAGATCTGCTCACAGAGTACAATTGAAGGAAATAAAAGGCAGATAACTCCATTATTTAGAACGTGATTCTAAAGAAAAAAGGTGCCATTGTGTGAAAAACAAAAAATTAGGAGGTGCTGACCAAATCACCAATTCTAGCCTAAAGTAATGACAGTGCATTATTCTCAAACATATGGGGGTAAATCTAAAGTCAAAAATCTGCATAAAACCCATTAGTGTGTAATTTTAATTATTTGATCTCCCTCCTCTAATATATTGTTATTGATTGGGAATTTGCTGCAGGTGCCAATTCTCCCGTTCCTCTGAGGGTGTCCAAAGGGTGGCTCCTTGCAAGCCCTCTTGGGCTGGGTTCCTCTCCCTTGGGGAGGTGGGGACAATCATGGCGCCTTATACAACCGTTTAAAAAAAAATCTGGTTATGAGATCATCCATTCCATTCCTAGTGATAAATATAGCACTATTGTATATATTGAATTTAGTGCATGAGGAAATGTTTTTGAAATTTGAGATGTTTAATGCATCTCTTTAGAGCAAACTATACTCCAGAAGACCGAAACTGCACAGGTCGAAACGCGTCAAGGTTTTCACAGTCAAACATTATGTAATCGAACGCTGTGTACATTTGTGTTTGCATTGCTGTAACACGGAATACATACTGAATCCTATAGCCAGAGCTTAAAAATTTTAATTGCAACATATTGTAACTTTTCAAAATAAAGAATTTTATACCTATTCCTTTTCTGACCTTATTACATTGATGCTAAAAAAAGAAGGGGGGGGAAACATGGGGGAATCTTCCCATATTGTGCTGATCACATGCACCCTCCCAGGAAACAAAAACAACCTCTCTAGCAATACATAAACTTCTATCAGGAGAGGGTTTGGGGACTGTGAAAGAATGGGAGGATCAGGGAAAACAGAATTAAAAAGTTTTTTTACAGTGTCCAGAGAATTAACCCCTTAGGTTCCACAGTGAGTATAAAAACCATGCTTTACTGCATATACAGACTGATTTTATAGTTGTGGGTTTAGTAACACTTGGAAAGATAAGTTCACCTTTTGGAAAAAGAAAAGTAATGCACATATTTATTTATTTGGGGGGGGGGGGCTGCAGCTGCTGGAACATATTACCTGCCCCATTCAGGTAGAACATGTAACATGTTCCAAAAGGTTAACATATTTTTTAACTGAACAAGCTGAAGTTAGAAGCGGATTGGCTACCAGATTTTGCACTCTCCTGGTTCAGTAAAGCAGCCCCATAGTGTCAGACTCCGTCACCTCTGCTACAACCTGCTGTTTGGCACCTTTATTGTCAATGTTGTTTGACCCTTAGCGCAATAAGTGAGGCGGAGGTTTGTGGTTTGTAGTTTCTCCTTACTCCAGACCAATGGCAGACTGAGGGGAAGGAGAGGTCACACATAGGTTATAATATTTTTCATTTCCCTCCACCTGCCTGCATCTTTTTTTCCCTTAAATAAGTTATAATGTTATAATTGTGTTTTATGATTATCCAATGCAGCAAGAAATGCCAAGCATCTATATTGTTCCTTTAAAAAACCTTAAAGGCACTGTCCACCCATTACAAGCGTCTGACCAGTGCATGGAAGGCGCGGTGCACAA
This sequence comes from Rana temporaria, assembly GCF_905171775.1. NCBI lineage: Eukaryota > Metazoa > Chordata > Amphibia > Anura > Ranidae > Rana > Rana temporaria. Next base: position 50,252,471 of record NC_053493.1, read on the forward strand.
GCGGCTGACCGGTGCATGGAAGGCGCGGTGCACAAGCGGCTGACCGGTGCATGGAAGGCGCGGTGCACAAGCGGCTGACCTGTGCTTGGAAGGCGCGGTGCATAAGCGGCTGACCAGTGCATGGAAGGCGTGGTGCACAAGCGGCTGACCAGTGCATGGAAGGCGTGGTGCACAAGCGGCTGACCAGTGCATGGAAGGCGCGGTGCACAAGCGGCTGACCAGTGCATGGAAGGCGCGGTGCACAAGCGGCTGACCAGTGCATGGAAGGCGCGGTGCACAAGCGGCTGACCAGTGCATGGAAGGCGCGGTGCACAAGCGGCTGACCAGTGCATGGAAGGCGCGGTGCACAAGCGGCTGACCAGTGCATGGAAGGCGTGGTGCACAAGCGGCTGACCAGTGCATGGAAGGCGCGGTGCACAAGCGGCTGACCAGTGCATGGAAGGTGCGGTGCACAAGCGGCTGACCAGTGCATGGAAGGTGCGGTGCACAAGCGGCTGACCAGTGCATGGAAGGTGCGGTGCACAAGCGGCTGACCAGTGCATGGAAGGTGCGGTGCACAAGCGGCTGACCAGTGCATGGAAGGTGCGGTGCACAAGCGGCTGACCAGTGCATGGAAGGTGCGGTGCACAAGCAGCTGACCAGTGCATGGAAGGTGCGGTGCACAAGCGGCTGACCAGTGCATGGAAGGTGCGGTGCACAAGCGGCTGACCAGTGCATGGAAGGTGCGGTGCACAAGCGGCTGACCAGTGCATGGAAGGTGCGGTGCACACGCGGCTGACCAGTGCATGGAAGGTGCGGTGCACACGTGGCTGACCAGTGCATGGAAGGTGCGGTGCACAAGCGGCTGACCAGTGCATGGAAGGTGCGGTGCACACGCGGCTGACCAGTGCATGGAAGGTGCGGTGCACAAGCGGCTGACCAGTGCATGGAAGGTGCGGTGCACAAGCGGCTGACCAGTGCATGGAAGGTGCGGTGCACAAGCGGCTGACCAGTGCATGGAAGGTGCGGTGCACACGCGGCTGACCAGTGCATGGAAGGTGCGGTGCACACGCGGCTGACCAGTGCATGGAAGGTGCGGTGCACACGCGGCTGACCAGTGCATGGAAGGTGCGGTGCACACGCGGCTGACCAGTGCATGGAAGGTGCGGTGCACACGCGGCTGACCAGTGCATGGAAGGTGCGGTGCACAAGCTTCTGCTTCGTTTACATTATGCTCCGCCAAACCCTGCAGGTGCCACTGCCACACTGGTAGATGATACTTATAGCCTTTCCAATCACAGCTTCCTGTGAATGAAATGTAAATGGGTGGAAAATAAGAAATTGAAAAGTCAATTATAATAACTTTACAAAAAATATCTATAGTCTAAAAAAAAAAAAAAAAAACACACTTTGTTGATAAGGTGATTCACCACTAGATGGCTCTGGAGTCCCAGCAGTGTCAAAGCAGACCGTCTCTGATGTATAGGTGACACTTATATTGGAGACACTAAAGTCGGCCATACACATGCAATCTCTCCATTACACTGGATTCCCCTCATCCACATTACACAGCAAGGATGGAGACATCTCCATTGCCAAATATTGTATGCATACATCTGCAGCTGCCTGAATACTGAATGAACAGACTGCATATGCTTGGATGCACTGATCGAATGAAAATGTTCCATCTGGCTCCATTGATTTTTCAAGTTTGTCACGTTGGATGGTGCCAAGAGGGCCACCCGTAGATTGAATTTTGGCAAGTTTATTAGAAATTGGCTATAATTGGGGTCATGTATGGTCGGCTTAAGTGACAGACAAAGCACCGTGCCATCGGTGTTATAGCAAAATCTCGGAGCCCTTCGCCTTTCTGGGACTGACATTCTTAGGAGGAGACATATAGAAAAGTGTATTGGGGCACAAAGTGTTAACCGGCTTCCACCAATCCTGGCTTTACAATGGGGCGCTACAAAAGACTATATTAGCAAAGTGCAGTAACAAATGGATTCATTTTAGAGTCATTCAGAATAATGAATGCTGGTAAACTACTGCTTTTCAAACCACCCTATAAAGATGCACTCCGGTCAATATTGCAATGCTCACAGTAAACGCGACCCCTGCTCAGCGTAAACCCTCAACCGCATCGCACCAATTCAGCGCTCCAACTGTTCATTTGGAGATTTGAGAACCCCTGCTTGCGATGCAGGTGAGATATTCCCAAACACACCCACTGAGAGCTCCATGTATGCTGTGATCTTAAGGGCTAGTTGCTAGTGTTGCTCTCTGAAGAGTGATCTGTGTTCGGGATCACTCTTTACAGAGGATTTGAGCGTGTAAGTGGAGGAGGCATTGTATCATCGCTTCACAACCTACCTTAACCTCCGCACCAGCGCATTGCAACTGTACGCATTACAGAAGGATGCAGGGCACCCCTATTCAGTAGAACGTGTCATTCAGTGAGTGGTATTGCCCGAGCAACGCGACAGCAGGGATCATTTTTGCCACGCAACTCACCACACCTGAAGCATATGTACTACCCCTTCAGCTTCATGTTTATCCCACCCAAACAAGTGTAAACTAGGTCTAAAATGAAGGAAAGCATCAAAAATAAGGCTCCATTCACACCAAGGTGTTACCGGATAGGGGGCGGAAACATCACGATACCGAATTGACGCAAATCGTGGGACGCCCTTGTGATCCTGTTACTTTCAATGACACCCAAACCGTGGCGTGATTTTGCTCCGATTGTTGCCTGACGAATTGCGGTAAAATGCAAACAATACCGGGACGCCTGGCGCTCAAAAGAAGTTCCCGCGATTCAGTTTGTGCAAGGGCGGCCAGCAATTTGTGGCGATTTAAAATTGCAGGCAGAAAAGTGGCGATTATGCCTGCTATCCGGGAACACCATGGTTAGGCCTCATTCACACCTCAGCATTTTGTAGCTTGATTTATTGATATATTTATTTTGTGTTAAGGTTAGGGGTTAGTTTATTATAAATTGTGAATACTTGGTATTCATTTATTGAATGTATTTCTTTATGATTTTTGTGTATTTACTTTACATTTATTCATTTTTTATTAACAACAACAACAACAACAACAACAACCAACTCCTTTACCTAATGAAAAAAAATATAATCAAATGAAATGATAAAAATAAAAACTAATGGAAAAGCTAAAAAAAACAAATACTGCTGAAACAAAAAGATTTCCCATGGAAGTTCAGCTTTGCACTACATTTTTTCCCCACTACAGTTTTTGTGGAGTTATCAACCAGGCCATAACCTGCCTTTAAGGGCCGGTTCATACTGCTGCGATGTCAGATATTGCATGTGATTCGCACCGCTGTGCTTGTATGGCTGAATTTGCATCGCATTCGGACCAAACTCTAACAGGACCCTTTTTGGTTTGCACCAGAATTGGTTCACATGGGTGTGCCAGTCTGACTTTACAGTTCGCACTGCGATATGCAAACTGAAACGGGGGCATCATTAACTTTGTATTGACACTCCCAGCAGTTGGCAAAGGGCAGTGCGATTTGTATGCAATGCGGGAACTGCACTAGATTTGCAGGGTTCTCGCATCACTGCAGTGTGAACTGAGCTTAAAGCCTGAATCTTTGTATACTAGTAACACAGCAACTGGGGAGGTATGGTGTTATATACGGTACAGTATCAATGATCTGTTTTTTTTTTAAGTTATAAATTGGAGTGGCTGCAATTGGGGTTTGTTGGATTTGAGTCAGACACACAACAGGGGGTGCTCAGCTGCCTTGTGGAGTGTTGCTGTACCTTGATAGAGGAAGGCACTACCTCCAGGTAAGCCTGCTCAGTTTTTGAGATGGGGACCACTCTGTAGAGAAGCCTCGACTTGGGGGCCTAAGCAGTTTTTCCTTATGTCCCGTTCACATCTCAATTTGGGATTGTGGGCGGAATCGTTACTATGCTGCCCACAATTCCAAAAAGCAAGTATGACAAAATGCACCACACGCGTTTGGGTGTCACTCTCTTTTTAATATCACCTCAAACGAGGTGTGGTCTTGCCAAGACAGTTGTGAAGTAAACCACATTGTGCAAAGCTTGACACCAAAAAGAAGCTCCTGTGCGTTTCTGGGCAACAAGCTTTGTGTGATGCCATTTGCAACAATAGAATGGCACCCAAGCATGTGTGGTGCGTTTTGCTACTATTGCAATGAGATTTGAAACTGCCGCGATTCCACCCTCGATTCCCAAATTGCCAAATGTGAATGGGGCTAGTGATGCACTGAAATTTTGGCAGGCAAAAAGTTTTTTTTTTGGTTTGTTTTTTAGCATTGTGCCAAAGGAAAAAGTGGCGATTGCTTTTTCAATGCATTTCAATAGCAAGGAGCGGTTTTGGTTCAGTTTTTTAAAACTGAGCAAATATGCATCAAAAATGCAGCAAGCGAGCAGGCAGATTTTTAACACGACTTCAAAAATATGCCGATGATGGCAGACAATAAAATTGAATACAATTATTTATAAAAAAATATATATCTAAATCAATTTATATCTAATTGTAAACCGTAATTGGCGGTAAAAAATAAAATAAATTATATATATATATATATATATATATATATATATTTTTTTTTACCGCCAATTACGGTTTAGATTTCGGCCAAGTGCATCCTAAATTTCCGGTATCGAAATGTTCATTTTAGTGCACCACTAAACGGGGGCTTAATGACTCTTTCCTCACACGTGTGAGGAGCTCTGAGAAATCAGGATTCAGCTACTCAAATGAAAGCACCCTGCCCATTCAGGGCAAAAAGGACCTCCTGGCCCACTGATACTTACCTCTCCACCATTTGTTCTTCCATTTAAGATGGCACTAAAATCCCCAATGACTCTGTCTAATGTACTGGTGATGAAGACGTCACTCCTACTTTGTCGTGATTAAAAGATCACCAATTGGTTTGCTACCAAGTATATTTAAATAAGTCCCTATAGGTTAAATATAATAACTGAAGAGCAGGTTTGCAATGCTTATAAAGCCATGCCCACCTTTTCTACTGCCCAGCCAGCTCATGCCAAGCTTCATTTCCTACTGCAAAGGGAGCAGTGCCCTTTCCCATGACCTTACGCATAATGAAGCACAATTGATGCGGCGAAGAGTTCCAGTTGTGTAATCTGAGCATTATTTGGGCTTTAGGTGAGGAGTTAATGTGTAGTAAGAGAGAATATCTCCGCTACTATGAATTATGCACTCTTTTTACAAGGAACAAATGTACTGTACCATTGCTGGCATGATCCGGCACTTACACAGGACATAATGGAACGGTGATTGCTTGTTAACATCTGATTGCACACAACATCTGCTAATGGCTTTCAAAAAGTTTTTTTTTTTTAATGGTTTAAGCTAAATTGACTTCTACATTAAGGCACTTTAGTCTCAGTCTGTGGCCAACTTCAGTACAGGCGATGCTCAATGGAGCTGGACTATCCAACCTGCTTACCATGGGGAGGAAAGTAATCTATTTCCACCAAGAGCATTTTCTATGTCTTTTTCTGTAAATACTCAGCAATGAATATGGGTATAGGCCACACTGCATGCTGCAATGAACAAGCTGGCACGGTTTGTGCTTTGCGTTGCATAATTATCTTGCATTCCGTTTGCTGCATTTTTACAAAGGTTACATGCCGCCATTCCTTGACAAGTGTTCACGTGATGCAAATGATATACACTAAAATGCAAAAATCTGTGCACAACGGGCCATCCCAACACTACACAACCAAATGTACGTAGCTGCACCTCCAAACCACTCAGGTGTTTCCAGGAGGAGGGTATTGTTAATGCTACAACATACACAGACCACCCAGACAATAGTGAGCTTCCCAGGCTTGTGGCAACAGTTTGGGGAGACCCTTTTAGCTCCAGCATAGCTGTTCCTCTGTGTACAAAGCCAGATCCAGAAAAATATGATCTGATGAGTTTGGTGAGGAGGAACTTAAAATTGAAGTAAGGGATCATAAAAAAAAAACAGAAAACAAACAAAAACATACTGACTGCCAGGCTGCCGCATCCATGTGGTGCTGCAGCTGTGCCACGTCTGCTTCAAGACCGAGACCTGAGCGATCACGTGACCAATGATTGCTCAGTTCTTTCTGCTGTGAGCGAAGAGCAGTGACTGCTAGTCACCACTCTCCATTCTGCAGCTCCTGCACTCACTGGAGCACTGGGCTGGGGAGGGGGCGGACATGGCTGGCTCTTGCTCTCAGCCATACACTGAAAGGAGAAGCCAGCTCAATCAAGCAGCAAAAGGCTTGAGAGCCAGGAACGTCTCTGCCCTGTCAGCTGATAGCGGGTAACAGCCTGCTGGCAGCTGACTCTGGGTCACATGAGGACAAAAGTAATTGCACACCTGTGATCCACAAGAGAAGTGTGGCCAAAAAAAGCTTTGGTCGAAAAAAAACTCTAAAAATACACACCAAACTGAGCATGTGCAGCCTGTCCCCTAATGCCCTGTTCTATCAGGAAATGGTCTGGAGTCAGTGGAAGAAGAGGAGTATCTGTGGATACAGGATCACGCAGCATGTATACACAACGCAGAGGATTAACCCCTCAGGTTCCACAGTGAGTATAACAAGCATGCTCTACTGCACATAGACTGATTTCACTGTAGTGTGTTTAGTTCGCCAATAAAACCTGGAAGCCGGTCTCTCTGCAGAGCTGCACCAGTTTTAGCAAATTTCCCTCCATAAAACTATAGCTCAATGCACATCTTATATGGGTGAGAAACACAAGGTGCAGGTAGGAAGGGATATAATGCCTTTAAATGGCCTGCACAGAGCCCGGACTTCAACCCTCCTGAACACCTTTGGGATGAACTAGAATGAACTGAGCCAGGATTTCTAATCCAGTAGCAGTACCTAACCTCACAAATACTCTTAATAAGCATAAATTCTCAAATACATACTCCAAAATCGTATATAAAGCTTTCCTAGAGGAATATAGGTTCAAAGGGGGGTGTCACCTATATTAATCTCCATGGTTTTGACATGGGATGTCCACCAAAGTCATACACAGTAGGGTGCGATGGTCAGTTTTAGGCCATATAATATTGTACTAACTGCGTCAGTCCATCACAAACGATAAAGGCTGGCCAAAGATGGGCAGATTTCCCCACAGGGAATGGTGTGTGTGTAAGAGATCAGGTCAATTCACAATTTTCTAATTTGGTCCCAATGTATTATTATCCCTATTCAGCTTAGTTTAAAAATAGCCTTCAGATTTTTTTTTCAAGTTACATGCATGCTAATAAATGTGTAACATTCTCCAAGACCACAGAAATCTTCCTAACGGGACCTTCATCTTCCTCACTCGCCAGAAAGTCAGCCCAGTCTTTCAGCGGGCATCACTCACTGCTGTATCTAGTTACAGAGTTACGATTCTGGTCTAGAAAGGATACAGTACCGTTGCCAGCATTGTAGTCTATGTTCTTGGCTCTCTGTACGCGTCTCCCAGAGCTCAGGCCCTACTGCTACCTCTCACTTCATGAGCCACCAAACACGAATTGTACGAATGTACCAGCAAGTGATCCCTATACATGGGGATACCGATGCTGCCTGCAGTACAAAAGTGGTAAACCCCCCCCAACCTATAACTTGTGCACCTTGCTGCAAAGACATGGGAGGGCAACCCACATCACAAAAACAGATTTCCCAGCACACTTACTATCCAGGTTTCAAAACAACCAAATTGATTCTAACAGTTTGTTAAAAAGAGAGGGGTTTTCTTTGGAAATATATGTGCAAGCCGTAGTGCCCCTAACTTTAAATTTCCAGAGCCTCCATAATAGAAGCACATAACAGAATGGCTAGATCATGGTCGGGTATGCTTGGAGGGAGCCCACGCCGCCTCCACCACTTCCTGTCCAGCGACATACCCGTACGTCACTGGACTTCCTGTGGTAATATCGGGATCAGCTGCAGGCATCACCCCAGTATCGTTTTTTTAGGGTCGGCTCTCTTGTAATAGCATTTAGAGTGGCTCGATTGCTATTATAAGCGGCGGGAGGGGAGGATACACACCATCCCAAGCCCCCCACCGCCTTCTGTGGCTCTCCGATTCCACAGAGAGACCCCAATGACCAGTCGGTGTGTCCGCCGGCTGGCCAGGCAGCCTAGCAAAGCCGAAATCAGCTGTTCGTAACCCGGAAACAATGCCTGCAGCTGATAGTTCGAAAAAAGTTAATCGATGAGTATGAATTAACTATTAACACATAGTATCAGGTCTTAAAGGTGAGAATGTCAAAAATGTGAACCTGCTAATAAGCTCACAAATACCCAACTCTGATTACTTACATGCAAATAAAATGTGTGAGGTGTGACGTATGGTGGGGCTTGGATTTTTTATTTTTTTATATTAGTTATATTACACACATTTAGCTAGATTCAGGTACAATGGTGCAAACTTGCGGCGGCGTAGCTTAGCGTGTTTAGGCTACGCCGCCGTAAGTTAGCTAGGCAAGTACATGATTCACAATGTACTTGCCTGCTATGTTACGGCGGCGTAGCCTAAAGCGGGCGGGTGTAAGGGCGCCTAATTCAAATGTGTTTGGGGGGCGTGTTTTATGTTAATGAGGCTTGACCTCAAGTTTTTTACGTTTTTTTTCACTGCGCATGCGCCGGGCACCTACATTTCCCAGTGTGCATTGCAGCCAAGTACGCCGCACGGGCCTATTGATTTTGATGTGGACATAAACAACGTAAATCCCGATTCACGGACGACTTACGCAAGCAACGTAAAAAATTCGAATTTCTACACGGGAACGGCGGCCATACTTGACATTACTATTCCAATAGCTCTAACTTTACGCGCCCTATTTCTTACGCAAACGGCGTAAAAGTACTACGTCGGCCGAGCGTACGTTCGTGAATCGGCGTATCTCCTCATTTACATATTCTACGCCGACCGCAATGGAAGCGCCACCTAGCGGCCATCCAAAATATTGCAATCTAAGATAGGACGGCGCAAGCCGTCGTATCTTAGATATGTTTAAGCGTATCTCTGTTTGAGCATACGCTTAAACATAAGTCGGCGTAGATTCTGAGTTAGGTCGGCTTATCTACTGATAAGTCGGCCTAACTCTTACTGAATCTACATTATTTATATATTATATATATATATATATATATATATATACACACACACATACATACATACACACACACACACACACACACACACACACACACACATATATATATATATAAATAAAATATTGGTACTTTATCCTTTGTCTCCAAATATTCTTGCTTCCTCAGGAGAAGCACAGAGGTTTTCAACTTACGCATCAAGAACATCAGGACAAATTTTCCAGGCTGATGGCGGATATTAATACAGACCATATAGGTTCTATGCAAAAGTTTCAGTAATTGAACTGTACAGTATTTAGAATGTACTTCTATATTTGCTCTAGATGTAGGACTTGCCGTTTTTAAATGAATGTAAATAAATGATTGTATATTTTACCTGTGTTTGAGGTGGGACTCAAAAGTTCCTGCAGGCTTTAAGTTGCTGTGGGTTATACATTATGCTTTTTTTTTTTTGTTTGCATTGAAAATTTAAAAAAAGTGTATTTTTTCCCCCAAAAAAACTGCATTTGAAAAACTGCTGCACCAATACCGTGTGACAAAAAAAAAATTGCAAAACCCACCAATTTATTCTCTAGGGCCTCTGCAGAAGAACAAAAGGTGCCAGAAAAGGCCCAGACTGCAGGGGAGCACTGGACACCCAGCAAGAACATAATGGCAGTCAAGGCATCCAGTGCATCCCTACTGCCTGCAGCAATCTGATGAGATCATTATCCTTGTGTGGTATTCTCAGGCAGACCTTGAAAGATTCCACCTGGGCACAGTTATTTATGTGGAGCTAATAAATGGCTTTAGAGTGATAAAAAGTACTCGTTCATAAAATTATACAGTTTCGTATGTTGTGACTTGTCAGGAATTTATCATTATTACTACTGAACAGGATATTAGTTTGTGCCGTACTATAATACAAGGGAGACAGTACAGTTACAATACAATCCAATACAAAAGAGAGTAAGGAGGGCTTCTTTTCATGAAGATTTTTAAAATGAGGGTCTGCTTTCTTAATAGAAATGTATACGCTTTCACAACATTGTCACCCATAGGTGAAAAGAAAGAAGGCCGCCACCGCTGAACCCTGCTCTGAGAATTCTAGCTCCTTAGAGGTCAATATACTTCGGCTTCAGTGCTTTCTGCGTCTTTGGACCAATTTAGAAAGTTGACATTTTCTGACTACATCATGCTTACTCCAGGTACATAACTCACCTCCAAGACGATCACTGCCTTGCTAAAGAGGGTGAAGGTGATGGACTGGCCAAGCATGTCTCCAGACCTAAACCCTATTAAGCATCTGTGGGACATCCTCAAATGGAAGGTGGAGGAGCGCAAGGTCTCCAACATCCACCAGCTCTGTGATGTCGTCATGGAGGAGTGGAAGAGGACTCCAGTGGCAACCTGTGAAGCTCTGGTGAACTCCATGCCCAAGAGGCAGCGTTGGAAAATAATTGGTGACCATAAAAAATAAATGACACTTTGGGCCCAATTTGTACATTTTCACTTAGGGGTGTACTCACTTTTGTTGCCAGTTACATATTACTGGCTGTGTGTGGGAGTTATTTTGAGGGGACAGCAAATTTACACTGTTAGGGCCCTTTCACACGGGGTGGATCAGTAATAATCCGCCTCCGTGTGTCTGTAAGCTCAGCGGGGATCGCTCCGTAAAATCCCAGCTGAGCCGTCAGCTGACAGGGCGGTCTCCGCACACTGTGCAGGGACCACCTTGTCTTTTCTCCGCTCTCCCCTATGGGGGGATCTGATGAACACGAACCGTGTGTCTGTGTTCATCCGATCCGCAGACGGAAAAAAAAAAAATAGGATTTTCTTCCGTCTGCAAAATCGGATCTTTGCGGAGGCGGGTGATTACGGGTGTCAGCGGATCTTCATCCGCTGACACCCGCAATGACATAGGGACCAATGTATGTCCCGTTTTCATCCGCAAACGGATGGATGAAAATGTGGATATACGGTCCTCACATGTGAAAGGGGCCTGATCTTATACAAGCTGTACACTCACTACTTTGTCATTTCTTCAGTGTTGTCATATGAAAAGATATAATAAAATATTTACAAAAATTTGACAGAATATATATATATTATATACCATCTATACACACACACAGTATATAATAGAAGTTGTTTTATCTGCGTGCATGCATGCGGCCGTGCGCACAGATTAATTTTATTGAGCTACCGAGTAATACTAAAATTTATGTTAAGGTGGTTGATGTAATGATCACTGCCCAAGAAGTCTGTGCCACAATGCTTGTCTAGACCAACATACTTTTTTTTTTTAAACAGGTTGCCCAGGCAAGTCAGTAGGTAGATCAAGCCTACCCCTTTTGTTACACAAAGCCAGTTGTTTTCATTGTGCACCACTACAACCTCCTAGCAACCAGCATCCTAACAACTGATGACATAATCGGTTGATAAGGAGGACATTGAGTACCTGCATAGCATCCTTGTTTGCCCTCCCTTGCCCCTCTCCATCAGCACTGGGGCCACATTATCTGAGTGAAGGAGAAACAGAAGAGAAACTCTGGAATACTAGTCAGTACCAGTGTACAAAAGTACATTAGCTTTGTGTGGATGCTGCGGCATTATGTAACGTATTTTTCGGACTATAAGGCGCACCGGGTTATAAGGCGCACTATCGCTGAGCGCCTAATAACAGATTTTTTTTTCCATACATAAGGCGCACCGGGTTAAAAGGCGCAGGCGGGTATAGAAAATTAATGAATGAATGCGCACACACCTCTGTCACACGCAAGCGCCAGCTCCGAAATGCTGTTGCATTCCAGTGACGTCACCGTGGCTCACGCTGCGCCCCATGCCTCGCTTTCAACAGTGTCACCGTACCAGCTAGTTTCACTGCTATACGGACAGTTCGACATAGAGGGGCATAGGAGCATTTTACAGCTTACATCTAGTGCGGAAGGACGTTACAGTAGAGACTATTTCCATGATCTACATGCCGGATCTCTACTATTTACATGTAAGTGGATGCTGTAAACCTATCATGTATGTCTGTAATGCTCAATACAACCATACATAAGGCGCACCGCATTATAAGGTGCACTGTCGATTTTTGAGAAAATTAAAGGATTTTAAGTGCGCCTTATAGTCTGAAAAATACGGTAAAACTATTCTTTTTTTACATTTTAGAATGGGGTGCCTCGAGATTGTGCAGAATTTTAAGGCCCCTTTCACACTGCCACGACTTGAAAGGCGCGTGATTTTGCAGCAATTTTAGGGAATGCCTGTGTAAACTTGAGGTCTATGGACCTCAACTCACATCAAAGTCGGACCAAAGTAATGCAGGGACTACTTTGGATTCCCAATGATAACCATTCATATCTGTGTGAAAAGTCGCACAAGTGTGAAAGAGGCCTAAAAGATGCCTTGACTGAAAAACTGTTGGGAAATACTAGTCTATACAACTATCTCCCATTTACACTGACAAACACACTCACTCTGGTGTCTGGGGTGTGTTGGGTTACATACTACAAGGAACAAAAATCTCCACAATAATGGAAATGATGTCATTCATGTCCCTGTGGGGATGATGTCATCCAGGCCCTACTGCACTTCAAGAAATTCCAATAAAGTGGCAGATGCCTTCAGACCCGTAAGTGGGATTTTCCTTAAATAAACATAAACTCCAAAACAGGACAGACAAGAACAAAAGGCGGACAGAGTATAAGGAATTCCAAAGCCAAGACCTCTTTAAGAAGAATCCTGCACAAACAGGAGCTGACAGCATCTCTACATCCATCAGTCAAGACTGTTTGCTTAATCACTTTAGCTATACATATCTACCCATGTGAAGGATAGCTGAAGAAATTTCACCAACACATTACATTTATATATATTTATTATACGCACACACAAATTTTTAGTTTTCAGCGCTGTCGCACTTTAAAAAAACACAATTGCGCGGTCATGCAACACTGTACCCAAATAAAATCTTTGTTTTTTTCCCCACAAATAGAGCTTTTTTTGGTGGCATTTGATCTCTGCGGTTTTTATTTTTTACTTTTTGATATCACATTTTTATTTATTTTTTTCCTCAGTTTAGACCGATACGTATTCGTCTACATATTTTTGGTAAAAAATAAAAATCGCAATAAGCGTATATTGATTGGTTTGCGCAAAAGTTATAGCGTCTACAAAATAGGGGATAGATTTATGGCATTTTTTTTTTTACTAGTAATGGCGGCGATCTGCGTTTTTTTTTGTGACCGTGACATTGCGGCGGACATATCGGACCCTTTTGGCACATTTTTGGGACCATTCACATTTATACAGCGATTAGTGCACTGCACTGATATAAAACTGCACGGATTACTGTGTAAATGTGACTGGCAGGGATGGGGTTAACACTAGGGGAGCTAAAGGGGTTAATATGTATCCTATTAAGTGATTCTAACTGTAGGGGGAGGGGACTCACAAGGGGAGGAGACCGATGTGTGTTCCTCTGTACTGGGAACACACATTGGTCTCGTCACCTGACAGGACCGTGGATCTGTGTGTTTACACAGATCCACACTCCTGCTGTGATCGTGGGCAATCACGGGTGCCCGGCAGACATCGCGGCCGCCAGGCATGCGCACCCCCTAGATGGCCGGAAGGGAAAGGACGTCATATGACGTCCACCCAGAGGGAGGGAGGGAGGGTTCCTGCGGACGTCATATTGTTCCCATCTCACTTGTTAATTTTCACAAGTTCTCAGTAGGGTTTAGGTCAGGTGAGGAAGGGGCAATGTCATCATTCTTTCATCTTTAAGGCCTTTACTGGCTAACCACGCAGTGGAGTACTTTGATGCATGCGATGGAGCATTGTCCTGCATAAATACCATGGTCTTCTTAAAAGATGCAGACTTTTTCCTGTACCACTGCTTGAAGATTGTGTCTTCTAAAAACTGGCAGGAGATTGGGAAGTTGATTTCCATCTTCAACCCAAAAAGGTCCACCTTGCTGGCGTTTGAGTCAAAGTGGAGCTCTGGGCCAGTTACTGATCCAGCCACAGGTCCCTCAAGAGAGTCACTCAACTATCATCAGTCCATAAAACCTTTGAAGAAATTTGTCTTTAGATACTTCTTAGCCCAGTCTCGACATTTCAACTTATGCTGTCCATTCAGAACGCTGTGCCGTGATCGTTGCTCCCGTGCGACAGACATATCAGAGGCTTGGCCATTCAAATGACCCCAGCCTGCAAACCAAGAAGGACCACCAGGTAAAGATGGAAGCCCTGACAGTCTTTCATACTAGCTCAATAAGCCCTTTACGTGCAGAGGCAAGGTCCTCCTCCATCTTTACGACCACTTTAAACAAAGCCTCACTGACCACTGTAGCTACAGACATTATGAGCAAATTCACCCACAAGAATTGCAGTGAAGATGTCTCAGCCCTCTTCACCATAACAGTGTACCTATAGCTCTGTGCTTATGTTAAAGCTGAACTCTGGGGACAAATGATTTCATTAAATAGTTTTCTCAATAGCTAGAAAGTACACAAAACCACTTTGAAGGTGACAAACACCTTTGTAAACTTAAAACCGAGTTCCCAAAAATTCAGTCACCATGTGCAGCCCGGCTTGCGCAATGCGCAGTGCGTGCCCAGCTGTGAAGCCACAGCCAGGAGCCCACAGTAGTGATGCCGGTGCCGTGGAGAGGAACGGGGCTTTGTTCCCCCACATTGCTGGACCCTGGGACAGGCAAGTGTCCCATTGCTAAAAGTCAGCAGCTGCAGTATTTGTAGCTGCTGACTTTATTTTGTTTTTAAGTCGGAACTCCGCTTTAATTAAAATGAATAAAGTGACATTACTGTACACAGCCTGTGTACAGGCTTCTACAGACTACCTGTGGAATACTACAGGAGGGGATGGATACAAGATCAGTCACCCTATACAAGATCAGTCAGCCTGTACAAGAAAAAGAGCAGTGATCGGTCTTACAAACCAGTCTACTGGAAGCTCCTACACAGGTAAGAGTTTCATGCTGGGTCAGATCTGAAAGAAATGCACAAAAGACACGAAGATTCAAGAAAGAATACACATGCTTCTTTATTTTAAGATGATCTGCCCATCCAGGACATTGGCTTTAAAGAAAAGTAAAAGGATGTCACTATTGGGAAGTGTGAACAGAATGAGTGAAGCTGTGAATACGAAAGTGCTTTCTAAACCGAGGATGAGTTGCTCCACAATACCTGCATCCAGAGAGGTCAGTGAGGGCTTGTTTGTAAAAATTATGTACTGCTTGTTAAGGATATGTATACAAAGTCTGGCCACAATTCTTCATTGTATCTTACATAAAAAAAATAGCTATACCTTTCACAAATGTCTTTTTTTAGTCTACATCCAGCCAAATAAGATTCAAATGTTACTTCTCAAAATCATAGCAACAGAAAACACCATGGTCCGAATCCACACCCCTGCTCTCCTAGCTCGCTCTCCGTCTCACAGAACTATGCACAGAGTCTAGGGGCTAATTATATGCAGCATGCTATACAATGTATGGCATTCCTGGCATGAGTTTAGATGTAAAATTTGAGCAATGTGGTTTACAGTAAAATTATTTAAGGAACCAGGTACTTTAGCAGGGTGAGCAAAATAGAAAAAAACACTTCTACCCCAGTTACATATTTACATATAAAGAAGTAATGCTTGGGGCTGCAGCATTGTTTTTACAACGCTGGAATTTAGCATGTGATTATGGGGGGGGGGGGGCATCTTTTTTGGTCAAAGCAATGTCACTGAGATTATGTTATAAGCAGGAGACAAGCAGATGTCTGCTGCAGATGTATTATATTACAGAGATCAACTTAGGCTGCCTCTACACAGGAACATTCTTTGTAACATCTGATAAAGCTTTGGTATCTTTGAATAACCGGTAGTATTGTCATAAGTAAGCAAAGAGTTGCATGGTTTTAAAGCTGATCTCCAGGCAAACGGTAAAATACACAGATGACATAGGTACTAGGGAACAGTTTTTACCTACCAAAAGGTTTGCATTTCTACCCATCCAGTCCTGAGATTTACATAGCTCTGCTTGACGGTGTAAGAGAAACAGGATTTTTTTACGACTGTTCAGCAAAACTTCTAGGTCTCCTTCACTCCCATACCTGATGACTGGATAGTGAAAGGAAAAGCAGCATACTGATAATCCCATCACTCTATTTTTCCATGCATGCAGAACAACTGATTGTTCCTGTTCAGCAGAGCTGACTGTAAGAAGCAGCACAAGGAAGCCAAAGAGGCTGATAGCATAAGCAAAAGCAGGTACTTGCATAGCTTGCCTTTACAAAAACAAAAAAAAAGTCAGAATTCTATGCATTAAGATAAAAAGCCTTTTGTGCGCAGCAGCCCCCCGAATACTTATCTGAGCCCCCTCTCAAACCAGGGATGTCCACGAGTGACTCGGCCGTCCGGGACTTTCCTTTCTGATTGGCTGAGACACAGCAGCGGCACCATTGGCTGCTGTCAAAGTCAGTTAGCCAATGAGGAGAGGGAGAGGGCAGGACCGAACCATGACTCAGTGTCTGAATTGACGCACGGGTGACCGGGCTTGGGTGACCCCATAGCAGGCTGCTTGCTGTGGGGGCACTCAACAGGAGGGAGGGGCCCGGGGCACCTTAGAGGGACCCGAGAAGAGGAAGATAGGGGCTGCTCTGTGCAAAACCACTGCACAGAGCAGGTAAGTATAACATGTTTGTTATTTTTATACAAAAGAAAAACAAGACTTTATAAAAATCACTTTAAGGCTGCATTCACACCTAAGCGATAGCCGCGTACGCGTGTAGCGGCAGATTTGCCGCGATTACAAATGTTTCTTTTTTTTTCTAGAGTATTCCCATTGCTGTCTATGGGAAAACGCGCCTGTCGCGTGAAAAAAAGGGTCCGGGACTTTTTTTCAGGCGACAGGCGTTGCGCGTCTATGAGATGTGAACCATCTCCATAGACGGCAATGGGAATTCTCCCCTCTAGCGACAGAAGCGTCCCGCGTCGGGCGTTTTGTCGCTTAGGTGTGAATGCAGCCTAAGTCCAGGTTCACACTGGGCTGCGGGAGTGATCACGACCGAAATCGGGACTGAAAAAGGGGAGTGAAGCCGTGGGAGTTCCGTTCAACTCACACGGCTTCACTCCCGCTGGTCAGTCCTGATTTCGGCCGTGATTACAGAGACATCTGTGCCGGTTTTGGCACAGATGTAAATCGTGGGCCGAAATCGCATAAAGTAGTACAGAAACTACTTTTTGAAAACGGTGCAGCGCCGCAGATGAGGCGTCGCACCGATTAGGACTGTGCAATTGTCGCTGATTTGATATGGCAAATCGCACCAATCTGCATATATAGGCCGATTTACTGTTGTGGGTTAAGCAACACTTTAAAGCCATCAGTTGGCAATCACTGCTCTAAACCATTCTTTACATTAATAATAGCAATCAAAAACAACACACACAACAGAATGATTTTTAACCATAATTTGACATTCTAAGCAATAGTTTCCAATGGTTTCTCCTTAGAATCCTTTGTCAGATTTTAAGTGTATACCATGCTTAGGTGAATTGGAGTTTTGCAAGCTGTGCTCTGGTCAATAAATCCTCAAGTCTTTTATGGCCAGACAAACTCCAGTCATGACAACCCAGCAACATCTGGTATTAAATGACAGCAAGAACAGTACAAGTGGACATTGTACAAAGACAAAACAGACAAGGCTGGAACGCGTCAGTAAAGTCTAACGGGGACAAATCTCACATAGTTCAAGGAACCGTCATAGAAACAAGTCAAAAGTTTAAACTCACCTCCACGATTTCCATTCTCTTCATCCTGTAAAACATACAAAGTTATTACAATCAAAGAGAATGAAAAATATAACTGAAAATATAATACAATCATATTTTGTGCCCTATATTAGATCAATTTAGGAGAAATTAGTCTTCACGC
This sequence comes from Rana temporaria, assembly GCF_905171775.1. Lineage (NCBI taxonomy): Eukaryota > Metazoa > Chordata > Amphibia > Anura > Ranidae > Rana > Rana temporaria. Next base: position 50,270,501 of record NC_053493.1, read on the forward strand.
AATGGCCAAACATTTCATGTAGAATAATGTTTTCAGAAATAAGTCACAGAGCAATGAATACACATGCAAACTTTTTGTCAAAAGGAGCATTAGATTCAAATCGAACAAATAGATACAAATTTTCACAAAAATAAATTTTCTACATAAAGTAAAAAAAAAAAAAATAATAAAAAAATTGGTGCTGTGGTAGTACTCTGAATTTTGTTCAATACACACTCCAGTCAAGGTTAAGAACCAAGCCTTGATTGCAGGGAGAACAGTCTACACCAGGGGGTTGGCAACCTTTCAGAGGTTGAGATCTACCTTGACAACATCCCACTCTCTTATTGGCTCACTGACTGATTGATTTCAGCGGGAGCCAATGGCACCCGCTGCTGTCTCAGCCAATGAGGAGGGAGAGTCACGGCTCTCCTGCACATCCCTGGATCGATATAGGGATCAGGTAAGTATTGGAGAGGGGGGGGGGGCTTGGCTGCTGCACACAGTTTTATAGGACTTTAATGCATAGAATGCATTGAGGTAAAAAAAAAAAAAAAAAAACCTTCTGCCTTTAGAACCACTTTAAGCCTTTCCATTAGAGGAAAGCATTAATACTAAATAGCAACAGAGTGACTTCAACTCACTGGTTTCTCTTGTTGCCTGAAAATATTCTTTAAACTGGTTGTAAAGCTTTAAGGTTGATCTTAATGCATTCCGTGCATTAAAGGTGAAAAACCTTCTGTGCCGCAGTGTTCCCCCCGTGTCAATGGACGCACCAGCGGGGCTCGGGAGCGAGCACACATGGGTGCCCCACTGGAAAGCAGCATTCTGTGGGGGCACCCAAAAAGGAAGGGCCTGGAGTGCCGGCAGGGGACGCCAGAAGAAGATGATCGGGCTGGTCTGTGCAAAATCATTGCACAGAGCAGGTGAGTATGACATGTTTATTATTTTAATACACAAAAAAAAAATCTTTACAACCACTATAAAAATGCTACACAAGCCAGCAATCTTGTAAATTAGGGTTTTTAAAATTAGCTTTATATTTAAAGGCCAAGTTCCCATTTTAGGCAACATGTTCCAGCATCTGCAGCTCTCCGCCCATATGGCGGTCTCATTCATTCGGTTTCCTGTGAATGAATGCCTACAAGTACCCGACAGCCATTGCAGCTAATGGCTTGTAGTTCTCAATGAAGTAAAAGGTGCTGGTGAGCGTTCTTAGTCCAGGGGTGTCCAAACTTTTCAAACAAAAGGGTCAGTTTTGTTCTTCAGCCTTTAGGAGGGCCGGATTGTGGCCAGTGGAGGCAGAAAAAGCCCCGGGCCCAGCATTGGTGAGAATAAATATGGCCTCATAGTTTGCGATCAGTAGGACAAGGAGTAGTGCCCCTATTAGTAGGAGTAATTGCATCTCAAAGTGCCCCCTTGTTGGAGTCAGTGGGAAGAATAGTGCCTCGTATCAGTGGGAGGAATAAAGCCCAGAGGGCCGGGTAAAGGCTAGCAAAGGGCCGCATCTGGCTCTCGGGCCGCAGTTTGGAGACCCCTGTCTTAGTCCATTGATCTTCTTACTCTCAGGTTTATTAGTAGACAGCTAGCTTGTTAGTCTGCAGGAGCCCGAGATTGCACACATGATCGATCGGCTTATCATGGGTGCAATGCTAAGCAGACTCCTTAGGGAAAAAAAAATAATAATAATAATAATAATAATAATAATAAATGCACACTTACCGTATTTTCCGGCGTATAAGACGACTTTTTGGATGCAAAAAAATGCATCCAAAGTCGGGGGTCGTCTTATACGCCGGGTACGGTCTCCGTGCAGCTGCGATCGTTCATGATTTCAAAGCCGCGCCGTCTTCTCAGCGTGTCCTGTGATAGGCGGAACACAAATCTTCCCAGCAGCACCTCTGTTCTGTGTTCCGCCTATCACGGATGCCTTCTCATCCTCGGACGAGATGAGAAGGCATCCGTGATTGGCAGAACACAGAACAGAGGCGCTGCTGGGAAGATTTGTGTTCCGCCAATCACAGGACACGCTGAGAAGACGGCGCGGCTTTGAAATCATGGACGCTCGCAGCAGACGGAGACTGTCACCGGCCTGCAAAACGTGAGTGATGGCACAGTGGGGGGGAAAGTGGGGGCAAGTGATGGCACTGTGGGGGCATGTAATGTGATGGCACTGTGGGGGCATGTAATGTGATGGCACTGTGGGGGCATGTAATGGCACAGTGGGGGCATGTAATGGCACAGTGGGGGCATGTAATGGCACAGTGGGGGCATGTAATGGCACAGTGGGGGCATGTAATGGCACAGTGGGGGCATGTAATGGCACAGTGGGGGCATGTAATGGCACAGTGGGGGCATGTAATGGCACAGTGGGGGCATGTAATGGCACAGTGGGGGCATGTAATGGCACAGTGGGGGCATGTAAAGGCACAGTGGGGGCATGTAAAGGCACAGTGGGGGCATGTAAAGGCACAGTGGGGGCATGTAAAGGCACAGTGGGGGCATGTAAAGGCACAGTGGGGGCATGTAATGTAATGGCACAGTGGGGGCATGTAATGGCACAGTGGGGGCATGTAATGGCACAGTGGGGGCATGTAATGGCACAGTGGGGGCATGTAATGGCACAGTGGGGGCATGTAATGGCACAGTGGGGGCATGTAATGGCACAGTGGGGGCATGTAATGGCACAGTGGGGGGCATGTAATGGCACAGTGAGGCATGTAATGGCATAGTGAGGCTTGAAAAAAGCCTGTTCCTGTCAGCGGTTTTTCTGGCTAACCCTCAGCTTCCAGAAAGACTAGTAGGAAGGGGGTAGTCTTATACGGCGAGTATATCCCAAAACCAACATTTTTCCTGGAAAATTAGGGGGTCGTCTTATACGCCCAGTCGTCTTATACGCCGGAAAATACGGTAAATCTACCTGGTTGATAATCAGTCACTGGACAATCTGTTTAACTTTTAATTCCACTTCAATATCCAATAGCCACTGGACCAGAAGTGACCACAGATTGCCAAAACCGACACAGATCTGATCCCAGACATTAGAGATGGGAACCAGTATGGGCAGTGTAATGATCAGTACCTCCCTATCCCAGTCGGGTGAGACCCCCGGAATAAAAAAAACCTGAGATATGATTATAGACCAATATAGCAGTAAACAGCAGAAGCCTTGAGTAGTTACGGGACGCAAAGCGAAAATAAAGCAGAGACTCTCTGGGGAAGAGCAGGAAAGTATTATCACTTGTAAGAAGGGTGTTTAAACAGACACAAGTGGGATCCGCTGGATGTTGTAATGGAAGCTGACACTACTGTATGGACGTTTATCTACAATAAATCATCTCTATCTGCAGTACAATACAGGGCTTTCCTGCCGCAGGATGTAGTCTCTGAAAATACGTTTATGTATGTACGGAGGGAAAAAAAAAAATATCACAGAAAAACAAGCGAGGGAAGTGGCACAGTCAAGAGTTCAATTCATTCTTGGCAGGCAGAATCAGTGGGACATATTACGATGTCACGAAAAAAATCACAAACATCTGATAACAAACTGGTAGACCCCCATAATCATAAACATTTGTGCAAAAGAACCATTTACATTTTTCAACCAATTAAATCTATGAAAACCACCACTCTGAATTCCTTAAAGTGGTTATAAAGGCAGAACACTTTTTACCTTAATGCAATCAATCCCTGCATTATGGTAAAAAATGCCCCAATAGTTGCATCACCCCCTCACCTCCCTATATACTTACCTGAGCCTCATCTTAATCCAGTGTTGTGCCCATGTGCAGCGCGTGGATCTGTGTTCCTCTCCTCACAGGCAGCAATGGGAGCCATTGGTTCCTGCTGCTGTCAATCAAATAATGTTAGGAGGGAGTGGGGGTGCGGCCAAGCAGCACTAAGAGGCTTCCCGCAGAAGAGGGAGGGGCTGAGAGCTCTGACAGGGGACTCCAGAAGAGGAGGTTTAGGGCTTAGGGCTCTCCTGTGTAATGCTATTGCACAAAGCATGTATAATATGTTTATTTAAAAATTACCTTTGCCGAATTACCTTTACCTTTGCCGAAAAAGCTCCCCCGGCTAATTTTGAGCACCCCCCCCCCCCCCCCGTACTGCATAGGCGTGGCGCTTGCTTCCGAAAATTGCCGAACATGTAGCTCTAGACGGCGCCTGCGCACACTTCTGACATCAAGGCTCATTCCTTACCATCCCCGTGGACATGGAGGATGTTAAAAAAAAAGAGCCAGGATACCGAGCGAGCAAGTCATCCAAGCGATGAGTGACCGACTGGCCACTTACAGCGAAATCCACGCAGGTGCAGCATGTTTGTCTGTTTTCGGAGGCAAGCGCCGCACCTGCTCAGTGCAGGGGGGGGGGGGCATAATCTGCCGGGGGGACACTCATCGGCAGAACACCGGTTCACACTAATGCGATGAGACATCACATGTGATTCGCACCAAATCGTTGTGCAGATGTGATGTCTGTGCAATGCGATTTCAGCCATACAAACCGATTGGCTGAAATCGCATTGCATTCGCACAAAAATAGTGCAGGACCCTTTTTTGGTCCACACTGGAATCAGATCGCATGGGTGTCCTCTCAGTTCCATGGGTTTGAGTAAGCACAGTTTTTAGCGTGTTTGTAGCATGAAACATGTTACCATCTATTCTTCCGGTCACGCCTGTTATACTGTTGTGATGCTGAAATAAGGATACAGAGTAGTGCAGCAAGTTCTTGACTTTTTCCTTTTTGCATATTGTCACTAGCCATCATGGTATAACAACACTGGAATTCCAGCACTGTGCCAAGATATTGTTCAGTTAGCTCAAGGATTACTTATTAACCAATAAAACAGCATCTGCCTGAGAAACAAATGAGCCTCAGGAAACCAGCTATAGTCACAGTTAAAATATATAGGAACCTGTAAAAATATTTGTAATTTTGTTCAAATAGCTTTGTGATCCAGACAGCATTGTAATATCTGATTACCCCGAGACCTCACTGTAGGCCAGAGGTCCCCAACCCCCCCCCCCGATACCGGCCCGTGGTCTGTTGGCAACCAGAGCGCACAGCAGGAAGCAAGCTTGATCTGTACTTGCAGCCACTCGCCTTACGGCCTTAGCTCCGCCTCCTGTCAGATTAGCGGCGACATTAGGATCTCATAGAAGCGAGAACCCGCATTGTAACTGCAGATTCTAGGTTGCTCGCTCCTATGAGATTCTAATGTCTCACGATCAGAGGAGGTGGAGCTGTGATGGTAGAGCTGGGGAACGGCAGCAAATACAGATCAGAAGTTTGACTGCACCACACTGCAGGACCCCTGCCCCTCCGTCTGGACAGTGCAGATTGGCCCTGTGCTGATCACATGTCGCCACCCCCGCCCCCCCAATAAAAATTCTAGCAATACACAACACACCAAACTGAGCATGTGCTGAGTGACTTCAAAGGTTCTGTCTTATCAGAAGACAGATTGAAGACTGTGGAAGAAGGGGAGGATCAGAGAAGACAGGACCAATCAGCCTTTTTTTACACAATGCAGAGATTAACCCCTTAGGCTCCACAGTGAGTATAACAAGCATGCTTTACTGCATATACAGACTGATTTTACAGTTGTGGGTTTAGGACCACTTTAATTTGGTATTAAAAATAGAATAGGAATTCATTTTTCACCATTGAATAATGGAAATTCACACAAGATTAGTAAAAAGAGAAGTACAGCCAAAACCTGTTTGGTTGTACTTCTATGAATCACAGGAGTGCAGTTTGTTTTGCACTCCTGTGATCCATTTTCAGCAGAAAGCAGGCTGAAGTCATCACAGAGTCGGTTCAGGCTCCACGTTATCACGACCATGGAGTCAGGATCCTCCAGATCCCAGGACCGACACCAGGCTCTGCTGAGTGCCTGAGGCAGCTGCTGAGTGCCTGAGGCAGCTGCTGCTCCCCCCCCCCCCCCCCAGCTCAGCACTCCAGTGAGAGCTGTGACCGACCGTCTCCAGCTCTCTGCTCGGGGAGCTGTGAGAACCGAGCGATTGGCGCCGTTTGATCACTTGGTTCTCAGTGTAGAGGCCCCGGGGACAGATGCAGCATTAGACCGATTGCTGCATCCACCTAGGTAAGAAAATAAAACATATTTATTTTAATAGATTTAACTCCTAATAAATCAGACTCAATCTCAGCCAAGTGACAAGATTCCACCCCATCCCGCTCACCTTAAAATTTGACTGGACTGCAGACTCCGGTGGGTAAACAATGAAGTGCCTTAAAGTAAATCCAAACCCGTCGGAGGTCCTCCTCAACATAACGTTCTTCGGGCCGGGCCAGGAGAATATTTCCTCTTCCGTCGGCGATACCATCTCACTCTGATCGCACCCATCTTTGTTTTTTGAAACCTGAAATGGAGACATGCGTTATTTACGTCTGATTATCGGAAAGAAAATAAAAAATGCAAAATAAATGCAAATATGATGGAGGTGAACCATTGCAATGTTCAAAGTCAGAAAGAGGATTCTAATGAAATACTTTATGACACCCATTAACTGGATCCTAGGTGTATTATGTCAGTACAGAGAAGCTCAGCAGCGGCCATCCCCTTTGTTTGATGCCAGTGTGGGAGGAATCATTCCTCGCTCAGCCATGTACATAGTACTACATTCAGGCAGCAGCTGCTACACTGGCTCGCCACTGACCTTTTGCCCTGCGTCCCTTCCCCCTTGAAAACAAGTCCACATTCTGCAAATTCTATCAGCACAGATAATAATCTGCATGTTGAACAAGTCATTAACTGGCACTGGGTTACCACAGACAGTACATACCCCTTGTAAACAGACACACTGCCTGATAGGCACCAGAGAGAGATCTGGACTGGCAAACAGTAATAAAGATCACAATGATATATCATGCAATCATTTTAAAAGCCGATCCCGGGCACAGCTAAATACACCATTAATGCATACAAAGACGTGTTTTATCAACCGATAGGTATTTGTCCTCCCGGCTGTGAGATTCAGGTTGGCCGTACACTATACTAATTTAATTGTACACGCTCTTTAACCACTTCATTACTGGGCACTTAAACCCCCTTCGTGCCCAGACCAATTTTCAGCGCTGACGCATTTTGAATGACAATTGCGCGGTCATACACTGTACCCAAATTATATTTTTATCATTTTTTCCCCACAAATAGAGCTTTCTTTTGGTGGTATTTTGATAATCTCTGCGATTTTTATTTTTTGCGCTATAAACATAAAAAAAGACAGAAAATTTTGAAAAAACACAATATGTTTTACTTTTTGTTATAATAATATCCCAATTTTTTTTTTATAAAAAAAATTTCCCTCGGTTTAGGCCGATACGTATTCTTCTACATATTTTTGTTTAAAAAAAAAATCGCAATAAGCGTATATTGATTGGTTTGCGCAAAAGTTATAGCGCCTACAAAATAGGGGATAGATTTATGATTTTTTTTTTATTATTTTTTTACTAGTAATGGCGGCGATCTGCGATTTTTTTGTCAGGCCTGCGATATTGCGGCGGACGTATCGGACACTTGACACAATTTTACACACAGAGCTCCACGTCCCTGCTGTCACCGCCGATCGCGGGTACCTGGCGAACTTCGCACGCGCATCGGCTTCCCAGCGATGCGCCGGGCACAGTGTTTCCCAGCGGCGCGCACGGGGAATGTAAACAAGAGGACGTCCAAAGACGTCCACTCGGCACTTGAGAGCCACGCTGTGGACGTCTTTCGTCCATAGCGCGGATCCCAAGTGGTTAAAAGTAGATCTAAAAGAAAGTGTACCATTACATGGTCGGCCTTACACTGCCCTGCCAGACAGAATAGCCAGACTAGTGACCTGATTTTTCTCTACCGCAGTTATGCAACACAGCTAGGTCACCTCCCTGCCCACAGCCTATAATGACATGGAGCAGCAAGAGACCAAGGAGGTTGTCTCTCTTCTCTCTTTTCCTGTCAGTAAGTTCCTAGTCCACTGGTATATGTGCAGAACACCTGACTGATCCCAAGTGCTGCCCCTCCCAGGTGATTATGAAAGGCTGTAGTCAAGTCAAATTGAGGTACTAAAGCTGGCCATTAAAGTAGAACTATAGGCAAAACTTTCCCCCCATTTTGGAGAGAGAAAAGGAAGATTTATAACCATCGTGGAGATTTTCCTTTACTTCCTGTTCCATAGTCAAACAGGAAGTGAGTGGAAATCCCTGCAAATTGAGAGAATTCTTTGGGGACCCCCAGGTGACCAGAACCAGTGCCCCCCCATTGGAAAATTTCCCCTCTATTACTTTTCTGGGGATAACCAAAGTTTGGGATTTTCTTCCACTTTTAATAATAATGATGATAAATAGGACAAATGAAAAAGGTGAACTTCCTAAAACGGGGGCTCAGACAGCAATAACAACTGACAGGGGTTCGAATCATCTCCACTTTATCCAAAACTAAAAAGAGGTTTGCCTTTAGTTATACTTTAAGGGCTTGAAATGTGTTTAGTTCCTGCTTAATTTGCCAAATTCGAGCATCGGGTGGCCCTGCAAGCTCGAAAAAGGTCAACTGACCCAGGTGGAAAATTGTTGGACGAACAGCGACAGCATCCTTGCTGCAGTCACTGTTCATGTAATCTAAAAGCCACGGGTAGTACAGCCATGCAAATTAAAATAGGCAACAGGTGAAGCAGCGCTGCAACCTCCACTGGATTCCAGACCGAGCGCTCAGGATAAACAGGCTTTCATCCACCTCCAAAGCTGAATGCATGGAAGAAAAAGCCATAACTCCAGTATAAAAGCATAAAAATGTACTTTCTTTACTGTAAAACGATAAAATACAGCCAAAGAAACAGCCAACGTGTTTCAGCTGTTAAGTCTTCATTTTAAGTCACTGAGTAAGGCCTGGCGGCTGAAACGCGTTGGCATTTTTTTCGGCTTTATTTTATTCGTTTTACATTAAGAGGAAGTCTGTTTATGATGTTATACTGGAGTGGCTGCCGGCTTTTCCTGGCATATATTCACCTTGAATACAAAACTCCATTCACAGTTTACCACAAATGGGGGAATCAACTGTTCATCCCCATGTGAGGTCTAGCCATTGTGCACTAAAAAGAACACCTACATATACATTTGCAAAATATTAATGCAGGTGGCCGTGATTAACTATGTAGGACGTCAGCCTCTCATTGCTTTGAACGGGGCTGCCCCTTGCAGCTAAACATGGGAACCCCCACTGGAGTTCTGGTATCTGATCTGGGGGCAGGGTACATTTGAACATGTGAACGCACCCCAACTGCATCACCAACCTGACCGTGCTGAGATGCAGGGTCATGAAATTCCCCAGACAAGGACTGAAAGGCAATCCTTTGGCAGGTAGGAAAGCTGCCATATATAACCGTTACAACTATGTATTCAGGCGTTTTCCTAAAGTTCCACCCAAAAATTGAACTTCCACTTTAAGTACAGGTGACCCCCTGACATGCCACATTTTGCATGTCATTTTTTTGGGGGAGTTGTGGGTAACCTGCTTTTATGGGCACCCAGCTCCCACTTCCTCCCTGGCGCTGCAGCCCCTCCTCCTTCCCCCTCCCTCTCTGCAATCTTCTGGGACACGTTCCAGGAGATTGCCTGGCCAATCACAGTGCGGCTCGCGCATGCGCAAGGCTGTGAAGCCACAGCCGGGCGCCCACAGCAACAATGTCGGCGCGTCAGGGAGGAGCGGGACCGTGGGATAGGCTAGCGTCCAATTATTAAAAGTCAGCAGCTACACTGAAGACGACTGAAGGGGATAAAAAGGTCCATCTCCCCTGTAGCCAGATGGAATAGAAAGACAAGAGCCCACAGAGGACAATAGAGACGTCCTATTGTTCCGTTGTAAACACCATTGTTGACCTTCTTCAAGAAGAGTACTCATGGAGTGCCACAAGAATCTCCATTATACATTCAAGTGAGCAGGACAAGCTTCATTTGGTTGTCACTCAAGAGAGGAAACCACTAGGGAACCATCCAGACAGGGAGAGTCTAAATTCAAACTGGAAATGAACCTGACCTCTCCCTCAATACCCCCAATGCACATCAAAAGCTTTGTATAGGTCACACTGACAGTACTAAAGTGAAAAGGTAAAAAAAATAAAAGATATACTTTGTCGGTTCACTTAGGAAGTTTAAAACATTTGTGGTTTTGATTTTAGATCTCGGTCAAAGAAAACCTGTCCCCAGGACAAACCGCTATACCCCAGGAGCCCCGAATCCACAGGCACTCCAATACGTGAATACAAACTCTCCCACCCTATTCATCAGTCATGACACTGATAGCCCAACGGTCGGGCGAAAGTAGGGAGGAGATAGGGATGCAACTGCTAATGCCTATTAAAAATTGTAAATAAAAGTTCAGGAAAATTAAAGCAGAGTTCCACCCTAAAAATGTACTATTAACCCCTTGCCTTTAATGTAAAAAAAATAATGTACTCGCTTCTATCTGGCTGTTACTAGGCAGAATTCGTAATCTGCCTAGTTCCTGGTCCTAGGTGGTTCACCTTCCTGTCCCAAGACCCCATTGCCTCCTGGGAAATTATGACACTCATTTCCCAGGAGTCTCTGGGCATTACTGTGCCTAAAAATCGCCCAGCATGCACCTCTCCCTGAAAACCAGGAAGAAAAGGGAACTGGGCTTCACATGCCCACACATATGATGGATACGGCCACAACATGAGCTGGAGGATATTAGGCAAGTGTTTGCAATGATTTCTGGAACGATTGGGGAGCTATTAATACGTTTTAGGCACTAATGTGATTCATTTTAGCTTGCAAAAAAAAAAAAAATTATGCCCGGAACCCCACTTTAAGTATTTTATATACAGTACTTGCTTGCAGTGTTAAGGCCCAACTCCAGATTTAAAATATAGCATCAGCTAAAAGTACAATATACAATATAACCCAGCGTTACGGGGGCATCCCGTCTGCTACAGAACAAAATTGAGTTGCACCGAGCATGAGGAGCGATCATCCACGTAGCACTGTGAAACAGAAATATGCTGAAGAAGCCACACAAGTGCATAGCGACTTTCAAAAAGGGTTAAAAAAAAAAAAAAAGTCAGAATTTTCTCCGCCTAGTTAAGTGTTATCTTACTTCTCCATTGTACTTTATCACATTAACTACAATTCCAGCACCCCTCCAAAAAGGCATGTGGCCAACATGATAGTCTGATGACCTGCAGCTAGCCTATCTCACCAGGCTCTGACCCACACAACAGGCATTTTACCACTACTACAACAGCGCAACAAACGCCATTTACAAAATGTTTACACTATCCAAGAAATATAAAGAAATTATACACTAGAATGTTGAATGAAACCCAGTTACAGCAGCAGCCAGGGCAAAATTACCTAGGTCAGCTGGGTCACATGTCATAAGCAATAAAACAAGCCGACCAAAAGGTTGGAGGTGCTACTTTACAGACACACTGGCAATATGGTTGCCAAAATTCACCCACTACTAATTACAAAAAACTGGCTTCATGTAAAAAAAAAAAAAAAAAAAAAAGAAGAAGGATTTAGGCTGCTGCGAATTCAAAATCGTGGTAAAATCGCGGCTGCGATTTTGCCGCGATTTCGGCCACGATTTAAGAGACATCTGTGCAGGGTTCAATGTAAATCGCGGCCCGAAATCGCAAAAAGTAGTACAGGAACTACTTTTTGAAATCGGTGCAGCGCCGCAGATGCGGCGTCGCACCGATTAGGACAGTGCCATTGCTGACAATTGCCACCGATTTGAGATGCGATTTGACATGTGAAATCGCATCTCAAATCGTACCAAATCGTACGTAAGGGTGGGTCAACTGACTGGGGTGACTACAGTAAGCCAGCTATAGGTGGATCGAATCTTAGCCAGTTCAGCATGGACCAGATGAGATTCAATCCATCTAAGGCTGTGGTTCTCAACCTCAGTCCTCAAGTACCCCCAACAGGCCAGGTTTTCAGGTTTTCCTTTACTTTGCACAGCTGTTTAAACCATCATCAATGACATTGTGTTAATAAGAACCATTTAGGCTGCATTCACACCTGAGCGTCGGTCGTTCGGTCGTTTTTTTCTGGCGTATTTGAGCGTTTGCATACAGTGTCGTGCGACGTTTTTGTACTTCGGCGTTTTTTATTTTAGCCAATAGGAAAAATGATCATCTTTTCATCACTTGTTGCTATGTTGGTAGATTTTTTTAATCTTCTGCATGGGCGACAAGTTCTATTTATTAAAGCGACGAAACGCCCGTAGCAAACGCCCGTTGTCGCGCGATACGCTCAATTCGCGCGTTTCCCATTACTTTCTATGGGGAAAAAAACGCTCAAATACGCCCAAACCGCACGATACGCGCGACAAAAAAAGGTCCGGGACTTGTTTGGGCGTTCAGGTGTGAACAGTCACCATAGGGAATAATGTTAATTCTCCCCTCTGGCGTTTGTGAGCAGTGCGCTTCAGGCGTAAAAACGCCTAGGTGTGAATGGGGCCTTAGGGAAGTTCCCAAAACATGACCCGTTGGGGGTACTTGAGGACTGAGGTTGAGAACCACTGATCTAAAAGGCACATGTGTCTAACACAAGGCCCATGGGCGACATATCCGGCCCACCAGGCCATTTCATGTGCCGCTCACACTCTGGGCTTTTTTGTGCTGGAACGTGGCCGAATGAAGTTCCCCCACCTCCAGCTCTAGACCTTCCCAAATTACTGTCCCTTGTGTGTCTAGAGACAGCTTTCTACTCGGCGGCTCTCACATGTAGCGCACTCTGCACACCCCTGAACCCTGCACACGACTCCATGGCTCCATTGCACTGAATGGCTCCATTGCACTGAATGGAGCGCGACTTGTCAGGCGGCTTAGTCGCCCGACAAGTCGCCCCAGTGTGAACCGAGCCTTAGAGATCTATACATCCAACCCAAGAGAATTAGCTATGGAGGAAATATGGAGTGGCACATGTCCCCCAAAAAAACACGGACATTCAGCACCCCTGGAGTTCTCCACACAATGCACAGTCACAAAATGCTAAAGCAAGACATACACATGGCAGCAGAATATCAAGTAGGGAAAAACTAGCTTTATCAATAAACCCCATCTAAAATTACGAACGCACATCCTAAACTTCACAACCAGATGCAGCTCACCTACAAAGGTTTCCTTTTTTCAGGTCAATGGACTATAGTGAGTTTTTCCAGGGAGAGAATTCCCCCATGACACCCAATATAAGCCACGGACAGAAGCCGGGTTTAATGTTACACTTCTGCTTGCTACACAAATAGGAGGCTGCAGGCTAATAATGGCTACAAACAACCGGGCCAGTTTTATCTAAAATTAATCATGAAAGATTTTGGTCGGTGGGGAAAAATTGCCTATAAAGTTTAGCTAATAAAGTGGTTAAAGCGGAGCTCCACCCTAAAGTGGAACTCGCGCTGATTGGAACCCTCCCCCCCTCCAGTGTCACATTTGACACCTTTCAGGGGGGTGGGAGGTGCAGATACCTGTCTAAAGCCAGGTATTTGCACCCACTTCCGGCCCAGCATTCACGGGCAAAAGACGGGCATTGCATCACATCCCGTCACCCCCCCCCCCCCCGTTGTGTGCTGCGAACACTCGGCTCCCAGCACACAGCGGGAGCCAATCGGCGGGCGCAGCGCGACTCGCGCATGTGCCGTAGGGAACCAGGCAGTGAAGCCGGAGCGCTTCACTTCCTGGTTCCCTCACTGAGGATGGCGGGGGGGATCGCTCGTCCTCTGCTGCAGACGGCGCTGGACTCCAGGAAAGTGTCCTAATATTAAAAGTCAGCAGCTGCAGTATTTGTAGCTGCTGGCTTTTAATATTTTTTTTTGGCCGCACATCCTCTAAGTGAAGAAGAAGAAGAAAAAAAAAAAGTCCCTACAAGACCATGTCGTAGTGTCATCATGAAAAACTTGCCTTAGAACAAAGTCCTCCAGCACCACAATGTCACCACAGAGGGCAAGCACCTTCCCATGGTTTTCCTTGCGGGTTCACGGCCTCCAGCTACATGAGTGTCCGGGGGCGCAATGATGTCACTCCAGCGCATGCGCGTGGGAGCTGCCGTTTACGGCATGAGCTCTGATGGTCCAGTATTGTAAGCCAGACCTTCATCAGTGCACATGCGCTGGTGATGTCATCGGCTGCCTACACTCTAAATATCTACTAAACAGTGCCTACAGTTAGGCCTTATAGACTTGCCTGTAAATTCAAGTGGTGCAACAGAGTTTACTACCACTTTAAGGTGTATCTAAATCCAAAACTTTGTTTTTCAATTTTGTATTCAGTGGTAAGGGGTTAGAATGTCTATCATGTGTTTATTGCCATGCCTATAAAGCATTTTCAGCAGGGAAGGTCAACAATGGTACACTCCATGCTTCTCTCATAGAAGATGAAACCCAGACTGGTGAAGGTCAGGTTGAATTTTACTCGTTGTGAACATAATTTCTTCCTTCCCGATTGGCTGGATCTATATTTTTTCCTATTTTTGAGTTCAGCCAGTTTTTAGGGAAAGGAGGCAAAAAGGGAGTTAAGGTGGCCATAGATCAATTATAATTTGGCCAGTTTAGCCCACTGTCAGAATACGATAGCCCAGGGTTTGACAAATTTGCTTGGAATCTAGGAGCCAGCTAAAAAAGTTAGGAGCCAGAAAACGCACCGCGTCCCGACAAGCTTGCGCGCAGAAGCGAACACATACGTGAGCAGCGCCCGCATATGTAAACGTTATTCAAACCACACATGTGAGGCATCGCCGCGATTGGTAGAGCGAGAGCAATAATTCTAGCCCTAGATCTCCTCTGTAACTCAAAACATGCAACCTGTAGATTTTTTTAAACGTCGCCTATGAAGATTTAAAGGGTAAAAGTTTGTCGGCATTCCACGAGCGGATGCAATTTTGAAGCGTGACATGTTGGGTATCAATTTACTCGGCGTAACATTATCTTTCATAATATTAAAAAAAAAATGGGGATAACTTTACTGTTGTCTTATTTTTTAATTTAAAAAAAGTGTAATTTGTTCCCAAAAAAGAAAGTATTGCAACGATCGCCATTTTATTCTCTAGGGTGTTAGAATAAAAAATATATATAATGTTTGGGGGTTCTAATTAGAGGGAAGAAGATGGCAGTGAAAAATAGTGAAAAATTACATTAGAATTGCTGTTTAACTTGTAATGCTTAACTTGTAATACCAATGACCACCACCAGATGGCGCCAGCTCACACATCTGGTGGTAATAACTTGTAATACCAACGGCTCACCACCAGATGGCGCCAGCTCACAAAAAAAAATATTTATTTTTTGCCCATCTTCCAAGCCAAGTCGCCAGGACACCATTTCTAGTCGCCATGGCGACCGGGATTTGTCGAGCCCTGCGATAGCCCATTGGCTGAAAGAGGGGGGGGGGGGGAAAAACACATTGTATGGCAAACTTCAGTCAAGTAGATTTTTACATTATGTCTTCACAATTGCTACGAGTTGGATTACAAGTTAGCTGAAAGAAAACCAAGCCATGCCCTAAAGCCCAACTCTGAGCAACTCCAGACGGTGCCTGCACATTGTTTTGCCTAGGGGACAGGACAGGGATAAACACCCGGGGGGTATGTTGTCATCAAAGACATGATGTAGAAGAGATGGAATCACGTAGCATCTTAAAACTTAAAACTTCTTCCAATGTGTTAGGACTGTATGGCGACATGCGTTCTGACAGAAAGGGTTTCTTTCTTTTGTGAAACCACACACACACGGATAGGTTATGAGGCGTTTTTAGGTGCAAGCCGTGCTTTGTGTAATTTTATTAGTGTTTTCAGCTAGCGCCCTGTAAAACCGACAAGTAAACATCATCCGTGACCATAGCAACACTTCATACAGGCAATTTAAAATCATTGCACCATGTTATTTATAGAGAGCAATATTTTTCACACAACAAGCTGGGCCTAAAACAACCATTTACAGGATGGGGCTCAGGAGAGGTTTCTTGCCGTTTTATGAGTAGATAGTTCTTTAAATGTGCAGGTGACTAAAATCTTTTCTTGAGACCCCCCCCCCCCCCCCCATACAGTCAGCCCAGCTATACTGGCAGGCCTTGCAGCCTCAGAATAGAGCGTAAACAGCAGCTCCCTAATGGGCTGATCACATTGCATTCAATCACCATGGCAACCAGGCCGCCTGAGCAAGTGCTTGTTTGCGGGTGGGAGGGAGTGATGGAGCAGCGATCTCCCTGGCAGTCTCTGGTGAGCAGGCCTCTAACACCTGAGACAGAAGCTTAGATCACTTACAAAGCCTTTTATTGGGCCTGAAATGGAGATTACACGACGGGAGGAGAACATCACTGCAGACTCCCACTGATGACAGCAAAGATCGCATTCAACAGAAGTAAATATACTGAAAACCAATACTGGCCACACACGTTACGGAAAATCGTCCAAAGCCATTCTCGAAAAACGAACATTCGGACGTGAGAGCAAACGATTGCGCCATCATGTAATGACCGATATATCGTTCAGTAGACATAATTAAATCTTTTTTACATATACCTAGTGCAGACAGTTCGGATGGGATACACATTGGCCTTTAAATTTATCGTTCGTTTTCCAAAACTCTTTTTTTCAGCTCAAAAACGTCCAAGCGATTGATTTTGTGCCCATTAACTGGCTGAAAAACGAACGAACTGGCCAAATGACGAGTGTCGGACGATTTTTCGCATAGTGTATGGCCAGCATTAGCCTTTGTCCATCTTGAGTGCGTTCTGAAAACGCCAGGGAAGCCAGAAGACCTCACACTCAAGTAAAGCTAGCCATACATGCATAGATTGGATTTCATTGTTCTGATGAAAAGCAAACATTTGCTCTATCCAGGCTACACAGTGTGGATGGGTGACATTTCCACTATTGTATTGCCACAGCTGGTACCCACGGCTATCAGAATACCGGAAAAGTGATTGCAGATGATTGGCTACAGTCACGTTCCACCATCAGTTTACCATCAGGCTCCATCTGCCTAAAATGAAGCTTGTGTACTTTTTGTTGAGCTTCAGGCATTTTGCTTCAGGCGACAGAACGCTCAGATGTGAACATGGGCCATTGAAGACCCCTTTTACACTGGAGGCATTTTTCAGGCCCTAAGGGCTAAAATAAAATAAAAAAAAAATTGCGCCTGAAAAATGCATTCCCTGCAGCCCCAGTGTGAGAACCCAAGTGCTTCCACACTGGGGCGGTGCGCTTGCAGAATGTTAGAAAAGGTTCTGCAAGCGGCATCTTTGGAGCAGTTTAGGAGCGCTGTATACACCGCTCCTCCACCGCCGGAGCATTCAAGTGAGAAGCTATTTTCGGGCACATTTAACCCTTTCTTCGGCCACTAGCAGGTGTTAAAAGCGCCCCGCTAACGACCATCACTAATGCAGCCACGCTGTGAGGATGAAAAGGGTCTAAATGAATGGGATTTTGCTTGTTGGGCATTTTGGAACTTTTGAGATGAGCGTTTTACGAGTTGAAAATGCTCAAGTGTGAATGGGCGCTAAGGCAGGTCCATACACAGTGTAGATTGTGGAGGGACCCTGCAGAAGCAAGGAATGAAGAAAAGTAGGAGAAAGTCCCTTTAAACTGGTACCCTGGTCATAAATAAGCATTCAACCCTTGCAGTGCATAGGGATGATCCCCAATGCAAAAGTCATTGTTTAGCTTTAAAAATGTAGTGCCATGTAGGATGCTTTTGACATGATGCAATCTCTTTTTTACGGATTGAAAAACGTAAAAACTTTAGTAAACAGTTTGAAATATAAGAGGAGAAGAAGGGGAAAAAAAAAAAAAAAAAAAAGTGTGGCGATCTCAGGAAACATTCATTTTAAATTACCACAGAACGAGTTGGATTGACAGTATTCTTTGTGCCACATGTGGGGAGAAACATCATAAATAATTCCATAAAATATCCACACAAGACTAAAAAAAAAAAAAATGATGCAACCAACTACAACAACATGGCTTCCAATGTCTGTTGCCCACAACAGCCTCCTTCCAATAGTCCTAAAGTGAGAAGATGAATCGGATTTGCCTCTCCAGGCAACAATCCCTTTTCCTCGCCTATAGTTTTGTGGACAGCCTATATGAATGCCATCACATATCGCAGGCTTTGGTTTCTCTCCAGCTAGACACTTGTTTTTCCAGCACAATCGGCACCACATGCTCTGTATATGCCGATTTTAGCGATCACAGGGTGTCAGTCTTTGTGTGACAAGAACTTGGCGCTTACATGCCATGCGGCATCCAGGGAAACAGAGTGCAGAAATCCATTGGCAAGGCTAAAATGCACAGGTTGATGCCACATGCGCTATCATCACTTAGGGTGACTAAATGAAGACGAACGTTTACCCGTTAGGCCATGATTTCCTGCACAATTCATGTGCTCAGCAATGTAATTGAAAGTTTAGATGTATGCACATGCATGGAAGACACAGAGGTGCACATAGATTGGACATACAGTATATGCTGGATGTGTCAGCCCTATATAAATACCTCAGATACATTTTAAAGGTGCTCCATTGGACTTGTCCTCTCTCTGTGATCCAGTAAATTCTACACTCTCTGGAACAGAACAGAGGTTTGAGAGTCAAAGAAGCGTGGGCTGATGTACAGCCTCTGTCAATCCATTCATTAACCACTTAAGACCCAGACCTTTAGGCAGGTAAATGCCCAGGCCAGTTTTTGTGATTCGGCACTGCGTCACTTTAACGGACAATTGCGCGGTCGTGCGACGTGGCTCCCAAACAAAATTGGCGTCCTTTTCCCCACAAATGGAGCTTTCTTTTGGTGGTATTTGATCACCTCTGCGGTTTTAATTTTTTTGCGCTATAAACAAAAATAGAGCGACAATTTTGAAAAAAATGCAATATTTTTTACTTTTTGCTATAATAAATATCCCCCAAAAAACATAAAAAAAATTTCCCTCAGTTTAGGCCGATACGTATTCTTCTACCTATTTTTGGTAAAAAAAAAAAAAAAAATCGTTTATCGATTGGTTTGCGCAAAATGTATAGCGTTTACCAAATAGGGGATAGTTTTATTGCATTTTTTTTTTTACTACTAATGGCGGCAATCAGTGATTTTTTTCGTGACTGCGACATTATGGCGGACACTTCGGACAATTAAAAATGCATTGTTTACTGTGAAAATTACAATTGTAGTTTGGGAGTAAACCACTAGGGGGAGCTGAAGGGGTCAAGTGTGACCTCATCTGTGTTTCTAACTGTAGGGGGGTGTGGCTGTAGGTCTGACATCATTGATTGTGGTTCCCTATAAAAGGGAACAGTGAACGGGGGGAAGCTGTGTTTACATACAGCTCTCCCTGTTCTTCACCTCCGGGGACCGATCGCGGGACTCCAGCAGCAATCGGGTCCGCGAATCCCGCCGCCCCGGAGCTTCAGACCGGGTCGCGGGCGTGCGCCCACGGCTGGGCACTTAAAGAGGATGTGTCTGTGGCCAGCCGTGCCATTCTGCCGACGTATATGTGCAGGAGGCGGTCCTTAAGTGGTTAATAGAATACATCGCTCAACAGGATTGGCTCCAGCAAGAAGGTAGAAGAATATGGCTCCAGAAGGAAGAAATATGAAGCGTCGGAAGGGGTGTCGTCATACGTTGAGTACAGGCCAAAAATCTTAAACTGTAAAATTAGGGGGTCGTCTTATACGCCCGGTCGCCTTATACACCGGCAAATATAGTAAGTAAATAAAATAAATGTAACCCCTAACCCTATTAACCCCTAATCCCAACAAAATAAAAATGTAACTTCTAACCATAACCTTAAAAAAAAAAAAAAAAAAAAGGGGGGGGGAAGTAAAAAAAAAAAAAAAAAAAAAGTAGATGAAGCTGAAAAACGTAGCAGCAACTAAATTAAACAGTTGATATTTTTCTTGATAACAAAACCCATCATAGACCAAAAATGTTGTACAAAAAACACTCAAAATCCTTTTATGCCTGAAAAAAAAACGCAACATGACGCTCAGGTGTAAATGCAGCCTTTCGCCCAGAGGAACCCCTAAACTAATTCAGGTCTTGAAGGAACCCTTGGTAAAACCAATTCAATTGGGAGTCAATGGCCCCTTCATTTGTGGTCAGTAGGAATCATGCAACCCTTGTAGACTGCTAAAAATAATAATAATCATGCTGCTTGCTTTGCCAAGTTTTATTGGTCCTGAAACGCGGGCACCATCAAAATAGAAGGTCAATAAGCCACAGCTCAAGGAACCCTGGCAACCTCTAAAGGAACCTTGGCTGTGAATGGCTGATTTAACATATGATGGGAAGAGGCTGAGTGGGCGACCGCGGGCTCCAGGAACAGCCCAGCTGGGCTTCCACAGGCTTCAGGGACAGCCCTGCTGGGCAGCCGCGAAAAGGCTGGGAGAGTGGTACAGGCTTCAGGAACAGCCCAGGATTTGGTGACCCCTGGTAAATCGTCATTTGACCCCCAGGTTGAGAACCACTGCTCTAAAGGAACCTTGGCTGTGAATGGCTGATTTAACATATGATGGGAAGAGGTTGCCCGAAACCTAGCAAATCACCACCCATAAATTTGATCAACCACCTAAACGTCATTAGACCAATTGTACTACAAATTGATAGATTTTATTTTTCCCCTCAACCTGCCCTGTATTTAAGCTACCAAATCCACAAAAAGTCTACAGCGATAGCTTTGAAATCAATCGAGCCAATTTCAATCCCATCCCCCTGCCGTTCCTTTGCCATTTTATAACATTTTCCTGCTTTGCGAATTTAACAAACAAGTTTACCAATACGATCCTCCAATCAAAATGCCACATATATCCAGCATCAGTCAAATCAGCAACACAAAAAAGCCATCAAAGCTCTATAATTTAGGTAAAATGTATTACTTTCCAAAATATGGAAATTGACATTTAAAAATGTCTTGTGTCTGTTTGCAGCAGTTAAGGAGATAAATAGCCATTATTAAATGTGAGCTGCAGCTGTGCCACGCTACGGCTTCTCCCCAGGGAGACGATTATACAGGGAGCAGGCAGGACACCAGCATCTCATATGATATTTCATCAGTGCAGGCCACAAGCCTGATCAATACACAGCTTAGGCTGCTCTAGGTTCAGCTCCGGAGCGGCCTGTGAAATCCTCACACACACCAGCTGGGGGTTTTGTAACAAGGCCAGGACGGGGCATCCAGGGGCATGCCATGTCTTGTCACCAGTGCAAGCTGGAAACTGGCATTCCACACGTTAGCATCTGCCACTGTATAAGCTTCATAGGTTACCTACCTATGCCTAGTACACCTAGTACCCGCATTTTCCTACTACGACTCATATAGAAATGTTGTAGGAGTTTTAGTTTTACCAACTCAAACAATGGGTGCTGCACCCCTTTAGACCCCTTTCACACTGAACCGCTCATAGCGTCAGCGGTAAAATGCCGTTAATTTGACAAATGCGATCTGCAGCGCATTTCGGACGCTAGTGGGGAGCATTTAACCCACACTAGCAGCTGAGAAAGGGTTAAAACCGCCAGGAATGCGCTGCTGAAGCAGCACATTGAGGGCGGTATAGCCGCGCTGTCCCATTGATTTCAATGGGCAGCAGCGGTGGAAGAGTGGTATACACACCTCTCCAAAGATGCGGCTAGCAGGACTTTTTTTTACCCTCTGGCTTTCACACTGGAGACAATAGAGCAGCACTTTTAGGGCAGATTTCAGGCGCTATTTTTAACGCTATAGCGCCTGCAATACGCCCTCAGTGTGAAAGGGGTCTTGGGCTCCATGCACACTGGACGCTAAAATAATGTTATAAAAACGCCAGTAGCTTTGCAGTGAGTCTTTTCATGTTTAACGTTTCTGAAATAACGTTTTTCAGTGTTAGCTTTTTTTTTTCCTCCAATGGATCAAAAATGCCAAAAACCGCTGGTGAGACGCTTTTTTGAGCATTTATTAGTGTTTTTGTTCGCTTTTTTCAAGTAAAAAAATCGGCACTTTGAGCGTGATCGTCGGGCGTTAAAAAAAAAAAAAACATAAACTCAACTGCTCATTAAAGCAGAGGTTCTGCCAAATTTTTATATATATTTTTTTTTAAAAGCCAGCAGCTAGAAATACTGCAGCTGCGGACTTTTAAAAAATGGACACTTACCTCTCCAGGGCGCCCACAATGTGGCCAGCCGAGGACGAGCAATCGCTCGTCCCTGAGCTGCGCCCACCGCCATCCTTGGCTAGGGAATTAGGAAGTGAAGCGTTGCGGCTTCACTGCCCGGTTCCCTACTGCGCATGCGCGAGTAGCGCGCCATGACTGGTCCCCGCTCTCTCCTGTGAACAGTGTATTTCCCAGGAGACAGCAGGTAGGGGCGTGTCTGCCGCACTAGTTGTTCCCGGAAGTGGGTGCAAATACCTGTCTTAAACAGTTATCTGCACCCCCCTTCCCCCTGAAAGGTGCCAAATGTGACACCGGAGGGGGGGAGGGTTCCGAAAAGCGGAAGCTCTATTTTTGGGTGGAGCTCCGCTTTAAAGCTGAAAAATTTCCATGTGTGCATGGACACATAGGCTACAGAGTGGAGTTTATGGACTTTAAAAAAAAATAAAAAAAAACCCGCCCAAACTCCAATAAACTGCAGTTTATCAGCTCCAGTGTGCAGCCTTAGGTGCAGGGTTTGCATTTTATTTTTTGCTCAGCCTGTACACAAATACATAGATCTCACTGCTTAATGATCTTTGGCCTTGCAGTACGTGGAAAGCTGGTGAAAAACTTTGCACACCTGGAAAGGAACCAAATGAGATTAAAGTGATATTAACGTGATAGGAACGTTTTTTTTTTTTTTAAATAAAAACAACATATTATACTTGCCTCCTCTGTGCAGTGTATTTGCACAGAGCAGCCCAGGGCCTCCTCTTTCCAGGTCTCTCTTCTACTCTCCTGGTCCCTCCCTCCTGTTGAGAGCCCCCACAACAAGCAGCTCCCCGAGCTGCAGCCCGGCCCCCTCTCTCTTATTGGCTGACTTTGAATGGCAGCAGCGGAGTCTCAGCCAATCAGGAAGGAGAAATATCAAAACGGCTGAGACACTCGTGGACAGAGATGGAGCTCAGGTAAGTATTAGGGGGGCTGCTGCACACAGAAGTCTTTACCGTAAAGCATAGAATGCATGAAGATAAAAAAAAAAAATCTGACTATACAACTCCTTTAACCACTTCAGCTCCGGAAGGATATTCCCCCTCAATAACCAGGCCATTTTTTGCAATACGACACTTCGTGGCTTTATCTGAAAATTGTGCAGTCGTGCGGCCATTTACACAATAAGTTGCTCAGCAATGCAGGTCAGCTGCAGAGGGCCTGGTGTATATTGACTTTTACAAAACGATGTCAATCACAAAATCAGGATTTCAGATGACAAGAGGTTAAGTGAAGAAAAAGTCGTCCTGTGAAGATGGATTCCGCTAAATATCAAGGGGAGTAAACTTATGGCATGCGAAATGCTCCTAGCAGCCAAGAGCAGGATTAGACAGCAGATGATCTGAGAGGCTTTAAAATGCTCGTTACACCAGCACAATGCTGGCTGAAGATCTGCAATTTTCCTTAACTGCTTAGATGCCCTTCCAAATACAACTAGGAGTTCATACATGTAAGCGGCCCTACCAAACAGAACTGGAGTGACCCCCCCACCCCCCCCCACATGCATTTGGCTAAGCTCTCTGCAGGTTGCCAGAACTCTGAGCTCAGACACATCCACAGGCTCCATCTACCAGAAATAGCAAAACGGAAAAGCCGGCAAATCCACCACTGAGATCCATCTTTAGTCCTGTTGGTAAATATATGTAAAAACCCAACAATGAAATACTCCTATACCCTCCTTCCTGGTCTATTAAATATACTACCAAAATAATTTCATTAGATCTGTTTGCGAAGTGCAAAAGCATCTGTGGATCCTACCAGAAATCCAGAGGGTTTGTACCTTCCTGTTCTCTCTGCAATGTTATCAGCCCTGAAACGCGCCCCACCTCTATGACACACTTCCTGTCCACTTCCCTGTTTGTGTTCCATGCTGGTTTCTGTCTCGCTTCCTCTGACGTCATCCCCAGGCTCCAGCGTTATTGTGTCCTGTGAACATTCACAGCACAACTCGGCTGTTATCTCATGGACTTCCCTGGAAGCTTTACCATCACAGACTGGGACTGCCCTGCCACTAGAACATCTCCTGGACGCACTTACCTGCTACATGCCTGCTTCATCCACTATCTTGTAAGTGTTTTTAACCCCTTTTAGAGGATATTAAAAGTTTTATACTTCTGCACTTAGAGGCGCCTTGTTTGTTTTTCTGTTTTAATGTCATCAGCCCTGCCCAGGGCTCTGTGCACTACAGACCCCCCACCACCATGCTATTGAGAAGAAAAGGTGGAAGTGTTCTGCAGTTCTGTCTAGGGTTGTCCCGATACCACTTTTTTAGGACCGAGTACAAGTACCGATACTTTTTTTCCAAGTACTCGCCGATACCGAATACCGATACTTTTTTTTAAATGTGTCCCCAAATGCAGCCATGTCCCCACACATATCTGCAGCCATGTCCCCACACATATCTGCAGCCATGTCCCCACACATATCTGCAGCCATGTCCCCACACATATCTGCAGCCATGTCCCCACACATATCTGCAGCCATGTCCCCACACATATCTGCAGCCATGTCCCCACACATATCTGCAGCCATGTCCCCACACATATCTGCAGCCATGTCCCCACACATATCTGCAGCCATGTCCCCACACATATCTGCAGCCATGTCCCCACACATATCTGCAGCCATGTCCCCCCACACATATCTGCAGCCATGTCCCCCCCATATATGCAGCCATGTCCCCCCCATATATGCAGCCATGTCCCCCATATCCCCAGCCATGTCCCCCATATCCCCAGCCATGTCCCCCCCATATATGCAGCCATATCCCCCATATATGCAGCCGCCGCCGCTTGGTTAATACGGGCGGGGAACATTACAGCTTTCATTTGAATAGCTGTAGTGTTTCCCGCCGCGTATAGACACTCCCCCTTGCTCGGGATTGGACAGATCACCCGTCCAATCCCGAGCAAGGGGGACTGTCTATACGCGGCGGGAAACACTACAGCTATTCAAATGAAAGCTGTAATGTTCCCCGCCCGTATTAACCAAGCGGCGGTGGCGTTGCGGCGGGATGCCGCGTAGCGGGGGTGGGGGGGCTGAGTATTCGGCCAGGCATCTGGGGCATTTGCGGGACTACAAGTACTCCCGCAAATACTCGGTATCGGTCCCGATACCGATACTAGTATCGGTACAACCCTAGTTCTGTCCTAGGGTGACAATGTTGCCCCTCCATAGACTTTGTACAATGAGTGAGCATTCTCTCTCTAGGACAAGAGGGTGTTACTGGCAGTATCATTAGGTGAAAAACAAAAGGAAAGAAGAATGAAATAAAGAAAACAAATGCAGCCACCACGTTTAAGGACTAGTGATCTGCAAAAGATTAAATTTTTCTTTGGTTCAATAAGAACACCATATAAAGATCTTGCTACTATCAACTTCAAGCAATTATAACCCGAGAGAACCTATGCCACTTTTCTACATTTTGTGCTGTCCTGAGTAAGGCCATACTACGCTTAAAAACAAAGCAAAGCAACACTTCATGTAGCACAAGTGCATGTTAAAGACAGAAAGTTGCAGCAAAAGGGCAGCAGGGGATTAGCAGCGAAATTAGAAGAAATGGCCGCACACCACAGTAGATTTAAATCCTTTTTATTTGGACATCCCAAAAACGACAGGAATTTAGAATGCTGTGTAGACGCGTTTCGCACATTTTACGCGTGCTTAGTAATTAGCAGCACTGAAGTGCAACAAATAAAAATATATTTTAATCAGGGGAAAAAAAAAAAAAGTCAATGGTTTATGATACACAGGGCTTTAAATGTCATTCAGGGTGTACATCTACTTTCAATTCACACAACACCCCCATAACATATTCTGCTTCCCCCAGGAGGCCTATAACCTATTGTCCTCAGTATCAGACCAACAGCGCGTCAATATTCCCCTATGAAAAGCCCAACTCACATCATCCTTATCTCAGACAGGCTGAGAACAGACAAATCCACAGGAGAAGCTGGGAGTCCATCCTTCCCACACAGGTTTCTACTTGATCTGATATGACTCAAGACATTTTTGATGCAAAGCAGACACACAGCACGTTGTACCCGCCATCCAGAGAGACCTGATGGTACAGGAATGGGATGTAGGGAAGTCTGGGAGGTCACCAATGACGGCTATTCCTCCAGTAATCCCCCTCACACAGATTTTTTACTCCAGTTCATGCTACATTTTACCAACTAGCCTCCACACACACAATGCCAATCCTAAATTATTGGAGAATAAAAGGTATCAAATATACAACAAACAAAAGTAACATAATGACAACGCGTTTGCATTATACCCACAGAATGCATAAAACTTACCTGTGGTCAATGCCTAAAATACACAAATGTAATACATATACGAGAACTATTTTACCTGCCTAAGATTTGTATTCCTGTCTAGTCCTGAAATCACAAGAGAACTCAGAAGTGACACAGGCGTAAGAGAAAGGGCCATGGTTGGGGACACCGGCATCCAACACTACTGGAAGGGATGAATGCCAAAGACAGTGACTGAGGTTGTAGAGCTGGAACAGGGAGGGAAGGTAGGGCACATCGGCCATTGTGTGGGGGCAGTGAGGAGCGGTGTGTTACAACGGGCCTTTAAAAAAAGAAATTAAAAAAAAAAAAAAAAAACACGAAAAGAAGGTTTAGGCCCCTTTCACACTGAGGAGTTTTTCAGGCGGTATAGCGCTAAAAATAGCACCTAAATACCGCCTGAAAATCTGCCCTTTTTCGGCCGCTAGCGGGGGTTAATACAGCACCACTAGCGGCCGAATTCCGCCGCAATTCCGACAGTATAGCGCTGCTCTTTTTAGCGGCGCTATACCGCCACCGCACCTCCACTGCCCTGTGTGAAAGGGGCCTTAAGGCCCTTTTCACACTGGTGTTTTTTTTAATCCGTCAACGGGCGGAGAAAAAAAAATGGACAAACAGACACCCATGTATTTCGATGGGCAAGCGGGTGTTAGTGAATGATCATCTGCTGACATGCGCCTTCATTAACATCCATTTTTGGAAACTCGATTTATCTTCCACTTAAAAAAAAAAGGAATTGGAACTAGATGTCAACAGACAAACGGTCCGTTTTAGGATCTGTTGGGCGCCGGCGCCCTGAGAATCAATGACTCATCAGCTGTCAGTGGGGTTTCACACTGACGGCCGAGTGTAAAAACATTTTCGGGCATTAAAAATGGAGAAGTAAAAAAACAAAACAAAAAAAACACTCGTGCCCCCACTCCCCCCCCTTAATCTATACCAGGCCCTTTTGGATTTTAAGGAGAACCCCACACCAAAAAAAAAAAAAGGCAAGCTCCCCTCCCCCAAATCTATACCAGACCCTTATCTGAGCATGCAGCCCAGCCATGAAAGGAAGCCCCCCCTATCCATACCAGGCCACATACACCCCAAAAACATATTGGGGACAAGGGCCACTTTTCCACAACCCTGGCTGGTGGTTGTGGAGTTCTGCGGTGGGGGGGGGGGGTATCAGAATTGTTTAATTAAATACAAAGATAACTGGGGCTCCTTCAAGTCTGGATCAGTTTTTCATCCGATTTTCTAAGCAAAAAAAAATGTGACTGAACGGATGAAGAAAATGGAACGCCCGTGTGAAAGGGCCTTACAGTGTGCCCTTATGCTGAGCTATGCAGCTCAATAGACAGAATAGCCCTAAGAGCTCTTTGGCAGCAGGGAGGTGCTGACATTCAACCATGTAAAGGGGCTGCACTGGGCGTGTCAAGCTCATGTGGGCCAACCTCTTGGGTGGCTATGCTGGTACACACCGGGTGAGTGGCACCACTTGGGAAAACGGACAGTGATGTATGATACCCATAAGGACCCTTACAGTATTGGGATATTGAAACCAGAACAGGTATACAAGACTCCAAACAAGGGGAGAAAGTGGAAATGTGTTCTACTTTACATTGAGATTTTTTTAAATGTTTAACTTTACATACACCTGTCTGCATGATTTTATTCTGTTTAAAGTAAAGCTCCACCACAAAGAAACAAACCATAGCCAATTAAAAGAAAAAAAAGAAAATTCTGCTGCAATCCTCACTTTCCATCTGGTGTGGTCCCACTGCATTACTTCCTTTCTGCCACTAGATGCCCCCCAGTCTTTCAGGTTGACAGCCAGCATAATTTTCCGTTACTCCAAGCCAGTGGTCTCCAAACTGCAGCCCTTTGCTTGCCTTTATCTGGCCCCTGGGGAGCGATTCCTCCCAATGACACCAACGATGGGGCACCATTCCTCCCAATGACACCAACAATGGGGCACCATTCCTCCCAATGACACCAACAATGGGGCACCATTCCTCCCAATGACACCAACGATGGGGCACCATTCCTCCCAATGACACCAACGATGGGGCACCATTCCTCCCAATGACACCAACGATGGGGCACCATTCCTCCCAATGACACCAACGATGGGGCACCATTCCTCCCAATGACACCAACGATGGGTCACAATCACTATATCTTTTTTTTTTTTTTTAACTTGGCTTAGAGCAGGGGTCTCCAAACTTTCCAAGTCATTCTGGTCTAGTTTCTCAGCCTGTGATTGGTCAGTGAAAGGAGATGAAGGATTGATGGTCTCATCTCTGTCGCAACACTTTCTCCTCCTATCAGCAGGCTTGTTCTAGTGTTAGAACTAGAGAACGGCATCAATGTATTTCTTTTATAACTACCCAGAGTTCATATTGAGGTCTGATTCACACTAATGTGATTTCAGATGTGACTCGTGGAAATCACATGGTTTTCAATATTGCCCATTCACATTAATTCAGCATGGCGCAATTTTGGAAAAGGGTCCTGCACCACCATCGTGAGATGCTAGTGACATTTTGGCTCCATAGACTTTAATTTGAAAGACACAAAAAATGCATCTACATAGGATTTTACATTTTATGTTACATTTTGATGCAATTTCAGTGAATTTTTTTTTTTTCCCGTCACAGCAAAAGTGCATCAAAAACGCACTACAAAATTGCACTGAAAATTTGATCAGTCACAGTAGCGTAAACTCAGCCTTAAAGAATTGAGAGTACCTGAGGGAGACACACAAGACGTATGGGGAGAACATTGTGCAGGTAGTGTGGGGCTCAAACCCAGGCGCTAGTTCTGCGAGGCAACACAACTCAGCTCTATGTGAAATACCATCATAAAAAACACACCAGAGCAAGCAGAGAAAAATGTGAAAGTGACGTGAAAAATGGCTTTTCGGGAACAGAGAACTTGCTGAAAACAAATGACAAATTCCTCTAATGTTACAGGCAGAGTGCCCAATGACCTGTGGATTGCAGCCCTGGCTACTAAATGGGTGATGTTTATGAACGTCCTCTGTGGCTGAGGAATCCGGACCACAGCAGGACACAGAGCGGCTCCCCGACAGAGCGGTCACGGTTCTGCAGAAGCCTTTGAAATGTGCCCAGCTTTATTGCTAAAGAGTTCATTCCTTTTTATTGCTTTAATAACATCACTGTGAATCATCTAGTCAGCAGTATTTCCAACTCAACGGAACTGTGGAAGGTTCTGGCCACGTTCCCTAGTTAAATCTCCTACACCTAGTACGAAGGATTGGCTTTGGAGGAAAACTGTAAAGGAAAAAGGGCCATAATGATGTAAAAGAAAAGAAATCTGGTACAATGAGATAATTTGCTCCAAACTCATGTCTGTTCCTTGACCACATCTATAAAGAGTTGTCAGCCGTCCCCCAACAGCCAGGAGAACTCCAAAGGTTTATTTCCTTCACTGATAGGAAACCGACAAATTCTACACAACTTTACAGAGTACACAGAGTAGAAATGTTATGTTGGTGATCATTGATCGGCACGTGGCCTTTTCACTGACATCAGCCCCCTTCAGTGAGCACAAAATAAGCCTTTGCTTTATCCATGCCGGGGAAAGCAACAGGTTCACCTAAAAAGCCCAACTCCAGGTTGGCCAGACTCCCCTAAAGCTGACACAGATGGATAGAATTTTAAACGAAAACATGTTTTACCCTTAGATTGATGCTCATTTAGTCTAGGGGAATCAGCTAGTTGTTTTAAAATCGAAGCAGTACTTACCGTTGTAGAGAGCGATCTTCTCCGCTTCCGGGTATGGGTCTTTGGGAGCGGGCGTTCCAATTTTGATTGACAGGCTTCTGATGGTCGCATCCATCGCGTCACGATTAGCCGATAGAAGCCAAACGTCGGTGTGGCTCTATACTGCGCCTGCGCACCAACGTTCGGCTACTTTCGGAAAATCGTGACGCGATGGATGCGACCGTCAGAAGCCTGTCGGAAGACTGTCAATCAAAATAGGAACGCCCATTCCCGCAGCCCATACCCGGAAGCGGCGGCGAAGATCGCTCTCTACAACGGTAAGTACAGCTTTGATTTTAAAACTAGCGGATTCCCCTTGACAAAATGAGCAGGAATCTAAGGTTAAAAAACGTTATTTCCAGGTGAACCTCCACTTTAACTACTTAAAGGGGTTGTAAAGGTTTGTTTTTTATTTTCTAAATAGGTTCCTTTAAGCTAGTGCATTGTTGTTTCACTTACCTTTTCATTCGATTTCCCTTCCTTTTTTTTTCTTTGTCTGAATTTCTCACTTCCTGTTCCTCATCAGTAAGATTTCCACCATCATCCGAGCTGTTCTGGCTGGGGGCTAGTCAGCGGGCTCGCCCCCTCCCTTGGGACTACATCAGCGTCTCCCCGCAGGGATGTAGTCCAAAGGGAGGGGGGCGAGCGCGCTGACTAGCCCCCAGCCAGAACAGCTCGGATGATGGTGGAAATCTTACCGATGAGGAACAGGAAGTGAGAAATTCAGACAAAAAAAAAAACATTTAGAAGGGAAAGCGAAGGAAAAGCTAAGTGAACCAACAATGGACTAGCTTAAAGGAACCTATTTAGAAAATAAAAAAACAAACCTTTACAACCCCTTTAAAGACCAGGCCTTTTTCTGACACTTGTTGTTTACAAGTTAAAAACATAGTAATCAGAATAAAATTGAATCCGTTATGGTGTTTTTTTTAGGGTCATGTTATCTTAAAAGGAAAAAACAATTACATGGGTCACATTAGTTGAAATGAATAGTTGTTACATAATACACATGCGTGTAATTGACCTATAAAAAGACGGGAACACACACACTGCCATAGAAGGGACACAAGACGGGACAATTTTACACGTAGTGCTGCACTGCACTGAATTATATGAGAATATGTGCTGGCAGCCATGCGGACTTCCTTCTGAAAATGCTTTGTGTTTGGCTGTCCCTGGCCTCAAACCCTTCGGAATCTCAAACACCCAGGAATGATTACACTGTTAGTAAATCAGAATTCCTGGCCCACCTACTTGTTCTGGAAACAAAGAATTAAAGCAGCATAATACCCAGCCAACCAGCTTTTCCAGCTGTCCGGAGTGGCACTAAAAATGCTGTGAGCTGTCCAGAGTAGAAGTGCTCAGCTCTGGTCCTCAAGGCCCACCAAGTCTACACGTGTAGACGAGGGGAGGTAAAAATAGACTGTTGGGCTGCACACCGTAAACTGACTGCAAAGGCAGCCAGGTGGGTTCCACACAACGAGGTTGCGATGTCTTGTTTTGCATTGCAGCAAAAATGATACCTCTCTGAATGTGACCCATTTAGGTGAATTCCCATTAAAAAACCCTGTTGGACTGTACAAAAAAAAAAAACACAAACAGGTATTCAGGAAAGAACCTGTCAGCCACACCTGTACCCTTCTCTGAAAAGCAATACATTATGGACGAGTCACTTTTCAGAGAGCAACATAGATGTAAACTAAGCCTAAAGGGCCCATACACGCGATCGGAATTTCTGATGGAAAAAGTCCGACTCACTTTTTCCATCGGAAATTCCAACCGTGTGTATGCCCCATCGGAGTTTAAATACAGAACATGTTCCATTTTACTCTGATGGAATTACGTAGGAATTCCAATGTGCTTTTGGCTGGGTAAAAGCCTGATCGTGTGTACGTGGCATAAACACGTGGCATTGACCCTCCCTTCTAGATTGTAAGCTCTAACGAGCAGGACCCTCTGATCCCTCCTGTATTGTTTTGTGACTGTACTGTCTTCCCTGATGTAAAGCGCTGCGCAAACTGTTGGCGCTATATAAATACTGTATAATAATAATAATAAAGGCTACAAAGTGAATGGCCACAGCAGGAATCAACTGCTTCCCGTTTCTGACAGATCTGAGCAGCAAGACGAGGCTGCCAAGCCCATACACTTCAATGATAGGCTGCCAGCAGTCAAAAGTTATTAGTGTTATTCATAGTAGTTGACACAACCAGTGATTACCTGCAGGGATCTAGGCTGGACACACACAGTAGCAAGAATCAGAAGGTTGCTGCCACTGCCATTTGCAGTGTGGCAAAATGGGCATGTGAATGTAACCTAAAGCTGGGTATACACGCATCAAAAAATTGCAACGTTCAGCAGGAAACTGACAAATTTCAATCTGTGTACCTCTGTATGGTCAAAATAAATTGGTTGTTAAACCGGATTCTGCTGAGAGGCCCCTGCTGGAAAACCAGAATTCAATCAGAGCATGCAGCCAGTGGCTACAGCGGTGATCAGTGTATTCCAATTGGGAAGAAGGGTCCACGCTGTCACTAATACAATAGCACAGCGGGGGAGAATTCTGAATCCACATTGTTTTTGTGAATACAGGGATCTGTGACTTTTTTGCTCAACCTGCTGGCTGAAGCAAAGAAAACTCCTCTTGTATATCCAGCTTAGGTCTTAGGCACAACTTGAGGAGTTCCAGCCTCCCCTCGCCCCTCAAAAAATAGTACCGTATTTATCGGCGTATATCGCACACTATTTTCCCTTAAAATAAGGGTAAAATCGTGGGTGCGCGATATACGCCGATAGCCGCTTCCCGCGCTCAGTTTGAAATCCTGCGCCGACATATACCGAGTGCAGTACACTCGGCTAGTCTCGGCTTCGCTCGCGCTCACGCATAAACGTCACAGAGCGTGAGCTAAGCCGAGCCTTGCCGAATGTACCCGAGTGTACTGCACTCGGTATATGTCGGCGGAGGCGTTCGAACTGAGCGCGGGAACCCGACTTGAGGCGCACGCTGGAGAAGCCGGGAGGACACCATCGAGGTCGCAGACGGACTATGGACGCTGGGAAGACACCAAAACTGTAAGTAATAAAATCATATAACTTTTTTTTTACAGGAATTTCGGGGGCAACTTTAGGGGTGCGCGGTATACGCGGAAGCGAGTTATACCGAGATAAATACGGTAATAGTAGTCAGCTACTACAAATACCGTAGCTGCTGACTTTTAATACAAGGACACTTGCCTGTCCAGGAATCCAGCGCTGACCCCACCTGAGCCGATTGTTCAATTGGCTTTGGGTCCAGGCGCTGGCATCTTAACCAAGGGAAACAAAGGGAACCGCAGTGATCCGACTGGAAGTGGGAACCTGTCAAAACCAGGTACCCGCTCCACCCCAAAAACTGGCAAAACATCCCCTTATGGGTGAAGCTCTGCTTTATTAAAGTGGAATGTGCCCATTGGGACAGACTGCTTTGGGTGACCATTCAGGAAGAGGAGCAAAATCTCACTGATGAGGGTTTAGACGGCAAAATTATACCAAGAGAGGCTTCAAAACACTGCTCACTCAGAAACTGTATAAATATATAAAGTTTTGACTGAAGTTACACTTTAAGCAGAGCGTTTGGGCGTCTATCTAAAACCAACAAGAAGGTTTAACTTGTAAACTTCTGAACTCTCGTTATAAATCTGGAATACTACAAAGGCTCCATTTTCCCAGCAGTTTCTGTTTGAGCAAGCTAAGAGTACAAGTCCAAATGTGCTCCTGGAATTCTGCAATGCAGCGGCTTTTGCAGCCACACCACCTTCTCCAAGAATGTAGCTGAATCATACCTTAAAATTAGGGAGTCCTCCCTGCCAGAGAAAATTCCCAGAGAACTTCCTTCACATTCTGCATGCTCACATACAACCATTATTAATGAGCTCAGGCAGGCAGGAAGAGATTGCACAAGTCCCCACAGGAACCGCCAGATCAAAAGCAATTATTAGTCTGCATCAAACGCCGCGACCATACTTTATATGGAGTTCTGTAAGAAAGTGTGTTCGCAGAACTGGAATGAAAAGCAGCATAAAATACACATAAAAAAATAAAAATAGCAGCTGGGGGTAATCGGCAAAATCTCCCAACTATTCCGGAAGCACCATTCTAATGGACACTAAATTTATCTTCTGCGTCTCAGCCTTATATTTGAATTAAGTGCAGGAGAAGTATGCTTTCAGAGCCAAGGCCCCTTTGCTTAAAGCGGTGTTCCACGCCACCGCCAAAAAAAAAAAAGCCAGCAGCATAGAAGTCTAGGGCCCAGATTCTCAAAGGACTTACGACGGCGTAGCGCCATGTACGCCGTCGTAAGTCCGAATGAGAGGCGTCGTATCTATGCGGCTGATTCTTGGAAGTCTTACACCGTCGTATCTTGGGGTGCATATTTAGGCTGGCCGCTAGGTGGCGCTTCAGTAGATTTCCGCGTTGAATATGCTAATGAGCTAGATACGCCGATTCACGAACGTACGTGCGCCCGGCGTAGCAAGATACGTCATTTACGTAAGACATACGCCGGCGTAAAGTTACCCCTCATAAAGCAGGGGTAAGTCATGTTAGGTATGGACGTCGGAAACGTCGGAACAGCGTAGTGTTTTACATCGTTTGCGTAAGTCGTCCGTGAATGGGGCTGGACGCAAGTTACGTTCACGTCGACTAGGCATTGAGCAGGCGTAATTTAATTTGAAAATTCAACGTGATACTGAGCATGCGCGCGCATGCGCCATTCGGAAAAAGCGTAATTTACATGGGGTCATGATTAGTTTACATAAAACACGCCCCCGTTCCTCATTTGATTTAGGCGCGCTTACGCCGGCTAAATTACGCTACGCCGCCGTAACTTTAGAGGCAAGTGCTTTGTGAATACAGCACTTGCCTCTCTAAGTTGTGGCGGCGTAGCGTAACTACGATACGCTACGCCCGCCTACATTTACGCCGCTGACTGTGAATCTGGCCCTAGGTGTCTGTAATGTGCAGGCACAGCCAGAGTAGCGAGACTTTTGGTGCTGGTTGAAACAATCACTGGAAGTCACAGCCATCAAATCATGAGTATGCATCTGCGCAGGAGAGTGAGATCAGTCAAGTCTGGGCAAAGGGTCAAAAATATAATAGGCTAACTTTAGTACTAAAGCCAAATACATAAGGACCGAATGCCAGGTGACATCGACCGGTTCACCTGGCTGTCGGACGAGCATGCTGGAAGACCAGCAGCCGACCACAGCCAACTTTTGATCAGTGCTGGAGGATGTGGCATCTCCTTGTCAGAACGCAATAGTTTAGCGGGCGAGAACGCTGTACTAACATTGGATTGTTCGTACAGTGGTTCAGACTTGAGCGGTGTGTACTAGGCTTTACCCTTTAAAAAGGGAAAGGCAAGGTACTAATACAACACCAAATTATGCAGCACTTTACATATACTGTACATACATATACTCTGTACGTTCACACCAGCCCCTGTCCTCAAGGAGCTTACCATCCAAGGTCAGCAACTCACATGCATATATAAACATACTTGGGCAAATTTAGACCAGATCCAATTAACCTACCAGCATGTCTTTAGAGTGTGGAAGGAGACCGAAGTACCCGGAGGAAACCCACACAGGCACACAGAGAAAATGCAAACTCCAGGCAGGTAGTGCCACGGTTGGGATTTGAACCGACAACCCCAGTGCTGTCAGGTGGCAGTGCTTAGGCTGCATTCACACCTGAGCGTAGCGTTTTGCGGCGTTTTTTACTGGGACAAAACGCTGTGTTTTTTACCACGATTTTTTACAGGTCTAGGGTCACCAATGTAAAACGCCCAAATTCGAGCGACAAAAAAGGGTCCAGAACTTGTTTGGGCGTCAGGCGTTTTGTAGTGGAGATGTGAACCATCTCCATAGAGAATAATGTATTTTTTCCCCTCTAGCGTTTTGGGGCGTTGCGCTTCAGGCGACAAAACGCTCAGGTGTGAATGCAGCCTTAGGACAGCCTATAAAGTCACCAATTAGACTGTACAGTGCTCAAGCTTTCTTCCGGAAAAAAAAAATCCTGCCAGCTAAAAAGTGAGCTGGGGCACATTATTCCCACCAGCGCTCTTCATCATCCAAGTTTCTGTTATCTATAAGTGAGCGAAAAAAAAAAAAATGGTGCTGCAAAACAAGGCAAATATAGATGTGTATCAAATCAGAGGGATTTGCCCTTTAATGTTTTAGTTGTGTTCAGGGGAAATGCAATTCAGTGAAGAAAACACGTTCAGCGCTGTCCTCAGAGATCCATTTCTGTTTTACACTGCAAATTATTCAAAGGAAATTGGGCATTTAGAAAAGCCACAGGTACGGCTCTCAGAGATACACAACGGTTGTACTCGGCGCATTCACTGACCGTTAATGGCTGCTTTCTCGGTAAAAGCCTCCGTCCACTTAATGCTATCTAATTACTTCCTGGCTACAGGAGCAATGGAATGGAGCTACAAGAACATTACTCAGTTTATTGAGGTATGCGATGAATAAGCACTATGCAAGAGTAATGGTTTTAACACAAAATAAATCTATGGCAAGAGGCCAGAATTCTACAGAATAATAATAGGATATCCATATTGTGTGCATACAGGATCAATGAAACCGATCAATACTCAGTCACTAAGCCGGACTCGGGTATCTTCACCAAATTCACTATCTTTCAACAGGGAAAGCAGATTAAATGACCCAATACAATGTTCTACAGAGGATATAATCTTCCATTGCGGATTACTTTGCGTATCTATACAGAAGGGTCACAAGGGGGAGGGGTTAAAGTATAAGTCAACCAATTGTAATTCCACCTAAAAGGGGTTCCCATATTAGAAGGCATGTGTAAAAAGTATATTTCCGTCGTACAAATATTATACTAATAATTAAAAAAATTATATACCCCAAAACGTGTCAGCTGGTTTTGTAAGGTTTCTTTGTAGCATGAGAGTTCCATTGTGTTGAAGACCTTTTGGTTCCTGAGTTTACATGCAACACTTTCTCATTCGTTGCTCTTGTATGTACCGTACTCTCTTCCTACTGAAGTGCTCTTGATAATGCACTAGGCCTTTGCGCCTTTCTGTTTTACTTTTATTATTGTGCAGTTGCAAAATTCCCAGATCTCAGAAAGGGCAGCATTGCTTAACCACTTAAAGCGGAGGTTCACCCATAGCCAACACATTTTCCCCTTAGCTTCATGCTCGTTTTGTCTAGGGGAATCGGCTAGTTGTTTTAAAATATGAGCAGTACTTACCCGTTTACGAGATGCATCTTCTCCGCCGCTTCCGGGTATGGGCTGCGGGACTGGGCGTTCCTTCTTGATTGACAGTCTTCCGAGAGGCTTCCGACGGTCGCATCCATCGCGTCACGATTTTCCGAAAGAAGCCGAACGTCGGTGCACAGGCGCAGTATAGAGCCGCACCGACTTTCGGCTACGAGTGACGTGATGGATGCGACCGTCGGAAGCCTCTCGGAAGACTGTCAATCAAGAAGGAACGCCGGTCCCGAAGACCCATACCGGGAAGCGACGGAAGAAGATGCATCTCGTAAACGGTAAGTACGGATCATATTTTAAAACAACTAGCCGATGCCCCTAGACAAAACGAACATGCATCTAAGGGGAAAAGATACAAAAAAACCTAATTGGGTGAACTCCCGCTTTAAGACCCGGACCTTTATACAGGTAAAGGACCTGGCCAGTTTTTGCGATTCAGCACTGCGTCGCTTTAACTGAGAATTGCGCGGTCGTGCGATGTGGCTCCCAAACAAAATTGGCGTCCTTTTTTCCCCACAAATAGAGCTTTCTTTTGGTGGCATTTCATCACCTCTGCGGTTTTATTTTTTGCGCTATAAACAAAAATAGAGCGACGATTTTGAAAAAAATTCAATATTTTTTACTTTTTGCTGTAATAAATATCCCTCAAAAAGATATAAATAAAAAAAACACACTTTTTTTTTCCTCAGTTTAGGCCGATACGTATTCTTCTACCTATTTTTGGTAAAAAGCTGAAAGGAGCCTCCAATACAATGGGAGCAGGACAGAGAGTTGAAGATTCTGCTTGGATTTATAAATAGCTGGTGTCTGCTCTGTCCATGGAATAGTAAAATTATAGCAATGGTGGTCATATCTTGGAACCATTGACCTGCCATCATTGCAGCCTCGCCAGTGTCAGATTATCCCTGCTGTCTCCGAGGGAAGAGGAGGAGCGAGCTTCACTGAATTAGAGTCGCGATCTCCTGTGTACCCGGCGCTCCGTCACTCACAGTCACGCCTTCTGGTCCTGCTCATATGATAGACAGAACAGTGGCCCAATGCGGGGCCAGGAGGCGTGGCTGTGCGTGACAGAGTGCCGCGTACACAGGAAATAGCGGCTCTATGTAATTCAGTGGTGCTCGCTCCTCTTCCCTCAGACGGCAGGGATCGGCGTATAACACGCACCCATGATTACCCCCTGAATTTAAGGGGGGGAAAAGTGTGTGTTATACGCCGATAAATACGGTAACAAACATGTTATACTTACCTGCTCTGTGCAAGGGTTTTGCACAGAGCAGCCCGATCCTCTCCTTCCCCTTCATCAGATGCCCCCATAGAGAGCCGCTTTCCATGGGGCACTTGTGCAGTCACGCTCCCAAGTCCCGCTGCTGCATCCATCCTGCTCCCGTGTCACTGAATTTGATTGACAGCAGAAGGAGCCAATGGCTCCCACTGCTATCAATCTATCCAATGAGGACAGACAGCCGCTGGTCTTGTGCACATCGCTGGAATAAATGGGCCTATGTAAGCAAAGGGGGGGTCTCTGGGGGCAGCAAAGGTGTATTAAGGTGAAAAACCTGAAGACTCGTGAATCCCCCCTACTCGGTGTCCACCCCCTTCCCCTCCAATCCCGTTCGATATCCCTCTCTTCTGTCCCTCTGGACTATACTCTTTATACTTCTTGGGGCTTGGCCCTCCACTTTAAGCCTTCCTCCCTACTTCTCTTCACCCTCTTATGTTATTTGGAAAAGAAGGGGGGTGGGGCCGCGGCTGGGACGGTGTGTGGGAGATTACTGGTGGCGAAGGGGCTTTGCAGTGGGCATGTGTTACGATGATGTTCTCTGACCGATGTGGCTTGGCCCTGCTGCGGGTGGGTCTGGCCCGCGGGCCGGTGCGTGCATGGGCCGGTGGGAGGGTACTCCCCGCGGCGGCGGCGCCCGTGATTGATAGACTTATTTGTACTGTACAGTGTCTGTAAATATAACTTTGTAACTGGCTGTGTTGTTGCGGGATCCTGTGTGGGCCTGCTCCTTTGTTGTATAAATAAAATAAAAAACTGAAGACTTTACAAACCCTTTAGGGCTAGACACATCAAAACCTATGGGGCCAAAAAAACACCATGTTGCACCAAAGTAGTGCCTTCACCTTTTTACAAGTTTAGAAATGGGCCCTAGACAATGATGGGATTCCACCTGTCCTGTGCAGTTTCAAAACGAATCACAAGGTGTGAATGAGGACCAAGTAAACCTTTCTATTTAGCACATTCTCTCATTTAAACAAATACAGACCTTTCAAAGAAGAAACTGCATTAGGAGGGTCAGCGTGGGAGCCGGGAAATGTTTTCAGATGCAATAGGAAACAAAGCATCCTCAGCATCTATTTAGATGTGCATGATTCTGTCTCATCCATGCCGGCCCGTAGTAAAAGAGCCCAGGGACTGTGCACTTGTTTTATTTATTACAAGTAATTATATAGTGCCATATATTGTACATTCACATCAGTCCCTGCCCCCCAAGGAGCTTCTAAGGTCCCCAACTCACAATCATACATGCACATACTAGGGCCAAATTAGACAGGAGCCAATTAAGCTACCAGCATATCTTTGGAGTGTGGGAGAAAACCGGAGTACACGGAGGAAACCCACACAGACACAGGGAAAACATGTAAAATTCCAGGCAGGTATTGTCGTGGTTTGGATATGAACAGATTACCCTAGTGCTGCTAGGCAGAAGTGCTAAACACTTAGCCACCGTATGGCCCATAATGGGGGGGGGGGTGTAATTTAGCAAGATTGATGATCCCATTACAGCTCCCAAATTAAAGCAACAGAGAAGAGCAAAGCAAGGGGTTAAATGTCCAAGTTTGTCTAGATACATGGAAGGAGTCGAGTTATGGGAAAAGTACAATTTCAGGCGACAAGAGAAAGTCAGAGAACTGCGAATACCATCCCGGAAACTCCACCCAAGTTTAATGTCAGAAAACCATTAAAAAAATCCTTATTCTACTGTAAGAAACACATTTGCCATCGATAGGTACATCTTAAGTAGCAAAAAAATAAAAAATAAAAAATCATGAGGAAACCGGCAATGGGATCTCTGCTAAAGGAGACCTCTAAATGGGTTGGGTACAGTTGCCCCGCTACCCAGAAGAGCTTTGCACCAACACGGGATCGGGGGCCAGCAGGCAATACTGGGGAAGTAGAATCAGACATCTGGTATAATACCTCTGGTACCGTGTCTTTTATTTTATTGTTAGTACACAGTTGCATTTTAGCCTATTCTTTTGTTCTCATTCATTTGTTTTTTATTGAGTAGGAAAGGGCTTTAGTTGCTGTCTGAAATGAGCAGATAGGGAGATTTCCCATCAGTTCCTAATCTGGTAAAACAAAGCTGAAAACCTGAAAGAGGTTCTAACCCTTCCACACTGCAGAACAAGTCCTTATTGTTGTGTTCACAATAGATATATTCTCCTCCCTTCTAAAGCGACACAGACAGCAATAAAAACCTGATGAAAATGAGAAAGAGGGTCTAGTGCCGGTTTGTACCAATAACCTTCAACTGATGAAGCCTCATCGTAACCTCCAAAAATATCTATAGAATTATAAGAAAAAAAAAAAAAAAAGGAAGATGTTGGAGAATTAAACCCTTTACCACCCAATGGTGAAATGCACTCGGGTTGTCTGGTCGGTACTCCTATTAATTATGAAATTTTCTCCCTGCTGGATATTTAATCTATACTACGGAGAAAGCAAAGTGAGAATAGAGAACACCCATTGGTAGGTGGGAGGAGAGCCGGACACTACAAATGGGGGATATCACCACAAATGGGGGATACCACTGACGCTCCCAAGGGTCATAAGATGTCACTTAGTCCATCAGATTCCATCTACAACTGAAATACTTTTGCATGGACTGGCCCTTTAAGTGGTCTTTCAAAGGATAAAGAAAAACAAAAAATATATCCAAAGTCAAGGCACTGAAAAAATGACAAATGTTTAAACAAATGTGGGTCAAGCACAAGCGACGTCCTCACCAACACCCAGACCTAATGACAGGATGAGTTTCTCTCAAGTACATGCATCTGTGTGCCAACACTCCTGTTCTC
The DNA here is from genome assembly GCF_905171775.1 of Rana temporaria. Lineage (NCBI taxonomy): Eukaryota > Metazoa > Chordata > Amphibia > Anura > Ranidae > Rana > Rana temporaria. The sequence goes on from NC_053493.1 coordinate 50,312,093, forward strand.
CAGTCTGATTCAGCAATCCCGCTCTATCTGCAGTGCATTCATTTCACTACGACGTCGGAGAAGTAAAAGTGAAGGTCACCTGTGATCGGTCACCTCACAGACCGTTCGAGATGTTGGGTACTGACCTGATTGTTCCAGGCACAGTAGAGATTGCAGAGAAGGTTCCAATTGGGGCTGAGCACACAGTCAAATATGCCGAATTGGGCCATGCCAGCTTAGGACGCAGTGTGCATCTCTGACTCAGCTTGCCATGTATTCGATAACAGGAGAGCAATGCAGAATCAAAACGAAAAGTCCTTCCTCTCCCTCTGACTCCATCCACTCAGCACATTGCCAGCAGCAGCAAACACAAAGCTTTACCAATCAGTGAGCACAGCTCAGGTAGCAGCAGAGAAGTCCCAGCACCGGTGTGAGAAGAAGCTAAAAGGAATCTAAAGTCTTAAAGCCCACTGGCCCCATCCACCAAGCCTGACCACTAGTCCCGAAAAATGATCAACATACACAGGGAAAATATCAGCTTTTGCAGCAGCAGAGTGCTGTGCTATGCTAGTCATAGACAAAACAGAGGTTTACATTTAGGGGGATACAGTTTATTGAAGAAAAAAAGGTGAAATGGCGCAAAGGTCAATCAGGCATAGTCTCTATTAGGGGTACAACGGATCAAAAAACTCACGGTTCGGATCAGGAGTCACGGATCGGATCATTTTTCGGATCAGCAAAAATAAAAAAAATAAAAAAAAAATCCCCCCCACCGCAATATCCACATCTCCCCCCCCCCCCCCCCCCCAACTATAGTACCCCCTCGGTGCAGACACCCCCCCTCCTCTCAGTACAGTGACCCCTCCTCTCAGTACAGTGACGCCCCCTCCTCAGTACAGTGACCCCCCTCCTCTCAGTACAGTGACCCCCCCCCAGCTAGTACCGACAGACGAGCGGTGTGTCCCACGAGTGCGGGCTCCTCCTCTGTGGGTGTAAACAGAGGAGGGCCGCCGCCGGGTGTACCAAGATGGCCGCGGTTCCGGAGCTAGGCCGAAGCCGCGGCCTTTCCTAATGTTACGGCGGCGGCTCCGGAGCAAGGCCGAAGCCCGACCTTTCCTAGCGTTATGGTCGCGGCTCCGGAGGTAGGCCGAAGCCGCGGCCATAACATTAGGAAAGGCTGCGGCTTCGGCCTAGCTCCGAAGCCGCCACCGTAACATTAGGAAAGGCCGCGACTTCGGCCTAGCTCCGGAGCCGTGGCAATCCGCGGATCACAGTGTGTTCTGATCCGAAGGGGGTGACCCGTTCGGATCACTGATTAACTGTGATCCGTTACACCCCTAGTCTCTATATGACAAGTCGTCAAATACTGTATTTGTTGGCGTATAAGACTACCTTTTACACTTAAAAAAAAATGGCCAAAAAGCCAGGGTCAGCTGCTCAGATGCCTGCTGGATGTGCGGTAACACTGTATGTAGCTTCGGCTACATACAGTATATACCGCTTAGCCAATCCCGGTTAGCGATTTATTCAAATGAATACAGAGCCTTCTCGGATTGGAGTAACAACCTCTGCCAATCCGCCTGCTCGGATTGGCTTTGAGAGTCAGAGAGGCGTGGGCTGATGTTACAGCCTCTGCCAATCCAAGCAGGCTTTGTATTCATTAATAGAATACATCACTCTCCGTGATTGGCTCCAGCAAGAAGGAAGAAGAATAAGGCTCCAGCTTCAGCAAGAATTAAGAAGTATATGGCTCCAGAAGGAAGAAAATTAAGCATTGGAAGCCTCTGGTGAGTACAGGAAAAAAAAAATAATCTTAAAACTGTAAAAGTTAGAGGGTCGTCTTATACACCGGCAAAATACGGTACCATATGCAGGGCAGGAGGCACAGTCTCTATGAATATGCATGAACGGCAGCTACCATTAAAGCAGAAGCACAACTCTGGAAGATATAATGGAGAAAAGCAAGTGCATTTGTTGTAGCAAGACAAAACAGCCAAATGGCTACTTACAAGGCGATGGCATGAATGGGCATATAGGTATATAAAGGTCTGAAGTCACTTGACGGTCCGTGAGATAGATGGCTTTGTCCCAGATGGTAGATCGCTGGAGGATAAGGCAGCGTTCTGCAGGAAAATCCTTCGGCTGGCAGACATGGGAAGGGATCTGAAGAAACAGCGGATGCTGTGAAACGCGTTATCCCATTGGCCCAAATTACTCCCACGTCACTTCCGGTTTACGCTGCGCTCCACGCTGAGGCGCACTTCCGGTTCCGCCTCTCCGGAGGTTGCTGTAATTACACGGCTTGCATGCCTGCCAGCCGAAGGATTTTCCTGCAGACATTCCACCGCTGCCTTATCCTCCATCTGGGACAAAGCCATCTATCTCACGGACCGTCAAGTGACTTCAGACCTTTATATGCCCATTCATGCCATTGCCTTGTAAGTAGCCATTTGGCTGTTTGTGTTGCTACAATAAATACACTTAATACTGCACTTAGTCTGGCGCTCCTTGCTTTTATCCAGGATACAGCTTATTGGCCAATTATATAGATCAGGGGTCTTCAAACTACGGCCTTCCAGTTGTTCAGGAACTACAATTCCCATCATGCCTAGTCATGTCTGTGAATTTCAGAGTTTTACAATGCCTCATGGGATGTGTGGTTCTGCAACAGCTGGAGGGCCGTAGTTTAAGGATCCTTGATATAGATCAAACTCTGTTAGATTGGAGTGCAACTGTCCTCTACTTCAGGCAATACAATGGCCACTTCTTTAGGCAATACTACATGAAAAAAAGACAAAGTGCCTTAAAGTGGAGTTCCACCCAGAAATATAACATTACATCAGTTTTTAAAAAATGTCATTAGTCCTTTACATAAAAAAATATTTTTTTTTAGATGCCTTCAAAGTGTTGTTGCTAGGCAGAATAGTTAATGTTCCCTCTTCCTGCACCTAGGTGCTTAATGCTTCCTAACCTACACCGCACAGACTCCTGGGAATGTAGTGGGTGTAACTTTCCAGGAGTCTGTGCACTTCCCAGTCTCAAAGAATCATGTGACTTGGACAGCACAGGTGCTGAAACCTGATCTGACACTGCTTGTGCAGCACTGAGCATGTTCGAGATCTGCAAGGCTGAAATCCAGGAAGTCATACAGGCTGGCTTCATGATGCCCACACTTAAGATGGCCCCAGTCAATTTCTATTTTATAAAGTGTCTAAATGCTGTAACAACCTAACAAAACGGACCTTAGTTTACAGACTAACTTTACTAGAATACATTAAGCTTGTGTATTACAGGGGTATTCATATTTAAAAAGTGAAATTGTGGCCGGAACTCCGCTTTAACAGTTGCACTGCAATCTATATCAGGGTTTCTCAACCAGGGTTCCTGGAAACTCTATGGTCCCTCCAGGAGGTTGCTAGGGGGTCCATTGAGCAATGAGCAAATTCTTCCTCTCAGACAAGTTCTCACTGACACCATTGATCTTTTTAGCTATCTGTAAGGAGGTAATTCTTCCCAATTCCCACTGACCATCATAATAATGAGTTGTAGATGCAGTATATTCATTTTAAAGCAGAGGTTCCTTGAGACCAGAAAGTTATTTCAAGGGGTTCCTCTGTGTTGAAAAGATTAAGAAAGGCTGATTTATATAGTTAGCCAGTGAACTATCACCCTAAACCCAAAAATCAAAATGCCTGGATCAGGGCAAAATACCAGCAGCAGGATATATGAAATAAAAATCTGTTGGTGAGTAGTTAGAATGTAAGCAAGCCAGGCGTGAACTCCAATCAGGCTCCACCTAGAACTAAAATAACATCTGGGCAGAGAAGTCCTTCAATGGAAGCACATGTTCCATAGTTCCCAAAAAGTATCGTCTCACTTTTAAAGTGGTTGTAAACCCTTACAAACATACAGAGAAGTGACTATCCTCTGGTGATGCAGATGAAGCAAATCCACCTACACAGGTTGTACCTGTTTATCTGTAGCTCTATTCTCTGCAGCCACCTATTAAGCCCTCCAAAGTCCAGCGTTTACACAGCATTTCTGAGCTTTAGAAGGCAGTGGGCTGGATCTGATGCATAGCGTACAGCAGTGAGCGAGGCGTAATCTGAGACCTGAGTGGAGGGAAAAGACCCCCCCCCCAGAGGTGCAATGGATCGTCATTGATCCATGATTCAAACGGGTCAACATCCGCAGATCGGCACACCAAGCTATCTGCGGATTGAGCCCATAGGAAAGGCCGCGGCTTCGGCCTAGCTCCGGAGCGGCAGCCATCTTGGTACACCCGGCGGCGGCCTAGGTGAGCTCCCCAGAGCGGCGCGCTGACAGGGGAGATGTGGACATTACAGTATGGGGGGGGGGGAGATGCAGACAGTACAGTATGGGGGGGAGAGATGCGGACAGTACAGTATGGGGGGGGAGATGCGGACAGTACAGTATGGGGGGGGAGAGATGCGGACAGTACAGTATGGGGGGGGAGAGATGCGGACAGTACAGTATGGGGGGGGAGAGATGCGGACATTACAGTATGGGGGGGGAGAGATGCGGACATTACAGTATGGGGGGGGATGTGGACATTACAGTATGGGGGGGATGTGGACATTACAAGGGGGGGGTGTGGACATTACAGTATGGGGGGAGATTTGGACATTACAGTATTGGGGGGGGAGATGTGGACATTACAGTATGGGGGGGGGGGAGATGTGGACATTACAGTGGGGACTATATATGGTGGTGATCCGAAAAATGATCCGATCTGTGACTCTGATCCGAGGAACGATCTGAACCGTGAGTTTTTTGATCCGTTGCACCCCTACCCCCCCCCCCTCACAAACGCACACCTATGGCTGTCAACCAACTGCTGTGTGCTGCAGAAGGGGGCTGGGCCTCTCCCGTGAACAAATTGTGCCCGCATAGATACAGACAGTATAGCAATGAGAGAGACAAAAATCGTACTAGGTGCTTTGGATTGAGGCAAGTACGCACTCTAGAAGATATGCTTTGTTCATTTTTTATTTCAACCACTTTAAACAAGACTAGTTGCCCCCACAATTTTGCACAAAGTTTTCCACTCTGGAAGTAGAATAGTTATATATCAGTATGTTAAACAATAAACCTACGAAAAAGAAGAGGTGTTGCCCATACTTACTCATATACCCCAATTTTCTAATCAGCATTATAAAACATGGTTACTACAGCAACGCCTGCACTTCTCCTTGGCTTCAGTTTTACTACACGAGCGCCAACATGGCTGGCATTCTTCTCAGTACATTCAACCAATAGGAAAAAATGTCTGTCCCTGAATTAAGCACTCTTCTACAATACACATCTTTAGATCCTGAAAATATAAGTATATTACAATGTACCATATATTATGACGTATACTGTCGCCTTTTGTTTCAAATTTATTGGCCTACTAAAAGAGAGACCCTCTATGGTTTATGTTAATATGTAGAACATGTTTTATTGCTGTGTAAATCTTCACATATTAGTCTTTTACAGACTTTTGATGAATGTTTGATCAGATAAGTATGACTGGAAGACGGATAACATCAGGCATCCCCCGTACACCCCCGGTGCTGTTCATGACCGCAAGAAAATTGTTTTTGCACACGATGGTGAAGGCTTTCTTTAGAAAATTAAAGGGTCACTAAAGGAATTTTTTTTTTTAGCTAAATAGCTTCCTTTACCTTACTGCAGTACTGGTTTCATGTCCTCATTGTTCGTTTTTGCTTTGAAGTAGCTGTAATTCTGCTGTGATCTCCACACTTCCTGGTTGCTTGTTTCCTTATAACCATCGTACTGGGAGCTTTCTCACGGTGGTCTAAGCTGTCATTACTGTGTGTCTAAAACTCCTCAGAACCAATCAGATTCATTTTAAAAACAAAACACTGCCCTGGATTTGTTTGTTTTTGTTCTGTGAGTCTTCCCGACTCACCTCTCACCCGGAACTTCATGTATGTACCTTTAAAACCGAAAGTGAACTAGAGGCACATTATATGATAGATTAAATTCAATTTTTAATCATTTTTAAAAGGAATCAGTAAACTTTTATGTCTCTATACCCAATAAACAGTAATTTCAGCAAAAAAAAAAATTTGCCTTTAGTGACCCTTTAAGTAAAATTTTGCTTTTAAGTTATTTGTGCATTCAGGACCCGTGTTTTGGCCAGTATCTGGCAAGGTCTCAGGAGCCAATAAATCATGTCTTTGAAGTGTAGAAGGAAACCAGGTTACCTGGAGAAAGGGCTACAGACGGACGCCTTCCATTCCAATCAGTAGGGAATCTGCCAGCTAATCTCCGGCTGACTGCAGCATAGCGAAGTTATACCCAACTACCCTCCAACCTGGTCTGCCCAGAAGAGGACGCAGTCCATTTAAACCCATAGGATTGCATGGACCTTCCAATCAGGGCCACCTGACAAGCAGACACTGGCGGACCTGTTTGGGTGTGGTGGAGAGAGCGCGAGCGAGAGAGAGAGTGCGCGAGAGAGCGCGAGCGAGAGAGAGAGCGCGCGAGAGAGCGCGAGCGAGAGAGAGAGCGCGCGAGAGAGCGCGAGAGATTTTTTGCCAAAAATATGTAGCAGAATACATATTGATGTAAAGTTATAAAGACGTTTGATTTTTTTTTTTTTTTTATGCGTTTTCTAGCAGAAAGCATGGCTTTTTTTTTTTTTTTTTTTTTGATATAGTGCAAAAAAATTTAAAAAAAAGTCCAGTGGTGATCAAATACCACCAAAAGAATTTGTGGGGGGAAAAAAAATATATAAATTTAATTTGGGTACTGCGTAGCATGAACGCACAATTGTTAAAGTAACGCAGTGTTGTATCGAAAAAATTGGCCTGGTCATGAAGGGGGGTAAATCTTCTGGAGGTCAACTCGGCTAATCTCACTTATGAATGAGGAGATCGGCTCAAGCTTAATATCCAGATCATTGAAACCCACCCCTGATGTACACCAGGAGTATATATGCAATATGTGACACCTATACTCCAGGGCACATCATACCTAGGTGATGGAAGGCTGCTGGACTGAGCGGCTTTTACACTTAAGCCTGAAATGCAATCTCACATGTCGCTAATGTTTACAGTCTTAGATCACAGTTCCAAGCTGGTGTTCGAGGATTGCTGCCATAAAACACATAAAAGGCCTACTGATAGAAAAGAAGTTAAACTGAAGTTGTTGCCAACAGTGACAAATAGGATTTCTCATTTCAAATTTCCAAAGAATAAACGATTAATGTGATTGGTCACTAGCGGCCAAACATCTGTTCCAGTTTCCTTTTTTCTAGCATATTATAAATAGCCCCATTAGTCACATATCACAGAGGAGAAACTGAGCCGGCTGTAACCATGTGTTACAATGAGTATGAAGGAGACATTGGAGAGAGAGAGTGGGCAAGTAACATCTTGAACTCCCGTCAAACATTCCAGGAGCTGCACAATGCCAGCATAGCTACAACCCATATTCCAGAAGAAGGTGGTGAAGCCCAGTACAGAGGGGCACCCTTATTCCAAATAACAAAGAATAGTTCACAGTAACGGCACAAAGATCTGATTACAAGATCTACATCTCTCTGCATTTCTAATAAAACACTAGCAAAGCTGTATTAAACCCAAAAGCAAATGATTACTTTATTGAAGCCATGGCTGCATTTGTTTTCTTTTTTTCAGCTTTCTTTTATCCTAGCGACCCTCTCAGTATGTTTTTTTGAACAGAACAAGTTGTCCTGCAGATTCAGCAGTTAGAGGGTTAGGACAAATGTAATATTTAAATCATAAGCTGTCCTATGTAAAAACAAAACACTGTGCTGAGAGCTCACGGGGGGGGGGGGGGGGGGGGGGGGGGGACAGGGCCCAGACACGCTGTCAGTGTATGAATACGGCTTCCTATGGCGGCACACCAAGAAGGGGATGCAAGAAGAAGGATCAGGGCAGCTCTGGGCAGTTTAATAATCACACAACAGGCAAGTAGAACACATGTTTTTTTTTTTTTTACAAATCACTTGAGCACTGACAGGGGTGCCTGAAAATGATCAGCTTTAAATGTTAAACCTTTAGACACCTTTCACACTGGGACGTTTTTCAGGCGCATTAGTGGGGGGAAAAAAGCGCCTGAAAGAAGCCTCATCTGCAATGTGAAAGCACCGCCAGCACCCGAAAGCGCCACTAAAACTAGCAGCGCCTTACCTGCTTTTTTCGAGCGCCGAAAATAGGGTGCGACTTGTCACGTGATTTTGAACTGTCAAATTGCAGGACAAATCACATTGGTGTGAACGAGGGCTAAAGAGATAAAGACGTAGGCCATTGCTGATCTCTCCTGAAAATGCCTGGCTGTCATGTTTACCCCGATGCCTTTATTACATTCCCAGTTGTGATCATGAAAACATATGCAAGGATTCTGACTTCATGCCAACTTCACTAGCTGCATGCTTGTTCTAGGAAGAAAGTATTGCAGGAGAAAGCCAGATGAATAGTGTTTTCAGGAGGGAAATCATCGGTGACTGTCCTTGCTTATCCATCAATAGAGGTGCCCACACTTCCTAACTAGCAAGAATCCATTCCCCAGCACAGACCCCTCTCTCCATACACTTCACAGAACATTCTACTTCTGGGAGTGTCCAATTAAGGTCTGTGCTGCCCCAGCTCCTCCATACATACCCAGCCACAAAAGCAGTAAGGGTGCATTGTGCAGGTTTTAAATGAGGTGGAGAACTTACTCCTGTGATGCTGGGGACTAGTGCTAAGCACATAAAGGTGTGTGTGTGCGCACTCTGCAAGTACAGTTTCTCCAGATCTCAGTAAAAGAGGTAAAGCCAAAGAATAGCCAATCACAGGCAAAGGGAAAAAAAAAAAAAAACACACGCAGCATTTTTGTTTGCAAACGATTGGATGATCAAAGTCAGAGCGCTCCCTCATTTCCTAAGCTCTGGAGAAATTGGACTTACAAAGTGCACAGTGTATTGGTCTTTAGCAAATCAGCCTCAGCGTCCCAAATGTTGTGCAGGACAGAGCTGATCTTTACTGTGGGAGTTTTCCAGGCAGGCTATGGGGGGTGCATCTCATGGCCTACTGGAAAAGCACAGAAAATAATCACAATATTCCAACGCTGCACAGTATTCGTTTATAACACAATGGGGTCCCGGTGACTACAGAGTGTATTTCATTTAAAAATGTGTGTGATTATATAGGGGGGAAAAAAAAAAAAAACACACGTTTATGCTTACCTGCTCTGTGCAATGGAATTGCAAACCTCCTCTTCTCGGGTCCCCAGCCAGTGCTCCTGGCCCCTCCTTGTCCAGTGCCCACATGAAAAGCCGCACTTGTGTGTGCTCACTTCTGAGCCCTGCTGCAGCGTCCATTGACAAAGACAGTGGGTCTTGGCCTTGCCCCCCTACTCCCTCGTCACTGGCTTTGATTGACAGCACTGGGAGCCAATGGTTCCCGGTGCCCCAAGCAAAGCCAGCCAGACCTGGAGGTGAGGGGAGAGAAGAGCTGCAGACGTGCATAGCAATGGATCGAATGAGGGCTCAGATAAGGGGGGGGCTGATGGTTAAACATTTAACTTAAAGTGGAGTTTCACCCAAAAAATAAATTTTTTAACATTACAATCAGCCGAGTTGTCCCAATGACAATCGGCAGTTTTTTTTCCCCCGTACATACCGACTTTCACCGCCGCTTCCGGGTATGTCTTGTGCGGGACTGGGCGTTCCTATCTGATTGACAGGCTTCCGACCGTCGCTTACTGCGCGTCACTAGTTGCCGAACGTCGGTGCGCAGGCGCCGTATAGAGCCGCACCGACGTTCGGCAACCCGTGACGCGCTGTATGCGACGGTCGGAAGCCTGTCAATCAGATAGGAACGCCCAGTCCCGAAGATGACATACCCGGAAGCGGCGGTGAAAGTCGTTAGGTACGGGGGAAAAAAAAAACAGCCAATTGTCATTAGGACAACTCGGCTGAATGTAATGTTAAAAATTTATTTTTGGGTGAACCCCCGCTTTAATGCAAGGAATGCATTAGGCTTTTTCATAATAAGCATAAACTCTTCTTTACATTACAAGGTATACGTTTCCCTTTCTATATACAGTCAGATATAATCCTGAAAGTGATGTGAACTTTAGCCATGGACTGTACCCTGTAGTCTCACTCCCGCCCCCCATCTGTGCTCTTCTATCATTAGAGCCACTGTGGGCAGCACAATAATAAGCCCAGCACACAGACAAGTCAGAAGTTTGGGAAAGGGGAAAAAAAACACAAGGAGCAGATGGCAAGAATAGTAATAAACTCAATAGATCTCTATTTTAGCATATTCCAGCCTGCACTGCCAAGAACAATTTATTTGTGAACTGCTGTCAGAGTCTGAATGAATGTGCTAAAAGAACACCGAGAGAGGAGAAAAGAAGGGACAGAACACTCGAAGGCTCGCACCCTGCGGGGACTGCATTTTTCAAAATTGTGATCCTTAAACAATAACCTGAAATTGGCCAGAAGTTTAGCGTCTGCGACACCGTGCCCAACTGCCCAGACTGCAAGGGCATGGGAATTCCATCTCCACTGAAATATACCTAAATCAGTATTAAAATGTGATATATATATATCTATATCTATCTATATCTATCTATCTATCTATATCTATCAGCTTACTTTGACCAGTAACACACCTCCTGTATTCATGACACAAAAGTGGATTAACAGGAGGCACAGCAAACATCAGCATAGTCTGGAGGGGGGGGGGGGGGGTAACTGAATTATTACATTTAAATACACTAACAAATTTAAGCCAAACTCCAGCTCACAATTTATAAACCGTTGCACCAAGCAGTTTTTTTCTTTTTTGGGATAAAGGGATTTTAAGCACCCCTGCCAGTCTTAAAGTGGTTGTATACTCTCGGAATTTTTTTTTTTTTTTTTTTTACCCCTGTAAGGCAAAGGGCATAATGAGCTAGTATGCACAACAGACTAGCTCATTATGCAATACTTACCTTAGAACGAGGCGTTGGTAACTCACCTGGTCCACGCCTAGGTAGCCGACATGTTGCATCGGCGTGTCTTCCGGGTATTGCGGCTCCAGCTTGAGAGCAAATCTGTGATTATATTTAACCACTTCAGCTCCGGAACGTTTGACCAAAAAGCAAACCAATTCATCCTGTGCATTAAAGGGCTTGTAAAGGTACAAATGTTTTTCCTAAATATCTTCCATTACCTTAGTGCAGTAGTCCTTCATTTACCTCATCCTTCCATTTTGCTTTTAAATGTCCTTATTTCTTCTGAGAAATCCTCACTTCCTGTTCTTCTGTCTGTAACTCCACACCGTAATGCAAGGATTTCTCCCTGGTGTGGAGTGTTGTGCTTGCCCCCTCCCTTGAACTACAGGAGAGTCAGGACGCCCACTAACACACAGCTCCTTTCTCGATCTGCAATGTAGAGAGTGTCCTGACTCTCCTGTCGTCCAAGGGAGGGGGTGAGCACGACACTCCACACCAGGGAGAAAGCCTCATATTACTGTGTGTAGTTACAGACAGAAGAACAGGAAGTGAGGATTTCTCAGAAGAAATAAGGACATTTAAAAGAAAAATGGAAGGATGAGGTAAGTGAAGGACGACTGCACTAAGGTACAGGAAGAAATGTAGGAAAAACAATTGTACCTTTACAAGCCCTTTAATGCATAGGATGCATTAGTTTGCTTTGGGTCAAACGTTCCAGGGCTGAAGTGGTTGAATACAATCACAGATTTGCTCTCAAGCTAATGGAAAAAAAAAGGGGGGGGGGGCAGGGTGGAATCCAATGCATATACAATGAAGACAAAATAGTGACAAGGAGTCAGGCTTGGCATCCCCCAAGCTGACCTCCCAGATTGTTCAAACAATTCCAATTTCATAGTCAATGCTGCTGGGAGGAAAATTGCATTGGATAAAATCCACCGGCCATCACAAAATGTGGCCCTTCCAGCTGCTGGTCCTCTCATAGGTTCCAAAGGCAGGAGAACTCACGGGATGGTGAGGGGACCAGAGCCCATGGAGATAAATGATCCGGTGCCCATGGCAGGAGAGGAGCTTTGCTCATAGGAGGAAGCTGTGATCCTGTACACAAGGATGATGATAATATCTGGGGCTGCAAAGGCATTCGTTGCACACAAAATGGATAAATAATGATTTGTGCCCATTAAGGAATGTAGTTGAATGAATGTTCTTGTGCAAGGAGTTCCGCTATAACACAGGTATGTGCTGCTCGTGTAAATGAAGCTCACATTACAATAGTTGGACCTTCGGTGTGTTTATGGTCACAGTTATCAATCCTGCAGTGATGATTTATTGTTAGAAAGCACAGACCAAGGCTCATTCACTGCTATTTGGCTGAAATTCAAACATTTCCGTTCAACAGAAAATCCAGACTACAGTAACACTTGCTGAACTTAGAAATTACAGCCACCGACCTTAATCCATTGATAAAATTCATTATTTTCCTATGGAGATTTAAGGCCTCATTGGGCATTTTAGCTGCAGTTTTGGGCAACAGGCGTTTTTTCTACAGCCGTTAAACCCCCGGAACACTAATGCAAAAAAACACTGCGAAACTCTCATTTTTAAACGCAACATTCTATAGTCAACGCTACCGGCGTTTTTAGAACATCCAGTGTGCATGAGTGTATGGGGCCACTATTGGTTCCTGGGTATGACTCAACACGCTCTCACCCCACATTACATACTAATTTTATCCTAAAATCTGAGTTCACCAACATCCACACCCAACACAGACTGATAACCAATGTGATTCTGCGCAACAAAACTCGAATCAGCGCACACAGACCTTGGCAGGCAAAGGTGCCTCGGACCATCTCACTCACACACACCATACCTTTCCATGACAAAAGATTTCTAGGAAGCCTGCACTATGGACACCAAGGGGTTGATTTACTAAAACTGGGGAGGGCAAAATCTGGTGCAGCTCTGCATAGAAACAAATCAGCGTCTAACTCCAGCTTGTTCAATTAATGTGTACCTAAACCCTCGACAGTAAAATCAGTCTTTATATGCAGTAAATTATGCTTGTTATATTCACTGTGGAACCTAAGGGGTTAATCCTCTGCATTGTGTGAAAAGGCTGTCTTCTCTGATCCTTCTCTTCATTTACTGTCCCCAATCCATCTGCTGATCATGCAGCACCTAGGGGCACTCTGCATATGCTCAGTTTGAGTGATATCGTCTTTTTTTTTTTTTTTTATGGGAGGGTGCATGTAATCAGCACGGGACCAATCAGCACCGTTAAGATACACTGTGTGGTTTATTTGTGTTTTTACCACTTTTCTTGCAGGTGAATGGGTAGGGCTACGATGTACCCCATACTCATTCACTTAGGGTGGGGGGCCGGTATCTGGGGGCCCCCTTATTAAAGGGGGCTCCCAGATTCCGATAAGCCTCCCGCCCGCATACCCCGACAACCAACGGCCAGGGTTGTCGGGAAGGGGCCCTGTCCTCATCAACATGGGGACAGGGTGCTCTGAGGTGGGGGGGCCACAGTGCGCCCCCCTGCCCCAGAGCACCCAACCCCCCCATGTTGAGGGCATGCAGCCTGGTACGGCTCAGGAGGGGGGGGCGCTCGCTCGTCTCCACTCCCTTCCTGGCTGGCCGGGTAGCGTGCTTTGGATACGGGTCTGGTATGGATCGTAGGGGGACCCCCTACGCCGTTTTTTTCGGCGTAGGGGGGCTCTCCTTACAACCCATAACAGACCTAAGGGCCCGGTATGCTCCTGAGGGGGGACCCATGCCGGATTTTTATTTAAAATCCGGCGGGGACTTCCCCCTCAGGATTCATAGCAAACGCCGCACACGTGTAGAATTGGCGGGAATCCGAGTCGGATCTCCCGTCGCTTCTATGACGCGCTTGCTGTGATGTGCTGTCACTATTCCAGTGAGTGCAAGATGTCGGCGAGATCTCGGCACCCTGTCGCCGAGTATCAGCGCGACGCTGTCGTGCTAAAAGAACAATATCACAAACACCTACTGTACCACCATGTGGCACTCTGTGCAAAACGAGATGCACAGTGGAGGCAAGTATAACATGTTTGCTATTTAAAAATTTAAGGGCCCATTCACACCAGAAAGTGCACATAACTTCCTTTTTGATTGCATGTTTTCATGCATTTGAAGCTTTACATGCTTGAATGCATTTTGTGTGTATTGTGTGCAGCATTTACAATGCATTTTTCTATACATTCTTGGGCTTGGCTTTCTTGGCTTAAATGACCATGGTGCGGTGCATTTCAAGCGTGTTTGTAGCTTGTTCTCTGCATTTGCAGTGCAGAAAATTGCAGCATGCTCTACTCTTTTCTTTTTGAACTGCGCTGAACTGCACTGCAATAATGTGAACTATACCAATTGGATTATTTTGAGTTTGGGCCGTCTATGCAGTTGGAGACCAGTTCAAAATGTATCTAACTGCGTTCAGTGTGGTACACACGATTGGATTTTCACTGGACAAAGCGTGGGACATTTGTCCAAAGGGCATTGGGTGTGAACTTGTATTGCATACAAAAACGGCAAACAAATTGTCGACCATAAAACCCAAAACAACGTGTTTTTTTCCGCTCTTTGGCGCCACCCTTTGGGAAACTTCTGCTAATGTTGCGTTATGGTGAGCATTGCTTCTGAGCATGCGTGTTTGTACTTTGGACCTTTGTCCGAAGAACTTGTGTACACACGATCGGATAAATCCAACAACACACATTTGTTGGCGGACAATTTTAAAGCATGCTATCCCACTGACAATTGTCTGATGGATTTTCCGTGGACAAATGTGAAATAGCATGCTTTAAAATTGTCTGCCAACAATTGTGTGTTGTCAGATAGATCGTACAAACGGTCGGATTTTCCGACAACAGCCTGTCATCCCACAATTCCCGTTGGATAATTTGATCGTGTGTACAGGCTTTAAGACTACTGAAGCCCCCGGTGTACCATGACAGGCAAACTACCTCCAAATTCTGCAGCAGTCTGCATGTTCTCTCAGTACAGGTTTCCTTTAAACCTTAGAAAAAAAAATGATTTTTGTTGTTGTCTTTACACTTAGAACAAACAACGAGCGCTTAAAATTCCGGACTGGATCCCCCACTTTGCATCTCATTCACAAGCTAGAATGCGGAAGTTAGAGAACTTATGAAACTGACAAAAGGGCATAATCTGAGCACTTGGCGGTTTCTGTAAAACCAGATGTTTCCTATGAAGGTTTACCACAGCTTACAGATTTTGGTTAGACCCTAAAACAGAAGTGTTATAGAGGAGAGAGGACAGTGCGCATTCCAAAAAAGCAAATCGGCTCTTCGCTTCTCTCCAAGAGCGGGATTTAGGTATCATTAGGCTGATTTTCTAGGGAGATTTTAGGTGTTATATGTTGTAAAGCCACAAAGCAAATGAAAATATTGTTTAAAGTAGGACTATGGCATGCCATGAAACAACATTTAAAGTGATACTCCACTAAACAAACATGTTATACCTACCTGCTCTGTGCAATGGTTTTGCACAGAGCAGCCCCGATCCTCAGCTCCCTTGTTGGCGCTCCTGGCTCCTCCCTTCCGAGTGCCCCCATAGCAAGCTGCACAGAACCGAGCCACTGTTCTGTGTCCATTCAGACATATGGCCGTGGCTCCACCCCGTCTCTCTCTTCCCACATTGGCTCACTGACTTTGATTGACAGCAGCAGGAGCCAATGGTGCTCACTGCTGTGTGTCAGACAATCAGGAGGGAGAGTCTGAAACTGTGAGCTGCAGTGTCTGGGAGGGGGAACACATGATGCACAAAAAATTAAAGATGATTTGACTCAAGTCAGGGAAGGTAAAAGGACGTTTTTTGCTTACTTTATGAGGCCTGCGTTTTACATTGTAAGTGGATTAGGCACTTAATACCGTCATACAGGAGACTTTAGTTGTACTTTACATGAAAAGCTGATGTCACATAAGTGATGACACACAGGACAATCCAGAATCCAAAGGTGGATCAGGATAGAAAATAACTTGGTGTCACTCCCTACATTTCTGTAAGTGGATTAAGGCAGTTCATACATTTATACAGAGTTGCTGAAGCCGATACTAAAGGAAATTAAAAAAACAAACCAATACAATATGGTTTTGCACAGAGCAGCCCTGATCTTCCTCTTCTCAGGTTATCCCCTCCTGGCTTCTCCTTCCTGCAAAGCGCCCCCCATAGCAAGCCGCTATAGTTTACCACTTTCAAGCAGAACTCCAGATAAACAAAAATGTTAATACACAAGTAATCATTTTTAATTTTATTTTTCAAATAAATTAAAGCGGTAGTGCAGCCAAAGTTCATTTAGCTATACATCTGTGGCTCACAGGAGTGCAGATCGTTCTGCACGCCTATGACTCGTTTTCAGCAGACTGTGGGCTGAAGCCCGCTGTCATCACAGAGCCGGTCAAGGCTCAGGAAAGATTGTGACCATATGGTCGGGATTTGCCGCCCAGCACTCCAGTGAGCGGATACCAGCACTCCAGTGAGCGGATACCAGCTATGCAAGACAAGTACGATTGGAAAAAAAATCCTGTTTTTGCTTCTATGCATAGCTTCCATCCAGTGCTGTATCTGTTCCACACCTATACAGTATGACGACATTGCTGCCCTAACAGGAGCCTACAATCAAAAGTGTTCATATAGGTTTACACATGCATGATTAATTTAAATGGAAGACGATTCACAATTTTTAATATGGGGCAGGTTTAGATCCCAAAATGCCCCATTTGGTTATTGTATGTTCTTGTGTTTGGGTTTGTTATACAGGACGCAAGGATGAGCTCCAGCATGTTCGCAAAGTCCACGTGCAGAGCACGCCAGGAAGTCGGCGCTGCGCTAATCACAGGCAGGGAGACATTGTCCCGATGCACGGCGGCAGCGATCGGCAAATGTCTCACTGCCTGTGATTAGCGCAGCGCTGACTTCCTGGCGGGCTCTGCACATGGACTTTGCGAACACGCCGGAGCTCATCTTTACACAGGAGCAAAAATAGTCTGACAGGTCAGGTGACTTCTGTAAAGCAGCCAATAAAACTATAGTAAAAAAGACTCCTCAGGGGTGGGACTCAACAAAAAGCCATGAATAGTCAATCTCTGCAACACTGGAAATAAATCGGACTGTGATTAGCAAACTTAATCTAAAGCACAAATGGCAAGCTGCGTTTTTTACAGCATGTTATTTTTATTTTTTTTAAAGTGGTAACTGCCAGCAATTCCAGCATCAATGTGTTTAACGTCGTGTCGTGGCCATTTGTGTATTTCTCTGGGAAATGTCTTATATTTATTACACTTCATTAAGCTATGTTTCCCCATCAGATATTTAGGTCAGTTACAGCTTTAGGGAAGTCTGGGTGTTAAATATAGGGTTAGATTACTCAGGCCGAGGATATAAATACTCACAGCCAGCCAATTCCCACACTTCACTATGTGCTTGCCTTACAATTAGGATAGGCTTACTTTACAAAGCATTAAAACCAGAATACAAATAATCGCTTCCAACAGATGACGGGCTTGTAACTTTTTATTGTAGCGTCAGTTTATTACAAGGAAACCAACACTGACAGGAAAGGTGGTGCTGCCAAAATCAAACCGTTCTGTGCCCAATGCTTTGGCACAAGGCAAAAGACACGGCATGGAAGGAACGCACAATTACCCCAAAAATAGGAAACATTTCAGGCCTTCCATTAAAAGCGACAGTCAAGAAATAAATCAAACCTCCATGCAACAGAAAAAGTTTCTCTGAGCCCCACTGTCTGAGGCTCAATTCACCCTATAGAGGGCCATGCGTCCCACGTTTGCTCAGGCACAAGCTTTTATTTGAATGGTCCACAAAAAAGTCTGTGCGCCTTTTACAAAAAAGTGGTGCAGGGACAACGCATGGTCTATTTGACCATGCAGTTTCCCTGCGGTTCCGGCACCCAGGGCCAATCCGCCCTATAGGCCCTATATGCAAGCCGCTTAGGGCCCCGCAAAGCTGCGGAAGGCCCCCCAAATTACTAGAGGCCCCGCTTAGTGAGAAGTCATTTTCGACCCCTCACCAAGCTTCTCAACTCGCTGGCTGCATGGGAGAAGAGGTAAGAAGTCAGCACCCCCCGCTTCTCACTTTATTGTAAGATGTCATTTCCGACAGCAGAACACCCCCTCCCCCCTCTTTAATGTGACATGTCACTGTCTGCAGCTCCCCCCTGCTTCTCAACTTTAATGCGACATGTCATTTTGCTTAGGGCACCAGGGAGGTCAGGATCAGGATCGGCAGGGTCAGGATCGGCACTCGCAATCTTCCTGCAGGCCGATATGTGGGGTGCCATTCAGAATGAATGCCAGCCTAGCTCCTCTCGCAAGAGCAGATTCGGCTGCAGGTGGTTGAGGGAATTGATGCGATTCCGGGAACAGCAACACACGGCCCACACTACACACTAGTGTGACCCGAGCCCAAGCACCACCATTTCCAGCACAATTGTTGCATCCAAGCTTTTTCTGGATGTGTAGAATACAGGGACCCTGCTGTGCTCCAAGGTTTATCCCATCTGCTCCTACATCACTCCTGTGTCCTATATTGAATTAGTGTGCAGCAGGGAAAAATGGCATCCGACACTCCAGTGTCAAGTGCTGATTGACTTTGCTGGAGACTGTAGTACAAAGGAAAGTATTTCGGATACATTCACACCAGCCATTGCATTACTGGTGTGCGAAGGGATCACTACATTGCCAAAGTGACGATCATGGTACATCACACCTAACTTTTTTTTTTTTTTTTTTTAAACAAACTTTATTGAAATGTCACACAGTGTTCAATTGGTCTCCCAGGAGTTCACCTGCCTGGACACACAGACCTCAGTTGCCTGCCGTTTCAAAACATTACACAGACAGGCTACTATTGTCACCAACAGAAATGCCTTGCAGCCATAGTTTGAGGAAATGCATGTAGAAAGGAAGTAGCTGAAAACCTGCTACAGGAGATCAACGGCACTAAAAAGCCACAAAGAGGGTACTTTTTTATTTATTTTTTAAACTGAAAGTGCTTAGGATACAGAATGAGTTTGCAAACTGAATGTCATTTAGTTAAGATTTTACATCTACTTTGAGTGTTCTATGTGAAAATATTATATTGTTACTGAAAACAGTTTAAAAGCCGTCTATAAACATGAGATCTTCATCCAATCTAGATCTGAGGACAATCTCAAGCCTATAGTTAACAGGAGATTCCCCCACCCATTGATTTTAGCTGACCGTTTCACCCCAGACGTGCCCGATCACCCTCCCTCCTCGCAGAGCTCAGGCTTACATGCTTAGTAGACAGTCAGCTGACAAACATCCAGACACTCAGAATGTTCCTACATGTCCTATCCCCGTCTTGGGTTTGCTACCAGATTAAACTTTTTTTTCCCCTAATATTTGTTTTCCACCAAAGGTCTCTGACCTGCTGGCAGCACTTCTCCAATCACGTACTATACAGTCTGTCCTGGATCGCCCAGAGTCTGTGCAACCTCCACAGTTAGACCCCTTTCACACTGAGGAGTTTTCCAGGTGGTACAGTGCTAAAAAGAGCGCCTAAATACGGCCTGAAAAACTCCTGCCCAGCCTTCTCAATGTGAAAGCCCGAGGGCTTTCACACTGAGGCGATGCGCTGGCAGGAGAGAAAAAAATCTCCTGCAAGCAGCATCTTTGGAGCGATGAGAGGAGCAGTATGTATACGGCTCCTTCTCATTTAAAACAATCGGAAACCGCGGTAATACCTCTGCAGAGGCGCATTGCGGGCGGTATTAACCTTTTATCGGCCGCTAGCGGGGGTTAATACCGCACCGCTAGCGGCCGAATCCTGTGGCAATTCCGACGGTATAGCGCCGCTATTTTTAGCGGCGCTAAACCTCCACCGCGCCTCCCGCCCCAGTGTGAAAGGGGCCTTAAGCTGGCCGTGACTGGATCAAAATCTGTCCGGTTCAGCAGGGACTGGATGAACTTTGATCCATCTGTTCCCGCGATTGATTTCTCACATGGGACTGCTGGAAAACGTATGCTTGATCAGTGCTGCAGCCAATAGGTCGCAGTGCTTCAGTGGATGGGGAATCCATGTGTGTATATGAAGTATAATTTTTATAAGAGCTGCACGATTCTGGATAAAAATGAGAATCGCAATTGGTTTTATCTTAGAATAAAGATCACAATTCTCGACATATCATCTTTCACATTATAAGAAAACAATTGGGATAACTTTACTGTTTATTTTTTTTAATTCTATAAAGTATATATTTTTTTTTTCCTAAAAAATTGCTTTTAAAAAACTCCTGCTCAAATACAGTATGACATAAAATATTGCAACGATCTCCATTTTATTCTCTAGGGTCTCTGCTAAAAATATATATAATACATTTGGGGGTTCCAAGTAATTTTCTAGCAAAAAAAAAAAACAGATTTTAAACTTGTAAGCAACAAGTGTCAAAAAAGGTTTATGCTGGCCATACACTCCACGAAAAATCGTCCGAACGAACTTTCGAAAAACGAAAGTTCTTTCGTGAGTGCAAACGATAGTGCCATCATGTAATGGGCGATAAATTGTTCAGTGGACATAAAAAAAAAAAATTTTTTTTTTTTTTTTTTTTTTTTTACATATACCTAGTGCAGAAAGATTTATCGTTCGTTCGGCAGAAAATTTCCAAACTTGTCCTTCGTTTTTTCGGCTCAAAAACGTCCAAACGATTTTCGATTTTGTGCCCATTAACTGGCCGAAAAACGAAAGATCTTTCTTTACGACCGATTTTCGGCCGAATTTTCGTATAGTGTATGGCCAGCATTAGTCTTTAAACTGACCTCATACAGACAAAGTATCATAAGAGCCGGTTCACACGGCCGGCCACTCGTCAGGCAACTTAGCCGCTTGACAAGTCGCGCTCCATTCTGTACTATGAAACCATTCTGATAGGGCTGAGTCGCCTGACGAGTCGCTCTGTGGACCGGCTCTAAAAGTTCAGGATCACAGGTGAATCTGCAGAACAGCATGGCGGGGGGGGGGGGGGGGGGGGTTTACTTTTTATTTATTATTATAACCTCTGCAGCATTACCTAAGGAGATACAGATCCTTGAAAAAGTATTCATACCCCTTGAAATTTTCCACATTTTCTCATGTTACAACCAAAAACTTAAAATGTACTTTTATTGGGATTTTATGTGATAGACCAACACAAAGTGGCACATAATTGTGAAGTGGAAGGAAAATGATTTACCGGTAATATTTTTACAAATAAATATGTGAAAAGTGTGGCGTGCATTTATATTCACCCCCCAGTCAATACTTTGTAGAACCTCCTTTCACTGAAATTACAGCTGCAAGCTCCATTTCAAGGGGATGGAATACACTTTCACTGTATCGCTGCTTTATAAAGAGCCGTCAATTTGAAGCAAAGGGCAGAATGAACAAAGAAACATCACATGAAAAAAGGGCAAGAACTTTCCCGATGAGCAGACTGTCAGGAAGAATTCAGGGTAGTGATGACATTCACACTCCACAATAAACCACCTGCTATTATTGCTCCTTTTACTCATCTACCGCACTTCAATAAGCAAATCAAAGACGGAATCAATGCTGCGCATAACTTCACTTTCATTTGGTGAAATCCAAATAAATGAGAGCCAGGAATCCTAATTTCCGATGACATCGCTGAGTAATATTATTTATCCCACGCATGTACAGAAACTTCTAAAATCTAAAGCCGATAATTACCAAAATGACACCACTCCCTATTTATTTTCAGGCCGTCTCCACCAGGACACAGACTGCACAGCTGTCATTATAAAAGCTGCATAAACAGAAACCAGCCCTCCACCAAAACACAGCCCAGTCAATGGGAGCACACCTAGAGGATGACAGGGCTTCTTCCACCCAATCTGACAACAATGGAACCAAGGCCACATTATCATAAAGATCATCACTGGCTGCATTGAGAAACGGCTCCATTTTCTATCTGCTGCACTCCTAAGCTGGCCACAGACTGATCGATATGTGTCTAGTTCAGCAGGGACTGGCCGAATTTCAATCAGTGTATGGTTGCCCCTGCTCGACAGAAGACGATCCTTTTTCAAAATGTCACTTCGACAGATGTTAGTAGCTGCTGATCGGTGTATTCTGACAAGGGCCAGTCCCCCTTTCAGAATACAATGTTCTATTATGTGAAGCTGCTCTTTAGTATACACTTTGTCAATGAACTCCCGGAGTAACCTAGAGGCTCAAATGAGATGAACTCAGAATGCTCACATTTGTCTAGGGTTCCATTAAAAGCTATAGTAAAAAAAATTGCACCCCCCCCCTGCATGTTTATGCCATAATGTGCTAGTATGCACAGCATACTAGCACATTATGGAAGACTTGGCTTTCAAACAAAGCTCTCCAGCAGCGCACCGTCATTGCTGCCAGGGTTTCCATCTTCACCCGGTCTTCCTTCTGGGTATGAACGCTCCGGCTGTTTGAATGGCCGGGGCTGCAATGACATCACAAGCATGTGGAAGCCATGGCACAGTATTCTGCATTCCCATGGAATGCAAAGTGTCACTGCACGTGTGCATGAAGTCATCCTGTTACATTATTATGGATTGTAAACTCTAATGAGCAGAGCCCTCTGATTCCTCTTGTATTGAATTGTATTGCAACTGTCCTGTCTTCCCTGATGTTGCAAAGCGATGCGCAAACTATTGGCGCTATATAAATCCTGTAGAATAATAAAAGAAAATACAACAGGAATAGTGGGACTCTCACAATGGAAAGAGTGGGTGTGCATAACTGGGAACTCAATAACGTGCCTACTGGCCACTTATACCCCCTTCCTGCCCAGGCCGATTTCCAGCGCTGTCACACTTTAAATGACAACACTGTACCCATATGACATTTTTCCATAATTTTTTTGAGACAAAGCTTCCCTTTAGTGGAATTTAATCACCATTGGGTTGTTGTTTTTTGCAAAAAAATTACTTTGTTTATAACATTTTTCAAATAAGTAATTTTTCTATTTCACTGATGTGCGCAGATGAAGCTGCACTGATGAGGCAGCACTAATGGGCACCGATTATCTACATGTCCCCTGTCAGGATTGCCGGTTACAATCTCTCCTCATGCTGTGGACAGCACGTGAGAAAAGACTTGCCAGTTATTGGACACAGCTGAACACATGGTAAAGGGCCGCTGCGATTGGCCCTTTACCACAATCTGTGATCGGCTGTGTCCGAAAAAACACAGAAATCACAGAGCATGCAGGATGCAATCCTGAGGGGGTGCGAGAGGTGTGGTTCTTGGAAGGCATCAATGGACGCCCTCCCATAAGGCCCCTTTCACAGTGGGGCAGTGGGTGCGTTGGCGATAAAGCGCCGCTATTTTTACTGTCAATTTTGCGTCGCTATTTGGCCGCTAGCGGGGCCCTTTGACCCCTGCTAGTGGCCGAGAAAGGGTTAAAACCACCGCAAAGCGCCTCTGCAGAGGCACTTTGCTGGCGGTATAGCTGCGGTGCCCATTGATTTCAATGGGCATGAGCGGTGAAGGAGCAGTATACACACCGCTCCAAAGATGCAGCTAGCAGGACTTTTTTACCGTCCTGCCAGCGCAATGCTTCAGTGTGAAAGCCCTTGGGGCCCTTTCACACGGGAGAGCTAGGCAGCGGCTGTTTCAGGGCGTCATTTTTAGAGTTATAGCGCCTGCAAAGCGCCCCAGTGTGAAAGGGGCCCAACAGATCCATACTGGAGCTGTCTTCCGGTAAGGAAGTGGTTAGAGTTTCCCCAACTGTCACACATTGTACAGGTGGACTCAGTGATAACATGTAACAAAGTAGAGGACACTCCTCTATGGCATAAGCCGTGACAATGGCAAATGAGTGTCTAAACCCTGGAAAACCAAGGGAGGATCTGTATTGTTAAGCGGCTTTCGCTGTGCGGAGGTGAAGAGCGCCACTTTAGTGAAGTATGCTTATACCGGGGGGACCTTGATTTTCACAAGCTCTCATGAAATGGTTTCCTATTCACATCATCTCTAAGGAAGCAGCTGAGGCCTTGCATTGTACAATACAAGGAAATTTGTACTTTGTACGCATTGAATATAGAATACAGAAATAAGAATGTTTATTAAAATTACGGAAGAAGCAGTAAAGATCGCGTTGAGCTTTCCAAGTGTCAGCGGGATCTGATAGCACAAAGTAAAATGTACTGTTCATATTAATGGGCTGAAGTTCTGTCTGCCAATAGCTTGCCCTCCCAGGTTCCTCCCACACCCTCATCAACAAGAAGATGATTTTATTTTTAATAAAACATTTTCTTTTCCATTACATACCTCATCCTAAACACAGCCATGTCATCACTGGATCTCTATGCTTCCCAAATGCAATGCAGGCAGATGATGGCTGCTGGATGGGGTCATTATGGTGCCATATATCGCTTCCAGAAAGGATCACACCACTTTTCACCCCCCCCCAAGTACTCCTTTCAAGAGCCCTCAGCGCTGATGGGTAAGGTGGGCTGGCTCTTGGGAGGAGTTATGCAAATATTAAAAAGGTCTTGATGGGTGGATGGCAGTCTGGAGAATTGGGCATTCATACACAGGCTGTACTTGCATGCAGACAACCCTAGGTAGTGCCCAAATGTAATGCTGAGGCTCTATGATTGGAAGAACTGAAGTCCAATGAATAAAAGGGGTGGGCTAGGGACAACAAGGCTGAGGAGGGCGGAGTTAAAGGGGTTGTAAAGGTACAAAATGTTTTCCCTAAATAGCTTCCTTTACCTTAGTGCAGTCCTCCTTCACTTACCTCATCCTTCCGTTTTGCTTTTAAATGTCCTTATTTCTTCTGAGAAATCCTCACTTCCTGTTCCTCTGTCTGTAACTACACACCGTAACGCGAGGCTTTCTCCCTGGTGTGGAGTGTCGTGCTCACCCCCTCCCTTGGACTACAGGAGAGTCAGGACACCCACTAACACACAGTTCCTTTCTCTATCTGCAACGTAGAGAGTGTCCTGACTCTCCTGTAGTCCAAGGGAGGGGGCGAGCACGACACTCCACACCAGGGAGAAAGCCTTGCATTACTGTGTGGAGTTACAGACAGAAGAACAGGAAGTGAGGATTTCTCAGAAGAAGGACATTTAAAAGCAAAATGGAAGGATGAGGTAAGTGAAGGAGGACTGCACTAAGGTAAAGGAAGCTATTTAGGGGAAACATTTTTACCTTTACAACCCCTTTAACCACTTGCCTACTGTGCACATACAGCCCCTTCTTGCCCAGACGAGATTTTAGCTTCCAGCACTGCGTCGCTTTAACTGACAATTGCGCGGTCGTGCGACGTGGCTGCCAAACAAAATTGACGTCCTTTTCTTTTGGTGGTATTTGATCGCCTGTGCGTTTTTTATTTTTTGGGCTATAAACAAAAAAAAGAGCGTCAATCTTGGGGGGAAAAAAAAAAACACAATATTTTTTACTTTACTTAAAAAAATATCCCATTTAAAAAAAAAAATACATTTTTGTCTCAGTTTAGGCCGATACGTATTCTACATATTTTTGGTAAAAAAAAAAAGAAAGAAAACAAATCGCAATAACCGTATAGCGACTGGTTTGCGCAAAAGGTATATTGCCTACAAAATAGGGGACATAATGATTTTTTTGTTTACTAGGAATGGCGGCGATCTGCGATTTTTTTCGGGACTGCGACATTATAGCGGACATATCGGACACTTTTGACACATTTTTGGGACCATTCACATTTATACAGTGAACAGTGCTATAAATATGCATTGATTACTGTATAAATGTGACTGGCAGGGAAGGGGTTAAATGTGTAGTGAGTGTTCTAACTGTAGGGGGAGGGGGGTGACTGGGGTAGGTGACTGATTTATGTCTCTATGTACAAGGGACACAGCATCGGTCTCCTCTCCCTGGCAGGACGTGGAGCTCTGTGTTTACACACAGAGCTCCACGTCCGTGCTCAGTTACTGGGCAATCGCGGGTACCCGTGTGCGCCACCTAGCGGCTTTAAATGACAGGACGTCATACGACGTCCTGTCAGAACAATAGAGCATTCTGCCCGCCGTCATTTGACGGCGGGCGTTAAGTGGTTAAATGGTACTGGATGTCCTCCAGCCAGGAAATAAGGCAGGCTCTGACTTGCTGCAGCTTCTAATGCACACTGTGAAAAGCCCAAAATGTGCAGTGAAAGTAATCAATTTCAGTACAAGGAGGAGTCTAGAACTGTGCAAGACTGGAGGTCAGGTTGGAGTTTGCCTTTAAAGTGGTTTGTTATTCTCTGGCATGAAATATGAACAAAACATATCTCTCTATAACGTGTACTTGTACCTATCCAAAGCACTGAGTGTGATTTCCCTCTGCTGCCTCATTCTTCTGTTCTCTGCATGAGTCATTTCTGACAGCTTTTCCAGACTCCCCAGAGACAATTAGTGACTGGGGAGAAAAGCTCCAGCACACAGCCAGTGATTGACAGCCACAGGTGTGCATATTCCCTGTAGTGTGAGGAGGGGGGTGCGGGTGGGATCCACAGTGCAGTGTGCTCAGAATAGAAAAAAAAATGTGCTGCATTAAAAAATTATATGGGAAATTCTAATGTATGTTTAATGAGCTTTACATTAGTGCATTGCACTAGGGCAGGGGTCTTCAAAATTTTCAAACCAAGGGCCAGTTTATTGACCTTCAGACTTTTGGAGGGCCGGATTGTGGCCAGTGGGGGCAGAAAATGTCCTGAGCCCAGCATCAGCGGGTATAAATATGGCCTTAAGGCTGGTGGTCAGTAGGAAGAGTAGTAGTGCCCCCCCTTAGTAATAGGAATAGTAACCCATCATTGGCATCAGTGGAAGAAATAGGGTCCCCTTGTTGGTGTCAGTGAGAGGAATAGTGCCTCAAATCGGTGGAAGGAATTGTGACCGAAGGGCCAAATAAAGGCTGGCAAAGGGCCACATCTGACTAGGGTATTCTCCCCTCTTAGTATGTGTAAAGCACAGGTGACAAATGTGACTCCATTAAGGCCGCTTGCACATGGGGCTGTTCAGCTGCAGTGCATTCCTTCATCCCTGAACAGAGCGCCCCAAGTACGTTCAGCCCCATCCAGCCACAACTTGCCATTAAAGTGTTACTAAACCCACAACAGTAAAATCAGTCTGCATATGCAGCATAGCATGCTTGTTATACTCACTGTGGAACCTAAAGGGGTTAATCCTCTGCATTGTGTACAAAGGCTGTTTGATCCTGTCTTCTCTGATCCTCCCCTCCCCTTACTGTCCCCAATCCATCTGCGGATAGCTTAGAGCCCTAGGAGGCACTCTGCACATGCTCAGTTTGGTGTGTATTGCTAGAGTTTTTTGGGGGGAGGGTGCATGCAATCAGCAAAGGGGCAATAAGCACTGTCCAGACAGGATCAGGGGTCCTGCAGCCTCATAGGACAGTCAGAGTAGAATGAAAACTCCTCCTACAAGTTTTAACCAGAAACTGATAAAAGTCACAAGACTGCTATATACTGCTGATGAGAAAAGGTATTTAGCAGTTTATATTCACTAAAAGAATTGCATTTCCATGTTCTGTGTACTGTGGGAGACCAGATATAGTGAATGCAGGGTCCTGGATGCTCAGACGCTGCACCTGTCCCTCTCAGGCATACTAAAGTGCTAGGAGAAACCCACTATAGCTGGATGGTCCCATGTGGCCTACCGTACATCTAAAACAAAGACATATAGCTTTCTTCGATCCGTCTCCTCTGAGCCTCCCCTTTTTCCAGTGTCCCCAACACATGTCTGGATAGTACAGAGGGTAGGGGACAAGTTGCACATGCTCAGTTTGGTGCATATTGCCATACAGTTTTTCTTTCCTTGGGAGAGTGCATGTGATCAGCACAAAGATATTTAGCAGTTTTTATTTACTAAAACTATTGCATTTCCATGTTCTGTGGAAGAGCAGATATAGTGAATGCAGAGTCCTGGGTAAGAAATTCACCCACCATCACCTTTGCCCTGAAGCCGATTACATAGTGGTGACCTTACTCCAGGACAAAAGGTATTTTATCAGACACCAAATCCAGTTCTGCAAATAATAAACAATCGGTCTTGTTGTAACCTGTGCTTCCCTCACACAGGAAAGTCGCCTCATTCATACGAGGAGCATACCGATGGGGGCCTGCCAGACATTGTGTCCAAGTACAATATGAGCGTATAGAGAAAGACACACGCTACTTTAGAATATAAACTTACTAGAATGCTGGGAGCCGCCATCACAGCTCAGCAACGTCAATTCAGCAAGCAATTTATTGGTCAGATTTATGAACTTCTTGAACTTTTAACTCACTTATTTTTCCTCCATTGTCCTTTTACTGGTATTCTTTGTTGACGATCATCTAACATGGGCAAGTGAAGTTCTTTTTTTTAAATGACCAACATGTTATGCTTGTCTGCTCTGTACAATGGTTTTCCATAGAGCAGCCCCGATCCTCCTCTTCTTGGGTCCCCACCGGTACTCCTTCCCCCTGCAAAGTTCCCCCATAAGAAGCCGCTTCCTATGGGGGTGAACTCATGCGGGCTTGTTTCTGAGCCTCGCTGCCAGCCTATGTCCATAGACATACAGCAGGGCTCAACACCACCCCCTGCACCCTCGTCATAGGATTTGATTGACGGTGGCAGGAGCCAATGGCTCCCGCTGCTATCAGTCTGCCCAGCAAGGAGGGGGAGAAAGGCGCTGCTCTCATGCACATCGCTGAATCAAGCTCTGGCTCAGATAAGTATGCATTAAAGGAAAACTACAGCAAAAGCTAGTTTGGCTGTACTTCTCTTGTGGGTCACAGGAGTGCAGTCCGTTTAGCACTCCTGTGACCCGTTTTCAGCAGAGAGTGGGCTGAAGTCCGCTTTTCTGACAGAGTCTGTCCAGGCTCGGGCATCATCACAACCATAGAGTCGGAATCCGCCCAGATCCCTTAACCCAGCTCAGCCTCTCAGCGAGCCACTAAGAGCCTGAGCTGCTCTCTCGCTACAGTGAGCGCAGAGAGATGTTCCATCGCTCGGTTCTCATTATTAGAGACCGATTCAGCATCCACCTAGGCAAGTACAATACCAACAAAAAAAAGGTAAAGACCTAAAGCCTTTAGAACCACTTTATGTGGCAGCTGGAAAAAAAAAAAAGGCACCCGATTTGTGGATCGGGAAATCTAATGTGTGAATGGGGAGATCCTCCTTGCTGTTTCGTCGTATTCTGACTGGCCGCATGCACTAAACTGCTTTTCCAGCATCCCTGTTCGACAAAGGTCCAACGAGCGGCGTCCGTTGAACAAAGAGGGCTACACACGGATTGAAAGTCATCCGCTTCCTGCTGAACTTCGATCCCTGTATAGCTGGCTTTAGTCCATCGCCCTAAAGATGGGTACACACAATGATAATATCAGATGAATGATCAGAAAAAGACCGCAGTCATTGCTAGCGGCTTGATCAACTTGGTACATTGATCGATTGAATGTACCAAATTGATCAGCCTGCCCATTGAAGGTTCTAATCTCTGAACAGTGAATGGCTGGCCTTATGGGCCGTACACACGATCAGAAAATCGTACCAAAAATACAGATTTCGAAGCGATCACGGCAAATCCGATGATACCAGAAACAACATTTTTCTCCCTGGATACCGGATCGTACGATTTTCTTTTAATCAGTACAGTGGTCAATGGAAAATGCAATATAAATACACCACAAAACATTACATCACTCGCCATTTTTGATATGAGATTGGCATGCAAAAAAAAAAAAAGAACGATCATCTGATAATCCCATGGTGTGTATCAGGTATTAGCAGAAGGTAAGGAGATAGCAATCACTTTCTGTATACGGAGGGCTTGCTGTGCTGCTGGGAGACAATGAGCCCGGTGATGGTTTCCTGTGTGCCGTCTGATACAGACTCGGCAGTCTGGAGACCCGGCTCCTTGCACGCTCAGACCCCATTGTTCTTAGGGCTACCTGCTGTTAATGTTTAGACAAATGCGCTAACTGTTTATTTTGTGTGTTTACACTACGTCCAGGCGGTTGTTGTGGAGACCAATTATGGAGCAGATTCCAGGTTATATCTGACATTTCACCAGACGCTGATTAGCATAGCGAGGAAGCTGAAAAACATTTTGCTTTTACCCAACAGGAGAGCGAAATATTTTATATATACAGTATATTCAGGCACGCGCGCACACATTGGGAGAAGCGTCAATATCTTCTGTGTGTTATTTTTTACAGCGTGGTCCTCAAAGCCGAACTCGAAGGACAAAAATTCCATTTACATATACACAGATCAGCCATAAAACTTTATGACTATTGACAGGTAAAGTGAATAACCTGGATTATGTCGTTACAATGACATCTGAAAGTTAGTGGGATAGTAAGGGCTGTATTGGTGGAAGAAGAAGGGGGACCTATTCAATATTAGGTGGGTGGTCAAAAGATTATATCTCAATAGGCAGAAAGGATTTCAATCCACTTTGTGTATTACCTTGTGACATCATTACTGTTAGTACATACTATGCAAAGAGCAGAGCTGTGGGTGGGGACTAAGCAGCCTTCCCACTACAGGCTGCCTGCAGAAAAATACAGGAGGGGGCGGAGCCAAGACCAGTCACCCTGCAAAGGAGAAAGACCAGCAGTGACTGGTCTTTATTACAGGAAGATCCTACACAGAGGGAAGTCTCACACTAGATTAGCACACAGAGCTAGGAGAAATACACAAAGCAATCCAAGGTTCGAGGAAGAATACACACAACTCTTGAATTCAGACCATTTTGTTTCTTATCCCAGAGTTAATATGCATTTACCCATTTGCCTGGAGTTTATTTTAACTTTAAAAAAAAAAAAAAAAAAAAAAGAGAAGAAGTAGTACAGCCAAAGCTCTTTTGGTGGTACCTCTCCTGTAGATCACAGGAGTGCAGATCGTTCTGCACTCCTGTGGTCTGTTTTCAACAGACCGCAGGTTGGAGCC
This sequence comes from Rana temporaria, assembly GCF_905171775.1. Classification (NCBI taxonomy): domain Eukaryota; kingdom Metazoa; phylum Chordata; class Amphibia; order Anura; family Ranidae; genus Rana; species Rana temporaria. The sequence continues at coordinate 50,343,046 of NC_053493.1, forward strand.
CGCTGTCGTCTGACATCAGAGCCGGTCCAGGCTTGGGAAAGATCTCAACCATATGATCAGGATCCGCCCACGTGCCTGGACCTGGCACCCAGCTCAACCTCTCAGCGAGCCACTGAGCACCTGAGCCGGTTGCTTCAGTCCCTGCCACAGCATGGCGCTCCAGTGAGCAGATGACTGACCGTCACCACCTGTGATCAGCTGTGTTTGATTGCTCGTTTCTCAGCCTTAGAGTCGGCGGGTGACCGATGCTGCATCCACTTAGGTCAGTGGTCATCAACCCTGTCCTCAGGGCCAGCTAACAGGCCAGGTTTTATGTATTGCCTTGGGAAAATGCAGACTAGAATACTGCAATCACTGGGCAGCAAATGATATCACCTGTGATGTATTCCAGTTATCTTGCAAACCTGGCCTGTTAATGGGCACCGAGGACAGAGGGTTGATGACCACGGACTTGGGAAATACGAAACAATAATGCTTCTCTTTTAAGCTGGCCATACATGAAGTGAATGTCAGCCAGTTATTTTTCAATCAACCAAAATTCAAGCAGTGGATGGCTCCTTTGGCAGCCTCCTGCCAGGTATCCTTCGATCTGAAATTCAAAGAAGCTGGGCAGAAAATTCTTGAACAGTGGCTGCAACCACGGTTTTGGTAGTCTGACAGCCGCAGATACCAGCTGCTATTTAGAGCGGAAAGGCGAAGCGACCAATTTCATCTTACAGTGTATTGCCAGCCACACAGACATCACTGTTTTCAACGAGCCAGCCAACAGCATTGCCCAGATCATTTGGTTGTACTTCTCCTGTGGATCACAGGAGTGCAGTTTGTTTCGCACTCCTGTGACCTGTTTTCAGCAGAGAGCAGGCTGAAGTCTGCGAGTTTGTCCAGGCTCGGGCATCATGACCATAGAGTTGGGATTTGCCCAGATCCTTGGACTGGCACAGCCGCTGAGAGCCTGAGCCAGCCTCACCTGTCCCCTCCACAGCCCAGCACTCCAGTAAGCATGGGGGCAGAGCAGAGAGCCGCTGACTGACAGTCAGCGGCTCTCTGCTCACGGAGCTGTGATAACCAAGCGATCAGCGGTGTTCGATCGCTTGGTTCTGAGTGTTGGAGGAGGTGGGGGACTGATACTACATCCACCTAGGTAAGTACGATACCATAAAAAAAAAAGAAAACCCCCCACACATCTCTAAAGATCCAAAGCCCATTCAAGAATCAGCTTCGGTAAGGACAGCACTGGATCCCTGGACAGGCAAGTGTCCTATTAAAAGTCAGAAGCTACAGGATTTGTAGGGGGGAGACTAAAGCTACTCTTTAAGAATATTTACAGCAAGCTGATCTCACACAATTGAAAAAAGTAACGCCTCTTCATTTAGGTTTGAGCCCTGGTTCACACTGGGTACGATTTGGAACGATTTGAGATGCGATTTGACATGTCAAATCGCATCTCAAATCGGCGGCAATGGCACTGTCCTAATTAGTGCGACGCCGCATCTGCGATTTCAAAAAGTAGTTCCTGTACTACTTTTTGCGATTTCGGGCCGCGATTTACATTAAATTGCGGCCAAAATCGCAGCCGTAAAATCGCGCATTTTACCGCGATTTTGAATTCGCAGCAGTGTGAACCTAGGCTTACTGAAGTTTCCAGGACACTCCAACTATTTTCCATACTGATTGCACAGCCTTGTGTGTCCTTTGTAAGACATTATTATGGTAATTGGACACAAATAAAAATAAACAGCCCTGACCTTGATCTCATAGATTGTTATTGCAATCAAAAATTCATTTTTTTTTTTCTATGACATATCTATGTGGCTTTGGCAGTACATCATATAGTGGGAGATGGGAAATTCTTAAGCTGGCAAAAGATGTATTCCGACACCAGTGTCCCCATCCGCACATTTGAGATGGATGTGGGAATCCTCTTTGCCGTGTCTTTGTACTCGGACAGCGGGCAGACTTCCCTGCTGTCAGAATACAATGATCAGCGCTGCCAGCTATCAAGTGTCATCTGACAGTGCGGTTGAACAGAAGTGTATCGGGAAAATTGACTTCTGCTCAACCACAGTGACCATGCATTGATTGAAATTCAGCCGTCCCTGCTGAGCCGGCCGAATTTCAATCCTTAATGACCAAATTTAGGCTAAGGCCCCTTTCACACGTGCGGACCGTATGTCCGCTTTTTCATCCATCCGTTTGCGGATGAAATACATTGGTCCCTATGTGATTGCGGGTGACACCTGTAATCGTCCGCCTCCGCAAACATCCGATTTTGCAGACAAAAGAAAATCCTATTTTTTCTTCCGTCTGCAGAGCGGATCGGATGAATGTGGACATACGGTCCGTGTTCATCCGCTCCCCCTATAGAAGAGAGCGGAGAAAATACAGGGTGGTCCCTGCACAGTGTGCGGGGACCGCCCTGTCATCCGCCGGCTCAGCGGGGATATACGGAGCGATCCCGCTGAGCTTACGGTCATACGGAGGCCGATCATAACTGATCCGCCCCAAGTGAAAGGGGCCTTAGAAAACACAGAGTAGTGTAGTTTAACCCTAACTCTGTCCCTCTACTGCCAAAGTGTTTCATAATAGATTGAAGACTGCCCAAAGGCCTGCTCCACTGAAACACCTAGAAAGGCAAAAAAAAAAATATTTTGAATAAAAGTTCTTAAAAAAATATTTCTAGGAGGGGGGACTAAACTTTGGAAATATATTATATCAAACACACAGACACATAGGATAGGATAAGATTTCACCATGTCAGGGAAAAGTGTGTTGTTGCCACATCCCTGATATATAAAAGGGGGGGGGGGGGAGAACACCCCTTGTTTGGGACTTTATAGGCAACTGGATTCTGAATTCATTCCCCCTTATTTAAAGGGGTTGTAAATAAAAAAAAAAAAAAAATTCCCTAAATCGCTTCCTTTACCTTAGTGCAGTCCTCCTTCACTTACCTCATCCTTCCATTTTGCTTTTAAATGTCCTTATTTCTTCTGAGAAATCCTCACTTCCTGTTCTGTCTGTAACTACACACCATAATGCGATGTTTTCTCCCTGGTGTGGAGAAAGCCTCTTGAGGGGGCGAGCAGGCAAGTCAGGACACTCTCTACTTTGCAGATAGATAAAGGAGCTGTGTGTTATTGGGCGTTTTGACACTCCTGCTCGCCCCCTCAAGAGGCTTTCTCCACACCAGGGAGAAAGCCTCGCATTACTGTGTGGAGTTACAGACAGAAGAACAGGAAGTGAGGATTTCTCAGAAGAAATAAGGACATTTAAAAGCAAAATGGATAGATGAGGTAAGTGAAGGAGGACTGCACTAAGGTAAAGGAAGCTATTTAGGGGGAAAAAAAAATTCCTTTACAACCCCTTTAACCATTATTGAAGACCTCCGATCTAACCATTAGGCAGTTCATCTGACAGTAGTAAATTAGTCTAGTAATCAATTTAAAGTTTTCAGGAATTCCGGAAAGGGAAAAATTTAGAAGGGGGGGGGGGGGGTCGGTATATTTTCCTGTGACATATCACCGCTCTCGGTATGTCATGGGATTACCTAAGCAGACAATCGGCTTTCCTCTCCCAGAAATGAAACAAAACAAAAAAAACACAACTTTCAGAAAGAAGTTTGGCAATTTCCAGTAGCTTCTCATCCACAGGGAATAACATTACAGTCACAGAAAAAATGATCGGTTGCTATAATAATCCAGATTTGTTTCAATAACCTCCGCCCTCACTGACCTCGCCCTGACACGTCCTTCCATCTACTGCAAGGCACGCAGGGAGATATTAACACATGCCGGATCACATCTGCATGCTAAATACTCGTCACACCCTTCTTGTCAAGTGTCACCAGGCTCCCTGCCATTTCATATCTTTGCATCAGAAGATTGAGCAAACACTTGATTTTTCACAATATAAAACCAGCAAGGTAAAAATCAAGGCACAAAAATGCAAACACAAAAGAATTCTGTTCACTGCACTATAACTGTAACAGAAAGCTGTAGGAAGTAAACTTGGAGAAAAGCAAATCTCTGCCAGAAACAAACTCCACCTGCTGCTTTTCTTTACTTCATTCTTCACAAAACTTTTTCAACCAAACAGAACATGTGAATGCATTACACAAGAGTTGTATCCAGTTTATGTATAGATCTGCGCAGGAAGTTTCCTTCCCTCTACAATGCAGCACAATATATTCTAAAGTGCATATTAGGAACATATGTTTAAGTGTAGAAGTGTATGCAGGACTAAAAGGAAGTCTGTAGGCTAAACAAGAGAAAATCAAATGGAATCCCTCATCCATGCTAACAGGGGAGATGGAGGAAATTCCACTACTAGCCATTGTATTCAGGCAGCCATGGCATCAGCAGCCACCTGAACAGTAGAATGACCGATGGGCCCACTGCGGTCATTTTTGGCGAACTCAGCAGGAATCGGACAACATTGTTGTCACCTATGGCAAGCCCAAGTGTAATGGAAAAAATGTGTGTGTATATATATATATATATATATATATATATATATATATATATATATATATATATATATATATATATATATCTGTGTGAGTAAATCTGTATAGGAGAGGTTTCATAAGTATCAATCAGCAGTTGCACCTGAAGGGCTCTAATGAGAAAAATTGCAAGGTCTGCATTCCTTTAGATGCGATTTACTATTGGCAGCATCTCACCAAAAATTACAGTTTTTCTGCAGGAGATGCCTGGTATCTGACTTGTATCTTTAGGCCCCCTTCACACTGGGGCGCGAGCCGCGGTGGCGGTATAGCACCGCTAAAAATAGCGGCACTATCTTGCCGGATTTGCCGCAGGATTCGGCCGCTAGCGGTGTGATATTAACCCCCGCTAGCGACGGATAAAGGGTTGAGGCGCTTTGCGGGCGGTATTGCCGCGGTTTCCCATTGTTTTAAATGGGAAGGAGCGGTATACACGCCGCTCCTCTCACCGCTCCAAAGATGCTGCTGGCAGGAGATTTTTTTCTCTCCTGCCAGCGCATCGCCTCAGTGTGAAAGCCCTCCGGCTTTCACATTGAGGTTGCTGGGCAGGAGTTTTCCAGGCGGTATTGCAGCGCCATTTTTAGTGCTGTATCGCCTGAAAAACTCCTCAGTGTGAAAGGGGTCTTAGTGTAGACTTCTAGGAAAATCAGAGGGACAATCACACAAGCAGGAAATGATGCATCCTGGGGGGGGGGGGGGGGGTTCCGTACAGGACACTTCCAGGTAGCCACTTTGCATTGAATTTTACAGAAAATTACATCACTGCATATTGAAAAGGAAAAGTCATTTTTAACCACTTGACAACCGGGCCTATTTTGGCACTTCTCTCCTTCATGTAAAAATCAAAAAATTGTTGCTAGAAAATTAATCAGAACCCCCAAACATTATAGATTTTTTTTAGCAGACACCCTAGGGAATAAAATGGAGGTCATTGCAACTTTTATTCTCGCACAGTATTTGCGCAATAATTTTTCAAGCGCTTTATGTTCCAGACATTAATACTATTGATACAAGCACCCTACACCTGAGTGCATGAACATGTCCTTTGTGTACACTCATTAGCCCCAATTCTAATTTGCTGCCAACTCCTGGTGGAATCATTTTCATCAGATCTGAAAAATGTCCTTTTGGGGCCTTTCCAGCCAGGAATGTAGGGAGTACGTTGTGTCCACTGGCTACCTATGCTTCAGATGCTGAGCCGTCACCCTGGGCTTGTGTTTACACCTGTCTGTACAGGCCCTGATCACAGAATAGGTTTGTATCTAGTGTAAGCTATGTTTTACCACCTCTACTAGTCTGGGATTTCTAAAAAAAAAAAAAAAAAAAAAAAAAAAAAAAAACACTTAAGGAACTCTCATCTTTTGCAAATGCAAGATAATGTTTAGCATAAAGAACAACCAGTTATTTAAAGTGGACTTAATGGGGTTGTAAAGGTACAATTTCTTTTTTTTCCTAAATAGCTTCCTTTACCTTAGTGCAGTCCTCCTTCACTTACCTCATCCTTCCATTTTGCTTTTAAATGTCCTTATTTCTTCTAAGAAATCCTCACTTTCTGTTCTTCTGTCTGTAACTCCACACAGTAATGCGAGGCTTTCTCCCTGGTGTGGAGAAAGCCTCTTGAGAGGGCAAGCAGGCAAGTCAGGACACTCTCTACTTTGCAGATAGAGAAAGGAGCTGTGTGTTAGTGGGTGTCCTGACACTCCTGCTCGCCCCCTCAAGAGGCTTTCTCCACACCAGGGAGAAAGCCTTGCATTTCGGTGTGTAGTTACAGACAGAAGAACAGGAAGTGAGGATTTCTCAGAATAAATAAGGACATTTAAAAGCAAAATGGAAGGATGAGGTAAGTGAAGGAGGACTGCACTAAGGTAAAGGAAGCCATTTAGGGAAAACAATTTTTTTTACCTTTACAACCCCTTTAAGTACCACCCATCCTGCACTTGTACCATTCATAAGATCACACAAAATGCAGCTAGGAGAATTTCCCCTTGAACTGGCCATACATGGATCAAAATTTGGATGGCTGACCAGTAACTGCATGGCGGATCCATGTATGGCAATTCCCACTAAAGGGATTTTGCTCGGATCGGCGCCTGCAGCCAATCAGCTGTAGCACTGTACAGTTTATTCTGACCGGGGTAGGGGGGGGACTGACAGAACCGGGGAGGATTACCACATCATCTTGAATGTATGGCGGAGGAGTGTAAATCGGTTAGGTTTGACGTTCAGTTGGCTAGACCGGACTATTTTCTTTCCATTTATGGCCAGCTTGAATTTTATAGTTGTCACCAGAATAAGAGGCAAGAGTAAATCTCCGGAAGCGGACACCTGTTCCAATGACATCCAAGAGAATTCCCCTCACTTCTTAGAGATTTCTAACTTTGTTACATCTCAAAGACAGGAAGAGTGACAAAGAGCAAAAAATAAATTCTTCCCTCATCTATCCCAAACTGGCTTTACATTTGCTTTAGCTTACACCAAAAAGTGAAAGACCAGTTTTGGCTGAGCCTTTAATCATCTTGGACAGCTAAAAGCAGGAGATTAGACACCAGCTCCTAGTTTTAGTCACACTGGTTATTTGCCCAGCCCTACACAATGGTGTTCTCTGGAAGCATCTAGATCCAGATAGCAGAACTGCAGAGATTAGTGGTCATCAAGGACAGCAAAAACAGTCAACAGAAAACAATAGACAGCAGAAATGCTCAATAGTAACCTACTGCACATGTACAATGACATCCCGACACCTGTGAGACGCCGTATGGAGGACCTGAAACACCATGGAGATAGAGGAACACAGCCCTGAGCGCCGCGTCACTCGGGATGTCACAGTACACTGGATAGGAAATCTATGGATAGAGGGGCTGGAATCCAATCAGACTGATCCATGTGGGGCACGTGTGGCATTCTTCAATATAGTGGTCAAGTTGCAAAAAGCAAGAGGCTTCAAAGGAAGAGTCAGGATCGGTGTTGGGCTTGCAATGAGGGCAACATTTGACACTTGAAGGAGGTTTCGGAGATCATTCAGAATTCATTGACAGGTGCATTTGGCCAACAGTTGACCTCCTTCTGACCTGCAGTTGACCGGCTTCAATTGGGTTTTTTCATTCCAAAAGACTTCTATAGGAATGCAAAATCAATCTTTTACAAGCAAAAGCCCGTCAACGCAAGCCCTTGGGGAAAACCAGAAACGTCACCTTGCGCCAGAAGGCCTGTCAACTTGACACAATCCATCCATAATTAAATTATCAGATTTTAATGGACCAATCCTTTAGGCCGCATGCACACAGTCTACAAACTCCCAACCCTTGAATACCTGTTTATTCCTCTATTCCCAAGGGAGGGATTTTGCATTGCAATACGGCACCGCAACTTAAAGCGGAGGTCCACACAAAAAGTGAACCTCTGCTTTCCGGAACCCTCCCTCCGGTGTCACATTTGGCACCTTTCAGGGTGCAGATACCTGCATAATACAAGTATTTCCACCCACTTCCGGTAAAAGACTCCTGCGGGAGTCACGCCCCTTTGCGCTGTCTTCTGGGAAACACACTGGCCCCAGGAGACAGCGGGGACCAGTGAGGGCATGCGCAGTAGGGAACCGGGCAGTAAAGCCGCAACGTTTCATTTCCTAATTCCCTCACCGAAGATGGCGCGGGGGCAGCCGAGAGACGAACGATTGCTGAGCCTCGGCTGCCAACATCGCGGGCGCGCTGGACTGGTAAGTGTTCATTTATTAAAAGTCAGCAGCTGCAGTATTTCTAGCTGCTGGCTTTTAAAAAAAAATAATAATTTGTGGACCTCCGCTTTAATGCCAATCAGTTTGTCACACAGGTATGAGTGTGGCCCACCAACTCCAACTGGCAAGTGGTACCGCCTGCCAAACGTGACATGCCAAGTTAAAGGTGCCACAAAGCATGCCAAGCACAGCAATGTGTACAGACCTGAGCGGCTGCCATGTTTTATTTTTTTTAGGTGGGTGCTCAGGAGGCATTACAAAATGCAGATGGAGCTGTAAAATTGACGCTTTCTTGTCGCCCATGTACAGTAATGTTTAGATGTTGGCCAACCCCTTGAAGCAGGTCTAGACTAAAAAACACACAATAGATTATAGAGCTGTGATACTTACAAGTGTCACAAAGCTAACAGTACACAGTCACAGCTGTCCAGTTTTAACCTCATAAAACCTACTAAGCAAAATTGTCCAATACTTACCCACTAGAAGCTTCATACTCCCTTCATCTGCAGGTGCCCAAACATAGCCTCTGTGCCATGGACACATGAGCTCTGGCATGACCACCCTTATGGCAGCTCTGCTTCCATGCTGACCAATAAAGGGAGTCCATAGTTGCTGGTAGGGAAGTATTAGACAGCTTTGCCTATTAGATTAGGTGATAAATCAGCAGGTGGTAGAAAATACTTGTGTTTAGACGAGGATTTATTTCTGCTTGAATGGATAGACTGCAATCCATTTAAAGTAAACCTGATCTAAAGATCACATAGGGGCCCTCACTGCTGAGCTCCTTCTGAAAGTCCCACTTCCCTGGATGGTATTTTTATCCAGCGGAATTGGAAGTCTATGACCTGGAGCAAGTATCCCGTTATGGAAAGCCAGACATTGTTCTTATAGCCTTTTTGGTTAGTAACTCAAAGCAATGAAACAAAAGGGTCAGGATGACAGCCAGGCGACCAGCATTTTATGAATAAGAAGTCAAATGATGGTCTCTATATTTTTCTAAAACAATATTTTCTTTTTCGTATCTAAACCTAAAAACAAAACATGTCATATATTGCAGCTTACCAGTCCAGAGATGTGATGGCTGCATTCCATTCTTTAGACTTTTTACCTACTAATCCTTCAAATAACACTTCCTGTCCTTGGACAGATACATCAACTCCACCATTGTATCTATAGAGGGTGCCATGGTCGTCACCCAAGCTGGACTACAAACATGTCTGTCTGTTCATCTCCATTACATTATCATAGACCATGTGTATAGTGCCAACATTTTACACAAGACTTAATATACCATTACAATCCCATTTAGGGCAAGGGGCTAATGACGGCCAGTTCAATAGAAACCGGTCGACATTCAGCCCGTGTGTATGGCAGAAGGGAGGGCAGTCCCCCTGTCAGAACACAATAGGCCAGCAAAGGACATTGCTGTACTAACATTGGATAGATCGGAGGCTGGGCGCGATGTTACGACGTCACGCCCGTCCCCTGCATTAAAACAAACGGCGCCGCCTCAAGATTTTTTTATTTTTATTTCATGCTTCCCAGCCTAGAGGCGAGACGTGGGGTCTTAAAGACCCCATATCTCACTGTAAAGATGTCCTGCCTTGAAATAGGAACAAAAGGGATCAAAATAATTTTACATTTTTTTTAAAGTGTCAAACGATTAAAACATTTTTTTTTTTTTTTTTTAAGTAAAACAATAAAAAAAAAATGTAACGTGCTCCTGTCCCCGTGTGCTCGCACACAGAAGCGAACGCATACGCAAGTCCCACCCACATATGAAAACGGTGTTCAAACTACACATATATGAGTTGTTGCCGTGAACGTTAGAGCGAGAGTAAGAGCAATAATTCTAGCCCTAGACCTCCTCTGCAACTCAAAACATGTAACCAGTAAAAAAAAAAAAAAAAAAATTAAAGCGTCGCCTATAGGGATTTTTAAGCACCGAAGTTTGGTGCCATTCCACGAGCGTGTGCATTTTTGAAGTGCGACATGTTAGAATGTTAGGTATCTATTTACTCAGCGCAACTTCATCTTTCACATTATGCAAAAAATAAAAAATAAAATTGTGCTAACTTTACCGCTTTTTATTTTTTAAAGCGTTTCTCCCCCCCAAAAAAGAAAAAAAAAAACGTGTTTGAAAAATGTCTGCGCAAATACTGCACGACATAAAAAGTTGCAATGACGACCACTGTATTCTTTAGGGTCTCTGCTATAAAAAAAAGAAAAACATTTTTGGGGGGTTCTATGTAATTTTCTAGCAAAAAAATTATGATTTTTACATGTAGGAGAGAAATGTCAGAATTGGCCTGGGTGGCGAGGGGTTAAGGCAGGTGTAAGGATGTAAATATCAGCCAGTTGTCACAATGCCTACCTTTCTAAAGTCAAACAAGTGAACCTTAAACATCCCCCAATCTGCACCTTATCAAAGTCCAGCTACAATTCTCAGATCTTTAAAATCAGTTAATAAAAGGGTGTTTGCACAGCTCACTGCTCCAAGGCACGGTAATATTTAATCTCTTAATATATGTCAGTCATCCGGAAATTTCTAGTAAGATATGCCCCAACTAAAGTGCGCACACGGTGAAGTGCTTACACCGCCTGGGGCACTAATTCTGCAAATAATATTCATCTCCTCCACCCAAATGGTCGCTGCAAATAAGGGGAAACACACAACCGCAAACATGGACACGGCAACCAGCTGCTCCCAACACACTCTCTCATTATAGGCCACTTTAAGCTTCAGAAAAATCTTACAGCATAATCGAGCATGCCAATTCTGTCCAGCGGATAATTGGTATTCGGCATAGGAAAAGGCGACACCTGCCACCAGACAGATACAATGACGGACAACAAAAACAAAGGTTTGGTCTCGTGTGTCAAAAACACTGGAAAGGAAACATGTCCATTTCGTTCACGGCGACCCTGATCCTGCCTTTCCTCGGTGACAGGGGTGACCCCGGCTGGTTACTATGGGCGACACACAAGACATGGCACACTAGGCCTCATATGATCCCGCTTCAGATATCAGAACTCATCATCTTGTTGGTCTTAGCAACCAGATTCATTTTTTTTACCATTGTATTAAAAAAAAAAAAAAAAATGGGTTGTCATGGCAACTAGAACAGGTTTAATTTAGTCAGTTTTGAACGGAGGAACTAGAGAGGGATCCATAAAATCTAGAGAACAGAAAATAGTCGGTTACACAGCAACCGCTCCAGACGATGGAGCTCCAGTAATGTAAAAATGAACACTGGGCCTCATTCAGTAAAGTGTCCTCTTAGGCTCCATTCACACCTAGGCGACAAAACACCCGACGCTCGATCCACTGGAGGGGCGAATTTCCATTGCTGACTATGAGATGGTTCACATCTCACGCCGAAACGCCGTACGCCTGAAAACAAGTCCCGGACCCTTTTTTTCAGACGGCATTGGCGTTCGGCCATAGACAGCAATGAAAATGATTTGTGAAAAAAAAAAAAAAAAAGTTACACAAATCGCGGCAAAATACGCCGCATACGCAGCGTTACAGTGTGAATGCAGCCTAAATGCCCATTCACACTTCTAAAATAAAGAGAAAAAAAAATGTATGCTATTGAGGCAAGCGGTTAAAATGTATGAATTTCTTTTAAAAAAAAGGCACATTTTTTTTAAATGTGCCTTTTAAAAATTCATATATTTTGACCGCTTGCCCCAATAGCATAAAAAAAATAAAATAAATAATAATGTATATTCCCTATAAGGGCCAATTCACATCCCAATTACAGCTTCCAGATGCGTTTCTGCGTGTGCGTTTTGGATGTGTTCATCTCAATTGAGGACATATGCAATTTTCAATTCTATTGTTTGTCAAAATCTCAATGCAAACAACGTTTTTTGTTTTTAAAAATCAACCCCAACCAAAATTCCCCCGATTGATCTGGCAGAAAAATCTGATTGCTCTTCACGACCTCAAGTTCCATCTTCAATGCGATCTTTTAAAGAACGGAATTGAAGTTGTAAATTTATTGCCCAGTTTCAACTTTATAATTTACCGAATTCTGGTGTACAACCAACCATGTACAGTGGGTGCTAGACTGCTTAGTACTATGTTGAGTACTTATACTATATACACATATTTATACACACACACACACACACAATTATACACGTGGCACTTTTGCTGTCAACTATAGTTTTATTTTTTTAATTGTCGGCTTTTTTTGTTTATAGTGCAAAAAAAAAAAAAAAAACAAGAGGAGATCAAATAACACCAAAAGAAAGGTCCATTTGTAGGGGGAAAAAAAGAACATAAATATAATTTATGAAAGGTCCATAAAGACATGGGTGAGTAAGTTTGGGGTGGAGGAACCCGACTGTCCTGCACAGAGCCCTGACCTCAACCCGATAGAACGCCTATGGGATAAATTAGAGCAGAGACTGCGAGTCAGACCTTGTGTTCAACATCTGTGCTTCTAGAAGAATGGTCAAACATTTCCATAGACACACTTCTAAACTGTATACCTACAGCTGCAAAGGGTGGGCCAACTCAATATTGAACCCTACGGACTAAGACTAGGATGCCATTAAAATTCATGTGTGTGTAAAGGCAGGCGTCCCAATACTTTTGGTAAATGAGAGAGAGGAAATATATATATATATATATATATATATATATATATATATATATATATATATATATATATTTTTTTTTTTTTTTTTCTCTCAATGGTTGTCACCGCACACAAATCAGGAATAAAAAACATGGGCCCTGGAACACAGCAAAGACTGTAGTGCATATAAAACAAAAAAAGACGGGCATCACTCACTGATAGCCCAACACAAAGAGGCACATAATTGTGAAGTGGAAGGAAAATGATAAATGGTTTTCCAAATATGTGAAAAGTGTGGGGGGCATTTGTATTCAGCCCTCCTGAGGAGTCAATACTTTGTAGAACCACCTTTCTCTGCAATTACAGCTGCAAGTCTTTTCGGGGATGTCTCTACCAGCTTTCCACATCTAGAGAGAAAGTTGTTTTTTTTTTCCATTCTTCTTTGCAATATAGCTCAAGCTCTGTCAGATTGGATGGAGAACGTCTGAACAGGAATTTTCAAGTTTTGCCACAGATTCTCAATTGGATTTAGGTCTGGACTTTGACTGGGCCATTCGAACACATGAATATGCTTTGATCTAAACCATTCCATTGTAGCTCTGCCTGTATGTTTTGGGTTGTTATCCTGCAGGAAGGTGAACCTCCATCCCAATCTCAAGTGTTTTGCAGACTCCAACAGGTTTTCTTCTAAGATTGTCCTCTTTTTAGCCTAATCCATCTTCCCATCAACTCTGACTAGCTTCCCTGTCCCTGCTGAAGAAAAGCATCCGCACAACATGATGCTGCCACCACCATGCTTCACGGTGGGGATGGTGCGTTCAGGGTGATGTGCAATGTTAGTTTTCCGCCACACATAGCACTTTTCTTTTAGGTCAAAAAGTTCAATTTTGGTTTTAGCAAACATATGGAAGAAGGTGTTCTGGTCAGATGTGTCCCCCACATGGCTTCTCGCAAACTGCAAATGGGACTTCTTATGGCTTTCTTTCAACAATGGCTTTCTTCTTGCCGCTCTTCCATTAGGCCAGATTTGTGGAGTGCACATACAATAGTTATCCTGTGGACAGATTCTGTCACCTGAGCTGTGGATCTCTGCAGCTCCTCCAGAGTTACCATGGGCCATTTGGCTGCTTCTCTAATTAATGCTCTCCTTGCCCGGCATGTCAATTTAGGTGGACGGCCATGTCTTGGTAGGTTTGCGGTTGTGCCATACTCTTTCCATTTTCGGTGGATGTTCAATCTGCCAACTACTGAAATTAAATTACACACAGGTAGACACTATTTACTAATTAGGTGACTTCTGAAGGCAATCGGTTGCACTAGATTTTAGTTAGGGGTATCCGAGTAAAGGGGGCTGAATACAAATCCACGCCACACTTTTCAGATATTTGTAAAAAAAAAAAAAAAATTGAAAATCATTTATCATTTTCCTTCCACTTCACAATTAAAGCGGTTCTCCACCCTAAAGTGGAGTCCCGCTGATCGGAACCCTCCCCCCTCCGGTGTCACATTTGACACCTTTCAGGGGGAGGGGGGTGCAGATACCTGTCTAAAGACAGGTATTTGCACCCACTTCCGGCCACACGCTACGGGCAAAAGACGGGTTTTTCTGACTTCCCGTCTGTCGCCCGTTGTGTGCTGGGAACACTCGGCTCCCAGCACACAGCGTGTGAGCCAATCGGTGGGCGCAGCGCGACTCGCGCATGCGCCGTAGGGAACCGGGCAGTGAAGCCGCAGCGCTTCACTTCCTGGTTCCCTCAGCGTGGATGGCGGGGGGAGCAGCAGAGAGACGAGCAATCGCTCGTGCTCTGCTACGATCAGCGCTGGACTCCAGGACAGGTAAGTGTCCTAATATTAAAAGTCAGCAGCTGCAGTATTTGTAGCTGCTGGCTTTTAATATTTTTTCCCCATGGCACATCCGCTTTAAGTGCCACTTAAAATCTCCAAAAATACATTTACATTTTTGGTTGTAACCTGACAAAATGTGGAAACTTTCAAAGGGGTATGTGTGTGTGTATGTATATATATATATATATATATATATATATATATATATATATATATATATATATATATATATATATATATATATATATATATATATATATATATATATATATATATATATATATATATATATATATAACACACAAAGCAAATCCAACTTCTACATAGCACGTATCTCAGCTTCCTCCTCAGTCCAGCTACAACGATCATCTTTGAGCAGAACGGCACTCATGACATTGTGCCCATTTCCTGTGAGCCCAACTTATCATTTACACCCCCCCAGATGGTGCATCCTCATGCAGGGTTGGCTGACAGTTCTCCAGGACTAAACCAGGCTTACATATTGAGAGCACTGCTCAGTCCAGGAAGAATTCCCACCTGTCACTGTACAAAAAAAAAGAAGAAGAGGCGGAAGCTGGCGCAACGTCACAAGACTGGCAAGAAAACTGCAGGAAAAATGTAAAGCCTTAGATAAACAAAAACACCAGGGAGGGAGGTGGGTGGCAGAGTAAACACCGGAGCTCTCCTTTATTTACACTGGAAGTGTCTGGGAAGAGGTGGCAGGAGCTCAGCAACACTGAGCTGCAACAAACAAAAAAAATACTTGTTTTTAACTTATTTTATGTACAATAAAAAGGTCATCTTTGCAACATTCCTTCTGCAAACAAAAATTCCATTCCGTCTGATTTCACATCAACTTTAAACTTGGTTTCCAGGGGCAACAAAAACATTTAATAAATAAAAGGCCATTTATAATAACTTCCCTTATGTCTCACAATCCACCTGACACCCAACAAGCAGATGTGAGTTTCTTCCGCCATCCAGGATCTCTGTTATTTTTGGTCTGGAGCTCCAACCCGGAATGAATCTTATATTTTACAGCGTTTTCCATAGCAGGCTGCTTGAGGTGCGTTTAACCCGACACACCCAATACAAGTGCCAGAGAGTGGAAACAAAATCATACGATGAATGCAACAGAGTATTTTATAGAGTGCAGGAAGGAAACCATCACACCAATACAAATATACATACATTTCTAGAATTCAAAATGGAATTCACCACTTGCACAGAAATAAAAGGGAGGGGGGGGGAGCCATGACAGATTACTATGTCAAGCATGAAGCATTTAACCTGCTTTATAACGATGGCGCCTGAGGCTGTTATGATCACAAATGATATTCAGCATAAAAGAGCGATGAAGGAGAGGAAAGAGGCCACACATGTGATCCGAAGAGAAGTGCGGCTGCTGGTCTGTATGTGGAGAATTTTATTTTTTTATTTTACCCATCAATGTATAATTTATATACGAGAATCCAAAAGTACAGGCAGTTGCAGCGCATTTCTGTATTTTATTTCAAATAGTATTACAAAGTACCAGCAATAGTTTCAGGGCTTATGTACACTGTAGCTCAAAAATTCCACTTATATTGGCATTTGAGCCCCCCCGCCTTTAAACTCCACTCCATGTTAGTCTATGTGTCCATGGACACTATAGGCTCTTACAGGAGTTTAGCCTTAGTTCACACTAATGAGGTTTCCCGCACTGCATCCAATTAGCACTGATCCGCAGCGGGTGTCACTAAAATTCTAACACCCCAAACTCAGGTCGCAAATGCAGTGCACTGTGAACTGATCACGAACGTGGTGCGGTTTCCCATGTGATTCACATGCAGTTTGTAGTGTAAACAGAGGCAGAAAACAAAGTTACATTTTGAGCATTAACAAAAATGCTCAAAAGCACCTCCTAAATGTACGTAAAACGTGCATTAACACTATTAATGCTTATGCGCATTCACATGTCAATACATCTTAGCGACCACAATAAATTAACATGCTGGCCAATAGAATGCATTGACACCAGATGTGTGAACACGCATGCAAGAGCATGGCTTTTTACCATGTTTTTCTGTTGCTAAACAGCTGTAGGAGAAAAGGCATCATGGAAATAACAGTGTGCAGCCTCAAGCAAAACATGCTCATTGTCAGGCCACGCTCCAGACTATTGCTGTTACTTTGCATCTCTATATGACATAAGGACAGAAGAGCGCTGCAACTGCCCGCCTTCGGAGAATACACACACACTAAAATTATATATATATATATATATATATATATATATATATATATATATATATATATATATATATATATATATATATATAATCACATACACCACAGCTTGACAAATAATCGTAGGTGCCAGGTCGCTGTGGCGACCAGAAATTGCATCCTAACAGAAGATATACCTGTAAACTATCTGGTGCTAATGGGGGTGTGACCACATATTAACAATACAAATTCTGGATGGACCCTCTGCTCCACCCATTTCCTTGTGCGTTTCCCAGAAGACAGCGGGGGAGGACAGTGTAGGCGCAGGACAAGAGGTAGGTCACCGTGATCTACGTCAGGAAGTGGGAGCAAATACCTGTGTATTACACAGGTATCTGCTCCCCCCTGAAAGGTGCCAAAGAGTTGAACTTCCCATTTTTGGGTGGATCTCCACTTTAAGGTGAAAAAACTGATACTTACCGCCCCCTTTTACTCACCTGAGCCCGTTCCTTACCCCTCTCTCTGCCCAGAGTTCTCGGCTCTCAATTGGACAGATGAATAGAAGCGCAGCCATTGGCTCCCGCTGCAGTCAAACGAATCGAATGACATGGGCGACATGGCGGGCCCGAGTCCGGCATTCTGTGTCTATGAAAGAAAGTGATGGACTCGGGTGCGCGCCCACAAGGTAACCCCCAGGGAGAGCAATTCTCACTGGGGGTTTACTAATGCAAGGAGCCGTGAGCACCGCCAGAGGACCCCAGAAGACGAGGTTCGGGGCCACACAATACAAAACGAATTGCACAATGGAGGCAAGTATGATATCTTTGTTATAAAAAAAAAAAAAAAAAAAAAGAGCGTTTTTACAACCCCTTTAATATGTGGTCACACCCCTTTAGCACCTGATAGTTTAAATACATGTACAACCTATTGGGATTAGAGCACAGGTATATCTTTTCTCTGTTGCAACACATATCAGTGCACAGATCTCCACCACCTAAGGTCTATATGCCCCATGTTGGCATGGTGTCCACCTTAGCATTTGCAGGGGCAAGGCAGTGTAGGACTGGCCAGAAGAGGGATTACTTTGGCACAGTTGGCCAGCTTAAAGTGGATATAAACCACTACCGGAGCTGCCAGTAACGGCATACTAGCTGAAGCAAAGGCACGTACGTGCCATCGCTTCAGTGCAGGCTGATACAGGGGATATTGCCTAAACTCTGCAGGTTTAGGAGATATCCGGGGTAGCCACAGATAAGCATTATTATAGGCTTACCTGTAGTAAAATGTGGATTGTAAGGGTTTACAACCACTTTAAAACAAGAACTGCAATATGTGTGAACTAAATATCCCTGTTTTTCATTGCATAGTTTGTTGGAAAGTATGTAGCAATGTGCAGAGGGTCCATCCAGAATTGGTAGAAATTGGGTCCTGGCACCTGGGCTTTTGTCAACCGTCCGCATCCATCTCCCACTTGCCAACCACACTATAGTCGAAAGACAGCTACAGTGCTGCGGTCATCCAGTTCTGGGAGAGCATATATGGAGTGCAGCCCATCAGTGCCGCCGCATCAGCGAAGAAAAATTACTTATTTGCAAAATAAGTGGCGATTAAATACCACCAAAAGAAAGCTCTATTTTTGTAAAAATAAGGGTTAAAAATTACAGTGTTGCATGACTGTGCAACTGTCATTCAAACAGACAGCTCTGAAAGTGCCCAGTAGGTAGGCAAGAAGTTTAAAAAAAAAAAAAAAAAAAACACACAACCTCCTAACTTTGGTTATTGTAACCGTATTAGTGCACTCCGCTCCTAGCTTTATTACCATTGCCATATACATTGAATTGTATGTTTGTTTTTCTTCTTCCCCTCCCCCTCAGTGCCGGTTCACACAGGGGCAACACGACTTACAGCTCTACTTTGCAAGGCGACTTTGAGTGACTTACAATGGGACTTCTAGTCGCCTTCAGGACAGGTGACTTTGCCAGTGGCCAATCACAGAATAATCAGCTCTGTGGGAGGGAGGGGTTTGCCTGAGTAAACTATTTTCTTTTCCGGTAAAGTTGCTTCAGTTAAAACAGTGATCCGACTTTGGAGGCAACTTCCATTGAAATCAATGGGTACAAGTTGCCTAGAAGTCGCCTTGAAGTAGCACAGGAACCTTTTCTGAAGTCGGAGCGACCTCAGTAGTGTACAATAAGGCGGCTCTCATTCACGTCAATGGAATTTCTTAGCGACTTGGGGCAACTTGAGGTCTGACAAGTCGGATCCCAAGTCGCTGTAGTGTGAACCGGCACTCAGGGATGGTTTGTTTTTGTTACATTGTGATAAAACTTTTGTGAATCAGTACTGCCTGGACCTTGAAGAAGACATACCCTGAAAGCTTGTCCTGAAAAATTGTATGTTAGTGCAAATAAAAAAAAAAAAAAAAAAAAAAGTATCACGGACAGTACGCAATTGTCTCCAATTAAAAGTAAAAAATGTACATGTAAACAATGCATTGTTTTTATATCGGTTTTGGTTTTGTTTTTAACCTACGCGGCGCGCATTTAAATACACACATACATATAAATATAATATAATATAATATATATAGTAACAAGCCGATATTTGCATAGGACAAGTCAGCACAGATCTCTCGATGACAGCTGGCAGTGTAAAGGTAAAGAGTTCTATACATTCACAGAAATACCAAAACTCCTGCCTCTGACAGCTCGCCCCATAGCAATTCATACAATTTCCCACAAGTCCATTCAACATCTGCTCACTACACCCGTGTCAAAGAAAGCAGAGAACAAAAGGTGCCAGCATTTACTGTGTTACAACGTGACATTTGTTTGTACACTGAGATGAATGTAAACAATCCTCAGCACACAGATGTATACAGGTCATAGGAGCCCTCAGTATACGGTATATAGGAGGAGAGCACAGCGAGATTTTCAGAACCCGCATGTCGATAAACAAGTTTAGACAGACGGATTAACTTCAACGTCAATCACACCAGCAATTGCGAATATTGCCGTGTATGACTACCGCCAAGTAGAATTCTAATAAAAGCGGCTCAAAGGGCAAAGCCTACGTGTAAAAAGTGCCTTTAGCCCATAGCACCCGGCTGGCATTCGGACCAGTACAAAGGTGACTTTGGATTGGTTGGTACAGTCTACTTTGCACGCAGTCACTGCTTAACTTTGTACAACTGCTTCTAAATAAACGACCATCAAGGATTTTGCTCCCTCCCCCCCCAAGAGGTTCTGCAGTAGCCAGCGCCAACACAGCCCTAGATTGGCACAAATACAAAGTGTCTAAAGTACACTGCTGGCGACTTTTGCAGCGCTGGCCTGGCAGGGCACACTTGTCTACATGTATTGGCTGTCTAGGCAAAAAGAGAATTAAAGGGGTGGAGTCAGGAGTTTTCAGGGAGGGAGGTGGGGGGTGGAAGAGACAATGTGGGTTAGGTTGGCTCAGACTCCTGGCAGAGAGGCCGCACAGGGGACAGTCTGCCTGCCTTCTATCAGTTTATCACACACCAAACACTGCCGACTAAACAGCACTCCCCGAGAAGCCAATCAGCTCAAAGCGTTCAGCAGTATACTACAGCCAGACCAATGAAAAATTATGCCAGAAACGTTTAGCTACAATTCTACCAGGTGTGTCATTTCGTATTGGATATCTGGGGATCCAGAAAAAGCCCAAAATAATACCCACCCTGCCCTGCCCTCTCGCACAGCAGTTCACACTGCCATATGCAAACTGCTGGGGAGTGTCCTACAACATTAATGACAACTCGGACATGAATCGGATCACATGGGTGTGAACACTCATGCGATCCGATTATGGTGCAGACCAAAAAAAGGGTCCTGTGCGCGTTTGGTTCGAATGCAGTACGAAATCAGTCACACCATCTGTATAGCTGAAATCGCATTGCATGCGATTTGCAGTGCGGTGCGAATCACATGCGATATCACACGGTGCACTATTGTGAACCATACCTGAACCGGCTTGTTAAAGTCTGAATTAATTAATACACAGTGGAGATTTACTGATACTGGAGCACACAATCTAGTGCAGCTGTGATAAGTAACCAATCAAATCAGCTTCTAGATCAGCCCTCAAAATTTACACTCGCCTGCTCGCATTTTGCAAGTAAATTTTGAGGGCTGGCGAGTGTGGGCTGCCTGGGAGCAGGGGGGGCGAGCAAGGAGAGGAGCCGCCGCCCGGTTGTTCAAATTGCGGGGAACATAACCGCTTTCAATTCAATAGCTGTGTTCCCCTCCGCGAGCCGTCATATACAGCCCCTCCCCCTTGTCCGGGCACTTTGATAGACAGATCACCCATCCCAGGATTGGACAGGTGATCTGTCTATCAAAGTTTCCCGGACAGGGGGGTGGGGGGTTGCTGTATATGGCGGCTCGCGGCAGGGAACACAGCTATTGAATTGAAGGCTGTTATGTTCCCCGCGCTTTGAACCACCAGGCGGCGGCGGCAGCAGCGGCGGCTCCTCTCCTCTCTCTTACCCAGCACAGGTAGGCTGCAAAAATGGGGACACATGCTGCATTGGTAGACATGGGCAGGCTGCATTTTTGGGCACGGATAAAGTTGTTGTTAATATTTATTTTTATAACTTAATTCTGCATAAAACATTTAAGTGTCATTTCATGAGATTTATGAGGGCGTGTCTAGGGGGTGGGATATGGTAGGGGTTGGGCGGGGCAACTGGTGGTGAGTACACCTTGAGGCCTGGCTAGTAGCTCAGGACTTGAAATTTTGATCCATGTTCTAGATTTTATTGCCAAAGCTTATTTGAACAAGCCACATGGTTACTATGCCCAGCTGCACCAGATTCTGTGTGCTCCAGTGTTAGTAAATCTTCCCCAAAAGAACGGCAGGCACAGCTGTGTCTATGGAATGTTGAAAGCAGTTAGACCTCATTCACACCAGTGTACTGATCCATATGAAGGCGCCATCTTCACCCACGCAGGATGAAGAGGTGTTCTGTGCAGACAGCCCGTAAAACAGAGACAGGCGGCTGACTGCATGGATCCCGGATCGGGCATCCATGGGGGGGTCCAACGCATGGATCCCGGATCGGACATCCATGGGGGGGGTCCAACGCATGGATCCCGGATCGGACATCCATGGGGGGGGGTCCAACGCATGGAACCCGGATCGGACATCCATGGGGGGGGTCCAACGCATGGAACCCGGATCGGACATCCATGGGGGGTCCAACGCATGGATCCCGGATTGGACATCCATGGGGGGGTCCAACGCATGGATCCCGGATCGGACATCCATGGGGGGGTCCAACGCATGGATCCCGGATCGGACATCCATGGGGGTCCAATGCATGGATCACGACACAGACTGCATCAAATCTACACTCCAGGATGCACATGGAGAATTTTTTTTTTAGCATTATGCAGCCAACCAGTCTTTACACTTCCTGTCCTAAAGTGACAACAATCACTGTATGCTACCTTTGACAGAACAGTGTTGTCACCCGAGGCTGATCCGGACTGCAAATGCACTCCCCATTACACAGGGAATGGGTTTTGTAGTTCACAGCTAGGAATAACATTTCCCATTTCAGTAAACAGGATGTGACAAGGACACATGGATTTTTGGCAGGGTCAACTAGTATCTTTTGTTACCATATAAAAGAAAACAAATGCAACCACCACATCTAAAAGACTGGTAAGCCGGAGTCTATAGAATACATTTTTTGGTTTAGATCTGAATTTCTCAGCTGATTTTGTAACATAGATGGTCTCCTATGATTGCTGGAATCAGAAGAGGATTGGTTCTGCTTGACGCTCTTGACCGAGTGTCCCGGGGGCCTGAAGCATTTACTTTGAAAAAATTAAAGTGTTCAAAGCAGGCTGGTCACCTGAATACTCCAACTATTAATAATGAAATAGAACTTTGGTAATATATTGTTGGTTTTCAGATCTGGGGCCATGATTAAGAGGGACTGCTGGAGGTATTTGTATTGTGCCGCAAGAACCTGGCTCAAGGAGAACCAAAGCATTTGCCAAGAATGTTGTCATTAATCAAAAATGAAAGTCAGAGGTTCAGACTGTAGAGTGGACAAAGGGCAGCTCGGCAAAATGTAACTTTTGGGAGATGAGAGTAATAACTAACCTAAGTGAATGATTGCAGGATTCCCCGGGAATGATTCCCCCAGCAGTGTCCAGTCATCACCAAAAGTAACTTGGCTGCTTTCATCACTAAAGCCCCTTTCACACTTGTGAGACAACAAAGTTGTGCGGCTTGCATTGCGACTTTACAGCACGACTTTGATACGACTTTTGGTGTGACTTTGATCTGACTCTACATTCTCTGAACCAAAGTCACATCAAAAGTCAGACCAAAGTAGTGCAGTCACAGCGACTTTAGAAGTATGTATCAGTAGGAATGATTCTCATAGACATAAATTGAATTTCAGATGTTCTGCAACTCGGGTCTCACAAGTGACATTCACACACGAGCGATCTGCCACGTGTTTCCAGAAGAGCACCAGCAAGATTTCTGTTTTATTCTATGGGGCCCTGGTGACATCTGAGCAATGTGCTGTCACTTGTCCTACCAATGTAGTACAGGTGCTTCTTTGGAGGGTGGATGGGGCATTTTTAGCCATATAGACTTAAATGGGAGTGCCCACTGCCACCAAGGATGGGGGCACCATTCCCCCCACCGACACCAAGGATGGGGGCACCATTCCTCCCACCGACACCAAGGATGGGGGCACCCTTCCTCCCACCGACACCAAGGATGGGGGCACCATTCCCCCCACCGACACCAAGGATGGGGGCACCATTCCTCCCACCGACACCAAGGATGGGGGCACCATTCCTCCCACCGACACCAAGGATGGGGGCACCATTCCTCCCACCGACACCAAGGATGGGGGCACCATTCCTCCCACCGACACCAAGGATGGGCGCACCATTCCTCCCACCGACACCAAGGATGGGCGCACCATTCCTCCCACCGACACCAAGGATGGGCGCACCATTCCTCCCACTGACACCAAGGATGGGGGCACCATTCCTCCCACAGACACCAAGGATGGGGGCACCATTCCTCCCACAGACACCAAGGATGGGGGCACCATTCCTCCCACAGACACCAAGGATGGGGGCACCATTCCTCCCACAGACACCAAGGATGGGGGCACCATTCCTCCCACAGACACCAAGGATGGAGGACTATTACTCTGGCTTATACCAACGCTGGGGCACTCCCACTGACACCAGAGCACGTTCTTCTTCTCCCACTGGCTACATTTCTGCCCCACTAAAGTTTGATGAATAGTAAAATGGCCATTTAAAAAAGAAAAAAAAAAAAACTTTGAAGACCCCCAGATGCTAGCAATGAGGGGAAATCTTCCAATGTTCTGGGGTGACAAATGTCTATGATGGGAGTTCATCACTTTGAGGAGATTTATTCTTCTGTGTCCCCAGGACAGGAAGTGAAGGGAAATCTCCCCAGCAGGCAAAAAAAAAAAAAAACCTTCCCTACACTAAAAGAAAACCATGTGGGCTATACATACACATTAAACCTATATCTAAAGTCAACACTTTTTCCTTTGAATAAAGTTGGGAAGGGTTAACACCAGTCAAGTTATTTATTTTTTTCTGCTGCTTTTCTTTATCTAAAGCTTGGCCAGGTTTTGTCTGATTCCTAATGAACTGGATGGAATTCTATCCCTGGTGCTGCTGTCAACACTACTCAGCAAGACAAAAGGCGACTCTTCAATTGACTTTTGGCGAAGGAGCCAGGTGGAAAATTGTCAGCCGACCAATGACTGCGTGCAATCTGATGTATCATCCAATTAGATGCAGGATCTTCTTGGGTATTCCGACAGCTATAAAAAGGGTCGGCTGTCAGAATACAAATAGCCGGCAGTGGGAGATCCCCTCCATCTGCACCGTCGGCATCAATGGAGAAATCTACCGGGTTCCCAACAGAAGATCTCAATGGAATCTTTTCTTAGTGGTCACTGAACAGGTGTCCCCCATTAGAAGAGTCCTCCTGTTCTGGGGACAACTCAAAACTTTGGGCCTTCCCCTCACCTTACTGGTGACAACAATCACAGGACAAATAAAAATTCTCCCCAGTAGACACAGACAGCAATGATAAGAGAAGAACTCATTCACAACAGCAGGATGGGCACGATTCTGCCTACAATTCTGAACCACAGTAAAATGGTGGCAAAACATGCGACATGCATTTGGGCTCCATTCATCCCTAAGGGCACCCAAAACGCACTGCAATTTTGTCACGATAATTCTGCAAGGATTGCGGCAAAACACACCGGGCTCAAGGCTAAAATTTGGTCCCTGAGCTCCTCTGCAGCAACAGATGTGAACAGGCCGCCCTCTGCGCAATTCGCGGAAACGCCCGTGAATTGTTCAAAGAATCCGAGAGTGGAAACGCGCGTTTCACTTATGAGAGCAGACTTTAAAGCGGAGTTCCACCCAAAAATGGAACTTCTGCTTTTTCAGATTCCCCCCCACCCCCCTCTAGTGTCACATTTGGCACCTTTTAGGGGGGAGCAGATAACTGTCTAATACAGGTATCTACACCACTTCCAGCGCCTTCTTCGCGCCCCCCCCCCTGCTGTCTTCTGGGAGACACACAGGTCCCAGAAGACAGCAGGGACCAGTGGGATCGCGCATGCGCAGTAGGGAACCAGGAAGTGAAGCCGCAAGTGCTTCACTTCTTGATCCCCTTACAGAAGATGGCGGCTGCAGCATCCGAGAGCAAAGGGATCGATCGGCATGGGGTGCCGACATCGCGGGCGCGGTGGACAGGCAAGTGTCCTTATTTTAAAAGTCAGCAGCTGCAGGATTTGTAGCGGCTGACTCTTAACAAAAAAAATAAAAATATCAGCGGAACTCCGCTTGACACACTATGAGAAAAAAACACAAAAATTCCATTGTTCTTTTCGTATAGTGTATACACAACTTCTGAAATCAAATTCAGACTTTCGAAATTACAATTTCCGAAATAGACAAACTCTACCGTTTTCATACGAGAAGAATCCGATACGAAAGACTGCGCATGATCAGAAACAAACAACAAAAAGCCTGTGTGGCAAGAGAAATTTCATACAATTAGTACCATCCGAGGTTTGCAACATCAAGGAAAACCAGACGATCGGTCACTCATTTTTCATATTATTATCCTTTAGACTCACCATACATGCTGAAATCCGCCCATACAATCAACCTTAGACCTATCAAATGTATGTAAGGAGGACCTACCTAACCTATCCAATCGATTTGTTTCCGATTGAGCAGCTCCATGCATTGAGCTGAGTGTACACCACTAGGAAAGAAAAAACTCATACAAAAATCCTCAGCACTTCTGAATGTCATTCAAAAAGTAGAAGATTTTGTTTCATTTTCCATGCCGCTCCTTGGAAATTTCTCCTCACGGAGGTTGAAAACGAACATGGATGTGACCTCACTCACGATTAGAAAATCATACAAAACTATTATACACCGCCAACAGTTTACACAGCGCTTTACAATGTAGAGGGGGGGGGGGGGGGGGGACAACACAATTCCAATGTTGAATGGAATTCTTCTAGTGTACACCCAGTTGTTGGCAGCTCTAAGGCTGGATTCACACCTAGGCATTTTTAGTGCTTTTTGCACTACAGAACGTGTCCCATAGGAAACCATGTTAAATGGACTGTAGTGCAAATCTGCAAAATGCACAGGTGTGAATCCAGCCTAAAGGAGTTTGTACAATCGAATTGTATAGTTTGTGGCCAGCTTTGGGCTCACCATACAATCTCAGTAACAATCGAACCTTAGATCTGCCAAATCTTTGTACTATGAGGACCTACCTGAACTATCTCATGATTGTGTCTCCAGTCAGGCACCTCCTATTTGTTGGTGTATCTTAGGCTCCGTTCACACATGGGTCCGTTTTTTTTGTTCAACTAGTGGGTTGAAGAAAAAAAAAACGGGGGGGGGGGGGCGGATTGGTCGGTGTCTCCTGCCTGCTGGGTATTCTGACAGACTTCCCCACCATCACAACACACTGATCAGAGCTTCCGGCTATACAAGTCGATAAACTTCTGTACCACTCGGGTGCCCATACACGGATTAAAAATTTGGACGATCCCTGAACTGGCCAAGTATGGATAAAGCGTACAGGAATTGTGTGCAGAATTGCGGCAAAACGGGCACCGTGCTTGTGGTGACATTTTCCTAACCCCTTCCCACGTTCTCTCCCCCCCCCCCCCAGCCCTCTAAGGACCCGTTCACACCACATGCAACGCTTTTTTTCTTGCATGGAAAGTTGGTTATATGGGTTCCAATGGCATAGTTCACACCAGTGCAGTACATTCCAGTGCATTTCAGTTACAAATACAATAAATAAAAAAAAACACAACATGCTGCTTTTTTTCCTGCACAAAACCATAAAGGGAACGCGGTAAAAAGCATCAAAAACATATCAGACCCAAATACAAAAAAAAAAAAAAATAATCATCTGGAACGCATAAAATATATATATATATATATATATATATATATATATATATATATATATATATATATATATATATATATATATACACACACACACACACACATATATATATATATATATACCAGAATGCATCACAAACACATTAAAAGACACATGATGCAGAAACGCATCCAGAATGAACCTGGAGAATGTTTTTATGGTATGAAGGGGCACTGAGATCCTAGGAGGCGGGCATATGGGTCAGGTGACCGCTGTGATTGGCTCAAAGCGAGAGTATGTCACCAGCACATCAAGGATCTCCAGAGCGAGTCCAAGGCTCCAGTCACACCTCAGCGTTTCGAATTGTGGGCCTCACCACCGCAATCCTGCCCGCTATTCCAAATTGTGGCAAAACGCGCAGCGCATTTGCGACGCCGTTACTTCTTAATAGCAGCCCAATCGCTGTTCGATTTTGGCGCGATTGTCGCACAGAAAAAACGTGGGACGCGTGTCGCCCAAAAGAAGTTCCGGAACATTTTTTGGGCGACTTGCGTCCTGCAATTTTGTTTGCCCGATCGAGGCGTTATTAGGGTGTAATGGCATCGCAACGTGTCCTGTGTTTTGCAAATCGCAGGCAGAATCGCGCCCACCATTCTAATCGCCTAGGTGTGAATGGAGCCTTATTCAGCGATCACATCGTTGCCGCGTTTCGGAGCAACGCAGGACCCCTTCCTCAGGAATGTGACGCTGTGATTGGCTGTCACGTGAATGGAAACCTCCCAATGGCAAGTATGCATCATGAGCTTCCCAGCCCCCGCCAGCGACTGTGCTGGGGGCACGCAGGGCACATAGATGAGAATAGGTTACCCCAAACATGGCGGAGTTCTGCCACAGTTGTCCCGTCTTGGGGGTTAAATTTGGTAGTCCGGCTTCTTTGGCAGGAAAATCACGCACAGGGTGGACCATTCCGGTGACCAGGCCGCCATCATCGCAACATCTGGGGGGAAAAATACAATAAAAACGCAAACAGGTGTTCCCGATACACAACGTGTGATCAGAACCTGAGGCTGGGATCACACGGGTGTGACTGCAAACATTGCATGCGATTCGCATTCTTCTACACATCACGTGCGATTTCACACTTACCGTTTGTACGGCTAAAAATCGCATTCGCACCAAAAGTGCAGAACCCTTCCCCCACACCCGAATCGCATCAGCGTTCACACTATCGTGATGCAAGTCTGGCCATTGCACTGCATTTTGCAATGTCGTTAAGATAACTGACGCCGCCGATCGTGTGGACGCTGTGCGACTGCAATACGGGAAACGCGCAGGATTCGCCGCACTTCATTGTATCAGATTGTACTGTGTGTGGGGAGACAGATGTGGACTATTCACAGCACAACACATAAATGGATGAGGCTCCCTGCGATTGGTCCTCTGCACGTTGCGGTAGGAGAGCGCAGCGTTGCGTCCGTCCCGGAACATTCCATACACACAGGTGCATTCCACAGACATAACATTCCCTTCATCACCCTGGATGGTTACCATGGATACTTCATGAGCCTGTGCCAGCAGCACCCCCCCTACAGGCCACCTGTAGAACTACACCTCCCAGCACCCCCCTCTGGCGGCCAGGCGCGGAACTCCCCCGGCAGGTAGTAGTAGTAGTGTAATAATCCAGGCGCAGCTTCTCTCTCACCTCTCCAGTCGGGCTGCCGGGCGGCTGCCTCTTCCTCTTGCCGTCCCCCTCAGGTGGAGCAGTCCGGCGGCTCGCCATGATTCCCTGCTGTGCCGATTACAAAGGAGAAGCGGAGGAGTCCACATTGGTGGAGGGGAGCGGCGGTGACATGTGTGGTGGGGCGGCGGAGGAGGAGGCGGGGTCTCTCTTTCTTTCTCTCACCGGGACTCGGTGCCGCCGCTGCTCAGGAGGAGAAGGCGCTGCTGAGCCGCGCACGGAGCACACATCGCGTCCCTCGCTCCCCCGTGCACTGACTCTCGCTGCCACAGGCGCTCGGCGAACGGGAGGGGGCGTGCCGGCGCTACTCCAATCACCGGGCGACTTCGGGGAGAACCGGACCGCCCATTGGTCTAACCCTCTGAGCGGCAGACTGTATAGTGGGCGTGGTTTGGTTAGCCCTTGTTATTCCAGCAGCTCAAAAGACAAGGAGGAGGGGGGGGCGTGGTGATAGGTGACGCCTATAAAAGCATGGAGCGTCCGCTGACGGGCGGGAGACATATGGAGAGAGAGGGTGGTGGGGAATGTGTGTGAGCGGAGAAGTCACGCCAATACGGAACTAGAACTGAGGGAGAAACTTCTTTAGTTCTGGAGGTGGATTGTGGTCCCTGTTAGGGTTAGTTGCTGTCTGTGTCCCCATTAGGGAGATTCACCTTCTCTATTTGTCTTGGTGTCCCCTGTTAGGAAAGGAAAAATCCCAAATATTGGGTCGTCCCCAGAGAACGCTGGTTCTGGTCACACCCCTGGGATTCCCTCACTTCGGAGGGATTTTCTCTCACTTCCTATCTTCAAAAAGTAAAGAGAAGTCTCTCCAATGGCAAAAGAAAACCGTGGTTATAACCAGTGAGGGCTGGGGCGAAACCTACAACCACCCCCCCGCCCGGCCCACACTCACCCCTCCACATTCTGTGTACAGAACACCTCCGGGTTGCCATATTGCATTTTCCGAAAATTACAGAGCTGCAGATAGGAAAGGTCATTTCAATTACAATATCTCTTGTCGCAATTGTATACACCAGGCATGTCCAAAGTCTGGCCCGGGGGCCAAATGATTTAATATGGCCCCCCTGGGGATTTGGATATATATATTGTTTGTGGCCCCCAGGGCCACAAAGGATATATACTGTATTTATTGGCACTGCCTTGGAGGGGACAGGACGAGTGCCGTCAGATTACATGAAGAGAATCTCCTGTTTACTCAGCAGTGTCTCTATTGGAAGTCCCGTCTCCTGGGATGCCATTGGACGACTGTTCTGTCTATCATAGGAGGCGGGACTTTGTATTGAAGAGGTCACAGAGTAAACAAGAGATTCTCCTGTTTGTAATCTGTCGGCACTCGTCCCGCCCCCCCTCCCTCTGCCCTCTGAGGCTGCAGATGGGCATCGTTCAGGCTGCACTGATGGCACATGTGAGGCTGCATTGGTTGCAATGGTGAGGCTGCATTGGTTGCAATGGTGAGGTTGCAATGGTAAGGATGCATTCATGGCACATGTGAGGCTGCATTGGTTGCAATGGTGAGGTTGCAATGGTAAGGCTGCATTCATGGCACTGGTGAGGCTGCATTGGTTGCAATGGTGAGGTTGCAATGGTAAGGCTGCATTCATGGCAGCATACGTGTTCTACGCTGATAAATATGGTATATCGAAATAACACGCCCAAGCTCATCCTTAGTCCTAAGCAGTGCTCTGGGTTTCGTTGGGGCCACAAAATAAATATAAAGGGCCAGATTCAGAAAGGAGATACGACGGCGTATCTCTGAGTGTGCGTGGTCGTATATATGCGCCTGATTCAGAGAATCAGTTACGCATAGATATCCCTAAGATCCGACTGGTATAAGTGTCTTACACCGTCGTATCTTAGGCTGCATATTCACGCTGGCCGCTAGGTGGCGCTTCCGTATAGTTACGCGAGGAATATGCAAATATGCTTTTTTTTACGTTGTTTGCGTAAGGCTTTTTCCGGCGTAAAGTTACCCCTGCTATATGAGGGGTATGTGCGGCGTATCCTATGTTAAGTATGGCCGTCGTTCCCGCGTCGAATTTTGAAAATTTTACGTTGTTTGCGTAAGTCGTTCGCGAATAGGGCTTTGCGTAAGTTACGTTCACGTCGAAACCAATGAGGCTTTGTGGCGTAATTTCAAGCATGCGCACTGGGATTCTTTCACGAACGGCGCATACAGTATATCCAAATAACACGCCCAAGCTCATCTCTTCACCACACACAGCCACAAAGGCGGTGTATTAGTGCTCAGACGAACACACTTAGACCGAATTTTAATGGTTTAATGAATGTCAGGCAAAATAGTCAGCCCTTACGCATGTTCACTTCATCAAATCTGGCCCTCTTTGAAAAAAGTTTGGACACCCCTGGTATACACTATATTATTTTTTCTTTATTTGTTTTGTTCTTTCATGAAAGCGGAGTTGCCCTTTAGCCACTTCAGTCCCTGAAGGTTTTACCCCCCTTCATGACCAGGCCATTTTTTTGCTATACGGCACTGCGTTACTTTGACTGACAATTGCGCGGTTCTGCGACACTGTACTCAAATACAACTGATGTCCTTTTTTCCTACAAATAATTTATTTTTAGTGGTATTTGATCACTTCTGCGGTTTTTATTTTTAGCACTATTAACAAAAAAGACAGACAATTTAAAAAAATATATATATTTTTTTACTTTGGCATAGGTCGAATTTCGAAAGACTTTTCTTTCGAAAATCTTATCTAAGAATTTTAGTTCGTATTTCGCACCATTAGTGGGGCTGCAGCAACAGCTGATTTTTTGTGCGACCATCAAATTTGAGTAATTGGGCATGTTGGAAAAATTTTTGAAAATCAAACGATTTTCTGATCGATGATGGGAGAATCGTGCGAGAAATGTGGTCGAAAAAGAAATGCGCAAGAAAAGAAAATTCCTGGAAAGAAAAGAAGATTCCCAGACACAATTTCTTTTCTGTAGTAACATGAGGTGAAATTGAAGGTTTGTTTGGTCGAATTTCGAAATCAATGGTGGTGTCATCAAATCGCAAAACGTACATATTTTCTGATTTTTCAAAAGAAAATTCTTTCGAAATTTGACTGTAACCTTTCTGCTATAAAACATATCCAAAAAAATCGAATTTCTTCACCAATCTAGGCCAATATGTATTCTGCTACATATTCTTTTGTAACAAAAATCCCAATAAGCGTATATTGATTGGTTTGCGTCTACAAACTATGGGATAGTTTTATAGAATTTTTTTTTTTACACTAGTAATGGTGGCAATCAGCGACTTTTAGCAGGATGGCAACATTGCGGGGGACAAATCGGACACTGACACTTTTTGGGGACCAGTGACACCAATATAGTGATCAGTCACACCAATACAGTGATCAGTGCTAAATAAATATGCACTGTCACTGTACTAATTACACTGACAGGGAAGGGGTTAACATCAAGGGGGTCAAAGGGTTAAATGTGTCCCTAGGGTGTGATTACTAACTGAGGGGGGGGGGTGCTTTGGCTGTGAGAAGGCAGAGATTTGTGAACAAAGGATCTCCACCTCCCCTACTAACAGAACGACGATCTGGCTTGTTTACATAGGCAGACTGCCGTTCTCCTGAACGATGGCTGGGTGCTGGTAGCCATCAAGTTTCTTGCTAGAAAATTAATTAGAACTCTAAGAGCCGGTTCACACACAGGCGGCACGACTTTGGGGGCGACTCGGCAAGGCGTCTTGAGAGGCAACTTGCAAAATGACTTCAGTATTGAAGTCAATGCAAGTCGCCCCGAATCGCCCCCAAAGTCGTACAGGAACCTTTTTCTAAGTCGGAGCGACGCAAGTCGCTCCGACTTAGAAAATCATACAATGTATACAATTGTGACACAAGTCGTATTATAATTGAATGTCATTAAAAATGTAATTTCCTTTTTAATCCACAGTTCTGTAATTTTCTGAAAATGCAATATGGCTACCTGGAGGTGTTCTGCATACAGAATGTGTACAGAACACGCCCCAGAAACATAATTTCCTGCTCGTGATTGGCTCACTGATTTTCACAGAAGTGTGCACTAAGATCAATATTCGCTATTGTCTTCTGGCTTCTCCTCCCGGCCAATCGGGACAGGAGGTGAAACGGGTTGGCCAAGAGGAGAAGCCGCAAAGGGGACTGTGGACGTGGCTGAGTGCAGACCTGGGGGGGAGGGGGGGTTGTTTGCTGCCCCCCAAAAAGTTTAGCGCCAACCGCAGCTACCCACAGAAAAAAAAAAGTGGCCAAGAGTCGGAGGAGGGGGCAGAAAAGCAGAACTTCACAATTTCCTGCTTTAAGTAAGGCAGAATATTTTCTGGGATGAACACAGCCCTGGTCCCCTTTGTGCTCCAACTGTGATTGGAAGCAGGTGCACGAGAGCAATCAAGAATGGCTTCATCTCTTCATAGAATATTCATTCTTGGTCTGCACTTGAACACATGGGACAATGATAAATCTGCAGGACCCTGGGAGGAGGAATGTGTATAATATGATCAATAAGGTCCAGCCTCCCACCATCTCATACTGGTGTTCTTCATTAATATCATTTATCTGAGTTTCAGCCTCTATTCTGTAGTCTTGTTCAATGCAATAATGGACTTTGTAAGCAGAGATGTTTCGGTGTAAGGAACACATGGCCAGACTATAGCTATACTCCCTGCTGGGCTGGTGGCTAAGCGAGGCATCTGTTTTTTCATTAAATATTAATATGCATTAGGCATCGCCTTACAGTACGTATCCCGTGCAAGACCACTGTCACAAAAACGGATTTCCCTGTCGGGGGGTGTTCTGCGCCAGTGACAGATGCTACACAGGTGACTCTTCGATTACATGAGTGTGAATATTTATCAAGCTTACAGAGTAAAAAAAAAAAATAATTTTAAATTCTATAATTTTCACTATGACAAACTCTCTTAAAGCGGAGGTTCACCCGCACATGACACTTTTTCCCCTTAGATTGATGCTCGTTTTGTCTAGGGGAATCGGCTAGTTGTTTTAAAATATGATCCGTGCTTACCGTTTACGAGATGCATCTTCTCCGCCGCTTCCGGGTATGGGCTGCGGGACTGGGCGTTCCTATTTTGATTGACAGTCTTCCGAGAGGCTTCCGACGGTCGCATCCATCGCGTCACGATTTTCCGAAAGAAGCCGAACGTCGGTGCCCAGGCGCAGTATAGAGCCGCACCGACATTCGGCTACTAGTGACGCGATGGATGCGACCGTCGGAAGCCTCTCGGAAGACTGTCAATTAAGAAGGAACGCCCAGTCCCGAAGACCCATACCCGGAAGCGACGGAGAAGATGCATCTCGAAAACGGGTAAGTACGGCTCATATTTTAAAACAATTAGCCGATTCCCCTAGACAAAACGAGCATCCATCTAAGGGGAAAAGATACAAAAAAACATAATTGGGTGAACTCCCGCTTTAAACTTGTAATGAAATATAAAGAAGGCTGTTAAAGGGGAGTTCCTGCCTTTTTTTTAGGTTTTCTTAAAAGTCAGCAGCTAAAAAAAGTGTAGCTGCTGACTTTTAATAAACAGACACTTGCCTGCTCCACGGTCCAGCGACGCGGCCGCCCGGAGCTCCGCTTCCCCCCCTCTTTTCCGGCGCCTCCATTCACTCTGTGGGCACCTGGCCGTGACAGCTTTCGGCTGCGCACCCTGATTGGACAGGTTATCTCATGGGACCTGTCACGTGTCTCAGGAGATCGCCTAGAGGGAGGGGCGGCCTAAGGTGAGAGGAGAAGTCGCGGAGGCGGTTCCTGGGCGAAAAAAATTACATGTAAGGGGGTGAGGAGTTGTTAAAGCGGAAGTTCCACTTTTGGGTGGAACTCCGCTTTAATGATTTAGCTCTAAGGCGGGGTTCACACTGCTGCGATTTCGAATCCGACATCTCTGTGCGACTTTATCACATATGACTTCTTTCACAGAAGTCAATGCAAATCGTGTTGAAGTCGTGTAGGAACCTGTTTCTAAGTCGGAGCAACTAGAGCAGGGACGTGCAGTCAGGGGAGGCAGATGAGGCAGAGCCTCAACTGCCATGAACATCCCCAAAAAAAAAAAAAACGATCGAACTTCGATGGGGGGGGGGGGGGGGGGTTTAGCCAAAGTCCTCTCACTGCAGTGTCAGGGAAGGGGGCATGTATCTAAAAGATGTGTACTTGGAATAATGGTGCACTTATTCCTCATAATAAGTGATACATAAACAGATAAATAAAATGTGCAAAGTCCTACAGTTATAATGATAAAATATTAAAAAATTAATTTCACAAAAAAATAAAAGGATAGTAAAAAAACATGACTTCTTAGCATGTAGATAAAGTGCTCCTCCAACAATTATTGTGTGATTCATGCCACCTCTTCCATCACCGGGTGTGATGCCCGCTCACCTCAGGAAGCGACCCCCCTTTAGGGCTATTGGAGCTCACAAACATAAAGTTCAAAGAGGGTCCAATTTGGAATGTGCTGCTATTAGCATGTAGGCATTCACACTGTCCTTTAATGTATACCCTTCTGTTCTCCGGAGGGACTCGGGGGGAAAAAAGCTTTCATCGCGCAACAATGTAAATAAATTGTGGGTTAAAAGCATGCACGAACTTCCCACTCACATGGTAAACATCTTGTATATTGCATAGAATTTTCTAAGGCAAATCAGAAAGAGGCACAGCTCTTTTCCTCACTGCTACAACTGGCTGGTTAAGACACCAGAAGTGACGTCACTGACTCCTCCCGACGCATTGCGTCACAGATCACGTGACTTCTTCAATATGTTTTTTTTTCTGTGAAAACTATTTTTTATATTTTATCATTATAACTGTGGGACTTTGCATATTTATATATCTGTTTATGTATCACTTATTGTGTTATATTTATGAGGAATAAGCGCACCATTATTACAAAGTACACGTATCTTTTAATGCTTTAGATCATTCTGTTCTCATTAGTATTCACCTTTACACGTAGCATTTCTTACGTATTTTATCACTTTGTATGTGTCTAAAAGACACATACTCCATTCCAGCCCAGCCACTGGTCAGCATACCAAGAAATGTTGGACAATTTCATGCTCCCAACTTTGTGGGAACAGTTTGGGGATGGCCCCTTCCTGTTCCAACATGACAAAGCAAGAGCAAGGTCCATAAACACATGGATAAATGAGTTTAGGGTGGAGAAACTTGACTGCACAGAGTCCTGACCTCAACTCAATAAAGCACATTTGGGATGAATTAGAGCAGAGACTGCGAGCCAGGCCTTCTCATCCACATCAGTGCCTGACCTCACAAATGTGCTTCTAAAAAGAAAGGTCAAACATTCCTATAGACACACTCCTAAACTTTGAGGACAGAACAGTTGAAGCTTTTATAGCTGCAAACGGTGGACCAACTCAATATTGAACCCTACAGACTAAGACTGGGATGCCATTACAGTTCATGTGTGTGTAAAGGCAGGCGTCCCAATATATAATATACAGTGTAATAAAATTATATATATATATATATATATATATATATATGACAGGGTCAACTGGTAGTAGTGATGGCAGTAGCAGTGAAGTAATAAACCATGAAAACATGCACAAAACAGGGACACAGAGGAACAGTCCAAGCATGTTTGTAATGCACTTTTCTTTCAGAAAGGAAGCAAACAGAGGAGGGCTTTGTACATCAAGTCCACAGCAAAAAACAAACTAAACATCTACCTGTCCGTGCCACTAACTACACTAACATGATGCCCCCTAATGGGTTTGTTGGCAGGTGGTAGAGCCCTCTTAGAGATGCCACTTCCCTGATAAGTTTGATGGGTGGTGTTCTGTACCTCTTTATATTCTAGTACGGATGGGGCCCCAGTGGAGAAGGTAGATGGGAACCGGCTACCTCCTAAGGCCCCGTACAGACGAGCGGACAGTCCGATGAAAACGGTCCGCCGGACCGTTTTCATCGGACATGTCCGCTCGGAGATTTCGGTCTAATGGCACACATCAAACCGAAATCCGCGCGGACAGACATCGCGGTGACATGGCGGTGACGTTGACGCCGCCACGTCACCAAACCAGGAAGTAAAATACTTCCACGCATGCGTCTAATCCATTCGACGCATGCGGGAGATATCTGTCCGCTGGTTAGGTGTACTAACCAGCGGACATGTCCGCCGGACAGCTATCCAGCGGACATGTTTCTTAGCATGCTAAGAAACATTTGTCCGCTGGAAATCTGTCTGCTAGCCTGTACACACGATCGGATCTGTCCGCTGACACTGGTCCGCGGACCAGTTTCAGCGGACATGTCCGGTTTTGTGTACGAGGCCTAACATCCAACATGTAAGTTTGGGGGTGTAGAAGGCCCTCTAGGCCTGGGCCTTGAGAGACACCTTGTGTGAGGACCCTCTGCTGGGGGACTCATTGGAGATTGGAGGAAAGATGGCTGGACTCTGTTGTTCTGTATCTGTGGCACTGATGTGTAAAGCAGATGTAAAGCACTATGTGTGGACATTGTTTTTTTCGAAAAGGAGTGCCCCAGGCTGGGATATGTGAGTACTGTTAAAAGGTGGGCCTCTGGTCAGGAGTACCAGTGACACCATACAGCATAGTTGCTCCTAAAAAGACAGATATGTGGGTGCCCTATCCAGAAAGAAGCGGGACAGGACATGGACCAGCTTGGCGGGACCTGCTGTCCAATCCAGGTCCCTCATAAGTTCCCCAAAACAAACAGCACATGTAGCATATTGGTGCACTGTCAGTAGTCAGCCTTTTCACCTTGCAGCATGTTCTCACATAGCAGAGAGTGAGAAAGACAACTCACATGTATAAAAACCTGTGCACAGCTGAGACTAATAATGAGGTCTGGATAGCAGGTAGGATGTGGACCTAGGAATGGAGGCTTTATCCCATCCAAAGCTATCCAAAGCTCTACAACATCTCCAGGCTCCAGGGCCCACCAGAACAGAACTTATTATGATTCTGTTATATTAATAGACCTAAATGGAGGAATTTTATTTAATCCTAATAGCGGAGAAATTCTGGAGCCCCTCATCATGTGTAGGTGAGAAAAGATGTATACT
Source organism: Rana temporaria (assembly GCF_905171775.1). Classification (NCBI taxonomy): domain Eukaryota; kingdom Metazoa; phylum Chordata; class Amphibia; order Anura; family Ranidae; genus Rana; species Rana temporaria. Next base: position 50,381,206 of record NC_053493.1, read on the forward strand.
GTATTAGACAGTATATATTATAATTATTATACAGGATTTATATAGCGCCAACAGTTTGCGCAGCGCTTTACAATATCGGGGAAGACAGTACAATTACAATACAATTCAATACAGGAGGGATCAGAAGGCCCTGCTCATTAGAGCTTACAATCTAGAAAGGAGGGTCAAGTGGAACAAAGGGTAGTATCTGTGGGGGATGATCAGATGCACAAAATACAGTTGTTAGGTGTGGGTATATATATATATATATATATATATATACACACACACACACACTGTATATAGTATGTTTTCCATTGCCTTCATAAAGTGAACTAATGAGGACAAATCACTTTCAATTTTCTGCTTGACAGATTGATCTCCAACTGCCCGAAACCCTCCCAGACTCTGCTTCCTGAGCTGTCGCTGCTTCAATCAGCAGCTCCCGACAAAGCAACTTGCTCGCAAAAATAGATCTTTTTAGCACTTTCCATAAAAACGCAGTACAGTGGGTTTAAAGAGGGGAAAAAAAAGCAGCCTTGTACACTTGTCACTCAATTGCGGCTTTTACTGCACAATGCTGAATGTCTTCACCTCCAAAGGGAATATGATTAATCATTTGTTGCCAGGGGGGACTGCAAAAAATTACTTTCGATATTCAAGAGAGCTTGTAAAGCAAGGTACAAATGTGCTTTGTGTTTTTATCAAGCCAGCACATTTTTTTCTTACTTGACAGAAATAAAATATTTTTCTTTGAAAGCAAACCTACATGCCAAAAATCTTACATTTATGTAATTGGTTCTCGTCCAAGATCTAAACTAAGTGTCTCTATGGGACATTTGTCCAATGCCTTAGTATTGGTCATTTGGTCTCTGCCAAAGGAGTGATTCTGTGTTCCAGCAAAACCACTGATAAGCCAGCTTTGTCTCACTGCCAACCCCCCAAGGTCTTTTGGCAGAGACCATGTGACCAATGCCGAGGCATTAAAGCTCTGGTAAGGATTATGTAGCACCCTCTAGGTTGCTAGATAGTGAGTAGGATTTATTTTGTATAAGATAAGTAAATTGTCAGGTTTAGCTCGTAGCCAAGCCTGTGTGTTTTTCTTCTGGGTCAGGGTTGAGTGACTCAGGTAGAGCTGGTGACTCACAGGCAGCATCACCAAGACCTCCCATTTCTTTCCAAAATATTCTAGCATCTTCTGGAAAGGAAATAGGAGAGGAAAGGTGGCGCTGCCTGGGGTATTCTTAGATTGGCAGGGGCAGGCCTCCATAAATACCCAGGGTCAGCCCAGCTGGGGAGGAGTAGTTTGGGTGGAAGCCGGAGATGCAGAGCTAGGCTGTGGTGGGCATTTGAGGGAGCTCCCCAGTCTGGGGGGGGGGGTGCCCTTAAACCTGGGCTCGGGTGCGGACAGGGCCCTCTGAGAACATGTTGAGGTGTCCTGGACTGGGGGCACGGGAGCAAGGTGAGGACAGCAGGAGAGCACTGCCAGGCAAGTCTCCAAGAGTAACTACAAGTTGCAGCCAAGATGGTTGGTGAGTGACACACAGTCAGGAAGGACTGGGGAGGCACGCCTGAGGGACTGCAATTTGCAATCTGGGATGGGTGCAAAGCCAGTGGTGTGGAATGTGGTGTCACGGGCAGTGGAGAGAGGCAGCTGCAGCTGGCAGGGCCTGAACATGTGGTGCTGAAAGAAGTCGCCACGTGGACATCTAGCACTAGGACTACCATTTTTCTGCTACCCCAGAGGGGCCCACGGTCCTGGACTGCAAAGGGCATTTGCTAAGGCCTGGCTGAGCCAGTGACGGGCCTAAAATATAGTGCTAGCTGGTCCTGGAAGTCTGCAAGCAAATGATGTGCTGGAGGTGTTGAGGAGAGATAGTCTGCAAGCAAGTGATATGCTGGAGCTGAAGTGTAGAGGAGTATACAGGAAGTGTGTCCCATATACTTTCTTCAATCAAGTGGGCATCCCATACTCCCTTACCCCATCCAAGTTTAATAACCCTCAATAAAAACAAAGTTCAAGGACTGGTTTTCTGCATGAGGGTGAATGAGAACTGTGTGCCTGACTGGGAAGGCTGATAGACAGACGGTCACGGACCACAATATTCAGCAGCCCTTACAGGGTACTGCTACAATTAGAACTTATGCCCCGTACACACCATCACTTTATGTGATGAAAAAAAATGACATTTTATGTGAAGTAAAAAATTACGTTTTTGAAACTTCAATTTTCAAAGACGAAGTTGCCTACACACCATCGTTTTTCTCACAATGTTCTAGCAAAGTGAGGTTACGTTCCACCACGTTTTTCCATTGAAGCTCGCTTCATAACTAGCTTCTGGGCATGCGCGGGTGAAAAAACGTCGTTTTAAACGACGTTTTTTGCTACACACGGTCAATTTCTGTGAAGTAAAAGTTGACGTTTTGAAAAACGACACATAAAATTGAAGCATGCTTCAATTTTTTTTGGTCGTTTTTTAGAAGACATAAAACAACGTTTTCCCCCACACACGGTTAATTAAAGTGACGTTTTTAAAAACGTCATTTTTTTTCATCACATAAAGTGATGGTGTGTACGGGGCATTAGCCTACTTATGTTATGCAAGATAGCACATAAAAATATATATATATATGATTTAGGCCTGGTTCACACTGGTGCGGGGCAAGAACCACATGAGATTTGAACAGGAATCGCACTGCATTCTTGTTTAAGTCACATGCAATTCTGTAGCAGTGCAATTTGAGCCATTCATTCTATATGGCTCAGATCGCACCTCATCCACACCAAAAACATGTTCACATCCATGCAATCCGATTCTGCAAATTGTACTGCGATTTGGAAACCGATTTCTGAGCTGGTTAACTCAACCTATACACCTGCAGCGGTTCGCATGAACGAAGTGCGATTTGGATACGGTGCGGAATCTGCACAGAATTTACAGCGAATTTGCACCGCACCACTTTAAAGAGAACCAGTCATAATTGCATCTTGGGGTCAGAGGTCACCTGAAGTCTACTAAAACTCTTATGGTGGCAGCTGCATAATATGTTCATGTAATTTTAAAGTCATTATACATTTTTCAATTAAATCATACCTGGTAGTCCTGCTACGAAGGTCCCTCAGGAAATGCCTGCCATAGGGTAACAAGACGTTGTCAGTGTCTCCCAATTGTCCCCATGCATTGTCACCCTGTCACATGCACCCCAAACTGAGAATAACACAGGTTGCACAGACATGATCCACCTTTAACACTGTAGGAAGCCAGGCAACAGCAATGATGTGCACAAGTGCGTGCATGTTGTTAAGAAGAAAAAATGTAGTTGCGCTATAAAAATTAAATAACATGTGAAAAAATGACAAAATCCAATGAAGTGAATCAAAAATGGAAGACAATAAAAATTTTCATTGATAAGGAAGTCCTATTAAGGGTGCAATGAATAATTCCAAAGTGAATCGTATGCTCATAAACCACCACCAATAAAGATCACCGTAAGGGATGCAAGCTTACCAGATGGCAAGCATAACCAGCTTGCGGCTGTAAACCCCAGCCCGGGCCTTGTGATGGAACTGCAACAAACACCGGTATATGGGATCCTCCAGGTATGCGTGGGTAGCAGTATGAACCCAGAAAGAAATAATACTCACAATAGTGATGTACCGTAAAATAAACATAAATTTAATAGAAAAATTGCACTTACAACATGGTTTCTTCATAAAAGCATGGGATAAAAAGGTAAAGCCGGCCGGCTCTCACGAACGCACGTCCACACAGGACTGTAACGCCACACGTCAATACGTTTCCATTCCCGACGTACGTTTCGTCATACAATGACGTCGTCTGGGGCACGGGCGACGTATTGACGCATCGCGTATTATACACCTATTCCGAGACCAAGCCTCGATCTGAGTCAAGATCGTCGTGAATTACACAACTATTTAGAGTCCAAGCCTCGATTTGAGTCAAGATCTCCGGACATTCAAAAACATGGTGGCCCATGATGACCAAAATGGGTCGTGTTCAAGTTAAAATAAAAAAGGAAAAAATGGGGAATCAGAATCCAAGCCTCGATTTGAGTCAAGATCCCCAGTCATTCAAAACACGGTAGCCTATGATGACCAAAATGGGTCGTGTTCAAGTTAGAATAAAAAGCGGGGGGAAAAAAAGAATAATGCATCGTGGTTAGTTGTCACCAATGCGAATATCAATCTCATAAGGCAAAAAATACTAATCAGTGGAAAGAAAAAAACTTTTTCTTTCAAAATAAAAAAAATATTATTTAATAATTGTTATTTATTAGGTGTGTGCTTACATAAGCCATCATCAACAAAGATAATGAGCACACACACAATCTGAAAACAATATTAAAGTAAAAAAATGTGAATGTTGTTAAGAACTGGCTGAAAGAGGTTGCAGGAGATCAGGGGTGAAAAAATATAACAACAACAAAGGATCAAAAATATAATAAAAAATAAAAAAACATTAAAATAAACAGTACCATAACATAAACTAAATATCATCTGGAGTTTTTATCCAATTTCACACAACATCTTTTAACGATAAAAATACAGTATGTCAGAATGTTTGGTAGAATGTTAAAGAACATTCACTTAAAATTAAAAGGAAAAGTTTAAAAGTACAGAAGATATTTCTGTTGCAAAGACAAGGCCTGTACAATTCTAGGAACAGCCGGGACAAAGTGGCACTGCTGGCTGATGGATTTATCCCAAGCACATGTAGAGCTGAATTAGGAATTTTGAATTAACATATCAATACAGTGCAGGCTCCTGAAACACAGAGAGGATTAACAGAGGAGCGCATACAAGCCTATCCAGCCCAGAGGGGGGCCTAGGAACAATGCGCCAACAGAAGCTGCCCCGATGCTGCATTGAGTTTATCAGCAGTGCTGGAAGTGTATAGCACATCGTTCCCCTCATACAGAGCAATGGACATGACCAAGGGTGAGGACATCTGGACTGCTTTTCATGTGGTCTCAGCTTGGATACTATTCAGCTCCCAAAATACCGCAAATCTCTAGCAATATAAATATAAGAATTTCCACAACTCAAGACATTAAGTGTTATTTTGTATGTTTTTACTTTAACCACCCGGGCGGTATCATTATGTCATATTTGCATCTCAAAGCGGTACAATTGTTTTGCACAGAAATTTGGCGTTTTATATTGTAGGTCTATAATTCTTAGTAATAATAACACACTTAAAGGGGTTGTAAAGGTAATTGTTTTTTCCTAAATAGCTTCCTTTACCGTAGTGCAGTCCTCCTTCACTTACCTCATCCTTCCATTTTGCTTTTAAATGTCCTTATTTCTTCTGAGAAATCCTCACTTCCTGTTCTTCTGTCTGTAACTTCACACAGTAATGCAAGGCTTTCTCCCTGGTGTGGAGAAAGTCTCTTGAGGGGGGAGGGGCGAGCAGGAGTGTTAGGACACTCTCTACTTTGCAGCTAGAAAAAGGAGCTGTTAGGTAGATTCACGTAGGGGCGCCTAACTTTAGGGCGGCCTAGCCTAGTCTTTTTAGGCTACACCGCCATAAATTAGTTAGGCTAGTAGTGATTCTTAAACCACTTACCTGCTAATTTTGGACGGCGTAGCCTAAAACGAGCGGGCGTAAGCCGCCTAATTCAAATGACTTGGAGGGGGGCGTTTTGTATTGAAATGAGGCTTGACCTCACGTTTTTTGACGTTTTTTGACACTGCGCATGCGCCGGGCGACTACATTTCCCAGTGCGCATTGCGGCTAAGTAGGCCGTACGGGCCTATTGATTTCGATGCGTACGTAAACGACGTAAATCCCGATTCGCGGATGACTTGCGCAAACGACGTAAAAAATTCGAACCTCGCGGCGGAAACGGCGGCCATACTTAACATTGTTATTCCACCTCATAGGTGGAATAACTTTAGGCGGCCTATCGCGTACGGAAACAACGTTGATCGACTGCGGCGGGCTCACGTTTGTTCGGGAATCGTCGTAAATGCTCATTTACATAATCTACGCCGGCTGCAATGGAAGCGCCACCTAGCGGTAAGCCAAAACATTGCAATCTAAGATAGGACGGCGCAAGCCGACGTATCTTAGATATGTTTAAGTGTATCTCTGTTAGAGAATACACTTAAACATAGGTCGGCTTAGATTCAGAGTTAGGTCGGCTTATCTGTAGATAAGCCGGCCTAACTCTTTGTGAATCTACCTATATGTGTTAGTGGGCGTCCTGACACTCCTGCTCGCCCCCTTAAGTGGCTTTCTCCACACCGGGAAGAAAGCCTTGCATTACTGTGTGGAGTTACAGACAGAAGAACAGGAAGTGAGGATTTCTCAGAAGAAATAAGGACATTTAAAAGCAAAATCGAAGTATTAGGTAAGTGAAGGAGGACTGCACTAAGGTAAAGGAAGCTGTTTAGGGGAAAAAAATGACCTTTACAACCCATTTAAATCTGTCCAAACAAGAGTCTAGTAGACATCCCGGGTATGATAAAGTTTGAAACACAAAATCATAAATTATAATATAATAAATTACTATAAATAATTATAAAAAATTATAATTATAATAAAATCAATTTCCCCACTTTTCACTATCGCTCAATTCAAGTGTTCTTATTTACTATCGCTGTTTCCTAGCTGGTCTCAAACCACTTTTGACATAAAGGGACACTTTTGAAATTGCTCTGAAAGTGCACTTGGAAGTGTAGTCGCTGTAGATCTAAGGGGTAGATCTGAAATGAGGGGAAGCTCTGCTGATTTTATTATCCAATCATGTGCAAGCTAAAATACTGTTTTTTATTTTCCTTGCATGTCCCCCTCAGATCTACAGCGACTGCACTTCCAAGTGCACTTTCAGTCCAATTTCAAGTGCACTTTGCATTTTTAGTTTGCACTTGTAGTGCAAAGTGGATTTGCCTTTTGTAAATAACCCCCAGAGTCTCAAACTCTTCCTCAATGTACTTAAAGCAAGGAAAAAAATGTTTGGGCAACAAAAAATAGAATCACATATAGAGCTCCCTCTTGTGGCAAATCTATACATTTACATTTTTTAATACAGAAAGAAAATATGGAAGTCCAAGTATCTAAAAATGTGAAAGTCACAAAAAAAATGACCACTGCAATAATCATTCAAACACTTTTTTTCCTAAATAGAAACTTAAGGCCCGGGTTCACACTTGTGCGATGCCAGACATTGCATGTGATTCGCACTACATTGCTGTGCAGATCACATGCGATGTCTGTGAGATGCGATTTCAGCCATACAAACTGTATGGCTGAAATCGCATCGCATTCACACCAAAATGGTACAGGACCCTTTTTTTGGTCTGCACTGGAATCAGATCTCATGGGTATTCATACCTATGCAATCTGATTCCTGCACCATTTCACAGTTCGCACTGCGATCTGCGAACCGATCTGGGGGCGTCGTTAACTTTACAATGACACCTGCATCGGTTCGCAGATCTGAGTGTGAACCACTGTGCGATTCAGGTGCGATGTGGGAACCCACACTGGATTTTCAGGGTTCTCGCATCACACTAGTGTAAACCAGGGCTTAAGGTTGAGGTTAAGAGCTGGTTCACACTGGGGCAACACGACTTTCAGTGCGACTTTGGGAGGCAACTTGAACACGACTTAAGTATGAATCACAACGCGACTTACAACACGACTTGAAGTCGCCTCCAGAAGGGGGAACTCGATGCCAAATTTTAAATAAAAAAACGGCATGGGTTCCCCCTCCAGGAGCATACCAGGCCCTTAGGTCTGGTATGAATTTCAAGGGGAACCCCCTACGCATGCAGCCCGGCAGGTAAGGAAAAGGGGTGGGGACAGGTGAGAGGCACCCCCCCTCCTGAGCCGTACCAGACGGCATGCCCTCAACATGGGGGGGGGGGTGCTTTGGGGCAGGGGGGCGCCCCCCACTGACCGACCGGTCTGCGTGCTCGAATACGGGTCTGGTATGGATTTAGGGATGTACCCCACACCGTTTTTTTGGAGTAGGGGGTTCCCCTTGAAATACATACCAGACCTAAGAGCCTGGTATGTTCCTGGAGGGGAATCCATGCCGGTTTTTTATTTAAAATTTGGCATGGAGTTCCCCTCTGGATGGAAGGGAGGAGCGTGCCTTAGAACAGGTTCACACTGGGCGACTTCCTGTAAAGTTGCCTCACTGTGAACGGGGATACGACTTGGAGGCGACTTCCATTGAAATCAATGGTTACAGGTCGCCTAGAAGTCGGATTGAAGTAGTACAGGAACCTTTTCTGAAGTCGGAGCGACTTCAGTAGTGTACATTAAGACGGCTCCCATTCACTTGGGTCGTCTTGAAGTCGGATCCCAGGTCGCCCCAGTGTGAACCGGCTCTGAAGCTACTCACTGGCCCAGATTCTGAAAGGGCTTACGACGGCGCAACGCAATGTACGCCGTCGTAAGTCCTAATCTGGGCCATCGTATCTATGCGACTGATTCTTAGAATCAGTTACGCATAGATATCCATTAGATCCGACAGGCGTAAGGCTCTTACGCTGTCGGATCTTAAATGTATTTATTTTTTTGCCGCTAGGTGTCGCCTCCGTTGTTTTCCCCGTCGTGTATGCAAATTAGCAAAATACGCAAATTCCCGAACGTACGTGCGGTCGACGCAGTGAAGTTACGACGTTTACGTTAGATTTGCGACGCGTAAAGTTGCCCCTGCTATATGAGGGGCAACCAATGTTAAGTATGGCCGTCGTTCCCTCATCGAAATTTAAGTCGTCCGTGAATGGGGCTGTACGCCATTTACGTTCTCGTCTAAACCAATGACGTCCTTGCGACGTCATTTAGCGCAATGCACGTTGGGAAATTTTAGGGACGGCGCATGCGCAGTACGTTCGGCGCGGGAACGCGCCTAATTTAAATGCTCTACGCCCCTACCCGGCTCATTTGAATTAGGCGGGCTTGCGCCGGGGGATTTACGCTACGCTACGCCGCCGCAACTTTACAGGCAATTTCTTTGTGAATAAAGCACTTGCCTGTAAAAATTTGCGGCGGCATAACGTAAATGACATACGTTACGCCGCCGCAGTTTTACGCCAATCTACGAGAATCTGGGCCACTGTGTTTTATTACCTGCCATTAAAAACTAATGAAAGTCTGGCTTCAATGTCCTTTGATCAGATTATGGTAAAAGAAGGCAAAATTCATTTCAGCTATCTACAGCTCTGATGAGATCACAAATGTTCCTCACAACAGTCAGTAGTGAGGACTTCTTCTCTCTTTGGAAACAAAGGAGTGAATTACAAATCCCATGTGGTAGTTTTTCCAAGGCCGCTTGCATCTAAAATCTCAAAGGTCAAAGTCCTGTTTAATTTGATGTGAAAGGGAGTTTGTTCAATTATATTTTCTGCTTGTGGCTTTTTTGATCGAGTAAAAAATATTCTATGACTCACAAAAATGAATAGCATAACCTCATGGAAAGGGGACCCACTGGGATGCTGTAGAAAACACTGGGACTCTTATGAATGTATATTCCAGCAGAACGGCCTTGTTACATTCAAATCTGCATTCAAAAATGACAGTTGGAGAACAAGAGTTTACATTTAAACTGCTAGAGATTATATTCTCTTTCCAGAAAGTGTACCAATGGTTGTACTTGTTTTAACGCGGAAGTAAATTGTATTGCGCTCCACAAACTCAAAACTTTATTTAGCCCAGAAACTGCACAGATGTCTCTGTAATCGCGGCCGAAATCGGGACTGACAAGCGGGAGTGAAATCGTGCGAGTTCAGCTGAACTCGCACAGCTACATTCCCGCAGCCCAGTGTTAAAGCGGAGGTCCACCCTAAAAAAAAAAAAAAAATAGCCAAAAAGGCTCCAAAAAATTCGATTTTTTTATTTTTATGAAAAGAAAAAATGAACCTGCGCTACAGAATTAAAAATATATGTCAAATGTGGCAGGGAAAATATAAGATATGCAAATGCGATTGAATGCGAGTTAATTAGGTGGCTGCCTCTACTTTAATTATCCCACCTGGATATTTCCAATTACCAGGACATTGAAACACCACGTCTTCTTGGACCTCTCCCACCGCACATTTTATACATGGTCCTGTTTGGAACATAATCTTTTAACCACCACCAGGGGGCACCTTCTAGGCCTATTATGGTATGGAGTGACCACTCTACGAGACATGTCTATGTCACAATTATATGCTTGCACGTCTTCATCAAGCATCACATATATCACTTACACTCTGCATATAAATGCACATTCGCTATTACAAAAATCTTTTCTATATACACATAACTTTGGGTGACGGCTTTCACTCATAGACCCCATGCCTGGGGTCATCTGCACTAAACTAAAAACATTTTTTTTTTAAAGCCCCCCGTCCTGACGAGCTCGCGCGGAGAAGCGAACGCATACGTGAGTAGCGCCCGCATATGAAAACGGTAATCGTTAGAGCGAGAGCAATAATTCTAGCCTTAGACCTCCTCGGTAGCTCAAAAGATGCAACTTATAGAATTTTTTAAACGTCGCCTATGGAGATTTTTAAGGGTAAAAGTTTGACGCCATTCCACGAGCGGACGCAATTTTGAAGCGTGACATGTTGGGTATCATTTTACTTGGCGTAACATTATCTTTCACAATATATAAAAAAATTGGGCTAACTTTACTGTTGTCTTATTTTTTAATACAAAAAAGTGATTTTTTTCCAAAAAAAAGTGCGCTTGTAAGACCGCTGCGCAAATACGGTGTGACAAAAAGTATTGCAATGACCGCCATTTTATTCCCTAGGGTGTTAGAAAAAAATATATATATAATGTTTGGGGGTTTTAAAGCGGAGTTCCGGCCACAATTTCACTTTTTAATATAAATACCCCTGTAATACACAAGCTTAATGTATTCTAGTAAAGTTAGTCTGTAAACTAAGGTCCGTTTTGTTAGGTTGTTACAGCATTTAGACACTTTATAAAATAGAAATTGACTGGGGCCATCTTAAGTGTGGGCATCATGAAGCCAGACTGTATGACTTCCTGGATTTCAGCCTTGCAGATCTCGCACGTGCTCAGTGCTGCACAAGCAGTGTAATAGGTTTCAGATCAGGTTTCAGCACCTGTACTGTCCAAGTCACATGATTCTTCGAGACTGGGGAGTGCACAGACTCCTGGAAAGTTACACCCACTACATTCCCAGGAGCCTGTGCGGTGTAGGTTAGGAAGCTTAAGCACCTAGGTGCAGGAAGAGGGAAGATTAACTATTCTGCCTAGCAACAACACTTTGAAGGCATCTAAAAAAAAATTTTTTTTTTTCTTAAAGGACTAATGATATTTTTTTTAAAACTACTGATGTAATGTTATATTTATGGGTGGAACTCCACTTTAAGTAATTTTCTAGCAAAAAAAATGTTTTAATCTTGTAAACGCCAAATCTGAAAAACAGGCTTGGTCCTTAAGTGGTTAAGCTTTGTCAAAAAGAAAACCTGGAAGCTGATTGGTTTCTATGCAGAGCTGCGTCAGATTTTGCACTCTCCAGTTTTAGTAAAGCAACCCTAGTGTCTCTCAACCAGGGTGTCGTTTGGGTTCCCCTGGGGTGCCATAAGCACAGGATCCTGTTTCCTGGACATCGCAGCTCCCGGGAAGTGCAGCGAGTGCACGCGTGACTGCTATAGCTGTAAAACAGACCGACGTACAGCTTTGGGGGAACAAGCCAACCTGCTCCAGTATAATGGTGGCGGCTGGTTGGCAAGTGGTTAATAGGTGCTGACCATATAGAACACTAGCAACCAGTTAAAATTTAGAAAAATTGATTCAACCTTTCTGTTGTGTGTCTCTGTGTGCCACATGGAGCACGGAGAAGAGCAAGAGCAGAAAGAATTGTTTAAGGATTTGAGAACAAAATTTGGGGAAAAGCGTGGACAATCTCAAGGTTACAAGTCCATCTCCGGAGATCCCAATGTTCCCATGTCCAACATTGCCAAGAAGTTTACAGTCCATGGCACTGTAGCTTATCTCCCCGGACGTGGATGAAAGAGAAAAATTGATCGAAGCTTGCAACAAAGGATTGTTCAAATGGTAGATGAAGAACCTCGATCAACTTCCAGACAAATTCAAGCTGACCTTCAGACATAGGGTACAACTGTGTAAGTTTTCACTATACGTCCCTCTCTGAATGAAAAGGGACGCTATGGTAGGAGACCCAGGAGGACCCCACTGCTGACACAGAGACATAAAAACGCCAGATTAGAGTTTGTCAAAACTTACCCGAGAAAGGCAAAATCATTTTGAGAGAATGTGCTGTGGACAGACGAAACAAAATGACCGCTTTTAGGTAAAGCCCATAATTCTACTGTTTTCAGAAAAAGAAATGAGGCATTTAACCACTTGCCGAACGCCTTCCGCGTATATACTGTGGCAATCCGGCTCGGCTGTGCAAACCGATGTACCTGTACGTTGGTCTGTGCATGAGATAAAGTGACCTGCACCTGCCACAAGAGTGCGCCCATGCCACCGTACAGAGAGGCAGAACGGGGATCTGCCTATGTAAATAATAGAATTGAGAAGTGAAAGGAAAGTTATAAATTGATTTTTCTTTTTACAAATAAATATGTGAAAAGTGTGGCGTGCATTTGTATTCAGCCCCCCTGAGGAGTCAATACTTTGTAGAACCTCCTTTCTTTGCATTTACAGTCTTTTTGGGGATGTCTCTACCAGCTTTGCACATATAGAGAGTGACATTTTTGCCTATTCTTCTTTGCAAAATAGCTCAAGCTCTGTCAGATTGGATGGAGAACGTCTGTGAACAGCAATTTTAAATTCTTGCTGCAGATTCTCAATTGGATTTAGGTCTGAACTTTGAGTGGGCCATTCTAACACATGAATATGCTTTGATTTAAACCAATTCATTGTAGCTCTGGTTGTATGTTTAGGGTTGTTGTCTTGCTGGAAGGTGAACCAAGTCTTTTGCAGAACAGGTTTTGCTCTGTATTTGGCTCCATCCATCTTCCCATCAACTCTGAACAGCTTTCCTATGCCTCCTGAAGAAAAGCATCCCCACAACATGATGCTGCCACCACCATGTTTCACAGTGGAGATGGTCTGTTCAGGGTGTTAGTTTTCCACCACACATATCGTTTTGCTTTTAGGCCAACAAGTTACATTTTGGTCTCATCTGACCAGAGCGCCTTCTTCCACATGTTTGCTGTGTCCCCCACATTGTTTCTTGCAAACTGCAAATGGGACTTATTATGGCTTTCTTTCAACAATGTTTTTATTATTGCCTCTCTTCCTTAACCACTTCAATTTCAGGGCATTTTCACCCCCTTCCTGCCCAGACCAATTTTTAGATTTCAGCTCTGTTGCATTTTGAATGACAATTGCGCGGTTATGCAACACTGTACCCAAATTACATTTTTATGTTTTTCTTCCCCACAAATTAAGCTTTCTTTTGGTGGTATTTGATCACCTCTGAGGTTTTTATTTTTTGCGCTACAACCAAAAAAAAGTGACAATTTAAAAAAATAACACAATTTTTTTTACTTTTTGCTATAATAAATTTACCAATAAAAAAAAATAAAAAAACATTTTTTCCTCAGTTTAGGCTGATTCGTATTCTTCTACATATTTTTGGTAAAAAAATCGCAATAAGCGTATATTGATTGGTTTGCGCAAAAGTTATCGCTTCTACAAAATATGGGATAGATTTATGGCATTTTTTTTTTTTACTAGTAATGGCGGCGATCTGCGATTTTTATCGTGACTGTGACATTGCGGCGGACACATCGGACACTTTTGACACATTTTTGGGACCATTCACATTTATACAGTGATCAGTGCTATAAAAAATGCATTGATTACTATGTAAATGTGACTGGCAGGGAAGGGGTTAACACCAGGGGGCAATCAAGGGGTTAATTATGTTTCTTAGGGAGTGATTCTAACTGTAGGGGGCGGGGACTCACAAGGGGAGGAGACCAATCAGTGTTTCTCTGTACAAGGAACACACCATCGGTCTCCTCTCACCTGACAGGATCCACGGTCCTGCTGTGTTCACGGGCAATTGCGGGTTCCTGGGGGACGTCGCAGCCGCCGGGCACTCGCATCAGGTCCTTAGATGGCCGGGAAGCCCAGAACATCATATGACGTCTGCCCAGGATGGGAGATCCCTCCTGCAGACGTCATTTGACTATGGGCCGGTAGTGAAGTGGTTAAAGACCAAATTTGTGGAGAGCACGACTAATAGTTGTCCTGTGGACAGATTCTCCCACCTGAGTTGTGGATCTCTGCAGCTCCACCAGAGTTACCATGGGCCTCTTGGCTGCTTCTCCGATTAATGCTCCCCTTGCCCGGCTTGTCAGTTTAGGTGGACGGCCATGTCTTGGTAGGTTTGCAGTTGTGCCATACTCTCCTTTTTCAGATGATGGATTGAAAAATGCTCTGTGAGATGTTCAAAGCTTGGGATATTTTTTTATAACCTAACCCTGCTTTAACCTTCTCCACAACTTTATTCCTGACCTGTCTGGTGTGTTCCTTGGCCTTCATGATGCTGTTTGTTCACTAAGGTTCTCTAACAAATATCTGAGATTAAATTATTATTATTTATTTGTAAAACATTTTGAAAGACATCTATCAATTTGCTTCCACTTCACAATTATATGCCACTTTGTGTTGGTTTATCACATAAAATTCCAATAAAAATATGTTTATGCTTTTGGTTGTAACATGACAAAGTATGGAAAATTTCAAGGGGTATGAACACTTTTTCAAGGCACTGTATATTAAGGTGACCAGATTTTTAAAATGAAATCCGGGCACATATTTTTTTTTTTACTAGTAATTGTGGCAATAAGTGACTCTCTGCCCGTCGCCGCGGCCACCACCCTCACAGCCTGTCAAGTCTTATGCCGCATACACACGACCATTTTTCATGTCATGGAAAAAAACAACGTTTTTCTCGACGTGATTCTCGCCAAGCCTGCCTTGCATACACACGATCGTGAAAAAAAATGCTCGACAAAGTGATGTGACGTACAACACGTACGATGGCACTATAAAGGGGAAGTTCCATTCGATTGGCGCCACCCTTTGGGCTGATTATGCAAATTTCCCTTCTCATAACTTGCTTCTGAGCTAGCGCATTTTTTTCCACGTCGTTAAAGCCTACACAAGACTGCTTTTTGAAAAATGACGAGAAAAAATAGAGCATGTTCTAAATTTTGAATGGCCATTTTTCACGTCAAGAAAAATGCTCTGGAGCCTACACACGATTGTTTTTAATTACCAATTAAAAAAAAATGTTCTCATCATGAAAAACGGTCGTGTGTACGCGGCATTACTCTCCGGACTTGAGCCAAGGCAGAAGAACATGTGAGTGGAGCTGAATGGACATGCTCCCCAAACTGAAGAAATATTCCCTCCGCTCCGAGCGGCACATGATCATCAGAAAGAGGCACAGATAATGGAAAAAAATACAACCCCCTAAGCTAGTAGGAGCGGCCGAGTGGGGGGTGTGGAATTCAAACTATTATTTTTTTTATTCTGCACTGACTGTCTTTGAAATTGCCCCATCCCCTGTTCAAATCCGGGGACAAAACCGGGGACAGACTTGGTCCGGGGACAGTGTCCTCAATCCGGGGATGTCTGGTCACTCTACTTTAATATATAGCATTGACAATTTATACAGTGCTTTACGTATTGTACATTCACATCAGCCCTTGTCCTCAAGGAGCTTACAATCTAACATTCCTAGCCCACACAAATGCAAAAACATACTAGATCCGATTTAGACAAGAGCCAACTACCCTACCAGCATGTCTTTGGAGCGTGGGAGGAAACCCACACAAGCTAGGGTGACCACGTGTCCCAGATTGCCCGGGACAGTCCCGCATTCTGCAGGTCTGTCCCGGGCACCTTCACTCTGGGACAATACAGTGTCCCGGAATGAAACTGACACAGATCCCAGCATGAACCCCTCAGAGCTTAAGATGTGACACCCCCCCCCCCAAACTAGTGAAGAACTACAGGTCCCAGCATAGATCTGTGAAATCTATGGGGTCACACCTTTAGATCTCACGGGTTCATGTTGGGAGTTTCAAAATTGGGGGGGTCACATCTTTAGATATCATCGGTTCATGCTGGGACTGGTAGTCCTTTACTTTGGGGGGGGGGGTGGCCTCCCCAAAGTTAAGGACTACAGGTCCCAGCATGAACCCCCCACCCCCAGACCTGACAATGTGAGACCCCCTGCCCCCCAAATAGTGAAGCACTACAGGTCCCAGCATAAACCTGTGAAATCTATGGAATCACACCCTTACATCTCAGGGGTTTCATGCTGGGTGTTGTAGTCCTTCAAATTGGGGGGGGGGGTCACAACTTTAGATATTAGGAATTCATGCTGGGACTTGTAGTCTTTCATTTTTGGGGGGGTGTGACCCCCAAAAGTGAAGGACTACAGGTCCCACCATGAATCCCTCAGAGCTGAAGATGCAACCCCCCCCCCAACTAGTGAAGAACTACAGGTCCCAGGATGAACCAGTAAAAACTATGGGGGGTCACATTTTTTTTTAATAAAAAGTGTGGGGGGGTGGGGTCCCTGAATGGCAGTTTGGTAATGTGGTCACCCTAACACAATAACACAAGCACAGGGAGAACATGCAAACTCCATGCATATAGTGTGCTTCAAACGAAGGACCCCAGTGCTGTAAGGCAGAATTGCTAACCACTAAGCCCCCTTTAAGTCCAAAGCACCGCTCCCCCCCTGTTTGGTTGTTTATTGCTGCAGCAGTCTGCTGATGAGCGGTGTTATGAAATGGCTCCAGCCATAATTATAAGGAATCATGCAGTTTCACATCATTTAAATTTTCATCTGAAGTGACTCATCCGGCTATTTAGATCTGCTTCTGACAGCAGAATTATAAACACACAGTATACGCTAATGAAAATGTATCTTGGGAATGTGTCTACACCTACTTTATTCCTCGCTTCACTGAACAATGCAGCTCCACGCTGTTATTTGGCAAGTCTCTGAGACAAATTATCATGAAGTACAATCAATCTGCTAGTTAACCATTAAATAAATGCCTCTGCCCCTCATTACATTGGTGTAGAAGGTAGAAAACGCTGCCAGTAGGGATTGCCACTTTCACAAAAGTTAAAATAAAAGAACTGTTAAAGAAAAAAATATTCCCCTCTGGGTTAATACAGTAATGTACATTGCAGGGATTTTAGCTAATTTTGTTTCAGATTTCTACCTTTTGCTATTTGGAAGATACAGATGTTTGTTTGCCTGTGTCCATGTGCAAAGTGAAGCTGTATGAAAGTGATTTCATAAAAATCAATCAGCTTCTGCACCTGAAGGGCTCTAATGAAAAAAAGTTGCGGGGTCTGCATCCCTTTAGACGTGACTTCCTTTTGGGAGTATCTCACCAAAAAATGTATTTGTCTCTTGGTACAGACTTTTGGGAAAATCAGTGAGCCAATCAAAGCAGGAAAATACATTTCTGGGGGGGCCTTCCTGTTCATCATCTGTGTACAGCATGTCTCCAGGTTGCCATATTGCAGAGGTCTCCAAACTTTCTAAGAAAAGGGCCAGTTTACTTTCATTCAGGCTTTAGGGGGGCCAGAATAGTGCCCCATTGTTGGTATCAGTTGGAAGAATAGTGCCCCATTGATGGTGTCGGCAGGGGGAATGGTGCCTAATTATTGATGTCAATTGGTGAAATAGTGTCCCAAGACAAAGGCAAGCAAAGGGCCACATTTGGCCCCCAGACCACAGTTTGGCGATTACTGCCATATTTTATTGCATTTTACAGAAAATTACAGAGCTGCAGATTGAAAAGGAAAGGTAATTTTTAATAACATTCAATTACAATATGATTTGTGTTGCAATTGTATATGCTATATTATTTTTATTTTTTATTTGCTAATTTTTTCATCCACAAAAGTAGAGCTTCCCTGTAAGGCCTCTTAATATTTGTGCTTGCCATGAAGTGGCCATACAGCATAGCTCCCAACTGTCCCTGATTTCGAGGGACTGTCCCTGATTTGGAGAAATGTCCCTCTGTCCCTCATTCCTTCTCATTTGTCCCTCATTTTGGTCTGATCCATATAGATGTATATAAAAGGCATTATTTAGGCGTTGAGCACAGGTCACATGCATCTCGTAGGATGCGCGTCCACGTGAGGACGTGATGACGCGAGTCGTTCACAGGTGGGGGAGAGAAGAGCGATGGGACCGCTAGGAGGTAGGACGGCCCGGGTCTGAGAGAGAGAGGGAGAGAGAGGCTCCCTTAGGCTGCCGTTGCACGCGCTGCCCATCGGCTACATTGACCCTGCAGACCCGCTCGGTGCTGGCGGTGTGGAGAGCGGTGGACGGCGAAGTTCTGGGGCCGCTCGTGGTACTGGGAAACGGACACAGGATGCGGGGTAAGTAGCGGGAGGACGGGACCCGCCGACTGCTGTGGCTTCAGCCGGGACCTTAGCATACACTGAGGTGAGCATGTCGAGACAGCGTGCTCGCTGAACCCAGAGGGACTCCATCCGCACTCCTCCCCTCAGCTGATCCAGACCCAGAGGTACATTTGCTGCTAAATGATTAACTTGTAGAAGACAAATCAACGTTTAAAAAACAGCAACTTAATGCAGATCTATGGTGAAGAGAGAGGTATTCCTACAGTGAGAAGTTAAATTAGAACTGCATCAGAACTGCATTACATGGTTATGAACGTTTTAATATATCCTGATCACATGTGAATAAAAGATCAGTAAGGGAATAAGGGAAGTTAACGGGAACCCAGAGATAACCAGCTGTGAACTTGTATAAAGAGGTGGATATGATGTGGCTCTATGATTGACTGATTGCTGTAGCACTTTCCTATACTACTGGATTGGAGGAGACTATTTAAGCTGGATATGAAAAGCCTAAAATAGGTAAAAGCCGACATATACACTCGGTATCTAAAAACTTTATCTGCATGGTCTGTTTGGAGCCCGGCCACTTGTGTTTTATTAATTATTTATTTATTTGGCTTGGTTTTCTTTTCTTTGACGGGGGGGAACCTATATGCTCCCTTGCCCTCGGGGAGCTCCTAGGCGCCCCTGGTTTCGGAACCTTGGCCCTTTTGGGTATCTTCTAAAAAAAAAGGGAAAAGAAAAAAAAAAAAAAAAAAGGGGACCCTGGGTTAAAATCTACCCATAAAGGTACGATATGATTGGTGCAATTCAAAGCGGGGACACTGGAATCAATATTGAATTTATTTCTCTGAATTGAGGAGACCATATACTTAGGAAGTTCTCTGGTACCCCTGGGCTCCGAAAAGGGGTCAAAGCTACGCGCACCCCGAGAGCATTTTTTTTTATCCAGGGCCTCAACACTCAGACGACCAGAAGAACCGACTATCTATATGACTCCCCTGGACTGAAAAGGGTAGGGAATAGAGGATTAAGAGGAGATAGAACCCGGGGTAAATCGGAAGCTCAGATCCCGTTTTCCCCTGACACCTCCTTAGATAGAGGAGTATAGGGAGACCCTCTTATCCTCTCTACCTTATTCTTGCCCTCCGTGCACACAAATACTGGATATATTGGTATACTTATAAACGTTTAAATTAACAGAACAGCCGAAATAATATTAGTCGGGTAGGAGCCAAAAAGGGAGCAGAGGGGGAGAAAATAAAACAAAAATAGTTAATCCCCTCAAAGAAAACCTCTGGCCCAACCCAGTATAGTACTTGTTATCGGTTAGCTCCCTCTATATATTGATTTCTTTATCAATCGGGGAAACAAGAGGTCAAGCTGGGGAAGAGAATCAGAAAGAGGGAGACTAATATGAGTAGAATGACGAGTAGATCAATAAAAAAGGGACCCCCAACTACTCCAAGTAACACAACAGCAACAAGCTCAATAAGACCATTTGTAACTAGAGGGGAAAGTCCGCGTGTCCCTGGAACCCAGGGAGCAATAAAGCAACAACAAGGGAATAAAGCAAAAAAGGCTGAAAATAAGAAACCCCAAAGTGATAATTCCAGAGAAACATCTATAGAACTAAGAGAGGAGGGGCCCACTGGAAACGTATTAGAAAGCAGCAGGATGGATGAACGTAGTACAGACTCTCGATCCCCCTCAAAGGGAGAAATGGCGGAGATGCTCTTGAGATTGGAAAATGTGATAAAAAGTGAAATACAGAACTTAAGGACCGACTTTGGTCACATGCTCTCCAGATTAGAAACAGTAGAGGAACAAATAGAAAAACAAGAGCAGGAATCAAATACACTAAAAACCCAGATGGATCAGATCCAACTGCAACAGAGACATATTCTCTACAAACTGGAGGACCAGGAAAACAGAAGCCGGAGACAAAACTTAAGGATAAGGTTCATACCGGAGAAGAGGGGCGAGGACCTCAGGACAATAACACAGATGATATTTAACCCACTACTGGAAAGAACAATAGAAAATCCAATTAGGATCGAAAGGGTACACCGAGTGGGAAATTCGAAAAGAGTGACCACCGAGCGAACAAGAGATGTCATAATAAGGTTCGGACTCTATGAAGACAAAGAAGCAATTTGGAAGAAGCTGAGGGGACAACCCCCGATAGAGTTCGAAGGGGCGGAGCTACAGATTTTCACCGACGTGGCCCCCGAAACCCTGGCAAGGAGATGGTTGTTAAAACCACTCTTAAAACAAATGACAGACCTGAATATTAAGTATAACTGGGGTTTTCCTGCCTGCCTAATTGGGACAAAAGAGGGGAGATCTGCGACACTAAGATTCCCCGAAGACCTAAATGAATTCTGCCGGAAATTGGACATTCAGGTCCCTAACCTACCAGGCTGGGGGTAGGAGGGGAGGTGGAGATGGGAGGAGGAGGAGGGGAGAAAATGAAACCCCCCCCCCGTCCTTTCATCCTCAGCCCTACCTCTAGGTGCACCCCTTTTTTCCTTCTTTTTTTTTTTTTTTTTTTTTCGCTTTGTATTTTTTCTCTTGGGCCAGGCCTGAGATTCTTTTTGTGTCTCTCCTCTGAATTCGGGCTGGGTCCCCCCCCCCCCTTTCCGGCTGAAAAACCGGGGGGGGGGGTGGTCCCAGACCCCACCTGGAATGATCTGAACCATGATATGGAGGATGGTTCAGAGGTCTTTAATAGACCAGATTGGGGGGGATGGAGGGGGGAGGGAGGGAAGGGGGAAGGTTGGGTGGGTTGGGGGGAGGGGACGGGAAGGAGGGGGGAGAGTTGGGGGGGGTTGGGGGGAGGACCCCGTTTCACCCAGACAACTAGAAGAAAGTGTAACTAACAGAAAAGAAAATTGTAGACTCAGTTCTTGGGACATTGGAAGGAGATATCATAACCCACGAAGATGCCAGTAATAAAATGCCTTTCATACAATGTAAAAGGTTTAAATAACCCTTCCAAGAGACATAAAGTGTTAAAGGAGTTAAAATACTATAAGACAGATATTGCTTTCCTACAAGAAACCCATCTTACATTGGGATCTAATGTAAGAATATACTCACCTGACTTCCCCATCTGGTTCTATGGAGATACCATATCCAAAAGGGCTAGAGGAGTAGCAATCGGGCTAGCTAAAGGAACCAGATTCGTACCAACAGATAGACTAACAGATCCGGATGGGAGATTCCTCTTCTTGAGGGGGAAGTTAGAGGAGGAAGAGTATACCCTCGCAAACGTTTATGCGCCTAACACTTCCCCGTTGAAATACTTTTTGGGAATATTGGAGAAACTAAAGGATTTCAGTAGGGGAAAGATAATAGTAGGAGGAGACCTAAATTTCGGCATGGATCCGAAAGTCGATAAGTCGCATATAACATTAGAAACGCAGGGCACACAATTAAGAAAAGTTAAAGAAAGTCTACATAGAAGTCAGTTAGTAGACACATGGAGGATCTTCAATCCAAACCAGCGAGACTACACCTTTTTTTCCCAGGTACATGGCAGCTATTCCCGAATCGACCACATCTTGGTTGACCATAGAATGCTAGAGGATGTGGTCGAGACGAGAATAGAACCCTTGACGATCTCTGACCACGCGCCCATTAGTATATCAATAAACATAGCATGCAATCATAGGCCCTACCAAAATTGGAGATTAAATGAAGATCTGCTGATGGAAGAGGAAAGCATAACTAAGGTTAAAAAAGAACTTGAAGAATATTTTAAGATAAATGAGACAGAAGAAATCTCAGCAGCAACCCTATGGGATGCCCACAAGGCAGTGATTAGAGGGATTTTGATTTCGGAAGGAGCAAGGAGAAAAAAGGAAGCGATTAGCAAAAAAGTAAAACTAATAGATGAGATCTTTAACTCAGAGCAGAAGCATAAGAAAGATGGAAAGCAACAAGACCTATACCTGTGCCTGGTCAATAAACGAAATGAACTTAAAGATCTCATAGATCAAGAAACAAGAAAGGAATTCAATTTAATAGCAAGGGAGAGATACAGATGGGGAAATAAAACGAGCAAACATCTGGCTCGGATGGTAAAAAAAAAAAAATCAAGGAACTATATTGACAAAATTAAAAATGATAAAGGGGAGGTATTACATACAACAAAAGAAATCGCCGAAACATTTAGACTATATTACGAAAAACTATACTCAGTAAAACAAAAGAACTGGCAGAAAGGAGAGAAAGAAAAAAAGATTGAAACTTTTTTAAAAGAGGCAAAACTTCCAAAAATAAGTCAATTAGAGGCCGAACAGATAGATAGACCATTCACGGAAAACGAAATTAAAAGAGCATTGACAAGCTCAGCCTCAGGCAAAAGCCCAGGCCCAGATGGCTTTACAATAATGTATTACAAAAAATATAAGGAGATATTACTACCAAGGATATGCCAGTACTTCAATGGCCTGGGGAAAAAATACAAACTAAGTAAGGAGGCCTCCGAGGCAACGATCACTGTGATCCCAAAAGAAGGCAAGGACATCGAGAGCTGCTCGGGCTACCGACCGATATCCTTGCTTAATACGGACATAAAATTGTTTGCTAGGGTACTGGCCGGGAGAGTCAGGGAGGTTATGACTAAACTGGTACACCCAGATCAGACGGGTTTTGTTCAAGGGCGAGAGGGGAGAGACAATGGAGTAAGAACACTTTTGATAATCCGGAGACTGAGAGAAATGAGATCCCCAGGTCTACTCCTGTCGATAGACGCAGAGAAAGCGTTCGACAGGGTAGACTGGGGATTTATGCTAGCTACCCTAAAGGACATGGGGTTTGGCCAGGGGATGAGGAACTGGGTGGATACCCTATATCAGTCCCCTAGGGCCAAAATAAAAATAAACGGTAGCCTTTCGCAAGCATTCCAAATGAGAAATGGAACGAGGCAGGGGTGTCCCTTGTCACCACTACTGTTCGTGATTTCAATGGAACCATTTCTAGCAAAGGTCCGAAACTGCCAAAAAATAAAAGGGACTAAAATAGGAGCGGAGGAACATAAGCTCGCTGCCTTCGCGGACGATGTCCTCTTCTATCTAACTGAACCCAAAACATCAATCCCTAACCTATTAAATTTATGTAATGAATACGGAGAATTCTCAAACTTTAAATTAAATATCACCAAAACAGAGATCATGAGTATAAACATAAGAAAGACAGAAGAAAAACTCTTGAAAGAGAACTATCGCTTTGCTTGGGTAAGGAAACTGAAGTATCTGGGGATTCTACTAGCTAAATCAATTAAAAAAACTTATGCGATAAACTTTATCCCATTGTTAAATGAAGTTAAGAAAGAAACAAAAAGGGTGGAAAACAGAGCAATATCGTGGATAGGACGAATTAATTACTGTAAAATGGTTATCATGCCCAAGATCCTATACAAATTTCAGATGATCCCTATAGCTCTACCAAGAACGCTGCTGTCAGCCCTCAATAAATTAATTATGAATTATATATGGAAAAATAGGAAACATAGGATCTCACTCCAGACATTAAGACAACCAAAAAGGAAGGGAGGGCTCGCTGTTCCGGATGTTAGGAGATACTACGAGGCGGTTATGTTAACAAGAGTGGTGGAGTGGGCCAGAGTCAACACAGAAAAGAGGTGGGTAAGCTTAGAAAACGAAATAACACAGGTAAGGTTGGATAAGATTATATGGAACCCTCCCCAATTTAGGACACTAGATATTAATGCACATGAGATAACAAAAAATGCACTTAAAATATGGGATATAGTCTATAAAAAAACGGTGAAGGAATATAATTCACCCCTTTTAGCACTGAAAGATAACGATTACTTTGCACCGGGTAAGACACAAATAGGGGGGCACTGGATCAAAAAAGACACGGCACAACTAAGGGATATAATGAATGGGGATCACATTAAAACACTGCAGGAGTTAAAATTCAATAAAAATTTAATGGAAATCAATGAATGGAGGTATCAGCAGCTGAACCATTTCATCCAAGACCTCCCTCATCCATTAAGGTCAGAGGATCAGTTGTCGGAATTGGAAAAAATCTGTACGACAGAAAGAACTAAAGGAACCATCTCTACAGTATACAAGATCCTACTGAAAATAGGAGAGCGGAGTATACCTCCTTTCATTGAAAAGTGGGAAAGGGAATTAGGCTCACAGAGAGATAAGGCTACAATAGAGAGAATGTTGACTCTGACACACTCCTCCGCGGTAGATAGCCGCACGGCTGAAATGAGTTTTAAATGCATCGCGGGGTGGTACATGACACCAGACAAATTAAAAAAATTTGATGAAGAGCAGACAGGGGAATGCTGGAGGGGGTGTGGATCACCAGGAAATATGGCTCACCTTTGGTGGGAGTGCCCAAAGATAAAAAAGTACTGGGAAAACATACTGGGTTGTGTGGAAGAGATTACAATGAAAAAGATAAAGATAGACCCATGGGTGGTCCTATTCCATGGGGGAGAAGAAGGCATAAAAAGGTATAGGGAAACACTTACACCGCATCTCTTAAACGCCGCCAAGAGATTAATTCCAAGGAGATGGCAGGATACAGAGTGCCCCCAAACCTGGGAATGGATCGATGCGGTCGAAGAAACATACAAGATGGAAGAACTGAAAGAAAGCTTAGAGGGAAATAACATACTACAAAGTATAAAATGGGATAACTGGAGGACCTTTAAGAGATCATGGAGTTACGCAGAAAAGTTAAGGGAAGAAGCCTAAAAGATTTTCTAGAAGAAATCAGAAAGAATTAGAGGATTTTGAGCACGTCTTGGGTGAGACGGTGGGGGGGGGGGGGGGGGGGGGGGGGGGGGGAGGGGGGGGGGGGGGAAGGGGGGGTAAAAATCGAGAAGGATATACTTTGCGAGGTCTTCCTTATTCTCTTATGTCAAGCAGATAGTGGAAACATACCCGTATATATTTACACTTATATATACAAAAAAAAAAAAAAAAAAAAAAAAAAAAAAAAAAAAACACATGTAGAAAAGCGACACTGATGATGCAAAACCAAATTAGAGATGCAATGGGCTGGCACGCAGATCATGAGCATTAAAGAAGCACTCTATGAGGTAGAGTCTGAAGTGGAAAAAAAAAAAAAAAAAAAAAAAAAAAAAGAAAAAAAAAAAAAAAAAAAAAAAAAAAAAAAAGGCATTATTTATCTATCAAAAAGTGTTTTCCAGCCCTAAACCTTTCATCTGATTTTTAAATAGCTGCATTTGTAAATTCCAAAAGCCAATATAAAGGAATAGTAGTAGTAAAAAAAAGTACTTGTGGGTTTAACAATCTTGTTTTTTTGTACAATTCTCCTTTAAGGGGGCGTGGCCAGAGGCGTGTCCTATGCCTGCATACTTTTGCTGATAGGTGTCCCTCATTCCCATCTCAAAAAGTTGGAAGGTGTGCATACAGGCAGGGACGAACTTACCATTGGGCTTGACTGGTCTCAAGCCCACACCTTCCCTGTTCTTCGTTGTGGCGCTGTCATTGATCGTCTGTTCCCTGATATAGGGAAAGGCGATCAATCACATCACAAGTCCAGCCCCTCCCTCCTACAGTTAGAAACACATATGAGGTCACACTTAACCCCTTCAGCGCCCCCTAGTGGATAACTCCCAAACTGCAATTGTCATTTTCACAGTAAGCAATGCATTTTTATAGCATTTTTTGCTGTGAAAATGACAATGGTCCTAAAAATGTGTCAAAATTGTCCGATGTGTCCGCCATAATGTCGCAGTCACGAAAAAAATCGCTGATTTAGTAGTAAAAAAATTATTATTAATAAAAATGCAATAAAACTATCCCCTATTTTGTAAACGCTATAAATTTTGCGCAAACCAATTGATAAACGCTTATTGCATTTTTTTTTACCAAAAATAGGTAGAAGAATACGTATCGGCCTAAACTGAAGAAAACATTTTTTTATATATATTTTTGGGGGATATTTATTATAGCAAAAAGTAAAAAATATTGAGTTTTTTTTCAAAATTGTCGCTCTATTTTTGTTTATAGCGCAAAAATTCAAAACCGCAGAGGTGATAAAATACCACCAAAAGAAAGCTTTATTTATGGGAAAAAAAGGACGCCAATTTTGTTTGGGAGCCACGTCGCACGACTGCGCAATTGTCAGTTAAAGCGACGCAGTGCCGAATGTCAAAAAGGGGCAAGGTCCTTTACCTGCATTTTGGTCCCGATCTTAAGTGGTTAAATTGACAATTATTTGATAAACGGTGGCTGGGAAGGGTTGCGCTCATATCTTGCAGAACTCAAATCCTGGAGAGAGGTTAGTGAACCCGTTCACACAAATCTGAAATCATGCTACATCAGGATGGTTCAATCTGAGCATACTTTTCAGAAAACAAAATATTTTTACGCAAAACTAAAATATGTTTTCAAGGGAGTTATAATATTCCAAATGGTATTAAACACAAGTGCACAGATTCCAGCATCCATGAGTCAAAATACAATACAAAAACAGGACATGCAACATATTGTTTTGAAATGGTGTTTCCCATGTTTTAATTATGGCAAAGCTATTAGTCATCTTCCTGCTTGGTAATGTTCTGTCTGGCTGTCAGCATATCAATCATCTTTTGTAATAAATGTCAATATTTTGATGAAGGTGTTCCATCAAAGTGATCATTGATGAATGGGATTTGTGACTTGAGAAATGGAAGATTGTCTAATGTGTATAAAAGCCTTCCACAAACAATTTTAAATTGAAGGAGCCCTTGAAATAATGATAATCTTAAAGAAGTGGTGGTCAGTGGGACAGGTGCCCCCCTTACATTGGTGGTAAGTGGGAGAAGGACCCTTTTACATTGCTGGTAAGTGGGAGAAGGTCCCCCGTACATTGGTGGTAAGTGGGAGAAGGTCCCCCGTACATTGGTGGTAAGTGGGAAGAATGTCTGGTTACCTTGGGAGTCCAAAAGGAAAATGTCTCTTAGGCCTCGTACACACGACCAAGGAACTCGTCGGAAAAGACACATCGTTTTCCTCGACGAGTTCCTTGTTAGGCTTGTCGAGGAACTCGACAAGCTTGCTTTGCGTACACACTGTCAAGACAAAATCTCCTCGTTCTCAAACGCGGTGACGTACAACACAGGGGAAGTTCGATTCCACTGGCACAACCCTGGGGGCTGCTTTTGCTAATCTTATGTTACTGCGTGTTAAGTAAACGTTTTTTAAGAGACAATTTGCACTTTTCAGTCTGTTACAGCGTGAAAAATGTGTTATCTCCATTACAAATGCTACTTTTACTCCCGTTTTATACTTTATTCTGAGCATGCGTGGGTTTCTTAGCATACACACGCTCGGGTTTCTCTTAAAAAAACAGCCCGACGAGGAACACGACGAGGAAATTGAGACTCCCGTCGAGGAAATAGAGAACTTGTTCTCTTTTTTTCTCGTCGAGTTCCTCGTCAGTTTCCTCGATGAAAAACGTACACACTACCGTTTTCCTCGGCAAAAAAGCTCTCCCACCAAGTTTCACATCGTTTTCCTCGGCAAAAAAGCTCTCCCACCAAGTAAACACATCGTTTTCCTCGACGAGTTCCTTGTTAGGCTAGTCGAGGAACTCGACAAGCTTGCTTTGCATACACACTGTCAAGACAAAATCTCCTCGTTCTCAAACACGGTGACGTACAACACATACAATGGCAGGGGAAGTTTGATTCCACTGGCACAACCCTGGGGGCTGCTTTTGCTAATATCATGTCACTGCGTGTTAAGTAAAAGTTTGTTAAGAGAC
Organism: Rana temporaria; assembly: GCF_905171775.1. Lineage (NCBI taxonomy): Eukaryota > Metazoa > Chordata > Amphibia > Anura > Ranidae > Rana > Rana temporaria. Next base: position 50,409,345 of record NC_053493.1, read on the forward strand.
AATTTGCACTTTTCAGTCTGTTACAGCGTGAAAAATGTGTTATCTCCATTACAAATGCTACTTTTACTCCCGTCTCATACTTTATTCTGAGCATGCGTGGGTTTCTTAGCATACACACGCTCGAGTTTCTCGTCAAAAACCAGCCCGAAGAGGAACACGACGAGGAAATTGAGACTCTCATCAAGGAAAAAGAGAACTTGTTCCTCAACGAAAAACTTACACACGACCGTTTTCCTCAGCAAAAAAGCTCTCCCACCAAGTTTCTTGATGGATTCTGTCGAGTTTCTCGGTCGTGTGTACGAGGCCTCACATTGGTGTTCAAAGAGAAGAATGTCGCTCTTACACACAGTTTATAAAAATCAATGTTAGTGGTTACTTACCTGAAAGACAAGATGAGATGCTCTACTTCGCATGATGGCCTTTATTGGGAGACCTTGAAAACCCCTTCAAACAGTAGTTTATGTTTTCCTTATTTAAGTGCTTACTCAAACGAGTGAAGGAAAAATATTATTTAGACTGAGTCCTAAGTCGACCGGCTTGCCCCCCCAATTTTCACTCTACCTAGTACTTTATTTACCGTTCAGACGAATGGCTGGCTTGCCTCCGGGTCCTCATTCCTCCTCAGAGGACACCTGCCTTTACCCGCAGATGAGAGGTCAGGAGTGGCTCTCCCCCCTTAATGTTTTACTGATATGGTGTTTTTTGGAGTTTTTTTTAAGACGGGGGGAGACTCCACCTTCGGCTCACTATCAGGTGTCCGAGTCTAATATATGCTCAATAGGACATTAGGTCACATTATTACTGTGTGTTTTGTCTGTTCTAAATGTTCTATCTGTTTTTATATTGTTTAAAAAAAATGATTGGCATACTGTTTGCCGCAAATGCTTATGACAACGTGTGTTGTGATGTACCACTTTGCCGTTCACAAATAAAGATTATACAAAAAAAAATTACATTTCCATTCTATAAAATTCTATTTTTTTTTTTTCAAGGCTAGGTTTAACTTGCTCCGTAGCAACAATTAATGCAATCACAGAGCATTTGTAGCCGCTTTCCGATGATGTACTTAAAGCGGTTGTAAACCCTCCTATCTTTTTCAGCCAAGGAAGCTGCCATCTTGGCCTTTGTTCAATCTTCAACTGCCATGAAGCTGCACATGTGATCAGTTATGACACCAGCCATTGGATGGTTTGACAGTTTGGTTGAGAGCACAACCAATGTGCAGTTAGCATTCCCGGCATGCCGGGAATGTTAACAGTTTTTTTAAGTGTTACATCGATGGGTTTACAACCGCTTTAAGCCCATTATGTTGGCTTTGGAGTGAGCTTTGCCAATTAATAACTTGCAGGGTGTACATTCTAATTGTAGTGTTTGTAAGGATCAGGAAAATACACAATTAGTTCCACCTTAATGAAGCACATTATTCAAGTCCATTTGTAATAAATGGAGCTACCGTCTGGATTACGTGACTCAGGCATGTTTAGATGAATGTTGGCCGACAAATCTGGACTGTAAACAAATCTGTAATTTTCTCCTATTTTAACATGACGTCTGCTCAACCAATACCCTTGTTTATTTTGGGGTGCACAACAGTTTGATCATTTAAATATTCATATCTTACACCTTCTGTAGGAATCATACTCGCTTTATATGCTGCTCTGCAAATTTTTTTCATAGTCTAACCCCCCCGTACACACCTTGGATGGTTTTTCAGACGGAATTCCGCTCAAGCTTGGCTTGCATACACACGGTCACACAAAAGTTCTCTGGACTTTCAACCGTCAAGAATGCGGCGATGTACAACACTACGACGAGCCGAGAAAATTAAGTTCAATGCTTTCGAGCATACTTTGAATTGTTTCCGAGCATGCGTCGGAATTTTGCGCATCGGAATTGATACAGCAAAAGTCCGATGGAGCCTACACACAGTCGGAATTTCCGTTCAAAACCTCACATCAGACTTTTGCTGTCGGAATTTCCGATCGTGTGTATGGCCGCGTACAGACGAGCATACATGTACGATGAAACCGGTCCGCCGGACCGTTTTCACCGTACATGTCTGCCCGGGGATTTCTGTATGGTGGCTGTACTCACCATCATACAGAAATCCGCGCGTAAACAATACGCGGGGCGTGTCCGCGTCGTCGCCGCGACGATGACGCGGCGACGTAGGCGGCCCTGCCAGTTCAATGCTTCCACGCATGCGTCAAAGTCATTCGACGCATGCGAGGGATGGCGGGCGCTCGGACATGTAAGGTAGGTCTGTACAGACGACCGAACATGTCCGAGCGGGCAGGATTTCAGCGGGCTGTTTTAAAACAAGTCCAGAAATATTTGCCCGCTGGAAAAAGGCCCGGCGCTCAAATGTATGCTGGAATCCTGTCCGCTCGGGCCTACACACGACCGAACATGTCTGCTGAAACTGGTCCGCGGACCAGTTTCAGCAGACATGTTCGGTCGTGTGTACGGCCCATATGGGGCATAAGTTATAATGTTCTTCTTAAAAAATATTCGTAAATATCTTCAACTGTCCTTTGATCATGTGGGTTGCTTTTCTTTTTTTTTTTAAAGATCAATAAGTCAAACAAAATAAAAACCCAACTCCCAAGTTGTTGTGTACTTGTGGTGAGGCAGGGGTTTTGCTCAGTCTTGAGTATGGTCAGCTGTAGGGTGCTCTAAAACTAAGGGTCTCAGCTACTGCTATTTGGAGGTCTCCCCAAACCATGGGTCAGTTTGCCCTTTGCTCTGCAGAACCACCTATATCAGGGGTGTCAAACGCAATTTTATCGCGGGCCGCATCAGCATTACGATTGCCCTCAAAAGGGACGTTTGTATCTGTAAGATTAGATGTCCAGCGCATCTCCTCCCCTTACATTAGATGTCAAGAGCCACTCCACCATCAGAAGTTGAGTCCCCCACTCTCCCTTACATTACAGTGTACCCCCCCTTTCCTTATGCTGCTGCTGGGAAGAAGCTGGATGCATTGCTTGAAAGCAGAAAGTAAAGGTCTGCAGTAGGACCAGAGGAGGGCTGGAGCTCCCCTGCAGCTGAAGGAGAGGTGTGAGGGCCACATGAAATGGCCTGGAGGTGCCGGTTTCTTCCCGCGGGCCCTGTGTTTGACACCTGTGACCTACATAGTGGCCCCTGTGCATGTATTTGCTATGTAAGAATAAATCACCTGTACCATTGGGTGTCCTATGCATATGGATGTTGCTGCATTATGTAAAATAATTTTTTACAATTTAGAATGGAGTGCCTTGAGAATTTTGAAAGGGTTCCTTGACTGACAAAAGTTTGAGAAACACTGCTGTAGATACACAGCTATGAAGGTGTAGGTACAGGAATGCCTAGGCAAACTGATATATCAGGAGGTGCACTGCTATGTTTCAGGAAATTAAGACAAAAGGTACATTTTTTTATTCAATTTCATTTTAACACACTTGCAATGTCATTTGGAGAGCAATAGCAGTTTACTGATTTCAGCTCTCAAAACCAACTAGCATGGACTGCCGCATCTCCATAGCCCTTCAGAAGGGGACCTTATGACACACCGTGCACTTTTTTGGTTCACTTCTGTGTTTTGTTTTTGCACACAGCATCGCAGGCATTAAAGGAACACTAAAGGTTAGTTTTTTATTAGATCAATTGATTGCTGTAAGCTAGAGCATTTAAATATCACTTACCTCGTTTTTCCTTTTGACCTCCAAAATACAGTAATCCAGGTTTGAAAATGCCATTTCCTGTCTCTCCTCTTCTTGCTTTCCACCAGCATCTGAGCCGTTTGCATGGTGGAAAGCAGAATGTGCTCACCCCCTCCCTATGACTACAGCCCTGCGTGAAGATGCTCTCTTATCCCTCACAGGCATGGAGGCTAAGCCTAATGGGAACTGTAGTTCCCATTAGGCCGTGATGTAGCAAGAATGAATGCGCACCGCAAACCAGGAAGTCAGTGAGAATAATGATTCAGGAGTGACGGAGGTGAATAAAACAGCTCGATTTCAACAGGTATCAAACTAGTTATAATGCAAAACATTACTTTTTACTTTATCAGCTACTATCAGACTTTAATTTAAGAGGAAAATATTTTTGTCTTTACAACCCCTTTAAAGAAAAAAAAATGTATATCATGGCAGGTCATCAGATTCCAGTTTACCTCAATTGTTCAGTGTGGGTGACAGATTTAAGGCTGCAGGCAAACCAGGTCAAACGCAGCCTTTTGTGCTAACATGCGTGTAGCAAAGTACGGGTCTCCGGGACCTCTAGAGGCCTAATGGTGACCTCCAGAGTTAGGGACAGCTGACATCCTTCTGTGTAGAGTGGGTTACAAGGCATGGTGGGTGTACTGCAAGATGAAAACAGCTATAAGATAACAGCTATTCCTATTTGTATTGGAAAACAGCTATACAGGAGGAGACCCCCAGCCGGACACCACTTCTGTATAGGTAGGATCGCTGTCTCCTATGGCAACAGTCGTGTAGCAGTTACTAATGGTAGTTGTATTAAACTATTGGCAACACAAACAGTTCTCTGCTTACTCCACACTCAATCACTGTGGGCCTTTACTCAACGAACTCCCAGTCTTTCACTAGACTTTGGATCCAATAGCCCCTGGATCCTCTGCACTTCCACTTTTAGCACTCAGTATTTTCCTCAAGCGTCACCCCCGCTTCCCTGCTGGGTCCCTGGCTTGGCACTCACAGATACTCTTCAAGCGTCACCCCTGCTGACCCGCTAGGTCCCTGGCTTGGCACCCACTGATGCTCCGCAATTGTCACCTCTGCTGTCCCGCTGGGTCCCTGGCTTAGCACTCACTGAAGTTTTCCCACTTCTTCACCATCCCGGCTGGTGAGAAGACTGCTCTGGTACTGACTTTAGATTACTCACAGTGGTCTCTGGTAACAAGGTGGTTGGTCCCTTAGTGGCGACAGCTTCCCACTTCTACCTCTGACCACAGCTGGTTTCCCATCCGGCAGAACCACTACTTCTGGTTGGACTACAAGCCAGCAGTCCCAACCCTGTGCTGCTCTCTTACTGCTGGAAAGTCTCTCAGGCAGGGAAAAAACAATGGGAATCAATCTCACCTTCACTGAGATGCCTTCATTGGTTGCCAGTAAAAGACAGAATCACTTTCAAGGCACTCTGTCTAACGCATAAGTGTGTTCAAGGAAATGCCCCCCAATATCTATGCGAAAAACTAAAAGCTCACAACCCCAATCGCATTCTGCGATCCACCAACCAAAATCTACTCCAGATACCCAAAGCCAGATACAAGTCCAAACGAGAACGGAGATTTGCAGTCCAAGGACCTAGACTATGGAATGCTCTACCAACCTGCATCCGATTGGAGGTGAACTACCTGGCCTTCAGAAGAAAAATCAAAACCCATCTCTTCTGAGGGCAAAAGTTTACTTAGGGAATGGATACTAAGCACCCAGAGGCGATTCAGTTTGCATGTGTTGCGCTATATAAGTTTCTCACTCACTCACTCAGGCAGTCTGGCAGCTAAACTTCCCTGAGATATGCCAGGGCAGCACATCACACGTCCACCCAGACAGCCGTCTGGGTGGCACAGAACCCAGATCACCTGACTCCACCCAAATAAATAGCAGGCTAAGGGACCAAAGAACATCCCTGCCCATTGGCACCCCATATATTCATGTCTGAGCTTGCAAAGCCCCTGTTTAATCTAAAGTGCCACCCAGTGACAGAAGAGAAAGCGTGCAACAAGTCCAGATTTAGAGAGGAATCAATTGATCTCCTAACAATAGGCCAAGGCAACTATCGCCTGGCAACTAAATTGTATAGCAACCCTGCCTAAACATCGGGGCGCTACATGTGTTTAAGATGTGCTTAGTTCCAGTGTAAAAATCAATGATTGACAGCCATGTCCCCATACACAAGCCATAACAAGCCTGCTTGCGTTATGAAGGTTGGCAGGTCATGCTGGGACTTGCAATCTTACCAGAGTCAGAAGGCAATATTTCCAATGCCCATCTCTATTATAATCCATATTTCATATGATCTGCTCTTCACTTGTACCTTAAAATAGGGCAATGCTACCAGCCGGGCACTGTGTCCTCAAACAAGTATAGCAGCTAAGTGGAGAGTATGTACCCATGTTCCCATCACTAAAATAGTTAACAGAATATTTGGAAGTTCCTCCATGGACATGCTCCCTGGATTCCAAATTCTAGACGGCTCTGCTGCATTCTGCAGAGAGGGCAACAGGAGTTCAGCCAAAGTTTACAGGGGCAGAAAATAAAAACACGGACTGCTGTGAAAAGAGAGGGATGATGAAAAATACGACAGACCCTTGCAGATTTTGTTTATATGGACTCAAGCTTCAGAGCAGAAGTCAACTTTCTTTATTGAGATATAAGAAATAATCAATTATGATATATCTTGCACCAAGTGTACTTATTTATGATTACATGTTGTATGTAGCAATATGATTGTAAAACTGGTTTATAAATAAAAACTAAAATAGGATATTTTATTTTTGGGGGGCATCTTCAAGTTGAAAAAGGTTATTGAAAATTTAAAAAATCTACCTGCTTCTTGTATTTTGAATTCCCAGCCCTGTCTCTCTGCCGCAACCATTTAAACCAAGTTAAACTCCAGGGGGTAGATTCAGATAGATTAGCGGATCTTTAGATCTGCGTAATCTATCTGATTTACGATCCGCCGGCCCAAGTTTGAGAGGCTAGTGCTGTATTCAGAAAGCACTTACCTCAAAACTTGCGGCGGCGTATCCTAAATCCCCCGGCAGAATTCAAATTCCGCGGCTAGGGGGAGTGTAGTATTTAAATCAGGCGCGTCCCCGCGCCGATTTAACTGCGCATGCGCCGTCCGTGAATTTTCCCGGCGTGCATTGCTCCCAATGACGTCGCTAGGACGTCATTGGTTTCGGCGTGAGCGTAACTTGCGTCCGGCCATATTCTGAATCGACTTACGCAAACGACGTAAAAATGTAAAACTCGGCGCGGGAACGACGGCCATACTTAACATAGGATACGCCTCACATAGCAGGGGTAACTATAAGCCGGAAAAAGCCGCATGCAAGCGACGTAAAAAAAAAACGACGGGCGGGCGTAAATGCTCATTAGCATATTTGACGCGTAAAAGACACGGAAGCGCCACCTAGCGGCCGGCCTGGAATTGCAGCCTAAGATCCGACGGTGTAAGTCACTTACACCTGTCGGATCTTAGGCATATCTATGCGTAACTGATTCTATGAATCAGTCGCATAGATACGACCGGCCGGGCTTAGAGATACGACGGCGTATCAGGAGATACGCCGTCGTATCTCCTATCTGAATCTGGGCCCAGGACTAGACTCTGTAAAGTAGATCTTTCAATAACCAATAACCTTACATGTATCAATATCCAGCTACAGTAAATGTTCCACAAACTTGTACCGTTTATTATTAAAGCGTAATGTCAATCTCTCAATCAACTTTGCCTAGTTTAATCCCTATGCTGCTAGCATTAGTAAATATATAGGAAAATATATCGGCCCGGATTCACAAAGCACTTACGCCGACATATCTCGAGATACACTGCGTAAGTCTATCTATGCGCCGTCGTATCTATGCTCCGTGCCCACAATCTGACATACGCCTAAAAATAGGCTTCCTACGACCAACGTAACTTGCCTACGCTGTCGTATTGTGGGCGCATATTTACGCTGGGCGCATTTTCCGCTCCCATTGATTTTCTATATGCAATGAGGGAGATACGCCGATTCACGAACGTAGTTGCGCCTGGCGCATAATCTATGCGGTTTGCGTAAGTCGTACGTCCGGCGTAAAGGTATTCCCCATATAGGAGGCGCAACTCATGCAAAGGTATGGACCAGGGAACACAAGCCGTCGTATCTTTTGTCGTTTACGTTGTACGTGAATATGACTAGGCGTAGGGTAACGTTCACGTCGTAGGCAGTGATCCGTCGTATCTTAGGGAGTAGTTCCGACGTGATTCTGAGCATGCGCACAGGGATGCGGCCACGGGACGGCGCATGCGCCGTTCATTTTAAGTACTTCTATGCCGCTTGCCCAATCATTTGCATGGGGTCACGTCTCATTAGCATGGCTCACGCCCACTTCCACCTACGCTGGCTTACGCCGAGGAAACCCAGCATATCTTTAAGAGCGAGTGCTTGGTGAATCCAGTGCTTGCCTCTGTGCGCTGCGTCGGCGTAGCATATATTAGATACGCTACGCCCGCATAAATATGCGCCGATGTATGTGAATCCGGGCCATCATATTTACTTGTATTAAACTTTTTTTTACGTTTCTTCAGTTACTTCCTGGTTTCTTGCCTAGGCAAATGATGTCATACATCCCAGGAGTCTTCAGAAGGGGAGGAGGGGTTTTCTCAGCTAAGCACAACATTCTGCATGCATGCCTGAACTAAGGACAGATGGATTTAAATGTTACATGAATCATCTGCCCTTACTCAAGATGGCCACAGTTTGAAATGCTAGGGTTTTTTTTGTTTCAAAGTGATTTCTGTGCAAAATAAAGCATGGAGATATGAAGAATGGATGGATGAGTTTGTTTTGAATATTAAAATAATATAAAAACAGCATTTTTGGTTTGTGGCGCTCAGATGTAGTTAAGTACAAAACAGATTATAGCGCACACATGCAAAAATGACATTTATCCTGCAAGGCTAGTTAAAAACACCTGAACATATTCAAAAATACGGGGGTTTGGTCACACTATATAGTCATATAGTGCTAAGCCCACTTACTGCGACAAAGTACCCCGAATTAGTGGGTCCTACCCTAGTAATAGAATGAAAGAACCTGGGTCTCAACCATGGGAGATATACTCCTCTATGTGGGAGAACTGAAGGGATTCTTCCTATACAATGGTGGCCACTAATGTGAGGTAATGAAGAGGGGGAGGGGTGCTCCAGCCAAGAGACCTGGTCAGGGTCTATACAAAATACAAAAAGATACTTGGTGGGCACACCCTAAAAATGCTATACATCTAAGCTGGTGCTGCTATAAGACCAAATACAGTACAAAACAGATTATAGCGCACACATGCAAAAATGACATTTATCCTGCAAGGCTAGTTAAAAACACCTGAACATATTCAAAAATACGGGGGTTTGGTCACACTATATAGTCATATAGTGCTAAGCCCACTTACTGCGACAAAGTACCCCGAATTAGTGGGTCCTACCCTAGTAATAGAATGAAAGAACCTGGGTCTCAACCATGGGAGATATACTCCTCTATGTGGGAGAACTGAAGGGATTCTTCCTATACAATGGTGGCCACTAATGTGAGGTAATGAAGAGGGGGAGGGGTGCTCCAGCCAAGAGACCTGGTCAGGGTCTATACAAAATACAAAAAGATACTTGGTGGGCACACCCTAAAAATGCTATACATCTAAGCTGGTGCTGCTATAAGACCAAATACAGTACAAAACAGATTATAGCGCACACATGCAAAAATGACATTTATCCTGCAAGGCTAGTTAAAAACACCTGAACATATTCAAAAATACGGGGGTTTGGTCACACTATATAGTCATATAGTGCTAAGCCCACTTACTGCGACAAAGTACCCCGAATTAGTGGGTCCTACCCTAGTAATAGAATGAAAGAACCTGGGTCTCAACCATGGGAGATAAACTCCTCTATGTGGGAGAACTGAAGGGATTCTTCCTATACACTGGTGGCCACTAATGTGAGGTAATGAAGAGGGGGAGGGGTGCTCCAGCCAAGAGACCTGGTCAGGGTCTATACAAAATACAAAAAGATACTTGGTGGGCACACCCAAAAAATGCTATACATCTAAGCTGGTGCTGCTATAAGACCAAATACAGTACAAAACAGATTATAGCGCACACATGCAAAAATGACATTTATCCTGCAAGGCTAGTTAAAAACACCTGAACATATTCAAAAATACGGGGGTTTGGTCACACTATATAGTCATATAGTGCTAAGCCCACTTACTGCGACAAAGTACCCCGAATTAGTGGGTCCTACCCTAGTAATAGAATGAAAGAACCTGGGTCTCAACCATGGGAGATAAACTCCTCTATGTGGGAGAACTGAAGGGATTCTTCCTATACACTGGTGGCCACTAATGTGAGGTAATGAAGAGGGGGAGGGGTGCTCCAGCCAAGAGACCTGGTCAGGGTCTATACAAAATACAAAAAGATACTTGGTGGGCACACCCAAAAAATGCTATACATCTAAGCTGGTGCTGCTATAAGACCAAATACAGTACAAAACAGATTATAGCGCACACATGCAAAAATGACATTTATCCTGCAAGGCTAGTTAAAAACACCTGAACATATTCAAAAATACGGGGGTTTGGTCACACTATATAGTCATATAGTGCTAAGCCCACTTACTGCGACAAAGTACCCCGAATTAGTGGGTCCTACCCTAGTAATAGAATGAAAGAACCTGGGTCTCAACCATGGGAGATAAACTCCTCTATGTGGGAGAACTGAAGGGATTCTTCCTATACACTGGTGGCCACTAATGTGAGGTAATGAAGAGGGGGAGGGGTGCTCCAGCCAAGAGACCTGGTCAGGGTCTATACAAAATACAAAAAGATACTTGGTGGGCACACCCAAAAAATGCTATACATCTAAGCTGGTGCTGCTATAAGACCAAATACAGTACAAAACAGATTATAGCGCACACATGCAAAAATGACATTTATCCTGCAAGGCTAGTTAAAAACACCTGAACATATTCAAAAATACGGGGGTTTGGTCACACTATATAGTCATATAGTGCTAAGCCCACTTACTGCGACAAAGTACCCCGAATTAGTGGGTCCTACCCTAGTAATAGAATGAAAGAACCTGGGTCTCAACCATGGGAGATAAACTCCTCTATGTGGGAGAACTGAAGGGATTCTTCCTATACACTGGTGGCCACTAATGTGAGGTAATGAAGAGGGGGAGGGGTGCTCCAGCCAAGAGACCTGGTCAGGGTCTATACAAAATACAAAAAGATACTTGGTGGGCACACCCAAAAAATGCTATACATCTAAGCTGGTGCTGCTATAAGACCAAATACAGTACAAAACAGATTATAGCGCACACATGCAAAAATGACATTTATCCTGCAAGGCTAGTTAAAAACACCTGAACATATTCAAAAATACGGGGGTTTGGTCACACTATATAGTCATATAGTGCTAAGCCCACTTACTGCGACAAAGTACCCCGAATTAGTGGGTCCTACCCTAGTAATAGAATGAAAGAACCTGGGTCTCAACCATGGGAGATAAACTCCTCTATGTGGGAGAACTGAAGGGATTCTTCCTATACACTGGTGGCCACTAATGTGAGGTAATGAAGAGGGGGAGGGGTGCTCCAGCCAAGAGACCTGGTCAGGGTCTATACAAAATACAAAAAGATACTTGGTGGGCACACCCAAAAAATGCTATACATCTAAGCTGGTGCTGCTATAAGACCAAATACAGTACAAAACAGATTATAGCGCACACATGCAAAAATGACATTTATCCTGCAAGGCTAGTTAAAAACACCTGAACATATTCAAAAATACGGGGGTTTGGTCACACTATATAGTCATATAGTGCTAAGCCCACTTACTGCGACAAAGTACCCCGAATTAGTGGGTCCTACCCTAGTAATAGAATGAAAGAACCTGGGTCTCAACCATGGGAGATAAACTCCTCTATGTGGGAGAACTGAAGGGATTCTTCCTATACACTGGTGGCCACTAATGTGAGGTAATGAAGAGGGGGAGGGGTGCTCCAGCCAAGAGACCTGGTCAGGGTCTATACAAAATACAAAAAGATACTTGGTGGGCACACCCAAAAAATGCTATACATCTAAGCTGGTGCTGCTATAAGACCAAATACAGTACAAAACAGATTATAGCGCACACATGCAAAAATGACATTTATCCTGCAAGGCTAGTTAAAAACACCTGAACATATTCAAAAATACGGGGGTTTGGTCACACTATATAGTCATATAGTGCTAAGCCCACTTACTGCGACAAAGTACCCCGAATTAGTGGGTCCTACCCTAGTAATAGAATGAAAGAACCTGGGTCTCAACCATGGGAGATAAACTCCTCTATGTGGGAGAACTGAAGGGATTCTTCCTATACACTGGTGGCCACTAATGTGAGGTAATGAAGAGGGGGAGGGGTGCTCCAGCCAAGAGACCTGGTCAGGGTCTATACAAAATACAAAAAGATACTTGGTGGGCACACCCAAAAAATGCTATACATCTAAGCTGGTGCTGCTATAAGACCAAATACAGTACAAAACAGATTATAGCGCACACATGCAAAAATGACATTTATCCTGCAAGGCTAGTTAAAAATACCTGAACATATTCAAAAATACGGGGGTTTGGTCACACTATATAGTCATATAGTGCTAAGCCCACTTACTGCGACAAAGTACCCCGAATTAGTGGGTCCTACCCTAGTAATAGAATGAAAGAACCTGGGTCTCAACCATGGGAGATAAACTCCTCTATGTGGGAGAACTGAAGGGATTCTTCCTATACACTGGTGGCCACTAATGTGAGGTAATGAAGAGGGGGAGGGGTGCTCCAGCCAAGAGACCTGGTCAGGGTCTATACAAAATACAAAAAGATACTTGGTGGGCACACCCAAAAAATGCTATACATCTAAGCTGGTGCTGCTATAAGACCAAATACAGTACAAAACAGATTATAGCGCACACATGCAAAAATGACATTTATCCTGCAAGGCTAGTTAAAAACACCTGAACATATTCAAAAATACGGGGGTTTGGTCACACTATATAGTCATATAGTGCTAAGCCCACTTACTGCGACAAAGTACCCCGAATTAGTGGGTCCTACCCTAGTAATAGAATGAAAGAACCTGGGTCTCAACCATGGGAGATAAACTCCTCTATGTGGGAGAACTGAAGGGATTCTTCCTATACACTGGTGGCCACTAATGTGAGGTAATGAAGAGGGGGAGGGGTGCTCCAGCCAAGAGACCTGGTCAGGGTCTATACAAAATACAAAAAGATACTTGGTGGGCACACCCAAAAAATGCTATACATCTAAGCTGGTGCTGCTATAAGACCAAATACAGTACAAAACAGATTATAGCGCACACATGCAAAAATGACATTTATCCTGCAAGGCTAGTTAAAAACACCTGAACATATTCAAAAATACGGGGGTTTGGTCACACTATATAGTCATATAGTGCTAAGCCCACTTACTGCGACAAAGTACCCCGAATTAGTGGGTCCTACCCTAGTAATAGAATGAAAGAACCTGGGTCTCAACCATGGGAGATAAACTCCTCTATGTGGGAGAACTGAAGGGATTCTTCCTATACACTGGTGGCCACTAATGTGAGGTAATGAAGAGGGGGAGGGGTGCTCCAGCCAAGAGACCTGGTCAGGGTCTATACAAAATACAAAAAGATACTTGGTGGGCACACCCAAAAAATGCTATACATCTAAGCTGGTGCTGCTATAAGACCAAATACAGTACAAAACAGATTATAGCGCACACATGCAAAAATGACATTTATCCTGCAAGGCTAGTTAAAAACACCTGAACATATTCAAAAATACGGGGGTTTGGTCACACTATATAGTCATATAGTGCTAAGCCCACTTACTGCGACAAAGTACCCCGAATTAGTGGGTCCTACCCTAGTAATAGAATGAAAGAACCTGGGTCTCAACCATGGGAGATAAACTCCTCTATGTGGGAGAACTGAAGGGATTCTTCCTATACACTGGTGGCCACTAATGTGAGGTAATGAAGAGGGGGAGGGGTGCTCCAGCCAAGAGACCTGGTCAGGGTCTATACAAAATACAAAAAGATACTTGGTGGGCACACCCAAAAAATGCTATACATCTAAGCTGGTGCTGCTATAAGACCAAATACAGTACAAAACAGATTATAGCGCACACATGCAAAAATGACATTTATCCTGCAAGGCTAGTTAAAAACACCTGAACATATTCAAAAATACGGGGGTTTGGTCACACTATATAGTCATATAGTGCTAAGCCCACTTACTGCGACAAAGTACCCCGAATTAGTGGGTCCTACCCTAGTAATAGAATGAAAGAACCTGGGTCTCAACCATGGGAGATAAACTCCTCTATGTGGGAGAACTGAAGGGATTCTTCCTATACACTGGTGGCCACTAATGTGAGGTAATGAAGAGGGGGAGGGGTGCTCCAGCCAAGAGACCTGGTCAGGGTCTATACAAAATACAAAAAGATACTTGGTGGGCACACCCAAAAAATGCTATACATCTAAGCTGGTGCTGCTATAAGACCAAATACAGTACAAAACAGATTATAGCGCACACATGCAAAAATGACATTTATCCTGCAAGGCTAGTTAAAAATACCTGAACATATTCAAAAATACGGGGGTTTGGTCACACTATATAGTCATATAGTGCTAAGCCCACTTACTGCGACAAAGTACCCCGAATTAGTGGGTCCTACCCTAGTAATAGAATGAAAGAACCTGGGTCTCAACCATGGGAGATAAACTCCTCTATGTGGGAGAACTGAAGGGATTCTTCCTATACACTGGTGGCCACTAATGTGAGGTAATGAAGAGGGGGAGGGGTGCTCCAGCCAAGAGACCTGGTCAGGGTCTATACAAAATACAAAAAGATACTTGGTGGGCACACCCAAAAAATGCTATACATCTAAGCTGGTGCTGCTATAAGACCAAATACAGTACAAAACAGATTATAGCGCACACATGCAAAAATGACATTTATCCTGCAAGGCTAGTTAAAAACACCTGAACATATTCAAAAATACGGGGGTTTGGTCACACTATATAGTCATATAGTGCTAAGCCCACTTACTGCGACAAAGTACCCCGAATTAGTGGGTCCTACCCTAGTAATAGAATGAAAGAACCTGGGTCTCAACCATGGGAGATAAACTCCTCTATGTGGGAGAACTGAAGGGATTCTTCCTATACACTGGTGGCCACTAATGTGAGGTAATGAAGAGGGGGAGGGGTGCTCCAGCCAAGAGACCTGGTCAGGGTCTATACAAAATACAAAAAGATACTTGGTGGGCACACCCAAAAAATGCTATACATCTAAGCTGGTGCTGCTATAAGACCAAATACAGTACAAAACAGATTATAGCGCACACATGCAAAAATGACATTTATCCTGCAAGGCTAGTTAAAAACACCTGAACATATTCAAAAATACGGGGGTTTGGTCACACTATATAGTCATATAGTGCTAAGCCCACTTACTGCGACAAAGTACCCCGAATTAGTGGGTCCTACCCTAGTAATAGAATGAAAGAACCTGGGTCTCAACCATGGGAGATAAACTCCTCTATGTGGGAGAACTGAAGGGATTCTTCCTATACACTGGTGGCCACTAATGTGAGGTAATGAAGAGGGGGAGGGGTGCTCCAGCCAAGAGACCTGGTCAGGGTCTATACAAAATACAAAAAGATACTTGGTGGGCACACCCAAAAAATGCTATACATCTAAGCTGGTGCTGCTATAAGACCAAATACAGTACAAAACAGATTATAGCGCACACATGCAAAAATGACATTTATCCTGCAAGGCTAGTTAAAAACACCTGAACATATTCAAAAATACGGGGGTTTGGTCACACTATATAGTCATATAGTGCTAAGCCCACTTACTGCGACAAAGTACCCCGAATTAGTGGGTCCTACCCTAGTAATAGAATGAAAGAACCTGGGTCTCAACCATGGGAGATAAACTCCTCTATGTGGGAGAACTGAAGGGATTCTTCCTATACACTGGTGGCCACTAATGTGAGGTAATGAAGAGGGGGAGGGGTGCTCCAGCCAAGAGACCTGGTCAGGGTCTATACAAAATACAAAAAGATACTTGGTGGGCACACCCAAAAAATGCTATACATCTAAGCTGGTGCTGCTATAAGACCAAATACAGTACAAAACAGATTATAGCGCACACATGCAAAAATGACATTTATCCTGCAAGGCTAGTTAAAAACACCTGAACATATTCAAAAATACGGGGGTTTGGTCACACTATATAGTCATATAGTGCTAAGCCCACTTACTGCGACAAAGTACCCCGAATTAGTGGGTCCTACCCTAGTAATAGAATGAAAGAACCTGGGTCTCAACCATGGGAGATAAACTCCTCTATGTGGGAGAACTGAAGGGATTCTTCCTATACACTGGTGGCCACTAATGTGAGGTAATGAAGAGGGGGAGGGGTGCTCCAGCCAAGAGACCTGGTCAGGGTCTATACAAAATACAAAAAGATACTTGGTGGGCACACCCAAAAAATGCTATACATCTAAGCTGGTGCTGCTATAAGACCAAATACAGTACAAAACAGATTATAGCGCACACATGCAAAAATGACATTTATCCTGCAAGGCTAGTTAAAAACACCTGAACATATTCAAAAATACGGGGGTTTGGTCACACTATATAGTCATATAGTGCTAAGCCCACTTACTGCGACAAAGTACCCCGAATTAGTGGGTCCTACCCTAGTAATAGAATGAAAGAACCTGGGTCTCAACCATGGGAGATAAACTCCTCTATGTGGGAGAACTGAAGGGATTCTTCCTATACACTGGTGGCCACTAATGTGAGGTAATGAAGAGGGGGAGGGGTGCTCCAGCCAAGAGACCTGGTCAGGGTCTATACAAAATACAAAAAGATACTTGGTGGGCACACCCAAAAAATGCTATACATCTAAGCTGGTGCTGCTATAAGACCAAATACAGTACAAAACAGATTATAGCGCACACATGCAAAAATGACATTTATCCTGCAAGGCTAGTTAAAAACACCTGAACATATTCAAAAATACGGGGGTTTGGTCACACTATATAGTCATATAGTGCTAAGCCCACTTACTGCGACAAAGTACCCCGAATTAGTGGGTCCTACCCTAGTAATAGAATGAAAGAACCTGGGTCTCAACCATGGGAGATAAACTCCTCTATGTGGGAGAACTGAAGGGATTCTTCCTATACACTGGTGGCCACTAATGTGAGGTAATGAAGAGGGGGAGGGGTGCTCCAGCCAAGAGACCTGGTCAGGGTCTATACAAAATACAAAAAGATACTTGGTGGGCACACCCAAAAAATGCTATACATCTAAGCTGGTGCTGCTATAAGACCAAATACAGTACAAAACAGATTATAGCGCACACATGCAAAAATGACATTTATCCTGCAAGGCTAGTTAAAAACACCTGAACATATTCAAAAATACGGCGGTTTGGTCACACTATATAGTCATATAGTGCTAAGCCCACTTACTGCGACAAAGTACCCCGAATTAGTGGGTCCTACCCTAGTAATAGAATGAAAGAACCTGGGTCTCAACCATGGGAGATAAACTCCTCTATGTGGGAGAACTGAAGGGATTCTTCCTATACACTGGTGGCCACTAATGTGAGGTAATGAAGAGGGGGAGGGGTGCTCCAGCCAAGAGACCTGGTCAGGGTCTATACAAAATACAAAAAGATACTTGGTGGGCACACCCAAAAAATGCTATACATCTAAGCTGGTGCTGCTATAAGACCAAATACAGTACAAAACAGATTATAGCGCACACATGCAAAAATGACATTTATCCTGCAAGGCTAGTTAAAAACACCTGAACATATTCAAAAATACGGGGGTTTGGTCACACTATATAGTCATATAGTGCTAAGCCCACTTACTGCGACAAAGTACCCCGAATTAGTGGGTCCTACCCTAGTAATAGAATGAAAGAACCTGGGTCTCAACCATGGGAGATAAACTCCTCTATGTGGGAGAACTGAAGGGATTCTTCCTATACACTGGTGGCCACTAATGTGAGGTAATGAAGAGGGGGAGGGGTGCTCCAGCCAAGAGACCTGGTCAGGGTCTATACAAAATACAAAAAGATACTTGGTGGGCACACCCAAAAAATGCTATACATCTAAGCTGGTGCTGCTATAAGACCAAATACAGTACAAAACAGATTTGTCGCAGTAAGTGGGCTTAGCACTATATGACTATATAGTGTGACCAAACCCCCGTATTTTTGAATATGTTCAGGTGTTTTTAACTAGCCTTGCAGGATAAATGTCATTTTTGCATGTGTGCGCTATAATCTGTTTTGTACTGTATTTGGTCTTATAGCAGCACCAGCTTAGATGTATAGCATTTTTTGGGTGTGCCCACCAAGTATCTTTTTGTATTTTGTATAGACCCTGACCAGGTCTCTTGGCTGGAGCACCCCTCCCCCTCTTCATTACCTCACATTAGTGGCCACCAGTGTATAGGAAGAATCCCTTCAGTTCTCCCACATAGAGGAGTTTATCTCCCATGGTTGAGACCCAGGTTCTTTCATTCTATTACTAGGGTAGGACCCACTAATTCGGGGTACTTTGTCGCAGTAAGTGGGCTTAGCACTATATGACTATATAGTGTGACCAAACCCCCGTATTTTTGAATATGTTCAGGTGTTTTTAACTAGCCTTGCAGGATAAATGTCATTTTTGCATGTGTGCGCTATAATCTGTTTTGTACTGTATTTGGTCTTATAGCAGCACCAGCTTAGATGTATAGCATTTTTTGGGTGTGCCCACCAAGTATCTTTTTGTATTTTGTATAGACCCTGACCAGGTCTCTTGGCTGGAGCACCCCTCCCCCTCTTCATTACCTCACATTAGTGGCCACCAGTGTATAGGAAGAATCCCTTCAGTTCTCCCACATAGAGGAGTTTATCTCCCATGGTTGAGACCCAGGTTCTTTCATTCTATTACTAGGGTAGGACCCACTAATTCGGGGTACTTTGTCGCAGTAAGTGGGCTTAGCACTATATGACTATATAGTGTGACCAAACCCCCGTATTTTTGAATATGTTCAGGTGTTTTTAACTAGCCTTGCAGGATAAATGTCATTTTTGCATGTGTGCGCTATAATCTGTTTTGTACTGTATTTGGTCTTATAGCAGCACCAGCTTAGATGTATAGCATTTTTTGGGTGTGCCCACCAAGTATCTTTTTGTATTTTGTATAGACCCTGACCAGGTCTCTTGGCTGGAGCACCCCTCCCCCTCTTCATTACCTCACATTAGTGGCCACCAGTGTATAGGAAGAATCCCTTCAGTTCTCCCACATAGAGGAGTTTATCTCCCATGGTTGAGACCCAGGTTCTTTCATTCTATTACTAGGGTAGGACCCACTAATTCGGGGTACTTTGTCGCAGTAAGTGGGCTTAGCACTATATGACTATATAGTGTGACCAAACCCCCGTATTTTTGAATATGTTCAGGTGTTTTTAACTAGCCTTGCAGGATAAATGTCATTTTTGCATGTGTGCGCTATAATCTGTTTTGTACTGTATTTGGTCTTATAGCAGCACCAGCTTAGATGTATAGCATTTTTTGGGTGTGCCCACCAAGTATCTTTTTGTATTTTGTATAGACCCTGACCAGGTCTCTTGGCTGGAGCACCCCTCCCCCTCTTCATTACCTCACATTAGTGGCCACCAGTGTATAGGAAGAATCCCTTCAGTTCTCCCACATAGAGGAGTTTATCTCCCATGGTTGAGACCCAGGTTCTTTCATTCTATTACTAGGGTAGGACCCACTAATTCGGGGTACTTTGTCGCAGTAAGTGGGCTTAGCACTATATGACTATATAGTGTGACCAAACCCCCGTATTTTTGAATATGTTCAGGTGTTTTTAACTAGCCTTGCAGGATAAATGTCATTTTTGCATGTGTGCGCTATAATCTGTTTTGTACTGTATTTGGTCTTATAGCAGCACCAGCTTAGATGTATAGCATTTTTTGGGTGTGCCCACCAAGTATCTTTTTGTATTTTGTATAGACCCTGACCAGGTCTCTTGGCTGGAGCACCCCTCCCCCTCTTCATTACCTCACATTAGTGGCCACCAGTGTATAGGAAGAATCCCTTCAGTTCTCCCACATAGAGGAGTTTATCTCCCATGGTTGAGACCCAGGTTCTTTCATTCTATTACTAGGGTAGGACCCACTAATTCGGGGTACTTTGTCGCAGTAAGTGGGCTTAGCACTATATGACTATATAGTGTGACCAAACCCCCGTATTTTTGAATATGTTCAGGTGTTTTTAACTAGCCTTGCAGGATAAATGTCATTTTTGCATGTGTGCGCTATAATCTGTTTTGTACTGTATTTGGTCTTATAGCAGCACCAGCTTAGATGTATAGCATTTTTTGGGTGTGCCCACCAAGTATCTTTTTGCAGATGTAGTTAAGTTCTGCTTTGAAAAATCAGTCCCCGAGCTCCAGTGAAGTGACATTGCCTTGAGGTAGATAATGGGGTTATTTACGAAAGGCAACTCCACTTTGCACTACAAGTGCAAACTACGGGCCAGATTCACAGAGATAGGCGTACTTTTGGGCGGGCGTAAAGTATTTGATTTACGTTACGCCGCCGCAAGTTTTTCAGGCAAGTGCTTTATTCACAAAGCACTTGCCTGTAAAGTTTTGGCGGCGTAGCGTAAAACACCCGGCGGAATTCAAATTAGTCGGGTAGGGGGCGTGTTTCATTTAAATGAAGTGCGTCCCCGTGCCGAACGAACTGCGTATGCGCCGTCCCTAAAAAATCCCGGCGTGCATTGCTCTAAATGACGTCGCAAGGACGTCATTGGTTTTGACGTGGACGTAAATGGCGTCCAGCCCCATTCACGGACGAATTACGCAAACAACGTAAAATTTCAAAATTTCGACGCGGGAACGACGGCCATACTTAACATAGGATACGCCACCTAGGGGGCAGCTTTATCTTTACGCCGGCATAGCTCTTACGGAAACAGCGTATCTTTACTGCAACAGGCAAGCGTACGTTCGTGAATCAACGTATCTACTAATTTGCATATTTTACGCCAAACTCAATGGAAGCGCCACCTAGCGGCCAGCGGAAATATTGCACCCTAAGATACGACGGCGCAGGCCGTCGTATTTTAGGTAGGTTTAAGTGTATCTCAGTTTGAGCATACACTTAAACATGCGACGGGCTTAGATTGCAAGTTACGTCGGTGTATCTACTGATACGCCGGCGTAACTCTTTGTGAATCTGGCCCTACAAGTGCAAAGTACACTTGAAATTGCACTGAAAGAGCACTTGGAAGTGCAGTCGCTGTAAATCTGAGGGGTAGATCTGAAGTGAGGGGAAGCTCTGCTGATTTTATCATCCTATCATGTGCAAGCTAAAATGCTGTTTTTTATTTTCCTTGCATGTCCCGGTCTGACTGCACTTCTAAGTGCAATTTCAAGTGGACTGTGCACTTGTAGTTTGCACTTGTAGTGCAAAGTGGATTTGCCTTTAGTAAATAACCCTCAATGTTATCAGTCTGCTGCCAGCAGAAAAAAAACAATTTCTCAGTCTTCTCTCCCCCAGTGACCAGACTGCAACATTGTAACTTTGTAGCGAGTCACATGGGGCATAGATGTGGGCAGCGGTGTGTGCCGGATGTGCCTGGGCACACCCTAATCACCCTGTGTGGTGCAGATTCCCCGTGCTGATATCACCTAAGTTCCCCAACAGGGCTACTAAAAAAATAAAAAAAAAAATAATAAAAATAAAATGTAGGCTGTTCACGTTGCAAAGTGCAGTTGCCCCAGAGCTTAGTAAATGAGCATAAGTTCTGCTGATTTCCATCATCCAATCATCTGCAAGCAAAAATGCTGCCTTTTTGTAATTTTCCTTGCATGTGACTTGTAACTTCAAAGGCACCAGGATTTAAATGACTTTGTCATCTTTAAGATGGCATCTCAGCTAAGGATTTCGCTGTTGAACCCAGATGTTACCTGAACAAAGGTGGCTCACAGGGTTACTGTCTGCTCTGTAAGACGTAATACATACCTGTTAGGCCTTGTACACACGGTCGGTCCAAACCGATGAGAATGGTCCGATGGACCGTTTTCATCGGTTCACCGCTGAAGTGGCCTGATGGTCATATGTGCGTACACACCATTGTTCCAAAAACCGATCGGGTCAGAATGCGGTGACGTAAAACCCACAACGTGCTGAAAAAAATGAAGTTCAATGCTTCCAAGCATGCGTTGACTTGATTCTGAGCATGCGCGGGTTTTGAACCGATGCTTTTCTGAACTAACCATCGGTTTGGACCGATCGGGCAGCGGTCCATCGGTTCGGTTTTGAAGCATGTTTTAAAATTTTGGACCGAAGGAAAACAGACCGATGGGCTATACACACGGTCGGTTTGGACCGATGAAACTGAACCTCGGTCCATTCTCATCGGTTTTGTCCGACCGTGTGTACGGGCCTAAGTATTATGCCGCGTACACACGACCGTTGTTCGGGTTCTAAAAAATTACGTTTTCTTTAATGTCATTAAAAACGATCGTGTGTGGGCTTCAAAGCATTTTTAGGGTTCTGAAAAACGGGCAATTTTTTTTTCGAACATGCTCTATTTTTTCACAACGTTTTTAACGTTGTCGTTTTTCGGGTTGTAAAAAATTATCGTGTGTAGGCTTTAACGACGTGAAAAATCCGCGCATGCTCAGAAGCAAGTTATGAGATGGGAGCGCTCGTTCTGGTAAAACTACCGTTCATAATGGAGTTAGCACACTCATCACGCTGTAACAGACAGAAAAGCGCGAATCGTCTTTTACTAACACGGAATCAGCTAAAGCAGCCCAAAGGGTGGCGTCATCCGAATGGAACTTCCCCTTTATAGTGCCGTCGTACGTGTTGTACGTCACCGCGCTTTGCTAGAGCATTTTTTTTTCACGATCGTGTGTGGGCAATGATGATGAAGTTGAAAAAAACGTTGTTTTTTCTAGAGCCTAAAAAACTTTGTTTTTTACAACCCGAAAAATGATCGTGTGTACGCGGCATTACACTTAAACATTACTTAGCATGAATACACATAACATAAAATAATATTTCTGATGCAATGTCTTCTCTATGGAATCTGGACATTGCTGCTGGATTTTCCATTTGTTTTTTAAGGAGACTAGGAAATCCTACAGGAGCAGTGAGACACCCTTTTTTTCAAGAAATTACGTCTTTCACCATGTAGAATTGGGAAATCCACTTCACGTGGAAACAATTAATTTCTATACATTATTTTAGTACATACGTAAAGCATACCTCCTAACTTTTGAACTTTAGAATGAGGAAGTAAGTGAGCTGCGGCGCGCATAATGGCAAAATGTGGGTGTGGCCAAATTTGTAATGGTGGGAAGGGCTTAAGGGGTGTAGTTAAACAAAACCCAGCTCCCTCACCTCTCACAAATGCCCCTCCAGTTCTCTCACCAATGCCCCCCCTCCTCTTTTACTAATGCCCCCCCAGCTTTATCGACAATTCCACCCTCCTCTCTTACTAATATCCCCCCTCCAGCTCTCTCACCAATGCACCCACCCAACCTTTCTCAGCAACCCCCCCCCAAGCTCTCTGAGCAATGCTCTCCCTCCTCTTTTACTAATGCCCCCCCAGCTTTATCGCCAATTCTACCCTCCTCTCTTACTAATGCTCCCAGCTCTCTCATCAATTCCACCCTCCTCTCTTACTAATACCTCCCTCCAGTTCTCTCACCAATGCCCCCACCCTAGCTTTATCAGCAATCCCCCCCAGCTCTCTTACCAATGCCCCCCCAGCTCCCTCGCCAATGCTCTCCTCCTCTCTTACTAATGCCCCCCTGCTCTCTCACCAATTTCACCCTCCTCTCTTACTAATGCCCCCCCCCAGCTCTCTCACCAATTACACCATCTTCTTTTACTAATGCCCCACACCCCAGCTCTTTCATCAATTCCACCCTCCTCTCTTACTAATTCCCCCCAGCTCTCTTACAAATGAAGAATAGTAGGTGCTTTTTTTTAAGCACAGTGCTGCTGACAGAGTTTTAGGACTGTAGCATTGAGCGGAGAAGGAGTTTCACAGCACTTCACCGGCTCCATGCTACAGCCCTGACAGGTGGGAAAAGACACCTCCGGCATCCCCAATGTGGGCAGTTGTGGCGCCAGGACCCAGGACACCCACCAGCAAATGTGTGCTTTGTCCCCCCTGGGTGCCTGGCGCAAACACACAGAAGCAGGTAGTGCGCTTCTGTGTGAGATGGAGTTCCGCTTATCTTCCATAAGCCGCTGAGAGCCAGCATTGTGGCTGCTGGCAGACAGGATCGGGGCCGCTGGCAGACAGGATTGGAGCTGCTGAATGCTGACAAATCCGTCGCTGAGAAGCAGGACCGGGAGCCAAAGACAGGGCGGAGCTGAGAGGCCTGCAAATGATGTAATTGGTTGCTAGGAGGCCGGCTGTCCTAACAACCGGTGACTGAATTGAGAAGGGGGGGGGAGTAGAGATTGCTTCCTCAATTGGTGCTGTGTGTGAGAACACACATTGCACCCATTGAGAATACACCGACTGAGTGGAACCCAAGGCTGGAACTTATTCCAGCCCTGGGCTACAGGACTTCAGCCCAGATCCGTGGGACCCCGGGACTTACTTCAAATCACGGAACGGTCCTGCAGAATCTGGGATGGTTGGGAGGTATGCGTAAAGTATAACTAAATCCAAAACTTTTTTTTGTTTTGTATACAGTAGAGCGGTTTTAGAACACCCATTAGGTTTTTATTACTGCCTGTGCCCACATTAGGGAGGAGATTCACCCTCTCTATTTGTCCTATTTACCAGTATTGCTGAAAAACATTTTTGTATAAATTTACAAAATATTGCTAAACTATGTGTATAGCATATTATTATTTTTAGTTTTGAATAGAGTAGGGAAAAATTCGATTTTTTTCTTTTTTTTGCTGTTCATTCTCCCACTGAGGACATTTTCCCTCAAGACCAGATCTAGTCTTATACGGCAATACAGACTTGACAGCAGATCTAACCCTTCCTTACCAATTGGAAATATTTAGCAGAAGTAACTCCCCCCCCCCAAAAAAAAAGATATTTTTTTTTTCTGTAAGGTTTTAAAATGAAAGCCGTTCTCCAGTTAGTAAATCCCTCACAAGCAATACTCTACAGCGTCCTCTAGCTATTTACTGCAACCCTAATCTAAATGTTCCAAATGCTCACCTAAATGTGTAGTCACGTGACATGCTGTGTTCTGTGTCTTCTGGAATGTAGGGTGAGAGGGTTTTGCTCAGTGACCACTTTGCTGTCTGGTGCTGTGGACATTTAAAATTAGTTGTCTATTAGTAGGATCCTCACATGTCCTGAATACCCCAGCACTGGCATGTTAATGTCATGAGGAAGGGCGTGGACAGGAAAGTAGGGAAGGATTAGAACCACTGTTGCATTTTTTTGCTGTTTGCGACTCTTTGGGGAGATTCACCCCACCATTTGTCCTGGCAACCATTTTCACTCAGACCAAAAAATTCTAAAATATTCACTTGTCACCAGAACAAGATCTAAGGGGAAATCTCCCACTAGAGACACCTATTCTGGTGACTGTTCTCCACAAGGGAAAGTCCCCTCACTTTATAATATTCCATTCTCCTTAGGGCCCTTTCACACGCACGGATTATTACAAGTCCGTTTACGGACTTGTAATGTATCCCTATGGGATTGCAGACGTTAGCGGATGATGCATCCGCTAACGTCCGCAACCATCCGCGTCCGCAAAGATCCGCTTTTGCGGATGGAAGAAACCCCTATTTTTCTTCCGTCCGGCGGAACGGATCGGATGAATACGGACACACGGTCCGTATTCATCCGATTCCCCATAGGGGATTAACGGAGGAATCCCCGCTGAGCCAAACGGGCTAACGGAGCGGATCAATACGGATCCACTCCGTGTGAAAGAGCCCTTACAAAACTAAAATAAAAGTTTGGATGTTACATACAGTTTAACCATTTTTTTTACTGGAAATAATAAAGTACAACAGTACTTCACAACTTGTAGTTGACTCTCCATTGTACTGTAAAGCAAATAAGCTATGAAAAGATCTTGCATAGACATAACATACTCTTAAAGGAACACTAATGAAAAAAAAAACATTTTTGGGGTAAAATAACAAACATGTTATACTTACCTCCACTGTGCAGCTCGTTTTGCACAGGGTGTTCTCGAACCTGGTCTTCTGGGGTCCCTCGGCGGCTGTCTCGGCTCCTCCTTGCAAGAGCTTTCCACCTTCATGCGAGCTCCCTCGCATGGTGGAAAGCTCTTGCGAGCACACTCCCGTGATACAGCTTGCCATAGCCGCTCACTGTATCACTCGGCCCCACCCCCAGCGCGTCGCGTCATTGGATGTGATTGACAGCAGCGCCAGCCAATGGCTGTGCTGCTATCAATCCATCCAACCTAGCCAATCAACTGCCAAAGACTGAGAACCGAGGAGGATGACGTGGGCGAGCACCGGACCTTCGAGGGTCAGGTAAGTAAAACGGGGGCTCAGGGGGGGGGGGGGTTGCGGTACCGTCTGATGTTTTTTCACCTTAATGCATAGGATGCATTAAGGTGAAAAAACATTTACCTTTACAACCCCTTTAAGTAAGAGTGATACTTTAGAGCAGGAGTCTCCAAACTGCGGCCCGAGGGCCAGATGTAGCCCTTTGCTAGCCTTTATCTGGCCCTTGGGACACTATTTCTCCCACTGATATGAGGCACTATTCCTCCCACTGACAGCCAACAAGAGGGCACTATTTCTTCCTCTAATACTAATGATAGGATACTATTCCTCCTACTAATAGGGGCACGACTCCTCCTCCTACTGACCACCAACCCTAAGGCCATATTTATTCTCACTGATGCTGGGCCTGGGACATTTTCTACCCCCTAAAGTCTAAAGTCTGTGTTCCCTGATGCAGACCTTTACATGTCTGCTGCTGAGTTACACCTCCTTTATGGGGCTTAAATTTACGCCGGACGTACAACTTACGCGCATCTCGTAGCCTGCGTCGGTAGCGCGCAGGTTTGTGAATCGCCGTATTTTCCTTATTTTCATATTTGAATGGCTAATCAATGGCAGCGACCACCATGCGTCCGGCATAAATGTGCGCCCACCCTACGCCGGCGTAGGCAAGTTACGTCGGCAGGTTGAAGCCTGTTTTTAGGCGTATCTTAGTTTGTGGGTCCGGCGCACAGATACGACGGCGCATATTTGCACTTACGCGGCGTATCTAGAGATATGACGGCGCAAGTGCTTTGTGAATCCGGGCCAATGACTATATCTACAACTCATGATACATTACCAATAGCTAAAAAGATCAATGATGTGAGTGTGAATTTATCAGAGTCAGAAATTGCTCAGTGCTCAAGGAACCCCCTAAAACCTCTGGAGGAACCCTAGGCTTCCATGGAACCCTGGTTGAGAAACCCTGATCTAGCGTTTTTAGCTAACAATCCGGCAGGCAAAAAAATCGGTGGACCTTAATAGGTAAAAGTTTACATTTAAACATTCTCTAAACAGCCATTTTTAACTAGGGTCCCATGGATACTGTGGCTGATTGAACCATCGTTTTATGGTGTCTGCAACACTGATTGGCAGAGCCAGCTGAAAGACATCAATGATCTCAGTAAGGAGGGCATACTTCATACTGGCCGCCAATACAAAGTGCATTTTTTACCACTGATTACCAATAAATTGGTTTTAGCAAGGGTCCTTCAAGACCTGAAAATTAGTTCAAGGTTTCCTTTGGGGTCAAAAGGTTGAGAAAGGCTGATCTAAAAAAAAAATTGCTGCAAAAGTATGTAAGTGTAGTGTAGTCTTTATCAAATTCTGGACCCCTCAGTTGATAAAACCACCGAGGGCCACATAGAAACAACGAGAGGCCCACATGAAGCCCAAAAGTTTCATATGCTTGTTCTAATAGTGGAATCGTTAGCTGTGCAGGGATGAACTGTCTTGATTCTGACAACAGTTGCAGACAAGTTCTCATGAAAGATGTGTGCTATGAATGGCTAAAACTCTGTCATGGCTCAGTAATGACAAAGATTCCATTAAACAGACTGGAGTGTGATCTGTTCTGCCAGGCATCTGATTACGGCACTGTGCATTCCGCCATTTCCTAATGAGCATTCCGCTCTGGGCTTTATTGGAGACTTTTATCCCGCATTTATTTGTCCTTCATGTTCCACTCTATTTCAGGATTGCACTTGAAAAATGGCTAGAACAACAGATGTTAAGGAAATCCTATTGAAATACCAGAGCAAAACAACTCTCAAGATTACGCATTATAGTTTAGGCACCCCATGAACACATGGTGGACATCCCAGCAAAGTATGAATAGTTTTATATATAGTTCATTAAAGCGATGTTCCAATTGTTTTTAAAACTCACCAAGGACACGGCCTACCTGCTGAATGGCTCCAATTCTAATTGTGCAAATTTTTCTCATGCAGCTGAATGCCATACTAGATAAATGCATTTGTCATCTTGTGAATGGCCCTGAATTTGTATCATTAAAATTTCAAGCTGGTGTGTTCCATGGTTCTAGGACCACCCTCTTTCTGACTTCACCAAAGCTGTGTTCAAAATCAATGGAACACGGGGGTGAGAAGATTGCTAATCAACCACGGCTTAGAATTGTATTTTTGGGTACTTCATAACATGTTTTCTGGCAAGTATTTGCAGTACATTATAACTGTAATAAATTGCAGTTTATCAGTAGATTTGGTTGTTATGTTAGTTTTAATATTTCAGGCTAAAAACATTTTCAGCTAGTTCGGAAAATATATGCTGGTCTTAAGGTGGTAGTAAACTCATTACTTGCAAAATCCGCTGAATGGCAGACGCATGCTTGGAATCATTGAACTTCGTTTTTTTAGCACGTCGTTGTGTTTTACATCACCGCGTTCTGACACGATCGGTTATTTAACCTATGGTGTGTAGGTGCGACGGACCATCAGTCAGCTTCATCAGTTAACCTAGGACAACTGTCCTTCAGACCGTTTTCATCGGATGGACTGATCGTGTGTACGAGGCCTAAGTGTAGCAATAAGTTGCATAATATTGTACCTTCATTAAATGTAACCATATTGCTACACTTAGAGGAGCCTCTCTTCTTTTTTATACTATATAGTTGTGACATGATGCTACTCTTATATCAAGACATCACTTATATATCAAGGGGACATACATTTTCATATGAATCGTCTTACACTTTTGGAAAGAATAAATCGGAAAATCAGTTCAGCTTAATTATATCAAATTATAGAATCGTGCACCAAATTATAGAATCACTCCTGCTTAGGGTAGGGTGGCTACATCAATAAACTTTCCATCGATTTTACAGATCAAAATAATTTTAATACATTGAAAAAATAATTAAGATCAAAAACAAAATCGGTTGAAGACTGAAATCCCATGAGACAATTTGATAGTACATAGAGCAAAAATAGCAGGTTTATTCATTCAAACTTTTATCAATTGATAATTAAATTAAATGTGGGAACTAATCATCATATTGCAAAGTGACCTTGTTCACCCTTCATTGAGTGCCAAATAGACCGTACAAAATCATATAAAACAATTAGCAGAAAAGGTTCCACCGCTGCAGGTAGACCCCCTCCCCTCTCCACGCAAACCCCCCTAGAGTGACATGGGAATTGGATCATTCTACTCAGTACATCATTTTAGACCTAGGGGGTATGAATAAGCTTTAAATAAATAGAATCACAATAAACAATGAAAATAACACTGACATTTAATTTAATTAAACAATAAATCTTTGCATACATACTTACATAGCACGTTTAAAACTTTTTCAATACAGGCCTTCAGTGGGAGAGCTTGCTCTGCGTGAGGTTGGGTGGGGGTTATGAACAGGTGAGCTTACAGAAAACAGGGGAATCAGGGTGGGTGACACCAACATGTTAACATTCATTAGTAGTACCAACTGCAGGTAGGAGGCAGAGAAGTGGCACAGTGCATGCAAAACAGTAAGATCCCTTTCACACTGAGCACCCATGTCGTTAGCGCTATACCGGCACTCGTTTCAGCAGCGCGTTTCAGCCGCTAGCGGGGAGCTTTTAACTCCCAATAAAGGGTTAAAAACTCCAGTTTTGCAGCGCTTTCAAAATCGCTTTTCAGGCTCTTTGAAAGCGCTGCCCATTCATTCCAATGGACAGGGTGTTTTGGGAGCGCCCCAAAGATGCTGCTTGCAGGACTTTTTCGGGAAGTCCCGCAAGGGCACCGCCCAGGGATGGACTGGCCATTGGGACTACAGGGATTTTCCCGGTGGGCCGATGGCTCAGTGGGCCAGCTTCAGTGACAGTGGACCGATGCCCCCCTCTGCTCCTCTGTCTCTCCCTCCCCGCAGCGCTCACCTGGGGGGGACGACAGAGGAGCATGGGGGAGGGGACAGACAGCTGACTCAACAGCTATGGTCTGGGAGTTTCTCCCTTCTGCCTAATCTTGTCCCATAAGGGGGGGGGGGCACTGAACTGATTTTTTGCCCCGTGTGAAATAATGTCTGGCTTCCCCACTGGCACTGCCTATCAGAGTACCAGCCGTTCTACTCTAATAAAGTAGAGTGGCTAGTGAAGGGGGGGCTGCTGTGGGAGTTGTCCGGCCACCATGGGAGAGACCTGTCAAAGTGGGCCAGTCTGGATGAGGTCCAGGGCCAAATTTCTGTCCCAGTCCAGCCCTGGCACCGCCCAAGTGTGAAAAGTCACACAGGAATGAATAGGAGGCGGTTTTCAGATGCTTAGCAGACGCTATTTCCAGCGCTAAAGCACCTGAAAACCACCCCAGTGTGAAAGGGGTCTAAGCTGTGAAAAGTCAAGGTCACACAAGGCACAAGCTACCACCACGATACATCTGCATGGCTTTTCAAAAAGCTTGGCAGATGTGATAATTCCTAAAAGTGTTTCCACTGTGTTTTTTGCTAAACTTATCCTCTAAAGAGAATTTTTGGCTTGTTGCACCTGTTTAACTGTCATAAATCTGTCCCATCTGAATCCTGTCACGCCTACCCCTAATGCAGGTGGTCAGGCACTATAGCTGGCTTCTGTGGTCTTCCCCTGTAGCAGCCCCATTTCCTTTAAGGCAAGCAGGCCTACCAGTACTCAGGGGCAGGCGTGAACTGAGCACAACAAACAGGTATTTGTGGTTGGCAGACAGGCAGATTGGTTTAATGACAGTCCAGGTACAAGGCAGGCAAGGTTCAGAATAGTAAGGATCAAATCTGTAGTCAAAAGGCAGGCAGCGCCCCGAGCGAATGCAAAATAAGATCCAAGGTCGTCAACAAGGCAATCCAAACTAGCAGACAGGTCAGACAAACCGGGAACTTGGAATACGTGTCAAACACAATATCACAAGCATGAGACTGCAGGCTTGGCTGGCTTAAATCAGGTTTGGTCTCCACCCAGAGACTGGCCACAATAATCACCTTGCAGGTGGACAGACAGACAAGGAGAATGCCACAGCCAAAACCAGGATGCTGGAGTGAGACCAGCAGCTATGATAGAGCAGGAGCGGTACACGCTCCTGACAATTAATTTGCAAGCACTTTCTCTGGCATCTGCATCTGCATTTTTTCAAATGGTCATTAAAAACGATCGTGTGTTGTCTCCAGAGCATTTTTCTGGACGTGAAAAATGGGCATTAAAAATTTAGAACATGCTCTAATTTTTCACGTCGTTTTTCACGTTGTCGTTTTTCACGTTGTGAAAAACGGTCGTGTGTAGACTTTAGCGACGGGAAAAAACTTGCATGCTCAGAAGCAAGTTATGAGACGGGAGCACGTTAGTAATGGAGATAGCACATTCTTCACTCTGTAACAGACTGAAAAGCACGAAGACTGAAAAGCGCGAATCGTCTCTCACCAAATTTTTACTAACACAAAATCGGCAAAAGCAGCCCAAATGGTGGCGCCATCTGAATGGAACTTCCCCTTTATAGTGCCGTCGTACGTGTTGTACATCACCGCGCTTTGCTTGGGCATTTTTTTTTTCACGATAGTGTGTATGCAAGGCAGGCTTGATAAGAATCACGTCGAAAAAAAAGTTGTTTTTTCTAGGACATTAAAAATGGTCGTGTGTACGCGGCTTAAGTTTACTTTAAAAAAAGCAGCACTGGGGCATTACTTATTGGATGTATGATGTGTCCCTTGCGCTGCTGTGTCCTGGTTTAGCAGAAATCTTCTTCCTCTGAAGCCCTCCCCACCCTTTATATCATTGGCCCATCCTTCATTCGTAAATCACAATTCATTTATAGAAGCAGTAGTACGGCTTCTATGAATAGAGCAGCTGGACAGAAAGGACATAGGTGGTATCTCTTCATAAGAACCTATGACAGGTTCCTTAGTTAATTTTAAAAGAGAAGTATGGGAATTGTTTTTTTTTAATCATACTTAGCTGTTTTTGATTCCTTTATGAATTTGGTCCGGCACGCCATCTTTTGGTTTAAGCTTTAAATAGAATCCATAATTTTGGCAATTTCAGGCGAAATTAGTTTTCTTGACACACACACTCACTAATTCTCTTTTTTGCTACATTTCAAATATTCCACCACTCCGGAGCCCTTGGGCACCCTACGGTGTCCAAGACCTGCACACTGGGATCGCCCGGCCGGAAATATTGGAAATGCCATAAACTGGGGGGAAACCCAGACAAATGCCAAATCTCCCCACTGCAGTGCGCCAATCAAGGACCACCTGGTCGGGCAATTCTGGTGTGCAGGTCTTGGACACCGTAGTGTGCTCACCCCACCACAGATACTTCAGTTATTTTGGGAGGCGGCGTTCTGACGTCACCGCACATCTTCTACCCGGATACGGGCTGTGTGTTAAGCTGGCCGGCTTGATTTTATGCTCTATGTTTGCTGGATAAATGTAAGTGCATTTCCACTTGTTTTTATCAAATTAAAGAAGGTTTTACACTATGGGAGCCCCTTCTGTTTTTGCATACCCTTGGATGGTTTATCGGGAGTACTTATCTAACCTAAGGATACAGGCTATCAGGATTTCAGCGCTGTGGCTTCCTATGGGATATCATCCATCCTTGTCTCTTACCACGCTATATTTGAACTCTTATAATTTGGATATCGTTTCCATCCGGTAAGAGGCTTTATATAACCTTGGTGGAGGTTCTTTCCTTTCAAGCACTCTTCTTATGTGGATTCGGTGTTACACTCAGGAGATTGTTTATATGAATTTGCCTGTGTGGCGGGACTGATTATTTATTTGAACTTTTACTCATTTATTATTCACTGTTCAATATTTTTAGCGCAATCTCTTCCATTTTTCCTACGGTGTCCAAGGCCTGCACACCGGGATCGCCCGACCGGAAATATCGGAAATTCCAGAAACGGGGGGAAACCCAGACAAATGCCAAATCTCCCCACTGCAGTGCACCAATCAAGGACCACCTGGTCAGGCAATTCCGGTGTGCAGGTCTTGGACACCGTAGTGTGCTCACCCCACCACAGATACTTCAGTTATGAAGATGTGAGACACGGATGGTTGTGAGTACCCACTTTCATACATTTTCTTTATTATTCTTTGGTAATGCACTAAGTGTGCGTGCCTTCCATTTCTGTTTTTCTTGTAGTTTCCTTAGGATTACCCCATCTGAGAAAGGCAGCATCCACCCAGTCCTGGGATACCATTTATACTATTTTTACCACCATTATACCTGATACTTGTTACCCCTTACCTTAAAAGACCTATTAGCACTGGAAGTAAATGTGTTTTTAGGGTATCAAGAGAACCTGTCACTTTGTACAGAATGGGCACTGTGATTGACCTTATTGCACATAACTTTCAAGCGGCAAAAGCTCCTCAGGCTGCCCACATACATATTTCAGATGAGAGCTTGCTTTGACACGTTTGTACCTGATAATGAGATAATACTCAGATCGTTAATCGGATGTAATATGGCCCAATGATTCTTTTTTAATTTACCTTTTATTACTTTTTTAGCCTCTTCCTCTCCTTCATATTCATCTGCTCCTTTTTATAATTGTTATGCAAATATCAAACACGGTCACACTTAAATTTGTAAAGCAGATGGCACAATCCTGGCATTAAAGGGATTATATGAGAGCGGCACGCACCAATTTAATGAAATGTTATACGTGGGATTATAGATCCAGCCTTCAGTCCATCAGTGAATATTATTAAGACTCTTTTTTCTGCAGGCTGATTCTGCATCTCAAAAGGTCACGTAACTAAAAGTCTATTATTCTTGACTAACGCTGGATTTCCCAAAATGCACTTTTGCATAACCCCCATTATACAATAGAAAACAAAAGCCTTGGAGAGAGTGATGCTTGGCATGACATTGCTTTCCTTTGGGGCTTCAGTCTCTTCCCCACGGGCCAAATCTAAAAGCTGTAACTTCCAGATTTTCTGAATCATTTTTTATTTATTTTTATTAAAAAAAGGCCTAAGAAAAGGTACATCTGCTCCTGTGATTTTTTTTTTGTTTAAATACATAATATCTGCCCTTGAGGCAGTGGATACAGAGATACATTTGTTGGATATTTTATTACACAGTGGCTCCAGTGTATAGTGCCTTGCAAAAGTATTCACCCCCCTTGGCTTTTGTTATTTTGTTACATTACAGCCTTTAGTTCAATGTTTTTTTAATCTGAATTATATGTGATGGATTAGAACACAATAGTCTTTGGCCCAGATTCTCGTAGATGGGCGTAAAACTGCGGCGGCGTAACGTATGTCATTTACGTTACGCTGCCGCAAGTTTTACAGGCAAGTGCTTTATTCACAAAGAACTTGCCTATAAAGTTGCGGCGGCGTAGCGTAAATCCCCCGGTGCAAGCCCGCCTAATTCAAATGAGCCGGGTAGGGGGCGTAGAGCATTTAAATCAGGCGCGTTCCCGCGCCGAACGTACTGCGCATGCGCCGTCCCTAAAATTTCCCGACGTGCATTGCACTAAATGACGTCGCAAGGACGTCATTGGTTTCGACGTGAACATAAATGGTGTCCAGCCCTATTCACGGACGACTTACGCAAACGACGTAAATTTTTAAATTTCGACGCGGGAACGACGGCCATACTTAACATTGGTTGCCCCTCATATAGCAGGGGCAACTTTACGCGTCGCAAATCTAGCGTAAACGTCGTAACTTCACTGCGTCGACCGCGCGTACGTTCGGGAATTCGCGTATTTTGCTAATTTGCATACTCGACGGGGAAAACGACGGAGACGACACCTAGCGGCGAAAAAAAAAATTGCATTTAAGATCCGTCAGCGTAAGAGCCTTACGCCTGTCGGATCTAATGGTTATCTATGCGTAACTGATTCTAAGAATCAGTCGCATAGATACGACGGTCCAGATTAGAACTTACGATGGCGTACATTGCGTTGCGCCGTCGTAAGCCCTTTGAGAATCTGGGCCTAAGCTGGTGAAGTAAAATTAGAAATATACATACATAAAACTATTTTTCAGAAATAAAAAAATTATAATTGGCATGTGCGTATGTATTCACCCCCTTTGTTATGAAGCCCATAAAAAGTTTTGGTGCAACCAATTACCTTCAGAAGTCACATAATTAGTAAAATGATGTCCACCTAAGTGTCACATGATCTGTCATTACATATACACATCTTTTTAAAAGGCCCCAGAGGCTGCAACACCTAAGGGCTCTTTCACACGTCCGTTCCATTCGTCCGTTTTTTGGATGTCCGTTAACGGACCGCAATGCTTCCCTATGGGTTAACGTCCGTTAGCGGATGAGCATCCGCTAACGTCCGTTAGCATCCGTCTGAGTTAAGTTCCGTTTTTTTGAACGGAAGAAAACCCTATTTTTCTTCCGTCAAAAAAACGGAACGGACGAAAAACGGACGTTAGCGGACGATCCGTTTACAATCCGTTCCGCTAACATCCGTTTTTCATCAAAATATGTAAAAAGCCCAAAAAACAAACAAAAAAAAAACGGATGAAAAAACAGATTGGAAAAACGGACGAAAAACGGACGAAAAACGGATCGGAAACGGATGTAAACGGACGAAAAACGGACAAAAAAAACGGGCAAAAACGGATCAACTGATGAAAAAAAAAATGATCTAAAAAACTGAGCGGACGTGTGAAAGAGCCCTAAGCAAGAGGCACCACTAATCAAACACTGCCACAAAGACCAGAGAGGCAGCACAGAGACCTAAGGTAACTCTGGAGGAGCTGCAGAGTTCCACAGCAGAGACTGGGGTTTCTATACATAGGACGACAATAAGCCGTACGCTCCATAGAGTTGGGCTTTATATCAAAGTGGCCAGAAGAAAGATATTACTTTCAGCAAAAAACAAAATGGTACGTTTTGAGTTAGCGAAAAGGCATATGGGAGACTCCCAAAATGTATGGAGGAAGGTGCTCTGGTCTGATGAGACTAAAATTTAACTTTTTGGCCATCAAAGAAAACCCTATGTCAGAATCGCGACGGTCCGCATGACTTACCTTCCAAAGTTGCTTTATTTTTTTATTGTCTTGCCGGTCCAGGTTCCTTCTCACGTTTTACGTATACATCAGCGTAAACTACTGCAGTTTGTTTGGGGTTCTAAGAGGCCCAGGATCAAGAAACAGATTCTTTATGCCCACAAAATCAACGGTGGACTCTCGGTTCCCAACCTGCAGGCTTATTATTTGGCCGCGGGTATAGCCCCCCTTTCTCATCTTCACGAGCAGCAACAAATGCCATTGTGGGCCACTGTCGACTTAGTGGATTCTCACCCGATACCTTTGGCTTCTCTCCCATGGCTCCCTCGAGCGCACCGCCCTAGCACTATAGGCCCCTGTCTGGCTCACTCGCTCAGGTTGTGGGATACGATTAAATATTGATGTCCCCCCATCTTCCCCTATTGCGTCTTCTTCATTGCCCACTATTCCTGCCGGGATGTGACAACCCCTTGCAATTCTCATGGTGGACCCAGAATGGTTTCGTGGATGTTCATTCTCTTTTTACCCCTACTAGGATTGTCTCTTTCGCAACCCTGCGTTCTTCTCATGATATCCCCCTTCGGGAGCATTATAGCTACATGCAACTCCGACACTTCCTTTTGCAACTGATAAAGTCTCAACCTACTCCTTATACGTTGACTCCTTTTGAAAGCCTATGTAGATCGCGACCCCAATCCTCAGGTCTAATTTCCTTAATTTACGCAGCCATAATTTCCTTTAAAAGACCTCCGCAGAACTGGGGAAGCAGCTTGACCCAGAAGATTGGCGGAGTATGACTGTTGCTCTATCCGAATGCTCTAGAAATGTTCTCTTTCAGGAGAATTCTTATAAAGTGTTCTACATATGGTATTATACCCCAGCCAGATTGGCAACTTTTATCCTGTCCTATTCTCCCTTATGTTTCCGTGGATGTTCTCAGGAGGGCACAATGGCACATATCTGGTGGACCTGTCCCAGGGTGTGCAGACTGTGGGTCAAAGTTTATACGCTTCTTCGTAATCTTTTTAACACCAATCTCAAGAGGGACCCATTTGAGGCCCTTCTTTGGAAACCAATTACGGAACTGCTGTGCCCGGAATGCCAGTTGGCATCACATATTTTTACTGCAACTAAATTGACCATAGCCAGGTCTTGGAAATCCCCGGCCTTTAGCTTCGAGGCTGTTAAAAACTGCGTGAATGACATCATGATAAATGAGAAACTGACGGCCGTGTTATCAGATACCCATGATAAATTTCTCAGAATCTGGCAGCCTTGGGTGGATCATGACCACTCTTCACGATTTGACCCATTACTTCTTTCCCTTTAGTACGTCTCGGCTCCCCCCACCCCATGGACTCCTTCCCCCCCCTTTTGTTTTCTTTTCTTCTTTTTTCCCTTTTTCCTCCTTTCTATTTCTCATCCTAGTTTCTCTTACTCCTTTCTTCTTTGGCCTATTTTCTCTACCTTTACATTTTTTTTCTGCCCCACAGGCTTAGCCGTGTTGGGAATGGTAAATCGCTTTGCTGCTCTCTAAGGAAACATTTTTCTTTATTTTTCTTCAGCTATTGTCAGTTGATATTCAATTTTGTATACATACATATATTTTTTTATTTTTTATCTTTTTATTTTTTTACTGTCTGATGCCTCATGTTTTCACTCATGGTCCTGCGAGATCATTGGCATGCTAATCTAACTTATCAGGATTTTCACTTACCTGTCTGTAATCTGATGTCAATATCCGGCTGACCTCACCTGACTACTCTTGGATTTCCAAGGGTTTTTTTTTTTTTCCTAATTGAGCATTATAATGGTCGTTCTATTTCTACTAGTTTATTTATTTTATCCTTATATATATATATATTTTTTTTTTTATATGTATATATTTTTTTATTTATTTTTTGTTTTTGTTTACATCTGTGTTTCCTACTGGGCTATGTCTACAATTGTTTTGTATTACAATGTTGGATGCGACTTTTCAATAAAACCCTTTGTACTAGAAAACCCTATGTCTGGCGCAAACCCAACACATCACATCACCCAAAGAACACCATCCCCATTGTGAAACATGGTGGTGGCAGCATCATGCTGTGGGGATATTTTTCAGCAGTCAGGACTTGGAAACTGGTCAGAGTTGAGGGAAATATGGATGGTGCTAAAAACAGGGATATTCTTCAGTAAAACCTGTACCACTCAGTGTGTGATTTGAGGCTAGGACAGAGGTTCACCTTCCAGCAGGACAATGACCCCAAACACACTGCTAAAGCAACACTTGAGTGGTTTAAGGGAAACATGTAAATGTGTTGGAATGGCCTAGTCAAAGCCCAGACTTCAATCCAATGGGAAATCAGTGGTCAGACTTTAAAGCGGTTCTCCACCCTAAAGTGGAGTCCCGCTGATCGGAACCCGCCCCCCCTCCGCTGTCACATTTGACACCTTTCAGGGGGGAGGGGGGTGCAGATACCTGTCTAAAGACAGGTATTTGCACCCACTTCCGGCCACACGCTACGGGCGAAAGACGGGTTTTTCTGACTTCCCGTCTGTCGCCCGTTGTGTGCTGGGAACACTCGGCTCCCAGCACACAGCGTGTGAGCCAATCGGCGGGCGCAGCGCGACTCGCGCATGCGCCGTAGGGAACCGGGCAGTGAAGCCGCAGCGCTTCACTTCCTGGTTCCCTCAGCGTGGATGGCGGGGGGAGCAGCAGAGGGACGAGCGATCGCTCGTGCTCTGCTGCGATCAGCGCTGGACTCCAGGACAGGTAAGTGTCCGAATATTAAAAGTCAGCAGCTGCAGTATTTGTAGCTGCTGGCTTTTAATATTTTTTTCCCCATGGCACATCCGCTTTAAGATTGCTGTTCACAAACGCAAACCATCCAACTTGAAGGAGCTGGAGCAGTTTTGCAAGGAGGAATGGGCAAAAATCCCAGTGGTAAGATGTGGCAAGCTCATAGAGACTTATCCAAAGCGAGCTTGGAGCTGTGATAGCCGCAAAAGGTGGACATGTTCTGTAAATTAAATGATGCAAATCCTGAAAACAATCCATGTTATAATTCCAGGTTGTGAGGCAACAAAACACGAACAATGCCTAGGGGGGTGAATACTTTTGCAAGGCACTATATGTTCTTTTTATTTCGTGTTGTGTTAGTGTGGTGAGACAAACACTGTTTTATCTGGAGGCATGAAACTTATTCGGATGATTGTGGCATGTATTTCATACAGAAGAAAGTTGGAACATTTATGATCATTCATTATGTGCTATTGTATAGTGTATATTACTTACATTGTTTAGTCTAAAATAGGGAGTATATAGAGTGGATTGTTTACAATCTTATTTAACCACTTCTACCTTGGAAGATTTTACCCCCTTCGTGACCAGGCCATTTTTATGCTATTCAGCACTGTGCTACTTTAAGTGGCAATTGCGTGGTCATGCAACACTGTACCAAAATTACATTTAAATTTTTTTTTTTTACACAGGTAGGGCTTTTTTTTGGTGGTATTTGATCAATCACTACTAGGCTTTTTGTTTTTTTTTAATGATAGAAATTAAAACAAAAACGAAAATTAAGAAAAAAAAATGTTTTACTGCAATAAAACATACCCAATAAGACAATTAAAAAAATCGAATTTATTCATATAATTAGGCCAAAATGTATTCTGCATGTCTTTGTTATAAAAAAAATCCCAATACGTGTATATTGATTGGTTTGCTTTAAAGTTATAGCCTCTACAAACAATAGGATACATACTGGAATTGTTATTTATTTTGTTATTTATACTAGTAATAGCGTCAATCAACGACTTATAGTGGGTCTGCGATAGTGCAGCGGACAATCTGACACTAAAGCCCCGTACACACGACCGAGTTTCTCGGCAGAATTCAGCCAGAAACTCGGTTCAGAGCTGAATTCTGCCGAGAAACCCGGCCGTGTGTACACTTTCGGCCGAGGAAGCCAACGAGGACCTCGGCGAGGAAATAGAGAACATGTTCTCTATTTCCTCGTTGTTCAATGGCAAAAGTCGGCCCGCCGAGTTCCTCGGCGGCTTCCACACTGAACTCGACGAGGAACTCAATGTGTTTGGCACGTCGAGTTCCTCGGTCGTGTGTACGGGGCCTCACTGCTGGTGGGGAACTGTTTAACTGCCACTGACATCACCAGTGACACTAATACAATGATCAATGCTAATATTATACACTGTCACTGTACCAATGACACTGGTTGGGAACGGGTTAACATTTAGGGGCAATCAAGGGGATAACTATGTTTACTGTCTGTGAACTGTTTTTACATAGCGGCCTGCCGGGTTTTACTCCCTGCTTAGCAAGGTGAAAAAACAGTCACATTGCCACTGTCTGTAGAGAGCTCTGTTTTGCTTAACAACACAGAGCTCTAAACTATCATTCGCTTAGCTGAACAGCAGGCTCCAGCCATAAATGATTGGCCAGGACCCGCTGATCAGCTTATGCTGTAGAGAATTACAGCACAGCCAGGGCGATGGGTGGGCACGCCCCCTACCCAGAAGTGCTGGATCACGTACGTGTACATGATCCATCACAGCAGAGCCTCTCTGAATTCACAACTGAAACGCATATATATCATCTGTCTTAATCTGACCATACACTTGAAGCGCTTACCCCCGCAGGAGCCCCTGGATATGATATGATGGACCCCACTGACACACCTCTGTAACTTAAAAGTTGTTTCTAGTGCACACAAAATGTGCAGTCTATAAAACAGTGATATTCACCAGGTATTCACTGCAGGTAAATAAATGACAGTAATTTAAAACACATTCACCAGGGATTACGAGCATAATCTGTTCCAGGAGAATGCTCCTAATCCAAAGTACTCGCATATCAAAGCGAGTTTGCCCATTGAAGTCAATGCAATACCGCATGCGGCCAGAGACAGAGCCTCGGAGATGGCCAAAAAGGCCCGAGGACACCTCGGCTGACTTAGACAAACTTCGGAAAGACTTTGTTCCCGAGATTTGCCAAGGTCAGCCATGCTGTCCTCTGCCCTTTTCATGCATTTCCGAATGGCGATGATCGGCTGCGATCGACAACGTTCGGCTCCGCTCAGCTCCGGCACCCCCCACCCGAGGCCAAACGCGGTACTGCACACCGCTTTGGCCTGAATCGTGCTCGTTTTGCGAGACAACACTCGCAAACCGAGTTATGATTTCTAAAAATACAGTGCTCGTATTACGAACCGCTCGTTAACCGCGTGTAACACGTAATCCCAGGTTCTACTGTACCTGTGATAAATGATCGGGCTCCTTCTCCCTTGCAGGATGGTAGCTGTGCTGCCCCATTAACCAAAATGAGTAGTTTTTGCCAGTGTTACTGCTCCCCGAATGCAACATGTGGTTTAGTATTTGGCATGGCCGCTGCATGTGCCTTGAGTTGCTTCATGACCTTCTTTAAGTGTGTGGTAAAATTGTGGCTTAAGTGACTGCTTCTACAGCCCCCTGGTTGCCAGTGTAAATAAGACATTAAGCCTAATACACACTGGCCGAATGTTGGGCAGCATCGGCTGGCTCAATAGAAACCGACTGACTTTTGGCCCATGTGTACTAGAATTCGCCGTGTACAGCAGTTTGGCCGGCTTTTGTCGAAGGGGCATGACCCAAAAAGTTATGCCAATCTGCCCCCAATCAGAGTTCACAGCCACTGGCTGAGAGTGCTGACCAGAGTGTTCTGGTGGGGGGGGGGAAACCCCCCTGTGAGATCTCAATAGCATAGCAGGGCAGATTGCTGTACGAACGTTAAATAGTCAGTACATCGGCTCCTCCTCCCTGTCGATTTTTTTTTTGTTCAGCCCTGCTGGGTTGAACAAAATAAAACTACTAGTGTGTACAAGGCTTTAGGCTGAACAGTGATATGCAAATTTTGACTATTTGTCAAAAGTCAGAAGCTAAACTCCCATCTTTATCTCTACACATTTCTCCTGGCAGCTGTGCGGAGAGCACTGATCCATGACGGGCACTGACTATGGGATTGGAATTGATGGCTTGGATTCACGTTCTTTATAATGAACAAGCTCTGTGTGGGAATAACTGAGGACAATGGGACAGATTTGAGCACTTGGATTGAATACAAGTGTGTTACTGCGTAAATCCGGTACATATTTTAACATTTGCATTTTATTTATATATTTATATACTCCTTGTTTTGTAAATAAATATTTAAAGTGGATGTAAGCCTCAGACATGAAACATGAACAAAGCATATCTCTCTATGGTGTGTTGTCTCAACCCAGACCACTAAGTGTCAATTCTGTCTGCTGCTTCGTTCCTCTGGTAACAACTTCCTAACCACACTATAGCCGAATGACGGCTACAGCGTGGTCAGCCAGTTCTGGGAAGGCATGATATGACGTCCTCCTGTCGGGTAAAGGGTCAATCACATCGGCCCTTTACCACATGAGCAGCTGGGTCCAATCACAGCTGATCACGATGTAAACACAAGTCGGTTATCGGAATTGCTTTACTCACACTGCAAAATGTTATAACAAACTATGAAAACTTTGTTTTCTTTTAAACATTTTCAGTGTTTTTTTTATTTATTTAGCAAAAAATAAAAGACCCAGTGGTGATTAAATACAAAAATATACACCAAAAAAATGTATTTGTGTGAAAAAAATCATATGGGTACTGTGTAGCATGACTGCGCAATTGTCATTCAAAGTATAAGATGAAAATTGGCCTGGGAAGGAAGGGGGTAAAAGTGCCCAGTAGGCACGTGGTTAAAGACATGAGTCACTTCTCACAATTTTTCCTGACAGCAAAAGGAAAATGGTGACAGGGGAGGGAGTTCCAGCTGATTGACAGACTCAGCTTTGTTCCTGTGTGCTGCGTGAAGGGGTGTGTCCCTTCCCTCCAATCATCTCTCTGAGCTCTCCCCACTGAGCACTGCAGAGTGTAACTTCCGCTCTCCGCCTCCTTTTTTTCTTACAGCTCAGACAAGCTTCAAACATTCTGGACTCTGAAAGGATGTAGAGAAAAAAAGACTGCAGATAAACAGCTCCTCCAATCAGCTCTCAGAGCTCTCCTCACTGATGTAATATCAGCTCACCACCCTCTGCTTATCTGAGCTGAGAGATCCTGTGTAAAATCCTGCACTTTGCATAAATGCACGGGAAAGGCTGCTGTAGATAAACAGATACCACTGAT
Source organism: Rana temporaria (assembly GCF_905171775.1). Lineage (NCBI taxonomy): Eukaryota > Metazoa > Chordata > Amphibia > Anura > Ranidae > Rana > Rana temporaria. The sequence goes on from NC_053493.1 coordinate 50,452,834, forward strand.
GTAGGATGATTTGTTTTATCCCTGTGTATCACCTGAGGCCAGTCACTTCACTGGGTATATGTAAGGGTTTACAACCACTTTGATAGACAGTATGCCAAAGAATTCACAGAATGCTAGGGGTTTCCTAAGGGGAAGGCAGTAGATATCTCCTTTCAGGCATTCTGTCTGTGATTAAAACCTTGGGTGGAGCCATTTAGATGGAGAAGAAAGAAGTGGGAGGGTGGTCACTGCTATGTCCCTTTCACTTGTGTGTGTATATTTTAGTGTAATCAACAGGCTTTTTAAAACTGGAGGGAACTGGACATGAAAATCCTAATGCTCTACCTACTGGTTGGATATAAGAATAAATATAAAAAGTGAAAAAATGCGCATACTAAAAATAAACTCAATAAAGAAGCCGCAAACTCAAAATGTTATACAACATAAAAACGAATAGTGAAAAATAGGAGTTGCGCTAAAAAACCCTTATATGTAATTGACCATATAGAATAAAAAAGAATTGTGCTAGAAACACCTTGTAACGATGACCAAAAGGTCAACTTTGTAAATAGTCCCAAAAAAATGTGAACATACAAAATTAGTGAAAATATATAAGATTGTCCAATCAGTATGAAACGAATCCAATTCCGTAGCTAATGCTGGATCAATATCAGGGTAAACACGTTCAGGCTGACCCTTACCAGAAGAATAGATCCTTATGGATCAAAATAGGCATTCGTGATGTATCCAATTGAAGATCCAACATAGGTCGGTTGAGAAGCTCCCACATCAATGGACTCAGCCCAGTATAAAAGGAAAAAAAACAACAACAATAGTGCAAAATCGTATGGCAAACAGACACTCTAGCTTTCTCCCGGTGACTAATAATGACAGACACTGTGAAGTAAAACTGAAGCACCACCACCATAGAAACACACTGACCCTTACCGGAACAAACGAGGTACGTCCTCAATACGCGGTGACGTCAGCACGTCAGCCTGCCAACGTTTCGTCTTCAGGAAGACGTCTTCAATCCCCGTGACCAAGTCTTCCTGAAGACGAAACGTTGGGAGGCTGACGTGCTGACGTCACCGCGTATTGAGGACGTACCTCGTTTGTTTGCCGGCCGGCTGTTTCTGTCTTTGCTGTTTTTAAACGTCTTAATCGACTAGTTTGGAACTCTTCTTTGCTGACAGCTGTAACACACTACCATGCATTAATGATCCCTTGAGGGTCGCTTAGTTCCGGTAAGGGTCAGTGTGTTTCTATGGTGGTGGTGCTTCAGTTTTACTTCACAGTGTCTGTCATTATTAGTCACCGGGAGAAAGCTAGAGTGTCTGTTTGCCATACGATTTTGCACTATTGTTGTTGTTTTTTTTCCTTTTATACTGGGCTGAGTCCATTGATGTGGGAGCTTCTCAACCGACCTATGTTGGATCTTCAATTGGATACATCACAAATGCCTATTTTGATCCATAAGGATTTATTCTTCTAGTAAGGGTCAGCCTTAACGTGTTTACCCTGATATTGATCCAGCATTAGCTACGGAATTGGATTCGTTTCATACTGATTGGACAATCTTATATATTTTCACTAATTTTGTATGTTCACATTTTTTTGGGACTATTTACAAAGTTGACCTTTTGGTCATCGTTACAAGGTGTTTCTAGCACAATTCTTTTGGATATAAGAATACAAAATATTCACATGCAATTAGATATGTGCACTGCCGAAACATTTGTTTGTTTTCGTTTCTTTGATTTTTCGAGTCATTCGTTATGATCGCAATTTGTAAATTAGTAAATTAAAAAATTAAAAAATCCGAAAATAAGAAAGAAAATTTGAAAGTATAACTAACTAACTAATAATAACTAACTATTAAATTATAGGTATTTATAATTTCCTTTCAAATTTGGCTGTTAGTGAACGTAACGAATACGAAGTTATCTGAAGTTACGAACGATCCGAAATAAGGAATGTCGCATCTAAACAAATGGAACGGGAAAAATTAATAATAGATAATAATAAAATGTTTGTATTATTATTATTGTTATTTATTATTATACATTTTTTATGTTTTAGATACGGAATTCGTTATTTCAGATGATTCGTAACTGTGGATAAATTCGTATTCGTTACATTTACTAACAACCAAATTTGAAAGGAAATTCCAATACTTATAGATTAATAATTACGTTATTATTAGTTAGTTATCATTTCAGATTTTCGAATTTCTGGGATTTTTGAATTTCGGAATTATCGAATGGACGAATTTTCGTCGGATATTTCCAAATGAACAAATTTGTTAAAACTCGAATTCAGAACGAAACTAATTGCACATGCAATACTACATATTAACCTGACAAAAAATATAAAAAAAATGTTAGTTCCGGACACAGTGGGGTAGATCCACAAAGAAAGTACGCCGGCGTATCTATTGATACGCCGGCGTAATTTAAAAATTCCTGCGTCGTATCTTTGTTTTGATTCCTCAAAACAAGATACGACGGCATCTGGGTTAGATCCGACAGGCGTACGTCTTCGTACGCCTTCGGATCTTAGATGCAATTTTTCGACGTCCGCTAGGTGGCGTTCCCGTCGTAATCCGCGTCGAGTATGCAAATTAGCTATTTCCGACGATCCACGAACGTACGTGCGGCCGTCTTTTTTTTTTTACGTCGTTTCCGTTCGGCTTTTTACAGTGTATAGTTAAAGCTGCTATCTGGTGGCGTACTCAATGTTAAGTATGGCCGTCGTTCCCGCGTATAATTTTGAAAATTTTACGTCGTTTGCGTAAGTCGTCCGTGAATGGGGCTGGACGCCATTTACGTACACGTCGAAAACAATGACGTCCTTGCGACGTAATTTGGAGCAATGCACCCTGGGAGTTTTGACGGACGGGGCATGCGCAGTTCGTTCAGCACGGGGACGCGCTTCATTTAAATGAAACACGCCCCCTAATTTGAATTCCGCGCCCTTACGCCGCGAGAGATACACTACGCCGCCATAACTTATGGCGCAAATTCTTTCAGGATTCAAAGGAAAGAAAAGTAAGTTACAGCGGCGTAGCATATCTCACATACGCTGCGCCCATGCAGATGTATGTGGATCTGCCCCAGAGTATATATAATTATTATTATTATTATAATAAAAGATTTATATAGCGCCAACAGTTTGCGCAGCGCTTTACAACATGAGATATATGAACCCACATGACATTCTCTTTAGGCAAACTCAAGAGCTTCTAATCTCTTGTTTGACATTTAGAATAAAAACAGTAAATATTTGAAAGAGTGATTTGTGTATTTGTTTTATTAAACATTTCAAGTATCTTGTAATTTTATTTTCACAAATCCTTTAACACTTTGTAACTTAAACAGAGAAAATGTGGCCAATCTTTAATACTCTCAGTGGGAACAAAGCATATGGGCCTTATGTTATTGCTTGGTGGGAATTATTATAATAACTGTAATTGTGGAACTGTTATGACTTCTCTGCTCTTCAATTCGTTGCAAGCATGCTGTTGCTAAGCAACCCAGGTACAGCACGTTACTTGGAAAGGCTTCATCTCCTCGCAATATGTCAGATAAGGGTCTGTATGGCGATACTTACAAACCTATAAAATTCTTCTTTTTTTTTATGCAAAATATCCCAATCTGCAAACACCTTTGTAGGAAACGACTTCATGTATATGTCAATGAACACCGCTGCTGACATATACATACATACTGGATGTATTCTAACCGCTTGAAGACCAAGCCTTTTCTGGCACTTTTTGTTTACTTTACATGTTTAAATCAGTATTTTTTGCTCGAAAATTTCTTATAACCCCTAAACATTACGGGCCAGATCCACGTAGCGCGGCACATATATCCGCCGGGCGTAGCGTATCTAAGATACGCTACGCAGCCGTAACTTTTTTTTTCCGAATCCTCAAAGAATTCGTGCCGTAAGTTACGGCGGCGTAGTGTATCTTTGGCGGCGTAAGGGCGCGGAATTCAAATGGATGTAATGGGGGCGTGTTTTATGTAAATACGTTGTGACCCGACGTAAACAACGTTTTTTTTGAACGGCACATGCGCCGTCCGTGGGGGTGTCCCAGTGCGCATGCTCGAAATTAAACCGGAACAAGCCAATGTTCTAAGACGGTGACGTAATTCTACGCAAATCCCTATTCGCGAACGACTTACGCAAACGACGTAAAAAATTCAAAATGCGAGGCGGGAACGACGGCCATACTTAACATTGAGTACGCCTCATAATAGCAGGGGTAACTATACGCTGGGAAAAAAACCCGAACGCAAACGACGTAAAAAAATGCGCCGGCCGGACGTACGTTCGTGGATCGCCGTAACAAGCTAATTTGCATACTCGACGCGGAATTCGACGGAAACGGCACCTAGTGGCCGCCGGCGTACTAAGACGTACGCCTGTCGGATCGATCCGAGATGCAGTCGTATCTTGTTTTGTAGATACAAAACAAAGATACGACGCGCAAAATTTTAAATTACCCGGCGTATCAAGAGATACGCCGGCATAATTCGTTTGTGGATCTGGCCCTACATATTTTTTATGAAGAGACCCTAGAGAATAAAATGGCAATTGTTGCAACAGTTTGTCACATGGTATATGCGCAGCGTTTTTTCAAATGCAGTTTTTTGGGAAAAAATACACTTTAATTAATTTAAGAGAAAAAAACACAATATACTGTATATAACAACAAAAACCTGGGGAATGCCCAGGGAAAAAACAAGCCTACTTACCGACCAGCTTGCAGAAAACCAATTAACCTGTCTACAGTATGCGTTAAAAACAGGGGTTTGGTCCGCACGCATTTGCAAACGCATGCATGAGCCGCAGAGCCACAGAGCCGCACCAAGGCACCCTGTAATCTGTGGTCCTAACACTAAACAATGAGCGTCCCCACAGTGGAGGCACATGCATTTAAATGGATAGACAGGGGCAGGTGAACTGAAGGGAAGCCACCCCTCCTTAAAGGTACAAGAGCACACCAAGCACCCAGCATGTAGCACAATGGCTGCAAAGGTGTTATACTGTATACCCCACTTTTTGTAAAATATGAAAGATGATGTCACACCAATTAAATAGATACCTAACTTGTCATGCTTTAAAATTGTGCACGCTTGTGGAATGGCGCCAAAGTACGGTACTTGCTTACAAAGTAGATTACGGTACAGTAATCTCCATAGGTGATGCTTCAATATTTTTTACTGGTTACCAGTGTGGAGCTACAGAGGAGGTCTAGCACTAGAATTATTGCTCTCGCTCTAACGTTCGCATCGATACCACATGTGGTGCAAACATTGTTTATATATGCGTGTGCGACTTATGTATGCGTTCGCTTCTGCGTGCGAGCCCAGAGAGATTATTTTTTATTTTTTAATTAATTAATTTTATTTTTACACTGTCCCTTTAATTTTTTAATTTTTTTTGTTTACTTTTATTCCTATTACAAGGAATTTAAACATTTCTGGTAATAAAAAAATATGGATGACAGGTCCTCTTTCTTGAGAGATCTGGGGTAAAAAATGAAATAAAAATCTCCTTTACTTTTAAAAGCAAAAGATCAAAAAAGCAAAAGAGCTTTTGATTTAAAAAAAAGTTTACTTCTGCCGTAGACCGGAAGTGATGTCATGGACGTCATAGAGGCGATCAGAGACGATCTGGTCTCTGGTAGCTTCCGTGACCAGCCAGCCATAACTTTTCTGGGGTACACCTGTGAAAACAGTAAGCCGAAGAAACACTGGCAAGCGGCGGGAGGGGCGATAAGGCAATCCAGTGGCTAATGAGCCACTCAGACCGCTTTCATGAGAAAGCCAGCCACTGGCTGAAAAAAAAATACAGAGGTTATGGCTGATAGCTTCAGCCATAACCCCTGTAAACCACTTGCAAACCGCAATGTATATATACGTACTGTGGTCGTCAAGTGGTTAGATAAGTTAGCATAGTTTAAAGGCGACCTTCACCCAAAAATAGTACTGCCTCTAGTCTGTCTGCTCCTCCTCTCTGTCTCTTTTAACCACTTTAGCCCCGGAAGATTTGGCTGCTCAATGACCAAGCCTTTTTTTTGCGATACGGTACTGCGTCGTTTTAACTGACAATTGTGCGGTCGTGCGACACTGTACCTAAACAAAATTGATGTCCTTTTTTTACCCACAAATAGAGTTTTTGTTTGGTGGTATTTGATCACATCTGCATTTTTTTTTTTTTGCGCTATAAACAAAAGAAGAGCGACAATTTTGAAAAACAACACGTTTTGCTTTAATAAATGTCCCCAGTTTTTTTTTTTTTAAACAAAGTTTTTCCTCAGTTTAGGCCCATATATATTCTTCTACATATTTTTGGTAGAAAAACCCCGCAATAAGCATATTGATTGGTTTGCGCAAAAGTTATAGCGTCTACAAAATAGGAGATAGCTTTATCGTATTTGTAATGGTGGTGATCAGTGATTTTTATCAGGACTGCGATATTGCCGTAGACAGATCGGACACTTTTGACACATTTTTGGGACCAGTGACAATTATACAGCGATCCGTTCTAAAAAAAATGCAATGGGGTGGATTCAGGTAGGACTTGCGCCCTCTTACGGAGGCGCAGCGTACCGTTTTAACGCTGCGCCTCCGTAAATTACCTGCGCTATGCTTCATTCATGAAGCAGTAGCTACGTAATTTGCGCGGGCGCTCCTTAAAATTGCCCGGCGTAAGGGCGCGTAATTTAAATGATCCCGTAGGGGGCGTGGATCATTTAAATTAGGCGCGTTCCCGCGCCGAACGTAGTGCGCATGCTCCGTCAGGGAAACTTTCCCGACGTGCATTGCGGTAAATGACGTCGCAAGGACGTCATTTGCTTCAACGTGAACGTAAATGGCGTCCAGCGCCATTCATGATTCACTTACGCAAACAACGGAATTTTCAAACATCGCGACGCGGGAACGACGGGTATACTTAGCATTGGCTGCCCCTGCTAATAGTAGGAGCAGCCTTACGCGGAACCCGACGAATGTAAACGACGTAAACTGCGTACGTAGGGCGCACGTACGGTTGTGAATCAGCGTTAGTATGCAATTTGCATACTCTACGCTGACCACTACGGGAACGCCACCTAGCGGCCATTGTAAGAATGCAGCCTACGATACGACGGCATAAGAGCCTTATGCCAGTCATATCTTAGGCTGCAGTCGGCGTAACAAGCTTTCTGAATACAGAAAAGTCGTTATGCCGGCGCAACTAAGCAATTGCGCTGCGTAACTATGGTTACGCAGACGCAATTGCTTACTGAATCCACCCCATTGTTTATTGTATAAATGTCCCTGGCAAAGAAGGGGTTAACACTAGGGGGCGATCAAGGGGTTAACTGTGTTCCCTAGGTGTGTTCTAACTGTGGGGGGGGGTGGTACTGACTAGGAGGAGAGAGATCGCTGTTCATACTTAGTATGGACACACAATCTGTCTCCTCTCCTCTGAGAGAACCGGATCTGTGTACACAGATCCCGGTTTTTGCTCAGTCATGAGCAATCGCGTGTGCCCCGGGCTGGACTCCATGGAATAGTAGGACATAGTAGGTATGTATTTTTTAATACATAGAGGGTGAAGTTCCTCTTTAACAGCATGAGAGACACGAGACACTTGAAAAATAGTGGTTTCAGCTGGCCGAAAGGAGATAGGATTGAAATTGTCTCAGTTGAGCCCAGCAGAAAAATCTGACTGCTTTTGATGAAATGCCATTGTTTTTTTTTCTGTTTTCTTACAATAAACAATATTGGAGATGTGAAATGAATGACCTGACCAAATTCTGGTGGGCGATCAAACTCAGATTGCTTTGTTTCCTGATGATTACTTGCAATCATATGTTAAATTCCTAGGGGGAGGGAAAGTGGTCGAAATTTACAGCCAGCTACATGAACAATGGGTACCTCCATTTGATTGAAACACACTTCAAAGACATTATAGTAGATCTCTATTTACCTGAATGGTTTAGTGTGGATGACAGCTGTGTTTGAGCTCTGTTGCATTTCTCTGAATGCGGCATGGACGCAGTGGAGATGCATTTGCATTGCATACAATACATATTAAACCCAGCTTTTTGCATTCAAACACTTGTTTGAGCTATGCTGAATTTATTTGTAAAAGTCGGCATTTGACATGAACACTGGTATAGACCAGCCTTTTGTTCAGCAAGATGGCTTTTAAGAGCAAGACCACCCAAAATGCATCTTTCTGTTTTGGATGGAGTGGGGCAGGTAACAGGTTGAATGACACTTCTATTGTTATACGCAATTCAGATAAGGGGGGCCTGGTTGTGGTCATGGATGTCAATATGTATAGGGATGTGGCCACCAGACAATTGTCAGATGGAAAAACATACCCTACAAAAATACAGGTAAATAAAGTTATTTTTTTTACAATTTAGTTCAAAAGGGTCTTTATCTGGGTGTGTTTAGTCCCAAAGAGGCCCAGTCCCTGATCCCTGAATGTCCTATTTTGCCCACTTTTCACCACCTCCCCAACACCCGTAAAGGCCTGGATCCCCTACATCAGGGATAAGCAATTAGCGGACCTCCAGCTGTTGACAAACTACAAGTCCCATCATGCCTCTGCCTCTGGGTGTCATGCTTGATGCTGTCAGAGTCTCGCTATGCCTCATGGGACTTGTAGTTTGGCAACATCTGGAGGTCCGCTAATTGCTTATCCCTGCCCTACATGATAGACCGGTTGTTGCAGGCATTGGTTCTCTGAATGAGAGGTTGAGCCAGTGGTTAGATGGACAACTGCAACCTCTAGTGTGTTCCTTGCCCAGTCATCTAAAGGATACTAATGACCTACTTAGTCTTATGAAAGATGTTTCTTGGGGTCGGGATCATGCTTTGGGTAACATGTGATGTTGCGAGTTTGTACTCAAGTATTCCGCATAATTTAAGCCATATCGTTCTATTTGGATTATCTTACTGATTTGTCGGTCCTACAACAAAAATTAGTTTTGGAGGTTCTAGAATACCTGCTTACACATAATTATTTTATTTTTGACGGTACCTTCTATCTCCAAAGGTGTGGGGACGTGATGGGGGCGAAGTAGGGAACTGGCTGTGTAGCCAAAAGGCTTCGCTGCTGGATTTCCCCAATCAGGAACGGCGGCGGCAGCACCCAACAGCCGATCAGAAAATGGGCTGGGGTGCCGACATCTCGGGAACCCTGGACAGGTATGTGTCCTAATATTAACCACTTAAGGACCGAGTCTCTTTCTGAGATTTGGTGTTAACAAATAAAAAACTTTTTTTTTGGCTAGAAAATTACTTAGAACCCCCAAACATTATATATATATATTTATAATATTATTTTCTAACACCCTAGAGAATAAAATGGCGGTCATTGCAATACTTTCTGTCACACTATATTTGTACGGCGGTTTTACAAGTGCACTTTTAAAAAAAAAAAAAAACTGTTTTGAATTAAAAAATAAAACAACAGTAAAGTTAGCCCAATTTTTTTTTTTTCATATTCTGAAAGATAATGTTATGCCAAGTAAATTGATACCCAACATGTCACGCTTCAAAATTGCACCTGCTCATGGAATGGCAACAAACTTTTACCCTTAAAAATCTTTAAAAAGTTCAACAGGTTGCATGTTTTGAGTTACAGAGGAGGTCTAGGGCTAGAATTATTGCTCTCGCTCTAGCGATTGCATATGTCACATGTGTAGCTTGGCGAGACGGGGCGTGTTTACATTTTTTTTTTCTTATTTATTTTACCTTTTAATTTTTATTTTTACACTGTTCTTTAATAAAAAAAAATGTGTCAATTTTATTCCTATTACAAGGATTGTAAACATCCATTGTAATAGAATAAAACATGACAGGGAATCTTAAATATGAGATCTGGGGTCAAAAAGAACTCAGATCTCATAGTTACACTAAAATGCAATAAAAAATAAAAAATAAAATGTAATTTGATTTTTATTTTTTATTTTAAATGTCTCTTTAAAGTGGTTGTAAACCCTGAATAGAAAATAATAATAAAAAAAAAAAACTCTGCAAGACAAAGGCATAATGAGCTAGTATGCAGCCATTCTCGTATCCCCCTCCGGCCACCAACATCTCTCCCGGCGCTTACTTCTGGGTATTGCGGTTCTGGTGCTGTGATTGGCAGGAGCTGCGATGACGCCACTCCCACGCATGCACGCGGTAGCCGCCGGTAACGGCACGCAGACAGAAGCAACGGCACATAGGTCATAGGTACCATTGCTTCAGTTTGGCCCAATGTGCATGTGCTGACATTTTTGACATTCGTCCGCCCTTCCAGTGCTCCTTGCTGTGAAGACCAGTTATAGGTAGGGGCAGTGAAATTTGTCTTTGTATTTTTTTGCATTTTTTTGTATTGGGGATATCTCCTAAACCCTACATATCCTGGGTAGCTACAAGTAAGGCTTACCTGTAGCATAAAGTGGTTATACAGGGTTTACAATTACACTTTAAGAGCTATGGGCGGAAGTGAAGTTTTGACGTCGCCTCTGCCCTGCAATGGTATGGAGACGGGTACTGACCATCTTCCCCTCACTCGTCTCTATACCAAGCCAGGGAGAGGACGTGATCGCCTACTGACGTCTCTGGTAAGCGATAAAGGGGAACCGGAGCCCGGCAGAAGGAGGGGGCGGCCCTCTCCCACCGGCGATAAAAGTGATCTTGTGGTGAATCTGCTGCAGAGACCACTTTTATCTGAAAGCGGACTGCCCACTGAAGAAGAGGATACCGGGGTTATGGTAGCTAGCTGCTGCCATAACAACGGTATTCCTCTTCAAAGTACCGACGGTCCGTAAGTGGTTAAAAGTCAGCAGCTACAGCATTTGTTTTTCATGGGGAGGCCAGAACACCTCTTTAATGGCAGCCCTGAGGTGAGACTGTGTTCCAGGCGAACAAAATTGTGTATCTATGGGTGGGCGTGGGAAATAAGCAGACTTTGTGTACTGTCACATTAGGCCTCTTCCACACGAGGCGTACTCCGTACCGCTATGGAGTCCGCCAGCTCCCGCCAGCTCAGCGGGAGATTTCTCCGCTGATCTCCGCTGAGCCGGCAAGTCAAGTCCCTCTCTGCTCACTGAGTTGGGGAACGGCTTGTCGAGCGCCGCTGTCTCCTATGGAGAGATCTGATAAAAACGGACAGCATGTCCGTTTTCATCAGATCTCACCCGATCCGATTCGCCATGGACAGATGGCGACGTATCGCCATCCGTCTGATTTTGGCAGATCGGGTCGGATGTTAGCGGACATGTCTCCGCTGACATCCGACACTCCATAGGACTGCATGGAGCGGCCGTTCAGGTCCGTCGACAAAACTGACAGATGGACCTGAACGGTCCGACCGTGTGAAAGGGGCCTTAGGGTTGTGTTATAAATATATATATATATGTACAGATTTTTCCTAAACAAGACACACAGAGCATGGTAAGGTAAATGTAATGTTACTTATATATTATGTTTTATAATTTTCCTGATTTGGGGTAATAGCCTCCCTGTTATTTTTCTGTATTCTCCTATAATAAAATGGATGATTCTTGCTCCCAAGAATTTTGAAAGCTCTGGGATGTTAATGTTTAACTGAAAAGATTATGTAATTTAAACCACATGAGCATTGCCTGGCTATCCTCTCATAATATCGCAACACATCTTGAAAAATGTCTCCCTGTTTTTCCTCTAAATATTTGGCATTTCTTTGGCCCCGAAAACAGCAAACTCCACAAATAATGGTCATGCTACACAGTAATGAGGGCACTGATGAATAGTATGTCTAAACACATCTCATTTAGAAGATGTGTTGAAACGTACTTGCGAAGTCATATGGTGTCCCGTCTCCAGGCCAAGACACTTTCACTCTCTTCAGCTCTTCATTTATCTAAATAGCTGTAATTGTGTTCTTTATCGGATAATTAAAATATCATTTGCGCAAACTGTCCAGCCTCCCATAACCCAAGGGCAACATTCCAAGCTCAACGTCAGAAAGATATTAAAAAAACACCAATGAATGCACTTATGTATTTATGAAAAATAATTCAAAATGTTTAAATGCAACTAGTATAATACCTGAATGTGTCTTTTTCAGGCACTTGTAATGCCCTGTGCAGAAGCACTCAGTCTGGGAGAAAGAGCCGTGAACAAGGTTTGTGCCGAAACGCGTCTGCTTGTCCTTTTTATACTTGTCATGATACTAGGATCACAGATGTTATATCCAGCAGTGCCGGTGATATGGTTCCGGCTATCGAGATTGTTCCTGTAAGGACTGCGCAGGTGCAATCCTTGCCGACGGAAATCTCCGAACCTCGGCCGGAATCCAGGGCGACGTGGAATTTGAGGAAAGTGGCCAGTCGGCCTCACGTCCTCACTTCGCTCGCTCGGCCTCCTGGCTCTTTTTTTAACATCCTCCAATCCACGGGGATGTTAAGGAATGAGCCTGGATGCCGGCCGAGGTTCGGAGATTTCCGTTGACAAGGATTGCGCCTGCGCAGTCCTTACAGGAACCATCTCGATAGGGGAACCTTAACGATAAGTCACCGGCTCTTCCTTCAGTTTTTCTCTGGCTGGGAGAATCCTTTGAGATTTTTTAGTGGGGGTGGCAATACCAACTATTTTCACAACGTCTCATGAAAATTCTTCCGATACAAAAAAACAATACTTTGCAGTGCAATTTGCATCAATACAAAAGGAATGGGCGCAAATCGCACTGCAAAGAATTGCAGGCAATTTGAACAGGAATGAACTATGATTTCTGTCCAAATCGCATGCGGTTTCACGCACTGCTCCTGTGTGATCCTAGGCTTGTCTTAGTGAAGTTCACCCAGGAGTGGTGTGGGAAATGTCTGTATGGACACAGGGCGCGGTGTCTCGGCTCGGGGGCCCGCATAGCAAGCTGCTTGCTGTGGGGACACTGAACAGGGGGGAGGGGCCAGTATCAAAGAAGAGGGACCCAAGAAAAACAAACATCTGGGCTGCTCTGTGCAAATCCACTGCACAGAGCAGGTAAGTATGACATGTTTGTTATTTTTATAGGGAAAAAAACGAGACTTTGCAATCACTTTACTTTTTACTAATGTAAATCATAGCTTAAAATATCATTTCTTATATAGATTAATTTCAATACATTTTTTTCCAAATAGTTCTTTATACACTTACTTAGAACAGCAGCGATGGTGATACCATCACCTGAAAAAAATGATCTGAAACAGAAAATGATGAGAAACCTCTCCGATGGGCATGCATTACAGACCTCAACCAAACACTACTTTTCTCATTTCTAAAGGCCCATTTACACTTGATTACAGGGTCCTAGTGGATGTGTATGGATTGTTTTTGGACAATAAGGGTATCAGTTAGTGTCACTTTCAGGTTTATTAAAAGACAGGGATGGACTGGCCATTGGGACTACAGGGAGTTTCCCGGTGGGCCGATGGCTCAGTGGGCCGGCTTCAGTGACAGCGGACCGCCGCCCCCCTCCGCTCCTCTGTCTCTCCCTCCCCGCAGCGCTCACCTGGGGGGACAAAGAAGCAGGGGGAGGACAAGAGGAGCAGGGGGACCGACAGAGGAGTATGGGGGAGGGGACAGACAGCTGACTCAACAGCTATGGCCTGGGAGTTTCTCACTTCTGCCTAATCTTGTCCCATAAGGGGGGGCACCAAACTGATTCTTTGCCCCGGGTACTGCCTATAAGAGTACCAGTACCAGCCATTCTACTCTAATAAAGTAGAATGGCTAGTGGCTAGTGAAGGGGGAGAGGGGGCTTGGGTGGCCAAGGGGGGGGGGGGGGGCAGGAGATGTCCGGCCGCCATGGGAGAGACCTGTCAAAGTGGGCCAGTCTGGATGAAGTCCAGGGCCAGTCTGAAGTCCAGGGCCAAATTTTTGTCCCAGTCCAGCCCTGTTAAAAGACCACATTGATGAATCTTTGCTAAGGCTTACCTGTAGGTGCTTGCAATATCTCCTTAACCTACATAGATACGCCGTCGTATCTATGCGCCTGATTCTTAAGGCTAGATACGCCTGAATTTTGGCTCCATCCGACCGACGTAAGTCTCCTATGCCGTCGTATCTTGGGTGCATATTTACGCTGGCCGCAAGGGGCGCTTCCATTGTTTTAAGCGTCAAATATGTAAATGAGCGAGATACGCCGATTCACGAACGTACTTGCCCCCGTCGCTGTAATCTACGCCGTTTACGTAAGGCATACGTCCGGCGTAAATTTAAGCCTCATAAAGCAGGGCTAAGTCATGTTAGGGTATGGACCAGGGAACAGCCGTCGTATTTTACGTCGTTGACGTAAGTCGTACGTGAATGGGGCTGGGCGTAGGTTACGTTCACGTCGTAGGCATTGAGCCGTCGTATCTTAGGGAGTATATGCAATGTGATTCTGAGCATGCGCCGTTCGTTCGGCCCTTCATTTACATGGGGTCACGCTTCATTATAATAGATCACGCCCACTACCTTCCTACTTTGAATTAGGCGGGCTTACGCCGGCCAATTTACGTTACGCCGGCGCAAGTTTGGGAGCGAGTGCTTTGTGAATACTGTTCTTGCCTCACTAATTTACGTCGGCGTAGCGCATATGAGATGCGTTACGCCGGTCTAAAGATGCGCCACTCTACGTGAATCCGGGCCCTTATCTCCAAATACGGAAAGGCTTCTTCACAATAGGAGCTGTAAAGATGTGGAACAGACTCCCTCCAGAGGTGGTTCTGACCAGCTCAGTAGATTGCTTTAAAAAAGGCCTGGATTCTTTCCTAAATGTACATAACATGGAAGGTTGGGACTTTAAATGAGATGCGATTATAGCAATATGCGATTAAGTATAAATATGGAAAATAAAAAATCCATAATGACCAGGCTCAAAAATACCAGCCCAAGAAGCACTAAACCAAATTAATCTGTCTAACTGTATGTAATTAAAACAGCTGACCCAGTTTGATGTGGTCCGCACCTAGTTTGGTGGTATTTTGGTTTGATAGACATGTATTGGTTTCTCCTTTGTTTGTTGTCTTCCCAGTGCTCTCATTTGCCAGACCAACTATAGATAGGGGCAGGTCTAAGACCTCTTTCACATTGAGGCGTGGAGCCGCGGTGACGGTATAGCCGCGCTATTTGTAGCGCGGCTATACCGTCGTATTTACCGCGATATTCGGGCGCTAGCGGTGAGATTTTAACCCCCACCAGCGTCCGAAAAAGGGTTAATACCGCGGAATTCCCGCGCTTTCCCATTGATTTCAATGGGAAGGCGTGGTATAGGAGCGGTGAACACACCGCTCCTATACCGCGGTAAAGATGCGGCTAGCAGGACTTTTGGAGCGCTCCTGCTAGCGCACCGCTTCAATGTGAAAGCCTTCGGGCTTTCACATTGAACACTACAGGGCAGGTTTTTTCATGCGGTATAGCAGCGCTATTTTTAGCGCTGTACCGCATGAAAAACGCCTCAATGTGAAAGGGGCCTTAGTTGCCATCTGCTCCCTGTCTATTGATTGGCACACCTGTGCTCCTCCTTTGGAGGCCTTAAAAATTATAGTTAGGACTGCAGTTACACAGAGTGCCGTGATGCTTGGCCTGCAGCTTCCCAGGTATTTGCAAATTCCTGCAACTAAACCTCTGTTTTAATTACATACAGTTAGACAGATTAATTTGGTTTAGTGCTTCTTGGGCTGGTATTCTTGAGCCTGGTCATTATGGAAACAATTTTTTACATTTTTTATTTTCCATATTTATACTTAATCGCATATTGCTATAATCGCATCTCATTTAAAGTCCCAACCTTCCATTTTCTAACCCTTTCAGGGATGGAGGCCCGTGGCGGTCTAAGCCACGTGCCTCATACAAAGTCCCAACTCCATTTTATATTTTTTTAAATGTACATAACATAACTGGATACGAAATTTTGGATGCGAATTGGATCATTCTTTGCTGGGGCTTTTTGCCTTCCTGTGGATCAACTGTGGATATAAGATTGTATGATTTTTTTCCCTTTTATTGGTTGAACTAGATGGACTTGTGTTAAGTAAATCAAAAAACTTGAAAGTATGGTTACTGGCACACACCAAAGAAGCTCTGAGCTTATGTAAATCGCATGGGTTATGAATAATCAACTTTAAAAGCAGGGGTTCAGTAGATTCTGAGTGTGAGGTCTTTCACTGTATGCCATGGTCCAGCTGGAGAGGTTTTTTTATTAAGTTCTTTCTATTCTGGCCAAGTGTTGCTTCCTCTGCTATGTCCAAGTGTTGTTTAGATACGTGTTTTAGTAACTTCCTGTGCAGCGACGTATGAAAAGCTTATTGAAAATCCAATCACACTGCAAACCCTGCAACAATGACCGAAATTCCTTTTGTCTAGCACCTGTGTCATGTTCAAGCCAAAGTCAACTGTATGTGAAAGACATTAGTGAAATAAAAGAACAGGTACGTTATACTTTAATGTCTTACCAAAACAGATTTTTTTCCTGAGCTTTTTATTGAAAATGTGTAGTAGATGATTGTTAAGACCTGCAGTGGTTATGGTACTGTGGCCTTCTTTCCATCCCTTAATCGCGGAGCATAAGTGATTATCGCTACCATAGGATGTAAAGGGATAGTGGAGATGAATGCAGTTTTCAGGATGATTCTTCCCAATGGTTAGAATATTCCCCCAAACATGAGCCAAGACTTCATGAAGGGTGTACCAGGCATAGACCATCTTTATTGAGAAGGCAGGCTCTTATATACACCAAAAAGAATACTTGCAGTAATCAAATGGACAATGACACACTCCCCCCACAACATCATACAATGGGTACTAACGAGCCTCCAATACACATCCTTTAGGAGACAGACATTCTGTCTCCGAGATAATCTACATGAGCTAATTACTAATCATTTACCCAGACAAGGTGACTCCGATATAAGCTCTTCTCACCTGCTATACAATACACATTTATCATCAATAGAAATTCACACAATACAGTGGGCCATATTCTGAGTAAAGTTACGATGGAGTAACTCAGGATACTCCATCGTAACTCCCTTTTTTGGCCAGTGTATCTATGCTCCTGATTCTCAGAATCAGTTTTGCATAGATACACTTAAGATCCGCCATCTGTAAGTCACTTACACTGGCGGATCTTAAATGCAATGACGCCGGCCGCCGCTAGATGGCATTTAAGTGAAGGAGTCATTTGCGTATGCAAATGATCCTTCTACGCCGATTCACGAACGAGTTCGCGTCGCGTAACCGTCGCTAACGTCGTTTGCGTAAGCGGAAACTTACCCCTGCTATATGAGGGGTAAGTTTCCGCAAGTCTCGCGTAGGCCATGTTACGGATGGCGTCGGGTCCCCGTCGTGTTTTTTCGTCGGATACGTCGTTTACGTAAGTCGTTCTTGAATACGACTTTACGTCAATGACGCACACGTCGGCGTCATTGACGTTTTCCGCCGAGAACTGGAGCATGCGCACTGGGCTTTTTGCAGCCCGGCGCATGCCCAGTTCTTTTGTATCGGGGGCCCGCTTCATTTGAATAGAAGCCGCCCCCTTGGAGATCCGCCAGGCTACGCCGGGACACTTACACTCCGCTGTCCCAACTTATGGAGCAAGTGGTTGGGGAATACAACACCTGCTCCAGTAAGTTGGGACAGCGGAGTGTAAGTGCCCTAAGCGAAGCAGGCGGATATTTACTCAGAATATGGCCCAGTGTCAATTAGCATGAATGAATGAATGAATGACTTGTATAGCGCTACTCATGCGAACTGAATCGCCTTTGGGCGCTTTTTCCAGCCAGAGTCTGCTTGGCTGGTGCGGCCATTTTACCCCGTAGGATCGTGACACGCTTGGGACACACAGTCATACACACAGATATACATATATATACTGGGCCAATTTGGACAAGATCCAATTTACCTACCAGCATGTCTTTGGAGTTAAGCATGACACAATGAAAGGTTCTTGAGAGCCAGACTAAGGTTCATTTACATGACAGTAGCAGACGACATTAAACACCTTAACAGTCTGTGTTCCCACATTGAATGAATCACTCTTTCTATTGACCGGTTGGGTTTAGAATCAACAACCTGTAATATTTCAAGATATCTTGGAATACATTGTGAATTATCATTACTGTCCCATCTCCTGTAATCCAATATGTCATTTCTCAGTCATCCTATGCCCCTAGTGGACATAGGATGATTTTAGACACAAGAGTCATCGGTGAAGCTGAAACAGGAGTACCCCACACCCGCCCTCTCTCTGCCTGGGAGATATTGAGATCAGTTAAGGAATAAACCAATTATCTCCAGGCAGAGAGCACATAATTTCCCCAAAAGTTGAAACACCCCTTTCCACACAAGGTATCCCTACAATTACATATCCCCGATCTGGGGGACCAACATATCCAAATTTCACCCAGATCGGTCCAGGGGTTCTTAAAAAAAAATTGAACCTATGAGAAAATACCAAATAAAGTCTATTTTCTTCACAATGATAATCAGCTTTTTTTGGTTTACAGAATGTAGAACATACAAATAGTCTTATTTCAAGGTTGCATAGATTTATCATATACATAAAGACAATAAATATACAACGGCAACCGCAGGGTTTCTATCCGGTGAATACCTCAACTTTTGGGTATGTGGATTCTATGTATTCCTTATATAGCGCCTGTGGTCAGTAGAAGGAGGTATAGTGCCCCATCATTGGTATTAGTGCAAGGAATAGTTCCCCCATTGTTGGTCACAGTTGAAGGAATTATGCCCCACTATTGCTGCCAGGGAATGGAATAGTGCTCCATTGTTGATGCTAGTGGAAGGAATTTTGCCTGCGCTATTGGTGTAAGTGGATGGAAGGGTGTCTCATCGTTGGTGTCAGTGGAAGGAATAGTGCCCCTTCATTGGTGTCAGTGGGAGCAATTATGCCCTGCTGTTGGTGTCAGTGAAAGGAATGGTACCTTATCGTTGGTGTCAGTGGGAGGAATTATGCCCCGCTATTGGTGTCAGTTGGAGAAATAGTGCCCCATTATTTGGTCAACAGGAGGAATAATGCCCCGCTGTGGGTGTCAGTGGGAGAAACAGTGTCCCATCATTGATTTCAGTGGGACCAAATGTGCCCCGCTGTTTGTTAGAAGAAGGAATAGTGCCTCATCATTGTTGTCAGTGGGATGATTGGTGCACCATCATTGGTATCAATTAAGCAGGGGTCTCCAAACTATGGCCCTCCAGTTGTTCAGGAACTACAATTCCCATCACACTAGTCATGTCTGTGAATGTCAGAGTTTTGCAAAGCCTCATGGGACACATAGTTCCGCAACAGCTGGAGGGCCGTGGTTTGAAGATCCCTGAATTAGAGGAATAGTGTCCCATTGTTGGTGTCAGGGGAACGACTGGTGCCTCATTAACATTAATGTAGGCCATAGATGGTGCGATTTCCTTTCCTGAAACCACGACCCAGCAGTGGTGGCTGGTGTTTATTTGGGGGGGGGGGGGGTGCACTGTTTCCCCCGCTCTCCTCCAAGGGCATCACAAGTGGGCATCTCCTTCCCCTGCTCTTTGGCTTCCGTCTCCTCCCTCCTCCTCGGCGGCCATTTAGAAAGCTTCTGCTTTCGGGCCTCTAGGAAGATAGGGAAAGGGGAGATCACCATTCCAGGTAGGTCAGATGAAGGTAAAACCTCCCCTCCAGTTTGTAAGCCACAGGTGCTGGCAATTCATATAGCAATGAAATAACGTTTTTGCCTTCTAGTAAAAAAATGGAATCAAAAATACATGCCACAGCAGAACGGACAGAAGAGCTGATGGGTTTTTACACTAACAAACAGTGCTTAGTCATGACAAAGCACCGTTTGTTAGTGTGAAACGCGTCAGTTCTTCTGTCTGTTCTGCTGTGGCATGTATTTTTTATTCCATTTTTTTAATAAAAGGCAAAAACTTTTTTGGAGTGCGGCTGTCCAGAACTTCTTCCTATTTCATTGCCTCTAGGAAGATGAGACAAAGTACTACATGTGCTTTGTCCCACCAGGGACAGAATAATGTAAAAAGAAGTGATAATTCTTCAAGTTAATTTAATTTTCAGGTTTTACATGCATATTCAAAAAACACTAAAAAGGCAGCAGCTTCCCTATTAGAGTCAGGAGATAAACTACCGTATATACTCGAGTATAAGCCGAGTTTTTCAGCACATTTTTTTTGTGCTGAAAATGCCCCCCTCGGCTTATAATCGAGTCACCATTTTGCGCCTAATCTCCCAGACTTTGGGGACCGGTACCGATCCAAACTTTGCACACGTGTAGCCCCACTCTTTTTCTACAAGTGTGCAAAGTTTGTTGTCCGGCGGGACCTATGGCTGGGGAGCACTGTTTTTTCAAAGCCGGGCACCCCTTCCATAGACTCCCATGTTAAACGGTAATTTCTCCAGTAACCTTGGGGACCCAGTACTGGCCAGTCGTAGGTCCCCTGGACCCGGAACTTGGCACACATGTAGCTCCATTTCTCCTCTACAAGTGGGCAAAGTTTGTTGTCTGGGGGACCTACGGCTGGGGAGCACCAATTTTTCAAAGCCGGGCCACCCCTTCCATAGACTCCCATGTTAAACGTCAGTCTAGTGATGGGCACAGTGAGGCATGGGCACAGAGAGGCATGGGCACAGTGAGGCATAGACGCAGTGAGGCATGGGCACAGTGAGGCATAGACGCAGTGAGGCATGGACACAGTGAGGCATAGGCACAGTGAGGCATGGGCACAGTGAGGCATGGGCACAGTGAGGCATGGGCACAGTGAGGCATGGACACAGTGAGGCATGGACACAGTGAGGCATGGACACAGTGAGGCATGGGCACAGTGAGGCATGCACATGGACACAGTGAGGCAAAGTGAAGCACAGTGAGGCATGCAGATGGACACCCTAGGCTTATACTCGAGTCAATACGTTTTCCCATTTTTTTGTGGTAAAATTATGTGCCTCGGCTTAAATTCGGTTTGGCTTATACTCGAGTATATACGGTATGTCCCTTTTGGATACACACAGACATCACAAAACTGCTGGCCACCATTGCAGTGAGAACAGTTGACCTGGCAGCAGGTTAACTGACCCTATCTTCTTCTAATAAGCTGGTGCCAGCAGCATCTCCCCCTCTCTCTAGAAGTGAAGCTGACAAGCTCATGAAGCGTTCTGCGGTGCCCATTGAACCATCTACCCTGGAGGCAATCGGAGGTCTGACTGCCATCTAAAGTGTGTGCATGTATTTAGTTAGTTCAAACTAAACATTTTTATGGCCAACTGGAGTCTCTTTATGGAATCTGTATTAATGTCTCAATAATAATCATTTTAAAAAGAAATCCTCAGCAGCTGTTTTTTTAGGTGCTTATGTATGAAAAGTGTTTTATTATGAACATTTCTTGTTCATCTTTGAAACAAAGCTGGCTGATTGCTACAAACAGCAACTTTTTATATCAACATACAACCCCCCCCCCCCCTTTATAATAACCCCCCTACCATTGCCCTAATTTATCAAAGTGTCAGAAATTAGAGTTGTCTGGTCTGCCTCAGAGTAATGATTCAGATTTAAACTTTCCCTCTCCAGCATGGAATCTGATGGGTGCCTGGGAGCCAGTACACACAGTTCTTATTTCAGATTTTTTTTTTAATGAACAATTGGGAGCCCAGGTCATATCCAGCTCACAATGTGCGCTCTGAAGGAATCTTGGTTCTGTTTGCTGGTCCCGAGACATGAATAAAAACACATGTGTAAGCACGTTGTCAATAATTAGCGGCAGCTGCAGGGTGGGGAACACGTTGGTCGAGTGCCGGCCAAACACAGCTCGTCGAGAACCCAACGTTCTTTCACTGTACGACGCAAAGGAAATGAAAATCATACTAAAACTGTATAAACAAAGTATGCGAAGAGAAGTAACGTTGGTGATATAAAAGTCTGGATGAGGTAAGCAGGTGTCGGTCTCACAGGCAAGGGTGGTACACAGCCGAAGCAGACTGAGTAAATGCAGTGGGACCCGGCAGCAAACTGGGCCCACCGCAGGGAGTAAACATTATGGGGCATATCCACAAAAGGTCTACGCCGGCGTATCTACTGATACGCTGGCGTAATTTTAAATTTCCCGCGTCGTATCTTTGTTTTGTATCCACAAAACAAGACACGACGGCATCTGGGATCGATCCGACAGGCGTACGTCTTAGTACGCCGTAGAATCTAAGCTGCCAATTTTCGGCGGCCGCTAGGTGGTGTTCCCGTCGAAATGCGCGTCGAGTATGCAAATTAGCTAGTTACGGCGATCGTACGCCGGCCCGGCGCATTTTTTTACGTTGTTTTCGTTCGGCTTTTTCCGGTGTATAGTTAAAGGTGCTATATGGTGGCGTACACAGAGCACCATTACATCAGAGTCTGCACAGACCCCCATTACATCAGAGTCCACACAGAGCACCATTACATCAGAGTCCGCACAGAGCACCATTACATCAGGGTCCGCACAGACTCCCTTGTAATGCTGTGGACTCGGATGTAAAGGGGGAACTCTGATGTAAGGGGGGCTCTGCCCACCAAAGCCCCCCTCTTGCACCAGAGTCCACAGAGCACCCCTTAAATTCATTTAATATATACACTGGGAGGTGGGAGAGGGTGAGCTTACTCACCCCAGGATGGAGGGTCAGGGGCGGGCTGCCTGCATCTTCCTTCACATTTTCCCGGGGATGTGTGAGCGGGGAAGACGCAGGGGGTGTGGGCGTGCCACACAGTGTAGAGAGGCAGGAAGAGGAGAAGCAGTGTCCAAGCTGAACTGTCAGCGTGGATTCTGAGGCTAAGCTGTGTGTGAGAGAGACACACAGCTCAGCCAATCAGCCGCGCTGGATCCCGGAGATGACACAGGCGCGGCCGCATAGCGGTAGGTGAGCGGCGGGCGTGACCTGTGTTAACCCTGTCCGGGCCGCGGGCGCCGCTTACCTCCCGCTGTGCGGCCTGAGCGGGCGGCACTGGCACAAGCGGTGGAGGCTGGTGGGCCACATGACAAGGCTTGGCGGGCCGGATTCGGCTTGCGGGCCTGGTGTTTGCCACCCCTGATCTAAACCATTTCAGTGTAGCTCTGGCTGTATGTGTAGCTGAACCTCCTCCCCTGTCTCAAGTCTTTTGCAGACTTTAACATGTTTTCTTCTAAGATTGCCCTGTATTTGGCTCCATTCATCTTGCCATTAACCAGCTTCTCTGTCCCTGCTAGGGTTGCCACCTGTCCAGGATTCACACAGACAGCTCGGGTTTGGTATCATGCATCCGGGTTTCAGACTGCCTGAATCCCGGACACATTATCTAGACTGGACCATGGCTTCCCAGCAGGTTAGCTGGCTGCAGTTGTCTGAGCTAAAAGTGTCTGTCACACTCTTTCACACTGCCCAAAGCCAGCACTAACAACCCCTCCCCCTCCCAAACACCCATACCCCTCTATGTCTGCCCAAAATCCAATCCCCGGCTCTGTGCCTCAGAAAAGGAAAGTTGGGGCAGGAAATTTTAAGTCCAGCAGCCTTTAAATACATCTAGATAAGGGGTGCTGACTGCCAAGGGGTGAGTGAGCTCACCATCCATCCCTGTCTGTGACTGAAGTCTCCCCCTTCTTTCTCCTGCCTCTCAGTAGGTACACTAAGAAAAATCAGGGTTCTCAGAGCACCCCTTACATCAGAGTTCCCCTTTACACCAGAAGCCACAGTGTTTTCCCTTGCATCAAAGTTTTCTCCGTACATCAGAATTCTCAGTGTTCCCTCTTAACTTCCCTTTCGGGAACCCTACTGCACATGCACAAGGCCCTGCTCCTCTCTCCTATTGGCCCGAACTCCTGGAAGTGGAAAAGGATACCTGTCAAAGAGAGGTATCCTGTCACCCCTCCCCCCCAAAAGGTGCCAATTCCGGCACCGGTGGGGCGGGAGGAATCCGATGAGCGGAAGTTCCACTTTAGGGTGGAACTCAGCTTTAACTCACAGTATCTCACTGTAGATCTTTAAGCTCAGCTTGCCATCTCTCACTAGACTTCTTGGACTTTCACCCACCTGCAGGATCCCTCGAGTTTCACCCACAGGTAACCGCTGTACTTATCTTCAAGCTTTACTTACAGCTACCCGCCGTGCTCCTTCAAGCTTTACTCACAGCTACCTGCTGTATTCCTGGATTAGTCTTCATTGAAGCTTTCCCACTTACTTCACTGTCATCCCTTTCAAACTTGCTTCTGGTAACAGGAGTGGCAACTACTTCTCCTTTACCTCCAGCAACGATTAGGCTCCCCTCTAACACACACGGTTCCACCCCAGGCATCAGGCTTAACCTTTGCTGCTCCTCCTCTGCGTACCCTGAACTACTGGATAGGCCTTGTGTAGACCTAGCAGCCAGCATGCCTCCTGAATAGGTCTAGGGCTTCAGGCCTAGCAACCAGGAGTTACTCATCACACACCCACCCAGGCTGCAGCACCGGGGTGGGAAGAAAAATGATCAACTGACTTCTCCTGAATAAATAGCCTATCCCAGCATCCCAGGCTTAACCTTTGCTGCTCTTGCTTTGCGTACCTTGAACTACTGGATAGGCCTTGTGTAGACCTAGCAGCCGGCATGCTTCCTGAATTGGTCTAGGGCTTCAGGCCTAGCAACCAGGAGTTACTCGTCACACACCCACCCAGGCTGCAGCACCGGGCTGGAAGAAAAATGATCAACTGACTTCTCCTGAATAAATAGCCTATCCCAGCATGTACAGCAGCCAAATAAACTCCTACTGATTGGCTGAGACAACTTATTTACCCATCACCTGAATTCACTGTAGTCCATCATCCTAATGCCAAAGGCAACAGTGCCACCTATTGGCAGAAGAGAGAGACTACAAATTAAACTCAGACTTAGGACAGAAATCAGTGAATCAAAACTACAAATTAGCCAGGCTAGTTACCACCTAGCACAACTAGATTTAGTAACAGCCCTGCTTAGGACCAGGTTGCTACAATCATATTCCCCCTTAATCTTCTCTTCAGTAAATTCAGTTCCTCTAATCTTTCCTCATAGCTGAGCTCCTCCATGCCTCTTATCAGTTTGGTTGCCCTTCTCTACACTTTCTTCAGTTCTTTTTGAGAACTGGTGCCCAAAACTTAACTGCATATTCCAGATGAGGTCTTAAAAATGATTTGCACAGGGGGAAAATTATATCTCTTTCTATGGAGTCCATGCCTCTCTTAATACAAATAAGATATGGCCAACATACGCAGAGTGATTTTCTCATACCGTGGGGTCTGCAGGACCTGGCAGAGACCAGCAAATGCAAAAAATCGTTCTGCATAAATCATCCTAACCTAGACAAAGGATGCAAGAAGTAAAAAGTATGAAAATAAAAACATCTGGAAATATTAGTATAGTAACTGGTTACATTTAAACAAGTTTTACTGTCTGTTTTTTTTGGTCGGATTGGACAATAATGCAATGTCTTTGGGGCATGACCGAGCCCACACATTGTCAAAGAACAAAATGATCAGACAGAGGAACCTCATTGTTTTCCCATTTGCCAGTTGTGTCTGTCCCTAAAACATTTAATAATATGCACAAAAAAATAAAATAAAAAAAATAAAAATAAAAAATAGAGTGGGGTTGAAACAGTAAAATATTTTTATCTACCAAGATCTATTTTTGCTTTAGAAAGTCAATGCTAGTGAATGGAGTGACACTGGGCCAGATTCACATACATTTGCGGCCGTGTAACGTAACCCGTTTACGATACACCGCCGCAAGTTTCCAGTTTTAGTGCCCGATCCACAAAGCACTTACCTGGAAACTTGCTGCGGTGTATCGTAAATATGTCCGGCGGCGGGCCAATTCAAATGGGCGTGTGCCATTTAAATTAGGCGTGCTCCCGCGCCGGACCTACTGCACATGCTCCGTTTCGCAATTCCCGTCGTGCTTTGCGCGCAGTGACGTCATTTTTTCGAACGGCGACGCGCGTAGCGTAATTCTGTATTCCCGGACAGCTTACGCAAACGACGTTCATTTTTAAATTTCGACGCGGGAACGACGGCCATACTTTAGACAGCAATACGTTTGCTGACTAAAGTTAGGGCACCAAAAACGACGACTAACTTTGCAACGGGAAACTAGACTAGTGGCGACGTAGCGAACGTGAAAAACCGTTGTGGATCGCCGTAACTCCTAATTTGCATACCTGACGCTGGTTTACGACGCGAACTCCCCCCAGCGGCGGCCGCGGTACTGCATCCTAAGATCCGACAGTGTAAAACAATTACACCTGTCGGATCTTATGGATATCTATGCGTAACTGATTCTATGAATCAGTCGCATAGATAGAAACAGAGATACGACGGCGTATCAGGAGATACGGCGTCGTATCTCGTTTGTGAATCTGGCCCACTGTTTTTAGGTTAAATACCCAATCATATAAAAGGGAAAATAAAATAGAGAATTTTTCTAGCACATTATTTGGTATTACAGTAAACTGAACACAGCAAGGTGATCATCTTCTATTCCTTTAGTAATCAACTTCATTCTGAGATGGTAAAATGATACATCTGATCTTTCTCCGATGTCTTTGGCTATCTATTATTGCAGTGTATCTGTTCTATATCAGAACACACACTTGCTCTTTACCAATATTCAGCTATCCAGCTGAGCCTGTAACTATTACGTATTCTTGAGTCTATCAGAGAAATGTCATCTTGTTGATGGTCACAGATGGCTTGCCTGGTTTGAGATTATAATTTTTGTCCTGCTGCCAGGATTTCATCCTCCGACTTTGGACTCCCTCCAGATCTCACAGGAGTCCCTGTCTGTAATGACCTCAAAGTGACCATTCGCAGTGTACCGCCCAGCGTTTTACTCTGGAGAGGAAAGCGATTAAACTGCAGCTCTTTGTGCAGCTTTTTCTTCTGATTTTAGTATTTGGGATGACATCATGTGCTAATAATTCACACACACACAGACAGTGGAATGCCGTGTCCTCTTGTCATATGCTAGTCATACATAGGTCATGGCAGCAGTCTATTGTACTGCTGAGACAACCTGCTGTCCTACAGCTGGTCTGGGAGTAGAAAACAGAACATATACAAATAGCACGAGGCATCTGACTGGTAGGGCACGCTAAATAGCTGCCAACATATTTTTTAGAGATATTTTATTATTCAACTAAAGCTGTGATAACTGAAGGCCTTGTAGACAGCTGGAGTAGGGATGCATCCAGTGGTGTGCCTTTGATTTCACGTGCCCCTTGAGTTGTCATCACAGGATAATGAAATACAGGAAGCAATTCCACAACATCAAAGCTTGCATGGTGTCACTGGCCCCTTTTCACTGTCAATGCTGATAGCGCCTTATCTTTGTTGAGGGACTTGGTTCAATACACCCTTTCAGCCATTGCTTTTGGAAGTGATCAACAGTTATAGGGATCATGCATCAAACACCCTCCTTTAAAGCCCAAATGTACACATTCCTACCCCCCTCCATGGGCCAGATTCACGTAGAATCGCGGCGGCGTAACGTATCCTAGATACGTTACACCGACGCAATTTTTCATCGCAAGTGCCTGATTCACCAAGCACTTGCGATGAAAACTACGCCGGCGCAAGGCGGGCCAATTTAAATGGGCGTGTGCCATTTAAATTAGGCACGCTCCCGCCCCGGACCTACTGCGCATGCTCCGTTTCTTAAAGCGGGAGTTCACCCATAAGAATTTTTTTTTTAAAAATCCCCTTAGATTCCTGCTTGTTTTGTCTAGGGGAATCGGCTAGTTGTGTTAAAATATGAGCTGTACTTACCCGTTTTCGAGATGCATCTTCTCCGTCGCTTCCGGGATATGGGTCTTCGGGAGCGGGCGTTCCTTCTTGATTGACAGTCTTCCGAGAGGCTTCCGACGGTCGCATCCATCGCGTCACTAGTAGCCGAAAGAAGCCGAACGTCGGTGCGGCTCTATAGTGCGCCTGCGCACCGACGTTCAGCTTCTTTCGGAAAATCGTGACGCGTTGGATGCGACCGTCGGAAGCCTCTCGGAAGACTGTCAATCAAGAAGGAACGCCCACTCCCGCAGCCCATATCCGGAAGTGGCGGAGAAGATGCATCGCGTAAACGGTAAGTACGGCTCATATCTTAACACAACTAGCGGATTCCCCTAGACAAAACGAGCATGAAGCAAAGGGGAAAAAGCGTAATTTAGGGGTGAACCTCCGCTTTAACTCCCGCCGTGCTTTGCGCGCCGCAACGTAATTTTTTTTAACGGCGACGCGCGTAGCGTACTTCTGTATTCCCGGACGGCTTACGCAAACGACGTTAAATTTTAAATTTCGACGCGGGAACGACGGCCATACTTTAGACAGCAATACACTTGCTGACTAAAGTTAGGGCACCAAAAAAAACGACTAACTTTGCGACGGGAAACTAGACTAGCGGCGAAGTAGCGAACGCGAAAAACCGTTGTGGATCCGCCGTAACTCCTAATTTGCATACCCTACGCTGGTTTACGACGCAAACTCCCCCCAGCGGCGGCCGCGATACTGCATCCTAAGATCCGACAGTGTAAAACAATTACACCTGTCGGATCTTAGGGATATCTATGCGTAACTGATTCTATGAATCAGTCGCATAGATAGAAACAGAGATACGACGGCGTATCAGGAGAAACGCCGTCATATCTCATTTGTGAATCTGGCCCCATGTGTCTTGAAGGACAAATAACACTTTACAAAAATGTAACACAGTAATAACATTTAGGGATGAATTCCAGCTTGGACCATTCTATCTATGCATATAGCATACCTATGGGATCCTTGTGGAAGGTGGAAATCACTGTAATAGGCACCGCTGCTACAATGATCGCCACTAGCTTCCGAGTCCCATGGCGAGCCAAAGCATTGTGAATGCATGAGGTTGGCTGCGCAAGTGCGCAGCATGGGTACCATTCAGAGAACACTTTTCATTTTCTCAATGAATGCAAAGTGTTCTCTGACTGGACAAAGTGGAAATTGTGATGCTACGGGCCCGCCTTTCCATGTCATCCAATCAGAGAACGCTTTGCATTCAGAGATATCCAGCTTCCAGGTGAATTGGACAGGTATGTTATTGGCATAGTTACATTACTGGACCAATGTAACTAGATAATTATATGTCCATATTTGTCCACGCACAAATGTATTCTGGGAAATGCCCCCAGGTATTTGTGCGAAAAACTAAAGGCTTACAACCCAAATCGCGTTCTGCGATCCTCAAACCAAAATTTACTCCAAATCCCCAAAACCAGATACAAGTCCAAAGGAGAAAGAAGATTTGCTGTCCAGGGCCCTCGACTTTGGAACACTTTACCAACCTCCATTCGGTTGGAGGAGAAACCACTTGGCCTTAAGGAGAAAGATCAAAACCCATCTCTTTTGAGTTCAAAGGAGCAATGGTCAACAAGCGCCCTGAGGCGATTCAGTTCGCATGTGCAGCGCTATATACGTTTTTCACTCACTCATATTTCAAATTCATCTTTAAAGCGGAGTTCCACCCAAAAATGGAACTTCCACTTTAAGGGAAGGTGACCCCCTGATATGCCACATTTGGCATGTCATTTTTTTGGGGGAGCGGAAACCCTCTTTTTAGAGGGTCCCAGCTCCCACTGCGCCGGAAGGAAGTTCACCTCTCCCGCCTCCCTCTCGGCAATCATCTGGGACACGTCACAGGTCCCAGATGATTGCTCAGCCAGTCATGGTGCGCAGCGTGGCTTGCGCATTCATAGTGCGCGCCCACATTGACAATGCCGGTGCCGTGGAGAGGAGGGGGACAGGAGCGGGGCATCGCTGGAACCTGGGACAGGTAAGTTTCAGATTATTAAAAGTCATCAGCTTCAGTATTTGTAGCTGCTGACTTTTAATTTTTTTTTTTTAAGTAGGAACTCCGCTTTAACTATGAATTAAATGTTGTTTTTCATTAAATCGGAGCTCTACCCAAAAGGGAAATCTCTGCTTGTTTGCATCCTCCCCCTCTCCACTACCACATTTGGCAGTTTTTTTTGGGGGGGGGGGGAAGCAGTACCTGGTGTTGGCAGGTACCCACTGCCACTTTTAGCTCAGATCGCCACAATGATCTAAGAGAATGTTTGGCCCCTCTTCCTTCCCCCCGGAGTCTTCTGGGCAACTCAAAGTTTCCAGAAGACTGCAGGACCATTCACAAAGCGCAGCGCAACTCACGCATAAACAGTAGGAAACCCACTGCCGGTTTCCCTTTCTTACAATGTCGGCACCTGCACCCAAAGCCAGTTGAAGAATCAGCATGGGTGCTGACATTGCTGGATCATTGCTGGACATTGCTGGATTCCTGGAGAGGTAAGTTTTCTTATATTAAAAGTCGGCAGCTACAGTATTTGTAGCTTCTGACTTTAAATTTTTTTTTAAGGCTGGAGCTTCTCTTTAACTTGAAGACACCAGTCAGGATACAAATTTACCTTGTACCTCTATCACCACTATTCCCATTTCCCACCCTGAGCTGGTTGCTCCTTGTTCCTTCTTCCTGCATCACATTTCTTCCCACTTCACATTACTTTACGACAAGATTACCATTTAACAGGATCCATGCCGCATATCTTTGCAGAAGACACTGATGAGGTTCAGCAAAATGATAAAAGTTCCAAATGGTGGCATAACAGTACATGATAACACTCCCCCTTTGCTACCTCCACTTCAGGGCCACTGTGGTGCATACCCCTTTCCTGGGGTATGACACCCCCAACAGGTCTACTCCAGGATAGTTGAAGTCTGTAATTCAAAAAAATGGTCCCACCAATGGGTTATGTTGTCCTAATAATGATTCCCTGACTCGGCAACCCAACCCCACCACTCTTCCTCCTGTATTTATAGATCCTAAAAAATACCGTATTTATCGGCGTATACCGCACACTTTTTTGCCCTGAAAATCAGGGCAAAATCGTGGGTGCGCGGTATACGCCGATATCCGCGCCGAGTTTTGAATACTGCGCCGACATATACCGAGCGCAGTACACTCGGGTATAGTCGGCCAGTCTCGGCTCCTTCCGCGCTCACGTCCTGTACGTCCAGGACGTGAGCGCGGAAGGAGCCGAGACTGGCCGACTATACCCGAGTGTACTGCGCTCTGTATATGTCGGCGCAGTATTCAAACTCGGCGCGGGAAACGAGCGGGGAGGACGCCGCAGAAGGACGCCGGACCCGACGAAGAGGACACCCGAAGCCCGCAGACGGACCCGACGAAGAGGACACCCGAAGCCGCAGAAGGACGTCGGACACGACGAAGAGGACACCCGAAGCCGCAGACGGACGCCGGACCCGACGAGGCCGCCGATGGACGCCGCGCAAGACACCAAAACTGGAAGTACAAAGAAAACGTTTTTTCCACAGGATTCGGGGCCACTTTAGGGGTGCGAGGTATACGCGGGAGCGCGTTATACCGCGATAAATACAGTAACTGGAACAGGAAGCTACACCCGAAACTGACAAGGCATCCTCTCTCCATTCTGCAGCTCTGGCATATCTGCATTTGGCTTGAGTTAAGCACCTACTGTATTATTCAGACTGGGAGAGGGTATACTGCATGTGGGTGGGTGCAGAGTGGTGGGGCTGCAATAATTCACACTCAGTCCAAGAGCAAGTAACGGAACATGTGTTGGTGCCAATGAAAAACAGTTCACAACAAGTCCAGCGGAAGGAAACCCAACCGGGAACACTCACGGATCCCAACAGTGTGTATTTTTTTACGGAAGCAGGTTTCAGTCTAACTGACGGCGTCTGTCTAGAGGGAAAAAATACAGCCTGGCATGTCCCAAATAGGAAGGTCTCCAAGGAGAGAGACAGGTCCCTAAGGCTTTCTCTACTTGTCTGGAATCTTTCCCTACTGCTATCACTGTCTCTTGCAGACAGGTGGCCTGTCCCTACAGTAAACCACACACTACACTGTGCACCAAACCCAGGAGCCAGTGCCTTAAATAGACTTTTCCACACCTAAGATGGCCACCAGAGTGACACGGGTGCCCAGCATCCATAGAGGAACCATGTTCCCCCCGACTTCCTCTGCAACACCGGCAGTGGAGAAAATGGACGGGACCTGCCTACATGCATGTAGAGGTGCTAACAAGAAACATACCGACAGAAGAAAAGAGCAGAGAGATGATCTCATCAGTCTGTTGGTGCAACTTTATTGTCCAATCACAGAATGCCAGTGGAGAGGTAATCTTATATGTTGCCTTACTGCAGTAGAAAAAAGCCAGGTCTCCAAATTGCTGCTCGCTGTGGGGGCACTCAACAGGAGAGAGGGGCCAGGAGCACCGAAGAGGGACCTGAGAAGAGGAGGATCTGAGCTACCCTGTGCAAAACCACTACACAGAGCAGGTAAGTAGAACATGTTTGTTATTTTTAACAAAAAAAAAATTAGGCCCAGATTCTCGTATCTGGGCGTAAAACTGCGGCGGCGTAACGTATGTCATTTACGTTATGCCGCCGCAAGTTTTACAGGCAAGTGCTTTATTCACAAAGAACTTGCCTGTAAAGTTGCGGTGGCGTAGCGTAAATCCCCCGGCGCAAGCCCGCCTAATTCAAATGAGCCGGGTAGGGGGCGTGGATCATTTAAATTAGGCGCGCATTGCGCTAAATGACGTTGCAAGGACATCATTGGTTTCGACGTGAACGTAAATGGCGTCCAGCCCCATTCACGGACGACTTACGCAAACAACGTACATTTTTAAATTTCGACGCGGGAACGACGGCCATACTTAACATTTGGTTGCCCCTCATATAGCAGGGGTAACTTTACGCGTCACAAATCTAACGTAAACGTCGTAACTTCACTGCGTTCGGGAATTCGCGTATTTTGCTAATTTGCATACTCGACCGGGAAGACGACGGAGGCGACACCTAGCGGCGAAAAAAAAAATGCATTTGAGATCCGACAGCGTAAGAGCCTTACGCCTGTCGGATCTAATGGTTATCTATGCGTAACTGATTCTAAGAATCAGTCGCATAGATACGACGGCCCAGATTAGGACTTACGATGGCGCACATTGCGTTGTGCCGTCGTAAGCCCTTTGAGAATCTGGGCCTTAGGCTCCGTACACACGACCGAGTTTCTCGGCAGAATTCAGCCAGAAACTCGGTCGGAGCTGAATTCTGCCGAGAAACCCGGCCGTGTGTACACTTTCGGCCGAGGAAGCCGACGAGGACCTCGGCGAGGAAATAGAGAACATGTTCTCTATCTCCTCGTTGTTCAATGGGAAATTTCGGCTCGCCGAGATCCTCGGCGGCTTCACAAGGAACTTGACGGGCAAAACGATGTGTTTTGCCCGTCGAGTTCCTCGGACGTGTGTACGGGGCCTGAGACTTTAGTTTCACTTTAAGTGCAATATAGAACTTTACAGCAGTCAAAGTGCTAAAAGTAAGCAATAAACAGTCTGGAGGTGCCAGCATAGTAATGAGAAGCCATAAACAATAAGAAAAAGGTTTAAAAATCTGACATTCATTACAAAAACTAAAAATAAATTATATAGCTTGCAGCAAAATGCAATAATTCCCTCAATGTTTTTTACTGACATTTTTTTATCTGTAGATATTGGATTTTTTTACTTTTTTTCTTATAGTACATACTTATTGCCTGGGTTCCTAACCCCTGAGCAAGCTATTTTTATCAATACGTTTGTTTAATTTCTGCATTTGTTAATTTAGATTTGGCATGTATTGTGTCATGTGTCTCTGCATAACTTAATGCAGGGCCGTCTTTAATGTTGATTGGACCCTGGGCAAAAAAAATCTTGGGGGGCCCCCCATGCAATTTTGCTCTCCACCTGCTCTGAGACATACAATAAATATCAGCTAGACTTAAATCAGTTTACTGTATCAGATCAGGCAGTGATTGCGATTGGTTGCCAGAGGTTACTTACAGCTAGGGTGACTACGTGTCCCGGATTGCCCGGGACAGTCCCGCATTTTGCAGGTCTGTCCCGGGCACATTCATTCCAGAACAATACAGTTTCCCGCGAATGAAACTGACACAGCCACCCCCCCCTCTTGGCCAATCAGATGCCCCCACAAAAGGCCACCACATCACCGCTTTACTCACTGGCAGTACTTGTCCTGCCCGGGAATGCCTGGAGGAGCACAATCCTGCCCTCTGCTTGTGATTGGAGAAATCATAAATCCCGCCTCTTGTGTCCAATCACTGTGCTGTGATTCATTACAGCACAAACTGATTTTTGGGAAGGGAGGGTGTCCCTGACTGGTAGTTTGGAAATGTGGTCACCCTAGTTACAGCACACATTACGGCTCACTGATTAGTTGCTAGAGGTTACAACACATGATTTCTTCTTGTTGATTGGTTGCTAGAGTAATACTGCTCACTGATTGGGTGTCTAGAGGTTACAGCACATCATCCCTTCACTGCAGAGGGGCATGATATA
Organism: Rana temporaria; assembly: GCF_905171775.1. NCBI lineage: Eukaryota > Metazoa > Chordata > Amphibia > Anura > Ranidae > Rana > Rana temporaria. Next base: position 50,487,225 of record NC_053493.1, read on the forward strand.
CATATAAATGCCGCCTTTATTTACATATGAATGCAGCCGCCCTCAGTTATTTACATATGAATGCCGCCACTATTTACATATGAATGACGGTTATTTACATGTAAACACAGGGTCTGCAGGTGAGTCATCTGTACACAATAGGGCAGAGCCGGGCAGCATTAGTAGCAGCACTTCATACTGAGATATCGGGACACAGCACATGACTAAAACTTCAAGGGACAAGGGAATTTAAACTGGGATAGTTGGCAAGTATGAGGCAGCTGCTTTGGGCCCCACAACAATGACAGGGCCCAGGGCAGCTGCCCCTTTTGGGGAATGGTTAGAGATGAGAGACTAGCTGTTCATTTTTGATAAAATAAATAAATCAGAATTTCCATATTAGCTTTTCACCTGCCCATTCCGCTGTTGAGTGGATTAAAAAGGTACCACAATGCTTACATGCTGGGGGAGTGTAAACGTTCACTTTAATAGGTAGATTCACACACATTGGCCTAACTTTAGGGCGGCCTAGCCTAGCCCTTTTAGGCTACACCGCCGTAAATTAGTTAGGCTAGTAGTGATTCACAATCTATTTACCTGCTAATCTACGGCAGTGTAGCCTAAAACGAGCGGGCGTAAGGGCGCCTAATTCAAATGACTTGGAGGGGGGCGTGTTGTATGGAAATGAGGCTTGACCTCACGTTTTTTGAAGTTTTTTGACACTGCGCATGCGCCGGGCGACTACATTTCCCAGTTCGCATTGCGGCTAAGTAGGCCGTATGGGCCTATTGATTTTGACGCGGACGTAAACTACGTAACTCCCGATTCGGGAACGACGTAAACAATTCGAACCTCGCGGCGGGAACGGCGGCCATACTTTAACATTGTTATTCCACCTCATAGGTGGAATAACTTTAGGCCGCCTAAGGCCTTACGGAAACAACGTAATGCGTCGGTGTAGGCCTGGCGTACGTTCGTGAATCGGCGTATCCCCTCATTTACATAATCTACGCCGGCCGCAATGGAAGCTAAGATAGAACGGCGCAAGCCGGCCTATCTTAGCTTTGTTTAAGTGTATCTCTGTTTGAGAATACACTTAAAAAAACGCCGGTGTAGATTCAGAGTTAGGTCGGCTTATCTACTGATAAGCCGGCCTAACTCTTTGTGAATCTACCTAAGAGATCCTATTCAAAAACAGTGCAAAATTGTGATTTTTTTTTATAGTCTTATTGTCACAAGTTTTTTTTTTAGGCACATTAAGAGCCGTATTCATGAAAGAAGAGCAGCTATTTTCACTTCTATTCCTTTGTGCCAAAAATAAATCCTTTCTTCCCCTACATACATTAGTGCGTCTAGGAAATCTTTGAAACTGTTGCCTTGCTGGAAGCTGTAGGTGGCTTAAAATAGAATATGTGTAATAATTGCTCCTTAAGTTGTCATTTCGGAGACTTTGGCTGCCAGAAAAGCAAGTCTGAAGTCCTCTCCGCCTAACCTGAGACTCTGAGTCAGTGCTAAGAGCACTCAACAAACATCAGGGTGTTCCACTATTTATTATAATACGGGATGCCGCCATTATTTGTTTTTTTATGATGAATGATGACCAATATCATAGTATCACTGCTTATCGTTTATTTTGGTTTTCTTTTTTTAGTTTGTTGCAAGTGCTGCGACCTTTAATTTGGTAAGTACAGGAAATGGTTACTCAACAGGCAGCTATGACCTCATGTATAAAAGAGTACCACCCCGCCTGTTTGGTGTTTACTTGGGCATCAGTAACACAGATCTGCAGAGAAGAACAGAATGGAAAATAAATCAGGTTAGCAAAAATAAAAACATAAAACAATATGTCATAGTCATACAATGGATGCACACCGCTGTATCTGCCATATAGGGAGACTATAAAGTAATGTGAAAAAGTAAGTACACCCGATAACTTTTTTTCACCGTATTTGAACAATATTTATTTTAAGTACTTATATAGGGCCATCAATTTACACATATATTGTACATTCACATCAGTCTCTGCCCTCAGCAAGCTTATGAAATAAGGTCCCTAACTCGCATTCATACATATGGTCAATTTAGACAGGAGCCAATTAACCTACTGGCATGTCTTTGACACGTGGGAGGAAACCCACGGAGGACATGCAAACTCCATGTAGGTAGTGCTTTGGTTGGGATTTGAACCCATAACCCTAGTGCTGCCAGGTGGAAGTGTTAACCACTTGGTATACAAACACAGAGGGCCATATTCTTAAATAAAGTAGGCGGGCGGCGCGTAAGCCATTTACACTCCATTTATTCCCCAAACACTTGCTCCGTAGTTTGGGGCGGCGGAGTGTAATTGGCCCGGCGTATCCCCGCGTATATCCAAGGGGGCGGCTTCTATTTAAATTAACCTCCCTGGCGGTATGATTCTGTCTGGAATTACGTACCAAAAGCGGTACAATTATTTGCAAGGAAATTTGGCGTTTTATTCTGTAGGCCTGTAATTTTTAGAAATAACTCACTTAAATCTGACCAAACAAGAGTCTTGTAGGCATCCCGGGTATGATTTTTTTTTTTAAAACAAAATTATAAATTATAATATAATAAATAATTATAAATAATTATAACAAATAATAATATAATTCTAATAAAAATTATTCAATAATGTAATCAACTCAAAATCACTGAAATTTGCTCAGTTGCAGAATTGTCGCTGTCATTACTTTTATTTTTTTATGACGTATTTCCCCACAAATCGCTATCGCTCAATTCTACAAGTGATTATAATTTATTATCGCTGTTTTCTAGCTGCTCTAAAACCATTTTTGACATAAAGGGACACTTTTGGACAATCTACAGTTTGCAGGCAGAAAGAACAGTTTTTATTATATAAAAGTACATGTAGGGCACTGGGCAGACCACTAGGGACAAGGGGTGTGTGTATTTTTTACATACAGTACTGTAATCTATAAGATTACAGTATACTGTATGTAATGTGTTTGTTTACTTTTTTGAATTTGGCGCCGTTCTCCGCCCCCGTGCGTCGTAACGTCGCAGGGAACGGAGATCGGCGGCACACGGGGAGACTGTGAATCGAGCGAGGACCCGCTCGCTCACACAGCGGGGATGCATCGCTGGATCCAGGGACAAGGTAAGTAACTTGCCTGTGGATCCAGCGAGAAGGTAAGCCGCTGCACGCCGCTGCACACTCTGCACATCCACCCCGAGCGTGACTCGGGGATACCGATAATAGCATAAAAAATCCACCCCGAGTCACGCTCGGGGATACCGCCAGGGAGGTTAAGCACGCCCCCGATTCTAACGAACTGCGCACGCGCCGGGCTTAAAATAGCCCAGTGCGCATGCTCCAGTTGTTGGCGTAAAACGTCAATGACGCCGACGTGTGCGTCATTGACGTAAAGTCGTATTCAAGAACGACTTAGTAAAACGACGTACCCGACGGGAAAACACAACGCGGACCCGACGCCATACTTAACATGGCCTACGTGGGACTGGCGTAAGGTTACCCCTCATATAGCAGGGGTAACCTTACGCCTACGCAAACGACGTAAGCGACGGTTACGCGAATTCGTTCGGGAATTGGCGTATCAGGCTCATTTGCATAAACAAATGAAACCTGAACGTAAACGCCACCTAGCGGCCGGCGGAGTAATTACATTTAAGATCCGACAGTGTAAGTGACTTACACATGTCGGATCTTAAGCGTATCTATGCGAAAATTATTCTAAGAATCACTCGCATAGATACACTGGCCAAAAAAGAGAGATACGATGGAGTATCCTGAGATACTCCATCGTAACTTTACTCAGAATATGGCCCAGAGTGGTTGGGATTTGAACCACAACCCTAGTGCTGCTAACCACATAGACACTATGCTGCCCACCACTTAGCAGTGATTAAGCAACGTTTTGATTAGGGTGCAGCATGGTGGGGCGGCAGTAAACAAACACAGAGTGGTTGGGATTTGAACCCACAACCCTAGTGCTGCTAGGCAGAAGTGCTAACCACTTAGCTACTGTGCTGTTAGGTAATGAAGTTATATTGTAACAGGGTTCAACACAACTTTTTCAGGCCTGGCAGGTAGGCACACCCATCTGGAGCTGTGACAGCGGTCTGAAGGCTTTAAGATGCCGACAGTGTCTGCAATGAGGTGCAGAATGGGGCCTGGCCAGTCCACTCCCAAAGTAGAGGCTTCCTGAATAGAGGTAGATATAGTCCTTGTGCTGTCCTTACTCCTTCGGGAACCTATCCCTACCTCTAAGCACTATGCCTGTCTGACAGGGAACTTGTCCCTACACTAGTCACTCACATCAATTGCTCCAAACCCAGGAGCCGGAGTGTTAAACAGACTCTTCCTGACCCAAGATGGCCGCTGGAGTCACATGGAGTGCCAGCATCCAATTGGTCAGTTCCTCACAACAGCCTGCAGTGGGGAATACAGACTGCACCTGCCTACAATGATGCCATTCATCTGTGGAAAGTTTGTACATGCTTTTCCAACAGCCAGATGGTAAAGCATACAAAACGGTTGATTAACCACTTAACCCCTGGACCATTTGGCAGGCCAAAGACCAGGCCACTTTTTACAATTCGACACTGCGCCTCTTTAACTGACAATTGCGCGGCCGTGCGACATGGGTCCCTAACAAAATTGATGTCCTTTTTTTTCCCCACAAATAGAGCTTTCTTTTGGTGGTATTTGATCACCTCTGCGGTTTTTATTTTTCGCGCCATTTTCAATATATTTTACTTTTTGCTATAATAAATATCCCCAAAAAATATATAAAAAAGCATTTTTTTTCATCAGTTTAGGCCGATACGTATTTTCTACATATTTTTGTGGGAAAAAAACGGAATAAGCGTTTATTTATTGGTTTGCGCAAAAGTTATAGCGTCTACAAAATAGGGGATAGTTTTATGGCCTTTTTATTAATATATATTTTTTATACTAGTAATGGCGGTGATCAGCGATTTATATAGTGACTGCGACATTATGGCGGACACATCGGACACTTTTGACACCATTTTGGGACCATTGTCCTTTTTACAGCGATCAGTGCTATAAAAATGCACTGATTACTGTAAAATTTACACTGGCACTGAAGGGGTTAACCTGTAGGGGCGCTGAAGGGGTTAAGTGTGACCTAGGGAGTGCTTCTAACTGTTAGGGGGCGTGGCTTGCCGTGACACGTCACTGATCGCTGTTCCCGATGACAAGGAACAGACGATCAGTGACATGTCACTAGGAAGAACGAGGAGATATTGGGCCGGATTCAGATAGGTTAGCGGATCTTTAGATCCGCGTAACCTATCTGATTTACGATCCGCCGCCGCAAGTTTTTGAGGCGAGTGCTTAATTCAGAAAGCACTTACCTCAAAACTTGCGGCGGCGTATCGTAAATCCCCCGGCGGAATTCAAATTCCGCGGCTAGGGGGAGTGTACTATTCAAATCAGGCGGCTCCCCGCGCCGATTGAACAGCGCCTGCGCCGTCCGGAAATTTTCCCAGCGTGTATTGTTCCAAATGACGTCGCAAGGACGTCATTGGTTTCGACGCTTGCGTAAATTACGTCCGGCCGTATTCGCAAACGACTTACGCAAACGGCGTAAAAAATTCAAAACTTGGCGCAGGAACGACGGCCATACTTAACATAGGATACGCCGCACTTACCCCTGCTATAGCAGGGGCAACTTTCCGCCGGAAAAAGCCAAATGCAAATGACGTTAAAAAAAAAGCGCCGGGCGGTCGTTCGTTTCTGAATTGGCGTAAATGCTCATTAGCGTATTCAACGCGTAAAAGACACGGAAGCGTCACCTAGCGGCCGGCCTGGAATTGCAGCCTAAGATCCGACGGTGTAAGTCACTTACAGTACACCTGTCGGATCTTAGGGATATCTATACGCCGTCGTATCTCCTATCTGAATCTGGCCCAGTGTGTTTACACTGACATCTCCCCGTTCTTCAGCTTTGTGACCCGATCGTGGGATAACAGCGGACATCATGTCCAGCGGGCAGGGTCACGTAGCTCGTGACAGGGTGCGCTCGCGTGACCACACGGCTGGAAAATTAAAGGGGACGTATACAGGTACATATGCCCATTTGCCCAGCCGTGCCTTTCTGTTGAAGTATAAGTGCGTGTGTGTGTGCCCAATTTCATCAAAACACAACCACTCTTGGTGAACCATACTGTTTTGATGTGTGTTGAAGAACCTGGCCTGCCCTCAAGAATAGCAAAAACCTGGGTGGCGTGCCACTCGCAGACACATTACTACACTCTCTTATACAAACTATCTCAGGCCAGAAACCAATTAGTCTAGCAGTGTGTTTTTATATAGAGGGAAAAGTGGAGCACCTATTAGAAAACCAAATAAACAGATAGGGTACTGGCCTGCAAAACATTTAGACATCTTGGCCCAGATTTTCAAAGGACTTACGGCGGCGTAGCGCCATGTACGCCGTCGTAAGTCCGAATGAGAGCCGTCGTATCTATGCGACTGATTCTTAGAATCAGTTACGCATAAATTCGGCTAAGATACGAGCGGCGTAAGTCTCATAGGCCCCGTACAAACGAGAGGATAGATCCGCTGGTGTGTACGATCCAGCGGATATTTATCCGCGGATATATTTCGGGCCGACCGATTTCCAGCGGATAAAAATTTCCTAACATGCTAAGAAATCTATCCGCTGGAATCGGCTCCAGCGGATCGATCCGGTGGTCTGTACAGACTCACCGGATCAATCCGTCCGAACCCATCCCTCGCATGCGTCGTAATGATTCGACGCATGCGTGGATATCCTTATATGACAGCATCGCGCACGTCGCCACGTCATCATCGCGGCGACGGCGCGACACGTCACCGCGGACGGAATTCCGCGGGGATTTTGATCTCCTGGTTAGTACAACCAGGAGATCAAAATCCGCCAGAGGATTTATCCGCGGATACGGTCCGGAGGACCGTTTCCGCGGATAAATCCTCTCGTGTGTACCCGGCATTACGCCGTCGTATCTTAGTTGCATATTTACGCTGGCCGCTAGGTGGCGCTTCCGTAGATTTCCGAGTCGAATATGCTAATGAGCTAGATACGCCGATTCACGAACGTACGTACGCCCGGTGTAGCAAGATACGTCGTTTACGTAAGACATACGCGTGCGGTTAAATAAAACAGGAGAGTGCAAAATCTGGTGCAGCTGTGCATGGCAGCCATAGGTGTGCAAAGCCTATTGCATTAGGGTGTGCACCCCAAAGCCCAAACACACACTACCGATCACTCACAATGTTCATTCAGAAAGTAAAGGGGCAGGTAAATTACATATTTACCGACCCCTTCCCCACTCCTAAAACATCCCAGCAGCAACAGCCAATAGGAGGGAACCTGGCAGTGCTGTGGGGGGAAAGATGGGAGCCAGGGCAGTAGGGGGAATCTGTTCTGCACAGGGTGATTAGGGTGTGCCTGGGCACACCTGGCACACCCTGTGCGCACGCCTATGATGGCAGCCAATTACTTCTAACTACAGTTTGTTCAATTAAATTTTGTCAAAAAAAAAAATGGAAGTAGATTGGTTTCTATGAAGAGCTGCACCAGATTTTGCACGCTCCAGTTTTAGTATATAAACCCCAATGTGTACCTCCGAAATACAAAAGGTTGCTTATTCTAGTGTTCAAAAATCACAGTGCAGCTAGAAGTAGAACTTCTGAAGGTGGTCCAACCACAAATAGACCTTTTCTGAGGTATATACTGTCATCACTGACAGGGTTCTGGATGTCCTTCATATGTTGCTTCTGATGACCCCAACTATGAATAAGAAGTACCATCAGCAGCCTCACCAGTATTGACATCCATAAATTTGTGGTCAATTCAATTTTTTCAGTATAACATACCCTGGCTGTACAGAGCCCATGGGAGCAACAGTATGTTCTAGCTTGGAATTGAACAGAAAAGAACAGAAGGGGCCAGATTCTCAAAAAAGCGCCTATCTATAGGCGGGCGTAGCGTATCTCAGATACACTACGCCGCCGTAACTTAGTGAGGCAGGTCCCATATTCTCAAAGAACTTGCGGCCAAAGTTACGGCGGCGTAGTGTAACTGTGCAGGCGTAAGCCCGCGTAATTCAAAGTAGGCTAGTGTGGGCGTGTTTTATGTTAATGTATCGTGACCCGACGTGATTGACGTTTTTAACGAACGGCGCATGCGCCGACCGTGAACGTATCCCAGTGCGCATGCTCAAAATTACGCCGCAAATAGTCAATGCTTTCGACGTGAACGTAAATTACGTCCAGCCCCATTCACGGACGACTTACGCAAACAACGTAAAACACGACGCTGTTCGTACGTTTCCGACGTCCATACCTAACATGACTTACCCCTGCTTTATGAGGGGTAACTTTATGCCGGCGTATGTCTTACGTAAACGACGTATCTTGCTACGCCGGGCGTACGTACGTTCGTGAATCGGTGTATCTAGCTCATTAGCATATTCGACTCGGAAATCTACGGAAGCGCCACCTAGCGGCCAGCGTAAATATGCAACTAAGATACGACGGCGTAAGAGACTTACGCTGCTCGTATCTTAGCCGAATTTATGCGTAACTGATTCTAAGAATCAGCCGCATAGATACGACGGCTCTCATTCGGACTTACGACGGCGTACATGGCGCTACGCCACCGTAAGTCCTTTGAGAATCTGGGCCAAGATGTCTAAATGTTTTGCAGGCCAGTACCCTATCTGTTTATTTGGTTTTCTAATAGGTGCTCCACTTTTCCCCTATATAAAAACACACTGCTAGACTAATTGGTTTCTGGCCTAATTTGCCTGAGAGTTTGTATAAGAGAGTGTAGTAATGTGTCTGCGAGTGGCACGCCACCCATGTTTTTGCTATTCTTGAGGGCAGGCCAGGTTCTTCAACACACATCAAAACAGTATGGTTCACCAAGAGTGGTTGTGTTTTGATGAAACTGGGCATAGTTGGGTGGATCTGGAAACGGTTTGGTATAGGTTATACACTGGTGGTATTTAATAGGAAATCTATTATCAAGATAACAAAATACTGTATATATTTATATATATATATATGTATTGTTTTAGAAAATTCGGACATATGGGCGGACTTTACCGGTACCAGAAAAGAAACAACACTATATAGTAATACAAAATCCTTTTACTGCAAAAAACTACAAAAAATATTAATTTCTAAAAAAAAAGGTTTTGTAACGGAATGACCCGTGACACCCAAAGACTTTGTGAGGATGGAGGATACTCCTGTGTCAGCGTCACTGATAACTCTTGGGTCTGAGTCCACTCTGTGCCCTTTGGGCATGGGGTGGCAAGTGAATCATAATTCATGTATTACATGAGATGGGACATTAATAATAGTCCATATTGCAGGATCTTGAGAGATTGCAAGTTGTTGGTTAATTGTGACCCCAACCAGTCAATAGTGACTCATCTCTCTGTGAAGACTGTTAATATGTTAAATAAGGCTAGCTTTTGAAAGGCCTTTAATTGTGTGATAACACTGTCTAAAACCTATTGATGCTCAGAGGTGTGAATAGGTGTCAAGCTGCATGCGGAGACAAAACGTCTGCCTTGGGAACTCAGTGTGTGATGGGTTTGTTTGTTATGCTGTTAATTAAGGAATGTGCAGTGATTAGACATGATAATTATAGGCCGGTGCCGACCTGTCTAGAATGTTTAAGTAATTAGCCCTAGTGTGTGATTAGGGGGGTGGAGATCTCATGGTTGCTTTAATGCCTGGTACTGTATAAAAAGCTGAGAAGAAACCATTAAAGTATCATTACATTTGGAACAAGCACAGAGCTGTGTCTCGTCTTGATTCTGGGCAAATGAAATGGGAACGGGTCCTGTCGGTTGGAGTGTCGATAAGCTGTCGTGACGGGGATGGAAGGTCGTAAACGGTGGTGACCGTTACATGTTTGTACAAGATAAAAACAAGAAACATAAAGCTCATTGATATAACCACATAATATATATCATATTAGATCCATGTTAGTGCTAGGTCAAAGATGTCGACGTTTCGCTTTATGCTTCCTCAGGCCCTTATTTCCTTGACTGTAAATAGGGATCCTGTATAAACAAGAAAGATGCAGCATAACATATTATATTCTGTATATACGGAGATAAATGCATTTAGAGTACCACTCAGATCAGAGAGAGCCCTCATCTGATTGGCGTGCCATGGGCTATCCGAAAGCAGTTAATTCATCAGTATCCTCCCTGTGCCAATTGGCCAGAAGACCAATGAAATAGACCAATTAGCCCCGTTCTAAGAAGAATAAAAGGAAATTAAGCCCCCACAAAAATATCCAAAAATTGCTAACTTCAAACCATGATGGTATTATACTTACTGGGCAAAACACCCCCAAAATGAATACATCAGGGAGCAGGTCAGTCACCACTTGACAGTTTCATCCAATCTGGCTAGTTTATCAGGATAACCCCTAGAGAAACTGAGATACATAGCATAATGAGAATATATGCTAATTTCCTAGTATTCACAATGAATGGAGTCAAATAAACCTTAAATATCTTAATGGTATCAAGGCGAAAAGACAGAGGTGAGGTTTTATGCTGGAGCTCCATATACCCTCACACAGATATTGTATATAGTATAGTCTAGAAACAAAGATAATGATGTATTGTCAGATAAAACATGCAAATCACCCAACCTATAATTACAAAGTATGAAAAAAACTGAAAATATACCAACAGGACAATGTTCAGAGATCCATATAGGTTATCATATAATCAGTCACTATGAGATTTGTTTTTTGTATTCCAGTGTTTCTCATCCTCAGTCTTCAAGTACGCCCAACAGGCCATGTTTAGGGAACTTCCCTTAGATAAAATAGCTCTTATCAATACCATGTCATTGATATTGATTTAAAGCAGCTGTGCAAAGTAAAGGAAAACCTGAAAACATGGCCCGTTGGGGGTACTTGAGGACTGAGGTTAAGAACCACTGTATCAGGGACTGTACTTACCGAGGCCGAGATGCTGAGGACGGCTCACCTTTGCGACCCAGCGCAGTCCGCCCTCTGGAGTTGGGACAGAGGGGGGAAGGCACAAGGAGGCACTGGAAGTGGGGTAGTAGACTTGGTGCGTTGGTAGTGGCTGAGCAGACGTGGTACACTGATGACAGCTGAGGATCAGGCAACTACTGACTGGGAGTTCAGGGTTTGTAAACAAGAACAGGAACTGAAGACAAGTCCGGGGCACAAGCCGTGGGTCAGGGGCTGAAGAAGGCAGGGAGAGTCCGAAGATACAGGCCAGGGTCAAAGGGCAGGAGACAGCAGCAATCCAAGGTACGTAAGCCAAAGGGTCAGAAGTTCCGGGTGAGAGGAGAGTCGTCAGGAAGCCTGGGTCAAAGCAAGGTGATGTGGCAACAGGTAAACACACTAGAGCTGATGACAAACCAGCAACCTGTCCAGGGGAAGCTGCTGGTTTAAATAGGGCCGTCAGGCCTCTGATTGGTCCCAGGGATGCTGCGTGCGCGCCCGTGCATACGGCGCGCCGCCGTACCACGCATGCGTGCGCAATTCGCGCACAGGCATGCGCCGTAGCGCAGTTCTACCGCGCATGTGCGCAAATCTGTCCGAGATAGAACTGGTACCCTGACACACTGCTGTATTCTACAAAAAACCTGGTTAGTCCTGCTGCTCTCTATCCTTCCCTCCCACCCATGTCCCCACTGCAGTTGGGGATTTTGCAGAGGAGTGTTGGCAGCTAGTGCCCACATGTTCACTTTTCAGGGTATTTCTCCCCTGAGCATTTCCTCCCTATCACATCTAAGCAGCCCATGTAGATGTATACACAGTGGTAAATAACAGTCCACCCTCTCCCACCTCCTCCATGCTCACTAACCAGCTAATCACAATGGGGGATATTACATCTTGATTGATGGAGGCTTCACCTCCTTGTAATTCTAAGACACGGGATGGAGGGGTGTGACACAACCTGTAACTGGCCTGTATCTAAGATTTCATTTTAAATATATATTTGTATGACAATTTAAAACAGTTTATCGATATTAATTATTTATTTTTATCCCAAAGGCTGTTTTTTATTATTTTGAACATGTGACCAGCAGCAGAGGACTAGAAGCTGTTTCTGCCACTCTTTCCCTGCAAACAGGCTGGGGAAGAGTTGGGTCATTTGACAGCTGTATATCAATTAGGAAAAAGGTACAACCCTTTTTTTCATTATTAAAATAATTACAGTGCCATTATCCACATACAGAAAAAGAAATGAGAATGTAAATTGTGTGTTTAGTATCACTTTAAGTGATTAGTCATCTGAAGTTCCTTTGGGGCTTTTCTTTGCCTTCTTTCAATTCCTATATGTTTTTCCCGGGATTTACCTTATAGAACTTGGTGACTCATTGTAAAAAAATTCCATGAATCACAAGAATATGGACTGTAAAATGAACTCTATTGTAATTATCTTCTTATGTTATGAAACCCCAGAAATATTTGAAATAGGCAGAGAATAAAGTTCATAGAAGGCAAAAATGTACTGTGATATTATATTGTGGGTAAAATAGAGACAACTAATGTCCAAATACCGAACCAGAACCTGATTTCAAACCTATCCATCAATTGGTGAGATCACCACTTTTCATACACAAGTTATTATTCCTCCTCCCACTGGCCACAGACGCTATGTCATTTTTTCTCTCTCTCTGTGATTACCAGATCGGAGAAGTTGCTTACCCCTTATGACACTGGGCCTTTTTATAGAGAAACTTGAGTGTCCTGCAAAAAGCCCTAACATTAGTGGCGGCAGGTGGGGGGGGGGGGGGGGAATAGTATGCCACGACACCCCCTTCCCTCCCCATCGGTCAGTGGGACGCAGTGAAGGTGCGTCCATAGACCCCTCTCTCTCCTGCACCGCCACTAAATACAATACATAGATTTCTGCATTGCATGAATCCATGTATTGTCGCTGCCATCCACTATTCAGATGGCCGGCCACCTGGTGAGCGCCATCCATCTGAATAACAGCAGCTGGTTGGCTTTGGAAGTGCCAGGGGTCAATCTGGCAGCATTTTACAGGGCACAATTGATGGGCACAGTGGCGACAATTGATGGCACAGTGGGTGCGTTTGGCATGGCACAGTGGTGACAATTGATGGGCACAGTGGTGACAATTGATGGCACAGTGGTAACAATTGATGGCACAGTGGCTGTGTTTGATGGCGTGGCACAGTGGCTGCGTTTGATGGCACAGTGGCTGCGTTTGTCATGGCACAGTGGCGACAATTGATGGGCACAGTAGTGACAATTGATGGTACAGTGGTGACAATTGATGGCACAGTGCCGACAATTGATGGCACAGTGGTGACAACTGATGGCACAGTGGCAACAATTGATGGCACAGTGGCTGCGTTTGATGGCATGGCACAGTGGTGACAATTAATAGGCACAGTGGCTGCGTTTGATGGCATGGCACAGTGGTGACAAGTGATGGGCACAGTGGCGATAAATGATGGCACAGTGGCTGCGTTTGATGGCATGGCACAATGGCTGCATTTGACGGCATGGCACAGTGGCGACAATTGATGGCACAGTGGCGACAATTGATGGCATGGCACAGTGGTGACAAATGATGGCACAGTGGCGACAATTGATGGCATGGCACAGTGGCGACAATTGATGGCACAGTGACTGCATTTGATGGCACAGTGGCTGCGTTTGATGGGCACAGTGATTGCGTTTGATGGGCACAGTGCCTGCAATTGATGGGCACAGTAGCTGTGTTTGATGGGCACAGTGAGGCTGCAATTGTTTTTTTTTTTTCGTTTGTTTGCGCCCCCCAAAAAATTTTGAGCACCAGCCGTCACTGGTGGGACGGTTGGTCGCACTTACCCTATCATGGTTTCTCATGCTCAGCGGGAGAGCAGGGAGACAGCTCCCGTTTCCTCCCTCCTTCTCAGCGGCCAATCGGGAGTCTTCTCTTTTCAGCCAATCAGAAAACGTGTCTCAGACCCGCTCCGGATTGAGGATAAGTGTTACAACAGCAAAATATTCAAGTAACACTTGGGTGGGCTCATGGCGCAATGCTCTGTGCCACGAGCCACCCTATTTTGAAGCCTATTAGAGCCTATGGATAGATTCATGCTTTGCATGAATCTATCGATTATTCATATAGGGGTTGGCGAGGATAGAGAGGGCAGCGCCTGGGTGCCCCTAATGGACGGGCTGTCACTGCCTGACATCTACCCTACTGAACACCTAATATCGAAGGCAGACTGCTAGGCTGGTCTTCTCATCCAGCATCAGTACCTGACCTCACATGCTATTTTGGCTGAATGGGCCCACATCCCCACAAGAACATAAAGGGAAAATGGTCAGGTGTCCACCATATACTAGATAGTGTCAATGAGTGATGTCTTTGAGGTTAACCCTATAGGATGATATGAAAGTAGTGTGCAGGGAAGAACTAATAGGCACTGAGTGACGACTACTTATGGAAAGTTCAGCTGAAATCCATGAGAGTAAGGTTACATGGCAGACCTTTTTTCTTAGAAACATGCTACAGGAGCATAGGGAGAATTATGTAGAAGGAACACTTCCAGTGTAAAGGAACAATAGCTGAGCATGACTGAAACTGATACAGGGAAGCTGACTTGTGACAACAGTGTAAACAGAAGGCGACTGGTTCCTACTATTTTACTATCTCTCTCTCTCTGCTATGGGGCAGGGGGGGGGGGGGGGGGCTCTGATCGAAATGTCCGACCAGAGCATGCTGGGTCAATAAAGTCACAAGGGGGTGGGGTCGCCTACTGACTTCATCGGGTGACTCTTTGCCCCTTACCTATTAAAGAAATGGACTTGATAAATTTCAAGTTTGATCAATTTCATCTGGGTACTGTGTTGCATGACTGCAGAATTTGCAAATATGTCCTGGTCATGAATGGGGTAAAGTTTTCTGGAGGTCAATTGGTTAAATTCTCAGTACGGAAATCTTGAACAAACAATGCATACTGCTCTGATGCTGTAAAGTAAATTTAAAGCGGAGTTCCACCCTAAAAATGAACTTTCTATTAACAGCTTGTCTTTAATGTAAAAAAAAAATATATATATATTACTCACTTCTATCTGGCTGTTACTAGGCAGAATTCGTAATCTGCCTAGTTCCTGGTTCTAGGTGGTTCAACTTCCTGTCCTAAGACCCCATTGCCTCCTGGGACATGATGACACTCATTTCCCAGGAGTCTCTGTGCATTACTGTGCCTAAAAATCGCCCAGCATGCACCTCTCCCTGAAAACCAGGAAGAAAAAGGAACTGGGCTTCACATGGAGGATATAAGGCAAGTGTTTGCAATGATTTCTGGATCGATTGGGGAGCTATTATTTTGTTTTACGGACTATTTAATGTGATTAATTTTAGCTTGCAAAAAAAAAATAAAAATATGCCCGGAACCCCGCTTTAAAGCATAGCTCCACCTCCACTCCCGCTCATCTGAACCCTCCCCCCCTCCGGTGTCACATTTGACACCTTTCAGGGGGAGGGGGGTGCAGATACCTGTCTAAAGACCGCTGCACTTTGGTCCTTGCACTGGATGAATATGTCTGACACGGAGGATATGTCCCCTAATTAGGACAGTTTGTAGGTGATAAGGAGCGCAGGGCTTAATGCACAGAAGGTGACGTTTCTCTGCCATATTGCTTGTGAAGCCTCCATAATAAGTGACCGGGCAAGTCAATCGACAGCGAGGGAGTGAGCGTATATCGCCCAGGACCCTCCCACCATTACTGGTAAAGTCTTACTAATAATAATGGCCCAGATTCAGAGAGCAATTGCGTCTGCGTAACCATAGTTACGCAGCGCAATTGCTTACTTGCGCCGGCGTAACGACTTCTCTTGATTCAGAGAGCTTGTTACGCCGACTGCAGCCTAAGATATGTGTGGCATAAGGCTCTTATGCCCTCATATCTTAGGCTGCATTATTACGCAGGCCGCTAGGTGGCGTTCCCGTAGTGGTCAGCGTAGAGTATGCAAATTGCATACTAACGCCGATTCACTACCGTACGTGCGCCCTGCGTACGCAGTTTACGTCGTTTGCGTACATCGTGTTTAGCGTAAGGCTGCTCCTGCTAATAGCAGGCGCAGCCAATGCTAAGGATACCCGTCGTTCCCGCGTCGCGAGGTTGAAATTTTACGTAGTTTGCGTAAGTGAATCGTGAATGGCGCTGGACGCCATTCACGTTCACTTTGAAGCAAATGACGTCCTTGCGACGTCATTTACCGCAATGCACGTCGGGAAAGTTTCCCGACAGAGAATGCACTCTACGCTCGGCACGGGAACGCGCCTAATTTAAATGATTCCCGCCCCCTACGGGATCATTTACATTAGGCGCCCTTACGCAGGGCATTTTTGAGGAGCGCCCACGCAAAAATTACGTGGCTACTGCTTCATGAATGAAGCGTAGCGCAAATAATTTGCGTAGGCGCTGGGTAAAAAGGGTACACGGCGCCTCCGTAAGGAGCCCGCAGCTGTACCTGAATCTACCCCAATAATAATAGTCAGTGATAGAAGAGCACTTTGGTTCTGCCATACAATAGTGGATAAATGCAGGGCAATGTGGGGCAATAGAGCTTATGTTGGAATTACAGGTGTGTCTTGTTTAATGATATGACTCATAATTTTTTGTTGTATAAATAGAAAAGTCGATCATAAGACTTACGCACCTCTTTGCTCTGAGACTTTTAATGCATCTCATTAGTGCCATAAAATCATAAAACACATTCATTGTTTCACATTTAGAACACACATCACGAACCGGCCTCATGGTATAAAGCCTAACTAAGCCAGTTGGTTTCGATGTGGTCTGATTGGAGAAGACTTTAAATCCCTTGCAGAATTGTATTCGTATCTGTGGCCTCACACATAGGGGTATTTTTTACCATGACTCGTTTGTTCACGTTTGCTGTTCCATATTATTGTTACTAAACTTGAAATAGAGATTTGCAGATTAACCACTAGATGGAGCAAACATTCAATTCCTTTTCTAAAGCCCACCTCTGGGCATAACCTAATGCATATTAAAGCGGGAGTTCACCCGAATTTTTTTTTTTAACATTAGATTGAGGCTCATTTTGTCAAGGGGAATCGGGTAGTTTTTTTTAAAATCGAAGCAGTACTTACCGTAGAGAGCGATCTTCTCCGCCGCTTCCAGGTATGGTCTTCGGGACTGGGTGTTCCTATTTGATTGACAGTCTTCCGACAGGCTTCCGACGGTCGCATACATCGCGTCACAAATAGCCAAAAGAAGCCGAACGTCGGTGCGGCTCTATACGGCGCCTGCACACCGACGTTCGGCTACTTTCAGAAAATCGTGACGCGATAGATGCGACCGTCGGAAGCCTGTCGGAAGCCTGTCAATCAAATAGGAACGCCCAGTCCCGCAGCCCATACCCGGAAGCGGCGGAGAAGATCGCTCTGTAAAACAATAAGTACTGCTTCGTTTTTAAAAAAACTTCCCGATTCTACTTGACAAAATGAGCATCAATCTAATGTTAAAAATTTACATTTCCGGGTGAACCTCCACTTTAACCACTTCATCCCCGGACCATTTTGCTGGTCAATGACCGGGCCACTTTTTGCGATTCGGCACTGCGTCGCTTTAACTGACAATTGCGTAGTCGTGCGACGTGGCTCCCAAACAAAATTGGCATCATTTTTTCCCCCACAAATAGAGCTTTCTTTTGGTGGTATTTGATCACCTCTGCGGTTTTTATTTTTTGAGCTATAAACAAAAATAGAGCGACAATTTGGAAAAAATATGAATATTTTTTACTTTTTGCTGTAATAAATATTCCCCAAAAATATATAAAAAAACTATTTTTTCCTCAGTTTAGGCCGATACGTATTCTTCTACATATTTTTCGAGAAAAAAAAATCGCAATAAGCGTTTATTGATTGGTTTGCGCAAAAGTTGTAGCGTCTACAAAATAGGGGAGAGATTTATGGCATTTTTATTAATATTTATTTTTTTACTAGTAATGGCGGCAATCTGCAACCTTATGGCATACACATCGGACACGTTTGACACATTTTTGGGACCCTTGACATTTTTATAGCGATCAGTGCTATAAAAATGCATTGATTACTGTAAAAATGTCACTGGCAGGGAAGGGGTTAACACTATGGGGCGAGGAAGGGGTTAATTATGTTCCCTGTGTGTGTTCTAACTGAAGGGGGGGTGGGACTGACTGGGGGAAATGACAGATCGCTGTTCATACATTGTATGAACAGACGATCAGGTATTTCTCCCCCTGGCAGGACCGGGAGCTTTGTGTTTACACACACAGCTCCCGGTTCTCGCTCTGTAACGAGCGATCGCGGGTGCCCGGCAGTGATCGTTCCCGCCGGGCACTCGCATCGGCACCAGGGGCAAGCAGGGGCCGCGCGCCCCCTAGTGGCTGCAATGCAAAATCACGTTATATTACGTGATTTTGCGCAGCCGAGCTGACCTGCCGCCGTAAAACTACGGTGGGCGGTCGGCAAAAGGTTAACATATATTGATAATATCACAGTGCATCCGGAAAGTATTCACATCGTTTCACTTTTTCCACATTTTGTTATGTTACAGCCTTATTCCAAAATGGATTAAATTCATTATTTTCCTCCAAATTCTAAAGACAATATCCCATAATGCAATGCGAAAGAAGTTTGTTTGAAACCTTTGCAAATTTATTTAAACTAAAACAACTAAAAGAAAATCACATGTACAGTAAGTATTCACAGCCTTTGCTCAATACTTTGTTGAAGCACTTTGGCACCAATTACAGCCTCCAGTCTTATTGAGTATGATGCTACAAACTTGGCACAGCTATTTCTAGGCAGTTTCATATATTCTTCTTTGAAGGACCTCTCAAGACTCCTTCAGGTTGGATGGGGGGTGTCGGTGCGCAGCCATTTTCAGATTGAAATCAATGGGAAAGCGCGATAATCCCGCGGTATTAACCCTTTTTCGGCCGCTAGCGGGGGTTAAAACCTCACCGCTAGCGCCCGAATATTGCGGTAAATATGACGGTATAGCTACAAATAGCGCGGCTATACCATCACCGCGGCTGCACGCCTCAGTGTGAAAGCAGCCTTAAAGGCCCACACATCCTGCACATGCCTGTTATATGGTCGGCAAGAAGGTAAAGCGGAGCTCCGCCGTAGAAAAAAAATATTGAAAGCCAGCAGCTACAAATACTGCAGCTGCTGACTTTTAATAAATGGACACTTACCTGTCCTGGAGTCCAGCGATGTCGGCAGCAGAAGACGAGCAATCGCTCGTCTCTTGGCTGCCCCCACCGCCATCATCGATGAGGGAATCAGGAAGTGAAGTGAAGCAGAGTCTATGCCCGGAAGTGGGGGCAAATACCTCAAATAGACAGTTATCTGCACCCCCCTTACCCCTGAAAGGTGCCAATTGTGGCACCGGAGGGAGGAACCCAATAAGTGTAAGTTCCAATTTATAATATAACACTAATGCCCTGTACACACGATCGGTTCGTCTGATGAAAACGGACCATTTTTATTGGACGAACCGTTCGTGTGTGGGCCCCATCATTTTTTTTTCCCATCGGTGAAAAAAAATAGAACTTGTTTTACATTTTTCGTATGGTTAAAAAACCAATAGAAAAAAACGATCGTCTGTGGGGAAATCCATCGGTCAAAAATCCACGCATGCTCAGAATCAAGTCGACGGAAGCATTGAACTTCATTTTTCTCAGCACGTCGTCGTGTTTTACGTCACCGCGTTGGACACGGTCGGATTTTTAACCGATGGTGTGTAGGCAAGACTGACGAAAGTCAGCTTCATCGGATATCTGATGAAAAAATCCATCGGATTAGGTTCCATCGTGTGTACAGGGCATAAGAGAAGGTAGTCAATGCGGGATGCAATCACATTGTTTGTAATGGCTACTTTTGTGTCTGCAGCCCACAGAAGCAGAACATCAGACAAGATTTATTTCTTCCTGCAGGCCCAGAAAATAAGAGAACTTTATTTTCTTCTTCCAAAAAACAAAACAAAAGTGCTCATGGAAAGCTTCCCACTTTCTGTATTTGTAACTGAGTTCTGTGAAAAGCCCGGAGCTTTCCTTTAAAGTGAGACATGAAAAGGTTTCCCAGACTGCAGGAATATGGAACAAATGCGCCATAAAACTTTTATGTACATAAGGGCAGACACAGCTATTGATTGATAAAAACTGGTTTCCTCAGCGGCATAATATTAATGGAATATATTATTCATCTCATCTGGTATCACTCGGGCAATTAAAATATTGCTGTGAATCTAATCTGCGTGCAATAGTTTTAATGGATGGCTCATAAATAAATAATAAAGGTATAGATTTTATTCTCACACTAGGGAAGATTTATCAAGGTCAGATTACAATGTAATTAAGCTGTACATAGATATCAATGTACTATGCAGTGTATGTACTGTATATCACAGCTGGTATTATAATACATGACTATGGGGCGTGGCCAAGATGGCGACCTAGACGGACGTGTGCTAGAGGAGCTCCGCTCATCAAGACCCGTTTACCCGTTATTCCAGGGATCCACCACTACCTTTTACCCTGATTGAAGCTGGAGGCACTCGGGTATGCGTAAGGGCAAGACCGGCTCTGGACGGAAAGGAGGCTCCACGACTAAAGCAAGTCCCCAGCCGAAACTGCCGCTGACTCCTGTAGGCCGCGCGCACATGGCATCCCAGACGGCGCCTCCCCCGGCAAATGCATCGGAGGAAGACCGCTTCCAGGCGCTCATGCTGGCGATACAAGGCTGCCAGACCACCCTCACGGGTAAGATTGACACCCTGCAGCTGGACCTCGGGCTCCTGCGGAGGGACCTGGATGGCATACGGGAGCGGCTGGGGGAGGCGGAGCGGCGGGTCGGGGACTCGGAGGACTCCATCCGTGATCACCGTGCCTCCATACATACTCTCCAGGTGAGAGTGAAGGCCCTAGAGTCGCGGGCAGAAGACAGCGAGAACCGCAGCAGGAGAAATAATCTCCGTGTGGTGGGTCTCCCGGAGGGGGCGGAGGGCCAGGATCCGACGGCGTTCACTGAAACTCTGCTCAGGAATTTGCTGCCACAGGCCCAATTTTCCCCGCACTTCGTGGCTGAGAGGGCCCACAGGATGCCACCGGGCCGCGCCGTGCCTGGGGCCCCCCCGCGCACCTTTATTTTCCGTCTGCTCAACTTCCGCGACAGGGATCTGGCGCTGAGAGAGGCCAGGAGAGTGGGGGAACTCCGCTTTGAAAACACGCGGCTGATGATGTTCCCGGACTACTCTTTGGACACCCAGAGGCTTCGCAGGACATTCGACCATGTCAAGGTGCAGCTCCGTGCTAAAGGCCTGAAATATAGTATGCTGTTCCCGGCTCGCCTGAGGGTCATTGACGGCGAGTCCACCCGCTACTTTACTTCGCCGGAAGAAGCTTCCCACTGGCTGGACACCCTGCCCCGGCATCGGTAACTGAGTTGTTTTGGATGTGATCCCCCACCCTGCTCCCTTCCCCCTCTTATTTTGATTTTTCCCCTTAAAAGTGGCTGCACTTGAACGTTGCTCTCTTCGCTACCTGCCACGTGGAATGGGGGACAGAGTTGTGCCTGTATGGCGGGCGTGGCCGGAGGCCCCCGCCAATTCCTCCCCCCCTGTCCATTGCCTGTTCCCTCGCATGACCCTCCATGGGTAACACACATGGCACTGTTGGTGCCGGCCTGCTGGACCTCAGGTTTGTTGGAGGTGCATTGGAGGATGGGGGACCCAGGACAGCTCGGGGGTGGGTACGGTTGGGGGGCGGGGGGGCTTGGTGGGGCTCTTCCGAGCTGATGCTGACCGGGACATGGGTTGTAACGTTACAATGTTTAAGTATGTGCCCCTAGTGTAGACTAGGAGAACCGTTTTGTGCCTTTAGTTTATTATGTTTTACATTCGTTTAAGTTGATCATATTTCAATCACTATGCGATGGGTGGATCCAATGTTATCCAGTGCTCTGTATGGGTCTGGGGGCGGTATCCTCTTCCGAGGCTGCTGCTGAGCCGGGTGATTGCTCTTCTGGTACCTCTGGATTGGTCGTCTTGCCAGTTGCTCCCATAGGAGACCTTCCTACTGTTTGATGGGGTTGGTTTGGGGTTTATGCACTCCGGTCTTTTTTCCGGATGTGCGGGGTGGGGGGGAGGGGCGGTTTGGTTATGTTTTCATGTTTTTTTGTTTATTATTTGATGTCTTTATGAGTTGCCAATTTGTTTGCCAGACTAATACATGCAGTAATATGCCTTGGGTGCCCAGCTCGGCCTCTTCGGGGCGCTTAGGCGGGGCCCCCAATGCTCTTGAGGTGACGGTTTATGTGTGGTCGGAGGGGTGCCCTCTCCCACGCTGGCTCCAATGTTATTATCTCATCTACCCCAATGGCTCCCATTAGGCTAGTCTCGTGGAATGTCCGCGGGCTAAATGACAAAATAAAAAGATCGTTGGTTATGGCCTACCTCAAGAAATACTCCCCCCATATATGCCTCCTACAGGAGACTCACCTGATGGGAAGGAAGATTCTAGGCTTGAGAAAGCAATGGGTGGGTCACTCGTACCATGCCACCTACTCCAACTATGCTAGGGGGGTTAGCGTATTGATCCACAAGTCCCTGTCCTACTCCCTGCTAGACGTTAAGACTGACCCTGAGGGTAAATACGTGCTCCTGCATGCGGTGGTGGACACGGTTGAAATGCTAATTCTGGGTATCTATATACCGCCACCGGCTACAATGTCCTTCCTGAAATCCCTGATTCCTATATTGGCCACGTATCCTACGGAGAATATCATCATTGCAGGGGATTTCAACATGGTCCCAAGCCCATCCATGGATAGGTTGTCCTCTGATGTTACCGTTGACTCTCCCCTGCGGCGATGGGCCTCCTTGTACGGTTTCACTGATATTTGGCGCTGGAAGTTCCCGGATGTTAAAGCCTATACTTGCCACTCCACCTCCTATAGAGCTATGTCTAGGATAGATCTAATATATGCCAGTGGGGGAATGCTCTCGAGGGTCAGGGAGGTGCAGATACTCCCCAGAGGTATCTCGGACCACTCGCCCGTGCTCCTAACAATACAGACCCTAACGCCCCCATCGGAGAGACTGTGGCGACTTTCTCGCTACTGGATCTCGGATGAGAGAGTGGCGGCGGAGATCCCCAGACGCATCTCTGAGTTTTGGGGTGACAATGAGGATTCCACGACGGAGGGCAACAGGTGGGATGCATTCAAAGCATTTACACGGGGGTGTTATCAGACTGTTATCTCTCGGGAGCGCAGGGCCGCCACTATCTGTTTGGAGGAGGCTGAGGCTAAAGCCCAAGACTTAGAGGCCCAATATGTAGCGACCCAGAACCCAGTCACATATGTGGACATGCAGACAGCCTACCGGGAAGCTATGCTTCTTAGGGTGGCCAAGGCGGGGAAGAGACAATTGGCCCAAACGCAGCGTATCTTTGAGCAGGGGGAGAAGACGGGGCGCCTCTTGGCCTGGCTGGCTAGGGAGCAGCAGCCCGTTACTGCCATAGCTAGGATTCAAAATAATAACGGACTGGTTGAGGTAGACCCGGTGGCCATCAACGCATGCTTTGCTTCCTATTACGAGGCGCTATACTCGTCCAGGGTTGACTACACTGGAGAGGAGCTGGACTCCTTTCTGGGACAACTAACCTTTCCGAGCCTTTCGGATGAGGCCCGTACCCACCTGGACAGTGGAATAACCCTTGAGGAGGTGCAGCAGGCTTTGGGGGAGTTGCAGGCGGGGAAAACACCTGGGGTGGATGGCCTTCCCCCCGAATTTTATAAGGAGCATGGGGAGCTGCTGGCCCCGAGGCTTCAGGCTATGGTGGTCGCGTCTCTCAAAGATGGCAGTCTCCCTCCCTCTATGGCGGAGGCCGTCATCGTAGTGATCCCTAAGCCGGGCAAGGACCCCGAGTTGTGTGCCTCATACAGGCCTATCTCGCTTTTGAATGCGGATGCTAAAATCCTCACTAAGGTTCTGGCCAGGCGTCTTAATTCGGTTATTTTGACGTTGGTGCATGAGGATCAGACCGGCTTCATGCCTGGAAAGGGCACGGATATAAACCTCCGTAGGTTGCACACGGTTTTGGGTGCTCGAGGGGCCCTGGCCGAGTCCGACGTTGTGGCCTCCCTGGATGCGGAAAAAGCTTTCGATTCAGTAGAGTGGCCGTACCTGTGGGAGGTCCTGCGTCGGTTCGGCTTTGGTCCCAGGTTTGTATCATGGGTGCAGGCCCTCTATAGGGCGCCCACTGCTAGGGTCCGTACCGGGTCGGTTCTCTCCCAACCATTTTGTCTAAACAGGGGTACAAGGCAGGGTTGCCCCCTATCCCCCGGCCTCTTTGCTCTGGCTATAGAGCCTATGGCGATCCTCCTTCGCTCCTCCCCGGCGGTGCGCGGTATTCCTGTGGGCCCGATCCACGAAAAAATATCTCTTTACGCGGACGATACACTGTTATATCTAAGGGACCCCGCAGGCTCTCTTGGAGCGGCACTCGCGCTTATCGACACTTTTGGCAGGTTTTCCGGCGTTCGCATTAACTGGGGGAAGTCGGTCGTTTTCGCCCTAATGTCTCCTCAGGCAGCGGTCACGGCGGGCACCCCTTTGAGACAGGTATTGCAATTCAGGTATCTGGGGGTGGAGATCCACAGGGACCTAAGACAGTTTATCCCCCTCAACCTGACCCCGGTCCTGTCCCTCCTAACTCAGAGGTGCGCTGCTTGGAAGACACTACCCCTTACCCCGGTTGGGAGGGTTAACCTGGTCAAGATGACTGTCTTGCCGAAGTTTTTGTATATTTTTAGACAGACCCCCGTCCCTATTCCCAACACATTTTTCAAGAAACTGGATGCCGTGATCACTTCCTTCATTTGGAATGGAGGCACTCCTAGAATAGCCAGGTCCACCCTGCAGTTGCCGGTCACTCTTGGCGGTCTGGCTTTGCCATGCTTCCAGAAGTACTATTGGGCGGCGGTCCTTGTCACACTCAGGTGGTGGCTTTCGGAGGAACCGGCCAACCCGGCTGCTACTCTGGAGGCTGCGCTTCTGGGATCCTACTCCGAACTCCGTAATCTGATTTATAGGGGACCTAGGTCCAGCCCGTCTGTCACACCTTCTATGAAGACTACCCTGCGGGTATGGGATGTAGTTAGGACCAAGGTTCAGGGCCCAGGTCGTTATTCTCCGCGTACTCCGCTATGGGGGAACCCGAGACTAATACATTTCCACACCATACCTGACCCGGCCCTATGGGCTCGCTTTGAGGTAAAGACGCTAGTGGACATAGCCCCGTCAGGTAGGCTACTCACCTTTGATGAATTGAAGCAGAGGAAGGGACTCACAAACCCGATGTTCTTTCGGTTTCTTCAGCTGCGTCATGCTTTTAAATCGCAATTTCCTGACCTGGTGGTTCTGGAGACTACAGGGGTGGAACGCATGCTGAGGGCGGAGGACGAGACTAAACCCTTGTCCGCCTTGTACTCACTACTGATAGGCCTGGATACCTCCAAGGTCTCTCAGCTATACTCGGTGTGGCAGGGGGACATTCCAACACTGGCTGATGACGACTGGGAAGAAGGGATACAACAGTATCTTACCCTGGTGGTGTCAGCCAGGGATAGATTTATCCAACTGAAATTCTTGCATAGGGCTTATTACTCCCCCCAGCGCCTGGCAAAAATATACCCGCAGCGGAGCCCCACCTGCCCTCGATGTGGAGAACAGGAGGGATCCTTTTTCCATGTGGTCTGGTCATGCCCCGCAATGAAAGCCTATTGGCAGGGGGTGGTGAGTGTGATTCAATCCGTTAGTAAGATAAGTGTACCCTGTGAACCCCTGCCACTGCTCTTAGGTATAGTTGATACACTGCCGGGCACCCAGTCAAAGAAATTGTTCATCTTTTTCGCTGCTTTCTATGCCAGGAAAGCAATTCTCTTAAAGTGGAGGGAGGCCTCTCCCCCTTCGGTGCAGCAGTGGAGGGCACTGATCAATGCGGCCCTTCCTCTGTATAAACTCACATATATGGGTCGCAACTGCCCCGGGAAGTTCGAAAAGGTTTGGGCAGCCTGGGTAAAGGCAGAAAAGTTGCAGCTAGACTAGCTGGAAGGCGTCTCGGGATGACCTGGTCACACCTTTCCTCCCCCTTCATTTCCCCTACGGTCCTGGGTCTTGGGGCTGGTTGCACTGGGAGCCACGTTGGGTCACATGGGGGCGGTGGCAGAAGCCACGAAGATCCTTGGATCCGGCAATGGAGGCCTCTCTCCCCCCCCCACCTCCACCCCACCCCATCCTTCTTTCCCCCTGAATACATACCTCATGGTACAGTGGTGGAGGTCTTCCTCCTTTTGCCCTGTTAGGGAAACTTATATCCGTATCAAGTGTAGAATGAGTGCTATTGCTATGGCCCCCAACATGTGTGTTTCGGTATGGGGGGGGGTCCTGGGGGTTACTTGGGGTATACAAATGTTGTCGTATTTATTGAAATCTGAGATCTGCACTCCGTCTCCCTCCTTCTAAAAAACTTTTTCTTTATCTCCAGCTATGTACCATTTTCTTTCCTTGTCAATCTGGACACAGGGAGTACGCGCTCACGCATGGACGTTCACCTTATGTGTTGTTTTAACTTGCTTTCAGGTTTATAAATTGCATTTACTGCTGATCTATGTATAACCAATGTCTGGCAACTGCATACATACTCTGTTTATACATCAATAAAAATCTTTTTGTTAAATAATACATGACTATACTATTACTATAGAAGACAGGACTATTTTCATCAGGACCTATCCTAGGGTCATCGCCGCCTGGGTGCAGAAATATTTCTGGTGCCCCCACATGGGCGTGGTCATCTTACTAACTCCTCCCCCTTACAAATGTTTCTATGGCAACGACTCAGACACAGAGATGCTCCCTTAAGAAGTCTTTATTATCCTGGGATCCTCCAATGATCTCTTAACAATAAACAAATTACAGGAAGAGAGTACACTAATCTTCGCCAGGCGAAGATTATGCGGAGTGGGTGGAGCTTCGGAGAAGTCAGTGTGGTAATTAATTAATAGCTGTGCTGCAAAGTGTCCCTGGAAATTTTTTAAAATGCAGACATAGTAAAAGAGATGGTCAGAGACTGCAGACATGATACAAGAGATGGTCAGAGTCTGCAGACATGATACAAGAGATGGTCAGAGACTGCAGACATGATACAAGAGATGGTCAGAGACTGCAGACATGATACAAGAGATGGTCAGAGACTGCAGACATGATACAAGAGATGGTCAGAGTCTGCAGACATGATACAAGAGATGGTCAGAGACTGCAGACATGATACAAGAGATGGTCAGAGACTGCAGACATGATACAAGAGATGGTCAGAGACTGCAGATGTGGTACAAGAGATGGTCACAGACTGCAGACATACTACAGGAGATGGTCACAGACTGCAGACATATTACAGGAGATGGTCAGATACTGCAGGCATGATACAAGAGATGGTCAGAGACTGCAGCCATGATACAAGAGATGGTCAGAGACTGCAGGCATGATACAAGAGATGGTCAGAGACTGCAGGCATGATACAAGAAATGGTCAGAGACTGAAAAAATGATACAAGAGATGGTCAGAGACTGCAGACATGATACAAGAGATGGTTAGAGACTGAAAACATGATACAAGAGATGGTCAGAGACTGCAGACATGATACAAGAGATGGTTAGAGACTGAAAACATGATACAAGAGATGGTCAGAGACTGCAGACATGGTACAAGAGATGGTCAGAGACTGCAGACATGGTACAAGAGATGGTCAAAGACTGCAGACATAGTAAAAGAGATGATCAGAGACTGCAGACATATTACAGGAGATGGTCAGAGACTACAGACATGAAACAAGAGATTGTCAGAGACTGCAGACATGATACAAAAGATGGTCAGAGACTGCAGACATGAAACAAGAGATGACCAGAGACTGCAGGCATGATACAAGAGATGGTTAGAGACTGAAAACATGATACAAGAGATGGCCAGGGACTGCAGACATAATACAAGAGATGGTCAGAGACTGCAGACATATTACAGGAGATGGTCAGAGACTGCAGACATGGTACAAGAGATGGTCAAAGACTGAAGACATGGTAAAAGAGATGGTCAGAGACTGCAGACATATTACAGGAGATGGTCAGAGACTACAGACATGAAACAAGAGATGGTCAGAGACTGCAGGCATGATACAAGAGATGGTAAGAGACTGCAGGCATGATACAAGAGATGGTAAGAGACTGCGGAAATGATACAAGAGATGGTCAGAGACTGCGGAAATGATACAAGAGATGGTCAGAGACTGCGTAAATGATACAATAAATCAATGCATCAATTGCAGCCTACCAGTGCCCACCAATTGCATCCCCATCAGCGCCCATCAAATGCAACCTACCAGTTTCCACCAAATCCAGCTCATCAGTACACACCAATTGCAGCCTGTCAGTGCTCCTGGATCACACAGAGCAGCCACAATCTCCTGCTGTCACAGAGCTTGGATTTGAATCTCCCGGGCAGCCACTGTAACTAAGTCCCGCCTCCTAGATCAGCTTGTGGCTTCTATGATACACGTCACACTAATTAAATTTTACTGCATTGGATCAGTGTTCCGTCTATCTCACAGGAGGCGGGACTTTGTTACAGTCCCACCAGGAATTTCAGACCAAAGCTTGTGCGATGTGCGAGACACACACAAGCAGTGGCATTGCTAGGTAAGCTGCTTGCTGTGGGGGCACTCAACAGGAGGGAGGGGCCAGGAGTACCGAAGAGGGACTCGAGAAGAGGAGGATCAGAGCTGCTCTGTGCAAAACCACTGCAACAAAGCAGGTAAGTATAACATGTTTGTTATTTTTAACTATACAAAAACAAGAGACTTTAGTTTTACTTTAAACGCTCATTCACGTTTAGAGGACAGGAAAAGCAGTTTTACTCAATACTCCACTCCCCCAGCAGATGGCACTCCCCTATGCTCTGGCAGTGGACTCTTCCCCAGCATCATCACTGGATTGGTCTTCAGAGGACATCCAGCCGCTGGAGAACAGGGAAGAAAAGCCGTGGGGACAGGTTTTGCAGAAGAGCCTGTGGGAGCAAAGGATAATGGCCCAGATTCAAGAAGCACTTGCGCCCGCGCAACCATAGGTTGCGCGGCGCAAGTGCTTACTTGCTCTGGTGTAACGAGTGCTCCTGATTCAGGAACCTCGTTACACCGACTGCAGCCTAGGATATGACAGACATAAGCCTCCTCATGCCTTCATATCTCAGGCTGCATTCTTGCGTTGGCCGCTAGGGGGCGCGGCCATTGTGATCGGCGTATAGTATGCAAATTGCATACTACCACCGATTCACAAAAGTTGCGCGGGCCCTGCGCACGCAAGGTACGGAGTTTCCGTACGGCAACTTTAGCGCAAGGTTGCTCCTGCTAATAGCAGGGGCAACCAATGCTAAAGTATAGCTGCGCTTCCCGCTCGTGAAATTTAAATTTCACGTCGTTTACGTAAGTGATTCGTGAATGGCGCTGGACGCCATTCACGTTCACTTAGAAGCAAATGACGTCCTTGCGACGTCATTTGCCGCAATGCACGTCGGGAAAGTTTCCCGACGGAGCATGCGCTGTTCGCTCGGCGCGGGAGCGCGCCTAATTTAAATGATTCCCGCCCCCGGCGGGATCATTTACATTAGGCGCCCTTACGCAGGGCTAATTAGCATAGCGCCCGCGCAATTTACGGAGCTACTGCTCCGTGAATCGCGGGCAAATCGAAATATTTGCGTGGGCGCAGAGAAAAATCTTTGCTCTTTGCCCACGCAAATATTGCTCCGATCTACCTGAATCTGGGCCAATGTAAGTAAAACTGCTTTTCCAGTTCCCTAGGCATAAACGTGCATTTAGCCCTTGCAGTACAGGGGCAACCCAACCACTGGCAAGAATTTAAAATTTTCCTGGAGTTTAGTTTTAACTTTAATAAATGAATAAATTCTTGACATGCCACAAAATCCAGAAACAGCATCATTAAAGTGATTGTAAACGATCACCTTGTAAAATAACCCATTTAGTTAAAAAAAAAAAATGAAAGGAAAAATTGTGTATAGATATAAAAAAAATATTTTATAAATACTTTTTTTCTCTTTTTTTTTTTTATAAATGATCACATTCCCTCAGTTCTCAGCCACATAAGAGCTGTGGAAGGAGAAACAGCAGCACACTGATCTTCCTAGTGAATGGATGTGCAGCAGGGGGGGGGGGGGTCAGGACAAGTCTGATTATTGGTGGAGTGGAGAGCATACTGAGTTCCCAGCATAGCTAGGGAACTGACCACTATGTGCTATCCTGTTTTGTGTGGTC
This sequence comes from Rana temporaria, assembly GCF_905171775.1. NCBI lineage: Eukaryota > Metazoa > Chordata > Amphibia > Anura > Ranidae > Rana > Rana temporaria. The sequence continues at coordinate 50,517,657 of NC_053493.1, forward strand.
AGTTTTTAATAGGAAAGCAGAGGGACAGGCAGGAACACTAGGGATTTCACACAAAGGAAGCTATACAAAGAGAACATAATATTTTCTCATACAAGTACATTGTACAGCAGGCACATATCAGGAATATAAAATGTAATATGGGTAACAAATGTTTTAAATTTAAAAAAATAAACTCTAGAGGTGATGTCATCAGCTTGTCATCAGCTTGTTGCAGGCAGGAGGAAACATTTCCTCAGTCTCCTCTCCTTCCAGCAATACATATTAGCTGCTTAAGGGTGGTTAGACTATACAAGATCCAGTGTTCCCCTGAAATGCGTTGGTTATAAAGTGTATTACTTTCCGGTCTGACACTCCAATCTTCTGGGCCTCTCCTCCATTGATCAGAGTACAAAATTGTAACTTTGTAGCATAAATTCGTTTTTTCCCGAAGTTCAGCTTTAAATGCACAGCTATCAATTGTCTACCTGTAATATATGACATGGCATAGTTTTCACACTTCTAGATGTAGATTCTCTTTGATAGAGATTTGTAAATGTTCCCTCTAGTGGTCACCTGTATATCAGGGAATGTGATTAGTATTTCTGCATCATGACTGCTGTAATGAGCCCTATCTGACTAACGCTGGCTACAGGCGGCTCGATTTTCTCCATTTAGCCCATGGGCTGACTGAGGAAAAGTCAGTGAATTCTCCCATCCATGCTAGCAGTGCAGATGGAAGAAAATCCATGGCTTGGAATTGTATTCAGGCAGCCGTGGCACTTGCATCTGCCTAAATAAAGTAGGATGCCATCACTGTTCAGCTGATAATGTCCCATCTGGCTCAAGCTAGGTAGGTGGTGCTTCCAGGGTCACCCAAGGCTTGAATTTTGATTTATTCAGTAGGAATCATCAGAAATTCAAGCCATCTAATGTGGGCCTTATAGACATTTTTGCAAATGTAATTATGCTACAAACAGAAATTGCACCCAGCCTTAAAGGGGTTGTAAAGGTACAACTTATTTTTCCTAAACAGCTTCCTTTACCTTAGTGCAGTCCTCCTTCACTTACCTCATCCTTCCATTTTGCTTCTAAATGTCCTTATTTCTTCTGAGAAATCCTCACTTCCTGTTCTTCTGTCTGTAACTCCACACAGTAATGCAAGGCTTTCTCCCTGGTGTGGCGTGTCGTGCTCACCCCCTTCCTTGGACTACAGGAGAGTCAGGACGCCCACTAACACACAGCTCCTTTCTCTATCTGCAACGCAGAGAGCGTCCTGACTCTCCTGTAGTCCAGGGAAGGGGGCGAGCACGACACTCCAAACCAGGGAGAAAGCCTTGCATTACTGTGTGGAGTTACAGACAGAAGAACAGGAAGTGAGGATTTATCAGAAGAAATAAGGACATTTAAAAGCAAAATGGAAGGATGAGGCAAGTGAAGGAGGACTGCACTAAGGTAAAGGAAGCTTTTTAGGAAAAAAAATATTGTACCTTTACAACCCCTTTAAGGATTAACTTAGCTCTTTCCCCTCCTACTCCCGAAAAATGCCTAACATTTGTCCCTGTCTCAAAATTTAAAAAAAAAAACATATTTAGTAGACCATGGAGCATGGAGTGGAGTACAGCATTTTCTTGCTTGAAGCATAAATGTCCAAATCAGTGGCGGCTGGTGTTTTGTTTTTTGGGGGGGGCGGCGAACAACCACCGCCCCTGGGTGGCCAGTGGCACTCCCTCTACGCTGTTGGTCGTGTCACCCGCAGGCAGTCGGTTAGTCATCCAGTCCAGCATTTGCAGGCAGGCAGCGTTCCTATGGGCAGCAGCTTCCATAGCATCTCGTCCTCCTCTGCTGCGTCTCCTCCCTCCTCCTAGGCGTCCAATAGGATCGCCTGTCCTTTCAGCCAATCGGGTGATGGGTCTCAAGACCCGCTTCCTGATTGGCCCGGAAGGAGGGTCAGTGTGACAATTGGGAACATTCATTCCCTATTGTCACACAACTGGATGGGCTTGGAGTGTAGTGTTCTATATCCCAAGCCCATCCTTTTTTGAAGCCTGTTAGAGACTCTGGGGTAGATTCACGAACGATTTACGCCGGCGTATCCATAGATACGCAGCGTAAATTCAAAGCTACACCGGCGTATCTATTTTCTGTATTCAGAAAGCTAGATACGCCGACATTAGCCTAAGATACGACTGGCATAAGTCTCTTACGCCGTCGTATCTTAGGGTGCATTCTCACGCTGGCCGCTAGGTGGCGCTTCCGTAGTTGTCAGCGTAGAGTATGCAAATTTCATACTTACGCCGATTAGCAAACGTACGTGCGCCCGGTGGTAGTTTTTTACGTCGTTTGCGTAACTTCTTTTTTTGTCGTAACGTTGTTCCTGCTATTAGGAGGCGCAGCCAATGTTAAGTATGGACGTCGTTCCCGCGTCGCGATTTGAAAATTTTACGTCGTTTGCGTAAGTCGTTCGTGAATGGCGCTGGACGCCATTTACGTTCACGTCGAAATCAATGACATCCTTGCGACGTCATTTACCGCAATGCACGTCGGGAAATTTTAGGGACGGCGCATGCGCAGTACATTCGGCGCGGGAACGCGCCTAATTGAAATGATCCACGCCCCCTACTTACGCCGGCCCCTTTTACGATACGCCGCCGCAACTTACGGAGCAAGTGCTTTCTGAATACAGCACTTGCTCCTGTAAATTGCGGAGGCGTAGCCTAAATACACTACGCTGCGCCGCCGTAACTTTAGGCGGAGATACCTGAATCTACCCCTCTGGCTCTAATCACGTGCTTCAACCCCCCCCCCTGCATGTGAATGGGGGCTGGACGCATGGATGGGGGGGGGGGGATTGGCACCCATGCACCTCTAATGGACAGGCTGCAAATGGTCCAAATGTTGCTCTATCCTAAATGGAAAAAAAGTTTTGCCTATATTTCTACTGCAGAGGTCCACCTAAACACATTTTTTTAAAAGCCAGCAGCTACAAATACTGCAGCTGCTGACTTTTAATAAATGGACACTTACTTGGGTGCCCGCGATGTCGGCAGCAGAAGACGAGCAATTGCTTGTCTCTCGGCTGCCCCACCGCCATCCTCGGTGAGGGAATCAGGAAGTGAAGCGTTGCGGCTTCATTGCCCGGTTCCCTATTGTGCATGCGCGAGTTGTGCTGCGCATATTCACTGGTCCCGCTGTTTTCTGGGAACTGTGTGTTTCCCACAACACAGCGGGGGGGGGGGGGGGAAGTGGCGTAGATACCCGCAGATTCTGCTGCTATCTATGCCCGGAAGTGGGTGCAAATATCTGTATTGTACAGGTATCTCCAACCCCCTCCCCTCTGAAAGGTGCCAAATGTGACACCGGAGGGGGGAGGGTTCCCGAAAAGCGCAGGTTCACTTTTTGTGTTTAATGTTCCTCGGATAATTGCCCCTGCTCTCTGCTGATACTGCTGTATCTTGTCCTTGCAGGGGGCATTACCAACGATACCAAATCCTGACCGATAACACTATACTTTCTCCACAGTGATTCTCTGTCCCGTCTTCTACCTCACATTCTTTGAGATTCTGAGCAGACATCTGGCTTCACAAAATATGTGAAAGATTAACATCTCCACTTGCTTGTCATCACCTTCATAATGCTCACAAAGAATTATTAAATCTCCATCCAATGAGCAGTCAACAAGCCCCTCAGCTGCTGTAATGTGACTGAGCTTCCTCACATATTTCCATTCAAGAAATAATTATTTCATCTGGAATAAAGCCGTGTAAAGTATATTGTGTGAACAGGTGCTGCGCTCTTTAACCTCCTTACGCCTGAGAGTAATTCATACCTCCGTCACTAGAACACATTTCGCAGTTCTGCTCTGTGACGGTGTAAAATATTAATTTTTCAACAGTTTTGCTTGTCAAAGTCATTTAAGGTCTTAAAGTGTTACTAAACCCCCAACAGTAAAATCAGTCTGTGTATGCAGTAAAGAATGCTTGTTATACTCACTGTAAAAAGGCTGTTTGATCCTGTCTTCTCTGATCCATCCTTCTTCCACTGTACCCAATCCATCTCCTGATAATACAGAGCCTTTGGAGTCACACTGCACATGCTTAGTTTGGTGTGTTTTGTTAAAGAGATTTTTTTGTTCTTGGGAGGGTGCATGTGATCAGCACAGGGCCAATCGGCACCGTCCAGACAGAAGGTCAGGATTTCTGCAGCCTCATAGGGCAGTCAGAGTAGAATGAAAACTCCTCCTACAAGCTTCAACCAGACACTGATAGAAGTCACAAGACTGCTATATATTGCTGATGGGAAAAGGTATTTAGCAGTTTATATTTACTAAAACAATTACATTTTCATGTTCTGTGTATGTGGGAGACCAGATATAGTGAATGCAGAGTCCTGGGTTTAGTAACACTTTAAAGGAGTTGTAAATGCATTAAGGTGAAAAAACATCTGGTGTTGCCGCCCCCCCCCCCCCCCCGAGCCCCCGTTTTACTTCCCTGACCCGTCGAAAGTCCCGCGCGGTCCCGATATCCTCTTTGCCGCTCAGCCTGGCCGCTGATTGGCTAAAGTGGATGGATTGAGAGCAGCGCAGCCATTGGCTGGCGCTGCTGTCAATCGCATCCAGTGACGCGGCGCGCCGAGGGGCGGGGCCGAGTGATACAGTGAGCGGCTATGGCCGCTCGATGTATCACGGGAGCGCGCCCACAATTACTGACCACCATGCGAGCTCTCGCATGACTGTGGTGAGTAATTGCGGGGAGGACCAGAGACAGCCGCCGAGGGACCCCAGAAGACGTGGATCGGGGGCCACTCTGTGCAAAACGAACTGCACAGTGGAGGTAAGTATAACATGTTTGTTATTTTAAAGGAAAAACATTTCTTCCTTTACCACCGCTTTAAGTTTGCCAATAAAATAAAATACAAAATTGTGTTTTTTTTTTTTGTTTTTTTTTGTGCACAACCTTTCCCAATCTTTCTGTAGTTATTCTGATATTTCTGTAGTTATTAAAAAAAAAAAAAACGCACAAAGAGTTACCGGTATTTCAAAAATGTTCCTTCGAGCCTTTACCACGCCATCGTCACATACTTTACTTATATTATGTTACCTTGTAATGCCTAGGGACAGAAATCTATTTTCAACTTTCATTTCCATTTTTAGACAATTTTTTACACAACAAAATGTATTATTTTCACTTTCAATAGAATTTTACTACACAACATTACAAAACATAGCATAATAAAGGTGTTTGATTGCAGAGAATGTGTTAGACAGCTGGAACGTAGTTGCCGAAAGATGTGATCAAATACAACAGTAGAAGTAGCATACTAATAAACAAAACTTGTAGCCTGCAAGTTAGAGTAGGTATCAATGGGCTATGTTACTTTGTTGCAGGCCTTAACCACTTAAGACCCGGACCAAAATGCAGCTAAAGGACCTGGCCAGGTTTTGCGATTCGGCACTGCGTCGCTTTAACAGACGATTGCGCGGTTGTGCGACGTGGCTCCCAAACAAAATTGGCGTCCTTTTTTTCCCACAAATAGAGCTTTCTTTTGGTGGTATTTGATCATCTCGGCGGTTTTTATTTTTTGTGCTATAAACAAAAATAGAGCGACAATTTTGAAAAAAATGCAATATTTTTTTACTTTTTGCTATAATAAATATCCCCCAAAAATATATATAAAAAATATTTTTTCCTCAGTTTAGGCCGATACGAATTCTTCTACCTATTTTTGGTAAAAAAAATCGCAATAAGCATTTATCGGTTGGTTTGCGCAAAATTTATAGTGTTTACAAAATAGGGAATAGTTTTATTGCATTTTTATAAAAAAATTTTTTTACTACTTATGGCGGCGATCAGCGTTTTTTTTCGTGACTGCGACATTATGGCGGACACTTCGGACAATTTTGACACATTTTTGGGACCATTGTAATTTTCACAGCAAAAAATGCATTTAAAATGCATTGTTTATTGTGAAAATGACAGTTGCAGTTTGGGAGTTAACCACAGGGGGCGCTGAAGGGGTTATGTGTGACCTCATGTGTGTTTACAACTGTAGGGGGGTGTGGCTGTAGGTGTGACGTCATTGATTATGTATCCCTAAAAAGGGATCACACGATCGATGACGCCGCCACAGTGAAGAACGGGGAAGCCGTGTTTTCACACGGCTCTCCCCGTTCTTCAGCTCCGGTGACCAATCGGGGGACTCCAGCGGCGATCGGGTATGCGTGTCCCGCGGTCCCGGTCACGGAGCTTCGGACCGGGTCGCGGGCGCGCGCCCGCGACCCACTGCTGGACAATAGCACATACCTGTACGTGCATGTGCCCAGCCGTGCCATTCTGCCAACGTAAATGTGCAGGAGGCGGTCCTTAAGTGGTTAAATATTATTATAGGACACTTTATTAGGCCTTCTTATAAAACATTTGCATAGCCATTCGTCCAGTAATTTTGCATGTACCCTTGTCCTGTACAAATTGGGCAAAGAGAAATGTTCCTTAGGTTATTTTATTTCTTCTGAACAAATTTTCTTTTATTTAGGGGACATACAGCATTATGGCCACTAGATGGAGCTGAGGAGCATAGGAAATACTCTGAAAAAAAAAAAAAGATATGATGTAACAATTTTAGAGAATGCTTGAGTAATATAAGCAAATAAATAAGTAAAACAAATTTAAAGTCTCACTTTAGCCTGCTAAAGGTAGTCCTCATAAAAGGAACACAGCAGAGATGTTTACCAGGCAAAGACAACAGAGGCAATGAACAAGGCAGTTTAAATAGCAAGAAGGGTCCTCCCTGTATCTCTACCTCATGGTGGGTCACGACACCAAGATTACTAAAACATGGGATAGATGGAGGGAGGACATTCCGTCTCTGGGGGAGGAAGAGTGGGAGGACTGTCTTTCTGCATATATTCCCTCTCTGATTGCCGCTAGGGACAGATTTGCGCAGCTTAAGTTTTTACATAGGGCCTATTACACCCCACAGAGGCTGGCACGAGTGTACCCCCAAAGAGATTCCTGCTGCCCGAGATGTAAACGGGAGGTGGGAACCTTTTGGCATATGGTTTGGTCCTGTCCCAAGCTCCAGCCCTACTGGGCAGCTGTGGCCTCCACTCTCGGGGATATCTGCGGGATCAGCATACAGGCTGACCCGAAAATATTACTGCTGAGTTATATGGGAGATGTGGAGGGAGATAGATACTGCAAATTGTACTTAACATTTTCCTTATACTACGCTAGGCGGGAGATTATGTTAAAATGGAAGTCGGAAGACCCCCCTAGTCATGACTCCTGGCGGAGATCGGTGACCTTGGTGCTCCCGCTGTACAGGCTGACCTATGAAAGCAGGCAATGCCCGGGGAAATATGATAAAGTGTGGTCTGCTTGGTCTGACGCCTGTGCGGTTTTTGACCCCCTTCCCGACTGATGTCTGACTGGTGGGGCTAGTATGCTGGATGCCCTCCCTCCCCTGGTCCCCCCTTTTTTTTTTTTGAGCCCCCCCCCTGTTCCTCTTCTGGAGCGGATATCCTTATTCCCCTTGGCTGGTTCCCGATCCCATCCCCGCCCCCCCCCCCCCCCCCGTTTTTTATTGTGCAGGTATTCTTGTTAACCGGAGGAGCTGAGGGGGGTGGTGGTGATACTGGGCTGTTATGTAACTTCAGACGGTTGATGGAGCTACTATCCTAGATGATGTGCGGGCGGGATTGCCCGCCCACCTACACACGCTCTGAATTTATTTTGCTGTATTGTTATGTCCTGTAACTAATTGAGTGATAGGGGGCGCTGTACCCGATACCTAATAAGTGTATCAGAAAAAAAGAGAACATACACTAACTAAAATATATGCGCAAATGTGAATATATAGATGCAATTCAGGCCCTGACAGCATGAACTGCATAAGGTGATATATATAATAACTTGATCTTAAATACATAAAAATAGATATGTAGTGCCAATAACCATTTGATAGGTGTAAAGGTGAACAATATATACGTGAAACACAATATAAAAATGCGTGCTCCCATAACCAAGGAAACAAAAAAGAGTCCAAAGAGAAAAAAAATATATGTATATATATTAAAGGCACTGTCCATGCACTCTTAGGCCGGGTACTCACGAGCAAACATGTACGGTGAAACCGGTCCGTTGGACCGTTTTCACCGTACATGCCTGCCAGAGGGCTTCTGTACGATGGTTGTACTAACCATCGTACAGAAGTCCGCGCGTAAACATTACGCGGGGCGTGTCCGTGTCGTCGCCGCGATGATGACGCGGCGATGATGCGGCGACGTGGACGGGCCTGCCATTTAAAGGCTTCCACGCATGCGTCGAAGTCATTCGACGCATGCGAGGGACGGCGGGCGCTCGGACATGTACGGTAGGTCTGTACTGACGACCGTACATGTCCGAGCGGGCAGGATTCCAGCGGACGGTTTTAAAATATTTGTCTGCTGGGAAAAGGCCCGGCGGGCAAATGTTTGCTGGAATTTGGCCCGCTCGCGCCTACACACGACCGAACATGTCTGCTGAAACTGGCCCGCGGACCAGTTTCAGCATACATGTTTGGTCGTGTGTACGGGGCCTTAGAGTGATAATTGGCATTCTCCCAAATGGCAACAAATCAGCTTGACAGAGAGGCATGCAATCTTCTTTAAATCATGTGCATACAATTTAGATTCTTCCACCACTTAAGAGTTGACACCCAAAAAGTGCTGATATAATGGACTCTTACCAGAGCGATAGGGCTTGCTTAATTAAAAGAAAGCCAAAATCGCATGAGCAGAATAATGTCTGCAAGCATATGGTGCGTCCTCCACTGGTGTCACAGGCTATCTCTCTCCAGGAAATTAGGCAGATGGGACATGAAAAGGCAGAGAACAACTCATAGTGCAACCGGTTTATTTAAGATAAAAAATTAAAAACAAAGCAGGGCCAAGTGGCCACTTACACTAACAAGTGCCCAACCCGGCACTAGGACTGCAGGCTCAGATATGGAGCTGCTTTTTGTTATATGATTTATTCTATTTATCCCACACTTTTAGTATAATTTCTTTTGGCGCGAAAATCACTTCTCTACACATGTCCTGTAACTAACCTGACTTGTAATGCGGAATTGTCTAATAAAGATCTTTTTCTGTAAAAAAAAAAAAAAATAGCAAGAAGGGGCTGGCTGTAGGCTGGACTAATGAGGCAGGTAATGGTAACCAGGTGAGTCACTGCGGAAGCAATGAGTGGTTGGTAATTAATTGACAGTTGAGCAGCCTTGAACATTGAGAAGAGAGCTACTAGAAGCCCAGCCTTGACAGTCATAAACAAATAGTGACCACTATACTGGGATCAGCAAAATTGCATGTATATCTTGTATCTCTTTCACTGCCGGCCCTGATGAAGTGGAGCTATCTATGAAACGCGTTGACCACAATCTGTTACCTGTGAAACACGACACTCAATATGAAGCAAATATAAGTGGTCTTTGTTGTGTGTGAAAAAAAGAATAATGTTGTGTGCATCATATGTAATTTAAACTTTTTATAGTATACAATGCGATTATTAACCACTTCCATACCAGGCACTTACGCACCTTCCCACCCCAAGCCAATTTTCAGCTTTCAGCACTGTCGCACTTTGAATGGCAATTGCGCGGTCGTGCGACGTGGCTCCCAAACAAAATTGGCGTCCTTTTTTCCCCACAAATAGAGCTTTCTTTTGGTGGTATTTGATCACCTCTGCGAGTTTTCTCTTTCAATTACGGGCACTGATATGGCGGCACTGATGGGCACCGATGAGATGGCACTGATGGACATCGATGAGGTAGTACTGACGGGCACAGATGAGGTGGCACTGATTGGCGGCGCTGGTATGCGGCACTGATGGGCACACATAGGCGGCACTGATGGGCACACATAGGCGGCACTGATGGGCACACATGGGCGGCACTGATGGGCACACTTGGGCGGCGCTGATGGGCACTCATGGGCGGCACTGATGGGCACTCATGGGCGGCACTGGGCACTCATGGGCGGCACTTATGGGTGGCACAGATGGGCACTGGGCATGGATGGGCACTGTGGGGTGGCACTGATGGACACTGGGGTGGCACTGATGGACACTGTGGGGCAGCACTGATCTACCCATGTTGCCAGTCAGCGCCCATTTGTGGGCACTGATTGGCATCTTTTTTATTTTTTAAAGCTTTTTTTTTTTCAATACTTTTTTTTTTTTTTAAGACTTTTTTTTTTATTTGCCCTTCCCTGGTGGTCCAGGGTGGGCCTCCCTGGTGGTCCAGTGTGGCGATCCGAGGGGGGGCTGCGCTGATAAACAATCAGCGCCAACCCCCCCTGGCAGGAGAGCCGCCGATCGGCTCTCCTCTACTCATGTCTATCAGACGCGAGTGAGGAAGAGCCATCAACGGCTCTTCCTGTTTACATCGTGATCAGCTGTGACTGGACACGGCTGATCACGTGGTAAAGTCTCCGCCGGAGGCTCTTTACCGAGATCGGAGATGCAGGGTGTCAGACTGACACCCCGCATCACCACGGGCGCGCGCGGCATGAAATTTTGCAGGACGTCCATGGACGTCCAGTCAGGATTTCAAAACCACTTCCCGGACGTAAATCGGCTATAGGCCGGGCGGGAAGTGGTTAAATCTGTAATTATTTTTTCATGTTCATGTGTTGAATATGTGTCCATGGGTGCCGGTCTAGTTCTTTTTGTGCTGTAATCATTCTTTGAATCTACCATAGGGCTCACTTCCAGCACCGTGTACAAAAACCACATGATGTGGAGCTGTAAAGTGTCTCCGCCAACGCCACTCGACAAATGCGGGACACAAAAAATATTTGCTGTTGCAAAGGCGTGCATAGTGTCGTAAACCTGAAAATCTACTAAAGGAAATTGATGAACAAGAATAATTTAAATGTTGTATTCTCTGTACAAAGTAGGAGTCTGGAAATAGGACTTTGGTGTTTTATCTCTTGTATTCTCAACAAAGAATTCCTTTCATACCAAACTTGGTTCTTTGGAAATATTTGAATTAACACAGGGAGGCTCTGTTTATAAAACTATGCTTTTCTTCTAACAACTGCATAGAATTTATATAATTTTAACACAAAATAGATCCATGCGTATACAATAGTCTGCCTGCTTGATACATACTGCAAAGCTATTTAAAAAAAATATATACATTTTCACCTAAGTAACAAATGCTGTTTATCATACTGGAGAGAAGAATGTCGTCAATGTATTCTTACGTTGTAACAGTTCTAAAAAAGTATGAGCTTGTGACAATACGGTTAATATTATGAAGCTATGCCTCAAAATATTTTTTTTTTTATTACAGGTACTTATATAGCGCTGTTAATTTATGAAGCGCTTTACATATATATTGCACAGTCACATCAGTGAAGATAGATCTAAGCTTCCCAAATGAAATCTTTGGTCACAACATACACTTTTATTTTATAACATCAGCATTGTAATACAAGCAATGATTATATTGCACGGGCGCACAGGCACGCGCAATTGCGGTAACGGAGCATGGGCGCGCGCAATCGCGGCACTTTGACACCCGTGCACAAGCGGTAACGGCGTGCGGGCACGTGCGGACGCCATCTTGGCACCAAATATGACTATTTAAGGGAGCTGGCCCTGGGGGGTCTTGCTGTTCGGTCTACAGTGTGTCCTGAGCCAAACCTGATACCCGTTATCCGTTACCTGCCTGTTCCTGAGACCCGGCTTGCCCCTGACTACCCTTGATCTCTGCCTGCCCTGACCTCGGCTTGTCTGACCACGTTTCTGCCTGTTCCACTGATCTGTCTGCTGCCCGCCAGTTCCCAACCCGGCTTGAACCATGATTTCGCTCCTGCACTGACCCTGCACCTGATCCGCCCACCTGTGTATGACCCGGCCTGTCTGAACCTGCTACTGTCTTTCTGTACTACGATACACCTCCCTCAGTGCTGATCCCGGCTTCCTGCATCTAGCTCCAGTCACCTGCTGTCCTGTCTTCCTCAGTACCGCTGACACCACTCCGAAGTGCACAGGATTCCAGCTCAGCCCAGCACCAGCGTTCTCACCAGGCGCTTGTGCGACTCTGCGCTCTCGGGTTCCCTGTTCTCCCTATCAGGGCCTCCGGAGTGAGAGGAGCAAGAGTAGCCATTTCCTGCACATCAGGCTCCACCACCAGGTACGTGACAGTGTGCAGGGGGAGTCCTCGAAGTGAAGATATCCAGAATCTTCAGCTACAATGGGGCCCAAAGGTGTTGCTGTGCAATGGTGACCAGCAAAGGTGAATAGTGTAAGCAAAGCGATTCCCAGCTGAGGGTCTTTGACGTAGAAATGATAGGATAAAGGTGTCTGCATGCAGTGTCTTTGAAAATAATACTAAGGGTGAGCTTCTGCCCACTCACCAATCCTGAGGATACCAAGGCTCAGGGAGATAGGGTGTACTGGAACAGGCTCTTGAAGGATCTGCAACCAGTTGAAGATGCCTGGCTGTGCACCCGACAACCCAGAGATTCAGCAGTGTCTCTGTGTGGGTGAAGATGAGAGTCACTGAATGGTCAAACATTCCCATAGACACACTCCTAAACCTTGTGGACGGGCTTCTTAGAAGAGTTGAAGCTGTTATAGCTGCAAAGTGTGGGCCAACTCAATATTGAACTCTACAGACTAAATCTGGGATGCTATTAAAGTTCAGGTGCGTGTAAAGGCAGGTGTCCCAATACTTTCGGTAATATAGTGTATGTGTGAATGGACACATACGCTGACATGCAGGAGCATTTAGAGGCAGGAAAAAGAATGGCAGACGCCCCTAACAGCCATGTTAAAAAGTCCAGTGGGCATGAGGCCAAAGAAAAGGAAATGCCTAAATGCATGTTTTATGTATCCTTTGTGAGCTTGCTCACATTGTAGCTGTTTTGAGGAGCTTGGCATGCAGTTCTGACACTCAGTAATGACAGATCCAAAAGAATGTCCTGAGCTACATGTCACATATGGGGGCAGGGCAGGGCTGGACTCGGACAAAAATTTGGCCCTGGACTTCATCCAGACCGGCCCACTTTAATTCAATAAAATGCTGCCCAAAAAAAATCACGCCCACCAAAAGGCCCCTACATCCATTATTGTATATCATGAGAGAGTGAGAGAGAGGGCAATGAGAGGGAGGGTTGAGGGAAAGGGGGTGAGAGGGGGTGGGTGAGAGAGGGGGGTGAGTGTAAGAAAAAGAGAGTGAGTGTAAATGAGAGGGGGTGAGTGTAGGACCCCTTTTTACACTGAGACTTTTTTTAGGCACTTTTGGGCTAAAAAAAAAACCCTCCCCCAGAGAATCCAATGGTACCCAGAATCCACCCAGAAGTTTTTCAGGATGAAGAGAATAGTGGAGGTCATCTTCCTTGTACTCAACTGGTATCTGTTCCAGTGGCAGGTCTACTTTACAGGGCATGGCTGCCAACTTCCAGGTTCTTACAGCACTGCAGCCTAGCCCCCCAACAGCAACCTGCCTCATCATGGGTCATTGAATCTATATATCATGTGAAGTCAGGAATTGTTTATAATTACATTATTCTGATAAAAATGGCCCTTTAAGGAGAAGGATGATCTGATAGAAGCTGTCCTAATGACATCATTGTCTTTTTATATCTCAGATGCTCAGGTGCTGGAGGAAATTACAAATTCCCTCTGCAAGAAGGTGTTATAAAGGCAATGCACAGGGGAGAATTATAGGTGTGAGTCTGTGCTTTTATGAGCTCACAGGTTTGAAGAACATTTTTCGGTGCCCTGTCCTTTTTTACAGGAATATTTCAAGGGTTATTGCCTATAAAGAATTTAATAACTTATATAATTGAATATAATTTTTTTTTTTTACTCTGGTATTGCTGAAATTGGAAGCCCATATGCAGTCCCCTTTGTTCCTGCAGGTTATAAATATGGTTCTGTTAGCCTTTCTGTAGCCCCCAACTTTGACACAATTAGATACATTCCCTTTGCAGGTTCCTAAGGGTTACGTTCTAATTGTGATCACCTCAGCAATGTGTGTCTCAGAGCTGGCGGTCCTTTCCTGTTGTAAACCTTGCCTGGTACTGCGCATGAATAAAGTTGTTCTGGGGTGCAACCCCTCTTTTCTTCCCCAGGTTGGTCTTTTTTTCCCCACTTTAATCAGAATATTGTCTTCCCCTATAACCCTCCCAGAAACATTCTAAAGCAAAATTTGCTTCAATCTTCGGATGGGGTGTGTTCCACCTGAGGTTACTTCACGGCTACAGTTTCCCCTTTAGAGAATTTCATTCCCTCCTTATTCTCTATAATGCCCCCCCAGAGGCCTTTTCATCTTTTGTTCAACAATTGCTAGATGGATTACACAAACAATTTCTAACGTCTATAGTCTGAAGGACAGGGTTCCGTCTTTTCCTGTTAAAGTGGTTGTAAAGGCTAAAGGTCTTTTACCTTCATGCATTCTGTGCTTCAAGGCAAATAACCTGTGTGCTGCAGCCCCAGCTCCCTTAATACTTACTTAAGCCCCATCTTGATCCAGCGATGTGCATAAGACCAGTGGCTCTCCTTGTTCTCTTCCTTCTCATTGGCTGAGATAGGAACCATTGGCTTCCCCTACTGTTAATCACAGCTAGTGAGCCAACAAGGAGAGAGCGAGGCAGGGCTGAATGGACACACAAAGCATTGGCTTGGTAGCGAGCTTACTCGGGTGCCCCTATAGCAAGGTCCTTGTTTCAGGGGGCACTCAGCAGGAGGGAGGAGCGAGGAGCACTGGTGGGGGACCCGAGAAGAGTAGGATTGGAGCTGCCCTGTGCAAAACCACTGCACAGAGTAGGTAAGTATGACATGTTTGGTATTTAAAAAAAAGAAAAATCTGCCTTTAATATCACCTTTAGTCTAGGTTCACACATGTCCGGTTACGATTTGCAGTCCGGTGCAGTTTTGTTCACCAGTTCAGGTGCATATTTTTACTTGAATTCACACCTATACCCGACCCAAATGACAGGTCCCTCTCTGCTCACTAAGCGGGGAGGAGCTTGTCGAGCGCCGCTGTCTCCTATGGAGAGATCTGATGAAAACGGATAGCATGTCCGATTTCATCAGATCTCACCCGATCCGCCATGGACGGATGGCGACGTATCGCCATACGTCTGATTTTAGCGGATCGGAACGGGTGGGATGTCAGTGGACATGTCACCGCTGACATCCAATGCTCTATAGACTTGGAGCGGCCGTTCAGTTCCACCCAAGGCTGGACTGGGACAAAAATGTGGCCCTGTACTTCATCCAGACTGGCCCACTTTGACAGGTCTCTCCCACGGCGGCCGGACAATCCAGCCCACCCCCCCCACCGGCCAGCCAACCCCGATGGCCACCCAAGCCCCCCTCCCCCTTCACTAGCCATTAGCCTAGGAAGGAAAGACAAGGGGATCGAGTGCCGAGGAAGCGTATGTCACAGCTGTGTGTAGCCGCTGTCCTTACGGATCGTATGATGAGCTTCTCAGTGCGACTCCCGAGGAGCATGTCTGTATTCAGTCACGCTGAAGTTAACTAGCGAGGGAGAGGAGGTGAACGTTGCGGGGAGGGAGAGGAGGTGAACGCTGCGGGGAGGGAGAGACAGAGGAGCAGAGGGGGGCGGCGGTCTGCTGTCACTGAAGCCGGCCCACTGAGCCATCGGCCCACCGGGAAACTCCCTGTAGTCCCAATGGCCAGTCCATCCCTGGGTCCACCGACAAAACTGACAGGCGGACCTGAACGCTCTGACCGTGTGAGAGGGGCCTTAGGCTTACTTTACCAGATTTGCTAGTACTTCGACTTTTCAGTACCAGGCATCTTTTCTTAGTTTCGAAAGGCCACCAATGGTCCTCTGTTTACATGTTTGTTTATTTTCAAATAGTGGATGTTCAGACCTTTCCTAATGCCAGCTTCTACCACAAGATTCATCGGGCGAATCTGGCCAAATTGAAGATTCCATAATTCAACAAGAAAAAATGCGGAGGGAGAACAAGTGAAGTACAAGGAGCTGGATTTTGGACTGTGACTGGAGGATGATCTTTTGAAATTCCGAAGGGAATTGAAAACTGTACTTTTTGTGCAAGCTTTTGGAGTCACCGAATTTTAATGGGGTGTGCCGGATAGGTTTTTTTTACGATGTGTGTTATTATTTTGGTATGTTGTTTTTTTTTTTTTTTAATCGTTTAATGTCAGTGGGGTAGAGTCAGGTAGCAATTACGCCTGCGTATCCATAGATACGCAGCGTAATTGCTTAGTTGCGCCGGCGTATCTACTTTCTGTATTCAGAAAGCTAGATACGCCGACTTTAGCCTCTTATGCCGTTGTATCTTAGTCTCTTATGCCGTTGTATCTTAGGGTGCATTCTTACGCTGGCCGCTAGGTGGCGTTCCCGTAGTTGTCAGCGTACAGTATGCAAATTGCATACTTACGCCGATTCACAAACGTACGTGCACCCGGCGTTCGATTTTTACGTCGTTTGCGTACGTCGTTTTCGTCGTAAGGCTGCTCCTGCTATTAGGAGGGGCAGCCAATGTTAAGTATGGACGTCGTTCCCACGTTGTGATTTTCAAAATTTACATCGTTTGCTTAAGTCGTTCGTGAATGGCGCTGGACGCCATTTACGTTCACGTCGAAGCAAATGACGTCCTTGCGACGTCATTTGCCGCAATGCACGTCGAAAAATTTTAGGGACGGCGCATGCGCGGTACGTTCGACGCGGGAACGCGCCTAATTTAAATGATCCACGCCCCCTAGGGGATCATTTAAACTACGCGCGCTTACGCCGGCCCCTTTTACGCTACGCCTCCGCAACTTTACAGGCAAGTGCTTTGTGAATCAAGCACTTGCCAGTAAAACTTGCGGAGGCGTAACGTAAATTTCTTATGTTACGCCAACGCAGTTTTGCACGCCCCTACCTGAATCTACCCCAATGTCTTTTATCATGCGCATCGAGGCCTTAGGGTAAGACTGCGTAGGTTAAGCACTAATAAATAAATAAATAAATAAAAGCTGCACTTTGAAATTTGAGAATTCTCTTTTTTTTCTGTAGGTATCTTTGCATTTGATTGCCAATCCCTTCCACTCTGCATTTGAATAAATTATGGATATCCCATTGTCTATGAATAAGGTTGTGTGTCCTGCACTGTACAATCAATTAAATAGTCATTTTGACTAGCTTGGAAATCTAACAAAGACTCATGGTTGTAATTATAATTTTTTTTACAATTGTTTTCCTTCAGTGATAATTCTTCCTTTATTTTGTCGACAATCGTAACCACACCTCTAAATAGAGTCTAACTTATCCTACATGTACCACATTTGCTGGAATATCTAACTCTACTTACTCATCCTATCCCCTCTCCACCTAAATAATGTGATTTGTTATTACCCTGATGATAATTTTGTTTACATTTCTTTCTTTTAAGTCATTCGGGGAAAAAAAGCATAAAACTGCAACGTATCCCATGATAGTTCAGGAATTTTCTTCTGGGCTATCTCTCTCACACTTTCTCAATATACCATTGCACAAGATCTGTGGTATGGCAACTTTTTAGACTGATACACTAACTGATTGTAGAAGTGTCCTCAACACATTTCATGCAACTGAAAAAAAAAAAATTCCTGCATTGCATCTATATCAAACATATTCTCCTAATTTATTAACCATTGCGTATCAATGTTCAAGTATCCAAAAACAATCACTACTTTATTATAAAAAAAATGTTCTCCAGTTTTAGACTTATTTGGATGCATGGTGCATTATGTGTGCTTACATGCACACAACACAATCCGTTTCTGAATTGCTCAAGGCTTAAGATTCTGCCCACTTGACCAATGAGAATAATTAGGTAATTTTATTTACCGTATTTATCGCCATATACCGCTCCGGCGTATAGCGCGCACCCCAAGCTGAGAAGGGAAGTTTAGGGAAAAAACGTACATTTTGGATGTCTTGCCCGGCGTCCATTGGCGGCCTTGTCCGGCGTCCGTCTGCGGTCTTGCGCAGGGTCTGTCCAGCCTTGTCGGTGTCCGTCTGCTGTCTTGCCCGGCGTCTATCGGTGGCCTTATCCGGCGTCCGTCTGCGGCGTTGCGCGGGGTCCGTCGAGCCTTGTGGGTGTCCGTCTGCGGCTTTGGAGGTGTCCAGCCGCACCTTGCCCGGGGTTGCGTTCCGTTGTGTGTTTGAATTTGGCGCGCTGTGCAGAGCCGGATTTCCTGCGCTCTCGGCTTCTCTCGGCTCCTCTCGCGTGGCTGCGAGCAGAGCCGAGCGTGACCGAGCCTAGCCGAGTGCGCAATGTCCGAGACAGCGGGGATCGGCGTAAATGCGGTACATTTAAGAACTATGGGCCAGATTCACCAAAGAGATACGACGGTGTTTCTCCTGATACGCCGTCGTATCTCTGTTTCTATCTATGCGACTGATTCATAGAATCAGTTACGCATAGATAGCCAGAAGATCCGACAGGTGTAATTGTTTTACACTGTCGGATCTTAGGATGCAGTACTGCGGCCGCCGCTGGGGGGAGTTTGCGTAGTAAACCAGCGTCGGGTATGCAAATTAGGAGTTACGGCGATCCACAAAGATTTTTTCCGTCGTTACGGCGTTGCAAGTGTTAGATTTCCGTCGCAAAGATAGTACACCTTTAACATGGTGTAAAAGTACTCCACCATGTTAAAGTATGCCTGTCTGTCCCGCGTCGCTTTTGAATTTTTTTTAAATCTTTTATTCTTCCCGGCGTAAATCTTTTTTCACGTCGCGATTCCCAAAACGTTGGCGCGTTGTAATTTCGCGCAAAGCACGTTGGGAAATTTGCGACGGGAGCATGCGCAGTACGTCCGGCGCGGGAGCGCGCCTAATTTAAATGGTACCCGCCCCATTTGAATTGGACCGCCTTGCGCCGGACCTGTTTACGATACACTGCTGCAAATTTCCAGGTAAGTGCTTTGTGGATCGGGCACTAAATCGGTTACGTTACGCTGCGCCCGCTGTACGTGAATCTGGCCCTATGTTGGCGGTAATTATTTATGTCCACATATAATATGGAAACATATGGATATCATCTGTGCTTTAAAAGATAGTTTTCCATTAGTTTTTTGTCTTTCTTAGTAGTCAACACTAGTATTTCCTTCCGTTGGTTCTGTACACAGCTCACGTCATGCCAATTGTTTAAGGTACATAGCTTACAGTACAGTGTTCCTAATTACCGTATTTATCGGTGTATAACACGAACCCTAACTTTAAGAGGGAAGTTTCAGGGAAAAAAACTTTCCACAGTCCCCTGTGTATAACATGCAGGCACAGTTTACCCTCTATTTTCAGGGTAAAAAAGTGAGTGTTACACGCCAATAAATACAGTAATTGTTACAATTTTATTGATTATTTTGTGTATTTTGCACCTTGAGTTATACTTTACATGCATTTTATACATTGCATTTTTTAACTTACATAACTCTTAATACTTGTAAATAATTAATTTTAATATTAAGTATTACTTATTGAAAACGTACAATGTATTAGTATTATGATCTATGAAAGTGATAAGATTAACCCCACTTTAACCACTTAAAGCGGAGCTCCACCCTAAAACGGAACATCCGCTCATCGGAACCGTCCTCCCCTCCGGTGTCACATTTGACACCTTTCGGGGGGAGGGGGGTGCAGATACCTGTCAAAGACAGGTATTTGCACCCACTTCCGTGAGTCCTCACTGCGGGGAGTCTGCGGGTAGTGCGTCACTTCCCACCCCCGCCCGTTATGTTCTGGGAAACACTTGGCTCCCAGAACACAACGGGGACCAGTGAGGACGGCGCTGTGAAGCCGGAGAGATTCACTTCCTGATTCCCTTACCGAGGATGGCGGTGGGGGCAGCAGAGTGACGAGTGATTGCTCGTCCTCTGCTGCCGACGGCGCTGGACTCCAGGACAGGTAAGCTGCAGTATTTGTAGCTGCTGGCTTTTAATATTTTTTTCCGGCAGGAAATACGCTTTAAGCCCCGGACCATTATGCGGGTAAAGGACCTGGCCCCTTTTTGTAATTCAGCACTGCGTCGCTTTAACTGACAATTGCGCGGTCGTGCGACGTGGCTCCCAAACAAAATTGGCGTCCTTTTTTTCCCCACAAATAGAGCTTTCTTTTGGTGGTATTTGATCACCTCTGGTATTTTTATGCGCTATAAACAAACAGAGCGACAATTTAAAAAAAAAATCTATATTTTTAACTTTTTGCTATAATAAATATTCCCCAAAAAAATATTTCACTCAGTTTAGGCCGATACGTATTCTTCTACATATTTTTGGTAAAAAAAAATCGCAATAAGCGTTTATTGATTGGTTTGAGCAAAATTTATAGCGTCTACCAAATAGGGCATGGGTCTTCAAACTACGGCCCTTCAGTTGTTCAGGAACTACATTTCCCATCATGCCTAGTCATGTCTGGGAATGTCAGTGTGTTACAATGCCTCATGGGATGTGTAGTTCTACAAAAGCTGTAGGGCCGTAGTTTGAGGATCCCTGAAATAGTGGATAGTTTTATTGCATTTTTATTAATATTTTTTTTTTCTAGTAATGGCGGCGATCAGCGATTTTTATCGTGACTGGGACATTATGGCGGACACATCGGACACTTTTGACACTATTTTGGGACCAGTGCTATAAAAATGCACTGGTTACTGTAAAAATGACACTGGCAGTGAAGGGGTTAACCAGGAGGGGGCGCTGTACTGGTTAAGTGTGCCCTAAGGGAGTGTTCTTACTGTGGGGGGGGCGTGGCTGTGCGTGTGATGTCACTGATCGTCGTTCCCTAACACAGGGAACAGACGATCAGTGACAGCCACACTAGGAAGCGCAAGGAGAGGTTTGTTTACGCTTACCTCTCCCCGTTCTTCCTCTCTCTGACCCGATCGCGAGGATGGTCACGGAGAAGAGGACACACGACTGGGATCTTAAAGGGGACGTACATGTACACCCTTGTGCCCAGCAGTGCCATTTTGTTGACGTATATCGTCGTGCGGCAGTCCTCAAGCGGTACAGTGCCTTGAAAAAGTATTCATACCCTCTTTTAATTTTTTTCATAAATTTTCTACACATTTTCTACAACCAAAAATGTAAAATTTTATGTGATAGACCAACACAAAGTGGCACATAATTGTAAAGTGGAAAGAAAAATTATAAATGTTTTTTTATTTGAAAGTGGTTTAGTAGAACCAATTGCCTTCAGAAGTCACCTACTTAGTAAATAGAGTCCACCTGTGTGTCATTTTATCTATAAATACAGGTGTTCTGTGAAGCCCTCAGAGGTATCTTATAAAACCTTAGTGAACAAACAGCACCATGAAGGCCATGAACCCACCAGACAGGTCAGGGATAAAGTTGTGGAGAAGTTTAAAGCAGGGTTAAGTTATAAAAAAAAATCCCAATCTTTGAACATCTCACCAATCACTGTTCAATCCATCATCTGAAAATGGAAAGAGTATGGCACAACTGCAAACCTACCAAGACATGGCCGTCCACCTAAACTGACAGGCCGGGCAAAGAGAGCAATAATCAGAGAAGCAGCCAAGAGGCCCATGATAACTCTGGAGGAGCTGCAGAGATCCACAGCTCAGGTGGGAGAATCTGTCCACAGGATAACTATTAGTCGTGCACTCCACAAATCTGGCCTTTATGGAAGAGCGCCAAAAGAAAGTCATTGTTGAAAGAAAGCCATAAGAAGTCCCATTTGCAGCTTGTGAACAAAATAAAAATGTGAGGGACACAGCAAACATGTGGATGACGGTGCTCTGGTCAGATGAGACCAAAATTTTACTTTTTGGCCTAAAATGAAAACGCTATGCGTGACGGAAAACTAACACTGCACATCACCCTGAACACACCATCCCCACTGTGAAACATGGTGGTGGCAGCATCATATTGTGGGGATGCTTTTCTTCAGCAGGAACAGGGAAGCTGGCAGAGTTAATGGGAAGATGGATGGAGCCAAATACAGGGCTATCTTAGAAAAAAACCTGTTAGTCTGCAAAAGACTTGCAACTTGGGGAATGAGAGCTGCAGAGCTGGAGGTGTGTCTCTGTGTAAATCCAGGAAGTGACAGGCAGCAGCTTCAGCAAATCAGTAAAAATGGTTGCTGCCAGACTCAGTGGAGGTAGATTTCTGCAGTATATTTAGCAAGTATACAATCAAAGTATATATAAAATAATATGCAAAGTGGTTGGAGGGAAGCTTCAGAATGGCAAAGATGTTTTTATCACAAATGATGTGAGCAGCAGGACCGTCTTAATAGCATCATGGGCCCCTGGGCAAAGTACTGCTCTGGGGCCCCTATAATGATGACAGTGCAGGTAAACAGACATTAAGTAGGTAGGAGGCAAACTGCCTCCCCTTTGCATCCATCACTCTCAGTGCCATCATGTGGCCCCCAATTTCATGGGATCATGGGCTCAAGGACCAGCTTCTTTGGGGAAAGTGTAGGGGCCCCCCCATGCAACTGGGGCCCCTGGGCAGTGCCCAGGTGTGCCCTCTCATTAAGACAGCCCTGGTGAGCAGACGGCAGTTCCTCTTTAAGCATTCGCTTCTGAGTGCCATTCAGGGAACACTTTGGGTTGATTTACTAAAATTGTAAAGTACAAACTCTGGATAGAAACCAATCAGCTTTCAGGTATTTTTTTGTCAATGTTTAATTGAACAAGCTGAAGTTAGAAGCTGATTTTTGCATTTTCTCAATAAAAGCAAAGCGCGTTGTGATTGGATAAGGAGGAGAGGTGGGGTGATGATGTCACAATCCCACAGTAACCCCACAGACGTGGCACATACATACTTACATAGGCTCACGGTGGACCAATGTAACTACCGTATTTATCGCGGTATAACGCGCTCCCGCGTATACCGCGCACCCCTAAAGTTGACCCGAAACCTGTGGAAAAAAAGTTTTTTTGGTACTTACAGTTTTTGTGTCTTGCACGGCGTCCATCGGCGGCCTCGTCGGGTCCAGCGTCCTTCTGCGGCTTTGGGTGTCCTCTTCGTCGGGTCCGGCGTCCTTCTGCGGCTTCGGGTGTTCTCTTCGTCGGGTCTGGCGTCTGTCTGCGGCTTCGGGTGTCCTCTTTGTCGGGTCCGGCGTCCTTCTGCGGCGTCCTCGCGTCCTCCCCGCTCGTTTCCCGCGCCGAGTTTGAATACTGCGCCGACATATACAGAGCGCAGTACACTCGTGTATTGTCGGCAATGCTCGGCTACCCGCGCTGACGTCCTGTACGTCCAGGACGTGAGCGCGGAAGGAGCCGAGACTGCCCGACTATACCCGAGTGTACTGCGCTCGGTATATGTCGGCGCAGTATTCAAAACCTGGCGCGGGAAAGCGGGTATCGGCGTATACCGCGCACCCACGATTTTGCCCTGATTTTCAGGGCAAAAAAGTGCGCGGTATACGCCGATAAATACGGTATGTAAAAATTGTCATACCTAAACTTCAGCTTTAGGTGCACTTTTTAATCGCCTGTAATATTTTCTGCAAACATTGGCCCAGATTCAGTAAGCAATTGCGCCTGCGTAACCATAGTTACGCAGCGCAATTGCTGACTTGCGCCGGCGTAACGAGTTCTCCTGATTCAGAGAACTCGTTACGCCGACTGCAGCCTAAAATCTGCGTGACATAAGGTTCTTATGCCTCGCAGATTCTAGGCTGCATTCTTGCGATGACCGCTAGGGGACGCTCCCATTGTGGTCAGCGTATAGTATGCAAATTGCATACTTACGCCGATTCACAATGTTGCGCACCCCCTGCGTACGCAAGTTACGTCGTTTCCGTACGGCGTGTTTAGCGTAAGGCTGCCCCTTCTAATAGCAGGGGCAGCCAATGCTAAACTATACCCGGCGTTCCCGCGTCTCAACGTTAGAATTTAACGTCGTTTGCGTAAGTGAATCGTGAATGGCGCTGGACGACATTCACGTTCACTTTGAAGCAAATGACGTCCTTGCGACGTCATTTGCCGCAATGCACGTCGGGAAAGAGATAGGGGAGAGATTTGGGGATTTCTCCATAAAGACGTATTATTCCAAGCAGCTGCAATCAATGGCCCGGATTCATAAAGAATTGCGCTCTATTTGCGGAGGCGCAGGGCAACCATTTTGCCCTGCGCCCCCGCAAATATTTTGCGCTGCCCTCGATTCACGGAGCAGTAGCTCCGTAAATTGCGAGGGCGCACCGGCAAAATTGCCCGGCGTAAGCGCGCCTAATTTAAATGATTCCCGCCCCCGGCGGGATCATTTACATTGCGCGCGCTTACGCCGGGCAATTTTGCTGGTGCGCCTCGCAATTTACGGAGCTACTGCTCCGTGAATCGAGGGCAGCGCAAAATATTTGCGGGGGCGCAGGGCAAAATCGTTGCCCTGCGCCTCCGCAAATAGAGCGCAATTCTTTATGAATCCGGGCCATTGATTGCAGCTGCTTGGAATAATACGTCTCTATGGAGAAATCCCCAAATCTCTCCACTATCTCTTGTTTATAATAGGGATCCAGTTACAAAACAAGCTGGATTTAATTTACAGTAGCGTTCTGTCCTTGTTAAGGCTCCATTATTGTAAGAGATGAACCCTAAGCAGGAACATTTCAAATTAAACTATAATATGCACTTTACCTCCACTCTGCTAGATGTTTTTTTTTTTTAATGGTTCTTGATACAAGCCAGATGCTGTGCTTTATTGGATTAATTTTTACATCTGATCAAAAAAAGCAGTGGGCTGTGACTTTTCACAACAGTCCAAAAAGCCATTATTGTAAGTTCCTGTTCAAGTGTTTGTGTTGTTTGTTCACCGTCCCTTGCCGATTTAAAAAGATGAAGGGAGTGTCCCAAAACTATTGTCTGGCAATAGAGATCTAAGCGGAAATAACTGCAGATTAACTGGCTCCCATATTTAAATCTGCAGCTGCACAATAAAAAGGCTCCTCTGTTGGTGTAACATATGCTCCATGAGCAATAATACCAGAATATTGTCAAAAGAGAAACACTGTATGGGTAACCACCAGGGGACTGCTAGTAGGTCAGCTCTTTAAGAGAAAAAGACAAAAGCGGTTCTTTAAAAAAAAAAAAAGAAGGACAAACAAAACCGCAAAAATGTCAGTTACGGGCGGCAAACTTTATTTGCCATAACACATTTTCTTTATTATGAGCATTTCTGGGACATTGCCCTGTCCACTTGTGTTGCCAAGTGTACATACTTGAATTAAAGTGACACTAAGGGCCAGATCCACGTACCTCCGCGCATTTTTCCGTCCGGCGTAGCGTATCTCAGATACACTACGCCGCCGTAACTTTCAGCGTATTTTCCGTATCCTGAAAGAATTTGCGCCGTAAGTTACGGCGGCGTAGTGTAACTGTGTCGGCGTAAGGGCGCGCAATTCAAATGGATGAGATGGGGGCGTGTTTTATGTTAATACGTCTTGACCCGACGTAAATGACTTTTTTTCTAAACGACGCATGCGCCGTCCGTGGGGGTATCCCAGATGCGCATGCTCCAAATTAACCCGCAACAAGCCAATGCTTTCGACGTGAACATCATTCTACGCAAAGCCCTATTCGCGAACGTTTTACGCAAACAACGTACATGACGGAAAATTCGACACTGGCCCGACGTCCATACTTAACATTGGCTACGCCTCATATAGCAGGGGTGACGTTACGCCGAAAAAAGCCTTACGGAAACGACGTAATTTTTTTTAAAAAATAATAAACATATCATACTTACCTCCACTGTGCAGCTCGTGGCCCCGATCCACCTGTTCTGGGGTCCCGTGGCTCCTCCCCACATTAGATAACCCCCTCTGGGAAGTTCTCTCCCGAAGGGGATACCTTGCGGGCGCCCATTGGCGTCCATAGACGGCAAGTGTATGACTCGGCCCCGTCCCCACAGAGCCCGCATCATTGGATTTGATTGACAGCAGCGGGAGCCAATGGCTGCGCTGCTATCAATCTATCCAATCAAAGCCGGGACTCCATAGAGAGGACGGCGGGGACACGCCCACGGAAATTCAGGCTCAGGTAAGCACTGCAAGGTGTTTTTTCACCTTAGTGCATAGGATGCATTAAAGCGGGGTTCTGGGCTTAATTTTTTCTTTATTTTTTGCAAGCTAAAATTAATCACATTTAATAGTCCCTAAAACATATTAATAGCTCCCCAGTCATTCCAGATTTAATTGCAAACACTTGCCTTATATCCTCCATCTCATGTTGTGGTCGTATCCATCATATGTGTGGGCATTTGAAGCCCAGTTCCTTTTTCTTCCTGGTTTTCAGGGAGAGGTGCATGCTGGGCGATTTTTAGGCACAGTAATGCCCAGAGACTCCTGGTAAATGAGTGTCATAATTTCCCAGGAGGCAATGGGGTCTTAGGACAGGAAGTTGAACCACCTAGGACCAGGGCTGGACTGGGACAGAAATTTGGCCCTGGACTTCATCCAGACTGGCCCACTTTGACAGGTCTCTCCCATGGCGGCCGGACAACTTCCGCACCCCCCTCCCCGGCCACCCAAGCCCCCTCTCCCCCTTCACTAGCCGTTCTACTTTATTAGAGTAGAACGGCTGGTACTGGTACTCTTATAGGCCGTACCAGTGGGGAAGCTAGACATTTTTTCACCCGGGGAAAATAATCAGTTTGGTGCCCCCCTTATGGGACACGATTAGGCAGAAGTGAGAAACTCCCAGGCCATAGCTGTTGAGTCAGCTGTCTGTCCCCTCCCCTCATGCTCCTCTGTCATCCCCCCTGCTCCTCTGGTCCTCCCCCTGCTTCTTTGTTTTCCCCAGGTGAGCTCTGCGGGGAGGAAGAGACAGAGGAGCTGAGGGGGGCGGCAGTCCGCTGTCACTAAAAGAGGCCCACTGAGCCATCGGCCCACCGGGAAACTCCCTGTAGTCCCAATGGCCAGTCCATCCCTGCCTAGGACCAGGAACTTGGCAGATTACGAAATGTGCCTAGTAACAGCCAGATAGAAGTGAGTAAAAAAAGTTTTTTTTTTTTTCTTCATTTTTATTTTTTTTTTACATTAAAGGCAAGCTGTTAATAGAAAGATCATTTTTAGGGTGGAACTCCGCTTTAAGGTGAAAAAATACGTATTTACAACCCCTTTCATTTATTAGGGAAACTATATGGTGTTGGTTCAGTTTTTATTTTATTAAAGCCTAATGCAAAAACAAAAAAAAACGTGGATTATTTTCCGACAGAATTTTGGCTCAAACTTGTGTTGCATACACACGGTCACACAAATGTTGTCTGAAATTACTAATATAAATTTTTTTTGGATAAAAATGACATAAATCTTTACCAAAAATATGTAGAAGAATACATATCGGCCTAAACTGAGACATTTACTGTTCCCTCAAAATAACTCAACACACAGTCATTAATGTCTAAACCGCTGGCAACAAAAAAGTACACCCCTAAGTAAAAATGTCCAAATTGGGCCCAAAGTGTCAATATTTTGTGTGGCCACCATTATTGGGCATGGAGTTCACCAGAGCTTCACAGGTTGCCTCTAGAGTCCTCTTACACTCCTCCATGATGACATCACGGAGCTGGTGGATGTTATAGACCTTGCGCTCCTCCACCTCCCATTTGAGGATGTCCCACCCACAGATGCTCAATAGGGTTTAGGTCTGGAGACATGCTTGGTCAGTCCATCAACTTTCCCCATCAGCTTCTTTAGCAAGGCAGTGGTCATCTTGGTGGTGTGTTTGGGGTCGTTATCATGTTGAAATACTGCCCTGCGGCCCAGTCTCTGAAGGGAGGGGATCATGCTCTGCTTCAGTATGTCACAGTACATGTTGGCATTCGTGGTTCCCTCAATGAACTGTAGCTCCCCAGTGCCGGCAGCACTCATGCAGCCCCAGACCATGACACTCCCACCACCGTGCGTGACTGTAGGCAAGACACACTTGTCTTTGTATTCCATACCTGGTTGCTTCCACACATACTTGACACCATGTGAAACAAATACGTTTATTTGGGTCTTATCAGCCCACAGGACATGGTTCCACAGGACATGGTATTCAGCAAACTGTTTGCAGGCTTTCTTGCACATCATCGTTAGAAGAGGAGATGCAGACCAATTTGAAGCAGGCGTATGGTCTGAGCACTGACAGGCTGACCCCCCCTCCCCCCACCCCTTCAACCTCTGCAGCAATGCTGGCAGCACTCATACGTCTATTTCCTAAAATATGATGCTGAGCATGTGCACTCAACTTCTTTGGTCGACCATGGTGAGGCCTATTCTGAGTGGAACCTGTCCTGTTAAACCGCTGTATGGTCTTTGGCCACCATGCTGCAGCTCAGTTTTAGGGTCTCGGCAATCTTCTTATAGCCTAGGCCATCTTTATGTAGAGCAAAAAAAATATTTTTTCAGAGCCTCAGAGAGTTCTTTGCCATGAGGTGCCATGTTGAACTTTCAGTGACCAGTATGAGAGAGTGAGAGCGATAACACCAAATTTAACGCACCTGCTCCCCATTCACACCTGAGACCTGATAACACTAACGAGTCACATGACACTGGGAGGGAAAATGGCTAATTTGGACATTTTCACTTAAGGGTGTACTCACTTTTGTTGCCAGCGGTTTAGACATTAGTGTGTTGAGTTATTTTGAGGGGGACAGCAAATTTACACTGTTATACAAGCTGTACACTCACTACTTTACATTGTAGCAAAGTGTCATTTCTTTGGTGTTGTCACATGAAAAGATTCTCAATTGGACGACCCTAAACATACAGCCAGAGCTACAATGGAATGGTTTAGATCAAAGCATATTCATGTGTTAGAATGGCCCAGTCAAAGTCCTGACCTCAATCCAATTGAGAATCTGTGGCAAGACTTGAAAATTGCTGTTCACAGACACTCTCCATCCAATCTGACAGAGCTTGAGCTATATTGCAAAGAAGAATGGGCAATAATATCACTCTCTAAATGTGCTGTTAGAGACATCCCCAAAAAGACTTGCAGCTGTAATTGCAGTGAAAGGAGGTTCTACAAAGTATTGACTCATGTGCCACTTTGTGTTGGTCTATCACATAAAATCCCAATAGAATACATTTATGTTTTTGGTTGTAACATGAGAAAATGTGGAACATTTGTATGAATACTTTTCAAGACACTGTGGCCCCGATTCACGTAGATGGGCGCAAAATTGTGCGGGCGTAACGTATCTCATTTACGTTACGCTGCCGCAAGTTTTTTCAGGCAAGTGCTTTATTCACAAAGCACTTGCCTGTAAAGTTGTGGCGCGTAGCGTAAATCACCCGGCAGAATTTAAATTCGGGGGCGTGTTTCATTTAAATGAAGCGCTTCCCTGCGCCGAACGAACTGCGCATGCGCCGTCCCTAAAATATCCCAGTGTACATTGCTCCAAATGACGTCGCAAGGACGTCATTGGTTTCGACGTGAACGTAAATGACGTCCAGCCCCATTCACGGACGACTTACGCAAACGACGTAAATTTTTAAATTTTCGACACGGGAACGACGGCCATACTTAACATTGGCTGCGCCTCATAGACCCAGGGGCAACTTTACGCCGGGAAAAGCCTAACGTAAACGTCGTAACTTTACTGCGTCGGCCGCGTGTACGTTCTGGAATTTGCGTATCTAGCTAATTTGCATACTCGACACGAAAATCGACGGAAGCGCCAGCTAGCGGGCGAAAAAAATTGCAGTTTAGATCCGACGGCGTAAGAGACTTACGCCTGTCGGATCTAATGAATATCTATGCGAAACTGATTCTAAGAATCAGTCGCATAGATACGACAGCGCTACGCAGAGAAATGACGGCGTATCTGGAGATGCGCCGTCGTATCTCTTTTGAGAATCTGGGCCTGTGTATATAGTATACTGGATACTAAATACAGTGCTTTGTAACTATGAATGTATCATTATATTTAAATGAAATGTGCATATTTTTCCAGCTACGATAAAGTGACCTTTTGTACTTGATATACATTTTAAATGTATTCATTATCTGGGGATTAAGCAGTTATTAAATTCCTCTGTTGATTCCATAGCAGTTCTGAGGCCATAACCACGCAAATGGAAATGATTTTTTCTCAGCACAGACTATTTTAATCCTGTGATATCATCATGCCACCTTCACAAATTCAAACTGTGATTACAAAAAATAGATGTTCCCAAAGCTTCCCACACAAAGTGACAAAACAATTCTTCACAGCCCTGGTAGGTGCCTTCATCTCATGGAGATTTTATACAAATTCATTTCAAAAGATCATTGTACACTAGGGGGAGGGATACTATTTGATTCCCATGTTCTCAGGAAGACATGGAGACCTACCTGTAGGGCCAGGACAATGGGTGGGCAGGAGGAACAGTTGCCATGGGCACTATGGTATCATGTGAGGTGGAGGGGCATCACCAGAAGATTGGGGGGAGGGGAATTGTTCTGGAAGGGGCAATTTGGGGGCAAGAATTGCTCTAGGAGGGGAAATTTGGGTCTGTGTGCTAAGAGTGGTGATTTAGTGGGAATTGTGTTGGGGGGGATGGGGGAAGAGGATTTATGCTAAGAGGGGGAGGTTTGTACTAGAAGAGATGATATGGTAGAGGGGGAGGGGAATTGTGCTAGGAGGGGAAATAGATTTGGGGGAGGGGGGGGGGGGGTTGTGCTAGTAGGGATGTATGGGGAGGACTTGTGCTAGGAGAGTACATATTTGTTTGGGGGTGATTTGAGCTAGAAGGAAGATGGGGGGGGGGGGGTTGTGCTAGTAGGGGGGATTTAGGGTATAGGTGGGAGAGGATGTGTACTGTAAAATTTGAACAATTTGAAAGGAAGAGGATTTATGCTAGAAGGGGTCTTTTTTTTGGGGGGGGTGGCATTTCTGCTGGGGGGAATTTGAGCAGGGGAAGCAGATTTGTACTGGGAGGAGGGAGGACTTATGCTTAGAGGATAAGCATGCAGATTAGTGCTAGTTTTTCTTTTTTCTTGGGAGGGGGGGGGGTTGCTCCTGGGCTCTAGAAGACCTTGTCCCAGGACTGCATTTAGTTCATTTTATAGCTACAGACATGTTTGTTTTTATTAATTTCTCATTTCTATTACATTTTGCATTTGAAGCAGGGTGGTTAAAAATAGATAAAAAAAAGAAAAGAAAAAAGAAAAATCAGATTTTTTTTTATTTACTGTAAATCAGATTTGATTTGATTTAAATCAGATTTTTTTGATTTTTATCAAATTTATTTTAATAAAATGCTTTTAGAGTAAACATCTATCTAAGGTTAGTTTTCTATTTAATTGGTTTGTGTGAAAGTTTGTGTGAAAGTTGTAGCGTCTACAAACTATAGTATATATTCTGGAATTTGTATTTATTTATTTTTTTATACTAGTAACGGCGGCGACCAGCGACTTATAGTGAGACTATGATGGTGCAGTGGACAATTTGACACTAACTGGCTGGGAGGTGCACTAACTATCTTTCACTGACATCACCAGTGACAATAATACAATGATCAGTGATAATACTATACACTGTCACTGTACTAATAACACTGGCTGGTAAGAGAATAACATCTTGGGTTAATCAAGGGGTTCAGTGTGTGCCTAACAAGTATTAATGTGTGGATTACGTGCTGATTTTTACTAAATATCTGTTTGCTTTGCAGGGAGAAGAAACAAACAGATTGTTCCCTCAGAGTCAACACAGGGCCCTGGGCTGTGATTGGACACAGGCGATCATCAGGTTTCAGTAATAAATCATTGGCTGAAACCCAGTGGCGGCTGGTGCTCAACATTTTTGGGGGGCGCAAACGAAAAAAATTGCAGCCTCACTGTGCCCATCAAATGCAGCAACTGTGCCATCAATTGTCACCACTGTGCCATGCCATCAAATGCAGTCACTGTGCTATCAATTGTCACCACTGTGCCATGCCATCAAACGTAGCCACTGTGGCATCAATTGTCACCACTGTGCCATGCCATCAAACGCAGCCACTGTGCCATCAATTGTCACCACTGTGCCATGCCATCAAACGCAGCCACTATGCCATCAATTGTCACCACTGTGCCATGCCATCAAATGCAGCCACTGTGCCATCAATTGTCACCACTGTGCCATGCCATCAAACGCAGCCACTGTGCTATCAATTATCACCACTGTGCCATGCCATCAAATGCAGTTACTATGCCATAAATTCGCACCACTGTGCCATGCCATCAAACGCAGTCACTGTGCTATGCCATCAAACGCAGCCACTGTGCCATGCCATAAAACGCAGTCACTGTGCCATCAATTGTCACCACTGTGCCATGCCATCAAACGTAGCCACTGTGCCCCTCAATTGTCGCCACTGTGCCAATTGTCATCACTGTGCCCTTTAATTGTCGCCACTGTGCCCATTGTTGCCACTGTGCATGTCACTGTGCCCTTTAATTGTTGCCACTGTACCCATTGTCACCACTGAGCCCTTGATGCCACTGTGCATGTCACTGTGCCCTTTAATTTTGCCACTGTGCCCATTGTCACCACTGTGCCCATTGTTGCCACTGAGCATGTCACTGTGCCCTTTAATTGTTGCCACTGTGCCCATTGTCACCACTGTGTCCTTTGTCACCACTGTACCCTTTGTCGCTTCTGTGCCCATTGTCGTCGATGTGCCCTGTAAAATGCACTTACCTTTCTGCTTCCACGTCCCTCAATGTCTTCTCCCGTCCTCGATGACGCTTCAGCCAATCAGGTTACCGATAACCAGAATTGGCAAACCTGATTGGCTGAGACGGCCGTCAGTCTTATCCGGGAGACGAGGGCTGTACTCGGAAAGCCTATCAGAGCCGCTGCAGTATGCAACGATCGGAAGCCTGTCAATCAGATAGGAACACCCAGTCCCGCACAAGACATACCCGGAAGCGGCGGTGAAAGTCGCTATGTACGGGAAAAAAAACAAAAAAAACAGCCGATTGTCATTAGGACAACTCGGCTGAATGTAATGTTAAAAATTTATTTTTGGGTGAACTCCCGCTTTAAATAAAGTGAAACAAATGTCAAAACTCATTCTTTGAGAACTGATTGGCTGCTCACCCACAGAGATGAGATTCTCAGACATAGCTGTGCGATGAACAGGTACACTTAAAGAAAAAAAATGACTTCCAGTTAAGTATGGTCTGACTTTGTATTTCCAGCCATTCACATTTCAACAGGTCTGCCAAACCAAAAACGTGAGTTGCGGAATAACGTGTTTGTGAGGTCTATTTGGACGTGATTTCTTGGTTACAAAAGCTTTGTAGCTGTGCTACAGTGTAAACCTGAAACAAGAAACCCCGTTTTCGGCCTTATACTGAGGGAAGCTTCCAGATGTTACTGAACAAATACAGCAAAGACTGGAGCCGGTTCTGAGTCATAGGGTGTAACCATTCATTGTAGAGATACTAGATAAACTGAAACATTCCAAGAGGGGCTCTTCATTTTTACAGGGCCATTCAGCAGCCATGTTGGCTTCATATCTCAATGTGTCTTCCATAGTAAATACTTGGAATCCCTCACCAGATTTTCCTCACAGGAAATTGGTTGCAGTTGCTTGTGAAGTCTAATGCCGCGTACACACGGTCGTTTTTTGTGATAAAAAAAAAACGTAATTTTTTAGCATGAAAAAAAACAACGTTTTTCAAACTTCATTTTAAAAAACGACGTTGCCTACACACCATTGTTTTTTCAAAATGCTCTAGCAAAGCGTGGTTACGTTCAGCACGTACGGCGGCACTCTGTTCCATTCAAGCTTGCGTCATAACTTGCTTCTGAGCATGCACGGTTTTAAAAACGTTGTTTTAAACGTCGTTTTAGCTACACACGGTCATTTTTTATGACACAAAAAACAACGTTTTGAAAAACGACATAAAAAATTGAAGCATGCTGTAGTTTTTCTGAAGACATAAAACAACGTTTTCCCCACACACGGTCATTTTAAATTACGTTTTTAAAAATTTTGTTTTTTTTCATCACAAAAAACGACCGTGTGTATGCGGCATTACTCTCAAAGCCTTCCATATACAGTGGAACCTTGGTTTACGAGTGTTTTTGAAAGATGAGCAACTTTGGGCCAGATTCACAGAATAAGTACGCCGGAGTATCTGCTGATACTCCGGCGTACGTTCAAATTTGCC
Organism: Rana temporaria; assembly: GCF_905171775.1. Classification (NCBI taxonomy): domain Eukaryota; kingdom Metazoa; phylum Chordata; class Amphibia; order Anura; family Ranidae; genus Rana; species Rana temporaria. The sequence continues at coordinate 50,551,747 of NC_053493.1, forward strand.
GCGTCGTATCTTAATTTGTAATTCACAAAAAAGATACGACGGCATTTGGCTAAGATCCGACAGGCGTACGCCTTCGGATCTTAGGATGCAATACTTCGGCCGCCGCTGGGTGGAGTTCGCGTCGTTTTCCAGCGTCGGGTATGCAAATTAGCTGTTTACGGCGATCCACGAAGGTACGCGCGTTCGTTATGTCGTCGCTAGTCGGTTTTTCCCGTCGCAAACATAAGCCTGCTTTTTCATGGCTTACATTTAGACCAGCCATGTTAAAGTATGGCCTTCGTTCCCGCGTCGAATTTAAAAATTATTTTTTTGCGTAAGACGTCCGGGAATACGAAACGACGTAACGCACGTCGCCGTTCAAAACATTACGTCTGGGCGACGTCATTTCGCGCAAAGCACGGCGGGAAATTTTCACACGGAGCATGCGCAGAACGTTCGACGCGGGAGCGCGCCTAATTTAAATGACACACACCCCATTTGAATTAGGCGGGCTTGCGCCAGACAGATTTACGTTACGCCGCCGCAGATTTACGGAGTAACGTAAAGGGGATACGTTACGCCGCCGCAATTTTTCATGAATCTAGCCCTTTGTTTTTTTAAATCCTGACTCAGTTTGTGAGTGTTGTCTCGCAAAATGAGCAGGATTCAAGCCTCTGTGTGCAGTACCGCATTTGGCCAGAGGTGCAGGGGTGCCAGTGACACTCGAAACGGTTCGGAGCCGTTCGGAAATACTCAGTTCCTGAGTGTTTGCAAGCCTTTCCGAGGGTTTCCGAGTTCAGCCGAGCTATATCCAAGTATATCTGAATCTCTCCGACGCCCCCCCCCCCCACCTCTGGCCACTGGCAGTATTGCATGCAATAGAAGTCAGTGCAGAACGAATTATCTTTGTTTCCATTGACTTCTATGGGGAAACTTGCTTTGATATGCGAGTGCTTTAGATTACAAGCATTCTCCTGGAACGGATTATGCTCGTAATCCAAGGATCCACTGTACTATGAAGCAACTACAGAAAAACACGTTATAACTTTGTATTCTTTCTAAAGTAAAAACTGAAATTGTGCCTCGAATTTCTCTCCACCTATTACCACCATGTTTATGATCTGTCTAAAAAGTTTGGTGAATGGTATCAGAAAACATACAAAACAGAAGATACAAACAAATTACCTTCAAAATAATTGGCATCATTAACAAGACATTTTGGCAACATTCATAAAGCTTCCGGAAACTGTCGGCAAAGTCCTCTTTAGGAATCGATTGCAGAACCACTGTCACACTTTCTTGGATTGCCGCCACATCCGCAAAACCTTTGCCTTTTTATGTCTTGTCATTGTCCTGACTTTTGCAGGTGACTCTTTTTGGATCGTGGGGAAGATGGTGAATGTCATTCCATCGATTTCCGCTTGGATTCCGGGTTAAACTGGTAGCCCCAGGTCTCAACCCTGTGATAATGGTTCGCAGAAAGAATACAGTTGTACTCATAAGTTTACATGTCCTGGCAGAATTTATGATTTCTTGACCATTTTTCGGAGAATATGAATGATAACACAAACATTTTTCTTTTACTCGTGGTTAGGCCCCATTCACACCTAAGCGACAAAACGCCCGACGCGGGACGCTTCTGTCGCTTGAGGGGAGAATTCCCATTGCCGTCTATGGAGATGGTTCACATCTCATAGACGCGCAACGCCTGTCGCCTGAAAAAAAGTCCCGGACCCTTTTTTTCACGCGACAGGCGCGTTTTCCCATAGACAGCAATGGGAATACTTTAGAAAAAAAAAAAAAAAAAAAAGATACATTTGTAATCGCGGCAAATCTGCCGCTACACGCGTACGCGGCTGTCGCTTAGGTGTGAATGCAGCCTAAGGCCCCATACACACGAGAGGATTTATCCGCAGATACGGTCCAGCGGACCGTTTCCACGGATAAATCCTCTCAAAGAAATCCGCTGATTTCGATGGGATGGAGTGTACACACCATCCCATTGAAATCCGCGCGGAAATCCTCTGCCGATGACGTGTCGCGCCGTCGCCGCGATTATGACGCGGCGACGGGCGCGACGCTGTCATATAAGGAATTCCACGCATGCGTCAAATCATTACGACGCGTGCGGGGAATCCCTTTGGACGGATGGATCCGGTAAGTCTGTACAGACGAGCGGATCCATCCGTTGGAATGGATTCCAGCAGATGGATATGTTGTGCAGCACAACAAATATTCGATCTGCTGGAATCCATCCCAGAGGAGATTTCTCCGCGGAAACAGATCCGCTGGCGTGTACACACCATAGGATCTATCCGCAGAAACCCATTTGCTGGGATTTATCTGCGGATAGATTCTATCGTGTGTACGGGGCCTAAGTGTTTTCCCCTTTTAATATCAATGACAGCTTGAAGTCTTTTGTGGATGAGGCTCTTTATCTTCTCAGATGGTAAAGCTGCCCATTCCTCTTGACAAAAAGCCTTCAGTTCCTGTAAATTCTTGGGTTGTCTTGCATGAGATCTCCCCAGAGTGGCTCAATGATATTGAGGTCAGGAGACTGAGAAGGCCACTCCAGAACCTTCACTTTATTCTGCTGTAGCCAATGACAGGTCGCCTTGTGTTTTGGATCATTGTCATGTTGGAATGTCCAAGTACGTCCCGCGCGCAGCTTCCTGGCTGATGAATGCAAATGTTCCTCCAGTATTTTTTGATAAACACTGCTTTCATCTTGCCATAAATTTTGACCAAATTTCCTGTGACTCTGTAGCTCACACATCCCCAAAACATCAGCGATCCACCTCCGTGTTTCACAGTAGGAATGCTGTCTGCTGTGACTTATCTGCAGTTCCTGCACTGTCAAACTTGCTGCATTTTTCGACGTTTAGGTCACGCTTTTAAAAACACAGTGCGTGCAAGAACTGCAGGTAAGTAGCATGGTGCAAAAGCAGAATGGATTTCAAGGCAACTGTATTTTTAAAATGCTGAATGCACCTTTTTTTCTGCAGGAAACGAAGGCATGGCAGCCCATTCAAATCAATGGGCTGCTGTGCCTGCACAAATGAGGGCCGCCAAAACACATACATGTGAACCAGCCAGTCCCAAAATAAGGGGGGCCCAAAAAAAATGTTTGCCCAGGGCCCAAACCATATTAAAGACGGCCCTGGGTGTAGCAATGGGCAGAGAGTCCATCCAGAATTTGGAGTGTTAATATGTGGTCACACCATTTAACTACCAACTGTCCCTGATTTCGAGGGACTGTCCCTGATTTGGAGAAATGTCCCTCTGTCCCTCATTCCTCCTCATTTGTCCCTCATTTTGGTCTGATCTATATAGATGTATATAAAATGCACTTTTTATCTATCAAAAAGTGTTCCCCAGAGCTAAACCTTTCATATGATTTCTAAATTGCTGCATTTGTAAATTCCAAAAGCCAGTATAAAGGAATAGTAGTTGTAAAAAAAGCAGGTTTAACCAATATATTTTTTGTACAATTCTCCTTTAAGAAGGCATGTCAAGGGGTGTGTCCTATGCCTGCATACTTTTGCGGATAGGTGTTCCTCATTCCCATCTCAAAAAGTTGTGAGGTATGTGGCTTTAGCACCTGATAGTTTAAATACAATACAAGCTATTGGGATTTGAGCACAGGCATATCTTTTCTCTGTGTCACAAGACTGGCCGAACACATCCTAGGCATACAGGACAGTTCCTATGGCCCAGATTCAGAAAGGACTTACGACGGCACAGCGCCATGTACGCCGTCGTAAGTCCTAATCCGACCCGTCGTATCTATGCGACTGATTCTTAGAATCAGTTACGCATAGATATCCATTAGATCCGACAGGCGTAAGTCTCTTACGCCGTCGGATCTTAACTGCAATTTTTTTTTTTACCGCTAGGTGGCGCTTCCGTCGAATTACGCGTCTAGTATGCAAATTAGCTAGATACGCGAATTCCCGAACGTACGCGCGACCGACGCAGTAAAGTTACGACGTTTACGTTAGGCCTTTCCCGGCGTATAGTTGCCCCTGCTATATGAGGTGCAGCCAATGTTAAGTATGGCCGTCGTTCCCGTGTCAAAATTTGAAAAAGTTACGTCGTTTGCGTAAGTCGTCCGTGAATGGGGCTGGACGTCATTTACGTTCACGTCGAAACCAATGACGTCCTTGCGGCGTACTTTGGAGCAATGCACACTGGGAAATTCCACGGACGGCGCATGCGCCATTCCGCAAAAACGCCAATCACGTTGGGTCATAGTAGTTTTACATAAAAAACGCCCCCGTGATCCAAATTTGAATTAGGCGGGCTTACGCCGACCGGTTTACGCTACGCCGCCGCAACTTATGGAGCAAGTGCTTTGAGAATACAGCACTTGCCTGTGTAAGTTGCGGAGGCGTAACGTAAATCAGATACGTTACGCCCGCACAATTTTATGCGGCTGTACGTGAATCTGCCCCTGAATATGTATCTGGTTGTCTGGAGTTCATCTTCTTGTAGAAGAGATGTGGTGCATCTCATACAATCTGCTCAGATGAATTTATGTCTTTTTACATCCTATTGTTCCACGCTTGACTGATAACAGTTAACAATGTAATACCTTTTGGTTGAAATGTAAAGCCATTTATTTCTCGAGAAATTCTATTATTTGAAATGGAAAAAGTGATCCAGGCCTGCTGGCCGGAGTAAATGGAGCAGTTGCCTTTCTCTGTGAATCACATTGTGCCTCTCCATCCAGCACTAATAAGATTTCAGTGGCAGCTCCAGCTTATAATGAAGTCCTTATGATGTAACGACAGAAACAATTTCTAACAACAGAGGCCAGCCATGAAGGCACAGCGGTAACTTCTGTGCAATCGGCCAAGACAATCGTCCGGCGCAAGAGGCCAACTTCACCTACAAAAGTGACATTTCATTCTTGGGTGGGGAGCAGCGAGGTTAAATAATCATCAGACTGTCTATATTTCTTAGAGACCGTAGTGGAGACATTTTCATGCAGTATCTGCTCCTCCCATGTAATCAGTCATCGTAGGTGGACTCCACAATTACTTGTTTATACTACATTATGGAAAATGTAGGAAGTAGAATGACACCATCATTTGGCCATGGAATGGCTACAGAAGCTGGGTGGGGCTGGGAATTCCAGTGGAGATGTCATATACAGTATATACTGTATATACTCATACATAAATATATATATACATATATAGAGAGAGAGAGAGAGAGAGAGCACATAACGAAACGATCTTAATTCTGTGAAATTTGGGGAGAATCTAGAGATATAGTTTAAAGTTTGCCAAAATGTAAAAAAAAATATCTAAACCCATCCTGGAATGCGGTGGCTGGATTTGTTTTCTTAAAGCGGAACTTCATTCTCTCAATTAATATTTACAATTTTAATCCTTATGCTGCTAGCATTAGTAAGTACATAGGAAGGTATTTACTTGTTTTAAAGAATATGTAAAAGTTTGTTTTAAAAAAAGCAAAAAAAACAACCATGTCATACTTAGTTCCTCTGTGCACTTGGTTTTGCACAGAGTGGCCCCGATACTACTCTTCTAGGGTCCCTCAGTGGTGCTCCTGGCCCCTCCTCTTCTCGAGTGCCCCGTTGGAGAGCCGCTCTTCCTCGCGGAACTCGTGCGGGTACGCTCTCGTGTCCTGCTGCGGCATCCATTGACACAGACAGCAGGACTCGGCCCCACCCCCCGTCTCCCGTCCCATTGGATTTGATTGACAGCAGTGGGAGCCAATGGCTGTGCTGCTATCAATCTATCCAATCAGGACCCAAGACAGCGGCTGGAGCAGGTGTGCTTGTCCCCGTCGCTGGAAAACCGGGTTCAGGTAAGTAAAAGGGGGGCTCTGGGGGGGCTGTTGCATTACAGGAGGTTTTTCACCTTAATGCATAGAATGTGAAAAGGGTTTACAACCCCTTTAAACTTTTTATTTTTTCCTTTCTTCACTTACGTCCTGGTTTCTAGGTCTAGGCCAACAAAATGTCATAGAGCTTCAGGAGGGTAGGAGGGACTTTCTCGGCTAAGCACACCCTCCTACCTGAGCTAAGGGCAGATGGATCCCAGGAAGTAAATGCTACATGAATCGCCTAGTAAATCCACGTGGACAATGACATTAAAGTGCAAAGTGACATAAATTAGAGTGTACTTGTGCCAATCACAAAAAAGTCTTGATAAAGCATATAATCAAATGTTGAAAAAGTCCTCTGAACAGTAACAGATGACTGTCTTTCTTCTGTGCAGAGAAAGTACAAGATAGTTTCTCGTTTTGGGTGAAACACACTTTCCAAAACACTTGTGCATGCACATTCACATTGATGTATGGTGTAAGGTGATAGTCTCTTCTGTGCCGTGCACTAAGGTGATAGATGGCTTCTTACCTCACGGCTGTAAGGTAACAGCATGTATGTAATAATCACAGGTGATTCCTCTGTATATCCTGCTGGTAACTGGACTCTTATGTGTGTGCTTTCACTATGGAGGTAAGAGTCTGCTCCTTTTGCGATCAAATTCAGCTATGATTTCCACAGTGTCGTTTGTGACTCCCGTGACTCAGGTGCAGATAGGGTAGCAGAGGGGAGAAGAAGGGGATCCCAGAATAGTGTAATATTTTTTTACAGCTTCATTTATTGAATACAACAAACAATTCAGGTACTCACATTATATGGTATCATTCAGTTTAAAAACCCACAAGCTCCGAGCTTGCCAGTGTCACGTCCGATGCCTCTGTATCCCTACGTGTGTCGTCAGGGTCAATCTATAATAAAATGCACATGACAGCCTCAATAAACAATGGATAGTGTGGAGTCCCAGAAAAAAAGAAAAGAAGGGAGGACGCACCGACCTAGTGCATTACCACTTACATTTTTATTAAAAACAGAATAAAAACAATGGTCTTACTCACGAAAGCGTACATCCTGTCACGAGTAGCCGAAAGAAGCCGAACGTTGGTGCGGCTCTATACGGCGCCTGCGCACCGACGTTCGGCTACTTTCGTAAAATCGTGACGCGATGTATGCGACCGTCGGAAGCCTGTCAATCAAATAGGAACGCCCAGTCCCGCAGCCCATACCCGGAAGCGGCGGAGAAGATCTATCTCTAAAACGGTAAGTACTGCTTCGATTTTAAAAAAAACACCCGATTCCCCTTGAAAAAATGAGCCTCAATCTAAAGTTAAAAATTAACTTTTTGGGTGAACCTCCTTTAAGTAAGTGCTTTTCAGACAGCTAAGAACTGGACCTCATGGCAAATGCCAGTGGAAACTCAGACATTTTGACGGCTTACGCGTTTCTGGGGCGTACCCCCTTCCTCAGAGCCTAAGTGTGGCGTCCTGACACCAGCTTCCGTGGAAAAGAAGTACATGCACACTCGTCACCACTTTGAGGGAGGCAAGCCTGCTTACCAGAACCTATTGACTGTTATAGAGGGGTCAACAGCAGCAAATTAGGAATCTAGGGCTAGATGAAACAGCCAAAATCCCACTCAGATTCTCGCATCATCCGTCACTGCAGGTCACTATGATATGCAGGTCTTATGGTCATCACCCAAGGAGATCTACGTTTTAAACCAATATGGACAACACCATCGATAGTACCTTAGAGGGATGCAAATGAAAAAACCATAGTGCAATACGTTTAAGAAGCTAAAAAACACTATTCATTCAGGGGATTACACACAAACAAATTTCAAAGATGGCGGCAGCAAGTAGCGTGCTTACATCATAATATCTTTTTTTTTTTTTTTTTTAACAACAAGGTGCTTTATTCAGAAAAAATGTTACATACAAAATATCACAGATCACACATTGTCAATACCATACATTACATTACGAACACAGGGGAAAAAAAAGATAGAAGCACACAGTAAAGAACTCATATATATAATAACAGTAACTGCAGCCTGACTTGCCCAAGTCAGACAGTCTACAACCTAATACAAGTAACATAATAACAGAGCAGCCTGCAGGTCCCCTTCAGAAGAAGAATGCACACAATCCCATCATATCAGCAGCTGGGGAGTACCGACGACAGGTGCGGGGGGAGAGAGGGCCGAAAGGCTACCCCTCAGACCAGGAGAACTTACATCATAATATCTAGTCCCAACTTACGTGTTTCGTCATATTCTGACATCTACAGAGGTGCCTCTGAAGATGTCAAAATATGATGAAAAATGCGCAAGGCGGGACTGGATCTTATGACGTAAGCACACATTTCTTTGGGACTCAATTCAAGGAATCTCAATACTGGGTTCCTGGGTCTGCACACCTGCTGTGGCCATTACGAGGGCCTTTAACTCAACTCTTATAACTTTATAACATGGAGAATGTAAAAAGAGGTGCAGGAACACAAAACACAGACAAGAACAGCCATAACTCCTAGGTGGCCCGGAACCTGGAAATTAATTGGGAATTATGGCAGAAGGATATTGCCGTTGAAATATCGCAGACACATAGGAATGTGGGGGCTGACTTAAAGTAGAACTACGTATAGGCAAAACTCTTTTTTTCATTTTGGATAGAGTAAGGGACGGCTATAAACCCTGTCAGATTTTAAAAAAATTGTTGCCATTTGTGTCCTATTGCAGAGATTGTACTTCACTTCCTGTCCCATATCAAAACAGGAAGTGAGAGGAAATGCCTGAAAATTAAGGGAATTCCTAGGGGACCCCCAGGTCACCAGAACTAGTGTTCCTATTGGAAGATATTCCCTCTATTACTTTTCTGGGGACAACCCAAAATCTGTGATTTTCTTTTACTTTCATTTTTGGTGATAATGGACGCTCCTTAACGGGGCACAGACAGTATTGAAAACTGACAAGCATTCTAATCCCTCTCCACTCTATCCAAAACTAAAAAAAGTTTTGCCTTTAGTTTTACTTTAACCAGCAAATTGCCACTTCTAATGAATATATCACTTTTTAATGGACTACATCTTGAACAGTAAAGACTAAAAAATTACCATTTTGCTGTAAAAATCGAAATATGGCACCAATTCTATAACCAGTCATGTGAGCCAAGTGGTTTTATTCAATGCAATAGGGTCACTTCTTAGGCCCTTTTCACACAATAAGCCTGCTCAGATCCGCCTGTCCATTTTTCAGGCGGATCTGAGCGGGCCACCCATTGACTCCTATGGGCAGGCAGATGTCAGTGGAGATGTGTCCACTGACACCTGTCTGCCATCCGGTCCGCTCAAGACAGACATATGGCGATACGTCTGCCAACCGTCTTTGCGCTTCGGATGAGATCTAATGAAAAAGGACATCTGTTTTTGTCCGATCTCCCCACAGGAATCAGCAGGGCTCTGACAGGTCCCTCCCCGCTCAGTGAGCAGAGACGGATCTGTCATCCGCCGGCTCAGCTGAGATCAACAGAGCGATCTCCTGCTGAGCTGGCGGACTCCGCTGAGCGGATCCGCCCCGTGTGTAAGGGGCCTTATTTTGTCTCGATCCCCTAAGCCCCTTCCCCAGAGACCATGCTTGTCATAGGTCCAATCATTTACAGCGGTTGTTTTAAAAAAAAATAAAACCTTGGATTGCGAGTAACTTGGTCTGCGAGTGTTTTAAAAGACGAGCAACATTTTTTAATACATTTTAACTTGATAAACTAGCGAGGTCTTGCAATATGAGTGATCAGACTTGTGAGACCCCAAGTCGCGTGACATGTGAAATGCCATTTTAGTCAATAAGAGCTGTCTTAATTAGCACTACGGAAGTCACTCCGACTTTAGAAAAGGTTCCTGTCCTACTTCAAGGTGACTTCTATCCGACTTGTGCCCCTAGACTTCAATGGAAGTTTCCTCCAAGTCGGATCCTCATCTTAATTGATGTGATTTGGATCCAACATTATAGGAAGATTGCACAGGCATTCCTGAAGATGCTTCAAAGTTGAGCTGAAGTCCCGCCGAAGTTGCCTGGCAAAGTAGCTCTGTAAGTCGCGTGACTGTCAAGTCACGGCAATGTGAACCGAGACTGAAGCCCTGTACACACGGGCGAGAATCCCGTTGGATAAAAACCGTTGGTTTTCTCAACGGGATTCCTGGAAAGATTTTCTTGCCAAGCCCTGTGTACAGACGCACATTCAAAAGAACCGCCGTTCTTTTGAATGGCAAGAACGCGGTGACATCATCAACTACAACGAGCATGCGCTCATCACATTCGATGCCGTCGCCGCCATCTTGCTTCACCCTACCTATGCCTTGGAAGCTACCGCGCATGTGTGGAAGTCTCATCGAGCATGCACGGGTTTCCATGGAGGCAGGTAAGCATACACATGCTTGGGTTTCTCGGCAGGAAAACACTGCCGAGAATCCCGACAAGAAAATAGAGAGCAGGTTCTGTATTTTTCTCGTTGAGATTCCCGGCAGTTTTCTCTACAAAAAAAAATACACACGAGCGGTTTTCTCGGCAAAAAGCTCTGCCAGCAGTTTCCTTGCCTGTTTCTTGCCGAGAAAACCGGTCGTGTGTACGAGGCTTGAGTGTAGCAATATGGTTACATTTAGGGTTGTCCCGATACCGATACTAGTATCGGTATCGGGACCGATTCCGAGTATTTGCGGGAGTACTCGTACTCCCGCAAATACCCCCGATACCGAAATAGAATACTCCCCCCCCCCCGCCGCCACCATTACGCCACATCCCGCCGCATCCCCACTGCCGCCGACTGGTTAATACGCGCGGGGAACATTACAGCTTTCATTTTAAAAGCTGTAATGTTTCGTGCCGCGTATAGACACTCCCCCTTGCTCGGGTGAACTGTCCAATCCCGAGCAGGGGGGAGTGTCTATACGCAGCGCGGCGCGAATCATTACAGCTATTCAAAGCTGTAATGTTCCCCACGCATATTAACCAGTCGGCGGCAGCGGGATGCAGGTAAGGGGGACATGGCTGGATATGGGGGGAGACAATGGCTGCATATGGGGGACATGGCTGGATATGGGGGGAGACATGGCTGCATATGGGGGACATGGCTGGATATGGGGGGGAGACATGGCTGCATATGGGGGGACATGGCTGGATATGGGGGGAGACATGGCTGCATATGAGGGACATGGCTGGATATGGGGGGAGACATGGCTGGATATGGGGGGAGACATGGCTGCATATGGGGGACATGGCTGGATATGGGGGGGAGACATGGCTGCATGGGGGGGGATATGGGGGGAGACATGGCTGCATATGGGGGGGAGACATGGCTGCATATAGGGGACATGGCTGGATATGGGGGGAGACATGGCTGCATATGGGGGGACATGGCTGCATGGGGGGGCACATGGCTGAATATGGGGGGACATGGCTGGATATGGGGGGCGGCATGGCTGCATATGGGGGGACATGGCTGGATATGGGGGGAGACATGGCTGGATATGGGGGGAGACATGGCTGCATCTGTGGGGGGACATGGCTGCATTTGTGGGGGGACATGGCTGCATTTTGGGACACATTTTTAAAAAAGTATCGGTATTCGGTATCGGCGAGTACTTGAAAAAAAGTATCGGAACTCGTACTCAGTCCTAAAAAAGTGGTTTTCGGGACAACCCTAGTTACATTTATGGACTAGAGACTGAAGGACTTATGAATAAATGGCTGTGTTACGAATAATCTGAGTTTCCATTATTATTTTTGTTTCCAGAACAAATTATGCTCGCAAACCAACGTTTTTCTGTATTGTAGTCTACCATTATTGTTTTATGACATCATAGAAGTAGGTAGTTAGACAGGCTTGCTTTTTCTTACAATTTGCCATTGAGTATTCTGAGACGGGGGGGGGGAGTGATCTGAGACCATCTTTCAGCGTCCTGTGATTTGGACATTTCATTCAGGAGTAGAGAATCCTCAGCTTTTGACAAATTCCCAGACTATGACATGGACACTGACTATAGATAATACCTGCTTTGATCACCCACTCTGCTCAGGAGTGACCGGTGGACAAATGTTGGCCCTTCATTAGTCAGGGTGTTGATAGCTGACTTTCACAGCTGATCACCCAGCTGCAAATTCACAATATCTCAGCAGAGCGTCAGCTATCTGCAGGTAACACGCTGAAAGGAAACATTGCAGAACAACAGTGCGTTACTTCTAGAATCAATAGTCTTATTTTTTCCTCAGCATTCTCTGTGTTTCTATAGCTGATTGATTCATTGTTCACATTGCTTCCTGTAACGTTGAGCAAATACTCTGTTTTGCTCTCTATTTATTGACCGCTAGTTGAACCTTTACCGTGAAGTCATGAGGTAACACATGACTATGTGGGCACAGCAACACATTCTTCTTTGTAAAAATATTCAATGTTGGTAAGTACAAAATGCACAACATTCCAAACAACTCAATATGAAACAGGGTTAAAGACGAGAAAATGGGACTTTCATTATGCGCTAAAACTTCCCCAAAGAAACTACAGGGTGATCGACGGCAGTCGGATGGTTTTGAGAAAAACCATTTTCAACTTGAAATGGATTTATTTTTACCCATAACATTTGAGTTACTTATTTAGTTATGAAAAATAGTGTCATTTAACCACCATACGTCGGCACAATGGCAGTGGTGGGCAAATGGGCGTACATCTCAGTGACAGTGCCCGCGGGCCCCACAAACTCTAAGTTCACCTGCAGCCCGCGGTCGTGTCACAGAGAGGCAGATTGGGGAGATGCATATGTAAACAAGGCATTTCCCTGTTCTGCCTAGTGACAGGACAGAGATCTACTGCTCCCTGTCATCGGGAGCAGTGATCTCTGTCATGTCACTGGTAGCCCATCCCCCCCGCAGTTAGAATCACTCCCTAGGACACACTTAACCCATTGATCTGCCCCTAGTGTTTAACCCCTTCCCTACCAGTGTCATTTACACAGTAATCAGTGCATTTTTATAGCACTGATCGCTGTATAAATGACAATGGTCCCAAAATAGTGTCAAAAGTGTCCGATGTGTCCGCCGCAATATCGCAGTCAGATAAAAATAGCAGATCGCCGCCATTACTAATGAAAATAATTAGGGCTGTGACTGATTAAAATTTTTGTGTTCGATTAATCGTTTTTTTTTTTAATCGATTAATCGACTAATTTCGATTAATTAACGCACATACAGATACAACTACTTTTAGCTGATCTCCTTGCATTGCAACTCTGCATTAGCCACTGGTAAATGTGGTGGGGGCAGTATGGGGGCAGATGTGTATATTCTTGCAGTATGGGGGCAGATGTGTATATTACAGCATCTGCCCCCATGCTGTAATATACACATCTGCCCCCATGCTGTAATGTACACATCTGACCCCATGCTGTAATATACACATCTGCCCCCATACTGCAAGAATATACACATCTGCCCCCATACTGCAAGAATATACACATCTGCCCCCATGTGTACATTACAGCATGGGGGCAGATGTGTATATTCTTGCAGCATGGGGTCAGATGTGTACATTACAGCATGGGGGCAGATGTGTACATTACAGCATGGGGGCAGATGTGTACATTACAGCATGGGGGCAGATGTGTACATTACAGCATGGGGGCAGATGTGTATATTCTTGCAGTATGGGGGCAGATGTGTATATTACAGCATGGGGGCAGATGTGTACATTACAGCATGGGGGCAGATGTGTACATTACAGCATGGGGCAGATGTGTACATTACAGCATGGGGGCAGATGTGTATATTCTTGCAGCATGGGGTCAGATGTGTACATTACAGCATGGGGGCAGATGTGTACATTACAGCATGGGGGCAGATGTGTACATTACAGCATGGGGGCAGATGTGTACATTACAGCATGGGGGCAGATGTGTATATTCTTGCAGTATGGGGGCAGATGTGTATATTACAGCATGGGGGCAGATGTGTACATTACAGCATGGGGGCAGATGTGTACATTACAGCATGGGGCAGATGTGTACATTACAGCATGGGGGCAGATGTGTACATTACAGCATCTGCCTCCATGCTGTAATATACACATCTGCCCCCATGCTTTAATATACACATCTGCCTCCCATACTGCAAGAATATACACATTTGCCCCCATGTGTACATTACAGCATGGGGGCAGATGTGTATATTCTTGCAGTATGGGGGCAGATGTGTATATTACAGCATGGGGGCAGATGTGTACATTACAGCATGGGGGCAGATGTGTACATTACAGCATGGGGGCAGATGTGTACATTACAGCATCTGCCTCCATGCTGTAATATACACATCTGCCCCCATGCTTTAATATACACATCTGCCTCCCATACTGCAAGAATATACACATTTGCCCCCATGTGTACATTACAGCATGGGGGCAGATGTGTATATTCTTGCAGTATGGGGGCAGATGTGTATATTACAGCATGGGGGCAGATGTGTACATTACAGCATGGGGGCAGATGTTTACATTACAGCATGGGGGCAGATGTGTACATTACAGCATGGGGGCAGATGTGTATATTCTTGCAGTATGGGGGCAGATGTGTATATTACAGCATGGGGGCAGATGTGTACATTACAGCATGGGGGCAGATGTGTACATTACAGCATGGGGCAGATGTGTACATTACAGCATGGGGGCAGATGTGTACATTACAGCATCTGCCCCCATGCTTTAATATACACATCTGTCCCCATACTCCAGGAATATATACATCTGCCCCATAATGTTACCACACACAGATGGTTGTCCTTTCTTACCTGACTATCAGGCAGGCAGACCCATCTGCAGAGTAGCTGATGGACACACGTGCGCAAGGGAAGAAGATGCAAGCAGGCGGGCAGGTGATGATGACGTCAGCGCGCCGCGGCTCCGGAGCTAGGCCGAAGCCGCGGCCTTTCCTATGGGCGAGACCGCGGAGCTCACTCCGCGGATCGTCAATCGATCAAAATAATTTTAATCGACCAAAGAAATTAACGATTAATCGACCAATTAATCGTTAATTTCCGCAGCCCTAAAAATAATTACTACCGTATATACTCGAGAATAAGCTGACTTTTTCTGTGCTGAAAATGCCCCCCTCGGCTTATACTCGAGTCACCTTTTTGCGCCTGATCTCCCGGACTTTGGGGACCCGGTACACATGTAGCCCCACTCTTCCTCTACAAGCGTGCAAAGTTTGTTGTCCGGTGACCTATGGCTAGGGAGCACCGATTTTTCAAAGCCGGGTACCCCTTCCATAGACTCCCATATTAAACGGTCATTTCTCCGGTGATTTTGGGGACCCGGTACCGGCCGGTCGTAGGTTCCCTGGAACCGGAACTTGGCACACATGTAGCTCCATTTCTCTTCTACAATTGTGCAAAGATTGTTGTTTAAGGGAACCTACGGCTGGGGAGCACCGATTTTTCAAAGCCGGGCACCCCTTCCTTAGACTCCCATGTTAAACGTCAGTCTAGTCATGGGCACAGTGAGGCATGGGCACAGTGAGGCATGGGCACAGTGAGGCATGCACATGGACACAGTGAGGCAAAGTGAGGCACAGTAAGGCATGCAGATGGACACCCTAGGCCAGTGATGGCGAACCTTGGCACCCCAGATGTTTTGGAACTACATTTCCCATGATGCTCACACACTCTGCAGTGTAGTTGAGCATCATGGGAAGTGCAGTTCCAAAACATCTGGGGTGCCAAGGTTCACCATCACTGCCCTATGCTTATACTCGAGGCAATACGATTTCCCATTTTTTTGTGGTAAAATTAGGTGCCTCGGCTTATATTCAGCTTGGCTTATACTCCAGTATATACGGTAATAAAAATGCCATAAATCTATCCCCTATTTGTAGACACTATAACTTTTGCGCAAACCAATCAATAAACGCTTATTGCACTTTTTTTTACCAATAATATGTAGAAAAATACATATCGGCCTAAACTGAGGAATATATATATATATATATATATATATATATATATATATATATATATATTTATTAGGGCTGTGCAAATTAACTTTTAATTCATCGATTAATCTTTCATTTTTTTGATCGATCAAAATCTTTTTGATCGATTAAAATTCTTTTGACTGGTTCTCACCTCTCCGCCGGCTTCTGGGCCTTCAGGGAGTTCCGTTGGAGATCCAGTAAAGTCACGGACACCGGCGGGTCTTGCCATGTCCATCTGAAGGGCTCCTTTACTGTGCCTTCATATCTGAATCCCGGCGGGACCTTACTATCTGCCACATGCAAGGGCTGTTACACTTCCCTCTATCACTTCCCTCTATCAACCTGGGATTCTACAACCATCCACTCGGAGTTGTGATAGTCCCCCTCACGGGACATTTACATGCCGACGGACTGATGTTAACCTCTCCTCATCTGGATTCAGCAGTGGAATCGTTGTACACATTTTTATACCAGTATCATACTTAGCTACATGTTTTTTTGACTGCTTTTGGTACCGTTTGTTATTACTCGCACCATTTTTACAGTTTATGTAGCTACATTGATTTTATATCCAGTTCAATATTTATTTGGTTACCTACTTGAAGACTATAAAAGTTTTAGTGCTATTCCCATCGAGTGCTGCCTTTGTGTGTTTTGTGTAACCTGCTATACATTTTTCCAGTGGTTGGTAGCTGCACTGGGAATCAGCCTGCAAGGAGATCAGCTAAAAGTAGTTGGATCTGTATGTGCGTTATAATTAATCGAAATTAGTCGATTAATCGATTAAAAATAAAAACGATTAATCGAACATAAAAATTTTGGTCAGTAACAGCCCTAATATATATATATATATATATATATATATATATATATATATATATATATATATATATATATTTTGGGGATGATTATTATAGTAAAAAGTCAAAAATATATATTTTTTTAAATTTAGCACAAAAAATTAAAACCGCAGAGGTGATCAAATACCACCAAAAGAAAGCTCTATTTGTGGGAAAAAAAGGACGTAAATTTTGTTTGGGTGCATTGTCGCATGACTGTGCATCTGTCAGTTAAAGCAACGCAGTGCCGAATCGCAAAAAGTGCTCTGGTCAGGAAGGGGTAAATTTTTCCGGGGCTGAAGCAGTTAAAGGATGACCATCCTCTTGACTGCAGCTTTCAAAACTTTGCTTGAAATTGTCCATCACTAGGGCCAACAGCTGTTGATCAATCGTGAGCACTTCTTGTGATATGGTATCCTTCAATTCATTAAAATTACCAGGTTTGTGAGTGTACACATGACTCTTCAGGTACCCCCATAGGAAGAAATTACATGATGACACCCCATCCGAGGACTGTATTGCGACTGGGAATGGTCCGGTGTCAACCAACATTGAATTCTTGACAAAATACCTGCTGCATTACTGTTAGGCCCCTTTCACATGTGCGGACCGTATGTCCGCATTTTCATCCATCCGTTTGCGGATGAAAACAGGACATACATTGGTCCCTATGTGATTGCGGGTGTCAGCGGATGAACATCCGTTGACACCCGTAATCACCCGCCTCCGCAAAGATCCGATTTTGCGGACGGAAGAAATTTTTTCTTTTTTTTTTTTCTCCCGTCTGCGGATCGGATCGGATGAACACGGACACACGGTCTGTGTTCATCTGATCCCCCCATAGGGGAGAGCGGAGAAAAGACAGGGTGGTCCCTGCACAGTGTGCGGGGACCGCCCTGTCAGCCGACGGCTCAGCGGGGATTTTACGGAGCGATCCCCGCTGAGCTGACAGACACACGGAGGTGGATCATTACTGATCCACCCCGTGTGAAAGGGCCCTTATAGACTCACCACTTGAAACAAAGCTGTCGTAAGCAAACAATGTTGTAACATCCACTGCTTCATTGTGGCTGAATTGGCATTCCAGAGGGGGGTTTAGCTTGTCTCCCTCCCATCAGCACTTACCATGTACTACCCGTTCTAAAAATGTCCGACTCTCATCGGTCACCCTGTACAATGACCCATGGCAGCCATTTAAATGCTTGGTCGGGCCAGAATCTTTTAGAGGCTGGCCACCCGTGAGGTGGAAAGACTCTGGGGGTTATTTACTAAAGGCAAATCCACTTTGCACTACAAGTGCAAACTACAAGTGCAAAGTGCACTTGAAATTGCACTGAAAGATCCGAGGGGGACATGCAAGGAAAATAAAAAACTGAATTTTAGCTTGCACATGATCGAATAATAAAATAGGCAGAGCTTCCCCTCATTTCAGATCCACCCCTTAGGTTTACAGCAACTGCATTTCCAAGTACATTTTTAGTGCAATTTCAAGTGGTCTATCACATGAAATTAAATACATTTACATTTTTGGTTGTAACATGACAAAAAGTGGAACATTTCAATGGGTATGAATACTTTTTTAAGGCACTGTATATATGGGAGTCAGGGGAGGAGAAGGACCTACCTGGTCTGCCGAACTCCGCTCACCATCAGCAGGCTCAGACGAGTGCTGCCAGCTGCCACTAGCACTCTGACATTGGCTCCAAACCTAGGCTCGGATCGCAATGTACAGGCATGGCATGGGACGGGGTCAGAGCATCATTGGAGCCCACGCCCCTGCCCGCTCCATGCTCAGCGTTCTAATGCCGGCTGTCGTGGAGTAGACCAGTCTTTTTGCGGCACCCATGGGGCTCCCAGTTTGCAGGCAGCGCGGGCTTTCTGGGCAGCTGCTTTGGGCCCTAAAACAATGACAGGGCCCTGGGCAGCTTCCCCATTTGCCCTTCATTGAAGACGGCCCTTTATAGCACCTCAAAAATCTCACATCTTTTTCTGTTTTTCCTGTAATCATTTATAATTCTGCATTCTGCCTGAGCAGGGCGACTTTCAGGCGTTTTTTTTTAGAGTTTTCGCATGTTTTTGCAAGTATATTACAAGCGTTTTACAGCTTCGGGAGTTTTTGTTTAGCCAATAGAAAGCACTAGGGGGAGGAGAGGTGGAGGAGGATAGGGGTGGAAAACTGCTGCTTGAGCAGAAAACATGTGACATAACGCTCATGTTGCACATTTTCAGGCATTACCATTGAAGTCTATGGGCCTCCAATCTGCCAAAAAGAAGCTCATGTACCTTTTTGGGCGACAGGCGTTTTGTTTCTAGCGACAGAACTCACAAGCCCTGTACACACGGCCGGGAATCCCATCAGGAAAAAAAAGTTGATTTTCCTTTACGGGATTCCTGGCAAGCTTGCCGTGCATACAGACGGCCATTCAAAAGAACCGTCGTTCTTTTGAATGGCAAGAACGCTCGTCACATTTGATGCCGTCAACGCCATCTTGCTACACCCTACACTACCCTTGTATGCTACCGTGCATGCGTCAAAGTCTCATCGAGAATGTCCGGGTTTACCTGGGGACAGGTAAGCATACTGGCAAACGGTTTTCTCGTCAGGAAACACTCTGCCGAGAATTCCAACGAGAAAATACAGAGCAGGTTCTCTATTTTTCTCGTCGGGATTCCCGGCAGTTTTCTCAATGAGAAAGCATACACACGCACGGTTTTCACTGAAAAAAGCTCTCCCAGCAGCTTTCTTGCCGAGAAAACCGGTCATGTGTACGAGGCTCCAGATGTGAAAAGGGGCCATTGAAATAAATGTGATTTGCCTTGTTGAGCACTTTTGATCTTCAAGCTGAAAATCGCTCAGGTGTGAGTGGGGCCTAAGAGAGATGTGGTGCTCTGTAAACCCAATAACACAGGGGTCTCAAATTGGCGTCCCTCAAGCTGTGGCAAAAAAGTCCCATGTGGCATTGCAAGGCTGACAGTTACAAGCATGACAGTTACAGGCAGAGGCATGATGGGACTTGTAGTTTCACAACAGCACCAGTTAGAGACCCCTGCTATAACACCTTCTTCAATAGAGTATTAAAGAAAAAAATGTGTACTACCTGCAAAGCAGACAATTACCAATTGCAAGCAGTGTAAGTAGCTGAACGTGACTTGACATCAGCCTCTTGCAAGAAGTCAATTGGTTCATGTGCTGATAAGCAACATGCTTACAGGACAAACAAAAAATCTAAAAAAGGAGAAGAAGAAGAAGAAGAAAAAAAAAAGAGTCAAAGAGAGATGACCTCATCAGTCTGCTGCTTGTTCTTCACTGTCCAGGCATGGAAAGGAACAAGACCTGTAAGGCCTCGTACACACGACCAGACATGTCCGATGAAAACGGTCCGCGGACCGTTTTCATCAGACATGTCTGCTGGCAGAATTTGGTCTGATGTGTGTACACACCATCAGACCAAATTTCCCGCGGACAGAAAACGCGGTGACGTGGCGGCGACGATGATGCGGCAACGTGCACGAACCCGGAAGTTCAATGCTTCCACGCATGCGTCGAATCACTTCGACGCATGCACGGGATTTCGGGCCAGCAGACATGTCCGATGAGTCGTACTGACCATCGGACATGTCCGACGGACAGCTTTCCAGCGGACATGTTTCCTAGCATGCTAAGAAACTTTTGTCCGCTGGAAACCTGTCCGCTAGGCCGGAAAATTGTCCGATCGGCCCTACACACGGTCGGACATGTCCGCGGAAACTGGTCCGACGGACCAGTTTCAGCGGACATGTTCGGTCGTGTGTACAAGGCCTAAGTGTTCTTGCACTTTGACAAATAAAAAAAATCAGGTCTCCTGCCCTGCCAGACAGGCCTGTGTTGTGTGGCAGAGCCCTGTAAACCTCAAAACAGCATGGACATAAATTCAAATGCTTTGGCAGGTAAAACAGCTTATTTATATGTATATCATCTGTGTATTTAACCGTCTACCTCAAGTTAATTTTTAATTTCACATCTTCAGTTTTTCATCCATAGTTTCACTTCAGTCCAGTATTATGCCGCGTACACACGACCGTTTTTAATGTCATGGAAAAAACAATGTTTTTCTCAACGTGATTCTTGTCGAGCTTGCCTTGCATACACACGATCATGAAAAAAAAATGCTCGAGCAAAGCGCGGTGACGTACAACACGTACGACGGCACTAAAAGGAGAAGTTCCATTTGGTTGGCGACACCGTTTGGGCTGATTATGCAAATTTCCCTTCTCATAACCTGCTTTTGAGCATGTGCGATTTTTTCCCCGTTGTTAAAGCCTACACACAACCGTTTTTCACGACGTGAAAAAATAGAGCATGTTCTAAATTTTTAATGGCCATTTTTCATGTCAAGAAAAATGCTCTGGAGCATACACGGTCGTATTTAATGACCAATTTAAAAAAGGGCATTTTTCTCGTCATGAAAAACAGTCGTCTGTACGCGGCATACAGTTTATCTAAATAAAAATGACAAATAAAGACAAACTCTGACGCATAACACTACTGAATAAGATTTATTTATACTTCAACTAGAATTAAATTTCATTCAATATACTCCCTAAAATAGCCAGTACAATCCCACAAACTGTCACAAACACTTCTTTAAAAAAAACAAAAAACTGAAATGACTGTCACACTTTATATTTTTCTTTGCCGTTTTCACTGATGAGACATATATGCTGAAAAAAAAAAAAAAACATGATTACTCAGAAATTTAAAAAAACAAACATTTTAATGGTAAAAACAACAATACATGAAGATTTGATTCAATACATTTAAATCTCAATATATACAAAGTTTTTTACTCAAATTTACTCATATCACAGCATCTTTTAACCATATGATTCTGTATACCGTTGTTTATGATTTTCTTAATGTTGGTGAAAGGTCCTTGTGTTCGCTTTAACATTCAATCATGTGCAAACCATCTGTAGCACCCTCTTAGGCCGCGTACACACGGTCGGTCAAAACCGATGAAAACGGACTGAAGGACCTTTTTATCGGTCCAAACCGATCGTGTGTGGGCCCCATCCGGTCAGTTATCCTTCGGTCAAAAAATTTAGAACTTGCTTTAAAATTTAACCGATGGACTGATAACCGATAGGTCAAAACCGATGGTTAGTATGCAAAAGCATTGGTTAAAAACCCGCGCATGCTCAGAATCAAGTCGACGCATGCTTTTTTCTGAACGTCGTGTTTTACGTCACCGTGTTCTGACACGATCGTTTTTTTAACTAATGGTGTGTAGGCACATCAGACCATCAGTCAGCTTTTTTTTAAATGGGATATTTATTATAGCAAAATGTAAAAAATTGTCAGTCTTTTTTTCTTTATAGCGCAAAAAATAAAAACCGCAGAGGTGTATAAATACGATAATAATAAGAAAGCTCTATTTGTGGGGGAAAAAGGACGTCAATTTTGTTTGGGAGCCACGTCGCACGACCGTGCAATTGTCATTCAAAGTGTGACAGTGCTGAAAGCTGAAAATTGGCCTGGGGAAATTGCCCCCCTACCCCGAGAATCACGCGAGTAGGCTGTCCGTCCGTGACTTAGCGGGCAGGCTGCTGAGCGAGCAGAGAGATGACATCTCTCACCAGTGGCGACATTATACTGTGCCCCCCCAATTAAAATGCCTTTTTTTTGTGTAGCGGGTGCTGACGCCGACCCCCCCCATCAGCCGCTGTTGCCACAGGACACAGGGCAGTGGTACGGAAACTGGCAGGCTCTGTGAAGGGAGTGACGCAGCTGCGGGGGATTTCCACCCCTCCTTCTCCTCCTTGAGCCAAGCAGCTCTCATTCACCCGGCAATGCCAGCTCCTATTGGCTACATTCAGGGCCAATGGCTGGAAAAACTAACAATAGAGGATTATGAGACATGTAGTCCCAGATACCAGCAGGCCCCAGGCCAATTCCCTGAGAGTGCACTGCAGCCCCAACATGCCAAGGGGACCGTGAGAGGAGAAGAGGGACCACGAGGCTGTCGGGTGGAGGGAGCCAGAGAGAAAGTGCCAGTGATTTTACTATATATCCCCCAAGGTAGGAACTTGCCTCCAGGTGGGGGGATGAGGGGGCTTGCAGGCTTTCATAGAGGTACAGGACCTCATCACTTGCTGCTCCCACCCTGTGTTCTACTCCACTGGCTGCTCCCACCCTGTCCTCCCCTCCACCTGGTTGCATCCACCCTGTCCTCCCCTCCACCTGGCTGCATCCACCCTGTCCTCCCCTCCACTCCACCTGGCTGCACCCACTCTGTCCTCCCCTCCACCTGGCTGTCCCCACCCTGTCCTTCCCTCCACCTAGCTGCTTTCACTCTGTCCTCCCCTCCACCTGGCTGCATCCACCCTTGCATTTTATAGTTGGCCGTTTTTTATATTTAACTATGCGGAGCGGCGGCCGATTTTAAAATAGTAAGTGACCGGATTTATATTATAAAAAACGCATGATGAAAGGACAAACATTTAAAAAATGCTAATTGTGGTTGGAACCCCGCTTTAAACCTCACCTCTAAGACTTGCCCACTTCAAAAACAAAGTCAGAACTTTGCATATGAATGTGTTTTTGCACCACCTTATTGAATTAAGTGGAAAATAGTGTAAAATTACAGCGCATTAGACTAGCTTAGATAGAAACAAACTGTACTTGGGGAAAATTTTATTCAATACCTTGTGGTGATTATTAGATCAGTGACAAGTTATAGACCTAATCTTCCCACTTGCATTCAGTTTCCAAGGAGATTCATGGATGTCTTCACTCAACGTCCTAATTAATGGAATCATCCTAACGTGCAGATTGCAGCACTGGATTATTTTTATCCCTTGTGTTTTGTGGATCTGAAACAATGCAATAACTGAGAAAACCTACCGAAAGACAGGAGCTAAAATAAAGTCAGTATGTAATTTATAAGAGATTTATATTTTTTTTATTATACCCAATGACTTGGACTTCTTCATGTACTAAGCAAGATAGGGCCAGATTTTTATAAGGCTACATTCACATAGTAGTTTGTGTGCAGCCATGGACAGCCTCTGGTAAAAACCAGTAGCTTCTTGCCAGTGGTTGTAAATACTGCCTGCACACAGTGTGTGTGACCGGCAGCGGCTGTTGATATGTACACTGTACACATAGTTTGGTTGAAAAAAGACACAAGTCCAACTAGTTTAACCCGCTTAAGTCCCGGACCATTATGCAGGTAAAGAACCTGGCCCCTTTTTGCAATTCGGCACTGCGTCGCTTTAACTGACAATTGCGCGGTCGTGCGACGTGGCTCCCAAACAAAATTGGCGTCCTTTTTTTCTCACAAATAGAGCTTTCTTTTGGTGGTATTTGATCACTTCTGCGGTTTTTATTTTTTGCGCAATAAACAAAAATAGAGCGACTGCATTCTTTGCCTGCAAAAAGATGTGCATTTATTATTTTTTTAAAAGGTGAAGCTATCCTTTAATGAGAATCCAAATTTTGGAAGCTGTGCCCAACAGCTGAACAGGAAAAGGAACTAGTCACCGGTATTACTTGTGGTCTCCCTGTGACTGATATTTCCCTATTACTGACTTCCCATGCCTTGTTCTGCACTGTGTCCCTGTGTGGAGGCAGCCATTTTGGTAGAGGCAGGGCTTTGCTTCCTCACGCCAGAACATGGAGAACAGCAAGCAGACATCACTAAATCTCACACAGCAGATATACAGCTATGAGGCTGTAGGTACAGGAGTGCCTCTGAACACTCAGGCCTCGTACACACGACGGGACATGTCCGATGGCGGATTTTGGTCTGATGGCTGTACACACCATCAGACCAAATTTCCCGCAGACAGCGAATGCGGCAACGTGCGCGACCCTGGAATGTCAATGCTTCCACGCATGCGTCGAATCACTTCCACGCATGCAAGGGCTTTCGGCCGAGCGGACATGTCCGGTGAGTCGTACAGACGACCGAACATGTCTGACGGACAGGCTTCCAGCGGACATGTTTCTTAGCATGCTAAGAAACATTTGTCCGCTGGAAACCTGTCCGATCCGCCAGAAAATTGTCCGGTCGGCCGTACAGACGACCGAACATGTCCGCGGAAACTGGTCCGACAGACCAGTTTCAGCAGACATGTTCGGTCGTGTGTACGAGGCCTCACACATTAGGAAGTACGATTTTATTTTTCAGGAGGAATTTTAGATAAAAGAACAATTTTTCAAAGTATTCCTTAGGCACAAATGCATTTTTGAAATGCTCCATTTTATAAACAAAATCTTCACGTTGAGTTCAGATCTACTTTAAAATCTAGCGTTTCCCTAGAATTATAAACCTATCCCTCTAAACCCCTGGTTTGGGTTTTCAAACTGTTGCCCAGTGGCCACGGTTTTGTTTCTTGTTGTGTGGCCCTCAGACCCCAACAGTCATTGGTATGGAGTGGGAACATAAATTTATAAGAAAGTTGTAACTGAAGTGATCTAGCAGTGTCTCAAGTAAAAAATGTGTATGTGGGATGCAGCATGGTGCGGCGACAATTACACACACAGTCCCAATGCGATGAAAGAACTTGTATTAAAAGAATGCAAAGACAGTTCACAAATAACCCAGTGGGAAGGCAGCCCAGTCGGGAACACTGACAAGTCCAACAGTGTGTAGACAGCAGGATTTAGCTGAACGGACGAAAAGTTGGGAGTTCTACGATTTCCCTCCTCGTCAAAAACTGTTCCCTGCCTAGTTCTGTCCCTACCAGACGGGGTACCTGTTCCAACTTTACCAACATGCAAAAGTGCCAAGCCTGGGAGACAGGGCCTTAAATAGGCTCTGCCTGACCTAAGATTGCTGCTACAGTCACATGGGGCAGCAGAATCCAATTGGATTGGTTCTACAACGACCCAGGAAACCATATAGGAACTATGGGCCAGATTCACAGAAGAGATACGACGGCATATCTCCTGATACTCCGCCGTATCTCTTGTCGTATCTATGCGGCTGATTCATAGAATCAGTTACGCATAGATAGCCCTAAGATCCGACAGGTGTAATTGACTTACACCGTCGGATCTTAGGATGCAATACTTCGGCCGCCGCTGGGTGGAGTTTGCGTCGTTTTCCTGCGTCGGGTATGCTAATGGGCATTTACGGCGATCCATGGCAGTTTTCGCATTCGTTACGTCGTCACTAGTAATTTTTTCCCGTCGCAAAGTTAGTCATGATTTTACATGCCTTAACTTTACACGAGCCATGTTAAAGTATGGCTGTCGTTCCCGCTTCGAATTTAGAATTTTTTTTTTTTTTTGCGTAAGATGTCCGGGAATACGAAACGCCGTAACTCACGTCGCCGTTCAAAAAAATGGCGTCACATTGCACAAAGCACGGCGGGAATTTCAAAACTGAGCATGCGCAGTACGTCCGGCGCAGGAGCACGCCTAATTTAAATAGTACACACCCCATTTGAATTGGGCGGGCTTGCGCCGGACGTGTTTACGATACACCGCCGCAAGTTTACAGGTAAGTGCTTTGTGGATCAGGCACTTACACTGAAAACTTGCGGCGGTGTAACGTAAACGGGTTACGTTGCGCCACCGCAATTGTACCAGAATCTGGCCCTATGTTCCTCTTGACTTCCTCTCCAACTCCAGTGACGCTGTGGAAGAGCGCCGCCTGCTGTGGAGAAAGTAGACTGCACCTGCTTACAAGTTGACAGTCTCTGACTGTCTGCTGTAGAATGTTCAATTTCCAACCACAACTGCAGCACATCCACAGTCTCAGACAGTCTTCTGAAGCATTACATAGACTGAATATTATGTGGTCCCCTATATCTTGAAAGCCAGTCACAACTTCTCTAAACTCTAACCTTAACACCAACAGGTACATAAACCCCCTTAAACAAACTTAAAGTGATATTAAAGTCAATTTTTTTTTAAATAACAAACATGTCATGCTTACCTGCTCTGTGCAGTGGTTTTGCACAGAAAAGCCCCAATCCTCCTCTTTTCAGGTCCCCTGCCAGTTGTCCTGGCCCCTCCCTCCTGCCAATTGCCCTCAGAGCAAGCATTTTGCAATGGGGGCACCAAGCAGGCTCGCTCCAAAGGTGTCAGCTCACATGATTCAAAACCCAAACTGTCCGGGTGAATCTCGGAGAGGTGGCAACCCTAACTCTACCCCCCTACAACATTGGCTCACTAGTTGTGATTGACAGCAGCCAATGGCTCCCGCTGCTATCTTAGCCAATGACTAGTGAGAGTCCTTGGAGAGCCGAAACTCTCGTACACATCGCTGGGTAAGATCAGGTTCAGGTATTAGCGGGAATTGGGGGCTGCTACACAGAGATAGTTTTTTTTTTACCTTCATGCCTAGAATAGATGAAGTTAAAAAAAAAAATCAGCCTTTACAAACACTTTAAATCCTTCTTCAGTAAACTTTTGTTACCTTGCACCCAACGCAACAAGGACTGAGAATACTCATGGGCCCATGCTGAAAACAAACAGCATTAGCTCCTAAGAATACTTTGAAGAGATTTGAGATATTTAAAAGGTATAAAAGGTATAAACAAAGATAATACACACAAAATTGATATTAATTTAAAGGAGATCGCTCATAAAAAAATCTGATGTAAGCAGGTGATCTTAGACCCCCAGCCTGCATACTTGCGGCGGTGACCTCAACTTTATCAAGAATGAGATTATTGCCTTGAAACTAGTATGAGTCCTGCATGTCAGAGGATGGGAGCTTCCATCAAAGACTTCTAGGACAGGTATTTGGCTTTGTGACAGATTCCCCAACAGTAATGATTATAGTGAAAACTATGACCTACAAATTACATTACACTTACCAATAATATTACTGTAAGGTAAGGTGACCAGATGTTTTAAATGAAATCCGGGGACATTTTTTTTTACTAGTAATGGCGGCAATCAGCAACTCTCTGCCCCCCTCCTCACAGCCTGTCAAGTCTTACTCTCCGGGCCCCGGCTACTACTGTGTGGGGAGCGGAGGAAGATCACTCCACCATGGAAGGCAAGGAGATAAGCAGGTAGGCAGCTGGCCGGGACTTGAGCCAAGGCAGGAGAACATGTGAGCGGAGCTGAATGGGCATGCACCCGAAACTGAAAACAATATACCCTCCGCTCCGACCAGCACATGATCATCAGAAAGGGACACAGAGAATGGAAAAAAATACACCCCCCTAAGCTAGTAGGTGCGGTGGAGTGGGGGTGTGTAATTCAGATTTTTTTTTTTATTCTGCACTGACTGTCTTTGAAATTGCCCAGGCCCCTGTTCAAATCCAATCCGGGGACAAAACCGGGGACAGACTTGGTCCGGGGACAGTGTCCTCAATCCAGGGACTGTCCCCAGAAACCGGGGATGTCTGGTCACCCTACTGTAAGGCCCCAGGAATACTGCTGCTACTAAACAGACATTCAGAGGCAGTTGGACACTTTTTTCAACTGCCCCTGAACATATTCAATGTTATCTTATCTGTACATGTACACAGGTTTGTTTACTGTTGTTTTTAGGCAGTTGCGTTTATAGGCCTTTTTTTTTTAAGGCAAAAAAATTTGTTCAGACCCCGAAGTTTTCGACGTTTCAGACGCCAAACGCTTCTAAATGCTTCTAAACGCGGTAACAAGCGTTTAGCAGGGTTTCGTTTATAGGCATTTTTTTGTTTTTGGCCATTTAAAAAAAGAAAAGAAAATATATATATTTTTTTTAACGCTATTAAACGCAAACGCGGCATGTAAACGCGGCAAAACTGATGTTTTAAACGTGGGTTACTATCTGTCAAGTTAAATCGTTCATATGGCTTACTGCACACCACTGCCAGGGATGCCAATCCAAAACTTGACAGCCGTGCACAGCACTGAGTATGACTCTAGTATGGTTTTCACATTTTGACATGCGGCTGTTTCCATGCAGTTGCGGTGTCTGCATCCACGTCTATACGCTGCCTTCATACAGTTCAGGCTGGATACAGACTAACACAGGCAGCCTGGATGCAGGACAGGTGCCTGCGCCTTTCTGAATGACGCCTGCGGCCATTCATACACTTCCACATTTTTACGGATACGTTATCATAATACCACTGAACTACGCACAGGCATAGCTATTGTCAGCAGTACTTTGTAAATAACACTAATTCATAGGTGACAATATTTGGGGAGGTTAGCATCACATTGTAAGCTCTGTGATATAGAAAGCATTCCATGATATTTGATGCGATGTTTGACAAGAACCACCAAACATTTTTTTTTAACTGCACAAAGTTTAGATGTGCAATAAACATTGTAATCACAGGAAATATAATGCATATTTTACAGTCAGAATTTTTCTAGAGATCGGGCCAGTTTATACATGTGGGAAAAGTGTGTTCTGTGCATGTTTCCTGCACTGTGGGTAAAACGCACTCTGTGGGTGCCAATACGTTGTTAACAGCACCCCAAATGCATATTGCTAATGCACTGTATTTGCAGGCACCAGATTGCATAATACCACAGTACCATGCCATTTGGTACAGCATGTTTTTTAAAAGTAGTGCATGCATTATTTTTTGTGAACTGATCCTTAAAAAAGAAATCCAGGTATTGATATTTTATAGTCACTGATCCAGCTTGGACCAATGTAAATACTGTATGTACAGCGGGTATAGAAAAAATCACCCCCTTTAAAAAAATCACATGTTGCTTTACAGCCTGAAATTAAAACAGACAGTTTTTGTTTTATCCAGCTGTATTTACTAATGCAA
The DNA here is from genome assembly GCF_905171775.1 of Rana temporaria. Classification (NCBI taxonomy): domain Eukaryota; kingdom Metazoa; phylum Chordata; class Amphibia; order Anura; family Ranidae; genus Rana; species Rana temporaria. The sequence goes on from NC_053493.1 coordinate 50,581,144, forward strand.
CTCATAACATCCATGTGAAAGATATAACATCAACATGTCAGAAAAAATAAAAATGAATTACTGAGTTGGAAAAAGGATTACCCCCTTATGTCAGTATTTTATTGGACCACATTTTGTTTAAATTACAGTCTTTAGTCTGTTGGAATTTGTCTCTACTAACTTTGCAAATCTGAACTTTTCAATATTTGCCCACTTTGCAGAACTGCTCAAGTTCAGTTACATTTGATGGTGACCATTTGTGGACTGCAGTCTTCAAGTCATTCCACATATTTTGAATGGGGTTTAAGTTTGGGTTCTGACTAGGCCATGCAAGGACATTCCCCTTTTTCTCCTTCTACCACTGTGTGGTCATTTTTGCTGTGCGCTTTGGGTCATTGTCATGTTGGATGGTAAACCTTCTTCCCATTGACAACTTTCTGGCAGAGGGCATCAGATTTTTCTCAAGAATTGGATGGTATTTTGCCCCATCCATTTTTCCTTCTATCCTGACAAGTGCTCCAGTCCTTGCTGCAGAGAAACACCCCCATAAACAGGATATTACCACCCACTATATCAGGATATTACCACCTCCCCATAAACAGGATATTACCACCTCCCCATAACAGGATATTACCACCTCCCCATATCAGGATATTACCACCTCCATGCTTTACTGTAAGAAGGATGTTACTTGGATGGTGAGCTGTATTGGATTACTGCCAGACATTTTGTTAGGTGCTGAGGCCAAATAATTCCATTTTAGTCTCATCTGACCACCTTAAACGCACCTTAAACCCAGTTGTGCGAGTTGAGCTGAACTGGCACGATTTCACTCCCGCTGGCAGTCCCGATTTCGGCCGCGATTACAGAGACATCTATGCAAGTTTCTGCACAGATGTCAATGTAAATCGCGGGATGAAATCGCAAAAAGTAGTACAGAAACTACTTTTTGAAATCGGTGCAGCGCCGCAGATGCGGCGTTCGCACCAATTAAGACGTCGTCATTGCCGGCATATGCCGCAGATTTGACATGTCAAATCGCATGTCAAAACGCAGCAGTGTGAACTAGAGCTCGGGTTTCTGAGCCCACATGGAAAAAGGTGTTATGGTCAGATGAGACTAAAATTTAATTGCAAAGTCTAGAATTGGGCAAATATTGCAAAGTTTAGATGTGCAAAGTTAGTAGAGAAATATCACAACAGATTTAAGGCTGTCATTTAGTCAAAAGGTGGTCCAGCAAAATACTTACAAAAGGGGTGATCCTTTTCCCAACTCAGTGATTCTGTTTTTTATTTTTTATTGAAATGTTGGTGTTATATATTTTACTTGGATGTTATAATTTGCATTAGTAAATACAGTTGGATAAAACAAAAACCTTGTATGTCTTTGTTTCAGACTGCAAAGCAACAAAGTTTGATTTTAAGGGGGGGATTCTTTCCTATATGCACTGTATATGCCATACCTGTTTGATGCCCCTGGAAGCTGGACGTCGCTAAATGGACACCACTGCTCTAGTGATCTCCACTTCCAGGTTGCATGCGGAAACAGCTACCCTGCTGCATTCTGAACACAGGAGGTCAGCCGCTTGGCACAGGTGCTTTTCTGCCTTCTTGTAACGTCCTCTGGGAGCTTCCAAACCTCTTATTTTCACCACTCACTTGCCCTATGCACTCTACTAATCCCATAGTCCATTGTACCTAGTCCTTCTCAGGGGAAATCATAAAGGGTGGTTATTGTCCTATATACATTTCCGGATGGTTATTTACAATGAACAATGCCTATTTTATGAGATATTAAACAGATTTTTAAATTATTAAACAGATTTTTGTGCTTTGACTGGACTGATTACGTTTGTGTTGGCTGTGTACTGTCATCATACTCACATGGAGATCTCGGAAGTGTTCATTGTAGTCCAGTGCATAACCAACTACAAATTTATTCGGAATTTCAAACCCCGTATCTGCAAACACAAAACATTAATTTTAATTCCATCTGAAATCACTGTCAGAATAAATCACTATTTTATTACTCTGTAAGAAATCAGTTCCACAAAGTGGAAAACTTTGACATTTTGTTCCATATTTATTTGTATGTAGATATATTCTTTCATAGGGGTAACATTCTCGCAGTGCCAAGGTGGAAATGGCATTTATCCAATCACTGCTCCCCTAGGAAGGCTCATTTCCCTTCAGATGAAGAATTCTATTTTACAGTATCTGTAGAATTTGACAGCGAGCTGCCACCCAGTGGACAAAGTCTGAATGATTACTGTCTCATATGGGTGCAGAGATAACAAACACAAAGATTTTACAGGTATTGAAGTAACCATGGTGTGTGTAGAAAATATTTTTTTTAAAAGGGGCGTTCCATTTACACCTGACCTTTGTTTCCTGGGGCCGGATCCAGAAAGAATGGCCTAAGTTTCTGCTGGCGTAGCGTATCTCAAATACGCTACGCCGACGGAACTTAGAGAGGCGAGTACCATATTCACAAAGAACTTGCGCCCTAAGTTATGGCGGCGTAGCGTAAATGGGCCGGCGTAAGCCCGCGTAATTCAAAGTAGGCTGGTAGGGGGCGTGTTGTATTGAAATGAATCGTTACCCCACGTAAATGATGCTCCTAACGAACGACGCATGCGCGCGCATGCTCAGTATCACGTCGAATTTTCTCCCTAAGTTACGCCGGCTCAATGCTTAGTCGACGTGAACGTAACCTACGCCCATCCCCATTCACGTACGACTTACGCAAACGACGTAAAATACGACGCTGTTCCGACGTTTTCGAAGTCCATACCTAACATGACTTACCCCTGCTTTATGAGGGGTAAAGTTACGCCGGACCGACGCCTTACGTAAATCCGACGGGCGCAAGTACGTTTCTGAATCGGGGTATCTACCTCATTTGCATATTCGACGCGGAAATATACGGAAGCCCCCCTAGCGGCCAGCGTAAATATGCAACTAAGATACGACAGCGTAAGAGACTTACGTCAGTCGTATCTTAGACAAATTCTGGCGTATCTGATTCTTGGAATCAGGCACATAGATACGACGGCCCGGATTCAGACTTACGACGACGTATCTGGAGATACGCCGTCGTAAGTTGTTTCTGAATCCGGGCCCTGGTGTGTAGGTACTATTCTGGTTTGATTATGTGTTTTGATAGATATACAGATCGATGGATGGATGATAGAATAAAATTAAAACTGATGAAATGTACAATTTATTTTCATGCAACTGCTGAAAATTTTACAACATAATCAGGAAATCAAATTCCTCTTTTAGCTTTGCAGCATTCTTTGTGACTTGCGTACTGACTGGACAATGAACCAGAGGTGTGATGATCCAAGTACAGCGTCCTGCACCACAAGAGCCACACATGCCACGTACAGCCAGGGTTGTCAACCGCCAGTAAATTTACTGGCAGTTTGTAAAAATCTGTGATTTTTTTACAACTGCCAGTAAATATCAGGGGCTGATCAATTTATGTTGTGTTGAATTTTTAAGTGTAAATCAAGCAAATTACTTTGTTATAGGTATTGTCAGTGTTTCCATATCATGTTTATACTGTTCAAATATTCACTGTGTTAGTTTTCAATAGGGTTCTGCAATTTCTCAGGTTGCCAGTAAAAAATGTGCTCCGCCAGTAAATTTTCCAAGTTTTGTCAGTAAAAAATGCTGCGGGAGGTTGGCAACCCTGCGTACAGCTGCCAATCTAGGTGAATGCAAATTAATATGTATTAAACCAGTACCAAGGGGTCAATTGACTAATGTTTACCACATGCAATAACATGGTCACTTGATTCATTTGCATAAATCATTGCATGCGGGAAAAAAATGTCAAATTTTCAGAAAATAAATTAACTAAAATGTGCAGGTAAACAATTGCAAAAAAAAATGGCAGTATCACATGCAAATATTGTCAGAAACCCCCAATAGCTGGTGGCAGGGAAATCGGCCGACGTGTCCTTAACAACAGATGACTTATCAGCTGTCAGCAGGTTCCCTGCTGACAGATGAATGTAAATAAAACAATAAAAAATTCTGAAAAAAACTGCATTGGGCCCCCCCATCCAATGCACACTAGGCCCTTCAGGTCTGGTATGGATTCTAAGGGGGACCCCCGCTAGTGTCCTTAATGACTAGTGTATAGCTGGTTGTTAAGGAGCGGGCAAAAAAGCTGGCCGCTATGTCCTTAACAACGGATGACTAACCAGCTGTCAGTGGGGCTCCCTGCTGACAGCTGAATGTCAACTAAACAATTGATGGCAATTAAAAAAAAAAAAAAGAGAAAAAACAGTATGGGGTCCCCCCTAATCCATACTAGACCCTTTTGGGTCTGGTATTGATTTAAGGTGAACCCCACGCCATAAATAAAAAAAAACAGCGTGGGGGTCACCTGAGCTGAGTCACAGCTCCCATTCAGGCACAGAGCCCCGACCCGCCCCCTCCGTCTCTCCCCTGATTGACTAGTTGACTTTGATTGACAGCAGCGGGAGCCAATAGCACCACTGCTGTCTCAGCCAATCAGGAAGGAGAATCTCGGGAGGCTGAAACACTCGTGGACATCGCTAGACAGAGAGGAACCTCAGGTAAGTATGAACGGAGCTGCTGCACACAGAAGGCTTTTTATCTTAATGCATAAAATGCATTAAGATAAAAAACCTTCTGCCTTTACAGCCCCTTTAAATTAAACCCATGTGGCATATTTGTTGTGTTATTATTATGGCTTAGTTCAGTTATATACCTTTGAATGTTTAGGCCTCATGCACACTGGATGTTTTTGGATATTTTTACAGCAGCTGTTTTTGGCAGTAGACTTTTTATCTACAGTCATTAAACTCTCCATCATGTTATCCTATGTGTCCATGCACACATAGGCTGTTATCAGCAGTTTGGGACAGCGGAATTTTTGAACAGTAAAAAAATAAATAAAAAACTAGTGGGTTCTAAGGGACGTTTTTCAGCTGTAAAAACGCTCTAACGCTGATAAACGCTGCTCAGCAGCGTTTTTGGAAGTTTTTAAACAATTGAAAAAAAAAAAAAGCTAAGACGGAAAAACGCTAATAACCACTTAATACCCGCACGCCGTCATATGACGTCCAAAACGGGGACCTGTTATCCCGGGTAGACGTCATATGACGTCCTGGGCTTTGCGGGGGGATATCTCAATTATGCCTGCACCCAGAGGCATCATTGAGATATAATTTTTTAGCGGCGGCGATCCTGCGCACCGTAAGAACGATCATAGCGGCGGTTCCCCTCCCTCCCGCCGCCATCCGGTGCTTCTCCGGGCTCTCCCGTGCCATCGGGGGCCCGGAGAGATGATCGCCGTCCGCCGGATGTTTGCCATAGAGATGACTGGTGACCATCTGGTCACCAGTCATCTCTATGACCGTCGGAGGCCCGGGCGCGATGTGATGACGTCATGCCCAAGTCCCCGTAAGTAAACAAACCGCAATTGCGGCTAGTTTGAATGAGATCTGTGAATTTTTTTTCACAATCTCATTCTTTCCAGCCTGGAGGAGAGATGCGGGGTCTTATTGACCCCGCATCTCTCTTTAAAGAGGACCTGTCACACACATTTCCTATTACAAGGGATGTTTACATTCCTTATAATAGGAATAAAAGCGATTGAAAAAAAAAAATTAAAAAAAAAAGTGTAAAAAATAAATAAATAAGTAAAATAAAAAATAAATAATAATAATAAAAAAATTTAAATGCCCCTGTGCCCGGTAGCTCGCGCTCAGAAGTGTACGCACACGCAAGTCCCACCCACATATGTAAACGTCGTTCAAACCACACATGTGAGGTGTCGCCGCGTGCGTTAGAGCGTGTGCAACAATTCTAGCACTAGACCTCCTCTGTAACTCTAAACTGGTAACCTGTAAAAATTTAAAGTGTCGCCTATGGAGATTTTCGAGTAACAAAGTTTGGCGCCATTCCATGAGTGTACGCAATTTTAAAGCATGACAAGTTGGGTATCTATTTACTCGGCATAACCTCATCTTTCATATTTTACCAAAAAATTGGGCTAACGTTACTGTTTTGTTAATTTTTAATTTATGAAACCATTTTTTTACTAAAAAAAGCCGTTTAAAAAATTATTGCGCAAATACGGTGCAAGATAAAAAGTTGCAATGACCGCCATTTCATTGCCTAGGGTGTCTGCTAAAAAAACATATATAATGTTTGGGGGTTCCGAGTAATTTTCTAGCAAAAGAATGATGATTTGTACATGTAGGAAAGAAGTGCCAGAATAGGCCCGGGAAGGAGGTGGGTTTTAAAGCCCGGTATTGAAGTGGATAAACACTATTAAACGCTCAAACACGCTATTGCAATAACGTTGAAAAACTCACTGCAAAGCTACTGACGTTTTATAATGTTATTTTAACGTCCAGTACGCATGAGGCCTCATTGTTAGCAGTTATATTTATAACCCCAGCCATGACATCATATTTAGTGATAGTGGTCTGCAGTACATATAATGATTAGGCTGTAGAGGAGTGATGGAAATGAACATGTGAATAGCGCATTAATTTACACTCCGGGTGCAGAAAAGTGCAGGATTTTACACTTCAGCACAAAGAAGATGCTAAATGATCGTGTGCAACAGTCCTAAAGCTGGCTGGCCATAGACGGTTGGAATATCGGCCAGTTCAGAAGGGATTGATCGAACGATTTATGGGCAGGCTGATTGTACCCAAGCTACCCAACACTGACTGACTGTGTTGATGGGGGTAATTGAACAATTTTCTTTCCAGCAACATCTATGGCCAGCTTTAAGCCTCGTACACACGATCAGATTTCCATCTGACAAATCCGTGGATTTTTGTCCTCAGGGCGTGGGCCGTGAACTTGTTCTGCATGCAGAAATTCCGACAACAATTTTCCGATGGAGCATACAGACGGTCGGATTATTCGACAGAACCCTTCCATCACACAACTGTTGTCGGAATATCCGATCGTGTGTACGGGCCTTTAGACTACAGTGGTGTCACCTGCCTACAAATTGGCAGGGATGTGCAAATCCTTAAGAATACCTGGCATACTTGCAAGAATTGTGGTTATGTATTAGAGGAAACTGCAAGAAAAAGTCTTCTGTGCCCCCCAGGGAGTCCCAAAACCAAGCCACCCATTGTACACAACCAGGACCTCAGTCCCAATTGGGAGATTAGATGCACCGTCACCGTCCCGCAATGCAATGTGGGCACTATTGCTCACTAAGGCACCAGCAATGCATTGTGAGATCTGGAGACATCAGAACTCTGACTTAGGGCTCATGTAGAAGACTGTGGGCCAGATTCACGTAGAATCGCGGCGGCGTAACTTATCCTAGATAAGTTACACCGCCGCAATTTTTCATCGCAAGTGCCTGATTCACCAAGCACTTGCGATGAAAACCTACGCCCGCGGCCTCCGGCGCAAGGCGAGCCAATTCAAATGGGCGTGTGCCATTTAAATTAGGCGCGCTCCCGCGCCGGACCTACTGCGAATTCTCAGTTTCCTAACTCCCGCCGTGCTTTGCGTGACGTCATTTTTTTGAACGGCGACGCGTGTAGCGTACTTCCGTATTCCCGGACGGCTTACGCAAACGACGTTGATTTTTAAATTTCGACGCGGGAACGACAGCCATACTTTAGACAGCAATACACTTGCTGACTAAAGTTAAGGCACCAAAAAAAAAGTGTAACTATGCGACGGGAAAATATACTAGCGGCGACGTAGCGAACGCGAAAAACCGTCGTGGATCGGCCGTAACTCCTAATTTGCATACCCAACGCTGGTTACGACGTGAACTCCCCCCAGCGGCGGCCGCGGTACTGCATCCTAAGATCCGACAGTGTAAAACAATTACACCTGTCGGATTTTCTGCCTATCTATGCGTAACTGATTCTATGAATCAGTCGCATAGTTAGAAACAGGGATACGACGGCGTATCAGGAGATACGCCGTCGTATCTCTTTTGTGAATCTGGCCCTGTGTGCACGGTGTCTGATATGGGGACTCTCTAGGTGCAAACACTGTTTAGTACCAGCTCTTATCTATATAATTTATAATGGCTGGTTTGCTTTAAAATAAAATGCCTGGGTCAGCTAGCCTTCAAGACAAAGACAGCCAGACAATTAGCATTTTTAGGTCCCGGCAGTAACAGCTGTTTTCGTATTCCTCTCAGTATCGTTTTCCTATAAGTGAATATACAGCATATGTTGACTAAGATTTTGAACTTTGTGTTAAATCGGAGAGTATCGCCTATTAACACTTCAAAGCTCCAGAATAACAGCAATAAAACGAGTATGAAAAGGTGAGCACACGTCAGTAAATGAGGTTTCAGTGAATGGTTATTACTTGCATGCTGTGAAAAGACTTCTGAGCCTTGTGTAAAACGCTGACTATACTCTAATCTCTGCCGCTTCCAAATAATGTCACTATCAGCAAGACACAGCTCTGCCTTGGGGGCAGATCACACTGATGGAGCAGGCGCTGCAGCTGCTTCTGCAAGGTAAGCTGTCACTTGGATTCCTTATTCTGCACCTGGCTTCTTGGAGAAAAAGGGTAATTATAGCCCCTAACATTCCTGAATAATCTAGTGGTGCATATTTCTGCAACATACTATATTTATTAATATATTAATTACCAGCTAGCTAAGACAGGGGTGTGTGTGTTTTTTGTTTTTTTTACCAAAAGACATGTAGCAGAATTATATTTTGGCCCCAAATATATAAATTACATTTTTGGTATTTTTTCATTTATAATGATACAAATAAAAATAAATCCTGTGGTGATCAAATACTACCAAAAGAAAGCACTATTCATAATAGCTGTTTGTTGCCTGTGTATTGTCGTGAGGTTTGTTTGTTGCCTGTGTATTGTCGTGAGGTTTGTTTGTTGCCTGTGTATTTTGTCGTGAGGTTTGTTTGTTGCCTGTGTATTGTTATGATATTTGTTTTGTTTCCTGTGTATTGTCATGATTGTTTGTTGACTGTGTGTATTGTCATGATTGTTTGTTGACTGTGTGTATTGTCATGATTGTTGTTGCCTGTGTATTGTCATGATTGTTGTTTGTTGCCTGTGTATTGTCATGATTGTTGTTTGTTGCCTGTGTATTGTCATGATTATTGTTTGTGTGTTGCCTGTGTATTGTCATGATTGTTGTTTGTGTGTTGCCTGTGTATTGTCATGATTGCCCCAATGCAACCTGTATATTTTGAAGACCATCTCCTTTGTCTTTATAATACATGAATACTGTCACAACTGTTAATTTGCTGACCATGCATTATGACAATTGGCAATTTGTTGCTTGCATATTGCAATCATTGCCCATTTGCAACCCACTTATTGTAATAAATGGTTGTTTATTTGTATTTCATCAACTGCAGGATGCAGGGTGGATTGAATACCTGATTCCCCTGACACACACAGTGGCCCATATTCTCTCTAAAAATCCGCGGGCTGCGCTTAAGGCACTTACACTCCGCTGTCCCAACTTACAGGAGCAAGTGTTGTATTCCCCAAACACTTGCTCCGTAAGTTGGGACGGCGGAGTGTAAATGCCCCGGCGTAGCCTGGCGGATCTCCAAGGGGGCGGCTTGTATTCAAATTAAGCGCGCCCCCGATTCTAATGAACTGCGCATGCGCCAGGCTTCAAAAAGCCCAGTGCGCATGCTCCAGTTCTCGGCGGAAACGTCGGCGTCATTGACGTAAAGTCGTATTCAAGAACGACTTACGGAAACTACGTACCCGACGAAAAAACACGACGCGGACCCGACGCCATCCGTAACATGGCCTACGTGGGACTTGCGGAAACTTACTCCTCATATAGCAGGAGTAAGTTTCCGCTTACGCAAATGACGTTAGCGACGGTTACGCGACGCGAACTCGTTCGGGAATCGGCGTAGAAGGATCATTTGCATACGCAAATGAGTCCTTCACGTAAATGCCATCTAGCGGCGGCCGGCGTCATTACATTTAAGATCCGCCAGTGTAAGTGACTTACAGATGGCGGATCTTAAGTGTATCTATGCAAAAATGATTCTAAGAATCAGTCGCATAGATACACGGGCCAAAAAAGGGAGATACGATGGAGTATCCTGAGATACTCCATCGTAACTTCACTGAGAATATGGCCTATTGTTTTTTATTACAACCACTTTTACCTACAGGTAAGCCTAGATTAAGGCTTACCTGTAGGTGCAAGAAAAACCATGGTTTAGGAGATATTTACAATAGAGCCGTGCGCCGATCGTGCCGTTTCTAAAGGGGGTCATGCTGTGACTGGCGGCTCCCACGTGCATGCGTGGGAGTGACGTCACGCGACTCCGGCCAGTCACAGAGCCGGAGTTCGCAGCCCCGGAAGGAAGAGGGGTGAAGATGGACGCTCGCTGCTAGTGGGAACAGCGGTGACATTGCAGGCTTTGGTTTCAGGTAAGTGACACATAGTGGGCTAGTATGCAATGCATAGTAGCCCATTATGCTTTACCTTTGCAGGGAAATAAAGAGGAAGTAAAACCCCTCAGGGTTTACTTCCTCTTTAAAGGATATGTAAAGGTCTGTGCAATTGGTTTTGCACAGGGTGGCTCCGATCCTCCTCTTCTGGGGTCCCTCAGTGGCGCTCCTGGCTCCTCCTTTTTTCGATTGCCCCCTTGGAGAGCCACACTCTGTGCGTGTGCGCTCCCGTGTCCTGCTGCTGCGTCCATTTAAACAAACAGCAGGACTCGGCCCCACACCCCGACTCCCGCATCATTGGATTTGATTGACAGCAGCGGGAGGCAATGGCTGCTCTGCTATCAATCTATCCAATCAGGACCCGAGACATCGGCTGGAGCTGCTGTACTCGTCCCTGTCGCTGGAATGACCGAGTTCAGGTAAATAAAAGGGGGGCTCTGGGGCATTCTATGCATTAAGGTGAAAAGCATTGAGGGTTTACAACCCCTTTACTGTGACCCCAAGAACAAAAAAAAAAGCCAATAGATTTCAGCCCACCAGTTTTTAGATTTTTGTCTTTTCTTTCATTTTCACCTGGTGATCCTGCCTATAACACACTTCTTGTCCTAGGGTGACCACAACACCTTACCATTTCTATGGAGGAGCCGCGTTGTCACCTTAGTACAGGAGGTATGTTATGTTCTTCTTCACATGAGAATATATGAGATCATAATGGGGAGGTGTTCTGTGGTCACACTTCTGGTAACACCAGGGCCCTTTTTCAATGGGAACGCGGGGCAACGCAGCTCCAGCACCTCTCCCACTAAATGTATGTAATATCAAGTGGTGTTTGGGTGATGTTGATGCTAGCTGATGGTGGTGATATTTTCGGAGGTCCACCTACTGCTGGTAGTGATCTATTGTTTGCAGGTGGGTATATTGTTTCTGGGAAAGTCTGGTGGGGAATCTATTGTTGCTTTGGTGGATCTTATGTTGCTGGTGGTCCATTATTGCTGGGGGGATCTATTGTTGCTGGGGGGTCTATAGTTGCTGGCTGCAGGAGATCTATTTTACTGCTTATCTTGTTATTATTAACAAATTCCATACATATTACTTAGCACCACAAATTATATTTGGTTCTGTATTCCCCTAAAAAGGGTCAGTACTGGGAGGTGGGTAGGTGGTGGAACCAAGGGACAGTGCTCAAAGGTGGGTAGAGGCAAAGACAAGGGCCCGGATTCAGATAGGAGTTACGACGGTGTATCTCCGGATACGCCGTTGTGACTCTGAGTTGCGGGGTCGTATCTATGTGACTGATTCATAGAATCAGTTACGCATAGATTTCCCTAAGATCCGACCGGCGTAAGTCTCTTACACCGTCGTATCTTAGGCTGCATATTTACGCTGGCCGCTAGGTGGAGCTTCCGTAGATTTACGCGAGGAATATGCAAATTAGGTAGATACGCCGATTCAGAAGCGTACGTCTGCCCGGCGCATTTTTTTACGTTGTTTACGTTAGGCTTTTTCCGGCGTAAAGTTACCCCTGCTATATGAGGGTATGGACGTCGGGCCAGCGTCGTATTTTCCGTCGATTACGTCGTTTGCGTAAGTCGTTCGCGAATAGGGTTGGGCGTAATTTACGTTCACGTCGAAAGCATTGGCTTTTTGCGGGTTAATTTGGAGCATGCGCACTGGGATACGTTCACGGACGGCGCATGCGCCGTTAGCCAAAAACGTCATTTACGTGGGGTCAGCCATCATTACCATACAACACGCCCACTGCATGGATAATTTGAATTCCGCGGGCTTACGCCGGACCACATACGTTACACCGCCTTAACTTAGGGCGCAAGTTCTTTCTGAATACAGAACTTGCGCCCTAATTTACGGCGGCGTGCCCGCCGATAGATACACTATTGTATCTGAATCCGGGCCCTGGGGTGTACTTATTCTCTGAGAAAAAAAGCTCTGGGTAACACCATTTATAATGAAATTGCAGAAAGCACAGAAAAACACTGGCTTTCTGGAGGATTAATTGGTATTTTCCACATTTATTAAAAGGGAGCAAACAGTGGTTGGGTTTTACATACACTTTAAAGATTCTGGTGGATAGTATTTTTTAACCTGGGGTAGTAGCACCTTTTGTTGTTGTTTATGGAATATTTTTAACCTGCCAGTAATATTTCTACCTCTGTGATCAGGTAATAGTTCTAATGCACCCCGATAACCAGGTTTAATTATGAATATCTGTGAGGAGTGCAGCAACAGACAGCATAAAGGAACAGCACATTTCATGACTCACAGTCTGGCCTGTATTTGTTATCACTGGATCTCTTCACCAGCAAGCTGCAAGAAGAAAATAAAGAAATATATGAAAAAAGAGACAATGCAAAAATGTACACATAAAACTATCACTTTGGTATGTATAATACTTATTTGTAGAGCTGACTTTTCATTTTACAGTATATAACAGATATTTTCTACTTATAAATATAGACCATTCTTTATTGAACAATGTTAGTTAGAATATAAAAGATAGCAAATTCCATAGAATTCAAACATTCATGCCATCCTCGCTACAAGGGAAAAGTCGTTGGTAGCAAATTTTGCATGCAAAAAAACAAATAAACAAATTATATTATAATGTAATATAAAATTGAACTAGAGTCAAGTAAATTAACAATTTACTTAAAGGGGTTGTAAAGGTTCGTGTTTTTTCACCTTAATGTATCTTATGTCACGGCCCCCCCAGACCCCCGTTTTACTCACCTGAGCCCGTTCACTTGCTCTGCGCGTCCCCCTCTTCTCCATGGAGTCTCGGCGTTGACTGGATATGTAGCGGGATAGCACCCTGTTTGATGTGATATAAAAGACTACCATTGCTGATCGTGAAGGATCTCAGCTCCCTCCTGTGGCCGAGTTGGGTTAGAGACACCTGTTGTTTACATTTTGTTCTCGTACCGCAGAGAATGTTGGGGGATTGAGTTCAGGAGGAGAAGAGACTCCATTTGCCCTGGCCTGTAATAAACTACATTACCCAGAGAGCAGCTGTACAACCCCAAGATGCTTTGCCTTCCGCGCCGCCTGCTAGGGGAGGTCATTTAAGGGAGAGGATGTGTTTAGCGCGCTCTCTCAGGACCGCCTCTTCAACCCAGGAGGACACTGACAGGAGTGTCTCCACAGGGAGTAGGCCGCAGCTGAGGCCTACATACGCCGGGCGGAGCGGCTTTGAGAAGAGACGGAGCCTCTGTCAGAGTTATCGGACGAGTTCCCAGTATCCCTGCGACCTGTCTGAGGACCGGAGACTGCTGGCTAACCAGACTGTGATCGGGGACAGAGTGCCGTAGAAGGACAAGGCCTGAACCGTTTGGGTGAGACGGGCACTTGCCCGAGAGTACTGATTGTCTTGCAGGAGGGTGGATCGTTGATATCCATCTTTGCGGTTTGACTATTCAGGAAACTTTCAACAGTTTACTATTACCTTTTTGGATTATAAATTGCTCTTTGCGCGCCAACGCATGCCAACGCACAAGTGCACGAACTATTAGCTGGAGACGGTATTGAAGTTTGGCCTGGGACGCCAGGTCATACTGATTAGCTATTTTTAATTTCCGAATTTTCGTTTTTCCGAATTTCGGAAATTCGGATTTTCGGAAATACAAAATTTTTTTGTTTTTTTTTCATTTTCAAAGTTTTGAATTTTAGAAATTCTGAATATTCGAAATTTCGAATTTTTCATTTTTTATTTTCGAATTTCGAATTTTTCGAATTTTGAATTTTGTAATTTTCGAATATTCGATTTTTCGAATATTCGAATTCTCAAATTTCGAATTTTTTATTTTTCGAATTTCAACATTTTGAATTTTTCTTTTTTGAATTTTCGAAATTTCAAATTTTTCTTTTTCGAATTTTCAAATTTCGAATATTCAAATTTTCAAATTTTTTATTTTTCGAATTTTTCAATTTTGAATATTTGAATTTTCGAAATTTCAAATATCCAAATTTTTCAATTTCGAATATTCGAATTTTCGAAATTTCGAATATTCAAATTTTTTTTTTTTTTTTAATTTTCAAATTTCGAATTTTTCAAAATTCGAAATCGAAAAATTCGAAAATTTGAATTTTTCATTTTCGAAAATTTGAATTTTTCATTTTCGAAAATTTGAATTTTTCATTTTCGAATTTTTAACTTTCGAATTTCGAAATTTTCTATTTTCGAATTTTTCATTTTCGAAATTTCGAATTCGAAAATTCGAAGAATAAAAAAATTGAAATTTCGATATAGTAACATTCAAAAATCTAAAGTTCAAAAATTGGAAATTTCCGAATTTTTCGATTTTCCAAAAATGTATTTTTTTTTTCATTTTCGTTTCATTCGTTTTTTTTTTTCGGAAAACAAAAACAAAAAACGAATGAAACAAAAACGAAAACATTTTTTTTTTTAATTTCCCGAATTTCCGAAAAAAAACAAAACGAAAATAACATAAACGAAAAAAAAAAACGAATTTTTTGGCAGTGCACATGTCTAATATTAATAATAAATTATGTATATGATACACAAAAAATCCCAGTGCAAAAAACTGAAAATAGATTTGTGCAAAAAGTCCATGTAAGATGTATCACAAAGGATTGAGAGGTTGTTAAAGAAGTTCTCCGAATGGGTGAAGCAAGGTATCCAGAAAAAAATCTTGTGAATCAGATGATATATCCACCACCACTTATGTATCAGCTGCTTACCAGAACAAAAATGAAATCAAACGTGTAAGACATGGATCTATAAGGGTCCTGGATAAACTGCCGCTCACTCTCCAATATCACCAATCCTTAATATCAGACCAGCTCTCTCCACAGAAGCGACCCAAAGGAGAAAGACACTCACATAGTGTGATAACGTTTTTAAAATTTTAATGAATAAAAGTATTACACTTACATGTAAACAGTGTAAAAAGTGCGATCAATAGTAATAGCCGGCCGGCTCTGCTGTCTGCTCGTCCTTCCGGGTAGACAGCGTGGATCGTGATGACGTCAGCACGTCGCTCCTCCCTACGCCGTTTCGTCACAAGAATGACTTCTTCCAGGGGAACAAGTCATTCTTGTGACGAAACGGCGTAGGGAGGAGCGACGTGCTGACGTCATCACGATCCACGCTGTCTACCCGGAAGGACGAGCAGACAGCAGAGCCGGCCGGCTATTACTATTGATCGCACTTTTTACACTGTTTACATGTAAGTGTAATACTTTTATTCATTAAAATTTTAAAAACGTTATCACACTATGTGAGTGTCTTTCTCCTTTGGGTCGCTTCTGTGGAGAGAGCTGGTCTGATATTAAGGATTGGTGATATTGGAGAGTGAGCGGCAGTTTATCCAGGACCCTTATAGATCCATGTCTTACACGTTTGATTTCATTTTTGTTCTGGTAAGCAGCTGATACATAAGTGGTGGTGGATATATCATCTGATTCACAAGATTTTTTTCTGGATACCTTGCTTCACCCATTCGGAGAACTTCTTTAACAACCTCTCAATCCTTTGTGATACATCTTACATGGACTTTTTGCACAAATCTATTTTCAGTTTTTTGCACTGGGATTTTTTGTGTATCATATACATAATTTATTATTTATGTTGACTTTACTTGCAGCGCAGCTTTTTCTTTTCCATATTGTATTTGTGTATGTATCTTACATATAAGTTGCAGCAGCATTTTTTTATTTTCTTTTATTTATATATTTTTTGTTTTTATTTTTACACATTTTTATAG
Organism: Rana temporaria; assembly: GCF_905171775.1. Classification (NCBI taxonomy): domain Eukaryota; kingdom Metazoa; phylum Chordata; class Amphibia; order Anura; family Ranidae; genus Rana; species Rana temporaria. Next base: position 50,597,309 of record NC_053493.1, read on the forward strand.
TGTCACTACTGTTTTATTTTTGGACCTGCGCAGTATCTTCCTACTTTTACATGTCTAATATTGACTATATTAATTTCATTGCTCGTTGATCAAGTACCGTATTTATTGGCGTATACCGCGCACTTTTTTTGCCCTGAAAATCAGGGCAAAATCGCGGGTGCGCGGTATACGTCAATACCGCGCCTTCGGGCAGGCTCGGCTCCTCTCGCGCTCACGTCCTGGACGTACAGGACGTGAGCGCGAGAGTAGTCGAGCCTGCCCGACTATACACGAGTGTACTGCGCTCGGTATATGCCGGCGCAGTGTTCAAACTCGGCGCAGGAAAGCGGGGATCGAGCGGGGAGGACACCGCAGAAGGACGCCGGACCCGACGAAGAGGACACGCGAAGCCGCAGACGGACGCCGGACCCGACGAAGAGGACACCCAAAGCCGCAGACGGACGCCGGACCCGACGAAGATGACACCTGAAGCCGCAGACGGACGCCGGACCCCGACGAAGAGGACACCCGAAGCCGCAGATGAACGCCAGACCCGACGAGGCCGCCGATGGATGCCGCGCAAGACACCAAAACTGTAAGTACTAAAATGTGTTTTTTTACAGGAATTGGGGTCCACTTTAGGGGTGCGCGCTATACGCCGGAGCGCGCAATACCCCGATAAATACGGTAATCAGTTCTATTACCTTATATAGTATTGTAGAGAGGCAGAGAGCTGGGAGAAGTTTGGCAAGAGGGCGTTTGAATGTGTATGTTTTGTTGAAGGGGTCTTTCTTGCTGTGTGCTCACACAGGTCTACATGATATTGTAGTCTAGCTCACACTTAAGCCTTATTATTGTTATTGATACTGCAGGGATCTGCAAATAGAGTATCACTGTTTTACTCATGTTCTTTTGTTTCCATTTTAAGTAAAGCATTACTTTGGTTATCTTGAAGTCTGTGGGCAGCCTATCTTTCATACTGCAAGATCCCTTCCATTTAAGGTAACCCCTTTTATTTGCATAATCTGTTGTAGTGTAACAGGACATTGTGTTTCCCCACAAGTTACTGGGGTCCACAACTCCCATATTACCAGGTGTGTCAAGGGAGGGTTTTGAGCCACTTTAAGGGGTTGATCACAGAGCGTAGACTCAAAACAAACCAGTAGCTCCTCCGGGAGTAGTGCTACAGATAGATTGATAGCAGCGCAGCCATTGGCTCCCACTGCCGTCAATCAAATTCAATGACGCCAAGTGATATGGACGCCGACTGTATGATACGGGAGCGCGCCCGCAAGGTAACCCCTTTGGGAGAAAGACTCCCAGAGGGTGTTAGCTATTGCGGGGAGGAGCCGTGAGAGCCGCCGAGAGACCCCAGAACAGGAAGACCAGGGCCACTCTGTGGAAAACAAACTGCACAGTGGGGGTAAGTATGACATGTTTGTTATTTAAAAAAAAAAAAAAAAGATCCTTTACAACCCCTTTACGTAACTATAACATAACCCCTAAAATGTAATCTAAGCCAACCTATTCTTAAAACTAAACGTAGCCTCTAAATCTCAAACTTCCAGATGTAAACTTATTTAATGCCTAAACCTATTACTAAAGTCAAACCCAAATCGAAAACCTTAAAGTAGAACTAAAGGCAAAACGTATTTTTTCGTTTTGGATGGAGTGGAGAGGGATTAGAACATCTGTCCGTTTTTATTGCTGTCTGAGTCATATAAGCTTGTGTATAGTTATGGTCGGCCACAATGGCGTCAGATGTGACGAAACGTGTAGGGATCGCTCATGACGTCACCACGCACGCAGTTTTCCAAAAGCGATTGGTATGCATCCCAAGACCGGTATTCATTGTGACAATCGCTTGTTGTTATGTTTAATCATGTGAGTGGTTAGTCTTTTTTTTAATAAACGAGTTATGCAGTTTTACACTAGGTTGGTATTCCTGGTTCCTCTTTATATGGTACGGCTGAGTGTTTCCCTCACTGGATGTGATATTCTGGTGAGGAGACCTGGAGGCGTTATATGTTCCTCAACAAGATGTTCTTAATCATGCACAAGCTTAAGACTAACCACTCACATGATAAAACATAACAACAAGCGATTGTCACAATGAATACCGGTCTTGGGATGCATACCAATCACTTTTGGAAAACTGCGTGCGTGGTGACGTCATGAGCGATCCCTACACGTTTCGTCACATCTCACGCCATTGTGGCCGACCATAACTACACAAAAGAGTCACTTAAGCTTGTGTATAAAGATTCCACTTGCTCTGGTAAGAGTTTCACATGTTCAACAGTGGTGGTACACTTTGGGATTTGAAGCACCTGGTTAATAGGATTCCTGTCACCATACTGTACTCAAGTTTGGACTGACATTTTTATTCCTTCATCTTATACAGAGGGCAAACCATTTTTCTAGGTAATTGTATTTCTAAAGGTGCCATTAACATGAAATGTTCACCACATATCGGTAACAATCCATGCAATCCATATATACAAAAAAAAAACAGAAATTCAGTTATGTGTAATAAAATGGAATGGCACAGGGAAAAGGTATTGAACATGCTAACTGAAATGTATTTAATACTTTGTACAAAATCCCCTGTTGGTAATGACAGCTTCAAGACGCCTAATGTATTGGAAAAACTAGTCACATGCATTGCTGAGATGTGATTTTGGCCCATTCTTCCACACAGTCTTCAAATCTTGAACATTCCCTAGGCCTCTTCTATGAACTCTGATCTTTAGTTATTTCAATAGATTTTCTATTGGATACAAGTCAGGTGATTGGCTGGGCCATTCTAGTAGCTTTATTTTCTCTTTCTTTGAAACCAACTGAGAGTTTTCTTGGCTTTGTCCTCCTTAAATGTCTACCCTCAATTTATCTCCATCATCCTGGTAGATGGCAGCAGATGTCTATCAAGAATGTCTTGGTACATTTTTCCATTCATTCATCCTTTAATGACATGAAGTTTACCAGTACCGTATGCTGAAAAACAGCCCCACACCATGACGTTCCCACCTTCAATCTTCACTGTTGGTATGGGGGGTGTTTTTGGGGTGATGTGCCATTTGACCTCCAAACATGGTGTGCATTATGGCATTCCAAGAGTTAAATTTTGGTCCCATCTGACCTGACTATATTCTTCCCGTATTTCACAGGCGTGTCTAAATGTTGTGCAGCAAACTTTAAATGAGCTTCAACGTGCTTTTTCTTCAGCAATGAAGTCTTGCGTGGCGAGTGTGCATACAGGCCATAGCAATTGAGTGCATTACTTATTGTTTTCTTTGAAACAATTGTACCTGATAATTCCAAGTCTTTCTGAAGCGCCCCACAAGCGGCCCTTGGTATTTGGACAGCTCTTCTGATCATTCTATTCACTCCTCTGTCACAAACCTTGTGAGGAGCACCTGGTCGTGGCTGGTTTATAAGGGAAAAGATGTTCTTTACACTTCCAGATTATGGCCCCAACAGTGCTCACCGGAACATTCAGAGGTTTAGAAATCCTTCTGTAACCAATGCCATCAGTATGTTTTGCAACAATAAGGTTGCAAAGGTCTTGAGGGAGTGCTTTGCTTTTACCCATCATGAGATGTTTCTTGTGTGACACCAGGGCCGGACTGACCATTGAGGCACTCGGGCAGTGCCCGAGGGCCCCATGCCACTAGGGGGCCCCATCAGGGTTGCCAGGCTCATTAAAACCAGGGACAGTATGTAAAAATCAGTTTTGTTCACATCTGTCCCTGATATGTCCGAAACCAACATGCTTTTGATGGGAAAATCCTGAGATTTTAGCTGCCCCACCTCTGTAATGCCTCCTGGCTTGGTGGCCATCTGTATGCCTGGGGGCCCCATAATCTTCTATCGCCCGGGGGCCCCATGAGTTGTCAGTCCGCCCCTGTGTGACACCTTGGTAATGAGACACCTTTTTATAGATCATCAGTTGAGACTGAACCAGCTGATATTAATTTTCACGGACAAGGGGCAGGATTGCTTTCTAATTACTGATAGATTTCAGCTGGTGTTTTGGCTTTCCATGCCTTTTTGAACCTCCCTTTCTTCACGTGTTCAATACTTTTTCCTTACGTCATTCTATTTTATTACATATAACCTAATTTCTGAACTTATTTGTTTTGGTTTCTTTGTATGTATGGATTGCATTGGTTGTTACCGACGTTGAAAAAAATGTCATGTCAATAGCACCTTTATAAATATATTTACCTAGAAAATGGTGACGTGTTCAATACCTATTTTACTCACTGTGGGACAGATTCTCGTCCAGCGGCGTATCTCTGCGGCGGCGTAACGCATCCGATTTACGTTACGCCGCCGCAACTTAGACGGGCAAGTGCTGTATTCTCTATACAGCACTTGCTCCGTAAGTTGCGGCGGCGTATCGTAAATCGGCCGTCCGTGGAATTTCCTAGTCTGCATTGCTCCAAAGTACGCCGCAAGGACGTCATTGGTTTCGACGTGAATGACGTCCAGCCCCATTCACGGACGACTTACTAAAACGACGTAACTTTTTCAAATTTCGACGCGGGAACGACGGCCATACTTAACATTGTTACGCCACACTTACGCCACCATATAGCAGGGGTAACTATACGCCAGGAAAAGCTTAACGTAAATGATGTTACTTTTACTGCGTCGGCCGGGCGTACGTTCGGGAATTCGCGTATCTAGCTCATTTACATATTTTGACGCGTAAATCAGCGTACACGCCCCTAGCGGCCAGCGTAAAAATGCAGTTACGATCCGACGGCGTAAGAGACTTACGCCTGTCGGATCTAACAAATATCTATGCGTAACTCATTCTAAGAATCAGGCGCATAGATTTGACCGGCCGGACACAGAGATACGACGGCGTATCTGGAGATACGCCGTCGTATCTCCTCTAAAGCCCCATACACACCATCAGATTATCTGCAGATTTTTGTCTTCAGATTTACCAAAACCATATAATATGAGGTCAAACCTTAAGAGTTTCAATTTGTATGCAATCAGGCAGGCCCTTGTACTACATGGTTTTGGTAAATCTGAAGACAAAAATCTGCAGATAATCTGATGGTGTGTATGGGGCTTAAGAATCTGGACCCTAATGTTTAATTTATGTTAGTCACTTTTATTTTCTTAGCATGGCAATGTATATTTACCTTTTGTACACATTTAGCAGCTATTTGGACCGGATAGCGTGATTTCTATTTGTGCACAATGCATCGCTTTTTATAAATGTGTAAACCTGGTTTTAGTTGTGCTTGTACTTTTAGCTGTTGTACTTGTTTGTTTTTTTGGTCTATTTTTGTTCTTATTTTTACACGTACAAGGTACAAAATATACATCGGAATGTGCCAACAATTTTACAATATAAGGCCAAAACAAATTTCATATTTCATCACTACCCACCTTGCTACCTTCACCATCTTTGGACTGTATGTGTCTAAGTGACTGAGAAGAGCCTTCATTGTCCTTCCAGTTCCTATAACATCCTGAATAACAGACAAACATAACAGCAATCAGAGAAATGGGATCTTAGTAAGATGTACAGAATGTAGCATTCATTTTACCCTTCGTCTATAACCAGAGCATGATGAAATCTGATTGGAGACCATAGGTCACTATACTTTACATGTAGTCAAATCCAAAATATTTGACAAACACAGAAAACATCTGGACCGTGTGGAGAAGACAAATGAGGCAATACCCTTGCTGCATGCACTGACTAACATGTCAGTTACTTGTGGGAGTTCTTTCTATGTCATGTGACGATTATTGACACACTGGCTAAAATGTTGTTCTCTGGGGAAGACCAAGAAGAGGAAAGACCTTTCCTCTTCTTGGTCTTCCCCATTGATGTAGCAGAGGTACGTCAGAGGGGGCAGGGTCACGTGACGGGTGGCTCTGCCTCCTCTATATAAGAAATGTCACCGCTTCAGCCGCTCATTCGCTGGGCTGTGCCCAGCGGTGAGAGGAGGTCCGGGATGCTGTTGCGCCGGATGGATGGATCTTCACATCGCCGGAGCGGAGATCACCCGACGCTGGATCTTCTCATCGCGGGAGATCACCCGCACCCGTCGCAGGATCAGGACAACGCTGGAAGCCGGGAACGAGTGGATTTTTCAGCGCTGGAGTTTTTTTTTTTTTTTTTTTAATAAAGGACTTTATTCTTTTGTGTCAGTGTGTTTTTTTACAATACTTTTTACTTCCTTCGTGAAATGGTAGAGGTACAGTGTACCCCATTACCATTTCACACAGGGGGGGGGTCAGGATCTGGGGGTCCCCTTTGTTAAAGGGGTCTTCCAGATTCTGATAAACCTCCCGCCCGCATACCCCCACAACCACCGGGCAAGGGTTGTGGGGATGAGACCCTTGTCCCCATCAACATGGGGACATCCTCCCCATGTTGAGGGCATGTGGCCTGGTGCGGTTCAGGAGAGAGGGGGGGCCGCACTCTGTCCCCCCCTCTTTTCTGCGGCCGGCCAGGTCAACGTGCTCGGATAATGGGTCTGGTTATGGATATTTAGGGGGAACCGCACGTCACTTTTGTTTTAAATTGACGGCGGGGTTCCCCTGAATATCCATACCAGACCTGAAGGGTCTGGTTATGGATATTTACCGGGAACCGCACGTCACTTTTGTTTTAAATTGACGGCGGGGTTCCCCTGAATATCCATACCAGACCTGAAGGGTCTGGTTATGGATATTTACCGGGAACCGCACGTCATTTTTGTTTTAAATTGACAGCGGGGTTCCCCTGAATATCCATGATCAGTAAAATTAACGTCCGTTAACATAACGGACATTTACGGAGACATTTACTAACGTCCATGTGCCATAGACTTCAATGTTAAAATATAACGGACGTTAATATATCCGTTACTTGCAACGGACAAAAAATTGACAAAAAATAGTGCAAGACCCATCACATATTCCGTTATAACTAACGTCCGTATGTTATAACGGACTATTACGGATCTTTACGGAACATAAAAAAATCCCATAGACTTTAATGATATTTTATAAAGGACGTATAACTTCCGTTTTTTAACATTATCTGACAGATTTTAAAACGGATTATTAAAACGGATTTATTTTGTAGTGTGAAAAGGGCCTTAAATATTAAAAGCCAGCAGCTACAAATACTGCAGCTGCTGACTTTTAATATTAGGACACTTACCTGTCCTGGAGTCCAGCGACGTTGGCAGCAGAAGACGAGCAATCGCTGGTTACTCTGCTGCCCCCACCGCCATCCACGGTGAGGGAACCAGGAAGTGAAGCATTGCGGCTTCACTGCCTGGTTCCCTACGGCGCATGCGCGAGTCGCGCTGCGCTGTGCTCACTGGTCCCCGCTGTGTTCTGGGAGCCGAGTGTTTCCCAGAACATAACTGGGGGGGGGGGGGGGATCTGACGTTCTGCCCGCAGTCTACCCGCAGACTGTATGTCCGGAAGTGGGTGCAAATACCTGTCTTAGACCGGTATCTGCACCCCTCCCCCCTGAAAGGTGTCAAATGTAACACCGGAGGGGGGGAGGGTTTCCGATGAGTGGAAGTTCAACTTTAGGGTGGGGCTCCACTTTAAAACAACAAGGGCAGAAAATGTAATAGATGGTAAGTTGAAAAAATTACTGAAGTTCTTTTTTTAAAAAAATAAATAAAATGCACATCTTTTTGCGGGTAAAAAAAAAAGGTAAATTTATTATTTTTATTTGGAACCTGTAAAGCATTGCACCCACGATCAGCAAATTGCAGGTACCATGTAGGACTGCTGCAGACTTGTCAGTGTATCTGTCTGCTTTTACCTTGTACAGACAGGCAGATACACACTGACAGGAAAAGATAATGAGCTACCAGAGTGGTCAACAGTGCCATGGTAGTTCATTGAGAACTACAAGCTGGCAGCCGCAAAGGATGTTGGTACTCATAGTTTCCCATTCACAAAACTCTGTAAATGAATGACGTGGAGTATTTAAAAAAAAAAAATAATAATGACAGGAAACGTGGGGAGAAGATCCCCCCCCCCCCCTTGCTGTCACTAGAGGCAGCAGCTGCAGGAGTGGGAAAATGTTAAATGTTCCACCCTAAAAATGAGTGGAACATGTTCCCAAAGGTAATCGTATCCTTTGACTTTAGAACCACTTTAATATGCAGTTGGTCCTAAATTTAAGGTTATAGACACCCTCATTTTTCTGGAAGGGCTTTCCGCATGAGGTTAGAGCTCATCAGCCTAGGCAAAAGTAATTTGACTTCTTTTTAACCACTTCCCGACCGCAGATATACGCCAGCAGAATGGCACGTACAGGCACATTGGCGTACCTGTACGTCCCTGCCTAGACGTGGGTCGGGGGTCCGATCGGGACCCCACCCCCTGCTACATGCGGATTCCCGCGGGGAGCGATCCGGGAAAAAAGGACGCCAATTTTGTTTGGGAGCCACGTCGCACGACCGCGCAATTGTCTGTTAAAGCGACGCAGTGCCGAATTGTAAAAACCCCTTGGGTCATGTAGCAGCATATTGGTCCGGTCCTTAAGTGGTTAAGGATAAAAATAACAGCAACTGAAAAATGTCACTATTGATGTATATTGTAACACATCAGGAACTTATGCATGGAGGTTCATTGTTCTACATATAAATATATAACACAAACCTGACTTGCTCTCCCATCCTGGCAATTAGAAAAAAAAAAAAAAAAGTATAAAGACAAAATGACAGAATAACTGCACTTACCTCTACAATCAGTACATTCTAAAAAAAAAAAAAAAAAAAAAAAACGTTACTTCCAGAACAATAGATTTACATTTTATACATGAAACATTTTTTTTATCACATATGGCAAAACTTTAGTATCAACAACTATGAGTTTAGAACATCGTTTTTCTTAAAGTGGAGCTCCATCCTAAATTATTTTTCTTAGTTTTACAGAGACTAGGGAATGGTTAGACAATTGGTCAAGTATCATATGCATATTTGGAATTATTTTCCTTACTTCCTATTTTAATGACTGTGGTCACTGAGACAGGAAGCAAGGAAAATCTCTTCAATGAGGATAGAAAAATGTAAACTTTTATAGGTAGAGGGAGAAGTGGTAGAACGTGTGTTCATTCTGGGTCCCTATTTTGCAGCCCCCGTCACTTCCCATTCCAATGATCATAGTTCAGCTGAAAATGCTAATTGGCATGTTTGATTATTGTTCTCACTTGTCTATGTGGATTATGGTAATTTGGGAAAATAACCCAAAAGTCAAGAACAGGATAAGCCCACATTGCTAATACCCACGGAAAGGTCAGCCCATACTTTCCATTTCCAAACACTGCACCAATGACGCCCGTACTGATGCTCAGCTATGAATTATAGTTGTGGATGATGTACAAAAAAAAAAACAGACATGGGGGTAAGGGTGAGATTTAATAAATGCAGATTTAAAAAATAAATAAAGTGAAGTTTGAGGATATATAAACTGACCACTCTGCACCACCCAGATGAGTTAAAGATTATGGGGTAGATCCACAAAGAAATTACGCCGGCGTATCTATTGATACGCCGGCGTAATTTAAAAATTCCTGCGTCGTATCTTTGTTTTGAATCCTCAAAACAAGATACAACGGCATCTCGGCTAGATCTTCGTACGCCTTCGGATCTTAGATGCAATTTTTCGGCGGCCGCTAGGTGGCGTTCCCGTCGTAATCCGCGTCGAGTATGCAAATTAGCTATTTCCGACGATCCACGAACGTACGAACGGCCGTCGCATTTTTTTACGTCGTATAGTTAAAGCTGCTATATGGTGGCATACTCAATGTTAAGTATGGCCGTCGTTCCCGCGTATAATTTTGAAAATCTTACGTCGTTTGCGTAAGTCATCCGTGAATGGGGCTGGACGCCATTTACGTTCACGTCAAAACCAATGACGTCCTTGCGACGTCATTTAGCGCAATGCACGGCGGGAAACTTTAGGGACGGCGCATGCGCAGTTCGTTCGGCGTGGGGACGCGCTTCATTTAAATGAAACACGCCCCCTACCCGCCGCATTTGAATTGGATTCAAACCAACTCAAAGTAAGTTACAGCGGCGTAGCGTATCTTACATACGCTGCACCTGGCGCGGATGTATGTGGATCTGCCCCTATAATCTTTATTTATGTGAAATTTTGTGCACCGAGAGATCTTATTTTTACACATATGTATGCTTTGATTATCCGATATCGGTGCCGATACTTGGCATTTTTGTATCGGTACTCACGAAAATGCTCCGATACGCTAAACCGATACTGGAAGTGATGTCAGCTTGGGAGCGGAACGCCTCCTCCTCCCCTCTGGGAGTGGGGATCGGAAAAGTAGCCATCCCTCCAGCACAAGCAGCAGTGGTAAGATCATGCCCTGATCTAGGAGGTTATTGGGGAGGGGGTGGAGTACTGGGGAGGGGTGGCCCCCCTTCCAAGCCCTCCACCACCCCTGACGCTTGCTGCCAGTCTTAATGTGCCCTCCTAACCCCCTGTACTGTGCCCTCCTAACCCCCTGTACTGTGCACTCCTTTCTGCCCTGTACTGTGCCCTTTCTGCGTTTCCTCCTCCTTCCCTCCACCAGTTGTGACCCATGCCCCCATGTCTCCCAATGATCCTCCCATTCCCATTCTCTTCCCCTCAGTGATCACAGCCTTTTGCATCTCAACTCTCCCACCCCACAATCCCTAGTTCACCCCACCCTCAACTACCCTGCCCTCACTTACCCTTCTACTCCCACCCTGCCCTCACCCAACTCCCTAATGACCCCCCCCCCCCCCCGCCTCCCAAACCTCCCCTCTACCTACTCTTTCTAAGTGATAGGTATCAGTAATTGGTTTTGGCAAATACTTGAAAAAAAGTACCGGTGCTCTGTGTTAAAAAAATGGTATCGGTGCATCCCTAATATACAGCATGAGGTAGATAGTCTTTTTGCACAATGCTGTTGTGTTGTTTTCTTTGAACATATAATAATATATATATTTTTTTAACGCATACATATAATGACAAAAAGCCTGTGCAACTTTACGTCTGTTATACTGGAAGTGTTTTTTTTTTTCATTGTGTAACAACAACACATACATCATATAAGGTCAAACTGTTCTGGGCATCGCCGCCGTTTGTCAGGTTTAAAAAGGTACGGTCACAAGCCTTTGCTTCAAAAAAAGGTCGACTGTTATCAACCGAACGCAGTAAATCATCTTGCTAACTTTGTATTAGGTTACATTCACACTTTCAAATGTACCCTGACACATATATTTGCAAGAACTTTGCAAGAACCCCAGTGGGAGTTCCCAGTATTTAGCTGTGTGAGGCAGCCCCACTGAAAGCAGTGCCAGCTCCCATAGCTAATCGTGTCCGCTGTCTGCGGCTGTCACACTGTCTCTGTGTCCAGGGGGCCAATCACTCGCATGAGATCACTGCATGAGTGATCACATGTGAGCGGCCATGATTCAATGGGGCTGCCTCCCGCAGCTAATCACTGGGAACCCTCGCTGGGGATCTTGAATCTAATCATAGTTGGGTACATTTACAAATGGGAATGTACCTTTTCTCATGTCACTTTTTTGCAAGACCTGCAAACCATGAGGCTGATTTACTAAAGGGTTTAAAATGTCCACACAGAAATGTGTGAATGTTCACTTTATTTATCCAATCATGTACAGATGAAACAATCAATTTAAGCAAATAAGGACTGTCTTTTCATATGATTGTATAATTTTAAGTGTTACTAAACCCAGGATCCTGCATTCACTATATCTGATCTCCCACACTACACAGAACTAGGAAATGCAATTTTAGTAAATATAAACTGCTAAATATATTTTCTCATCAGCAGTATACAGTATAGCAGTCTTGTGACTTCTATCAGTGTCTGGTTTAGGCTTGTAGGAGGAGTTTTCATCTCCTCCGACTGTCCTATGAGGCTGCAGGACCCCTGACCCTCTGTCTGGACAGTGCCGATTGGCCCTGTGCTGATGATCACATGCACCCTCCCAAGAAAACAAAACAAAAAACTCTCCAGCAATACACACCAAACTGAGCATGTGCAGAGTACCCTCAAGGCTCTGTATTATCAGGAGATGGATTGGGGACAGTGTAAGAAAGGGAGAATCAGAGAAGACAATATAAAACAGCCTTTTTACAAAATGTGGAGGATTAACCCCTTAGGTTCCACAGTGAGTATAACAGTCATGCTTTACTGCATATACAGACTGATTTTACTGTTGTGGGTTTAGTTACACCAAGTTAAAGGAGAAGTCCAGCCTGAGCTTGTTAGGCTGGGCTTCTCCTATGGGTCACAGAAGTGCAATTCGTTTTGCACACCTGTGACCCGTTTTCAACAGAGAGCAATCTGAAGTCCACTCACTGCTGACATCACTGGATTCACGCGCCACCACGACAAAAAAAGTCTGGATTCACCAGGTGCCTGGACTGGCACTCGTCTCAGCCACTCAGCAAGCCACTGAGAGGCTGAGACGGCCTGCTCCAGTGAGGGCGGGGGAGTGCTGCTGACTGACAGGCAGCAGCTCTCTGCTCTGGGATCTGTTTGAACTGAGCCATCCGCGATGTTTGATGGCTCAGTTCTCAGTGCAGACAGGCCGGGGGATAGATGCAGCATTGGCCCGTTGCTGCATCCACCGAGCTAAGTATGATGGGATAAAAATAATACTTCTCTTTTAATATTGACACAACTTATTGTGGGAACATTCTGAGCTCCTTTAGGCCCCATTTACACTTGCAGTCATGGGGGTGGTAAAAAAAATAGGCGGTTGAGTCACTGTTTTCCTGCTCCCCGACCCGACCACCCCTCCGTACGCTGCAAAGACATCTGAATGGGGCTGGACATATGTCACAGCAAACATTTTACCCCCATCAAGTTTATCGGACAGTACAGCTGACAAACAAAGACCAATCAAGTCAATGTGGCTCCCCCACCCACACTGCAATCGCATGCAATGCAAACAGTTGCTGTGTAGTAGGGAGAGATTTTTTTTGGGTTACAATAGGGGGTGATGTGGAGGGGACAAATGGCCTCCTTGCTGCCAGTCATCTGCCTTCTGAAAAGTGATGCACCACGATTGCTTCTCAGAGGGGCATCAAGAGCTGCTGCATGTGTAAACAAGCCTTTGGTCAATCATATTTATTAACAATTATAATGAAGTAATATTATTTCAGTCTGACCTAAACAGTAAGTAAGCATTTAAGTATCTGCACAAATTGTGTCATATCACAGCTTGGTGGAGGCTGAAGATAAATTATTTAGTGGAAAGGAATGGGCTTTGTTTTGCTCAGTACAGGTTTAAGTGGAGTCAGTTTGTATTAAAGTAAATGATGCATTAAATACCTTCCCCGTCAGCTTTGACAGGTCTTCCCCTCCGATTATCTGCAGGTCCTCTGTGGACTTGTCATTCTGCAGAAAATGAGATAGAGTATATTAATGAAAAAGTGCAGGATACACACAAGCATGCGCGGCACGTATCAGTCACTGTGCTGGTAAGTGGAACACAATAGAATATGGCCGTATACAAAGCTATGATCAGGGGAAGACAAACATGGTCTCTATATGCGGTATTGTCGTTCCTTAAGCATTTCATTATTTTCAATAGACATCCAATGAATAGAAACCGCACACAATGTGGACTTCCATTACGGAGTCTCGTTATTCAACAGAGGGGCCATCTTTTTCAGAAGGTAGTTATTTTAACGAGACTCTGTCACCTTGCCTAATTAAAGGAAAAGTGTCAGGGCCTTCTGAAAGTCCATCCCCACCCTCCATCTTATCATATTTGCCATGCATTGTTCCAGCTCAATTGGAGCCCTCACAAAATACACAAGGCTTAAGTATATGGAGGAACATGTGACCTCCTCTCAGCATGTAGTACTCAGGCCTAAGTAGTCAAAAGCCAGGCTCAAGGTCACATGAGGCAGGGAGTAACATTATCAACCATGTGTGAGGCCCCGTACACACGACCGAGTTTCTCGGCAGAATTCAGCCAGAAACTCGGTCGGAGCTGGATTCTGCCGAGAAACTCGGTCGTGTGTACACTTTTCAGCGAGGAAGCCGACGAGGAACTCGTCGGGCCGAAAAGAGAACATGTTCTCTATTTCCTCGTTGTTCAATGAGGAAAGTCGGCCCGCCGAGATCTCGGCGGCTTCCACACTGAACTCGACGAGGAACTCGATGTGTTTGGCACGTCGAGTTCCCCGGACGTGTGTACAGGGCCTAAGATTGGATGCCTGAGTTTGAATGGGCAAAGTAACAATCTCCTAAAGGTCAACATCCCCCTTCATACCTTTACTCATATTTGCCATACTTGCTTCCCATTCCTTTGAAGCCTTTACAAAATATCCAATGCTTCAGGAGATGGAGGAACTTCCTTCCACCATGTAGTGCTTGGGCCTGAATGGCCAAAGGCGAGGGAAAGAAAACATGTAAGCTCTGACATGAGAGTTTACAAAGGATTGGAGTCAGGCCCCGTACACACGGCCGAGGAACTCGACGTGCCAAACACATCGAGTTCCTCGGGCAGTTCAGCCCTAAAGCCGCCGAGGATCTCGGCGGGCCGAGAGCTCCCATAGAACAACGAGGAAATAGAGAACATGTTCTCTATTTCCTCGCCGAGGTCCTCGTCGGCTTCCTCGGCCGAAAGTGTACACACGGCCGGGTTTCTCGGCAGAATTCAGCCAGAAACTCGGTCGGAAGCTGAATTCTGCCGAGGAAACTAGTCGTGTGTACGGGGCCTCACAGTTCGTATGGAGGAAACGAGCAGCAGGGAGGCATGGCAAAGGTACATATAAGTAGGTCAGGGGGTGGCCTTTAAAGATTACCAGTCATTATTCCCTGAATAGACAAACTGAAAGAGTCTCTTTAAAGCCCTACATAGCCCAATGCATGGAAGGAGGTGCCTGACTCTACCTCAACACTTTTACTGAGGCGTACAGTATCCTATATCCATGGGCGTCCGCTCCATAGGGCAAGGGGGGTCGTTTGCCCCCCCTGGAATCACCAGGGAGAGCCAGGAGCAGGGCCAAACTGGCCCTGGGTCCACTTTAAGCGGTGACTGCAGCGCTCCCCTCTTTCGGCGCTTGTATCATATGTCATGGAGCTGGGTCTGTGTGCTAGGTCTCGCCCCCCTAGTTCGGCTCCTCCGATAGTCTTCTAGTGTTCCGCCTATCACACAAGCCTAACTAGGGGGGCAGGACCTTGCACACAGACCCAGCTCCGTGACATACGATACGAGCGCCAGAGGACAGAGGAGGGGAGCGCCGTTTTATATAGTTTACTAGGCCTGTGCTTTGTTTGTTCCAACATCTGTTGCCACAGGTAACACTAGACTATTTTCTGATGTATTTTTAGCAAGTCTGGAAACGCAGAGCAAACACAACACAGAGTTGTAGCCCACGGCATAATTTCTAGTTGTCCCTTATTTAGAGTGCCGTTCCCTCTTCTGGAATCAAATCCATTTATCCATCATTCCAAAAGGTTCCTCTTTTAGACCTGAAATAAATATACTGTCAATATAGTGTAGTGTTTCAGTCAAGGGAAAGGGGTGCTGTGTAATGTAAAGGTGTCCAGTGATGCAGGGTGCTGTGTAATGTAAAGGGGGCCAGAGCTGTGAGGTGCTGTGTAATGTAAAGGGGTCCAGAGCTGTGGGGTGCTGTGTAATGTAAAGGGGTCCAGAGCTGTGAGGTGCTGTGTAATGTAAAGGGGTCCAGATGTGCAGTTGTGGAAAGGGGGTACACAGTAGTGACAAAGAGATATTGAAAGAAAGGGTAAAATGCGACTCTGTATCTCTGCTCCTGAAGCGCCCCCCCTGAAAAAATTTCAGCGGACGCCCATGCCTATATCTATGAATACTGTAAAGGTACTCTGTCATGAGCCAGACAATGTGTGTGAGCTGGCACCAATTTACTTACTTGTCTAGTGACTTAGGTCGGCCATACATGGTTCGAATCTAGGCCAGTTCAGCAGGAACTGGACGAGAATCGAACCATTAATGGGCAGGCTGAATGTACCAAGTGGATTGATCGACAAACTTGGGTACAACCAGCCTGCCGGATTCTCTTGCAATTATCGCTAGCTGCCAGGGATGGACTGGCCATTGGGACTACAGGGAGTTTCCCTGTGGGCCGGTGGCTCAGTGGGCCGGCTTCAGTGACAGCGGCCTGGGAGTTTCTCACTTCTGCCTAATCTTGTTCCATAAGGGGGGGGCACCAAACTGATTCTTTGCCCCGGGAGAAATAATGTCTAGCTTCCCCACTGGTACTGCCTATAAGAGTACCAGTACAGCCGTTCTACTCTCATAAATTAAAACGGCTAGTGGCTAGTGAAGGGGGAGAGGGGGCTTGGGTGGCCGGGAGGGGGGGTTGCGGGAGTTGTCCGGCCGCTGTGAGATCCCTGTCAAAGTGGGCCAGTCTGGATGAAGTCCAGGGCCAAATTTTTGTCCCAGTCCAGCCTTGCTAGCTGCTACTCTAGTCTTCTCCCAGAGGGATGGCTTCCCCTACCGGGAGAAGACAATGTCCCAGCAGGAGGGATTCCCCCATCAACACTGTTCGATGGTTTCAGGAAACAAATTTGCTCTGTGTATGCCTGGCCTTAGTGAGCAGATTCTTTTAAAGAGTCTTAAGGCAGGCCATAGATGGTGCAAATTTCTTTCCTACATCCATAGGTTGATTCCCCCTTCAACACAGTGTTGACAGGGGAATTCCTTCTCCCGAGACATTATCTTCTCCCACAAGAGGGGAGGTGTGGGAGCAGGGAAGCCATCACTGCCGAGAGAAGACAGTGATTATCGCTAGCAGTAGCTAGTGATAATTGAAAGAGAGATAATTGATAGTTCGATCAACTTGGTACATTCGGCCTGCCCATTAATGGTTTGAATCTCGGCCGGTTCCTCCTGAACCGGTCAAGTTTCGAACCGTGTATGATTGGCCTCAGTCACTTTGCCTATTCAAGCAAGGCGCCAGAGTTTCCTAAAAGTCAACCTCCCCTTCTGACTTAAATTTGCTATGCTTTCTTCCCATTACACTGGAGCCTTCACAAGATACTCAGTGCTTCAGAGTATAGAGGAATGTGTGACCTCCTCCCAGTATACATTGTAGTTCTCAAGCATGAGTGGCCCAAGGCAACCTGGTGTAATCTCCGAAACCAGAGTTTGCACAGGATTCAACTCTCATGGAGGGACAGAGCTGCAGGGGGGCATGGCGAAGGGGAATGTAAGTGAGTCTGAGGGTGGGCTTTAAAGAGTACCTGTCACTATGCTCTAAATATGAGATGTTACAAAGTCTCTTTAAACTCCCACATAGCCCAACTCAGCCCAAGCAGCATTTTACTCGTCTAGTCCCCTGTAGTGGTGACCAGATTCAGCTTTACTGTCCCAGGAAAAGCATGAGACACGAGTGAGGCAATTGCTGCTTCAATCTCAGCCTTCTCACTCAGGTGTTCTGCTTCCTGACAGAGTCACTTTAAGAGTGAAAAGTAAAAAATTAAAAGTGGTTATAACTTACACAGTAACTTCTCAGCCTGATAAAGTCTACTCTCATAGAGATAAATCGCTCAGAATTACGGCTTAGATTTTTGATCTGTTCCACAAGATCAGCGCAGAATTTGTATCCTCCCTTCAGTACACACAGCACGGTAATATGGTTGTCTCCAATTTCTTTCATAATATCATTGGCCAGCCGCTCTATCCTGCAAGGCAAACATAGTCAGATGTCAGTGTGTAATTATCAGACCATCGTAGAGGGAGAAGTGCAGAGGAGGTGAGAGAACCATTATGCAATGCCACTTATATGGAGTATTCCTGTAAAAGAGAAGGAGGTTATTGGAAGACAGTGCACGACCCTTCAGAAGACATAAAAGATGCTTTTTGAACAACTAGAAGAGCCTTGAGCTTTTATTTGCGTGGATATCTGTGCAGAATGAATCACCGGAGAGGGCAACAAGTGAGGAGGGATTTTCCAATCCTCGCTGAAATTATTCACCATCGGAAAGGATCTTCTCTCTATTAAAGTGAAATCCGTGGGCACATGACTGATGGGGTTTTCTAAAATGTTGACTCTTGGAAGTCTGTGTTACTCTATGAATGTAAAAATAGAACACCACTATTTTTTTTTTCCATTTTTGGACAAACAGGAAAAGGTTAGATCCAGTCAGTCTTTTTATACTGTCAGGAATCCTACTTCAGAAAATTCTCCCTCACTTCCTGTCTTGGTGACAATTGGGTCGGGAAGTAAAATATCATCTCTGTTGAGGGCATACAATGTGTCCCCAATGCTGCAACAGTCCACGTCTACCCAGTCCATGTGCCCCCCGTACTGCAACAGTCAACGTTTACCCAGTCCATGTGCACCTATGACCCATCCGTGCTGCAACAGTCCTCATTACCCACCCCCGTGCTATAACAGTCCACATGTACCCAGTCCATGTGCCCCCCATCTTGCTACAACAGTCCATATGCCCCCCCCCGTACTGCAACAGTCTACTTGTACCAAGTCCATGTGCCCCCGGTACTGCAACAGTCAACGTTTACCCAGTCCATGTGCCCTCCCCTTGCTACAATAGTCCATGTGCACCCATCCGTGCTGCAACAGTCCTCGTTACCCACCCCCGTGCTACAACAGTCCACATGTATCCAGTCCATGTGCCCCCTATCTTGCTACAACAGTCCATGTGCCCCCCCGTACTGCAACAGTCTACTTGTACCCAGTCCATGTGCCCCCCCTTGCTACAATAGTCCATGTGCCCCCTGTACTGCAACAGTCCATGTGCTTCCCTGTACTGCAACAGTCCATGTGCACCCATTAGTGCTACAACAGTCTTTGTCCCCCCCCTCTGTGCTACAACAGTCCATGTGTACCCAGTCCATGTGCTCCCCTTTGCTACAACAGTCTATATGCCCCCCGTACTGCAACAGTCCATGTTCTCCCCCATACTGCAACAGTCCATGTGATCCCCCATACTGCAACAGTCCATGTGTACTCATCTGTGCTACAACAGTTCATGCGGCCCCCGTACTGCAACAGTCCATGTGCTCCCCCATACTGCAACAGTCCATGTGTACTCAACTGTGCTACAACAGTCCATGTGCCCCCCATACTGCAACAGTCTGTTTGTACCCCTGTGCTGCAACAGTCCATGTGCCACCAATGCTGCAACAGTCCATGTACCACCAATGCTGCAACAGTCCACATGTCACCAATGCTGCAACAGTCCATGTGCCACTAATGCTGCAATAGTCCATGTGTACCCATTCGTGCTACAACAGTCCATGTACCCCCCCTTTTCTACAACAGTCCATGTGCCCCCCCCCCCCACACTGCAACAGTCCATATGTACCCCTGTGCTGCAACAGTTAATGTGCCACCAATGCTGCAACAGTCCATGTGCCACCATTGCTGCAACAGTCCACGTGTCACCAAGTGCCATTTATGCAGCAACAACCCAGAAGAAGAGAGCAGTAGCAGCCTACATATTTCTCATAGTATGTCTCTCAATATTTTTGCTTTAAAGCTGTAATAAAATAGATTTTTCTTGGAACTACCTGTCTACAATGATTCCATGAGGTATGAACACACAGTCCAGATCTTCAGCGTAGTGGTTTGGCAGCGTGAATACATCCAGATCATATCCAGTCCATTTATCAGAAATCTGCAAAGAAATTAAAATTAATAAACACAACTGAAAAGATTGATTACATTTCAGCAGCTATTCATTACAACACACAATGGGAAAAAAAAAACGAAATCTAAGATTGAAAGGAATCAATAGGAATAGTTTAAAACCCATGTTTTTCTCCAATTGGAAATTTTTTCTCCTCTTCCTCCAGACATACAAAAGTGAGAGAAAATCTCTCTAAGGACACTTCTTGTTCTATGACAAACTGTAAACTGGACTAAATGGTTAGATTTCCCATCACTTTCTATTCCAATGGTTAACAGAACAAATAGAGAGATTGAATCTTACAAAGGGGGATCCTTGCTCCCTCTATGCTATAAGACTGGCCCCTGCAGCCTCTTTTCTAGGGAGCTGCCGCAGTTGCAGGTACTCTGACATTATCCATTACAATACAGAGCCAATAGCCATGGAGGACACCAAGGGCAGCCCACAAGCCTGGGCAACCAAGAGTGGGTTGAACAAAAAATAAATAGTTAAAAACTCGGGAGGAGCCGCTGTGCTAACTATGCTATGTTAGTACAGCGATCTCCCCCGCTGAGCTATTGTGTTCTGACTGGGGGGACAGCTTCCGGACAGAACCCCCCCCCCCCCCCGGTCTGTGCTCTCAGCCAATGAATGCCGATCGGGAGACTTTTTTTGGTCATGCCCCTTTGACAGAAGCCAGCTGCAGCCCGAGGGCCAGATGTGGCTCTTTGCTAGCCTTTATCCGGCCCCTTTGGCACTATTTCTCCCACTGACACCAGCAATGGGGCACTATGCTTTCCACTGATACCAATGATGGGATACTATTCCTCATACTAATACCAGTAATGGGGCACTACTCCTCTTAGGCCTCGTAAACATGACCAAGTTTCAGAAACTTGCTGGGAGATATTTTTTTGCCGAGGAAACCGGTCGTGTGTACATTTTCGTCAAGGAAACTGTCGAGAAACTCGACGAGCCAAAAAGAGAGCAAGTTCTCCATTTCCTCGACGGGAATGGAGAAACTTGCCTTGTCGAGTTCCTCGACAGCCTGATAAGGAACTCGACGAGGAAAACGATGTGTTTCGCCAGTCGAGTTCCTCGGTCGTGTGTACGAGGCTTTTCTGACCACCAACCCTGAGGCCATATTTATTCTCACTGATGCTGGGCTTGGGAGATTTTTTACCCCCAATGCCCCCCTACCCCCACCCCGCCGACCACAATCCGGCCCTCCTAAAGTCTGAAGGACAGTAGACTGGCCCTTTGTTTTAAAAGTTTGGAAACTCCTGTGCTATGCCATATATTTTGAATGCCACCCCAATGCACCTAGGCAGGGCACTGCAATGCATTTGTGTTGTTGCATACAAAAGCGCATAGATTGGAACCATTTGTAAGTTGTGGCGCACTACATAAAAAAAGGTCCCATCTAGCTCTATTCTGTGTTGTGCTGCAGTGGCAGCTATTGCAAAATAAAGGAATGATGCACATTACATTTGCGAATACCACATGGTAAAACGCAATATTCCCCGCGCACACTTTAATTGAAATGGCTGTAATAATGCTGGGTGCTGTAATGACCACTGGCTGGAAACCGCAGACAAAAATGTAAAAATTTCATAAGTACACCAAGGATTCCTCAGAAGGGTCCAGAGCTTTATTCACATGGTCACACAGTACACATACGGCAACGATTCGGAGCCGCAGGATCCCTTCTTCAGACAAATGCCACTTGCCTGACAAAGGGGCCCTGCGTGGCTCTGAAACTTTGCCGTACCATGTGAATAAAGCTTTGGACCCTTCTGAGGAACCCTTGGTGTTCTGATGACATTTCTTCACTCTACCACATGTTAAAGGTGCGTTCAATACCGCAACATACTAGTGTGAACAGGCCCTTTATATTTATTTGCAATAATTCCAGCAAGCGTAACTGAACAGCTTGTCTCTTATAGGAAACAAGCAGGTTGCTAAATCCAAACAAAGCTTGCCAAGTCCTTAAAATGTACATGGTTGACCTAGACAAGATTATAGTAGTTCTCAACAAAACTGGCAAACCTAACCATTAGAAACTTTCCCTATGTTCCCAGGGTGGCCCATTGAGCCAACTCTGAAAATTCTGTGACGCTCTGAAATAAAAAGGTGAAAAAAAGGCCACTGCGTAGGAATAGCCTGAGCTTGTGTCTGCTATCATTGTTTTTGGAAGGGTACGCTGCTCTCAATAATACTTGGCAGACGCTCATAGTAAAACTGGGCATGAGTCCTGAGTATTTGCTGAAGGTTCGTGTATTTGTACTCTGGCTTACTTTCCTATGTATACATAAAGTTCATTTTTTTAAAGCCTCAGGACATCATACCCTAAAGTAGCTGTAGACCCCGGATCATTTATCTGATACCTGTGTATGGGCATGCTTGCTTTGAAATGGTAATTAGTAAATTAAATATCTCAAAGATACCAGAGCATGTTGGAACGTTCATCTATCAAAAGCTAAATTGCTTTTTTTCTGACAATTTATGTCAGGACTTCTTTTCAAGGCAATTCTGGAGGGGAGGGAAAACCAGTTTCACTACTTCATCATGTACATAAAACACTTAAAAAATACCTTTAACCCAGGTTGACACTGGGCTGCGAGAATGAAGCCATGCGAGTTCAGCTGAATTCGCACCATTTCACTCTCGTTGGCAGTCCCGATTTCGGCTGCGATTACAGAGACATCTGTGCACCCCAAAATCGCAAACAGTAGTACAGAAACTACTTTTTAAAATCACTGCAGCGCCGCAGATGCGGCGTCGCACTGGTGCCATTTCCGACGTCCTGTCGCGAAATGCCCCTGTCGAATAATGCCCGCCCGGTACTGCGCATGTGCAGCGCTTGAGCACTACGGAGCCGCGAAAGCCGCCGAACACCGTAATTTACGCTCAGCTGTACACGGCGCCTGTACACAATAGCCGACATTGTGCCACACGCTCTCGATGCTCGTGCAAGTCTGCAAGGGGCGGATTTCTTCATAATGGGCATGTGTGAGGGGAAGATGCCTACAGAAGGGGGCATATTTTGTAATGATGGGCAGTGCTATTGCTTGTGTTCGCTAGCTAAACCATCTTAACATAGGGTGACCAGACATCCCCAGTTTCTGGGGAAAGTCCCCGGATTGAGGACACTGTCCCCGGACAAAGTCTGTCCCTGGTTTTGTCCCCGGATTGGATTTGAACAGGGACTGGAGCAATTTCAAAAACAGTCAGGGCAGAATAAAATAAAAAAATTTGAATTACACACAGGGGGGTGTATTTTTTTTCCATTATCTGTGCCCCTTTCCGATGATCTGGTCAGAGCGGAGGGAATATTTCTTCAGTTTCGGGTGCATGCCCATTCAGCTCCACTCACATGTTCTTCTGCCTTGGCTCAAGTCCCGGCCAGCCGCCTGCCTACTTATCTCCTTGTCTTCCCTGGTGGAGTGATCTTCCTCCACTCCCCACCAAGTAGTAGCCAGGGCCCAGAGAATAAGTCTTGACAGGCTGTGAGGCGGGCGGCTGTGGCGGCGGGCGGGCAGAGAGTCACTGATTGCCGCCATTACTAGTAAAGAAAAAAATTTGCCCCCGGTTTTCATTTAAAAAATATGGTCACCTTATCTTAACAGCACTGCCCATCATTACAAAATACGCCCCTTTCTGTAGGCATCTGCCCCGCCGTCTACAGCTGATCGTAAATTTTCGATGTTTGGAGGCTTTCGGTGGCCCTGTACTGCGCAGTACCGGGCAGGCATTATTCGACAGGGGGCATTTCTTGTCAGAACACCGGCAAATGACGCCGATTTGACATGTCAAATCGCATGTCAAAACGCAGCAGAGTGCCAGGGCTTAGACAAAACTTTTTTCCCCCTATTTTGGACAGTATAGGGAATGGTTCAATCCCCATTAACCACTTACCCCCCGGACCATATTGCTGCCCAAAGACCAGAGTACTTTTTGCGATTCGGGACTGCGTCGCTTTAACAGACAATTGCGCGGTCGTGCGACGTGGCTCCCAAACAAAATTGGCGTCCTTTTTTTCCCACAAATAGAGCTTTCTTTTGGTGGTATTTGATCACCTCTGCGTTTTTTATTTTTTGCGCTATAAACAAAAATAGAGCGACAATTTGGAAAAAAATGAATATTTTTTACTTTTTGCTGTAATAAATATCCCCCAAAAATATATAAAAAAACATTTTTTTTCCTCAGTTTAGGCCGATACGTATTCTTCTACATATTTTTCGTAAAAAAAAATCGCAATAAGCGTTTATTGATTGGTTTGCGCAAAAGTTATAGCGTTTACAAAATAGGGGGTATTTTTATGTCATTTTTATTAATATATATTTTTTACTAGTAATGGCGGCGATCAGCGATTTTTTTTCGGTATTGCGACATTATGGCGGACACTTCGGACACTTTTGACAAATTTTTGGGACCATTGGCATTTTTATAGCGATCAGTGCTATAAAAATGCATTGGATTACTATAAAAATGCCACTGGCAGTGAAGGGGTTAACACTAGGGGGCGGGGAAGGGGTTAAGTATGCCTGGGTGTGTTCTTACTGTGGGGGGGGGGTGGCCTCACTAGGGGAAACACTGATCCTCTGTTCATACATTGTATGAACAGAAGATCAGCATTTCCCCTGCTGACAGGACCGAGAGCTGTGTGTTTACACACACAGCTCCCGGTCCCCGCTCTGTACCGAGCGATCGCGTGTACCCGGCGGCGATCGCGCCCGCCGGGCACACGCACGGGAGTCGGGGGCGAGCGGGGGGCGCGCGCGCCTCCGGCGTTGCGCGCGCGCCCCTAGTGGCGGCTGAGAGAGAGGACGTTATACTACGTGCTCTCGCCCAGCCGAGCCGACCTGCCGACGTAGAACGGCGGTGCGCGGTCGGCTAGTGGTTAAGGTCTTTTTTTTTGCAATCTGTGAGGCCCCGTACACACGACCGACAGAATTCAGCCAGAAACTCGATCGGAGCTGGATTCTGCCGAGAAACTCGGTCGTGTGTACACTTTTTAGCGAGGAAGCCGACGAGGAACTCGTCGGGCCAAATAGAGAACATGTTCTCTATTTCCTCGTTGTTCAATGAGGAAAGTCGGCCCGCCGAGATCCTCGGCGGCTTCAACACTGAACTCGACGAGGAACTCGATGCGTTTGGCACGTCGAGTTCCTCGGACGTGTGTACGGGGCCTGAATCATATGAGAGTTTTCTTTAGTCTTCCTGGAGACACAACAGGAAGATTTCCACTTTTCTATTGTGTAGGCTGATGTCTACATTATGTTGTGTTACTCCTGGTAATGTCTTATATCTCTTTAATTTCCTAGATTGTAAGCTCTAATGAGCAGGGCCCTCTGATTCTTCCTGTATTGAATTGGATTGTAACTGTACTGTCTGCCCTACTGTTGTAAAGTGCTGTGCTAACTGTCTGCGCTATATAAATCCTGTATATAAATCCTGTATGATATTAATAATAATAATTGCTGACTGAAACACAAGGACATGTGACATGTTAGCCAGATTCAGGTACGTTCATCAGTAGATACGCCGTCGTAACTCTGAATCTACGCCAGCGTTAATTTAAGCGTATTCTGGAAACCAGATACGCTTAAATTAGGCTAAGATACAAGCGGCGTAAGTCTCCTACGCCATTGTATCTTAGGGTGCAATTTTCCCGCTGGCCGCTAGGTGGCGCGTCCGTTGAGTTCGGCGTAAAATATGTAAATGACTAGATACGCCGATTCACAAACGTACGTGCGCCCGGCGCATTTTTTTTACGTCGTTTACGTATGGCTTTTTCCGGCGTAAAGTTATTCCAACAAATAGCTGGCTTAGTCAATGTTAAGTATGGGCGTCGTTCCCGCGTTGAAATTTGAAAATTTTACGTCGTTTGCGTAAGTCGTCCGTGAATGGGGCTGGACGTAATTTACGTTCACGGCGAAACCAATACGTCCTTGCGGCGTACTTTGAAGCAATGCACACTGGGATATGTACACGGACGGCGCATGCGCCGTTCGTAAAAAACGTCAATCACTGTCGGGTCACCAAACATTTACATAAAACACGCCCTCCCATCCTCATTTGAATTAGGCGCGCTTACGCCGGCCACATTTACGTTACGCCGCCGTAAGTTAGGAGGCAAGTGCTTTGTGAATACAGTACTTGCCTCTCTGACTTAAGGCGGCGTAGCGTAAATACAATACGCTTAAAGATATGCGCCCCTACCTGAATCTAGCTAATGTATGTTTGGGTCACTTGCTATTTATTGTGCCTTTATATACAGGGAAGCTGACCTCATGGTGCAATCTAGTGTGGGAACAGTACAGTGGAGTGATGATTTAAAAAATAAAATAAAATCTGATCTATGGTATTGCTGATGCTCAAACATTTTAGATCAGGCACTGTGCAGATTTGTGGTAAAAATAGAGGTTTGAGAATTGTGGGTGCTCCTGTCCACAGAGTACTGCAGCCATTGTTGCCTGGAGGCCAAATTCCAAATCATGTCAGTTTTAGGGTAATAGTAAAAAAATAATGCAGAAAAATAAAGCTGTACTACTTACCACCATTCCACGATGTTTATCATAGTAATCCTGGGATTGGTTTTCATCCATTTAATTTCAGAGGGGGACTAGATAACTGTGGGAGCAATAGGCAGAGAAATGTGAAAAGATTTGTTGCAGCAACACATGACAAAAATATGCAGGGACTTTATGCTGCTGAATATGAAAGTGGTTGCAGACGTTCAATTTTTTAAAATAACAAACATGTTATACTTACCTGCTCTGTGCTATGGTTTTGCACAGAGCAGCCCTTGCTGGCGCTCCAGGCCCCTCCTCTTCATTGAATGTCCTCGCGGAATGCTGATTTCCATGGGGGGCACCCATGTGGGCTCGCTCCCGAGTCCCGCTGCTGCGTCCATTGACACAGGCAGCCCTGCCCCAGTGTCACAGCTTTTGATTGATTGGCTCCCGCTGCTATCAATCTGTCCAAAGAGGAGACAGATAGCGGCTGGAGGCACTGCACTCGTGCACATCACTGGATCGGGCTCGGTTATGAAAAAGTGGGGGTCTTGGGGGGGTAGCAGCAGCACAGGAGGTTTTCCACCATCATGCATAAAAAGCATGAAGGTGAAAAACCCTAAAACCCTGTACACACGACCGGGAATCCCGTCAGGAAAATAAACGTCAGTTTTCCTGACGGGATTCCTGGCAGGCTTGCCCTGAAAAGCCGTGTATACATACGGCCACACTAAAACCCGCCGTTCTTTTGAATGGCAAGAATGCGATGACGTGCCGGAGTCTAGTCACATTTAATTCCGTCGCCGCCATCTTGCTACACCCCAGGCTAACGTTGTATGCTACCGTGCATGCAAAGTGTTATCGAGCATGAGCGGTTTTTCTACACTCAGGTAAGCATACAGACGACCAGTTTTCTCAGCAGGAAACACTCTGCTGGGAATCCCGACGGGAAAATAGAGAGCAGGGTTCTCTATTTTCCCGTCGGAATTCCCGGCTGTTTTCCTGACAGGAAAACTGCTAGGGAGCATACCCACAGCCGGGATTCCCGGCCAAATGCTCTCCCGGAAAACCGATCGCGTGTACGAGGCTTAAGGCTTTACAACCACTTTAAAGTCAAAGTTCTATTACTTTGCAAAGAGGAACTTCACCCATGCCCATGTGTAGTCCTGATCTTAGGCACACTTTGGACTACAGCTCCACAGACCAAACTGTTAGAGACAGTGTCACACATGCTGCAGCCACTCTTACACAGCCAGTGCTGCCGCTGTTCTCCCTCTCCTTGCCTGCCAGTGAGGAGAGAGAGAAAGAAACACAAACACTGAACATTTCCATGGCACACAGCTACAGTGTGAGAGCTGGAAATAAGCCCCACCCACCATCAGTGAGACTATTGGAACAAGTAATGCTGTTGCTGTGCAGCCTGGGAAAGGACAAAGCCTGCTGGGAAGAGCAAGGACTTGTGGGAGATGTAGTTCCCAGAGAGACTGGGCCTGTACTACAAATTAGCTCTGGAACTACAGATCCCAGCATTACCAGAGCTCTGGAGAGAGATAGAAGGAAGGACTCTCCCTGGGCTAGGGGCAGTTGCAAAGAGGAGGTGGTGGAGCACACATACAGTGTAGAAGGCTGATGTCAGGTCAGTTTGTCACAGTGTCAGTGGACATCTCTTGGTTTGCATGATCATGAAGGTGGTTCTCCCAGGGCGAGGCTCGGCTATTGCACTACCTGGCCGTGCTGATCGTGGTGTCTTCCCTGCCGCTTCTCGGCCTTTTGGCTAGGACTAGGTGTGGTATCTGTTCTTACCAGTTGTCAGCGGAGTGCTGAAGCACCTCCTACATGGGGAGGGTGGATGCAATCCAATGACGTCATTGCACCTGGAAGGATGGTTTCAGCAGGGACTACGCTGTGCTGCCCGACAGATACTGGGGGCCGGCCTATGGTTGAGTCTGAGCCATCTGGAAGGGTGCTCCTGGTGAGGATGGGTGCTGCGCTTGGTCTTGGTCTTTTTGCCGAGTTTTAGTCTGGCCCTGGCTGGTGTAAGTGCTATCTCTGTCAGCGATCCGGTAGGAGGAGCTGGTAATGCCCTGTGTGGTGGAACGGGGTAGGACCATGCAAATCTGCCGGGTTGACGGAGGGTCTGGAGGGGCTAGTATTGGTGGAGGCTGCTACCTGAGCGGCCGTCCTCCCCAAGAAAACCTTAAAGGGCTCTCTAGCTGGCAGGGGTGGAGGGCTGCACTGGCCGGTCGGGGGGTCGGATATGGAACGAAAAGCCTATGGTGCATGTGCCCCTGGAGTGGTAGTCCAGGGGTATCTGAAGATCACTGTGTGTGAGGGACACATTGATTTAAGATACCACGGTCACTGCACCAGATACACACCTTTTTTAGCACCTGCCTCCTGGGCCGGGCCTTTTGGCTAGGACCGGAGGAATTTTTTATTCCTGGCCGGAGGGCCTGGTTAATGTTTCACCACAATGGCCACTTCTTTTCACTCTCCTCTCCACTATCCCTTCCCCCACTTTATTTTATTTATAGCCTATGGCCTATGTTTGTCACTTTTTGTCTTTTTTTGTTGTGCACGTTTTGTGACACTGTGTGATCAGTAGGGTGCCGGTCCTCGGGCCAGCCCTGAATGTCTTGGGAGTAGGTGGACATGGCCTTCTGGCTTAGTTCGCCTGCTCTCATGGGGTCTCCCTTCGGGGGAGCCCCACCTAGTACTGGGAGGGTTCTGTTTCGGCAGTTCCTCCGAGGAAGTTGGGTCCGTGTCGGCTTTGGTTGCTCGGACCACAGTACCTCAGTCCCCGTCTGGAGCCTAACGCCCCGGGGGATCAGGGTTTGGGTCCCTCTTCACAGGAGGACCACTTGACGTTGCACCCGTCTGCACGTTTTTGTGAACACTCTTTATGTGTGTGCACATTTTTTCTGCACCGGGTGGAGTTTTTGGGTGTGTTCAAAAAATCTCTTGGTTTGCGGGAACACCACTGTCAACTGCCTGGTGTCATCACATGATCATGGGGAGGATGACACTGCAGAGTGGGAGGAGCCAAGTCAACACCCAATGAGCTGGTGAGAGGCTACTGGCCATACCCTACCACACCTAACTTTGGGTGACCAGATTTTTTAAATGAAATCCGAGGACATATATTTTTTTTTTTTAATTGGAAAATGGTAAACTATTTTAAAAGCATATTTTCCTCAAATTATATATGCAGTGTATATGGTTATGGAAGGATTATATGATTTATATGTTATTTCTCACATTTCGTCCATGAGATAAAGAATAGATACTTCTTAGAATTTTTTTCTGTTATGACTACCAAATGTTAAGAAGATAAGATAAAGAAAAAAAATGTTTCAATGCAGAGAAGAGGCGTGCATCAAGGTCAGGTGTCAGGAGGACCAGTATTCATCTGTCCTCCCTTAAAGTTACAGCCGGCCTGCAACCTGCCCCAACACAGGATCCATACCTCCCAACTGTCCCTGATTTTTAGGGACTGTCTCTGATTTGGAGGAATGTCCCTCTGTCCCTCATTCCTCCTCATGTGTCCCTCATTTTGGTCTGATCTATATAGTTGTATATAAAATGCACTTTTTATCTATCAAAAAGTGTTTCCCATGCTAAAGGAATAGTAATGGTAAAAAAAAGCACTTGTGGGTTTAACCAATCTTATTTTTTTTTGTACAATACTCCTTTAAGGGGGCGTGGCAAGGGGTGTGTCCTATGCCTGCATACGTTTGCTGATAGGTGTCCCTTGTTCTCATCTCAGAAAGTTGGGAGGTATGCAGGACCTTGCACTGTAAGCAGGGCTCTATTCCCTGTGACAGTGGGCACTGCTACGGTCAGGCTGAAAAGGGAGGTATGGGGCGCCAAAATTCAAATCCAATTCAGGGACAAAACCAGAGACAGTGTCCTCAGTCCTTTTGGGTGAGCCCCTCCAAATAAATACTTACCTGAGCCCAAACTCAATCTGGCGCTGCTCTCTCTCTCTCCCTCTTCACTGGACTCGGTGAGAACAGCGGAAGCCATTGGCTCCTGCTGCTGTCAAATTCAGTGATGAGGGGGGTGGGGCCAAACCACACTGTGTGTCAATAGATGCACACAGTGCGGCTCAATGATTTTGAGCCCACACACTTCCTATGGAGACAACAGGAGAACCACCAGGGCAACCCAGAAGAGGAGGATCAGGGCTACTCTGTGCAAAACCTTTGTACAAAGCAGGCATGACATGTTTGTTATTAAAAAAGAAAAATTCTTTAAATCACTTCAAAGGACCAATATTGCTTATTGGGGACACCGTACCTGGGTTCAGAACAACTTAATTTTGAGAGCTCAAATGTACTGGCCAGTAGGTAAAGGTTTGACAAAAACTACTTGACCATTGTCATAGCATTCCCCAGTACACAGGACCTTCCCCAGTATAGGGATTAGGAGTCATGCTATGGGCCGCCTATGTATTACCAATTCTACTTTATTTATTGTCTATTTCACATACAGTATATGTTTAATTTATTCTTTCTAATTTCTATTTCTTTGGTTATTGTATATTGTTGTAATACATATCCAACCTTCAAGGTTAAGTTCCCCTTTTAAAAAATAAATAAATGCACATCTTTTTGCAGGTAAAAAATGTGCATTTTTTTTTTTTTTTACTTGAAGCCTTTAAAGTGGTTGTAAACTCTCTCTCAAAAAAAAAAAAAAAAAACGCTATGACCGGCGACAGTTTTCCCGGAGATATTTACAGGTTTGCAGGCTCCGATTCCCCGTGTTCGCGGGTTTCCGATTGCCCGGAGCCGTGATGACGTTGCTCTCACGAATGTGCGCGGGAGCCGCCGGTCACGGCACAGCTACTGAAGAAACCGCATGAGCGAGCTTTTTCTTCAGTGTGCATGTGCCGATGACGTTTGTAAATGTGGATACAGTGAATATCTCCTAAACAGTGCAAGTTTAGGAAATATTCACGGTACCTACAGGTAAGTCTTATTATAGTCTCACCTGTAGGTAAAAGTAGTAGTACAGAGTTTACAACCACTTTAAAGCATTGCACTGGCGGGTGCCATGCAGGAATCCTGATGACTTATCTGTGTATCTGTCTTCTTGTACCTCGTATGGGCAGGCAAATACACTCTGGCAGATTCATGTACATTTGCGCGATATTTGCGGGGGAGCAGGGCAACGATTTTGCCCTGCGCCCCCGCAAATATTTTGCGCTGCCCTCGATTCACGGAGCAGTAGCTCCGTGTACTGCGAGGGCGCGCCGGCAAATTTGCCCGGCGTAAGCGCGCGCAAGTTAAATGATCCCGCCGGGGGCGGGAATAATTTAAATTAGGCGCGCTCCCGCGCCGAGCATACAGCGCATGCTCCGTCGGGAAACTTTCCCGACGTGCATTGCGGCAAATGACGTCGCAAGGACGTCATTTGGTTCAAAGTGAACTTATGGTTACACGGGCGCAATTGCTTCTTGAATCTGGGCCACTGATAGGAAGAGAGAATAAACCACCAGAGCGCCATGAATGAAACTACAGCTGCTGGAACATGTTACGTGTTCCACTCTGAATACAGATGGTACATGTCATATGATCCAAAAGGTGAACTTATCTTGTAAGCCTCTTTCGTGTCAGAGAGCACTGGGAAAAGGGAACCTGAGAAAATAGTGACTCTTTCTGGGATAAGCGCTATACAATCAATTTTCTCCCAATGTGTCATTAATTAATTTAAATTTTTTTTATTCAAGAAAAACATCCATCACCTTGGTAAGATTTCCTCTCATGGGACACAGATGGTAAAAAAAAAGTACAGGGGTTAAAACCCCCTTACTGCAAAATAAAATAAAAAATGCACTAAAGTTCTACAAGTGTGCCCAACCTGTGGCCCCACTCTTCACAATCACCCCATATTCATGTCATCATCTATATTTGTGAGCAACTATTTTCAAGGATGAAGCACAGGAAGGGCAAATGTAGAACCAAAATATCTAATGAGCACCTTGAGAATTCATTAAATTCCACCCACTTTTTCAACTACCGTATTTATCGGCGTATATCGCGCACTTTTTTGCCCTGAAAATCAGGGCAAAATCGTGGGTGCGCTATATACGCCGATACCCGCTTCCCGCGCCGTGTTTGAATGCCTGCGCCGACATATACCAAGCACAGTACACTCGGGTACATTCGGCCAGGCTCGGCTTCGCTCGTAGTCACGCTCTGTGACGTTTATGCATGAGAAGCCGAGCCTGGCCGAATATACCCGAGTGTACTGCGCTTGGTATACGTCGGCGGAGGCTTCAAACTGAGCGCGGGAAGCGGGGATTCGACATGAAGACAGCGCGGGAGAAGCCGGGAGGACACCACCGAGGCCGCAGACGAACGCCGGACCGGAGGAGGCCGCCGATGGACGCCAGGCAAGACACCAAAACTGTAAGTAGTAAAATGTAATAAAATGTTTTTTTTACAGGATTTTAGGGTCAAAATTAGGGGTGCGCGCTATACGCCGGAGCGCGCAATACCCCGATAAATACGGTAGGTCTAAGTTCGTTGTCCAGGGGAGGAAGTTGTAGAAATTGCAATGTCCACACAAGATGTAAAACCTTCAACTGTGGGCTTTATTTTCGCTGCATAAAACTTGTGAAAGAAGCAGAGAGTATAGAGAGAAGGGAAAGGTTCAGGTACGCGGTACAGAATACACACACAAAATATTAAAAGTTACAGTATTCACAGTATTCACCACTCACTCCTGAGTGGGTATTGCTCACCCGGATAGACCCCTCTCACATGGCCTAGCAGCCGGAATGATGCACGGACAGTATAGTAACAGTCTCCGCCACAGACCGTCTGAGAACACAGAATGGATAGTCAGGAATCCTCTGCCACAGGATTTAAAGTCCCGAACTTCCTGCCTTACAGCCAAAGAGCCTTTAAGCCAATTCGGCGGACTGTAAGACAACTTGCAAAGCGGATCCCTTTTCCTTAACGAGGTTACCAGGCCTATCCCGAGACATCAGCTTGCCTTGCTTGTCTCCTCCAGGGCAGGTCCTCCCCCCGGTTTCCTTCGTTAAGAAGCTTCCTCCATTTGGATGGACAGCTTGGGATCCCCTGTAGAACCATAGGCCCCAGCCAGCATAGTCGGGCCTACTTGATAGGAACACAGCCTCAGACCAACGTGGTCCCAAAACTGAAATCACGCACACCCACCTGGCGCCAGGAGGGCCACGAGGCGAAGGACCCCGAAAAACAGCGTCTGCCCCTTAAGTACCCCCTCCCAGCATGCACAGTGGGGCACCACTCCCACTGGGCTGCTGCCGAGTCACTATGGTTTGCCCGAGTTCCAACATGGGACTGAAGAGGTAACGCCACCTATAGGCAACAAGATAAAACTCCTACCGAGCACAACCATAGCCAGAACAGAGGCTAATTTAAATAGAATTAACAGAGTCTGAGCCCAACTATTGGCTCAGACACCCCTAAATTTACAATAGCGCCCGACTTGTTGGGAGACCAGCGCTACAGTTGTGTGACCATAGCAAATTAATTTTCGCTATTAGCACACAAGTTCCCCCCCAGCCAATCAGGAGGCAGCGGAAACCAGAGCCTGCACTCCAGGAGAGGACACCACAGCCCATGCGGGGGGGGTGCTGTGCCACGCCACTGGTGGGTGTTGTTTGTTTTCTGCCCCCCCAAAGAAGAACCCACCAGCCGCCACTGGTCAGGAGAAAAGTGTTCAGAAGATATTTTAGATTAACTAGGCACTCGTTGTTACAAAAGGATTATTGCAGACAGAAAAAAAAAAAACTGATATGTGCAAATCATATTCATTCATACATCTTCAACAGTCAAAAAAAACTCCCAAACACTACCCTTTTGATGAGCCTTGCCTTCTCCCCAA
This sequence comes from Rana temporaria, assembly GCF_905171775.1. NCBI lineage: Eukaryota > Metazoa > Chordata > Amphibia > Anura > Ranidae > Rana > Rana temporaria. The sequence goes on from NC_053493.1 coordinate 50,631,326, forward strand.
TTTGACGCCGCTATCTTTAAAAGCAGTAGGGAACCAGGAAGTGAAGACACAAGGCTTCACTTCCTGATTCCCTTACCGAAGATGGCGGCGGCAGCAGCAGCAGCATCCGAGGGGCGGGTCGGCTTTGGGTGCTGACATTGCGGACTCCCTGGACAGGTAATGCCATGTATACTCGATCGGATTTTCTGTTGGAATTCTGCTCAAGCTTGGCTTGCATACACACGGTCACACAAAAGTTCTCTGAACTTTCGTTCATCAAGAACGCGGTGATGTACAATACTACGACGAGCAGAGAAATTGAAGTTCAATGCTTCCGAGCAGGCGTCAAATTGTTTCCGAGCCAGAATTTTGCTCGTTGGAATTGCTACAGATGATCGGATTTTCCGATAGAAAATTTGAGAACGAGCTCTCAATATTTTGCTGGCGGAAATTTCCGACAGTGAAAGTCCGATGGAGCATACACACGGTCGGAATTTTCGTTTAAAAGCTCACATCGGACTTTTGCAGGCGGAATTTCCGATCGTGTGTACGGGGCATAAGTGTCCTTATTTTAAAAGTCAGCAGCTGCAGTATTGCCGGCCCCCGCGCTTAGAGGCCCCTTTCAGACGGACAGATAGAATGGTGGTTTTAGCTGCGGATTTTCTATTTTTCTACCGCAGCTAAAAGCACACAATGTTTTCCTATGGCCCCATTCACACAGCGTTTGCGTGCGATTACGTTACATGCGGTTTGGTGCGAATAGAAAAAATACAATTGAATGCGTCCAGGTGCGATGTAGCGCAGCTATATGCACATAACCGCAGGTAATCGCAGTCTTTTTTGTCAACTGCGGATAGCAGCGTTTTAAACAAACAAAAACAAAAATAATAAAAAGGGTTGCTATGGAAATGAATACCGCAGCTAAACGCGGACCGCAATTAACCACTTTGACACCATTGACACCCACACGCTGTCATATGACGTCCAAAACGGGGACCTGTTATCCCGGGTGGACGTCATATGACGTCCTGGGATTTGCGGGGGGATATCTCAATGATGCCTGCACCCGGAGGCATCATTGAGATATCATTTTTTAGCGGCGGCGATCCTGCGCACCGTAAGAACGATCATAGCGGCGGTTCCGCCGCTAGATCGTTCTTACATGCGGCGGGAGGGGACATCCCCCCTCCCGCCGCCATCCGGTGCTTCTCCGGGCTCTCCCGTCCCACCGGGGGCCCGGAGAGATGATCGCCGTCCGCCGGATGTTTGTCATAGAGAAGACTGGTGACCAGATGGTCACCAGTCATCTCTATGACCGTCGGAGGCCCGGGCGCGATGTGATGACGTCACGCCCGGGCCCCCCGTAAGTAAACAAACCGCAATTGCGGCTAGTTTGAATGAGATCTGTGAATTTTTTTTCACGATCTCATTCTTTCCAGCCTGGAAGAGAGATGTGGGGTCTTATTGACCCCGCATCTCTCCTTAAAGAGGACCTGTCACACACATTCCTATTACAAGGGATGTTTACATTCCTTGTAATAGGAATAAAAGCGATTGAAAAAAAAAAAAGTGTAAAAAAAAAGTGTAAAAAATAAAGAAATAAGTAAAATAAAAAATAATAATAAAAAAATTAAAATGCCCCTGTCCCCGGTAGCTCGCGCACAGAAGCATACGCACACGTAAGTCCCGCCCACGTATGTAAACGTCGTTCAAACCACACATGTGAGGTGTCGCCGCGTGCGTTAGAGCGTGTGCAACAATTCTAGCACTAGACCTCTTCTGTAACTCTAAACTGGCAACTTGTAAAAAATGTGTTGCCTATGGAGATTTTTAAGTAACGAAGTTTGGCGCCATTCCATGAGTGTACGCAATTTTAAAGCGTGACATGTTAGGTATCTAGTTACTCAGGGTAACATCATCTTTCATATTTTACCAAAAAATTGGGCTAACGTTACTGTTTTGTAATTTTTTAATTTATGAAACCATTTTTTTTACAAAAAAAAGACGTTTGAAAAATTATTGCGCAAATACGGTGCAAGATAAAAAGTTGCAATGACCGCCATTTTATTCCCTAGGGTGTCTGCTAAAAAAACATATATAATGTTTGGGGGTTCTGAGTAATTTTCTAGCAAAAGAATGACGATTTGTACATGTAGGAGAGAAGTGCCAGAATAGGCCCGGGAAGGAGGTGGGTTTTAAAGCCCGGTATTGAAGTGGTTAAACGCACGTAAACGCATGTAATCGCAATGTGCAAATGTAGCTAATCGCAGTGCCTGGAGCCTTGAATTTCACAAAACATTTGTAGTGCTTTTAACTGCGGCAAAACAGCCGTCCGTCTGAAAGGGCCCTAAATGTTCCCCTATGCATTTTCTGTGAAGTGCTAAGTACATTTAACTGCACGGAAGATGCTCGATCATGAATGGGGTCTTACTAAATGAGAGGAAAGAAGCAGGCCAGAGAAGATTTTGGGCCAAAAAATTGTCAGACGGGAGCCATGCAGTTGTTTTTATACTAGTGTTCTATATGATAAAGGACAGATGAAAATGCAGTATGAGGCTCCTGTTCCATACCATAGTCCCTCACGCTACTTTTCAAAAACTTTTGATGACTCTCTCTGACCTCACTCCAAGATGTTAGTGATGGCCACAAAGATCTATGAGCTCCACAAGTCAGAGACACACTTCTCACCATAAAACCAAGAACCAGTGTGACTCGCCCATCTGTATAACTATAGAGTGAGGGTCCTCTAACCTTGATTGCCCCCCACATCCCAGCTCACCTCGGTGTGGCTTCCTGGTTGAAGAGTAGTAGAGAAAAGCGAGGGAACGGGGCTCAGTCCTAGTACTGCTGGGGGAAGAGGGCTGTGCTGAAAGACATGGCTTGTTTTCTCTGCAATCTGCTGGCATAATGTGAGACTTGTGATAACTCTTTCTTCCCCAGACTGGAATGCACACATATTGGTTTCGTAATTTGAGACCTGGTCTGGCTAAGCGACTGTGCGTGAAATTGGGGATAAAGAGTGTGTCTCCCTCTGGCTAGTCATCCACTAAGCTCTCTGTTTTTAACAGGGAACATTTTCTTTTTTAATTCTTTAAAGTATGTCTAAAGCTCAAACTTTTTTTTTTTTTCTTGTTTCCTTTTTTTTTGTTGAGGTTTTGAATAGAGTGGGGGATGGTTAGTAAAGTGGACGTTTTCATTAGTGCTCAGTAATTCCCTAGTAACCATTGTCACTAAATCGGAAAGTGATGGAAATTTCAAAATTGTGTTGCAGGAACAGAAATGAAGGTAAAGTAACTGTCTGTGAGACATTAGGGCAGTGGTTCTTAACCTGGGTTCGATCGAACCCCAGGGGTTCGGTGAGTGAGTCTCGGGGGTTCGACGGAGGTCACACAGGGCCGCCGGTACAAGGCAGGGGTGGACGGGTGCCCTGGGCGATACCATTTAGTGTAGATGGGGGGGCGCAGCCGCAGGTGAAGCTCTGCCACGGCCGCGGCCGCCAGCGGCACTGTACAAATTGTGTGCCGAGTGCACTCCTGCATCCGGGACCGTCACCTCCCGGCTCCCTTACCTGTCTGCTGCAGCCTGTTTACTCCTCCTATGAAGGAGTCTCTTGGTCCCTTTCAGTGGCGTGTGACGTCACTCCACTCACGGCCGGAAGGGGGGGACTCGGAGTGCTGCGCAGAGAGCTGTGTGTCGGCGCTGCCTGTGACGAGCTAGAGAGGCAAGGACTAGTCTCGAGGAGCCTGCCTGACTAGTGGAATTTGAACCTAGCAGACAGTGTGCTAAAAAAGACTACTGAACCTGTTTAAAAGTAAGTAGAACCTGTTAAGAGCATATCATTAAATGGCTGGATTGGGGGGGAGGGGAGGAGGCTGACTGAGGTGAGGTGACCAGCACTTTATTAATATAAAATGGCAGATAAAAAAAAATAGTTTGTGTTATTTTAAATGAGCCTTCTCTGACTAGCAAAAAAAATATATATATATAAATTGCAGCCTCACTATGTCATCACATGCAGCCTCTGTGCCATCACATGCCGCCACTGTGCCCATGACACGCAGCCACTGTGCCCATCACACGCAGCCACTGTGCCCACCACACGCAGCCACTGTGCCATCAATTGCCGCCAGTGTTCTGCCAGTTTGCCCCATCAATTGGTGCCAGTGTGCCCATCAACTGCCGCCGGTGTGCTGCCAGTTTGCCCCATCAATTGCCGCCAGTGTGCTGCAAAAAAAAAGAAACAGCATACTGTACATGACATGAAAGTGGCACTTGCCAAGGTAAAGCCGCGCATTTCTGAACTGGTCTCTGAAAGACAACAGCAGAAGTCACACTGATTTGCAGTTGTAGCGCTCACCCCCGAAGGAGCCGCTGAATTATCGGGTCTTCTGTCTCACCTCTGTGACACACCACAAACAATGAATCCACAGCACACCAGCACACCTTGTGAAGCTTTATAACAGATTTAATAACTGTGGGATAGAGCAAAAGCCCTTAATGTCTCCCCACTCTAATATAATACAACTAATAACAGGATGAGATAATACGTTTAGATTGAATGCAATGAACAGTAATATATATATATATACTTAGCGGTATCTACCCCACCCTAAACTACTGGCCAGTAGTACTGTCCTAGGCTAGCCAACGTTGGGGCCCTGGTGTAGGAAGTACACTTGTTGCAATGGCCAAAGGCCGCTCACCACTTCCAGTGTCTCTCCTCAGACATGTCCCTCTCTCCTCAGACAGACGTCTGTGAAATGGATGCAGTCTTTTAAAGCCTCCGGCAGGACATCTCAGATCGTCTAGGGGCCGTCTGGGGAATCTGGCAATAACCTCCGTCAGCTCCACTCACTCAGTTGGGCAAGCTGGATTACTCCGGTGTCTGGATCGGCCCTGCGACCAGGCCTCAGTTCGATCACTCAAAACACAGTCTCTCTCTGTTTCAGTAGACGAACATCAGTCTCTCCAAGCACTACTGCATAGAGCCTGTGTCTCAGTGGCAAACACACAGCTCTGACACAAACCGTCTTAAATCACCCTGTGATGCAGATCTGTGTTCCCTGGGTCCTTGTTCCAGACTCCCTCTCCTCACTACTTCCTCCTGACTCTCCTCTCTCCCGGAACTTCCTGTCTCACAGCCTCCTGGGAAATGCAGTTATCCAGCCCCTTGCTGTAGAAATGTATCTCTATGTCTGTTCTGTACTGCAGTCTCCAAATCTGTGCTCTCTGGCTCCACCTGCTGCAATATATATATATATATATATCTACATCCTCTTAAATGGCTGAAAATCACAACAGGGCTACATTCTCCCCCTACTTAAAGTCTTTGGGGTCCCCCCCAAAGGGTAAACTGTATTTGTAAGTTCTACAGACAATATATACAGTATGAAAGGCACATATAAAGTTTATACTAGACCATCTGAATACCTTTACTGCGCATAGATAGATGCAGTCTATGACAACGTCTAGCAAGTGGAGGGGGCAGAGGAACACTCCACCAAGGTGTGCTGATGGTCGGGATTGGACACAAGTCCTTTGATACCTCTGTGGTTAGGGTGGACACTTTGGGTGATCTGCGTACAGTAGTGATAGCTTCCTCTGTGCTGTTCCCTGGTGAGTCATAAGTGAGTCTCTGAGGAGGTCGCACCAGTCGTTTGGACCTTGATTCTAGAAACCCGGATGGGCCTTCATCTGCTGAGTCCTCTTCTACTTGCTGTGTTAACTGAGGGAATTCAGTTTCCTTTTCAACTGGCTGAACAGGGGCATCTTCTAGCACTGAGGTTTCCGGCAAGAGACTTTCCACTTGAGAGGGTACAGAATTATCCTCGTTTGCTTGAGGCACAAATTCAGGGGCATCTGGTCTCAGATTGCTCAAATCCGGCTCAGGAGTCATAATAGTTGGATGAACATCCATAGGTTCAGATGGCCACATCCAAATCGGACACACATCTTCCTCATCGCTGTCGTCCTCACTTTCTCTTGTAGAAGGTGGCTGTTGGGACCGAGTAACAGGTGCTTGACGGGAAGTGGATGGAATGGGTGAAGGAGACTCATCTCTATCTGGTACCCGCACAGCTTCATTCAGAGGTAGGAGATGATTCCGATGCCAATTCTTCAGTGGCCCGGTCTTTCCCTCTGGTCGAATCTGGTACACTGGCAGGCCAGGCAATTGTTTACAGACGATGTAGATCTGAGAGCTCCATCTATCAGCTAGTTTGTGCCTGGCCGAAGCACCCAAATTTCTCAATAGAACTCGATCACCTGGCTGTAAATCCTGTACCCGAACCCTCAAGTCATAGTTCCGTTTGTTTCTTTGTTCTCTACTCCCGGATGTCAAACGGGCCTTCTGAAATGCAGAAGCCAGGTTTCTCCTCAGTCTATCCACATAACCCTGGTGAGAGGCAATAGACGTCTGGTCAAGGGAGAGGCCAAAAGCTAAATCTACTGGTAATCGGGCTTCTCTTCCAAACATGAGGCGGTATGGTGAGTATCCTGTAACATCACTTTCTGTGCTATTGTAAGCATGCACAATGGTAGAGATATGCCGACTCCAGTGCTGTTTCTCCCTGATCGACAGTGTTCCCAACATATTGAGTAGAGTCCGATTGAATCTCTCCGGTTGTGCATCACCCTGGGGGTGATAGGGGGAGGTTCTTGACTTCTGAATCCCCAATAGATCCAAGAGCTGCCTGATGAGTCGACTTTCAAAGTCTCTGCCTTGATCAGAATGGATCCTCTGAGGTAGACCATAATGAACAAAGAACTTTTCTACTAGGACTTTGGCTACAGTAGGAGCACGTTGATCTTTGGTTGGAAAAGCTTGAGCATAACGGGTAAAGTGGTCTGTCACCACTAGGATATTTCCCTGTCCACTAGTGTCAGGCTCTAAGCACAGGAAGTCAATACACACCAGGTCCATAGGCCCTTGACTCTGCAGATGGCTCATTGGAGCAGTCCTAGAAGGTAAAGTTTTCCTCTGGATACATCTTAGACAGGAATGGCAGTAGCTTTCAACTTCGGATCTCATGCAGGGCCAATAGAATCTGTCTCGGACCAGTTTAAAAGTTCTCTCTGCTCCTAAGTGACCATGGTCATCATGCAAAGCTTTCAGCACATTTTCTCTATGCTTCTCTGGGAGGAACAACTGCTGCTTTTCTTCTAAGTCATCCGAGGGGCCCCTTCGGTAGACCACCCCGTCTAGCAGTTTCAACCGTTCCCACTCTTTGTGGACCAGACGAGCCTCTTTTGGTGAATAAGTTAGTAGGAGCCCTCTTTGACCCGCTTTCATTGCTCTGAAGCACCATACACACTATCAGTTTTCCTGATGGTTTTCTCTTCAGGTTTACCAAAACCATCTAATATGAGGTCAAACCTTAAGCGTTTCAATTTGAATGCAATCAGGCAGGTCCTTGTACTACATGGTTTTGGTAAACCTGAAGAGAAAACCAGCAGGAAAACTGATAGTGTGTATGGGGCTTCAGAGTTAACCCGATCAAAGGATCTTCAGCCTGATCTACTCTCAGGTCCTTCTTCGTGAAAGTAGGCAGGCCCTCACTCCTCAGCTGTGTAGGGTTACAATACATTTTAGGGACACCGGCAGCCATGACTCCTATGGCCTCTGCTCCAATCATTCCTTTGGTTCGGCACTCCACCCCTTGGCATAGGGCTTGAACTCCATCTGGAGTCAAATGAGTCCACTCTGTTTCTGGGACCCCTGTGCTATAGGGTCTCCTGGATAAGGCATCCGCGTCTTGGTTATTGACCCCAGGGCGATATTTGAGGCTGAAGCGGAATCCTGACAGGGCAGCCAACCACCGGTGCCCAGTGGCATCCAGTTTGGCCGTAGTGAGAATGTAAGTGAGTGGGTTGTTGTCAGTTCTGACCACGAAATTGGCCCCGTACAGGTAGTCTTTTAGTTTGTCCACCACTGTCCACTTCAAGGCCAGGAACTCCAACTTGTGAGTGGGGTAATTCTTCTCAGAAGGGGTGAGACCCCGACTCACATATGCCACTGGTCTCAGGAGGCCATCATATTCCTGGTATAGTACTCCTCCTAGCCCTTCTCTGCTAGCATCCACATGTAGTTCATAAGGCTTGGCAGGATCAGCGTAGGCAAGGACAGGAGCCTGTGTTAGACTTCCTTTCAATTGGAGGAAAGCTCTTTGACATTGGTCGGTCCATTCCTCCTGGATTGATTCACGAGGCTTCCTAGTTCCGTGGGCTGATGAACCCGGCTCAAAGGGAATTGATTCATCTTCTGCTCCTTCCATTCTTAGAAGCGTGTTCAGAGGCTGAGCTATCTTGGCAAACCCCTCTACAAACCTCCTATAGTATGAGCAGAATCCTAGGAAGGACCGGAGTTCAGTAATATTACGAGGTCTCGGCCATGAAGCCACAGCTTCCAACTTCTTAGGATCAGTTGATATGCCTTCTGCTGAAACAACATGTCCCAGGTACGTGACTGAAGGCAGACAGAACTGACACTTCTCTAAGGAAAGTTTCAATCCTTCTTCATGCAGCCGCTTCAAGACCTTTTCCAACCGCTGCTCATGTTCTTCCAGTGTTCTTCCGAAGACTATTAGGTCATCTAGATACACTAGTACCTCGATCAGGTGCATGTCTCCCACCGTCTTTTCCATTAGTCGTTGGAAAGTTGCTGGGGCTCCTGTGAGGCCTTGGGGCATTCTATTAAACTCAAAGAATCCCAGTGGACAGATGAAAGCAGTCTTCTCTTTATCTTCAGGATGCATGGGTATCTGGTGATATCCACTTCGCAGGTCAAGTACACTAAACCACTTTGCTCCTGACAGACACTGTAAGGCATCTTCTATTCGAGGAGTAGTGTATTGGTCGGGAATGGTTCTTTGGTTGAGTGTGCGGTAGTCTATGCACAAACGGATGGAACCGTTTTTCTTGCGAACTACCACGATGGGTGAGGCATAAGGACTCCTGGATTCTTGGATTATCCTGGTCCTTTTCAATTCAGCCAGCTGTTCCCTTAGGTCATCTAGATCTCCCAATGGGACTCGCCGTGACCTTTCTCGAAAGGGCTTGTCATCTTGGAGGCGAACGCGGTGCTGAGTGCTCCTAGCACACCCCACATCAAACTCATCCTTGGAGAATAAATCTTGCCACTTGAGGAGCTGAGACTGAATTCGCTTCTTCCACTCAGGCGAGATAGGGGCATCTTTAGGATAGAATCGTTCAGCTGGGATCTCTCTGTCTACTCCCTCTATCAATTCAGTGGGTGAGAGGGGTGTGGCAGTGGCCACTTGTCCAATCGGCATCCGCGCCTTCAAGGTCACTGGGGAGTCTGACACATTGCATACACTTACAGAGACTCTCCCACGGGCCCGCTGTAGAGCTCTGGTGGATATTATCTCAGGCACCAATTCCACTCCAGATCTCTTCATATTTCCGGGATCAGTTTCCAGGACCACATAGGGGCCTGGTTGTGACCAATTCAACTTGACTGAGGCCCGGAAACTAGTCATTTCTCCTGGCTGTAAGACCTTCTCTGCTCTTTCTAATCTCCAAAGCCGTCCCACTTCTGCAGGGGCCCTCTGTTCTTGAATAATCCGCTGGTAGATTGGCCGTAACATCGGGTGCATCTCCTCTGAAGTAGAACTCTCTTCCATCACTAATGGAGTTATAAGGCGTCTCACCAAGTCAGTATTTGTTCCCACAATCATAGAACTTCGATTAGCTCCTGGTGGGCGGGGACATACAATGGCTAAGGCGTCACAGACCCCTGGTTGTCCAACAGTTGCCGAACTGAACTCCAGCTTCACTTGTAGACACCCATCATATGGAAGCTTCTGAGTCCCAATACCCCAGATTTCGAGATCCTCTAACTCCATCAGGGGTAGATGCTTCAAATGCTTCTGGTAGAAGTCCCGGTAAATCAGTGTTACTTGAGCACCTGAATCGAGGAGAGCCTTTGTGTAAACCACTTCTACTTGAACTGGGATAATGGGTGAAGGGCCTATCAACTGGTCAGGGAACTTCTTCGGAGTAGTAGAAGGCATAGACCCAGTCGGCTGCACTCTAGCCCTCTTCCTCGCTTGTGGTGGTTGTTTTCTTCCCCCTTCCGGGTGTTTAGGTTGTGGGTGTGCCTTGCCTCCCTCTGACACAGGACCAGACGCCAGGGGAGGGGATCTTTTTGTCGTAGCAGGTGAGGCTCTGGGTAAAGACTTGGGCCTCTTATTGGTATCCTGGGAATCAGAGCAGTCTTCAGTAGTTGGGCACCCAGTTTGCTCCCTCACTGGGGCCCTCTGTAGTTTCCCGCCAGTCGATAACTTCCTCTTGAATTCGATGGGCTCAGACAGGTATTTCGGTAATGACCCACTCCTCCGCAATTATAGCAGATGTTTGACGGTTTCTTGATAGGCACCACCTGAGTAGTAGATTCAGGAACTGGTTCTGAAGTGACTTTTTCAAGGGGCGACTTGACACCTGCAGACAATAGGGTTAGCATTTGCGTCAGCTGGGAAACTTGAGCCTTTAATTTCTCCACTTCTGAATTCCCATTCGACACATTGAGCGTTCGAACCTCAGCAGGAAATGAAAATCCTGAGCCCTTCTTTTTCTCCTCTAGGATAGCCTCTTCTTCCCTTACCATCTTAATGAGATCAGAGTATCGCAAAGAGGTACCCCCTTGTAAGGTCTTCAACTGGATCCAGATAGGATTGGAACTCAGAGCGCCTCTCAGGATCTGCTTCATTCTAACTTGATCCATATCCCTGGCTTCTATTCCTTTCTTTAGTACAATCTGGTATAGCATTTTGTTTAGTCGTCGAATATACTCGGAAAGCTGCTAATTTTCCCGTTGAAACATGTGTTCAAATAGGAAGATTAGATCTGTAGCTTTCTCTGTGCGCCCAAACTCATCTTGTAGCATGCGAAGATAGTCATATGCTGTACAAGACTCCTGACTGAATTTCAAATTTCGGATGGCTTCTACTGCAACGCCTTTCAGACTTTCAGTAATGCGTTGTTTCTTTTGAGCCTCTGGAACATCCCATTCTTCCAGTGCTTGCATAGCCTGTTCCATCCAGGTTTCGTACTCTTCTTCTCCAGGAGGTACAGGCTGCACTCCAGAAAAAATTCTCAACTTCCTGTAGCCATAGTTCACAGATGGCGAGGAGATTTTTCTAACGCTCTCTACCAGTTTTCCTATGTCCATGAAGAAGGAAGCTGGGGGGTAGTTAGTGGTTGGTACAGAAGTGGTAGTTACTTCCACTGTGTCTGACATGGTCTGGCTTGGTCCCTCCAGACAACTTGCTGAGGTGAGTAGAGTGAATAACCGTGCATTAACTTCTCCGGCTAGCTGGATGCTATCATCCTGGAAGCAGGTTGGGACTCCTTTCTTCCATTCTAGTAGGGCATAGGTATGGGAGACTTTTTGATCTATTTTCGTGTCTATTACAAACACTTTCTGGTCAGGTGCTAGTGTAGTTACTGCTTGACGGATCTGTTCCTCTGTCCATTTGTCAGCAGGAATGTCCATTACTATACTCAGCCCTAATTGGCCATTTTGTTCTTTGCACCACTCTGCTGCGGTGTTTGGATCCATTGCTGGCTCGTTTGTGCGGTTATCACTTTGCGAGAGGTATCAGAAGAAATCCCGGACGAGGCCCCCACGTGTAGCGCTCACCCCCGAAGGAGCCGCTGAATTATCGGGTCTTCTGTCTCACCTCTGTGACACACCACAAACAATGAATCCACAGCACACCAGCACACCTTGTGAAGCTTTATAACAGATTTAATAACTGTGGGATAGAGCAAAAGCCCTTAATGTCTCCCCACTCTAATATAATACAACTAATAACAGGATGAGATAATACGTTTAGATTGAATGCAATGAACAGTAATATATATATATATATATATATATATATATATATACTTAGCGGTATCTACCCCACCCTAAACTACTGGCCAGTAGTACTGTCCTAGGCTAGCCAACGTTGGGGCCCTGGTGTAGGAAGTACACTTGTTGCAATGGCCAAAGGCCGCTCACCACTTCCAGTGTCTCTCCTCAGACATGTCCCTCTCTCCTCAGACCGACGTCTGTGAAATGGATGCAGTCTTTTAAAGCCTCCGGCAGGACATCTCAGATCGTCTAGGGGCCGTCTGGGGAATCTGGCAATAACCTCCGTCAGCTCCACTCACTCAGTTGGGCAAGCTGGATTACTCCGGTGTCTGGATCGGCCCTGCGACCAGGCCTCAGTTCGATCACTCAAAACACAGTCTCTCTCTGTTTCAGTAGACGAACATCAGTCTCTCCAAGCACTACTGCATAGAGCCTGTGTCTCAGTGGCAAACACACATCTCTGACACAAACCGTCTTAAATCACCCTGTGATGCAGATCTGTGTTCCCTGGGTCCTTGTTCCAGACTCCCTCTCCTCACTACTTCCTCCTGACTCTCCTCTCTCCCGGAACTTCCTGTCTCACAGCCTCCTGGGAAATGCAGTTATCCAGCCCCTTGCTGTAGAAATGTATCTCTATGTCTGTTCTGTACTGCAGTCTCCAAATCTGTGCTCTCTGGCTCCACCTGCTGCAATATATATATATATATATATATATATATATATATATATATATATATATATATATATATATATACATCCTCTTAAATGGCTGAAAATCACAACAGGGCTACACAGTAAATATTCATTATTATGTTTTTGTTTTTGTGTGAAAATCATTTTTTAATCATGGTTTTGTTCTTTGTTCTTAATGGTTTTGTTCTTTAATGGTTTTGTTCATTTTGTGCATCTATGTATAAATATATACCCAAATATATACCTATGTTTTGAATTTGAAAAAATCATATTTTATTTTTCCAATTAAGAAGGGTTCGGTGAATGCGCATATGAAACTGGTGGGGTTCAGTACCTCCAACAAGGTTAAGAACCACTGCATTAGGGCAAGGGTGTCAAACTCAATTTCATCGTGGGCCGAATCAGCAATATGATTGTCATCAAAAGGGACGGTTGTATTTGTAAGATTAGATGTCCAGCGCATCCCATCCCCTTAGGGCAGTGTTTCTCAATTCCAGTCCTCAGGCCCCCCCAACAGGTCAGGTTTTCAGGATTTCCCTCAGATGAAAAGGCTGTGGTGATTACTAAGGCAGTGAAACTGATCAAATCACCTGTGCAAAATAATGGAAATCCTGAAAACCTGACCTGTTGGGGGGGCCTGAGGACTGGAATTGAGAAACACTGCCTTAGGGTGACCCATAGGCGTGCACACAGGGTGTGCCAGGTGTGCCCAGGCACACCCTAATCATCCTGTGCAGCACAGATCCCCCCTTAATGCCCTAGCCCTTCCCCCCCACAGCACTTCCAACTTCCTGCCAGCTATTGCCATTCAGGGACACACCCCCTCTCTCACCTTCCCCAAAAAAAGATGAGAGGGGGGTGGGGGGAAATGTAGTCTCGGGGTTGATGGGGAATTTGGCGGCAGGTTATTTGTCAGGTGAATGTGCCACCAGATGCAGTGCCGCTTGCCACCCATAGCCTGCCACCAGATGCAGTGCTGCTGTCACTCCCTCTGCATGAGCCACGTGTGTAGAAGGAAAGGAGTGGCGTCACTATCTGGAGAGTGAAGATCACACCAGTCCCTACTGATTGCCGCTGGGTGCCAGAGAAGGAGGAGGTACCAAGGTGGGTGGGGACAGCAGTGCTGCACTAGGCGCAGGCCTCACTCCAGGTCTCACTGTCTGAGAGTAAATTGTCACTGGTTGCAAGATGCCAGGCAGCGCTGGCCCTAGTAACCAGTTTGAGAAATGTAGTTATTAGTTGAAGGTGCCCGGGACCCAGGACAGACATGTCAATTGCGGGACAGTCCCGGGCAATCCGGCACACGTGGGCACCCTACCTCCCCCTTACATTAAAAGTCAAGAGCCACCCCACCATCAGAAGTTGAGTCCCCCACTCTCCCTTACATCACAGTGCACCTCCCTTTCCTTATGCTGCTGCTGGGAAGAAGCTGGATGCATTGCTTGAATGCAGAAAGTAAGGGTCTGGAGGAGGACCAGAGGAGGGCTGGAGCTCTCCGGCAGTTGCAGAAGAGGTGCGAGGGCCACATGATATGGCCTGGAGGGCCGGATTCGGCCCGCGGGCCTTGTGTTTGACACCTGTGCATTAGGGTGTAAATGAGGTTCACGAAGGAAGTATTTTTACTATAAAGCTAGGATAAAAAATGTGAGGGCATGACCTCAGACTAGCGGGAGGAAAGTTCAAATCTTTTCTTACACTCCATTCACACTTGTGCGACTTGTCATTGCCCATGTTTTCCAATGATAACCATTCGTATACAGTGCCTTGAAAATGTATTGATACCCCTTGAAATTTTCCACATTTTGGCATGTTACAACCAAAAAACATAAATGTATTTTATGTGATAGACCAACACAAAGTGGCACATAATTATGAAGTGAAAGGAAAATGATTTTTTTTTACAAATAAATATGTGAAAAGTGTGGTGTACATTTGTATTCAGCCCCCTGAGTCAATATATTGTAGAACCTCCTTTCTCTGCAATTACAGCTGCAAGTCTTTTTGGGGATGTCTCTACCAGCTTTCCACATCTAGAGAGTGACATTTTTGCCATTCTTCTTTGCAATATAGCTCAAGCTCTGTCAGATTGGATGGAGAGTGTCTGTGAACAGCAATTTTCAAGAGTTGCCACAGATTCTCAATTGGATTTAGGTCTGGACTTTGACTGGGCCATTCTAACACATGAATATGCTTTGATCTAAACCATTCCATTGTAGCTCTGGCTGTATGTTTAGGGTCGTTGTCCTGCTGGAAGGTGAACCTCCGCCCCAGTCTCAAGTCTTTGGCAGACTCTAATGCCTCGTACACACGAGCGGAATTTCCGACGGAAAAAGTCAGACGGAAGCTTTTCATCGGATATTCCGCCTGCGTGTATGGCCCATCTGTTCTCAATTTTTCCGATAGAATTTCCATTTGTCTGGATGCAATTCCGACAAACTAAAAACCATGCATGCTCAGAATTAAGTTGACGCATGCTTGGAAGCATTGAACTTAATTTTTCTCGGTTCGTCTTAGGCCCCGTACACACGATAGAATCCATCCGCGGATAAATCCCAGCAAATGGGTTTCAGCGGATAGACCCTTTGGTGTGTACACTCCAGCGGATCTGTTTCCGCGGATATTTATCCGTCGACTCGCTTTTCAGCAGATCGAATATTTGCTGACATGCTAAACAAATCTATCCGCTGCAAATCTATCCGACTCTCGTTTGTTTGTGATATGGCACATTCGTCCTTTTAAATATCTAGTGTGTCGTTTATTGCCTCTTGTTTTTTCGGCGTTCTCTTGCTAGAATAAACCCGTTCTCTTGCTGATGCTATCTATCCATATGTTGTAACTTTCTTTTTGTCCTCCACATGTCAATGTTTATTTTTTTTGGTTTTTAATTTAATGTTGTTTCTTTTTTTTTCCTTTTTATTTTTTTTTTGGTGCAATTTATGTCACCATTGTTTTTTCTTGCATTTTTTTTCTTTATTTTTTTGGTGCAAGTTATGTCACCATTGTTTTTTCTTGCACATTTTTTTTTTTTTTTTTTTGTGCAAGTTATGTCACCATTGTTATTTCTTGCACAATTTTTTTTTTTTTTTGTGCAATTTATGTCACCATTGTTTTTTCGTGCATTTTTTTTTCTTTTTTTTTGTTGTGCAAGTTATGTCACCATTGTTTTTTCTTGCACAATTTTTTTTTCTTTTTTCTTTTTGTGCAATTTATGTCACCATTGTTTTTTCGTGCATTTTTTTTTCTTTTTTTTTGTTGTGCAATTTATGTCACCATTGTTTTTTCTTGCACAATTTTTTTTTTCTTTTTTATTTTTGTGCAATTTATGTCACCATTGTTTTTTCGTGCATTTTTTTTTTGGATTTTTTTGTTGTGCAAGTTATGTCACCATTGTTTTTTCTTGCACAATTTTTTTTTCTTTTTTCTTTTTGTGCAATTTATGTCACCATTGTTTTTTCTTGCATTTTTTTTTCTTTTTTTTTTGTCAAGTTATGTCACCATTTTATTTTGGCGTGTGTTTTTCCTTTTTTGTTTTCCCAAGTTTTCGTGCATTTTTTTTTCTTTTTTTTTGTTGTGCAAGTTATGTCACCATTGTTTTATCTTGCACAATTTTTTTTTCTTTTTTCTTTTTGTGCAATTTATGTCACCATTGTTTTTTCGTGCATTTTTTTTTCTTTTTTTTTGTTGTGCAATTTATGTCACCATTGTTTTTTCTTGCACAATTTTTTTTTATTTTTTATTTTTGTGCAATTTATGTCACCATTGTTTTTTCGTGCATTTTTTTTTTGGATTTTTTTGTTGTGCAAGTTATGTCACCATTGTTTTTTCTTGCACAATTTTTTTTTTCTTTTTTCTTTTTGTGCAATTTATGTCACCATTGTTTTTTCTTGCATTTTTTTTTTCTTTTTTTTTTGTCAAGTTATGTCACCATTTTATTTTGGCGTGTGTTTTTCCTTTTTTGTTTTCCCAAGTTGGTACGCCAAATGTACCCCCCCCCCCCCCCCCCCAAGGAGTTGGTGTCCTTTCTAAATGACACATATTATTTGCTAAAATGTTTCATGCCTAATCACCACATCATTAAAACACAATAGACAAGGTATTTCAGTAAATCAAATAACCATTTATTTTGGCCATAAACAAAAATAAATTACCTAGCACTTGATGAGATAGCAACATACATGCAGACTTGTGTTCCAGACTGCACAGGCAACATAGTCAAGGAGAAAATGGCAAACCTTGAGGACCACATACCGAGAACTAAAAAGAACAACCACAAAAACAAAAACCAGGAGCAGCAGCAAGTGAGCCAATGGAGCCCAGGCTGTGGTAGTCCAAAAAAAACAAAGTTTTTGGGGGATCAAATGGAAGGCCGGGAATCATCTTCTCCTGTTCCTTGTAACCCTCCTTGCAGCCTGCATTGCAGCAGATCTTCCACGGACCCGTCCACGGCCCCTTGCAGGTCGGGATGATGTGGCAGCAGGAGGAGTTAGCAGGTGTTGGGCAGGATGGGCCGGGTCACTCAGCTCTGTGTCATTGGTCAGCCAGCCCTGGTGCAGCCATAAAATCACCTGGTTCACCAGGTTCCTGGCACGCCTCTGACCGGCCTCCCCCGCTTGGGACAATTCGTGCGCCACATAGGCACTGTAGGCCTCAGTGGGGTTGAGGGGGGCCCTCATTAAGGCGCTAGCCTCCCGAATCATCTCGAGGCTCTCATCCTCCACTTGCCTCCTGCGCCTCATTAGGACTGTTTGCCTGACCCGGGGGGGGAGGGACTTGCCTGGTGGTGCTGACCCTGGGCCTGGGGCCCTCCTGACTGGTGCTGGGCCCGGCCTCCTCCTCCTGGCTGCCAATGACCCCTTTCTCCTGGCTGGCATGCATCTCAGCATCAGTAGCCGATATATCATGGCTGCTCCCTTCTTCCTGTGTCAAAAAAAGTGACATGTTTTACAATTTGGCACAAGCAAATCGCACACATTTTCATGCTCTAGACTGGTTTGTTTTATCTTACTTTAAACTTGAATAGACTCTCCTTCTGATCCCTGCACTTGGCATCCATGACCCCTATTTTTATGCCCATAACTTTTCTAGGCAATTTTTTGTTTTGTGATTACAATATCAACTCAATAAACAAACAAGAATTAGCAGCCCAAAAAAATTTAGAAAAATACTCTACCTCATCAGAAGTGGAGAGTCGCAGATTTTCATGCCTGCCAGCCAGCCCCTCACCGTCCTCCTCCTGGCTGTGGTGATCCGTGGAAGGTCTGCTGCGATGCCGGCTGGAAGGAAGGCTTGACATTGATCGCCGGCCCTCCAGTTGATCCCCCAAAAACTCAAGCTCTTGGTAGTACCACAGACTGGGCTCCGTGGACTCGCTTGCTGCTGCTCCTGATCTTTGTTCCCGTAGTTCTCTTCTTTTGGTTCGGTATGCGGCCCTCAGGTTGTTCATTTTCTTCTTGACCATCTCGCCTGTGCAGCCGGGAACCCATGTCTGCATATATGTAGCTATCTCATCAAGTGCTGCCGTTCGTCGGTCCCGCTTCGAATACAGGGGATGTTTGGAATCCCAAAGTAGGGGCATTTCCCTAAATTTTTCAATTAGGCGAGAAATTATGTCTAATCTAGAACCATCCACAATGTGTTCCATGTTTTTGTTTTCTTTGTCAAATTTCAAGATTAACACTGTTAAACAAAAAATAATTAAGCATTAAAAAATGCACAGCATTCACATTGTAATAATATGTGGCCCCATATTTATCAAGTACTATGCAAACACAGTGTCTCCTGCAGCTAAAATGCTGGCCAGCTCTGCTCCATTGTTGTGAC
Organism: Rana temporaria; assembly: GCF_905171775.1. Taxonomy (NCBI): domain Eukaryota; kingdom Metazoa; phylum Chordata; class Amphibia; order Anura; family Ranidae; genus Rana; species Rana temporaria. The sequence continues at coordinate 50,649,696 of NC_053493.1, forward strand.
CAAAAATGAGTTCACATGCAGACCCTTTTTGAAATAAGTTTGCTAAATACGTGTAATCTAGAACCATCCACAATTTTTTATATTTAGACCTTTCCTCAAGGCACTATTTCATGTGTACCTAGCATGCCCCTCATCATTCCTGACATATAAATACACTTCCTAATAACCTCTGGCCAACCAACACAGAACAATACTTGCATGATCACAATACACCTGGCAAAAAGTACAAATAGGTAGAGCATTCTTCACATCTAGATTTAAGTGATGTGTGAAAGCATTGTGAGAAGTAAATACCGTTTTGGGGACACAAGAAACATAACTAGCGTTAAAAGGGTGCAAACAACAGACAAAACCCCAATCCCATGGCTCTCAAATTTCTAGGCCTCTGCTGATCCCATGTTGTAATTTCTTACCTTATTATCTCTAGCTCCTCGTGAAGCACGATCAAATAATCTCCGCGTAACCTACGTAATCACGTAGGTTCCCTTTTATACACTCCGCGTGTGCGTGACACACCGCCTTCGTCTCCATTGCCATGCCCCCTAATCAATGTTAACTCAAAAAATATGGCGTTAACTGTGTAACTTCTGTCAAATGTTCTAATAATCTCCACGTAAGCTACGTAATCACGTAGGTTCCCTTTAATAGACTCTGCGTGTGCGTGACACACCGCCTTCGTCTCCATTGCCATGCCCCCTAATCAATGTTAACTCAAAAAATATGGCGTTAACTGTGTAACTTCTGTCAAATGTTCTAATAATCTCCGCGTAAGCTACGTAATCACGTAGGTTCCCTTTAATAGACTCCGCGTGTGCGTGACACACCGCCTTCGTCTCCATTGCCATGCCCCCTAATCAATGTTAACTCAAAAAATATGGCGTTAACTGTGTAACTTCTGTCAAATGTTCTAATAATCTCCGCGTAAGCTACGTAATCACGTAGGTTCCCTTTAATAGACTCCACGTGTGCGTGACACACCGCCTTCGTCTCCATTGCCATGCCCCCTAATCAATGTTAACTCAAAAAATATGGCGTGAACTATGTTACTTCTGTGAAACGGGCGAATAATCTCTGCGTAACCTACGTAATCACGTCTTATTCATTCTCTACACTCCGCGTATGCATGAACCGCCGCCCTCGTCCCCGCCCATGACGGGACATTTCCTGTTTTCCACGCCCCTAATCTCTGTGGGAAGGAAAGATGGCGATGTCACACAAGCGTGCACGGAGCTCTCAGGCCGCAAGTGAGGTGACAGAGGCAGGAACGTCGCGATCCCGGCCAAAACAATATAAGGCCACTAATATGTCTTTCGACGAAATGGTGGAGCTTGTAGACATTATGCGGAGGAAGGACTATGATGGGCAATATGGGCCATACAAGACCCCAAACCGCAGGAAGGGGAAAATTATGGAGAAGGTGGCAAGGAAAATGCAGAGGATGTTTGGGATCACCAGGTCCAAGGAGCAGCTACGGAAGCGGTGGTCCGACTTGAAACTCCGTGAGCCACATCAATTGAAGAAAATAAAAAAAATTCTAAAAAAAAGTAAGTTCTTTTTTTGTTTGTGGGGGGGGGGGTGGGCTCAATTTTATTAGTTTAATGTTTGGTCAGGTACATTTCTACATCTGTATCCTTGGCCTGGTTGTACTTCTGAACACATGTTGAAATAGTATTTTTTCTAAAAATATCATTTGCTTGGCCAACGAGTGTTAATAGGAAACCTTGTTCACATCAGATTGCTTCTCACAAATACGATGTTGGCCCAGGAACAACACACCTGGACATGCCTCTCTGGCCAAAAACATTGTTTGTAAACATTGTGTAAAAATATATTTTTTTTTAATTTGAATCCTAGAATGGGAAATGCAAACAGTGCTACTAAGCAGGTGTTTTCATATCTGTAATCCAGAGCACCTGTGTCTCCCCCTAAATATTACACTAAAATTTGTATGGTCTCAGGTCAAAATTTGAAGGGGGGGAAATCCATGTGTGTCACTTTGCTAAAAAGGGACTGAATCAGAGCTTGGCCTAGAAGTCATCCAAAAATGTAGGTTTGGGGTGATAAGACAACAAAATTCAAACAAAAAAAGCCTCTATACTTCTATGCAATGTGTGCAATTTCTGCTCTCCAATATCTGTGTGCTGATGAGTATACTTTTTTTTTTTTTGTGTTATTTATAGGGGAAAGAAGACGCCAGCAATTCGAGGAGGCAGAGAGGGCCAGACACGCCCGGAATCTACCATCTGGCCATGTGGAGGAGGAGGAAGGAAGAGAGGAGGATGTGGAGGATGAGGATGTGGAGGAGGAAGGAAAAGATGAGGATGTGGAGGAGGAGGTGGAAGGAAGAGAGGAGGATGTGGAGGAGGAGGAGGAAGGAAGAGAGGAGGATGTGGAGGAGGAGGTGGAAGGAAGAGAGGAGGAAGGAAGAGAGGAGGATGGAGTAATTTTAAATCTGGTAGTTGTGGAGGATGAAGATGAAATTGAAGAAGATGATTTTGGTGATTTTGAAGATGGTGGATTGGTGGAAGAAGGAGGAGTCCTGGAGGATGAGGGGGAAGTGGTTCAAGAAGGAGGAGTTATTGAAGATGGAGAAGTGGTGGAGGAGGAGGAAATCCGCACAACATCAGGTCAGTGTCACCCCAGCTTTATAGGGCAAAACAGATGTAGATAGGGTTGCCACCTCATCCCTTTAATCCCGAACACATATGGATTACACATGTTCTGTGGCTAATGTAATGCAGATATGGCACCAGGTGAGTTAAATTACCACCTTTTAATCAGCCACAGAACCTGTGTAATTAATATGTGTTCTTGTTTAAAGGGATGAGGTGGCAACCCTAGATGTATATAGGCCGGTAAAATTGGTAATTTTATATTTTTGATTCATTTTGTAGGGGATGAAGATGCTGTTCCACATTTTTCTCGTGCAAGTGCGGGAATAATTATCCAGCAAGTGATGGAGTGCAGCAGTGAAATGGAGAATATGCGGCAACAGATGGTTCTCATGGAACAGAATGTGAGAAATGTAATTGTGGAGTGCTGCACCGAGCTGGACACTATGCGGCAAAGAATGCTGCTTATAGAACAAAACTATAAAAACATCATTGACATGATGGGCCGTGTCAAAGACTGAATACCCCCCCCCGCCCATCCCCCAACCTGTTTTAATTTTTGACTCAGCAACACGCCAAAATTTGAAGATGCACACACAGTGTGTCAACATGTGCTATCTGCCATCACAGAATATCGAATATCTGTGCTTTGTGGGTACAACCCCCTCCTCGATTCTCAATTAGTTTTTCGAGGAAGGGTTTGCTCCCACAAAACACAGACATTGATCACCCATGATGGCAGATAGCACATGTCGCCCTTTGTCTGTGTTTCTAGTTGTAGAACTGACATTTGGCGAATTACACTGAATGTGTGCATCTTCAAATTTTGGCGGGTTCAGGTGTGAAATCACACCATGACTGTTATTGTGAATGTAAAAGTGACACATTTGTGTTTTAAAGTTTTTGGACATGTTTTATTTTTTGTAGAAAAAAAATGGCTTCCAATCAACAAGCCTGAAAAATCTGAAAAACTTAAAAACAAATATTTTAAAAAACAAATTAGTTAAAAAAGAAAAAATTGGGTAACACATCTATCCAAAAAATGTTACCAATCTTTTTTTTTTTACTAAAAAAATTAAAATTAATAAATAATTATTCAAAATTTAATTAAAATTTTAGGACAAAAATATAAAAAAAAAAAAAAAATTTGATTAACAAATATATTAAAAAAATGGTAGCAATATTTTTGAGAATAATTACCCCCAAAAATTTTGAAAAAAATAAAGAGATCAAAATTCTCAAACATATTTTGGAAAAAAAAAAAAATATTAAAAAAAAAATAAAACATTTGGTTAAGTTTACACTTGGTAAATAGAATAATTGTGTGAAAAATGGTACAATTGTACTACATTGTTTGTGAACACCAAAAAATTTAAAAAACATTGGACAAAAAAAAAAAATGAGAAAAAACACAAAAAAAAAAAAAAAAAGCCTTGCAAACTAAAAATGTTGGCATGTTTATTACTAAAAATCTTCTTAACCAGTTAAGCCCCGGACCAATATGCAGCCTAAAGACCCAAGGTGTTTTTACAGTTCGGGGACTGCGTCGCTTTAACAGACAATTGCGCGGTCGTGCGACGTGGCTCCCAAACAAAATTGGCGTCCTTTTTTTCCCCACAAATAGAGCTTTCTTTTGGTGGTATTTGATCACATCTGCGGTATTTAGTTTTTGCGCTATAAACAAAAATAGAGCGACAATTTTGAAAAAAATGCAATATTTTTTACTTTTTGCTGTAATAAATATCCCCCAAAAACATATATAAAAACATTTTTTTTCCTCAGTTTAGGCCGATACGTATTCTTCTACCTATTTTTAGTAAAAAAAATCGCAATAAGCGTTTATCGATTGGTTTGCGCAAAATTTATAGCGTTTACAAAATAGGGGATAGTTTTATTGCATTTTTATAAATTTTTTTTTTTTACTACTAATGGCGGCGATCAGCAATTTTTTTCGTGACTGCGACATTATGGCGGACACTTCGGACAATTTTGACACATTTTTGGGACCATTGTCATTTTCACAGCAAAAAATGCATTTAAATTGCATTCTTTATTGTGAAAATGACAGTTGCAGTTTGGGAGTTAACCACAGGTGGCGCTGTAGGAGTTAGGGTGCACCTAGTGTGTGTTTACAACTGTAGGGGGGTGTGGCTGTAGGAATGGCGTCATCGATTGTGTCTCCCTATAAAGGGGATGACACGATCGATGCGCCGCCATAGTGAACCACGGGGAAGCCGTGTTTACATACGGCTCTCCCCGTTCTTCAGCTCCGGGGAGCGATCGCGACGGAACGGCTATAAACAAATAGCCGCGCCGTGGTCCCGGATCGCTCCCCGAGCGGACCCGACCTCCGCATGTAGCGGGGGGGGTCCCGATCGGACCCCCCACCCGCTAATAGGCAAGGACGTACGTGTACGCCCATGTGCCTGTACGTGCCATATTGTGGACGTATATGTACATGCGGGGGTCGGGAACTGGTTAAAAAACAAGGAAAATGAAAAAGCTGAAAATAAAAAAAGCTTTTCCAAAATCCTAAAAATGAGTGGCTTTATTCTTTTATATGCTGGATACCCAGTTTGGAGATGAGTGAATAATGTGCAATTGTGTTTATTTACTAAAACCTAAACCATACATTTGGCACTAGAAGTGCACTATTTTTGGTGAGAACCAGGAAGACAGATAAAAAGAGAAAAAGCAGTAATGACAAACAACTGTATAAAGTCCAATGGTCTAATTATTTATTAGTTCTGTGAATATTTCTTTCTTTTGGGGGCCGAATTAGAAAGAAATATGATCTGGCATAGCAATGGCCCCCCGACCCATGAAGTACTCAACATATTTGTCGCGTACCTCACGAGCTGATTGGGTGGCCAAGCCAGCGCGACCAGTGTCCAGCCCAGGGAGAGTAGTCTTGCCTTTAGAAACGCTGTCGGGTAGGTATGTCTGGGAGTGCCTGCGTAAAAAGTTGTGCAAAATGCAGCAGGCAAATACAATGGTGTTCAATTTATATTCCGCCAAGTGTATCGCTGTCAGGAACAGGCGGAACCGGTTGGTGAGGATCCCAAAGGCATTCTCGACTACCCTCCGAGCCCTGGCCAACCGAAAATTAAACACCCTCCTCTCTGAGGTGAGGGTCCTCTGGGGAAAAGGCCGCATTAGGTGAGGTCCAAGCCCGAAAGCTTCGTCCGCTAGGAACACAAACGGAAGTCCTTCCACATTATCTTCATCTGGTGGCAATGCCAGACCCCTAGTTTGTAGACAATCGTAGAATTCAGTCCGTGAGAACACTCCCCCATCTGACAGCCGGCCGTTCTTCCCCACGTCCACATATAGAAACTCATACTGTGCCGACACCACCGCCATCAACACAATACTATGATAACCCTTGTAGTTATAATAGTAGGACCCCGAGTGGGGTGGGGGCACTATGCGGACGTGCTTCCCATCTATTGCTCCACCGCAGTTCGGAAAATCACAACGCTGGGCAAATTGGGAAGCCACAGACTGCCATTCCTGTGGTGTGGAGGGTAGCTGTGGGGACAAACAAAATAAGAGATTTATTACTTTGTCACATAAACATTGCAAACAAAATACAAAAACCATCATTGTGCAACATCAACAACAGGATTCACTTACACGCAGCGCTCTCGCATCGGAACGGTTCAAGTGCGGAGGGAGGAGCGTGATGGGAGAGTCGGGTTCGAGATGTGGGAGGGCGCGCGGCAGCTGCTCATGCTGAGCGTGTCCTAACCGCTCTGACCACCCAGCGGTATGAAGATCTAGTGCCGCCAGTCTGTCCAGATCTCGTCCGCTCCCCGAACTCCCCGAGATGTCCCGCAGCAGCCGCGCTCACCACGGGGGAGACATGCGATGCGAGGGAGGAGATTGATCCGTCCCAGCTGATACCGCCGTCACACTGTCCTTCACCGTCCTTCACACCGCCCGTCATACCGCCCGTCTTACCGCCCGCCCGCCCGCTTGTAAGATCCCAGCGTGCTGCACACTGTCTCAGGAAGCTGGTCTGAAGCAGGACTCAGGTACTCTGTATCCCCATTCTGTGTATTAAGTTGCTGGAATGCTGAACGCTGGAACATTGTTTTTGTCACTGTTTTGCTACACTGTCATGCTGCCACACTCTGCTACTCTGCTACTCTAATACTACTACTCTAATACTCTAATACTAAAACTAATACTAAAACTCTAATACCGACTGACTAAAGCTGAACTCGTCTGAGACCAGTCACCTGAGAGGAGGGACTGACTGACAGATCTTATAGCCAGCCTTAGGCAGCTCTAGGTCCGCCATAGACCATACTATAGAGCAGCCTGAAGACAGCTTACACGCAGGTAGATGCGGTTTCAACCCGCCCCCCACATTATTTGATCAGAGCGAATACATAGGGGTTCACCCTGTCTACCTCCTACCTGAGACCCCAAAAAAAAAAAAAAAAACGCAGCAGAGAGGGGATTGATTGGGCCGGGTTGGGGATAGCAGGGATTAGGTACACGGATTTTCCCCCCCCTATGGGGGATCCTGGAATACCTGCGGTTTATTCATCATACCTGGCGATTTTTTATCTCTCTCCCCTCATCTACCATATTTCTATAACATGCACGCTGCTACACTGGGACAGCTGTAGCTTTACCCGTCTTTACCCTGCTTATTCAGGAAGATCTTTTCTAGATGGAAATCATTACAAGAATACTATAATTGCAGGCTGCTGGTACTGTTTATGACTTCCTTTTGCTTCTGCTCTTTTTGGGTGAGGGGAGATAATTAAAACCTGCTATACTATTGTTTGAGGATATTACGAACAATGTTACTAACAATTTGATTAACAACCATCAACCATTAACCTTCTCGGCCACACTGACCCCGCTTAAAAACTGTCAGTTTAAGTGTTATTTCTTGCTCTAAACTAGCATACACTGATATAGACCAGTGCAGCGGATAAGTGGTAGATTTAGGCGGATACCAGGTGGTCAATTGATACAACAGCTATACAGCTAAAGAGGGTCTGGCTGGTTACAGCTCTCATTAACAGTGAGTGGTGGAGGGAATAAAATTGTTGGGTTGAATGTCTGGTACCCATCTTGCGCTCATGAAAGTATTTTCTTGCGACAGTTCAGAGACGCTGCCACGGATATTATCAGTGGTATTTTCCACAGTCTTGACTATACTGTAATACACCACCCGGCCCCTGGAGGAGTGCTGGAAATTTAAGATATGGTTCCATACAGGTGTTTTTAAACGTCCATGACAGTTCCTGAGGTGAAAGTAGAGCATATAGAACGTATCCAGGAGTGATTTAGCTCAACATTAATATTACCCGCTAAGTAAGCATACCCTAGGCTGTACTTGGGGTTCCCCAGGAAAGAGCACATATAGGGAGCCGCTCTCCATGAACTCAAAGATGAAGGGTAGATCAGGGAGAGGAGCGATCGCAAACATTCCTAGAATAAGCGCAAGTCCCGGATCCATAAGAAAATATATAATACAGGAAGGAGGAAAAGCCAGCCCTATTAATAAAGCGAGTACTAAAACAAACTCTGACTCTACCAGCCTGCTGAGAGAAGAACTAGAGGAAGAAGGAGAAATGGAAACTAGACAAAAAAAGCAACAACTAACGAAAGGGGACTTAGCAGAGATGCTAGCAAGCATGGAACTAAGACTAGAGTCCTCTATAAAAGGAGAAATAAATACCCTGAGGGAAGACATGAAACACATGCTGCAAAGAGTGGAGGAAGTAGAAGAAAGAATGGATTGTCATAGTTTAGAATTAAAAGGTTTAAAGAAACAAGTGGAAGAAATATCTAGAGAACAGAGATACATGAGGTACAAAATGGAGGACCAGGAGAATAGGAATAGAAGAAAGAACATAAGGATTAGAGGCCTACCGAAACAATCAGGGGAAGACAACCTACAAGAACAAATGGACGAGATCTTCGGTCATATGTTGGGTACAAAAGATGTCACAAACAAAATCAAGTTTGAAAGGATACACCGGATTAGAAAACCACCAGAAGTAGGGGCAGAGGTTCCAAGAGACGTTATAGCTAGATTTCATAACTATCAAGACAAGGAATTAATAAATAGATATATGAAAGCTAACCAACCGACCAAATATAGAGAGACTAGTTTACAGGTCTTTCCAGATCTATCAGGGGAAACGTTATCTCGGAGAAGAACTTTAAAACCACTACTGGATGTACTTAAATCACAGAATATCCAGTACACATGTGGCTTCCCGGCTTGTTTGACAGGCCGCAAAGATGGCCGCGCAGCAACACTAAGATTCCCAGAGGAGACCCCAAATTTCTGTAGAAGACTGGACATAGACCTAATCGAGATCCCAGGATGGTGGGAGAGATTAGAGCAAATAGATAGTCCAGAAGAAGCTCAGGCTTGGCAACCGGTTTGGAAAAGACCACCGGGAAGAAAGAAATAGTAGAGAGATCGAAAGAGGGGGAGGTATATAAGAGAAGTGGGAGTTTGGTAAAAGAGGGAAATGAACTAGAGGGAGGAAAGGGACAAAGAAATTATAGAAAGAAAAAAAAAAAAAAATGAAGGGATGAAAGAATATTGCACCCGGTTAGTGATTAGAAGTGTAGGGGGACGGACATGAGGGGAGATTCGGGGGGGGATAGAGCTGGATGGGGTGAATTCGGGTGGACAGATCACTCGATCTCTGTATTCTATCAGAGCTCAACCTCAAGGAGGATGAGCTGGGGGCCGGGAAAAGGAAAGGAGGGCCACAGCCAAGGGCCTCAGAGAGGCCAGTATTTCCTCCAAGGGATAGGGGAGAGGGAAGGGAGGGGGGGTAGGGGGGGTGGGAAGGAGATAGAGGGGGGTAGAGAAGATAGGGAGGGGGAGGGAATAGTAGAAAGGAAGGGGGGACTCCAGAAGGCCGCTAATATATTTAGAAGGATACGCAAAAAAAATGCCTATGATAAACATAATATCTTATAATGTTAGGGGCCTAAATGCACCCATAAAACGCGCAAATGTAATGAAGGAGCTTAGCTTATTAAAGAGTGATGTGATGATGCTACAGGAGACTCATCTCACTGTAGAGACAAACCGCAAAAATATGACGCAATTTCACCCGTTATGGTATTTTGGGGATTCTCCAATAAGTCAAGCGAAAGGGGTCGCTATAGGCTTTGCCAAAGAGATCAAGTTCATAGTAGAGGATAAAAAGGTAGATCCAGAGGGAAGATATTTGTTCCTTAGAGGAAAATTGAATGGAACGGAAATCTCATTTGCAAATATATACTGCCCAAATAAGAACCCCATCCGCTATGTAATAAAAATGATAACAGATTTTATGGAGTTCAAACGGGGAATAGCTATAATAGGAGGGGACTTTAATTTCCATATGGATCCAGATACGGATAGTACGTCTCGTGCACAGGGGACGGGAATGGCCTGGAGAAACAAATTGAAAAAAAAACTCCATCAGTCTCAATTAGTAGATGTATGGAGGATACAACATAACAAACAGCGGGATTATACATTCCGCTCCCCTGTACACGAGACCTACTCAAGGATCGATTTTTTTTTGGTGGAGCATAGGTATTTAGAAAAAATAAATAACTCTAGCATAGGAATAGTAACCTTCTCTGACCACGCGCCAGTCTCACTGCAACTAAAAATAGGGGAGAGACAGGAAAATAATAGGAAGTGGAGGCTCAATGAAGAACTCCTGCTTGATAAAGAAATAGAAATTAGATTAAAAACAGAACTGGAGGAGTTTTTCGAAATAAACTCAACAGGAGATGTCTCGGAAGCCATAGTCTGGGAGACCCACAAGGCGTTTATGCGCGGAGTATTAATCAAGATGGGGGCGGAAAAAAAAGGAAGGATAAGGATATCAGAACAACACTCATAAAAGAAATTCATAAGCTAGAACAACAACATAAACATGATAGAACTAAAGAAATTTTATTAAATTTAAATATCAAAAGAGAGGAGTTAAGAGAGCAAATAGAACAAGAAACAAGAAGTACGTTTAATCAAGTGAAGAAAGAGAGGTATCTCTGGGACAACAAACCAGGGAAACACTTATCAAATTTATTAAAAAAAAAAAAAAGCTTAAATTATATTGAGAAAATACAAACAAGTCGAGGGGAAGTAGTTCATAAAACTAGTGAAATACTAGAGAGTTTTAAAGAATATTATGAAAAACTATATTCAATCAAGAATCAGGAGACAATGGAAGAACTAGGATTAAGGGAAAAAAATATAAACACATTTTTAAATGAAATAGAATGGGAGGTAATATCCGAGGAGAATTTTAATAAGCTCGAAGCCCCGATCTCAGAAAATGAAATCAGAGAAACAATCAAAAATGCCCCAAACGGTAAAAGTCCAGGACCGGACGGCCTAACTGCTCTTTATTATAAAAAGTTTATAGATATTCTGGCCCCTAAAATGTGTTCGTATATGAATGGCCTAGGCGAGAAGTGGAACATGGGTAAAGAAGCCATTGAGGCTACCATTACTTTAATTTTGAAAGAGGGGAAGGATAGTACACTTTGCTCGAATTATAGACCGATCTCTCTTTTGAACTGCGATACCAAGATTTTTTCTAAAATAATAGCAGAGCGGATGAAGGGAATAATGAAGGATCTGATCCACCCCGACCAGGTTGGTTTTGTACCAGGACGGGAGGGGAGAGATAATGGGATCAGAACACTGCTAGCCATTCAGAAAATCAGTGATAGTGGAGCTCCAGGTCTACTCTTATCAGTAGATGCTGAAAAAGCGTTTGATCGAGTAGACTGGAGCTTCATATATAAGACTTTAGAAAGAATTGGATTAGGCCAAAAGATGATGACCTGGATTAAGGTATTATATAATAAACCCAGGGCAAGAGTAAAAATTAATGGGACCCTTTCAGGGGACTTTGAACTACACAATGGTACAAGACAGGGTTGCCCCCTTTCCCCATTATTATTTATCCTAGCATTAGAACCATTGTTAAGGAAAATAAGGAAGAATCCTGATATTAAGGGCATAGAATTCGGACGAGAGGAACATAAACTTGCGGCATATGCGGATGATATCTTGTTCTACTTAACATCCCCGAGAACAACGCTACCAAATTTAATAAAATTATTGAAACAATATGGAGAGCTCTCCAACTACAAAATGAACCCATCCAAGTCCGAAACTTTATGTATTAACATAGTTAAGAAAGATCAAATAACTTACCAAAAAGAGTTCCCTTTTGTGTGGGGGAAAAAAGAAATAAAATATTTAGGGGTAAAAATAGCAATCTCTAAAGAGAGGATATATAAAGTAAATTTTGTTTCTATGTTGGAAGATATCAAAACAGAACTTAGCAGACTCACTACAGGACAGATATCCTGGGGTGGGAGAATGAATATTTTTAAGATGGTGATCCTGCCCAAAATCATGTATAAGATACAGATGCTACCGATCGCTCTACCCCAGAAGTACTTTAAGACTTTACAAACGATCTTATTAAATTTTGTTTGGCAGGGTAAAAAAGCTCGTATTAGTTGGGCAACGCTGAAAAAAAATAAGACACCATGGGGATGGGGAGCACCAGATATAAGAGGTTACTATGAAGCAGTAATTCTCACAAGAGTGATAGATTGGATTAGGGACACTAAGCAAAAAAGGTGGGTAAGCATGGAATTTCAGATGAGCAATGCCCTTTTAGGGAGCATCATCTGGATCCCAGATAAATATAGGGAGTTAGGTAGACAATCACATAGCATCACTCGTCATGCTATAAAAATATGGGATAAAGTTCATAAGAGGGAAAAATGGGATTTTAATTCACCACTAATGCCATTAAAAGATTCACACTATTTTACACCGGGGTTAGAAAAGATATCTGGTAAATGGATAAAAAAAAAGAATGCCCAGCTGAAAGATGTCATGACGAGAGATAAATTAAATACCTATGAAGAATTGAAGGAAAAAGGAGAGATAATAGAGATAAACGAATGGCGGTATGCCCAGTTAAAACATTTTTTTGAGGCTCTCCCACAGCCGCATAGATCAGCAGAAAACTTACGCCCACTCGAGAGAATTAGCCAAGGACAAACAGGGAAAGGAGTTATCTCCAAGATCTATAAGAATTTCATAGAAGCTGATTGTTTGGACACGCCACCATGTATTAAAAAGTGGGAGGAGGAATTGGGATATTCGTTAAATATTCAAGAATTAAAACAAATTTGGAGAAGAGTGCACACTACATCAGTAAATAGTAAAACAATTGAGTTAAACTATAAATGCCTAATCCGATGGTACATTACACCAGACAAGGCCCACAAATATAAGAAAGAAGCCTCAGAGATGTGCTGGCGCGGATGTGGGCAGATTGGAAATATGGCCCATATATGGTGGCAGTGTCCAAAGATCAAAGTGTATTGGAGAAGAATTAGACAATTAATTACGGAAATTACGAATATAGAGATCCCAGATGACCCCTGGGGATGTCTGCATCAGAGGATAAGTTTATCCACGAAACAATACCAGAAAAGTCTCTTACCCCATATGTTAACGGCAGCTAAAAGTATGATAGCCAGTCATTGGCAAGAAAGGGAAAGTCCTCCCATTAAAGAATGGTGCAATAAAATGAATTATATTCAAAACTTAGAATTTCTAAGGCTAAGTGATTCAGATAGTTTAGAGGAATTTGAAAAGATATGGTCTAAGTGGATGGAGTTCAAAAATTCCATGACATTCGCGGAGCTTATGGGTGCATAGGGCATAATACCCGATAAAATATCTTCGGAATTAAAAAAAAAAAAAGTCAGAAAGGCAACTGGAGTCCCAGGGGATGGGGTGGGGGGGAGGTGGAAAATGGAGGGATAAGAGTGATAAGAATTAAAGGTAAAATGTTTAAAATTATGATAAAATACACACGATAGAAGTAAAAAAAAAATAAAAATAAAAAAAAAATAAAAAAAATAAACTTCTAAAATAAAATTCCACATATGATGCGAAACCAGGAAGGAGATATGGCGGGCAAATGAAAGGCGGGTTAAACTCGCGACCTTCCTCCGTAAATGGTTATGTCTGAGGTGGAAAAAAAAAAAAAAAAAACAACAGGATTCACATTTCCTACAAGCATTGTGAAGTGAGTCTTTCTTTACAAAAATATAGGCCCACTTAATTATCAGACTCCACATTAGGGTGCCCACGTGTCCCGGTTTGCCCGGGACTGTCCCTTAATTGGCATCTGTGTCCCTGTTCCCGGATGCCTTCATTGCGGGACAATACAGTGTCCCGGAATGAAGCACTGGGTAAAGTCATGATGAATTCAGTGGCAGAGTCTGAGCCGCGGTAGCGCTGTCT